>NC_140590.1:1367233245-1369885745 GCF_964204655.1 Triturus cristatus
GTTCCAGTCCTACCCCCACCCCAGTACGTGTCGTACCAACGTCAATGTACACCCCCCCACCCCTGTACGTGTCGTACCACCGTCAATGTACACACCCCCACCCCTGTACGTGTCGTACCACCGTCTATGTACACCCCAGTACGTTCGAGCCCCACCCCCACCCCAGTACGTGTCATACCCCCGTGTACCTACACCCCAGTACGTTCCAGTCCTACCCCCACCCCAGTACGTGTCGTACCAACGTCAATGTACACCCCCCCACCCCTGTACGTGTCGTACCACCGTCAATGTACACCCCCCCACCCCTGTACGTGTCGTACCACCGTCTATGTACACCCCAGTACGTTCGAGCCCCACCCCCACCCCAGTACGTGTCATACCCCCCGTGTACCTACACCCCAGTACGTTCCAGTCCTACCCCCACCCCAGTACGTGTCGTACCAACGTCAATGTACACCCCCCCCACCCCTGTACGTGTCGTACCACCGTCAATGTACACACCCCCACTCCTGTACGTGTCGTACCACCGTCTATGTACACCCCAGTACGTTCGAGCCCCACCCCCACCCCAGTACGTGTCATACCCCCCGTGTACCTACACCCCAGTACGTTCCAGTCCTACCCCCACCCCAGTACGTGTCGTACCAACGTCAATGTACACCCCCCCACCCCTGTACGTGTCGTACCACCGTCAATGTACACCCCCCCACCCCTGTACGTGTCGTACCACCGTCTATGTACACCCCAGTACGTTCGAGCCCCACCCCAGTACGTGTCATACCCCCGTGTACCTACACCCCAGTACGTTCCAGTCCTACCCCCACCCCAGTACGTGTCGTACCAACGTCAATGTACACCCCCCCACCCCTGTACGTGTCGTACCACCGTCAATGTACACACCCCCACCCCTGTACGTGTCGTACCACCGTCTATGTACACCCCAGTACGTTCGAGCCCCACCCCCACCCCAGTACGTGTCATACCCCCCGTGTACCTACACCCCAGTACGTTCCAGTCCTACCCCCACCCCTGTACGTGTCGTACCAACGTCAATGTACACCCCCCCACCCCTGTACGTGTCGTACCACCGTCAATGTACACCCCCCCACCCCTGTACGTGTCGTACCACCGTCTATGTACACCCCAGTACGTTCGAGCCCCACCCCCACCCCAGTACGTGTCATACCCCCCGTGTACCTACACCCCAGTACGTTCCAGTCCTACCCCCACCCCAGTACGTGTCATACCAACGTCAATGTACACCCCCCCACCCCTGTACGTGTCGTACCACCGTCAATGTACACACCCCCACCCCTGTACGTGTCGTACCACCGTCTATGTACACCCCAGTACGTTCGAGCCCCACCCCCACCCCAGTACGTGTCATACCCCCCGTGTACCTACACCCCAGTACGTTCCAGTCCTACCCCCACCCCAGTACGTGTCATACCAACGTCAATGTACACCTCCCACCCCTGTACGTGTCGTACCACCGTCAATGTACACACCCCCACCCCTGTACGTGTCGTACCACCGTCTATGTACACCCCAGTACGTTCGAGCCCCACCCCCACCCCAGTACGTGTCATACCCCCGTGTACCTACACCCCAGTACGTTCCAGTCCTACCCCCACCCCAGTACGTGTCGTACCAACGTCAATGTACACCCCCCCACCCCTGTACGTGTCGTACCACCGTCAATGTACACACCCCCACCCCTGTACGTGTCGTACCACCGTCTATGTACACCCCAGTACGTTCGAGCCCCACCCCCACCCCAGTACGTGTCATACCCCCGTGTACCTACACCCCAGTACGTTCCAGTCCTACCCCCACCCCAGTACGTGTTGTACCACCGTCAATGTACACCCCCCCACCCCTGTACGTGTCGTACCACCGTCTATGTACACCCCAGTACGTTCGAGCCCCACCCCCACCCCAGTACGTGTCATACCCCCCGTGTACCTACACCCCAGTATGTTCCAGTCCTACCCCCACCCCAGTACGTGTCGTACCACCGTGAACCTACACCCCAGTAGTTCCTGGCGCACCCCCAACACAACCTCCTAAGTACGGAGCGCACCCCATGCCCCAACATCACAACCGCATGTACGAGTCGTACAAAGCCACACACAAGGACATCATCGTACAACCAAATGGCCCATGTACACACCGTACACACGCTCAAAACGCACGTACACAACCAGGACAAAATAAAACAACACAAGAATACACCATTCGAAAGGCACACAGCCACTAAACATGGCCAACAACCACTAAAATAACACAATCACTGACCTGCAACTGCCAAAAACAAACAGAGGCCCAATACACCACCACTCCTTATAACACACCCACCCAAAATTCAAAAACTGCCACACCCACCCATGGACCAATAAAAAGGGCCCACACACACAAACCATGAGCCTTTGCAACAGACTCACTGCTGCCAGACACCACAGAACCAGACTACAAGCTACACCACACCTTACACTTGCACACCTTCACACGACCACCCTCACAAACACCCTCTCATCACATTCACACACACACAACCATCCACACCCCCCCCAACATCCACACACCCCACACACCCACACCATCCCCACCCACACCCCTCACCATGCCCACTACCAAGAATCCAAAGTTCAGTCACCGAGAGTTGGAGGTCCTTGTTGATCAAATCCTCAGAGTCGAGCCACAGATCTTTGGAACATTGGTCAGAAGCACCAGCCAGGCAGCCAAAACAGCCATGTGGCAGACCATCGTCGATGCTGTGAATGCTGTTGCGGACACCAGGAGGACCAAGCAGGATTGCCAGAACAGGTGGTACGATCTGCGGAGGAGGGTCAGAGCAAAGAAGCAGGAGGAACACGACCAGGCCAACGCCACCGGAGGAGGGCCCTCCCGCAGAGCCGTACAGTACCATCCCTGGGAGGAGAGGGTGATGGCCATACTGCCGGTGGAGGCAGTTGAAGGAGTAGAAGGACTCCGAGACCCGGGTGAGTACACAAACAACGCACCTCACATGGGGGGAACTGCAACCACAACCAAAATTACTAACAGGCACGCAACCACCACAAGCCATCGCATGACTCAACCACACTCCATGAGCAGGCACATGCCACTGCTGCCACCATGCCCCATGCACCCAGCTGGACAATGTCAAGTCACAGGCCACAGAAGACAACAACACATGACACGGTAACCCGGATGGCGGGAGGCTGGGCACCTAAAATCACATAGTGCGACTCCAAAGCAGACAACAATGCCCTCTGCCCATATGGCCTAGGTCACAGCCAGACAAACACTGTGTCCCAACACAGGAATGACTTGCCAGCAAATGGCGGACGCCTTGCATCAACACATGGGGGTGAAGGCACTGTTTTGCACATGACAGCAGCTAATGAACAGCCAACATTGTGAAAGAGTGGCAGCACACACCACCACAGCAGCAGCGCACAGACACACAGCAGACAAAATGGGTGCCTGGAGATCAGAAACAAACTCACATCAACAGGCCAGGGGCCACTCAAAGATCTGCTAACAGTGTGTGCCCAGGAAGCTGGGCCAAGGTGACAGAGGGTGACAC
The DNA here is from genome assembly GCF_964204655.1 of Triturus cristatus. Lineage (NCBI taxonomy): Eukaryota > Metazoa > Chordata > Amphibia > Caudata > Salamandridae > Triturus > Triturus cristatus. Next base: position 1,367,236,838 of record NC_140590.1, read on the forward strand.
ACGGAGGGAGGGAGAGGGGGACATAGAGGGAGGGAGAGGGGGACTGAGAGGGAGGGAGACGGACAGAGGGAGGAGGCTGACACACGGAGGGAGGGAGGAGGCTGACACACAGAGGGAGGGAGAGGGAGACAGAGAGGGAGGGAGAGGGGGACAGAGAGGGAGGGAGACACAGGAAGACGGACAGAGGGAGGAGGCTGACACACAGAGGGAGGGAGAGGGGGACAGAGAGGGAGGGAGAGGGGGACAGAGAGGGAGGGAGAGGGGGACAGAGAGGGAGGGAGAGGGGGACAGAGAAGGAGGGAGACACAGGGATAGCAAATCAGTCCTTTGGTGTGCGGGAATGTCTGCTCGTCAGCAGGTGGACTGCGTGCATGTAGACAAGGGTGGCCAGTGCCAGAACCCCCCCTCTTCATCATGGCAAAACGCAGGGCCATGTCACAACCTGTACACGAGCACAAGGACAGCCACCTGCATCATATAAGTGTGTGGATCCACTCCATGTGCACATGTACAGTGCTACAAGGAAGGCGCAAATGCATGGCTCGCCACACCTGCACACTCCACTGCTGACTGCAGTCACACTTGACACAGCAAGTAAGACTGTGCCACACATAGTTAAAGGGGCCAAATTGGTGCCCAAGGGACACACCCATGCACAAGTGCACTGTGAGTGGAATGCAAGACAGATCCTAATTCCAAGAGGAAATGTGCCAACTTTGAAACGGATGAAACATGGATGTTGCATGGACCAAAATTAAAATTTTCTCTCTCACACACAGGTCAACGCCGTGCTGCACCCCCCAACACTGGGGGGGAACACTCACAGGACCCGGATCTGCAGGAGACCGATCCCACCGGCAGCGACCACTCTCACCACTCTGCGGACGACCCCGACCGACCTGGCCCCTCTGGTGTCCAACCACCTGCAGCACCTGCGTCAGGTACAACCGTGCCAACCACCACCCCCACTCCTGCCACATCCCAGGAGACACCCAGGATCCCTGCCCCAACACCACAATGCAGCCAGGCTCGCCAGGAGGGACACGGTGTCCCGGGCACCCAGGAGGAGGCAGGCGACAACGCCAATGCCACCCCTCAGGGGTCCCGGAGACCCGATGTGCCCACAAGTGCAGGCCAGACGCAAGTGGGCAGGGGTGGTGGGAGTGGAGGACGGCGGAGGCGCGAGCCTGACCAGTTGGCTGGGGATCCGGTATTTTCCCATGTCCGTAACATCCTGGACTCATACCGGCAGGACACCACGGGCATGGCCCAGGTCGTGTCCGTCCTCGAGGGGATCAAGGTCCAGCAGGCCCAGCAACATGCGGAGCTAATAGCCTGTCTACAGGTACACCAACGGAGGATGGAGGACAGACAGGCTGAGCAAGTGACGGCGTTCCAGGGGATTCACGCTACACTCCGTCGGATGGCCGACACCATGGCCGACCCTCCCTGTGCCAGAAGGCGGAGAACATCACCACCCACAGGGAGGGATCAGGAGGAGGAGGAGGAAACATCCGACGGAGCATCCCAGACGTCGTCACGGCCTGCTGCTGAGGTTCCCCGCAGGAAGCCGGGTCGTCCACGGAAAGGACCGTGAGGGTGGCTGCTACATCACCATCTCCCAGGACACCTGGCCTGGCACCTGGCCCACTGGAGCAACAGCATCACAGCATCAAGAGACATTCTCTGCCACATGGCCCTGCTGGTCACTGGCTGACCAATGTTGACAAAGACTGTGGCATGGACTCTGAGGATTTCCAATGGCAAGGACTCCAACTCCCCTACTGAACTTTGGATTCCCTAATCCCGGAAAGCCCCTCACTTTGTCCCCCCCCCCCCCAATAATAAATCACACTATTAAGAGTAGATGCCTGCTGGTAGCATTATTACCTAACATGTGTCTTGTACAGTCTAAACATGCCTGAGTCATCTGTTCACTTCAACCATCCACACCCTGGGGCCTGAGTCTGGCACAGGACACATGGGTCACAGTTTATTAGGCAAGACAGACATGGAGCACCATACACACCCGTGATGGGCAGAACCAGCTGAGGGGGTGGCCGAACAACCGTGCTGACAGACACATTGAGTACAGCAACAGTCATGCGCAGAGGTCAGGGATCCTGGCCAGTGTCCTGGGGGGCACCCAGGTATGTGTAGAAAGGTGGCAGAACCATGTCCTGCAAGCTTGAGTCCGGTGGATGCAGAGAATGGGGTCATGGACAACGTTGGATGCATGGGGATGGCACATGTCACAATACCCACACAGTCATGGACATCATGCCCAATACACAGTCTCAGCACACACACACAGCTTGCATCTTGCCACTCGACACATTGACACATAGCCACAATCAGGGAATACCATGCCAGACATGCAGGATGCACCGTGCCAACACACCAGCATTGACTGAGAAGAGGCACCTTGGAGGCATAGGGACACCTTTATTAGTCATGTTTTTGGGATTGCAGAGGCAACTTGAAGTACACATGAACACATCATGTGGAGTAACATGTGGGTCCAACACTGGCACCCCCCTTCTGCAGCACAAATGCGTGATAGCCATGGAACTGGCACACAAGTGTCGGCTAACAGCTAAAACCCACAGCTGCACACGGAGAGCCTGACATACACCATAGATCCGCTGATGTGGAAGTCCCACGCCATGTCAAGACAATGTTAACCGTATGTGTCCGAGGGCATCTACGCTCACTATCACTATGGGTCTGCACGCGTATGCGTACTCGTAGTGGTACGGACCGTACACTCGCATGTACGCTCACTATCACTATGGGTCTGCACGCGTATGCGTACTCGTAGTGGTACGGACCGTACACACGCATCTACGCTCACTATCACTATGGGTCGGCACGCGTATGCGTACTCGTAGTGATAGTGAGCGTAGATGCGAGTGTACGGTCCGTACCACTACGAGTACGCATACGCGTGCAGACCCATAGTGATAGTGAGCGTAGATGCGTGTGTACGGTCCGTACCACTACGAGTATGCGTACGCGTGCAGACCCATAGTGATAGTGAGCGTACATGCGTGTGTACGGTCCGTACCACTACGGGTACGCATACGCGTGCCGACCCATAGTGATAGTGAGCGTAGATGCGTGTGTACGGTCCGTACCACTACGAGTACGCATACGCGTGCAGACCCATAGTGATAGTGAGCGTACATGCGTGTGTACGGTCCGTACCACTACGGGTACGCATACGCGTGCAGACCCATAGTGATAGTGAGCGTAGATGCGAGTGTACGGTCCGTACCACTACGAGTACGCATATGCGTGTAGACCCATAGTGATAGTGAGCGTACATGCGTGTGTACGGTCCGTACCACTACGAGTACGCATACGCGTGCAGACCCATAGTGATAGTGAACGTAGGCATGCATGTACGGGCCGTTGCCATGCATTTGGGGTGCCCTAGGGCCCCGAAACGCACCGTACCTGTGTGTGATGCTCCAAATTACATAGGGGACAAGTATTAAGGCCTACATGCATTCTGGTTGTCATGGAGACCAAGTTCAAATTTCGAAATTGTTCTGGAAGGTGCACAGCAGAAGTCAGTTGGAATTCTTCTACTTTGTTGCAATGTGTTTGTGGGGCTAACATCATGCAGGAGAATGAAACCGATAGAGAACCCACAGACTGCTAGGTTTGAAGGGATTGGTGGAAACATAGGATGCAAATGTGAGTGACCAATCACTCTGTACTCCTGTGCATGAGACTGGGCAGAAGGGCACATATAAGGCAGCCAGGTCCCATGAGGGAGCACTTGCCTGCACATCTTTGCATTTGTCGACCCAGCTGCTGCTACTGATTCCCTGGAACCATGTCAAGGGCTGTGGAGAGGACACAGCCATTCACCCTGGAGGAGAACATGGCTCTGCTGGATGTGATCCTCCCACAGTACTCCATGCTGTATGGGCGACCAGGGTATCAGGTGAGTGCATAGGCCACTGCCACAGACTGTCCCTATGTTGTGACTGTGACTTCTGCCATTGCGTCCAGGTGTAACACACATGCCATGTACTGTCGGGGGGGTCCCAGGGGGGGGTGCCTGATGTCTCCCAGCAGTGCCCTGAGACAGGAGGGGTGTGTGCAGAGTCCTCCCAGCAGTGCCCTGAGACAGGAGGGGTGGGGGCCTATCACTCACAGCAGTGCCCTGAGACAGGAGGGGTGGGGGCCTATCACTCACAGCAGTGCCCTGAGACAGGAGGGGTGGGGGCCTATCACTCACAGCAGTGCCCTGAGACAGGAGGGGTGGGGGCCTATCACTCACAGCAGTGCCCTGAGACAGGAGGGGTGGGGGCCTATCACTCACAGCAGTGCCCTGAGACAGGAGGGGTGTGTGCAGAGTCCTCCCAGCAGTGCCCTGAGACAGGAGGGGTGGGGGCCTATCACTCACAGCAGTGCCCTGAGACAGGAGGGGTGGGGGCCTATCACTCACAGCAGTGCCCTGAGACAGGAGGGGTGGGTGTGATGCACAGTGTGAGCCTTGATCATTGATTGTGACATTGCCATCATTCCACCTGTGTACCCACTGTGGCACGTACTGCTTTTGCCCTCACCAGGGGATGATGTCCCTATGACAAAGGTGCAATGCGTTGGCTGCATGACATGCCTTGTTGTAACCAGCTAATTTGTACCCATATGTCTCTCTGTGACATGTGGCTGGTGTATTGATGTGGTGTCACTTGTTCCTCCTCACAGGTAGGCGCCACTGCCAAGGAGCAGATCTGGCTGACCGCCGTCAGTGCCGTGAGGGGTGTGGATGGTCGGAGGCGGAGCCTGCCCCAGGTGAGGAAACGCTGGCAGGATATCCGGTGCTGGATGCGGAGGATTGCACGGCTCCTGCTGGGGGACTCACCTGAGAGCCACAAGAACCGCGGCCGCCGCCGTCTGAGCCACCTCCACAGGCGTGTGCTGCAGGTGGTCTTTCCAGACCTGGAGAGGCGCTTACAGGCGATGCAGCAGCCGGAAGGGGGTAGGTACATGTGTGTTTGTTGTGTGTCACCGGCATTTGTAAGGGCACAGTAGCATGAATTCACTGGCAGGGTTTAAAGGTGCTGTGCAGATCCTGTTTGCCCCAGTATAGCGCTGTGCCCCTGCCACCCTTCCCCTCCTTGCAATGTGTTCCCTGCTCTGTGTGTAGTCACTCCTTCACAAGGTAATGTAGGCTGGCGCTTTGTCCACGAGAACAATGACTGTAGCATCATGTGTGGGGGTGGTGTGTAACAGGTTGTGGGACCTTGCCTGTGCACTGTCAAGTTCACTGCATGTGGGTTCCATGTCAGTTGGCACTGATGCTGACTCCAGACATGGGAGTTGGTCTCTCATGTGTCATGCCTTACAGCGCGCATGTCCTATGTAGTGGCCTGTGACATGATGTGCATGAGTGTGCGATACACATAGTGCAGGGATGGTGACGTGTGTTGCAGTCATTACCATTCAGTAGCATGTAGTTGCGTGCCCACTACTGTCCCCTGGGGCACCTTTTCCTCAGTGGTGTATGTGTCATCATAAACGTGGCCAATCTCAGTGTCTACAGCGTAGGTTGTGCTCTGTGCCATTGTCCCCTGTCACCATGTATATAGACGTGCTATTTTGTACAGGTGTCCACTGTGCAGCCTGACCTGATTGTCCTTCTTCATACTCACAGTTGCCAGTGCCTGTGTGTCTTTTTATACTCATCTGAGGATGGGCACTGGTACCTCATTATTTGTACAGGCGCACCTTGGCTGTTTGGCGTCCAATCTTGCTTTTTGCCTGCCCCTGTGTGTATCACCCAGACTATGAGATGTTGGTGCCACCTGTGTCACAACAATTTGCCTCGTGTAGGGTCTTGTTGGGGCGGGCAATGCCTATGTGTTAACTCCTGATTTCCACTTGCTGGGTCTGGGCAGTGTGTGATGTGTCTGGACACACACGCAATGTGCAGTGACCGAGTCATGTTGTGCATGTTTTCAGCATTACCTATGCAGCATGTGTCTCAAGTTCATGGATATGCTCCCTGGTCATCGGTATTTTCGCCAACGCTGTGTGGTGCAGATGCAGTGCTGGATTGTCCCCAGGGCCTGGGTGCTATGTCAGACTCCGTTTCCTGTGTTTAGCTATTGTCTCATGCTCTCCATGGTATTTCAGTGGCATGGTGGCTCAACCAACTGTGTGTTTCATGCCCTACATCGGTACCCTGTTCAGTAGATGTTAGGGATCTTCCTTTTCAGGCCATGCAATGTTACCTATGTAGATTGGACTCATGTGACAGATGTGTACAGGTGTCTGATTAATTTCTGTCTCTCCACCCTGCCCACAGCATCGTCGGGGGACACAGAGGGAGACATGGACACAGACCAGGCGGAGGGACCGAGCACCAGTGCCAGCCGTGACATCGGGTCTGGCACATCGAGTGGGACAGAGGCGGAGGAGAGTGTGGCCGAGGACCTGTCGACTGGCACATCAGACTACGAAGCTGACAGGTCCGAGGAGGATGTCTCCGAGTGGGCGGAGGCTGCACCAGCAGCTGACAGCGGAACAACACCTCGCACCGCCCCCTCAGTTTCCACCAGCCGCCTCCCACTTACTCGTGTCCCTTCCCAGCGTGCCCGGTCACAGCATGTCTCCTTCCTGCCAGGCACCGCACCCCCTGCCCCTGTCTCCACTGCTGCCGCCAATGCAGAGTCTGTGGACATCCAGCGGCAACTGCAGGTTGGTCAGGCTGCGATCCTTAATGTCCTCCATGCCCACGGCAAAACCCTCACCAACATCGAGGCTTTCTTGGAGGGCATTCATTCATCGCAGGCTGACCAACGCAACTTGCTGAGGTCCATAGACTCCACACTGACTGCAGCAGTGGGTCTCCTGCAGCGCGACCTCCCCCCACCTACCCCTGCCCCATCCACACTTCCCACTCCCATGCCTGTCCCACGTACACCCAGACGTCGGCATGCACCCACATCAACGGACACGGGCACCACACCAGCAGGGAAGGTCCACCGCACTCCTCCTGACACGCACACACAGGGTGAGGTAGGCACACCCACTGGGTCGGGGGGCAAACGTGTGACACGCAGCCATAGTGGGAGTCCGCATTCCACCCAGTCCACTCCCTCCAAATCCCCTCCCCTCAGCTCTCCTGGCCACATCTCCCCCAAGGACTCCTTCATGGCCGCTCTGTCCCTGAGCCCCACAGTTACACCACCACGCAAGCGGTCAAGGAGGTCCCCGGTCAGGGTGGTTGAGTCTCCCCCCCTGTCTCCACCCTCCCCCGGTGGCGCTGCGACCCATCCCTCTGACCCCCCCCCCTCCTTGGGGCCTGAGGTCCCTTCGGGTGCAGGGGACTCCCTGGAGGACCTTGCAAAGGTGTGTAGTGCCATCCTGGCCTCCGCCTTTGGCACTGACCCACCCCCTGTGGTGGAGTCCTCCATCCCTGCACCCACAACGCCGCCCCTTTGCCCTGATGTCCCTGCGGTGCCTGTTGCTTCCCCCCCCCTGATGCCCTCACCAGTGTGGAAGACGATGCCATTTGACTGTGCAGGCAAGGTAGGGGACACGCATCCCACTGTGTCCCCCATCCAGCTGAGAATCATTGACTGCCCTATGGGCTTTGTGAAGATTGAACTGCCTGCGATCCACGGACATTGTGCTCATGCTGAATAAAGCTTAATTTTGTTTTCATTATCACACTACTGCTATGCTGGTGTTGGTGTTGGTGGGGCTGCTACATGGTTTTGGGTGGTGTGTAAGGGTTTGGGTGTGTGGGATATGTAGTAGTGTACTGCTCATTGGTGGGACCCTGTGATCTGTGTGCCATCACAAGGTGTTGGCTAACTTTCTTTGTTCATGTAAGCAGTTACTGCATGGTGCACTTGTCCCAGGGTGTATTCCTTCCTCTGTGTACCCAGCTTTCTTCCCTGCAGGGTGTTCCCAATGTTTAGCGCAGAGCTGTGTCTACATGAGCTGTGTGTGTGACGGAGCCCTTCTACTTTGGCCATGCATGCAGGGCCATGTCTACACCTGCAACAATCGTGGCATCCTTGGTGATCACTGTACTTGTGTGTGGAGTCTGTTGACATGAGTTCATGGGGACATGTTCCCTTGTAGCCAGTATGCATGTGGATAATTCTGGCCTCACACACATGTGTTACACCCCTCCTGTCTCAGGGCACTGCTGTTAGTGATAGGCACCCACCCCTCCTGTCTCAGGGCACTGCTGGGAGGACTCCACACCCACCCCTCCTGTCTCAGGGCACTGCTGGGAGTGATAGGCACCCACCCCTCCTGTCTCAGGGCACTGCTGGGAGGACTCTGCACCCACCCCTCCTGTCTCAGGGCACTGCTGGGAGGACTCCACACCCACCCCTCCTGTCTCAGGGCACTGCTGGGAGGACTCTGCACCCACCCCTCCTGTCTCAGGGCACTGCTGGGAGGACTCTGCACACACCCCTCCTGTCTCAGGGCACTGCTGGGAGTGATAGGCACCCACCCCTCCTGTCTCAGGGCACTGCTGGGAGGACTCCACACCCACCCCTCCTGTCTCAGGGCACTGCTGGGAGTGATAGGCACCCACCCCTCCTGTCTCAGGGCACTGCTGGGAGGACTCTGCACCCACCCCTCCTGTCTCAGGGCACTGCTGGGAGGACTCCACACCCACCCCTCCTGTCTCAGGGCACTGCTGGGAGGACTCTGCACACACCCCTCCTGTCTCAGGGCACTGCTGGGAGTGATAGGCACCCACCCCTCCTGTCTCAGGGCACTGCTGGGAGGACTCTGCACACACCCCTCCTGTCTCAGGGCAATGCTGGGAGTGATAGGCACCCACCCCTCCTGTCTCGGGGCACTGCTGGGTGGACTCTGCACACACACCTCCGATTTCAGGATATGTACGCTTGGAACATACACGGTGGGGGTACGCTCAATGCATTCGAGGTGAGGGTATGAGTCTACTTACACTGGTGTGGTGGGGGTACGCTCCATGCATACGCGGGTGAGGGTACGGGTCGAACTTACACTGTTGGGCCGGGGGGTACGCTCCATGCATACGCGGGTGGGGGTACGGGTCGTACTTACACTGTTGGGGTGGGGGGTACGCTCCATGCATACGCGGGTGGGGGTACGGGTCGTACTTACACTGTTGGGGTGGGGGGTACGCTCCATGCATACGCGGGTGGGGGTACGGGTCGTACTTACACTGTTGGGGTGGGGGGTACGCTCCATGCATACGCGGGTGGGGGTACGGGTCGTACTTACACTTTTGGGGTGGGGGGTACGCTCCATGCATACGCGGGTGGGGGTACGGGTCGTACTTACACTGTTGGGGTGGGGGGTACGCTCCATGCATACGCGGGTGGGGGTACGGGTCGTACTTACACTGTTGGGGTGGGGGGTACGCTCCATGCATACGCGGGTGGGGGTACGGGTCGTACTTACACTGTTGGCATGGGGGGTACGCTCCATGCATACGCGGGTGGGGGTTCGGGTCGTACTTACACTGTTGGGGTGGGGGGTACGCTCCATGCATACGCGGGTGGGGGTACGGGTCGTACTTACACTGTTGGGGTGGGGGGTACGCTCCATGCATACGCGGGTGGGGGTACGGGTCGTACTTACACTGTTGGGCTGGGGGGTACGCTCCCTGCATACGCGGGTGAGGGTGTGAGTCGTACTTACACTGTTGGCATGGGGGGTGCGCTCCATGCATACGCGGGTGGGGGTACGGGTCGTACTTTCACTGTTGGGGTGGGGGGTACGCTCCATGCATACGCGGGTGGGGGTACGGGTCGTACTTACACTGTTGGGCTGGGGGGTACGCTCCTTGCATACGTGGGTGAGGGTTTGAGTCGTACTTACACTGTTGGCATGGGGGGTGCGCTCCATGCATACGCGGGTGGGGGTACGGGTCGTACTTTCACTGTTGGGGTGGGGGGTACGCTCCTTGCATACGGGGTGGGGGTAGGGTCCGTACATATCCGTGCCCACGCTATGTGATGCTTGTGCGGCCCGTACCCAGGCCTTTGCCACGTGGGTGCGATCCGTCCCGCCATTGTTGGGGTGACGTGTGTGGGCGTGGTCCGACTCGTACCCACGCTCTTCAGGCGTGGGTACGGGACGTACCTGTCTGGTTGTGTTGCCGGTTCGCGTGGTGACGGACTTCCGTTGTGGCGGTCGCTGGCTTATCAGGACACGCCCCCACCCCCTCGTGGTGACCAGGGCATGGGAGTCAGGTATGTCCAGGCCATGTGTGGTGTGTGACTTATGTGGCCTGCCCTGGTCCTGCCACCCCCACCCCACCCCACTTTCCCCCCTCCCTTAGTTATTCTGACCTTCTGCGGCGTCTGCGTCGTAACCTGTAGAGGAGGTGGACTGCTATGAGGGCAGGGATGACTCGTAGGTTCGGGTCCATGTCTGTCCGTCGCGTACTGGTACTCCTTGCTCGCGTCGTCCTGTCGCGTACGGGTCCTCCTTGATCGCGTCGTCCTGTCGCGTACGGGTCCTCCTTGGTGGCGTCGTCCTGTGTGTCCGTCACGTACTGGTCCTCCTTGTTCGCGTCGTCGTCTGTCCGTCGCGTACTGGTGGTCCTTGTTCGCGTCGTCCTGATTTCCCGGCAGTTTTTGGCTGCTGCAAAATATTCACCGTGCGGGGTGACGTCGGTGTGAATCGTGATTCCTGGGTCGTGAATGGCTGGCTGCGAGCGTCCCGACGTCAGGTCGGCGCTTTCCCGGATCGCATTGGTAGGTGTTTTTTGGTTGGGTCGGGCTTTTTTACGATTCGTACGGTAATGGTGTACCCGTGCGAATCGTGATTCCTTGTTTGTAAAAATTGACGACCGGGTACGCGTCGGACGGAGATTATGCTCCGTCCGACGGTTCGTACCCGGTTTTTACCGGATCGTGATCGGCACCTTTGAGGGAAGAGGTCAGAATGGCTAATCAAGAATCACTGCAAATAAAACAAAGGATGGAAGAGTTAGTTACATGTCTTGCATCTGGTTCAGGGATTGGAGAGTCACAGAATCTACTCACTAGTTCCTCCCCCTAAAAGATTTCCACAAAAGTGATTCATGCTATTTCTACAATAATTCCTTTAGCCCCCCAGCATGATTTAGTGGGGACCCTAAGAAGGGGCAAATCTTTTGATGTGTTCCTTGCATTTCTTGTGCCAACCAGTTATTTTCTCTGAGGAGTAATCTAATGTTACATTCATATTGACTTATCTGAATGGTATATTTTTGACAATTGTAAAATATAATTTTTGCTACTTTTTAACCACTCAGCTGCTTCTCAGGCCACCGAAAATGAATTATTAGAGTTAAAAAAGGCAATAAGGATTTGGTGGGTTACTTAGCTCAGTTTAACAAACTGGGTGCGGAAACAAATTGGCTTGAATCTAAAAGGGCTGCAATTTTCTACGGAGGACTCAATGAGTTGAAAGATGCCTTAGTGCAGATTACAAAGAGACCTAAAAAAAATTCCGAATGAATCGATTTTTTTTTGCAAATAGACCATCATTTAACTGAACACAAGAATGAGAATGGTAAACAGTCATAATATCGAAAAAAAAATATCGACTGGACAGAATATCGAGTTTTTAATATAGAATGGACAGAAAATCGAATTGCCAAAATATAGTGGTGAAAAATATCGAAAATCAGGTAAGAAATATCGATTTACATAATATAGAAGTAAGTAATATCGACAGTCATAATATAGTTGTTAAAAATATCGAATTTTTTTATAGTGTTTTAAGTGTTAGTATATGTGTTAAAAGTATGTATTAATTTTGGAATGTATGTTTGAATATTTTTAAAGTAATTAATTTTATGTTATTTAATTTTTGTGTAATTTAATTCCATAGCGGGTTGTGGGTTTATAGGGGATTAGGATGGGAAGTAATTGAATTATAGTACATTAAATTATAATTTTTAGGAATTATTAATTATTTTTAATTTAATTTTGCGTTTTACTTCTGTAGCGGGTTGTGGGTTTATAGGGGAATAGGGTGGGAAGTAATTTAATTGTTATTAAGTAATTATTAATTGGTATTGAAAATAATTGGTTGTTGATTAATTATTAATTGGTAAATAATTTTTATTAATTGGTAATTAATTTGTATTAATTGTTTAATTGATAATTATGTTAATTGTATTAATTTATTATTTTTAGCGGGTTGTGGGTTTATAGGGGAAAATGCTGGGAAGTAATGTAACTGAAAAAAATTAATTATTGAAATAATTATTGTATATTGATAATTAATTTATTAATAATTAATTATTAATTGGTATTATTTGTATTTATTAATTTTTGGTATCGAAAATTAATTGGTTAATTAATTATTAATAGGTAATTATTTTTTTTTAAAGAAATATTGGTATTTATAATTAATTAATTATTAAATATTGTGTGATTGGTAATTAATTGTAATACTTTTTTTGGGGTATTAATAATTTATTTATTTTTAATAAAATATTAAATTATTATTTTCCCTACTATAGCACTCACTGGAGTGGGAATAGTAATTTTTACCCCTACGCTATCCAACGCTTTCCCTACTATTGCACTCACTGGAGAGGGAACAATAATTTTTACCCCTACACTATCCAACGCTTTCCCTACTGTTGCACTCTTTGGAGTGGGAATAGTAATTTTTATCCCTATGCATTCCAACGCTTTCCCTACTGTTGCACTCTCTGGAGTGGGAATAGTAATTTTTACCCCTACGCTATCCAAGGCTTTCCCTACTGTTGCACTCTTTGGAGTGGGAATAGTAATGTTTACCCCTACACCATCTGACGTTTTCCCTACTGTTGCACTCACTGGAGTGGGAATAGTAAATTTTGCCCTCCCACTATCCAACGCTTTCCCTACTGTTGCACTCTCTGGAGTGGGAATAGTAATTGCTACCCCTACGCTATCCAACGCTTTCCCTACTGTTGCAGTCTCCGGAGTGGGAATAGTAATTGTTATCCCTACGCTATCCAACGCTTTCCCTACTGTTGCACTCTCTGGAGTGGGAATAGTAATTTTTACCCCTACTCTATCCAATGCTTTCCCTACTGTTGCACTCTTTGGAGTGGGAATAGTAAATTTTACCCCTACGCTATCCAACGCTCTCCCTACTATTGCACTCACTGGAGTGGGAATAGTACATTTTACCCTCCCGCTATCCAACGCTTTCCCTACTGTTGCACTCTCTGGAGTGGGAATAGTAATTTTTACCCCTACGCTATCCAATGCTTTCCCTATTATTGCACTCTCTGGAGTGGGAATAGTAATTTTTACCCTCCCACTATCCAGCGCTTTCCCTACTGTTGCACTCCCTGGAGTGGGAATAGTAATTTCTACCCTCCCGCTATCCAACGCTTTCCCTACTATTGCACTTACTGGAGTGGTAATAGTACATTTTACCTGCCCGCTATCCTACACAATAAATATTGAATATTTTTAATTAATATTACGTTAATATATATGTATTATTTTTTTTTTTTACTTACATTAATTATTTATTAATTTTAAAGTTATTTAAGTATTTTTAGGTATGTTTTAGTTAATTATATGTATTATTTCATTAATTTTACATTACTTTTAAGACATTTAAAAAATTCGATATTTTGACCAACTATATTTTTTACCACGATATTTTGGATTCTATATTTTTGTACTTACCTGTTTGTAGATAGGGATTCGATATTTTGGCATTCTATATTTTTTCTTCGATATTTTGGCAGGTCGATATACTCCTTCTCGATATTTTGTCAGTGATCCAATGAGAGTAGAAGAGTATTTTGTCAGTTAAATCCATGCTATGATAGAGTCAAAACTGAAAATCACAATTCATCAAAGTACACTTCATCAGAAGAGCCAATGCAAATTGGATCTATAAGAGGGCCTTTGTCAAAAGAGGAAAAAGAAAAACAAAGAACTTGTGTTCGTATTGTGGGCTAGCCGCCCTTTATATGAGAGATTGCCCGAAAAAAACAAGATTAATCAGACTGGAAAAGACAGGCTTCACCAGCAGGAAGAGATGCCCTGGTAGAAGCGGTAGGAAACTCCCTCTTTTTTGCATGGTTAGCCCCCATGTTTTGTCTGATGCCATATGTGATTTTGAACTCTAAGTGCACTGGGTCCCTGCCAACCAGTTCCTCAGTGCCAGATCTCTTTCCCAAAACACTGTACCACATTTGTCACAAATTCAGCTACCCTGTTAGGCCCTAGTAAATGGTACCCTACTAAATAGGACATGGGTACTGAAGAGGGTTCTCTGGGGCAGCAGCACTGGTTGTACCACCCCAGGGCCCTCTCAACAAGGCTATGCACTCTGCGCTTTCAGGCTGTATGTCTTGGGACAGGAAAATCATTGCTTAAGTTATAGGTAAGTCACCCCTACTGCAGGCCTTTAGCCCTATGGTCAATATCTTATGTGTGGACTTATCAGCATGAGCAAATATTCCCCTGCAATGTCCAGTCCATTCTGTGATGTTGTAAGTGAACAGGGAAGCCATAAAGAGTTCATGAGCTGGATACCTGTCACAACGAGTTTGCTAGCTCCATTATGGCTTCACTGATGTCTAAAATATTTGGTAACAAACCGCTTACCTTAATAAATCCTCACTGATGCCAATGTTGGATTTATTAATAAATTTACACAGGAGACCCTGTTAAGGGTTCCCTGAAACCTAAGAAAACACTAGTGAGGTCTCTGGACAGTTTACACCAGCCTTCCACCACCAGACATGTTACTAACCTCATGGGATGAGAGCCTGAGCTCTCAGAAGACAGAAACAATACCTGCTCTGGGTGGGGGTGTTTCACACATTCTCCAGGGTAGGATCCTTTCCGGGTGGAAGCTTCAAAGGCAATGCTGCTTTTGAAATCTAGCCAAGGAAGCCTCAGCTAATGGGGGAGGCCAAGCCCCTTTCCTGCTCCACATTTGGCGGGTAGAAAAGCGGGAAAATTAGTTAGATGAGGAGGATGGCCTCCCTCAGCCTGCACCACCCCTAGGGCAGGCCAGACGAGGTGAACCCCTCTCTTGAAACTCCACGATCTTGAGATGGTGATAAACCCTCCCATCAAGGGTTGGGTAGTGCCTTTTCCTACAGTAAGTGGCCACCAGATGGCGTAAACAACCTAAAGGTCAGTAGCCTGTTGGCCATTACTTGTCTCCCCTTGTAATGCCCCTAAATTCAGTATTTAGATGGCTCTCCGAGACCTGAAACTCAGATTCATTGGACCAAAGAAGACAAATAAGACCCGCTGTATGAGAACTGAAGCCTGGCTGCAATCTCCTTGTGTTTTCTTTGTTCGCCCTAAGTTGGCAGGGTATGCCCAGACGTGGGTCCCTTGCTCACTTTGCCACTGGATTCAAGCTAGCCTGGCTGATGAGGGCTGTTAGCCTGAAACCGGTCCCAGAATGCTTGTTTCCGGTCCAGGGAGGACATGACTTGGCAATTTGGGTTGGACTGTTCCCATGAGGCACAGGGTCACGACTGATTTGCATATAGCTGTGTCTGAATTGGAGTGGTGAAGTGAGCTAAAGAACACTGATGGATTTAACCCAGATCTGCGACTGGGGTTGAGTGTCTGAAAAGTTTCAGCGCTCTGTCCATCATCTCCTATTGTTTGCTTTGTCGCCCTAAGTTGGCAGGCGATGCCCAGACGTAGGTCCCTTGCTCACTTTGCCACTGGATTCAAGCTAGCCTGGCTGATGAGGGCTGCTAGCCTGAAACCGGTCCCAGGATGCTTGTTTCCATTCCATGGAAGACATGGCTTGGCAGTTCGGGTTGGACTGTTCCCATGAGACACAGGGTCAGGACTGATTTGCATATAGCTGTGTCTGAGCTGGGGTGGTGAAGTGAGCTAAAGAACAATTATGGATTTAATGCAGGTTTGTGACTGGGAGTGAGTGTCTGAAAAGTTTCAGCGCTCCTTCCATCATCTCCTTGTGTTTGCTTTGTTCGCCCTAAGTTGGGAGGGCATGCCCCAGACTTGGGTCCCGTGCTTTGCCACTGGAATCAAGCTAGCCTGGCTGATGAGGGCTGTTAGCCCAAAACCGGTCCCAGGATGCTTGTTTCCGGTCCAGGGAAGACTTGGCTTGGCAGTTCGGGCTGGACTGTTTCCATGAGGCACAGGGTCAAGACTGATTTGTCTGAACTGGGGTGGCGAAGTGATCTAAAGAACGATGATGGATTTAACCCAGATCTGTGACTGGAGGTAAATATCTGAAAAGTTTCGCCGCTCTGTCCATCATCTCCTTGTGTTTGCAGAAGAAAAAAGGCTCAAAACCCTGCCAGCTGCAAGAATACCGTGACAATCACTGCTGCTGCGTCTTCCTGTACCCTGAAAGGACTCCACCAACCCTGGAGAGCCTCCAGCCTTTGAGAAATCAGCAAGAAACTCCCTTGGAGGGAAGGTATCACTCCCCTGCAGAAGACAGGCAGAGATCCTGTGAAGCCCGATTTACTGACTTGCTACTCCCTGAAGACCTCGACACAGCACTGAAGAAGAAGTACAATAGCTCTAGAGGGTCATATCTGCCACTCCACCAAGGTTGGAGGCACCAGGACATACTGGAGCTGATACCGGACGGTCAATGGTAAAAAACAAGAAGAAGAGTCCACTGCAGACTCCCAAAGCACCAGAAGCAAGCACTCATCAAGTGACATTGAGACACACTTCCTGAGTGGCCCAGCTGTCCCAAGACCTCCTCTCCAAGTTGCCTGCTCCTGACCGTGAGGACCCTAAAGATGCACAAAGCCCGGTTGACCTGTTTGCTCTGCACCCTGCCCCACCAGTCCCAGCACCAACTAACCAGCTCTACTGGTCTGGTCCCAAGGCCCTTACAACCGCCTCCCCTCAAAGAGACCCACCGTACTGACTTGTAAGTCCACCTGTGCAATGCATCTTCAAGTGGCCTCTTTCTTCTTTGCGCACCAGTTTCCAAGACTCTAAGCACTCTGCTCCTGCCCGATCCGGGATAATCCGGAACTTCTCCTGCTGGAACTTTGGACCTGGTCATGAAATTGACCTTAAATGAGAAGGTGAACTTCGTGAAAGCATTATCTGATTTGATATGCTTTTTCCTCTTTTTCCCCCCATTGATTCCTATGGTGCGTAATTTCACACAGAAGTGATACTTTTTCCAAACCTTAAAAAATAGTAACTCCGAAAGAACTTTCCTTAGAACTGTGTTCTTGGTTTTAAAAAATTACATAAAAATCGAATGTATTTTCACAAATTAGTCTCGAGTGTGTGTCTCATTTATTGTCTCTGTGAGTACAACAAATGCTTAGCACTATCCTCTGATAAGTCTAACTGCTCGCCCATACTACCACAAAAAGAGCATTAGAATTATATGCTTTACCTCTGTGTACCATTTGGGGATTCCCTGGACTCTCTGCACAGTGTACTTCGTTTTAGTGCACCATATAGAGAACCAGCTTCTTACAGAAGCTCATCAAAAGTCAACTCTAACTTCACAGCAAGTGGCCAATACATTACAGTCTGCTGTACCTCATTTGGTAGTCTTACTTTCTGTAATATTTTGAAACACACAAATAGAAGAGAACTCTGTTATGATAGACTCAGAAACAATGGGCAACTTTTGCGATATCAAGTACACCCAGAAGATGGGAAGTCAGTTCGTAAATAAATCCAATCTCCCTTACGGTCCAAATACTCAAGAAACTGAACAAATTTGAATACCTAGATTTAAAGGTCATTGTGAACAGATAGTTTCCAATCTAATTGATACTCCTCAATTTCAACTAATTCTGGGTCTTCCCTGACTTACGGAACATAATCCTAGAATTGATTGGAGTAAGAAAACAGTATTAATGTATTCTCCGTTTTGTAAGTAAACTTGTTTTGGAGAAAGAATCGAGTATTGGGAGGTATCCCCTGCAAGTTTATTGGCATCCAAAACTGTAATGATTTGCACTCTAGCAACAACTGAGATTCCACCAGAATATGGAGTTTTGTCTTCAGTGTTTGACAAAAAGAAAGCAGAGAAACTACCTCAGCAATGACCCTATGATTGTAAAATTGAGCTTGACCCGGTGCAGCGTTGCCTTGCAGCACAGTATATGCATTAACTGAAGCTGAGAAGCAATACATAAACCAATATCTGGATCAGTACTTAGCATATGGATTTATTCTTCCCTCCCAGTCCCCGGTTTCTTTGGCTCTTTTCTTTATTCCAAAGAAAGATGGTGAGCTTCATGCTTGCATTGATTTTCGGGAATTAAATCAATTCAGACTTTTTAGACTGTTAAGAATCGGTATGCCTTGCCATTAATTTCTGTTCTACTTGATCAAGTTAAAGATACCAGGATATATGCAAAATTGGCTCTTAGATGAGACTACTGTTTGATCAGAGTAGTGCAAGGGGATACATGCAAGATAGCTTTTTGGACCCGGTATGGTCCTTTCGAATATCAAGTGATGCCACACAGGGCTCCGCAATGTACCAGCAGTGTTCCAACACTTTGTTAATGATGTGTTGTGAGAATTTATTGACCGATTTACTATTGTCTATATAGATGCCATTTTAATCTTTTCAAACAACCTAGAAGAGCACACTTAGCGTGTGATACCCATTCTAGAGCGACTAAATGTGAATCATTTATACATGAAATTGGAAAATTGTAGCTTCCATGTGGAGCAAGTGAAGCATCTTTGCTTTGTTTTGTCACCTAGTGGAGTAAGTATGGATCCTGCTAAGGTAAAAGCAGTTCAAGATTTGTCCGCTCCCAGATTAATGAAGGTAACCCAAAGTTTTATTGGCTTTGCTAACTTTTACAAATGAGTTACATCAAATTGTTCACAGAAATGTAGCCCTATCACTCATCTATTAAAAAAGGGGGTCAAATTTGATTGGACTCCAGAAGCTGACACAGCCTTTGAACATTTGAAAGAGTCCTTAACCAGAGCTCCAATCCTCTTGCATCCAAATACAGAAGCACCTTTCTTCATGGAAGCTGATGCTTCCGATACTGCAATTGGAGGAATCCTTTCTCAGCATCATAAAAAGATGAAACAGTTGCATCATGTGGCTAACTCCCTCAGAAATCATTGCTGACAATGAACTTTTAGCAGTCAAAGATGCATTTGTGGAGTAGAGGCATTATTTATTAGGAGCTCAACTTAACATTATAGTTGTATACAGACTATCAACATTTACAATTCTTATAATTAGTATGAACTCTGACAGCAATGGTCATGGTTTTTTGCTGATTATGATTTTGTGACTACATACACACCTGGAGTGGTCAATGGAAATTCTGATATACTTTCTATAATGAATGCTGAATTCTTTTGTGTGATGACTGAGAAATTATCCATAATTTCCAAGAGCAAATTTGTCTTAACGATTCAAAGCTCAAACTTCACAACAGAAATATAAAAGGCCTTGTCTCATGAAGAGATGGTAACCTGGTCCAAAGAAGTTCCAGAAAGAGAGACCAAGGATGCCGCGCCACATCAGATTGGAAAGTTGCATTTACCCACCACAGAACTTCTTGAAAAGGCTCTTCATGTTCGTCAATACCACCTTTTGGGAGGACATGAAGAGATGTTGGAAGGAAAACACAATACATTAGCTACTCAAGGGATCCTTTTACCTTTGCCTACCCCCTCATCCATGGTATACTATCTCTATGGATTTAATTGTAGACCTTTCTCTTATTCAAGGGAACAACACCGCTTTGGGGATAGTAGACATTTTTGTTTTAAATGGCACATTTCATTCCCTTAGAGAGCATACCATGAGCTCCACAACATGCACAGTTACTTACTCAACATATAGAAAGAATATATGGAATTGGGTGTTGACACACGTTTATCCACTAGATATCACCTAGAGACAGATAAGGAAACTGAAAGAGTCAGTCAGAAATTAGAGTAGTATTTGTGACTCTACCTTTTAGACCCAAGAAAAGAGTGGCCAGATTGATTTGGGCTGCAAAATTTGCTTATAATGATACTGTGCACTCTTCTATGGGATTTGCTCCTTTTTACTTAAATTATGGCAGACACCTAAATGTAATTTTTGAAATAAAAGATGTGTCAGTCCCTACTGTGAAAAGATTTGTAAAAGGAATGCAGGAAACCTTACATGTTGCATAAAAGAACATAGTAAAGGCATAAGATTCCTACAAGACACAGGTAGACAAAAGAAGAAGGGAAAGCCCAATCTTCAAGAGAGGAGATAAGGTTTAGCTGCCAACAAAACATTTGCTCTCAAAAGGGAACCATATTTTTAAACCTTGATTTGTTGGTCCTTTTAAGGTAGAAAGATTAAGTAATCCAGTAGCAGTAAGGCTCCAATTACCCTCATATTTAAAAGTTCTTCCAGTCTTTCATGTCTCACATGTCAAGAATTCACCACCAAATTCTATTCAAGTTGAGGCTGAAGAACAGTTTGAGGTCAATACAATTTTAGAATCAAAATTGAGAAGAGGCAAACTATTAATACATTTATTGGAAGGGTTTTGGACCTGAGGAAAGATCTTGGGAGCCATACTCCAATGTTCATGCCCCAAGGTTGGTGCAAGCCTCTCATAAAGCTAATCCCACAAAACAAAGGTTGAGAGCCATAATCCAATGTTCATGCCCCAAGGTTGATGTTAGCATTTCATAGAGCTAATCCTACCAAATAAAAGTTGTAAGACCATTTCCTGTGAGGGGTTACTGTCAGCAATACTTTAGCATACCATTCTGTTTCTCTAAAAAAAGACCTTGCGGAGTCCCATTATCACCTAGACTGGTTTGTAATGTTAATTCCCATAGGAACGGGTTGCCGAACATATAGCCCGAACTGCTGGATGAAATTACACCAACAAAAAGAGGTAGATGTTGTTACGCAGATTGTGCTTTGCATTATTTGGTGCAAATCTGTCCAATCGTTTTTGAGACATTTGTGCTGAGATTTATAGATATATCTCTTGATGAGATATTTCACAGTGGTTTCGTGACTAATCGTGGATGCATGCGCCATTGGGAATGCTGTGATTGGCTGGACGCAACCTGAATAGAAAGTTGGAGCCACGATTTTATCATTCGTGAATGGTCCCAAGGCTGAAAATTTGTGGGAAAGGGTGTGTTAGTGACTTAAGTTACGTGTCCAAAAAAGATTTTTTTAATCACACACGACATTCATAACGCCTCCGCAATCGCTAGCATGTCTCTTGTGTACCATCATGGGGACGTTGCAACTACCGCAAAGTCATCGTGAACTTTAATGAAACTATATAAAAAATATATATATTTGTACACACTCGCTGGTTACTTGCACACACTCATGTATGCACTTACAAACTCACTCAGACACTTATACACCCATTCACATACCCACTCATACACTTATACAACCTGTCACAAACCCACTCGGCTACTTATGCACTCACTCACAAACCAATTCATGTACTTATACACCCACTTACAGACTCACTCAGACAGCAACACACCCATCACTCAGAGACTCATGTACCTACTTAGAGACTACTTAGAGACTAAGTCATAGACTCATGTGTACAGTCTTATACCTACTGAGAGACTCTAACACCCACTCACAGACCCACCTAGGCACTCATGCACCCACTCACAGACCCACTCAGATACTCATGCACCCACTTAAAGACTCACTCAGAGAGTCCCGCACTCATGTACAGACCCACTCAGAGACTCATGCACCTACTTAGAGATAGACTCATAGACTCATTCGATCTCATACTGACTTAGAGACTCTTACACCTACTCACAGACCCACCTGGCACTCATGCACCCACTCACAGACCCACTCAGATACTCATGCACCCACGTACAAACTCACTTGGTGAGTCAGGAACCCATGTACAAACCCACTCAGAGAGTCCCGTACCCACTTACAGACCCACTCACATATATTGTCACATACCCACTGAAACATTCATGAACCCACTTACAGATCCACTCAGACACTTATACATTGACTCTCACACCCATACAGAAACTCCCACACTCAGTCAAATACCCTCTCAGAGACTTATGAACTCAGTCAGTCACTCACTAATGCAATGAAAAACCCCTTGGCAACCAATAAAATGTAATAAAATTACACAATGAAGGCCATGTGTAAACAAGGTAGTTATGGTATTTTTTTTATTCTATATTTATTTTATTTATTATTATCTCATTTAACAGGTAAAACAATTGCAATATTTATCGCATATAGGGTATAGGTCAATTTTCTTTTTTATCACACATTGAATATAACAAATACATTTGCATCATCTAATGAAGCTAGGAAATCAACTCTACAAAGTGTATAACAAAGACAGAAAATACAAAAATTAATACATAAACTACATCACGAATGAAGTGAAAACACATAAAATTTCATATAATACATGTGAAATTAAAAAAGTAGTTACAAGTTAAAATTGTAATCACTCTCATTGAAGAGTGATTACAATCCTTGGTGTATTCTGCAACAGATGAATTGCAATTATTAGAAATGTATTGAGTAATTGAATATTATGATTTTCTATGAAGGGAGCTGTACATGCTATTATACAGTCATTTAGACACTAATGTTCTTATTGTCTTGGTTATATTTCATTTTGCAGTTATAGGTTTTTAATGTGGTAGTGGCTATTGAATATCTGCATTTGTTTTGTCATTTTGCAACGTATTTGTGGCGATTGCAGCATACCGATATAATCACTACTACCGGCATCACAAAGAGAATGGAAAATCAGTTTAAATGGTTGCTTTCATACAAACTCCCTACAAAAATATGACTTTAAACAGTGCAGTAATAAACCTCTAGTGTCTAAAATACTGTAAAATGTATGAATATATGGGTTTTTCACCCCCTAAGAAAGGTGCGATCGTCACGGTTATCGAAGCCGCCGCCACTCTAGGTGTAATTGCAAAAATGGGAAGTAATAATAAATAATAATAATAATAATAATAATAATGGTACTTCTATAGCGCAAACAGCTACCTCAAATAGAGTAGGGTTTAAACAGTTTCTTAAAATATTTACTAGAAAATTATGGGTGCAGATGTTTTTAAAGCATTGATATGGTTAGTAATGTGTGTATTGTAATACAATACATTTTTTAAGTCGACATTTTTGAATTAAGTGGGGGTCATTGAATGTCTGCTTTTGTTTTGCAATTTGGCAATGTGATCACTGTCATCGCGAAGTCATTGCAGATTCCAACGATTCAAAAAAAATTCTTTGGCAATAAAATTAACACAATGTTGTCCTCTTGAGTGGCTCTGACAAGAGCCTTTGTATTGAGCGTGTGTATAAGGCAGCTACAGATAAGACTGAATGAAGAGTTTTAGGTTGCTTAGAAATACCCTGTTCCCTTTGTCTGTAAAGTGAAATACATCACTTCTATATATTACATGCATGTCAAAACGCAGATTGTTGTTATAGATACAGCCCATATTATGGTCTCAGAGGAAAGCAGAAATTGTTGTATTAGCATGTTTCCTGGCCAAGTCAATCTGTGGACAGAATTGATTTGACCACATTTCTGTCTTTGGCATATACTAGAGTACATCAAGACTGTGTGAGGGAAAAGCAACATCAGTTCTACAACGGTATCTTTCATTAGGATTTCTAATGGTACCCCAGTGAATGTGCCTAGGTCATTGCCACTATAGTGCACAATCATGAGGTGAGGAGCTCGGCAATCCACAATGGATCTAACAAAAGCCAGAAACTGATGTAACTTTAACCCTCTCTGGTTAAACCAAGTAATCTCCACATTTGACATGCCCAAGTCCCTGTCAATACGTTTGTTTCTCGCAGCCTCTTTAGCCCAATACACATAGCTGTGGCCCACAATCAACACTCTAAGCATTTTGAAGTAAAGGAGCAACGGCAGTCAGGAGAAGGCTGGAGCTGAATGAGGTATTGTTCCAAATCAAAAGCAGTTACATTGAGGTGCTTAAAAAAAAGATATATTTCATTGGATGCTGTCAGCATGAAAGTGAATAAAATTAGGTAATGTGTTGGATGCACTAGCAAGAAGTCCTATTTTTGGCTGTTGTTTAAGAAAAAATGTAATACAAACATGAATACGGTTTTGAATCTGTGGAGTAAACCACACCTGCTATATCTCATTTGGAAGTAGCAGGTTGCTTCTAGAATGTGCTGTGAACTTGTGACCTACTGGATCCACTGGGTTGCTAGTTACACTGAGCTTAGAGTGTATTGGGGAAGGGTGTTCAATAAACAGAACATTTTAGTTAAAGTTGAGGAGTTTTGACACAATTTAAGTAATGACAAAGTGTATTTTCCAAATCAGGACTATGTAGTACACTGCTGATTAATATTTAAATTTTAAAAAACTGAATCTAAATATTGGTTTGGACTCCCATTTATTTTGTGATTATTTCACGATGATCGCGAAAACAATGTGAACACGTGGAGACAGGAACCACATTGTGAAACAGAGGGAAAGGGTTAACAGGTGCTAACCATTCACAAGTGGAGAAGCAGTAGTCTAAAATGAAAGACATGATTTCATTTGCTGCCTTTCTCATGATCAAAGAGTGGAAAAGTGTAGAGGTTGCCATTTTATAGTTGCTTTATAATTATATGAGAGTGGTGTACCATTCTTGTGCTTAGTTTTTACAAATCTTAACAATGTCAAAACTATCCAGAAAGAGCTAAAACAACATTATAATCTACAAACTCAATTAACTGGTATGTATATAACTTTTGTCTTTGGCATATATTAGAGTACACTATAGTCATAGCCATAGGATATTGTTAAGTGCACATATCACCCTGGGGTCTCAAGCCGCAAGCCTAAACCCTAGAGCGTGAAGGAAAGAGAATGGAAAGTGCCAGCAGGAAGGATTAGAACAGCCAGGTTTTTAGAAATTTACGAAATTGACTGTGATTGGTTTCCATATCTAACTGCAATGGGAGCGAATTTCATAAAGTAGTGGTAACGTATGAAAAGGATCTGTCGCCATGCCTGGCGGTATGAATCTTAAAGGGGGAGAGAAGATATTTGGTTGAGGACCTGAGTGTCTGGTAGGTTGATACCAGTTGAGTTTTCTGACAATATACCAAGGTCCGTTACCATAGATGGTTTTGAGGACCAGGCAACTGATCTTAAAATGGATGCGTTTCCTTTTGGGGAGCCAATGGAGAGCTCTCAGACTTGATGTCGACAGGGACCATGAGGGTAGATTGAATACAAGCCTGGCGGCTGTGTTTTGTAGCACCTGGAGTTTTGTAAGGAGCTCTGCATTGATGGAGGCCATCAGGGCGTTTCCATAATCAAGCCGACTGATGATTTGTCCTTGAACCAACAGCATCCTGGATACAACTGGGATCCATTGGAAGATCTTGCAAAGACTACGCATTAGTCCATAGCAAATGCCTGTCACATGATTAACATGGTCTGTCATAGACAGGTTGTTATCGATTATCACCCCAAAGTTGCGGACTACCATTTTGGGAAATGGACAAGGGCTGAGATTGGGAGGACACCAATCACTGGACCACAAAGTTTGAGCTTTCCCAAAAAGAATGATCTCTGTTTTACTGCATTAAGTTGCAGGTGATTGGTTTGCATCCAGATGTTGATGTCAGTCATGCAATTCATAAATCGGAGTTTGGTGTTGTTAGATCAGGGCCAAAAGTAATCAGTAATTGCGTGTGGTCTGCATAAGACATGGTGTCAAAACCAATGCGATCTGATCACTGTAGCTAGGGGGGCCACGTATAGGTTTAAAGTGTGGGGCTTAGAATGGAACCCTGGGGTACTCCCTTGTCTATTCCTTGACGGCGAGAGACAAAGGTACCAATATGTATCTTCGAAGATCGATCAGTTAGGTAGCTCCTAAGCCGTTTCAAGGCAGCACCCCTGGCTCCCATCTCCCACAGATGATTAACAAGCGTCCCGTGGGAGATGGTGTCAAAGGCAGCTGATAGACCGAGTAGGACCAGCATGGCTGACTGACCGGAGTCCAGGGAGAGTCTGATGTTGTCAACTACCTCTATCAATGATGTTTCCGTGCTGTGAGCCACCCGAAACTCAGAATGGGAAGGGTCCAACAGTTTCTTACTTTCAAGGAAAGTTGAGAGATGCCTGTTGATTAGGGACTCCAAGACTTTCCCGAAAAAAGGGAGAAGGGAAATGGGCCGGTAGTTGTTTGGTTCCTTGGGGTCCAAGGTGGGCTTTTTTAAAATAGGCTTGACCATAGCCGCTTTCCATTTTATGGGAACCGTTGAATGACATAAGGAAAAATTGAAGAGCTCAGTAAGGCCTGCAAGAAGAGCTGGTCCGATAATGGACAGGATGCAAGCTGAGACTGGGTCAGCGGGGGAGCCTGATTTGATCTTAGAGATGGCAGTACTTGTGTGAGTTCAGTGAATTTGATTAAAATATTTGAAGTGGATGTGTGATCACAGTCGGACTGATAGTGCAAGTGTTCACATGGCGATTTGGAAAGAGGCTACGGATGGTATTGATCTTTTCCTCAAAGAAAGTGGAAAAAATGTCCACCCAATCCTCTGAGGCAGGGTGTTTGCACTGGCATAATATGGGACTGGTAAATTCTTTTAATATGTTATAGAGTTCTGTGTGAGAATCGGAGGCCTTAATTATTCTTTCGCCTATATACACCAAGGCAGTGTTAGGGAAAAGTGACATGAGTTCTGCAACGGTATCTTTCATTAAGATTTCTAGCAGTACCCCAGTCAGTGTGCCTAGGTTATTGCCACCATAGTGCACAATTATGAGGTAAGGAGCTCGACAATCCACAATGGATTTAACCTAAGCCAGCAACTGATGTAACTTAAACCCTCTCTGGCAAAACCAAGTAATCTCCAGATTTGGTAAGCCCAAGTCCCTGTCAATACCTGTTTTTTGCAGCCTCTTTAGCCCAATAGACAGAACTGTGGCCCACAATCCACACTCTAAGCTTTACGAAGTGAAGGAGCAATAGCAGTCAGAAGAAGGCTGGAAACAAATGAGATATTTTTCCAAACGAAACGCTGTTAAAAATGGAGGTGTTTTAAAAATATATATATATTCCTTTGGATGCTGTCAGCATGAAAGTGAATAATTTCTTTTAGCTAGTGTTTTGGATGCCTTAGCAAGAAGTCCTATTATTGACTGTTACTTAAACAATTATATGTAATACAGACATAAATATACTTTTGAATCTGCAGAGTAAACCACACCTGCTATATCTCACTTGGAAGTAGCAGGTTCCTTCTAGAATGTGCTGTGAACTTGTGACCTACTGGGTCCACTCAGTTGCTATTTACACTGAGCTTAGAGTGTATTGGGGGAGAGTTTTAAAGATACAGAACATTTGTTTTTTAAGTTGAGGAGGTATGACACAATTTAAGTAATGGATTTTTTTTTTCTAACTCAGGACTATGTAATAAACTGTTAAATATCGTTTTGGACTCCCATTTTTTTTCACAATTATTCCACAATGATCGTGAAAATATTGTGAACATGCGGAGACAGGAACCTCATTTTTAAACAGCGGGAAAGGGTTAACAGATGCTAACCATTCACTAGTGGGGATGCAGTAGTCTAAAATGAAAGACATGATTTAATTTGCTGCCTTTCTCATAATAAAAGAGTGGAAAGTTGAAGAGGTTGCCATTTTATAGTTGCATTCTATGAGAGTTACGTACCATTCTTGTGCTTAGTTTTTACAAATATTAACAGTGTCAAAACTATCCAGAAAGAGCTAAAACCACCATATAATCTACAAACTCAATTCACTGGTATTCATATAACTTTTTAATTATTTAAAAATGTACATTAGAAATGACCATGTCTATGGGAGTTTGATTAAAAAGAGTATCACAGTGATGTAAAAAAATATTTATTAGATGAACTGTATCTGGCCACAGGTATGTGTTTAAGATGTTAGTACCGTTGAAAATTACAATGACCAATGCCTTTAAAAATGAAAATGTTTTAATTGTCTAAGAATTATGTGCAAAATAGATATGTTTATATTATTTGCATTGTGGGAGTTTAGGGAGTTTTAGTCACATTATTAAACAGGAGTAGTGTAGTCAGAAACAAAAGATAAGAAAATGTGCTGCGTCTGTATATAAATCATAAAGTAGTAATACTTGTTAGGTATGTATTAGGAAGTGTTTGTCAATGGGGTTTTTAACTTAAATGATCAGTTTGCATATACTTAGTTGTTGATATATGTTTTTTGTGGTTGCAGATATTTATCTGTATGATGAGACTCTTTTGATTTTACTTAAAGATGCAGAGAACTACCTATTTTTTAAAAGATGGCATGAAAGTGTATATCCATTATGAAATAATCATCATCATCATCATTCAGAAAGTCTTTATTTATGATTATTCATCTTAAAAGACATGCTATACAAGGGAATTTAAAATTTAAAATACAACGATCGAGATTAATAACATCATATTTACAATATAGTAAATACAGTTCATTAAAATATAAAATGGTCATAAGATCAGCTTATAAGTAAAATGGAAGGAAGCTATGTTGAGCTACGATCCTCCGCTCCTTTCCCTGATAGCCCAAGACCAACTAAGGAATTAGGCTACTCCAATGATGGTTAAATCTTTGTCGCCAATTTTTAACAACCTTTTAGCAATCAGGGCATTATGAAATCACATATATGTCTCCATGGTGATCTATGTTCCTTAATACTGTTGAAAATGTAATGTATATGGTGAGGCTGGTGTATTTCTTTAAATATGCTATTTTTAAAATTGAGGAGGATTAATTGTTCAGAATGTCTCTTGACAGTTCTTGTGCTGGCTTCCCCTGGTATGTAAATTTTCTTCGAGAAATACTGAATACATGTTTTGAAGACACAGAAAATATTTACGAAATGATGTAGGTATGCCACTAAGAAAAGGGGTTGTGCTTTGAAAAAGTGAGAATTGTTGTTTTCAGTTTTAGAAACTTACTGATGCATGTGCACACTGAGTAACAGAGCAATCTATGCTCTTAGAGAGCCATGTATGCAATTATATATCAAGTGTGATATCTAGACTTATTCAATCACCCAAGCACTGCACATGCACTCTTCCAATCACACAAGCACTAATAATGTACTCATTGAACTACGCAGGCAACACCCATGTGTTCATCCAATCACCCAGATAGTATCAATATAGTCATGTAAACACAAAAGCACTAACTATACAGATATGGAACCACTGATGTAGTTCCTACATACTCAGGGAATCATGCAGGCACTACCTATATTCTAAGGGAATAACCTACGCACTATCTAGGCACTCTTCCAATCATCCAGGGAGAATCGTTGTACTCAACCAGGAACACGTGTATTTACCAGTTTTAGTGATGGAATATGTACTTTTTAAAACCCATCTGTTGAATTATATATGTAACCTGTCACACACGGTTTGCATGTAGTTGGAAGAATTAGTGAGCTATATGGTGTGATACAGATAAATGTGCAGATTTGTGTATGCAATGTTTCTCAATATTTAAATCTGACACATCTAAGTAGAAAAGTATTGAAACACTGAGGTGCCGATTCCGATCGGGTAAAATTATTTCCCGTACGACTCGTATCCGTATTTTTTTACGTACGAGTCGTACAAGTCCCGTACAAACGGCGAAGTATGATTCGTACCGTAAAAATACATACAAATTGCTTCAGGAAAAGTCTACGAGACGTCCCCGGCCAGATTTACGTACGAGTCGTAAAACTGAAGTCCGAGTGCACAAGTCCGATCCGTACTGGCGTCCCGAATACACAAGCGTATGGAAAACGTTCTGTACGGAGCGAACTTTGTACGACCACTACCCCGGGTACACTTGGGCCCGGGGTACGAGTCGTATGGCCCCCCCACCCTACCTGCACATGTACGCGCCGTACCCCAGCACCCGCGTATTTATGCGCCATACCCCCCACCCCACTGGAGTCCAGCTATCCTGGCTGATGACGGCTGATAGCCAGAAACCGGTCCTAGGATGCTTGATTCCAGTCCAGGGAAGACATGGCTTGGCAGTTCGGGCTGGACTGTTCCCATGACGCACAGGGTCAAGACTGATTTACATATGGCCAAGTCTAAACTGGGGTGGCGTAGTGGGCAAAAGAACGATGGATTTAACCCAGATCTCTTGACTGGGGGAGAATGTCTGCATTGTCAGCATTCCGTCCATCAATTGTTTGTTGTAACGCTTACCCCCCACCCCAGCAGCCGTGCCTGTACGCGCCGTACCCCAGCACCCGCGTATGTACGCGTCGTACCCCCCCACCCCAGCACCTGCGCATGTACGCGCCGTACCCCAGCACCCGTGTATGTAGGCGCCATACCCCCCCAGCCCAGCACCCGTGCCTGTATGCGCCATACCCCAGCACCCGCATATTTATGCGCCATACCCCCCCACCCCAGCACCCGCGCATGTATGTGCCGTACCCCAGCACCCGCATATGTACGCGCCGTACCCCCCCACCCCAGCACCCGCACATGTACGCGCCATACCCCAGCACCCGCGTATGTCTGCGCCGTACCCCCCCACCCCAGCACCTGCATATGTACGCACTTTACCCCAGCACATGCGTATGTACGCGCCATACCCCCCACCCCAGCACCCGCGCATGTATGCGCCGTACCCCAGCACACGCGTATGTAAGCGCCGTACCCCCCACCCCAGCACCCGCGTATGTACGCCCCGTACCCCCACCCCAGCCCCGTACTTGGACGCACCGTACCCCAACACCATACCCCAGCATCGCGTATGTACGAATCGTACAACACCATTGCATATGTGATCATTGTACAACAACATAGCTATGGACGCACCTTGTATACGCGTTAACGACTTGTACTGAACCAGGACACTGTAAAACAGCACAAGGAGGGTCAATTTGACTCGCACAACACCACAAAACACGTCTACAAGACAAAAAACAACTAAAAGACTGACCTGACACATCCAAACAGTCAAACAGAGGCCCAAACTCACAACCACCTCTTATAACACACCCACCAAAAGTTCAAACCCAGCCACACCCACAAATAGACCAATAAAAAGGGACCACAATCACAAACCATGAGCCTTTGCAACAGACCCACTGCTGACAGACATCACACACAAACAACTGCACCCATACACCTTAACTTACACACCTTCACACACCTCCTTCACACAGACCCCCTATACACATACACACACACCTACACATTCACACCCACACACCCACAACCATCCACACCCACACCCCACACCATGCCCACTGACAAGAATCCAAAGTTCACAAGGGAGGAGCTGGACATCCTTGTCAACGAAATCATCAGAGTCGAGCCACAGCTCTTTGGAACATTGGTCAGACAGACCAGCATATCCCAAAAAACTAGCCTGTGGCAGAGGATCGTCGATCGGGTGAATGCTGTTGCTCCTATCAGAAGGACCAGGAATGAATGTCAAGCCAGGTGGTACGATCTGCGCAGGGCAGTCAAGCGCAAAATGAACGAGTAACATCACAGGAGGTGGGCTGCCCCGCAGACCGGTACATTACCATCCCTGGGAGGAGAAGGTGATGGCCCTGCTTCCGCCGGTGGGAGTACACGGAGTCGAAGGAGTTCGAGAGCCTGGTGAGTACACAAACAACTCACGTAACATGGGGGAATGGCATCCACACCCCAACTACAACAAATGCTCTCACCTACCCCCAAGCCCTCACCTGATACAACCACACTCTAAACAACGCTCATGCCACTAACATGAGTATGCCCCATTCACAAAGCAAGGCCATGCCATGTCCCAGCCTACACAAACCACAAACCCAAGACAGGATGTCCGGGATGCTGGGAGGGTGGGGATCACTAAACATATTGTACAACTCAGAAGCAGACACCATTGCCCTCAGCCCATATAGCCCAGGTACATACCCATGCACCACGTACAATGCACAGGGACTAGCAAAGTACTGACAAAGTAGCTGACACTTGGCCCTGCGGTAGGCAGCACAAGGCCCTCCTGTGACAACTGCAAACTCAAACACAACAAGCTCAGAAATCTAGGACAGGAACTCACACTCACTGACATGGCAGCATGCGCCATGGTGGGACAGATACATCACCTGGGAGACCCACTGCCAAATCACACCACACCCACCAGCAGGCACCGTCAATCAACCAACAATCGATCAGGGTACTTGTAAGGCATGCTACTTACCTGTCAGGGTCTCAAGGCGCAGGGGGGGGGGTTCCACCACTGCTCGAAGAGCCAGGTCTTGAGGAGTCTCCTGAAGGCAAGTAGATCTTGCGTCAGTCATAGGTGGGTTGGGAGGGTCTTCCAGGTCTTGGCAGCGAGGTAGGAGAAGGATCTGCTGCAGGCGGGCGTACGTTGGATGCGGGAGACAGTTGCGAGGGCGAGGATGCCGGAGCGGAGCTGGCGGGTGGGGGTGTAGAAGCTGAGTCTGATGTGCAGGCAGGCTTCTCCTGCGGTGTGGAGTGCCTTGTGTGCGTGGCTGAGGAGCTTCCAGGTGATCCTCTTGTCGATGTGGAGCCAGTGCAGGTCTCTCAGGAGGGGGGTGATGTGGCTGTGGCGGGGGGCATTGATGATCAGTTGTGCCGAGGCGTTTCTGAAGCGTTATAGCCGCCATTGGTGTGTGGATGGGAGTCCTGCGTAGAGTGCAGTGGCGTAGTCCAGTCAGCTGCTGACAAGGGCCTGTGTCACTGTTCTACTCGTTTAAGTCGGGATCCACCAGTAGATCCGGTGGAGCGTGCGTAGGGTGTCGTAGCAGGAGGAGGAGACGCCGTTGACTTGCTTGGACATGGAGAGGGAGGATGCGAGGATCAATCCTAGGTTGCGTGCGTGTTTGGTGGGTGTCGGTGATGTCCCCACAGCGATCGGCCACCAGGAGTTGTCCCAGGCTGAGCGTGTGGGTCCCAGGATGAGGACCTCCGTCTTGTCCGAGTTCAGTTTCAGATGCCCGCTCTGCATCCAGTTGGCGATGGCCCTCAGATCCTCGTGGATGTTTGTCTTGGCGGTGTGAGGGTCCTTGGTGAGGGAGAGGAGGAGCTGGGTGTCGTCGGCGTAAAAGAGGTTTTTGAGGTTGTGGTGGCGGGCCACTTGTGTGAGGGGGCCATGTGGATGTTGAACAGCATCGGGCTGAGGGATGATCACTCACCCCTTACACAAGCACACACCCCCGGGGCAGCCAATGGAGTCACACACTCTCACAATGGACATGTGACACAACAAGATCAAGCCACAGCCAAAAAAGCATCCAAGGCCAAATACGACATGTCAAAGACCCTGGATAACATTTCAATCAGTCCCCTGCAACATACCCATCCACAAGTGAACATTGATGTGAATGCTAGGCACATACAACTACCTGGAGGAACTGTGGCAACCAGAACATGTATGAAACATGGATGTCGCATGAAACAGCATTAACATTGTCTCTCTCTCACACACAGGGCAACGTCATAGATCTCCCCCAACACTGGGGGGGAACAATCACAGGCCCAGGCTCGGCAGGAAGATGATCCCACCGGCAGCGACGACTCTCAGCACTCTGTGGATGACCCCAACCAACCTGGACCCTCTGGTGCCCAAGCCCCTGCCGCAGCACCTGCGTCAGGTACATCTGTGCCAGCCACCACCCCCATTCTTGCCACATCCCAGGAGACACCCAGGAGCCCTGCCCGCACAGAACAACTGAGCCAGTCTGACCTGGAGGGACAAGGTTCTCCGGCCACCCAGGAGGAGGCAGACAACCCTGAAAATGGCATCCCTCAGGGGTCCCGTAGACCCGATGTGCCCACAACGGCAGGCCAGGCTCGTGTGGGCAGGGGTGGTGGGAGTGGAGGCAGGCAGAGGCGCGAACCTGACCAGGCAGCTGAGGGAACCGGTATGTCACACATACGCCACATCTTGGAGACATACCGGCGTGACACCAGGGGCATCAGACAGGTAGTGGGGACCCTCAACGAGATTAAGAACCAGCAGGCCGAGCAACACGCCAGTCAACAACAACACCAAGGACGGATGGAGGCAAGACTGGCTGAGCTCCTGGCGGTGCAAACGAACATAAGCCGTTCACTCCGTCAGATCGCCGACAACATGGGCAACCCTCCCTGTGCCACCAGGCGAAGACCAGCACCAGCCACAGGGAGGGAGGAGGGGGAGTATTCGTCCGACGGAGCATCACAAGCATCGTCAAGGCCTGCATATGAGGGTCCCGCAAGGAAGGTGGGCCATCCACGGAAAAGACCGTGAGATGCAGCGGACCATCCACATCTCCCAGGTCACCTGGCCTGGCACAAGGCCCTCATGTGCAACAGCAGCACCTCATCCAATGACATTCTCTGCCACATGGACTTGCTGGTCACAGTCTGGCCAATGATGACCAACACTGTGGTCTGGACTCTGATGACTCCAAATGACAAGGATCCCATCTCCCCCTGTGAACTTTGGATTCCATGCACACTGTATAGCACCTATTTGTCCACACTAAACAGGCCCCCCACCGAGAATAAATCTTAATTTCTACAATTGCATGTTGCATTCATTTTGCATGAGTACACAACCTCCGTGTGGGGAAATGTCAAACTATGCATGAGTGTTGAACTAACTCCAGCCATCCATACCCTGGAATCTGAGTCTGGGACAGGACACACATGGGTCACAATGTATCATACTACACAGACATGGAGCACAATACTCACCCGTGAGGGCCTCAAGCTGCTGAGGGGGGGCATGCATTACTGTGCGGACAGACCAATTGGGAAGAGTATCCTGAAGGCGTAGAGGTCATGGCTCATGTGGATGTTGCCGGGGAGGGAGTAGCAGGTATGTCTTGCCAGGTGGGAGAACTATGTCCTGCATGCTGGAGTACGGTGGATGTGAAGAATGGGGGCCAGGGCAAGGTTGGATGCACGGAGTTGGCACAATGGGGTCTCGGATGACAGACGGCCAAGGTTGGTTTGGGGTCTGGGGTTGTGGCCTGCTTCCTGAGTGTGGGTGAGGAGTCTGAAGGTCATCCTGCAGCACACAGTGATCCATTGCAGCTATCTCTGGTGGACGTTGATGTGGCTGGGGCGCGGGATGTTGAAGCTGAGGTGTGCACATGCAGCCTGGATGTGGACAAGTTTCCCAGGAGTTAGGATGTACTTGCTCAGTAGAGGGCGGGGCAGAAGTTGACACGGCTGGTGTTGTGGGCCTGGGGGATGGTCTGTCTTTCCCTGGAGTGGATCTATCTGTGTATCATGTGCATCATGCAGAGGGTGTTGCACCCTGAGGTACAGATGCTGGTGATTAGCATGGCAAATGTGAGTGACGAATAGGGGTGGGCGGAATTTGCGAAATTAACTTTCGCAAATTATCGCGAAAATGTTTAAAATTATTGCAAACAAGCGGAAATATCGCGAAAATGCAGAAGTTTTTTTCCCGCATGTTCGCGAGATTTTCTGCATGGTTGCTGGTCGCCAACTTACCCATGTGGTTGCTTGCGGGCGCGGCCATCTTGTTTTGAGTTGTCTCGCGGTGCATGATCGCGAGAAGAAAGAAGTGATCGCGCGACGCATGACGTCACTGCGGGCGCGAACTGTCGCGAGACAGCGCAAATGGCTAAAAACAATACAACATCTCATGGAGAACGCGACCGGATCAAGAAAACTTGTCGGCGAACACAGGGATTCAGGTAAGGCGATCGTGCGCGCGCGAGAATGTATTATTTTACAGCGCGAGCAAGAAACAAATTATCGCCAAGCTGCGGAAACCGGAAATGTTGACATTTTCGCGCTCTCCGCGGAACGCGAAAATGTCAAATTATCGCAATTTCCGCGAACGGAACGAAATTTTCACCCAGGCCTAGTGACGAATCCATGATGCACACCATCTTGTGTGCGTGGGCACTGGGTGCATGTGCAGGGCTCTTGCTGGTGGAACACAAGCAGTTGACCCACCTGTAAGGGGACAATCCTCAGATGATTACCTCAGTCCTGCACAAGTCCAGCCTCAGGTGGCTGATGTTCAGCCATTCATAAATGGATCTCATGCCTTCTTGAATGTTGGAACTGGCAATGGCTGCGTCTTTGGTGAGGGTGAGGAGCACCTGGCTGTCAATGGCATACAAGCTGATGATGAGGTGCTGTGCGCATGTGATGCCGGAGAGGGGGACCTGGACACATTGAAGATTGACACGCTGAGAGATGATACCTGGGCCATGTGCCAGATGATGCCACTATACTACATGCTGAAGGCTTGAGTCCCACTCCCATGGCCTTGCTGGTGTACGGAGCCGGTGGGGAGTAGGAGGGACATGACCTGGTTGGTGTGACAGGGCCTGGAAGGCGGGGCAGCGCTGTGTAGGCAGTTGGAGTTGCCTAAGAGGTGTTGTGTGTGCGCCTAGGGTATGCCTGAGAGCAGGCGGTAGCTTTTCAGATGGACAATGCTTGGAGGGTGGCTGCAACATCAGACTGTAGTGTGATGTGGGTCATGTAAGGACATGAGGGTCGTGCAATGTGCACGTTGCATGCGCTGATGTTCCAGCCTTTGGCACCGCGTGGGCGCAACAGTGGCACAGACAAGCTAATGCCAGCCAAATTAATGGGTGGAGGGAGGAAGGGAGGAGCATCTTTGAGGTGTGTGTATTGCAGAATCTGTAAACTTTGTGGGCCCTTGCTGCAGGGGCCACAGCAGCAGGCGGCATGTCCTGGAAACTATGCCACAAGTTGCACACAAAGACAAGGATGTCAGAAAGGACTACTGCAACAGGCGTATTTAAAGGAAGGAGTGTCCGGTTTCCCATGGCACACCCAGAGACAATGGATGCACAATCACCAAAGATGACTGACACCGGATCATGAAACTGAAGGACGAGCTGCGCACAAGATACACACCCTCAGCAGGTGTTGACAGCCCGTTGTGGTCACCAGCATGCCCAAATACATACACAACCATGGACATCATGCACAATAGAGATTCTAATCCCTGAAGAACTGCATGCATGTTGCTAAACTACACATAGACTCATATGCACAATCTTTGACAACTATGCCAGAGATGCCGCATGCAAAGTGTCAAGAGACCTGCACTGACAGAGATGAGGCACCTTGGAGGGTGTGGAACACCTTTATTACTCAGGTTCACACCTAGGGAAATGCATCAATATGAACAGACTCACAGGTAATTTGGCTGAACATGTGGGACCTACACAGGACACCCCCTTCACAAAACAGATGCTGTAAATCCTTTGAACTGGCACACAAGTGAAGGGGGTGAACCAAACCCCCCCTGCTGCACACGGAGGGGCTGCAATTCCCCATTCATCCTCTCATGGGGATGTCCCACACTATGTCCACCCGTAGCATCCCGTATGTTTCAGAGGGAAGTTGTACACACATTGATGCCTTCATCAGAATCCACAGTCCCATTACAGATGACTGTTATGAAGGGTGACTATCAATACATGGGAGTCATGCAACATGTCATGTGCCCCATGGTGAGTCGACATGTATGTATAGTAACACAACATGCACAGGAGCCGTGCCCACACATTCCAAACACCTACCAACACCATGTCCGTGCATGGGACGCTGATTCAGCACATGTTGCAATACTCATGAGGAATAGCGGGAGGCCAACGATGACACGAGCAGACAGCATGCGAAACTACCTGGGGATGACAGACACTCAAGAAGTCAGGGAAAAGATTGTCAACCACATGCATGGTCATTTAATCTACAGGAATAAGTGTGTCACCATGCTATATTAAAATTGAGTGTCTAAGCTAAAATGTGTGGAAGGACATCATCACTCGAGTGACACATCTGAACACACCTCTAAGTCACTTAGCATACAGTCAGCTGGACACACACATTACAACACATGCCACACAAGGCTACAGGCGTGCACACTCAGACCCATGGACTCACCATTATGAGAAGAATTTGTGTATGAGCTGACTCCGGATGTCGTCCTCCTCCTCCACCTCATCCTCACTTGCCTCGTGACCAAGCCCTTCATCCTCCATGGGTGGATGTTCCTGCTCATCCGGATCCAGGAAGAGTGGCACAGCCTTCTCCACTGCCATGTTGTGCAGCATGCAGCACACGAGGAAGATCTTGCAGGCCTTCACCGGTGCATATGGGAGGGACCCGCCTGTCTTGTGAAGGCACTGGAATCTGCTCTTCAGGAGGCCAAACGTCCTCTCGATCACTCGCCTGGTCTGCCCATGTGCGTTGTTGTAACGGTGATCTGCAGCTGTTCTGGGGTTGCGGAGAGGCGTCATCAGCCATGGCATGTTGGGATAGCCAGAGTCCCCTACATGGAAACATCATGTAAAGAAGTGGGTCAGGAGATGCCGTAAGATACAAAAATAGCGCTAAACAAAGGACAAATAGAGTATACCCACCAACAAGACATGCTCGTTCGTTGTGCAGCCGCAGCATCATTTCTGGCACCCTGCTATGCCTCATGATGTAGGCATCGTGTGCTGACCCTGGAAAACGTGCGCAGACATGGGAAATCAGCATGTTAGCAAGACACACCACAAGGGCATTTATAGAGTGGTAATGTTTATGGTTGCGATAGGCGACCTCCTGTGCCTGTGGTGGTACCAAAGCCACATGTGTCCCATCAATAGACCCAATTACATGGGGCATCCCTCCCAGGGCATAGAACTCACCCTTGACACCTGTCAACTGCTCACAAGTTGGAAAATGGATGAATTCATCCAGGTGCTCCAACATGGCTTCTAAAACATCATGCAGGACACGGCTGAACATGGTCTGTGACATGCCACCCACATCAGCTATGGTGAATTGAAACGTACCGGTGGCAAAAAAATGTAGGGCTACCATCACCTTCATCTTGGGGGTCAGCGCAGTAGGATACCTGTGTCGCGGTTGGAGGTGTTGTTCAAGCTTTGCGGTCAAGTCCTCAATCAACTGTTGCGAGAAGCGGTAACGTCTTATGCAGTCACGTTCCCTCATGGCACCCAAGTCTGGCATTGGTCGGGGGAGAGGCGGTGCCCTGCAGAAAATTGGAAGGAATAACGAAGAGTGAGTACATAACAACATTATTGTCAATAATAATAATAATAATAATCCACATTTGTAAAGCGCGAACAATCACCCGTAAGGGTCTCTAGGCGCTGGGGGCCTTTGGGAAGATTAAGCAAGCTATTGCCCAGAGTCACATGGTGCTGGGCTAATCTGCCGCCGGTGCCGGGGATCAAACCGTGATCCCCAGATCCCGGAGTCAGTCGCCCTGGCCGCGGTACCACACCTCTTCCTCTTCAATGAACTGAGCACCTGCTCAACTGCTACTACAAATCTGCTAAATACAGAGTCTGGTCTGTGCAATACATCCAGGACACGTATGCCAGCCAGGTGATACTCCTACGACAAGCCAGCTACACCCGTTGATAGTCAAGTTCTACATGACATGCCCTGAAACTAGCTGTGGGCCAGTGTAAGTGAACAGCCAGAGACAACACAGGAGTGACATACATCCACATATCTGCATTTGAAGGATGTCATCTCATACAGACTGCTGGAGGCAAGCTAGACGCACAGGTCACATGTCATTGAAAATGTACAGATCACACACATAACGATGAAGGGGTACACATGAAAAACAAAAACACAGACATGGAGACGGCGCAGATATGTCCTCATGTCAAAACATCATCTTTGAAGCATCCAGACACACGTAACGTGTGAGTCCACATGTGGCATGGTGTGCGTATATGTGTGCCATGCCCATCTACACACAGACACATGTCGGATGCAGCAACAGCAGATGCAGTTGACGGAACACCAACAGCAAGCTCATGGGAAAAAATGACACACACAGGACATTGTCACATCGGGGCACGCTGGTACTTAGATGTCAGGTGTTAGTGTCCCTGTACCTGGCATCAGGGGACAGTTGCGGGTGTTGGTGACTGTGCCATACCAGTGATGCAGTGCTTGACACGTTTGTACTACATGCACACATGTGCAAAGTGGGAAGGGGAAGTGTGCCACATACTGCCCCATCACACATGACATGTGTACACAGGTCATCACACATCTATTGTGCTTAAACATGAGGAGACATGTGCCATATCACTGCCTGACACACCTAGGCCCTGCACATGAAGGACTGCAATGACAATGACTTGATGTACAGCCGTGCACGAGTCTGACACCTCCATTCCTTTTGTGTGCGCCTCCTAACACCAGTGTGAGCTGTGAAACGCCCCGTACACACGCTCTGAGGGCGTTTGAACGGTCCGTATCATTACATTGGTGTTCCCGCCGGAGTACGGGTGTGTGTACGGACCGTACACACGTATGTGTACTACCAGTGTGTACACGTATGTGTACGACCAGTGTGTACACGTACGTGTACGACCAGTGTGTACACTGCCATAGTACACGTACGTGTACACATTGGTTGTAATGTACGACCGTAGTACACGTACGTGTACACACTGCTCGTACACGTACATGTACACACTGGTCGTACACGACACTGGTCGTACACGTACGTGTACACACTGGTCGTACACGTATGTGTCGACCATAGTACACGTACGTGTACGACCGTAGTACACGTACGTGTACACACTGGTCATACACGTACATGTACGACCATAGTACATGTATGTGTACACTGGTCGTACACGTACATGTACACACTGGTCGTACACGTACGCGTACGTGTCAAACGCACTGTGCAACTGGTGCCGTAGGGGTATGTGTGAAACGCACCGTACCTGTGTGTGGTTTGCTAAATTACATAGGGACACATGAGGGACAAGTATTAGGGCCTAAATGCCTGCTGGTTGTCATGGATACCGATTTTCAAGTTCAAATTTTTCCATCAGGTGGCCTGTAAAAGGCAGTTTGCAACTAACTACAATGTTGCAAAGTGGTTGTTGACTTCACATTATGCTCAAATTTTGAACCATGCAAAGGCACTCACTGGTGTATGTTTAAAGGGATTGGAGGAAACGTAGGATGCAAATTAGACTGACCAATCACTCTGTACTCCTGTAAATGAAACAGCCCAGCAAGGCAGATATAAGTCAGCCAGAACCCATGAGAGGGCACTTGCCTGCACTACCTTTCACTCGACGCCACTGCTGCTGCCTGTGCTTCCTCTGGCACCATGGCAAGGTCTGTGGAGAGGGCCCAGCCATTCACCCAGGAGGAGAATGAGGCATTGCTGGATGTCATCCTCCCACAGTACACCAGCCTGTATGGGAGACCAGGGGAGCAGGTGAGTGCTGACTTCACTACCTTTGACTGTGCACCTTTTTTGTGAAT
Organism: Triturus cristatus; assembly: GCF_964204655.1. Lineage (NCBI taxonomy): Eukaryota > Metazoa > Chordata > Amphibia > Caudata > Salamandridae > Triturus > Triturus cristatus. Next base: position 1,367,278,137 of record NC_140590.1, read on the forward strand.
GTCACTTCTGGCATTGTGTCGAGGTGTGACAGACATGCAATGTTGTTTAGAGTGGGTCCCAGGGGGGAATGGCTTATGGCTCCCATGAAGAGCATGATGTAGTTCCTGTGTGCACTCCTCACTTGCATTGTGCTTACTGTGACATTCACTGCATGGCACATTCAGCCTGCCCAATCCTTTGGGCCATATTTGTTCTATAGTCCAGAGGTGATTCAGTGCCCCCCCCCCCCCGGTGTGACAGGTGACTGTACCCACAGATGTGTGTGAGTTGAGTGGAGCTGTGGTGAGAGTGGTGAGAGTGTCCAAATGATGTGTGGGGGGGTCTGAAACATGTGTTGTTACCCTGCCTGTGCCCTGTCCTGTCCTGTTCAGTCATTTGGGGGTCCATATTAGTTGGCACTGATGCTGAGTCTCAACATAGGAGTGTGAGTTTTGAAATGAACAGACTTGCAGCATGCATGACCGATGTTGTGGCCTCAGACATGATGTGCATGAGTGGGAGATATGCATAGTGCCGGGACGGTAGCTCATGTTACAGTCAGATAATTCCAGGACCATGGAGCAGTGTGCCCACTACAGTCCCCTAAGACACCCTTGCCTCGGAATCATGTGTGTCATCCAACACTGTGCCCATTCTCTGTGTGTTCAGCATAGGTTGGCCTCTGTGGCATTGTTCCCTGGCCTCATTTGTATGTATCTAAAGTGTGCTACATGTGCCCATTGTACAGGCTGTCCCCATTTTGCTTGTGCATCCTCACACTGGGCAGTGCCTGTGTGTCTATGTACAACTATCTGTTGATGGTTGTTTGTCACAAATATGTGTTGGCAGCCTCACAAGGTGATGTGGAGTACATTAAGAAATTCTTGATGCACATTTTAGTAAACCCAGATTGAGAGGTGTAACTTCTTGATCTGTCTCAATAACATTGTCTCAGGTATGGGGGGTTTGTGCGGGCAAGGCCTACATGTCCAAACCTTATGTCTCCTTGTCAGGTCTGACCTGGTTGCGATAATTGTCTGGACAGACACTCAACATGCAGTGACCCAGTCATGTTGTGCAGGGTTGAATGTTTGTGCTTTGCAGCATGTGTCAAAATTTAAAATACATGGCTCATGCTCATCCATTTTTACCACCAGTGTGTGGTCGAGATGCTACGTAGTTTGGTCTGTGTGTGCTGACATCTGTGTGGACATTCTTGCTTGCCATGAGGGTGTCTCCTCAGTGCAGGTGCTCCTTATCCCGACACAATTGCAGGCCCATTAGCTAATGCATTGTCCTGTGTTTGGACATGTGTGCCACTCCACATGACAGGCAGTTGGGTCAGATGTGCTGCCAACTGTGTCATCATGGTACGGATGGCCATGTGACAGGTGGCATGATTCAAGTTGTTAGTCAAGAAGTATTGTACCTTGGCACTCACTACACTTGTCAACATGTCTCAATTTTTCATATGCTTCACTTTGCTAGTTTGTTGTGAAGGACAATAATGTGCCTGCATGACAGATGTCTCCCAGGAAAGTGCAAAAGAAAGTACCTTTACACTTTCCGTGGACACACTGGCACATTTTAAAGAAAGGCACAGTTTGATTACCACTTGTTTTCTGATTATACATATCCATGTTCACACAATGTGTTTGCATTTGGGTAAGTCCTTGGTTGTTGCTAATACCAACTTACGAGTATCAAGTCATTCAGACCACCGTGGTACCATGTATATGTACTTACTGATACCCCATTTCTTCTTTACAGTGGCTTATTTGAATTCGGCTGGCAGCTCATACAATGACTGTGTAAATGTAGTTTTGTGTGCACCTCATTGTGTGACTTCTGTTATACAGGCAGATGTGTGTTCTGTTCACAAAGTGGCACATTCACACATTCTAAACATGTACATTGTGTCAAGTGTTGTGAGTCCCAAGCGATCGCAATGTTGTTCATTTGGGTTTCCAAAGTACTCACAGGTCTCAGAGTGTGGGGACACCTTCAGCATTGAGGTCTGTTATTTGGCCTTGGGTGCACCAATACTGTTTTGTTCACAGTGAACAAGAGGTGGCATGCCTTCATAGTCTTGCTGTGCTCAACTGTTCCCAGACACTAGCTTCTCAGTATAATTCGATATCAAGTTATTTGCTGTTGTGTCATAATCTCCATTGTTTCCAAGTGGCATGGTGGGTCAACCAACTGGGGAGTACGGGGTTACATATGTTCGGACTATTCTAGATGTTACTCATGATGCATTTCCTGATATGCACTGTGACATTTTTTTTGGGACTCAGGGGTCAGATGTATACAGGTGACTGATTATTTTCTGTATCTTCACCTTGCCCACAGCATCATCGGAGGACACCGAGGGAGACACCTGCACGGACGTGGAGGAGGGATCCAGCACCGCTGCCACCACTGCTGGCGAGTCTGCGGGAGCAAGTGGCACGGAGGGTGAGGGGAGTGAGGCGGAGGACCTGTCTAGTGGCAACACTGACTACGACGCTGACAGGTCCGAGGCTGAACTCCTCGAGGAGGCGGAGGCTGCTACAACACCTGGCAGCAGCACTACATCTGTCACCGCCCCCTCCATTCCCATCACCGCCGTCCCAGTTGCTCCGGTCCCTTCTGTCCATGCTAGGCAACACCGTGTCTCCTTCGTGCCAGGCACCGCACTCCCTGCCCCTGTCCCCCCTGCTGCTCTCACTGCAGAGTCTGTGGACATTCTGCGGCAGTTGCAGGTTGGCCAGACATCGATGCTGAATGTCCTCCATGGCCACTGACGGCAGCAGTGAGTCTCCTGCAGCGCTTCGTCCCCCCCTTCCCCTGCACCATCCACACTTCCCACTCCCATGCCTGTCCCAAGTACACACAGACATTCCCAAGCACGCACCCCACCAGACACAGGCAGCACACCAACACATAAGGGCAAACGCACTCCTCCTGGCACGCACACTCAGGGGGATGAAGGCACACCCACTGGGTCTGGGGCACACAGGCATACACACAGCCACAGTCCGAGTCCACATGCCGCACTACCCAGTTCTTCCAATGGCACTCCCCTCGTCTCCCCTACCACACAATCTGACAAGGAGGCCTACTTGGCTGTGCTGGACCTCAGCCCCTCTGGCTCTCCAGCCCGCAAACGGGAACGGCACTCCACGGGTAGGGTAGTTGAGTCCCCCCCTGTCCACCCCCTCCCCCAGTAGCACTGCACCCCATCACTCCGACCCCACCCCCTCCTTTGAGCGTTGTTTTCTTCGGGTGCAGGGGATACGCTGGATGACCTGGCAGCAGTGTGCAGTGTGCAGTGCCGAGCTGACCTCCACCTTTGGCGCTGCCCCACGCGTGGCCATGTGTCCCCCCCAAGGACTTCTGATCTGGACTGGCCATGTGCCTTTGTAAATAGTGTCCTTTTATAAATTTTCATTTAATGCTGAATAAAGCATTTTCTTTTCACTTTGAACACTATTGCATTTCAGGTATTGATGTGGGTGCTGATGGTCCAGGAGTTGGGGTTGTGGTAATGTGTTATGTTTCAGGAAAATGTTGTAGTCTGATGCTCATGGGGTGGACCATGGTATCTGCGTGCCATCACAAGGTCTCTGCAAAGTATCTTTGGTCGTGTGTGCTTTTTGTGTTTGGAGACATTGTCCCAAGGAGTGTTCCTTCCTTTGTGGCACCTGACATCTTCCCTGCAGGGAGTTGCACATTTGTTGTGCTGACCTGTGTCTACATTTCCTTTGTTGGTGATGGATCCCTTCAACTATGGCCATGCCTGCTCAGCAATGTCTCCGGCTGCATTGTCTGTGCCATCCTTGCTAGTCACTGTACTTGTGTATTGAGTATGTTGTAATGCCTTAATGGCGACATTCACCATTTTCCGCACTATGCATGTGTGTTATCCCATCCTAGCACACAATTGGTACTTGTTCTGCAGGGTATTTGGGCACCTGACTGACAATTGTGGGCATTGTATTTGTGGGAACTCCACCCTATTCCTTCCATGAGAGGCAACATCTTGGTGGCTGTCCCAGCACCTGTACATTCCTATCAGTCCTGGGATGTGCGTGACAGTGTGTGTTCCCTTTGGCTCTCTTAGTTTAGTGGGCATTGACATGAGTATACAGTCTTGTGGCATGATCTCTGTGTGTGTATTGTGCTGCATCTGCCAGGGTTGGGTATGCATGTGTCATTTGTCCTCACACCCACATGTGGTGTGTCATGCAGTGTGGGAAAGACATCCATCCTCATGGGAGTGGGACACTGCTGTCAGTGATGTGTTATTATGACACTATCAACATAGTCGAACATTAGGGATGCGTACATACACCCATGGAGTTGTGATCATCTGATCATGATGTACACACCCCCATGTCTCTGTCCACTGCTGGTATTCCTCTGCACCCACCCCTCACATGTCTCTATCCACTGCTGGTATTCCTCTGCACCCACCCCTCACATGTCTCTGTCCACTGCTGGGAGTGATATGCACCCACCCCTCACATGTCTCTGTCCACTGCTGGGAGTGATATGCACCCACCCCTCACATGTCTCTGTCCACTGCTGGGAGTGATAGGCACACACCCCTCACATGTCTCTGGCCACTGCTGGGAGTGATAGGCACCCACCCCTCACATGTTTTTGTCCACTGCTGGTATTCCTCTGCACTCACCCCTCACATGTCTCTGTCCACTGCTGGTATTCCTCTGCACCCACCCCTCACATGTCTCTGTCCACTGCTGGTATTCCTCTGCACCCACCCCTCACATGTCTCTGTCCACTGCTGGGAGTGATATGCACCCACCCCTCACATGTCTCTGTCCACTGCTGGGAGTGATATGCACCCACCCCTCACATGTCTCTGGCCACTGCTGGGAGTGATAGGCACCCTCCCCTCGCATGTCTCTGGCCACTGCTGGGAGTGATAGGCACCCACCCCTCACATGTCTCTGTCCACTGCTATTATTCCTCTGCACCCACCCCTCACATGTCTCTGTCCACTGCTGGTATTCCTCTGCACCCACCCCTCACATGTCTCTGTCCACTGCTGGGAGTGATATGCACCCACCCCTCACATGTCTCTGTCCACTGCTCGGAGTGATAGGCACCCACCCCTCACATGTCTCTGTCCACTGCTGGGAGTGATAGGCACCCACCCCTCACATGTCTCTGTCCACTGCTGGGAGTGATATGCACCCACCCCTCACATGTCTCTGTCCACTGCTGGGAGTGATATGCACCCACCCCTCACATGTCTCTGTCCACTGCTGGGAGTGATAGGCACCCACCCCTCACATGTCTCTGTCCACTGCTGGGAGTGATAGGCACCCACCCCTCACATGTCTATGTCCACTGCTGGGAGTGATAGGCACACACCCCTCACATGTCTCTGGCCACTGCTGGGAGTGATAGGCAAACACCCCTCACATGTCTCTGGCCACTGCTGTGAGTGATAGGCACCCACCCCTCACATGTCTCTGTCCACTGCTGGTATTCCTCTGCACCGACCCCTCACATGTCTCTGTCCACTGCTGGGAGTGATATGCACCCACCCCTCACATGTCTCTGTCCACTGCTGGGAGTGATTGGCACCCACCCCTCACATGTCTGTGTCCACTGCTAGGAGTGATAGGCACCCACCCCTCACATGTCTCTGGCCACTGCTGGGAGTGATATGCACCCACCCCTCACATGTCTCTGTACACTGCTGGGAGTGATAGGCACCCACCCCTCACATGTCTCTGTCCACTGCTGGTATTCCTCTGCACCCACCCCTCACATGACTCTGTCCACTGCTGGGAGTGATATGCACCCACCCCTCACATGTCTCTGTCCACTGCTGGCCCTACATCACCACTACAATGGTGGTACGGGGCCGTACCCACGCCCTCAGAGAGTGTGTACGGCCCATACCACGCGTACCCCTACATCACCACTACAACGGTGGTACGGGCCGTACACACGCCCTCAGAGTGTGTGTACGGCCCGTACCACCATTGTAGTGGTGATGTAGGTGTACGCGCCATACCCACGCCCTCTGAGCGTGTGTACGGCCCGTACCACGCGTACCCCTACATCACCACTACAATGGGGGTACGGGCCGTACTCATGCCCTCAGAGCGTGGGTACGGCGCGTACCACCATTGTAGTGGTGATGTAGGTGTACGCGCCGTACCCACGCCCTCAGAGCGTGTGTCCGTCCCGTACCATGCATACCCCTACATCACCACTACAATGGTGGTACGGCCCGTACCCACGCCCTCAGAGCGTGGGTACGGCCTGTACCACCATTGTAGTGGTGATGTAGGTGTACTCGCCGTACCCACGCCCTCAGAGCGTGTTTACGGCCCTTACCATGCGTACCCCTACATCACCACTACAATGGTGGTACGGGCCGTACCCATGCTTTGAGGGCGTGGGCACGGCCCGTACCACCATTGTAGTGGTGATGTAGGTGTACGCGCCATACCCACGCCCTCAGAGCGTGTGTACGGCCCGTACCACGCATACCCCTACATCACCACTACAATGGTGGTACGGGCCGTACCCACGCTCTAAGGGCGTGGTTACGGGCCGTACCACCATTGTAGTGGTGACGGGTACGCGTACGTGGGGATTGGTGGATGCGCCCCCCGAAGTGACCAGACCCTGGAGGTAATGTATGGACAGTATATGGTATTTTTAAAATTAGGTAGAGGTTATGTTTCCTGCCCCTCGCCCCCCTTAGCCCCTGGGTGTTGTGCTGAACTTCTGCGGCATGCGCGGCGGTTTCGATGCACCAGGTCGTAGGCTAGGAGGGCCGGGATGACAGGTAGGATGGGGTCAATGGCTGTCCGTCACGTCCCGCTGCTCCTTCTTCGCGTCGTCCTCAATTTCCCGGGAGTTTTTGGCTGCCGTAAAAAATGATCCGTGCGGAGTGACGTAGGCACGAATCGTACTTGCTGGTCTGTAGAACGCTGCCTGATTCCATCCGGACGTCACGTACGCGATGGCCCGGATCGGAATTGTTGTTTTTTTTCCGTCGCACGTAGTTTTTTAAGATTCGTACGGAAATGGTATTTCTGTACGAATCGTACTTGCTGGTTTGTAAGGAGCATTTCCCGGGTACGAGTCGTACGGAGAATACGCTCCATACGACCATTCGTACCCGGGTTTTACAGGATCGGAATCGGCACCTAAATGTACCAGTGCCACAGAGGTGGAGATGCACAGAAATAGCTCTTATGTTGTGTTTGGGATTTACAGTATTGAGACACTGTATGTACTTTTACAATTTGGTTGATGTTTATTTTAAAATTGAGTACATAAGAGAATAAGTGGTCTTTCAGCTTCTATAGGTGAGAACTGAGATTCGGCGCAGCTGTGTTGTAGGAGAGGGCGCTATAATATTGAAAGGCAACCAATAAATTAAGTTTTGTGTTGTGGTTTGAGTTTGGTACATTGAAGTAATTGCTTGTTGTTATGTAGGTAGGTTCATTCGTAGATTTAAAACTGCTATATAATATAAAAAGTGTTTTTTGTATTATGTGTAAGCCAGTAGTAAAATAGTTGGTACCTTGAATAGAAAAGAAATTCAAATATAGTTTTTTTTTACAGAACAATATCTGTATAATAAGAGACAGAATGCCTACAAAAGCTTGGGGGAAAGGAACAGAAGCAACTACAGTATCTATGCAGAAATGAGACAAAATGAAGAAAAAGTGTTGAAAGGAAAAAGTGCTATTGGTAAGAAGACTCTTGACAAAATGGTGTTGTGCATGAGGAGACAAAACCAGAAAAAAAATTAGTGAATAGAAGTAACTTTTGTACAGTTTTTAGTGGAATATGCATACATACTTCTAGTACAGAGATTTTCTTTAATGAAGAAAATTATCTCCAGGATAATAGATTAGTTCATGCTATTGATTACAGAGAATGTTATGAAATGAAGAATGGCACTCCTATAGCAAAAGCGGTGATGGTATCTACAAACAAGTTGTTGGAGAACAGGTACAAGGAAGGCAGAGTCAGGCCCCTGTATAGAAATGCGATTGTAGTAGTGTTTGTAGTAATCAACAGCAATCCATCACAATTTTAGGAAATTTCTACATATCTTTCCACAGTAAAATTTGAAAAACAAAATTAACACTTTACAAAGATTGGATCCTTGCAAAATTAGAAAGCATACAAATTTGCAGGGATACTCGCTAGCTTGTTTATCAAACAATGTGTGCCAAAGCACCTTTCATCATTTCAGGATGTTAGCTGTACACCACTCAAAAATAGGAACTTTATCTAGGAGGCTGTACTATGTGAAAAGTCCTGCTTTATGTTTGGGAGAAAATAATAGAGCACTTTTGCATGGTACTGTGGCAACTGTAGAAAAGGATTGTGATGATGTGTAGTTTCGTTTCTTGGTCCTCAGCAGGACTCTAGGAAAAACTGACACTTGTTAAGAGGAGGCATTGCAGAACAGGACACAGATATTACAGCTGATAGTTTTGAAAAAGAGAATATAAAATTTAACACACTGTGTAGTCTCAAAAACCAGAGTATGTTTGGATATGTTGTCGACGCACTCACTAGAAGATTCAAACACAGACTGTTGACTTAAATTTAAAAAGTGAAAAAGTAAACAATAATAACTGGCAAAAGTTAGCTGTGTATTCATTTGTAAAGGAACGGTTTGACTTGTCCATACGGCAAGTTATATGTAAGTAGTGTTACAATAAATTAGAAGATAATAAAATGAACAACACATAGATATTACATACCCATTTTTTAAAGATAATAATATGCCTGCTAATGTCGAAAAACTATGAAAGGCCAAAATAAAAAAAGAAATCAACATTTATGATTCTTTGCAGCATTGCGAAGGGCTGTAATGGACTGCTCTCCAGCACTCACTACAACTCCCCAATCCATGCAGTATAATGCCATCCAGGAGAACTATGGAGCCAAATCTTGAAGTTGAGATTTGACCTCTGAAGGGACTCTGCCCCGGTTTTGTTGCAGCTGCTATTAAAGTTGAGAGTCCATCCGCCTTGCATTGCTTTCTTGCTTCTTTTACACCATTGCTATGGTATGTTTTAGATGGCAAAGCATGGAGGTAGTCCTGCAAGAATATTTTTTATTTGTACCCCATGACAATGTCTTATGACATCTGCTCACTTTGAACTCCTCTTAAAGAATGTTCAAGATAGATAAATGCATGTTCTTCCTATTCTTTTAGTTGAAAAGTGCATTATCCAATAGTATTCCTTTATTTTCCGGTGACATGATTTTCTGTTTTGTTTTTGAATTTTTATTTTTTAGTGGTTGTGTAAAGTTTTAAAAAATGCAGTTATTTTTATGGTAACAAACATGGCAACTGGAACAGGAGCAATTAGAAAAATGTGGACTGAAAAATGTGCAAAAAATATAAAAGGGGAAACATGTATGTATGCATGTATGATTTGTTGCTGCATTGTGAATAGCTGTAACAAACTGTTCACCAGAACTTATAACAACTCTACAGTCCATACAATACGTGGCCATTCTTAAAAACTCTGGAGCCATATCTGTTGTAGTAGTCTGCAGCTCTGAAGGGACTTTCTGGCCGGGAATTGATGGTGCTGCAACTGATGTAGATTGTCCTCAAGCTTTGCTCTATTAAATCGCCAGTTGTAGACCTTTTCTATGATAGGTTTTAAGATGACATAACATGGAGGTCATCCCACATGAACATTTATTTTCTTCCCTCTAGAGAGGGTTATGTCACAGATTGTGCATTGCACTAGTTTTGCAGCAGTTTTTGATTCCCCATGAGTTTGGGTAACAATGAGTAGTTTGATCGGTGTTTGGTAGTTATGTTCTAATCGTGATTTCAGATGTTTAAAGTTATTTCTTGAAACTGTTGTTTCTTACAAATGTGTTGTTAAGTTGAAGTTAAACCAATATGTTACTAAATAGCTAGACTAACACTTTGTGAAAAATATGTCTATGTATATGGTTTACACTTTGTCATTTGTATGCATGACTACTGTTGTCATTGCGACATCCGGTGTTGCTGTGAAGAAAGAAAGTGCGGTTTTGATGTAGTTATTTCGACAAATGAATACAAAGGGGAAACTTAAATTAGTATCCTACTAAATAGCTACACTGAACCTTTAAGTGAAAAATGTCTATATACCTCCCAGCAGCCCCAGGGGCAGCCAGTGACGCCTCTGCTCTTGCACCCGGAGGCGCTTTAAAGCCTGTGGTGGGCTCCCGCAGTGCGGGGAGCCCGCGATTGCACACCCGAATGCCGTGAGGGAAAAGGCCATCAAAGCAGGGTTCCTCTGCCGCTGTGATGGAAATGGCTGAGGACTCCACCTCCCAGCAGCCCGATGGGCAGCCAGTGACACCTCTGCTCTCTCACCCGAAGGTGCGTTAAAGCCTGTGGCGGGATCCCGCAGCGCGGGACGCACGCGAATGCACACACAAACGCGGTGAGGGAAACGGCCATCAAAGCAGGGTCCCGCCGCCTCCATGAGGGAAACGGCCGAGGACTTCAGCTCCCAGCAGCCCGAGGAGCAGCCAGTGATGCCTCTGCTTTCATGCCCGGAGGCTTGTTAAAGCCTCTGGCGGGCTCCCGCAGCGCATGCCCGTATCTCTCTAGACCCCAGCATATTACAGGGCCATTTGTCCCTAGGCAACTCTAATTTGGGTGGAACGCCCCCCAACTGCGCCTTTCTCCCATGCCCCCAAATTTGTCTCGGAATACCCCCCCTGGCAAGCCCGGATGTAGTACCCTTGATAATCACTAACGGGCCGTGCCTAATTACTAGAGGACGGGTTGCTAAACCCCGTGAAGAGTCTAAGGTGAGAGTACCTCCAGCCAAATGGAAGCAGGGTGTGGCCACCCAAAAATCCAAAAGCACAAAAGGCCCCAGATCTGCCAACCTCACAGCCCATGCAGCAAACCATGTTCTAACACCAATCAACTCTGCTAGTACACAGACTCATACCATTATTCCAGTAACAACGGAAGATATCACTGAGGATGTCGCACGTGCCGCTGCTGTAGAGAGTGTTTTGGAAAAAGCATTAGCCCACCTCAAAGAACTGCTCAACAGGAATCTTACCTCCCTCCGGGAAAAGGTAGAACAGCTGGTTACTGCCATGGACACCTTAAATAGCCGCGGTACCAATGAGACCCCAAAACCGGATGACAAAGTGCGGGTGGACTTTCCTACGCTGGTAGATGCTAATTCAAGACTCAATCCGCCAACTTTAAGCTCCAACATGCATGAAGCATCTTCATCTGACAACTCTTGCACTATTTGCCAGAAACCTAAAGCATTCCCTGTGCTGAAATCTAGTACTAAGCAGGGAAACTCACGGGACCCACATGGGGAGCCTATCATGAGACCCTGGGGCTTATGCAGCAGACAGTCTGAACGTTCAGCCTCCGGCACCATACCACCCACACTGTCTGACTCAAGCTATAATATAATAGATAGCACGAGGAGCAAACGCTGGAGACCCAACACAGATGTTTTAAACGTACCCCTAGCCACCTGCCCTTACGTATAGGTTCTAGCCGCTTTATTAGAGGGTCAGAGGTAATCCTGGACGGATTTCCATAATAAGTCTGTGGACTGGCTAATCAATCACAAAAAGTTTCACACACCTTTAAGAATGAGATTCTCATGGTCAGCCCAGTTGGGTGGGATGATCAATCCACCAGAAACATCGATGGGGATTGTATTGTGATTAACTTCTGCAGGCCTCACTTGGTTTGTTGCATCTTAAGTTTTTGTGAACAAGCATTCACCCAAAGTTCCAGAATCTGTACTCTCCCCCTGGGTTATTTTTATGAACCGCAATTTAGGCCTACTGATCATATGTTTACTCCGTTCTCTAAATCGAACAGATTGCAGGCCTTGTCAGATTTGGACATGCAGGATTGACACATATCCCCAGTGGAACATCGACTTTGCCCTCTGGAAAACTCCCAGGATTCTGTTTCCTCCCCTCACATTGATATGCCGGTTGATCAGCTAACTACACCAAAAGCCAAGGCCGATACAGACTTAAGCATTCTGAGTTGGAAGGTAGCTGGCCTTCAACAGAGTCTTGGCGACCCGGACTGGCTACGTCTAATTAAGGATCAGGACATAGTTATGTTTCAGGAGACCTGGGCTAGCCAAGACACATTAATAGGTTTCATTGTTATAATATTTTAGCCCCCAGTTCCAAATCTGGTCGCCCTTCGGGGTGTTTATTTATCGGGATCAATATTGCTGCTGGGGTCAGCTTCAAGGTTCTGCCTACTAATAGTTGTCACTTCCAAGTCCTATTATATAAAAGGAGAGTCTCTTTTTATTTGATTAATTATTATAATAATGATTTTATTATAATTATTATAATGGAAATTTCATTAAGCTTGATTCCCAGCAAGAATCAGCAAAAATTACTGGCGCTCTTTTGGGGGTGATTTTAATCTGAAACTAATGGATAGACCACACATCTCAGGGTCTTATAATCCCAGCTCTACTTGCCGTAAGGGCATTGAGCTGGCTATGTTTTTGGGCATGCATAATCTAACCAATGTTATGGACATTGTTGGTGCAAACCACGTAAATAACCACCCTGTGCCAACGTTTGGAGGGAGGGGGTGCTCCTCTACTATAGATTTCTTTTTTATATCCCCCCGTCTCGCGGACCACTTAAGGGAAGCTGAAGTCATTGCCACGAGTCAAGGGGACCACAATCCCATCAGAATAGGGCTGAGTCTAGCCCCACAGCCCATGTTCACTTCTGAATGTGGGGCCAGGTTTCTAACACCCTCCACTGAAAATTTGAGATTAATATGGAGGGGTGTAGATAACAAAGATCTGTTTCAGTCAGTGGTAAAGGGACACATGCTTCTCATAAACTCATTCCCTGAAGCTGTCCATGATTTTAATAAACTCTGTGCAGCTATAAAAGTTCTTTTGTCAAGACCCACTTCCTGTGTGAAACATGACCCTGGATGGTTCAACCACGAGTGCTCTGAGGCTGACAAACAACTGCGCAGAGCCTTATCATCTGATCCAAGATGTATTCGTGAAGCAAAATTGGCCAGGCAGAGGTATAAAACTGCGATTTCCAACCGGAAAGGAGAAATTTTAAATAACCGTTGGGAGGCACTAGTGATCGCGACGAACACCAAAAAGAGTGACACATTTTGGTCAGCTGTGAGGGGTTTGCGATCTATGGGGCAGCTTCTTACCCTGATTAGCTGCACTATTGCGAGTGAGTCCTGGGAAAAGCACTTTACAGAAATCTAGGCTGCACCCGCACAAGAGGCAGACCATTTTGAGCCGGGGCCTCTAACTAGAATACAGATGACCCTACCTTAGGTATAAGAAGCGATTCATCAGAGCATGGGTAACAAAGCCCCCGGATCAGATGGTCTACCTATTGAGCTTATTAAACACCAGCCAGACTTCTGGGGGCCCTTACTTTTAAATGTTTTTAACAACCTAATGTATGCTCCGTTCCCCAGTTCTTGGTCCACAAGCATAATTGTTCCGATTTTTTAAAAAGGGGATCGTTCTCAACCCAATTGTTATAGGCCTATCTCCTTAATTGATAATACCCTAAAAATCCTAGGCAGAGTCCTATACAATAAGATCTTAGAGTGGTCTGAGGAAAATGGGATTTAAGATACCTTACAACTGGGCTTCCATAGTAGGATAGGATAGGATAGGATGATCATTTATAGAGCGCATACGTATGCCGGAGCGTCTTGGCGCTGGTAGAGAGAGAGAGAGAAAGGATGTCTTCATCTGCGAGTCTCGTCAAAAAGCCATGTTTTTAACTGTTTCCTGAAGGCCAAATGATTGTCTAATGATTTCATAGAATGAGGAAGCCTGTTCCAAAGACTAGCAGCCCGGAAAGAAAAGGCTCTGCCACCCCATCTGACTTTACGTATCCGATTTATCTTGATGAGGCTTTGTGTGGTAGACCTTAAAACCCGGCTGGGCACATATGGAACGAAAAGCTTCTGAACGTCCTTGGCTCCTCCTCCACATATAGCCTTGTGCACTAAACATATTGCCTTAAATTCTATGCGCTGCTGGATCGGGAGCCAGTGTAATGTTTTGATGCCGCCAGAGATAGAATGGTCTCTGGGTACAGCAATCAGGAGTCTGGCAGCAGCATTTTGCAGAGTCTGCAACCTCTTCATCTGGGTCTTATCTATGCCTAGCAGCAAGGCGTTGCAGTAGTCAAGTCTCGATAGTACAAGCGCCACCACCACCATCTTGCGAAGGTCAAATTCGATGAGAGGAAGAGTCTTCCGCAACGTCCTTATTAAAAAGGAACACGCTGAAGCAAGATTGCTGACATGTGCTGAGAAATTGAGTTGATTGTCAAAGAGCATACCCAGATTCCTGACTTTATGGACGGGACTAGGACATTCCCCCGCCTCCATCGGCCACCAAGATGCATTCCACACCGGGCTGCCCTGGCCAAACTCAATGATCTCGGTCTTCTCTGTGTTAATTTTCAGGAAACTCTCCCGCATCCAGCTCATAATCTCAGACAGGCAGCTATGGAATTTAAGAGCCACCTGTTCAGAATGATCCATGGTCGAGACTATGAGCTGGGAATCGTCAGCATAGGAGATAATGGTAAAACCGTATTTCCTGATGAGCTTGGCCAAGGGAGCTACGTAGATGTTGAAAAGTGTTGGTGATAAGGCAGAACCCTGCGGTACCCCACAGGGTAGCTGGAACGTGCTAGACTGAAGACCATCCCATAGCAGACTCTGTTCCCTACCTTCAAGAAAGGAAGAGAGGAGCGACAGAGCGGTTCCCTGTACACCGATGTTTTGAAGTCTGCGCTTCAACACCGTGTGGTTAACAGTGTCGAAGGCCGCAGACAGATCTAACATCACCAGCACTGCCCTACCTCCCCCATCCACGACGCTACGAATTTTCTCCGCTGCCACCAGGAGTGCTGATTCCGTGGAATGCTGAGCGCGAAAGCCGTGCTGAGAAGGGTCGAGCAGCTCATGCGAAACCAGATATTCTGTTAAAGCCCGGTTTAACTCCCTCTCCATGACCTTAGCCGCCAGAGGGAGTGCAGCAATCGGACGGTAGTTCTTCAAGATGTGCGGATCCAAAGTAGGTTTTTTTAGCAATGGTCTAATTATTGCCCTCTTCCAACTTGAAGGATAGCTACCAGACGCGATAACTTGGTTAATCAGCGGGGACAGCTCTCCAGCGATAACCTCAGCCGCACGATGAAATACTGCTGGGGGGCACGGGTCGAGAGGTGATCCTGATTTCGTTATGGTAATCAACCTACACGTTTCCTCCACAGAAATGGGAGCGAAATTGCTAAAGCCGGTGTCGTCCTTGAGATTAGCTACCTGCTGCTGGTCGCCACAGTCCACATTGGTAGAAGAGCTCATAAAGTCGTTATGGATGATCTGAACTTTCTCCTGAAAGTACAGAGCTAATTTTTGGCATGTTGCTAGGTCAGGCCGATATGTGCTGTCTTGAGGAGGCTTAGAAAGAACCGATATGGTCTTAAAAAGCTCCTTTGCTGAATTACCGGCTTCCCTGATCTTAGTGGCAAGAAAAGCGCTTTTAGCTGCAATTATTGCTGCCCTATAGGCTGTGAGAGCGCAATTATACTGTTCTTTGCCCTCCACACTATAGTCCCTTCTCCACCTGCGCTCTGCCCTTCTGCAAATGCTCTTCTGTACCTTAAGCTCCTTGTTATACCATGGCGCAGATGGTTGAGTTCTTCTGGAACCCAGCAGCTTCTCAGGTGCTACTTTGTCCACCGCCGCCGCCAGCCAACCCTTAAAGAGCAAAGCAGCCTCCGAAGAGTCTGAGCTATGAGTAAGATGCAAACCTCCGAGAGCAGAGCAGAGATTGTCAGTGGTCACCTGAGACCATGGTCTAATCTTCTGCTTACCTGGCCTAGGGCCCTGGGCGCACACTGGTGCTCCGGTTGCAATGTTGAATAAAACAGCCCTATGGTCAGACCAGGGGAGAATCATAGTATTCACTATTTCCAGATTCATATTGTTAGTAAAAATACCGTCTAAGGTATGGCCCAAACTATGCGTCGGGCTCTTAACGCAGTAAGGTGGGCACCAATGAACAATGCCTTATTCTTAATCTAATCATGGGCAAATACACCATTGCGCGAGCTTCTCCAATCTACCTGGCCTTTATGGATTTGACCTCCACTTTTGACCTTGTTAATAGGTCATAGCTCTGGTCCATCCTTCTGACCTATGGATTGGATTAGCCCCTGGTGTATTTTTTGGCACACCTTCCTAAAAATCTTAAAGCTCGGATAAGGATTGGACGTGGGGGTGAAGTTACTGAAGCCATCGATGTAGGTAGGGGGTTCAGACAGGGTTGTGTTCTGGCCCCCCTTCTTTTTTATCATCTACATTAATGGACTGAAAAAAACTTTAAAATCACTATCTCAAGACGTCCCAAAAATTCACTCACCGTACTACTCTATGCGGACGATGCGGTCCTTATGGGCCGCACTCCGAACTCCTTACGTACGCTAGTGCAGGGCTTTGTTAATCATATGAATAGCCTGGACCTACGCACTAATTTTAAAAAGTCTTTCATAATCTTTTATAATGTTGTGTGGCCCAAAGAAACATTTACTTAGTTCCATATCTGTGGGTAACCAGAAGCTGATGAGTACCAGCACATTTCCCTATTTTGGGTGTCTTTGCTGCGAACGGCTCCTGTAGTGAGCATATGGCCCACTCCAGGAGCAAGTTCTCAAAGGCATCCGATACGATTCTTAGTCAGACCCGCCCAAAGAGAACAGGTGCGATTTTTGTTATTTAAAAAAAATGTAAGTCCCAATGTGTGCCAACAGCTACGTATGGCGCTGAGATTTGGGGCTTCACTAATAGTACCTGCATCCAATAGGAAGAGAATAGATTTTGCAGGAAGTTATTAGGCATTCCAATCTCCACACTGCAATAGGGAACCTAACCTACATTTTATCAAGGATTTCATTAGGGCCCGCCCTGCCCTTTTCTGGGTATCTGTATGGAAAAACCCAGCTGCATCCTTAACGAGAGAGATTATCAGTGACTGTTTAGGATGCGTGAAAGGGTAGGACATAACATGGCTGTCAGGGGTGTATCAGAGCCTTTGGAGTGTTAACAAGGGTATAATTTACTCAGATCGCAGCACAGCAAAGGCTGCGAACAAGAGTGAGCTCAGGAATGCACTCTATATATTATATAGAGCAGAAAGGTTAAAAAAGAAATCCAAAAAATCCCTTGTTCATAGATATATGGCTTTTGAAAATTCTGTACACTTGCTGTCTAACTACATCACCTTGCAGATGAGCCATTGGGAGAGGAGCCTTTTGTTTCGCTTTAGGGCTGGTACAATTACATTTTTATTATGTTTTCCCCTTGGCCACCACTCCGATCTTGATTGTATACCTTGCCCGTGTAATGGCCAGAGTGGCCAATCTATTTTACACTTTTTGTTCTTTTGTAAATATTATTTAAAGTATATCAAGTGGCTCTTAACTCCGTATTTTAAAAAGCATATTCCCATCAGCCTGGAAAACGCTTACTTGAGATTACTTACCCTGGATGATGAAGAGTTGGTCTTTCGCACAGGCACTTTTTGAGAATTGCAGTTCGAGCAAGTCAAATGATGTCTAATCCCTGAGTTGTTATATCACCCATTTATGAATTTTTATGAACCCAAAGATTATCGTATACTGTATGCTGCTATGGTTTTATTATAACTCTCTAATTTGCACATTTTTAACTTGTTTGTTGCTGTGTCCTTGTGCTTTTATGGATACAACATTATCCAAATAAAGTGTCTTTGAACCTTGAACCTTGTCTATATATGTGTTTTACACTTTGTCAAAATTTGCAGTGTGTCCTTGAAATTGCTCTTATAGAATCATACAGGCACCCCCTATGCAATTATACAATCACCCAGGCACTGCTCGTTCATTCACATAATTACCCAGACATTACACACTCATGCACAGACCCATACAGCCACTCGTACACCCAGTCACCAACCGATACAGCGACTCACACACCCACTCTCAAAGTTTACAGGTTACAGTTAAGAAATAAAATTAAAAATACCTTTGGAATTCACTGAAAAAAACAAAGGTTACAGGAACGTTATAGTTAGGAATTAGTGTTTAAAAAACCTTAGAAATTCACTGAAAAAACAAAGGTTTCAGGGCTGGTATACTTAGGGAATAGAATAAAAAAACCTTCAAAATTCACTGAAAAAAACAAAGGTTACAGGGATGTTATAGTTAGGTTGACATTTTACTCGCACGAAACCAGAGAAATTTATCAGTTATAGTTAGCTGAGCTAACTATAACTCGCGCCCCCGCAATGCACTGTTTATGACCTCACATTTTTCATCACTCATGACATGGGCAGTGACATCACTCATGACATCACTGATGACATCTCAAATTACATCACTGATGACATCATTCAGTGACTGTGACTGTTTTTAAAGTGTTTATGAGTGTTAAATATATATACCAAGTTGCATTGATCAATCAGTGGGTATATGAGTACCTGTATTGATGATTCAGTAGGTGCATGACTGACTGTATAGGTGAGTGATTAGGTGTCTCAGTGAATGTATGGGTCACTCACAAGGTTCTCAAAATGTCTGTATCAGTCTTTCAGATGGTGTCTAAGTGGCTGTACGGGTTGATGAGGGGGTACATGAGTGGGTGTATGGGTGATAGATTAGTTGTCTGAGTACATGTATGGGTTTATGAGTGTCTGTGTGGGTGGGTGAGGGTTTATGATAGTGGCTGTATAGATTAGTGTGTGCGTGTAATGGTGAGCAGTTACCTATACTTTCCATTATTTGAGTGCACATGGATCTTGGGAACCATCTCACTGTCACACAGGGACACTAGGGTAACCTCTCTAAACTTCCCCCCATTAACTGGGACAAACTCCTCCCTCAGCACTATAGGTACCACCACTGAAAACTTTCCTCAAGTGGGAGGTTGTGCTTTTTTTTTACACTTGGAGTCCCCATTGTAGTGTAAATATTTGGAGCACTCATAGCACTTACTCGGCTTGGGCTGCTGGCTTAAGTCAGGGTAGTTTTTCTTCTGGTGACTGGATTGGAAATGAGAACCAGACCCTTTTCCCTGTGAGTTGTTTTGGGGGCCTGAAAAGAACTCTTTCTTTTTCTCTCCCCCTTATTCTTCTGGTTGGAACCTTGACGATCCATTTGCAAGTTCCCCCGATGCTTTCTTTGACACTCTGATGCTGACCCAGATGTCCGCATCTTCAGCATGCTTCTTGGGATCTCTCACCTTTCTATCCACTAGGTGTCGGCATAGTTCTACAAAACAAATATCAAGAATGTGCACCTTTAAAATAAATTTGTAGAGCCCTGAATAATCACCTACTTTGCTGCCCCTGACCCAGCACTTCAGTGCCTTACCAGCATAGTTTAAGTAGTCAACCCAGCTCTGTGTGTATATCTTGTGACTGGCCCTAAACTCTGTCGATATTTCCCAGGTGTCAACCCAAACCTGCTTGGCAAAATGGCCTTCATAGCAGTGTAAGACGAGGGTCCCTCCCCACCGTGGACATTTACATCCATAGTCTACCACCTCAGAACTCCTCCAGGACCTTGTGCACTCAGATCCACTTCATAGGATGCAAACCACTTGTCCACATCATCACCCACCACATAGCTAGGCACCAAATCCTTGGGTATTCTGACCTTTGACTCATGCTAAGACACTGCAGGTATGTGGCCAACATTACTGTTGCTCTAACTTACTTGCGGGGCTCCGATATCCAGCTCTTTGATGTTGAGCTTGTAGGTATGTTTCCTCTCATCCATGGCCAGCCTCCTTTCTTCATAAGCCTGGTCTAACTTGGCAAGCTCTAAGTTTATTTTACTTTCCTCCTTTTTGCCCGCCAGCCTCGCTGGAGACAGGTTCTTTGAGGAGACAATGCTCCCTGCTCTGGTAACCACTACTGCTCCTGGCACATTTTTGGCCCCCTCCACAGGCAGTTTCAGAGCCATTTCAGACTCCAAAATAAGTTCACCCTCCTCATCAGGAATTTCCTGATCCTGTCTAGATTTTCATCCCCGCAATCAGGCCCTCGGGGCCTTCTGCAGCTCCACCTCCCAGGTGAAGCCTCTCACGGAGACCTGAAAATCTTTGCAATTGTTTTTAATTTGAGCCACAGTGTAAAATTCTAACCGGGCCAGATTGAAATCCAAAACTTCAGGCACAGGCGTAGTTGCAGGTGGAGCTTCTCCAGATTCAGACATAATTTAGCAAGAAAAACGAAAAGGCTGATCAGGGAGTATTGAAAAAATCTAAGTGGTCTAAGGATAGAGTTGAAGTGAACAATAAATTACTATATGGTATTGCACAAAAACAAGTTCTATCCTCAGCGCTGGTCACCAATGTTAGAAATTGGGTTTCTGGTTGGCAAAGGTATGCACCCTGTCGAAGCAGAACCCACAATCTTAGTCAGGCAAAGCTAGATACCACTAAAAGATAACCTGTGCTCACCCTCTGGTAGCTTGGCACAGAGCAGTCAGGATTATCTAAAGAGGCAATGTGTAAAGTATTTGTGTAACACACACACACACAGTAACACAGTGAATTCCCCACAATAAGACTCCACACAGGTTTAGAAGAAAATATTATTATATTATTAAAAAAAAAACAGGACCAAAACAGAAAAAATCCAATGTATAGAAGTTGCGATATTGAATCATAAATGAATAAATGCAGTAAAGCAGAAAACTACCATTATAATGCAAAGTCATTTCATATATATGCCATTACAGCACATGCTATCGAAACGCAGAAGGCATTGCAATGCATACCATTACAACTCAATTTTAGGTAAGTTGTATAGGTAAGTTATTTTTTGATTAATTTTGCAATTTGTTTTTAGTTTTGTTACATTTATTGTATTTAAAGATGTAATATTAATATTATTAATAAAATATACACATTTGAAAAATACTGTTGAGGGTGTAACACCCACTCTCTGCACGGGATGTGTGGTAAGTAGGGGTTTTGGATCGGGGAGTGTATTAATACCCAGGTCAAAATTTGAATACCTGGGTATTCATTTTTTTAAATGTAAAATTAATTTTAATTTATTATATAAAATGCAATTCACTATTCTTAAGGGTGCAACATGCACCCTGTGGCACAGGATATGTGAGAAATTTGGGGTTTTGGTTGGGGAGTGTATTACTTTGGAGCAGGAACAGCTCCGAGACCGGAGTGGGAGACACAGCAGACAAGCAAGCTTTGGCAGTGATATGCCCTACTCCGGTAACAAGATCTCTTCCGGCAACCGGCAATGCTCCCAGGTGATAATCATTAAGCAATGGAAGACTCCCCATACTGGGAGGTTTATAAGCAGAGGCTGGCCTGGGAAATGGCTGTCGCACCTGAGGGCTGTTCCAAGGGGCATGGAATGATACCTGTGGGATCTCTATCTTGGCGAAGTAAGTGAAAAAATTAGCAAATAGGTAGGGAGGCAGAACATGCCTATGCGAGTAACACTATTTATGTTGCCTACTACGAGAAGGTCTGTTTGAAAATAATGCTGTTTTCCGATGTACTTCACGTTATACAAACCTTAATGTTATATGTCACCCCACAAATCAGAGTGTGACCGACAACAGGGAAGACCCACCCTTAACAGACCATGCAGCAATTAGCTAAGCAGTACTAGGTAAATAAAATTCTGGGCTCCCACACATGTTTGTGTGTCACTTTTGCATGTCATGCCTATTGAATGTTTAAAAAAGAAAAAAATCACCTCATCATTCTCTTTGATTATTGTCTTCTATTGCTATATATGCTTTTTATCAATATGTAAATCCTGGGTTGACTATACCCTGGCTTCCCTGGTGAAAAGTTGAGACGATCCTCACCTCTTGGTTACTAATATATTAACAATACCATGTTGCTACTTACTTCTATCCACAGGTTTTTTCAACCTAATGATACCAGTGGAGAGGTAGGTTCTCCCCATATGTGTTATATCTATGCATACTCTGAATTTACTACTTGCAGTGTAGGGATACATAGACACAGCCCTGATGAATGCCTTAGATGCACGGCTAGTAAGAGGCAGAAACATGTTGAAGTGCCATTTTTGATATACAGTGACACATATAGGTCCTTAGACCAAGTTATGTCTCCTGTATTTACCTGTTGGTAATATTTTAATAAACCTAGGATACCACCAGAATAAAGGACACTTTGGTGGTTTATCCTAAGGTTTTTTAACTAACAAACTGGGCCTAATCACTGTCCAGAGAAGAAAAGAGATATCTAAGAACTCCATCTGGTCAGCCCAAATCTGAGGTTGAATCAGCCCTGGTTGTACCAGCTTACCAGGGTGGGACGAGGTGGCAAATGATGAAGCATGTCACATTATGTGAGTGAGCGATCCTTGTCCAATTCTTGGAATTGCCTAGAGATTGGGAATATTGTAGGTAGCAGGAGACAGGGACCGATCCATGTCCTTCTAAACATTTTGCTTAATAGCCAAGCAGGCAGATAGTGGAGCCCAGAGGGTATCACGCCAATTTGTATGTGTATATGGCATGTATTGACACTCATGTATACATATGAATGCCTGGGTATTATTTTTTTCCAATTTTAATATTTATTGTATTATTTAAATAAAAATGTACATCAATATTCTTGAGGGTTCTAATAGCCACCCTCTGGCACGGGATGTGAGGGAAATTGGATTTTTGGGTGGGGGTGTGTATTAATACTGAGATATTAATTTTAAAACCTCAGCATTAAGCTATTTTAATTTTTAATTTTAATTCAATAATTTAAAACAATTAAAAGCAATACTTATGAGGGTGTAATACTCACCCTTTGGCACAGGATGTGAGGGAAATAGGAGTTTAGGGTGGGGGAGTGTAATAATACCCAGGTATACCTGGGAATACCTGGGTATTAATTTATTGAGATTTTTTATATTAATTGTAATATTGTGAAAAAAATAGAAACAATACTCTTGAGGGTGTAACATCCACCCTCTGGCATGGGATGTGAGGGAGATAGGGGTTTTGGGTGGTGGAATGTATTACTACCCAGCTATTTATTTTAATAGCTG
This sequence comes from Triturus cristatus, assembly GCF_964204655.1. Lineage (NCBI taxonomy): Eukaryota > Metazoa > Chordata > Amphibia > Caudata > Salamandridae > Triturus > Triturus cristatus. The sequence continues at coordinate 1,367,301,261 of NC_140590.1, forward strand.
GGTGTTAATTTATTGTAATTTTTAATATTAATTTTCATATTGTGAATCCAATTACAAACAATACTCTTGAGGGTGTAACTTCCACCCTCTGGCATTGGATGTGAGGGAAATATGGGTTTTGGGTGGGGTACTAATTTTAAACCCTAGTTATTAATTTATTATAATTTTTAATATAAATTGTAATAATTTGAAAACAGATAAAAGTAATACTCTTGAGAGTGTAATACTTACCCTCTGGTAAGCACCCCACCACTGACCAGCACCTTCCCTGAGGCAAGCATCAGTGGAGTAAGAATCGTAATTTTGCCCCCACCACCGTCCAGGAAGTTCCCTCAGTCAAGCACCCGGTGGACTTAGAATAGTAATTTTGCCCCCATGACAGACCATCACCTTCCCTGAGGCAAGCTCACAGTGGAGTTAGATGAGTGATTTCTCCCCCCCCCCCCTCCACTACTGACTAGCAACTTCCCTGAGGCAAGCACCAGGTGGAGATAGTTTATTAATTTTGCCCACACCACTGGGTCTTTATGTTCCTTTTTTAGAATGGCAGCCATTTTGTGTAGACCTTGGCTGTACAGTCACAGTGGAAATAGAGGAAGGACACCAGTTTATTTGCATTGGAATGCTGGCGCTGGTTTTGCCATTGACCGTACAGTGTTTTTACTAAAATTGCCTTCACGTGTACTTCTATTAATTTACATCCTGAAATATACTGCATTTATTTACATTTGCAATATATCAATATTTATTCATCTAATGAATTTTTACAGTTTAATCATAAGGGAGAATTAAATTCCGTTTTACATAGGTCCAGTAATATGCATTGTACTAGCATGCATGGTAATGCTATGAGCTGTAGTAGTACTTTTAATGTATCCCCACGGACCTGCATTGTAATGGTTTGTGTTCTAAAATGATGCTTTGTAATGCTACGTGCATTGTAAAGTCCATGTTGTAAAAGTATGCATTGTAATGGTAGGATTTGTAACATCATATATTCAGTAAAGCGCTTGGATGCAAGTATCACTACAAAGGTTATTTTAAGTCATGTTGGACTGGGGCAAGGTCAAAGTTCGGGCCGACCTCATGGAAGTTTAGGCCGGCTACAGGACCCACCTAAGACCCAGTGAACAAAGTACCTTTCCTGGTCACAAATAACGAGATGCGTCGATCTTCTCCACGCAGTGAAGGCGACACGTCAGTTCTGAAGACGGGTGCCAGAGTCAAGAGGCATTGAGCAATGCACCGTATTCTGCCATGCCGTCAAGGGTATGTGTCAATCTCACTAAGCTGCAGCGATAGCGATATGCTGTTCAACTGTCAATCTCTGTAGGCAAAGCACTGGTTGTGATGTGCCGATTATACTACCACAACCTGGGCGATGCACCAGTTCTTTTACACACAAAGAGGAGATGTGTTGAAATCATGTTGCAAGTATCTGGGCCACTTCCAGTGAATCAGGCACAGGAACAGAGGTAGAGACCTTGATTTCCCGGAGCCTTAAGCACAGGAGACAAGCCCTTGGAGTTCACTTGAAGGGAAGGTAGAGCTCAGCTCTCCTTCAGCAGAGTCAGAGAGCAGCAGGCCTTCCAAGTCTGCAGTCCAAAGATGGGTCCTTTAAGCAGCACAGCAGTCTTCTGGCAGAGACCATAAAAGTGCATTAAAAATGGATACATACATAAATCAATAAAAAACACCTTAAAAGCTGGATCCACAAATTGATTTACAATAGTCTTGACAGTAATCATTATACATTATTAAAGACCAAAAGATGACCTTGTGTGCATATTCAGGAGATTAATTAATCCTTCAAATCAATGATGCATAAAACCAAGCCACCATTAATGACCCCACAATAAATAGAATTGATCGGCAGTCCGAATATAAAACATCATCACATTTAAGCTCACCTAGAAGCAAGTCGAACAAGCATATTGTGCATGCGTGGACACGTAAGTAGACATTTGAAAATAAAAAGTACATAGTAAAATAATAAAAAGACATAAAAATGTGATGAATTTGAATAGTATAAGAAACTGAGTTCCTCACAAGAGCACATATAACGCTCAAGAGACCTACTCACGTCCGTCATCAAGTGTCTTTCTAATCCTCAATGAAGAAACATGAGAGCGAGCCACAGAATAAGTTGTATGTACATCCAAAAGCAGCTGTAAGTATGTTAGGGTGGGCTTAACCTGAACAAAATGCAACAGTTTCAGCAAATGCAATAAAAACTTTCTTTGAGGAATATCATAAAATTCACTGAGGAACACAAAATGCACAAGATCTTGAGGGGAAAATGGTAACATGTACAGGAACTCAGCTTTGTACACCACATACCAGGTTAAGGAACTGCCAATAGCATATAAAAACTCACTGAACCTAAATCTTGTCAGGAGAAATAGATAATGAACATTAAAAATGCAAAGCAAATAAGGTTCAATGCAGGGCTTGTGACTATCAATGCATGTCCACGAACCAGAGGTTTCTCCAGCTCAATACCCTTCCTTTCAGTTTTCCTCCATTGTAAGAAATTTCAAGGGTCCAGGGCAAAGTCAAAGTTCGGGCCGACATCAAGGCAGTGCAGGACAGCTACAAGCCCCACACAGGACCCGGTGAACAAAGTACCATTCCTGGTCTCAAAGAGCAAGATGTATCTATCTTCTCCACATAGAAAAGGCGATGCAACAGTTCCGAAGAGGGATGCTGGAGTTAAAATACGTTGAGTGATGAACCGGATTCTGCAACGCAGTTGAGGAGATGCATCAATCTCATCAAACTGCAGGGGCGGCAATATCCTGTCCTACGCAGCGAACTCTGGAGGTAAAGCACTGGTTCCGATGCGATGTGCCAATTCTGTTGTGTCTGGTTGATGTGCCAATTCTGACACAGACCGAAGATGCAGTGAAATCCATGTTGCAAGTGTCTGGGCAACTTCCAGTGAGCCAAGCACATGAACAGGAACAGGTTTAGTGACTTTGATTTCCATGAGTCTCAAACAACAGAAGGCAAGCCAACAAGCCCTTAAAGATCACTTGAAGGGAATGCAGAGTCCAGCTCTCCTTCAGCAGAATTAGAGAACAGCAGGGCAATATTAGAGCAAAGCCGGCCTTCTAAGTCTGTAGTACAAATATAAGTCCTTTAAGCAGCACAGGAGTCCTTTTGACAGAGGTTCAGTTGAAGATCCAGAAGTGTCTGATATACAGGTCAGAGTATTATATCAAAAGTGCCTTTGATGAGGGGGTTGACTTCAAAGCAACTCTCTGAAGTGCACAGTTCCTACTTTCAGCCCAGCCCTGTCTGTCAGGCTATCTCAATACAATACAATACAATACAATATCTGTGGGGGGTAAAACATTTGTTTTTGTGGGTACAGGACGCTACCTATTCAAGTGAATTGTTAGAACCCCCCTTCTATCCTGCCTAGGCAAGGCCATCAAAATCAGATGTATGTAGATAGGTACTTAGACATACCTATCCTTCCGGTATTGTGCCTGTCTAGAGGGAATCCTGGGAATGCACAAAGGGCAGCTGTCACCAACACCAGACGTGTATTGGAAACTTGCTGTCAGGTACACAGTGCGGTAGGTGCAGAGAAATGTCGACTTTCTAAAAGTAGCAATGAAAAGGGGATTGGCCAAAGAGACAGACACCAGGTAGGGCCGTATAACCCATTACAAAAAGAGGGGGGAACCTGGTTGCCGTCAATCCTTTAGCTACCTGCTTACAGCAAGAACAAAACATCGACTTTTTAATTTTATCTGGTTATTTATTTAACCTGTTTCTTAGACAAATTTATAAATGTATGTACATTCTTAAATGCATAGATAGAAAAAAACAACTTTTCGTTCCAGAAACACATACTGAACTAACCTCGAGTTCAGAATCTCAAGGAGCAACAGTTTAAAGTTGAGAAAAACCGGATAGGGTATGCTTTTAACTTGAAACAGTCTAACGCTTCAATTCTTTTTTGGAAGTAAGCGCGAACGGATAGCGAGTATGAGCTACTGCTAAAATATAGAGTAATACATTGTTGCCACCTCATCCCCTGTGTTTATATTCTTTCTACTGGACCAGGGTGATACATTGTTGTTTTTAACAACGGCATTGAACAAAAGATAAGAGGGCTGTGTCCGTCAGTGAAGGTTGGCTGATTATGCTCTTCATGCTTAATCGTGTATTTGCAGTATACGTACATGCAAATTGACAATAGAATTTTTCTTGAACGGGAACAGCTAGGACCCACGACAACCATTTAATAAGAACATGTTCTGATGGATGAAATCGGTTCCATCAGGTAAATTCACTCCCATTTATTTTTCAGTTAGGAGAGATGGAGAGTTATTTTCCTTTTTTTTTTTTTAAGTAGTGACACAAATCTTCTTTCGTGTTTGTTGTTGACATAGATTACATCAGTACCCATAACTCAGAATCCCTAATGAGAACCCCTGGAGTTTCACCGGGACTCGAAACGCGTTGGCATTGAGCATTGTACAATGAGTATTTGTTACTTGTGTAGAGCTTATGTACAGTTGGTCAATGTTTAGAAATTATCATTTCCACTGTTTTGCATAATTTGGTCTCAGTGTGGGACATTCCCTTTACTTTGAAAAAAATTATACATAAGAAGGGTTTTGTCAGCTGTTGAATACAAATTGCTGTATTGATGCATTCATGTTTTGTTGTGTATATTGTTACATATCTATAATTGTTTGAATGTTTTTTTCAATGTCTGTTTAATCACAGTATGTGTTTCTGGAATGAAAAGTTGTTTATTTCTATCTATGCGTTTAAGAATGTACATACATTTATAAATGTGGCTAAGAAACAGGTTAAATAAATAACCAGATCAAATTAAAAAGTTGATTGTTTGGTCTTGCTGTAAACAGGTAGCTTAAGGATTGACGACAACCAGACTTTCTAAAAGTGGCATTTCTAAAATAGTAATGTTAAATCCAACTTCACCAGTAAGTAGGCTTTATCAATAACATTCCAAACTTATAAAACATTAAAAGAATACTCCTCTCTGATCAGGAATTACAGTTTAAAGTTTTTTAAGGAATTCCTAATGCTAACCTATGAGAGGCGTAGGCCTCACAGTACTGTTAAATGAAAAAGGCTGTTGTCACTACCAGGAAATGTAAAATATAAGAGTACATGCCCCACCGTTTTACTTACATAGCGCCCTTTCGTCTACCTAAGGGCTACCTTAGATGTGACTTACATGTATAAAAGGGGAGTTTAAGGCCTGCAAGTATTTTTAAATGCCACGTCGAATGGGCATTAAACTGAAACCACAGGCACTGCAGTAGCAGACCTGAGACAGGTTTGAAAAGCTAATTTTGTGGGTGGCACAATTAGTGATGCATCAATCAAGAACAAAAACCCACTGCCTGCAAATAATTTGTAAATATGCTATACTTCAAGGATAAACCGAAACGTGCATAGGTGATGTGGTCCACTGATCAAAATGTCTCCTTTAATATTATCATATATTTGTTTTTTGTAAGGTTCACATGAAGCTTCAAAAGAATATGTAACAATGATGCATTGGATACACATGCTAAGATAGTGGATATTCGATATGGGGGAATAATTATGAAGCATTCTGTGTTTAAACTTATGTAAAATACACTCAACGATCATTTTTGGAGATTATTGTTGTTTGATGCAGTGGATTGCCGTTGAGCAATGTGTTGTGTGAGTGAGTGAGTATGATTCTGTTGACAGTATGTGTGGGGTAATTGTCTGTTTGTTGCACCTGGGCACCACCTATATGTATAATTACTTATTGACGTGGTACTGTATTTATTGGAGTATTTATTTAATGCTTCTTAAATGTATATTTATCATTTTGATATACTGAGAAAGGGTTAAATACATTTGAAATATATGCCCTAATAACAATGGTTTCACTGCATTAGCTGTTTGGCGTTTTACTGTCTCTGTTGTTGCACACTGTTCTTTTGCCACTTGTGGACAGGATTATGTAGTTCCCTCGCTCATCATCTTTGATGTATATATTATTTACAAATTATTTGCTCGCAGTGGGTTTTTGTTCTTGATTGATACTTGTGATTTTACCCTGTTTCCCTCACTAGGTACCTGTTGAGGGGCCCTCTTCTGTGGGATTGTTCTTACAATTAGTGATGCAGCCCACTAGTAGCATTTGACTTACAGGGGCCCTGGGTATATGGTATACCATCTTACAAGGGACTTACAAGCAAATTAAATAGGTCAACCAGGCATACAGCAATTACACATATGGTTAGGGAAGAAGCACATACACTATAGCACTGATTAGCCGTGGTAAAGTACTCGGGGCATATTGACAAGGAATTATCGCCGCGCCAGCAGCACTTTTCTGCCGCTAATGCGGCGATAATTTTATCGCTCTATTACCAAGCTGTCGCTAACAGCCATTAGTGACAGTATTTAGGTGAAAACTTCCGTTACAAAGATCGCTGCATCTGTTAGAGACAATTATATGTGGGAGAGGCTTTCCTGTGCAAAAAAGCCCGCAAACAACACTACTCCATATTCACAAAGGGATCCATGAACTTCTGAGGACCAAAAAAACGGGCTCTAACTGCAGTTAGAGCCAGTTAATTAAGACCAGGAAATAGGTGGTCTTAAAAATGGGCACAATGCTTGGGGCCACATCTTAGCATGTTTTAGTGCTGGACAGCGCCACAAGCAATGTTGCAGCGCTGCCCTGCGGCAAAACTACAGTGCAGGAATGCTCACCATCAATAAGATAGTGCGCATTCCTGGGCCCCAGTCATGAAAAGTGTTGCAGCGCTGCAACAAGACAGCGTTGCAACACGTCATACTACGCCCTTCTTACAACAGGATGGATGTGCTATATTCACTGGACAGCGCTCCATGACGCAAGTAATGACAGATAAGTCAGGAGTCCTTGCGTATCTGTCTGCACTAAAGTCACGCATTGTTGTAGTCGTGTCACAACCATGAAGTAACTCCAGCAATGCATGGGGCCAGCCTATCCCTGTGGCACTGCATCACCCTCATGCCTGCCATCAGGCAGGTGGAAGGTACTGACGCAGTGCCATTCATGAGGGGTGCCCAAATGTTGGCGCTGTTTGAGATCCATCGGTGGTGGTTGCACGCTGCAGTGTCATCGTTTGGAAGCATTGGTGGAGTGTTGTTGCAGAGGGAGTGGATAAGATGTTCTTTGGTGGCCTTCATCCAGCTGCGAGGGGGTGCGATGATGGCGGTGGCGTTCGGTGGGCAAGGTGAAGATGTGATGTTACCAATGATGGTCTAACCAGGTGAGTCCGGTGTTGTGTCTGTAGTTGAAGTTCCCGCTGGTGGAGGTGATGTGCTTGTCCATGTGTCCTGCTATGTGGCATGTTGAGGTGACTTGCTGCTTGCGTCTGATGTAGGGGACCTTCCCCAGGAGGGGGTGGTGTCCCGGTTACTGGGGTTGTCCAGGTGGAACTTGAGTTCACCGAGTAGGTTGTCGTCGGTGGATGGGAGACCCTGGGGTGCAATGAGGTCTACAATGGTATTTGAGAATGGGGGGCCATGGCCTGGGGGGCCTGCACATGAGGGTGCTGCAGAGGATGTGCTTGGGCTTGGTCTGGATCTGGGAATTGAGGTGGTCCATGGTCACCCTTGGGTCATTAGAGTGCGTGGTCAGTCGGAGTGTGCTTCTGTAGGTGAGGGCAATGCCTCCTCCTTGATGGTCGGGGTGCTCCTTGCCAGCGATACTGCAGCCGTCAGTGAAGGCGATGGCGATGTCCGGTCCGGAGCAGAGGTTGGTCCTGGCAGGCGAGGTGGTGTCCAGGGTTGATGGCGAGGAGGGTGCTGGCGTCGTAGCAGTGGAGTGTCCAAGAGGAAGTCTCCTTGGTGCAGAGCGTGGTCCAGGGGCAGACGGACGCAAACGGCATAGCCTATGGGTTGCCTTTGGCATGGGAGATTACCATTACAACACAGGCAGTACATCATCAACAACGCAACGCCGACAACGCAGGTGGCTTTACATCGCATTTGATTACAACGCATTGTGAGGTCAGTAAAGGGGTAATTTAAAGTGTTTCGAGTGGGTATGGGTTTTGAATGTAAAATATGAAAATTGGGGTGTGTTTTGGATCAAATTTGATTTTTGGGTGTGTTATGGGAGTTCAAAAATGAATTCCAGGGCTCACGGTTGGGTTTGGGGTGGAAAGGTTAGTTTTAGGTTGCACTCACTGATGCCGAAATAGTGATATTGATGTCTCCACTATGCAACACATACTCTACTGTTGCAATGTGCCTAGTATTAGTATGCATGGGAATGGAATACGATGTTATGGCATGCGTCACACCACGTATGTGCCTTTGGCACACGGGTGGTACGCCTGCTGTGCATGGGCGCATAGCGGCCGCCATTGAGAAGTGCTGGGGGGCTGGACAGCTGTGAGGTAGTAAATGATGGAAAGAACACTGGACAGGGCGTGGATGTGGGGATGTGTGTGTGAGCGGGTCTTGTAAAAAATTTAAAAAAGGGAAGTCTTACCTCGAAGCCTGGTCCCGTGTCTTCGTTGCGCCTGCTCTCCTGCGTCTGCTTGGAGGCACAGGAAGTAGGCAGCCAGGCTCCCTCCCCTAAGCCAATCACAACGCTGCGATGCGGCGATGAAATTGGTGATTGGCAATGGGACAAGGCATGCAGCCAGGTGCTAGAGGGGTGGGCATGTTCTTCATGCAGGCTGTAATGCAGCCTTCAGTACGAACAGAGAAGTGCGCTTTACTGCTTTGGGCGGCCTGAGTGGGCCGACCAAACAGTTATTGCACACTTGAGTGGGCATGACAATCTGCCCCTGCCTTGCCCCATGCTTGGAGCAGTCTTACCCACCCTCCCACCCGCAAGGGTAACATAGCATGGTTACATCAGTAAGCTATCATCACGTGATGATTATTCCTCCTCTGCACTGCTTGAAAGCAGTGTGGCGATGCTCTTCCACCATAGTGGATGAGCCGACACTGGGGGTGTGTCATCTACGTGTGCTAGGCCTGGGGGACTTGACCCCCAGGTGTACTGCGCTACACGTCCACCTTCTCCTTACCTGGACATTGACACAGTGGCGGAATCTGCTGCACTCTTTCCAAATCTGTGACTCAGCCAGCAGGAGCCTCAGCCGGGAGGCATTTCACAAGCCTGAGTACAGCAGTTGCTGCCAAGTCCACTGGTGAACCTCCTGATGCAGTTGATGTAGCAGGGCCCCCTTAGGCGTGAAGTTCCAGCACTCGTGCCAAACAAGTTCGGGGCAGCTCAGGGGCCTCACCCTCCACAGCGTCCGACCAGCCCAACATCATCCGGCCTGTGATGCAGAGAGGTGGCACCCACCATTGGTAATCCCCTCCGTGCACCCCGGTGTAGTGGTGGATCATAGTATGAGATGCAGACCTCCCAACGTTGGGGCACAGGAGCGCCTCTACTATTGACAGCTCCAAGGTGCGCAAGGCGTTCTTCTCACACAGGTAGGCAATGTGTCTCTATGAGACCTGCCAAACTTCACCACCAAGTACGGGCGATCGTCGCACCTCCTTGTCTACCGCTGTGGCTCATCAACTCCACAGCTCCTCCGCATCCCACTCCAGGCTCCAGAAGCAAGTCCAGCAAGGCATCCAGGCTCCAGACGCAGGTCCATCGAGGCATTCAGGCTCCAGACACAAGTCCAGCGAGGCATCCAGGCTCCAGACCAGGTCCAGCAAGGCATCCAGGCTCCAGGCACAGGTCCAGTGAGGCATCCAGGCTCCAGGTGCAGGTCCAGAGAGGCATTCAGGCTCCAGGCGCAGGTCCAGCGAGGCATCCAGGCTCCAGGCGCAGGTTCAGCGAGGCATCAAGGCTCTCATCCTGGTCATCCTGGATGTTGGCTGGCTTGCAGGGGTTGTTGATGTGTGCTGCACTTGGCCCTGTCTGCTCCATTCTGCAGTTTATTGTTTTTTATGCCTATGTTATAATGGAGGTTGATTGATAGGCTGTTTTTTGCATAAGAGACAAACAAAACTCGGGTTGGGCTGACTAGCATGAGTTTTTTTGCCGCTAATGGGCCTATCTGTAATTATCGCCCGCCAACGCCGGATTTCCTATCGCCATTGCGCTGATGTTATCGGCAGTTTTTACTGCCGTTCCCTGATACTATCGCCATGTAGCGATGGCTTGGTAATACATCCTTAACATGGCGATAGTTTTCAGTGTTAGGCGGCGGCGATAAAAAAACTGCCGCTAACTGGCGTTTGCGGCAGGTATTGCCTTTCCTTGAGAATATCCCCCTCAGAGTCCTAAGACCAACAAAAAGATTCTGCAAAACATGGAGGCAGAAAGCAAAAAGATGGAGGCTGACAGGTCCAACACATACCATCGACTGATGCAGTGTCTATACATTAGCCCTGTTTTTCTATTGTACATATTTGCTGTCCCTCTCTTTGCACTTGTTAAACATCCCAGTGCAGCTTGCACTCAGACAACCGACCACTTCCCTACTCCTCCATTAATTCCATCCAAGTATTCATTTCTGTCTACCCATCACAGTCACACAAATTACTGTTCCACTGCATTTCTCCAGCAATTTAGATGTAAGCTCAAGACAAACCAATTGGGATTCACCATTTACTCTTCATCCATCTTCATTGCTACATTCATCACTTGATTAGTGAATGCTCTAATGGACCGAAACTCCAAAGCAAAAATTACCTTCACTACTGTTTCCCATCATACCAAGATGGCCAACTGCCTCTTCCTACTAATTACCATAAAAAGAAATCTGGACCCTTGCACTTCCTGTATCATCACACCTGTTTTCCTTTTTCTATGTAGATTAGAATCACCAAGCAACTGTCAGGTAAGATTTGTTCTCAAATAAATATGCCTCAATATTATTGGGCAGAAGTCCTGCTGAGCGGACAGCGGGCCTGTGTTCAGAGGTCCTGTTCAAGTGGACTCAACGGCAGAGATTGCGTAAGTGGATTGTTATTATTTATGTAAGGGCCTGCTTTAGGTGGTGCTGAGGGATTAAAGTGCAAGGTCCTCCTAAGTGAAAAAAATGTACAAAAGATTTTTGATCTATTGAAGACTAAAAAGTTTTGACACCAGCTTGGCATTTCTTTGCAGCAGGGTCTCCTCTTCACACTTGCATCTCACATGCGTGGAGCACCGCAATTTGGGCATCTGCCTACAGTTGCTGATAAATGGTGATGTTCATGTGTGCACATCACAATTCGTTGCCTAGCAACTATAAAAGATATGTAGTGCCATGCTTCTAGCTTGAACTCGTTTGTGTGTTTGAGTACAGAGTTATGGACAAGTCTAAAAAGTGCAAGGAGAAATTCCACAAACTTGAGGATGGTCCTGGGGAAGCTGCTGAAGTCCCTTTCATGGCAGCCATCCAACAGGTTATACAAATTGCGGTGGCTGCTGCCTTTAAAGATAGAGACAGACTCCCACCCCCCAAAGAATCCTTGAGAAGTCCCTGTATATTATGATCAGGAGGGGGAGGAGAAGGAGGTCAGAGAGAGATATGTGAAAGGACCAGAACTGAGAGAGGTTCTACAACACAATGGAGAAAATATGGCTTTCCCAGAGTCCTCCTAAGTGAAGGAAAAGCATGACTTTACAATATAAAAAGAAAGAAACCAACACATTCACTTTGCACACACACATTAAGAAAGTGATGGAGACGGAATGGAGATTAATGGATAAACATTCTTTCCCAAGATTTCTTTCAACAAGATACCTATCCAGAATTTCACTGTTGGATTCCCATCCACAGTGAAAGTGGCCTCTTTGGTGGCAGGCTCAGCTATACAAGGCACAATAATCTCTGACGAAGCCACACCAGCAGCTCCTGTGGACAAAACAGTCATACTGGAAATGTCGTGAATATATGCAGCATCTCACTTTGCAATTACAAAGAACATAATTAATCTTGCATAATCCAGTTGCTCATTAAAGGCTTTTAAAGTTTAGTGGAATAGATGAAACAGGTGACTGATCTAACTCCAACACTGGCTTTAATGGAGCTGCAAGTGTGGCTTCTATCAGACATTTCATTTGACTCTTTGAGTACTGCTGCTTCCACTGCTGGATCTTCTATAGCAGCGAGTCATCAGATCTGGCTAAGATCTTGGAAGGTGGATGTTGCCCAAAAAAAGCTCCTGGACAAGATCGATTTCTAAGGCACAAAGGTGTTCCGAACCCAACTAGAAGAAATTATTAAATCATTATAACGGACAGGAAACTGATGGCTCCAAGTAGGACTTAATGGGCAGATTATTTAGTAACGAAAGAGATTTTATCCCAGCCTTTCAAGGTAAATCAAATCAAATCACCTCTTTTGGGGAATGGGACGTGGCCAGGGAAGACACTTCCTCAGATAAGTCCTATTCACAACAATGTGGGAGCCCAGCACAATCTCTAAGCAAGGTCTATGATTACATGGACAGGTTTTGAGAGTTTGAATCTCTCATTTTGCAAAGGTATTGAAGATACTTATAATAGATCAATGAGTTGTCTAGATAATAGACAATGGGTTTCAAATTGCTTTTATCTCCCTTCTGCTAGATTTTTTTCTGCATAACCCCACTCCTGGCAAATCCGGGGGTCCAAAAACTGGTCTTGAAAGAAGTGATTGTGCCTGTACCGGCTCATCAAAGAAGAAAAGGAGTTAATTATATTGTATATTGGCGAATAAATGATCAGGGAAGGACAGGCTGCTCTGGATTTCAAGAATGTGAATTCTTACATCTCTCCTGTAAAATTTAAAATGATGGTGCTCCAAGAAATTCTGCCATACATCAATGAAGGAGATTTACTGACATCACTTGTCCTGTTGAATACTTTTCTCCATGTACCCAGTCATCCAAAGTTTACATGTTTCTGTAATACTGTGTAAAAGATAAAAAATACCAATTTTAGGTACTATCTTTTTGTCTCGTTGTCACCTAAGGTATTCACAAAGGTGCTGCCACTGTTAGTAGGAGTTGTTCATAATGGATGGATTCAAATATTCCCTTATTAACATGACTGGCTCATATCTTGTTCTCCACTCCCTAAGACTCTTCTTTAAGTTCAAGAGGCATGCAAAGTGGTTCATGATCACAAACGTTTACTAATCCACAAAAACTCTTGCCTATCCCATAGACCTATTTCAAAACAGATGTAGGCCATGTGTTCCTACCCCTGCAGAGAAGACCAAAGCTGACCTCAGAAGTTTTGAACTCACTGCCAGACGTAGCTTCTCAAGTAAGACAGTGGTTAGTGGCACAAGATGTCTGGTCATCAACTCTGACAGTCCTCTCTTGGGCATTGTTAGATCTGACACTCTTTTGGTAGTGTTTTCCTAAACGTTTTGTTTTTTTCTCATGGGTTTCACTGATTGCACACGACATTCCTACCCATGTTAGGAAGTGGTGCTTACCTGATGGTTTTAAACATGTCTCATGCCTGCCATTGCAGCCCTGTGTGGGCAAACTTGCACCTAATGTGTTTTTAAACATGTGTCAAGCCTCCATGTGCATACTTGCACTTAAGCTCAGGTTGGCGATTCTAAAGCAATGCCAAATCCTGAAGGGGACCTTTCACTACCGCTAGGACACAGCTGGGGTAAGTCTTAAGGGATGAAGCAAGTGGTAGGTGAAAGGCAGGACAGGTACACATGTGTGTTCCCTGCCGAGGTAGTGAAGAATACCGATGTGTGTTTTCACTACCTTGGCTCTTCCCATAGGTTAACATGGGGAAATGGTTGAAATTACTTCATGCTGCAATAGTGGATTACAGTGGAAGTGCCTCATAATGTTTCCTATCATTGTATTCACAGTGTCAAACCTCTTCCTGTGGTAATGAGAGATTTGCCATTAATAGCTTAGAAATGCCACTTCTAGAAAGTTGTCATTTCTCTGCTCTAAATCTCTTTGTGTGCCTTTTTAGTTCGACTCCAGTACACACTGGAGGCTGGGGGAGTACATCTGTGTATTCCCAAGAGACAGCTATAAACATTGGACATGCAACTGGAACAACAGACCTCTGCCATTTGAGGGCCTGAATGGATTAGAGGCAGAGGTTTTGACACTTGGCCCTGGGAAGCCAGATCATGGCCCCACTAAAGATTAATATATGAATTTGATGGCCCCATGACAGACAGGACTGAGATTCTGTGGTTCTGAACCACCCCTATTGCAGTATAACTAATGGTGCCATACTTCAGCAGGGATGGATACACTTGTGGGGATGTGGGGCCAGATATCCTGAAACTGTGTGGTGCACACTGCCAGAGGAACCTGTTGTACACAAGGAGGATTACTGCCATTGGAAGGGACAGTGCACCCTTTCCGAATAGTGGCCGGCCTGGGCTAACTACCTGCTGCTGTATTTCACCCTGAGGTATTCTCTCTAAGGGCTTGTTGGCTTGCCCCCTGTTCTCTTGTGGGGGTCCCAACTGGTAGCGCGATGTGAGTATTGTGCCTGGAAACCAGATTGCCTATTCAGAGCCCCAAAAGTACAGCCCACATCTAAGAAGTGTGGCCCCTGCACTGTGGGGCCTCAACATGAATAAACATCTTGCTGTTGAGCGGATTAACTTGTTGCAGGACCTCAGGTGGCCCGCTTCATCGATAGTGCTGCATCTCTCTCATGCGACACAGCGACTGCATGCCCATTGGATGTGGTGTACGATTAACAGGTTGCAACCCTCGGAGGAGAGCGCATTACTGCATTAATGCCTCATTTTGCCTCGTGTGGTACAGCTGAACCTGCGCCCCTGTGTATGACAGGAATTGTCTGGTGCGACCCGTATCAATGTACACCAGACTTTGTGCTTCATTTCCAGGGAGGCACTAAGTTTGTGACTCTTCTTTTTGTGTGACCGGAACTGTCTGGTGCAACTCATACCAATGCGCACCAGACGTTGTGCCTCATTTCCAGGGAGGTGCAGAGGAGCTGATTCTTGTTCCATGGTGCCCGGATTGCCTGGGTGCTACTTTGATCAACGTGTGTTTGATGGGGTACCTCCTTCTTCCAAAAGGCTCCCCTGCTTCATCACCCATTTATCAATTGTTCCTTCTGTGCGCATAGTAGGAGGACCAACTGCCCTCTCCTCACCGACCTCGACGCCGCCTTTGTGATGCCAGGTAGTATTGCCTGGACCAGGTCTGGGTGGTGACAGTGACTGAGCTAAAAAACTCATCCAAGAGTGATCAAAAGCTGGTCAAGAGACTACACGACTCCCCCGTGCTATGCAGAACGGGGCTGGTGCTAGACTGCTCTCAAATACCTTGGGTGAACTTCCTGAGTAGTGGCCAAACCTCCATTTGTGGACTGCTGTTTAATTAGCCCTGCAACCTACCCTCACCTTCTTCCCTGGGACCCTCACTAAGTGTGACTCTTGCCGCAATCGGCCTAGAATCAGGGGGGAAGGTTTTTTTTGGGGGGGAAAAATTGGAAAAACGGGCTGCAAATGAAAGCGCCTGGGTTTTTCTCTGCAAATGGTATCAAAAAAGGGTTTATGGGTCTGAAATCACCATTTCCCCAGCTTTTAGGGAATGACAGACTTTTGTCAGAAAACCAACATTTTTTACACAGTTTGGCATTTTTCTGGGACATAGCCTATTTTTGCTATTTTTTGTGCTTTCAACCTCCTTCCAGTTAATGGTAGAAATGGGTATGAAAGCAATAATGGATCCTGGAAAGCTATACATTTTAGAAAGGTAGATACAATTTTGAATTCAGCAAGGGGTCACTTGTGTAGATCCATCAAGGTTTCTTTATAGAAACTAACAGTTAAATATAGGAAAAATTGAAAATTAGTTAAAAAAACAGCCTTTTGTGTCAACGTTTTCACCTGTAACTTCTTCTAATTATGACAGCTCTTTAAAAGCAATATACCGTTACATCCGCTGGACCTTCCTGGTTGTGCGGATATATAGGACTTGTAGGTTCATCAAGAACCTGTCGAACCCAGAGTCAAAAACTGAGCAGCAATTTGCAATGTTTTTTTATTATGTTTCGGGTATATACCAATTATTGTGGAAACATCTATACATGGAAAAATCGGTATGAAAGACACCTATGTATTTCTGAAATGGGAACAAATTATAGAGTTTAGAAACAGTACATATTTGCACACTTTCGAAATTGGGAATACTCATACTAGCATGAGAATTATCAGTCATTTTTCAAAATGACTTCTTTTTTACACAATGTCTTTCATTTGGAAGGCAGAAATGCATTAAAAATCAATAGGTGATAACAGTTGCTTTACAAATCTGAATTACCCTAAGTCTCCCGATAAAAATGGTACCTCACTTGTGTGGGTAGGCAGAGTGCCCACGACAGGAAATGGCTCAAAACCCAACGTGAACACACCACAGTTTCACAATGAAAATTTACCCTTTTTTGCGAAGTGTCTAGCTGTAGTTTTTTAACACTTGCTCTGCCGGCACCTAGGGAAACATAGCAAACCTATACATTTTTGAAAACTAGATACCCAGGGGAATCCAGGATGGGGTGACTTGACTGCCTCCCACCAGGTTCTGTTACCCAGAATCCCTTGCAAACCTAAAAAATTGTCAAGAAAATCACATTTTCCCCACATTTCTGTGGTGGAAAGTTCTGGAATCTGCATGGATCAACAAATTTCCACCCACCCCGCATTCCCCAAAGTCTTAGGAGAAAAATGGTACCTCACTTGTGTGGGTCGGCCTAGTGTCCACGACAGGAAACGGCGCAAAACGCAACGTGGTCACACCTCAATTTCGCAGTGAAGAATGACCCTTTTTTGGCAAAGTGCCTAGCTGTAGTTTTTGAACCATAGGTCTGCCGGGACCTAGGGAAACCTAGCAAACCTATACATTTTTTAAAACTAGACACGCAGGGGAATCCAGGATGGGGTGACTTAGCTGCCTCCCACCAGGTTCTGTTACCCAGAATCCCTTGCAAACATGAAAAATTGTCCAAAAAAACACATTACCCCACATTTCTGTGGTGGAAAGTTCTGGAATCTGTGTGGATGCACAAATTTCCACCCACCCCACGTTCCTCAAAGTCTTCCGAGAAAAATGTTACCTCACTTGTGTGAGTCGGCCTAGTGCCCGCGACTGGAAACGGTGCAAAACGCAACGTTGTCACACCTCAATTTCGCAGGGTAACATGACCCTTTTTTGGCAAAGTGCCTAGATGTAGTTTTTTAACCTTAGCTCTGCCGGCACCTAGGGAAACCTAGCAAACCTATACGTTTTTTGAAAACTAGACACCCAGGGAAATCCAGGATGGGGAGACTTGACTGCCTCCCACCAGGTTTTGTTACCCAGAATCCCTTGCAAACCTAAAAAATTGTCAAAAAACCCACATTATCCCCACATTTCTGTGGTGGAAAGGTCTGGAATCTGCGTGGATCTACAATTTTCCACCCACCCCGCGTTCCCCAAAGTCTTGTGAGAAAAATGGTACCTCACTTGTGTGGGTCGGCCTAGTGTCCGCGACAGGAAATGGCGCAAAACGCAACGTGGTCACACCTCAATTTCGCAGTGAAAAATTACCCTTTTTTGGCAAAGTGCCTAGCTGTAGTTTTTGAACCCTAGCTCTGCTGGCACCTAGGGAAACCTACCAAACGTATACATTTTTGAAAACTAGACACCCAAGGGAATCCAGGATGGGGTGACTTGACTGCCTCCACCAGGGTCTGTTACCTAGAATCCCTCGCAAACCTAAATAATTGTCCAAAAAACAACAATTTCCCCACATTTCTGTGGTGGAAAGTTCTGGAATCTGCGTGGATCCACAAATTTCCACCCACCCCGCGTTTCCCAAAGTCTTACACGAAAAATGGTACCTCACTTGTGCAGGTCGGCCTAGAGTCCGCGTCAGGAAACGGCGTAAAACGCAACATGGTCACACCTCAATTTCGCAGTGAAAAATGACCCTTTTTTGGCAAAGTGCTTAGCTGTAGTTTTTGAACCCTAGCTCTGCGGGCACCTTAGGAAACCTAGCAAACCTATACATTTTTGAAAACTAGACACCCAGGGGAATCCAGGATGGGGTGACTTGACTGCCTCCCACCAGGGTTTGTTACCCAGAATCCCTTGCAAACCTAAACAATTGTCAAAAATAAATTTTGCCCATATTTCTGTGGTGGATAGTTCTGGAATCTGCGTGGATCCACACATTTCCAGCCACACCGCGTTCCCCAAAGTCTTACAAGAAAAATGATACCTCACTTGTGCGGGTCGGCCTAGTGCCCGCAACAGGAAATGGCATAAAACGCAACGTGGTCACACCTCAATTTTGCAGTGAAAAATGACCCTTTTTTGGCAAAGTGCCTAGCTGTAGTTTGTGAACCCTAGCTCTGCCGGCACCCAGGGAAACCAGCAAACCTATACATTTTTGAAAAGTAGACACCCAGGGGAATCCAGGATGGGGTGACTTAGCTGCCTCCCACCAGGTTCTGTTATCCAGAATCCCTGGCAAACCTAAAAAATTGTCAAAATAACCACATTTTCCTCACATTTCTGTGGTGGAAAGTTCTGGAATCTGCATGGATCCACAAATTTCCACCCACCCCGCGTTCCCTAAAGTCTTACGAAAAAAATTATACCTCACTTGTGCGGGTCGGCCTAGTGCCCGCGACAGGAAATGGCACAAAACGCAACATGGTCACATCTCAATTTTGCAGTGAGAAATGACCCTTTTTTGGCAAAGTGCCTAGCTATAGTTTGTGAACCCTAGCTCTTCCGGCACCTAGGGAAACCTAGCAAACCTATACATTTTTTAAAACTAGACACTCAGGGGAATCCAGGATGAGGTGACTTGACAGCCTCCCGCCAGGGTCTGTTACCCAGAATCCCTTGCAAACCTAAAAAATTGTCAAAAAACCCACATTTTCCCCACATTTCTGTGGTGGAAAGTTCTGGAATCTGCGTGGATCCACAAATTTCCACCCAACCCGCATTCCCCAAAGTCTTATAAGAAAAATTGTACCTCACTTGTGTGGGTCAGCCTAATTCCCGCGACAGGAAACGGTCCAAAACGCAACGTGTTCACACCTCAATTTCGCAGTGAAAAATGACCCTTTTTTGGCAAAGTGCCTAGCTGTAGTTTTTTAACAATAGGTCAGCCGGCACTTAGGCAAACCTAGCAAACCTATACATTTTTAAAAAATAGACACGCAGGGCAATCCAGGATGGGGGGACTTAGCTGCCTCCCACCAAGTTCTGTTACCCAGAATCCTTTGCAAACCTAAAAAATTGTCCAAAAAAACACATTTCCCCCACATTTCTGTGGTGGAAAGTTCTGGAATCTGCGTGGATCCACAAATTTCCACCCACCCCGTGTTCCCCAGAGTCTTACAATAAAAATGGTACCTCACTTGTGTGGGTCGGCCTAGGTCCCGCAACAGGAAACGGTCCAAAACGCATCGTGGTCACACCTCAATTTCGCAGTGAAAAATGACCCTTTTTTGGCAAAGCACCTAGCTGTAGTTTTTGAACCATAGGTCTGCCGGCACCTAGGAAAACCTAGCAAACCTATACATTTTCGAAAAATAGACACCCAGGGAAATCCAGGATGGGGTGACTTAGCTGCCTCCCACCAAGTTCTGTTACCCAGAATCCCTTGCAATCCTAAAAATTGTCAAAAAAAACACATTTTCCCCACATTTCTGTGGTGGAAAGTTCTGGAATCTGCATGGATCCACACATTTCTACCCACCCCACGTTCCCCAAAGTCTTACTAGAAAAATGATACCTCACTTGTGTGGGTCGGCCTAGTGCCCGCGACAGGAAATGGCACAAAACGCAACGTGGTCACAGCTCAGTGAAAAATGACCCTTTTTTGGCAAAGTGCCTAGCTGTAGTTTGTGAACCCTAGCTCTGCCGGCACCTAGGGAAACTTACCAAACTCACACATTTCTGAAAAATAGACACACGGGGGCTTCCAGGGAGGTATAGCTTGCATGGATCCCCCAACGTTTCCTTACCCAGAATCCCCTGCAAACCTCGATTTTAGCTGAAAAAATCACTTTTTTCACACATTTTCGTGTGGGAAAGTTGTGGTATCACCGGGCTCACACAAATTTCCCACCACCCAGCGTTCCTCCAGGTCTCCCGGTAAAAATGGTGCCTCACTTGTGTTGGAGGCCCAAGTACCCGCGACAGGCAAGGGCCCAAAACGTAGTGAGGAGACATCAAAATTGCCTGTCTCAAAACCACCTGGTTTTGCAAGGGGGGTCACCTGGGTTTTTGTCCCCGTGCTCAGCGGCCATCTAGGGAAACCTACCAAACCCATATATTTCTGAAAACTAGACACCCAAGGGCTTCCAGGGAGGTATGGCTTGCATGGATCCCCCAATGTTTCCTTACCCAGAATCCCCTGCAAACCTCAGTTTTAGCTGAAAAAAATCACTTTTTTCTCACATTTTTGTGTGGGAAAGTTGTGGCATCACCGGGCTCACACAAATTTCCCACCACCCAGCGTTAACCCAGGTCTCCCGGTACAAATGGTGCCTCACTTGTGTGGGAGGCCCAAGTACCCGTGACAGGCAAGGGCCCAAAACGTAGTGAAGCAACATCAAAATTGCCTATCTCAAAACCACCTGGTTTTACAAGGGGGGGTCACCTGGGTTTTTGGCCCGGTGCTTGGCGGAAATCTAGGGAAACCTACCAAACCCACACATTTCTGAAAACTAGACACCCGGGGGCTTCCAGGGAGGTATGGCTTGCGTGGATCCCCCAACATTTCCTTACCCAGAATCCCCTGCTAACCTCAATTTTAGCTGAAAAAATCACTTTTTTCACACATCTTTGTGTGGGAAAGTTGTGGCATCACCGGGCTCACACAAATTTCCCACCACCCAGCGTTCCTCCAAGTCTCCTGGTAAAAATGGTGCCTCACTTGTGTGGGAGGCCCAAGTACCCGCGACAGGCAAAAGCCCAAAACATTTTTAGACAGGCAATGTTGATGTTGCCTCACTAAGTTTTGGGCCCTTGCCTGTCGCGGGTACTTGGGCCTCCCACACAAGTGAGGCACCATTTTTACTGGGAGACCTGGGGGAACACTGGGTGGTGGGAAATTTGTGTGAGCCCGGTGATGCTGCAACTTTACTACACAAAAATGTGAGAAAAAAGTGATTTTTTTGTTGCTAAAATTGAGGTTTGCAGGGGATCCTGGGTAAGGAAACGTTGGGGGATCCACGCAAGCCATACCTCCCTGGAAACCCCCGGGTGTCTACTTTTCAGAATTGTGTGGATTTGGTACGTTTTCCTAGATGGCCGCCGAGCACGGGGCCAAAAACCCAGGTGACCCCCCTTGCAAAACCAGGTGGTTTTGAGATAGGCAAATTTGATGTTGCCTCACCACGTTTTGGGCCCTTGCCTGTCGCGGGTACTTGGACCTCCCACACAAGTGAGGCACCATTTTTACCGGGCGACCTGGGGGTATGCTGGGTGGTGGGAAATTTGTGTGAGCCCGGTGATGCCACAACTTTCTCACACAAAAATGTGTGAAAAAAGTTATTTTTTCAGCTAAAATTGAGGTTTTCAGGGGATTCTGGGTAAGGAAACGTCGGGGGATCCACGCAAGCCATACCTCCCTGGATGCCCCCGGGTGTGTTCTTTTCAGAAATGTTTGGGTTTGGTAGGTTTCCCTAGATGGCCGCCAAGCACGGGGCCAAAAACCAAGGTGACCCCCCTTGAAAAACCAGGTGGTTTTGAGATAGGCAAATTTGATGACGCCTCACTACGTTTTGGGCCCTTGCCTGTCGCAGGTACTTGGGCCTCCCACACAAGTGAGGCACCATTTTCACCGGGAGACCTGGGGGAACGCTGGGTGGTGGGAAATTTGTGTGAGCCCAGTGATGCCACAACTTTCCCACACAAAAATGTGTGAAAAAAGTGATTTCTTCAGCTAAAATTGAGGTTTGCAGGGGATTCTGGGTAAGGAAACGTTGGGGGATCAACGCAAGCCATACCTCCCTGAAAGCCCCCGGTGCCTACTTTTCAAAAATGTGTGGGTTTGGTATGTTTCCCTAAATGGCCGCCGAGCACGGGGCCAAATACACAGGTGACCACCTAAGTTGTTGTTTATTTCTACAGCGTGAGAATTTCGGTACAATATTGCAAGGAAAATGTGACAGACATTTTGAAGTTTGCAGGACATTGTGGATAAAATAACCTGTTGGAATTCACAAGAGAGACATCACCATGAACTCCCAAGTGTTTACGACAATATCTACAGTTGGTAGGTTATTCTTAGATGGAATGTACACCTTGGCAGAGAGACTAAAAATACAAAGATTCCTGCACAGCCATCTATTCCTCAAACACACACACATACTGGTTGGATTTGGCATGAGGGCAAGTGATGGTTCAGTATATAAAGTTTTATTAACAAGAGATTTCACAAAAATGAAATGCACTGTCAATAATTAATGGGACAAAAAACCGAACCAGTGACTCGCAGCTCGTGAGCTTTAAAGCCACGGTAAGGCACCAACCGCTTTACAGGCCATTCACACACCTTTCATACGTGATACACACAAGACCATTCACACCACCAGGCACAAAAACAACACATTACAAAATTCACACAAAGGGACAAGGTACACCCTGCTTCAGAAAGACAAATATTACTGCACAGTCATCTAATCCTCAAGCACACACACATACTGGTTGGATTTGGCACAAGGGTGAGTGATGGTTCAGTATATACAATTGTATTAGCAAGTGATTTCACAAAAATGAAATGCACTGTTAATAATTGAAAGGGCGAGAAACTGAACCATTGACTCACAGCTTGTGAGCTGTAAAGCCACGACAAGGCACCAACCTCTTTACAGGCCATTCATACACCTTTCATACGTGTGACACATACAAAACCATTCACACCGCCAGCCGCGGGCCCATCACATTACAACACTCACACCAGCAGACAGCGCCATTCAAGGGCCCATCACTTTCACACGCCCACATTCCTGACACAGCAACCACACAAGCTGATGGATTGTGTGGAGTGGCACTCAGCTAGCAGTGTGTGTAGTGACCAGCAGCAAGTCACTACTCACACACCGCCAGCCGAGCACCAGTCCAAGCACACCGCTAGCCAAACACCAGTCCATGCACACCGCCAGCCAAGCACCAATCCACGCACACCGCCAGCCAAGCACCAATCCACGCACACTGCCAGCCAAGTGCCAATCCACGCACACTGCCAGCCAAGCGCCAGTCCACACACACCACCAGTCAAGCGCCAGTCCCGGCACACCGCCAGCCAATCGCCAATCCATGCACACCGCCAGCCAAGCACCAGTCCACGCACACCACCAGCCAAGCGCCAGTCCACACACACCGCCAGCCAGGCACCAGTCCATGCACACCACCAGCCAAGCGCCAGCCTACACACACCGCCATCACATTTAGAATTGTTTGTAGACAAAAATAAAAACACAATCACATTGCAAATAGATACAAATCTACTAACACAAAATGTGAAACTAAATACATTGCACTAATGCCAACCTTGAAACAGAATCACATTTTTTAAAGAATACAGACCGGGCAGTTCACTTTACCACTCATGGATGCTCCCACAAAATATTTTGCGGTGGTACGCTCTAAAACAAGCAAGCGTTACAGCAAACAAATGATGGACGGAATGCTGACAATGCAAACATTCTCCCCCAGTCAAAAGATCTGGGTTAAATCCATCATTCTTTTGCCCACTAAGACACCCCAGTTTAGACCCAGCCATATGCAAATCAGTCTTGACCCTGTGCCCCACGGGAACAGTCCAGACCGAACTGCCAGGCCAGGTCCTCCCTGGACCGGAAACAAGCATCCTGGGACCGGTTTCAGGGTATGTCACCCTTCTTCAGCCAGGCTAGCTTGAATCCAGTGGCACAGTAAGCAAGGGACCCGCGTCTGGGCATACCCATCCCACTTAGGGCGAAAAGTGTTACAGCAAACAAATGATGGACGGAATGCTGACAATGCAAACATTCTCCCCCAGTCAAAAGATCTGGGTTCAATCCATCGTTCTTTTGCCCACTACGCCACCCCAGTTTGGACCCAGCCATATGCAAATCCGTCTTGACCCTGTGCCCCACGGGAACAGTCCAGACCGAACTGCCAGTCCAGGTCCAGCCTGGACCGGAAACAAGCATCCTGGGACCGGTTTCAGGGTATGTCACCCTTCTTCAGCCAGGCTAGCTTGAATCCAGTGGCACAGTGAACAAGGGACCTACGTCTGGGCATACCCATCCCACTTAGGGCGAAAAGTGTTACAGCAAACAAATGATGGACGGAATGCTGACAATGCAAACATTCTCCCCCAGTCAAAAGCAGGGACACACAGCCCAGGGTTAGAAGGACACTCGGGGCAGTACATACGAGTCTCCTTCTGCGTACCTCTTCGCCAACTGACTCTACATCTCTTAGTGGGAAAGTCTTTTGAGGATGTGGGAGGAATGAAATCAGGAAAGTGGCGATCTTTCAATCGAGCCACATCCTCCACCACTCCAACTCTAGGAACACTTGCCTGTTTCACAACAACAAGGCTGCCTATCACAGATTGCTGAAACTGAACAAAAGTCAACTTTGATGCAGGAGAACACTCCTTGAACACAACAAAAGCATTGAAAGTTGCTAAATTAAAGAGATGGATGGCCAACTTCTTATATCAAACGTAAGCCTTACGAATAGCAGTGTAAGGTTTCTACCTCTGATCTACTCTATCAACACCACCCATGTACTTATTGTAGTCTAAAATGGACACAGGTTTGCGCACTTCAGAATTCTGACCCCAAACAGCCACAGGTGAAGTACTCTCATCATGGATGGTAGTCAGCATGTACACATCCCTCCTATCCACAAATTTCACCGCTAGTAGTTCATCACTACGCAAGGAACTGCACTGTCCCCTCTGAAGTTTTCTGCAAACAAGCTCTTTTGGATAACCTTTACGGCTGGAGCGGATTGTGCCACAAGCAAAAGTGTCCACTTTGAACAATTCCTTAAACAATTGCACAGCAGTATAGAAGTTGCAAATGGTGGCCTCTGTTAAACAGTTCTCTAGCAAGATCCCACATCATTTTCTTAGAAACTGCAAAAGTGGACGGACAACCAGGGGGGTCAATAGTGGAATCCCTACCAGTGTACACACGGAAATTAAAAACATATCCTGCCCTACTCTCAGGTAACATATACAGCTTAATTCCATAGTGTGCCCTTTTGCTAGGGATGTACTGCCTAAAAACCAAACGGCCCTTGAACAAGACCAAAGACTCATCAATAGATATTTCTTTCCCTGGAGTATAGATCTCTGAAAATTGATCTACAAAGTGATCAAGAACAGGCCAAATCTTAAAAAGATGGTCACATTCAGGGTGATCTCGTGGCAACGCCAAAGAATTATCAACAAAATGCAGCATCCGTAGCAACATTAAATACTGATCACGAGTCATAACTGCAGGAAATATGGCTGTTGCCATCAAGGGACTGGTAGACCAATATGAAGCCATGGACGGCTTCCTTATCAAACCCATCAATAAAGTCAAACCCAAAAACTTCTTCATCTCTTCCAAATTTGTGGGAGTCCACCGGGTAGCTCTAGAGTGGGGCCTAAGTTTGTCACTGTTGTCCCTCAAAAACTGTTCAGCATACAACTTAGTCTGCTCAACAATCTCACCCAAAAATACATCATCCATAAACAACTGATAAAACTGTATAGGCAAAAAATGTTCACAATCCACTCTACACCCTGCATCACCACTAAAGGCAGGCAACACCAGCTGACCATGTTTGGATCCACCCAGAGCCCAGCACTTCCAGTAGGAAGCCTTGCAGCCTCAGGCTGCAATCCAGATGCCTCTTGCACCATTGGCACAGCAGTATCCTCCTCTAAAACAGGCACTTCATCCGCACTGAGTGTAGCTTCATCTGAACTGAGAGTACCTTCATCATCCAATGATTCCATGTGGAGAGAAAACTCACTGCCTGAATCTTCCCCTCCCTCCTCTCCCTCAGAAACACTGCCAGTTTCATAACCCTGCTCAGAGGAAGATTCAAGAAGCATACCAACCACCTGCTGAGCAGTCATGCTACGGCTAGCCATACTGCTTACTGATAAAAGTAACTTGGGAAACAAGTCAACAACAACAAACACTTTGTAAAATAAGTAATAAACAAAATGCACCTTTATCAGAAATACCTATATACTCCAAAACGATACCACTCGCTTGCCAGAAGCAGCTAAATTCACCACCACCTACTCCGCACAGACACAGTATGGATCAATAATATCCCACTAAAAAAGAAAGAGAAAAGAAAATTACACATAAGAAAATGCAAAACACATCGCAAAGAATTCCATGCACAAAACACTAACTAAATAAGCTGCCATTATGACACCACTTACAAAAAAATTCATTCATACATGACAAAAATACTCATTTGGAGAAAATACAACAAAAATGTTTTTCTTACCAAAAAAATGCAACTGTGCAAAACTGCAGAACACCACTGTCGAAATCGCAAACAGGAATCAAAAGCTTTACACTAGAATAAATAGGAGAAAAAACATTACAATCACATATGCAAATAATGCACCAGTCCACACACAATCCACCAGCCAAGCTGAGGGGTAGGTGGGCCTAAGAGTATAAATAAAATATTCACCCCCATAAAAGGGGAGCAACCCTTGCCCTTGAGGCCACTCCCAAACACATAAATAAAAAAAAAATAGGTGTCTAGTGGATTCTGCCCCCCTTGAGGGCAGATGGGCCTAAAAACATACTGCTATTCTGCGACCCAAAGAGGGTAGAAATGACCACAATCATCCTCCCATATAGGGGAGCGACCTTTGTCCAAGGGGCCACTCCCCAACATTAAAAAAAAAACCCAGGTGGCCTAGTGGCCCTACAAATAAACAAATCAGCTGATCTGCCCCTCGGGGTGGCAGAAACGGCCAAATTAATGCTCACCAAATGGGAGCAACCCTTGCCCAAGGGGCCACGCCCTACAAAAAAATCCCTGGTGGTCTAGTGGGCCCAATTTTTTAAAAAACATGGCGATCTGGCCCCCTGCGGGGCAGACACAGCCACAAATATTGACCCCAAAGGAGAGTGACCCTTGCCCAAGGGGTCACTCTCCACAAATAACTCCCTGGTGGCCTAGTGGGCCCTACATTAAACAAGCATTTGCAATGCAATCGGTCTTGCCTTTGGGACCTTATTGTACTTAGCTATGCAGCATGTTAGCCTGCGCCCTGAAACATCTGCTGTTCTTTGACATGGAGGGAAAGCAAGCACCAAACTGCGTGACACGCCAAGTATTGGAACACACGGGGAGAAATATTGCTTTTCAGCGGGAAATGGTATAGTCCAAAGCTCTGTTTTTAATATAAAATCTGGGCCTTCGATGGTCATATCACTGAAAATACAAGATTTAAAAAAAATATTATTGTCTATGGGTGCTCGTGGAAGACAATTTCTATGGACTGAAAACTAGAGAATGCTGAAGTGATTCTGGTATTTTACTGACCTCTGCTGGTCGTTTTCTATCAAGAAAGTTAAATAGAGTCAGTTGATCACAAACCATATAAACATATACGTATATACTAAAGTATATACAAGAGGTCTCGACTGCTCGACCTAAAAATGGCGAAATCTGCCCCCCCCATGAGGGCAGACAGCCAAAATCATAAGCCCCCAAAGGGGAGTGACCCTTGCCCAAGGTAGCCACTCCCCACTAAACACTCCCTGGTGATCCAGTGGGCATTTTTTTTTATAAAGAAAATTTGCCCCCCCATGGGGGCAGACAAAGCCTAAAATGAACCCCCCATAAGGGGAGCGACCCTTGCCTAAGGGGCCGCTCCCCCAAACAAAACAAACATACACTGCCTAAAAAAATGGCCCCCTCAGGGGCCACTCCCCACTACATTTCTTTAAAATGGCCAGTGAGGCGATTAAAAAAAAAAAAAATGTCTGCACCCCCCCCCAGGGGGGCAGACAAAGCCAGAATACATTGCCCCCAAACGGTGGAGCGACCCTTGCCTAAGGGGCCGCTCCCCCCAAACAGTACAGACATGGCCATTTAAAAAGAAAAAAATCCCTGGCGTCTAGTGGGCATTCCTGCTGCACGATCGTGCAGCAGGAATGCACAAAAGAGGCATTGAGGGAAAGGAAAACCCTTTCCTTTCCCTCGATGTCTATATTGAGAAAATCACCCCCCCCCCCAGCCCCAAAACTTACCTCTTTCTTCACCGACGCGCAGGAAGCAAATGGCTTCCTGCGCGTTGATGATAAAAGGGAAACCTCCAATGACGTCAGCGTGCCTCGTGCGCTGACGTCATTGATGAGGCGGGGGGCAGGGGGGGGGCAGGGGTAGGTCTTCCCCTGCCTTCCCCGATAACTACACCCAGATCGACCGCCCACGGGGGGAGCGCCAGCGCTTCCCCCGTCGGTGGGTGTCATGACGAGTTGGACTCGTCATGAGCACACGACGACTGTGTGCCATGACAAGTCCAGCTCGTCATGAGCACACAAAGGGTTAAGATGTGTGTAACAATGCTATATTTTGATTTACTCGCCTGTTTTCATTGCAAGGTGGCAGTTAGACCAGTCTCCTTTCTACTATATTGAGAAATTGTGCAAAACTGCAGTTTAATTGCGTTGCAGTTGGATCGAAACAGGCCTTCACTGCCTGTCTGCAAGTCTGGATGCTTTTTTGTTTATAGATGGGGTGGAGCATTGAGCGTCGATCATTCAGTAAGCTTGTGCAGGGGCAAATTATGTGAAGAAGATCTTTTCTTCCATTGCCACATAGTTGACAATTGTTAACTCCGTAAACTCCAGGTTACCTCTTCCATGGGGGTAGGTGATGAAGAATCTGAAGTATGCCAAATTGGTGTCAGGAATTTCACCTTCATCAATATGTTGAATCCTGCACTCAGATATATTTGGGGTTTGATGGCAACGTAATTATTGAAAACAAACCAGCAGTGTGCCTGTTCCACCAATGTGGATTTGTCTTTGATTAAAGATAAGATAGGCTCAAGGAGGGCAGCGATGGCTAAATTTTAATGCAAGGGAGTTGAGTTAGTAAAAGTCCCCGCTTTTCCCTATTTAGGGGTCCTTTTTGATGACCAACGCGCATGGTGCACGCAGCGTGCGCATAAAAAGAACATGTTAGTTAGAGCATCGGGGGCTACTCTAAACTTTGCAAAAAGAATAGGATCAAAACCACTCCCTGCACTTATGAAGATTTATAATGCTAAGTGTGTTCCCATGGCGACCCACGGCAGCGACATCTGGGGTTATACAGATGTCAAAGAAATTCAAGGGGCCGAGAACATTTTTATGCGTAAACTGCTCTCGGTCCCCACATCCATCCCAATCTTTAACATACATGAGGAACTGGGAGCGGGTTTTATTTCTGATCAGATTGCGGTTGCGCCTCTACTACGATGGCTGAGAATCTGGGCCCAACCGACCCTAAATTTAAAGCAAATGATCATCCGAGACTGTCTTACCTTAGAAAGGAGGTTAGAGATTCCTTGGATGAAACACATTAAGGATCAGATGGAAATTCTTGGCTGCCCCAACTTATTCTTGAGTCCTATAGCATTGGGTAAACTGGCCAGTAGCGACCTCAAGCAGCAGTTTTTAGACATATGAAAAGCATTAAGGGAGGAGAACGAATTGAAAAAACCTATGGTGAGAAGATTTGTCACATTGAGCTCGGGCGGGAAACAGCCATTACAACGCGGCTGTTACTACGCATGCCATTACGTCGCATGCGTTACAACGCATGCGACGTAACCACGCGTAAACATTACGACGCAGGGCATTACATCGCATGCGCTTTTAAAACGCATGCGATGTAATGGCGTTGGAGCGCAGACAGCAACGCCGGGAACGGGACTGGAACACAGGAAACCGGAGCAGAGACGACCCCGAGGAAGGAGAGAAGTAAGGAGATTAGGGTTTAGGGTAGTCTCATTTGGTAGTAGTGTAGGATTTATGGCTTAGGGTAGTCAAAAGGGGGTTGTAGTATATGCTAGTGTTTTAGTATTTAGGGCTTAGGGTAGTCTCAGGGGGCTGTAGTGTATGCAAGTATTTTATGCTTTAAGGCTTAGTGTAGTGTCGGGGTTGTAGTGTATGCTAGTGTTTTATGATTTAGGGCTTAGGGTAGTCTCAGGGGGTTGTAGTGTATGCAAGTATTTTAGGATTTAGGGCTTAGGGTAGTGTAAGGGGGTTGTAGTGTATGCTAGTGTTTTTTACTTTAGGGCTTAGGGTAGTGTCAGGGGGTTGTATTGTATGCTAGAGTTTTAGGATTTCTAGTGTATTAGGCTTTAGGGCTTAGGGTAGTGTCAGGGGGTTGTAGTATAATGTAGTGTATTAGGCTTTAGGGCTTAGGGTAGTGTCAGCGGGTTGTAATGTATGCAAGTATTTTAGGATTTAGGGCTTAGGGTAGTGTCAGGGGGTTGTAGTGTATGGTATTGGTTTAGGCTTTAGGTTTGTGTAAGCAGGTCCGGTATGGTAGTGTTATATTTTTATTTTAGTGTTAATATTTTGCGATTTAAAGGCATGCGGGGAACTTGGATGCATTGTAAAGGCATATTGTATGCATTTCAAAGGAAATGCGAACTAATGCCATCCGTAGAAAAAACATGCGTTGTGACGGTACATGCGAACTAAAAACCGCGTTGTAAAAGCACGCGTTGTTTTAGTTTGCGATGTATCGTCATACAACCAGCTCGGGCCAACAGATGCAACCATATCTATCTTATATAAATAAACCTTATCATCTTTTTGTTCTGACAAGATTTAGACTAAATATGGTTCCTTGGCTACTTGCCTTCCCTAGAGGTTAGTTTAAAGAGGGCACATTAAATCCCTGCCCCTGTGACAACTTCTCAGATACTCTTCATATAACGTTTTTCTGTGCCTATTACAATCTATTGCGCCGAAAGTTTATCCTCCCTTTGCTTAGAGGTTGCAATTTTGTACAAGATAGGCCGGCGTTGGTCTATTTACAAACGCTAGCGTCACCTATGGTCTGCTTTGGGGTAGCCAGTTTCCTAACGGGGGCGATTAGACATAGGAATAGGCTGCCCTTGAGTCAGCCTGCAGATACGGTTCCTAATCATGTTATGTATATATTTTTTTTAAAAGAACATATTTTTATTTTTCTGTATGTTACAGTCTTGTCTAATATGAATTCTTCTTATTTTTAATTGTAAATACGAGCAAGTGTATGTTGGGCACATTTTTTTTTTTACTCCCAGGTCTAATTATGTCATGGTGGGCTGATCTCTTATTTATGTATTCTTTTTTCTCGTTATGGTTTTTATGATGTGTGTTCTATTTTGTATGAATTGTCACATTATACGATGGTGTGTATCTTATTTTGTTGTTTCCAAAGGGGGCTGCAGACCATGAATTTCGTGTTGAGTAGGATTTTATGATGATTGTTAATTGTTTTATGGTTTATTGTCTACTTATTTATTTGATATGTTTGTTTTATGGCTGTTAAAACGGTGGGATCTTAACTGATTATGGATTATATATCCATGTATTATAATGTTTGCAGAATGACCCACTTTCTTTTTTGTTGTTGTACTTTTATGGCTTTAATTAGCCGAATAAAGTTAATTTTGACTGACTTTGACTGATTAAAGATAGTTTTTGTGTCTTTTGTTACTACTTTATTTTTAAGCTTGAGTGGTTTGGTGAAGTCTCTCATAGGTTATTCAGGCCTAGGTAAGGAGTCTTGGAGGTATGCTCTGGACGGTGAGTTTTCCCGGAGTGACAGTTCAGCACAGAGATGCAAATTTAGTATGCCCTGATCGGCTCCTTTGTTCTTATGTCAGCTTTTTATATACCCCCAACTTCTGGCCAGGGTCTGTTTCTGTAAACCTAATTCTAACCGTATTTGGGCAGGGGAAGTATAGTTTGGGAGGTGAACGATCGTTCTGTAGGCCCTGGCGATGATTTGCATCCTTCCCTCGCATTGACTCACTTCCATAAGTTAGCATTGAGAAGAGTTTTGCTTGAAGGACCTGAAGTAGAAGGGCTGGAGTTGGGCCTGATAGTGCCTTTTTCTAAAGACTTCCTGGATAATGTTGTTGGGTTGCCTTTCCATCTCAGGGCTTCCTTCTGTGGTTTATTGGAATCTTTATTATCTAGTATAACTTCAACATAGTTATATTCAGCTACTGGTTCTAGGTGGTGTGCATCCAAATGCCAATGCAATTTCTTCTTTTTGGTATAACTTATTGCCATTACTTTTGCTTTACTTAAGTTGATTTGCAGGGAATTCACATGTGAGAACTCTTCTGTGGTGTCCAGTAAGTGCTGTAGTCCGATTGGGGTTTGGCTTATTAAAACTAAGTATTCTGCATCGAGAAGGTTGAAAAGAGTCATCTTTCCAAGTTTCAGAGCATGCGTTGTGCAATTGTCCAATAAAGCCACCATAAAAGGCCCTTTTGTAGTGCTAATGCGCTTGGAGAGGTGCGTCCTGGCTCCCAGCTTGATTTTGATCCAAGTGTCTGTGTGTAATAAGATTATCTGTTTTAGGAGGTCTGGTGGTGTCTCATTTTTTCAACTTCTGCCATAATTTTGCTCGGTCAACATGATCAAATACTGAGCTATAATTGATGAAGCATAAGAATAACAACTGCTTAGCTTCCTTTACTGCATCATTCAATAGTGATAAGGCCATGATATTAGTGGTTGTTCCCATTTGTTTGCAGAAGCTGGTCTGGTTTCTTGGTATGATGAATTGAGTTGTAGCCCAAAATGTGAAATCTTCAAGGATACCCCTGTGAAGAATTTGGCCTCATTTTCGATCAGGGCGAAAAGGCAGTAGTTTTCTGCATTTCCCTTGTCACCCTGCTTGTAAATAGGGGAGACTGTTGATTCCCTTCTAGGATTTAAGGATTGTTTTATTCTTCAGTGTCTGTTTCTAGACCGGCTTCAAGTTTTTGCGCCAACACTAGGGGTCTTGTTTAGACAGAATGGGTGGGATCCCGATGGGTCCCGGGGGGCCTTCTAGCCTCCCTTTGGCTATTTGCGTCTTGATTTGCTGTGGCGTGATGCTGAAAGATTCCTCCTCAGTAATTTGAGGTGTTTCTTTTCCTGCATTGGTTCTAATATTGCTGCCTACTAACACCTACATGTGCTTTGTCCCCTGGTATCGCACAGATCTCTTTCTCATCCTCTTTTTCCTCTTGATCAGGGCTGGTGAAGTGGTCGTGCAGAAACGTTGCTTAGTTTTCCTCAGATACGTGGGAGTTTATTCCTTGATGGGATGGACGCTGAAGGGTGTTAACTGTTCACCAAAATCATGCATTGTTCTTGCTCTTTGATTCTTGTAGCAGCCTCGCCCACAATATTTCGTTCTTTTGCCTCATTTTATTGCATTTTATCTTTTGTAGGCTTACCTTAAGTTTTTTCAGTTCTCCCTGCAAAGTTAGGTCTTGCGGGTTCCTGCGGAGTTTCTTTAAGGTTTGATTTATGGAGCGCTTAAGTCTTTTGATCAGAGGAGTGTTGGTATTTACTCATGATCTCCTTGCTAGTGATCTCTTTTTGGTGCCTGCATCAGTGGCAAATGTATCTCGGATAAAATTCTCCCATGCAGCTGATTGGTTTATCGTTGAGTTATGGTCTTGAAGGAGGAGGTTTTTAGCGGATTATAGAAGCTTCTCTACTGAAGCAGAGCTGTACTTAATCTGCTTATGTTTGGTGGTCGATTCTGTGCTGATTGTTTTATTAGCTGGAATTAAGGATGTGGCCATGGCTTTTTTTAAAGTAACTTCATGCAGCATATGATCACTCAACCAGATTTCTCCGAGCTGGTAAGAAGATATTTAGTGAAACAAGGCAAGTGTGATAAATGTATAATCAAGGTATGAAGTGGTTGTTGACGAGTAAAACGTAGGTGCTTGTGGATTGTCTTCTTGAAAATGTTCATTCCGGGCCTTCAAGTTGAGGTGTTCAAGTTCCCGTAAAAGGTGAGTAGTTAGCCTGGTTTGTTTGTTTTGATGGCTTGGGCCCTGATTTGGCGCTTTCCATTCATCAGTTAGGTCGCGAAGCAGGTCTTCATCACTTGTGGTGCCCAGAAGGGGAAGATTAAAAATCCCCTGCTAATATAATGTTATCAGTCTGTTGTTCTTTTTCAGAGATCCTCATAGTTCTCTGGTCAGTTATTTGATGCTATTGGTTTTGTGCCATGGGTGTACGGAAACATTTATAATTATGATTGGCCATTCTTCTTTGTTAAACTTGATTGTTGTACGTGTTGCTTGAATTTTGCTAGGTGCTGATATGTACACCTTTAATGCTTTGATGATTCCCATTGTTGATATTGAGGCGTATGTTGTCAAACCACCCATTCGGTGGCAATATCTCTCTCTCTTCCATGAGAGGGACTTGTTGGGACATGATCCCCTGTAATTCTGTGGCTTGTTCCTTCCAGGTTTCTTTGAGAAGTATAAGATCAAAAGCCTGAAAGTAATTTAGGAGCTGTGGTTCTGTTGCTGTGCTGGCAAGGCCGTTTATGTTCCAGGGGCACATACGGATGAGTAAGGATCGTTCAAGATTGGAGCAACTATAGTAATTTGTCTGTCACTGTATATTGCCCACATTGATTGTTCGTATTAGTTGACTTCAGTTCTTCCTGACTGCTTCATCCTTTGGTTCATTCTGCCTCTTGGGCTGTTGTTTCTGTCTGTGTTCAGGGGAGGAGAGCTTCTTGCTCCCTTAAATACCAAGTGGTTGGTGTGTTGAGTCTGCAGCCAAGTTCTAGAAGGATTTCCAATTAGCAGGGGGTAGGGTAGCCAGGTTTGTGGTGGGGGTATATCTTTATATCATTTCCCAATGTGCTTTATGCCCAGAAATACATGATATTCATGTTTTGTTAATAAATATGTGTTGAGTACAAACTTTATTTGCATACACCACATGTGAAGTCTCTTTTGTAATGCTCAGTGTATTTATTGTGTGAGAGTGCTGTGCCACATCTTACATATTGCCTCTGTGATAAGCCTGGCTGCTCAGTGCCAAGCTAACCAAGGGTGGGCACAGGTTATACAGTGAGTGCAATCACCCACCCCTGGCGGGAGTGGTAGGTTCTGCCTGGCTAGGGCTTCACCCCAGCCAACCAGAACGTGCTAGTTCCAACAGGCACATTTACACATGCACCCCATGATGAACCATCTATTGGTCCACTGAGAACCAATCATATAGGACTTTGAGCAGGGGTACTAACCAGGTGTTAGGTTCAGGTGTCCCTGGGTTTGTGGTTGGAGGAGGAGAACTTAACCAAGGGGCTTCCCTTTTTTTCATAGTTCCTATAAAGATTGTGATGACAGGTGTCAGGAAACTGGGATGGGGTGCCACTCTAGATAGTTCTTTGGTCCAGGGGTGATGAACAACTCAACAGATAGCCAACTCCTCCTATTGGAGAGAGCTCAAATGTAGTCCATCTTGCCCTGAGGAAATGTGCTCCCCAGTTGTTGGATCACATGTACACAGCAGAACTGACAACAGGGTGGTGATGGGATATATAAACCATCAAGAAGGTTGCAGAGTTCAAAGGTTCAATTTGCTAGCATAAGAGACTTACTTCTGGGTAGATCCTATTCTGTGCTGCACCCATCTGAACTGGTAAGACTCAGTGGAATTCATTTGCATTTCTTTTACTTTTTTTCAGTTGACTTGCACACACTTGTTTTTGCTTTATTTTTAATTCATGATCCATTATTTGGCTAAACATCTGGTATTGATGATGTTATTGCTACTTCCCCATTTTTAGAAGAACCAGGTGACCCACCACTAGGATGGCAGAAATAGAAAGTTGCACTTTGGCTGAAATTCCTAGATGATTTGCTCCTGTTATGAAATGGGACTGAAACTGAATTCTTGCAATATTTTTTGATTCTCAATAACAACAAAGTAGGTTTAAAATTCACTTACAATACGAGCGTAAGAGAAATTGAATTCTTGGACACAAAAGTATACATTGATAACAGTAAGATACAGTGTTTCGCAAGGCTACAGCTACCAACAGCATCCTTTATGGCTCAAACTTCCACCCGAATTCTTTGATAGGAAGTATCCCCTACGGTGAATTTTCAAGAATGAAAAGACACAGCTCTGAGACAAAAGAGCTGGAATCGAAAGTTAAGGATACAGAGAAGAGATTCCTACGGAGGGTATACAAACATTGTGACATCAAACGTGGTGAGGCCAAAGCGAGATCTCTGCCTAGGGCACAGAGTCTTGTGAACAAAGAAAAGAGGGAGATTGAGGAAAGTGATGAAACAATCAGAATGATACTAACGTACAGCAAGGAAAGTTACAGGATCCAAAAGATTTTGAACAAATATTGAACGTGCTTAGAAAGGATCCAGACATT
Organism: Triturus cristatus; assembly: GCF_964204655.1. Classification (NCBI taxonomy): domain Eukaryota; kingdom Metazoa; phylum Chordata; class Amphibia; order Caudata; family Salamandridae; genus Triturus; species Triturus cristatus. The sequence goes on from NC_140590.1 coordinate 1,367,337,666, forward strand.
GGAGAGAAATTGGGCACTACGCCTAAAATAACATTTAGGAAAGCACCTTCTTTGGCAGATAACCTGGTACACAGCCACTTCATGATGGAGAAATCACAAAATTGGTTGCAAAATCAACAAAAAGGCTTTAGCAAGTGTGGGAAATGCAAAGCGTGCAAAATTGGCAAGAACAGGAAAACCATTAATGATCCACGAGGAAAAGTCTTTAGTATCAATGAAAGAATCACCTGTGACTCGATATATGTAGTCCATCTGATTGAATGTTTTTGTGGGAAGAGATATATAGGTAGCACGATATGCCCACTGAAGAAACAAATCTTAGAGCATATGAGAGCCACACAAAACAAAGATACAAGTAATGCAATTGTGAAACACATGATGACACATGAAGGGAAGAACTGGCTCAATATGTCATACTCAGGAATAGCCACGATTCCAAGAAATGAAACAGGTGGTAACAGAATCCTCAAGTTGAGACGCCTGGAGTCACGACTCATTATTAGATTTTAGACCAAGACCACTTCAGGCTTGAATGGGGATGATGAGATGTACATTCACTTATAATGGAACTTGAACACATTTCAAATTTCAGCAGTAAAGTAACATGATTCAGAAAAATGCTGCGAAGATGGGAGCAATGTGGGTGGGGCTTGTATTGTATGGTAGTGGAAGGCTTCATATACATAGAGATGCATACTATAGTCAGGGGCATACATATAACATGATGATATAAATTACACTTTTTTTAGGAACATAAAAACATTCAATTTGGGCACTAAGCCAAAACTTTAGAAAGGGATTAATACTCAGTTTTACTCCCATTTTGTCGAACAATTCACAAGAATCTCCATGGAATAATGGCTTGCGAGAAGTTGCAAGGCTACTATACCAGTTGCATAATATTCAAATGAGGATCAGACCACAGTTATAGATATCAGGAAAACATATGAATTGTATATACTATAGTATGTTTACATTTTGTAAGCATGCACATGTATATAATACCACTTGACACTTGTTGATTTATGACAAAAAATATTATTTGAAGATGAGAATGTGGACTACCATTCTCACAATGCCTCATAATGAGAGAAGTGGGAAAGAGGTATTGAAATGAAAAGTAATGATGGACTAAAACATTTTACCATGCTCATGACCAGTGTGGTTGAAACACGTAGGTGGAGTGAGATGGCTTTCAATAAATAACTGGAAATTCCCTGGCGAGTGCAGCGTTATTTGCGTTTTTGTTGGAGAATATGGTGTCGAGGAGAGTCCAGCCCTGCTGCATACACCAGCTGTGCAAAGTGTGCCCTTCATTGTGGACTAATTTGTTACCATTACATTTTGTTTGTTTTGTCATTTTACTAAATTTGTTCAAATGTTTTGTCGGGAAATATAGGGCGTTTTGTGGTTTATCATTTTTATGTTTAATGTGGAACTTGGAACAGTCACTCATGGATGTTACAAGGATGCCAGTTGGCATGGCCAACAGTTGGGTGTTGGGGGTCGGGTCTTGGTTACTTGAATACAATCTACAGATCCTGGTTGTTTATTATATCAACACAGGGTCATGTAAAATGGCACATTATTATCCAAAGAATGTCTTTATTTAATTAAATCACTTTCAAAACTCTGCTACCTATAGATCATGTTATTAATAAGAGATGTTTAATTAACATTGAAAGCAGATACCAGTAGTCACTGGCACAGTTTGCCTCCAGACTGCATAGCCCTTGATGTAATAAATGATACAAAGCAGCAGGTGCTTTATTACCCCAAAATACCTTAATGCAGGGTTTGCAAACAAAAGTATAACTCAGACTTGCTTTACCACTGTGTTTCTCCTTATGAATTTCTCAGGGTACAGAGTTTATTTTTAGCAATGTGTATGTACTGGCAGGCAAAAGGCATACTGTCGCCGACTCTACACTTCATGATTTCACTCCCTGTGCGGCACCACCCACCCATTTGTGGATTCCTGTAGCACGTTTAAAATTTTCAGCAATAAAGTATATATTTTCAGGAGCATGTTATAGTGGGTGGTTGACTTATCAATGAGATGGCTTAGTTTTAGCTACAACATGTGTTCATCCAATATAAAAATATATGACTCATATACTTATGATAATCCCGTATTGTGTTTGTAGTTGTGACCATATTAGGAACATTTTTGTTTTTAGTTTACAAAGTCATCTTTAAAGAGCATTTGTAGTGACAGTGCCAAAAAAGCACCCTATTTTAAAGACATTGGGCCTGGTTCTGTGGTCGGTTTATATGATTAATTGCGGCTTAGTCCTGCCTTAAGTGTGACTACACATGGATATCCAGGCATGCTTCACAAAACATTTTCTGTGTGTAGTTCCCATATGTAGCACATACTTGCTCATTAAAATTGGGAGTACGTTTGTCTTATTCCTGGACATCAATGAGTAATTCACACTTAAACCTGGAGTAAAGCACACCGAATCATAGAAACTGATTGGTGACTTAGGCCTGGATTTTCAGGTGTAACTGACACGTAAGTCAGGAGCAATTTGCTTCTCATAGAACAGAGCTTGTGAAGTGGGCCTCAATTTGTATTTATTCCTGCTATTTTTTGTTTTTGTAATTGCAGACATAAAAAAGGAAAATATCCCTAGTATACAAGAAATAGACAGATTGAAATGTTTATAAAATTCCAGTATATTGCAATAGTTTGCAACATATACTTTCACCAAAACTGGAAGGAGGTCAAGGCATGCCAAAAGGCAGCTGGTGAGAGCAGCACCTGCAAGTATGCCTGCGTCACGGGGATGATTGTTCCTTCTGGCACATAAACAATCATTAAAAAAGGACATTTAGCAAGTTCTATGTGTGCCAATGCAGCACACATAGAAGTTGAAAAACGCCATTCCAGATTGTTTCTGTGCAGGAAGGGACACCTTCCTGCACATAAACAATCATCCCTGTGACACAGGCATATATGCACCATGGTGCAAGGGTCCTGCGTCTGCGCATGGTAGGTTATTGTGTGCCAGTGCAGATGAAAGCAAAGGGATCCATCATATCCTTGTACATATGACGCATCCCTGTGCTTTGAAATTGCCGCAGCGTGATGCAGCCAAAGGGCTTGCGGTGCAACGCTGTGGCACTTTCTTGTAAATGAGGCCCTATGTACTCAAACTATGCAACCTTCTTACTCCTAGAAGGAAGCTCATGTTTTTGATCAGACAGCCACATAATCACCTCAATACAATAGTGTTCAATGTCAGTACAGTCAGAAATTCCTTAAAGGTCTGTACACATGAGACTGCGCACTTGTCTTATCTTTATTGTCAGATTGGATAATAAAATCCATCAAGAAATACAAATATCTAATACAAAAGATTTTAAAAAAAAATCATTAAAATTAAAATCAAACAGTTAAAAAACGTTCTACAAAATCGTAATTAAGATTCAGATGCGCTATTATTCCCACTGAAATCTTTTAGTATTATGAGCCATACAGCGTGGAGGTATTTAGAGACAGCAAAAACTACAATCACATCAGTGGCAGTTTTGCATTATCTAAATGCATTTATTTGATAATCCTATTGAGGTGTAAAAGGGAACAATCCATCTTGCTCTGGGTTTTTGGTACGCAATACAGAGGAACACTAAACGTTCTTCCAATTCTTCTGTGCTGCAACATAAGGAACACAATGTTGTCCTACTGGTGGTAAGTGACCAAGAGAATGTGTAAGTTGCTATAGGAAGAACTCTATACCTGAATTCCAAGTAAAGTGATCTTAAAAACGGAAGGATGGATGTAGTATATAGAATTTCCTCCTGATTAAATACACGTTTATGGAGTATAATTACCTGAGACTGACTACCAAGAGATACAGGTGATTCAGTCCTCTCCATGCAAGAGCCCCAGAACCTCTCTTTCACCATGATGGCTGATGCTGACTGGATTGAGGAGGACTTTTGCCAATAAACACTTAAACCCAGATGAGTCATACTCCTCTTAACATGGCACAATATGAGAATCTTGTGAACCATGGATTGATTTAAAATGTTACCAAGTAACATAACATATGCTGTTAACATGTATATTCGTAAAGCACACGTTCACCCAGAAGGTTATGTTGGCCCTGAATAACAGATGTGTCAACAGAATGAAATGCCGAGTGGACCAGCAGGGTTTGAAACTGTGACCATGAAGTCAAACACAGTGGACGCATTAGTCCACTAAGCCACAAGACCTGGCTTAGCAAGTGTGTGTGGGTATGGGGTGATGCTCTTCAATGCTCCAAATATGAACTAAATTCAATATGGGCATGATTCTTAGAAGCTCTACAATAGGCTTGACATCAAGATCTATTCTCAGTAGTAGCAATGGTGTGCCTTTACTTAGATGCAGGTGCGCTGTAAGAAAATTATTCTTCTCAACCCATAGCTTTGCCACCTCATTATACTAGAAGCTTGCATTTGTAAATTTATAAGATGGGAAACATAGGGTAAGAAACAGCCCTTCTTGCAAACATGAGTAGAGCCAAATCTTTTGATAACTTTTGATAGTTTGAGACCCCCATGAGTTAGAATCTGATAATCTATTTCCAAGATAATCAAATTCTTTTACCCTCTCATGGGTACGTCCGCCCAACCAAATTGTCCCTTTAAGATTCTTCTGTTGCTTAAAAGCCATAAACCATTTTATTAAGCATTAATCTCTAGCCCGTTGCTAGCACAGTAGAAAGAAAACCTTTGTAATAATATTTGGAGATTCTAGAGGGATTTGGAAAGAAGAAGGACATCATCACCAAAAAGTAGAGCAGGTACTACTTGGAAAGCCTGGATGGAAATCATGGAGTTTTGCACCGTGGAATTCCACGGATGTTCAAAAAAACCTCTGCAAGATTCAGAGTGCTTGGCTGCCTATTCGCCCAGGTTTTCCATGCCCGTAGCACGGTCGTCACTGAAAAATCAGTGTGATCGGCACCAAACAGTCTGCATGGGTCTGGTCATTATGTTTTGTCTGCTTCCTGTTCTGTGCATAGTACTGGGTCTGATTTTTCTATCCATCTGAAGTCCTTCCAATCGTAACCCCTATTCCGCTCATCCTCCCTTCATTTGCCTTTATTTTATCAGTGTGTCTCTGTGTATTTTATGTTTTTTGGTCTTTCTTTTAACGTGACTTTGTTTGGACTTTATTTGGCTTTCCCTTTAGTTCCCTAATACTTGCTTTCTAATTCCTTCCAACTTTTCCTATTCCTTTTTTTTCCAGCCAATGCCAAGGCTGAGCAGGGTGAGACAGGAATCAACGGTGCCATTGTGGCTAATAGCTGCAAACCTTGCAGTCAGCAGTGCTGTCAAGATGTGCAGTGCCGCCCCATTTTTTTCGTAGGTGGAGGAACTGATTTTTTATGTGCATTGCCACCTCCACTCCATGCTGGTAGCAGGTGGCAAGCCTGGGAATGGGTAAACCCTGTGGGAGCATTGGCTGCTGTAGGGATGGGTGTGCCGGCATGTGTGCAGGACCAGTGGATTCCAGTGCACCCAGCAGCAGTTGACACACTGATGGGCTGACAAACTTGACCGGGAGTAGAACCTGCTCAACCTGCGGGGTGTCGAGGTTGCGGGGCTTAGTGAGTAAATATTTATTTGTTGTGTTCTATAATGCTAATATTTTTTTACAAATAGAATGCTGCCCACAGTCAGAGGTAAGTTACATTTACGTTACAAATATTATGTGATCCAGTTTGAGCAATCGAGGTGCTCAGCGCTACCTAAGTGTACTCGTAGGTGCTAGCTTGGACTGAATATTTAAGAAGTCATGCAGACTCCTCTGTACTGTCACTAAGATAGTGGTACTAATAATATCAGTGAATTAATGTTCTCTGTGACTTTCTTTATGTAGCTTGTACAGTTTCATGCAAGCTCCCAGTCATGTATAGTAAGCATCTATGCATTGAAAAGGGAGACTGAATTGGTCCATCAAAAGGGGTTGAGAAGAGTAGCAAAGATATTTTGTTGCAATGCATTAGTAGTTCCAGGTTTAGGAAATTTGGAATAGGGCTTCGGTTTAGGAAATTAGGAATAGGTCAACCCGAGTTGATACGAGTACTATAGGTGAACTGATTTAGAAAGGTACAATGTTACTGTATTTGCATGTCAAAATATGTTTTGGGAGACTAACTGTATCACTAATCTATTTTTTTATCTTCTTAATTTCTTACAGCAGCACCCAAGGGCAAGAAGTGGGCATCAGAGGCAGGCCAGGGAAATGGGTCCGCCTTCACCAGTGCTGCGGCAGGTGGAAGTACTACCACCAACAGCGCCACAGCTGTGATTAAAGGATCTGCTGGGCGAAGTAAGACCTCCTGTTAATATATTATTTTTATTTCTCTAACTTTTAGCACTCCCCATTTAGAATAATGTTTCTTTGTCTTTTTAATACTGCGACTCTCTCTTTTTAGTTAACTCCTCTTCGTTCTATCTTCTTGTTATCCCTGCATTATTCTTTTTTTCATATTTCATGTTACTGTAGCTGAGTTCCTCCTATCTGCACTAGTATATCTTTCTTTTGCTTTGTTAGTAAGCTTTCCCTCTCCCCTTATATATCTTGTGGACTGGTACTGTAAGACTAACAGAACAGATTTAGGTACTCTAATTGAAGGCTCAAGTAAGCTATTCTATGCATGTTTGTTGAGAAGGTTTTCTTCTTCCTGCTCATGCTCAAACAGCAAAAATGAGAGAATGGCCATGGTTATGGTAGACCCCCTCAATGTTGTGTTGTAGTATGTATTAACATTCATTTATACAGTATACCAGTAGTTTTGATAACAGTGTAGCATGGCTGGAAAGTAGTATGAGGACGGCCCCATTGCATTTGCCAACCATATATACTTCATTGACTGATTTATTCCACCCCTTCATTGGATTTCAATGACTCAGAGTCATCATCATAGCTCTGCCCCTCCATTATGAAAAGATTTGGTTGGCTTGACTACCTGGCTTTTCTAACACTGTCAACAAACAAAATGCCCAAAGTGATATTTTCGATAGAACATACTGCTAACCGAACTGTAGAGATGTATTGCGGTTGTACTTTGGTTACAAATAATAATAAGGGGAGTCGTATCTGGCACATAAAATGTACACAGTTTTTCTAGTCACACAGACCACACGTGCCAGTGCCTGCAGCAGTGCCACTGTATCAGACGAAGGGGCAGTTCAAGGGGGAGTACCAGTGGCAGCCGGGACGGGGTGGTAAATACCATTGCTTGCTTATTGACAAATTAATTACTAGTATATCCACTGTATTTGCTGAACGAGGCAGATAGGCATCCCACCTATCATCATTCATCAACTCTCTGCCCATGGCCTTTTGCCACCCATGACCAAACTGTAGTATGGTTAATTTTGGCACTGCAGTATTGGATGTGCAATGTGCGCTTGATCAAGTTAATGTAGCATTTACAAAGTTTTCAATGCATTGCCATTTTCAAACCGAAAACAAGGAGTGTTTCCCTTCCCTTCCAGCATTGAAAAATCAATTCTTGGCCTGTGCCACATTTTTCTGGACAAGTGATTCATATATTTCATGGCTTTCATAACGGATTTATACCTGTTCAAATATTTCCCTTTCAACATTCGTCAACTACTGTGACTGACTAAGCCATAGTTAGGCAAATGATGATGATCAGTGACACCCCACTACTCTGAAGCAAAACCTCTACCTATCCGGCCTAATCCCTCTAACTAACGTGCTGTAGAGTAACTTAAGTTTCCTTTCCTTACCACCAAGTGAACACATTTGTTGAAAATGATTTGTGGTGGAGGGCGAGGTCAGAGAGTAAAGTGAGACTAAGTGTTTATTTTCGAGTTTTGCAGACGGGATACTCTGTGATGAACGTGCCAAATCACAACTATATCCCGTTCCTTTTCCTGTACTGCAGTGCATACTTTTTTCCACCATTGACTTACAGTAGACAGGATATCTGCATTTTATATGCAACGTGTGTGATGCAGTATCTCATTACTCATCTGCTTTTTTAAAGTTAGGGTAGAGTTGAAAGGCATTTGGAGAAGAGCAGGGCCATTGGAATTAAAGTAAAATAATTGTCCGTTACAGCTGCCCCAGCTGCAGATGCACAGATTACCAAAGCTTCTGACTTGCTTTCTAGCATGCCTCTGTTAATTTAGTACAGCAAGACTTGTACTCCATAGTGCATAGTGACTTGCTCATTAAAGAGAGGTATTTCTTTTTAGTTTTCCACACAAATTATCTGTTTAATTATTTTCTAGGATTTCCTTAAAAAGTAAAAATTAAAATTACAATTTTTTTTAATCTGGTGTTATTCTGTCTTAATTCCTTATCGTCTAGTTCCTACTAATCCATAGCATCTGCGAGTTTGTTGGACAACGTAGACTTTGTGTGCAGTGTCTAAACTGATTCCAGGCACCCCCGCAAGATATGTTGGCCTAGAGACCAGCTAGCTCAGAGTGCCATCATAAGCCCCCCTAACATTACTAATGAGCAAATGGTTTCTGGCAATCACTGAACATGACAATCTTGACCACTCAGGGATCATGGATACAGATCAGAACCTTTCACTCAGTCACCCATCCTCACTTGTGCTCAGAGAAATGGTAAACAGACATAATATCGAATACAAAATATCGACAGGACAGAATATCGAGTTTTTAATATAGAATGGACAGAATATCGAATTGCCAAAATATAGTGGTGAAGAATATCGAAAATCAGGTAAGAAATATCGATTTAAATAATATCGAAGTAAGTAATATCGACAGTAATAATATAGTTGTTAAAAATATAGATTTTTCTTATAGTGTTTTAAGTGTTAGTATATGTGTTAAAAGTATGTATTAATTTGGGAATGTATGTTTGAATATTTTTAAAGTAATGAATTTTATGTTATTTAATTTTTTTGTAATTTAATTTTGTAGCGGGTTGTGGGTTTATAGGGGATTAAGGTGGGAAGTAATTTAATTATACTACATAAAATAATAATTTTTAGGAATTATTAATTATTTTTAATGTAATTTGGTGTTTTACTTCTGTAGCGGGTTGTGGGTTTATAGGGGAATAGGGTGGGAAGTAATGTAATTATTATGAGGTAATTATTAATTGGTATTGAAAATTAATTGGTTGTTGATTAATTATTAATTGTTAAATAATTTGTATTAATTGGTAATTAATTTGTATTAATTGTTTATTTGATAATTATGTTAATTGTATTAATTTATTATTTGTAGCGGGTTGTGGGTTTATAGGGGAACATGGTGGGAAGTAATTTCATTGTAAATAATTATTTATTGAAATAATTTTTGTATATTGATAAATAATGTATTATTAATTAATTATTAATTGGTATTAATTGTATTTATTATTTTTGATATTGAAAATTAATTGGTTGTTAATTAATTATTAATAGGTAATTAATTAAAAAAATATGTGTATTTATAATTAATTAATTATTAAATATTGTGTAGTTGGTAATTACTTTTAATACTTTTTTTGGGTATTAATAATTAATTTATTTTCAATAAAATATTAAATTAATATTTTCGCTACTATTGCACTCACTAGAGTGGGAATAGTAATTTTTACCCCTACGCTATCCAACGATTTCCCTACTATTGCACTCAATGGAGTGGGAATAACAATTTTTACCCCTACGCTATCCAACGCTTTCCCTACTGTTGCACTCTTTGTAGTGGGCATAGTAATTTTTACCCCTATGCTATCCAACGGTTTCCCTACTGATGCAATCTTTGGAGTGGGAATAGTAATTTTTACCCCTACGCTATTCAACGCTTTCCCTACTAATGCACTCACTGGAGTGGGAATAGTAATTTTTACCCCTACGCTATGAGAAAATAAAAATTAAAAGATCGCGTTCCCGGTTCTGTCCCCTCGCACACTTTCCTTTCTCTGCTGCTTCAAAACAATTCTATACAGCATCCATTTTAGATACAGCATCCATTTTAGAATTCACTTCAGCTTGCCCAGGATCCACCAGTTCACGTATCTCCTCAGGTTGCACAAGTTCTTGGTCAGTTACACCCACACATTTTTGTGGTTAAGCCGATTCTGAAAAAGGGCCCACCAGCCTTCTCTTTTCAGAGAAGGCAGGCTTATCTAGTATCTCTTCGAAGCCAGCTGGCCTAGCATTTACTGAGGCCCGCAGATTGTCACATATTTCAGCTCCCTCCAAGGTTGTCTGTTCATAACCTACGCACCAGCTCCCCCACCCTCTGATAAACAAAAACCCAAGCTGTTTTCTTGAAAAGTACGTGTCTATCTGTGTTTTGCTTATGTGCCTTGAGCAATGCTAAATTGCAACATTTTTCTGCTACGAACTAGGAGGGCTCTTCCCAATGACTTGCAATATATTGTGAAATGTATAATGTGAAATGTATAAAAAACTGTATTCAGTGAATAAAGTGTCAGACCACTCCTGAACCTGCTGAGGTGATGAAGCTCTCCCTTAACTCAAGTTAATGAATAAAGGCCCATTTAACTCTTACACCACGGACTCCTCAGTTCATTATTTCATTTATATTGATAATTTATAGAAATTCAGACCTGGTAATTAATTTATTTACCACATTAACTGGCGCCCGAACAGGGATGCTGCCCCTTCCCCACGCGCCGGAGATCTAGGTCCGGTCCTTGTCCCTTCCAGACCCCCCCGACGGACTCTCAAGTGCACAAGAAGCGGGGTATTCCTGCTGACTCCCTCGCGGCGAGGAGGAGACAGACTGAGACTGAACATCCACACGAGGCGGTGAGGAAGATTGGCGGAGCGTTCCAACCCAGAGCCCGACCAGTGAACTTGTCGAGTCCGAGGTTTCCAGAGTCCCGTTGTTCCTCAGTCCCCAGCGCAGCGCTCCAGTCCGATGACCAGGTCTTCAAGTTCTGCTTCTCGGTGAGTACTACTGGAAATGTATAAAGACGGGTTCTGTGACAGAACACAGTAAAGTTGCACTGATTCTTCAGTGTATAAAGATATCAAGTATATTGTTTTCGTAATTCTCACCTTTATAAGGCCTAGTTAAAACACCTTAAAATGCCTTTATTTTCCAAATTACGAGGATTAAGTACCAAGAAAAAGCTATTAGAACAGGCCGTTCCGGTCCCACCTAGAGATACACCTGGACATTTCATGTATACTAAACATGGTATAGAAGGGGTAATGTTTTTGGAACTGTGGTCAGATTATACAAAAGATCTAGAACACAGACTCAGGTGGCCCCCTACAGGTACATGGGACATGGAGTGTATTATGGCAGTAGAAGAACAGTTGTGGAAAAAGAAAGTAAGGCCTACACAAGAGAAGGCAATTGAATTATGGTGCAAGGAAGCGCATAGGAGGTATCAGAAGGAACAAACAAAAGTTGAAAAAAGTAGGAGAATGTCAGAACAGGCTAAAGAAAAGAAATTACAGGAGGAAGGCGAGAGAGTTATTACTGAACAACAAGAAAGAGAAAAAAAATGCACTTTTTGAAGGGATTTATCCCGTTCTACCTACTGAAACAATGAGCGAGGACACAGATCTGGAGAAAAAGATAGGAAAGGTAAAAATAACTCAAACAGAGGATTTCGTGTCCTCTTACTTAATAGAAAGTCCCCCGCCTTATGTGATTCAACAACAAGTCCTGCAACGAATACCACCAGTACCGATGGGTGGCCAAGTGGCCACCGCCCCCCCACCAGAAGATGCTAAAGATGGGACAGAGAATAAAATTGACGTTCCTCTTTTGGAATGTCCCTATGATGAATACCCCGGGGTGGGTAGAATAGCCATAATATCTTATAGATTGAGACAGGCCCTGGACACACTCCAGAAAATTCCCAACAGCAAACCCCAATTGGACGCAGTTTACGAATTAGTCCGGACGGGTCAAAATGAACAGGCCTTGTTAACAATGATAGCAAATAGAACAATAGTGAGCAAACAGACCATGTTACAATTTGCGGTGACCTGTTTCTTAAGGATATTGGACTCCAGTAATGACAAGACGCCTAACCATTTGTTGGACCTAAGTGACTCACTTGAACGGTCCAAATTCACTAAACACAAAGAGCTAGATAAATTGGTAGTACGATTGATAACGGGCATCCATACTATCCATCAAGATAGGGAAGGACAGGAGAACATCTCTGAAGAGACGAGTGAGGAAGAAGAGGAAGGGAGAACTACTGTCGTAGGACTGGCCCGTAGCCATCGCCGTCCCGGATTCCCTCCCCCTCCCTGCTCAACTGAATGCAAAAATGCTAGAACGGATACCGTTTCCAATAAAATGTTCCAGTGCACTGTCCAGTCATTAGAGCGCTGGCTTGAGGACGACCCACCCTTCACCCCACATGAAAAAGAAATAGCACATTCAGCCACTGATTGGATTGCCCAGCATCAACTTTATGACCCTGATATAATAGGACAGATCTTCCTCTCCCTCTCCCTGTCTGATCAAAGAATAGCGGGTATGTTCATGTTACAGCATTTGGCAACACTATATGAAAAAAGATGTCCTCCACCTAAGACAATATATCACTTATTACGTGACTGTGCAGATGGTTTTTGGTCCACAAGTGATGAAGACTTCATTACTAAAGTTTTGGATCTGAAACAACGTTATGTACAGTTCGAAACTGAAATGTCCGGTATAAGCACTTATGACAAGGGACAATATCCCCTGCGAGAAGTACACCCAAGGGCAGGCGCAGATGGCGTTTTTGAGCGGGTACACGTATACACCCCTCTTACCAAGTTAGAGATATTGGAAATGAAGAAGATAGTACCACCTCACGAAAAAGACCCCGCAGGATTCCATAAAGAAATAAGGGACATTCTGAGTCTAGGAAATGATGTTTTCCCGGATATAAAAATATTACTCAAAGTGCTCCTTCCCGAGGGAATTTATGAAAAATGAATAGAAAAAGATTGGAACTTGGACGGGGGAACAGTTATAAATTGGACAGCCTACCTGGGGAGGGATTAGGACCCCTAATACGAGCATTCCCCGATCTCCTTATGCAAGTGTTACCCAAATTGCTGACAACGAAAAAGGAGGATTGGGACGCAATATCAGCATGTCAGCAAAAGTTAGATGAAGAAATAGGAGATTATTTTGTAAGACTACAGAAATGTTTCGCCATTAACAGCGGCCTCTCCTCAGGCAGTGATGGATACCGACATCTTTTTGTAGCAAAATTAGTAGAAAATGCCCTTCCCCCAATAAAAAACAGACTCCAAAAAGTTGAGAGTTCCTGGCAAGCAAATACCTCTCAACAAATGCTACAAATGCTGCAGTATCACCACAATAGAATTAAAGAAGAAGAAGAACAAGATAAAAGGCGTTTCAAGGACACCAAAATGAAAGCCCTGGTAGCCCAGACAACATCTGTATCCAATACAGGGAAAAATAAAAAATCCACTGAAAAAGGGTCATGTAATTATTGCAAGAAACCTGGCCACTTCGTCAGGGAGTGTCCCGTATTAAAACATAATATAGCAACAGGAAAAACGCAAGCCCGTCCTTATACCCCTCGAAACAATGAGGCCCCAGCCCCAACGGCCCAGGCCTGACCCCCTACTAACGCCCCCGCACAAACTCAAATGTACCAGCGCAATGATGAAATATACCCCGAATATCCTGAATACTCATGAAAGGGCCTAGAGAGAGAAAAAGACTTGCCCCTGATCCCTGTCACGGTGGACCAACGTGGCCCCTATGTACAAGCACACATTCTGGGGCAGGACAGAAAATTCCTCCTTGACACAGGGGCCAGTAGGACAACAATAAACCATGATGAGGTCCCAGGGATACCTCTCTCCGGCTCACATAGTATTTCCTTGGGTTTTTCGGGAAAAACAGTAATATATAAGGTCTCCCAAAATGTTTCCATAGGAGTGGGTCCACTAACACGTACTACAGACCTAGTGTTTACAAAGACCTGCCCCGAAAATCTATTAGGTATTAAAACACTGAAAGAACTGGGTGCCGTGATATGTTGCTCCCCAGACGGTGTCAGGTTATTCCTGCGAGATTTCAAAGGTCATTTCCTGGATAAGGAACTGGATGCCAGACTCAAAGTGATTCCGCAGACATTATGGGCAACTAGTCCTACAGACGTAGGCTGTATGGACATCACACCACACAAGATTACACTAAAGGAAGGCATGGTTTTGCCACGAATCAGACAGTATAAAATACCTCCGCAAGCTGAACTCTCATTACTGCAAATAATAAATGACCTGATTGAACACAAGGTAGTAGTAGAGACAGATTCCAATACTTGCAACTCACCTGTTCTTCCAGTTCTTAAAAGAACGGACCCAACTGCCGAACTTGTATATCGTTTGGTAGTGGACCTGCGAGAGTTAAACAAATGTGTAGTGCCACAATACCCTGTGGTACCTGACATAACATCGCTTTTGACAGCAATAGACCCCAAGGCTACCTTCTTCACTGTCATAGATCTGAAAAATGCTTTCTTCAGCATTCCTATTCATGAGGATAGCCAATATCTTTTTGGATTCTCATTAAACGGCAGAAGCTTCAGATTTACAAGAGCTCCTCAGCGCTATACAGAAAGTCCCAGTATCTACAGTCAAGCCCTGAAGAGGCAGTTGGACAGCATCCAGATGCCTATAAACACAACGCTCATACAATATGTAGACGATATTCTCATAACAGGCCAGTCAGAAATAGAGTGCGAATAAGCTTCTCTCCTGGTTTTACTATTCCTTGCAGACAAAGGACACAAAGTCTCCCCCTCTAAATTACAGTTCTGTGCACAGCAAGTGGCCTACCTTGGGCACTTGCTGTCCAAGGAGGGTAGACAACTCACACAGGAACGAATACAGTTAATCTCCACTATTCCACGTCCAACAACACAGAAAGAAGTACGTGCCTTCATTGGCTTAACATCATATTGTAGACAATGGATTCCTCAGTATGCCCATTTGGCCAAACCATTGATACAACTGACCACTGTGGAGGCCGGTTTATCGGCATCTTTGCCATGGACAACTGAGCATACAGAGGCCTTTGAGCAACTAAAACAAGCACTTTGTCAGGCACCAGTCCTGGCTACTCCAGATTACTATAATAATCAAACTGGAGGGAGAAGGAAGAGCTGCTGATCCACTCAGCTTCCTTGTTATAAGTATCTAGTAAATCAAAAGGGAGTGGATCACTAGTCCCAAAGAACCAGGGTGTGCAAAGGCAGTAAAGGTACTGTTTAAAAACCCTCAATCACGTTATAAACGTTTCGGATGTTAGCGGTATATTTTCGTTCTCCGCTTCGTTATTGGTAACGTGACAGCATCATCATTGGGTTTGTTGTCATGCTTTCTCCACCTGGAGATCGTACCACTGGTTGTTTTGGTAGTGATTGTAAATGAAAAAGAGTGAGTTTGGTGAAGTGTTCAGTGGTGAAAAAAATGGAAATAATTAAAAACCAACAGAGCTAGTAAAAAATCTTTAATTGTACTAGGTGTTGGAAGGGTTTAGTCAGTGTGCACTCAGGGGTGAGTTAGGACCCTGTGCATTCTAAAAAGGTGCCGTTAAAAAGGTCGACATGTTTCAGCCCTTGTTGTGCCCCGAAGGGTCACACGGGCTTTCTTCAGGACCTAGGAGGTGAGACAAAGACCTGAAAATTCACAGGATCTTTAAGGTGAAATGTTTTTTGGGTTAATTAATCCCAAAAGTAACTGTTCATTTGAACCTGTTTCCCGTTACTGTGGGCAACAGCGGGTATGGAGTAGGGCAGTCACTCGCGCTCTCTTCAGTGCTGGACGAGGCTTCTGTGCTGACTCTGCCCTCGTTGACCCGGTACCTTTACTCCAGATTACACCAAATCCTTCACACTATTTGTAACAGATTGAGGCGGTACAGCACTCTCAGTCCTCACACAGGACCAAGCAGGAAGAAACAGGCCCAGTGCCTACTTTTCAAGTACATTAGACCCAGTCGCACAAGCCCTACCTGCCTGCCTAAAATCTGTAGCTGCCACAGCTTTAGCCATCAGATAAAGCGATGCCATTGTCCTAGGACACCCCCTGACAGTACTTGTACCACACGCGGTGGAACTCCTACTCAACAGAACACAATCACAACACCTTACAGTTGCACGATTAACGGGATATGAGCTAACATTGTTCCAGCCACACATAGAGATAAGGAGGTGTAACACATTAAATCCTGCTACCTTGCTACCCAATGCCACAAATGATGAAGATACACATGACTGTATTAGAATGATAGAGATTGTCACCAAACCCAGACAAGACTTGACTGATGTCCCGCTATCAGATGTAGATGTTACGCTCTTTGTGGATGGGTCATGCATGCGGACGAGTACAGGAGAGTTAACGGCAGCTTATGCCATAACCACTGATAGTAGAGTCATAGAAACAAACAGAATAGACACCCTTTCAGCCCAAGCTGCAGAATTAATCGCCCTCACACAGGCATGTAAGTGGGTGAAAAATTTAAAAGTAAACATTTACACAGATTTGCAGTATGCCTTTGGGGTGGTTCACAATTTTGGGACTCTATGGAAAGAAAGAGGTTTTCTGACCTCCCATGGAGCAAAGATACAACATGGACCTTTAATACAGGACCTGTTGGACGCCATACACCTACCGACGGCAGTAGCGATCTTGAAATGCAAAGCCCACACCAAAGTTACAGACGATGTTTCCAAAGGAAATGATCTTGCAGATCAAACTGCCAAACACACAGCCCAGACAGCAGCCATTTCCCATAAAATTCAACAAGACACAGTTCTGGTAGTAGGAGACCCTTCCAAAGATGTCATAGACATACAGGCCCACGCCACCCCAGAGGAAAAGAAAAAATGGACTGAAGCAGGAGGGACAGAGACTGAACAGGGGTGGGTGACAAAAGACAAAACAGTGTGGTTCCTACCTGATTCGATGGTACCCATAATCATAGAAACTACACATAGTCCAGCACACCTAGGTGAGAAAGGAATGTTAGATAGCTTACGACCATTATGGCACAACAAAAACTTGCGAGCTGCCACAAAATACAAAGTCAGAACATGTATGATATGTATGATATGTTGTCAGTTCAACCCGGGGAAAGGGGTGTCTGTAGAACAAGGTGGATTTCACCTTCCTGAACATGCTTTTGAGGTCCTACAGATGGATTACATACAAATGGCTATATGTAGGGGACAGAAATACATACTAGTGGTTGTATGTGCATTGACTAGATGGACAGAAGCCTATCCAGTACCAGATTACACAGCCGAAACAACAGCTAGACAATTGGTTAGGGAATTCTTTCCCCGATATGGACTGCTACGAGTTATCTATTCTGACAATGGTCAACCTTTTTCCTCTAAACTAATGGAACAGGTATCATTGTTGTTAGGGTACACCTGGAAGTTCCACTGTGTCAGGCACCCACAGGCAGCAGGTCTAGTCGAAAGACACAACCAGACACTGAAGACAAAAATAGCAAAAATATGCGCAGAAAAGGGTGTAGATTGGGTCACAACCATGCCGGTAGCCCTTTTCTACATGAGAATGGTAGCACATTCAAGGACCGGTCTATCTCCTTATGAGGTAGTCTACGGCAGACCTCCTAACATGTGGGGCACACCTAGACCTAAGTCTATCACGGATACTGACAGTAATATGTTGACAGATTAACTTGCCGCCATGATGTCTGCACTACGCTCTTGTTGTTCACAGGTGGCGGCTGCCTTTCCAGATCACACCAGTCCCGAAGAGCATGCGATAAGGCCAGGGGACTGGGTTCTCATCCGAAACTTTGATAGAACATCGCCCCTGGAGCCCAGGTGGAAGCAGCCAAAGTTGGTACTTTTAACTCCGCGGACAGCAGTAAAGGTTGAAGGAAGGAAAGGGTGGCTTCATGCCAGCCATTGTAAAAAGTACTTTGGGGATCCTGAGAACATTGTTCAAAAGAAAGATAACATGAACTATTTGCCCCCTCTCTTGGATCCGACCCCCCAACAAACTTACAGTTCAAAATTAGGATCTGCTAAAGTAGCTCAAGTTTGATCAATTAAGTTCAGTTGGTACAAACTGACTGGTGAAGCGGTCAGACAATGACTACTGCATTACGGCAGACTGCCTGGGGGCCGACTAAGAAGGCAATAATGAAAAAGAAATACTGCAAAATGTTACGTAGCAGATGTATAATGACTTTGATCATTTTGTTTTTGATATGTGCTATATTGACATGTGTGGGGTGGATATTACATGTTGCTTTCCCTTCCGAGACACCATCACCACACCAACAAGAGTAGAGACGGAATGCCTCTCTCTCCCTTGTCCTTCTCTTACAATGGATCGTGCCCAGCTTGGGATGCCTAATGGTGGTCAGGAACGCCTCCTTGATTTGCCCTGAGGAAAAGAATTCTTGTAAAACTGGATGGCCATGGGGAGATTTGAATGCTGTCCTGAATAAAGCCTGTTACCCAGATGAAAACGGAGACCCCCAAGCTAGGGGCTCTGCTTTAGAGAGTGAGGAATATCGGACAGGCAATGAGACAGTAGCTTCCAAATATTGAACATCAGGTCTAATAGGAATAATGGCCCTCCCTCTATATTGGTAACACCTACTAAAGGCCATCTGTGTATCAGAAAGAAGGGATCCCTGAAATTAGGGCACAGTGATTGCTCCACGATACTAGATTTTGTGGATTGGGGTAAGTCTTCATTTGTAGCCTCCCGCCACACCTATTTTGTTTGCGGCTCCACGGCCTATTTTCGATTACCTCAAGGGTGGGGCGGCACATGCTACATAGCATTTCTCCTCCCACCAGTTTTTATAGCACCCGCTTCCTATCATAAGGATCTTCGGCTATATCAGCACAAGCGAAGGAAAAGAGCAATTGATACCTCAGGGGTTGACCAGACTGAAACAACTTGGGTACAATATACCGATTTTAATAAGGGATTCTTCTTTTTCATAGGCCCTGTACAAAATAGTAAATTCATACGTAGACTTACCAGGACTCTGGAGGCCGTCATAAATCAGACCATCTCTGCCCTTGAAAACTTGACCGAGGAACAGACGGCCATAAGGATGGTAACACTCCAAAACCGTCTTGTTCTTGACGTCATACTGGTTGACCAGGGTGGAGCATGCACATTGATCGGTTCTAGCTGCTGTGTGTATATTCCTGATAACTCTCCATCAGTCTATGTGGCAATTTCCAAATTGCATAAAATAGCTGCAGACATACACCAAGAGCCCGGCTCCTGGACACTAATGGGATGGTTATGGGGTATGTTGTCAGCATGGGGCTGGAAGGTACTTTCAGGACTAGGCCTCGTGTTGATGATGGTATTGTCCTGCTGTCTCTGTGTCCAGTGCAGCCCCGCTTTATGCGGTCTCTGTGCTACATGCCTAGTCCCAAAGCCAATTAAAAGAGCAAAAGAAAATGAGAAAATTATGTTGCTAGCCCATGTGGACAGCCTCATGGCCATGGAAGTGATCTAAAAGAAATAAAATAAGTTACGCTTGGGGACAAGGAGGGAATGAGAAAATAAAAATTAAAAGATCGCGTTCCCGGTTCTGTCCCCTCGCACACTTTCCTTTCTCTGCTGCTCCAAAACAATTCTATACAGTATCCATTTTAGATACAGCATCCATTTTAGAATTCACTTCAGCTTGCCCAGGATCAGCCAGTTCACGTATCTCCTCAGGTTGCACAAGTTCTTGGTCAGTTACACCCACACATTTTTGTGGTTAAGCCGATTCTGAAAAAGGGCCCACCAGCCTTCTCTTTTCAGAGAAGGCAGGCTTATCTATTATCTCTTCGAAGCCAGCTGGCCTAGCATTCACTGAGGCCCGCAGATTGTCCCATATTTCAGCTCCCTCCAAGGTTGTCTGTTCATAACCTAGGCACCAGCTCCCCCACCCTCTGATAAACAAAAACCCAAGCTGTTTCCTTGAAAAGTACGTGTCTATCTGTGTTTTGCTTATGTGCCTTGAGCAATGCTAAATTGCAACATCTTTCTGCTACGAACTAGGAGGGCTCTTCTCAATGACTTGCAATATATTGTGAAATGTTTAATGTGAAATGTATAAAAAACTGTATTCAGTGAATAAAGTGTCAGACCACTCCTGAACCTGCTGAGGTGATGGAGCTCTCCCTTAACTCGAGTTAATGAATAAAGGCCCATTTAACTCTTACACCACGGACTCCTCAGTTCATTATTTCATTTATTTTGATAATTTATAGAAATTCAGACCTGGTAATTAATTTATTTACCACAGCTATCCAACGCTTTCCCTACTACTGCACTCACTGGAGTGGGAATAATAATTTTTACCCCTATGCTATCCAATGCTTTCTCTACAATTGCACTCACTGGAGTGGGAATAGTAAATTTTACCCTCCCGCTATCCAACGCTTTCCCTACTGTTGCACTCTCTGGAGTGGGAATAGTAATTTTTACCCCTACGCGAACCAACGCGTTCCCTACTGTTGCACTCTTTGGAGTGGGAATAGTAATTTTTACCCCTACGCTATCCAACGCTTTCCCTACTGTTTTACTCACTGGAGTGGGAATAGTACATTTTACCCTCCCGCTATCCAATGCTTTCCCCACTGTTGCACTCTCGGGAGTGGGAATAGTACTTTTTACCCCTACGCTATCCAATGCTTTTCCTATTATTGCACTGTCTGGAGTGGGAATATTAATTTTTACCCTCTCGCTATCCAACGCTTTCCCTACTGTTGCACTCTCTGGAGTGGGAAAAGTAATTTTTACCCTCCCGCTATCCAACGCTTTCCCTACTATTGCACTTACTGGAGTGGTAATAGTGAATTTTACCCGCCCGCTATCCTACGCAAAAAATATTGAATATTTTTAATTAACATTACGTTAATATATGTATGAATTTTTTTTTTACTTACATTAATTATTTATTAATGTTAAAGTTATTTAAGTATTTTTAAGTATGTTTCAGTTAATTATATGTATTATTTCATTAATTTTACATTACTTTTAAGACATTTAAAAAATTCGATATTTTGACTAACTATATTTTTTACAACGATATTTTGGATTCGATATTTTTGGACTTACCTGTTTGGAGATAGGCATTCGTTATTTTGGCATTCTATATTTTTCCTTCTATATTTTGGTAGTTCGATATTCTCCTTCTCGATATTTTGTCAGTGATCCCAGAGAAATATACAGACCACACAGTGGGGCGTTTCAATATATTTTTTGAACCAATGTTATTCTTGTATAACGTACATGTGCTAGGATAATCAGTAGGCAGAAGAAGATGAAAGTGATTACAAGCACCAAAAGAGTTAACAGTAGATATAGTTCAACCATGGTGCTAAAACACTGTATGTGTGAGGGTAAATAAATAAGGCAGTAATCAGGCGTACTCCTACTATGCAAACCCTACACTGTGTGTAGCTAGAGTATGTATAGGTGTGAAGCTGAGAATCCCCTCAAGGAATTATTCAACACCATTACCTGGGCGGAGAGAATGTAGGAGCTCATCTTGATTACGAACTGGACACCCCCTCATGGAAATGTCAGACCGCTGCGTGGTGAAGTCTCAGCATGCAGGGACGCTCGGTGTCAACTGAAGTGCCTCCTCTGCTAATCTTTTGGTATGCTCATTATTTACAATAGCAAGCATCCTTGTGATGTACATATAGATTAGCGATGTTATGTCTATGTAGCTAGTTCTGTCGCCCCGTAGATGAAGAAAGTACAACATTTGTACATAATGCGTCAAGAGGCTTTGTACATGGTGTTTGAGGATTTGTGATAATGTTTTGCGAAGCTAGATGTGTAAAAAAAGTATGAATTAATCTTTATTGTATTTAGGTATTTAAAACCATTACAATAGTACATATTGATTATAACAAATTATCTAAAATAAAAGAGCTAAAAACATTGTAAAGTGCTAGTTTTCAGAAAGACATAATTTAACTAAAAACAACACATTTTAAATACCAACTATAATTAATTACCCCAGGGCTGTAGTGTTCTAAAACAAAGTATAACCAATCTTCTTAGTCCTATATATTTGAAATTTCCTTAAATAAAGGGGTTATAAACTTCACTCCCCTACACGCAAGTGCAGCTGAGCATCCACTTAGCCATGTGATAACGTCTTGCCGGCATGTATGAATTCCCATTTTTCTGAATAATGATTTCAGGAGAGTTATCCTTTGCAGTAAGGGAACGGGACAAACACAAAATAGATGAATTAATCATTCACTCTTATATCCACATGGTCTGCAAGAAAGGTTCTCTGGTTGTTTTTTCCAGGATGGAACGAGGTCTTTAGTTTCCATAATACCAAACCAGAATAACATAAATTGATGTCTCAATCTTAATGAAAAATGTTAGATACCAGATATTGTTGAGGACCTATGCTGGAATACAAATCTATGTATGTCCAAGCATGTCTCCTTAGTGCAAAAGCATTTTTATCTGTTACATTTGATGACTTTGCACTGTAAATAAATACAATAAATCCAGTATTTGTAAAGCGTACAGCTACCCTTAGGCATCCGGCGCTGGGGGCCGTTGGGAAGATTAAAAGAGCTATTGCCCAGAGTCACATGGTGCTGGACTGACCTGCCACCGGTGCCGGGGATCTAACCGTGATCCCCAGCTTCCGGCGTCAGTCGCCCTGGCCGCTGCGCTACACCTCTTCCCCTACACTGCAGATCTTAAAACTTGTTTGAAAGATGCCTTTCCCATTTGCGCTTCCCAGACTTTATGTATGCCTAAAACCTTAATAGATAAAATTAAATGACTTCCCGAGGGTCCCTCTGTAGTACTAGACAGTTGATTCTCTATTTCCTTCCAGCATAAATAGCCAATAGATCCTTTTTCTGCGGCTCTCAATCTCCAACGCAATCCTATAAAATCACTATCACACTGGTGTTTCTGATTATTTAATCCAAACTCTAAACGTATTTGTCCCGGTGAGAATGATTTTGGAGTATTAAATATGGCTCTGTAAACTTTTATTTGACTTCTATTCAATGTATCAATTTCAGAACCCAGCATAATTTCTGTACCATATGATAGTGAAGTTAGTAACCGGGCCTCCATAACCTTAAGTTAATGGGTCAACGATTGACAGTTAATTTTTTGTTTTAGTATTTTGAAGCCATATGTTAATGATTGTTCCTTAGCCTGGATTGATAGCAAGTGGGGTTTACCGGTCATTTGCTTATCCATAATAAACCCCAAATATTTATAGGAGCATAATTCCTCCAATTTGCTTCTTTCCAACCAATACACATGATTTTTAACTTAAAATCCATCAACCGGATCACCTTAGTTATTGTTTAAATACAGATCAAGCCCCTGTTTTACCATATATTTATTGAGGGCATTCATACTCTGTTTGAAACCTATTGGTGTTTTACTTAATAGGACTATATCATCCGCATATTGTAGACAGCCCAACTTCTCTTCCGCAACCAATAGTGGATGATTGTTATCTAAGTCCAAAGCATCTGCAAGATCTGATAAGTATAAGTTAAACAGGCTTGGGGCCACAACACATCCTTGTTTGAGACCTATATATGTTCTGATTTTAGGTGTTTCATGACTTCCATCCCCTACTTTAACTTGGGCCCATGTTTGCGTATATAATTCCACAATTGCCCTTAAGAAATTTTCCGGTATTCCCCAATCTTCCAATTTTTTCCATAGTCGACCTCTAGGTACATGATCGAAGGCAGATTTGATATCGATAAAACATGCAAACAAACACGTTTTTTTCTGTTTCGCCTTCTCCAGTAGCAGGGTTAAGGTTAAAGTTGTTTTTCTTCCATCGATATTTTTAGGTTTTCCATTAAACAGGATGCATAGAGTTTAGACTCAACAACACTTAATGCAATAAGCCTGTAATTGCTGGCTATTCCTGGATTACCATTCTTGAATGTGGGCTGAATAATGGTACCTTTCCAGGACTCCGGTATCTGATTTGTGTAAAAGAGATCGTTAAACATTGGAGTTAAGTATTGGGTCCAGTAATCTACGTCTGTTTTGAATAAAGCATTTGAAATACCGTTTGGACCTGGTGCTCTCTCAAATGTTAGTCTTTTTATTATTCCTTTAAGTTTATCTGTACTGCCCAATAGGGCATTCAATGTTCCTTTATATGGGCGCTTAATTCCTCTTTACTTACTTGTGCCCTTGAATAATATTACAAATGACCTTAGACCACAGAACATCATTATCGTCCGATGTTTCTGGCACTAATTTACAAATCTCCTGAGACGATAATATATCATTAATGTTCTTTGTTCTTTGTTTCCGCAGCTGAGTACATTGTAGAGACATAGGCTTCCCAAGTTGCTGCATCTAATCCTGCATTAAATTTTCTCTCCTTTCCTAATACTAGACCATTTATCAGAATTTTGTGCTATTTTGTTGTTCACTTGACTCTAGAAGTTTATTCCATAAATCTTCGGAATATCTTCTTTTCTCTTCCCAGCAACTTTTCTTGTATTTAGTTTTTAGTTTTTGTAAATTCTGAAGTGAGATGGTGGTGGGTCTTTTTCCTTGTCTTTGAGCCTGAGACACTACACTGGCTTCTCTTGTTATTTGAGCTTTTTGCCTCCATAATTCGTTTGTTATACCTGGGATTCTTAATACTACCCCCTCCATCAATATATTTTAACTGTTAGTCTTTTAATGGGAATTTAGCTAGCAATCTCTCAAATATTGCCACTCTATTACTCTATTCTTGAATTCTTAATCTCCTGCCTCTTGCAGAGAATTGCTTTTTATACACTCAAATGATCCAGCAGCGTAATAGACTTCCGCCATTATTTCGTTAATCCTCTCACCTCGCCATTTTAAGTGTTTTAAATCAAATGTTATTGGTGGAGACATTAAAGTTTTTGTGATTGGAATATGTGTATTATTATGATGGATCCCAATTAATTGTGGGAAATGATCACTCTCTGAACGTGGTTGGATGTACACATTTTCTACATCAAGTAATGCAGCCTAATTAATTACAAAATAATCAGTTTTAGAACTTTTTGTGCCACTTACAAAGGTCATCGATGGCGGGGAATCCCCCACTGAATTTCCATTAAGAATTTGGAATCCTAGTTTCTCCAATTTTTTCCTAAACATAACCCTGATCCGATTATTCCCCTTTGCACCAGTTTTGCTAAAATCTGTATTAAAATCCCCACTTATCAGTATTATTGCTGAGTTATATTGCTGCTGCAATGATTTTAATGTTTGAATCAATATTGCCATATAACCCTCTTTCTTTGCTTTATTCGGATGTAAATAAACATTTATGAGCAACAGAACCTTACAAGGCTTATTTATTCCCTTTGTGATAGCTTTGATAACTTGAAGCCAATTAAGACCCATATCCAATTTCTCCGTAACCCAATTGTATTTAACTGAGCAATATGTAGTGAGACCTCCTTTTGAGTGACCATATTTCTGGGATTTTTCCATTGGGCAATGAAACCCTACAAACTCCACTATGTACAGTGCCTCCAGGCACCATGTTTCCTGTAGAAGAAAGAGATCATAATTCTGCAAAAAGGATCTTGTATCCTCCTCTTGTAAGATGTTACTCAAACCATGTACATTCCATGAACAGATATTCAAAATGGATTGTTGTGATTGAATTATTCGAACTTTATTGTCAGGATCTACTAAGAATTACGTCTATGTGTTGCCTTTCCCCCCTCTGGCTATGAATGAGCATATGAGCTTTCTGTCCGTAATCCATGGTGTCTCTGGAGCTTTTTTTTATTATTGTTTTTTTTTTTAAAATTTTTTTAGAACAATCAACTGCAAGACACAGCTGTGCAATGTTACATACACGTAATACACTTTGTTATTGGTGGCCAATAATAACTATCTCAAATGGTGCAGATATCGGAAACAGACAATTATAAGACTCGCATAACCACTGGTCACATTTTGCACATGTTAGTTTTACAGTCAGTCATGTCCCCAGAGGGCTCCATAACATGCTGATTATGACATACTCATTCTATATATAATTACCGCAGTCATTATCTCAATTGTTATCAGTCTGTTGCATCGTTGCTGCTGTCTGAGGCATTGTGCCGGTAGGTATTGTACATTTCCCAGAAGTGTTTGGGCCTATTTGGTAGGGGGAGAAGGTCGCTATACAGTTCTGACTGTGTGCTACATTATGTCATGTCCCTTTCCCATTGCTGAATCGTGGGTAGTGGACCTCGAGACCAATTGATCGCCACCCTACGCTTAGCCAGCAACATTCCCATATTGATCAAACGTCGTACCCCTTTGGGTATTAACTTAGAATAAAAGCCAGAGCTGGGTCCGGTTCTAAAGTCATCTTAGTGATGTGGCTTAATTCCTTAAATACAGATTCCCAGTACGCTGCGATGCCAGGGCAGGTCCAGGAAAGATAGAGGAAGTCTGCTGTGTACCCTTGACAACGGTCGCAGATCTCATTGTCTCTTAACCCGTATCTATGTAGCCTTTCAGGGGTGTAATATACCCGATTTAGATATTTAAGGTGAAACAGCCGGTGTCTATCATTAAGTGAAACACGCTCGGTGCTAGTGCAACAGTAGGTCCACATAGCATCATCCATTTCTATGGATAAATCGCGCTGCCATGCCAAGCGGGCCTTTGTATAGTGATTCGCTCTATATGACATAGATATAGTGTAAAGTTTGGATACTATGCTCTTTGGAGAGGTAGCCCGTATTACGCATGTTAAAGCTAGTAGCTCCGGAGGTTCAAAGTAATCGTCCCCAAGTAATTCTCATAGTGCTGTGCGCGTTCTGTAAAATTGAAATTGCGTCAATGTGATTGGCACTGAGTCAGCTGTATCAAATTCCTCCCATCTTTTTGCAACCCCGCCTTCACACAGATCCCCACTGTGTGTATGCCCATAGTGTTAAGTGTGCGGTTGACTCCTCTGTCCTTGCAAGGTGCAAGCCACGTGCACCACTCTAGCCGGCCTTTTGGCGAATATAGAATAGCACCAGCTTCTTGCTGCAATAGGTATTGCCATGCATGTGTTGTGGAATTAATAGAGTCAAGAATACAAGTTCTCCAATTAGCAATCTGAAACAGCATAGCCGGAATTGGGAGCGGTACAGCAACCTCCGATTCAATTCTGAGGTGGGGTATGTCAGAGGAACCATGTATCCAGCAGTGAGCGTGCGAGCATTGCGTGGCTCTGTAATATAAATCGAAATCTGGTGTTCCCAGACCACCCATAGAATATGGTAAAATCAGGATTTTCCACTTGACACACGGTTGCTTACCAGCCCATGCCAATCTAATCATCAAGAAGACACGGGGGATCACCATGGGAATATTAGTAAATACAAATAATAGGCGCGGCAATGCCACCATCTTCATAATGGATATTCTACCTAGTAGGGATAGAGGAAGTTTAATCCATCTTTCCACATCGTCTTCAAGCTTACTAAAGGTCACCCCATAATTTTCCCTGAACACTGTTTCGGAATCCCAAATAACGTACTGCTTCTGTGGTCCATAAGAGAGGGTAATCTAGTTCAAACTGAGGCGTGCATGGTGTAAGTGGAAAGATGATAGACTTCGGCCAGTTAACGTGCAGGCCAGACAATCCTCCAAAACGTACCACCTCACGGAGTACTGCCGAGAGGTTGGTTTCAGGGTGTCTGATATAAAGAAGTGTGTCATCCGTGTAAGTGGAAACTATAATTTTATAGCACGGATAGGATATTCCCCGGTTTTGGTGATATTCTCGCAACGCACAAGCCAATGACTCTGCCACTAAGGCGTAAAGTAATGGCGACAATGGGCAGCCTTGGCGCGTGCCCCTGGAGATATATATTGGGCCTGTAACTATTTTGCCAATTTTGATCCTAGCTGTGGGTTTACTATACAGAACGCCCAATAGCTGGAGGAAAACAGGTCCCACTCCCATCCTACTCAGCACCTGCATCATGAACGGCCATTCTACAGAGTCGAATGCCTTCTCTATGTCTAGGAAGACAGCAGCTGCTGGAGTTTTCGGTCTAGTGTGTTGCAGGACTCTGAAGACAGTATGTATGTTGTAAGTTAGATTCCTTCCGGGGAAAAACCCCGCATGCTCCGGTGCGACCAAAGTCGCTACGAGTGGAACCAGTCTATTAGCCAGGATTTTAGCGAACAGCTTTGTGTCCACATTAAGCAGGGACAAAGGGCGATACGAGGTGCAATCCTCCGGGGACTTACCAGGCTTAAGGAGAGCTACTATCACAGCCTCTGACATAGTGGGCGGCATAGTACCGTTGACACACATATCATCAAATAGCGTAGCTAGTTGTGGGAGCAGTAAATCAATAAACACCCTACAGAACGTGACAGTAAGGCCATCCGAACCGGGAGCACTCCCCGCACGCATGCTGGATAAGGCTAGGAGTATTTTGTCCCTCTCAATGGGTCTCATAAGGAATTCCCTGTGCGTTTTAGATAGCCACGGTAGTTTGATATGTGCCAAGTAGTCGAGTATGTCTTCTACCGGAGCAGTGTCATGGGTGGCATATAGTTCTGAATAATATTGCCGGAATCTATCCGGTATCTCCTTGTCATCAGTTAAACACATGCCCTCAGCTGATCGAACCTCCGTCATTAGCGTCGCTTCCCTTCTTTTTTTGAGTAACTGTGCTAATACTGTGCCAGGTCTCTCACTCTCTCCATATGCCCTAGCTGTGGCATATTTGCCCAAATGTTGAATTTCGTCATCCGCCACCGTATTATATTCTCCAAGTAATTCTGCAAGTTCCTTCTCTGCCATACTATCTATGCCCGACAAGAGGCGGCGCTCAATGATCCTAATCATCCCCTCTAAATCTGCCAGTCGGTTGCGTATGGATCTCTAAGTAACCATGAATGCTTCGAGATGGTGATCCCCCTAATATAGACCTTGAAGGATCCCCAAACAATTTGATAGTCCTCAACAGAGCCCACATTTTTGTCGAAGGTCTCTATAGCCTCGGCCAGTTCCTCTTTAAAAACTGCATCTAGGAGTGAATAGGCAGTAAACCGCCAGGTGAAAGGGGGGATACATCTGCATGGACTGTCAAGCACCAGTAGAACCGATGAGTGATCAGAGAGAGTACGAGGCAACACCTGACATGCACGGACCCTATCACAGAGTGAAGTAGTTGCAAGTAAATAATCTATGCGCGTGTGTATATTATGATATGCAGAATAATGTGTATAGCCTCCCTGATGAGGGTGTGTCCGTCGCCACATATCTTGTAAATCAAACCTAACTAACAAACTTTCGAGCTCCCTGGCAGCTGCTGTGGTGCGTCTCACTGGTCCCCCGATCTGTCCAAACTGGGGTCTCGGATCAAATTAAGGTCCCCCCCATACCTGTGGGTCACCACCGTGACAGCCCACTCTCTGGGCTAGCGCAGAAAATAATTCCGGGTTGTCAAAGTTCGGGCCATATATATTAACCAGAAGTATATCCATGCCCTTCCCCTTGCACTTTGTAAGAACATACCTGCCGTCAGTGTCAGTAGCCAACGGTGTGATGACTAGAGCCGACTTGGGGTTAACCCATGTGAGGACCCCCGCGCGTGCGTGGTAAAGCCTGCAGCGTGGATGTTACCAAGTAGGCCTCTGTAGTTTAACAGAGGAGAATTAAGTGGTAAATGTGTTTCTTGCAGGAATGCCACATCAATGAAATGCCTCTGCAGATATGATAGGACTTAGCAGATTTTTCTATGGTCATTTAGTCCTCGGACATTCCAGGTGAGTGTTCTAAGTGTGTCTGCACCAGAGTCACGCCCGTCTTCCTTCAATCGTGTCTGTGGATCATTCAGTGTGGCCATAACTCAGTGTTGTATAGTACAATAGAGCCTTGCAGAAAGTGAAAAAACATGGTATTTGCATAACACATTGCCTGTGTCCCAACTCCCAACCTCCCCCACCCACATCAAGGCCCCCCCAAGCAGGACCTGACGAGAAAAGACCCAACATGTCCCATCAAAACAAACTTTCATACTACTGATCCAAATCAAATTAAACCCCCCAACCGCAGTACCGCCCACCAAAATGTAGCAATAACAATCTCCCCAGTGTGTGATTCACTCACAGGCGGAGGTTGCCTACAATGAGTTTTCAATCCAATCGTTAGTAATGAACGGTCCCCTCCGCACTACAACTAAACAAAATACATATCAGACAGTCGGCATAATAATTTTATCAAACAAAGGGCCTCGCCTATCCAAATATCGTGCCTTAGCCCCTCCAATTCCCTAAGGTAAGAGGTGTACTCATAGAAGTTGTGGTACAAAACGAGCAAATAGGGGGCCTAAATATCCCCCTAGAGTACGCGTATGTCCGGGGAAGGTCGTAGCCTATTTCTTAATCATAAGCCCCCACATGCACTCGTGTCTTATCTGAATCGTGGACGATCTGGTGTTCAGTCCTGCTCCTCCAATGAGCCCCCCACCACTCTGGACCAGGCACCCTTGTCCGGGCTGTGCCGCTGCTCTCTGGACCAGTCTTTTATTGCTTTTTGCAGAGTCTTTGGGTCAGTAAAAATGAACGACCTCCCTTGACGATTGACTCGGAGGAGAGCCGGATACAGCATCGCATAGTCAATGTTCTTGTCCTTCAACTGCTTCTTTAGTGGGGCAAACTGGCGACGTGCCTCTTGAACCTTCATGGTGAAATCTGGAAACAAGGCAAGCGTAGATCCCTCGTAGTGTAGAGTCTGCTTTTCCCTGGCGACTCTCAACACCGCAGCTCTGTCGCGATAGTTAAGCAATTTAGCTATTATTGGTCATGGAGGAGCACCTGGTGCTGGCCTAGGACCCAAGGAACAATGCGCCCTTTTGACAACAAACATGGACGAGAAAGTGTCACTGACCAACAGCGTTATCAGCAATTTCTCTACAAACTGTTCCATATTACCCATAGGCGTTGACTCCAGCAGGCCCGTGATCCGCAGGTTACTTCTCCGGGACCTTGCCTCTAAATCCTCAGCCTTGTCCTGCAGCGACTGAAGCATCTTCTCCATACTTTTGCGGCCTGTGTCCATGTCCGTCTGCGGCTCCTCAACCTCCGTATGCGACGTTCAGCCATGTCAATGCCCTCCGCGTGTTTGTCTATCCTTTCCGACATCCTATCCATACGATAAGAGAGGGAATCGATCTTCGTACCCAAGACTGATAACGAGCTTTGAAGACCCTTCTCCATCGAGGCTAGCATGATCCTAATGTTGCCGTCCTGCCGGCCCAGCTCCCTCCCACCGCCTGTGTCTCTTTCATCCGCTGAAAGCACACGGTCCCTGGGCTTGCGCTGTTCGAATGATACTTTTTGCTGTATTTTCTCCGTTCTGCCCATAGTGATTGAGCACTGTTGCACGCACAAAAGTCCCAAGAGCCAACGCGGGTCTCCCCGGGAGCAACGTAGAGCTTAGCAGGATAAACCTTGCAGGGGGTGAATTTCAGCACTGTAAGTCTCGCTACCCACAGGTACAGCAGTTCAGCTAGAGCAGCCGTTCTCATATACCCAGAGCAACCAGCAGTGATATCAACGTATCAGGGGGCACCCCCGTCCGCTCTACGTAATCCTCCTAGCAGGGCAGAGCTCACCCAGGGCAATTGGGTGTTTTCCCAGGAGGGAACACCACAGGTTCTAGGTGGTCAGGGCTGCCGGTGTCTGCAAGGCGCCGAGAGATCACAAGTGGTGTTGGTGCAATCAAGTCTCCTGGGCAGTGCTGGAGAGAACCTGACCCCACTTCGCTGGAAAACCGAGAACACACTCAGGGTATAGGCCTCGGGGGGGGGGATTGCACTACTCTCCCCCTTTCCCCCAAGGCCCCCTCTGTAGCACACCAAGGGAGAGGCCGCTCCATAGGATGTTGCGTACTCGGAGCTCAGTCAAGTGCGTAGGGTACGTTCCCCACCAACTCCGCTTCCCAAGCGCTGCCTTCAGTGGGCCGCCGTAGCTACTTTCGCACCTCCTCCACTATCTCTGCAGCCTCCAGCCTCTAATGCCACCGATCATAGTACGCACCTGCACACATGCCCGCTAGGTGCTCTTCTCGATTCGCGGCCAGCTGCTGTTATAAGAGCCCGGCCGCGTCACTTCTGCTTTCCGGCCGGCTCACACAGGCCCGCGCACCCAGCCGGGTCACACTTCTGGTCTGCTGAGAATGCACCCGGGGATGCGCGGCCTAATCGGCGGCCCGTCGCTGCTCGATGCATGCAGCGCTCCCACACCTTCCTGGAGCAGGCCGGAGGGCCCCGTAGACAGCAGTGCCGTTCTGCAATGCGGGGCAGCGCTCGGCGAAGCCTATGCACCACGCTAATGTCGGATATGTGCAGGATCATGTAGTGTAAGTGCAGAGCCCTTTCTTTAGGCAGCCATCTTCGGTGCCAGCAAGCTCCGCCCCGTGTCTCTGGAGCTTTTATTCAGGGTCTTCACAAAGGTTACATTTTCAAGTGATCTTGTTTTATTTCCTGATCCCACTGCTCCCCTTTACACTGTTCCTTTTGATGCGAGTAATCCTTCTCTTGTTGTGACAGGTTGGAGAGGACCAGGATATCTCAGAGGTTCATATTTTTGTAACTCGATACCCCATGAATTAAAGGTGAGTTGTTTTTCCATTATTTGTTCTGCTATAGCTGTCGTCGCCCAAGTTGTAAGGTTTGCTTCTCTATCATTTCTATGAGAATGTGGTCCAAATTCCACTGAAGACAAGTCTATAGAGGTAATGTATGTTAACTCTTCAATATAATTTATGAGCTTTTTAATGGTTCCTCTGTTTAAGTTATCAAAAGCCCCCTTTGAATTATAATTAGGGATGAATAGCACTTTATTTCACTGAATGACATACTCATCTTTGGGCACGGACCTCATTGTCCGTCTGTCCTCTTGAACATCAATATGCTTGATTTGTTGAGATGCTGTTGAATTATTTTCAAGGAAGCCAATCCGTTGTTGTATTTCTCCCATTGAGGAGTCAAAAATTGACCCTGTCTTTGGGATTTCCAGCTTCTTCCTTGTGGATTTTATTTCATTCTGTTGATCTGGATTTTTATCCCGGTTAATTTCTACAGAAAGGCCCTCTTTTTTTTGGTTGGTCTAGCACCTGCTGCACCTCTTTAGATGTTTCTTGGTTGTCTTTCCCCTTTGCTTGACGAGGCAACTTTATTTTTAATTTTTTTGAATTTTGTTTGTTCCTGCATAGATCCATGTTGAGGCTCCCATTGCCCTACCAGCGGAGTGTCTGTTTGCTTGCTCTGAATCCATCCAAGCTCCAGATTCCCTAGATTAGTGTTATCTATGGTCTCCATTGTTACACCCTTAGAATCTACTTCCTCTACCTTACACTTCTCAGGGTCCAGCTCCCGTTTATGATTTTTAGCGAACAATTGCATTATGGAATTCTGTTGCACTGTTTTCCCTTGTTTCCGTGCTTTCCTTTGCCTTTTCCTCTCCCTTTTTGTGGAGACTTTCTCTATTTTTGTTTTTTCATGGCTTTCAACTGAGTGGGTCTCATTATCCTTTACCTCAATTACTTGGTTAGAGAAACTGGTCTCTCCATCGCCCAGGAACAAAGTAATTTGAGAGAATTTATTCCAAAATTGTCGCACATGCAAATATGTGCAAAAGGTCACAGCAGAATTGTTATTGAGCAAAATTAGGACAATGTAAGAAAAATGTGTAGCTTTGTTACTTGGGCCTAACCCGGGCATATAACACCCACTTTTCATACTAAGGGTCGATATATGAAAGCTATCTAAAAGCCAGCAGGCCATAATGAAATGAAAACTAAAAAGGTCTAAAACTATTTTTCAAACCATTTAAAAGAAAGCTTCCCTTTAAAATATTCATGAAAACTTTTAAAATTCATTATACTTATTGAAACCCCAAGCACTCAGAAAACCACGGTGCCTGGAAAAATAAGGCAAAAAATGTTTTGATTCTTTTTGTTAAAAAAACAGGCCAAATTGTTCCAACCAACTGGACAAGC
The DNA here is from genome assembly GCF_964204655.1 of Triturus cristatus. Taxonomy (NCBI): domain Eukaryota; kingdom Metazoa; phylum Chordata; class Amphibia; order Caudata; family Salamandridae; genus Triturus; species Triturus cristatus. The sequence goes on from NC_140590.1 coordinate 1,367,371,683, forward strand.
CAATTAGTTATGTGTTGTGAGTGATAGTCGTAACATTGCTGTTACAGGCAATCACAGACGACGTTCCTAGGGGCACACCTCAAAGCAGGTTTATGGAGCAAAGCTGATTCCATCCAGTTCCTACAGCAGCCACTGAGGGAGGGACTGCATCCTGTGAGTGTATTGTAGAGCTGGTATTCAGTTCACTGCAGCCAAAGCATCCCAGGGTGGCTTGAAGAACGCATTCATCAGCAATGGAACACGTTGTGTACAAGAATACTCATGGACCTTTAAGGGTCCATCAATATTCAATGTTCAGTGGTGCAACTGATTGTGATCCGAGGCATAGATCGAATGCGCACTCATGGCTGCAAAGCAGACAATGGAATACAGGTTGTACACAGTGAAGCCAAACAGGCCTGAAGGACAAGAACCAGTGCTCGCTCAGTTCTCAAAGCTGAGGTGTGTCGAAGCAATGTGTCATGAACTCACAACATTGCAGCACAGCCAGTGCTGTCTACATTCTGGGTTGCACTGGGACGTCCATTGCAGAGCAGAAAAATTTAAATCAGGATTCCAGCTGCAAGACAAAAACCTCCAAAGACCTCCAAAAATGCTTCCCAGCACAGAGTGTGTGAATAAGAGAACTACTCTGAAAATCGCCTGAAGGGTGCAAACCAGTCCAGAGCCAATATATTTTAAAAAGTGCACAATTCCCTTTGTATCACACATATTAAAGATACAGTGGACCAGCTCCCCAAAATGCAGTGGGAAGTTAGTATGGAGAAGCTCATGTATCTCGTACGAGGACCTTGCAACCTAGAGATCAAATGTCTCTCTGGCTGATGGTAAGGTCACACTTTTTTGAAAAAACATGGAATTCAGTTTGCTCAGAGAATCAAAGCATATGTTGTAAACATTTATTGAAGGCCATGACATTGCCTCCCTAATTTGCGTAGGCAGGTGGAAACAGCACTTGTGTGCAACAAGTGACTATAGAATTAACGGTTACCAGATAAGCGATGCCCGGTTCCATTCCAGCAACTTGGATCTTTCAGCATCAAATAGCTCCTTTCCAGAGCAGCTTGTAAACTGGACGAATCAGGGCAGCTGGAGAACCCTTCAGATAACAGGACAAGTTTGCAACCGAAGCATTGCATGCCCTGTGAAGTGAAATGTCCCTGCAAACTAAGGACCCACTTAAAGCATCCTCACAGTAGGAACCACTAAGGAAAACATCTGTGTCCCCATTCCTGCATCTAAACCTGAATGGTAATTCCTAGTATTCATGCACAGAACCTCCTAGTACTTCATATCTGCCTACTTGATGGTACTATAGACAGTATTGGAATTGAAAAGTTGTGATCGATAGGATGATATACCCATGGAATATCCAGTCATCGGATGGTGTTTCAGCCACGGTGAAAGGTAATTGGTCTAATTTTAAAATCTGCAACATGGTATATATTGCATCTATTCATGCCATTACTATCTGTCATTCACCGTTAGATCATATGCAGAAAACAGACTTGTGCTGTTGTTATAACGTCATGGCACGTGGCCAGAACGTAATGTTTGAAGCGTCCAGTTTAATAATACAATGGACCGGAGTTGTGATTGTCCATGTTGTAAAGTAGACATCTCTTGCTGTATTATGTCAATCGCAGAAGATACTATTTTGCTCAGTAGATACATTCTGGATATTAACGTGGTCATACCATGGTCAACCAAGGTCAAAGACTTTTCTAAATTAACGCTATTATTCTTGCCCAATCTCTCAGCAGCTTCCTGTTGAGAAACTTTCCACAGCTTATTGTATATTGCATACAAGAAGCGCTCTTGACGTGGGTTCTGGGGACCTAATAGAAAATACCTGGGATCCATGTCATCAGAAAGAAGGGACAAGTATTGCTTCACCTGAGAAAGTCTTGAGATTTTTAGCCAATCAAGTCACAACTTCCCAACACTATATGATGCCATCAACCCAAAGCGTTCTGACTATGCATATCGTTGATCAGGTCTATTGATTCTAAACCCTTCGGTGTTGCCCAGGAATCTAGATTGAAGCCCATTTGTGTCCACAGGCCAAACCAACCATCCCTTCCCATTCGGGTCAGATGAATTGTAAGAACCATTTTTCATTCCACTGCAGTGTGTAAAATGCTGCCAGTTCTCAAAGCCTGAGAATGTGGGAATACAAGGTGTGTTCAAATCCTTCATCATTGGCTATTCCAAGACAGGAAGTCTATTGCATTGTGCTATTCGGGAAAATTATTTGATGTGGTATGAGACATGCTCTGAATAAGGCCTCAGTTCCCTGAAGCTACCAATATTTTGTCCCCAGACAGATTTTGTGTCTATGGTGTCTTTCCAAAAGTTGAAACCCTGTACAGACAGTTGGGAAATAAAGGAAGCAGAGTATATCAGCTTGGTGTTTCTTAGCATATTTTAAGCCGATAGTAGTAAGAGGCTGGGTTTGACATGTTAAACCAGAAAAATAAGCAAACTCTTGTGCAATGAATAAGTCCAACTCTGTTTCAACCCAAATGAGAGAGTTTGACCTGTAATGGGCTGCTGTTACTGAAGAAGAAGAGAAACACTATTTGAGATTTCTTTTGCTTAGATTTATGTTTGTTAACTAAACTGACTGGTATGGACCCTGAACATTAGGAACCAGAAAAAAAGGAGTTGGCGCTGCAAGTAAATCTCGCTAAGTATGAAATGAAGGGTCAATCCCCTTCAGGAAAAATAATCGCCCAACAGGCCTCAAACATTGCAAATCATCAAATCAAGTTTACAAATTAATTGAGTACCCTCCCTTACTGTTTGCCACCACATTAATCATCAATCATCACTCAGAATCACTCAATAATATATCACTCATTGGTGAAATAGTTAGCTGTTCCAAGTACAGTGGTAAATAATTGTATCTCCACTTTGATGCAAGCAACACACCCTGGGAAGTCTTGTAAATCAAATGATCTGGGGCAGTCCTGGTAGGGGATACTTAAGGATAGGCATGGGATGGAAGCAGGCATTGTCTCTGATGTCCTTGAATGGAATGGGAAGGCTTCTTCACTACACACTGGTCCAACTCCAATCTGGCCATACAGGTGACTAAAATTGGTGGGCCTGCATTAATCAGTCAAACACAAACAAAATATATAATGCTCCTCTAGTTATATACATTTTCTTTGGCATGGCAGTTTGACGATAAATAATTAAAAAGTTCCACGGTGGCCTACTCTCAGTCAAAGAAGTTAAGTTCATCATCAAACTCAGGATGGTTCGCTCAGAAGTTGATCAGCTAACACACTTTAGTCTCACCAACAACCCTCATCCTCCTCCTGTGGTATTTCAAGAACAGTGTAATTGTGTGGTATCAAGTGTTGGTTCCTGTTGATCATTATCAATCCCTTCACATTTTGAGGTGAGAGTGTGGTCCTTCTCACTGTGACAATTGAGCCAGTGCACTGACCACATGCTCAGCAGACACACAGGCTACCGGACAGGTCAGATACTTTATTGCCAGCCTGCTGAGCTCTGGCCTGTGACCCATACCATTACAACAATGGGGTTTGATTCACATAGACCTCTCTTGAGTCATACAGATTGTACTGGAACTTCCTCTGAATGGTCATTGGTGCTGGCACTTGCTCGACCTTGTATGCATTCACCTCTTCACTGAACTTAAGGCCTGTCATTTTAAACCAAGCCAATGCAGAGTTTGGGGCCAATTCTTCTGTTCCTGTTGTCATTGCCACTGGTGTTCTTATTGATGGTGTTGCCTGCTGTGAGACAACAGGACTACCATCTCTGGGAGTTGAAGGCATCACCCCAGAACTTCAGCTCAGGAGTGGGACTCCAATGTCCAGCCATTCTTCTTCCAGGTCTCTGGCTCAGTCAACAATCCACGTCTCCTATTGTGAAAACTCCTGCTTCTGAAAAAGGAATGGAAGTGGCCAGTATTTTTTGTACCATAGATCAAGTATTGTGGCGCAGATGTACTCTTTGGACGACACAACATCTCTTTGCAGCCTTGTATCATCAGCTAAGCTAAAGATTAAGCTCTGAATTAACTTGTGCGAACCTTCATTTTCGTTCACACATGTGAACCTTTCAGATACCTTTTTTAACTGGTCCTGCAAAAGATGCAACAACGGGATAGCTTGGCCAAAGTACTGTCCTTTTTTCTGACTTCCCGTGTGAAAACCTCGAAAGGAAGTAGCATCTTTGCCAGGTATTTGACTAGACCCCATTTGGCCATCCTAATGGTCATGCTTGTCCCAATTGCATCCCCTCCTCTTTGAATGACATATTCATTGGTTTGTTTGTACTGCTCAAATAGATTTTGCTTTATGTAATAGGTCGAGTTCCAATGTGTTAGCAGCTCCTGTATTAGGGCTTTAACTGGTACTCTGTTAGCACACTCAATGGTCCTCAACTGCATCCAAGCTTTAAAAGAATGGCTGAAATAGTGCAGATTCTTCCGCTCTTGGCCAGTAAGGTACTGACTAGGTCTTCTTGTTTGTGAAAGTCCTGCAAAATGATGTTGATGCAATGCACCAAACACAGGAACCTGAAATAGCCACCATCTGCCATGGCCTTAACTATAATACCGTCATTTTCCTTGGCAGTAAATCCAATTCTGAGACCTCTGGGCCACAGCCATGCAAACACTAGGCCTGGGTGAAGTGGTAACAAAAACTCTGCAAACTATGCGGAATTCCGCGTGCGGGCAGAGTTGCTTGCCATGCCCGTTCGCATTACGTTTTCCATCGAATGTAACCAATGTGCGTTCTCACACCGGAAATCACACACAAACAGCACCACACAGTTTGCATGGGCGCGGCCAACTTGGTTTTCTCTGTTTTATGGTGCTGGGACTATTTTTCAATCTCCTCCTAATCTTCTTAATCCTACCCCTCTAAAAACCTATCTACCCCTCATTTTTTATTATATCCTTACCCTGTGTCTTTGTACTTTATTTTCAGCTTTACTTTCATTTTCCTCCTTCTTATTCATTCTTTTACTTTCTTCTCTTCACCAGCCCCCACCCAGCACCATGGCAGAACAGGGAAGTGGCAGTGGCAGGCCCCCCGAACCACTAGCCGCAGCCGTCTACCTTTGTGGTGGCCCATGCAGAGAAGGGGTGCAGCCCTGCGCACTATTCACAGAGGTGGAGGTGGCAGCACGATTTTTAGGTTGAGCTAGGCAGCTCATGAGCTGTCTCTTCCAAGACCTGCTGTAATTACTCAGTAGGCTTGCCGTCAGGTTATCTTCTTGCTATTGGCCGCTTGCATTTTGACTTGAACATTCTTCATTTTGAAGGGTTAAAGGCATGTATTTGTCATGTATCTTTTACAGTTGCCCCTCCCCGAAAGCAGCGAGTAATTACAATCTTACTCCACGAATTAGGATTCTAGCATGTGTTTTCGGAATTTCTTTTTTTGTTATTTTGGCTGAAAAGGCATTCAAAAGATACTTTGTGTTGGCTGAAAAAGAATTCATACGATCTTTTGTGTTGGCTGAAAATGTATTAATACGATTTGTGTTTATTTTTTGGCGTTTAACAGGCATTGTTTTTGTTTTTATAGCACGCAAAATAAAAAAAAAAATATTCCTGAAATGGTATTTAAACGTTCATTTGTTTTCTTTTTAGGGTATGCAAAATAAAAAACTAACCTTAAAAAGGTATTTAAGCGTTCATTCGTTTTGCTATTATGTTTTGTTTCCGTCCCCTGCTATGTTGAGGAGATGCTGACGAGCACACGCCCAACTCGATGTGGCATAACAGCAACATCTATGCACTTTGGTGCTGGGGAGCAATGTTCGAGTTATGATGTTAACATCCAGTCTCTTCGCTCAAAATAGTAAATCTTTTTATGTTATCAAAAATATAAATGTATCATTGTGTAATGTAGCTAGTGGTCCTGTAAAGAACTTCATTACGTTTGTGTTTCTTTTTGGTTACAATTTGTGTTATAAATTGCTTTGTGTTTGTGTTTATTTTTTGGTCTATAAAATGAGTTTCTGTAAGTGTTTGCGTTTCTATTTAGGCCATGCAAAATAAAAAAAAGTATGTTTTAAAATGTATTGAAATGTTTGTTTGTTTTTTGGTTATATTTTGTTCCCATCTATGCCATGTTGAGGAGATGTCCACAGGCACACAGTTATGGATATGGCATAACAGCAACATTTATGTATTTTAGTGCTGAGGATCAAGGTTCAAGTCTGGTGAGCAAGGTTTTAGTATTGATGTTAACTTCACATCCTGTAATTCTGGTCCATTTTTAAACTTCCTTATGTTTACTAAAAAAAATTCTGTGTAATGTTTGAAGTGTTCCTGTAAAACGCTGCAATGCTTTTGAAATCTCTTAGCGATATATACAAATATTATGGTGTAACAGCTAAAGTTGCCAACTTTGGAGATGGGGAATAAGGTTCACGTTTTAGCGTGACTTAAATATGGTGTAATTCTGGTGAAAAACGTACTTAGCAAGGAGGCTAGAGCTTTCACGATGACTAGCACTATGATATCACAACAAGGGGCAATGTGACTTCACAATGACCAGCACTGTGGCAACATAACGAGGGTCATTGTGACATATTTCCATTGTTGACTCTGGCATCAAAGTAACAAACACTGTCACATCACAGTAATGAGCACTGTCTCACCATAGCAGCATGCACTAGGACATAGCAATTCGCTCTGTGAAATCATAACAAGGGGCACTGTTCCATCAGAGAGCGGCTCATTCTCACATCATAGAAAGCCCTACTGCGTCATCACAGCAAGAGTTGCTGTGACCTCACAGAAACCATCACTGTGACTTCACAGATGGGCCCTTTCACATCACGCCAAAGGGACACTGTGATATCAAATCAAGAGGAACTGTGTCGGAGCAAAGAATACTATGAGATCACATGAGTAGGTGTGACATCATCGCATTTGACATTATGTCCTCACATCAAAGAGCACTGCGACATCACGTTAAAATGCAACCACGCTGTGTGACATTACAGCAACAAGCATTGTAACAGCACAGAAGGAGTAATGCAGCATCATATCATGGGGCGCTTTGCCATCGCAAAAGGGACACTGCAACATCACAGCAAAAGGCACTGTGACACCTGACTAATTATCCGCCCCGTCTGACAACGGCCCCGTGTGGCGGAGTAGCAGCGGTCACCATCCCGCTTCTCCTGACTTGCCCCGAGGGTCGGAAACCGGCGATACGGGCCCCGGAGCAGTGTGGCCTGTTTACAAGTTCGGAGCCGGGACCCACAGTGAACGGGGAAACCGGGAGAAAGACCCGATCGTCTTGACGGCCTCCGGCGGTGGCGCCGAACTCTGAGGGTGCCACCGCGGTTTAGAAGGAGCCCCACGGTGGAGCGGAGACCGAGGTCCCGGTGTTTCCATGGTGACCGGAGGCCCGCGAGGAGACACTGGTGAGGCGGAGTGACACAGTTCCTGAAGCGGGCATAGTGCGCAACAGCCGTGAGTTTGCAAATGGCGGCGGCGCACCCATAATCAGCGGTATGTTCTGCCTCACTCCCCTGCTTGGTGCAGACTGACGCTGCAGCAACATACTACCACTGACCTTGCTGAGCCCACCGGCTGTCCCCAGGTGATGTTGACCGGTACCCCAGGGGTCCTAAGAAGTACAGTATGAAGCTGATGGGCCGCCTGGGATACACCCAATAATTGAAGCTGTTTAAGGCCAACAGAGTGAAAGACGACCCCACGGGTAGTCGGTGAGGGGTGCACGGCTGGGCATAATAGTAAATACCGCCCTTGTGACCTGCTATCAGCGAGACAGCCTAGCCCCCGGCACCACCGCCGCCACAGAGGACTGAACTGTAGGGCGCATTCCCCAGGTGGGTGCCAAAGATTGGTGTTGGGTCCCCCAGTGCCTGGAACCGACCATTGGGGCCCCTGCCGGCCGGCACATCTGTTCTGAGCTGGAAGAGGCTGCGCGTCCACCTGCCCTGGGTGCCCCAGGCTTGGTTTGGAGCAGACACTTGAAGTCAAAATGGGGCGTCCTAAAGGCTCGGGGCCCCGGTGGACGAAGCCGACGCAGACGAATAAACTGAACCGGTACACGGTATCAAAAGAAGCGCAGCAGAACAGACTATCTAGGGATGCCACCCAGGGGAACCTGGGGGACGAGGAACAGGAACTCTCGCTAAAAGATGTCTTGGAGGAGATTACCGGAGTCAAAACTTCAATAGAGCACAAAATAGACACTATGGTGATTGACATCAACCTTATCAGAGCCGATCCGGCGAAGCTCAATGAAAAGGTCAAACAGGTAGAAATAACAGCCCCCAGTCTTGTTGGAGATGTCTGAGAGCTGCAGGGGGAAGTCTGCGAGCTCCAAGAATCCTGCAAACTCACAGACCTCAAGCTGAACGACTATGAAGGCCGCCTCTGGCGCAATAACTTCCGCATTTTGGGTGTCCCTGAGAAATCGGAGAGGCAATCCCCAGAACTTTTTGTCCTGGATCTCATTCTCAAACATCTGCAACCCAAAGGCCTCAGTAAGTTCTTTGTCATTGAGCGAGCTCACAGGGTCCTGGGCAGCCGTCCCAGACCGGGCGCTCCCCCGCGGGCCATGTTGGCTCGGGTCTTGAACTATCGGGACAGAGATGTTATTCTCCAGAACTCTAGATCGGGGGCGCCCCTTCGCTACGAAAATGCCGACATCTCCTTTTTCCCAGACTTCACGCAGAGAGTGCAGAGGCAAAGGAGGTCATTCCTTTCTGTGAAGCGCGACCTCAGAGAGAGGGGACTGAAATACTCAATGCTGTTCCTGGCACGGCTCCGGGTCAAGGCGGAGGGCAGAGTGTAGTTCTTCGAGCAGCCTGAAGTAGTGGATTGACCATCGCGGGATGAGGAGCCCGAATGACCGTGGTGAAAGGGAGGGCGCAGACAGTCGACCTACCTGAGGGAGAGACTTGGCTGACAGCGACATTTGGACTGAGTAACGGGGATCTGGAGTTGGGTGGGCCTGAGAGGGTGGATTCTTGTCTCTGATTGAGGGGGCCTGTAAACTTAAATAGATTTGAGTTGTTCGCCTTCATGGGGACCTCCATGTGGTATGGTTGGGGGTCGGGGCACGGATCACTTTAATTTCCCCCTTTTTTTCATTTTTGATTTCTTACGAGGGCGACATACACTCTGCAAATTTTCAATGGGCAGTTTTAGGCCCAGAGTGCAGGGCAGCAGGGTGGGGGGTTGTTGGGAGGGGGTGTTTTGTTATGTTCTCATCAGATTCATTATTTCAGCAACGTCTATTGTAATCTTGGTTTTGGTTATATTCATTGTACCAGCAACATTTATAGTTATTTCTGCGGGGGAGGTTGGTATACACGTGGCTGCTCCTGTGACAAGAGCAGGGATATCTCCTACTCATACATGGCTACACAGGAAGACGTAGGGATTAAAGTGCTAAGTTGGAATGTCAATGGGCTGGAGGATAAGATCAAGTGTAGTGTCGTTCTTCAGTACATCAAGCGCCAGGCCCCAGATGTCATATTGCTTCAAGAAACCCATCTCATTGGTAATGCATGCAAAGCCCTACATAGAGGTGGCTACACAATGTTGGCTCATGCGGGATTCACCTCCAGTTCGAGGGGGGTGGGTATTATGGTGAGAAAATCCCTTCCCCTGATGGTGAGGTCAACTTGGATAGATGATCGGGGACGGTATGTAGGGTCTCGGGCACATGGGAAGGACACCACATCATACTACTGTCAGTTTATGTGCCGCCTGGCCTTCAGACCACCACCTTCAGGGATTTAGGGACCATATTGCTTACTATTCCGGAGAGCTTGTTGATATTGGGAGGGGACCTCAACTCAGTAGTCTCGGGTGAGTTGGACCGGCATCCCCCCGAGTTCTGAGCCCTGCGGCATGTTGGCTGCCTGAATTTCTTGAGACCTTGGGGCTGGTGGATAGATGGCGGATTTATCATCCAAATACAGCGCAGCACACCTTCCACTCCGGGGCACACGGGAACCTCTCGTGTATAGATCATTTTTTGGTTCCCGCATCTCAGGTAGCCCATATCCATGAGATTAGGCACTTAGCTAGGGGTATCTCCGCCCACTCGCCAGTATGGCTCCACATGGTTTTTAACTATAAACAGGTGGGGAAAAAAAAGAAAGTTTAATAGAGGCAGTTGCCAGAAAAATAAAAAAAAGAAAGTCCCTCAGCAGAAAGCAGCTCTGGTATTTTACTGACCTCTACTGGTCGTCTTCTATCAAGACAGTTAAATAGAAGCAGTTGAACAAGCAGAAAGCAATTCTGGAATTTTACTAACCTTTACTGGTCTTTTTCTATCAAGCCAGTTAAATAGAGGCAGTTGAACAGTTAAAAAAAGTCTCTAATCGGAAGGAGACAAGTCCTAGGGCTGAGCTCCAGAGCCCACAAAGTACATACACATATGAGTATATACTAAAGTATATACAAGAGGTCTCAAATGCTCGACCTAAAAAAAGAATGTTATGCATTCAATGCAAGCTGCTTGCTTTAGGCAGGTTACACAAATAAGCTTACTTTACTGGCTAATCAAAAATCTCACATTTGAATGATCACAATTTTAAAACAAAATCAGCACCATGCGTTAAAGGAAACCGTTAAAAAACATGCAGTAACTCTGAGCGAATGTATTGGTATTACACCAAGAAACCAATATCAGCTGCACAATAATATTTTAACTATTCAGTGCTTTTACAAACAAAACTACTTTCCACTACACTGTTTCTTAAACACACTGTACACTTAACAGCATTGCAACATTCCAGAAAAAAATTGAGTACAGAACAACTGTTAAATATAAACAACATCAATAAGACGTTCCCTGCTTTATAACTGAAACAAAAGTGGTAGCACAGTTTTTTATATTGGTATTTCTTATTTGTTTGCTTTTGTGCTTATTTTTTTCACTGCATTGGTGTTTACAATTGTTTATCGTTTGCTTGCAAAACTATCTTAACATTCGCTTCTTTTCCTGTTATCTCTTGTTTTCATCCATGCCATGTTGAGGAGATGTTCACTAGCACACATTCAAAAGGATGTGGCATAACAGAAACATCTATCAGCTTTGTTGCTGGGGAGCAAGGTTCGAGTCTTGGCATTAATTTATCTGCATCTAATTCTGGGAAAAACACTACATATTTCCATGTGCACAAAAACATTAATATAGCCTTGTATACTGTAACTAGTGGTCCTGCAAAGTGCTCCAAAACACTCATGATTGCTTTGCCCTACATACAACTGTAGAGGATGTGGCGTCATGCCAACATATATGAACTTTGGTGCTGGGGAGCAAGGTTCAAGTTCTGACGTTAATTTAATAGCCTTCCTTTATTTCTTTGAAAATTACTACTTTTTCAAGATTCTTTTCAATAAGAATTACACTTACATTTTCCATTTAATTTGTATTATTCCACATAGGCCTTAAGATTTACAACACCAAAAGCTCTAAATCAAACAATTGCGAGACCTATTGCATTTCTAATGCTTGTTTTATGTACAGCGTCATCTCCCATTCACCATGACAGCAGGAGGCAGGCCTTGTAGCAACATTGGGAGAGGGTGCACCAGATTGTTTGCCGCTGTTCGGGGATCAAGCTCACCTAACAACAGCTGATGCAGTGGTGGGCAGACATTTTGGACTGGGCCCTTGACCTGATAGACCTGCTGGCCATGGAGGTTGCGGGACTTTGTGAGTAATATATTTTTTTTAATTGTGTTCTATTTTTTTTCCCCAATTAGAAAGCATGCTGCTCACACTCAGATAAGTTAATTTTATGTCACAAAAATATTATGTGATTACCCTAGAGTAGACAAGTGCTCCGCGGCGCTACCTAATCCTACTTGTACTGTTGGCGCTCGCTTTGACTGTTTTTTTAAGAAGTCATGCAGAGACTCCTCTGTCCTGTCACTGAGATAGTGGTGTATTAGAAAGTGAGCTAGCACATTCTTCTTTCACTTCTCTGTGCCTTTATTTTTTGTAGCTCATACAGTCTCAACTACCAAACCCAAGTGATTTCCCCGTGATGTGTAAAAAGTATTAGGTAACCAGTAACTATGCATTCATCAGCATGTATGCATTGAAAACAAATGTAACCCATTAAAGGATGAGAGATTTCGAATGAGATGAGAAGCAAAGATCAATCATTGCATTGTATTAATAGTTTCAATGAACTTTAGGAAATTTGGAATAGGGTTAGGAAATTAAGGAATAGGTCCACAATAGTAATAAATCAACTGTTACAGCATTTGCCTCTCCCAGTCAAATATTTTTGGGGAAGATTACCTGTACTACTAATCCTTTTTTTTATTTAATTTTGTTTATTTCTTACATCAGCATCCAGGGGCATTAGGGATAAGGCAGCAAGTACCACCACCACGGGGCAGGTGGGTGAGGGGGCTGGAGGTGCCTCCATGAGTACAGATGGCTCTGCTGGGCCCAGTAAGTCCTCCTATTAATATTATTTGTTTTCCTATCTTGGGTCTTCCTTTACCACTCCACATTTAGAACAATTTGTTTCCTTTTTACTCTACCTGTCTTCTAATTTCTTTCTAACTGCACATTGATCTGTTCTCCAAACCCTTATTATCCCTACATTATCCTATTACTTTCTTTTACTATATTTCAGGTTTCTGTACTTGACTTCAAAACTATCTGTACTAGTCTGTAGCTTCCTTTTTCTTCTGCTTTGTCAGTAAGCTTTTCCTTTCCTCTTATAGATTGCTGGTACAGTAAGACTAAAAAAAAAACATTTTAGGTCAGCTCTGGCATTGCGGCCAAGAGGGCTGATGCCGGAACACGGGGCTCACAGTTCGAACCCAGGCGCCGGTGGCAAGTCACCCCAGCACCATGCGACTCTGTGCAATAGCTCGCTTAATCTTCCCGACGGCCCCCAGCGCCTTGACGCCCTTGGATAATTGTTCACGCTTTTCAAATACTGGATTTACTCTGCTGTGAAGATTGCATGCAGTTAAGGTATTCTATGCATGTTTGTTGAGAAAGTTTTCTTTTTCTTGCTCATGTTCAAACAGTACTGGAAAACGAGAGCGTGAGCATGGTCATGGTGGACCCTCCAGTGTTGTGCATGTATTATTGGTATACCAGCAGTTAATGACGGTGCAGCATGCCTGGAACTTGGAAGTATGATGAGGAGGACTGCCCCATTGCATTTGCCAACTAAGACCTTATTTCCTTTATTGACCAGATTGACTGTCCTTCCATAATTGCAAAAAAAGTTATTGCCATCCAACAAAATGCCCAACGTGATGTTTTGCATTCTGATTGAAGATTAAGATACTGTAGCCGAATTGTAGTGATGTTTGGTTTTGTGGTTACATTTTGCTTAAAGTAAAACATGGGAGACGTATCTGGTATCTCAAAGTATAGATGTGTAATGTTTTTTCTAGCAGCACAGGCCACCAGTGCCAGGGAAGTGGCTGCAGCGGTCACAAGTAAGGGGGGAGAACCAGCGCCAGCAGGGGCAGGCAGTGGTAACCTACATTGCTTACTTAGTGACAGAGAGTAACATACTCACTGCAAGGGCATTAACTGACTCGTGAACAACAACCTGCTTTAGCAGACACAGTGGGTGTTGAGTAGTTATTATGTCCTTTTCTATCTGTAACTCAGCAGACAAAGGTTCATTAATGAACTTTAAGAATAACAGGTTGGTAGGAAAGACAAAACAGGATGAGAAGGAGAAAGGATGGGTGACGTGTGTAATATATGAGTTAAAAGATACATGTGTGAAAGGAATGATGCTAGGTGGGTGATGATGATAGGAATCAATCTGCATGGCTGGGTGAAAGATAGTTGGGGCATATTATCAAGCCAAGCAAAAAAATTATCGCCGCTTTAGCGGCAGAAAACTGCCGCTAAAACGGCGATAATGGTCTTGATAATATGCTCTATGGAATTCCAATTGAAGCCCTTGTTAGATGTCCTTCACATCTAACAAGGGCTTCAATTGGAATTCCATAGAGCATATTATCAAGGCGATTATCGCTGTTTTAGCGGCAGTTTTCTGCCGCTAAAGCGGCGATAATTTTATCGCCTGGCTTGATAATATGCCCCGTTGAAACTAAGGAATGCTTGGGTGGGTTAAGGCAAGGCAAGATGGGTGAATGGAATGGGTGAAAGCAAATATGCATGGCTGGGTAAATGGATGTTGGTGAAAGGATTGTTTAGAGCTATTTTAGATGGATGGATAATAATGACTAGTTTTCTATGGCGAAAGAATGGATGAGAGAATGTAAAGCTGAAATGGTGCATACCAAAGTCAAGGGTGAAGATTAAGATTACGAGATGAACAATGCAATGCTGAATAGATAATGTAATTTGATTAACTTCTGTGGATGGGATAGTCTGTGACAAACGTGACAAAGCTATATCCCAGTCCCTCATACATTCACTGACTGAACTCCAGTACATCACTTTTCCCATCATCTACTTCCTCAAAAGGATGCAGGTTATAGCCGAGTGAGTTAAAGGTTAATTTGGCCTGAGGTGATAACAAAATTAACATGCACATAGCAACACAAGGATTCTTGTTTGGCAATCCCTGTTGAAAGCGTGTATGACCAGCTACTAAGATAAAATCTAAATACCTTGACCCAAGATTCAACAGGATTCCCAAACCTCGCAAAGCGTAAGAAAAAAGTCTGATCACCAAGAACAGTTTGTAGTCGACTGATCTCTTATGAAATATATGCAAATGAAAAGGTCAGACCAGAGATGGTAAAAAAAATTCAAGTTGTCTGATCATATCACGTCATTATTGTAGCTAAAACTAGACCATTCATTAGTAAAACGAACTAATTTGTGAAGCCCCGAACCATCCAAGCACTTTCCTAGGAAATCCTTTAAAAGGAGAAAAAAAAGATCTGTTTCATAAGTCTAGTGTGTTGCTGTGTTTATTTTGCCTTAATTCCTTTCAAAGAGTTAGAGCTTTAGACATTTGCCCTTAGTTTTATTACAGCGGGTAATGGTGGCTATCACTCTAATCACATCAAATCTAATGGCCCTAGGTGACCATCAATATACTGCTACTGTGCCACCCACTACATAATTTTAAACACGTTTGTGGCCCAGAGTGGCAGAGCATTGTTTACAATTTGTATTTCTTTTCTTTCTGGCTTCTCCTGGTCACCAGGGACCAGGGCACCACGATGCAGCAGCCCAGATGTGCCAGAGGAATCTGGAGGTAATTTGGGCCAAATACCAGCGGCTGGTGGCCCAGGAGGAGGAGGAGGAGGAGGCAGCAGCCCAGGGCCTCAGCGCCACCAGCTTCCCAACTACAACATCAGTGAGGTGAGTGGATTTGTTTGTTGTTGTGGGTGGGGAGGGTGGGGATGTGGGATTTAGGATCCAGGTTTCTGGACTTTCTTTTTCACGGACAATGGTTGGGGATGGGGATATTTAATATGTTTGGCAAGATGGGTGGGCCAGTTGTTGTTGGAGATGGATGGGTGGGTTTTTTGTTTGACTAGAAAAATAAATATTTAAGTTTCTTTATTTGTTCCTCTAATGTTTAAACAAGGTCTTTGGGGGTGTTTTACTTTTCAAAGCTGCCTTTGAGTGCAACGTATTTAAAATATTTGCTGATAGTGTATAACCAACAATTCGGTATGTGCTTTGCCTATGTGGTACTTCTGGCCTACTACTCTCCTAGTCTCTGCAGCCTGCAACTTTATTGACTACTGAAGGGGGTGTGGGAGTTTGCCATTTCCTTTGCTACAACAACTTAGTAGAACAATGAACTATAGTTCTCTTACCGAATAGAAGCAGTGGTGAGTGCAGGGTTTCCCGAGGTGACATAGTGGCACTAACAACCGTGCTGGAATCAGAAGTCAGGCTTCACTCCAACCTAGGTGAACTTCAACTGTAGGATTTTGATCAGAAGGATTAATCATCACAGGCAATTAAATGGAAATTTTAAAAACTGAGTTAGTGTGTTATGTATTATTAGCTTTACAAGCACTTGAGATCAGACTAGCACACAACAAAGAATACCTGATGCAGAATAGCAAACACGCAACAATACTAAACTAGTCACAGCAATGATTGGTGAGCTAGTGTTTCAAGGAAACAAAAGTGCCTCTTAGTCTCGCATTGTGATTTGTTAGCAGGAGGACTTAAAGTCCGGAGGAGATGGTTATTGGTTAAGAGTTTATCACAACACACAATGCCTGATTGAGGAAACCATGAATGGTGGTAGTATCTGTGGTACCACATCCCTCACAGCAAGTTGGGAAGGGGTAACGTTGGTCTCCACTTGGGCTGGGCTAACATCGTTGATGGCTGGCTCGAAATCATCCTCCTCTTCTACATCTGCATGCATATCTCTAACTCTTTCAGGAACCTTCTTTTTCCCTAACCTCTCGTGGCATGTCTTACTCTCAGACTGAGGACGGATCATACTGTGCCTAGATAATCAAAAGGGGCCTTGGAGAAGAAGATGCTGCACTTACCCTCCTTTTTCTTGCTGGAGATCTGGAAGACAATGGATGTTCTGAAAGAGTGCTTCCTCTACTTTCTCAGCGTGAAGCTCAATCTCCTGATCCTACTTTGGGAGTAACTACTATTGGTGGTTGCAGCTGTTGTTGTCCACTTCTCTGAGTTTCCTGCAACGATTGAGTACTACTTTGCGCTAGAGAGAAGTCAATTTCAACATTACTGCTCATCGGCATTGCTGTGATTAAACTGTCTGTCTCAATGACAGATATGGGTTTGGGCCTAGGTTGGGGTAGGTCCGCTGATGTGGGGGTGCAGCTCCCAGCTTACTCCCTGGAGGCTAGTGTGACAGGCACAGTTTTTTTCAAAAGAGGTCTGGGTTAATATACGAGTGGTAGTAAAGTTCTTCTTATTTTCACTGGCTACTTTTTTTGGTAGCAACTTTCTTTGAGGCCATTTTTAAGCTGTCAGTTAGCAGTGGCACTTAGCTTCACAAGTTGAAGAGATGTCTGTGATGTGTAATCAGGCGTCACATCGTGTCTGGCAGTACTGTGAGTGATTTTGTTTCTTGTGTACCTAAAAGCAAGAAGAACATCAGTGAAACGTTGCATAGTTGCAGTTCAATTAGTAGTACAAAGAAACAATATAATTTAGTGTGATCACTGGTTACTTAAGTTATTATAAATAATTAACAATTCAATGTATCCATTCGTAAAACGCAAAACCACACCAACATAAACATTCATGATGTACACTCAGGGAAGATAAGAAAGAGCAACAACTGCAACAAAACATACAGATGTAACTGTTTGCTTTATGTGCATCACATGGGATGTGGCACTCAGGGAGGTGCAGCTTACAAATGACAAAGGAATAATCCTTAGACAATGAATGCTGTTATGCACCTATAGCAGACATGAGGTTGATTCATTGATGCCAGATGTTATGAAAATGGTTAAAAAAAATCTAAAAAAAAAAAAATTACATTTAAAAATATTAAATACAAAAATTAGAATAAAGTATAATACAAATTTAAAAATGTAAAAAATATTTAAAATATTAAAATTAAATAATAAAAAATAAAAATAAAAAAAATGAAAAGATCAAAAAATAAAGAAAATTACAATTTAAAAGACTAAAATTTAAAAAGATGAAAATAAAAAATTATAAATAAGTGAAATTATCCTCAAGCGTGTAATGTTAAATAATTAAACTGCTATCTCATTGCTTAACTTTTGGCAAAGGGCCACACTGGCTGGATGCACAAAATGTCTGCCCTGCCATCACCACATGGTCATCAACTACAACATTACTGAGCAAGAAGGCATTGGGAACAAAGAAAAGGCATGCAGGCCTATGGCAAAAGCACACTGGCTGCCTACACCAAAAGGTCAAACAGCAGGCAAGGAGACTTGGCCACAACAAAGACCACATGCAGGCCTATGGCATAAGCACACTGGCTGGTTACATAAAGTGGCCGGCAGCCACATGGTCACAACAACAAGCAAGAAGGAATGGGGAACAAAGAGAAGACATGCAGGCCTATGGCAAAAGCACACTGCCTGGCTACACAAAATGGCTGCCAGTCACATGGTAACATCAACAAGCAAGAGGCCTGGAAAACAAAGAACACATGCAGGCCTATGGACACTGACTATACAAAATGGCCCCTGGCCAAATGGGGAGCAAAGACAAATGGTGGCCTGTGGCAAACACACACACACTGGCCAGACAAAGGAGCATGGTAAAGATTACAAAAAGTGTTTACAAGTTACAACAACACACATCCTCCAAAGGCATTACCCCACTCTATGCACTGTTTGCAGGGGACAAAACGTGAAATACCACAAAAAACCCTTTGTATTTTAATCCAAATCCATCCATGGCCCAAATGATGTTTCAATTCAGCAGACATCACAGAAACAGTTGTTTCTTGCACCCATGACTAGCACTGGGCCTACTGGCTGGAAGTCCCAGTGACAGACTAGGCCACATATTTAATTAAATCAATATTGCAAACGTATTAAAAACATGGAGAACATGTAGTGCATTGTGCAAAATTACACTGTAGAAAATTACTTGAAACAAATAACTAGGCCCCTCCTGAAACTACAGGCCACCCACCTCAATACATATTTTTAACCGATTAAAAGTACAAATAAATCCAGGTGCATGGCCCCAATCAAACAAACAACACCAGTTTTTCAACTTACTTGTGAAATTTCAAATACAAAGTCCTTAAATCCAAATATAAATTCAGCAGACACAAAGAGTGATACTTCCAGCTCCAAATCCAAATGGAAAGTGACCAGGAGATGGACAAAGCACTGGGAGGTGCCTGCTGGACAGGAACAGGAAGTTGGAGATTCTGGGGCACTTCCTTCCAGTTGGAGAAACGTTTTTAAAAAAGGACTCCGCACACAAAAAAAAAATGCCAAAAGTCCATTTGAGACGGTTTTTTACTCTAAATCATCATTTTAGAAAGATTTTGATGCTTCTTGAGTAGATAATTCTATCAAGATTGCAGCCATAGTCGATGCTGCACTCTTGGGATGGCGTATTTCAGAAAACATCTGCCGAAAGCCGCTGACATGCCCAAATGACATGTTGGCAACTGCAAAATCTTGGCAGCACATTTCTTTAGGGCCCTCTTGAAGCTGTCAATTGGCAGTGGCACTTAGCTGCACAAGTGGAAGAGATTGGAGGACTCACAGAACATGTTGTTTGGTCACATCATTTTGTACAGGCCTTCTGTCTAACAGTATGATGGGTGATGTCTCTTGTGCACCTAAAAGAAACAAGCTATAAAAACATTAAGTGAGATGTGGCATTGTTGCAGTTTGAATTAGTTGAGACAAAAACAATCAAATTCAGTGTAGTTACTTAAGTTATTATCCTAAATAATTAACAACAATAGTGCATCCATTCTAAAGTCAAACCATACCACCTTAATATAATATTTCATTTCCACTCAGGATAACAGCATACAGATGTGACTGTTTACTTTATGTGCATCTAAGGAAGACAACTCTGGCAGTCAGGGAAATGCAGGAAAAAAATGAAGAATTCAAAAAAAATTCATGCGGGTGTGTGCAATTGCATTGCATCCTATCAATTTCCTTGGAAAATGGCTTTGAAAACTGGAAAAAAGGGTGGCTGCACAAAATGGCCACTAGCCCCATGGTCAACCAACAACAGCAAGCAAGGAGCCATGGCCACGACAAAAAACACATGCAGACCTATTGCAAAATCACATTTGAAGGGTCAGTTGGGGTAGAATATTAACTCAATAATGTTTTTTGGAGTAGATTTAGCTGCTTTTCGAGCAGAGAATCTGCTCGAGGTGAAGCTGCGGTCGCTTGTGCTCACCAGCATCATAAAAAAAGTGCCCTAATCTCGCACAGGCTCACAAGTGGCTGGCAAGTATTGTAGCACTCGCCAGAGCCATTCAAAACAAGTGTCATGCATTCCAATCTAAACAGAATTCCTCTACTCACCAGATGGGGGAATTTAGCGAGGTCTCTGGTTTACAAGTGTTGCGCGGAGTTCCCAAATTCCTCCAACTCTGCAATTTAAGTGAATTTTTCCACCCAAGGTTATTTTTGGGCTGTCTAGTGTTGGGAAATCATTATCACTATTGGTCAAAAAGTATAAGGAACCATTACACAAAAGATGAAAAAATATGTGGACCACAAGGCAGCTTTGACAAACTCCTTTATTGATCCTAATTTCTTCAGTGAGCTCTCCATTAGGGCCCCATCTGTCCTCAGCATAGTTGTCTTCATGAAGCTGGATTGTTATCTTTAAAAAGTCGAGGTGTATTCTCATGGTAGCTAATGCCTCCCACAATCTAATTCCGGGGATCAAGTCAAAGGTGGCTCAGAGATCATCAAAGGCAATATAAAGATTCCACCCATTGATGTTTATTGCTTTTGACTTGGTCATTAGGAAATGGAAAGCCTAGTCTAAAGTCCCTATTCTTGCTTTAAAACCTGCTTGAAAATTAGTTAATACATTGTTAGCAGTAACCAATCTAGCAACTTACCAAGCAGTTGTTTACAAAATATCTTCTGAAGAATACTTCTGAAGATTAATAGGATGGAAATTAGCCAACATATTTGTTAAAACCCTTCTTAAAAACAGGTACAATCTCAACTCCCTTCCACATCTGAGGTAGAAATGGCATTAAATGTAGGTCATCCAAATGGTTTATTCTGAGTGAAATCGACAATGGTGCAATGTAAAATATGCAGCCAATGGGTTGGATATACACCTCAGGAGTTTCAGCAATATAGAGGGCCATCCTGACTAACTATATTCCAAAAAGTTATTTTTAGCCCCTTCTAATAGATCCACCTAGGTTCCCTGTTCCAGTTTAGCAGGACTTAGCTTCAGTTATGTTTGTCCTATCGCTAAGCTTTATGTACAACAAAAGCAATGTATTATTATTATTATAGTTCTTTATTCGATTTGAGATAAATCATAAAAGCATTCACAATGTTAAAACAGAATTAAACATATCAAAATGTCTTCCCTATATTGATATCTCCACTAACATTATAGTCCACCTCCTAGATTAAAATCTCTAAACAAAAGCAATGACTTATCCACCCTACATGTGGGAGTGTACCATTTCTGGAGTCCAGGGGCTTTTTGCACCTCCTCACACCCTAATATCACCTTTCATACACCTACTCTAAAATACAGACTATCATACACGAAACCAGACACACCAATACCAATTAGTATATACCCACTTACTGATTCATAGGTCTGCACACATCCACTGCCTCAACCATACAGTCACTCATACACGCAGTCACTCATCAATACAGCCACTGATATATGCACTTATACACCCATACAGACACTCACATCCCGCCACTCACCCACAGAGATACTCACACACCTAGTCAGTCACCAAAAGATTGACTCACACTGCCATGTATTAACCTATTCATATATACACACACCAGCTCACTTATTCATACAGATAGATACTAACACATACTTACTCTCTTATACAATCACTGACACAAGAACATCCTCAACAATACAGCCACTCTCACAATCACTCACTCTCACATATAGTCACTTATATACTCCAACACTCACATATACTGCCTTTCACATATGTGGTTACTCACACATATACCACTGAGACATCCATTCACTCACCAACACAGCCATAAGCACATTCACTCACCCACACAGCCCCTCACAGATGCACTCATGAACCCATACACCCACTGAATCACCCATTTACACATCCGTGCAGGGACTTACACACATACCCCCACCCACCCTCACAGACACTCAGGCACCCATATAGGTAACCAATCATTAACCCATATAGACATTCATGTTGCTACTCACCAACCCATGCAGCCACTTACACACCAACTGACAGACTAATACAGACATTCACACAGATTAGTCATTCACCCATGCATTCACTACGACACTTTTCATCAGTCACTTATACAGTCAGTTACGTACCCACTAAATCATCCATTCAGACACTCATACACCCACTCATTTTTCAATAAACCTTGGAGTGTATATATGTAACATTCTCAAACTTTTTTGAAACACTCAGTCACTGGATGATGTCATCAGTGATGTCATTTGAGATGTCATCAGTGATGTCACTGACCATGTCATGAGTGATGTAATATGTGACGTCATCAGCTGTGCATTGCGGGGGCGCGAGTTATAGTTAGTTCAGCTAACTATAACGGCCAAATTTCTCTGGTTTTGTATGAGTGAAATGTCAGCCTTGCTCTAACGTCCCTGAAACCTGTGTTTTTTTCAGCAGACCCCAGTATTCTTAGATATTTTCTTATAGACATGGTCGCTCCCAATAAAAGAGGAGGTGACAGAGAAAGAGCTCTCAGACTACTCGAGGCACATTACATCATTAACCTCGATACCAAATTCCCTAAGGGTCTAAATGCCACTGAAGAATTATACACTTGCCTTTAATAAATTGTATCTGCTAACTGATAAACTTTTAATTTTGGAGTTTCAAAATAGTTTAATGATTACCATAGAAACTCAGAAATTGTAAGACATTATTCAGTATTTTGACAAGTAATCAAAATATTGCAACTGCCGCCTCCCATATAAATTTATACACAGGGTGAATCAGGTAAAAGTTTTTTTTAGAGTTTTCATATTTTAGAGGTTAAAATCATTTTTAACTATGCTTTTTTCACAGCACTTGCACTTTCTTGAAACATAGAATGTTTACATACAGTAATGGGAGATTTGCACAACACTTGCTTAATTTGCACAATAAATTAGGAACATGATTACTATATAATTAGGTATTTACACCGAAATGTCCAAATTTCACATGATTTTAGATATATTTAAATTCATGTTTCTTTTTCATATTTATTATAATGGATTTTAATGTTATAATGAATTGAGGGACTATTTATATAGTGTATTTCTATTCCGATTTACAACAACCAAGGAGATTGCCGTAATGGTATTTTACTGCAATGCAAGCATGAGGGTAAAGACAATATTGTAATATTTACTCTATGCAGTGTCCTATGTGTTTGGTGCTAAGGCATTGTCCCTCTATGTGTGTGTTTTCTATTTTTGAAATGCACGTTCCACTTTAAAACACTGTTTAAGTAACGATATCAAATAAAGTTATTGTTAAATAATGAGACAAAAACAAAGAGGGATAAAAAATGCCTATAAAAAAACTGCTCACCTCACAGAGCGTGTCATGTGATCAAGGCCCAAGGTGGGCTGAAACGCGTCATAGCTGTAGAGGTCCTGGAGCAATAAATAAAAAAAAATTGCACAACTCTGTGGTCCGTGCCCGTTTTTCCAGGAAGGATTATGTGAAACGGAGTGAAGCAAGAAAAAAACCCAAATATATATATATATATATATATATATATATATATATATATACGAAACTGCTAAGCTCCTCGAACCTCCGCTTTCAAACCACAACAGCAGCAGCGGCAGCGGCGAACAAAGGAGAACGGACCCCGATATGTATATATATATATTTAGTAATAGCACGCAATATAATATTTTCTCTTATAACCTAGTTATGGTTCAAACTACATTGGATAAAACCATTCAAGCATATTAAATCATAACAAAACCTGCAAGTCTTAAATGCTCAGCAAGCGAAGTACCATGGAGCAATAAATATGTCCTTCCATTTGTAAGCCACATCCACGTTCCTTGCCCAGCATCACAAGAGGAAGAAGCACACGGGCAAAATCGATCATGTCCTTCTCCATACAGAGAACTAGCCATTGTTATATGATGTACAGTTTCACCAACGTTTTTTCAATCTGGGCAGTAATTTCTCTTACTTGTATGTGTCCTGTTCCTATTGTCTGTGATGCCACCCAGTTTTGTCTGTTCCTGAATAAATGCTAAAAATGCGATGTACCATTCTCATGCCCACCCACAGCACACTGGCATGCCAGAAGACCATCCTCGGGAACACTGGGATACCATGGAGGTTGCTGGATGACCGCTGTGTTGGCGGTGTTGAAGGACTCATTCCTGTTCTGTTATTACCCTTCCCCCAACAAAAGCTTGCTGCTTGGTGCCCTTTGCCTACATGGTTTTTGCTCACGACCATTCATAATCCTGTCCTGTCACGTCCGTGCCACTGAGCCCGACCTGCAGTGGTTTGGGTGGGCGGCAGGGTGGTAGTCAGCAGGGTGGGTTAGGGTGGAAGGCAGCCTCTTGCAGTCCCTTACAGATGTAAGTGCATTGATGGAGCTGTGGACACCATTGAAACAATTTGCATTAAAGGGGGAGCACCGCAATTCTATGATATTACTCTTGGAGACGGTCCTAGTAAAACCTTGACTTACCGAACTGAACTGCTGAATACCCTTCGTATATTGTCACTATGGTCTACACTGCATTGGCCTGCTGTGGGTGGTGGGGGCTATCTGGGAAATCCAGGGGAGGAGGTAAGGGAGGGTTGCTGCTGTGGTGTTGTTCTATTTTTGTCTATCTAATTAGATACTTGCTACAAATGCAATCATTGGTGCAGGTAAAGACTCCGATAGAACTCTGATAAAAGTATAGAAGTCTAAAGTATAAAAGTATAAAATCAGTTTAAACAGACCCTGACCCTGGCCTGATCCGAATCTGTCTCGCCTGCTGCTGCCAATGTGGCTATATCATTGCAGCTGGTGACCGGGGATTGGGTACTGGGATTGGGGCTGGGGCGGCCTGAAGCACCCGTATGGTCTCCCCACCTGTATTACACCGTGTTACACAATATTATACCCCCATAAATGGCCCCCGCGTCCTGTCTGCTGCACCACAATAGTACTCCTGATGACCCTCCTGGTGATATCATATCTACTACCTCAATAACCTACTGTTTCCATACTATTGCCCTGCTGCCCTGTTGACCAGCCATACTCGCTTTGTTCTGTGCCTCAGTTCTCCAGGATACAAACACGGGGTTTTTGACAAGGCACGGAAAAAAAAGTCTATCAGGGGCATCCAGCAGCACTGCATTGAGTTGAGTCAAGCGGGAAATATAAAGCAGAGGTGAAGTTTCGAATACCTGGGGATATTCTGCTGCTGTATGGGTAAGCGAAAAGCCACAGCTAGCTCCATGCTGCTGGTAAGACTCCCGCTAAAACCCACAAGCATTGACACCATCTTAGAACAACTGATGGGGGTTTTGTGTTAAATTAAATCTCTCTCACTGAATGTAGGATGTTTCTAGAACGCAGCTGCAATCTGGGTGGCCTGTTAAACACTATTGAGAGTGACACTTTTGCCACCCTAAATGATAGTGTAGCAGAAGTAGAATTATGTATACAGTGGGGCAAGTTCATAGCCCAGCTACAGGGATAGCCCTCCGATGGTTGAAGCCAACACAACCGACACCATTATGTTTTGGCTCTAGTTCTCCAGCTGAACCTGTGACTAAATGCAAGCGGATAAGCATCAGGCCCCATTGGGCTAAGCTGGGGCCCGGCCAGGCAGCTTCTGATAGTGGACGAAATCAAATACCTACAGGTGGTGTCAACATTGGTGAGTTCTACAGTAGAGTCACGATGAGTTTGAAAGCTCAACTAAAACCTAGCAAGGAGTGCCTCACCGCAATAGAATGTCATATAAATACGCCAGCAAAGTCTAATTTTGATGCTAGGTCAGATGAGAATATAAGGCTGAAAGAGAAAATCCTACGTAAAAAGCACATAGCAGATACAAAAGTAAAATCAGCCCAAGATCACGACTCATCACAATGTGTGGGTATAGTCACATCTGCCATACAGGACACATGAAGTGCCCAAACCAAAGGCCCTGGGGATAAATCAACCTGGAATCCTAAACTGGGGGCCACCACTAATAGCACCAACAACTGGACATGACGACAAAACAGGCTCCAATGGAAGGGACGGCAGGGAAACCAGGTGTACGGGAAATAGATCAGACACCACCACATTAAACCTGACACCAGTGGCATGTCTGTATGTTTCATAATGGCATGTGTACATCCACTAAGACAGAATCAGGAGGAATCGTGGCATGAGTGACAAAACAAGGTCCGTCCACTGGTGCAATGCATATAAGAACTTTCAGGTCACAACGAGTCACAAGATTATTATGGTTCGAAGGATGGACTGGCCCCTCTATGAAAAACATAGCTGGGGATTGCATTGTGGTCACCTTTAGATATCCATGAACTGTAAGGAAACTTCTTCGTGTGAACAAACTGGGATAGGGCAGGGAAACAAATATTGTTACCCCCCCATTGGGTTAATTTTATAAGCCACCAAATGGGATGATGGTACCAAAACAGAACTTCCAACAACACCAGTCACTCCAGAATAGGTTATATAAACAGGTTTTCAGCTCTGGCGGAATACATAGAAGTTGACTGACAAAACAACCCCAGTGGGTTTCACAAAGAGGCTAGTATAAATACAGTGCCCCCCCTCCCCCGGCACCACGTCCGAGCCAAAGGTTGGGAAAGCTCACATCACAATAGTGGGGAGCCCGACATTGAAATGCGCAAGAGTATCCCCCACGGATAAATCCTCTTTGATAAAAATTCTAAGCTGGATTTTGGTGGGGCTCCCCTCTAAAAGAACACTCCCAGACAGTCAACTCCTTACAAAGGCTTATGACATCCCGCTTTTTCCAAGAAACATGGGTAACCGAACCTGTGAACTTTGAGGGTTTCTCGTGCTTCAACATACTGGCTGTCCCATTGCGTGCATGGGGTGCTTTGGGTGGCTTATCCATATGGATTAACCTGTAATTAGGTAGGCGGGTGGAAGTTTTGAAAACCAAGCAGTCTTATGTAAAGGGTCCATAACTCTGTATCTTATACATTTTTTGAATAATTACTTTCATAATCTTCCAAATCAACTTTTTCCAGGTTTATTTAACTTCATATTTTCTATAGTAGAGATTGAGTCACAGAAGGATCATCAAATGCACTTGTGTCCAGCAGGTAATTTTAACACTAGTTTACCCAGTAACAAAGCAAAAATTGATACAGCACTCTTGTCGAGATCAGACAAAAAAAGGAATGAACTGGAGGACCTGCTCGATGCGACAAATCAATATGATATGGTAGAGGAGGCAGTGTTAGGCATGCAA
The DNA here is from genome assembly GCF_964204655.1 of Triturus cristatus. Classification (NCBI taxonomy): domain Eukaryota; kingdom Metazoa; phylum Chordata; class Amphibia; order Caudata; family Salamandridae; genus Triturus; species Triturus cristatus. Next base: position 1,367,398,787 of record NC_140590.1, read on the forward strand.
GGGCCACCAACTTTTAGGGGGAGTAATAGTTCTTCTATAATAGACTATATCTTTATTTAGCCAAATCTGGATATGTGAATAGTTTGTTTAGCTCCTCAAAATCTCTTACAGTCACTGCTTTTCCATTTCAGGTTTAATCATCCCAGTACATTTTAGTTACCAAACCCAGAAGCTTAGTGCTCAGGTACATACTTATTCAATGTATTCCCTCCCCACATACCTGTATTTCAGTAAGGTTTCATAAACCTGCCTATGGTTTTAATATTACACCAGGGTAACACGATGTCAGCTGCCTGGGCATAAGTAGAACTGCGTCTAGATCTGTCTGTGATATTTCACTTATCTCAGGTAGCATGCCCTTGAAATTTTTAACCTCATAAAAACATTCACGGATCATCGATCACACAGAAACCGAACAAATACAGAAATCGGTACAGATGTGAGTAAATGTGTAGGGTTTCCTTTGGAAGCACCACTAATTAAAACAGAAACAAATTATAAACATATTTTTGTGCTCACTCACTTGTTAATGATTTTGTTACATGAAATCAACGTATTTCTGTGACTACACTCAATATTTGTATGTGCTTTTTTAAACAATGAATTTATCTAAGAATCATTTTGCCTTCAGTGTTTGTTAGTGTTTCTGGTAGCGGTGGCACAATAAAATACAAATCTTAAGATGAGGGATGCCAATGTGTTTGCTTTTAAAGTCTCACTTTCCTATCAACCACCTCTCCATCTCTAGGTATTCCCTTGAGACTCTCAAACTTCACTAAAGGTGACCACAGGGGTCACAGTTAAAGTCTGGCAACAGAAACACAAGTACCCATTTAATGAGCGTTCCTTGAGTGCTGCATTTTTTCTCCATCTTTGGAAGCATTTTTTCATTTTTTAGCAAGCCAAGTTCCGCCTTATTAACATATTTGTCAATTGCAATTCAGTTCTTTATTTCGGCACCATTGGAATGAGCATTTCGGGTAGAAACGAGACAGATGCAAACTATATATCTGATTAGCAAGGCATGTTTAAAAGCTTGTAAAGCGCTCCATAAACCAGAAAATCATAAAGGAAGGCAGTGACAAATTTGGTTGGTGGAATTTTGAAGTAGTAGTGTATATTCTGTGCATTACAAAAAGATAATGGACGGAATGTTGAACATTGTCAAACATTCACCCCCAGTCACAGATCTGGGTTTAATCCATCGTTTTTTTGCTCACCACGCCAGCCCAGTTCAGACATAGCCATATGCAAATCAGTCTTGACCCTGTGCCTCATGGGAACAGTCCAACCAGAACTGCCAGGCCATGTCTTCCCTATATATGTAGACTAGACCTAGGGAACGCATTGAGCAGAGTGACAGGGAGAAGAAGCATTGGCAAAGCCAGTAGCTCTCGCCTACAGAAGCTATTGGCTTTGGGAATATCTTTCAGTCATGTTGCACAGCAGCGTGGCTGCTATGACACAGTCAGCGCCAGTGGCATTATAACACTGTTCTTCTAGCAGGAGGGGATGGGTGGAGGGAAAGCACGGGGCAAGCAAAACAACAAAATGGGGTGGCAGTTGCAGGGGCAAACAAAACAACCGAATTGGGGTATGGGAAGTATGGGGACGGGTGTCTTCATTCAGTCTCCTTTGCAGGGGGATAGCAACTGCGCTCAGCAAGAAGACAGACAGCAGGGGGAGGATAGGTGGGTAAGCAAGATGACAGACAACGGGCTGAGGGTGGTAGGGGTCAGCAGGATGAGTAGGTATGGCGAGAGAGGTCAGCAATACAACAAAGACTGAGGGTAGGTCAGGGGGATAGGGCAGCATGACAACCGACATCGATAGGGGTAATCAACATGAGGGACAGCGGAGGAGAAGGCGGAGGATGAGCTAAATAATGATGCGAAGCTGGGGAGACAGGCTGCAAACACATGCACTCTTATCAAGTGCTACACCTAAAGTTATAAAAAGCACTTCCAATAGTAACAGTGGAAGAACACTCAACATGGAGAAGGTCCTTGATCCATGATCCAGGGAAAGCACAAACACACGAAGAGAAAACTAAAAGTGGCAGGTGATGACAAATGAGAAACAAAGAAATTAAAGTGATGATAAAGCCAACCAATGGTACATAATGGACATGCTCTAAGCCTTTTTACGCTTCTATTATTAACAAAAGATCTAGGAAACAACAGCATATGCACTGTCTCAGGGAAGATTTAAAAAAGGAAGGCAAATATAGGGATGCAAACGTCTGAACAAGATTGGTCAAGAGAGACGCAATCTCCCAAGTCCATCTTGTCTATCCCATAGTAGTCTCTTTAAAATGCCCATTATCCAAAATGAATTGCTGAAAATATGTGACAAAGTAGGAAAGAGAGGATCCAGGCAACTTTTCCTTCAACAGAGCCCTCATGTTGTCTCCGTATATTGAATTTTTCCTTCTTTCCTTCTTTCATCTGCATCTTTTTCTAAGCATGTAGACCTCCAGCAGATGACTTGCGTCTCTCTGCTATCTACTTTGAAAAAGCATGCAGTGGCCAGAACTTCAACTTTGTTCAAGAAAGGCAAATGGTACCATGAAAGTGGAGCATGACCACGACTGATTTGCATATTTTTGCTTGCTTTCTGCAGTGGCACAGAGGAAAAAATATCAAAGGACTGGAATAAGGGTCCAAGTAATTACTGAGAATTTTGCTAACATTTCATTCATCCACTTTTGTGGGTTTATCGCGGAACTAGTTCTTGAAACATGAGGAATGGAGTAGTAGGCTGTCCATCTGCAGTAGGCAAAAGTAAAAAGTGAGGCCCCGCCTGGTTTTACCATGAGTGAACGTTTTTGCTCGTGGCAGCGAAGGACACAGCAAATATCCTTTATTTAAAACCTCCCAGGAAGGTAGGTGACTTTTCATTCAACACTCATTTAGAGTGGTAGCGAGATGCCACACGTTCCTTTCCATTCCACCATATCTGCAAGTATGTAGAGACTTTGTCTTAAGCAATACAGACCTTAGAGGGCTCAATTCACAAACATTTTGCTTTGTTCTATTCTTGTAGTGCTCCTGGCAGTGGCGGCTCATCTGCTAAGGTGGAGGAGCATTGCCCCACTGCCCTGTGAGCAGTTTAAAAAGAAAATATAAAATGATAATAACACTACGTTATTTCTCAATCCTGGCTCATCTGGTTTACATTTTAGGGGCAGGGCGGGGTGAGGATGGGCTGTCAGAGGAGCAGGGGGAAGAGTGGTGCGCATGATGGTTTTGCTGGCTGTCTTGGGCTGGCCAAACAGTCATGCACGCTTATCATGTTTTTTACCCAGCTGTATTGCACAGCCTGGGTGGAAAACATGCACAGGCTTCCAGTCCCTGTCTGAGTGCCGAACCACGGCGTTCAGACCAATCACGATGCTACTTTCATACTGGTGACAGCACCATAGTGATTGGCTAGGGGAGTCTGTGTGCTTCCTGCTTCTGGAGTCGCCCAAAGAGGACTGAGAGGTGGCAGCCAGGCCTGCAAGTAAGTGATTTTTTTATTCCCCCGCCCTACCACCCACGTTAAAGAGGAGCCACCTCTGGCTCCTGGTGTAGTTCTGAATTCCAAGAGTAAGTCATGCGTAAGCCATGAGTATCCCTGGATATATCTCAGAATTCATTTTAAGACAGGAGTACTAGCAAAGTCTTTGTGAATTGGACCCAATGATTCAAATGACCCAAGTTTGCTAGTAAATATTGCACCACTTTGCTATCCAGATAGAATTGGGGACATCTTATCTTTGCCCTTCTATTTCAGAACTTGAGTTTAATATTCTTATCTATCACACAGCCCTAGTGAACATACCGGTAATGTTAGTTGTATTCTGAGATAACATTTACTGAGATCCTTGCAATTGCTATGATTTATATGTTGTATATATCAGTAGTGTAATCAGCCAAGTCAGCACTGTCATCCTATCAAAGTCAAAACAAAGCACTAAAAAAATATTTTTTATTTCTCAGTTTTTTATAGTCATTCTTCATCTTAAGGCAATTTACACTTTGTATTTAACTGTCAGATACATACTATTTAGAGTAAACTGTAATGCAATAAAAAGCAACTTGGAAAAAAGTTTATACATATTCACATGGGTGAGTACAGATAACATAAAACCTTCATTTAGACATCAGTTTCCACCTAAGATCAAAACCGTTTTCTACCAATTCCTCCTTGCTCAACTTGACGATTGTATCCAGATTAGCTGTTATCTTTTGTTGAGGTCTAATGCAAACATCTCAGCTTGGAGTGGGACAGCATGGGCAATACAGATGCCTCAGCATAATGCACCGAAAATATGAAGCACAACTAACTGCCATTCTACCTTTAGTGAAATGAAACCATTTGGAAACCAGAATACTCATGGTATTAAAAAAAAGAAGTCTAAAGATAGACAGAAACAAATGCAAAGCAAATTTCTCATGAGAATTTGGCATTGACTAAATGTGCCAGTCAGAGCCCGGGAGAGGCTGGGCTGGGCCACCTCTCTTGGCTTTGGGGCCCGTTAGTAGGAGTTTGCGGTCGACCAAGGAATTAAAGGAAGGTTCTGTGAAGGAAGCATCGTAGATGTAGTCAGCTATCTCCGGTTACGGACACAGGAAGGTAGGAGGAGCTGTTTCTTTTTGTACCTTGGCATCTTTTAGTTTTGGTAACTGTTACCTCATATCTTTTATTGGTCTGGAACTATGGGGAAACGCAAAGGCCTGACCTCAGCATGCCCAGGACCTCCAGCCACAATGATGGATGCTTTTGTAGCCAGGGCAGCTGGGATCTTAGACAAGGAAATCGGGCTGGTGGCCTGCCAGTTCTCTCATTCACCTGTATTCTGTCCCGTTTCTAGTCCATCAGGTGCAGCGGGGGGAGCGTATTGCACCTCACCCAGGATTCCCAGCTTGCACATGGTCCCCCTCTAAGCCAACCAAGAACATCTGTATTGGGGACTAAGGGAGACCATGGCCTAGTGGTAGCCTCAACTGCTCTGTGACTACAAGCCCACTCACTCCAGCCAAGGGCACAGGGGGCAAGGAGAAGTCAGGTTGTTTAAAGGCAGGGCCAGGTACGGGCATCAAGAGGAAAGGTCCAGCGATAGGGGCAAAAGCTAAATGTCCGACGGCTTAGGGCTCAGGTCATGGTGCCACCCAATCTCCTCCTCTATCTAAGGAGGACATGGTGGCCATGATGGAAGGCTGGATGGGGACACTGATGACCAACATTGAGCGTAAACTGGACCCCATTAGGCAACGACTAGCAGGAACTTGCGAAGATCTCCCTTCATGGACCGGCTGTTACTTTAGATCCTCGTGGGGCGCCCCACCCTGTTCAAACTTGGCTAGTACTTCAACCGGGGAGCAGGGTCCTGGTGGGTTTAGGCCTCCCTCCACCTTACTCACCGCCACACGTATCAGTGCCAACCTTCCTTCACGGCCTACGGAGGTTGCATCGGTTGGAGTAGCGGCATCAAGGTCACTGTGCCTCGCAGTTTGTCCTGGCCCAGTCAAACCTCCAGTGGGAGATACTGCTAGAAATGGGGGGGCCCACCACGAGCCTCATGTACCAGATCCCCTGGGGGATAGACCGAGGCAGTGGCTCCCAACGCTACACCTTCCACCAGAATCCTCTCCACATGTAATGATATTAGGCAACGTCACGGCGCTCCCTCCGGATGCTGTTGAAGAATTCAACCAAGGTCCTGCACTGGTTGGATCGTAATACTTCTCTTGGATTAAGGCTGGAGAGACATATCATTATGGTGCGTAGAGTCTCCTGGGTGGGGAGGTCAACTAAAAACTTTGCAGGAGACTGTGTTCTCGTTAACTTTAATAGACCCCACCTAGTAGAGAGAACTTTACACTCTGCGTCACAGTATAACCTGGGTGGGGCTGCTTCGTCCATTGTGGCCCTCCACCTTGAGTATTTTTATAGATCCTTCACCCTTGCTCAGACATCCTACAAGGAGGCCACCTGGAGACCCCAAGTTCATTCAAGACGTCCCGAGTGGGTTCACAGGCTGTCAACCCAAGATATTCCTCTTTTTAACTCCTTTGCACCATTGGAATCGCTGGACGCCTGTGATTGACTCACTGATAAAGATCCCCCAGAGACCGCACCACCCCACTGTAGGAAGTTCGGGCATCCTTCTCTAGAGTCTGGTGTCTGCAAAACTTGTAAATATATCTCATGGAACATTGCTGGACTAGCAAACACGATAAATGACCCAGAATGGATCACTTTTATTAAAGGCTTTTCTGTTATTTGCCTCCAGGAGACGAGGTTCACCACTAATAGTTTTTTCCTTGATAGATTTAAGTCCTTTTTTGTTCCAGTAATTCCTTCACGGGCAGGAAGACCAAAGGTGGTCTGCTAATCCTTGTTTCCCTGGACATTCCGTGCAGTTTGAAGGAACTTCCTATTGATAATTTCAGCCTATATCCTTTTCCAAGGGGCCTGTAAACTTGCTGTTGTTGAATTTCTATAATGTTAATCCTGGGCACCCAAAGGGTTGTAACATGGTTAGGTTGAGCTCCTTTCTGAGGAACATGGCCATTGAGGCTTCTCAGAACGGCTACCTTATGCTAGCAGGAGATTTTAACATTCATCCATGTGTGGACCCTAATGCAAGCCCTTTAACCAGCATAGGATGCCCCAGGGTGGCGGACCTGCATCTTGAACATACCCCGCAAGGAGATAGTTTTAACGCCCTAGTCAATGAGTTTGATCTAACTATGTCTATGAGTAGGGTGGTTCATGGTAGGAATCTCTTACATCCCATATTTACTGGAAGGGGGAGCTCACCGTTTATAAATGTTATCTTTGTTTCCAGGGGCTGCTCTGGAGGCCTTCTCTGTCATTTCACGTACAATTGAACATTTACTTAGGGCTCCACCAACGTTCTCGAAGGGCCGGGTGAAGAGCTGGTTTGATCTTGGTTGTTCCCGTGCAGCCAGGAACCTGAGGAGTGCATTAGGAACCTTCCCAAGGGACCATGCTGTGGTAAAAGAGTGCAGGAGGTTACATAAAGCAGAATTGGCCATATGAAAGGCTGAGCTAAAGGAGGAGGCTTGGAGTAAGCTCATCGAGGCCTGTACTCTGAAAAATAGTAATCAGTTCTGGAGTGTTGTAAACTGTCCGTTTCTGTCAGGGGGAAATTCTGAGGCCCTTGATGCACACATCACAGAAGAGGAATGGGTTATCTATTTCAAGGAAGTGTTTAGTAGTCCAACAGATGCTATTTTAGCGGGTGGTGGAGGAAAGTCGTCCCTTGTGATTACAACTGATGAAGTTAGAAAGGGTTTAGCAGGGCTATCCAGGAATAAAGCGACAGGACCGATGGTATCCCCTAGACCTCTTTCTAGCCAACCCTCAGTTATGGGTGCCAATCCTGAACAACGTCATAAACACTGCATTTCAAGTGGACTTGCCAAGCACCTGGTCGCTGTCCACCATTTTCCCTATCTTTATAAAAGGTAATAGGGACTGTACCCTTCATTATAGGCCCATATCCCTACTGGATTCATCTGTCAAAGTGATGGGCCGTGTCTTGTTGGATAAGTTGTCCTCATGGGCAGATGATAACAATATCTTGACCGACATACAATACGGTTTTCGTCCAGGGAGGTGCACAATCAACCAATGCTTAAATCTGTATATGATTGTTAACAAACATACCATTTCTTGATTAGGTAGTATACATCTTGCATTTATGGACCTGTCCTCCGCCTTTGACAGTGTCAACAGAATGAAGTCATGGGAGGGCCTGTTGAGCAAGGGTGTGGACAAGGAGCTAATCTTTTTCCTTCGTTAACTTCACAGGGACACTAAAGCGGTGGTTCGATTCATGAATGATGGCCAGGTTACCCATCAATTCCCAATCCAGAGAGGTGTTCAACAGGGCTGCATCCTAGCCCCCTTTTTATTCAATCTATATATTAATGAGCTGGAGAAGGTACTAGTCGAGGTCTGCTGGTACTATCTTACAGGGACGACGCTTTTCTTATGACTAGGACAGCGCAGGGTCTGCAAACCCTACTCAATTCCTTTGTGAAGTTCATTTAGGACCGGGACCTGTTATTCAACAACTCGAAGTCATATGTGATGCAGGTAGGGCCAAGTGCAAGGAAATCCTTCAACCTCAAGGTAGGGTCCACTTCGGTCCCAAAGACCCGTGCCTTTTCTTACCTGGGGTTCATGCTGGACGCTAAACTAAACTGGGGCCCCCTAAGAATCAAAAAGAAAGGGGAATTTCTAGGGGCCAATGGGGCCATTTTTAACTTTGCTTTGTGGGTGGGTAAAAAACCAGTGGGTGCTATTTTGGAGATCTATAGAGGCAAGTGTCTAGCGCAAGTTACTTATGGCAGCAAAATCTGGGTTATACTTCAGTTGATGAGCTACAAAGAATTGAAAATAGGTTTTGTAGATGACTTCTTTGCATACCCCTGGGAACTCCTACTTTTTCTGTACACGAAGAATTGGGTATGCCCTACCTGTCAGATCTGCTGTCATTCAGCCCATTATCTTATTGGCTTAAAGTGTGGGGGACCAGAGGTACTGCTCTACATAAAGACATCATAGGGGATTGCATGGCCCTTGATTATGCCCATTATACCCCCTGGCTGAATTATATTAGGGGAGGGTATAGGACTCTTGGAATAGATGAACTTTTCAGTGACCTGGACTCAATCAGTAGGAAGGATTTATCATGGGCTAAGGAGTTCTTTTTTAGACTCAGTGCAGTAAAAAGGGGGGAGTGTGAGTTGATGAAGCCCAGCGTACCTAAACATATTATTCTGAAAACCGTCCAAAATGCGGAACCGTATCTCCTTGGGCTCACTAACACATATACGACCGATTTTTGCTGATATGGTTTCCCTTTAACCTATTTTATCTTCTCCTTGCCCACCCTAGAGGGAGCAGCAAAAGTGAGACCCTGCCACTATGCGGTTGTGATAGTAAGTCCCCCCAGGACATGATCCACTTTTTAATGTTTTGCAGTCATTATGAGTTACCGAGGAAGACCTACATAATCCCAATTTTAAAAACAGCAAATTTTAAACAAGTGCGTCCCGCTTTGACTTTCTTAGCCATGCTCTCAGGGCCCACGTTATGGTATGTCCTTGGTTATTTAAAGGCCGCAGTTAGGCTTAGACCTAGCTGTGACTAGTATTATGCCTTGAGCTAGCCTGATGAACTAATATTTATAATTAATATTTATGTCAATTAGGTGTCTGATATTTACATATGGAAATTGCCGATTGTTGTTAATAACTGGCTGGGACCTTTTTTTATTGTTGTTTCCTTGACTTTTATGGTTTATCAGAAAAGCCAAATAAAGTTTATTATTGATTGATTGATTGACTAAATGTACCTGGAAAAAGAATGTTGATTTCAATTCAACAATAGTGAGTCTAGATGTGGTCCGTGCAAAATTTCCTTTACTCCCGGCATAATCGTGTGTGCTTTCATGCTATACTTTTTATATTTCCAAAAATATGCTATTATGCCACATCGCGTAATTACTTTCCATTCTTAGCAAAAAGTTAGCCAAACAGTATGAAGGACCAGAATGTCAATGTCTGCTCTTCACAGTGCCTGTATTTTCTTGTGCTTTTTTCAGCATAAAATGTATCCTTGGGTCCAAAATATTGACGAGGACACATTTGGTACTAAAATATAGCGTCAAATACCAGTTTTACATATCATGTAATTACTTGTAATTTCTCAAAATTTCACCTCATTTTTCATAAATTTAGCATAATTACGCTGGAGCAAATTATGAATTTTGCACACTCCTAGGATATGTTCATCATCTCAGGGAAACTTGTGTCACTGTTCCAAAAACAGGGTCTCCCTCACTCCTCTGTTCTATACAGCCCTGTTTTCACTAACTGCCTCCTCTTTCTCCATCATTCAATCACAAACTTGCCACCGTTTCCAATACTCCTAATAATTCACCATCTATTCCTTTTCTGATTTCCTCTGACCATAATCCTCCTTGCAACTCTCCTCATAATGCCGTGTCTGCCCGTCTCATTTTCTTTTTCTTTTTCTCTCTCTGTCTCATTTCCCTACTTCCCTACTCCATTTCTTCCTTCCCTCTTTTCTTATAATGTTCTTCCTAATTTTTTCACTTGCCTCTGTGCCCTCCACTGCTCCATCCAATTCTCTCTACTCTTCTCATTTCTCCTCTACCTGTTCCTCTTTTCTCTCCAGTTCCTCCAGAATCTGTCAAAATCATCTTTTTGAGTGACCAATCAGTCAGTCAGTCACTAGGTCTTTATTTCGATTATCATATCATTAAAGACATCGTACATCAGCTAAAAATCTATAAATTCATAATATAAACCATTCAATACTATCATACATGTTTTTTTTGTAAAAACTGTAGCAAACCGAATCACAAACATTAAACACTTCACATAAGTTGATTTACATTAATCCACTAAAATAACTCGTGGGAAATATTTCACAATTTAACACAGGACAACACCTGCTCTGTAAGGGGAGATGACATTTGTGTGCATAGACAGGAATTAAAAACAACAAAAAACTTCATGGGTACTAAAATTGTTAATAAAAATTGTCGCAGCTAAAGTGTCCTAGTCGTTTTTGCTCGAATGGCCCACATCCATCCCAGAAATTTAGCGACAGCAATCGCTATGGGCTTACATGTATCAGACTTTAAGATCCTTAGTGCCTCAGTGCCCGACCTTGTACCGAGATTTATACAGACTGGTTTAAGCCATCTGTTTCTGGGGGGCTTGTAAGTGGGGCAAACAAACAGAACATTTGCTATAGTTTCCTTCTGAGTTGGGCAAACAACACATTTATCATCGTTCAGGGGGTGCCATTTGAAAGTAAAGGATTTGATAGGGAGAGAACCCACTCTAAACTGGTGGTACAGTTTCCTATCGATGGGTACTGTAATAAAATCCCAATAGCGCTCATACAAGTACTCATGTCTATTCTCCAGAAAATCCCTTGTGAGGGTAGGCCTCTTTAAGGATACAAATCGCTTAGTCATAATCATGTTCCAGTATGCTACCTTGAACTCTTTTTTTGAGGGAAAGTGGTTACCTGCGGGATTCTCCCATAGACTACACATCCCCATATCACTCAAGGTTTGTTTTATCCTTCTTAACCAGGAGATCTTGCAAGAGCTGTCAGCCCGCCTGGTTTCAAGACGAGCTTGGGTGTACAGAGACAGTTCGGGGTGACCCAAAGCCTTCTCCAGTATGCCACCGGTCTGAATTGGGCTATTTCATCGATTTCTTTTTACAGCCCAGATCTAGATATAGAGACGTTAGTGGAGTTGATTGTGGGAGGCATGATAGGGCTCTCACAAATTTGTTTTGGGCTGCAATCAAGGGTTCTAAATCTTGAAAGCCCCATAGCTCCACCCCATATAACACTGAGGTATTGATTTTAGTATTATAAATCTTTATGACAGGAGCCACTGGGTTTGTATGGTAAAGTCTCTGTTCCTTCATAAGGACTCCTGTCAATTGAGCGTGTTTGAGAGCCAGCATATCGATCTGGGGTTTCCAGTTTAGTTTCCTTCCCAAGGTAATTCCCAGAAATGTAAAAACGTAGGTCTGCTCAAGTTGCACACGGTTCATAAAAACACTCCCTTTGATGTCCTTGCGGTTAAGGAGAACCACAAACTTAGTCTTATCCACATTTACCACAAGGTCGTGATGGTGGCAGAACTCTTCGAACCTGGTGAGGGCGGTCTGCAACCCTTTCTGGGTTTTGGATATTATCAGAGTATCGGTCGCGAACATTAGCAGGGGTAGCTTCATGCCTGCTAAGGTGGGGGCATCTGTGGGGTGGTCAGAGAAGTACCGCATGACTCCGTTGATAAATAGGGAGAACAGGGTTGGTGCGAGAACGCATCCCTGGCGAACCCCCTTAGAAATCGTAAACTTGTTTGTGACTTCCCCATTTATGCCCCAGCGGACCAGGGCAAAATTGGAATTGTGTAACGAAATTAAAATTGCTAGTATTTCAAGAGGCATCCCCATATCCATGAAAGCTCTCCACATTTTAATGCGGGGCACGAGACCAAAAGCCGATTTTAGATCGATAAAGGCTGCAAATAAAGTACCCCCTCACAAAATAACCACCCTCCAGTATATGATCATGAATCTAAAAACTGAGGTATTAATTTTAGTATTATAAATCTTTATGACAGGAGCCACTGGCTTTGTATGGGAAAGTCTCTGTTCCTTCATAAGGACTCCTGTCAATTGAGCGTGTTTGAGAGCCAGCATATCGATCTGGGGTTTCCAGTTTAGTTTCCTTCCCAAGGTAATTCCCAGAAATGTAAAAACGTAGGTCTGCTCAAGTTGCACACTGTTCATAAAAACACTCCCTTTGATGGCCTTGCGGTTAAGGAGAACCATAAACTTAGTCTTATCCACATTTACCACAAGGTCGTGATGGCGGCAGAACTCTTCAAACCTGGTGAGGGCGGTCTGCAGCCCTTTCTGGGTTTTGGATATTATCAGAGTATCGTTCGCGAACATTAGCAGGGGTAGCTTCATGCCTGCTAAGGTGGGGGCATCTGTGGGGTGGTCAGAGAAGTACCGCATGGCTCTGTTGATAAATAGGGAGAACAGGGTTGGTGCGAGAACGCATCCCTGGCGAACCCCCTTAGAAATCGTAAACTTGTTTGTGACTTCCCCATTTATGCCCCAGCGGACCTGGGCAAAATTGGAATTGTGTAACGAAATTAAAATTGCCAGTATTTCAAGAGGCATCCCCATATCCATGAAAGCTCTCCACATTTAATGCGGGGCACGAGACCAAAAGCCGATTTGAGATCGATAAAGGCTGCAAATAAAGTACCCCCTCCCAAAATAACTACCCTCCAGTATATGATCATGAATCTAAAAACCTGTTCTATAGTGCCAGTGTGTGGCTGGAACCCTGCCTGCAATGGTGACAAAATATCTGTTTCGTCCATCCACGTCTGGATTCTACATAGTACCAGCCTGGCAATGATTTTTTGGATACAATCGATAAGGCTTATTGGCCTATAATTGCCAGGTTTAGATCGATCCCCCTTTTTGAAGATCGGGATGATCTCTGCTCCAGACCATGTTTCCGGGATGGGAGCGCCACTGGCTATAGCATTAGCAAGTAGCTGGATATAGGTCACCCAATTATCACCGTCATGCATAAACAGGTCCGCAGGAATACAATCTAGGCCAGGTGCCCTACCTTTTGGAATTAGTTTGTGGGCATTTTGAACCTCTTGCCTAGAAAAGTGCATGGTGGTGGTGGGGTTCGGCAAATTAAATTGATCTATGCTATCATTAGTGGCAGCAAACTGGGCCTCAAAATGAGAGGTCCACATCTCGGGAGCTATGTGGTTGACAGGGACTGGATTCAAAGTGCCACTACCCCATTTGACGAGATGCCAAAAGTTGGCCATGTTTTTATTCTTACTGGCTCTAAGCAGGTCTTGCCAATGGTTTTCATCCCACTCTCTTTTGGCTCACGATAGGGCCTCCTTATACCCAGCCCTTGCCTTTTTTATGCATCCATGTGTTTTAATCTGATGGCTCTTGTTAGAGTCCTATATGCCTCTCTACATGATTTGTTATACCATGCAGCTGCCTTTGGACGAGATTCTTTCCTTGCTTTTTTTGACTTTTTAGTAAAAAAGGTTTTGAGATTAGAGAACAGGTCGTTATGGACCTGCAGAATAATAAGATTTATATCCTCCTGGGTGTCGCAATTTAAAAGGGTGGCTAACGAATGCACAACCAGCTCCTTCATCTGTTCTAAGTACCCTTCGTTGGTAATGACCTTAGCCCATTTGACTCTCCTGGAGTCATTGGTAAGCTCAACTTCTACAGTAGTCTTCGCTGTATCCTGACAATCCTGAATGCAAAGACCAGGAACCTGCAGCGATAACACTATGGGGTTGTGATCGCTTTCAAGCCGGTCCAGTACTACCATGTCCTGTAGGGAGTACCAGAATTCAATATTCAGAAAAATATAATCAGTACGGCTGCTTCCCTCACGTTTCTAAAGGTGTGGGCACCCCCCCTGTCTGACATGGACCTCCCATTCACTGCCTTTAATCCCCGTTCTAGACTCAGCCCTTTCAGTTGTAATACAGACTCAGTCCATCTCTTAATAGGTGGGAGGTCAAGGGACGGAATGTCCCATTGAACATCCTCCTCAGCACTGAGTTTGCCATCCTCATGATCAACGGTTTCGAAGGTACAGTTGAAATCCCCTGCAATTATCATGTTGCTGCGTCCCCTATACTGATCTAAAAACCCCTCTAAAAGCGCAATTGTGCTAGAACCTCTACCCCCTGGGGTGCCTCTTGCGTAGACACTAATGACCAATATATCCTGAACATTTCCTATCGGAGTCTGACGGCAATAATATCTCTACTATCAACCTGGACTTCCTCCACTGTATAGCCTGCTTGCTGTCTGACCCAAAGTATGACTCCCCCTATGGGTCTACCCCTCTGTCCCCCCAGGGCTGGTTTGTAAAAATTTAGGAAGCCTGGGTGATAAATTTGTTCAACTGCCCAGGTTTCCTGAAATGCCCATATATCATGGTTATCAATAAATGAGGACCATTCGGTTGAGGAGGTTTTTGTAGATCGACCAGCAATGTTCCAGCAGACTAGCGATAGGTTAGCTTTTATGGGCCCTTGGATAAGAGTATTGGAGATGACCGGGGGGTTAGGAATGATATTGTTATCCGTAACCACCTGTTTAGAACCATTATTGGACGTGGGAGGCCCTGCAAAAATGGGAAGGGTTAAATGCTCCTCCTTCGCTACACTGCTCATGACAGTCCCATATAGACCAGTGTCCACCGAATCGTGGATACCTCGCACAGATCCTTCCTCTACCAATTTCGAAAGCCTATTTGTAAAAGGTTCCATAATACACAATGGATTGAGATCTGAACCATTTTTACAACTTCCCATGAAATCATGTGAGCCTGAGAATGATAGATCAATATCAGATCCAAGTCAATCAATATCATCTAAGGACGCAAAAATGTCAAAGCGATAATGTACAGGGACTGGATAGTAGTGTGTGCCCCGGGCTGGTGGTGCTGCCCCCCGATTGGTGCCCCTGTTGTCTCTAGATGGTTGGTAAAAAAAAACAGGGGGAGGATATTAATATGTTCCGTCATGAGTTGTCTGTTACCTGCCCTGTCCAAAATATGTTGAACCAACCCAGGGGACCCAAAGCTTATAACCACACAGTCCCCAGATAGGGACTTATGTGATTTACCGATCCAGGGAATTCTTCGGATCATTTTAAAATCAGGGAAGAGATCATACTTAATGCCTGTCCTGACGGTCAGCAGATGTAATGCCCTATTCCTCAGTGAAGACCAGTGTTCCTGCGCTGCAGGTGGTAGCGCTGGAACATTGGCCAAAACAACTGTATAGGGTGTAGCCTCCGGAGGAAGGTTTAGGGACGTGTGGGTATGGGAGTTGTTTGAATCACATTGTTGGGGAACCTGGATGCGGGAATCTCCTGCCGTCGAGGCTAATATGGGAGCTATGCCGGTATGAATGGGATGCACGGATTGATTGGCCATGAGCGCTACAAGGGCTGGAGGTGGAAGGCAGGGTGCAATATTTATAGGAGCCCTGGAGTGTATTCTGCTCGGCCACTGGGAGGCCGATCCTTCGCCCTGACACATGTTGGAATTGGTTAGCAACGTACTTGAAATAGACTGCTCAATTTTAGCCAACCTTCCTTCTATCAGGGTCAGCTTGTCTAGGAGCGGATTTATCAGGGCAAGGAGTTTATTCTCTATCCGTGTGAAGAGTACACCCTCAGACGGGCCAAATGCTGTATCAGTAATTGCATTGGAGTTAGTTATACAGGCGTTGTTTGACGAAGTATTGATCTTAGAACTGCCTTCACACCCATTTACACCCACCTTACATTTAGTTACTCTAGGTACCTGCTGGTTGGGTTTTATTGGGCCCGAGCTTTCCTTTTTTTTTAGGGGGGTTCCCCACCGCGAGCCTGTCTCAATGTTTGGCTCCTGGTGTGAACCTTGGGGGTCACGGTGTTGTTGGCTATGTTCCCCAGATCTGGGGATGAAGGGTTTAGTGGTGATGGTGAAGTCTGATTAGTCAGTGAGGTTGGATCAGTAGTGACGATACACTCCGGGAGTAACGTCGATACTATACTGGTCAGAGGTAAAGAGGGCTCCAGCGACAATTTGCGTTCTGTGAGCTGGATCTCATGAATCAATGCTGATTGGGCCCTTGAAAGGAACACGTCTAATGTCCCCAACACTCCGGAACCCACACACCCCTTACATGTGTTCATTTTAGTCGTAATCTTAAAATCAGCAAATACAGGAGCTAGAGTATACAATGCTTACAAGATAGACATTAGGGGGGTGGCCCAGCCCAGTCACTGCCAGTCTCTGATGGGCTCAGATGGGCCCGCCCTTGGTCCATGGGCGTCGCAGGTGTAGAGGCCGGGCTTTAAGCGCGGTCACCAAGCCTCCCCCTCACTCGCGGCAGTTGTGCTGTTAATGGTGAACCCTAGGTGTTGTAAGCTTCTTCCAGGATAATGGGGCAATTCACAGCTTAAATGTCAGCAATGGAGCGACTTGCACAGCCACCTACCAGCGGGGCAAAGGGTCCGATGAAAGAGAGCTCCCAACGATGAAAACAAGCAAGGTCACTCCAAAAAGGTAAATCTCCCTCAGCCCGCAAGACCGGCAGAAAATTGGAACCAGCGGTTCAGTGTCACTCGCGGTGGCCACAGGGAGGCCGCAGCTCCACGCACCTTCCTCCTGTCATGGACTACTCAACTGGGCAACGCAGTCAGTCGCTGTCTAGGGTGCCTGTAGTCCTCGCCTCTTCCTGCAGTCCGCAGTGTCCCGTCTCAGGCAGCCTCCAGCTACGCCCACGTTATCATCAGATCAACTGGGCTGCCGCGAATCAGGCAGAGCGGCAGGCCCCCTCAGGGACAGGCGGGATAGCTACCAGCCTCCAGCGTCGCGGCAGGTGCAACTCCACAATGAAGGGCAGGTTCGATGTGCGCACAGCCCGCGATAAGCTCTTCTGGGTGATATTACGCGAGAGATCAATCCCTCGTGCATCGCAGTCCTCATGCACGGCCATGCGAGGGAGTCATCCTCTGGACATATTGAGCCCCAGAAACATCAGAGAAAGCAGATCCCGCCTCAGCACATCACCTCTTGAGAATGCCCAGGGGAGAAGCTACAGGTGAGGGATGGCTGACCAAACTCAGGTTTCAGGTCTCAGGTCTTGGTACTTCCCGGCCCCAATGCCTGCACATCTCTCCGCTTGACACCTGTGTCTTGATGGATGTGTCCAGAGAGGATAGGGGCAAGTAAAGGTGTTCTCCTTCGACTGGAGCCACTCAATTCCCCTGCAGCCCCCCCGTGACACCGCTCGGCTCCACATGGCTCCCCATGGCTCCCTGCAATGGTTCCTGGTTCCTGGTGTGGCTCGCGGTTCTCAATTTGTGGTCCGCGGTTCCTGGCTCCCCGCGGCTCCGCTTTGGTCCGCTGCCGCTGTTGCTGCTTTTCGCGCTCTCTCTAGGTCACTCACAAGACTTGGACCAATCAGTATAATGCAACTAAATATAGCCTGATACCAGTCTTAATTTCCCTGGTCTTTCAATGGCTCTGGTCTGCTACTGAATCCCTGTTTCACCTCTTCTAACATATTAAAGAATCATGTTATTTGCTAAAATTAGCCGAACACCTCGTTCTGTGGCTCAAGGAAAGTTTTGCTCATACAGATGTCGCTCGCTATAATTGTATGCTGTCCCACATTTTCGCAGTGGTGGGAGTTTTTATATGCTGTAGCCTTCTTTACCATCTGAAATGAGTTTAGACCTAAACCCTGCTTTCTATTAATGTATTGCTTTCATTTGCAGCGGATTCCGCTGAAACCTTTGCACGGCAGGCACTTTGCCATAATACACGGAATACTGAGGAGATGCACTTGAATACATTGACTTGACGCAGATCCTTGTTCATTGATTTGACATTCCAGAAGTGCTGTATTCATGAGCAGTTGTCATGGAAAAGAAGCATGTGTCTGTAACAAACAAGGGAACCCAAAGGTATATAAGGGACCATGGGTACAAGTATTAAAAAGGAACAGTTGGTCCGTTATCGTAGGATAGCACAAAACATAATGCATAGAAATATAATAAAGTCTATGCAAAAAATCTCAATGTATTTAAATGTATTTATTCAAACACATAACAAAATGAAAGAAGTTCAAGGGTCCCACATTTTGTTGTGACTGTAGAAAGAATAAACAAATGATGTCACATATCATAGAATGTACCAATGCTCACATCATTTACATAACAATTTAGGAAGTCATGCTACTGTTTGTCGATGAGGCTTCGATCCCTCCATAAAATATGGGAACAATAATCAGGACATAATGGATTATGTCTGAGACAAAAAGGCTTGTGGGGAGATGAAAAAAGAGAAGGAGAAAGTAGAACAAGTGCAGAGGGACCAGCAACAAAAAGGGAAAAATAAGATTGTTGGGAATGATTATATCAAGCAATGAGAGCACTCAGCCGATCCATGCACATAAGTGAACAGGTGTCAACCAAATGTGAAACACACTTAGGAGCATATTCGTAATGACTGTGAAGAAACATGCTAGTGAGGGTGATGTGACCCTTAATAATGGGATTGATTTAGATATTAATTGCAGAGAAAGGAGTGTCTAACCTATGGAAGAACACTCAATTGGGTAGTTCGGTTCCAAGAAAGGGCGGGGAGCCCTCTCTGTGGCGCCCCAGCGCAATGGATCTTCTAAAAATGAGAATTGATTATATTATAGTTCTCCATTTAGTGAGGGAGATCAGTGTATAACAAGCATTTGCCATGCAAATTGGTCTTGCATTTGTTAAAGTTATTGGTGTTGTAAATGAAAAATGTTCCCATGTGCTTTGGATAGGAGTGGAGTGGATGTATTTGGTGTGGAGTACAATTATGTGGGTTGGATTGGAATTGTTTGCTGTGGAATTGTGTCTGGTGCAGTGGATTTGTGTAGAGAAATTGCGTGGCATGGTGTGCAGTGGAAATATGTGGATAGTAATTATGTGGTATTAAGTGTACTGGAATTATGTGGAGTTGGGTTGTGTGTCACACAGTGTAATTATGGGGACTGACATTTTTTGTGTTCTGGAGTGGTATGTTCTGAAGTTTAATTATGTGGTATGCTGTTCAAATTTGTGGCATGATGTGGAATTCCTTGTGGATTGGATGTATTTGGTGTTTAGTACAATTATGTTGTTGACTTGAAAAATGTGGTTTGTTGTCAAATTATATGGTGTGGAATGGAAATGTGTAGAGTTGGAAGTATGTGGCGAAGAGTGAAATTATGCTGTTTGGAATTATGTGGCACGGTGTGGAGTGTATTTGTGTGGATTGTGTTACCAAAGAAAAGGCATGAAGCAATGAAAGGGTGCAGTACTGTAGACTGTTACTAGGTGTCCCAGAGGAGTTATAAAGGCACATCTATTAGCATTATAAAGGAATTGCACCATTAATGCAATTATATAAGGAAAGATTGCATTAAGGCTGCAGTACCTTATGTAGCTAATAGAGTTGCCTTTACAACTCCACAGGGCCACTGAAGAAAACCGTGAAATAGTACTGGCTCCAACTGATGTTGAAGCAGCGGACACTTCGGGACGTTGTAAAATGGTTTACTGCAAAGCAAGGGTGCTGGGAAGCACGAGGACAAAAGAAATTCTGGAGACTAAAAACGTAATGGATACTATTTCAAAGAGGTGTTTTATGACCACAAAGGAGCAATACTGTAAAAAAAAAAAAAGGAGTAAAGCTTGTTGAGTTTGTGTGTGTTTTATTGTGGTTGTGGCAGAAGATTAACGAAAGGATGAGTTAGTGGATTGATGAATGGATGCATGAGTGCAAAGATGAGTGGCAGTGGGCATGTTTGATGACTTTTTGAGTCGTTTGAGGATGGTCACAACATAAATAAACTAGGGCTTTTTCTTTCCAGCTATTCCATCTCTTACAGCCACCACCACTAAAGAGTTCAGTGCTGCTTCAGGCAGAGTGCCCCTGTGCCTCCAACAACTCCCACTCTCTGAACTGTGTGTGCTGGAGGAATAAAATAAATTTCGCATCATATAAGCAACACTGGGACTACTAACACTTCAGGGTGTTACGACAGCATGTTAATCACACTACAGACAGTAGGATAAGCCCTTGACTGCCACTCAACAAAGCACAACATTCAGGTGGACCTCACAATCACTCCTTGGCACTTTTTGTATTTAGCATCAATACAAAATTGGAACAGTTAAACATGCTTATAATCAGTGTACATTCAGGACATAACAACAGCTATGCATGCTGCCCCTGCGCGCTTATTGTAGACAAATTGAGTGCTCTACCACAGTCTCTAAACACCGGAATGATTGAATAAAAAACAAATGGTTCACATGGGAACTCGCCAGTATATATAAATCTCCATCAATTACTGGAATTACTGGAAACAGTCCTATGGAAGAAGTAGGAATCCCAGCTCAGTCACAGAATAAATAGACGTCTGCTGGGGTAGAGGTACATTCATTAGCAGAATGTACAAATCTGTGGCCCAGAACATTACAGTACGTTTGGAAATCCATCAACAGAAAACAAGTAAAACTTGTTTGTATACGAGTGAGCTTAATTGCACTGGCCCAGACAAAGACAAAAAGGGCATGTATGGGAGTGAGATTATTAGAACAAGGTTTGACTCCCCCCAGAAGTTCACTGGACAAGCTCATTAACATGTTAAGACCAGTTCAGAAAGATCTACAGCTCTGTTGGATCGTATCAAACTGCCTACCAGCGTGGTCTCAAAGACTCGTAACTCCTGCTCCATATCTTCACTATGGGGCAGATGAAATGCATTTAATTATTCAGTATGGGAAGTTGTCGATGACTCGGCAGCAGACATCAAAGAGTATTGCAGTACAGTACTTAAAACATCAAGTAACCGGAAAATGCCCCAGAAATCAAAAAGAGCCCATAAGAGACAGCATTTAAAGAAGGAAACACAAACTTATGGTTCACTCTTTGGTGATGAAGAAATCCTTGTTGAAGGTGTTACCTATTATGAACAAGAAAGTTACAAAGCTGTACAAGCAAACGCATACCGAAAAAAAACGCACCTGCTGATTCAATCGTGACAAAGTAAGAGCAAAACACTTACTTATGCCCACAAATCCCTCTGGGCTCCACGCACAGTGCAACGGGCATGGTGACCGTCAGACATGCGGCTCCTCGGAAGAAGAAGAGAAGACATGGAAGGACAGCCTCGCATCCAGCCTTCCCGTCTGGCTGCCCCTTAGAGCATATCTGATTCTGACCTGGTATCGGAGTCCATCAGGGGCTGCAGCGCTAGATCACCGGAGAGAGCGGCCGGGCCAGCAAGGACCTCCGCTGCTTCCAGAGAGCAGGGCAGCTTACAGGAGCGTGGTGACTCAACCCATGAGGCTTCATATTTGAGCTCACCCTGTCGCCTGCTGCAGCTGTTGTCGGAACTGTACTCCTCTACGCCGGACACCAAATCCTGGAGCTGGGAAAGAGGGGCCACTTTGTCTTCAGAGGCCCTGCACTCGCCGGGTCTCCAGTAGCAGCAGAAGCAGAAAAACACGGAGCGCCGACCGGTGACTGGCCTGGCCGTCCGCCACTTCGCTGCTTGTGCTGTCTCTGCCTCCCACAGTGATTTGTAAAAACGCCACTGTTTTGTCATGCATGCGTACGATGTAAGGCATCGCATGCATGTGAGACAAAGAGTGCAAATACAGCCTCCAATCACAAACCAAACAAACATTGAAAATGCAATAGGACTCATATTTACGTGAGCCCTATTGCATTTTAAACGGAATTGCGGGCATTAAAGAAGGCACGAGTGGGAGGGGGTGGGGAGGTGTTTGTGGTAAAAAAAATACGGACTGTGGGAGGGAACGAGGAGAGGCAGGGGAACAAAACTGTTTTTCTAGTAAAGGGGCCTATAGCCTCGTAAGGATAAAAATGACGACATGGACGTCAGGAGGTGGGATTAACAAGCCAAGAACCAATCAGAATGCAGAAATTATGATTCAAGCCAATCAAAAATCAGGCTGGAAAGTGGGCGGAGCTCCCACCACTATACTGTATACAGCATCTCTCGACGAGACAGCGCATGCGCTGCCTAGTCGAGACCTACAAAGGGGAGGGGATCGCACCTGAAAATGAGGTGAGTATCAAGTTGACTCGAAGTGAATGGTAATAAGGCTGCAATTAGGTAAATTACTGGTAATACCAATCTAAAATTAAGCAAAAGGCAAAATGAAGGGCATTAAGATTCCAAGTGAAGTTGCTTGTGGAAGCAAAATATGTGGAGACAAGTATGGACTTACTGTAAGACGTAATGAAGAATGGCAACAATCCCCGAGGGAAAGAGACGGACACAAAGAGTGCAAGGTTTCAATTGAGGAATATTTTAATTAACTTTGTCTGGCTCGCAACGTTTTCCACCTTGATGGTAACTATTTCCAACAAATCAAAGGGACATCAATGGGAGCGTTTTTTGCCCCTAATTTTGCTATTATTTTCTAGGACTTTCTTGAAACCAATACTGTTTTGTCCCATAATAGTCCATTTCACCCCCAGATTAGTAATTGGAGACGTTATATAGATGACATATTCATGATTTGGCATGGCGATGAAAACACCCTCAAAGACTTTGCCAATTGGCTTAACACTCACTGTAGTGCTCTGAATTTTTCACTTACATACAGTAGATCTGAAATTGCATTTTTGCATCTGCCAATGAAAACATCTGAGGATGGACTCTTTACACCTCTGTTCCGCAAACCCATGGAGAGGGAAACCCTCCTTGTCTACACAAGTCATCACCCAAGAGCCTTGAGGGATTCCTAACCATTTTTGCAGAAGGATCGAAACGTCGTCAACAAACAGTACCATGACTACCTAAATTGTTATGTAAATGGTGTGAGCATTGGTACTTAAGATGATTTGTGACATCATTTGCATATTATTTCTACAGTCACAACAAAATGTGTGACCCTAGAACTTCTTTCCTTTTGGTTGTTGATCTCCACTTCATTTAATGTGTTATATGAATAAATACATTAAAATCTATTGAGATTTTTGATGCAGACTTTATTATATGTCTGTCGGTTATGTTTTGTGCTATCCTACGGTAAGGGAGCAACTGTTGCTTCGTTATAATGGAAAAGAAGCACAGCAGTGCAGGGAAGTCTTCAGTGTTTAATAATACACGTATTTAGCAAAAGTGAGAAATCCCACTTCAAGGACTGTCTTCTAAACAAGTGGTGATGTCATACAGACCATTTTAAGTATGAAAGATTAACAGCTCTGAAGCACAGTTCAGATTTACAGCAACGCCATGATGTTACACCAGTCTAGGGGGAGTGGGGACGGATTCTAAGTGGAATGTAGTTGACATTGGAAACAAAGGTCTTACAACATGGAAAATGCAGCACAGTTTCTGCATGACCATGTGCCCTATCTCTGCCTCTACTCCGGAGACCGTCTTTGACCATGTTTACCTTTTCATTTGTTCTCAACTACCTTTTGCCCATCATTGGAACTCTCCTGGAGGAAAAAAGGCATCTGGTTATGCTGTGACATGCCCTAATCAGACAAGCAATCATGAATATACCAATGGGTTGGTGAGAGTGATATCTGTACACTGCTAAGATATTAAGGTGTCTGAGGAGCATGGTGTCTTTAATCGTTTGATGAAGACTAGCAGGATGGGTTGTTTTTAAGATTTGTTGTGAAACTACTCCGAGACAAAAGCAAGAATAATTAACTTCTTATGTAAGGTTTTTTGGAAGTGAGGCAAATGATGAGAGGGCTTGGTGCTAAAGCCAGATTTGAGTTCTGATTATGGCAACAGACAGGGGCACTGGTGCATTGTGGCTTTAACTTGTAACCAGTGCTTAAATTGTGGGGGATTTGTGATGTCTCTTCTCAGCATGAGTGATGACCATGGATGGTAACAGTGTTTTGTGATAGTGCTTGGATAATAGAAGTAAACAGGTGGTTTGAAACCAGTGCTTACAAATATCACCAATTCTTTCACTCTGCGGGCCTATTTTGCCTTCTCTGAGTGAGCAGAACGGTTATCCTAACACACACTTTAAAAAAAATAAAGGTTAAGCAGCTAACTCAAGATCTAATAACGATATAAGCATAACAAAACTCAGAATTTATTATATTTATATATGTCTTTGTATCATTCCTTTCTACTCTTTAAGAAAACATATTGAGTAATGGAAGGCTACAAAACATGAATTAAATTTTGTTTATATAAATGTTATTTAGTTAAAATTAAGAAATCCGCATAAAGATGTGTGACAACTCAGAAGACTGAGGGCCTGATGTAGAGTTTGGTGGATGGGTACTTGTTAGAAATTGGGATTCTGGTTGGCACCCCATCCAAGCAAAAGCCGCGATCCTAGTCAGGCCAAGCTAGATACACACTAAGAGAAGGCCTGTGCTCATCCTTTGTTAGCTTGGCAAAGAGCAGTCAGGCTTATCTAAAGAGGCAATGTGTAAAGTATTTGTGCAAAACACAAACACACAGTAACACAATACATACACAGCAAAAATACTCCACACTGGTGTAGAAAAGTAGGTTATTATATTCTGCACAAAACAAAACCAAAACAACAAAAATCCAATGTATAGAAGTTAAGATTTTGAATTTTTAAAAGACTAAATGCAACAAAGCAATTAGAAGCAAGTAGCGCTGAAAAGGTTACTTTAGGTTGCGCTGGACCAGGTTAAAGTGAAAGTTCAGGCCAATCACGAAAAATTGTCCGCCGGATACAGGACCCATGCAGGCCCCAGTGGATAAAGTACCTTTCTTCGTGGCAAACAACGAGATGTGTCAATCTTCTCCACGCAGTTAAGGTGATGCTTCAGTTTCAAAGATGGGGGCCGGAGTCGAGAGGCATCAAGCGATGCGCTAGATCCTACTACGCAGTTGAGCGGATGAGTCAATCTCACAAGGCTCCAGTAGCAGCGATTTGCTGCCCGATGCGTTGACCTTTGGAGACAAAGCCCTGGTTCTGATGTGATATGCCAATTTCACTTCGCAACCAGGTCAATGCACCGGTTCTGTTACACACAGACAGGAGCTGTGGCAAAATCCATGTGGCAAATATCAGGCCCATTTCTAGTTAGCCAGGCACAGGAGCAAGGGTAGAGACTTTGATATCCCTGAGTCTCAAACAACAGGAGACAAGCCAATAAGCCCTTGGAGATCACTTGGAGTTAAGGCAGCACCCAGCTCTTCTCCAACAGAGTCAGATGAGAGCAGGTAGCAGTGTAACAAACATAAAAGTAGGCCCTCTAGAGCAGCAGTCCAGTTGAGTCCTTTAAGCAATACAGCAGTTCTTCAGGCAGAGCTTCAGTTACTAGTCAAGAAGTATCTGATTTTAGGGGGTTAGAGACACAGGACTTATACCCAACAGGTGCTTTGATGTGGGGCTGACTTCAAAGCAGCTTTCTGAAGTGCACAAGTATCTCTTTCAACCCAGTCCTGTCTGCCAGGCAACCTGTGGGGGGTCATCAGTCCTTTGTGTGGGTATTCAAGTGGGTACAGCCTATTCAAGTGAAGTGTCAGGCCCTTCCTTCCATCCTGCCCAGGGAAGGCCATCGGAATGCAGCAATATGTAGATGGATACTCAGACCTATTGTTCCTTCCTGTGTTTCAGCTGTCACCCAGCCTAGACGTGTATTGGAGACAGGTTGCAAAGCATATAAAGCTATAAGCACAGAGAAATGTCCACTTTCTAAAAATGGCATTTCTAAAACAGGGATATTATTTAAATCCAACTTCACCAGTAAGGAGGATTTGTCATTACCATTCCAAACATATGAAACATGGAAAAGCTGCTCCTCTCTGATCAGGAATTATAGCTTCAAAGTGTATTTAGGAATTCCCAATGCTAGCCTATGAGAGGGGTAGGCCTCACTGTAGTGAAAAACACATTTAGCTGTTTGCCACTACCAGGACATGCAAAACATACCAGTACATGTCCTATCCTTCATTTACACTGCACCCTGCCCTTAGGGATACCTAAGGAGTACATTAGTAGTGACCTATGTGTAAGAAAAGGGGACCGTTAAGTTAAGCAAGTAGTTTTAAATGCCAAGTTAAAGTGGCAGTAAACTGCACACACAGGTTCTGCAGTGGCAGGCCTGAGGCAGGTGTGAAAGGCTACTTCTGTGGGTGGCACAATTAGTGCTGCAGGCCCACTAGTAGCATTTAATTTACAGTCCCTAAGTATATCCTATATCACTTTACAAGGGACTTACAGGTAAATCAATAGGCCAAACTGGTGTAAACCAATTATACCATATTTAGAGGAGAGAGCACATATACTTTAGCACAGGTCAAAGTGGTAAGTCCCTAGAGTCCTAAAGCCAACAAAAAGAAGGTCAGAAAAAGTGGAGGAAGGCAAAACGTTTGGGTTGACACTTCAAAAAGGGCATTTTCCAACAGTACACCATCACAAACATGACGGAAAACGTATCTGCCTTATTGGAAGTGTCTTAGCATATAACACACTTGTAATAAGGCAGACAGGACATCTGTCACATTTGTGACGAGTAACCGCACACCAAACTCTAAATCAGGCCCTTAGTTATTGAAGTGCCTTTATCAATTTATTGCAGGTGTGCTAAATTTAATAAATGGTACAGCCATACATAACTAATTTAAGGGTACTCGTTTGGTCATTTATTGACAGAGGAGCTTCTGAATTTGCCTCTTAAACAAAAGATTGGATGTTCCCATTCAGAACTACTTGAGAGGGTATTCCATAAATTTACTGTGACTTTTCTTCTAATAATGTTGATCTAAATTAGGAGCACATGGTTAAATGTGCGTGGAGGAATGGAGTACTGAGCTGGAAAATTAATTTTTGTGGGCACCATCACTTATGTAACAAAAACCCAGCTGCAAAGCATAGGATAATGTGAGTGTAGAAGGATTGTGCCGAGGCCAGGAGAGCAGATTGTGTGGAGGGGGATGCCCGAGAAAGAGTGTAACAATAGGGGGGATGTCCGAGAAAGAGTGTACCAATAGGGTTATGTGGGAGAGAGTGGGGCTGGCATCGGGGTGGAAAATAAAATATATGAGAGCGAACCAGAAACCAACTAATTACACTGTAACAAGTTGTTGGTTAACTTTACAAGCCTCCCTCTGCTTGAAGAAATGGAGAATAAGTGGAGACTGACAGATCTGGCTTCTCTTGCAATAACAATTTACATTCCAAGAAAAGCCTGGCACCATGTTTTCTCTTTCCTATATTCCCGGATTTCCCATCTGGGCAGTTACTTGTGCATGCTCCAATATACCACTGAATCAAACGTGACAGAATGGAATGCTTTCTAGGCAGTACAACTGGTTTTGAATACAATTTGAATATGCATCGATCCTAGTGACTTTATGGGTGGTCGATGTGCATATGTACTACATGCAGTGGCTTTGGTGAGGGGGCTCGCATAGTCCAGTGTGATCAGGGAGAGTTTAAGGACACTGGTCAGCTAACGTTTGAGTATTGGGAGGTGGAAAAAAGACTGTGGCCTCAATCAGTGGCATAGGTAGAGTGCAATGAGCCCAACACAATTAGGGAAAGACTCAACTCATGCCGCAGGTGGGTAGCCAGAATTGGGGTGTTGCGAGGGCCTCTCGGACTCCCGGCTATAGTGCCACACAACATTCTGCACTAATGACAATTACACCTTTGCTCTGAGCATTGTACACTTTGAGCTTGTCTGCACTATCTTTATTCCAATTTTGCTTTTATTAGAAGGTTAAGGCAAGAGGTTTGCTGGCCAGTCGAGGCTTGGTAAGAGAGATTTCAGCAAAAAGATAGGAGAGAGGTGGCATAGAACAAGGGAGGTCGGAATGTAAATAACAACACCCGGCTGTGTTTTTCATATCTACCAGCCTTGGGCAATGTCAGAAACTGCCGAGCGCAGAAGACATCAAATATTGTCACACTGAAACAATAGGGTTCGCTCATTTAATGCAATATTGGTGACACATTGTAACCATTAGTAGCTCCAAATGTTACTCATTATGGATAGATTTTTCCGAGTGGCATATTTGATAGGAGGCCGTATTTCACATAGAAGATGTCATAGGCAAGTAGGAGTCACTAAAAATTCCACAATTCGGGTATAATTCAGGAATAAAATCTCTGCCTGTTCTATCAAACATGGTGTTCTGGGAGTAGATAAAGGCCAAATTCGTTTTTACTGTTTTTAGAACCCTTCCAATCTATGGGTGTGATTGTAGCCATTCAGTGGTGGTCCCATGGATTATCCAGAAGATTTAATCCCAGGCCTCAAATCACTGAGAAAATTCGTGGGAGTTGTATTGCTGTTGATGTAAAATTGAGGAAACAATACTTCAATTCTCACTTAAGGAGTATATGGAAAGGGGTGGCATTTCACAGAAAAACGTGTACTATGAAAAGAAAAAGGCATACAACACTTTAAATGATCTTTAATTTCCTAGCGCTAGGAATTAGTAACCTAGGACCAGATGTACGACGTGATTTTGCATGTGCAAACGGGTTTGCGAACCCGTTTGCACATGCAAAATCACTGCTGGCATGTACAATTCCTAAATAGCGAGTCGCAATTTATTTGCGACTCGCTATTTAGGAATTGCAAGTCGCAATTAGGAAGGGGCGTTTCCTTCCTAATTGCGTCTGCAATTCAATGTACAAATGTTTTGTGACCGCAATTGCAGTTGCAAAACACCCGCAAATTACCACCCTCTTCAAGAGCGTGGTAATGGGATCCAAAAAGGGAAGGGGTCCCCAATATTTTTAAGCTTACTGCCTGCCCTTAAAAAATGAAACGAAAACGTTTCATTTTTTTCTTTTTTAAATGCATCCCGTTTTCCTTTAAGGAAAACGGGCTGCATTGAAAAAAAAAGAAAAGCTTTACTTAAAAGCAGTCCCAGACATGGTGGTCTGCTGAGCCCAGCAGGCCACCATACCTGGGAGGGCCAGCCATTCCCAATGGGGTCGCAAATTGCGAGAAGCTCATTAATATTCATGAGCCTCTCTATTTGCGACCCTATTGGGAATCGCAAAACAGCGTCATAACACTGATGTACATGTATAACAGCGCTTCGCAATTTGCGAGTCGCAAAACTCGCAATTAGCGAAGTGCTATTTTGCGCGTCGTACATCTGGCCCAATGTAAATATGGTGAAAGTACTATCAGTGTCAGCTTCTGTGATGTGATGTCTCTAACTTCCAAAATATCTGCAATGGAATCAATAGCTTAAATGCACAATGAATTGCAATGATCTTTATAATATTTCTATTGCCATTATTTTAATTAATTCACAGGGCTTCCCCGAAAACATATTAGGTTTGTCTCAAATGTGGTTAACCCACGCAAACACCATTCCTGTACATGAGTTTGCACGTGCTACCGCATTTAAGTCAGAAGTATTGGCTTCGATAACACTTGTTGCAAATGTCTCTTAGCCTGAGCTATAATGTATGTGCACTCTCATGCAGGGCAAGCAGCAACATAATTGGTCGTTTTTGTTACATTTCAAAGAGAGTTGTGGGTGCACCCGTTTTTATTATATCAAGCCAAAACTAGTTAATTCTTACAGTCTGTTCTTAAAAACAATTTACATTACAAAACAGGTTAGGCGTATAATATATTTGCAACAATTAGCTAGGTTTGAAAACGTCTCGCTGGGCATTTTTAAATTGGAGTCCACTAAGTAGAGTGTCTATAATTCTTACATGATACTTAGCAGTGGAGAAAGCCTCACTGTGAATGTTGGGAAACATCCTGCGGTTGTGGTAATTTCTTCCAGCGGCGGACAAATCGTAAAAGATGATTGCAGATAATGAATACATGACAGATGCTGCTCGAAAAGGGCCACGCAATGCTACAAAGTGGACCAAAATCCTGTCCTATAATGAAACAGGAAATCCCAGTGGCATCCTACTGTTCATGAATATAAATCTTTCAGGGAATCAGCACTGAAAACAACAATAAAGCCCAGATTTACTAAGGCTTTGTGCAAATTGATGCACAGTTGCACAACGCATCACATTAGGACTTTGCACTGGAAAGGTGCCCTTTTCTTCGAGCGAAAAGCACTTTGCGCTGCTTTGTGTAGCTTGGCCTCAATGGTCTTGACTGGGGCGTTACTTAGGTGGAACAGTGCATACAACCACTGGTTTTGATGCAAAGCCCAATATACAAAGACAGTTAAACCATCCCATGCATTGGGTACTGGGCAGACACCTGCTTCTGGTGGTGGCCAAACACAAAGTGAAGAACTTAGGCTTCCTGGTTGAGAATGAGCTATCACTAACTTTTCAAGTCAACCAGGTTACCTCGGCCTGCTTCTCCGGAAGATACTCCCTTTTATTCCTTTTTCCTTAAGAAAAACGGTAGTGGTGGCCTTAGTCCTATCCCGCATAGACTATTGCAATGCGCTATATTCTGGGATTGGCGAACGACAGCTTTCGAAGCTCCAGTCCTTACAAAACGCGGCAGTAAGAGTACTGCTAGATCTCCCGAAACATCATCCTACTTCATCAAACATGAGGAGACTTCATTGGCTTCCTGTGCGAAGTAGGATACAATTTAAGACCTTATGCCTTGTACATAAAGCTGTACATGGAGGAGGTGCAGATGACATGAAGTCTCTTTTTCCTTGTTACATTCCGACTCATACACTGAGATCCACTAGTATGGGACTAGTTTGCCTATCAAAATTCAAGAGGGCCCGGTGGGGTGGTAAGGCCTTTTCAGTTCAGGCAGCAAGACTATGGAACACCCTACCAACAGAACTACGATTAGGAACAAACAAGATCCTGTTCAGAAAGGCCTTGAAAACCTGGCTCTTTACCAAATCTTAGACTTTCTCCGCACACCTCCTTCTATCACAGCGCCAAGACGCCTCGGCATAAGTGCACTTAATAAATATCTCAGTCAGTCAGTCAGTCATGCATTGCATGTGTGATGTGATGCACAACACACATGCAATGTGTGGGAGCCTTCTAAGTTTGTTAAGACAGCACACACTCACATCTCCCCCATGGTGAAAGGCTGCGAGTCATGCCATAAAACCTTATATGAGCCCCAGTAAAGGGTATGACAACAGCAGCAGCAGGTCAATCTTACAAGATGTGGCTCTGTGCTGCGTATTTCGTTTCACACAATGCGGCTCAGTAAATTATTATTGTCACGAAAGGGATGATGATGAGGTGCAGAAACCTCCATGACATCATAATAATCACATTCAACAATATGAAGTCTGTATCAGGAATGGTAAAAAATAACAGCCTTATTATGAGTTTTGGCAGTCTTAGAGCGGGCGGCATGCCACCACTCAACTCCAGGACTGCCGAAACTCACCGCTGCCCGATTACAATTAGTTTTGTGGTCTGGCGGGTGGGTTTTGTGGCAGTCCCACAGGGGTGCTGTTTAAGGGCTCACTGTGAGCCTTAAACAGCATCTTCACTGGACCACCAGTGCACGTTCCTGCATGGGAAGAAATGCACTGTGTAATTACACGGGGGCACAACAGGTGTCCCCCTGCATGCACCCCCATGCACAGAGGCACAGGCCCCTTTGTTGCCTCACCTCCAACCATTTCATGGTGGTGCGACTGCCATGAAATGATGGTGGTGCGACTGCCATCAAAAGGGTGGTGGTTAGGCAACTCAAAATATGATTGACTGTGCCGCTGCATGACCATCAGCAGATTTTGGACTCGAAACACTGCCAGACCGCCGTAGGATCCTTGACCTGTGGCAGTAGCAGCGGTTCAGTAGTATTCTGACTGCCACACTTATAATACTGCGGGCAGTCCCGTGGTGTGGCGGTGATCAGACCGCCACCACGACTACGGGGGTAGTCGTAATAAGGCCATAAGTAAACTAAAATAACTAAAATATGACCTTAATCCCTCAAAAAGATAATATCACAGAGGTTTCTGTGCATCATCTTAATCCCTTTCATGACATTAATAATAATAATGTTTAAAGGAGATGCTGATAGGAATTTCGTCAAAGGTGACTACTTCCGAGTATATTTAAAAGACATTAAATTGTGAATATAGTTGTAATTGCATTTATATAGCACTTACTACTCCTGACGAGATGTCAAAGTGCTTTTCGATGAGTAGCACGCTACTCGAGAACCTAAAAGGATTAGAACAAATGTTATGGTTAGAACTTATCCCATTCCTTCAAGATATATATGACAGTTTAGAGTTGATTTCACAACTTGAAGAAATTTGATGATAACCTATTGCAATAAATATACCAGCTATTTCCCTTTTTGAGGAACATGTTTTTTTTAGGAACATTTTTTGACTCCTTCACTAAGATAAGATATTGTGAAATCAAAGTGGGCATTAGGTAAAAAATGTGTCATTAATTTTCCCCCAACCATTTCCCCAGAATAGTTTAGTAGAAGTACATTAAACTATCACATGTTTTAATATTCCAAGAAATTCAAAACAAAGACAGCAAGAGTCTGGGAAAGACTTATAGAATTTAAAAAAAACGTACTACAGAGAAAAATAGGTTTTAAGTAATATTTGCAGCACAAGATGTAGAAACAATCTTAGACCAAATCATTTTTCAAGTATAGTTGAAAATGTTTCCAATCTTTTTCACATTTACATTTTTGTTCAATGGGAATTTACTTAATTAAAAATGCATATAATTTCGTAATTCTATTAAGCAGCAGTACTTACTGGAATACAGTATGTAAAGTATCATGACAGACTTTTTAAACTTATTATATTGACTAAAGGGCTTTTACGAGTTTTGAGGGTCTGACCTCCTGAAGACCGTGTCCGTGCTCAAAAGCAGGCCACAGCACTGGCAGTCTTCAGACCGCCATATTATGAGTTGACCACATTGCTGGTGTTGTGGCTGTGGAGATCTTGCAGCAGTGGTGATAATATTTCCATATGTTTCGATGACTGTGTGAGCATTTCGACTGCATATGTGTTGAATGCACATATATGCATGATACATGTAGAAAAATATCACCTACCCATTGTCAGAGTCCGGCCCATAAGTTGGCAGTCCAGGCAATGGCTATATGGTACAAAAAGGATTCACCTGTACATTGCAGCAAACAGGGTCGTATTCTTCGGGTGAAGATGCTGCTGTGAAGGGGAGACATTCACGGTGCCTGCCACATGGTGCAGGGATTTTCAAGGGGCACCAGAGGGTCAGGGGGAAGGGGGGCCCTGCTAAAGGCCCCCAAAGTCCCTTTCGAACAGCCTTTCCATGTCGTAAAGCCCGACATGGAAAGGCTGTCGGAATCTGACATCAAGATCCCGACGATGGAAACACTGTCAGTGATGGATTATCAGCAGTTTCCGACTCACCGACGGGCTCCTTGAGCCCGTCAGAATAAAGTCGGTTTCATCAGCCGGTTTACACTCCAAGCACCGACATTGTAATTCACCGGTCAGTATGTAAACCTTCCATGTCGGACCAACATCAAAATAAGGCCCTTAGTAGGTAGTATTGACAACAAGGACTTGATAGCACACAGCCAAAAAAGAAAACAAAAATGTTGGCACTGTGATTGGCATTCTACAAACACTAAAAGCACTATTGGGCTCAACATTTAGTCCACTCATAATGAAAAGCATTTCGAGTTATTGATCTTCCTAGGTAAGGTGAAGTTATAGGTTGGATGTACTGAATGGGATCACTAATAGAAAAGAGTTGTAGAAACACCTTTGGGGGGTAAAATAGATATTGCGCTTACAAAAATGAACTTGAAGTGGCTAGTGGGAGGTTTTTACATCATGCTAGAATAATATTTTTTAACTCACAACTCAAATCCTGTACATGAAAATAGGCAACACCAAAGAAAACCCAAATTGTTCACCTATAACTGGTGCTGAGTTTAATCCCTAACAATGACACCCTGAGTCACCAACTTACCAGACATGTTTGCGGTCACAACACTTTCATGGCCCTTTTAACTGAGGCATCACATCCAATGTAAGTCTGGAAGGATGACTTGGGTGCGTTTGTCATAGTATGACTGTAAATGGGGAACAATGGGTTGGCATTTGGGTCTAAGTACACTCCCGCCAATCCAAATTCATATTATTAGCATATGTGAACAGAGATCTAGTGGAATTCAGAAATACCTATATAATCCTGGAGGGGTATGGGAAATGGCTCGTTGCATGCACCCCAGGATAACAGAGAACATACTTATGAAATAACGGATCTGTGCATGATGTTTCACACCACATATAGGTACTACACATTGTTTACTCTCTTGTATTTAGAGTATACAGTCTCACTCTTATATACAGAATGTCCATTGTTTACTACTCCTACAATGTCTAAATGTGAATTTGTGGTTGGGACACTTTCAAAGCCTTCCCTGCTAAAGTTATTTGTGGCTCTGGAGGAAGATTTGCTGCTGAACCATGTATGCTTCGAAATGAATATTAACCGTTGTAGGACTTTGGTAAAATGGACAAGCTTGAAATCAGTAAAATATACTGATTTTTTATGAGATGTGAGGAATGGGCTTATCAGGGGGTTACATTTTCAAGCAGCAGCTGAAAGGACAAAAAATTATGGGCTTGGTATCAGGATATTGTAACCAAAATATTGTTATGAAAATATTGAGTCCTAAATATAATTTACCAAAATATTGTCCCTTTTTAGTTTGTAATAGAAAAATCAACCTACAGGGATGATATTTTTGTAAACAATACTTAGAATACAATATTTCTATCAGATTATATTTATGTTGCTAGAGCTCTTTTGTACAACCTAAGCCAGTAGTTGTATCCAGTTCACCTTAGAGAGAGACATCAAAGAGTACTGCAATTAAATTATTAAGATCCAGAGCAATATTAAAATGAATTGAATGCTTCATAAAGCACAAAGCACAACCAGATCGCTTGGATGAAACAGTTTCGTCACCTAAACTAGACCTGGATGTTGGTGATCTTTTCAACCTTCTAATACCAGAGGCATAAAATCAAAGTAGGATTGTATATAATTCCAAGAGGAAAGACCTGTGGGAATGGCAGTTTAACATTGACATTCTACACAAATTCTAAGTCCACAATTGAAATCCCGCTTCAAAAAGTGTTTCAGTAACTGGAACCGAAAATATCATATATACTGCAGTTTAACTGGTTATTAATGGCATTTACATATCAGCTTGGTAGGAACTTCATTAAACACACCTAGTACAGCCCAGTCTTTGCTATGTCTATTGTGGGGCCTTGTCTCCGAGCCTTTACATATAGAGATGGATACATGTGAAGGTTACATTATTTCCACACCCCTTGTTATCACTGCTTTAAAGTCTCTTTCCATTACATTATGAATCAGCAAGTAGTTTTTGACAATTTGCTCTGCAGCAGGAGAGGAAATTACAAATGTACACATTTAAAACCAGACCTCTTTAGTCCCCCCTCAACTAGAAATCAGCATAAGAAATTCTGTCAGTGTGAAGTATGTATAGCCTCTTCCTGTGGTGTTTGTCACATACATCACAATGTAAAATGTATTCCAATTGGTCACAGAAACACCCCTCAACTAGATATCAGCATAAGAAATTCTGTCAGTGTGAAGTATGTATAGCCTCTTCCTGTGGTGTTTGTCACATACATCACAATGTAAAACGTATTCCAATTGGATTGGTCACAGAAATGACAATAAAAAAGAAACCTCCTATTATATTTTCCGTACCCTCATAGTTTAAAACCTAGTCTTATTGCATTTGGCCGAGAGTTCGTAACATAAAAACCTTTCTATTGTATTTGTCATAATGTCACAATGTTAAACCTCTGTACTGATTCTAGCATGTTGTTATACCAGAGAAAGACCCTTTCTTCTATATTTGACACAAATTAGGAGCATAAGGACTCCTTCGTAGGCAGGTTAACATAACTGCTGCTCAATCCAAAAAAGAAGAAAATCAACAAAAGAGGAAAGACAAATTCTAAATCAATAAAATGCCTTTTAATCCATTTTTTATGATTACATGAGCTCCATCATCCAGCTTGACTTTAGACAGGCCTAAAAATAGGAAGAACCAGTTCTCATTGGATGTGCAGGTATTTTGTAATAAGCACAAGATGTCAATGATCAGGGGCACTGAAAATGAGGTGGAGAGGAGAATGAGCACTAGCAATGGCAAAGCCAATAGGTTTCTCTTATGTGAGATCTATTGGCTTTTTCAATGTTTTTTTGACATGCTGCACAGTAGTGAGCGCTGCTGTGCAACATGGCTTTAAGTAAAGGAAAAAAAACGCTATAAAGTGATGAGGGATGACCATATCATAGTGATTTTTTTTCCTTTACTTAAAGTCATTGTGAGCTGCTGTACAAAAAGTCTTAAATTAAAGAAAAAAGCTCTATGACGCAGCCAGCATTGACTTGGAACCAAGGCTGCTGTGTAATGTCTAAAAAAGAGTGGGGTCATGAAACACAAGGGAGGTGCAGGGGAGGATGGAGGACACAGCAGCAACAACCGAATAGACAGTGGAAGGATGGCAGGGGAGAGCAACACAAGGGAGGAGCAGGGACAAGTGAGAAAGCAGCAACAATAAAGCATTAGGGAAGGGCGAGGAGAGAAGAAACACAAGCAGAGGCAAGAGGGGGACACGGATTGCAGACACATGCATGACAGGTGCATGCTGTAGGTGGAAGGACACTGGCCACTGACAGGAAGCTGTAGTAGGGCCATGCTCCATGGTAGAGGCAAACACTGAAGCCCCAGGAGGAAGCTGGAGGTGAGAAAGAGGTGCTGACTAAGAAGAAGCAAGGAAACAAGAGTTACGTCAAAACCAACCAATAGCAAGTCATGGTAAGTAATGGGCAGGCTCAAAGCCCATTTTACATTTATTTTTTGGGTAACAAAATATTTCCCAAAATCGCATGCGTCTAAGGCAAAACCTATAAATGGCTAATGTCCCCATGTGCAGGATGATGACAAAGAAATTTAGGGTTTTTCTTCATGGAATGAAGCTTCACACATTTATTCGGAATTGATTCTAACAAGTTTTTCGTATATTCTCTAACTATTTTTGTCATTCAGATATGTAGCTGTTAAACTGGACGTTTATTCCAAAAATCTGTGCTAGAGTACAATTTTTCATGCATTTTCAAGTGTGCAAAACCACAAATAACCCTTATAAAAAGGTATTAGGATAAATGTTGTAATAATGTTATAACACTTCTTTCAAAGATAGATTACTGGACCCATACAATATGCCTCAGATGTTGCTCCTGTGAATTAGATAATACCAGCTGAGACTTCAACAAACCCCTAGTCAGATCATTGTTACTCCTATCCATAGCCCCATGAAACATTACATTCTATATGCTAAGAAAGGCAGCAACGCTGACTTAAATACACAATGAACTAGTGTGTGCTATTTCTCCGCATCTTAGATGGTGCATGGGAGGAGGTTTGTCTGACATCCTAGCCATTGCCTGCTCAGTACCCTGTAATCCCTCACCCATGTGCAGGCTTTTCTTTATAGCTTGAGTTATGCCATCCTCATCCACTAGTCTACCAATGGCATCCGAGGTACACAGCTTCTGCTTTTGAACCTGCAACATGGATATTTCAAATGCACAGAATTGTTGTTGCGGTTACGCTTCTCCCCTGAGAGCTTAGTACACTGGAAGTGGCCATTTTAGTTCAACTTTATAGCTAGGTTCCAGTGCCTGTTGTTTTTCTCCTAGCTGACCTTTGAGTTACAAGACACAGGCATGCTTCTGGTGGAGTGACTGCATCCTCTACTGATTCTTTCGCTTGAGAATGCTCATGTTCTGGGGTTTCTGCTCGGATATTAATGACAGGATCTATTGGTATTGAGTTTCAGGCACTGCAATAATAATTGTAGTTAAGCCCGAACACTTTACCATGACAGCGTGGGTAAGTGAGACTCTGGTATTTTCCTATTTGAAATGCACAACGGTAACTTAGGAAATTGTGTATTTCTTCTTTCCTCTTCGCCTTTATTAGAACCCTGTGACACAAGTGCTCGCCATTGACTTGTACTGCTACCACTAACCTATAGAAAATAATTTGTCCTCGTATGTGTCTTGTCTGTTTTCATGCATGACATAAGTGCTCGCCAGTTGCCCTAAATGTACACCGGTTCTGCTATCTCTAACGAATGTAAAGTATTCTGTTTTCACATGTTTGTTTTCTCCCAATGAGTTTCCACGCTTTTATTAGACAGATGCCAACCAATAGGGCTCAGTTGAAAAACTACCTCGCTAGGCATAGCAGTCAGAGACGGACACTATCAAATAATTGATTATACATGTGTAGATATGATGTTTGCCATATCTAATGGTCTACTCAAAATGCTATGTTCATCTTTATGTGTGCTACTGATGATGACTTATGTTAAATCTATGATATTTTCTTTTGCATCCTTTATGATTCCCTCTACCTTTGCTTTCCCTCATCCCCTTCTCTACTGATTTGTTATTTACAATATATACTATTGTCCCCTTTCCTGTCCTGGTGAATCTGCACCCGCACCCTTGCACCATACTAACTATGCTGGGATGCACCTCACCATATACCCGACCCAGACACCCTCCTGTTATTCTTCTAATGCCTATTCGATGGATTTTGTTTAGACCTGGTCCCTGCACACTCCTACCCTTTTTTCCTCTCATGGGCCTCCTCACTCTCTTTCTACATGCTCTTACCTGTCTTCCTATGTCTGTTCACTCATTCCTATCAGCCTTGAAGAAGCGCTGGCCAGCAGGCCACCGGGTGAAACACGTGTCTGACAATCCATTTCAAGTCGCCTTGGTATCAACTCAACCTTTGGGATTAAACCAACCTCAAGATCGAAGTAAACCGTGAAGATACCAAACCCTTTCTGCAAGTACTTGTCTCGTTCCAGGTGGTCCTTGGGTGTAACCACCAGTTAGGGTTGTGTCACGAGCTAAAATTTGGGTCCTGTCAATTTGAACGAGAACCTTGGTGGCACCCACCTACCCTTTTCATGAACTCATTGTTTCTACCTGATAGATTTTGGAAAATGTATCAGGAAAAAAGCCAAGGAAAAATGCAAAACGTGGAATTCTGTGCATTAAATACAGATTTTGCATATTATGCCTAGTTTCCAAGTGAATATTGTGAAATAAGACACAGTTACTGTGTATGATAAATGACATTACCTCAGTAAGATGCAATGCACCTGGTGTGGTAATCAACTCCCTCCCAACCAGCCCACTAGTAATCAGGGTCCAAGATGCTTTTCCATTATTCATGTGCATAGAGAGTGTTTGGATCACTGTTGGTTAGGATTGAATTTGTGTGTGACTGCATCATTGCATTATCTGTAATATGTGCTTTCATTTTGCAACTGTTCCAGAAGGCAATTATCTAATGCCATCATGGTTATAATTTATCCTTACATGTACAGTTATAATTTAGACAGATGTTAAAGTACATGTATCAACCAGTTACTTTGCAGTAACTTTCATATACGTCGTTTAATGAGATAAAGTGCACTCACCTCCTAAGTACAGTTGTTTTTTGCACAGAGTATACAGCAGATGTAACAAGTCTAAGGGTATCCTGAGTATCCGGGAGTAAAAAAGAGTCACCCGAAGGCTAAATGAATAATAACATTTTCAGCTTTCATTACAAAATATTAATACAAAATCCATTATACAATTGTTCATAAGTTCCAAGTACAAATTAGAGTTGGTGCAACTTGAGCCTGCAGTGTTTTGTATGGCTCATCAGAGTAGAGGTGGCACTTGCAGTCAGGGCCCACGACTGCTACTTTACCCTTTAAGTATATTGCTTTCAAGTTTCACTCTGTTTTTGTCATCTGATGTTGTACCCGTCGGCTTTGTAGTTCCTGTAAGGGCCATTAAGTCGTTTTGGAACTTTTCTAGAGACACACTCTGATGGGTCTTTAAAGCAGTATGAAAGTGTGAAGGGGAGAAAATGATCAATGCACAATCAATTAAAAAACACCACTTCCTGATACATAATAACCAAAGTACAATTTAGAAAGGTTAGTTTAATTTATTACAAAGCCAAAAATAAATGAACATAAACACACCTAAATACGAGGGTATAGAAGTACAAAGGAAACAGTATAAAGCCAAATCTGCGCCCCCAATCCAGACGGTGCAACATGAGCAAAACTATTTACTCGAGAAGGAGGATAAAGACAAACAAGAACCAAGAGTCTAAATTTCCCTGCATTAAGGGTTGGTGGATGAAGGGCATTTAATGATATCCCTACTCTTTCTCTAAGATGGCATCCCTACGTCAATGAGTAAGCATTTTGAATCAAGAGGAAAGGTTTCAGTTGTGGAGTCTTCCTAAGAAGTCTCTCTATCATTGTGATGGGTCACGCAGCATAAGGCCACCATCACAAGTGAAAGAGCTCTTTCTGAGATGCTCCCTCTCCAAAGGCAAGGAAGATGTGAGCATTATCCCAAATTCCAACAACCAGCTATCCACAAGTAGATTTCCCATAGTGCACCTCTCACACGTATTCCACAATGGGTACAGTCATGAGTGTACTTATCCACTGTGTTTTCCATATACATCCTTTGCAACTAATCGTCCTTGGTTCTCGTGCCTTCTCCCATGTGAAACCAACTTCTTTCCTTTAACTCATCCTAGTTATATGATTGTAACTTCTTCTCTCCTTGCCTAGCTACTAAAACAAAGACATTATTTTGCCTAAAGAATGCGTCTCAACCTGCAATTCCAAACATCAGAAAGAACAGCTTCCACATGGTACATAAAATTCAGAGCATTAATTCAATAGAAAAGGTTTATCAGGGGTTGCAATTTGGGACTACAGCTTTAGCTAACATAAGAATATATCATTCAAAGATTACGAGTTGCATAAATATCTTTCATCTCGACTTACACATTCACCAAATTATAGAAAATATTATCATTAAACACATTTAGTATATGAGCATTGTCAAACTTCACAGCACAGCTTCTCCATGTTAGCGTTTTATGCTAGTTACATTCATTTCCCATGTTAACTCCTCATACTGCTTGTCAGTAAACTAAAATGTGTGACGTATATACGTTAACATGGTTCACAATTTGAACAATTATCTCTACACAAGACTCGATTGTATGTGGGTGCTCTCTACACGTGGTTATGATCCACCCCTACAAATTGGCAAATTGCAATACGAAATCCCTAAGCTATCATGTCTATTCACCTTGAACTGTTTGATCCTAATGAAACTCAGTTTCATTTTGTATTCTTTCCCAGATTGCTATTTTGGTCCTTTTTAGAACAAATGCAGTGTTTTTGCCAAAAGTTGGCAACAAATCGTCATGGACTATCTTTTTGCACTTTCTGCTGGAATTTGCATTCTCAGTATTCGCTCATGTGAATTGCTTTGCATTCAGTTTTTGAGTCTGAGAACCTGTAAGTGTGGCTTAGGTATCCCGGCTGCTGTGAGGTCCTCAATGCCAGATGTGTGATTGATTTTATTGATTGGTTTGCAGTTGCATTTGATTGGCAAACACAAATGCGGGAGAAGCATTTTTGTGAATGCCATATCGCAGTCACATTGTCATGCCTGGATAGGATTCACTAAAATATCCTTGTGGATATTTTCTCCTGTACATCAGGCACAGTGTGCAGTCTCACTAGAATTATACCTGGTGAAGTGCCTTGCCAAACAAAGTTTATGTGGCTTATACCTTAGCTGTACTCTCCCACTGTGTACATAGCCTAATAATATTTAACCAATACCCAAACAATCTTTCCTTAATAACAGTTCCAACCTGTCGTTAATCATTTGTTACACCTTGAAACCTTCAAATGGAATGGGCATTTGGCCAAGACGTTCAAATGCAGGCAACCAATATGACCTTGTAAAGACTCCTTCCTCATACTATAGTAATTACAATGCTGTTCGTGAAGGGTATATATGATGTGAAGCAAAGCTATGTCATGTTTGAGACTTCTCACGCATTATCCCAAGTCTTTCTTTCCTTGGAGGTTAAAAGTAGATCTGCAAGAAAACGTACTCGCCAAGGTTGTATTTTATGCATAGGGAAACATATAGCACTAAATAATCTGACCATAGGCCTGGTTCACAAAGTGCTTTCGTAGTGCGTGAAGCAGTACACTAGTACTGATCATGTACTATGAAATGTTATTCGCCAACCGAAGTGCAGAGACCTCCACCTCAACCACTGTGTGGAGATTGAACTCTGCACATGTAGGTGTACTTTTGGGTAGTAAATGTGGGTAGGACCTGGGGGAGTGTTGAGAAAAGGAAAACACTTACTCCCTACTCCCAAACACCCACACTCCCACAAAAGAGTGAGCCCATTGCTGTTCACAAACTATACTTCTACAGTTACTACAACCAAAAATGTCCCACAAAATAGTAAATGTAATCCAGCTGTGCCTTGGACTAAGTCTAGTACCACACATGGCATCCAGCGTGTTCTGCAACATGTTCTCAGGGAAATTAATAGAGGTAGGGCTTTAAAAATACTCCACATTAAATAATGTTACATAAATCAAATTATTTCATCTTTTAAAATATCTATATCTTTAAAATATATAATTATAGTAAATTTTAAAATACATATTAATAATAAAATGCATAACATTTAGCAACATTTAATACATAATTTTTTTTTTTAATTACAGACAGAAGGAATTAAACACATATATTTTAATTAATGATTTAATTTATAATTACTAAAATGGGCTAATGTGTCGTGGCATTTTATTTAAATAGTTCTAACTATCACTTGTTTTAGTTTTTTTAA
This sequence comes from Triturus cristatus, assembly GCF_964204655.1. Classification (NCBI taxonomy): domain Eukaryota; kingdom Metazoa; phylum Chordata; class Amphibia; order Caudata; family Salamandridae; genus Triturus; species Triturus cristatus. Next base: position 1,367,441,714 of record NC_140590.1, read on the forward strand.
TTCATATTTTATTTTAACATTTTTTTAAAGAATAATAAACTTTAATATTTTCACCTATACTTAAAAATTGGAAAATCTCCACGCTGGTGGTGGAGATCTCCACCTATGTGTGTAAAATTACTAGTAGTAACTTTACACTGGTAAATTTTGTTGTAGGTGCCTCCACTATGGGGGGAGTCATGTAGGTCAAATTCTCTGAGTAAATTGACTTGGAAACTGTGACTAGCAAAAAAGTATACATTTACAATGAGTTGCACTAGTAGATTTACATGTAAGTAAACCTACACATATCGATTTAACTTTATGAATCAGACCCTATATGACTAACCTTTAGTAGTAGAATTGCATGTATTTTTTCATGATTGTGACCATTATTTTGATGATACTTGCCTTGCCCTTTATGCTATTTTGATGATACTTGCCTTGCCCTTAATGCAAATCTCTAAATTCTGGAACCCGCTATGAGCAGTTTTGGTAGACAACAACTCTAAAAGAAACAAATGAGGGCCTTAGTATACAGACATTAAGGTTAACATTTTAAATCTTTTATCATAATAGTAGTGGCATATGAACATTATACATAATACAAATATTAACAGTAGCGTTAAAAAAGAAGGTAAAAAATAACATATTACCAATAGAGACAACGTTATAGCATTTTTACTTTGCATTGAGGCTATACTGGGGTGGTGAGGCTGTGCACAATTCAGGGATATTATAACAGTTAGCAACACTCATAGGGGATGGAATTGGCAACAGGCATAGGTGCTGGAAGTAGAGGTGCGGGGGCTGCTGCAGCACCGCCAGAAATAACTGTGCTGGAGTTGAGAAGGTGAATGCTTATAAAGATGCCTCTAAATTATCTCTTTACCTTGCCTTGTTTGCTGTGTATTTAAAGGCTGAGGTCAAATGCAAGGCTACGTCTCTAACAAATGCTGCTTATACGTTTCACATGGAGATTGTTGGTTAGTTTTCAGTCTTTCATTACAAATTGAGAGGAGTTTGTAAAGAGAACTATTTGACAATCTTGCTGGAGTACAGGGAGTGTGGAAGGAAAGGTTGTTGGATATAATATATTCTAACAGAACAAAATGTAAATACTTGTAAATTCACTGTACATATATTTCAAAATATATTAGTAGTTAAGAAAGTATAAATGAAATACTTTTTTGTAACCCTGAAGTCTGATGAAAACAAGCATTTGTAATAGGATCAAAACAAATCAAAAAATCAAAACACTTCACTTAGGAAAATTATAATTATTCACTGAAATCCGATTTCCATACATTGTTGCTTGTGCTCTATATAGTTAAAACTGTGTCTGTGCTAATTTAGTGCCCATTACAATGAAACATGTAGTGTCTGTATATGACGGTGCACTACCATAATATATTTGTGATAGTGTACTTGCAAATGCACCACCGGCTACATTCCACATCGTTATCACTCTCCTGTTGAATGGTCAGGGCTCATTTGCTACACCTATTCATTGATGCTTGTATTTTTCACAATCCCTATGACTTGGGTGATGTAACAGTAATGGCAGTGCCCCACTCTGAAAATGTGTCTAACAATTGTACTGTTTTAATGAAATTCAAAAAAGAAAAACACCACCACTGGCAACAAGAATCATCTGGATCAACTATTTTATTTAGTCAAAGCAGATGTATTGCAGAGCCTTGCCACACTCAAAGTATAAATGGCAGATAATACTTACATTGGAGAGCTGTAGGTGTTCTGGTGTCCTTTCACACTTTCTGGAAGGCAAGCTGAGTAAAAGTCTCTAACTCTGCCACTAAAGAGCTCTAAAATGTACTTCAATAGTTCTTGTAACTGAGAGCTAGTTTTTTTAATGTAAAGTATGATTTTTTATTACAATACCTAAAAACCCCAACCCCCGAAACGTTTCAATAAGGAGCTGAGGTGGAGGAACTTTTTTCATCAAATAGTGCCGAAGTTATTAGCACACCAAAAACCTATTTCTTATGGAAACCTGGTCCTAACTATAACTACACAGTACATACATAGATATATCCACTCTTCCCACTCACACATATTCAATGAGAAAAATGTACTCCAAAGCTTGCTTGTGATGGTCAATTTATTTTAACAGTGCTGAGGTTTTCAGGTGTCTATGTGTTATAGTTGAACTAGCCTTGTTCACAAAAGCAGCCGCTCTTTTTTTGGTTTACTTTATATACACCATGGTGAACATAAAACATATAATTCACCTGGTTATATATTGGGTTCCATCTTGTAATGTCAATCAATCTCTTTAGCTGCAATAATATTATTCAAAATAATAATCATATCTGTGTGGCTTGTTTAACAATGAAATTAAATCAATACAAAATTACTGTTTAACATTTCCTACTAGCTGTATATAATATTATTACTACATTATTCTGCCTCAGTAGGCCCTCCAACTCAAAACCCTGTTAAATAACTTCTCAACACCCACAAGAGTGATAAGTGATGCTGACATGCTTCTGGTATCTCGTGCCCAGCCTTTTGATTCATACGTTTAACTTTTCCATTCTCTCTGTTAGTTTTGCATCATTATCAGTGCTAGATCCATGAACTAATACTATTTGAATACTATTTGAATGTCCATGACCTAAGCATGAACTCTAGCCTGGACGATCACTGCATTATGGAAATCTACCAAGGAGAATATGCAGCCCTGATGGTCATAAAGGACCATGACTGACTGCAAAGCCATACCCTGCCCCAAGGTTCTCACCCACAAAGACAATTGTTCAACAAGTAGCAACAATCTTCATGAATTCTTTTCACACAACCTGCTTCACATACTTCTCAGCCAAACATTGTGAATTCCTCAACATAGATAAGTTCCCCCACAGTCTCCTTGTCATTCATGCTAATTAACAGATGCCCCCACATATCACTGCCATTAGGCCAGCCTTCCATCACTCAATCACAGATATCACACTATCACGCATAATCCTATATATCTGGGCGAACCCCAACACATGGTTTTGATAAATCCAAAATATTTCATGCCTGATCACTCCTTTTAAACTTAGATGAATCTAATTTATGCTACACCAACCAGTCTCCAGCATCTTCCACTCAGCCAGACAGATACTTCATCTCCGAGGAATTTATCGCCATAACAGGCTACCCCATCTCACGTTGCATGGCCACTATCCTATCAATATTCTCACCACACTAACAAAGCCAACCACCTTGAAAGTCAATGTTAATACAATTCAGTTACTACTCGCAAATTCCATCCCAAGCAACATGATGTTAGTGCAGCAGTTTAATCACTGTCTAATTTCTGCTTATTCTCAGGACACATGAACATTATCTGATGTGGACATCTAAAGGTCCAAAGGCAATAAAAGTTGATAACAGAGTCCTCAAATTATTAAGGACAAAACAGTACAAAAATGACATTTGTTTTCTCTAATTTCACTGTTGATTAGACGTAGCTATCATCAAGAAATTGAACGGACTGCAAGACACAACTCTAAAAAAAATCATCAACCAATTCTGGAAAGAAAATTGTCTCTGTACTTGCATCTTCCATTCCCAGGGCCACACAAAAAGCATGTAATATACTTCACTATTCTAGACTCCTCACTCCACTTCTACAAACTTTGACAACATGGTCCAACTGGATTCAGTCCTGGCAATGCAGTGGAATTCTCTTGCATTTGATCCTATGATATCACTACAAAGAAATCCACATAATCACCCTTCCTTTGTCTCATCGCTTTTCCTCTTAAGCACAGATATTCCTGATGCCTACAACATTTTAAATCTTTCATTCAAAACGTATTTCACACTCATTCCTGACATCAAATATCATCCTAGAATGGCAATATTCCTTTGAGGAGGACTTCTTTGCCCTAGGTTCTTAACTCATATCAATGAACAAATGGATATTGTGCAACCACGGAAACCTCACCTAAACAGAGGTCATAACATGCAAAATCTTGTCTCTGAACTGGTCCTCTTCCCTTTGGCCCCAGAACTAGTAACTATATTATCCGCTTCCAGAAAACTGAGCATCCTAAAAGAGATCATAGACTTGATCCTCTTTCTTCTTCCACGGCTAACTCTGGTTACCAAATTCTCCTCCTTTACCTGCCCTTTCCCTAGACCTTGTCTTGCTCCAGAGAGTCCCGGACACAATTTCCTTGTTCTCTTTTTTCTAAAGTATCCTAATGAGATATTCCTAGAGCTGCCTGTCTTTCCCATCTGGAGACTTGGCATATCCAGAATGTGACAGCTTCTATACTCCAACAGTCATTATCACATAAACATCATTCAAAATCTTTACAAGTTCCCAGGGGCATAATATATATCGTTCAAGGGACTTGGCATCATTCATTGGGTCATCAATAGAATGGCTATACCTTCCAACAACACAAGCTCTGCACATAACACCCATCATCCAAAGATTATCTTCAGGTCTAGAATGGTCTCTTCTGGACATCACCAGGTTCAAAAAGTCTGTGTTGATAGGACAAACTTTGCAATACAGTCCTCACTTTTGCACTATCTCTACCCAAATATAAATAACATCATAAGCATCTGGAGTTTTAAATGACTGTTAAAAACCATTTTGAGCCAAACTATCTGAGCCTGAGTCCAAACCAAGATTAACCACAATATAGACACATCCTTAAAGTTCCCAGCAAACTCTGCGAATATTGAGATCAGTGGGAGATTGTATGTAACAACAGGTGCAACTCTGCCTTAAACCCTATGCACCACTGACAACAGAAACACAACACTGCACTAAAATCGTCATATCTCTTTGTCACCCATACTCTACCCAAACCACTTACTACAATGGTATGTATGTATGTAGGTAACACTACAAAGATACACTCTCCCAACTGTACATAGAATGCTGGATAGCTCTTTCCTGGACATCCAGGAAGATGCTTTGGTACCACATTCGTGGTCTGAATCACTACGAACATGTTATAATGCATTCAGTGCGTAATTTGAGCCAGTGGTTTTTGGTGCTTTGCACCAGCACTTAATTGTCAACACCGGGACTCGTGACAGTCTGCCACAAGGTGGGGCTGTCTGGCTAATTTAGAGATGGCCACAATAACAGTTAATTACTGCCGCCCCAGCCATTTTTATAGCATGGGGACTCTAAAATAGTCTGAATTATCCCATCTGTAAGAGTGTGACGGTTAGTAGTTGTGTTGTTACTATCACTGGTAGCATAACAGGGTCAATGTGTGATGCAAGCTGCAGTGGTCCCGTGACTAGAGCCCTAGAACTTATTTTTTTACGAAGTAAGCACTGCATGTATTGCAATACAATACCCCAACTGGGATATTTCTTACAGTTACTTTCCAAATGCAGAAAAGGGCAAAGATGTATTTGCATGTCTACAACAACCAGCTGTAGCTTGATGTGGAGATGTTCCAAAGAAAGCCGGTGGAGGAGAACTCACACAGGGTCCTGTATCTCTAACACTCTCAACAAGTCAACAAGTGCATATTCACATGCTAGTGCTGATTGGTGATGAAGAAAAGGTCTGAGGATCTTTGTTATCAGAGTTTTGAAGACGGCCCTAGGACAAAAATAAAATTGCCCCCTTTTCAGTTTGCTGCTTTACTCTCAACTGAAGGATGTGAAGCAGCGATCTACATGGGGAAACACTAGTTGTGGTGAACAATGCGCATTGTGGTGAAAATTTATTTTTATTCACCCACGAGTTCAACATTTTCCTACTCACCGCCCAGATAAATACAGGGATGTAAGCACACACTCTCTATGTTTGCTCCTCACACAGAGCCTGAGTTTGATCAAAACTGACCAGTCTGAGCTTTCTCTACACGGATCCCTCGCACACACCGAGTGAGAGTCAGAGAAAAAACCCTGTTACCTCATCCTGTCCTAGACATATAAACACACACAAAGTACTAAGATGTATATATAATACTTACAGTACAAAACTGCTTCCCTATATGCGTTGAGAGTACCTTACCTACTGGCTACTATGAAAATATATAAAGATATTTAAGGGGTGTCTCACCCACAATGTCTCATGGAATGCTTTATCATCAGAGACCCCCCCCACACTGAAGTAAGATGGTATGACACCAGTGGACAGAACCAAACACAGGGAGTTCTTCAATATTGTTTTTAGGGCAATAGCAAAAGGTACAGAGAGTTAATTAAAAATACCTAAGGGTATACTCCAAGAACATATCTTTATGATGGGGTATCCTTGATTTAATTTAAATGCAAGTGGTGAGAAAGTGAAAATAATGTTTGACTTAACCATAAAGAGTCGCTGACATGTTTTGACTGATTTTAATGCCAAAACATTGTTCAGCGATCGACATCAGGGCCACAGAACTCCCTACCTAGACTTTGAGTTTTAGGCATAAGGCTCTCGTACCTGTTTGATGCAGCTCAGCAAGCAATAAGCCTTGTAGGAAGTTGTGTAAAACAATGCTAAAGTTTGTTGGAAATCGAAAAAGAAATAAAAATACAATCGAAATCTCATAATTAATCTTTCAAACATCATTTATCAAAAGCGTCTTTCCCAGTACTATTCTATGCCACTCTCAGCATACTCGCACCACTCATGAGCACTGCAAACGTTTGCAGCATGTGAGTGTTCCCTGTATCTCAAGAGATACTGTAAGATAAATGCACTATATATTTACATGCATGTGAAAATATTGTTAGTCATTACCATGGTTTAGAGTGGGGGGGGGGCACCTCCCATGTAGTCACAATGTACATCCTCTCTCTTCTTTCGAAAATAGAAGAATTCTTGAAATGGAAGAGGAAATCCTAGAAAATCCTAAGAAAGATGCGAACTAAGGGGCATATCAACAACAACCGGTGATAATTATCGCTAAGCGCTCTTAGCGCTAGCATAATTATCGCCGGCTATCGTGGATTTTTGTCACTGAGATAGCGTGCTATTAGCAACGCTTATCTCAAAAGCGATAAAAATCCTAGCGCTAACTGCCAAACGTGAGATTATTGCTGGAAACCCAGCGATAATCTCACAAAGTTGGGCGTTAGCTTGATGATAGGGACTCACAAACTTAGCCATGATATCCACCTTCCATAGGATATCATGGCTAAGTCAGTCCTGAAGCAGGTGTAAGGAAAGTAGCGATAACAGGGGTTATCACTACTTTTCTTGCCGCTATGCTTCATAGCGTGAGCTTGATGATAGGAGAAATGTTGCTTAGCGACATTTCTCCCGTTATCCTGGGGAGGGACGTCCACTTTGCATCTCATTAGAGATGCAAAGCTGGGCGTTAAGATTTTGTGCGCTAAAGCAAGGTTTCACGTGTTAGCGTGACCTTGCTAATTAGGCGATAAAATTATCGCCGCTTTTCGGCCGAAAACGGCCGCAAAAGCGGCGATAATTTTCTATCGCCTCGTTGTTGATATGCCCCTAAGATAATTGTATGTCACTATTTGTGTGGCATTATCAGAAAATGCTAGTGTTATGTTATGTTATGTAATGTTATTGAATTTTGTAAAGCGCGGAAATTACCCGGAGGTGTCCTGGCGCTGTCTTGAAAAACCAGAGAGTCCTAAGTCGAGAAAAAGAGTGAGTGGATAAGCGGGATTACTCATTGCAGAACAACCAGGTCTTAAGTTGCCTCCTGAATGACAGGAGATCCGTCACAGTCCTAAGATAAGGAGGAAGTTCGTTCCATGCTTTAGCGGCCCCGTAGATAAAGCTCCTGCCTCCCCAGCGAGCTTTCCTAATACGTGGGACCTGAGCCAGGTTGGCTACTTTTGACCGAAGGTTTCTCCCGGGCACATACCAATGTAGTCTGTCCTTTAGAAATTCTGAGCCTAAACCGTGCAGAGCCTTGAAGGTCATGGTCAAAGCTTTAAACCGAATTCGGCTCATGACCGGGAGCCAGTGCAAGGTTTTTCTTCCCTGGGATGCAGAGGCAAATCTGGAATTGCTCATAAGAAGGCGTACTGCGGCGTTCTGCAGAATCTGAAGTTTACTCAGTGCCCTACATTGAGCATTTAAATAAAGTCCATTGCAATAATCCAGTCTAGCAAGTACCAATCCCCTGACCACAATGTGTCTGCTGTCCTGAGGCAGGAGGGGTAGCACTTTCCTCAGCATCCTAATGGTGTACATGGTTTTGGATGTCACCTCCTTGATGTGGAAATCCAAGGTTAGTCTATCATCCAGGATTATGCCGAGGTTTTTTGCTTTTACGACCGGAACTGGTAGTGTGCCCAGAAAATCAGGCCAACAGGCTGGTGCCCAGAAATTAGAGATATTTCCGAAGAGAATGACCTCTGTTTTGTCTGTATTCAATTTGAGGCAATTCTTGGCCATCCAGCTCCCAACTGCTAACATACACTCCCGCAGATGCTCTTCCGTGTCAGTCTCCCCCCCTGGAGTCAGAGAGACCACGATTTGAGTGTCATCTGCGTATGAAGTGATACCGAAACCATAGGCACTGATAACAGGAGCCAATGCGCTCACATACATATTAAAAAGGGTGGGGCTAAGTGAAGACCCCTGAGGGACACCACAGGGTGTGGAGAAAGGCTTGGACTGAAATTCCCCTAAGGTAACCACCTGTTTCCTATCTGTGAGAAATGATCTAATAAGGTCCCATGCTTTTCCGCCAATACCACACGTTTTTAGGCGGTTCAGAAGTAAAGAGTGGTGGACCGTATCGAAAGCTGCCGATAGGTCAAGCAGGATCAGCGCTGCTTTCCCTCCCTGATCCACTGCCTCTCTGATTTCTTCCGTGGCCTTAAACAAGGCGGACTCCGTGCTGTGACCTGTCCTGAAACCGTATTGCGTGGGGTCAAGTGCTTGGGAATCGGCCAAAAAGAGACTAAGTTGCCTATTCATGAATTTTTCGACCAACTTGGCCGGAAGGGGAAGTCTGGCGACCGGGCGAAGGCTATTGAGATCGTTAGTTGGCAGATTGGATTTTTTTAGAAGTGGTAGGATCGAGGCGAGTTTCCATTGTCTAGGGAAAAGGCCAGATTCGAACATAAGATTGAATATGCTCGTGAGCCTAGTTCCTAATGGCCCAGACGCCAGTTTAGCCACCCTGCAAGGACAGGGATCAAAAGGGGAGCCTGAGTTAACTTCCATCAGGCCCCTTTGTGTGTCTGAGATAGAAATAGACTGAAATTGATCAAAGGTAAGGCCAGTGGCATCCTCTGTCCTAGGGCCTTACCTCCACACATCTACAGCACCTGTACATCCCTTACTAAAGACCTAAAAAATGTGTTCTACCTTGGTCAAGAAGAAATTGGCCAGATCTTCACATAGCTGTTGACTTGGTTGAACCGGACTTGGCTTCGGCGATGGCAACAATGCAACTGTCTTAAACAGTTCTTTTGCCGTGTTTTTCGATTCTAAAATCTGGGCTGCAAAATATGTTTGTTTTGCTAACGCAATTACATGTTTATAAATTTGTAAGCTAGCTTTATAGGCTATACGCTCGGCCTCATTGTAATTGCTCCTCCAAGCACGTTCAAGTTTCTTACAATAGGTCTTTTGAGTTCTAAGTTCCTCCGAGTACCAAGGGGCGGATGGTTGTGCTCTCTTAGGTCATAGTAGTTTAGTCGGAGCTAGATTGTCACAAGCCCGCTGCAGCCAACTCGTATATTGTTGACAAGCGTTTTCCGCATTATCCACAATATCATCTGTTGGAGAGGATAGCATCCTGTTAAGGGAGACTTCCTCCACCCTATTCCATGCTCGGATTTTTATATTGTTCATTCTGCTGGCACTTTCCTTGGCAAGAGTGTCAAGCCGTATCTTGAACTGAACTGCCTCATGATCGGACCAGGCTAATGGGAGAAGGCCATGGAAAAGGAGATTACTAAGGTTCGAAAAAATCCCATCCAGGGTATGCCCTCCCCTGTGCGTAGGCCCTTCAACCCGTTGCCTGAGATCTGCTGACATCATAAGATCGTGCAGAGCAATGGTGTCCCCATCTTCTCTTGCTTCGAGGTGGAAATTAAAATCTCCCAAGACTGTGAAGGCTCGGGAGAGCAACCCCTCCTCCAGTAAAGTCCCGACAGATGCCAGGAACGAATTCCGGATCCCCGGAGGTCTATACACTAGGCAACCCTTAAAAGATTGGTGATGGGTAAGCGTGAAGTTAAAAAATAATGCTTCACAGGTATCAATAGGGATAGGTTGGAATGATGCTTTGATGGAATGATGATATATCACCGCCAGACCTCCGCCTCTCCTAAGAGGCCTGTCCATATTATAGGAGAGGAAGTCCGGGGGGGTGGCCTTCACCATATCTGGCCCTACAGATGGATCCGTTCAGGATTCCGTTATGAAGGCTACTTTAATCTCCAGATCTTCCAGAAGTCTAGCACACTCAAGGCTGTGTTTGACTAATGACCTAGCATTTAGCAACACGCAAGCTAGAGAACTATCCTTCTTCGTCGCAGCCTCACCCATCAACCCTTTATTAGTGTGAATGGGAGAGTTAAAGATCTCCGGAATATGAGTGGCACAGCCTGAGCAGTAATTAGGGGGAGATAGGGGCAGTTCCTTTAGTGCCAGACAAAGGCACGTTGGGGTAGTCCCCTTTCTCAGGATCAGTAAAGTGTGGGCATCATATCTGAGGATTGACTGACAGCCCCGGTCAAAATTGACAGGGTTCCTGGCGCTGGGCGCTGAGCTGGCGCGGACGGGCGCAGACGGGCTTGCCTTAGGCGCGCCCGCTGCGCGCGTCCGCTGCGCGTTCGCACCAGGGCGTCTCTTTATACGCAGTCAGGGGACTAGCCCGCTGGCATGCGTACGCCTAAGATGGCGGCTACTATCGGGAGGACCGCCTCGTAATTCAGACGTGTCCCCTAAGTACTAAAACCACAAGGAATCCACATCAATTAACACAGTTAAAATAATAGCAGCAGTTATCTGGATCAAATATGTAGTAGGTCGAAAATGTGCAAAAAATGCAAATTACTCACGAGTCTCAGAGTGAAACTCCCGGCTCAAGCCTCAGGAGTTCTTTTGGGGGTTCTTTATTCAATGGCAATTATTTAGAAGTAGGTCAGGAGTGTGCTTCTGCATTTTGTGCCATCTTATTTTGATGAAATAGTAATTAAAATGTAAAGCTAATGCCTTCATTGTCAAAAATAGCAACACTTCCTCCGACAGTCTTGCTAAGCTCTGGTAGCTCAGCTTTGTTAGTGTTGAAAGCTGCAACTTGCCTAACGTAAGGGAAACAACATTTCAAATCAAGATGGACATTTTTCAAATGAACATTGTGTGGAGAATCTGGATTTTTCGGGTGAAATGTTTGAGTAACTATAAAGATGGATCAGAGTGGGTAGGGGGGATTCTTGATAACCGCTCTTGTAAGAGGGTGGCTCGAGCAGTCTTCCATATTAGACCAGATCAAACATGGAGAACCCCAGAGCTCTTTCTATCCAAGGGAAAAAGTTCCATTATTTGAAAGAGTTGAGTTGCATATGGTGAACTGCTCTCTTTCGAAGCTTTATGAGAGCTTTATGAGAGGTGAAAACACAGTCCATTAGGTTTGCTTTATCCAAATTCACTGATTGTCCTTTCACAGCTGATATCTTTTTCAAACAAGACAATTTAGATAACAAGGACTGATTTCGTTTCTGAAAAGGGCTTAATATTTCATTAAAAAATTTCAGCACGTTTAGGGACCTAGAAGCAAATGACTGGGCAGATTTACCATTCTTTCATGCAAAACAATTCAACAAGGCAACTTGCCTCGCTGTGAGAAATGGAGAGGGCAGAAATGCTCAATATTTACAAAGATATGAAGCATTTCTGCGATGTTTGCACTGGTGCACTTTGTACTACGTGCACCAAGACAGGCACCCTTGCACTTCAGTACAAGTGTGTCTGCATTATGAGCAGGATTGCTTTAGAGCAGAAAGGAACAACTACCTGCAAGAAAACAATCCGTAGAGGAATATTCCTCTTTCCACATGGAAAGAGGAGGTACTGAGAAGAACTAAAGATATTGCCCCAGACCCCCCTTGTCTTCGTTCCATTCCTCACTAATGTGATTCCACCTCACAAGACAGAAAACTAGAACAAGAACAATGCTAGAAGTATATGCCCTTTCCATAAGGCTGGTGCCTATAAAGGAAATTCTTACCCAGCGTTCCTCCTGTTCTGTGCCTGCCTCAAGTACAGACAGGATCGAGAAGAAGGTGTACACTGTAGGGCTTGGCCCACTGACAAGCGTTCAGTGTCCTCCCTTCCTTTTCCAGCTCGGCAGAATAGGAAGAGAGTTGGACGCCTCTCCTAGTCTCCAGAGCCTATAGGTAGAGGCTCAAGATGCGGAAGACTGCTGCTACGGGGAGCCTGGTGTCCCCTGCATGTCTTTTTTTACGGACACAGGTGAGCCAACTTGGTGATCCTTCTGGGGTCGTTAGGTGGCTCATGCACGATCTCAGGAGATTTGCGCTTGCGAAGAAGGATGACCATCATTCTCCCAGTGTCGGAAGGGAGTTTAAATGATGGTGGATGCAGGTAGGTCCACATAGTGGTGTCCTTCTTTGATGGTGTTTCCTTGGTGATACTTGGACAGCAGCATGGGCAAGCATTCCCGTAAGAGGAAGCATGTGGGCTCCTCTTTATCTGACTCTTCTTGTCCCTCACCTCCATAGAAACGGTGTGCTGGGTGTTCGAAGGATCAATTAAAGTGCTGCATTAGAGAAACCCAGCTGGAATTAAACCATGTAAAAAAAGTATGACAGGATTCTCACAGATCTCATTTCTCTGTTTCCGCTGGATCTGAGGAGCAGATTCAGAGGCTGAGGAGCAAAGGGGCAGATACTTGGAAAGGATATTTTGCCTGAGATATTGGGGCATGTGAAAGATAATATAGAAAGAGGTGGTGCCAGAGACCTTATCTTCTGGGTTATTGCAGCAATTTCTGAGTGCATCAGATATGGATTACCTGTGCATCCCTTCATATTTGAGGTAATTTAGAGGGGATGGAAGGACCAGGATAAAAGCATTTCCGTCTGGGTTTATGGCAAAATGATATCCTCTTAAGGACATGCATGTGAATCTGCCTTTTTTCTTTTTTTTGCATATTTATATAGCACGAACTCGACCCGAAGGTATTGAAGCGCTTTACATGAGCACCGTATTTACATTACACATTCAGGCATGGGGAGATTAAGTGATTTGCCCAGAATCGCAGGATGTGGACGCGACCTCGAGGCTCGAAAGTCGGCAGTTTAAGCCGACGGGCCACATCCTCTCCCCCTACCTGATTTATTTTCAATTGACTCTTTTGTTTCCAGCCCGGTGGGCAGGGTCTCATTAACTGAGGATTACATTATCAAGTATATGACTTACAAAAAGGTGGACTCTGATCTTAGAAAGGTTTATTATGGTTTACATTTGCCGTTGAGTGCTGGCATCTATAACTCCTATGTTTCCCAGTCTTTGCTTTCAGACATTAATAATTTGGTCAGTGTGATGTAGAGTTCCTCTGAATGTTTCTCTCTGTTAGCCCAAATTGAACAGCAGGTTGAATTCATGTCTGTCATTGTCTTTGATTTGGTTCTGGCCTCGGCTTTGACTGTTGAGGCCTTTATTGCTGCAAGGCGTAATCTCAGTTTGAAGGATGGATTCACTGATGCAGCACAAAAGTCATCAGTAGTGCAGTTACCTTTCCAGGGTTCTCAGCTGTTTGGCTCAGAATTGGAGGAAAAGCTCTATAAGTTATTCAAGTTAAAGAAGCGCTCATCTTCATTGAAACAGTCTGTGTCAGATAAGCCAGAGGTACAAAAGTGGTCCTTTTTTCACCAGCCCTCTCATCAACAGCAACAACAACGTACCCCTGAAAGAAAAATTTATCATAAGAGAGGGAGACAGATGAAGGCAAAGTAACCCATGAAGCCTTGTTCCTGACTATATGGACAATCTGTCAAAGCTTGAGGTTGGAGGCAGAATTCTCCATTTTCTCATCTACTTCTGATAAGTGGGTTCTGCACACCATCAAGGAGGGCTAGAGGATTGCGTTTGTGACTCCCCCAAGGTTTTCTTGGTTCTTGATGGTAGAGATAAAATTATCTGGTTTGCTTATGTAAATAACCTCCTGACTGTAATGGATAAAAGCATCTCCTTGGATGCTCCAGCAAGTATTTTGTATTATAATAAAAAAAAGAGTTGAAGATGCTCCTTATGGGCTATAGGGAAGCTACAATGGATTCCAAGGAGATTGTTAAGACATCAGTGCAGAAATATACTAGAGGCAATCTGTGTAATGACACATCAAGATACTTACTACTTGTAACTAATACACAGGAAAGGTTTTATCATACAAGGCTTCGGTTGGGTATTTTACATTTTGTATTAGCGTTTCCAAGAATGGGTGTGTGGAAGAAGAATTTACCTAAATGTCCATGAACTGGTACATCTGCACAATCAACTAGGCATTTTGTTTTATTTTGCAAGTTTTATCCGGACATTAGGAATCGATTTTAAAAACCAGTATTTATAGCACCAGATTAGGTATGCACGTTAACTATGGTAGAATTCTGCTTTGCAGTATCTATATTTGTTTCTTATGTCATTAGGCAAAGGAAAATGTCTCCGTATTTAGAAACATTGCACTATGAGCCAGACTAATAACTCTATGCCTTTTTGCACATTATACTGTTTTGAAGTGGAATATTAAACCTCTTTGAGCATTATATGATTTTCCTGTTATACTGCTGTAACATTGATGCATTTGTATATTACTTTAGGCTATTAAGAATTTTCATTTCAATTTTTTTTATATTTTATGTATAGGACTGTGTTTCATGTGCGTATCTTTTATGGAAATATTTCCAAATAAATATTATTTCAATTGTACTCACTCCCCTAAGGGATACCAGGGAGTGGCCGATTCCATGGCCTCGGCAGAAGGAGAAATGCCTCACTCTGGTTCAGTGGGTGGAATCTATTCTGCAGATGAATGCAATAGTGTAGGTACCTCATTCCAAGAAGGGACAGGTGTAATATTCAATTGTCTTTCTGGTGGAGAAATCAATTGCCTGTTTTCGGTTGATTCTGAAAATAAAGTCTCTGAGCAAGTCTGTTTAAACACTTGCCTTCCAAATGGAGATCTTGCAGTGAGTGATTCCTCTGGTAATCAAAGTTCATTTAATGTGTACTCTAGATCTCAAAGACTCTTATTAACATGTGTACTGATTCATCTGCTCAACCAGAGGTTCCTGCGAATTTGAATATTCAGGACCAGTATTTTCAATTTTGAGTACTACCGTTTGACCTCAAAACAGGCTGTGAGTGTTCATGAAAATGGTGGTTCCCTTGATTGCATTGTTCCATCTATAGGGGATTCGCATCTATCCCTCTTTGGGTGACTGGCACTACCATGCCCCATCTCGGTCCCAGCTATGTCACAAGCTCAGAATGGTTTGTGATTTTGTCCAGAACCATAGCTTCCACCTCAGTGTAGAAAATGCAAAATGGTACTATCACAGGACTTGACTTTCATAGGGGCCAGGTTTTACACCCATTTGAACAATTTGTTGGTTCCTGGCATTCCAGCTGTTCAATGGCCAGTCCCTTCTTGTGAGATGTTGGTTGAAGATTCTGGGGAAAATGTCAGCAGCTGCATTCACAGTTCCTTGTGCCACGTTCCATCTTTGGCCCTTCTGAAATCATCTGCGTGCCTGGTGACGTCTATCTTCAGGGGACATTTATGTATAGGTCCAAGTAACTACAGTCATTCAGCAAGAGCTTCTGTGATGGATAGATCCTTCCGGTCTTTACAAACTGGTATTTCCTTAACCAGAGCCCCAAACGTTCTGACAATGGACACCAGCTCTATTGTTTGGGGGGCCACTCTGGAGGGTCAGTCACTTCAGGCCAGATGGTCTCTTCCCAGCAGCTCATCCAACTGGAGGGAACTCATGGCTGTGTTCTGGGCACTTTTGAGTTTCCAGCAGGTGCTAGAGTTTTGCAATTTGGTTCTACGGACAGACAATATGGTGGAGGTTGCATACTTTAACAACCAGGGTGGCTCGGAATCTAGTCTCTAATTGTTCCTTTGGATGGAGTGTCACCTGGTGTCCCCTTTGGTGGTGCATATCAGGGGGTGGGCAATGTGGCGCAAATTCCCTCAATCAATCAGTCATTTATAAAGCACAGCAAATCACCTGTGATAGTCTTGAGGTGCTGGTTGTTTTCCTCTTTCAAGCAGATGTCTCTGACCAGGAATGTGTTTTTCCAGATCTGTGTCTGTATTGAGAAACTGGGTCTGAATATGTCTGCTACCCGCCACAATTCTCAGGCTCTCCACTTTTGTCTCAGAGTTCCTCAGAAAGGGCCTGGGGGCTTGATGCCTTATTGATCCCTAGGATGGTGTCTCTTCTAGATGCTTTACCCCAAAACCTTCAATTCCCAAACTCTTGGCCACGATGTTGAGGGAGCGCAGGGAGTTGATCTTAGTGGTGCTGTTCTTGCCACAATGGTCGTGGTTTACTCTTCT
Source organism: Triturus cristatus (assembly GCF_964204655.1). Classification (NCBI taxonomy): domain Eukaryota; kingdom Metazoa; phylum Chordata; class Amphibia; order Caudata; family Salamandridae; genus Triturus; species Triturus cristatus. Next base: position 1,367,458,207 of record NC_140590.1, read on the forward strand.
GAAGTCCCTTGCTGTTCACGATCCATGGTTTCTGTCTGTCTTCCCTTCTCCTCTGAGGGAGTCTCAGGTTCTCTCACTCCAAATACTTCATCTCTCGGTGTGGAGGTTAAGAGGAGAGGGTTCAGAACAAGGGATTACATAGGCACTTAGCTATTGCCATTCGGTAGACTAGAAAGCCATCCACCTTAAAATCTTATAGTTGTCACTGGGGCAGTTTTCAGAGGTGGTGAGCCCCCTTGAGCCTTTCTCTTTAAGACTGTCCTTTTAATCATATTCTTAAGTTCTTTTGGGATAGTTTTAAGAAAAATGTATTGGCTTCTACCGTGTGGGCTCAGTGGGCTGCCATTAGGGCTTTTCAAGCCCCTTGGGGGTAATCTTTCTGATTCTGAGGATTTGGTGACTCATCTCTTGAAGAGTGTTTCCATCTCCATACCTTTTGATTGGCCTTTGTACCCATTCATGGACCTGCCGATGGTCTTGAAGACTCTGATATCTCATCCTTTTGAGCCTCTGGAGACTGTCAATGTTAAATTCCTGACCCTGAAAGTTGTTCTTCTTGTAGCCATCACTTCAGTTAGGCGTCTTGGGGATTTGGGTGCTCTGGTGGTTAGGGAATCCTTTCTTTCCTTCTGTGAAGATGGAGTTTTGCTCCTTTTGGACCCCTCTTTTTTGCTTAAAGTCTCTTCCCAATTTCACAGGGACTAAGACATCATTTTGCCTGCCTTGGTTGGGGAGAATGATTATTTGGGGGAGTTTCAGTGGTATTTCTTGGATGTTAAGAGGGCACTTTGGGTTTATGTGAATAGATCTAAAATCTTCTGTTGTTCTGATTCTTTGTTTGGGTTCGCCAACAAAGGGCAAAGGGTTTCCTTGTTATCTGTTAGTCAATGGATTAAGTAGGTGATTTCCTTGGCTTACTGTTTCTCAGGATCTCTTCCTCCTGAGAGGGTGCAGGGGCATCTGGTTTTACACTGTGGACGAGGGATTCTGCTCGTCGGTATCGTTACTTTCCAGAACTACTGACATCTATACTTGCCCTGTATATTGAGCAAAATTGCGAGGGACTGCCTACCGAAAATTCGGTTCTTTCTAAATATCGGAGAGAAACCTATACCATTCGCCAATCGAATTCTATTGACTAATACATATATGTCAACTGGACTTTCTTTTGAATATTTGAGCCCTGACGAAGTTCCTTGAGAACGAAACGCGTTGGCTGATGATTACTTTTAACACTACAGAGCAATAAAGGTCATATTCTTGAATTGATTTGAAGCTTTCTGACTTTTTTTGCTGCACCTTCCTTTCTTGTATGCATTTCACCAGGGGGATGTCGGCCTCGTGGGGTGAGATTCAGGGTGTGTCTATTGCTGAATTTTGATGGCACCACCTGGGCGACACCAAACACTTTTGTGTGCCATTATGCAAATGAGCACATTGAAATTTAAGGCAAGGCAAGAGAGTACCAATATTGGTATGAGTGTACTGCAGCCTGTCTTGCCTTGAATTTCACTACTATTTAAATAGATCACTGTTGGGTGTTGCAATCAATAGTGATCATTTTCTATGATGGTTGCCTCGGCTTGAAGGCCAGCTTGGCCCTGCTTTGGTATTCCTCATTAGTGAGGAATGGGACGAGGACAAGGGGGACTTGTAGGTAATGAAGATTACCAGTAAGTAGTGTGACATTTCTCCTCACTGCGCCACTGTCAGGTAGGCACACCATTTGGTACAAACACAGGCTTACAAGTCGTTTTAAACCGGGGTTTGCGTCAAAATACATGGGTGGATGCACGGGAATGCCCATGCTCCACCCATCTAACACCTTCAGGATGCAAATTAATGCAAGGCAGCGCTATGTTCTGTGTTGCATATACTTTGGGCCTTATGTAGGTGGCCTGGCATTTACCACTTCATAAATACCGAATCATACCGATTCGGTATTTATGAAGTGGTAAATGCTATGTAGGAATTCATTCGGTAAAAATTACCGAATCGTAGAAATTTGGTAATTACCGAATCGGTATTTACCGATTCGGTAATGAGGCATACCTTCCCATTGATTGAATCAATGGGAAGGTATGCCTCATTACCGAATCGGTAAATACCGAATCGGTAATGGGGGGAGCACAATCAAGGGTGGCAGGGTGTCACATTGACACCCTGTTGCACCCCTGATTCCTGCATGTGTGCATATGTGGCACACATACATGCCCTAAGGGCATGTATGTCTGCCACATTGCACACTTCTAAGCGCTTGAAAATGCTTTTACAGAGCCATTCTTCATTTACCACCAACTATTAGTTGGTGGTAAATACCGACTCCACACGACACCCACACACTCCCCCTACATATCATTACAGGATTCGGTATTTACCGAATCGGTAAAATTACCGATTCGGTAAATTACCGAATCCTGTAATGTGCCCCCTACATTGCAAAAGCCTAAATACCGGTCGGTAACGGTATAATTACCGAAAATCGGCCGTTACCGACCGGTATTGGGCTACCTACATGAGGCCCAATTTGTATTTACTAAACCAGTGAATCGCAAATAAGGACTTGTATCGCCTTGGGACAACATTGTGACTCGCAAGGACAATGCAAGTTCTTAGTAAATCTGCTCTGATGTTTCCGCTGTAGAGCAGCAGTCATAGAGTCAAAAAAAGAAAAAGAAATAGTAGAAAAAAATACCTACGCACACGCTCTCAGAGAGCACTGTGATTTTCAAAAGTGGAACTGATGACTGACAGGTTTCATTTGTTTAACCATGCACCATTTAACAATTTCAATTGTGTTACTTTGTGCTACATTAAAACAAATCATATTCATCAGACATTTACTGCATATTAAATCCATAGATAGCCTCCGTGTGGTTTGAAGGCCATGCTTCATTAAATGCATCATTGTTATCTTTAGGCAATAACCCGAGTCTAGATTTGTTGACCTTTTTCTGCCTTCACTGAAACAACTTTTATCTCTCTTTGAATCAGCTGCTATTTGGGTTTCTCTGAAAGAAGAGCACTGTGCCCAGCTCATCATTAAATGACACACAGGGAGGTTTGTCCTAAACAACTACCCGATCTATGAACAATGTCATAATAAATATGAGCGGTTGGAAACATGTCCTCAATCGTGTGGCTAGTATAGGTTTTAAATATGGTATCTATTATAAAGGAGCTGTCTGCTCTGCACATGTTCCAACGTGTTATCATTTCTGGGTGTTCCTTCACCATCAAAGGCTAATAAAACAATTCAAAGAAACACACAAAAATAAAGAAATATTCAGTGGTATAAAACCTTTGAGTAGAGCTCTGATGTGGGACTAGGCATGAGGAAAAGTAAAGGCACGCTCTAAACTCGACCATCTCTACTGGGCAATTGCTAAATAGAGAAGCGGAGGTAGTAAAGATTATTTTTCGTCCTCCTCGACTATGTGTCTGTTTTATGTGATTCTGCTGAAAATCAGTGAATCTGGGTCCGATTCACAAAGTATTAATGCATAGGTAAGTGTTACCTATATTCGCAAAAAGAAAATAATTATAGCACATTTCTAGGGTCAGAATTTGTGGAATTTTGCTATGGTGTACTGCAGTTACAATGGTGGAAAATGTGCTAGGATGGCAAATGTAACACTATCCTAAAGCTTGGATTAGGTATCAGAAAGATAGTGTTCTAGGAATGTGGGCATTCACAAACCTGTTTCAAGTATTTTCCCATAGTGGCATAGCACACAAATATGCCCCTGTCAAAGCCAGGGTACAGTTCTATCCACAAAGAAAAGCAAAGGAGACACCACAGTTCAGGGGAGGGTGTAGGAGTCTCTTAACAGTGAAGGAATTTTCTTTTTGGACAAAAGTAAATTGCTAAAGGGGCTACCTCAAATTTCTAATCGCTTTACTGCTAAAGACTTTCCACTCAATGGAACATTTGCATTATCAACGTTTGCAAAGTAGGTTTTCTTTTAGAAATGTAGCAATCATGATTCTTGTGGCTCGTATAAAAGTCAAAAATGTACTCTACATTAAGTGGTAAAGATAAAACTATAGTTACAAGCGAGAGATATTACACATTGTCTTGCAATGATTTCACAATACTTTTCCAATGTGTTTTTCTCTGTTGCACAACTCATATTGGCCTTGAACTAACTCCTATTAAGCCAGCATTAAATATGGTTAAAAACAAAATGTACAACATTTCTTGTACCACGAAAAGCATGTAATCTGTCACTAGCAATCCTCAAAGATTGTGCCTAAAGTAAAACACTTAGGGCATATTTACAAGGATCTATCGGTGAGTTAACGCTGAGTTAACGGCACTTTATCGCAGCCAAAGTTGTGATAAACTTATCGCCCAAGTCACAAGCTGGTGTTAACTGCCCACAGCACTAGTTTACCTGCGATAGCAGCCGCAAAAAACATCGCCACAGATGACCCCCGCAACTATCGCTAAGAGTTACAGAGTAGGCGTTCCCGTGCGAAAAGCCGCGACAACACCACACCTCAAAATTCTCAACAACCAGCCAGATCGGCGATAAGAACACAAAACAGGTGATAATGCGCATTAGCACCCGGAAACTAACACCTGCTCAGACCTGGTGCAAAGTCGGACGACAGCCTGCACCACAAAAGGGAGCCCAGTCCAGAGCTACATCGGAAGGGCAACAGATGCCATGGAGCCACTGGTCATGTGGCCCGGACACCCAAAAGGGCCACAACACCCACCGCCACCACCCCAGGACCCCAAACCCCACCCAGAACCCCCCCCTGCGGACCACCACAGAGAGTACAGGCTCAAAAGGACAACCATCCTACGCATCATGGCCATCATCGCCCAACAGGCTGACAGCTCGAACACAGAGGACAACCAAAATCCCACCCCACACAAAGCTGCTGGCTGTGATGCACCTGTTGGCCCCTGGTACCCCCCAACCAACACCCGCCAGAGTCAGAGGAGTCTCACATCCAGCCACATCCAAGTCCCTCACACCTGTCCTGGACATCACCACCAGCCTGGTACCCCAATCCCTATACATCCAACACAATGCGCAGGATCCGCTTGAGACCAAGAAAGGACCATACGCCATAGCTGGATGCACGCATGTGTTGGGGGCAATCCACAGCACACATGTCCTACCTGTGCCCCCTGGTGACACAGCACACAATCAGCGCAACAGAAAGCACACGTCTCACATTAATGTGCAGACAACATCTGAACACCGTGAAACCTCCACCAATGTCGCCTCCAAATACCGAGCCAGTGTTCATGATTCCTTCATCCTCCAACAGTCCATCATCAACCAGCGTACCCAGGATGGCACCAAAGGAAATACACAGCCCCTTGGCAAGTTCCAAATGAACACCCCACTCACCTCAACTCCACAACCATGCAACTCACAACTCTGGCAGTGCACATGTCACAAAATCACAACCAACATGCAATACAACATGCCCACCTACCAGACACAAAAGAACAACTCACAATGGTACCTGGGCAATCCGTGAACATGGCACCTCAGCCACACAACAGCGGAATGTGAGGAAAAATGGGAACCAGGCATGTGTGACGGAGGCAGGTGAACCATGATGGGGAAAGTATACAATGCCAAGAGTGGCGGAAATGTGCTGGACAGACCGCAGTATGCAGAACACACCCATATCCAAGGCAACATACACCTCTGGTGTATGGAGTGTGGTGGACAGTGGACGCAACCATGTCACCCCAGCCATTGGGGGAGTTCGCGGAAATGTTGCTTGTCACGTCCCCCCTGTAAGCGTGAACAGAGTGGGATGGACCGGCATACGCCAGGGCAGCGTAGGGGTGTGAATAAAAAGCACGTAGCCCTGGACATGGTCCTCTTCCGGAAAGCCCAACGTCTCTGCCAGGGCCGTGCCTCTCACCCCACCATGAGGCCGATGCCGTCCTAATGAGCGGAGTTGCCTGCGATCCTGTGCGCCTGCCGTACCCCAGCCCGCTGGACCCCGAACCTGTCTGGCCCGCCCCTGTGCAACCGGGCCACACTGATCACCTGCTGACACCGGTGTATGCCATGGAGGGCCCACCATGTGCCGGCGCAAGCTCCAAGCTCGAGGCCCGTGACCCTGGCAGCCTCCTCAGACCATCACGGCCTCCACGACACAGGCCCACTTTAGTCCTTTCTTGTTGACATACTCTACTGCCCCTCCGGCCTACACCACGGTCAAGTAGGTCACACATTTGGAACTGCGTCTTGATTACACAATGGCAGAATACATATGTTCATTGCAGATGTTATATCAGTGTGCTCCCTTCGATATGGTGCCACCAACTCTGTGCATGGCATTCTTATGACACATGTCTGTTGTCCCCTGCTGACCACTGCCTTCGGCCTACACTAAGGACAAGTAGGTCACACATTTGAAACTGAGTCTCGATCATACATTGTCTGTGTATGCACAATAATGAAGATTCTACTTCACTGTACTCCCTTCGATCAGGTGGCAGCAACCATGTGCATAGCATCCCAACGACACGTGGCTGTGGGCCCACGCGGACTACTGCTCCCGGCCTACGCTGCACTCGAGTAGGCCACAGAATTGGAATTGAACAGCAATCATTCAAGGGCAGAGTAAGAATCATTGCATGCAAGGAGAGGCATAAGAGGAAGACGCGGTTCAGGCAGGAGGAAAAAAAGGATAATCGTTACGGAAGTGATCGAACACTACCGACAACTGCCCTGGTGTCACTAACTCTTGCATCGCAAGACAACGACACGTGGCTGTGAGCCCTCGATGACCTCTGAAGCGATGGCCTTGGGGTCATCAATGCCATGTGTCTGTGGCTCTGCGCTGTCCTCAGCCTCCGGCCTCATCTGTGGCCCACCAGCGCTCACACATCAAATCGAGTCATGACCGGCCTGGACGTCTCATCACCGCAGGAGGCACACACCACCACCGCCAGGACCGACTCAAACCGCAAAATGCCTGTGTCGAAATGGACGAACTGGCAGACTGACGGAGTTGCTTCCACATGTTGTGGATGCCATCTTCTGCATGGTCCCCTGCTCAGCATTCCAGGTGTCACTGACTCAGTGCACCACGAATCATCGTCCATTACTGTCTTGGTTATGTACTGTGGTGAGTTCACGCAGCAAGGTCACCTCAGGCGTTCTGGGAGACCTGGGACGACGATGAGGAAGATGATGCAGGTGCAACACCCCCCCCCCCACACTGCAGCTGCATCTTGTAGGTACCGAAAGGACAGAATCCTAGACAATCTCTTCACATGAGCGTGCTCAGCTCTGGTGCCCCAGACTCAGCGCGCTGCAACTCACGGACACTTCTGTTTGCTCATTGTGTGCCCTCTGGACTTGCTCAGGCTACCTCAATGATGCTCTGCAGTTGTCCCTGTAATGCTGGTGTTGTCTGTTTCTGTATTCATTGTGTTCACGGTTGTATTTGTTGACAGCACCAGAAACTCCCTGAGGGCTGGCTTGCACCCACCCCACACACATCCAGCACAGGCATCACTGTACATTTGGCCCTGCCAATAAAGGGGCCAGGCGCACTTGCCCGTAGCCAATTCTACATAATATCTGTGTGTGTCCCTGTGGTCTTGTATGCATGAGGGCCCTGGGCCCTACGACATTACATTGTGCTGTGTACAGCGGACGCAGACATATCACGGCAGGCAGCAGGTTAGAGATTGGACATGTAGCTTTGTCGTCACCCACTCAATTCATAACGGAAGTGGACTGGGCCATTGTATGCAGAGCCAACATGGTGGTGTGACTGATATGTGCGTGCCCCTGGTCATGGTTCTGTACTGGGAATGTGCATCTGCATATTTTCTCTATGGCAGTGGGGGTCTCCTTTGTGGGGTGAAGGGTGATGGACACCCACGTATGTGTTCTGTTTCACATTCCATGGGTTCAGACCACACCCGCACCTGTTGGGCCACCTCCATTTGGCGTCCTGACACCTGGCATTGGTGTGCCATATGTGGGTCGGTGAAGTGTTGTGTGCCAGCCGTGCTTGTGGGTGCTTCATGCTGTGTGGTCTGTTGCAGGGGCTGGGTTCTCCTCTAAGTAGCTTGTCTGCCCTAGTCCTGGTGGTGGGTTGCGTGAGATGTTCATGGGCTGTTGTAGGGCGTCGGTGTCGAAGGTGTGGTGGTCGTCTCCAGCATCACTGATGGGTTGTCTGGTGTGACCTACTGGAGGTGTTGCTTGCCCCTCTGCATTGTGAAGGGGAGATGCATGTTGACATTTATGTTGGCGCATTGTTCTTGTAGACATGCAGACTGTGTAGCAATGTACATTATGACTGTTTGGGCGTTGCTGGCAATTTGAGTTGGGACAGTGGACATCTGGACTACATGACTGATGTGAGGTTATACCCGTACATATGCATCTCACAGTTTCCTGCTCTGTCCAATGTGATTGTCCTGTTTCTGCGCATGGGCGGACCCAGTTGTGTCCCCTGTTCTGCAGTGTTGGTGTTGCAGTTTGTGCCACATTGTCATGGGATGTGCTGTGATTGCTATGTGTGTGTGCTGCAGTGTGCCACGGGGATGTGGGACATGTCCTTGGGTATTTGTGGTTGTGCAGTGTGCTACACATCGTTGCACATGTGTGCCATTGTGCCCATCTCCATCCGTCCCCCCAGTCCCTTTTGTATCCTCACCCTGTTGTTGTCGTGTCAGGTCCTATCGAGCTATGTCTGGACTCCCAATTCCTTGCACCGTCTCCACACTGATGACTGGCCTCCATTTGCTCCAGCTCCTCCTGTGGCGCAGGACTCCCTCCTCCTGTCGCCGTTGCTGCCTTCCTGTTGGCAGTGGGTTTGGCCCTTGTTTAGGTTTCAACGTCATGCCAGTGCCTCTTGGCCTCCTCCATTGGCCTCCTCGACACTTTGTCTGCATTCAAGATAGTCTGATTGTGGGTCCGTTGCTGGTAGTGTTCTGTCATCTCCGTGACGCTGGTCTTGTTTTCCTGAGGTCTGCACCACGTCTTCCTCTCCCTCTTCTCCTTGGCCTTCCCCGACCCCGTTGTTCCTTGCCGGTGGTCTGTGGGGCTTGTGAGGTTCATGTTGGCCTCTGCGCTGGGTCAGGGTGCATCCATGTTGTTACGCACTTTGGATTCTTTCTGGTGTGTTGTTTTTGTTGCTTTTATAGTGCATTTTCCCGCCAGACGCATGGGATTTGCTGGCCTTCGGCTGGTTTTCGTGGCTTTTTGTATCGCGATTGGCCTCATCACAGCTTTTTTGGCTTTCGTGTTTAGCATTTTTGCGGCGTGGCGTTGATTTTTGCACGGCCATTTGACGCATTATGTGGTGGCTATCGCATGGTACCGCTGCGTTGTGAATACTTGGCTGACACGGCGTAATTTTCCCGCAATAGGCTGCGATGTTGAGAGTTGGTTTAACCCCTTCAGTGCCCATGACGAGCTGGACTCGTCATGGGCTGCGGTGCCGCTGTGCCCATGACGAGTCCAGCTCGTCATGAACCCCACCCACTAATGCAAAGCGCGGCACAGGGCGGGGAAAGGGGCGGGCATGCAAGGGGTTAAGCTACTCTTGCGGTAGTTATCACATGTTCTTGAGAATATACCCCTTAACCTTGCTGTGCTACTACCAATGCTACAGTTTTGTACTATTAATGAAGCTTGAAAGGCATTTTTCCAGTAAACCAAAGGTAAAAACAAGCTACTATGCCTATCTGCCAGTGTTCTCTCTATCAGTGCAAAGCAACAAGATTAATTTAGCCACTTGTAAATTGAATGGTGGAGTAATTAACTTCCACTATCTTGCAATTTATTTTATTCACGTGTAGTCCTCTGTCAAAAAAAATTGACAATCTAATGGAAAATACGCGGGTTACCCAACGAGAGAGGTCAAATCTATAGACATGATCTAATTATCAGTATTGAACCTAGGGCATTGGCATGTTCGCTGTTCAGTAATTTTGGGTATGTTGACAGAAATATCATATGTATGATGAATTGTAGGGGAAAACTGGAAAAGTAATGTAACACTGGTAAACATAGACAAATTGATGGGATGGCTATAGCCTAATGCTCTGGCTCAAAAAAAAAGGACTTTGTTACTCCACTCTGCCTCAATGCGTCATATTTTGTCCAGGATGTTAGGAGGAGGACTTGTGTGCACTTATTGCTTAAGACCTGATTTCAACATCAGTGGTCCATCTCCTGGACTGGTGATGCTGCAGTCAGGAGAACACTGCAAAGCCTGCTCTGTCCCAACTGCCATATTACAAGTGGACCACCAGGCTGGCGGTCCGAAGTCGGCAGTTCCACTGCGGCGGCATGGCTCAGCCATTGAGAAGGGCAACAGCAGATGCCTCCATCGTGCAGCACCTTCTGCACATCCAAGCACTGTGTGTCATGCACCATGTTGTGCATGGCACACAGTGCACACACAAAAATGCATGGAGAGGGGTGCACAACATGTACCCCCTTGCACTCTCCCAGGGTGAAATCACTCGGGTGCCCTGTTTGGTGGCTCCTCCTTCCCTTTCCGCCATCCTTTCCATGACGGGGTTCCTGCCATAAAAAGGCTGCGGAAAAGGGAAGTCATTATCCCAACTGCGGTGCCTGCCTTGGCACCGCCACCATTCACAGCTGCATTTACCTACGCTGCACAGTCGGGATCCAAGATCCTGGTGATGTCGGCGGTGTTGTATTGGGATGGGGGCGGTCTGACCACCAAACTTGTAATCAGGTGGTCGGACCGCCTAGGTTGCGGTGGGCAGACAACTACCACAGGTATGGTGGTCTCAAGACCTCTGTACTCATATTAAGGCCATTAGTCTGGTCCCCAGTTCTGCTGGTGTTCATTTTGGGTGGTGTGGTGGTGGTGTTGTGTCTTGTCCTTCCAATCCCTATCTATGTTGTAGCCCATTTCTTCTTTTTGTGCGCACGTCTTTGGGAGGTTGTTTTGGCCTCAAAACGTTTTTATTCAGAGACACAAAAGTAGAAAGGGAAGAAGGATTTTTCCTACACATAATGTCTCTAGGTTAATAATAGAAAACCCTGCTGCTGCAATGTAGTACTACAAATATACCGAAGATTACATTTATGGTGTTTATTTCTTCCCAATATAAGATGGTGAAAGAGATTGTAAAAAGCAAGGAATGTGCATCCTACTTATGCCACAATGCTCGGGGGTACTTCATTTTTGCCGAGTTCGACATCCCTTACACTCCAACTTACATTAAGGGCAACTTACATTAAGGGATTTGACAATTTTGAAGACGTTGATTTGGAAAATAGGGCATGAAAAAGATTCAGAAGTGTTTTTTCCTGTGCTCATTTGCTACTTCTTCAAAAACAGACTATCAGATTCCAGTCAGATTCTTCTGAGAAATGGCTACTATGCTTTTTTAACATGGAGATTTCTGTATACTTTTCCTTTTTTTGGTCACAATTTTGCAGCAGTTTAGTGACTCACATCCTCTGTTACAGGAGGAGAGTGTAAAGTTAGGCAGCTACAGTATGTTCAAAGCTAACACGCATGTGCATTAAAAAACGGATTGCTTTCCAAAATAAACTTTACACGTATTTCAAATATAGCAGTAACACAGGAAGTAAAAATGAGCCATGCTTGTATTAATCATGAAGTGTGATGAGAGTAAATATTTTCGCTGGGTGGAAAGTAACCAATAAAAATATATGTAATTTTTCGACTCATACAAGTTCATAACCGATTTGACGTTTTTTCTCTCTTTTAGATTTTAGTTTCTGATTGCCGGAGGGCATTCCCAAAATCACTGTACTTTCCTGAAATAACAGAAAAGCCCAATGTTTTAGATGTATATAATACTATTTATCTTCCTTATATATTGACAATTATTTAAATGGCTGTGCAAGCAGTGAATACGAAGGGAACCCGGTTTTCCACAGCAAGCCAGAAAACTGTTGCAAATGCACAAGAAACATGTATCTTCAGAGTACCTTTGACGTAGTGCGCTCTTAATACAATGAACGAGACATCTACTACTTTTTGGTAGATGTCCTGCATCCTCCTAACTCTAAATATGGCCCAATTTGATTCAGGAGTTGAATTGGACATGCCTCCCAGCGATGACAGCCTCTATCCTCTTGAATCTATATTATGCAAGCTCATTTTCCAACTGCTTCTCGTGGCTAGGCTAATGAATGCACAAAAATGAAGGGGCCCCAAAAAGCCTACTCTTTCTATTTGGTGCAATAAAGTATGGCATCTCTAAGCAGTGGAACAAGCAACTGTACCTGATAAGTTGATGCATTTCGAAAAGATATGGACTCCTTTCCTAATATTTATAAAGCATCAAGATGCAACACATAGGGTCATATTGACTCCCAGTCTATAGAACACTGCTTGCCTGTTGGCCTCACTATGACTGTCTTTCTTTTTGTATTTATGGTTATAGATCTTGGGTGACTGTGATCCTGTAATCCTTATGCCATGTACGCTAAATACAAATTGAATGGTGGGCTATTGTAGGACTTCAATATTTTGAGTTAAATGTCTCATTTGCATATTATGGTGCAGCTCATCAATATTGATTCTGTACATTGTGCGTGTCTCCTTTTGGTCACTTATGTTTGTTACAGAAAATAAATATGTTAAAAAAATATTGTAAAGGCAAAACTATTGTGGGACAGAATAAAGAAGGCAAAAATATCATTGTTTTAGGCACATGATATATATTTCTTTTAATTCACTGTATGTGCTATTGTTTTTTAAATATATTTTTTATAAAATATTGTTTTTGAATACATTTAATAAATGGCAATTATTGTATCATCTTAAAGTATTAGTATTATAATATTATTTGCATTACGTTCTTTTAGTAAAGCTTGTAATATTCAATGTAAAATTTTATTTTTTTAAATTAAACTAGAATTTCCTAAGTTATTTGTGGGTTCTTGAGTTTGTAGGGAAAAAGGGTGGGAAGTTCCTCAAAATGTAAATAATTTTTTTTAGCTCATAATTACATTGTTATGTACTATAATTGATTGATTAATCATGAATTATATAAACTTATAAATTTGTGTTTTAATTATTTGCTGTTTCTTAATTACTTTTCCAAGTAATTGGCAGATCAGTGTGTTTAGTGATTAGTTCGAGTAAAAACATTTTTATGTATTCATTGTTATAATTGTAATTATTATATGTACTTATTAATTTTAAATTATTAATGTTTACTTTTTATATTTTTAAAATAAAGTGTATATGTTTTGGGGTATTGTTTTTTGGGGTCAGTAACAAGGGAGGTGTATTTTTAAAATATTTATAATTGTATCTATGTTTTATTTTGTGTGTATACTACATTTTGTATTGTTAGAGAGGTATGTGATTTGATTTCAATTTAACAGCCATTTTATATTTTATTAATCGAGTACACCCATTTTATATGTATTAGTTGTTTTAATTGTAATTGTTCTATTTAACATTATTAATGTTTAAATTTTTATCAAATGAAAGAGTTTTATATGTTGTGTTTATTGTTTTTGGCAGTAGATAGGAGGTGTATTTTTTCCATATTTATAATTGTATCTATGTTAATTTTGTTTGTAAATGAAATTTATATTGTTAGACATTTTTTGATTTGATTTCCATTTAACAAGCATGTTGTCTATTGTAAAAATGTTTACATTTATTTAATTTTGTACAATATTTGAATTTTCATAAGAAAATTGAATAATAAATGTAACTCCACCAAGATCTACAACTTTCCCTACTTCTGCATACGTTGGGCATGCGATAGTAAATATAACCCTCCAAACTTCAACACTTTCCCAGCTTTTGCTTACGTTGCAGTGGTAATAGTAAATTTGATGCCTCAAAAGTACAACACTATTGCTACAGTGGCTCAGATTGCAGTGAGAATAGTAAATCTAAATCCTGAAAAATTCAACACTTTCCGTACTGTTGCTTAGAGTGGAGGGGGAATAGTACATCTAATCCAATGAAACTTGAACACTTTCCATACTGTTTACATTGGAGTGGAAATACTAACTCTAACCTCTCCAAAGTCCAACACTTTCCCAGCATTTGCCTACATTGGTGAATAGTAAATGTGACGCTTCCAAAGCCTAACACTTTGCCTGCTGTTGCTCGGATTGGAGTGGGATTAGTAAATTAGACCCCTCCAAAGTTCCATTCTTTCCCTGCTGTTGCATAGATTGGGGTAGAATAGTAAATCAAAACCCTCCAATGTACAACAATTTCCTTACTTTTTTTATGATGCAGAGGAAATAGCAAATCAAACCCCTCCAAAGTCCAACATGTTCCCCACTTTTGCTTGAGTTGGAGGGGGAATATGAAATGGAACCACTCAAAAGTCTAACACTTTCCCTGCTTTTTTAAAATTACAGTGAGAGCTGTAAATTTGACACCGCCAATGTCCATCACTTTACCTACTGCAGCTTATGTTATAGTGGAAACAATCAATCTGACTCCTTCAAAGTCCAAAGCTTTCCAGACTATTGCTTAATTAGGATTATTAATAGGCAATTTTTTTTTGTTTTAGGTATTTATATTTTAATTTTGTGTGTTGTGTACTAGTTTTATTTAATATACTTTTATATACGTTTTTGTTATACATGTTTGTTACTTTTAATTTGTATTATTATTACTAAAAACTATAATGTTGTTCGCTTTTTATTTGTATTATTTGTATTATTAGTAGTAATTTTAGTTTAATTTATTTTTTAATGTTCAAATGTTGTTTACCTTTTTAACTTATATATAGTTTTCTTTCAAAATAATTATGTGTAGTACTTTTATTTTTACTTATATTATTATTCTAAACTTTAGTACTTAAAATATATTAAACATAATGCTAAATATAGAGAGATATTTCCATTAACATATCTAATTTTTGACAATATTTGGGTCCACAATATTTTCTTTTCAACATTATTGTAGTTGGTAAAGTTGGTAAACTTGATATTTTGTTTTCCAATATTTTGTCTTAGAAACATTCTATTGAACTGTAGTACTCATGGGAAATGATTGTTATGATGCACACTGTACTTCTGGTAGAAGTACTATTCAGGCACAATGGGTAATATTTATTATTATTTTTATTTTACAATAAAACTGAATTTTTGATGAATGTTGCATCTCCTGACACAATACTTCTGCTGTGACTCAGCGTTTTTCTAAATGAGGCATTTTCTGAAATATCAAAATTTCTGCACAACATTATTCTAATGGGTCACCAATTGTTACGGGGGTTAAAGAAGATAACAGCAGCCAGATAACATTTGTAAAATGTGATGTAGTAGATGATTTGTTAGAGTCACCTAGGCTTTCAGAACTTTGTCTCTGCACTGGTGAGGAAAAAGAAAAGGAGGTATGGGAACTATTTACAACTCTGCTTACAAAATGATACAAATCCTGTTCTCCCAATGGAGTGGCAATCACAAATTACCTCAATATTCTTTGCTGCACTTTCTTTAATTCAAAGCCTGAAGAATGGATGAATTTCTATACAGCAGAGGGAGAACAGAAATTCCTATGAACATTTCAGTAATGCCTAGCTAGCAGAAGAAACTCATTTTTACATGTTCCAAAATGGCAAGAAGGTTTATGATGAGGTGTGTCATGACTTCCACTCCCCATGTGTCTAATGAGCTGCTTGGGGGTTGAAGGGGTAGGATAGAACCTGTTCTTCTGTTATGTTATATGATATGTTATAACTAAATTGTATAGCGCACGTACACCAGGGTGCCAATTCCGATCCGGTAAAAAAATTCCCCGTCCGACTCGTATCCGGATTTTTTTCCGTCCGAATCGTCAAAGTAGCGTACAAACTGCCAAGTACGATTCGAACGGAAAAAAGTCCATACGAATCGCATTGGGAAGATTTCCCCACACGTCCTCGGGTCGGGAAAAGTCACCGACACGTCCCCGGGCGAGAAACCCACCGTGCGGAAAAATAAAGTCCGACTGCGCAAGTACGATCCCTCCCGTCCTCCCCATTTCACAACCGTACGCAAAAAACACCGTCCGAACCGAACTCCCATAGCAACCATGGAGACATGTGCCCGCATACGCGCCGAACACCCCACCACCCCCCGCCCGCGTATGTACGCCCCGAACCCCCACCCGTGTATGTACGCACCGAACCACCAGCCGTGTATGTACGCACCAAACCCCCCCCCCAGCCCTGTATGTACGCACCGAACCACCAGCCGTGTATGTACGCCCCCGAACCCCCCCCAGCCGTGTATGTACGGACCGAACCACCAGCCGTGTATGTACGCACCAAACACCCACCCGTGTATGTACGCCCCCGAACCCCCCCCAGCCGTGTATGTACGCACCGAACCACCAGCCGTGTATGTACGCACCAAACACCCACCCGTGTATGTACGCCCCCGAACCCCCCCCCAGCCGTGTATGTACGCACCGAACCACCAGCCGTGTATGTACGCCCCCGAACCCCCCCCCAGCCGTGTATGTACGCACCGAACCACCAGCCGTGTATGTACGCACCAAACCCCCACCCCAGCCGTGTATGTACGCACCGAACCACCAGCCGTGTATGTACGCACCAAACACCCACCCATGTATGTACGCCCCCGAACCCCCCCCCAGCCGTGTATGTACGCACCGAACCACCAGCCGTGTATGTACGCCCCCGAACCCCCCCCCAGCCGTGTATGTACGCACCGAACCACCAGCCGTGTATGTACGCACCAAACACCCACCCGTGTATGTACGCCCCCGAACCCCCCCCCAGCCGTGTATGTACGCACCGAACCACCAGCCGTGTATGTACGCACCAAACACCCACCCGTGTATGTACGCCCCCGAACCCCCCCCCAGCCGTGTATGTACGCACCGAACCACCAGCCGTGTATGTACGCACCGAACCACCAGCCGTGTATGTACGCCCCCGAACCCCCCCCAGCCGTGTATGTACGCACCGAACCACCAGCCGTGTATGTACGCACCAAACCCCCACCCCAGCCGTGTATGTACGCACCGAACCACCAGCCGTGTATGTACGCACCAAACACCCACCCATGTATGTACGCCCCCGAACCCCCCCCCCAGCCGTGTATGTACGCACCGAACCACCAGCCGTGTATGTACGCCCCCGAACCCCCCCCCAGCCGTGTATGTACGCACCGAACCACCAGCCGTGTATGTACGCACCAAACACCCACCCGTGTATGTACGCCCCCGAACCCCCCCCCAGCCGTGTATGTACGCACCGAACCACCAGCCGTGTATGTACGCCCCCGAACCCCCCCCAGCCGTGTATGTACGCACCGAACCACCAGCCGTGTATGTACGCACCAAACCCCCACCCCAGCCGTGTATGTACGCACCGAACCACCAGCCGTGTATGTACGCACCAAACACCCACCCGTGTATGTACGCCCCCGAACCCCCCCCAGCCGTGTATGTACGCACCGAACCACCAGCCGTGTATGTACGCCCCCGAACCCCCCCCCAGCCGTGTATGTACGCACCAAACACCCACCCATGTATGTACGCCCCCGAACCCCCCCCCCAGCCGTGTATGTACGCACCGAACCACCAGCCGTGTATGTACGCCCCCGAACCCCCCCCCAGCCGTGTATGTACGCACCGAACCACCAGCCGTGTATGTACGCACCAAACACCCACCCGTGTATGTACGCCCCCGAACCCCCCCCAGCCGTGTATGTACGCACCGAACCACCAGCCGTGTATGTACGCACCAAACACCCACCCGTGTATGTACGCCCCCGAACCCCCCCCCAGCCGTGTATGTACGCACCGAACCACCAGCCGTGTATGTACGCACCGAACCACCAGCCGTGTATGTACGCCCCCGAACCCCCCCAGCCGTGTATGTACGCACCGAACCACCAGCCGTGTATGTACGCCCCCGAACCCCCCCCAGCCGTGTATGTACGCACCGAACCACCAGCCGTGTATGTACGCACCAAACCCCCACCCCAGCCGTGTATGTACGCACCGAACCACCACCCCACCAGGGAATGTACGGACCGCACCCCCACCAGTGCATGTACGGACCGTACTGACGCCAAAAAAACACGTACTGAACCCGGACAAACCATATTTACACAAGGAGAGTCAAGTAGAGTTTCCCCACACCACCAAACAGGCCCAACAACCCCACAAACATCACATACACTCACCTGCAACTGCCAAACTGCCAAACAGAGGCCCAAAACTCAATCACTCCTCATAACACACCCACACAAATTTCAAACACAGCCACACCCACAAATGGACCAATAAAAATGGACCACACACACAAACCATGAGCCTTTGCAACAGACCCACTGCTGCCAGAGCCCACAGACGACCCACACCACCATACTTGAACCTCACACTTGCATACCTTCACACAACCACCTACACAAACACCCCCTCATCACATTCACACACACACCTCCACTACCACACCCACACACCCACAGCCATCCACACCCACACCCCCACAACCACACCCCACGCCATGTCCACCACCAAGAATCCAAAGTTCACAAAGGAGGAGCTGGAGATCCTTGTCGACGAAATCCTCAGAGTCGAGCCACAGCTCTTTGGGACATTGGTCAGACAGACCAGCATATCCGAAAAAACCGCCATGTGGCAGAGGATCGTCGATTCTGTGAATGCTGTTGGGACAACCAGAAGGACCAGGCACGAGTGCCAATCCAGGTGGTACGATCTGCGGAGGACGGTCAAGAGGAAGATGACTGACAATCACAACCAGGGGAACATCACTGGAGGAGGGCCGCCCCCCAGACCGGTACAATACCATCCCTGGGAGGAGAAGGTGATGTCCACGCTGGCGGTGGAGGGACTACACGGACTGCCAGGACTCCCAGACCCTGGTGAGTACACAAACAACTCACCTCACATGGGGGGGATGCCATACACAATCAATCATGCATGCCACCCCCCCCAAGCCACCACCGGACACAACAACACTCCACAAACACACACATGCCACTGGCACCTCCATGCCCCATGCATCAATCAGGGCCATGCCAAGTCACAGGCCACACAATACACCAACACAACACAGGATGTGGTCGATGCTGGGAGTGGGGGCAGCAAAACTAACATTGAGCAACTCACAAGCACACAACAATGCCCTCAGCCCATATGGCCCAGGGCACAGCCATACAAACTGTGTGTACCCACACAGTACTGTCTTGCCTGCAAATGATGGCTGCCATGCAGGATGCCATGGGTCTGAAGGCACAATTTGCACATAACAGCAGACAATGAAGATGCATCGCTCTGATAGAGTCTCAGCACACACCGCCACAGCAGCAGCCTACACTCAGACACACTGCCCAATGGGTGCCCGGAGAACAGGGACTAACTCACATGAACAAGCCAATGGCCATTCAAAGACCGGCTAACTGTGTGTGCCCAGGAAGCTGGCCTGAGGTGACAGAGAGTGACAAAGAGAGGGAGGGAGAGGGGGAATGAGAGGGAAGGAGACAGAGGGGGGACACAGGGAGACAGACAGAGGGAGGGAGTAGGGTGACAGAGGGAGACCGACAGAGGGAGGGAGGAGGGTGACAGAGGGAGGGAGGAAGGGAGACACAGGGAGACTAAATCACCCTTGGGTGGTGTGGCCATGTCCACTCGTCAGCCGGTGGACTGTGTGCATGCAGACCAGGTCTGGCAGTGCCTCAACCCCCCCTTCCGTAGATGAAGACCGGTCCATGTGTCAATCTGTGCACGAGTCCATCCGTGCTGCAGGCACAGACCTAACCACACACCCAGTATACCCACCCACCGTGTCGGTAAGAACCCTGTCACAAATGCTTCAGTCCCCTACCTGCAACATCAAATTGCCTTGCCAAAACACCATTTGGCCACGTACAGTGCAACACGTAAGGCGCCTCTGCATGGCTCGCTACGCCCGCACACCACACTGCTGACTGTGTACCCAAATAGATGCATCAACTAAGATTGTGTCTCACACATGCGTAAAGCCCTGACAGCTGTGGCCAAGGGACATAGCCATGCACAAGTGCACTGTGAGAGGAATGCAGGACAGATCCAACTACCCAGAGGAAGAGTGCCAAATCAGAAATGCATGCAACATGGATGCCACATGTGACACTGTCAACATTGTCTCTCTCACACACAGGTCAACGTCGACGAACACCCCCCAACACTGGGGGGGAAGTCACACAGGACCAGGCTCCGCGGGATGATGACCCCACCGCCAGCGATGACTCTCACCACTCCGTGGATGACCCAGACCAACCTGGCCCCTCTGGTGTCCAACCACCTGCAGCACCTGCGTCAGGTACAACTGTGCCAACCACCACCCCCATTCCTGCCACATCCCAGGAGACGTCCAGGAGCCCTGCCCGCACACGACCACCCAGCCAGTCTGCCCAGGAGGGACACGGTCCTCCGGGCACCCAGGAGGAGGCAGGCGGCAACGCAGATGCCATCCCTCAGGGGTCCCGGAGACCCGATGCACCCACAACGGCAGGCCAGGTGCACGTGGGCAGGGGTGGCGGGAGTGGAGGACGGCGGAGGCGCGAACCTGACCAGGCAGCTCAGGACCCGGTAGTGTCCCAGGTCAGCAACATCCTGGATACATACCGGCGTGACACCAGGGGCATGGACCAGATTGCGTCCACCCTCAATGACATCAAGGGGACCCTCCAGGAGATGAAGACCCTGCAGTCCCAGCAACATGCCTGTCAACTGCAACACCAAGGAAGGATGGAGGATAGACAGGCTGAGCTCGTGGCGGTGCAAACCCAAATGACCGGTGTACTCCGTCGGATTGCCGACAACATGGGCAACCCTCCCTGTGGCACCAGGCGAAGGCCATTACCAGACACAGGGAGGGATCAGGAGGAGGAGGATTCATCCGACGGAGCGTCACAGACATCGTCACGGACTGCTTCCGAGGGTCCCCGCAGGAAGGTGGGTCGTCCACGAAAAAGACTGTGAGAGTCAGCAGAACATCACCATCTCCCAGGTCACCTGGCCTGGCACCTGGCCCTCTGGCCCAATAGCAGCACATGACATTGTCTGCCACATGGACTTGCTGGTCACTGTCTGACCTATGTTGACGAAGACTGTGGCATGGACTCTGACATTTTGCTACGACAAGGATACCAACTCCCCCAGTGAACTTTGGATTCTACACTCCCGCTGTGCACCTCTTGTCATCCCCACAAACCCGTACCCCACCACAAATAAATTAATCACACTTACAAGATGATGCCGTGATTCTACATTATTACAATACATGTGTGTGTCGTACAGTCAAAGCATGCCTGATCTCAGAATTAACTCCAACCATCCAAACCGTGGGGTCGCAGTCTTGCCCAGGACACACATGGGTCCCAATGTCTCATCTGATACAGACATGGAGTACCAAACTCACCTGTGCTGGGCCCAACCAGCTGAGTGGTTCCCGCACAACTGTGGCTACAGACACATTCAGGGGAGCAACAGTCATGCGCAGAGGTCAGGGATCATGTGGAGTGACCTGGCTTGCCGCTCCCAGGTATGTCTAGACATGTGTCCCTACAATGTGCAGCATGCTTGCGTCAGGCGGATGTTGAGAATGGTGGCTAGGCCAAGGTTGGATGCATGGAGATGCCAGAATGCAGTTTAGGATCACTGTGCCACATGGTTGTGTTGGGGTTGTGGGCTGCATCATGAGTGTGGGCGTGGATCTAGAAGGTCATCCTGCAGCTGGCTGTGAAACATTCCCCCCATCCCGTTAGGACGTTGATGTGGCCTGGTTGCCCGACGCAGTAGCAGAGCTGTGCAGATGCACTCCGGATATGGACAAGTACCATGGGAGTCGTGAGGCACATGTCCGTAGACTGCAGGGTAGGATTCTACACAGATGTTGTAGTTTCCCTGGGGGATGGTCTCTCTTGCCTTGAGGTGGATGGAACTGTGCATCTTGTGCATAATACAGTTCCCACTCCCTGACAAACCCCTAGCATCTTGTCACTCTACACATAGACACATATGCACCACCTATGAAAACTATGCCAGACCTGCGGCACGCACAGTGGCAACAGGGCACCATTGACAGGGAAGAGGCACCTTGGAGACAGAGGGACAAATTTATTAGTCATGTGTGTTGGAATGACAATGATACTCTGTCAACACATACACAGGTCATGTGGATGTACATGTGGGAGCAACACTGGCACCCCCCATTGCAACACAGATGCTGGCATCCCATTGACCTGGCACACAAGTGACGGATAACAGCTAAACACCCCCTGCTGCCACGGAGAGGCCGCTATACACCATTGAGGCCCTGATGGGGCAATCACACACCATGTCAACCCGGTGCAACCTGTATGTTTCCGAGGCCAGTGTTACACACAATGATGGCCTCATCACAATCCCCAATCCCCTGCCACATGACAGTCACCAAGTCTGAGCATGGCTCCAGGTGAAGCCTGCCCCATGTCATGTTCCCCATGTAGGATCACCATGTATGCAAATGGAACACACATGAACCGGAGAAGTGCACACAGACTACAAACAATTCACACACCCAAAACGACGTGAGGCATCCCTTACCCTGAGGAGATTTCAACACTTGCCCGTGCATGTGACGCTGAATCAGCACATGTCGCTGTGTTCATGAGGAGTAGCAGGAGCACAACAATGCCACCAGCAGACAGCATGCACATGGACCTGTGGAAGAGAGACACACAAGGATTCAGCACAAAGGAGCACATCCGCAAGCATGTACTTAACACGTATCATGTTGTTAACATGACAGGTGACAATGATGACCCTCAGACAACATCCTTCCATTGCGCCATCACTTGAGTGACACTTCAATACACACCACTGACTCACTTGGCAGACATGCAGATGGACACACACATTGCAACACATGCCACACACGGCCCAATGCGTGCACACTCAGACACTGGAACTCACCACTAAGCAAAGAAGTTGCGTATGAGCCGACTCCGCATGTCCTCCACAGCCTCCTCCTCCTCCACATCACTTGCCCCGTCACCAAGCCCTTCATCCTCCACGGGTGGATGGTCCTGGTCATCTTGATCCAGTATGAGTGGAACAGCTTCCTCCACTGCCATGTTGTGCAGCATGCAGCAGACGATGATGATCTTGCACACCTTCACCGGGGCATATGGGAGTGCTCCGCCGGTCTTGTGGAGGCACCGGAATCGGCTCTTCAGAAGTCCAAACGTCCTCTCAATGACTCTCCTGGTCCGCCCATGTGCGTTGTTGTAGAGGTGCTCGGCAGCCGTGCTGGGGTTGCGGACAGGCGTCATCAGCCATGGCATGTTGGGATAGCCAGCGTCCCCTACAAGGAAACATCATGGACAGAAGTGTGTCAGCACAGGCAGTGAGATTGGAAGATGACGCCAAACACAGAACTGCCAGAGTCTACCCACCAACAATACATGCTCGCTCGTTCCGCAGCTGCAGCATCATTTCTGGCACCCTGCTACGCCTCATGATGAAGGCATCGTGTGCTGATCCTGGAAAGCGAACACAGACATGTGAAATCACCATGTTGGACAGACACACCACAAGGGCATTAATGGAGTGATAATGTTTGCGATTCCTATACACCACCTCCTGTGCCTGTGGTGGTACCAACGCAACATGTGTCCCATCTATGGACCCAATGACATGGGGCATCCCTCCCAGGGCATAGAACTCACGCTTGACATCTGTCAACTGCTCACGATTTGGGAATTTAATGTACTCATCCAGGTGAACCAACATGGCCTCTAAGAAATCATGCAGAACACGGCTGAACATCGTCTGGGACATGCCCCCGACATCAGCAATGGTATGTTGGAACGTACCCGTGGCAAGGAAATGTAGGGCTGCCATCACCTTCAACTTGGGTGTCAGTGCACTTGGATACCTGTGGCGCGGGAGGAGTTGTGCTTCCAGCCGGCCAGTCAACTCATCAATCAACCGTTGGCTGAATCTGTAGCGGCGTATACAGTCCCGTTCATGCAGGGCAGCAATGTCTGGCATACGTCGAGGGAGAGGCGGAGCCCTGCAGTGAAATGGAAGGAACACCTAAGAGTGAGCACTGTACAACAACATCGTCAATGCACTGAGCACATGTTACACAGCCAATACACATATGCCACGTTGTGAGTCAGGTCTGTGCCACAGTTCCTGGACACGAACGCCAGTCAGGTTACACTCCTACCAAGGGACAGCCACTAACGGAGGGGGGCAAGATCACGATGACATGGCATGAGACTAGCTGTGGGCCAGTGTAAGTGAACATGCACACGCATCACAGGATTCACAGACATCCACACATGTGCAGAGGTAGTATGCGTATGGTACAGACAGGTAGTTGGATGCGATATGCACTGGTCACATGTCATAGGAATAGGACAGGCCACACACATTGCCTTTGAGGAGTACATGTCGAGACAGAACATACATAGGGAGCATGTGGATATGTACTTGTGTTGATACTCCGTGTAGTTGGATACATACACACCTCATGGCAAATCACATATGTGGGCTGGTGTGCGGAACAGTGTGCCATGCCCATCGACACACAGACACATGTTGGCAGCAGCAACTGCTGACACATTGAATCACACACCTACAGCAAAATCATGGAAAGACATGCCACACACATGACATGGTTGCAGCATGCAACGCAGCCATACACGTGTCATATGTAATATTCCGTGTACCTGGCATCAGGGGACAGGTGCGGGTGTCCGTGACTGGGACATGCAAGTGACTCATGGCTCCACTAGTGTGTACGACATGCACACATGTCAAAGGAGTGCAGGGGATGTGTGGTACAATGCGCACCATCACACACGACATGTGTACACAGCTCATCGTACATGTGCTTTGCCCACACCTCAGGGGTAAAGTGCCACATCACATCCTGACACACCTGTGTCACACACAGGTGGTATTGCACAGACAATGCATTGGTGTCCACCCTTGGCAATACCTGTCCGCTCCATTCCTGTCTGTGTGCCGCCTGTCACCACTGACAGTTGTTATACGCACCGTACATACGCTCGGAGCGCGTGTATAGGGTCCCTGGGCCAATATTGCCGCTGGCGTATGCGTACGCCACAGTAGTACGGACTGTACACGCGCTTGTACGGTCCGGATCACAATATGTGCGCTGGCGTATGCGTACGCCACAGTAGTACGGACTGTACACGCGCTTGTACGGTCCGGATCACAATATGGGCGCTGGCGTATGCGTACGCCACAGTAGTACGGACTGTACACGCGCTTGTACGGTCCGGATCACAATATGGGCGCTGGCGTATGCGTACGCCACAGTAGTACGGACTGTACACGCGCTTGTACGGTCCGGATCACAATATGGGCGCTGGCGTATGCGTACGCCACAGTAGTACGGACTGTACACGCGCTTGTACGGTCCGTACTACTGTGGCGTACGCATACGCCAGCGCCCATATTGTGATCCGGACCGTACAAGCGCGTGTACAGTCCGTACTACTGTGGCGTACGCATACGCCAGCGCCCATATTGTGATCCGGACCGTACAAGCGCGTGTACAGTCCGTACTACTGTGGCGTACGCATACGCCAGCGCCCATATTGTGATCCGGACCGTACAAGCGCGTGTACAGTCCGTACTACTGTGGCGTACGCATACGCCAGCGCCCATATTGTGATCCGGACCGTACAAGCGCATGTACGGTCGGTATCACTGCTTGTGGGGTGCCCTAGGGCGTGGAACGCACCGTACCTGTGTGTAAATGTATGAAAACACATAGGGGACACATGAGGGACAAGTATAAGGGCCTAAATGCCTGATGGTTGCCATGGAGACTGAGTTAAATTTTTGAATTTGAGCACCAGGTGCACAGCAGAAGTCAGTTTGAAAGAATCTACATTGTTGCAATGTGGATGTTGACTTGACATCATTATCAAAACTGAAACCATGCAAAGCCACACACTGGGGTAGGTTTGAAGGGATTGGATGAAACGTAGGATGCTAATGTGACTGACCAATCAATCTGTACTCCTATACATGAACAGGCCAGCCAGGCATATATAAGGCAGCCAGGTCCCATGAGAGAGCACTTGCCTGCACATCCATTCATCCCTGACCACTGCTGCTGATAGTGATTCCTCTGGCACCATGTCCAGGACTGTGGAGAGGTCACAGCCATTCACCCAGGAGGAGAACCTTGCCCTGATAGATGTGATCCTCCCACAGTTCCAGAGCCTGTATGGTCGACCAGGGGTTCAGGTGAGTGCAGACTCCACTAGCTTAGACTGTGCCCCTTTTGTGTGACAGTGACTTCTGGCATTGTGTCCATGTGTGACAGACATGCACTGTTGTTTGGAGTGGGTCCCAGGGTGTGGAAGGCCTCATGTCACCCATGCAGAGCATGCTGTGTTTCCTGTGTGCACTCCTCACTTGCATAGTGCCTACTGTGACAATGAATGCAAGGTGCATGCCACATTCTGCCTGCATACTCCTCCTGGGGATGTTGTTTCCACAGTCCTGATGTGATCCTGTGTTCCCCCCAGTGTGACAGGTGTCAGTACCCATGGATGTGTGTTTGTTCAGTGTACCTGTGCTGTGAGTGTCCAAAGGCCGTGTTCGTCCCCTGCACATTGGTGTGTGTGTTAGTCCCCTGTCATGTGGGTGAGTGCATATGGGGAGTGTTGCACACAAGCAGCATGAGGGATGGATATGGCCTGGCCATCGGATGTGAGCAGGGAGCAGTGCTGTGTGCATGCCGTGCTGAGCCAGCCCCACACCTGTGACACCCCCGTCTACTGGCACATGGGCAGAGTGAGGTGTGTACCCGCAGTTGGCAATGCCATGTGATTGTCCTGTACCTGTGTGTGTCTGTGTACTCTGCTGAGGTAGCATCAGTGTGCTGGGGCAGGTGACTGCTGTGAGGTGCTGTACATAATCCTGGTGTAGCCTGTGAGGCACAGTGTGATCCCTGGTCAGTGAGTGTGTGGTACCCCTCATGCCACCCGTGTGCTTCCACTGGCACGTAGTGCATTTGGCCTTCCACAGTGGATAATGTCCCTATGACAAAGGTGCAATTAGTTGCATGCATACCATGGCCTGTTCATAATGAGGATTGTTCTATATGTGTGTCTCTGTGTCTTTGCTCATGTGGATTAATGTATTCTCTCTTTTGCATCCTCACAGGTAGGCGCCATTGCCAAGGGGGAGATCTGGAGGGAAGCCGTCAGTGCCGTGAGGGGTACAGAGGGTCGGAGGCGGAGCCTGTCTCAGGTGAGGAAACGCTGGCAGGACATCCGGTGCTGGACGAGGAGGATTGCACGGCTCCTGCTGGGGGACTCACCTGAGAGCCGTAAGAACCGTGGCCGCCGTCGTCTGACCCACATCCAGAAGCGTGTGCTGGCGGTGGTCTTCCCCGATATGGACAGGCGCCTACAGGAGAGGCAGCAGCAGGAAGGGGGTAGGTACATGTGTGTCAGTTGTGTGTCCCCAGCCAATGTAAGTGTGCAGTTGCATGGATACACTGCCAGGGTTTGATTGTGCAGTGCGTCAACTTCTCCACAAAGTAGCACAGTGCTGTTCTCACTCCCTCCCTTCCCCTCCTTGCAATGTGTTCCCTGGTCTGTCGCCACTCTTGCACAAGGTTATTTATGCAGGCAGTTCATGCAGGTGCCCTATGCTATCAGCATCATGTGTGGGGGTGATGTGCCACAGGTATGGGGACCTTGCGTGTGCCATGGCCAATTTCAGTCATTGTGGTGTCCATGTCACTTGGCACTGATTGTGAATCACGACATAGGGGTGTGTCTCCAAAATGTACAGCCTTCCAGCATGCATGTCCAATTGTGTGCCCTCTGACATGATGTGCCTGAGTGGGAGGCCTGCTAAGTGCAGGGACGGTTGCTTAATTTGCAGTCATGTCCATCCTGGACCATGGAGGAGTGTGGGCACTACTGTGCCCTGGGGCACCTCTTCCTAGGTATCATGTGCGTCATCCAACAATATGGCCATTCACTGTGTCTTTGCCATGGGTTGCGTAGGGTGGCATTGTACCCTGGGCTCAACTGTTAGGACCTACAGGTTGCTACATGTGTCCACTGTACAGGGGGACCCATTTTGCTTGTGCATACTCACAGTGGGCATTACCTGTGTGTGTTGTTGAGACAATCTGATGATGTTTGCCTGTCAATGATGTGTGGACATGGCCACCAGGGGCTGTGTGTTTACAGTCATGAATTAGTGGAGGCCATGTGTTTCCATCCCAGAGTAAGAGGTGTACATACTTTCTCCGTCTCAATGAGATTGTCTCAGGTGTGGGTGGTTTGTGCGTACAAGGCCTACATGTCAGAAGCTTCATCCTCCTTGCTGGGTTTAGCCTGTGTGTGATGTTTGACTGGACATACGCTCAAGGTGCAGTGACCCTGTCATGTGTGGCCTGGTTTCATGTATTGCCTTTGCAGCATGCGGCAAGAGTAAATGGATATGATTCATGCTCATCCCTTTTTGACGACGCAGTGTGGTGCAGGTGCTGTGCACATTTGTCCCCAGAGGCTGACTCCTCTCTAAAATTTCAGGTGCAGTGATTTGCTGTTGTGTCATGATCTCCATTGTGTCTCAGTGGCATGGTGGGTAGAAAAACTGTGTGTTCCATGGCCTACATGTGTACATTGTTTTGTAGGTGTTACTCCTGTTGCTTTTCAGGCTATGCAATGTGACCTATGTATATTTGACTCATGTGACATAAGTGTACAGGTGTCTGATTTTCTCCTGTCTCTTCACCTTGCCCACAGCATCGCCGGGGGACACGGAAGGAGACACTAGCACGGACCGGGAGGAGAGATTGAGCACCAGTACCAGCAGTGCTGTCCTGTCTGGCACATGGAGTGGCACGGAGGCCGAAGGGAGTGAGGCGGAGGACCTGTTGACTGCCAACACAGACTATGACGCAGACGGGTCCGAGGCTGAGCTCCCAGAGGTGGCGGAGTCTGCCCCCCCAGCTGATGGCAGCCCTCCACATCCCCCCGCCACCTCAGGTTCCATCACCGGCCTCCCACATGCTCGTGGCCCTTCCCTCCGTGCTCGGTCCCCACATGTCTCCTTCCTGCCAGGCACCGCACCCCCTGCCCCTGTCACCACTGCTGCGGTGAGTGCGGAGTCTGTGGACATCCTGAGGCAGTTGCAGGTTGGTCAGACTGCGATGCTAAATGTCCTCCATGCCCACACCCAGGTGCTGACCCAGATGGAGGCATACATGGAGGGCATGTCGGCTGCGCAGTCTGACCAACGGCAGTTGCTGAGGTCCATAGACTCCACACTGACTGCAGCACTGGATCTCCTGCAGCGCTGCGTAACACCCCCTACCCCTGCCCCATCCACAATTCCCACTCCCGTGCCTGTCCCACGCACATCCAGACGTCAGCGTGCACGCACCCCAACAGACACAGGCACCACACCACCAGGGAAGTCGAAGCGCACACCTCCTGTCACGCACACACAGGGTGAGGAAGGCACACCCACTGGGTCGGGGGGGAAACGTAGAACACGCAGCCACAGTGGGAGTCCGCATTCCACACAACCCACTCCCTCCAAATCCACTCCCCTTAGCTCTCCTGGCCAACAGTCAGTGACAGCATCATCCACTGCGAGTGTGCCCCCCAGCCCCAGGATGACACCACCCCGCAAGCGGTGGAGGCGGGACCCGGCCAGGGGAGTTGAGTCCCCCACCCTGTCCACACCCTCCCCCAGTGGCGCTGCGACCCATCCCTTTGCCCCCCCCCCCTCCTTGGGGCCTGTGGTTGGATTGGGTACGGGGGAGTCGCTGGGGGAACTTGCCGACGTGTGCAGCGCCATTCTGTCCTCCACCTTTGGCGCTGGCACCCCCCCTGTGGCAGATTCATCCCTCCCTGCACCCACAACACCTACCCTTTCCCCTCCTGTCCCTGCGGTGCCTGTTTCCACCCTCCCCCCTGATGCCCCCTCTTCTGTGGATGAAATGGACTTGTGAACTGTGCAGGCAAGCTAGGGGACACACGTCCCGATGTGTACCCCCCCCCCGGACATTGCTGCTGGGCTGGCCCATGGCCCTTGTACATAGTGGACATTTTCTCTGATATATTTTCCTGCTGAATAAAGCCTTTTCTTTTTGTTTTGCACACTGATGCTTTCCTGGACTTGCTGTTGGTGCTGGTGCTCCCTGCGTTGGGGTGGTGATAATGTGTTAGGGGTCTGTGAAATGTTGGAGTGTGCTGCTCATGGGGTGTACCCTGCCATCTGCGTGCCATCACAAAGGTCTCTGCAAATGGTATTTGGTCATGTTTGCTCTCACTGTATGGTGACATTGTCCCAAGGTGTGTTCCGTCCTCTGTGGCCCAGGCCATTTTTCCTGCAGGGTGTCTCCCAAATGCTGTGCTGTGCTGTGTCTACATTTCCTGGATGTGTGAGGGTTGCCTTTCAATATAGCCATGCTGGCTCAGCGATGGCTCCGCCTGCATCTGGGGTATCACCCTTGTAGGTCACTGAACTTGTTGATGGGGTATATTGTCCGATGTCTGGGCACTGCTGGGAGTGATAGGTACACACCCCTCCTGTGTCTGGGCACTGCTGGGAGTGATAGGCACACACCCCTCCTGTGTCTGGGCACTGCTGGGAGGACCCTGCACCCACCCCTCCTGTGTCTGGGCACTGCTGGGAGGACCCTGCACCCACCCCTCCTGTGTCTGGGCACTGCTGGGAGTGATAGGTACACACCCCTCCTGTGTCTGGGCACTGCTGGGAGGACCCTGCACCCACCCCTCCTGTGTCTGGGCACTGCTGGGAGGACCCTGCACCCACCCCTCCTGTGTCTGGGCACTGCTGGGGGTGTTTTGCACACCCCATTCTTATAGCAGGTTCGGTGCGTACATGCACGGGTGGGGGTTTGGTGCGTACATACACGGGTGGGGGTTCGGTCCGTACATACACGGGTGGGGGTTCGGGGCGTACATACTCTGCTGGGGTGGGGGTTCGGTGCGTACATACACGGGTGGTGGTTCGGTGCGTACATACACGGCTGGGGTGGGGGTTTGGTGCGTACATACACGGCTGGTGTGGTGGTTTGGTGCGTACATACACGGGTGGGCGTTTGGTGCGTACATACACGGGTGGTGGTTTGGTGCGTACATACACGGCTGGGGTGGTGGTTTGGTGCGTACATACACGGGTGGTGGTTTGGTGCGTACATACACGGCTGGGGTGGGGGTTCGGTCCGTACATACACGGGTGGGGGTTCGGGGCGTACATACTCTGCTGGGGTGGGGGTTCGGTCCGTACATACACGGGTGGTGGTTCGGTGCGTACATACACGGCTGGGGGGGGGTTCGGTGCGTACATACACGGGTGGTGGTTCGGTGCGTACATACACGGCTGGGGTGGGGGTTTGGTGCGTACATACACGGCTGGTGTGGTGGTTTGGTGCGTACATACACGGGTGGGCGTTTGGTGCGTACATACACGGGTGGTGGTTTGGTGCGTACATACACGGCTGGGGTGGTGGTTTGGTGCGTACATACACGGGTGGTGGTTTGGTGCGTACATACACGGCTGGGGTGGGGTTTCGGTCCGTACATACACGGGTGGGGGTTTGGTGCGTACATACACGGCTGGTGGTTCGGTGCGTACATACACGGCTGGGGGGGGTTAGGGGGCGTACATACACGGGTGGTGGTTTGGTGCGTACATACACGGCTGGGGTGGGGGTTCGGTCCGTACATACACGGGTGGCGGTTCGGGGCGTACATACACGGGTGGGGGTTCGGGGCGTACATACCAGGGTGGGGTGGGGGTTCGGGGCGTACATACACGGGTGGCGCTTGGGTGCGTACATACACGGGTGGCGGTTCGGGGCGTACATACACGGGTGGGGGTTCGGGGCGTACATACACGAGTGGGGTGGGGTTTCGGTCCGTACATACACGGGTGGGGGTTCGGGGCGTACATACTCTGCTGGGGTGGGGGTTCGGTCCGTACATACACGGGTGGTGGTTCGGTGCGTACATACACGGCTGGGGTGGGGGTTTGGTGCGTACATACACGGCTGGTGGTTCGGTGCGTACATACACGGCTGGGGTGGGGGTTTGGTGCGTACATACACGGCTGGTGGTTCGGTGCGTACATACACGGCTGGGGGGGGGTTCGGGGGCGTACATACACGGGTGGTGGTTTGGTGCGTACATACACGGCTGGGGTGGGGGTTCGGTCCGTACATACACGGGTGGGGGTTCGGGGCGTACATACTCTGCTGGGGTGGGGGTTCGGTCCGTACATACACGGGTGGGGGTTCGGGGCGTACATACTCTGCTGGGGTGTGTGTTAGGTGCGTACATACACGGGTGGGGGTTTGGTGCGTACATACACGGCTGGTGGTTCGGTGCGTACATACACGGCTGGGGGGGGTTAGGGGGCGTACATACACGGGTGGTGGTTTGGTGCGTACATACACGGCTGGGGTGGGGGTTCGGTCCGTACATACACGGGTGGGGGTTCGGGGCGTACATACTCTGCTGGGGTGGGGGTTCGGGGGCGTACATACACGGGTGGTGGTTCGGTGCGTACATACACGGCTGGGGTGGGGGTTTGGTGCGTACATACACGGGTGGGGGTTTGGTGCGTACATACACGGCTGGGGGTTCGGGGCGTACATACCAGGGTGGGGTGGGGGTTCGGGGCGTACATGCACGGGTGGCGCTTGGGTGCGTACATACACGGGTGGGGGTTCGGGGCGTACATACCAGGGTGGGGTGGGGGTTCGGGGCGTACATACACGGGTGGCGCTTGGGTGCGTACATACACGGGTGGCGGTTCGGGGCGTACATACACGGGTGGGGGTTCGGGGCGTACATACACGAGTGGGGGTTCGGGGCGTACATGCACGGGTGGGGGTACGGGCCGTACTTCCACGGGTGGGGGTACGGTCCGTACATACCCCTGCCCACGCTCTGCGTGCCTGGGTACGGGCCGTACCCATGCCTTTGGTGTGTGGGTACGGTGCGTCCCACCATTGTTGCGGGCCGTGGGGTCCGCACCGTACACAGGCCTTGGGGGCGTGGCTACGGGTCGTACCACGCGTACCCCTACATGACCCCAGCAATGCTGGTACGAGCTGTACCAAGGCCTTTCTGACGTGGGTACGGGCCGTACCGCTATTGTTGGAGTGACGTAGGGGGACGCGTGGTACGTTCCGTACCCACGCTCTTGCGGCCTGGGTAGGGTACGTACCGGTTCGCGTGACCATCCACTTCCGTTGTGGCGGACGCTTGCGTTGCTGGCCTTGCCCCCACCCCCTGGAAGTGACCAGGCCCTGATGGTCAGGTATGTCCAGGCCATGTGTGATTTGGTACCATGTGTTGGTGTTGTGTGTCCTGCCCCTGCCCCCCCCTTTGCCCCTGGTTGTTGTGCTGACCTTCTGCGGCGTCTGCGTCGGTTCCTGTACGCCAGGTGGACTGCTAGGAGGGCAGGGATGGCACGTAGGTTCGGGTCCATGTCTGTTCGTCGCGTCCAGCTGCTCCTTGCGTGTGTCGTCCTGATTTCCCGGCAGTTTTTGGCAGCCGGTAAATATTTTCCGTGCGGGATGACGTCGGTTCGAATCGTACTTCCTGGTTCGTGAAACGTAGGCTGGATGCGTACCGACGTCACGTCGGCTCCTTTCAGGATCGGAATTGTGTTTAGTTTCTGTTCGGTCGGTGTTTTGTTCGAATCGTACGGAAATGGTGTTTCCGTATGAATCGTACTTGCATTTTCGGATGGATTTCGCACCGGGTACGAGTCGGACGGAGAAAAGGCTCCGTCCGACGGTTCGTACCCGGTTTTTACCGGATCGGAATTGGCACCCAGGTCGGTTTCTTGGCGCTGCTTGGGAAGGTGAAAGATGGAAATTGATTCTCGTGATTACTCAAATGCCTGTCTGAAGAGCCATGTTTTTTGTCGTTTGCGGAAGGTCATGAGGTCTGTGCAAGATCTGATCTCTAGGGGCATGGAATTCCAGTATCTTGGGCCCAATATGGAGAACCTGGATCCTCCGAATCGTTTCTGTCTGAAGGAAGGTATTGTCAACAGATGTAGGTGGGCAGATCTTAGAGTGCGGGTTGGATTATATCTATTGGTCATACTGTTAATGAATTTGGGGTTTCTGCTATTCAGGGATTTAAAGATGATACATCCCATCTTGAAGGCACATCTCTGTGATATGGGGAGCCAGTGTCGTTTTTTCAAAAGGGGAGAGACATGTTGGCGATTGTTTTCCTGCAGAATTAATCTGTATCATTTGGAGACGGTGGGGAAGGTATGCCGGAATGCCGTAGTATAGGGAGTTGGCATAGTCAATATGTGAGATCACCATGGCGATGACTGCCTGTAGCTTTGCTTCCTGAGTAAGGAGCCTGCTGATTTTCTTTATTTTCCTCAGTTGAAAGAAGCAGGTGGAAATGACAGATTCAATCTGGGATTTCATGGTGAGGTCACTATTGACCACGACTCCCAGGGTTTTGGCGTGAATGGATGGGGTCGGGAGTTGTCCCAGTTCTTTGGGCCAGAACTGGGAGCTCCAGGGGTTAAGTGAACCTCCCGTAAGGATCAATTCTGTTTTATCCGGGTTCAATTTCAGTTGGTTACTGTTCATCCAGTCACGGATGAACAGCATTGTCGACTGGCATTCGTGAGTGGAGGCCAGGGAGTTATTGATGGGGAATACTAATTGGAAATCATCCACATAGTTAAACATTTGAATATTCCTTTCTTTTAATGCGTGGATCAGGGGGAGAAGGTAAAGATTAAATAAGTGAGGTGAAAGTGAGGATCCCTGAGGGACTCCACAGTTAGTTTTGATCATGGGGGTCGTGGAACCGCCAAACTGGACTGACTGAGATCGGTTTGTAAGGAATGATCTAGTCCATTCAAGGGCTGATACCTCAGTGTCCGCATTTCTGACACGGTCGATCAGGATGTTATGGTCGACCGTGTCAAAGGCGGCGGAGAGATCCAATAGCACCAAGGCTTGAGGGAGGGAGGGCAATGGACTCATAGCACAATGTTCTATGTATTTTTAAAGCAGACCACAGTAAGGTGTAAGAAGCAATTAAGGATGTCCACTTTCGCAGTTGAATTGGAGTTTATGGTTCAGTGGTCATTTCTATTATTTCATTACACAAAGAGGCAATTTGGATGGGAAATGTATTGTGCATAGCTGTCAATCCCTTAACATGTTTTAACCATATAATTGCAGTATGTGCTTACCACCGGAACGCCACCTCTATCGTTAAATGGGTTGCCCCATGTAGTAAACAAGTTCTTTAAGTTGTGCTGCGATTTTTCACAGCGAGCATGACTTTAGTACTGGAATGTTGATCCTCCACAAATAAAATTGTTCCAGCACCACTGCTTATCCAATTTTCCATTTTCTCATGTTGAAAAATGTAGACTTCAAAACAGCCACAGAAAATTACTACAGTGGCTTCGGAGCAACTGTAAGATAGCAAGGGTTTGGTTAACAAAAACATGGACTCAGATGACTCCTACGAAATAGAATTTCTCAAATTTCTGTTTGCATTCTAATACTTTTCTCACTGCTTCTTACTTTTGTTTCCTTCTGTCTTACATCTGGTTCAGTTTTTGGGCCTTCTTTAATAATCAAATCAATTCTGTTTAACATTTACGGAACCTTTAGTGCTGTTTTCTATTAACTGTTAGACTGAGAAAAGTCTTTCAAAAAGCTTACTTGCCTGGTTCATGCCCTGTGATTTATATTGGTAATGATTTTTGTGGTGCCAGCTTTGGGAACTGGAATAATGCTCAATTCAGCAGCAATAAAGAAAAATACTGCATTGCAATAAAGAACAGTTAGCATTAAAGGACTCCGTAACACCGTGTTTATGATTTCCTATTAAAAAAATGCTCCACATGGCAGTATCAGTGCACTGTACATAATTGTTGAAGTCCTGGCCCTTCCCATTGGATCCCAATATTCAGAGGCAGGACTAGACCTAAGTGGATATCCCTTACATTAGGAGGACGCAACATTTTACCATCTTTGCCAGTAGCGGCTGGTGTGTGTGTGTGTAGTGGCTGGCGGGATAGGGCTGTGGGGACGAGGGAGGATGGGGAGGTGAGGAGAGGGAGGGAAAATGTATATCAAACATTTAATAGAAGGACCTTCCGCCTGCTGCCCGACACTGGTCTCCATGTCCTCTTCTCACTGCAGCATAGGCTCCTAGCCTCCCCTGCAGCCAATCCTGATGCTGCTTTCATGTTAGAAAGCAGTGTCAGGATTGGCCTGAGCGCTGGGAATTTGTGCTCCCAGAGAGACTGGTTGCCTGTGTTTTGCATTCCCTAACCCAGCTCGTTTGTAGACAGCTCAGTACGCATGTGGGTTTGGCAGGCCTGAAACGGCCGGCCAAACCTACATGTGCACTGATAGCAGCGCTGCCCACCACTCCCTCTCCTGACTGCCCCATGATGGCCCCGCCCTTAGGATGCAGCACTTACAAGTTGGAAAAAAAACGATAATTAGCTTGTTTTATTATCGTTTTCTTTTTCAACTTTTGATGGTGGCAGGGGTCATTGCGACGCCCCTGATCTTTGCATCTTTATCTATCACACAGACAAAGAACTCTTAGATGGTAATCTGACCAGAGCAGAAACAACTATTACTTCCCAGATATTAGTCTGGAGACCTATCCCACTCTCTTTGATAGGTCAAACAGCCCTCTCGAAAATGGTAGTTCTTCCTTCTCTTTCATATTACTTTGCGAGTTTGTAGCTGCCCCTACTGGCATAATTTTTCCGTGGTTAAGATGGGGTCTGGCACAACCTGTTTTGGCACATGGGGCGTAGGAGAGTTGCACTCACAGAGCTTCACCTGCCCTGTAGTCTGGAGACCTATCCCACTCTCTTTGATGGGTCATACAGCCCTCTCAAAAATGGTAGGTCTTCCTCGTCTTTCATATTACTTTGCGAGTTTGCAGCTGCCCCTACTCGCATAATTTTTCCGTGGTTAAGATGGGGTCTGGCACAACCTGTTTTGGCACATGGGGCGTAGGAGAGTTGCTCTCACAGAGCTTCACCTGCCCTGTAGTCTGGAGACCTATCCCACTCTCTTTGATGGGTCATACAGCCCTCTCAAAAATGGTAGGTCTGCCTCGTCTTTCATATTACTTTGCGAGTTTGCAGCTGCCCATACTGTCATCATTTTTCCGTGGTTAAGATGGGGTCTGGCACAACCTCTTTTGGCACATGGGGCATAGGAGAGTTGCACTCACAGAGCTTCACCTGCCCTGTAGACTCGAGGGGACTGGGTGGCCCGCTGTTTGAACTGTGGACTTAGCAGCCGAACTACAAAGGCTAGGTAACTCACTGGACTTTCACTTGAGGAGGCAGCGTTGGGTTCACATCTGCTCTGGGTAGAGAATTTCAGCATGCTGCTACTCTTGCCTATTCATTGCCTCCATCTTCAACTTTGACTTCTTCGAGTGGCTCTACGCTGCTACTCTTGTGCTCTCTTGTGCTCTCATTCTGACTAGGAGGGTAATGGCTTGTGCTCTGTAAATCCCCTCTGGGGCTTTCCTACACCACCTTCCTCCTTAGGCTTTGGGGGACTTGGTTGCTGGCACAATCTAGATTTGATGACTGTGGAAGACCTTTTTTAATATGACCACCTCCTCTCTTTTCAGAAGCTAGATAACAAGATTTGGCCTTTATTCTTACTTTACAATGCTATCCAGGGTACCTTGCTATCCAGCATAGCCTTTCTAATATTCCCTTCCTGACTTTCCCCTCTTCCTCTAAGGCGCTCTACATGATGGGCCTAGAGTGCAGACTAATTGCTTCGCTCTACAGATCTCTCGTTCCTCTTGCTTCTCCAACACTGACCAAATTAAAGGCAAGCGGGAAGCTGGTGCATGCAGAGTCTTTCATGACAAAGAATGAGTGCCAACTCTCAATATACCTGCTTAATATCATGCAACGTGATATTCAAACGTATTTAATACTTTATATTGCATAGAGCCTACCTCCCAAGCCAAGTTAAATTAATATTTTCTGCAAGCTTTGGCCTCTAGCACTCTAACATTCAGCCCCAATTGCTGATTTTACACACAAGCTCTGGGCTTGCCCACTTGTCAGCCCATTTTCGACCTACCTCATAAACCAGTTACCAATCATCATAGTCAGGTCAATTCCATTAGAGTGCACCTCCATGGCACTGGGTATTTATAAATGTTCCAAAAAGGAGAGAGCAGCCTTGAGGTTGACTAATCTAGCCCTTCCCTGGCTAAACACAACATCACTTCTCAGTGGAAGTCAAAATCTCCACCATCAATACTCGCCTGTTCTTGTGCCCTTTTGAAATAGGCCGAGGTTTAAGGATCGGCATTCCGGCATGAAGAGGTCAGGGGACTTAGAAGACACAACCTAACAGCACAATAGGAGATGCTCTATGCAGATTTAAAATTGTCTTTGTCCGACCTGTCCAGGGAGGACCTGGCCTGGCAGTTCGGGCTGGACTGTTCCCATTGGGCGCAGGGTCAAGACTGATTTACAACTGGCTGGGTTCAAACTGGAATGGCATGGTGAGAAAAAAAAACGATGGATTTAGGCCCAGATCTCTGTACTGGGGTGAATGTATGACATTGTTCTGCATTCTGTCCATCAATTGTTCCTTTTGCATTTGTCACCCCGAGTGGGACGTGTATGCCCAGACGTTGGTCCTCTGCTCTCCATGCCACTGGATTCAAGCTATCCTGGCTGATGAGGGCTGAAAGTCCGAAACTGGTTCGAGGATGCTTGTTTCCAGTTCAGGGAGGACCTGGCCTGGCAGTTCGGGCTGGACTGTTCCCATTGGGCGCAAGGTCAAGACTGATTTGCATATGGCTGGGTCCAAACTGGAATGGCATGGTGAGTAAAAAAACTAAAAAGAACCGATGGATTTAGGCCCAGATCTCTGAACTGGAGTGAATGTATGACATTGTTCTGTGTTCTGTCCATCAATTGTTCTTTTTGCATTTGTCACCCCGAGTGGGACAGGTATGCCCAGACGTGGGTCTCGTGCTCTCCATGCCACTGGAGTCAA
This sequence comes from Triturus cristatus, assembly GCF_964204655.1. Taxonomy (NCBI): domain Eukaryota; kingdom Metazoa; phylum Chordata; class Amphibia; order Caudata; family Salamandridae; genus Triturus; species Triturus cristatus. Next base: position 1,367,497,283 of record NC_140590.1, read on the forward strand.
GATATCCTGGATGATGAGGGCTGAAAGCCCGAAACCGGTTCTAGGATGCTTGTTTCCAGTTCAGGGAGGACCTGGCCTGGCAGTTCGGGTTGGACTGTTTCCATTGGGCGTGGGGTCAAGACTGATTTGCATATGGCTGGGTCCAAACTGGAATGGCATGGTGGGGCAAAAAAAACAAAAAAGAACCGATGGATTTAGGCCCAGATCTCTGTACTGGGGTGAATGTATAATATTGTTCTGCATTCTGTCCATCAATTGTTCTTTTTCCATCTGTCCACCCTCTAAGCATTGACAATTATACAATCCCATGGACCTAATTTTATGTAATCGTTGGGATCTTCAGTACTATCATTGCCCACTTGGTTATCCATTGTCTCATGCACAGCAATTTTTCAATTCTACATACTCACCAATGTATTTAAATGATATTCTCTCAATATCCCTTTCCAAATTCCTCCCAATTCCTTCCCCTCACCCCCCTCCCCTTCCCCTGGTTACCCTCTTTAATTTTATAAAGTGTTCTATGCTTACATATACCCTGTATATGTGTATTTGCAGCTGACACAAGCATTTCTGTTTTGCATGGATGCTACATTGATTTCTTTGACTCACACTGATTCTATGAACTCACTGACTGATACTATTATTGTTTAAAATAACACAGTGCAAATAAAACCTGTTTGAAAAAAAACAGTGTACTGTACATAAAGCATCTGTACATACACCATACAACTGGGGAAGTCGAAAAGCTTTCATAATTCATTCAACATGAGAAAGGAAGACATGGATTACATCAAACGTTCAAACAATTTGTGAGTGTTTACGGAAGAAGAAGAAATTTCAAAGCCTGGTGGGGTGAGGGACAAATGTTGGGATAAAGGGCAGAGGAGAAGAAAACAAGTATGTAGAGGAAAGCATTTGAGTAGGTTAGGTGTGGCAATGTCAAATACATGAACGAGGTGGCACTGTTATACAAGTCACTGAATTGCATGAGTAATAACCCCTGGACCCCTTGACAAGTGTCATTCTCTCTTAATTAGCAATGAACTGCTATGTCTCTATGTACTTATGGTTGTAAAATCACTAACCTGTTTCATGCAAGTGCTATTAATACAAGAGGATGCTCTTCAATCCAGAGCACCCATGAGTGAATTGGTTTTGTGAGATGATGACACAAGCATGTGGGACTGCAACAGCGAGGGTGTTTCTGCTACCTTTGCGGAATTCTTAGCAAGGCAATGGGACAAAGGGCATGGCTTGAACACAGAAGGCCTTACAAATGGACAAAGAAATGTTGTTGCTCTCTCAAGATTTTGAGAAAAACTACAACTCATGAGAAATCACTGAACTCTAAGCTTAGCATGGTGGACCAGCCCCTACATGCTAGGGGTCCTCCCCAACCTCTGAGGTCATAAGCGGATCTGACTCCCATTTGTAGACTGCCATAAACACTCTCCATTCACCCACCTCAGAGACAAGGCTCTCTTAGGGTGCCTTAGGGTCCCTAGTGGAAGGTATTTATGGAGAGGGCTGATGGTAGAAGAAATGGAAAAGTTACATAAGAGGATATATATGAGAGATAGATTGGTTGGGTGAGTCCTTCAGGCTAAGATGCACTTGTGGTGGGAAGAGGTATATGGCATTCAATTGGATAGAGGTCAAACAGGAAGTTTTTTTTCACAAACTAAGTAAGGATCCAGGCTGCCTAATCTCAACTGCTCGTGAGTTCCAAACTGTGTTTACAGCATCAGAGAAGGCTTCTGAGGCAGCCTTTCATTATTAAATCTCTTGATTTCAATGGAGATATTTTGTAAGCTCCTTAGGTTCTTCGTGCCTCCACATCTTTTCATACTTGAGAGTAGATATGTTAGTATGTTAAGATGTAGACCCTTGCAACTAATGCAAGCCAATTTTTTTTTATTCTGGTCTCAAGTAGAACCATGATAAGGTCTTTGAGGGCATTGTTGATATAAGCATTGTTTTAAGTTCAGGAGATTAATCTGGCAGCAGAATGCATACCTGCATTAATAGGGGTTAAATGATGAGGTAGGCACAATATTTAATACACCTTTACCATAATCGATGATGCAAAGAAATAATGTTTGAATCACCATTCAAAAATGTTGGGATGGAGTTAGGGTTGCCACCTGGATTATTCTTTACCAGCCTGTCCTGTATTTCTAAGTTTAGGTGAATAAAAGAAAAGTGGGAAAAGCAGTGAAGTACAGTATTTTTTATTCTGCAACATAAATCTCAACCAGCAAGCATGTATAATCACCTGGTAAAACATGCGTGAGAGCTGTCAAAATAGTTGCAGATTGATTATTTAAGTAAGCATAGGGCCAATTACTATGTTGCAAAATAATTCTTCCATTTTTGCAGGAATTGTTTTTCTCCTGCCAGATGTACGATGTGCCAGAATAGCCAAACGTGAACAAATGGCTGGTATTTTTTTCTAAGAAGGTGGCAACCCTCTCTGGGAGAAGTATTTAATTTCTCTAAGGGCATACATTGTGGATCCAGATTTGGCTGCGGTTAGTTCTGCCTGAAAGGCTATGATAGACCACATCATGATTTAAGTCAATGTAAATTCCCAAGGATTTGATTCCGGTTTCTGCAATAGGGGAAAATTAATCATTGTTTTGTTCAACAAGCCATTCATAATTTATTTTGTAAGTGTGTGGATATTTGATTAGGGAGCAATCAGTTTTCTCAGGGTCCAGCGTCACAAGATGAGCAGACATAGCGTTTTTGGTATTTTAAAGACAAGACATCTTGGTGGCCACATCAAGCGCATCCCTGCGTTTCCTAAGTGAAGAAGCGCAGCGTTAGCAATTTTGGAGCTAACCCGCACTCCGCCACTCTCTTGTAAATATAAATATGTCCTCAAATATATTGTCATATTCCCACTGGTAATGTGAAATTCCTGCAGCTCACCCTCAAGCAATTGTCAATGTTTAGAAATTTGTACTAGAAGGTGGGCCTCAATTAAAATGTCCAGCAGGACTCCGGTGACCCGTTTTGTCAGAGTTGTTTTGAGATCTTTCTTAATAAAGCCCCTGTGATTTATCTTGATTTTTACGGGGCCAGGATGGATGGTTATGGTTGTGACATGAAATCTGTTATTTATTTATTTAGCATTTTATGGGGCTATATGATGGATGGTTTTATCATTTTAACATAGACCCTGTAATCCTCCATGCATTTTATGGTGTCTTGATAAATGGCATTACTGGGTTTGACATTATATTTTTGTTCATTCTGCATTTTTTGGGGCAGTGATGATGTCATTTTATTTCTGGATTTGCTTACTTTTTAGGTTGAGCCTAGAGTCAGCACGCACGCGCTGCTCTGCAAGGCATGCTGTATTGCAGGACGTACCACCCCCACCCACTCTCCACCCATATTTGTCATTGTCCTTCGTAAATGCTGGCTTCTGATTGTTTAATAGGCTTGTTCGCCTCTCCTCAGTACCGCCTTGTCTTCATTAGTAATCTCTCATGAGGACTGGCCCTTTTACTTAGGTTGTTACATGTATGCTTTAATTAGAGCCTAGAAGCACTATTTTTTTTACTGGCTTTCTTCTGCCTGCTGTTGCAGGCAGGACACGCTTGCTCTCTCTCCCTTTCACAACACTTTTATTTTTAATCTAGGTAGCACACCAATCTCACATGGGATAATGGCAGATGTGCTTTTCTTTTACCTGAACATGGGCACACTTGTTTTGTTATAGTGGATCATCAGCTGTCCATTGATGTCACAAAGGCTGTACCACTTTAAACATATAATTGCTCTTATTTCAAGCATCCGTGTACTGTTTTGCTTAGGTAGTTTATGATGCTCACTAGGGACCTTGAGCCAGGGCCGGACTGGCTACCGGGCGTTTTAGTGTGCTGCCAAGCTGGGGCCTGATTTTGTTGACGGAGACCTGCATGTGCTTAAAACCATTCATTTTGCTTAGTTTATTCAGGAGCACACGCAGGTCCCCATCAACAGAATCAGCCCCCATTGCAGTGAGATCAGCCCCCAGCTCGGCAGCACACCAAAACGCCCGGTAGCCAGTCCGGCCTTGCCTCTAGGAGCAGCTTGCGGTACTACCCTTAGACAAGCAGTGCTGGTGCCTTGCACAGTGGGGACCTCTAGGAGCAGCTTGAGGTACTGCACCGAGACATGCAGTGCCGGTGCCTTGCTAACTAGGAACCTCTAGGAGCAGCTTGCAGAACCCCACTGAGATATACAATGCTGCTTCCTGGTTCACTACGCAAGCATTCGCAATGCACTGAGTCTCGCAATACTGAAAGTATAAGCTTTTGGTGTTGCATTATTATTTGAAACGTCAATACCTCAAACTATCAGTAAAGCGAGACCTAGTGCATTGCAAATGCTTGTTAGATATAAGTTTCGGGGACATCATGGTTGTATAGTATTGCCTCCTTTTAGCCTGTGAAACTAATTTTCAACTATGTTTGCTCGATTTTTATGGTTTTCTGTGTAAAAAAACGAATAAGATTTTGTTGATTGATTGACTTCTTTTGTGTTGTGGCCCAACATTTAGCGTCATGCTGGGTATGCGTGGCCGTAGACATCATTGGTGTACAACTCTTTGTAAATATGGAGCTCTACAGTTTTTACCCTTCATGCACAGCAGAATTGCAGGTTTTCGCACAGCCTTGCTATACTCGACTTTTAGTAAATCTGAGCCTCTTTATACTAACCATCAAGATGGCACGTGCTTTTGTGATTGGTTTACATAAGAAAATGTCTGCCAAGACCGATTAGAATAAATGCTCCATTTCAACCCTTATAAATGTTAGTCATTCAGTCAGCTGCAAGTAAATGTACGGCAACTATAATTAAAATGAGTACCACCAACTGGCTCGACCAACAAAAACATTTATATGTGTTCCAAATTTCCAAGAGGTTCTTCCTTTATATTTCCCACAGAAGCTGATTCACTTTCCTCATTGCAGCATCCTGCTAGACATCTATTTCTTGAGCGCAGTATCCACGGAGCCAAGAACTCTAGTGAAAAAATGTGACTGCTGCAGTATGTTTCAAAAGAGCACATTGTTGGTGGGTTGGGTTTCAGCATCTGGACCTCATTGACGTAATAGGATTATAAATTACGCCAATAACTTTTATCCTCTATTTGTACAGCCCAAACGGTGTGTGGCTCTAATTTGGAAGTAAATTTTAACTAACACTGGCAACGTAGATTCAGGCTTCAGCATATCGAAGTAAAATCAATCTGGCAAAACCAATGAGCTTGTGCGTTATAAAAAATAATGACTTAAATTGTTTAATGCAGCATGTGTCTGTTTGTAGCTTATGTTGTATGTTATCAGAATGCAACATGGAAACGCAATTATTGGCTAAATGCAAAGTGTCGTCAATCTATACACTCCAGTTATTTTGACCTCAAACAATGGAAAGGTTTAGTGTTTTTAAAATGACTAAGAACTGTGTTACAGAATGGCTTGCCTCCAGCAGGATAGGGCTGGATTTTTCTTCCATCGAGCATTTCCCCGGTTGCCTGGGGCCTTTGGATCGTTTTTGAAAGTCCAGGGCTTCTGCTGGTGCCTCTGTCACTTTCCAGAGCTCCTCCAGGTTGCTTGGCGCGGGGGACTTCAAGAGAGAGAGGGGGGATGTGGAGAGAAAAAATGCTGAAAAAGTTCACTGAGGTATAGAAATGTGTGCCCTCTGTGCTCTGGTTTACAGCTTGTTACCCAGGGCCGGACTGGCCATAGCGGGCACCGGGCGTTTCCCCGGTAGGCCGCCAGGGTGGGGGCTGGATTTGGGCCCTTGGGGGGCGGTTTTGTTACCGGGGTTCGGGAATATCGGCCCCCGGTAACAAAATCGGCCGAAACCGGTCCTCGCAAACTGCTCGGCTGCACTTTCTCTCACCCCGGGGGGCCGGCAGAGCAGTTTGCCAGGGCCGGTTTCTGTTCCCAGTCCGGCCCTGTTGTTACCATGTGCACGTTAAGGGTCATGCAATGCAAGAGTCTGTTCCAGTGTTTAGCATTCTCCTGACAAGCGCGCTAGATGCCTTGCATCTTTTGGGCACAGTGCAGTGGTTCGAGCTGCACTCTCCCCCGCTCATTATATTACATGAAGAAGTTTGCTGGTTTTCAATAGCAAGTGCTTGCCGTTCCCTTATGGCAGAAGCTCCAAGAAGCAACATAACTATTTGTCACCTATTCTCACCTTCAGCGTGTTGTACTTCGCAATCTGCCTGTTTTTTAACCTAGGCTACTTCATAACTGCAGGAGCCAGCATACGGCACATTCAGGACACTCTAGCAAAGCGATACTCAAAGTACGGCCCGCGGCCGCATGCGGCCCTCCTGACCTTTACATGTGGCCCCCTGTCAGCAGCAGCACTGGGCTGCTGTTTACTCGACTCAGCAGTAACATGAAGAGAAAAATGTTAAATATACAGCAAGCACTTATTTAAAGGTTAATTGCAGAAAGGGAAATGAAGTAACTAGGCCTTTCACTCCAGGAACACCTTCATTTTTAAAGACAGCCACTAGATATACATGTTTTTCTTCCAGTACACCCACTTTACACCCCCCCGTTGGCATCAGTGTGGCCCTCGGTCACACCATACACCAAACTTTGCAGCCCCTGGGAAAATGTTTGTGAGTACCCATGCTCTAGCAGCACAACTTCCAAACAGGTAGCTACCCCACCCACTCACTGCTCCTGTTGGAGCAGGTGTGGCAGAGGAGTCACAAATGAATAAGAGACAGAGAGAAACAGAACGGCTATTTGAAGGAAACATATTACATTACCACAGAATTTTACAGATTACTAAAGCTAAACACCAACAATGATTTTATTAAATGTTACTTTCATAAAAATAATATGCAAATTGTTTATACTACAGAAAGCAGATGACTATTTACAGAGATAAAAGTGCAATAACAGGCTTTTAAATTTGAGACACCAATATTAAAGTAAACCCTCATGCTGTACTGTATGGAAATCATAGTTTTGATCTTCATTGTAAATATAATTATAAACATAAAATGAAGCGCCCGTTGCCTAGCTACAGGCAGCATTCAGTTAAAATGGCTTCCTCTTGTTTAAGCTAAGCTATAATTAAAAAAAGCGGTGAGATAATAATGTTGCAACGAGGCACGTATGTAGAAGCATGTCTAGAGGAGGAGTTAGTGATGTTCGTGGGAGTTGGGGTATGTTCATCATTGCCTATGTAAGAGAGTGTTTTGTAAGTAATGTGCATGAACCATATTGTCTCTGTAGGTGTGAAGTCTGAATGTATGACGTTACTACACATACATTCACCATGCATGGCTTTACAATGCGGTCGTTACAAAAACCGTGTTGTTACCACGCATGCCATTAAATCGCAAGTCGTAACAACAACTTGCTGTAGGGGGCGCGCTGGACTTAGGAATAGTATTAATTACTATTCCTACTCCAGTTTGTGCAACAGCAGGGAAGGTGTTGGATTTAATATCCAACACATTCCCTGGTGTTGCATGCCCCCTACAGCAAGTCATTGTTATGACTTGCGATGTAATGGCACGTGTGGTAACAACGCGGTCATTGTAACAACCGCGTTGTAAGGCCATGTGTTGCGGAAACAGAGTTATAAACGTTGTCTCCCGTGAAGGCTGTATGGATAATATTGACTATATGAAATCCATCTCTTCACAAGAATCAGCAACTGCGGTTTCTGAGGAAAAGAAGCTGATTTTTGGGTCAGGCTGGAAACTTTTTTTTCTCTTTTCTCCAAGAGCCTTCATGTTAGGGAGGGGAGCGAAGGGAAGAGAGTGAGAAAGACGTGCAAAAAAACCTCCACGGCTTCTCAGAAATGGGAGGGCGAAAGAGAACAGTAGCAGCCTACTGGGAATTTGCCTCTCACTTTTCTTTCTCATCGGGTCTTGAAACAGCGTCTGTCATTTGATCTCGGTATTTGAATGCACTGCAAATGTGACGAGATAACAACGAGATTTACAGGTGTGTTTAAAGGAGGTCGAGCGATTGAAAACACAGCTGCTCATGTTAAGTGTTCTGAAAGAAAGAAAAAAGAGTTTCAGAAGCAGTTGTTAAAATGGGACAAGCGTTAGGTTACAAGTAAGGGGGAGAGAACAACCAAGGAACAGGAGGGACAAATAGGAAAGATTAACCACTTGGAATCAAGGCTTGAAAAGGACACTCGAAGAAACAAATAAAAAGCAATGAGCAGGCTGTAAGCCCACAAAGTATATACAACACATATTGGACAGTGCAAGCGCTGTCTAGGTGAGAACTAATAAGAAATTAGTTTTGCCCAAGGCAGAACTCTTGAAAAGCCACATGCTCGAGTCAACCAATAACCTAAGCTAGTGTGATTCTGGAAGCTCCCTAAAACAAGAAACTTTAAATATCTTCTCTCACCTCAAACGTTCTCTTCTCTCATCAGAGCATAGTTCTCCAACACCTAAAACACACAGTTGCACTCATGATTCAACGCCATGTGTTATATTTACTGCATATTTACTAAACCTCCTCAATTTCTGCTTCTTTTTATCCATAATCTACCACCATATCACATCCAGACACCAAACTGGCATGATGTTCTTTCTTGTTATTTATTTTAGCATTTACAAAGCGTATGCGCACCCTAAAAGGTAGTGGGGCACTCTTACTTTAAATCAAGAGACAATGTAAAATCTGCAAATGAAAAAAAAGATAATTCTGACAAATATATTATTATAATAATAAATTAAAGCAGAAGACTAGATTCATATATCTACGAATAACCATTCAAAATATCCTCAAACAGCCAGAAAGAGTTAACAATGAGATTCAACTAAATAAATTAGACACCAAGCAAGTTAAGCAAGAGTTAGAGAGGAGGAGCGTCAAGCGATAGAGGTTGTCAGGATGCACCACAGGACATGCTTACCTCTACACGAATATCCCATGCAGAGATGCGCTATTTCAAACCTCAAGAAAATGCATCCCTTCAAGATCAAAAGAGAATGAAGGCGTGCACAGGCTCTAGGCGCCTAATGGACATAAGCATCATGTCTTAGAAATACAGTCTGCCCTAAACATCTGAGTGAAGGCAAGAAACATAACATACCCAATGGAACTTCAGGACTCTCATGTTGGGAAGAGGCTCCCCAACACCTGCCTCCAGCTAGACAAGTTTCACACACCCACATCATCCCCAGTAATTTCAGCTCTGTGTCCAGCCTCATCTGCAGCTCTAGAGGCAGGAGCTAACACAACCCACTCACCCAGTTCCCTCATCTAGTATCTCAGTAAGTTCTGATCCTACCGCCTCACCTCCACTACTCTGTCAGCTGTGCGGGTTGACCCTACACCTCTCAGAGGACATGCAGTTAAAGAATATATTTTTAGCTTTCATCATTCTCCACTAAAGATGCTAGGCTGAAGAACAGTTTTCAATATCAAGCAGGCTCTGCATCTTCCTCAAACACTACCACCTCAATTATTGGTCAAATCTTCTCTCAACAGGCAAGGGTGAACCTCAAAATAGTTTGCTGAGCCAGGGTGAGGTTTAATAGCAGAATTATGGCAATATAGGGTGACCAGTAGAAAGCTTCATCAAGGAATAACTGCCATAACATATCTAGGTGGCCCCGTCCTCAGAACACAATGCAATATTATGATCTTACCTTTTCCATATTGTCAATGTGCCATCTTTATTCCTATAATAGTGTTCTCTTTACCTACAAAGTGCTGTGCATCCTCCAGTAATGCTTCAAAGTCAGCTTTGAGCTCAGTATTTTTGCATCCCAAATGTTGTACTCAACTTTGTTAGGTGATGTGCTCTAGTGAGTATGTGATAATTCATTTTCAATGTGATTTTCACATATCATTATATTCATTAAAAATTAAGGATGTTACTTATAGTTTGGTGAAAGGTATACTCGGTAAAAATTTGTTGGACATCCTGTCGGCCATGTTACAAGTGCCATAGATTATAATGCATTTGTTATAATGCAGACGGGGCATTAGTCACATTTGTAATGGAGTATCCCAGCTGTCTAACTCTAAATAAGTGCAAAAAGAACAATTGATAGACAGAATGCAGAGCAATGTCATACATTCACCCCAGTACAGAGATCTGAGCCTAAATCCATCGTTTTTTTTGCTCATCATGCCATTCCAGTTTAGACCCAGCCATATGCAAATCAGTCTTGACCCTGCTCCCAATGGGATCAGTCCAGCCCGAACTGCCAGGCCAGGTCCTCCCTGGACTGGAAACAAGCATCCTAGGACCGGTTTCGGGCTTTCAGCCCTCATCAGCCAAGATAGCTTGACTCCAGTGGCATGGAGAGCCCTCATCAGCCAGGATGGCAGTTCGGTCTGGAATGTTCCCATGAGGCACAGGGTCAAGACTGATTTGCATATGGCTGGCTCTAAACTGGGAGAAAAAGCATTATGGATTTAACCCAGATCTCTTGAATGTATGATTTATTCAGCATTCCGTCCATCATTTGTTTGTGTAGCACTTTTCACCCGAAGTGGGAAGGGTATGCCCAGACATGGGTCCCTTGCCCACTGTACCACTGGCATCAAGCTAGCCTGGCTGATGAAGGGTAATACCAAGAAACTGGTCCCAGGATGTTTGTTTCCGGTCCAGGGAGGACCTGGCTTGGCAGTTCGGTCTGGACTGTTCCCATGAGGCACAGGGCAAGACTGATTTGCATATGGCTGGGTCTAAACTGGGGTCGCATGGTGAGCAAAAGAACAATGGATTTAACCCAGATCTATTGACTGGGGGTGAATGTATGATTTATTCAGCATTCCGTCCATCATTTGGTTGTGGATCACTTTTCACCCTAAGTGGGATGGGAATACCCAGACATGGGTCCCTTTCTCACTGTGCCACTGGAACCAAGCTTGCCTGGGTGATGAAGGGTAATACCCAGAAACCAGTCCCAGGATGTTTGTTTCCGGTCCAGGGAGGACCTGGCTTGGCAGTTTGGTCTGGACTGTTCCCATGAGGCACAGGGTCAAGACTGATTTGCATGAATTAATTAGCAGTATATTTAGGTTCACCAAACAAATAAAATAATTGAACACAAAATATACATTGCCTAGTGGCGACTGCCACTGGGTAGTTATGGTTAACGTTACAACAAACAAATGATGGACGGAATGCTGACAATGCAGACATTCTCCCCCAGTCAAGAGATCTGGGTTAAATCCATTGTTCTTTTGCCCACTACGCCACCCCAGTTCAGACATGGCCATATGCAAATCAGTCTTGACCCTGTGCCTCATGGGAACAGTCCAGCCCGAACTGCCAAGCCATGTCTTCCCTGGACCGGAATCAAGCATCCTAGGACCGGTTTCTGGCTATCAGCCGTCATCAGCCAGGATAGCTTGACTCCAGTGGCGTAGTGAGCACGGGTCCCACGTCTGGGAATACCCATCCCACTTAGGGCGAAAAGCGTTACAACAAACAAATGATGGACGGAATGCTGACAATGCAGACATTCTCCCCCAGTCAAGAGATCTGGGTTAAATCCATCGTTCTTTTGCCCACTACGCCACCCCAGTTCAGACATGGCCATATGCAAATCAGTCTTGACCCTGTGCCTCATGGGAACAGTCCAGCCCGAACTGCCAAGCCATGTCTTCCCTGGACCGGAATCAAGTATCCTAGGACCGGTTTCTGGCTATCAGCCGTCATCAGCCAGGATAGCTTGACTCCAGTGGCGTAGTGAGCACGGGTCCCACGTCTGGGAATACCCATCCCACTTAGGGCGAAAAGCGTTACAACAAACAAATGATGGACGGAATGCTGACAATGCAGACATTCTCCCCCAGTCAAGAGATCTGGGTTAAATCCATCGTTCTTTTGCCCACTACGCCACCCCAGTTCAGACATGGCCATATGCAAATCAGTCTTGACCCTGTGCCTCATGGGAACAGTCCAGCCCGAACTGCCAAGCCATGTCTTCCCTGGACCGGAATCAAGCATCCTGGGACCGGTTTCTGGCTATCAGCCATCATCAGCCAGGATAGCTTGACTCCAGTGGCGTAGTGAGCACGGGTCCCACGTCTGGGAATACCCATCCCACTTAGGGCGAATAGCGTTACAACAAACAAATGATGGACGGAATGCTGACAATGCAGACATTCTCCCCCAGTCAAGAGATCTGGGTTAAATCCATCGTTCTTTTGCCCACTACGCCACCCCAGTTCATACATGGCCATATGCAAATCAGTCTTGACCCTGTGCCTCATGGGAACAGTCCAGCCCGAACTACCAAGCCATGTCTTCCCTGGACCGCAATCAAGCATCCTAGGACCGGTTTCTGGCTATCAGCCGTCATCAGCCAGGATAGCTTGACTCCAGTGGCGTAGTGAGCACGGGTCCCACGTCTGGGAATACCCATCCCACTTAGGGCGAAAAGCGTTACAACAAACAAATGATGGACGGAATGCTGACAATGCAGACATTCTCCCCCAGTCAAGAGATCTGGGTTAAATCCATCGTTCTTTTGCCCACTACGCCACCCCAGTTCAGACATGGCCATATGCAAATCAGTCTTGACCCTGTGCCTCATGGGAACAGTCCAGCCCGAACTGCCAAGCCATGTCTTCCCTGGACCGGAATCAAGCATCCTAGGACCGGTTTCTGGCTATCAGCCGTCATCAGCCAGGATAGCTTGACTCCAGTGGCGTAGTGAGCCCGGGTCCCACGTCTGGGAATACCCATCCCACTTAGGGCGAAAAGCGTTACAACAAACAAATGATGGACGGAATGCTGACAATGCAGACATTCTCCCCCAGTCAAGAGATCTGGGTTAAATCCATCGTTCTTTTGCCCACAACACCACCCCAGTTCAGACATGGCCATATGCAAATCAGTCTTGACCCTGTGCCTCATGGGAACAGTCCAGCCCGAACTGCCAAGCCATGTCTTCCCTGGACCGGAATCAAGCATCCTAGGACTGGTTTCTGGCTATCAGCCGTCATCAGCCAGGATAGCTTGACTCCAGTGGCGTAGTGAGCACGGGTCCCACGTCTGGGAATACCCATCCCACTTAGGGCGAAAAGCGTTACAACAAACAAATGATGGACGGAATGCTGACAATGCAGACATTCTCCCCCAGTCAAGAGATCTGGGTTAAATCCATCGTTCTTTTGCCCACTACGCCACCCCAGTTCAGACATGGCCATATGCAAATCAGTCTTGACCCTGTGCCTCATGGGAACAGTCCAGCCCGAACTGCCAAGCCATGTCTTCCCTGGACGGCAATCAAGCATCCTAGGACCGGTTTCTGGCTATCAGCCGTCATCAGCCAGGATAGCTTGACTCCAGTGGCGTAGTGAGCACGGGTCCCACGTCTGGGAATACCCATCCCACTTAGGGCGAAAAGCGTTACAACAAACAAATGATGGACGGAATGCTGACAATGCAGACATTCTCCCCCAGTCAAGAGATCTGGGTTAAATCCATCGTTCTTTTGCCCACTACGCCACCCCAGTTCAGACATGGCCATATGCAAATCAGTCTTGACCCTGTGCCTCATGGGAACAGTCCAGCCCGAACTGCCAAGCCATGTCTTCCCTGGACCGGAATCAAGCATCCTAGGACCGGTTTCTGGCTATCAGCCGTCATCAGCCAGGATAGCTTGACTCCAGTGGCGTAGTGAGCACGGGTCCCACGTCTGGGAATGCCCATCCCACTTAGGGCGAAAAGCGTTACAACAAACAAATGATGGACGGAATGCTGACAATGCAGACATTCTCCCCCAGTCAAGAGATCTGGGTTAAATCCATCGTTCTTTTGCCCACTACGCCACCCCAGTTCAGACATGGCCATATGCAAATCAGTCTTGACCCTGTGCCTCGTGGGAACAGTCCAGCCCGAACTGCCAAGCCATGTCTTCCCTGGACCGGAATCAAGCATCCTAGGACCGGTTTCTGGCTATCAGCCGTCATCAGCCAGGATAGCTTGACTCCAGTGGCGTAGTGAGCACGGGTCCCACGTCTGGGAATACCCATCCCACTTAGGGCGAAAAGCGTTACAACAAACAAATGATGGACGGAATGCTGACAATGCAGACATTCTCCCCCAGTCAAGAGATCTGGGTTAAATCCATCGTTCTTTTGCCCACTACGCCACCCCAGTTCAGACATGGCCATATGCAAATCAGTCTTGACCCTGTGCCTCATGGGAACAGTCCAGCCCGAACTGCCAAGCCATGTCTTCCCTGGACCGGAATCAAGTATCCTAGGACCGGTTTCTGGCTATCAGCCGTCATCAGCCAGGATAGCTTGACTCCAGTGGCGTAGTGAGCACGGGTCCCACGCCTGGGAATACCCATCCCACTTAGGGCGAAAAGCGTTACAACAAACAAATGATGGACGGAATGCTGACAATGCAGACATTCTCCCCCAGTCAAGAGATCTGGGTTAAATCCATTGTTCTTTTGCCCACTACGCCACCCCAGTTCAGACATGCCATATGCAAATCAGTCTTGACCCTGTGCCTCATGGGAACAGTCCAGCCCGAACTGCCAAGCCATGTCTTCCCTGGACCGGAATCAAGCATCCTAGGACCGGTTTCTGGCTATCAGCCGTCATCAGCCAGGATAGCTTGACTCCAGTGGCGTAGTGAGCACGGGTCCCACGTCTGGGAATACCCATCCCACTTAGGGCGAAAAGCGTTACAACAAACAAATGATGGACGGAATGCTGACAATGCAGACATTCTCCCCCAGTCAAGAGATCTGGGTTAAATAGATCGTTCTTTTGCCCACTACGCCACCCCAGTTCAGACATGGCCATATGCAAATCAGTCTTGACCCTGTGCCTCATGGGAACAGTCCAGCCCGAACTGCCAAGCCACGTCTTCCCTGGACCGGAATCAAGCATCCTAGGACCGGTTTCTGGCTATCAGCCGTCATCAGCCAGGATAGCTTGACTCCAGTGGCGTAGTGAGCACGGGTCCCACGTCTGGGAATACCCATCCCACTTAGGGCGAAAAGCGTTACAACAAACAAATGATGGACGGAATGCTGACAATGCAGACATTCTCCCCCAGTCAAGAGATCTGGGTTAAATCCATCGTTCTTTTGCCCACTACGCCACCCCAGTTCAGACATGGCCATATGCAAATCAGTCTTGACCCTGTGCCTCATGGGAACAGTCCAGCCCGAACTGCCAAGCCATGTCTTCCCTGGACCGGAATCAAGCATCCTAGGACCGGTTTCTGGCTATCAGCCGTCATCAGCCAGGATAGCTTGACTCCAGTGGCGTAGTGAGCACGTGTCCCACGTCTGGGAATACCCATCCCACTTAGGGCGAAAAGCGTTACAACAAACAAATGATGGACGGAATGCTGACAATGCAGACATTCTCCCCCAGTCAAGAGATCTGGGTTAAATCCATCATTCTTTTGCCCACTACGCCACCCCAGTTCAGACATGGCCATATGCAAATCAGTCTTGACCCTGTGCCTCATGGGAACAGTCCAGCCCGAACTGCCAAGCCATGTCTTCCCTGGACTGGAATCAAGCATCCTAGGACCGGTTTCTGGCTATCAGCCGTCATCAGCCAGGATAGCTTGACTCCAGTGGCATAGTGAGCACGGGTCCCACGTCTGGGAATACCCATCCCACTTAGGGCGAAAAGCGTTACAACAAACAAATGATGGACGGAATGCTGACAATGCAGACATTCTCCCCCAGTCAAGAGATCTGGGTTAAATCCATCGTTCTTTTGCCCACTACGCCACCCCAGTTCAGACATGGCCATATGCAAATCAGTCTTGACCCTGTGCCTCATGGGAACAGTCCAGCCCGAACTGCCAAGCCATGTCTTCCCTGGGCCGGAATCAAGCATCCTAGGACCGGTTTCTGGCTATCAGCCGTCATCAGCCAGGATAGCTTGACTCCAGTGGCGTAGTGAGCACGGGTCCCACGTCTGGGAATACCCATCCCACTTAGGGCGAAAAGCGTTACAACAAACAAATGATGGACGGAATGCTGACAATGCAGACATTCTCCCCCAGTCAAGAGATCTGGGTTAAATCCATCGTTCTTTTGCCCACTACGCCACCCCAGTTCAGACATGGCCATATGCAAATCAGTCTTGACCCTGTGCCTCATGAGAACAGTCCAGCCCGAACTGCCAAGCCATGTCTTCCCTGGACCGGAATCAAGCATCCTAGGACCGGTTTCTGGCTATCAGCCGTCATCAGCCAGGATAGCTTGACTCCAGTGGCGTAGTGAGCACGGGTCCCACGTCTGGGAATACCCATCCCACTTAGGGCGAAAAGCGTTACAACAAACAAATGATGGACGGAATGCTAACAATGCAGACATTCTCCCCCAGTCAAGAGATCTGGGTTAAATCCATCGTTCTTTTGCCCACTACGCCACCCCAGTTCAGACATGGCCATATGCAAATCAGTCTTTACCCTGTGCCTCATGGGAACAGTCCAGCCCGAACTACCAAGCCATGTCTTCCCTGGACCGGAATCAAGCATCCTAGGACCGGTTTCTGGCTATCAGCCGTCATCAGCCAGGATAGCTTGACTCCAGTGGCGTAGTGAGCACGGGTCCCACGTCTGGGAATACCCATCCCACTTAGGGCGAAAAGCGTTACAACAAACAAATGATGGACGGAATGCTGACAATGCAGACATTCTCCCCCAGTCAAGAGATCTGGGTTAAATCCATCGTTCTTTTGCCCACTACGCCACCCCAGTTCAGACATGGCCATATGCAAATCAGTCTTGACCCTGTGCCTCATGGGAACAGTCCAGCCCGAACTGCCAAGCCATGTCTTCCCTGGACCGGAATCAAGCATCCTAGGACCGGTTTCTGGCTATCAGCCATCATCAGCCAGGATAGCTTGACTCCAGTGGCGTAGTGAGCACGGGTCCCACGTCTGGGAATACCCATCCCACTTAGGGCGAAAAGCGTTACAACAAACAAATAATGGACGGAATGCTGACAATGCAGACATTCTCCCCCAGTCAAGAGATCTGGGTTAAATCCATCGTTCTTTTGCCCACTACGCCACCCCAGTTCAGACATGGCCATATGCAAATCAGTCTTGACCCTGTGCCTCATGGGAACAGTCCAGCCCGAACTGCCAAGCCATGTCTTCCCTGGACCGGAATCAAGCATCCTAGGACCGGTTTCTGGCTATCAGCCGTCATCAGCCAGGATAGCTTGACTCCAGTGCCGTAGTGAGCACGGGTCCCACGTCTGGGAATACCCATCCCACTTAGGGCGAAAAGCATTACAACAAACAAATGATGGACGGAATGCTGACAATGCAGACATTCTCCCCCAGTCAAGAGATCTAGGTTAAATCCATCGTTCTTTTGCCCACTACGCCACCCCAGTTCAGACATGGCCATATGCAAATCAGTCTTGACCCTGTGCCTCATGGGAACAGTCCAGCCCGAACTGCCAAGCCATGTCTTCCCTGGACCGGAATCAAGCATCCTAGGACCGGTTTCAGGCTATCAGCCGTCATCAGCCAGGATAGCTTGACTCCAGTGGCGTAGTGAGCACGGGTCCCACGTCTGGGAATACCCATCCCACTTAGGGCGAAAAGCGTTACAACAAACAAATGATGGACGGAATGCTGACAATGCAGACATTCTCCCCCAGTCAAGAGATCTGGGTTAAATCCATCGTTCTTTTGCCCACTACGCCACCCCAGTTCAGACATGGCCATATGCAAATCAGTCTTGACCCTGTGCCTCATGGGAACAGTCCAGCCCGAACTGCCAAGCCATGTCTTCCCTGGACCGGAATCAAGCATCCTAGGACCGGTTTCTGGCTATCAGCCGTCATCAGCCAGGATAGCTTGACTCCAGTGGCGTAGTGAGCACGGGTCCCACGTCTGGGAATACCCATCCCACTTAGGGCGAAAAGCGTTACAACAAACAAATGATGGACGGAATGCTGACAATGCAGACATTCTCCCCCAGTCAAGAGATCTGGGTTAAATCCATCATTCTTTTGCCCACTACGCCACCCCAGTTCAGACATGGCCATATGCAAATCAGTCTTGACCCTGTGCCTCATGGGAACAGTCCAGCCCGAACTGCCAAGCCATGTCTTCCCTGCACCGGAATCAAGCATCCTAGGACCGGTTTCTGGCGATCAGCCGTCATCAGCCAGGATAGCTTGACTCCAGTGGCGTAGTAAGCACGGGTCCCACGTCTGGGAATACCCATCCCACTTAGGGCGAAAAGCGTTACAACAAACAAATGATGGACGGAATGCTGACAATGCAGACATTCTCCCCCAGTCAAGAGATCTGGGTTAAATCCATCGTTCTTTTGCCCACTACGCCACCCCAGTTCAGACATGGCCATATGCAAATCAGTCTTGACCCTGTGCCTCATGGGAACAGTCCAGCCCGAACTGCCAAGCCATGTCTTCCCTGGACCGGAATCAAGCATCCTAGGACCGGTTTCTGGCTATCAGCCGTCATCAGCCAGGATAGCTTGACTCCAGTGGCGTAGTGAGCACGGGTCCCACGTCTGGGAATACCCATCCCACTTAGGGCGAAAAGCGTTACAACAAACAAATGATGGACGGAATGCTGACAATGCAGACATTCTCCCCCAGTCAAGAGATCTGGGTTAAATCCATCGTTCTTTTGCCCGCTACGCCACCCCAGTTCAGACATGGCCATATGCAAATCAGTCTTGACCCTGTGCCTCATGGGAACAGTCCAGCCCGAACTGCCAAGCCATGTCTTCCCTGGACCGGAATCAAGCATCCTAGGACCGGTTTCTGGCTATCAGCCGTCATCAGCCAGGATAGCTTGACTCCAGTGGCGTAGTGAGCACGGGTCCCACGTCTGGGAATACCCATCCCACTTAGGGCGAAAAGCGTTACAACAAACAAATGATGGACGGAATGCTAACAATGCAGACATTCTCCCCCAGTCAAGAGATCTGGGTTAAATCCATCGTTCTTTTGCCCACTACGCCACCCCAGTTCAGACATGGCCATATGCAAATCAGTCTTTACCCTGTGCCTCATGGGAACAGTCCAGCCCGAACTGCCAAGCCATGTCTTCCCTGGACCGGAATCAAGCATCCTAGGACCGGTTTCTGGCTATCAGCCGTCATCAGCCAGGATAGCTTGACTCCAGTGGCGTAGTGAGCACGGGTCCCACGTCTGGGAATAACCATCCCACTTAGGGCGAAAAGCGTTACAACAAACAAATGATGGACGGAATGCTGACAATGCAGACATTCTCCCCCAGTCAAGAGATCTGGGTTAAATCCATCGTTCTTTTGCCCACTACGCCACCCCAGTTCAGATATGGCCATATGCAAATCAGTCTTGACCCTGTGCCTCATGGGAACAGTCCAGCCCGAACTGCCAAGCCATGTCTTCCCTGGACCGGAATCAAGCATCCTAGGACCGGTTTCTGGCTATCAGCCGTCATCAGCCAGGATAGCTTGACTCCAGTGGCGTAGTGAGCACGGGTCCCACGTCTGGGAATACCCATCCCACTTAGGGCGAAAAGCGTTACAACAAACAAATGATGGACGGAATGCTGACAATGCAGACATTCTCCCCCAGTCAAGAGATCTAGGTTAAATCCATCGTTCTTTTGCCCACTACGCCACCCCAGTTCAGACATGGCCATATGCAAATCAGTCTTGACCCTGTGCCTCATGGGAACAGTCCAGCCCGAACTGCCAAGCCATGTCTTCCCTGGACCGGAATCAAGCATCCTAGGACCGGTTTCTGGCTATCAGCCGTCATCAGCCAGGATAGCTTGACTCCAGTGGCGTAGTGAGCACGGGTCCCACGTCTGGGAATACCCATCCCACTTAGGGCGAAAAGCGTTACAACAAACAAATGATGGACGGAATGCTGACAATGCAGACATTCTCCCCCAGTCAAGAGATCTGGGTTAAATCCATCGTTCTTTTGCCCACTACGCCACCCCAGTTCAGACATGGCCATATGCAAATCAGTCTTGACCCTGTGCCTCATGGGAACAGTCCAGCCCAAACTGCCAAGCCATGTCTTCACTGGACCGGAATCAAGCATCATAGGACCGGTTTCTGGCTATCAGCCGTCATCAGCCAGGATAGCTTGACTCCAGTGGCGTAGTGAGCACGGGTCCCACGTCTGGGAATACCCATCCCACTTAGGGCGAAAAGCGTGGCTTGGCTTGGCAGTTCGGGCTGGACTGTTCCCATGGGGCACAGGGTCAAGACTGATTTGCATATGGCTGGGTTCAAACTGGAATGGCATGGTGAGCAAAAAAACGATGGATTTAGGCCCAGATCTCTGTACTGGGGTGAATGTATGACATTGTTCTGCATTCTGTCCATCATTTGTTGTTTTTGCATTTGTCATCCCGAGTGGGAAGGGTATGCTCAGACGTGAGTCCCTTGCTCTCCATGCCACTGGAATCAAGCTATCCTGGCTGACGAGGGCTGAAAGCCCGAAACCGGTCCTAGGATGCTTGTTTCCAGTCCAGGGAGGACCTGGCTTGGCAGTTCGGGCTGGACTGTTCCCATGGGGCACAGGGTCAAGACTGATTTGCATATGGCTGGGTTCAAACTGGAATGGCATGGTGAGCAAAAAAACGATGGATTTAGGCCCAGATCTCTGTACTGGGGTGAATGTATGACATTGCTCTGCATTCTGTCCATCATTTGTTGTTTTTGCATTAGTTATGGTTAACACCACATTTACATACGAAAAGCATTTTTGGTGCGATTAACTTTGGTGCAGTTTGACGAATTGTCACAAAAGTTTCCTCTAAAAATAGTTTCATCCACCTCAGCTCCTTCTTGGAAAGTTTTGGGGTGATTGGTCAAGTTCAGGCCGAGAAAAAGGGGGTAGTTCTAAAACCTGTCTTCCCCGTGCACTTTTCTGCAGGACAATCGAACAACGATACAGAAAAAACTGCTTAATCAAATCACACCAAATTTGGCAGAATGCTAGATCTTTACCCAGAAAGCAGGCTTTTTGTGATTTGGCGTAAATCCATTCAATAATTTTTTGAGAAATTAAGGTTCAAAATGTAGGTATATATGAGGCCTTGGAGGATCTGCAAACTCTACAGATCCAAAAATCACATCTAAATGGCTACTGTCAATATATACAGAGATGTTGCAGCAGCCATTTTGGACTCAGTGACTCAGTTCTTTGTCTTAATTTTTTTTTTAAACACAGTGTAGGGTAGTGATGCCATGAACCCGTGGGCCTTTCGGGGGAATGGAGGTGCTGCAGGCCCCAAAACAGATTTATTTTTAACAGTACAGTGGAACTTAGGTAACACTCCACTTCTGCAGTGTTAATTCCCCTGGGGTGGGCTAGGGCCCCAGGGGGTTGGCACAGTATTATTAGCCCCATCCCCAAGCCATTGAATGGCCCTGCCAACCCCAACTCCCAGGCCATCAGAAATGCAATATTTCTATAAAGACGAGGAGGCATGCAGCCCCCTCCCCGAGCCATTAAATGGTCCTATGGACCCCTTTGCCTGGGGCTGGAGTACACATAATTTTAGTTTTTCCGTAGAAGGGGTGGGTGGACCCCACTCCCATTGGCATAAAATGCCCCCCTGGAGCCCCACATGACACTGTTGTTCCATGTCTGGGAGAGTGTGGGTAGGGAACAGAACTGTGACTCCCTGCTTGTATATTTCTGGGTAGGGAACATTAGTTTGCTCCTGGTAGCAGCAGAAACAAAAGCTGATCCTGTTGGGCTGCAATAAGTGCAGCAGCTCCCTAGGACATTTTTTAAAAGTTGCAGTAAGTTTCCTGGGTCATTAAATACCTGACCAAGCTAATAATATATGTTAAAGTACTCCGAGCTGGAACTGTTTCCTCTTCAGCTGGAGCGCGGAGTCCTCTTGTGGTTAGTCCTAAGAATGCATTTTGTAGTCTGAGGATTGTAAAGAAAGACTCAAGTCATGGTTATGGTTGCTTTATTTAAAAAGACAGTAATTTTTAATAGGCATTGCAATATATGTACATGAAAATACATTGGATTACAGTTATTGATAAATTAGTGTGGTGATTTTCACTACAAAGCCAATAGGTCTGCTTTATATAGATTGATGTGTTGACCCTTTGCTAAAGCCAATAGGCCAGCATCTTCTATTTTGGTATTCTGACCCTTTGACAAAGCCAGTAGGCCTGCTTTACTTAAAATGACATCTCTTTAAATCATTACTTTATGTTAAAAAAAACAGGAATTCACTGAAAAAAAACGAAGTTTAAAATAAAGTTATAGTTTGGTCAGGCAATACTATCTTGCATTATATTACAAAGTACATCAGAAATTCACTGAAAAAGCCAAAGGTTCTTATTATGAGTTTGGTGGTGCGGGAGCGGGAGCGGGACAATCCTGTTCCTGCACTACCAAACCCATGTTTGAAACATCCACCCGATTAGGAGTGTTCTCCTGTCTGGCAGGCTGTTTTTTGGCGTTCCCTCTGCGGTGCCTATGATATAGGCACCGCAATGGGAACATCAAAATCAGTACCTGCAAACCATTGACCGCTACAATCCATGCCGTACAGGTGCTGGGGTGCTTGCACAAAGGAGGGCAAAACATGTGCCCTATGCATGCACCCCATGGCTCAGAAGCACAAGGAGGCCCTATAGGGCCCCCTTTGTTTCCTCACCCCCACAATTTTCATGGCGGTTGCACAGCCATGAAAAGTGTGGCAGGAATAAAACTCATAATATGCTTGCCGGGGCCTCAGCACCCCGCCAATCATATTGTGGCCTCAAGACCGCCACACCACAAAACTAGAGATATCGGATCCCTGGTGGCTGCGGTGGTCCCGGGGAGGCCTGAATGCCCTGATCGTAATAGGACGCACTGCTGCACCCTGCGAGTCTTGCAATCCATGGAATGCCAGACTCATAATAAGGACCAAAGTCTTTTACCTCACATATTACATAACTCTTGCCCTATTACATGTCCTACAATACTAAATCATCTCCAAACAAACAGTGACAGTTGGCTCATCAGGCTGCCTGAACAGGAAGGTGCCAAGGTGCTGTCCCTTTGTGAGTCTCCGTCTTGCTCGCATTACAAATCAACATTGAAGACAAATTCCCATCTGGAAAACAATGGTGTACTCATCAAGTTTAAGTCATAAATTTGGCTTTTTGAAACATTTTTAGGCCGGAGAGCAGGGCTCAGCACAGCCCCCATCTTATTTTGCTGTAGTATTGCAGTACAAAAGCAGCGCAAAGAAATAAAAGGCTCCGGTCTAGGCCACTGCAAGACCATGGGGGCTCGTCATCTGTGGAGGGTTAGGCACAGGGCTTGTTTGCAGGACCTGGATGCAGATCTGGTCCTTCGGCCAACCCCACACTGCACATGGCTAAAAGCCATGCAGCAGGGAATTGGCAGCCCGCAGGTGGTTGGGCAGCTAGGCCCTGTACCAACCCTTTGCTGTGTATCACGAGGTCTGTGTGTGTCAACATGTTGACCGCCCATGGGGTTTACCATAATGTCAACATCTGCCACGAACATGGCGGTAGGCTGACTAACGCGTCCGGTCGGGAGCGTTCACCAGTCCGCACAAGACCCATGACGCGTAATTCGATCTTTTCCCTGATTATTTTCTAACAATGCACTGGCTATAATCACAAGGTACAAAATATATAATATAATAGAAGTGCCTACAGACCTACGAAAAAAAGTTGTTTCCGCCCCGTGTGCGGGAGTGTTTGGCCGCACCCGATGGTTCTGCGGAGGACAAGTCCCTGGGGGCCAAGAGCAGTCCGTTGAGCAGACTGCTGAGACTGAGGAATTGCGTGCGCATGGCTGCAGCATGTGGGCAGAGGCAGCGGAAGGACTGCGGTCTACGTGGAGGGCAGCAGACACTATTTGGCACAGAGGCTGTACCCGGAGAAGGCTCAAAGATACAGACAGCACGGAAGACAACCAAAGCTATCAGGACAAAGCAGAGAAAATGATGGAGAGCAGGAATCCCTGTATGACACCGGTAAGAGGCAGAGGGAGGGGTGAGAGAAGTAGAACAGTCCCCAGAGACCCTAAAATCACCCCAACACCAGCAAATTCTGCACAGAAGGGGAGGAAGGGACAAAATCTGCCCACAGGTTTAATAAAGGGAGAGACAAGAGTCTATGGTGCAAGCTATTGCCTTAGAAGTAGGCATTTTTATACAGAAAACCCCGGTTTGGGCAGTACACACAAACATCTGATCATAACACCTACAATCCTAAAAAGTAGTACCAAAAGGAACAATACAGAGGAAAAACAAGGGATAAATCAAGGCCGGGAGGGAATACCACCTCCTCACTGCCTAACCCGAGTCGAAGTAAACAAGGAAATAGAATTAAAATTACCCCTTCTCTTCGCTCCTATTTCAGGATCCAAAATAAGCAACTACCTCAAAATCTATCCCTTGGAGAGTCAAATTTGGAGGAAGGGGTTAAGCGGAGTGACATAACAAAAATGCAAGGCGACACCCATACCCCCAAGAGTGGGCACACTGTTATCAGTAATAGATACCAAGACTTAGCCATGGAAGACACTGAGTCAGGTATGTAATCCTTAGGGGGAGGGTCAAAGGAAATCTCAGTGACAGAACAGAACATAGAGGTTGGTCCAAGTCAACCGCCAGATCAATCCGCTCAGTCAGAGATGGCGAAACTTATGGGCACCCTAATTGTCAAAATGAGAGCTAACTTTGCCAAGTCAGAAAAAACCAGGAGAAGATTCAAGCAACTTGCGATGTCCTTTAATTGAAAGTGAACTCCCTGATGGATCGTGTACAAGCAGTAGAAGCAACAGTCGAAAAACTAAGAAAGAGACACAATCGAGAACCAAGGGGAGATCAGCACTTTGAGAACAAATGAAAGGGAGCTCAAAGATAAAATTGAGTCGTTAGAAAATAACGCAAGACCCAATAATCTTCAAATCTTAAATGTACCTGAAGGAGAGGAAGGAAAAAACATCAAGAGCTTTGTGATTAACCATTTAAATGACTTCATCCCTGGAATGGATGTTAAAATACTGGAAGATGATATGCAAAGGGTTCATAGAGACCCCTTTAAAATAGGGAAGCCCAGAAAAAAACCAAGGCGAATCCTAATTAATTTTATCAAAGAGAAGTTTTTAAGTGAAGCCCTGAAAGCCGACGAATTCACCAAAGGAGATTCCAATTTCAGAATTTGCTCTGATATATCAAAAGCTACGCAGGACAGGCAACGGGAGCTCGAGAACCATATGCAAGAACTTTGATCTCTGGGGGCAACAGTCCAGATGAGATTCCCGGCCTCATTGAAATCATGTGGAGGAACCAAATGGATAATACTCGGGATCCTAATGAGGTCGTAAACCTGATAGATCAGTTTAAATCAGCACAGAAATAATGAAACATTCAGGGGAAACAGGAAATATATAGATTTCAGCTCAGCTCGGAGCAGGTGACTCTCAAAGAGGGCAAATCCAATCTGACCAACAGAAGCAGGGAGGATTCTCCAGGGAAGGGGGCACGCAGCAAAAACAAGTACATGAGGTGTGGGAGCATAAAGGTAAAAAAATGAAAGAAAAAAATGTCCATCATATAACATACATAGGAAGACTAGGTCCAAATTCTCGAGCTTGGGAGGTATTGGGATCCTTTTTAGGATTGTAAAGGGATGATAAATAATAAATTGAGTTTCACATTCTGGAACGTGAATGGCCTCAGAGTAAAGAAAAGAAGGGACGAGATTTTAGAATACTAAAAGTTATAAATAGCGATGTGATAATTTAACAAGAAACACACCTTCTGAAACAAGAGTGAGAAAAAATCATGAAACATCAAAAATGGGTGGACGGCTATGTTTGTACTGACCAGTCTTGTTGTGTAAAGAGAGTGGTACTCATATTAAAAAAATCTGCAGAGTTGACGATTATAGAAGAGCTAATGGATTCAGGGGGAAGGTGGGCCATAGCAAGAATAAAAATATAAAAGACCTTATACACAATCGTGGGATAATATGGCCCAAATACCGACGATCCTGCTCCCCTTCAAGCACTTTATTCCCAGCTCATAGAAGCGTAATCTCCAATTATACTGGGGGGGATTTTAGTATACTAAAGATCCTATACAAGATAGATCCCCTCCGGGTAAGGGTTTGAACCTACTGAAAATGAGGGCATGGTTAAATAGATACATAGAAGACCTGGGGATAGTGGATATATGGAAGAGTAAGAGTAAAAGGGTATAGGTTTACTTATAGAAATAAAAAATATGGACACACATCCAGAATTGATTTTTACCTGATAGACAAGACTTTAAGCAACAGTGTAGTCATCATAGACCACATCCCAACCCACCTGTCAGACCATTCCCTCGTCACTTCGACATTAAAAATTGATAGGCATCAGGCAACACCTAGATGGACACTAGACCGTACACTTCTCTTGGACCAGGAGGTTATTGATAAGCTTAAAGTATTTAAGGAGGAATACTTTAAGGATAATAGTAATAAGGAAACACTGATTCAGATAGTTTTCAACGCTTATAAAAGCTGTAATTAGGGGTGCTTTAATTAATCTATCCACATTTAGGAACAATATCACAAGAACTCAAATTAACCAGTTAGAATCGGAAATACTAGAACAGAACAAGGAACTGGAGGTGGTTGAGTCTAATCAAGCCCAAGAAAGAATTGAGAAAGAAATACTGAATAAGAAAACAGAGTTAACCACCATATTAGACACCAAAATCAGGAGAAAATGGGAAGCTAGCAAGCCATCTAACTACGAATATGGAGAAGGCAGTGGCAAACTGCTTGATTGGAAACTCAAGACTAAACAGAATAGAAATAGAATAGCAGCAATACAGATAGGAAACCAAGCAGAGCAGGTAGTAGACAAGGAGGAAATTGAGAATGCCTTCTCTGATTTCTTTCAGTCTTCATATACAGAAGACCTAGAGTCCTCTGAGGATCAGGTGGAGTCCTACCTTAGTAAAATAACGGTCCCTAGCTTAGATACGGAAGATAGGGAATAACTCAATGCAGAAGTAACAATTGAAAAGGTTAATAGGGTGCTGTTGAGGTTAAGTAAAGGAAGGCATCTGGCCCAGATGCCCTCCCGAATGAGTTGTACATCTACCTGAAGGACCTATTGGGCCCCATATTAGTGAGGCTGCTGAATGAGATATTTTATAACGGTTTAAAGCTACCTGAATCTTGGAATGATGCCACTATGAGCATACTTTTGAAACCAAGGAAAGACCCTATGAGATGTGAATCCTACAGACCCAGGTCCCTCTTGAATTATGATTATAAAGTCTACTCACAGATCTTAGAAACAAGGCTGGGAGAAAAGATGGATTCAGAGGAAGAGATTCGAAGGGATCCACCAGGGAAGGCGATATCTAAATGATACTGGCTTTTAATTCTAGCAGGGAAGGAAGACTTCACACTTCCAACTGAGCTTTGGGAGAAAGACTTGCCATCATGGGATCTCCAACATTTATGGCAAGTATCTATGATTACTTTATGGCGTGTTACACAATCTGTACCACTTTGGAAAAATCATCTTTTTACACTACAGAGGGCTTACTGGACGCTGGAAAAGTTAACCAAGATAAACAAATGTGGCGAAAAGTTGTCCAAGGTGTGGAGAGAGAAAGGCAAACAACACCCACATGTTCCGGGAGTGCCCTTAATTACAGCAATACTTGTCCAAAGTGGGTAAGGTGATAAATGAAGTAATGGTACAAAACATAGATGTAAGCATGGACTTAACTATTTTTGGAGTGATGAATGATAACGCGGGCCCTTTACACTTAAACAATAAGCAAAAAGACCTTCTGTTTGTATTCATTTTAATTACCAGACAGGAGATATGCATAAAATGGATTATAGCAGCTCCCCCTACAGTAAAGGAATGGTTGACATCAGTATGCAAGATTAAGAAGTTGGATTTAAGCAGAGAGGGAAGAAAGCGGATGAGGTTCTGGGAGGTATGGGATAGGAATGACTCTTAAGGTAGGTAAAGAGAAAAGGGTAAGGCAGGAAGGGAAGTCCAATGATTACCTGCTTTGCAAAAACAAATTCTGGATCAGGCACACTGGTGGTACCACTTGTGATTTTCCCAAAGAATTTGGAGATTCAAGACAGTATTCCACCTCAGATCAAGAAGGTCTTCACAGTTCCAGGAGAGGTAAGAATAATCCAGGTTGGTAAAAGTTGCCTCAATAGGATCCTGGTCTTTCTATATCTCACCTTTGCATGATATGAGGACAACAACAAAAAATTTCCCCCTGACCTCCTGCAACAGGAGTGAGAAAGAGTGATGCACGTATTGCCCGTATTGGCTTGCACTGCTTTGTCTAGGAGACAGTGATCGCCACTGGAGAACAATCTTGGCAGACAGGGTTACTCCATCACAAACATTACTGATATCCCGCCTGACAAATTACAATCCCATTATATCCTATGGAACTTATTTTTGGCGGACGAGATATCTGTCACGTTTGTGACTGAGTATCCCATCCGACAAGATTGTAATCAGGCTCTAAGTCCTGGAACATATGCAACAGATAATTGTATTTCTATAAAGTTCCTATACCACTAACCCTGTTGTATTTTTATTTCTTATCTACCAAAAAATAAAACACAAAAAAGTCATCTTTAAAAAAAAAAAAAATCTTTTCAGAACCAATTTTTTTGTTTTAAAAATAGATAAACATTTGTGTTCTTTTGTATGTCAGCGAGGTTAGTGTAAGTGATGTATACAACGAGAGATAGGCGAGCAAAACCATGAGTCAAAAAATTTATGACAGAATGCATGAAAGGAAACAAGTGAGTGAGAGGGATTGTACTATAACAGTTGCCTACAGGGACTTGTCTTTGTCCAGACTCTGCATCGAGTTCACCACAGGCAGACAATCAGTGAAGCGCACACTTAATGGCCATTTGAGTGGAGGTGTGCCTTATCACATCCTTTACTCCACCTTCACAGGTGTCTGACACCCACTACGCATCGATTTCTTCTGTGCGCTGTGGGGGAGGACCAGAAATCCAAAACCTCCAACTAGGCTTTGTGCCCAATCTGTCAGCGGCATCAACTCTCCACTGCGCATGGTCAAAGTCAAATACATTTTTATTCGACAAAACTGTCTTAAAAGACATGGATCACACAGAGAATTATAAAACCTTTCAAGTATAAAAAATAAAATGGACAATGCGATAACACAGCAAACAGCACAACATGGATAGGTATGGGTATCATGCGAAAGCCAGTACTTGTATTAATAAAATAAACATTCTATCAAAAGCTATTTCTAAATATATAAATATTTTCACATCTGAACATTATAATAATAGGGTCAATTTCAATGTTATACAGAAATAAGTTCATATTTTTCCCTAATGAATATAGCCCTTCTAATAAAATGTAATACCGTGAGGCAGATTTCCAATGTACTCAATTTCTGTAAGAACACCTGGCCTTCCTGATGAGTTCTCCAAATTGATTTTCGTAAAATAGGGACCAGAAACAGATGCCTAGGATCCTTATACAAAGAGCAAAAGAGAAAAAAATAGTTTTAAGGATTGTTTAGCAGCAGTATTACAGTGACATAAGGGAAGGTCATTCAACCGCGCACATTGGAAGGGGAAAACAACTTTAAAATGTATTCAACTCTGTCTAAAATATGTCAAATAACCCTGATGGATGGGGTTCAGAATCCATGATAAATAAGGTTCCAGACAATTGGAAGTTGATACCAACAAATGTCTATGAATGGACACCAATGACTGGGCCCTCCTCAGCCTCCTGTCCATGCAGAAGTTAAAAAAACAATGCTTTACATCCTTTTTGCTTTTAGCTGATATCACATCAGGATGGATGGTCAAACATTTCTTCTGATCCTATAGCCTCAAATGTATTTTTAGGATATGCGAACCATGGGATCTGTGCCATCCCATCCAATAATGAATAATCTGATAAACAAGCTCTAACTTAAGCTGCCTCTGGATTTCCCGATATCTTTACCCATGACAACAGTGGGGCAAGATTTATCTGATACTCCAGGTACAGGAGACCTTTTTCCTCATCGCAGATCAGGGTATCGGTCCCCGAGGGTACTGCAAGAAGTTGTCATATGAAGTGGTTTTCTGCCCTCTGGAGAATAGATGCATTTGTATACACCCATAACCCAGCACCATAAAGTGCTGTGGAGATGGATTTACGTTTGTACAGATTAATCATCTCCCTGATAGGTTTGTGACCTAGCCTATTTACAAATCAAAAAATTGCCTCAATGTTCATTCTAAGTTGGTGTCCTTACAGTTGAAAATGCATTCCATTTAAAAGAAGAGCTGAAAAGGATCCCTAAATATATAAAATCAGGCACTTTCTCCATACAAATGTTCCCCATCATATAGGTTTTGGATCTTGTGCTTCTGGGCCGCAAGTCATTATAAATGATTTTGAGTGATTCATTTTTAGGTTCAGGCGTTCCATAAATGAGGAAAAGGAATCTAATAAGATCTGTAACCAATTTGCTGTATGGGCAATCAGTACAGCATTGTCTGTGTACAGGAGAACTGGGGTATGTTGCTTTCCCATTCGTGGAATATTCCCACCTCTACTAAATGTTTAGATATCTCATTGCTAGAGATGAAAAAAGGAAGAGGGCAAGAATACCTTGTCTCACTCCCTGTGCAGATCTGATTTCAGGATGATTTCCCCCTGTGGGCCATAGAGGAACCTAACCATAATATTCTGGTGTAAACGTTTTATCAAGACTGAAAGATCTGGTTCCTCCCCCATACATTCCATCAGGGCCCAAAGTTTAGACCGGTTCACCAAATCAAAAGTGCTAGACAAATCTATGAATGCAAGGTGCAGGCTTCCATTTTTTTGCCATTACATATTTCCCTGCAATCATAAAATGGTTTAGGCACTGGCCTACAGTCCTCAAACCTGGTCTAAAACCATTAATCGGGTATTCGACCCTTCACCTTTCTCCTGAATACATTAGCTGGTGCCCAAAGACCTATATAAGTTTTAAATATATCATCAGGCCCAGGGCCTTTCCAAGGGCACGTTTCCTAATACCATCTGATACTTATTTAGTTTATATTACAAGACAGGGAGGGTCTAGTCCTGTGGAAGGAATAATAAAATCATTTACTGGGGCAATAGACAATAAATCACCAGTGCTTTATACCTACTTGCCAAAGGCTAGGTACACATTCCATTCTGCTGCTCCAATAGAAAACCTGTATATTTCTCCAGACATGTCTGGGAACAAAGAACAGCAGAGGAACAAGGAGTGAGGGATGGAGTTATATTCAGTGGATAGTATCCATACTTTATCTTGCAACAGACAATTTATCAGTAGGTATGTTCACTATTAACTATCTTAGTGACAGTACACTGATAGTGTACACACAGACTTTACTTGGTAAAAGTTAGGCTTGATTAAAGTCACAAACATCTCCAGCACATCTCCGTTGATAAACAATTCCAAATCTGCTGTGCAGCTTGTGAGTACAGATGTCTATTGTGTGCTTTACTTAGCTCTGACATCCTTTGTATCATGTGTTACACGTTCTCTTTAGTAGGGTGCTGAAATTCAGAGTCAGCTTCTCTTGTCCTTAGGCCCGTCTCCTCGTGGAAGGGGGAACCAAGATGATGGATGTGGGTGTCGAAGGTGTTAGAGGCAGCCTCTGCCTAAACCTCTCTTGACTGAGTTGAAAGACTCCCAGATTTCTCTATGACAGCTCTTTGACCTTCAAATCTCCATCTTCTTCTGGTGATTCTCTCCAGACATTTTTCTGAATGTGATGCCCTGCAGGGTGTGATGATGTGTCTGAGGAGTGGAATAGTGGAGAGGCCATTTGTGGATGCCTGAGTGGTCATTGGTTTCCTGGAATCAAATGCATTTTTCTGGCTTTCCAGAGTTGCAGGTGTTGGCAAATAATGGATAGAAATAGGGGAAGGTGAGGTGGATAAAAAAAGGGGAAGGTAAGCTGCGGTCTACAATGCAACCCGTATCATTTTCCACATTTTTACCTTTCTTAGGAGTAGTCAGCTGGCTGTTAGTGATTGGGTTCACTGGGACTCATGTTGGAACCATGGCCCATACCATGGTAAGGGCTTTGGCTTTTTGACTCACTTGCAGTGGGTGGCCAGTCCAGCAAACTACTCAGAGTTGAATTTACCCAATGAGCCCTACTCTTTATGGTAGTGACTGAAGTCTTGATATCGGGTCAGGTGGTAGGGGCAAGGTGAGAGTGTTTATTACATGGCTTTGGTACTTGGCCAGAATTTCCCCGTGTTGCACTTAAAATTTCCAAATGTGACATGTAGCTGTTAAAGTTGCTAGATGGAAATGTTAGAGAGTAGAGATATCAGGGAGAAGGATGACAATTAGAATTATGCAGTGATCCAGATAGAGCTCCTCCGTGAATGCCAGTAATGAAAAGAATCAGAAGTGTCATCTTTTTAACTAAGCAACATACGCGGCAGCAATGTACCTAGGGAGGTAGTTGCACCCTGTGCACTAACAGCACTGTCAGCATGCATCTCTCTCCATAGTGTGGATACTGTGAGTACTTGACTGCACCATTTAACAAAGCTGTGACAGTGAAAGTTGGCATTAATTAGCATTAAATAGAGATGTTTAATGATGATTGTCACATTGATGATGTTAACTTTACATAGATATTAATGCATATCCTGGCCCCAGTGCAAGCAATCTGCACGGCCCACATGCACACCTTCAGCAGTGTGCACACAAGAGAGTCTACCTCCATCAGCATATTTTGTATTACTAGAGTGCTTGAACAACCAAAGGTATCTTGCTACTAGGAGTACTGATGGATTGCTAGTTGCCACAGTGAATGACCATAAAAGAAAGGTTCTCAAACACAGGCAAAAGTGCCAACATTTTGAAATGTTGTATAGACTTAAATGAAGTTACTTCCAGAGCTGGGGACCCAGAGTCTGGAGCATCTCCTGCCACAATTTCCTACTGAAGAAAAGACTGAAAAGTAATTAATCTCTGATTCATACTGCATTCCCGGAACAAACAGGATCACAAGATTCATCAGGAAAGTAGGCATGAATAATGATAGGCCAGGAGCACCATATAATGCATCTTAAACTTGCAGCATTGGCAGACACCGCTAATCTCCTGCGATAGGAAATACCTTCTAAATCATTTTCACAAACTGAACACAAGACTTTCTCTACATTTTCCTGCAGATCCTCAGCAGAAACCTCAGGTAGGAATCTCACAGTCCTCACCTGTGCTCCTCTCTTTAATCTCTCCAGGGTTTTCTGCTTGGCGCTAGCCCCCTTTGCATTCATGGAGCACAGGTTGTCCATCGTCATGGGCATAGGCTAAACTGAAGCGATTTCTTATCCTTTGCACATGGCAGAGAGAAGTATGGATCTAGAGGGGGAATCATGGGTCCCTGATTTGCCGGATAGTAAGGGAGCTGGATGATAAATGCTACATTTTGTGAATTCAGTTAGAAGAGATGATATAGAGTTACCTCCTTCAGAAGTTAAGTAAAATTCAAAAGAATGGGCGTATCATTGCATAATAAACCCTCATAAAGTTGGGATTAAGCCAGAAAGTATTGTGAGCAAAGCTCAAGTAAATTATCAAAAAAACAGCTCATGGGAGTGTGGCTGGCCATGCCTCAATATGGCATCTCAATAGTGAAGCTCCCCGCAGCCAGCCACACATCTCAGTCCGATCTGCCATCCTTTATGCTTGGCAAAACTTCTAAGAGCAGAATCAATGAGGAGCTGCAGTTCCCCCATTGGAGGAAGAGCTTTTGAGAACTGGGTGGACCCCGTAGCAAGATTAGGGCCCCAGCAGTCCCTCACTGGATCTCTACTTTTACCTGCCATGAGCAATGGCCAAGAAAAGGCTTGAGGTTAGCTGATATGGATATGGACAACCTGGACTGCATGCAAGACAGGACCAAACCTCTAAGATGGTATCTGCCTGGGCTGATGGAGGAACTACAGAAGGCATTTTCTGGTAGAATCCAAGATCAAAGTTAGGACTCAACACAGAGAACAATGAGGATGATAAGTAGACATAACAGGCCATTCTTACTGGCTCCTACAATTAGGAAAGCTTGTACCATCCCTAGAGTAATCCAAAACACTGCTCCCAGTGGGAGAGATACCCACTTTATATGTTGGAGGATGCATTCTTACCTGGGGATTGGTTATCACTAGTAGCAGTCACTCCAGTTCCACACATTTAATAGAGGAGATCATAAAGAGTTCTAAAGTTAATGCCAGATTTCCATTCCTGTGCATCAAGAGTAAGTTTTTCTACTGAACTACTCATGTACTTATCACCTGCTTTTCCCCCAATGCGCAAAACTCAGTCAATTCTAATTATGATAGTCTTATTTCTAATGTACTATCCAAAAGAACTGAAAGAGTGTTTATGTAGAGGAAAATAAAACAACTTGCAATTATTGGATCTTTGTCCTATTAACATCAACCATTACGTTGTTATTTACTGACTGCTTTATTATTTTATGACCATTCTGTATTTCTATGTAATTTACCAGTCATTAATGACTATAATGTGAACTTTGATTTGGAGCATGAGACCAATATATTCTAACTTTTAAATAGTTTGAACTTATCCTTCAAGATGTAGCAGATGAAGTTCACCTGGAATTGAACTGTTCATTATTCTTGTTCACTATTACTATGTGAGACCTTTGTGTTTGCTTGTAGTTATGGTAGAGTTAGAACAAGTAAATACTATTCCAGTTGTGTTCATGGTGACAACTGAATTATAATTTAGTTTAGTAAAAGCGTAAATTATCGGGAGACCTTCATTGCATTTGCACGCTACACTTTCTTGGGGGACTACAGCCCCCACCTAGCACTGCGCTAGGAAGCACTTAAAGGCTGCTCAGGGCTCCGGCGGCGCGGGAGCCCTTCATCGCATTTCCCTGTGGCACTTTCCTGGGGGACTACAGCCCCCACCTGGCATTGCAGCAGGCACCGCCAACACTCTTCTTTTGCTCCAGGAGGCCCTCGAAGGCTGCTCGGGGCACCCGCGGCATGGGAGCCCTTCATCGGATTTGCACGTTGCACTTTCCTGGGGCACCACAGCCCCCACCTGGCATTGCAGCAGGCGTTGCCAATGCTCATCTTTTATGCCAGGAGACGCTTAAAGGCTGCTCGGGGTCCCACGGTGTGGTATGCGTGGAGGCATGCCCGGGCAAAGCCCAGGCCAAGGGCGGGCCTGTCTGCGCCCGTCAGAGCCCGAAAAAGGCTGGGCTGGTTCCCCTTCCTCTAACATTCTGAACTCTCATCATTTTAGTCGAGACCAGACCCGGACCAGCAGATGGGGAAAAGGAAGTCCACCACAAATGGAGGTGAGCAACCAAACACTTTAGATGCTTTCCTCACTAGGGCCTCTGATTCACTGAATAAAGAAATACACATTGCGGAATGCAGACTATCTATGGGTGACCACAGGCCCCCTGACTGCCCAAAGGAGTGTGCCACTGTTGAGTCCCAGAGTGCACAGGAGTATCCTCCCTCTCAACCACTCAAGGCAGTTCCATCTCGCTTAAAACGCACAATTTTCAGTGCTAATACCACATCTGACTCACCACCAGTCCATGCTGAGCTGCCCTTAAAGAAGAAAAAAGGGGGTGGAAGATCAATCGTCAAGCCACCCCCCGCCGCTGCTCTAGGAGCCGAGTCAGTTTATCTATCCCTACTGGTGGATATACTTTCTAAAATTGATCAGTCATTTACTTGCATGCTTCAACCTATTTTAGATAGACTATCTAGAATCAAGACTTTCCTAGACTCCCTAATCCCTACTAGAATTGACACAACTAACCATAATCAGGCAGAGGCGAGGACAACGGAGCCCCTGGTGGAACCCTTGAAACCGTTTTGCCTGCGACACTTCAGTGTACCACTACTAATTTCTGGGACAACATACTTTTGGAAAGAGGGAGCCATAAGCCAAGAGGCTCTCAACCAGCTGGTTTGATAACTGGGCGGCTGAATAGCATATCTGAATCTCTAACTTTGCAAGATCCTTAACCCCTCATTCAACTTTCAACTTTGTAACAACATATCGAACCCATAGAGAGCTCCTAACTCTTATATACGATCCATTGTGAAGCCCACCAGGAGCCTCGACTATGAACTGGAAAATGGGGCTCAAGAAACTTGTGATCAAAGGCTAGACCTTCCCCCAGCTGCATGCCCCTATGTGATAGTTTTGGTGAGCGTTCCCAAACTGGACTCAAACCAGAAAGAAACCACGGAGCAGCTCATCACAAAGGCATGTCACTGGATCAGCAAACATGGAGGGGGTTGGGGGAGCTATTGCCCTGTATTTCAATGGCAAGAAGGGTGGCCTGGGTGGGGAATTCCATGAAATCAATATAGGGGGATTGTGTGGCAGTTAGCTTTAATTCGCACCATCTGGTTCAGTTACTGTTTGGCTACCTACCTGACTGCCCTTCAAAACATTCCCAAATGTTTGCACTGCCACTTGGCTATTTTTACAAACCACATAACCCCTCCACCGGGCTTAAAGTCCCTCCGTGCAAGCCCAGTGGCAACTATTACGAGCCCCCTCATCCTTCGCTGGCTCGACCCTACACCCCTTTCCGAGTCAACAACCGTTTTAGCACCCTAACTGATCTGGACGGGTACGATTGACAGTGGGGGTCAACAGTGAGTTTTTTTACAGTGTCCAAACGCCTGGTAGTTTTGACAGTGTCCAAACTCCTGGTAAATGGGCCCAGAACTCTCCACAGCTCACATGGGTAGTCACAATCAACCACTGAATCAGAATGACCATGCAAAATGAATTACCTGGAACATCGCCGGCCGAAGATCCAAAGTGTCTAACCCAGACTAGCTGGCAATCTTTGATAATTATGATTTGATATGTTTCCAGGAAACATGGCATATGGGACCAATTGCCCTAGATGGCTACTGGTCTTTTAACACTCCTGCTCGCCCGGCCATGCTAGAGGGGGGATCCTAACCCTGCTAAAAACATGCTAAAACTATCAGTTTTATAGTTTTTAATGACTCCCCTTATTTTCATTTCCTTGACCTAAATGCCCCGAATTGAGATAACATTTTATTAATTAATTTTTATAACAATAATTTTAATGGGAATATAAAGCAGGTTGTAGACACACTGGAAAGGGATATCATTATTTTCTTAAATACCCTTAATCAACCTCTTAAAAATGTTTGGGTGGGGGATTTCAATGCACATAGTTGTTGTTCCTCAAACAAAATAGGATGTGGCTTGTTCAATGAGTCAGGTGGGCCCACTCCGCACTTTGTCCACGATCCTTATGGTGATGCCTTGAATAGATTGTTCTTCATTCATGACATGGAAATTATGCATCCTGTAGACTCTAGCACTGGCACCCTACAAAATACATTTGGCCCTGCTGGTCGGGGTTCCACTCTATACTATATACTAATATCCTCTTCCCATAAAACATTTGTTTCGAACACTGTAATCATACCTTTCAGGTTTAGCGACCATGATGCTATAATCAGTGATTTGGAATAGGGAGGAATTCACCTAGAGCAGACAAGGTATGCCAGACCCACGATAGCTAGAAAGAACAGGATCATCTTAAAATGGGCAATGGCTGATAAAACGAGAATTACTACAGAGGTGGTTGGCAAAAGATATAGGGCCTCATGTAGGAAGCCAAATACCGGTCGGTAACGGCCGATTTTCGGTAATTATACCGTTACCGACCGGTATTTTGGCTTTTGAGATGTAGGGGGAGAATTTCATGATTCGGTATTTACCGAATCGGTAAAATTACCGATTCGGTAATATTACCGATTCGGTAAATACCGAATCATGAGATGAGATGTAGGGGGAGTGTGTGGTGGGTGTGGGGATTCGTTATTTACCACCAACTAAAGGTTGGTGGTAAATGACGAATATGTGTAAAAAAGCATTTTTGTGCACGTTTAAGTGTGCAATGTGGCAGACATACATGCCCTTAGGGCATGTATGTGCGCCACATGTGCACACATGGCCGAATCAGGGGTGCAACAGGGTGTCAATGTGACACCCTGCCACCCTTGCATGTGCTCCCCCATTACCGAATCGGTATTTACCGATTCGGTAATGAGGCATACCTTCACATCAATGGGAAGGTATGCCTCATTACCGAATCGGTAAATACCGATTCGGTAATTACCGAATTTTTCCGAGTCGGTAATATTTACCGACTCATTACCTACATTGCATTTACCACTTTATAAATACCGAATCGGTATGATTCGGTATTTATGAAGTGGTAAATGCCAGCCCACCTACATAAGGCCCATAATGACAAAATGACCTGCCTGGCAGAAAATCCCGACTCAAGTCTGATTACTGAGGCCTTTGACAAGATAGTGCTAGAGACTAACTAACTAGGGTTAGCCCAAAGTCGAAACAAACCAGGCCCCAGGTCCCAAATGGTTTGACCAGTCATGCACTAAGTCTCTATGTGCCTTACATCAGGCCGTTAAATCCACCCCTAGAGACGTGGAATTAGTCAAGACATTGCGCCACCGCTATTCAGAGGCAAGGAAGCTGAGAATCAAAACTCTTATGGAAGAGGTGTGGGAGCAGTTTCACCTAGCGACCCTTTCGAACAATGCCAGAGATTTCAGGAAAGTCATTAACACCCCTTTTCCTAAAAACCCAGAGGAGCCGAGTACAGACTGCCACATAGAGGAGGAAGCTTGGATTGCACATTTTGTGTCCTATTTTTAACCCATCTGTGGAAGTATTGGTTTGCCAGCAGGCACCTAGTATCCTCCTAACTAAGTCGCCACTACTTTTTAACTTGCATGAAATTAGAGTCCCAGTGTTAGACCAACAGAGCTCCCGGCCCGGACGGTACACCGATTGATTTTTTTATGGAGCAGTCAGATCTTTGTGGTCCGGTTCTGACTAATGTTTTTAATATAGTTGCAATTGTGGGCCCTCCGGACTCATGGAAGAGGTCGATTATAATTCCAATTCACAAAAAAGGAAACAAATCTGAGCCCCAAAATTACAGGCCCATATCCCTACTGGACAGCACTGCCAAGCTGATGGGCCAGGTCCTATTACACAGGCTAGTGGAATGGGCCACCAACAATAATGTTCCGATCCAAGTGCAATAAGGGTTCAAAAAGGGGAGTGGAATTCCGGATCAATGCCTTAATTTAAGTTTATTACTGGCCAAGTATACCCAAGTAAAGCAGGGGAGGTCCTACTTGGCATTTTTGGATCTGTCAGCAGCATTTGACTGCGTTACCCATCGCCATCTATGGAATATAATGACAGAAATAGGCATTGAGGAGGCGTTAATTAATTTCATCCTACAGCTTTACTCTTCAGCCACAGCAAGTGTCCATTATGGGAAACAGGGTGAGTGCTCTACATCATTCCCAATTAATAGGGGAGTGCGCCAGGGATGTGTTCTTGCCCCATTCCTCTTTTCAATCTATAAGAATGGGGTGGAATCACCCCTGTTGAACTCCACACAGGACGTCCCGGTGATTAATAAATGTGCACCCCAATATGCTGATTACACAGTGCTAATCACCCGCACTGGTCAAGCCCTGAAGCAGCTACTAGAAACATATGTTAAATACAGGAGTAGCCTAGATCTGAAGACTAATGAGGCGAAGACCTTCATCCTAATATCTTGGAGCAAACAAACGAGGGCCACAAATTGCTAGTACTCCCCTTGGTAGCCCCCAACAATATTGCATGATGATAATGCTGCGACTGTTACATCAATCTAATCACTCAAGGAAAGTATAGGTAAGTAGATGTGGTGATAAGGATAGTAGTTTATATTTATCATGCCAGTGTAGTGGTAGGTGATGTAGTGAATGCAATATTAAAATAGTTCAATCTGTTTCACCTTCATATACAGTTTATACAACCCTCCACTATCTTTGAGGCATATGTGGGAAACAAAGAGACAAACAAGGCATACGTCCAAAATTAAAAACATACTGCACGCTTTTTTTATGCTCCATTTTATGCAGGGAATGTTAACAACCATGTAGTAAAACATGGCTTATATATGTGTAAATTTAGCCAGGTGTGGTGGTGCTCTGTCACAAGACAATCATCATCAACTAGTTTTACTTCATATGCATTTAAAAAGGGAACACCGAACGTTGTGATTAGTAAATAACTCTCCTCACTACATGGTATGAAGGATATGCTTCCAACTCAGCAGGTCCAACTCCTTATTGGTATACCAAATGGAGATGTGTGTAATAAGAAACTAATTTTAAATAGATAAGGGCCTATTGATGTGGGTTCTTGGAGAGCCTTGCTCTACAGCTGCTAGTTGAGATGAGAGCTTGCCTTGTGATATTGCGTTGTCTGCTCAGAATCGAAACAAAGAGTTTGGTATACACTACACTACAATCTGGCGGCAAACTGCGAAGAAGAAATGCCCCAAACTGCACTATCTTGAACTTAATGATGTAATACTGCTGTGCTCACACCACTAGACAGTCAAACGTGTTGCCTGAGGAACAACCCACAAACCTTGTTGCTTTCTTAAATGCCATTCATAATGAAGTATATTAAGGTCAACCCTTAAGACTAAATGTAAGGTACCAGACATCTACTTGGTTTATTATGAACAGAGTATGAGAGTCCAAATATTTAGAATGGCCTGAAGTTTTCTTCTTAATTTTAAAGGAATTTCTTTCATACAACCATCTAATATCTAATGATAGACAGAGGGGGTTTCTTCCAATACACTCTGTTCAACATAGCAGAATAAAGGAATCCTATACAGCACAGCATATTAAGCCCTAATGATAAACCTGTGTGAAAGTTTGAAGAGGAATGTTATCTGATCGGGGCAGTCCATTATATATCATCTTTAGACTGATCTATCAACAGGGGGCAGGAGGCAATAGGGAATCATGACTTTAGCAGCCCTTTCAAAATTAGAAAGGTCTTGGAGGCCAAACCCCCTTTCTCTGCCTCCTAGTGCGCTGCAGGTTGGGGGATGAAGTCCTCTTCGTGCCAGAGGGTTCTTGGGGGCCAGCAAACCTTCCTGTTACCTCCAGTAAGTCCCACACAGCAGGATTGCTGAGAGATCTTTGGAGGCCATGCCCCCTTTCTCCACCACTGTTTAAACATCCCTCCTGGTGCACTACTGGTTGGGGAATGATGTCCCCTTGGCTGCTGAGGGTCCTTGGGAGCCTACAACCTCTCCTGTTACCTCCAGTAAGTCCCACACCGCATGATTGCTGAGATGTCTTTGGAGGCCATGCCCCCTTTCTCCACTACTCTGCAAACACGCCTCCTGGTGTACTGTTGGTTGGGGGATGAAGTCCCCTTGGCTCTAGAGTGTCCTTGGGGACCAACAACACCTCCTGTTACCTTCAGTAAGTCCTACACAGGCTGATGGCTGAGGGTACTTCAGTGGCCATGCTCCTTTTCTCCACCACTCTGCAAATGTGTCTCCTGCCACTTTACTGGTTGGGAGATGAATTCCTGCTGGATGTTGAGGGACTTTGGGGGCCAAGAAGCCCTCCTGTTATTTGCAGTAAGTCCTTTACAGTGGGTTTCCTGAGAGCTGGTCAGAGACTCCACCCAGTTTCTCCACCACTCTGCAAACATGCCTACCAGTTAAAAAACATATAAATTCATTTGAAAAAACCAAAGGTTACATGGATGTTATAGTTAGGAAATAGATTTTGAAAAACCTTTAAAATTAACTGAAATAAACAAAGGTTACAGGGACATTATAGTTAGGAAATTGAATTTAAAA
Source organism: Triturus cristatus (assembly GCF_964204655.1). Taxonomy (NCBI): domain Eukaryota; kingdom Metazoa; phylum Chordata; class Amphibia; order Caudata; family Salamandridae; genus Triturus; species Triturus cristatus. Next base: position 1,367,539,088 of record NC_140590.1, read on the forward strand.
AACTTAGAAATTCATTGGAAAAAACACAGGTTACAGGAACATTATAGTTAGGCTCAGATTTCACTTGTACAACACCCGTGCAATTCAGCAGTTATTGTTACCAGAGCTAACTTTAACTTACGCCCCTGCAATGCACGGCTTATGACCTCATATATTACATCCCTCATGACATGGCCAGTGACATCATTGATGATATCTCAAATGACATCACTGAAAACATCATGATGACACCAATAATTACATCATCCACAGAACCACTCACACACCCACTCAACCTCCAATACAACCTCTCATAAACCCACTCACACAGCCATACATTTATTACAAATATACAACTAATGTTGTTATTATCGTTCAAATACCAACAACACTAATTAAATGAGATAAACTACTGATCCTACATAGAACTTGAATTTAAAAAAAGTATTTCAGCATGGCTATCCATTAATGAAGGCGACCCTGGTAGAGTATATATGTATCATTATTCTGTAGTCATTGACTGATTCGTATCAATGGAGTAAAATACTTGAAGTTGTAACATTTATTGTCATTTGATGGTGGCCCTCTACAGCCAGCTGTGTTGTGGTTAGAAAATGCAATAAAAAGAGTTCTAAAACCATATTAATTAAAGTGTTGGACAATATAGGGGTGACATTCACTCTTCCCATTCCAATCTAAACCAATCTGGGCAAAGTGTTTGACACTAAAGGGGTGACAATTTCTAACCTTACTCCAATAGAAACCAAATTAAGGAAGGCACTGGACACAAAAAATTGTATATACGCAATCAATATTCCATACTCACACTTAGGTGCCGATTCCGATCCTGTAAAACCCGGGTACGAATGGTCGTACGGAGCGTATTCTCCGTCCGACTCGTACCCGGGAAAACCAACTTACAAACCCGCAAGTACGATTCGTACAGAAATACCATTTCCGTACGAGTCGTACAAAACACCGACCGGCTAAAAAATACCTACAATTCCGATCCGGGACATCGCGTACGTGACGTCCGGACGGAGTCAGGCAGCGTTTTACGGACCAGCAAGTACGATCCGTGCCCACGTCACTCCGCACCGCTCATTTTTTACGACAGCCAAAAACTCCTGGGAAATTGAGGACGACGAGAACAAGGAGCACCGGTACGCGACGGACAGCCATGGACCCCATCCTACGTGTCATCCCGGCCCTCCTAGCCTACGACCTGGTGCACAGAAACCGACGCAGACGCCGCAGAAGGTCAGAACAACACCCAGGGGCGAAGGGGGGGGGGGCGAGGGACAGGAAACATAACGCCCACCCAATGTAAAACATATATTTCCTGCACATAAATGACCTCCATGGTCTGGTCACTTCGGGGGTTGTGTCCACCAATCCCACGTACCGCCACAACGGACATGGACATGGACGCATACACGTCACCACTCCAATGGTGGTACGGACCGTACCCACGCTCTGGGGGGCGTGGGTACGGTCCGTAACACCATTGGAGTGGTGACGTAGGGGTATGCGTGGCATGGACCGTACCCACGCCCCCCAGAGCGTGGGTACGGTCCATACCACCATTGTTGTGGTGAGGTAGGGGTATGTGTGGTACGGCCCATACCCATGCCCTCAGAGCGTGGGTACGGTCCGTACTACGCGTACCCCTAGGTCACCACTCCAATGGTGGTACAGACCATACCCACGCCCCCCAGAGCGTGGGTGCGGTCCGTACCACCATTGGAGTGGTGACGTAGGGGTACACATGGCATGGACCGTACCCACGCCCCCCAGAGCGTGGGTACGGTCCGTTCCACCATTGACGTGGTGAGGTAGGGGTACACGTGGTATGGCCCGTACCCATGCCCTCAGAGCGTGGGTACGGTCCGTACCACGTGTACCCCTACGTCACCACTCCAATGGTGGTACGGACCGTACCCACGCCCCCCAGAGTGTGGGTACGGTCCGTACCACCATTGTTGTGGTGATGTAGGGGCACCGTGGTACGGACCGTGCTCACCCTATTAATGCAGGGGTACGGTCCGTCTCACCCATACCCCTACGGCACCAGTACATTATGGATACAAGGCGTACACACGCCACAAATGTCGGACTACGGCCTGGTGCAGCATATTAGCAGTAAATTTGGGGGGGGGGGTGTATGGCCAGGACTGCAGTGTACTGCACTTAGGGGGTGGGTGGGTGGCTGCAGAGGACTCCCAGCAGTGTCCAGACATATGAGGGGTGGGTGCATATCACTCCCAGCAGTGCCCAGACATATGAGGGGTGGGTGCATATCACTCCCAGCAGTGCCCAGACATATGAGGGGTGGGTTCAGAGGACTCCCAGCAGTGTCCAGACATATGAGGGGTGGGTGTATATCACTCCCAGCAGTGCCCAGACATATGAGGGGTGGGTGCATACCCCTACCAGCAGTGCCCAGACATATGAGGGGTGGGTGCAGAGAACTCCCAGCAGTGTCCAGACATATGAGGGGTGGGTGCAGAGGACTCCCAGCAGTGTCCAGACATATGAGGGGTGGGTGCATATCACTCCCAGCCGTGCCCAGACATATCAGGGGTGGGTGCATATCACTCCCAGCAGTGCCCAGACATATGATGGGTGGGTGCAGAGGACTCCCAGCAGTGTCCAGACATATGAGGGGTGGGTGCATATCACTCCCAGCAGTGCCCAGACATATGAGGGGTGGGTGCAGAGGGCTCCCAGCAGTGTCCAGACATATGAGGGGTGGGTGCAGAGGACTACCAGCAGTGTCCAGACATATGAGGGGTGGGTGCATATCACTCCCAGCAGTGCCCAGACATATGAGGGGTGGGTGCAGAGGACTCCCAGCAGTGTCCAGACATATGAGGGGTGGGTGCATATCACTCCCAGCAGTGCCCAGACATATGAGGGGTGGGTGCAGAGGGCTCCCAGCAGTGCCCAGACATATGAGGGGTGGGTGCAGAGGACTACCAGCAGTGTCTAGACATATGAGGGGTGGGTGCATATGACTCCCAGCAGTGCCCAGACATATGAGGGGTGGGTGCATATCACTACCAGCAGTGCCCAGACATATGAGGGGTGGGTGCAGAGGACTCCCAGCAGTGTCCAGACATATGAGGGGTGGGTGAATATCACTCCCAGCAGTGCCCAGACATATGAAGGGTGGTTGCAGAGGACTACCAGCAGTGTCCAGACATATGAGGGGTGGGTGCATATCACTCCCAGCAGTGCCCAGACATATGAGGGGTGGGTGCATATTACTACCAGCAGTGCCCAGACATATGAGGGGTGGGTGCAGAGGACTCCCAGCATGTGTCCAGACATATGAGGGGTGGGTGCATATCACTCCCAGCAGTGCCCAGACATATGAGGGGTGGGTGCAGAGGACTACCAGCAGTGTCCAGACATATGAGGGGTGGGTGCATATCACTCCCAGCAGTGCCCAGACATATGAGGGGTGGGTGCATATCACTCCCAGCAGTGCCCAGACATATGAGGGGTGGGTGCATATCACTACCAGCAGTGCCCAGACATATGAGGGGTGGGTGCAGAGGACTACCAGCAGTGTCCAGACATATGAGGGGGTGGGTGCATATCACTCCCAGCAGTGCCCAGACATATGAGGGGTGGGTGCATATCACTCCAAGCAGTGCCCAAACATATGAAGGGTGGGTGCATATCACTCCCAGCAGTGCCCAGACATATGAGGGGTGGGTGCATATTGATTGATTGAAATTGATTGAAATTATATTTGTATAGCACGTAGCTACCCTGAGGCCTCCTAGCACTTGGCGGGGTGGAGAGATATGAGCAAGGGGGTTACACTAGCGTGCTGAGGGGAAAAGTTGGGTCTTGAGCAGTTTCTGGAATTTCAGCAGATCAGGTTCTCCCCGAAGAGTGGGAGGTAGGGTGTTCCAAAGATTGGCGACATCTAGATCTTCGGACTTTTAGAGGGGTGGCAAGAAAAGCAGAACTGGATCGGAGGGTTCTAGCGGGTTGATAGGGGGTAATCAAAGACTGAAGCACGGGGGGACCAGAATTCCACAAAGCTTTGTGGGCCAAACATAAGGCTTTGAAATGAATCCTGGCTTGTATGGGCAGCCAGTGGAGGGGCCTCAAGGCGGGTCTAGCTGTATGTCTACAGGGAATCTGGAGCAGTTGGCGCGCCGCACAGTTTTGGATCACTTGGAGTCTGTGAAGAGTGGACTGGGGAGCGCCTAGATATAGAGCATTCCCGTAGTCCAGGCGGGACAGAATCACGGCCTGCACCATGATTCTCCTCGCTTGAAAAGGCAGCAAGGTAAGAATTTTTCGAAGCATCCGTATTAGTCCAAAGCAGGTGGCAGAAAGCTTGGTGGCCTGATGGTTGAAGCAGAGAGAATTGTCCAGCCACATACCAAGGCTTTTAATCTGTGGCTTAGGAATCGGCATGGGGCCAAGACAGAGTAGCCAAGTGAATGATGAGGGGGGTGATGGGTTTTTCCCCAGAAACATAAGTTCCGTCTTATCTCCGTTTAATTTGAGATGAGAGTGGTTCATCCAGTGGGCGACCGCCTCTAAACAGAGATCCAACGTGCTGGAAGAGCCTTCAGGGTAATTTAGTGCCACCACCAATTGGGTGTCGTCCGCATAGGTAATGATTTTTATACCATAAGTGACGACTATCTCAGCGAGCGGGGCCCTATAGGCATTGAAAAGTGTGGGGCTTAAGGAAGAGCCCTGAGGGACCCCACAGCTGAGGGGCCAACGGTTGGAGGACGTGGACCCTTTGAACACTTGGAACGAGCGGTCTTTGAGAAAAGACTGGAGCCAGGTGAAAGCCACATTTCTCACACCCATGTTCGCCAGACGCTCCAGCAGGATGTTAAGGTTAACATTGTCGAAGGCAGCACTGAGGTCCAATAGGATGATGGCTGCCGAACCACCTTGGTCCAGAAGTCTTCTAGCTTCTTCGGTAACTGCAAGCAAGGCCGTCTCGGTTCCCAACTGGGGACGAAACCCTGTTTGAGACACATGAAGCAAACCGTTGGATTCCAAGTAGTTGGTTAAAGTGGAATTAATATGTTTTTCAATTAGCTTGCTCAGCCAGGCGAGAAGAGAGATGGGGCGGTAATTGGCCAAGTTAGAATGATCCAGATTGGGTTTTTTCAGAAGGGCTCTGACTTGAGCACATTTCCATGCCAGTGGTATGGTGCCTGTCATGATAGAGGAGTTTAATATATCTTGAATGACAGGGCCAATTATGTTAGAAACATGTGAGAGATAATGAGAAGGGGCGGGGTCGGTGGGCGAGCCGGAGGTTACTATGGACATAAGAGTGCCCAAGGATTTAGCATCGGGTAGAGGGAGTTCTCCTAGAGAGCTCTTGGTATTGGCCAGTGTACAGGGAGCCGTAGGGTCTGGTCTGTACGGGGGGAACGGCAGAGAAATCAGCCGGATTTTGTTGTAGAAATATCCAGCTAAGTCGTTACATCGCTGTGGGGCGTCCTCCTCTCTGGGGAGTTCCTGTGGTAGTGAAGTTAGAGATTTAAAAATACGAAAAATCTCTCTAGGGGCATTGGCCGCTGCGTTGATTTTTCCCTCGTAAAATTTTAATTGTGCCAATTTGATCTCGGCCTTATAGGTCCGCATTGACTCTCTATATTCAGTTTTCCTAGCCTCATCATAGGTCTGTCTCCATCTCCTTTCCCGTTGTCTACAGGTCTGTTTAAGAATCCTTAGTTGCGGAGTAAACCAAGGGGACGTTTTAAACCTGGCTTTTTTAAGCGAGGATATTTTTGGAACCAACCCGTCCAGGGAGTGGGTAATCCAAGAGTTGAAATTACTGTTAGCCGACTCTGGATTAGAAGCGACAGAGGGTCTGGTTGTACTGAGAGCCTCTGTCCATTGACTGACAGATAGGTTTGATCATTTCCTCTCTAGGGTCAGAGTGGACTTGGTTGGAGGTTTGGGACCCCAGGTCTCCCAAAACAGGGGGACTAACCAGTGGTCTGTCCAGGGAAGAGGAATGGGGGCCCCAACCGTGAGCTTCTGATCATTGCTGAAGACTGGGTCAAGAGGATGACCTTTATCATGTGTTGGGACAAAACCTTTCTGCTTGATTTGGAGTACAGATAGGCAAGAGGAAAGCTCGGAGGCCTGTTGGTTTGAAGGATCATCCAGGTGAATATTGAGGTCGCCAAGGATTGGGAAGTTCGCTGAGGACACAACTAGATCTGCCACAAGTATGGGAAGGGAGATAAGGAATTGGCCTATTGGTCCAGGAGGACGATAGATCAGAAGACCTGAGAAGGTGCAGGTGGATGAGATTTCAAGGGAAAAATGCAAACATTTGCAGTCGGGAGGGCCAAACAAGGAAGAGCGTCAGCTGATATTATCTTTGTAAATTATAGCTAGCCCCCCACCTCTAACGGTCTTGCGATCGGCTCTCTGTATGAGATAGCCTGCGGGAAGGGTTTGAATGATGATGGGGTCGGATCCCTCGTGGAGCCAGGTTTTGGTGAGAAATAGAACGTCGGGCTTCAGGTCATCTAGCAAGAGATTGATTTCCGTTGAATGTTTAGAGAGGAAACGACAGTTCAGCAGTAAGAATTTCTGTGGAGGACAAGGAGCGGGGATCTCCTTCCTGCAAGGCTGAAAGCTAAAACTACACATAGAGCAGCTAGAGTGGGCGAGGGCAACGTCCATGGAGTGCAGACAGTTGCCATTGAGATCTCCTTTTAGGGCTATAAGTGACTGGGTGCTGTAACAGAGAATGATGGGGGAGCCAACAGGGGTCGTGGCCCCTGGACCCGGCCGGGCGCGGACGGGCGCAGACGGGCTTGCCTTTGGCGCGCCAACGGCGCGCCCGCTGCACGCGTCCACTGCGCACATGATTTGGCATCAGTTTATGTAGCCAGGCAACGCGGGAGTTCGAGCGCTACCTGACCCGGAAGTAGCCTGCCCCACGAGAAACTCCACGCAGCCCTCCGCTCAACAGCACTTGCCGAGTCGGACCGGAGCTAAGGAGAACTCGGGGGAGGAGGAGTCACGTTCTCAGGATGTGCAAAGTGCAAAAGAGCAGGTAAACAGCAGCAGCGTGCGTTAAAATGTGCACAGGAGAAGAATACAGTACAATTCAGTTCTATGATAAAAGTTTTTAAAAGATCGGTTTTTAAAAGTAATCAAGTACCAGTTAGGCAGTTAGCGAAAGAACCTCTTGCTCAGGCTCTACACGCGTCCGCTGCGCGCATGATTTGGCATCAGTTTATGTAGCCAGGCAACGCGGGAGTTCAAGCGCTACCTGACCCGGAAGTAGCCTGCCCCACGAGAAACTCCACGCAGCCCTCCGCTCAACGGCACTTGCCGAGTTGGACCGGGGCTAAGGAGAACTCGGGGGAGGAGGAGTCACGTTCTCAGGATGTGCAAAGTGCAAAAGAGCAGGTAAACAGCAGCAGTGTGCGTTAAAATGTGCACAGGAGAAGAATACAGTACAATTCAGTTCAATAATAAAAGTTTTTAAAAGATCGTTTTTTAAAAGTAATCAAGTACCAGTTAGGCAGCTAGCGAAAGAACCTCTTGCTCAGGCTCTACACGCATATCACTACCAGCAGTGCCCAGACATATGAGGGGTGGGTGCATATCACTCCCAGCAGTGCCCAGACATATGAGGGGTGGGTGCATATCACTCCCAGCAGTGCCCAGACATATGAGGGGTGGGTGCAGAGGACTCCCAGCAGTGTCCAGACATATGAGGAGTGGCTGCATATCACTACCAGCAGTGGACAGAGACATGGGGGTGTGTACATCATGATCAGATGAGCACAACTCCATGGGTGTATGTACGCATCCCTAACTTTGGACAATGATGATAGTGCCATAACAACACATCACTGACAGCAGTGTCCCACTCCCATGAGGATGGATGTCTTCCCCCCACTGCATGACACACCACATGTGGGTATGAGGACAAATGACACATGCATACCCACCCCTGGCGGATGCAGCACAATACACACACTGAGATCATGTCACTAGACTGTATAGTCATGTTAAAGCCTACTAAACTAAGAGAGCCAAAGGGAACACACACTGTCACGCACATTCCAGGACTGATAGGAATGTACAGGTGCTGGGACAGCCACCAAGTTGTTGTCTCCCATGGAAGGAATAGGGAGGACTTCCCACAGATACAATGCCCACAATTGTGAGTCAGGTGAACAAATACCCTGCGGAACAAGTACCATATGTGTGCCAGGCTGGGAGTACACACATGCATAGTGCGAAAAAGGGACAATTTCTACATGAAGGCATGGCAACATACTCCATACACAAGTACAGTGACTACCAAGGATAGCACAGACGATGCAGCCGGAGACATTGATGAGCAGGCATGGCCATAGTTGAAGGGATCCGTCACCCACAAAGGAAATGTAGACACAGGTTCAGCACAACAATTGTGCAACTCCCTGCAGGGAAGATGTCAGGTGCCACAGAGGAAGGAACACTTCTTGGGACAATGTCTCCAACTACAAAGAGCATACACGACCAAATATTCTTTTCTGATACCTTGTGATGGCATGCAGATACCAGGGTCCACCCCATGAGCAGCAGACTGCAACTTTTCCCAGACACCTAACACATGATCACCACCCCAACTCATGGAGCATCAGCACCAACATCAATACCTGAAAACCAATCCTGGTCAAAGGAAAAACAAAATGCTTTATTCAGCATTAAATTAAAAGGTATAAAAGGACAATATTTACAAAGGCCATAGGCCACTCCAGATGCGAAGACCTGGGGGGGGACACATGTCCACGCGTTTCCCCGAGCTTGCCTGCACATACTAAACCTCTGGTTCAGCGACTGGGGGGGTATCATGTGGGGAAGGACCAGGCACTGCAGAGACAGGGGGGGGAAGGGTAGGTGTTGTGGGTGCAGGGACGGACGACTCCACCACAGGGGGTGTGTCAGCACCAAAGGTGGCGGTTAGCATGGCGCTGCACACATCCGCAAGCTCGGCCAGCATCTCCCCTGCACCCGAAGGAACCACAGGCCCCAAGGAGGGGGGGGTCGGAGAGATGGGTTGCAGCACTGCTGGGGGAGGTGGTGGACGGGGGGGGACTCAACTCTCCTACCCGTGGAGTGCCTTGCCCGTTTGCGTGATGGTGAACCAGTGGGGTTGAGGCCCAGCACAGCCAAGTATGTCTCCTTCTCAGGAGTGTGGACTGTGTGGCAGGGGAGCCGAGGGGAGTGACATTGGAGGGACTGGGGAGTGAGGCATGCGGACTCCAACTGTGGCTGCGTGTCTGCCTGTGTGCCCTAGACCCAGTGAGTGTGCCTTCTTCCCCCTGAGTGTGGGTGACAGGAGGTGTGCGCTTGCCCTTCCCTGTTGGTGTGCTGCCTGTGTCTGGTGGGGTGCGTGGCTGGGAATGTCTGGGTGTGCTTGGGACAGGCATGGGAGTGGGAAGTGTGGATGGTGCAGGGGTAGGGGGGGACAAAGCACTGCAGGAGACTCACTGCTGCCGTCAGTGACGAGTCCATGGACCTCAGCAACATCCGTTGGTCAGACATCGCTGATGACATGCCCTCCATGTACGACTCCATCTGTGTCAGCAGCCTGGTGTGGCCATGGTGGACAGTCAGGATCGATGTCTGCCCAACCTGCAACTGCCGCTGAATGTCCACAGACTCGGCAGTGAGGGCAGCAGGGGAGACAGGGGCAGGGGGTGCGGTGCCTGGCATGAAGGAGACACGTTGTTGCCCTACACGGACAGAAGGAACCCGAGCAAGTGGGAGGGTGGTGATGGGAATGGAGGTGGCGGTGACAGTTTTAGTGCTGCTGCCAGCTGTTGGAGCAGCCTCCGCCCCCTCAGGGAGCTCAGCCTCGGACCCGTCAGCGTCGTAGTCGGTGTTGGTACTAGACAGGTCCTCCGCCTGACTCCCCTTGCCCTCCGTGCCACTTGATTCCGCCGACTCCCCAGCAGTGGTGGCACCGGTGCTCGATCCCTCCTCCTGGTCCGTGCAGGTGTCTCCCTCGGTGTCCCCCGATGATGCTGTGTGCAAGGTGTAGAGACATGAAATAATCAGTCACCTGTGTACATCTGACACATGAGTCCAAACATAATAGGTCACAGTGCATATCAGGAAATGCATCATGAGTAACATCTAGAATACTCCGCACATATGTAAGCCATGCACTCCCCAGTTGGTTCACCCACCATGCCACCTGATAAAATGAACATCAGGACACAACTGCAAATAACTTGATATCCAATTATACAGAGAAGCTAGTGTCTGTGAACAGTGGAGCACAGCCAGACTATGAAGGCATGCCACCTCTTGTTCACTGTGAAAGAAACAGTATTGGTGCACCCAAGGCCAAATAACAGACGCCAATGCTGAAGGTGTCCCCACACTCAGAGACCTGTGACTACTTAGTAAATCCTAAAGAAATACATTGTGATCCCTTGGGAATCACAACACTTTACACAATTGACATGTTTGGAATGTGTGAATGTGCCACTTTTGGAACAGAACACATATGTGCCTGGATAACAGAAGTCACACAAGGAGGTGCACACAAAGCTACTTTTACACAGTCATTGTATGAGCTGCCAGCCTAATGCAAATAAGCCACTGGTAACAAGAAATGTGGTATCAGGAAGTGCATATACATGGCACCACGGTGGTCTGGATGACTTGACACCCGTAAGTTGGTATCAGCAATAACCGAGGACTAACCCAAATGCAACCACACTGTGGGAACATGTATATGGATAATCTCTAATCAATTTCATTACAGAACTGTACCTTTGTTTTAAACGTGCCAGCGTGTCCCCTAAAAGTGTAAAGGTGGTTTCTTGTGCACTTCCTTGGGAGACATCTGTCATGCAGGCACATTATTGTCCTTCACAACAAAATATCAAAGTCAAGCATATAAACTATTGGGACATGTTGACAAGTGTAGTCAGTGCCAAGGTACAAGACATCTTGACTAACAACTTGAATCATGCCACCTGTCACATGGCCATCCGTACCATGATGACACAGTTGGCAACACATCTGACCCACTACCTGTCATGTGGAGTGGCACACATGTCCAGACACAGGACAATGCATTAGCTAATGGCCCTGCAATTGTGTCGGAATAAGGAGCACCTGCACTGAGGAGACACATTCATGGGAACCAAGAATGTCCACACAGATGTCAGCACACACATACCAAACTACGTAGCATCTGGAGCACACACCGGTGCCAAAAATGGATGAGCAGGAAACATGTCTTTTAACTTTTGACACATGCTGCAAAGCACATACATTACCCCCTGCACAACATGCCTGGGTCACTGCACGTAGAGTGTCTGTCCAGACAATTATCACACACAGGTCAGACCTGGCAAGGAGACATAAGGTTTGTACATGTAGGCCTTGCCTGCACAAACCCCCCCTACCTGAGACAATGTGATTCAGACAGAGCAAGTACTTACTAGGCCTGGGCGAAGCACTACGCTACGCTCGCGTAGTTTGCGAAGTTCGCGCTACTTCGCACTACGCGAACTGCACGTAGCACAGTGCGAACACGCGTAGCGTAGTGTTGCGTAGTGCTGCGGTCATTTTTTGCTTGCTCGCGGTCCTCAACGTCAAGTTGGCGACTGCGAGCAAGCAAAATGATATCCCGGCGAGACTTTTTCCTTGTTCGCGATCGCGAGCATGGAAAATAAACCTCCCGGCGAGATTCCCAACGCGAGGAGGTCAGGTTTCTCATTGCGAGGGGTCGCGTATGCTCGCGACCGCTCGCGATGAGAAACTACCAGTTCGCGTTGAGAAAGCTGCCGCTCGAGTAAAAATCTACTCGAGCAGCAGAAAACTACAGCTCGCACTGTGCAAGATGCCATTTTCAATGATTGCACAGTGCCGGTTGCTTGTCCGCACTGTGCAATCATTGAAAACAACATCTTGCACAGTGCGAACATGTTACTACGCAGTTTGCGAAGTGCTACGCGTAGCTCGCGTAGTGCGAACTTCACTTTGCGTAGCTTCGCGAAGTGCTACTTCGCGAACTACGCCCACCCTTAGTACTTACACCTCTTAATCTGGGATGGACAAAATGTGCATCAAGAACTCCTATATGTACTCAACATCACCTCGTGAGGCTGACCACACATATTTGTGTAAAGCAACCATCAACAGATAGTAGTACATAGACACACAGGCACTGCCCAGTGTGAGGATGCACAAGCCTAATGGGATCAGCATGGACAGTGGAGACATGTAGCACACTTTACGTAAATACAAATGAGGCCATGGAACAATGCCACAGAGGCCAACCTATGATGAACACACAGTGAATGGGCACAGTGTTTGATGCCACACATGATTCCTAGGAAAAGGTGTCTCAGGGGATTGGAGTGGGCACACTGCTCCATGGTCCTGGAATGATCTGACTGTAACAGGAGCAACCGTCCCGGCACTATGCATATCTCCCACTCATGCACATAATGTCTGAGGCCACTACATCGGTCATGCATGCTGCAAGTCTGTTTATTTGAAACCTCACAATCCTATGTTGAGACTCAGGACAGTGCCAACAATTATGGACCCCCAAATGAGTGAACAGGACAGGGCACAGGCAAGGTACCAACACATGTCACAGACCACCCCAACCCATGATGCTGAAAGCAGAGTGCACCTTGATTAACTTGCCGCCTAGATGACCATGTGCAATAGTGATTACACACAGACCAGGGAACACATGTCAAGGAGGGGAAGGGAGGAAGAACAGCACCGGTTGACTTGGGGGAACAGGATATGCACTGCACATATAAACCCTGGCACTGTATCCAGGCGAATGAGCATTTCCAAAAGCTGGTGACACACAACAAACACACATGTACCTAACCCCTTCCTGTTGCTGTCTCTCCTGAAACCGCCTATCCATCTCAGGGAAGACCACCGCCAGGACACGCTTCATTTGGTGGGTCAGGCGCCGGTGCCCGCCGTGGGGGCGTGGTGGTGAGTCCCCCAGCAGGACCCAGACAATTCTCCTGGTCCAGCACCGGATGTCCTGCCAGCGTTTCCTCACTTGGGGCAGGCGCCGACTGTGACCCTCCACCGTATTCACGGCCCTGACGGCCCTCTTCCAAATTCTCCCCTTCTGGTAGGCGGTTACCTATGAGGATGACAAAGTGAGACTACATCACTACACCTGCTCCATGTCACAGAGACACACATTTTAACATCATTGATTTGTTGAACAGGGCATAGTATGCTGCCAACTAATAGCACCTTTGTCATCGGGACATTCGCCTCTGTGTAAGCGCCAATGCACTACATGGCATTGAAAGTACACAGGTGCCATGAGGGGTTCGACACACTCCCTGATCACGGCACACACTGTGCATTACAAGCAACACAAGGCTGATGGCCAGCACCTCCAAGCAGTCACATGCCCCAGGCCACTGACGCAACCTCAGCAGAGTACACAGACACACACAGACACAGATCTTTCACCTGCCATTGGCAACAGCGGATACAAACCTCACTCTGCACATGTGCCACTTTCCTGGGGGGTGTCACAGGCGTGGGGCTAGCCCAGCAAGTTAGACACACAGCATGGCTTCCTTCTCACATCAGATGGGTAGAGCATATGCCTCCTCCATGCAGTTGTGGTGCAACACTCCACATAGACACTCACCCACATGACAAGGACCATTCACACACATAAATGTCCAGGGGGTGTACACATCATTTGGACACTCTCACCACAGCTCCACTCAACTCACACACATCTGTGGGTACAGTCACCTGTCACACCGGGGGGGACCACTGATTCACCTCAGGACTATAAAACAAGAATGCCCAAGAGGATTAGCCACGCTGAATGTGCCATGCACCATGCAGTGAATGTCACAGTAAGCACAATGCAAGTGAGGAGTGCACACATGAACCACATCATGCTCTGCATGAGAGACATAAGCCATTTCCCCCTCGCTGGGACCCACTCTAAACAACAGTGCATGTCTGTCACACCTGGACACAATGCCAGAAATGACAGTCACAAAAAAGGGGCACAGTCAAAGCTAGTGGAGTCAGCACTCACCTGCTCCCCTGGTCTCCCATACAGGCTGGGGTACTGTGGGAGGATGACGTCCAGCAATGCCTCATTCTCTTCCTGTGTGAATGGCTGGGCCCTCTCCACAGACCTGGACATGTTGACAGAGGAAGCAATGACAGCAGCAGTGGTGTCCAATGACTTGTTGTGCAGGCAAGTGCCCTCTCATGGGTTCTGCCTGACTTATATCTGCCTTGCTGGCCTATTTCATTTACAGGAGTACAGAGTGATTGGTCAGACTCATTTGCATCCTACGTTTCCTCCAATCCCTTTAAACATACTCTAGTGACAGCATTAGCATCTTTCAAATTTGCAGCAGCATGTCAAGTCAATAAACGCTTTGCAACAATGTATAATGTGGCCAACTGCTTTTTCCAGCCCACATGATGGAAAATTTTGATCTTGGAACTCGGTATCCATGACAACCAGCATGCATTGAGGCCCTAATACTTGTCTCTTATGTGTCCCCATTGTAATTTTAAAATCCCCACACAGGTACGGTGCGTTTCACACGTACCCCTAGGGCACCACTACTATAGTGATACGGCCCGTACACGTGCGTGTACGGGTCGTATCCCTATAGTAGTGTTGGCGTAGGTGTACGCCATAGTGATACGGCCCGTACACGCGCGTGTACGGGTCGTATCCCTATAGTAGTGTTGCCGTAGGTGTTCGCCATAGTGATACGACCCGTACACGCGTGTGTATGGGCCGTATCACTATGGCGTACACCTACGCCAACACTACTCTAGGGATACGACCAGTGTGTACACGTACGTGTACTACGGTAGTACGCGTACGTGTACGACCAATGTGTACACCTAGGTGTACACACTGGTCGTACAAGTATGTGTACACACTGGTCGTATCCCTATAGTAGTGTTGGCGTAGGTGTACGCCATAGTGATACGGCCCGTACACGCACGTGTACGGGTCGTATCACTATGGCGTACACCTACGCCAACACTACTATAGGGATACGACCAGTGTGTACACGTACGTGTACGACCAGTGTGTACACCTAGGTGTGCACACTGGTCGTACACGTATGTGTGTACGGTCCGTACACACACCGTACTCCTACCCAAATCCAATATAGTGATACGACCGTACACACGCCCTCAGAGCGTGTGTACGGTGCGTTTCACAGCTTACACTGGTGATAGGAGGCGCACAGGAAAGGAATGGAGGTGTCAGACTCACACAAGGCTGTACATAAAGTCATTGTCAGTGCAGTCCTTCATGTGCAGGACCTAGGTGTGTCAGGCAATGATGTGGCACATGTCTCCTCATGTTTTTGCACAATAGATGTGTGGTGACCTGTGTACACATGTCATGATGTGTGATGGGGCACTATGTTGCACACTTCCCCTTCACACTTTTGCACATGTCTGCATGTAGTACAAACGTGTCAAGCACTGCATCACTGGTATGGCACAGTCCCCAACACCCACAACTGTCCCCTGATGCCAGGTACATGACATCTAACTACCATCGTGCCACTATGTGACTATGTCATGGGTGTGTCATGTGTTCCCATGAGCTTGCTGTTGGTGTTCCGTCAACTGCATCTGCTGTTGCTGCATCCAACATGTGTCTGTGTGTAGATGGGCATGGCACACAATTACGCACACCATGACACATGTGGAATCCCACGAAACGTGTGTCTGTATGCGTCAAACATGGTATTTCGACCTGAGGACATATCTGCGTTGTTTTAATGTCTGTGTTATGAGTTTTGACATGTACCCCTTCATGGCAATGTGTGTGATCTGTAATTTTTAAATGACATGTGACCTGTGCGTCTAGCTTGCCGCAAGCTGTCTGAATGAGATAACATCCTTCTAATGCAGATATGTGGATGTATGTCACTCCTGTAATGTGTCTGGCTGTTCACTTGCACTGTGCCACAGCTAGTTTCATATTTATTCAACAACAAGAGCACCCATATACGGTCGGCCTGGGACCATGGGAATCATGTAATTATAAACAACAAGGGTCCCTAGGAGCAGGTAAGATAGGGAAGGGGATAAATAAGGACCCGATCAGTGCTTATTTTCATAGACTTGTCCAGCCGGACAGTGGTCATAAGTTTTTACTGATATAGTAATTAAGCGGCAGTATACAGAACAAATTCTCAAAGTTGGACACAAGCCTGTGACCCGTACATTTTAAATAGGGAAAAAACATACATAACAAAAAAGGTTCAGGCAAAGAGTTGTTTGTTACAATTGGGCAAGAAATCGCGGATGAACTTTAACAAACAATACAAAAAACAACCTTATGTATAGAACATATTATCATTAGAGACATATAGGGTGTGTACTGGTGTCGACGGCGTTTCGATCCTATTAACGCAGTATTAGGATCATCATCAGGACAACATAAATAGTTAGCTAGTTTCATGGCATGTCATGCAGACCTTGACAATCAACGTTTGTAGCTGCCTCTTAGTAGGAGTATCACCTGGCAGCCATACGTGTCCTGGATGTATTGCACAGACCAGACCCTGTATTTAGCAGATGTGTATTCGCTGTTTAACATGTGCTCAGTACATTGACATTGGTATTGTAATGTACTCAATCTTCGTTATTCCTTCCAAATTTCTGCAGGGCACCGCCTCTCCCCCGACCAATGCCAGACTTGGGTGCCATGAGGGAACGTGACTGCATACGCCGTTACAGATTCACCCAACAGTTAATTGAGGACCTGAGAAACAGGCTGGCAGCACACCTCCAACCGCGACACAGTTATTCTACTGCGCTGACCCCCAAGATGAAGGTGATGGTAGCCCTAAATTTTTTTGCCACCGGTACGTTTCAATTCACCATAGCTGATGTGGGTGGCATGTCCCAGACCATGTTCAGCCGTGCCCTGCATGATGTTTTAGAAGCCATGTTGGAGCACCTGGATGAATTCATCCATTTTCCAACTCGTGAGCAGTTGACAGGTATCAAGGGTGAGTTCCATGCCCTGGGAGGGATGCCCCATGTAATTGGGTCCATTGATGGGACACATGTGGCTTTGGTACCACCACAGGCACAGGAGGTAGCCTATCGAAACCGAAAACATTATCACTCCATCAATGCCCCTGTGGTGTGTCTTGCTAACATGCTGATTTCCCATGTCTGTGCACGTTTTCCAGGGTCAGCACACGATGCCTACATCATGAGGCGTAGCAGGGTGCCAGAAATGATGCTGCGGCTACACAACAAACGAGCATGTCTTGTTGGTGGGTATACTCTGTTTGTCCTGTATTTAGCGGTATCTTTGGATGTTACGGCATCTCCTGACCCACTTCTTTACATGATGTTTCCATGTAGGGGACTCTGGCTATCCCAACATGCCATGGCTGGTGACGCCTCTCCGCAACCCCAGAACAGCTGCAGAGCACCGTTACAACAACGCCCATGGGCAGACCAGGCGAGTGATTGAGAGGACGTTTGGCCTCCTGAAGAGCCGATTCCGGTGCCTCCACAAGACAGGCGGGTCCCTCCCATATGCACCGGTGAAGGTCTGCAAAATCTTCCTCGTGTGCTGCATGCTGCACAACATGGCAGTGGAGAAAGCTGTGCCACTCATCCTGGATCCCGATGAGCAGGAACATCTACCCGTGGAGGATGAAGGCCTTGGTCGCGAGGCAAGTGAGGAGGAGGAGGAGGACATCCGGAGTCAGCTCATACGCAACTTCTTCTCATAATGGTGAGTCCCTGGGTCTGAGTGTGCATGCTTGGAGCCTTGTGTGGCATGTGTTGCAATGTGTGTGTCCAGCTGACTGTATGCTAAGTGACTTAGAGGTGTGTTCTGATGTGTCACTCGAGTGATGATGTCATTCCACACATTTTAGTTGACACACACAGTTTTCAACTAGCATGGTGTCAACCTTATTCATGTAGAGTACATTACCATGCATGCGGATGACTATCTTTTCCCTGACTTCTTGTGTGTCTGTCATCCCCAGGTAGTTGCGCATGCTGTCTGCTCGTGGCATCGTTGTGCTCCTGCTATTTCTCATGAGTATTGCAACGTGTGCTGAATCAGCGTTACATGCACGGACATGGTGAGATGTCTCCTTTGGGTAAGGATTGCAGCAAGCAATTTTGGGTGTGGTAGTTGTTTGGAATGTGTGGGCACTGCTCCTGTGCAGGTTTTGTTACTATGCATACATGTCGATTCACCATAGGGCACATGACATGTAGCATGACTCACATGAATTGATAGTCACACTTCGTGACAGTCATCTGTAATGGGATTGTGGATTGTGATGAAGGCATCAATGTGTGTAAAACTTCCCTCTGAAACATACGGGATGCTACGAGTGGACATAGTGTGGGACATCCCCATAAGAGGCTCAATGGGGAATTGCAGCCTCTCCGTGTGCAGCAGGGGATGTTTGGCTCACCCCCTTCACTTGTGTGCCAGTCCAGTGGATTAACAGCATCTGTGGTGCGAAGGGGGTGTCCAGTGTAGGTCCCACATGTTCATCCAAAAGACCTGTGAGTCTGTTCATATTGATGCATTTCCATAGGTGTGAGCCTTAGTAATAAAGGTGTTCCTCACCCTCCAAGGTGCCTCATCTCTGTCAATGCAGGTCTCTTGCCACTGTGCATGCGGCATCTCTGGCATAGTTGTCAAAGATTGTGCTTGTGAGTCTATGTGTAGATTAGCAACCTGCATGCTGTTCTTCATGTATTTTATTCTCTATTGTGCATGGAGTCCATGGCTGTGTATGTGTTTTGGCATGTTGGTCCCCACAACGGGCCGTCAACACCTGCTGAGGGTGTGTTTCCTGTGTGCAGCTCGGCCTTCAGTTTCATGATCCGGTGTCAGTCATCTTTTGTGATTGTGCATCCTTTGTCTCTGGGTGTGCCATGGAAAACCGGACACTCCTTCCTTTACATACACCTGTTGCAGTAGTCCTTTCTGACATCCTAGTCTTTGTGTGGAACTTGTGGCATAGTTTCCAGGACATGCCGCCTGCTGTTGCAGCCCCTGCAGCAAGGGCACACGAAGTTTCCGGATTTGGCAACACACATACATCAAAGATGCTCCTCCCTTCCTCCCTCAACCCATTCATTTGGCTGTCATCAGCTTGTCTGTGCCACATTTGCAGCCACGCGGTGCCAAAGGCTGGACCATCTGCACATGCAACGTGCACATTGCACGACCCTTAGGTCCTTGCATGACCCACATCACACTACAGTCTGATGTTGCAGAGACCCTCCAAGCAATGTCCATCCACAAATCTCCCGCCTGCACTCAGGCATACACTAAGTCCACACACAACACCTTTGCATGATGAGTGTGCAACTCCGACTGCCTACACATCGCTGCCACGCCTTCCAGGCCCTGTCACACCAACCAGGTCATGTCCCTCCTACTCCCCACTGGCTCTGTACCCCAGCAAGGCCATGGGAGTGGGACTCAAGGCTTCTGCATGTAGTATGGTGTCATCGTCAGGCACATGGCACAGGTATCATCTCTCAGCGTGTCAATCTACAATGTGTCCAGGACCCCCCTCTCCACCATCACATGCGCACGGCACCTCATCATCAACTCATATGCCATTGACAGCCAGGTGCTCCTCACCCTCACCAAGGACGCAGACATTGCCAGTTCCAATATTCAAGATTGCATGACATCCATTGATGAATGGCTGAACATCAGCCACCTGAGGCTGGACTTGTACAGGACTGAGGTCAACATCTGAGGATTTTCCCCTTACAGCTGGGTCAACTGCTAGTGTCCCACCTGCAAGAGCCTTGCACAAGCACCCAGTGTTCACGCACACAAGATGGTGTGCATCATGGATTGCTTGCTCACATTTGCCATGGTAATCTCCAGCATCTGTGCCTCAGACTGCAACACCCTCTGCATTATGCACATGATCCCCAGATAGATCCACTCCAAGGAAAGACGGACCATCCCCCAGGTCCACGACAACATCCGTGTCAAATACTGCCCTGCCCTCTACGGAGCAGCCACATCCAAACTCCCGGGAAACTTGTCCACATCTGGGGTGCATCTGCACACCTCAGCTTCAACATCCCGCGCCCCAGCCACATCACAGTCCAGCAGAGATAGCTGCAATGGATCACTGTGTGCTGCAGGATGACCTTCAGAATCCCCACCCACACTCAGGAGGCAGGCCACAACCCCGACCCAAAACCAACCTTGTACCACTGTCATCCAAGACCCCGTAGTGCCATCTCCGTGCATCCAACCTTGACCTGCCCACCATTCTTCACATCCACCGTACTCCAGCATGCAGGACATAGTTCTCCCACCTGGGAACACATACCTGGGACTCACTCCCCAGGAACCTCCGAATGAGGCATGACCTCTACGCCTTAATGATACTCTTCCAAATAGGTCTGTCCGCTCAGTATTGCAAGCCCTCCCTCAGCAGCTTGAGGCCATCACAGGAGAGTATTGTGCTCCATGTCTGCATTGAATGATACATTGTGACCCATGTGTGTCCTGTACCAGACTCACATCCCAGGGTATGGATGGGTGGAGTTAGTTCAACACTCAGGCATAGTTTGACATTTACACACACATATGTTGTGAACTAATGCAAAATGACAGCAACATCTCATGACAAAATAAAGTTTTTATTTATGGTGGGGTACGTGTTTTGGTAGATGAACTAAGGTGCTCTACCGGGTGCATAGAATCCAAAGTTCACAGGGGGAGATGGTATCCTTTGCTTTGGAAGTCATCAGAGTCCAGAACACAGTGTTGGTCATCATTGGTCAGACTGTGACCAGCAAGTCCATGTGGCAGAGAATGTCATTGGATGAGGTGCCGCTGTTGCGCCAGAGGGCCAGGTGCCAGGCCAGGTGACCTGGGAGATGTGTATGGTCCGCTGACTCTCACGGTGTTTTCCGTGGACGACCCACCTTCCTAGGGGGACCCTCACATGCAGGCCATGACGATGTCTGTGATGCTCCGTCGGACGAATCCTCCTCCTCCTCCCTCCCTGTGGCTGGTGGTGGTCTTCGCCTTGTGGTACAGGGAGGGTTGCCCATGTTGTCGGTGATCCGACGGAGTGAACGACTCATGTCCGTTTGCACCGCCAGGAGCTCAGCCTGTCTTGCCTCCATCCGTCCTTGGTGTTGTTGTTGACTGGCATGTTGCTCGGCCTGCAGGTTCTTCATCTCGTCGAGGGTCCCCTTCATCTCTGTGAGGCTCGCCGCTACCTGGCTGTTGCCCCTGGTGTCACGCCGGTATGTGTCCAGGATGTGGCATATGTGTGACATACCGGTTCCCCCAGCTGGCTGGTGAGATTCACGCCTCTGCCTGCCTCCACTCCCACCACCCCTGCCCACACGAGCCTGGCCTGCCGTTGTGGGCACATCAGGTCTACGGGACCCCTGAGGGATGGCATTTGCGGGGTTGTCTGCCTCCTCCTGGGTGCCCGGAGAACCTTGTCCCTCCTGGTCAGACTGGCTGTGTTGTTCAGTGCGAGCAGGGCTCCTGGGTGTCTCCTGGGATGTGGCAGGAATGGGGGTGGGGGTTGGCACAGATGTACCGGACGCAGGTGCTGCAGGGGCTTGGGCACCAGAGGGGCCAGGTTGGTCGGGGTCATCCACGGAGTGGTGAGAGTCATCGCTGCCGGTGGGATCATCTTCACGCTGAGCCTGGGACTGTGATTGTTCCCCCCCATTGTTGGGGGGAGGTCCATGACGTTGCCCTGTGTGTGAGAGAGAGACAATGTTAATGCTGTTTCATGCCACATCCATGTTTCAGACATACTCAAGTTGTCACAGTTCATCCAGGTAGTTGGATGTGCCTAGCATTCCTCTGAATGTCCACTTGGCGATGGGTATGTTGCGGGGGACAGATTGATATGTTCTCTTGAGTGTTTGACCTGTTGAATTTTGGCTAGGATGCTTATTTGGCTATGGATTGGTCTTGTTGTGTCACATGTCCATTGTGAGTGTGGGTAAATCCGTTGCCTGCCCCGGGGGTGTGTGCTTGTGTAAGGGGATGTGTGTGACCGGGCCTGCTGTTGGGTATAGTGTGATTTGTCATTGGGTCTCACAGGTGATGTGTCTGTCCCCTCATGGTGCTTGCTGGCATGTCAGTGAGTGTGAGTTCCTGTGCTAGATATCTGAGCTTGTGGAGTTGGTGTTTGAGTGTACAGTGGTCACAGGAGGGCCTTGTGCTGCATACAGCAGGGCCAAGTGTCAGCTACCTTGTCAGTACTTTGCCAGTCCCTGTGCATTGGGCATGGTGCATGGGTATGTACCTAGGCCATATGGGCTGAGGGCATTGGTGTCTGCTTCTGAGTTGCACAATGTGTTGTGTGAGCCCCACCCTCCCAGCATCCCGGACATCCAGTCTTGGGTTTCTGGTTGGTGTGGCCTGGGACATGGCATTGCCTTTATTTGTGAATGGGGCATGGAGACGTTAGTGGCATGAGCGTGGTTTTTGAGTGTGGTTGTGTGCGGTGAGGGCTTGGGGGAATTTGCGTGCCTTTGGTGTATTTGTGGTGTGGATGTCATTCCCCCCCTGTTCCGGGAGTTTTTTGTGTACTCACCAGGCTCTGCGACTCCTTCGACTCTGTGTACTCCCACCGGCGGAAGCATGGCCATCACCTTCTCCTCCCAGGTATGGTAATGTACGGGTCTACGGGGCAGCCCACCTCCAGTGATGTTACTCTGGGCATATTCCTCGTTCATTTTCCTCTTGACTACCCTGCGCAGATCGTACCACCTGGCTTGGCATTCATGCCTGGTCCTTCGGATGGGCGCAACAGCATTCACCTTATCGACGATCCTCTGCCACAGGCTAGTTTTTTGGGCTATGCTGGTCTGTCTGACCAATGTTCCAAACAGCTGTGGCTCGACTCTGATGACTTCGTTGACAAGGAGGTCCAGCTCCGCCCTTGTGAACTTTGGATTCTTTTTTTTTTTTTTTTTCACAATGAGCAACTGTTCTAGAAGAGTAGAAGATAATAGTCATCCGTTGTGGTGGAGAAATCTTCCAAAACCCAACTGTCAGATGGAATATCAAAGATATTGAAGTAAAAGCCTCACTCACATAATAGTGACATGCTTCATCATAGGCTATTACTCCACACCCAGAGAAGATGGTACTCTCCGGGCGGACTCAACCAAAGATATACTGGGAGTTCTTAGATAAGTGGGTACTGGTTAAGCAGGGAACCAGATTCTAATTAAAAATACCTACGAGTATCCCTTCACTCAATTCTTTATTCTCGGGTACTCTTGGTATTGCTAAAAACTTCGTGATGGGGTTATTTTGAATCAAATTTGATTCAAATGTACCCTCGATTTGCTGCCAACATGTTTCGGCCCTATAGCTAGCCCAGTCGGGTCTGGGGGCCTTCGTCAGGGCGATAAATATACTTTTCTTTTATATATCCCTGCCGTGTGTCCATGCACGTTTTTACATGCACCCCGAGAGTGAGGCCTACTGCACTCACCTTTGCGTGTTTGTATTCCGACGCCAGTAGTTTTTCTATTAAAAATATCAAACAAAAACAATTAGACATTTATATTATATAAACTTATCGTAACTGCTGATGTGCCTATATAGTGCTCTTATCTTCTACTGTGAAGGTGGACTATGCGTGCACCACCTACCTCAGTGCTCACTTAGTTGTGGCAATGTGGATTAGAGTAGAATTTGTATAATCCAAAATAATTATTTTGTGCCAATTCCCTATACTCTACACACCACACTACGTGCTCTATAAAACTGGGATTTTTTTAAAAAACGTGACTTATATTCGGCATCACTGTTGTGTCAGTTCGGGTCCGTACCCGGTACCGCGCTCTCTTTTGTCTAGGGACATTAGTCCCACGTGGTGTATAGCATTCGTTCATCGTTTTTCGGTATCCAGGTGCTATGGTGTTTCTATTTAGACTTCACAGTCTAAGTGTATATCTAGGTATTTAACCAACGTGAAGGGAAATTTATCTATCCAATCGTGCGTTTATTTAAAAACAATCTATAGAACACAACATCGTTGTTCCTCACCTACTGGGAGATGCCTACTTGCACCATGCAGATCTCATATGTAGGGGTGATCTCTTGTAGTCACACACTAAATCGAAAAAACAAAGAATGAAACGTGTTGTCGCATATACAGATGCTTCTCGTATATTGGCTTTCTGACGCATCATGTCTGTTCGTAGTTTTAGTGCCTACTACCCATGGCTAATGTTAGCTAGGCTCGTGCTTGTTTCTCAAGCTTCATGTATTTCAAGAGTTATATCTACATTCCTCTTATCTGTGTCTCTCTCTTTACCCAATCCCTTTCTGGATAGTAGGCACTAAAACTACGAACAGACATGATGCGTCAGAAAGCCAATATACGAGAAGCATCTGTATATGCGACAACACGTTTCATTCTTTGTTTTTTCGATTTACTGCATGGTGCAAGTAGGCATCTCCCAGTAGGTGAGGAACAACGATGTTGTGTTCTATAGATTGTTTTTAAATAAACGCACGATTGGATAGATAAATTTCCCTTCACGTTGGTTAAATACCTAGATATACACTTAGACTGTGAAGTCTAAATAGAAACACCATAGCACCTGGATACCGAAAAACGATGAACGAATGCTATACACCACGTGGGACTAATGTCCCTAGACAAAAGAGAGCGCGGTACCGGGTACGGACCCGAACTGACACAACAGTGATGCCGAATATAAGTCACGTTTTTTTAAAAAATCCCAGTTTTATAGAGCACGTAGTGTGGTGTGTAGAGTATAGGGAATTGGCACAAAATAATTATTTTGGATTATACAAATTCTACTCTAATCCACATTGCCACAACTAAGTGAGCACTGAGGTAGGTGGTGCACGCATAGTCCACCTTCACAGTAGAAGATAAGAGCACTATATAGGCACATCAGCAGTTACGATAAGTTTATATAATATAAATGTCTAATTGTTTTTGTTTGATATTTTTAATAGAAAAACTACTGGCGTCGGAATACAAACACGCAAAGGTGAGTGCAGTAGGCCTCACTCTCGGGGTGCATGTAAAAACGTGCATGGACACACGGCAGGGATATATAAAAGAAAAGTATATTTATCGCCCTGACGAAGGCCCCCAGACCCGACTGGGCTAGCTATAGGGCCGAAACATGTTGGCAGCAAATCGAGGGTACATTTGAATCAAATTTGATTCAAAATAACCCCATCACGAAGTTTTTAGCAATACCAAGAGTACCCGAGAATAAAGAATTGAGTGAAGGGATACTCGTAGGTATTTTTAATTAGAATCTGGTTCCCTGCTTAACCAGTACCCACTTATCTAAGAACTCCCAGTATATCTTTGGTTGAGTCCGCCCGGAGAGTACCATCTTCTCTGGGTGTGGAGTAATAGCCTATGATGAAGCATGTCACTATTATGTGAGTGAGGCTTTTACTTCAATATCTTTGATATTCCATCTGACAGTTGGGTTTTGGAAGATTTCTCCACCACAACGGATGACTATTATCTTCTACTCTTCTAGAACAGTTGCTCATTGTGAAAAAAATTGTTGGACGGGAGAACGCAACTGTGTCATTCATTCTCTCACTCTCCAAGTGTGATAAACAACTTTGGATTCTTGTCTGTGGGCATGGTGTGGGGTGTGGGTGTGGATGGTTGTGGGTGTGTGGGTGTGAATGTGACAGTGTGTGTGTGAATGTGAAGAGGGTGTTTGTGAAGGAGATTGTGTGAAGGTGTGTAAGTTAAGGTGTAGTTCAGGTGCGAGTAAGGTGCAGTTGTTTGTCTGTGGGGTCTGGCAGCAGTGGGTCTGTTGCAAAGGCTCATGGGTTGTGTGTGTGGGCCCTTTTTATTGGTCCATTTGTGGGTGTGGCTGGGTTTGAAATTTTGGTGGGTGTGTTATAAGAGGTGGTTGTGATTTTGGGCCTCTGTTTGGATGTCCCAGGTCAGTCATTGAGATGTATTTTGTCATGTAGACGTGTTTTGTGGTGTTGTGCGAGTCGAATTGACCCTCCTTGTGCTGTTTTACAGTGTCCTGGTTCTGTACGAGTCTTTTTCGCGTAGGTGAGGTCCGTACATACGCGATGCTGGGTGAGGGTGCTGGGGTACGGTGTTGTGGTGCGGCGCGTACAGGTGCGGGGCTGGGGTACGTGCCTGGGGTGCGGTCCGTACAGGTACGGGGCTGGGGTACGGCCATGGGGTGCGGTGCGTACAGGTACGGGGCTGGGGTACGGGCCTGGGGTACAGTGCGTACAGGTACAGGGCTGGGGTACGGCCATGGGGTGCGGTGCGTACAGGTACGGGGCTGGGGTACGGTCCTGGGGTACGGCGCGTACAGATGCGGGGCTGGGGTCCGTCCTGGGGTACGGTGCATACAGGTACAGGGCTGGGTTACGGGCCTGGGGTACGGTGCGTGCAGGTACGGGGCTGGTGTACGGCCATGGGGTGCGGTGCGTACAGGTACGGGGCTGGGGTACGGTCCTGGGGTGCGGCGCGTACAGATGCGGGGCTGGGGTACGGGCCTGGGGTACGGTGCGTACAGGTACGGGGCTTGGGTACGGGCCTGGGGTGCGGCACGTACAGGCACTACGGGCCTGGGGTACGGTGCGTACAGGTACGGGGCTGGGGTACAGTGTGGACAGGGGGGGTATGGTGCTGACATACGGGGTACAGTGCTGACATATGCGGGGGGAGGGGGGGCTGTACGACTCGTATCCGGCAACAAGTTTACCCATGTACATGTGTGCTACTGCGTTCGCTCCGTACGGGGCCTTTTATATGCGGTTGTGTATTCGGACAGCCGGTACGGATCGTACTTGCGCGCTCGGACTTCTGTTTTACGATTTGCACGTAAAAATGTCCGGCTCCCTATCGTACACTTTTCCCGACGCTATTCGGACATAAAAATTTCCGGCTCCCTCTCGTACCCTTTTCCCACCGCAATTCGTATGTATTTTTCACGTACGAATCGTACTTCGCAGTTTGTACGGTACTTGTACGATTCGTACGTGAAAATATACGGCTACGAGTCGTACGCAAATTTATTTTGCCGGATCGGAATCGGCACCATAATGTTTGATCTATAAAATAAAATAAAAATTACTTTAAAAAACTCATCAACCTAAATTAAAAACCTATATATTTGTAATTAAATATTAACATATAAAACAATGTTTATCATTTTTAATAATGAATTTATTTTTATTAATATTTATGAATACTCCTAGACTTTGAAACATAGCAAAAAACCATTCATACTTCAAAAATGAAAATCATAAAAGTCAAAAAACGTATCAAATATATTTTCAAATGAAATATTTAAAATATTGTTTACATTAAAATGAATATATTTTAGAAAATATATTCCCAACTACAAAACCTATTTCAATAAGAAACACATTAAAAATGTCAATATTAAAAATGCTTTAAATACATTTTTCATAAGTAAATGTTCAGCATATAAATATAGAACAAAATATAAAAGTATTCATCATGAATAACACATATATATTCTATTTTCATAATTTAATTGGACAACCTTTCAAAGACATTTAAAATAAATGTAAATATCAAAACTAAAAAATAGTTTCAGCAATTTATTTACAATGACATTATAATTTTCTATGTTTTATTTATTTTTAATTTACAGACACAGCAGGGCCCATCTTAGACATAATCAATAATTCATCTGCAACAAAGATCTCAGTGATTGCCACTTTTCATTGCTGCTTAAGCACAAGAGCAGATAAATACATTCATAATTACTGGAGTAAAATAAATAGCTTGTACCATTGCAGAAATTGACCATGATCAATATTTTATCTGTGACGCTGGTCTGATTAATTTCCACAATTCAGTCCTACATCCTTCCTAATTGAGTGCAGTAGGAAATACATAAATAGATGAGAATTTCAGATAATTAGCTAATATCACTGCAACAACTACCCTCAGCCTGGCCATGCCCCTGAGTTATCTCCATTCCAGTTGACCATATGCATTGATGCATTGTGCCGGGGGGGGGTGGGGGGGGGGCTATATCGCAGCCCCACGCTCCCTGGCTTTCTGGCCCTTGCACTCATATAAGCTCCTCTCCAGATTATACATTGCTAGCAGTCTCGCCTTCCATTCGTGCAGAGTTTGGGGTTCCATGCTCAGCCATGCTGTCACTATCTGTGCCACATCATGGCCAAATAAATAAAGTATGTTGGCACTTTTGTGCACCATACCCGATCCACTTTTCCAACAGCATCAGCTCAGGAGAGATCTCCACATGTATTCCCAGGACCAAACTAGTAAAAGCCCCAACTTTTTCAGTCAGCACTCTTAATCTCAGGCATGTACAAAACGTATGCAACTATATTCGCATGAGCCCCTGCACAGCGGTGGCAGCTATCATCATGTTTCCTGCCTTATCTGTATACCTTGGCAGGGGTATAGTAGAGATTAAATGGAGATTTAAAATGTTCACTCCTTAGCCCTGCAGTTAATATTAATATATCCCCCTACCTCTAATAACCTCTGAAGACTCGGCCCCTCGAACCCAAGTCTTGTCTCCCACTTTTCCACTTGATCCTCCAAGTCATCCAGCATGGTAGCCATCAGCAGTTTATAAATTTTATCACCATTATAATGGCCTCAATAGTTGAGAGTGTGCAGTCAGAGAGCTGATTAATCTCTAACTTTCCAATAAAATCCCTTATCTGTAAATATCGTTAAGCCATATTTTTCTTGTATGTCACTAAATGAGATCAAATGCCCCAATGTAGTAAATATCTCAATCCAACGATTCATATTTGAAAAGGCTTGTCTGCACTCTAAGCGCTCAGCCGAAGGATGCACATTTTCTGTCATGTTACTGTGGAAAGATGTTGAAGCCTGAGACAAGATAAGGGGGTGCACGCCTTTCTGATCAACCCAGCCAGACTCAAAGTGATTAGACATGATAAGACCCATGTCTTCTCCTCGTAGATTAAGGCGAAAGAGTTTCTGGAAAGTGTGAGTTAAGAGGGTATTATCCGCAAGACCTGAGCTGGACTAAGTCTGTGATTTGAAAGAATTATTAGTATATTCAGGAAAAATGGTTGGAGTGCAATAATTAGTGCAGACTGAGCTGTACAATATGTTATGTTAACTTATATTTGTAAAAGCGCCAAATCACCAACGGTCTCTAAGTGCTACCACAATGACCATGAACCCAGAGATCCGCTACTGCCAGCTGATTGAGCAGAATTGGGGCACGATTATCCAAACACCTCAGTAAATAGGATGGTCTTAAATTTCATCCTAAAACGGAGTAGCATTGCAGGAGGATTTGAGAGTAGTCTCCTAAACCGATATTATATATAGTACAGATTGATTAAAATAGCATCTCCGGCATGTAGACAGAATGATCAAACTACTAGGAGAAACAGGGTACATGCTGCATTTCAATAAATATATGATATGCTATTAACTGTAATGCTCCTAGAATATTAGTTATCCAGGCAAAGCCCTTTCAATAGATTTCTTAGAACAGTGGGAGAGATTAGAGCCACCAAACACTCCAATATTTTACACGGATTAATGGGATTTCTGAACTTTCGATGGACATAGCTCCCACATTATGCAAAGAGAGTGAAATTGTTCTACCAGTTAATTTCCACTATGTTTACAGTGAAGGACTGGAAAGAAGAACTTACTTAAATCATTGGGGAATTGGATAACAAGAAACAACCTTGTGGGAATAATTCTTTATCAGGCAGTGTTCACAAACATAATATACAATACAGGCCAGATTACACTGAATGCATATAAATCAGAGTTATACTGTAGAGCTGGAGTGTGTTTCACATTAATAGAGAACATTTTAACTGGAGTGCAAATGCTCATCATTAAGAAAAGACCCAGCCCAAAAAGAAAAGAAAATGATTATAGTCTTCTCTGTAGCAATATTAGAAGGAACCATTAACGTAAGCATTACAAATGCCAGAGCCCCAGATATGTGTTTTGTGTAATTGACGCTAGCCAAGCTTGCCCGAACATTTAATTTGAATATGATACAATATTTAAAACACAATAATCCTGCAATATTACCAAACAATTTCATACACCTCAGTGACAAAAACACACTTCTTCATACCGATGGGTTGGTAGAGTCTGCAGTGGGCACAACACATGATATTTTACTGCCTGTGCAGCAGTAGCAAGAGTATATTTAAAATAAATCAAATATATGCAACCCCATAAGGTGATTTAACAGCACAAATAGCTGTATTGAATGCACGTCCTAAGTAAGCAAACACTTTGGGCTCAAAAGTGATTGTATCTAACTCATCATTTTCTGTACATGGGCACAGTGGAGATTTTAAAACATTGGGAATCCAATGGTTGCACAGACATGGGAAAGGATGTTAAGAGCAAAACAGCTCATGGCATAGATAGCTGCCTTCAGAAGACAGCTTCCATTGCTGGAAGTATAGCAGGCACACCAAAGTGAGGGAATCCACTCAAAAATTAATTCTTCCACTGATTAAGCTGTGAAATTGCAGCAGTAACTCGGTTACAAGCTGAGATCAACCGGGACATACACTCAGCAATAAGTTGTCACATAAAATGAAAGTCCGCCCTCCAAATTTTTCTGTGAAGTACAACTGTTTCCTGGGTCAAATTGGGCTTCCTAGAGTAATAATGTCGGAAGTAGGTCCTTGAGATATACCAAATGAATTGGCGAGGTGTAATTCAATTCAAGCACCACTTTTAGGGGTCAGTTCAGAACACATAGTATTCTCAGCTACTTTGTATACATTGCACGACTGCTACTGGTATCTGTTACTGTCCAACTTAACTTAGCAATATTTACTACAGTGAGAAATCTTCCAAAAGGAGAGCACCTTCCACAACAGTGAAGCCACTGCAAACCCTGCTTGTGAAAGCAGCAAACACGTTAAAGCATTTACCTTGAATACATCGATCCACTCAAACCAATAAATAAATACAAATATATATTGGTAGAAGCAGATTTCTGCAATCACTCTTTGTGGCTGTGGCTTGAGCACCAGGTCACGGCTCCTGTAGTCACAAAGGGCTTGATATATCTAGTAGTGATGGGTAAAAAGTATACTTTTGACTCTGATCAAGGGACAGCTTTTCCTTCTAAAGAATTAGCAGGAGCACTAATGTGACCGTACAGCCTCAATTCTCAAATCCCTTTAGGTACACTACAAACTGGGTAGCAGAGAGAGATAACAGCAGGCTTAAAGAAGTCTTGTCCGTGAGGGTCTTATGTAATAAGGCACCCAGGTTAAACAACTTGTGTAGTGCAAAAGAACGTTGAATAGTCTGCCAAGGCATGTCTTGCTGAACAGCATGCCTTCTAAAATGTCGACATGAAGCTGCATTTGCTGGACCTATTGAGAGAAGAGATTCCTAACGAGCAGACATGCCTTGGTCTGTTACATCATTTACAGCTTACCTTACAAAGCTTGAGTGAAGCCTAAGTGGCTGCAGGCCAACCAACATCTGTTGTAATCTGCTGGTTACCCAAGGTCAGAGAAAGTGTGGCTAAAATGTTGTGAGAAAGAAAATAATTTAGGCCCACCTACAGAGAGAAGAGTGTCAGTCACATCAATGGAGAGAATAAGAATGGTGATTCTACCAGCATTGCCCAGAAAAAAAAGATCAGACAGGTATGTAAAAATGTAAATTGTAAATTGATACTTGTATAGCGCACTACTCACCCACAAGGGTCTCAAGGCGCTTGTACGAATACCACTGTGGAACCCATCCAGGCATCCTTAGCATTGGGGGGGCCGTTGTGGAGATTAAGCAAGCTATTGCCCAGAGTTGCAGAGTGGGACTCCATGATTGGAATGGCACCGAGGTGAGAATTATCAGGTCCATGGAATTTTTTGAACCCAAGACCCACCAAGGCATGGAATTGAACCCTGGTCCCGGACTAGACCTCTGCATCAATGTCTGCCGCTCTAATCATTGAGCCACACTTCTCCACGTATACCATGTGGTCCACCCTCTGCCCTATACAGTCATACAATGCTGCTGTAGATACCACGAACTTGGCCATTGTTGAAAACATCGCTAATTTGTCAAAGTAAGAATACCCACAAAGTGAAGAGCAACTAGACCCAAGAACAGATAAGTAAGTGGTAAGCACTAAAATGATTGAAAATGCTGTTGTAACTCTATCTGCATGCCAACTGAATCCTGTCCCGGAATATGGTGAAAATGTATAAAGCCAAAGCATAAGAAACCCACCAGATGCTGATTCTGAACTTTCAGAATGTGAAATGTTCAAGACAAACAAAATTATAGATTACAAATGACTGTAGAAGAGAACCCATGCTCAAACAAATGAAGCTGATTGGTTGAGTTTACAGGTGCGATGGAGAATCCCTGAATGTAAAGCTTCCTTGAGCTTATGTCTTGATGGTTGTAGTAAATGAGTAATTAACATGTAGAATGTATTTAATATGTAGAATCTTGTACCTGTTTTACGTTCCATACTTCTGTGTATGAATGTACGATGTTATTCCGCCGCCTTTTTCCCCACTTGGAATCACAACGCGGTCATTACAACGACCGCGTTGTGATTCCGCATACCATTACTGCACAAGTCGGAACAACGACTTGCGGAGGGGGGGCGCTGGATGTTGGAATAGAATAATTTACTATTCCAACTCCAGTGTGTGCGGACACTAGGGAAGGTGTTGGATTTTAAATCCAACACCTCCCCCCGCTCCCTCCGCAAGTCGTTCTTCCGACTTGCGGAGTAATGGTATGCAGAATCACAACGCGGTCGTTGTAATGACCAAGTTGTGATTCCAAGCAGGGAAAAAGTTTCGGGGTAAACGTTGTTTACCTCTGTGTATATCTTGATTGGTATAGAGTGTTGAGGTAGATGTTGCTGGGAGCTGATGCTGTGACTTTACTATGCAGGGGATGATAATAAAGAAGATAACTGCAATCATTCCTGCTGTTGGAATTATTTGTAAGGTGTTACTACATTAATTTGGCGATGCGATGGCAGTTATCAACCCCTGGACCCACTTCATGTAAGAGCCTTCATTCAGATGTATTCCCTTCTATTTCTACACCTGCTGCCTATTTCTGCAATCAACTTTCATAACCTGGAGGCCTCTTTAAGGATTCCAACCTCTAAAGTTGAATCAGGAAGTTATGTTCCCCCATGTGTTGTTCAAGGTTGGTGATACTTTTACTTTGTTTATTACAAGGCTGTTGGTTCTGAGCACAAAACCCCTAATAGCTTTGTGTACATTCAAAAACCATACCTCCTCGAACAGCTCCTGGCACACTACCTCTCCAGCGAGTTTTGAAAAATCTTTACAGCAATTCTCAGCGCACACTCATTTCTCCCTGGGTTCATGCCAGCATTCTTCCGCATCACGCAGTGCATCCTGGGGTGAGCACACGATGTTATGAGGTCACGCAGCATGACCTTTGCATGCTGACATTTTGATTGGGTGTTTCTTTTCCCGATATAAGGAAATACAGTGCGGCACAAGACACGGTCTTGCATTATTGTTGGAATAATCGGTACATTTTCTTCTGCAAGGTACTTCGCCATACGGAAGTTTCATTTTACCGCTCAAATGTTTCTGGACACAGCAAGTATCAAAGTTTTCTTTAAATACTTTAAAGAACATTTCTATTTTGTCATTCCTTCTATATGACTTTCCATTTCCATCTTTAGGAATATGGGTACCAATGCTAGGTCTACCACCACAAGTACAGGAAATGCAAATGTTAGTATTACCTTAAAACACACCAAAATATTTTTTAACTAGTCCTGGTGATCCTATTATAAAATAGGTGGAGTGAAAGGAATATTTTTTAAACTTTATTGCTACTTTGGAAGTTAATGGTAGAATTGCATCTCCTGAACGAAAGAAAAAGAATTCTAATGCACTGTTTATCTCCTGACGGCTTAAGAGTCTACGACCAAATGCAAAAACTGAAAAGAGTTTGAGACAAAGATATTTTAAAATGTGCCTTTTTAAATTTGTGGGAGCATTTTTCACCTGCAGCGTGCATTGCTGTTACCAGACGTGCTTTCTTCAAAAGAAAGCAACAACAGCATGAATCAATTGAAGAGTATGTTTCTGGCATTAAAACACTAGCGGCCACATGCAAATTTGGAGTGTTGCATGATGAATTAATTTGAGATCAGATTGTGGTTTGTATTAAAAACAAAGGAATTTTAGGATAGACTGTGGATTGAGGGTGATTCTAGCTTAAAGGACATCATAGCATTGGTAAAAAAAAAGAGGAATCTGCGCAGAATAATTTACCAACGATTAGCAGTATTTCAGGGTAAAAAAAAGGAAAAACAAGTTTAATCACAATAGTGAAATTAAACCCACACTCAATGACAAGTAAATTGAAACCACAACTTTTTGTTGTTACCATTGTAGTAGTAAATTACATAACGCCAGGTCTGAGAGATGTCCAGCAAAATCAGCAAAATGCTTAAAATGTGGAATTGTAGGTAATTTCGCAAAGGTTTGTAGAAGGAAAGGGAAGAAAAACATGAGGGTTTCTTGCCTCACTGAAAGCAACTCAAATTCTTCTGGGAATGATTCTGACGATTCTGTTCAGGAGCATTCTTACAAGGAGGGTAAAAAGAAAAGTGTTGCACTCAACATTAAAGGACTGATAGAAACAAACCAATGTGTACTATTATCTTTGGAGGTATTTCTTTGCAAGTTGCTGCGGATTCAGGTTCACTTTTTACAATTATTGCGCTTACTGTTTGGGAAAGTAAATTTGTGGGGGTTATTGGCTCACATCATGAACCTACTGATGATCTTCCAGAAAATTTCACTGGTGATAAAATAGACATGTTGGGTTATAGATTGCTAGTTTTTGAGTTCAAGATCATAGAGCTACTTGCAAATTGTATGTAGCTGCTGAGGGTACATCCGTTTTGGGTTGGAAAGACCAAAGAGCTTTACACATTATCCTTTATCCCAACAGTCCGGAACAAATTCTTGTTGCATGTGAGGGTGGGAACACAAAGAATTGAACTCTGAATTAGTTCCCGGGTGTATTCTGCAGTAAGGTGGGTAAACTTAAAGGATTCACTCATCGTATCGGAGTAAAAACTAATGTGGTACCAAAAATACACAAAGTACGTAAAATGTTCATAATTGTCAGAGATGAAGTACAGAGGAAACTCAATAGGTTACAAGAAACAAGCATTATCAAACCTATTGAGGTTTTTGAATGGATTTCTCCATTAGTGATTGCAAGACGGGCTAACGGAAAAATGTGTTTATGTGTGGACCTCAGGAGTCTTAATGACAGCATTGTGGTGGACCAATTCCTATTACCAAGAATTAATGAAATGCTTTAATTAACCTGTTGAACTAAATGGTTTTCTACCATAGACCTTTCCTCAGCCTAACACCAAATTGCTTTGCATCCCACTAGCAGAAGTCTTCCAGCTTTTTACACCCATTCGGCTGCTATCAGTTTTGACGCATGCCTTTTGGATTGGCCTCTGTGGTTGCTGTCTTTCAAAGACTCCTGTCACAAATGTTTGGTGATATGCAGGGGATTGTGTTTTTCCAGGACGATATTCTCGTTATGGGGTGTAAGGTACAGGAGCACGATGAAAGATTGAGGGAAAGTGTTTTATCTACGTAATCAAAAAAGTCTCACTGCAGAAGTTTCAAACTACAGATTTGCTGAAAAAATGTAACTTATTTAGGACATGAAATTTGTGGTGTAGGAATCAAATCAAAGGAAAAACTTGTTAAGGCAATTGTTGACAGTGCATCTCCCAAATCTAAGGATGACTTAAGGTCATTCTTGAGTTAAGCTGAAATGTATTCAAAATGTGTGAATAAGTTCTCAGAAAAAAACGCATGCCATGAGGAACTTACTAAAAACAAAGTCAGCTTCATGTGGTCAGATAAGTGTGAGCAAGCCTTTTGTACTATTAAGGAAACCATCAGCAAAGCACCTAATCTGCAAGGTTATGATCCTAATGCCTGCACATTGTAAGTACTGATGCTATTAGCACAGGTTTGGGCGCAGTACTCAGCCAGTTAAATGATGACACACGGGAAGTAGTCATTGTCTTTGCTTCCAGATCACTCACCCCAACAGAGTAGAAATATTCTTTTATTGAAAAAGAGACATTGGCAGTTATTTCGTCTTTGTAGCATTTTCAAAAATAATTATGGGTGAGAAAATGTATGGTAAGAACTGACCATAAACCCCTCACAAAATTGTAAACCGCTGAAGGTTTAGTCAAAGCAACAGCTAGAATTGCCAGATTCTTAATGAGATTGGAGGATTTTCGATTTGGCATTCAGTATGTTTCTGGAGCAAAGAATGTTACTGCAGATTGTCTTAGCAGGTTAGCATTACCTTTAACAGAAATTGACATGAGTTCATGGAATGATTTTTCTGTTGCCAATGTTTTCCAAGTCAATCTGTTGCATGACAGCATTACCCGAGAAGAATGGTTAGATGCAGATAAGGAGGATGCTACATTGACAGAAGTTAATTCCAAAGTGATTCAGGGGTGGAGCACTTCAGGCCGTAAATGTATTTGGGGTGACTTAAAAGGATTTTGGTAAGTAAGAGATGAATGAACTATTTCAGATAATTTACTCCTAAGGGCAGAAAGGATCATTCCTCACAGGATGCTAAGAAACAAAATTATACACTTGTGTCACAGAGGTCATTCTGGTATATTGTGCACAAAAAGAAAACTCAAAGATCAATACTGGTGGCCTGGAGTTGATAGAGAAAGTTGTAAGATATTGTGTAAATTGTGACGTTGCGGATACATCTCAAAAGACCTTTAATCCTCCTTTAAGTGTTGTAAGTTTCCCACATTTGCCTTGTGAAGATTTAGCTTTAGACATAATGGGACCTATTAACTGGAAGGGTGGCAGACCTAAGTAATTTTTGTCATTATTGACATGTTTTCAAGGTGGTGTGTATTAAGCAGTATAGTAAATGTAGAAACCAAAACATTGATTGAATTTCTAGACTCTGTATTTTTAAGAGATGGTTTTCCTGAATGCCTTCTCACTGATAATGGAGTACAGTTCAAATGCAAAGAATAGCTTACTGCTTCTAGCATTAAGCAAAAAATCACTGCTCTTTATCATCCAAGTGGAAAAGGAATTGTTGAGAGAATGAATAGAGTGATGAAAGGCATTTTACAACTTTCTAACAAAGCTAGTATCTTTTGGGAAAATTAATTTAAAAAATATGATTTGGGCATACAGAGTGACCTCGCATAGTTTTGTACGAAAAAGTCAATTTTCCTTGATGAGAGGAAGAGTTCCGTTCTCCAAAACCAATCCAGGTTGAATGAGACACAGTGGTATGGTGAAGAGTGACTTGAAGGAAGGTAAATCCAACATAACAGAATCTCTAATGACGAACAAGTTATATTATGATGCTAAACATGGTACCAGACCAGTAAATGTACATGTTAGACAATGGGTGAGTCAAAAGTGTGAGAAAAGTTGCCAAAAGAGAGAGTAAGGTTATTGATTCCAAGAGAATCTCACAAGTAAGAAACAACAAGATTGGTTTAGAAAATGGTAAAGGTATACACTTGAGTGGCTTAGCATTGGCAGGAGGTAAAAGTGAGGATGAAGTAAGTGTCAAATCGTGTACTAAATATTGGTGGTTAAATGCGGAAGAACCATGTCCTATAATCAATGAAGAGAATGAAAAGGAAATTGGAGAAGTTGTGAGTGAGAAGAATGATGTGAATTTGAATGAGTCAGAGGAGGAGTTGGTAAACAAACCTATTCAGAAAGGTTGTCA
Organism: Triturus cristatus; assembly: GCF_964204655.1. Classification (NCBI taxonomy): domain Eukaryota; kingdom Metazoa; phylum Chordata; class Amphibia; order Caudata; family Salamandridae; genus Triturus; species Triturus cristatus. Next base: position 1,367,576,959 of record NC_140590.1, read on the forward strand.
AGATGGTTATTTGTCTTTGAGAATCACTCTAGGAAGAGTTATTAAGAAACCAAGACGATTTAATGACTTTTTATGCAATTAATTTCCATGGTTTTTTTATTTTGTTTTTATTATTTCCATTATATTTGCAATTTTTGAGTGTCTATAAAGCATGTTTAAAAAAACTACAAAACAGAAAAAACGGGGATTGTGCAGTAAATGAGTAATTAACACGTTGAATGTATTTAATATGTAGAATCTTGTACCTGTTCTACATTCCATAGTTCTGTGTATACCTTGCTTGGTAATGAATGTTAAGACAGATGCTGCTGGGAGCTGATGTAGTGACTGTACCATGCAGGGGTTGATAATAAAAAAGATAACTGCAGTCATTTCTGCTGTTGTAATTATTTGTAACGAGTTACTACAATGGTATTGTCAAGAATGTCATTCATAATTGGGATGACTATGGTGGTGTTTCATATCCTAATTGTGCACAGTGAATACATTCCAGAGATTGAAGAACCAGATTCATTAGTAGGAAAGCTGACAAGTATGGAGGATTACATAGGGTCACTATAGATGCGTTGAATTGATCTAAGGTTAGAATTTTAGCCATCTGACTGCACAATTGTGTCTATTGGGGGACTTGAGCTACCAGATCCTCGGACCAGGAGAGACTGTCAAATATCAAATACCCTCAGCCTGAATGTATGTGACAGACTATTGTCAGGACCTTCTGCTAATAACTGTGATAGGAACACCATCAAGTACTTTCTTGTAGATATGCAATCCTCTGCTTCCATGTATGATGCAGACCGCCATCTAACTATGAAAATTACCAAGACTTATTCTTTACAATCCATATACGAAATGGCTCTTACATATCTCAAATATTACCAGGGTGGCATTTCTGAACAATCAGTGGAAATACTGTGCTGCACCGATGAGGGAAAGTGAACCTGATTCGTCACAAGATTCCCCTGTTTCAATCCACCACTGATATGCCACTTTGACACTGACACCTATTTCTATAACATGATTTATGCAAAATTGACTCAACTATTTCTTTTAGACACAAAATTATTTATTTGCCAATATTTTTGAGTGATTAGACTGAGCAGGAATTTATAGTGTGGAGCAAAACAATTCCTTGACAGGAAAACCGAGGGGTGGCAGACTTAGGAAACTGTAACTCTATTTCCTAGATGTTTCTTCCCTAAAGTTTGACACCATCCAGGAACAAAACATGCTTTGGCTTTGCAGATATTATAGAATTGTTAAGTCCTTTATTGTCTAGATACAAATATTCACCCTTTTCAAATTGGAGATGAGCATTAAACATGGATGTAATTAATACTGCAGTTTGTCATCTGTGAGGATGTTCCTTCAGTGAACCGCAGCCCATGGATTCCAAGATGGCAGCAGCTGTTTTCTATGCAAATGGGCTGCAAACAATAACAGTGTTAGTTCTGTTTCCTGGTCTCTTTTCGGTGGCTTCCATGGGCATTTAGAAGAGGTAAAACCACTCAATATTTAAGGTACAGGAGACCCATCAGAGATGGAGTGAATGCCAAAGCACAAGTCAGAGTGATGAAAGTTCCTTGGAGCACATCTGTTTCATGCGTTATTCTTGTTTGACAAGAACAGAAATCTTTTTTCATTATATTGTGGCTAAGATTTTCAGTCCCTGCGTGATCCAGCCGGTAGTTTGACGTCTTCTGAGAGGGGTCTGAGTTGAAGACTGCCACTGCATCTGGTGAGTCTTGCCCCAGTCAGTGAGCTGGGTGGGGAGGGGCTCTAATCTGGGACAGTTAGGCTAGTGCTTTGAAAGAGGTATCTTTCTGTTAATGTATTTATAAGGCTAAAGGGCAGACTTAGATCAGGAACAATGCAGTGGGATTTTTTAATGGGTGTAATTGACTCCAATGAATCCAGTTGGATCTAAAACATCACCTCGTAAAAAAGTCTATATTGGAAGGCAGTCACAAAAATATTCCTTCAAGCATCAGAATGTTGAAAGTTTCCAAAACGCATGTTGAGTGGGCTAAAAATCAAGGTAGCCCCTGCGCTAGGACAGTTCCACACCAGATAGAATACCGCACTCTGATAGTATGCTTGCACTCCTTACTAACATTTTTGTACACTCTTCAACATAACCAAAAAACCCCTATCAGACATAGACTTGAAGTCAAAGGTTGATATGTTTCCGCAAAATAAGCATATGATGTAAATATATATTATTCTCTTGAGCCGCCTGAAATCCATGTTTGAACAACGGATCCCTCTTGTTAGAAAGGAGGGTCCCAACTTCGGCAGAGGTAGGTACCTTTGTCCAAAAAGGGACCCTTGCTTCTAGTCATGGTAAGAGGGATACACACTGTAGATAACCCATGCTCACCCCCTTGGTAGCTTGGCACGAGCAGACAGGCTTATCCCAAAGGCAATGTGACAAGTATTTGTACCAACACAGTGATAATACCACAAATGGACACCACACCGGTTTAGAAACATAAGGTATCTTTATCTAAACTTAACAAGACTAAAAAGACCAAAATCCAACATACAAGTATTAAGAAAAATTACTTTAAAATGGTTTTAGCAACTGAGCCCATAGAAAACTATGGATTTGTGATTTCTTGCAAAGTACCTGTCGTTGCAACAAAATTCACTGAGCCAAACAGCCGCAGCGATGAGAAGCATCGCAAAAACAAAGAGACGTATCGTTTCTGAGACCTTCGCGGATGCGATGCAACAGTTCCACTGTACACAGGGAAGCAATGTGTCGGGTCCGGTCTGTGGGGGGAAGCAATGCATTGATCCTGAGATGACTCCAATCCGCAGGTGATGTGTCGGGGAAAAGTTGCTGCACAGGGACGATGCGTGGAAATCTGGGATGCGTCAGTGAACGATGCGGCGGCGGCGAGCGGCACTCTGTCAATCTTTTCAGCCGCAATGCCTTGATGCGTTGATTATTGCCACCCCGATAGATGCTGCGTCGGCTTTGTCAGCGGCGCAGTGATGTGGGGAGATTCCTCTCGCACCACGACGCTGCGTCGGAAAAACTGTTGCAAGAAGAGTGATGCGTCGATTTCCTTGTCGTTGCATTGCTTTTCCAGTTCCCAACAGCAGAAACAAACTCCAGAAGCTCAAGACTGTCACAGGCCCATCTTGGCTGTTCATAAATCCCAGCAAGGAAGTTCAGGGGAGCTGGGGGTGAAGTCTTTGTGTACCTGAAACTTCAATACAGGAAGCAAGCTCTACTCAAGCCCTTGGAGACTTTCCTCAAGCAGGGGACACAGCACACAGCAAAGTCCTTCTCCTTTCCTTGGCAGAAAACAGCAACTGCAGGCCAACCCCAGACACACAGCAAGGGCAGTACTTCTCCTCAGTTTCTCCAGCTCTTCTCCTTGGCAAAGGTTCCTATTGATTCCAGAAGTAGTCTAAAGTTCAGGGGTTTTAGGTCTAATACTTATACCCCAGAATGTCTTTGTTCTCTTTGTGCAAGGGTCTCTGAGCCCAGGCCAAACCAGTTCTGTCCTCTCTGGTGCAGCTGCCTGGCAGGAGGTGGAGACAGCATTGTGTAAGGCAGACAGGCCCTTTTCAGGTGCAAGGGAAATCTCCTCCCACCACTGTGGAAATATGGATTTTTATGATCAGTTATGTCCCCTATCTTGGACCCCAACGGTTTCATGTATAAATCACAAGTACATGTATGTTCCCTCCAGTTCCAGTTATGAAGACGCAAACACATGTGCGTCCACCGTCAACATGTCCTCTTTCAGATCCGCCATGAATGGGCCGGATATTCTATTCCTAAGTATGAAAGGCCACCGGCTTTATATGGTTCATTTATCCCATTTTACAGTCCAGGCGAGTAGGCCCTGATTCTGCCATTAAGCCTTTTCCTGCCTTCTGCCTCTGAAAGCTCCAGTCTGAGCTCGCATCTGTATCCATGAACTTTGTCCTACTCCCTGCGCGGCTAACGGTGCCTGACTCCAGCCTGTTGCCTGCCAAAAACTGTATTTCACCTTCGAGATTATCTGCTCCGCTCCCCATCCAATGCATTCCTGTCTAGTAGTTTAAGTAAACATTCTTCCAGCTACCGAGCAAAGGGCCCGGCTTCTCTGTCTTTATGCAAGTAATTCATAGCCCTGTTACTATGGAAGATTTCTGCCCTCGCATCTAGTGTAGACACTTAGACGCTTGTACACGCACTCACAGTCAGTATAGAATAGATTTAGTTCGAAAGACCTTTCTTTTTGGATAACATAGTTCTTTAAACATAGGATGTTAGATATGATTTGGGATTAGGTTGACTTGACCCCCCAGACTTCTGTCTCCACATGTAGAGCTAAATGTCAAGTCCCCTTCATCCCCTAGTTGCACGTCAATCACACGTCATGCTGCTGCGCGCGCATCTCTGCCAAGTATTTCTGCTGACATTGCGAAATTCTTTCATGGTGCCACCTACTTGTGACATCATACCTAATGACGTTCTTTAAGTTACGCCTAGTTACACCCACTTTAGTTACGCATGTATGTTTTATCTTTGTTATCAATTGTTACGCCTCCTGCATCTGTTTCACTGTAATGCCTATTGTATAAAAATGATTACCTGTCAATAAAGTATGGTCCTTCACTTCCTGAACCTTCGTGGTGATGGAATATGGAGTCCATCAATTCGAATTGATTTTGGAATAAAGCCCGTTCCGAACCTCTAATACCACGGATTCTGCCTCTTATTTTTCTGAACTATTATTATTAATTTTCCGCATCAAATTAAGTTCCGGTAATTAAATTATTTACCACATATATGGCGCCCGAACAGGGACACTTTCTCATCTCACGCGCCAGCGGTGCGTTGCAGGCCCGGTCTCCTGCCACAGCTGGACGGACAACAACGCGTACCCACAGGATTTCCTGTATCTCCCTCCTGCCGAGCGGGGGTAACTGAGGCTGCGATCAACACCCAGACGAGGCGGTGAGAAGTGCGAAGTATCCCGACCAGAGCCTAGCTGAGAGAGCAAGATCCGAGGTATACAGAGGCCCACCAGTTTCCGAGGTTCCGAAGCTTCGAGTCGAGTCCAGTCCGGTTCAAGTCCAGTCCAGTTCAGTTCCGAGGCCTTCCGTTTCGAGCTACCCGGTGAGTACCATTGTCGGGGAGGCGTTCTGACGTGCACATAGTTTGTGCCGGTCAAGACGGGTTTGGGTACACAAATCCGGTCTGCACTGTTTCAGCAGTGTATCTGTACTGTTTAGCAGTATATCAAGTATGTCTAGTATATAATTCAGAATTATCTAGTTAGTACCGAGTATTATGCTTAGTGACTAGTTCCCTAAATGGCCATCATTGTTGTTCATTAAATGTTAAATGTTAAAATGTTTTAAATACGTTCTGCATATTGTGGTGTGAATGACTGTTCATTATTGTGTTTTGTTGTATTAAACGTGTTCAAAATTAGGTATCAGATCAGTTCTCAATATGCCGCTCTTTTCGAAATTAAGACAGATAAAAACTAGAAAAGGGGTACTCGAAGAAGCTGTTCCCATTCCTCCTAGGGACACTCCAGGGTACTTCATGTATCATAAACATGGCCTAGACGCCATATTATTTCTTGATTTATGGGTAGACTACACCAAGGAATTACCAGAAAGTCAGAGGTGGCCCGCAGCTGGGACCTGGGATGCAGATTGCATCATGAAAGTAGAGGAAGAATTATGGAAAAAGAAAGCTAGACAGTCACAGAAAGATGCCATTGAATTATGGCGTAAAGAATCATATAGACGTACAGAAAAAGCGCTCAGACAGGAAGAGAAAAGTAAGGAGAATTCAAATAAAGTTCGAGAAAATCTATTAATTGAAGAAGGTACTCGAGTAAAATCAGAACAAATAGACAGACAAAGAAATGCCCTTATGAATGGGATGTATCCTCTTCTGGCCGAAGGATTACCTAAGGCTACTCCGGAGATACCAAAAGACTTGCCACCCCCATTGTTTCCGATAAAAGTACATCCCAAAGGGCATCCCAGAACCGCAGAAGATGTTTTTCTTTCCTCTTATTTAGACGACGCAGCTCCCGAGTATGCTAATGCTGCGCCACATAGACCGCCTGCCGAGGGGGTTCAACGCCAAGACCCTCCTCCGTCTGTACCTCTGCAACAGCAAACTCCGACACAAGTTCCGGCAAGCACATCTGTTTCTACATCTGTATCCACACCTATGGTTGCTATATCACGTTCAACAAATCCTTTCACACCCAGCACCCCAGGTGGTGCTACCGGAGGTACATCCAACATTTTTTCCACGCCACCCAGAGTAAATAAACTTTCCTTTCAAGAATTAGCCCACCAACGTACGCCCAAACTAGTAACTCCCGACACGCTCAAGGAACTTCTAATAGATTGTAGATATGACCCTGTGCCCGGAAAAGGGGACGAAATGCTGCTGGCATCATTACGTATCCAACGAGCTGCAATATATTTAGGGAGACTACCAGGAATGACTACACATTTAGAAAGTATATATCACTTTGTCCAGTCAGGGCGAGATTCTGAGAGTATTAACAGAGCCATGGAGTACCAGAAAGTGGAAATACAGGGGGAACTGTTACGTTTCCTCATAAACTGTGTGATCAGAAATCAAGACCGACCAGGGGTAAATCCGGAAGAAATGCAAATTCTTACCACATGGAGTCGGAATATATCAGAGGGGAGACATGATAAACGATCATGTATAGTAGCTATGTGCCGAAAGATCCGCAAAGAAATAGAACGAATACACGAAGAAAGATTAGCAGTAGACGAGCCTGAACAAACCGAGGAGGAGGAAGAATTAGAACTGCCCACAGGACAGTTAGAAACAATGGCCTATGTAGGTAGAGGAAGATCTTGCAATAATACTAGATGCTTTACTGATCCGATACGTCCGATACGTCCAGATAATAGCAGAAAATTCCAAACTCCTATAATAAATATAAGGTCCCCCGAACATTCGTTCCAAGCCGCTGACAAATTACTCCGAGAACGAAGGGGTTATCATATACTCGATTCTATGGACGAACAAGAATTAGCCAGGTCAGCCGTTCACTGGGTTGATAGTCCCGGAAAATATAGTGATGATACATTAGCGCACACGTTTTTGAACCTCGCCCCAGATGAACAGCGTTTAGCTGGTATCTATATGATTCAACAACTCCTTATATTATATAAAAGCCAACACTCCGATCCTGGCCCCTTACCTGATATATTGACTGAATTACTCACGAATAAATGGAGAGGTTCAGGTACTGAGTTAATTAGAGAAATACTAGAATCCAGAAAGCAGTACATTCTTTTTGTATGTCCCGAACATGTCTCACTGCCCATCAAGGAAAGAACGACGTATTATATGGATAGACAGAATCCCTTACGCGAAGTCCACCCGATAAAAGGTGAGGACAATCAGTTTAAACGTGTATTTGTATATACACCTATATCTAAAATAGAACTATTAGAAATGAAGAAAGTGGTACCCAGTCATGACAAAGACCCAGCGGGTTTCCACCGTGAAATTAAAGACATGTTGCTCATGGGAGAGTATACCTATCCCGACATTATGACAATATTGAAGGTATTAATGCCTGCGGGCATTTACGAAAAACTCAAGGAAAAGGATTGGGAGGTGGGAGACCAGAAGATAGATTGGACAGCATTAGAAAACGAAGAAAAAGCTCGAGGTCCAGGTTCAGGGCTTGGGGAAAAGACCAAAACACTACCAGGTTTACTAGTACAGGTACTGCCACGTTTATTAACTACGAAAAAGGAAGACTGGGGTGCAATCTCAGCCTGTAAACAAAAACCAGATGAAGACACTAGTGATTTCTATTCCCGATTTGAAAAATGTTTTGGTATAAATAGTGGAATAAAAGCAAGTAGCGAGTCGTATCCACATCTGTTTGTGACAAAATTAGTTGAAAATTCCTTGCCCCAAGTTAAGAATAGAGTATTGAAATTCGAGAGTACATGGCAAGGTAACACTCCGTCACAAATGTTACAAATGCTACAGTACCATCACAATAGAATTAGAGAGGAACAAGAACATGAACAAAGACGCATGAAAGACACGAAAATGAAAATGCTAGTTTCCCAGACAGTTCCAGCTGACGGTCATAAAAAGGGTATGACACAGTCCAGTGTTTCAGCAGGTCCTGTAAAAGGGACATGCAACTATTGTAAACAGCCAGGTCATTATGTACACGATTGTCCCAATTTAAAACATAATATCGCCATAGGTAACACAAAAGAAAGACCACGACCACTTAGACAGGATCAGAACCAACAAGGAGCCCCGCAGCATGCACAGTCCATGCCAGCTCCACAACAGTCTATGCCAGCTCCACCACCGCAGCCTATTGCTGCCACACAAACAACGACACAACAGATGTACCAGACCGCACAGTATGACTATCCTGATTATCAACGATACTCATGAAACAGCCTAGAGAGGGAAGTTGGCTTACCCCTTATCGAGGTCCCTGTAGATCAAGAAGGACCTTATGTACACAGTGAACTATTAGGCCAAGATAGAAAATTTTTACTTGATACAGGGGCAAGCCGAACAACAATAAAACGTAGTGAAGTTCCAGGGGCACCCCTCTCAGGCTCACAGAATATTTCCCTTGGTTTTTCAGGAAAACCTATCATTAACGAAGTATCACAGCCTCTTCCACTTACGATTGGTCCCTTGACACGAACTACAGATTTATTGCTTACTAAATCATGTCCAGAAAACCTGTTAGGTATAAAAACATTGAAAGCCCTAGGAGCTATAATATGTTGTTCTCCGGAAGGAGTAAGATTGTTTTTACGTGATTTCAAAGGGCACTATGTGTCCCGAGACATGGATGACCGACTGCAGACTTTACCCACACATTTATGGGCACAAGGCCCTACAGATGTTGGTTGCATGAACATTACACCATATCGAGTCACACTAAAGGCAGGAGTGGTACTACCACGAATGCGACAATACAAGTTACCCCCAGATGCTGTAGTGGCTTTACTGCAAATCATTGACGAGCTTATTACCCAAGGAGTGGTTGTGGAAACCGACTCCAATGTATGTAATTCACCGATAATTCCGATTCTTAAACGAACTGATCCAAAAGCCCCGCCAGTATATCGATTGGTTATTGATCTGCGCGAATTAAATAAATGTATTGTACCACAATACCCCGTAGTCCCAGACATTTCTTCATTACTGACAGCCATTGATTCCGAAGCAACATTCTTTACTGTAATTGATCTCAAGAATGCCTTTTTCAGCGTCCCAATAGATCCGGAAAGCCAATACTTGTTCGGATTTAGTTTAAATGGACGAAGCTTTAAATTCACACGCGCACCTCAAGGATTCACAGAAAGCCCCAGCATCTATAGCCAAGCACTGAAACGAGAACTTGACAGTATCCACATGCCAGTCAACACTGCCCTGCTTCAATATGTCGATGATCTGCTGATCACCGCTAGAAGCGAACCTGAATGTGAAAAAGCCTCACTGACGGTTTTACAATTTTTGGCTGAAAAGGGGCACAAGGTGTCCCCTTCTAAGCTGCAATTCTGTGTCCAGCGAGTTGTTTACCTTGGGCACTCGCTGTCCAAGGAGGGAAGGCAGCTTACACCAGATCGCATCCAGTTAATTGCTAACATGCCAATACCCAAGACACAAAAGGAGGTGCGGGCCTTCATAGGCCTCACTTCATATTGTAGGCAGTGGATCCCTCAGTATGCATTTCTAGCAAAACCACTCATTCAGTTGACAACACAGGAGGCAGCCACATCGACTGTCCTCCCTTGGACTCAGGAACATACACAAGCTTTTGAAAGCCTAAAGAAAGCTTTATGTCAAGCACCTGTTTTAGCAACACCATGTTACAATAAACAGTTTACACTCTTTGTTACAGAACGCGAAGGTACTGCCTTGTCAGTACTCACACAGGAACAAGCAGGATCACACAAACCATGTGCTTATTTTTCTAGTACATTAGATCCCGTAGCTCAGGCTCTGCCTGCGTGCCTGAAATCAGTGGCAGCGACAGCTTTAGCAATCCGACAAAGCGATGCCATAGTGTTAGGACACCAATTGACAGTACAAGTACCACATGCAGTAGAGGTTCTCTTGAACCGCACACAAACACAACACTTGACTATAGCAAGACTCACGGGTTACGAACTAACATTGTTTCAGCCACACATAGAAATCAGACGTTGTAGTACATTGAATCCTGCCACACTGTTACCAGTAAACGGAACAGACCCACTAGCACATGATTGTATTGAAGTTATTACTATCACGACGAAACCTAGACAAGACTTGACAGACGTCCCATTGTCAGACCCAGACCTGACGTTGTATGTGGATGGTTCATGTATGAGAACAAATACAGGAGAGCTAGTGGCCGCTTACGCAGTCACAACAGACACTGAAGTCATTGAAACAAATCGCATAAATACCTTGTCCGCTCAAGCAGCAGAGCTTATCGCTCTGACACAAGCCTGTATTCAAGCCACAAATAAAAAAGTCAACATATACACTGATTCACGTTATGCATTCGGAGTCGTACATGACTTCGGCGTGCTGTGGCGAGAGAGAGGTTATTTAACTTCTCACGGTGCCCACATTCAGCACGGACCCCTCATTCATGCCTTATTAGATGCAATACATCTACCCACTGCAATATCAATTATGAAATGTTAAGCTCATACGAAAGTTACTGATATCATTTCCCAAGGCAATGATCTAGCTGACAGAACAGCTAAACAGACTGCTCAAACTCACACATCTGACATGACAAAGACAATAGTCCCGACACCAACACATTGCATGATGGTTAAGGATCCCGCTCTTGACGTAATTGACATACAGACACATGCTACACCAGATGAAATAAAGAAATGGACTGAATTAGGAGGGATCCAAACGGATCAAGGATGGATGACGAAGGAAAAATCTGTGTGGTTCCTTCCTGATTCAATGGTCCAAGTTATCATTAATACTGTACATAGTCCAGCGCACCTAGGAGAAAAAGCTATGCTAGACAGCATTCAACACATTTGGTTCAACAAACATTTACGAGCAGCAGCTAAACAAAAAGTTCGTACCTGTATGATCTGTTGTCAGTTTAACCCAGGTAAAAGCATTCCCGTAGAACAAGGTGGATTTCAGCCTCCTGATCACCCTTTTGAAGTCCTCCAGATGGATTATATCCAGATGGAACGATGTCGAGGATTCAAATATGTTCTCGTAGTTGTCTGTGCTCTTTCCCGTTGGACAGAGGCATACCCGGTTTCAGATTACACTGCCCCGACTACTGCCAAACAGTTGGTTCGAGAATTCTTCCCACGGTACGGTTTACCACGTGTTGTCTACTCAGATAACGGCCAGCCGTTCTCATCCGAACTAATGAAACACGTTTCACTTTTGTTAGGCTATCAGTGGAAATTTCACTGTGTCCGACACCCCGAGGCAGCAGGTCTCGTGGAACGACATAATCAAACCCTGAAAAATAGATTGTCCAAAATATGTAGAGAGAAAGGTGTCGACTGGGTAGTAGCCTTACCAGTTGCACTCTTTTACATGAGAATGGTAGCGCACTCTCGAACAGGGCTATCCCCTTATGAGGTGGTCTTCGGCAGACCACCAAATATGTGGGGGACGCCTATACCACGCAAAATAACTGATGTTGACTGTAATATGCTGACAGATTACCTGGCTTCCTTGATGTCTGCACTACAATCTTGTCGTTCACAGGTAGCTGCAGCCTTTCCCGACAACACCGAGGTGAAACCCCATGACGTAGTTCCCGGGGACTTGGTGTTAGTGAGGAACTTTGAGCGGAAGTCTCAGCTGGATCCTAGGTGGAAATCGCCTCAACTCGTACTGTTAACCACGAGGACAGCCGTGAAGATCGAAGGTCGCAAAGGCTGGATACATTCAAGTCATATCAAGAAATTTCATGCACTACAATCAGATGTAAACGATACACCTCGCGTGTCTTCACCGATTGACTCAAAGCTTCCTTTGGTTGAACTGAATGACAAGGAACAATATAAACTAAAACTAAGGTCTAACAAGTCAGACAATTTGATTGTTTAAGTCCTCTCCAAGGTGAATCGGTCGAATTTGTCTCTGACATGTATCCTCTAGACCTGAATAGAGAAAGAAACCGAACAATGCGATTAAAACAACATGCGTACTGTAAATCACTGCGTAGTCATTGCACAGTGACGTTATTAATTTTGTTTTTCTTAAATCTTTTAATAATCGCTGCAAGTATATTGTTGCACATATATTATCCTATTTCTAAACATGTTTACAATGTTACTGCCGAACATTCCTTTAGTGAATTACCCCCGCATGAGTTGTCCTATAGATTTGCGCTGCGCAATAACACCTTTATTAGTATGTTACATCATTCCCATCAAGTTAGCAATGCTACAAATTGTTGGATATGTGGCCGACTCCCTCCCTATCAGAACTATAAAGGAATTCTGCCTCTCTTTCCATATCCGTTCACACACAATGGCTCCTGTGGAGCATGGTTTAGTTTAATTAATTCCCTAGATTCGAATTCTGCAGTTGATCAAGACAACTGGGTATGGGGAAACCTGAACTTAGTTTTACTCAAAGTCTGTTACCCTAACAAGGAGGGACTTCCCAAAAGAACAGGAACTGATCTAGAAAATGAAGTATATGGATTAGGGAATTTCACGCTTAATCTCATGATCCTGAATGTTGAATCTGAAGCTGCACCAATTTTGCTCGCTATGTCAGTATTTCCAGTTAAAGGTGAATTATGTGTAAGAAAGAATGGTTCCATACATATGGGCCATAGTAGATGCACCACTGTAATAGAATTCAGTGATCAAGGCAAGTCTACATTTAGAGCTTCTCGCCATTCCTACTTCATATGTGGTCAGACTGCATATATACGTTTGCCTCTAGATTGGGATGGTACCTGCTACATCGGATTCCTTTTGCCACCTGTTTTCCTAGCTCCTCCTGATTATCACAGAAATACTCATTTAGTACACAATAGAGAACGGAGAGATCTCCCAATCGTCGATTACACTGAGACAGCATGGGAAAAATACACAGATTTCAATAAAGGTCTCTTTCCCTATATAGGTACAGTTACCAATAGTAAGCTGATACGTAGATTAACCAGAACGCTTGAAGCAGTAGTGAACGAAACTATATCCGCCTTAGGCAATTTAACAGAAGAGCAGTCTGCTATGCGGATTGTTGTGCTTCAAAATCGTCTTGTCCTTGACGTCATCCTGGCCGATAGGGGCGGAGCTTGTAGGGTCATCGGATCAAGCTGTTACATTTTCATACCAGAAAATTCGCCATCTGTATATAAAGCCATAACTCGCCTTCATAAGATTGTAAGCCAGATACACCAGAATCCAGGCACCTGGACTTGGTCCGGTTGGTTTTGGAGTGTATTGTCAACCTTTGGATGGAGGGTCCTATCCTTCCTAGGTATTGGCTTTCTCATACTATTCAGTTACTGCTTATGCCTACAATGTGGACCAGCGATTTGTGGTCTGTGTGCCACATCGTGTATTCCACCATCAAGATTTCATTCATCCCGGAAGAAGAAAGAAGAACAAATGATGCTATATGAACAGATCAACGGATTGATGAAGATTGATATCTCTTAAGGGCAAGTAGGGGACAAGGAGGGAATGTGGAAATATGGATTTTTATGATCAGTTATGTCCCCTATCTTGGACCCCAACGGTTTCATGTATAAATCACAAGTACATGTATGTTCCCTCCAGTTCCAGTTATGAAGACGCAAACACATGTGCGTCCACCGTCAACATGTCCTCTTTCAGATCCGCCATGAATGGGCCGGATATTCTATTCCTAAGTATGAAAGGCCACCGGCTTTATATGGTTCATTTATCCCATTTTACAGTCCAGGCGAGTAGGCCCTGATTCTGCCATTAAGCCTTTTCCTGCCTTCTGCCTCTGAAAGCTCCAGTCTGAGCTCGCATCTGTATCCATGAACTTTGTCCTACTCCCTGCGCGGCTAACGGTGCCTGACTCCAGCCTGTTGCCTGCCAAAAACTGTATTTCACCTTCGAGATTATCTGCTCCCCATCCAATGCATTCCTGTCTAGTAGTTTAAGTAAACATTCTTCCAGCTACCTAGCAAAGGGCCCGGCTTCTCTGTCTTTATGCAAGTAATTCATAGCCCTGTTACTATGGAAGATTTCTGCCCTCGCATCTAGTGTAGACACTTAGACGCTTGTACACGCACTCACAGTCAGTATAGAATAGATTTTGTTCGAAAGACCTTTCTTTTTGGATAACATAGTTCTTTAAACATAGGATGTTAGATATGATTTGGGATTAGGTTGACTTGACCCCCCAGACTTCTGTCTCCACATGTAGAGCTAAATGTCAAGTCCCCTTCATCCCCTAGTTGCACGTCAATCACACGTCATGCTGCTGCGCGCGCATCTCTGCCAAGTATTTCTGCTGACATTGCGAAATTCTTTCATGGTGCCACCTACTTGTGACATCATACCTAATGACGTTCTTTAAGTTACGCCTAGTTACACCCACTTTAGTTACGCATGTATGTTTTATCTTTGTTATCAATTGTTACGCCTCCTGCATCTGTTTCACTGTAATGCCTATTGTATAAAAATGATTACCTGTCAATAAAGTATGGTCCTTCACTTCCTGAACCTTCGTGGTGATGGAATATGGAGTCCATCAATTCGAATTGATTTTGGAATAAAGCCCGTTCCGAACCTCTAATACCACGGATTCTGCCTCTTATTTTTCTGAACTATTATTATTAATTTTCCGCATCAAATTAAGTTCCGGTAATTAAATTATTTACCACACCACTCTAAATGCAGACCGGGCCTATTCAGGTGCCAGTGAGAACTCCACACATCAATCCCCCGTGGCTGTCTGAGAGAATGCACCTCCCCAGCTTCTGTCACTCCAAAACCAGACAGTCAATACAAAAACAGGCAGAGGCACACAGAATGGTTAAATAAGAAAATGCCTACTTTCTAAAAGTGGCATTTTCAGACACACAATTTAAAAACCATCTTTAAAGATATGCTATTAAATTCTGAGTTGAGAGAGCCTAAACTTTATTTCCCTACATTGTTCCCAGGGGCAATTATGTTTATAAGATGTTATAAATAAACTCCCCTTTCAGTCCTATGGGAACAGGTAGCCTTGCAATAGTGAAAAAATGAAATTGGCAGCAATTTACTATCAGAACATGCCACAGACTTCAGGGCATGTCATACCTTTCACATACACTTCACCCTGCCCACGGGGTAGCTTGGGCCTACCTTAGGGGTAACTGACATGTAAGAAAAGGGAAGGTTAGGGCCTGTCAAGTAGGTGCACTTGCTAAATCGACATGGCAGTTAACAACTGCGCACAGACAGGTGGCAGGTCAGAGCTACTCATGTGGGTAGCACAATCAGTACTGCAAGCCCATTTGTAGCATTTGATTTACCTACCCTGGCACACTTAGTGCACTTTACTAGGGACCTACTAAGAAATCAAACATGCCAATCAGGGAGAACCAATCATAATAACAATTTACACAGAGAGCATATGCACTTTAGCACTGATCAGCAGTGGTAAAGTGCCCAAAGTCCTAAAGCCAACAACAGCAGGTGAGGAAAAAATAGGAGCGAGAAGCAAAAGGTTTGGGGATAGCCCTGCAAAAAGGGCCAAGTCCAACACCTCTGAACTTGTAGCAGTAATCAAAAGATCCAGTTAAGTCAAGATTACCAGTATATCAGGGTCATGTGCATTTTACACCTTGTTTCAAACCCTCATATTTGCCACAGATGCCCCTTCACAATTGCCATTGCCCATCTCTGACAACTTGAACTCTGATTCTGTACTCATGCTAGGGGATGTACTAAAATTCATTCTGCACTCTGAAAGTAGTCAGAATCAAGAGGTGGATGATACCAATCTTTCAATGCAACCTAGAAAATATACAAATCATATTGGCTGGAATTAATCTGATGAAAACTCCAGTCAGGATTACTCCATAACTTAAATTTAGAATACAAATTTACAAGAATTTCAGGAGCTCAAGCAAACACATTCACAATTCATTAAAAGCATCAAATTACAATTAGAGAAGCTGGAACAAAAAATCTCATGTGTTCGCCTACCCATTTTAAGCACTTGAGTAGCTCATCTCTTACCTTGAGGATCTACAGAATTTGCAGCAGACCTCAATTCAGAAATATGAGAAGGAGATTGAATTGTTTAAAATATCAATCAATCAATCAATCAATCAATCAATCAGTACATTTGTAGAGCGTGCTACTCACCCGTGAGGGTCTCAAGGCGCTGACGGAGAGGGGTGCTGCTACTGCTCGAATAGCCAGGTCTTGCGGTGTTTCCTGAAGGTGAGATGGTCCTGGGTCAGTCATAGGTGGGTGGGGAGGGAGTTCCATGTCTTGGTGGCTAGGTAGGAGAATGATCTTCCTCCGGTGGTGGTCCTGCAAATCCGTGGGATGGTGGCGAGGGCGAGGCTGGCGGAGTGGAGCTGGCGGGTAGGAGTGTAGAACGTGAGAAGGTTATTGAGGTATTCGGGGCCCATGTCGTGGAGCGCTTTGTGTGCGTGGGTGAGGAGCCTGAACATGATCCTTTTGCTGACGGGGAGCCAGTGCAGGTTTCTCAGGTGGGCGGACATGTGGCTGTGGCGAGGAATGTCGAGGATGAGTCGTGCGGAGGCGTTTTCTATGTGCTGGAGTCTTTTCTGAAGTTTGGCTGTGGCTCCTGCGTATAGGGCGTTCCCGTAGTCCAGTCGGCTGGTGATGAGGGCCTGGGTAACCGTCTTTCTTGTTTCGGTGGGGATCCACCGGAAGATTTTTCGTAGCATGCGCAGGGTGTTGAAGCATGAGGATGAGATGGCGTTAACGTGCTTGGTCATTGTGGGGGAGGAGTCCAGGATGAATCCCAGGTTGCGTGCGTGGTCCGTGGGGTTCGGCGCGGCGCGGCGCACAGCGCTGTGGGCCACCAGGAGTCGTCCCAGGTGGAGGGGGACTGTCCGAGGATGAGGACCTCCGTCTTGTCTGAGTTCAGTTTCAGACGGCTGAGCTTCATCCATTCTGCGACATCCTTCATTCCTTCCTGGAGGTTGGTTTTGGCGGTGGCTGGGTCATTGGTGAGGGAGAGTATCAGCTGGGTGTCGTCGGTGTAGGAGATGATGTTGAGGTTGTGTTTGCGTGCGATGGCGGCGAGGGGGCTCATGTAGATATTAAAGAGGGTTGGGCTGAGCGAGGAGCCTTGAGGTACGCCGCAGATGATCTCGGTGGCCGCGGAAGGGAAGGAGGAGGACTCTCTGGGTTCTGTTGGAGAGGAACGAGGTGATCCAGTCGAGGGCTTTTCCTTGGATCCCAGTGTTGTGGAGGCGGGTTATTAGGGTGCGGTGGCAGACGGTATCAAATGCGGCTGAGAGGTCTAGGAGGATGAGAGCGGTTGTTTCCCTGTTGTCAAGCATGGTCCTGATGTCGTCGGTCGCTGCGATGAGGGCGGTCTCGGTGCTGTGGTTGGCTCGAAATCCAGACTGGGATGGGTCGAGGGAGTCGTTTGCCTCGAGGAATGCGGTCAGTTGTTTATTGATGGTCTTCTCGATGACTTTTGCAGGGAAGGGAAGAAGAGAGATGGGGCGGATGTTTTTGAGGTCTTTAGGGTCCGATGTGGTTTTCTTCAGAAGGGCGTTGATCTCTGAAGGAGAAGGAGAATCAACAATCATGAGGGCACATGTATTCCTTTTAGGAAAAAACCCTCAGTGTGCGATTTTTTTGTATGGGGGATTCCTCAATGCAAGGGGGGTGGATGGTGAACAGGGGGACTGTGGTCAAACAGTGGGAAGAAGTGACAGTTTTGGGGTGATGCAGTTAAGAGGTGCAGGAAGTTGGTGGATTGTAATATTTTTCACAGTTGACAATATTAGATACTTTAGCCTAGACCAGGAATTAGATTGCACTTTGATAAGCGCTACTTCATTTGTAGTCCACTGGTTTGATTTAGCAGCTTATAAATTGGATTGGCAAATTTTCCACTGCATGGTGACATTAGGGTCTTTATTCTGAAGGAAGAATACAATTGCACTGTATCAAGAGACACTCTGTTTATTTCTCTGTTTCTACTCAGCTCTTTATAATGAAGTTTTTGAACAAGAGAATACGTTTATACATTTTATTTGGAGACACTTTACATCTTTCTCTTTTTTAATGATGTTTTATATTTTAGGGAGGTATTGAACTTTGGAATCTTTTAGCTTTGGGTTTGTATTTTTGTTAATTAGGATATGCCAGAAGAGATGAGGCCTAATGACCAGATCTGTCAACTTTGGAAATGGAGAACCATGTTCGGATCCTGTCATCGGCTCACCAACTTGTTTTTCCGTGCAAATCACTAAGGGCCTGATTTAGAGTTCGGCGGATGGTTTTTACTCTATCAGAGTGATAGAGTAAAGTACTCCATCACCCTGAGGGAGTACCCACTCACTGAATTTAGAGATGTCAACCAGCCCATCGGACATCTCTGCATTGACAAGAACTGCCATCAAGGAGGTTTCTGTAAATGCATTGGAAGGTTGACCGAGCTGTATGGCAAACATTCCATTTTTTTTATTTTCAAAAACAAAATCCCAAAGAGGGACTTTGTCTTTGAAAATAGAAAAATCAGTGACCCCCTCATCATGGGAGTTTTATCCCATGGCATAGAGGTCATTTTGCAGTTTTCATTGTCCCTTACTGCTAGGTTTTACCCTGAGGTGACAGTCAGTAAAAACCCACAATTTGTACACTCACTCAAAATAGGGCAGGTGGACAAATGTCAAAACCTGAGAATTACCTTCCTACATCATGCCATCAGAGGTATTTGTCCGCAGCAGCAGAGGAGTAGTCTCTACCATTGACATGCTTAAGGTGCTCCCAACTCTAAATGAGGCTGGAGGACCTTCAGTTTGGTTGACAGGGCACTCCGTCGCCTTTGCAATGGAGTACACTCTCCACAAACTCTAAATTATGCCATTAATATCCACGGGCAAAAAAAATAACAAATATGACCTTGTGCAATGTAATCTGGTGCTCATGTTGTAAAGCGATCTAATGCCCTTGAGCCAGATTCGTACTGTATAAAAACTATTAAATAATATATGTGCAATACTTTTATTCTGGATCTGAAGAGGTTTAAAATGGATGAGGAAGGGAGAAGGATTTTTTGAAAAGTACATGAGGCCCAGTCAGAGATTTTAATTACGCCGCCTGAGTCGGACAGAATTTAAAGAATTCTGTGTTACTCTTGTAATCACTGCAGAGCATTGTATGGGTGCTGAGTGATATATGTAGTTGTTACTAAACTTTAGAAACCACTGTATATCCCACTTACCAGCACCCTTCAAACTCTGTAGTGATTAAGGGGCCAGATGTACAACTGTTTTTGGATTCACAAAACAATCGCAGTTATCACCAACTTTAAGTTGGTGATAAGCCAGTCGCAAAGGGGAAGGGGTCCCCAGGGATCCCCATCCCCTTTGTGTTTGGCTGTGAAAATATTTTTTAAGAGCAGGCAGTGGCACTATGGACCACTGCCTCTCTTAAAAAATGAAAAGAAAGCTTTACATTATTTTCTTTTAAACGCGTCTCATTTTCCTTTAAGGAAAACGGACTGCATTTGAAAAAAAAAAGTTGCTTTGTTCAAAAAGCAAAAACAGACATGATGGTCTGCTGTCCTCAGAAGCCACCATCCCTGTGTTATCGCCCATTCCCAATGGGTCGCAAATTGCGACCTGACTCATGAATATTGACAAGGCAGGTCATTTACAAACCTATTGGGAATCGCAAAATGAGTCTGAGACACCTTAGTACATTCCATTTTGTGAGTCGCAAATTGTGAGTCACAAAACATTGCAATTTGTGAACCGCAAAACGGAATGGTCGTACATCTAGCCCTAAAAGGTTTAATCACTGCAGAGTATCTTAGGGGCAAGTGCTGAGTGATCTGCAGTGCATTCTAAAGTTTAGAAACCACTGCATATCACTTGGGCTGATCAGCTGTGCTTTTTGGACCCTTACATCTTATTTTTGGGACAAAATAGCGCCAAATGCCCAGTTCACCACGCAGCAAAATTCTGTGGAATCTCGCAGAATTTTAATGTAATTCCACGTGATTCTGCAGAATGAAAATCCCCCGATTCTGCTTCACCTCTAAAGTAGATTATGTTTGAGCTAAAAATGTTTTAATGGATACTGGCTTTATTAATGGTTGAAAGTGGCAGGCCAATGAAGCTTGGATTTTAACACATAATCCTGCATTTATACTTTTATGAGAAACTCACATTCCAAATAACAGGTTGCAGAATTTTAATATGCTTTAATCTTGTTTTATATGAGGTGTTTTTATTTCTTACACATCATGACTTGCCACTTTTTCCCCAGAGCTCAATCAATCAGTAAATTTGTAAAGAGCTACTTGTCACCCTTGAGGATATTCAGGTGCTGGAAGGTTCCGTTGATTAGCTGAATAGCCAGATCTTCAGGGATTTTTAGAACTCTGGAAGAGATGGGGAGGTCTGTAGATGAAAAGGTAGCTCGTTCCAAGTTTTTGCTGCTAGGTAGGAGAAGGAGCGACCTCTGCATCTGCTACATGAGATGTGGGTGGTGTGGGTTAGGGAAAGGGATGAGGAGCAGAGGTGTCTGGTGGGCTGATGGAAGTTCAGGCAGTGGTGCAAGTAGGCGGGCCCGAAGTTGTGCAGGTCCTTGTATTAATGGGTCAGGAGCTTGACCTGGCATCTTTTCTGTACAGGGAGCCAGTGGAGTTCCCTGAGGTAGGGGGTGATGTGGGTTCATCTAGGGAGATCCAGGACAAGTCTGGTTGCGGTGTTCTGTATTGTCTGTAGTCATCAAAGGAGCTGAGCTGTGATCCCTGCATAGAGAGCATTCCTGCAGCTGGAGATGAGGGCCTGGGTGATGGTGTGTCTTGAGCTTTGGGGGTAACCATTTGAATTTATTACGAAGCATGTGGAGGATGAAGAAGCAGGAGGAGGAGACTGAGTTGACCGAAGTTATCATGGTTAGCTTGTGGTCCATAATGATGCCTAGGTTCCTAGCATGGTCAATAGAGGTAGGAGTAGGTCCAAGATCAGAAGACCACCGGGATGCGCCCAATTGGGAGATTTTGTTTCTGTACATCAGTATCTTCGTCTTGTCCCTGTTGAGCTTCAGGCAGTCGTCCTTCATCCACTTGGTGACGTCTGTCATACAGTTGTGGATGTTGGTATTGGTGGTGGTGTTTTCGAAGAGGGAGAGGATGATTTGTGTGTCGTCGGCATAGGATATGATGTTTAGTCCGTGGTTTTTGGCAATGCTGGCCAGAGGGGTTATATAGGTGTTGAAGAGCATGGGGCTGAGCAAGGATCCTTGGGGTACTCCACAGTTGATTTCCTTGGGTTCGGAGGTGAAGGAGGGAAGGCAGACTTTTTGCGTTCTTCCAGTGAGGAAGGAGGTGATCCATTTAACAGCAGCTCCTTGAGAGCCTATATTGTGCAGCCTTGTGATGAGTGCGTGGTGGGAAACTGTATCAAAGGCTGCAGAGAGTTCTAGGAGGATCAGAGCCGCAATCTCTCCTTGGTCGAATAGGGCTCTAATGTTGTCTGTAGCTGTGATGTGGGCTGTCTCGGTGCAGTGGTTGCTGTGAAATCCGGATTAGGAGGAGTGGTGTAGGAGGCTCTGTTCCAGATGTAAGTGGAGTTGTGGGTTGATTTCTTTCTCTCTTTTAGAGATTCCTAATTGGCATAACAATAAATAGGGAGTTTAGCTCTGCTTTTACTGCACTATTCTCTCTCTAAACAGTTTATTGAGGTTGTTGTGGTAACTCTGTATGCTCCCTTTAATGATTATCCAATCCTTAATAATCTCTTTCTGGGCCTCATGTAGGGATGGGTTTTAATGGTTGCAACCCTGCAAATTTGGCACTTGTGAGGGTTTGCAACGCTAAAAAACGTTGTTAAATTTAGTAATCCCATTTAACCATTTGGAAAAGGATTTCCCAATCCTTAAAATAGGTTTAGGGAACATTAAGGAATTGCTATTTTGAAGAGGTGTTTTAAGAGTGTCCCTTCCAAATAAGGATTCCCTAGGGTATCTGTTAATATTTCGAAACTGAAACCTGTTTGCAAAACATTAATAATTTACCACCAAGTCAAAGGAGATGGTAACCCACTTGCAAACTGGAAGCGATCTCCAAGGAACCCCATCCCTTTGTGAATGGTAAAAAAAAATGTTTAAAGTAGGCAGTGGTTCTGTGGACCACTGCTTATTCTTAAAAAAGTATAGTAATTTTTTGTTCATGTTTTAAACATATCTGTTTTTCAAAAGATATCATTATTGAAAAGCAGTCACAGACAGGGTGGTCTGCTAACACCTGCAGGCCACCACGCCTGTTATCATAGCCACTTGTAGTGGGTAGCAATTTGAGACCTACCTAATATCTATAACAGTCCTCAAGTAATGGAGTTTGGAGTATTTTGAGTAATTTCTTGTGGCTTTAGCTTTTCCAGCTTTGTTTTCAGAGCACAGCTCAGCAGATTGTTCCTATTGAACAGGAAGAAGCTCTAAAGGCAATTCATGCTATAGTTTTATATCTTGATTTAGGTGTAATGCATTCTTTCGCTATTTTCCCTGTTACCTGCTGGAATGTTGATGTGTGCCATGGCCTGGAAGAGTGTCAGTTGGAGAGAGTGAGCTGAGCAGTAGGATGCTGCTCATGTTGGGGCATATGCATTTAGCTATTACATGTAACCTGAAACTTAATATACAACCTGTTCAATAAACTACAATTTATAATGTACATGATTCTTTTTATTGTATTACAACACCTGTGACACTTGGATACTAACCTACCCATGAAAGGAGATTGAAGAGAAAGATAAAGTCTACAAGAAACAAAGAGGAAGAGAGATTTAAGTTTGAGAAAGAAAGAAAAATACCCCGGAATCCCCACCAATGTCTTTTCACCATACAGCCTATGGTCAACAGAAGTCGTGGACATTTGACCACCATAATGTTACAGTGTATGCTGATATATTGTAACTCTGCTGCCAACAAGGTTGAAATTGGCATATTCAGCATTTCATCTTTGGGTGAGACATGCCGGTGGGGAGTGAACCAGCAGTGTGTGTATACTGGTGGTGACATTGACTTTTGTGTAGATTAAACCCTTGGTGAATAACTGTACATTTTGCAGTGTTAACTGCTGTGCAGGTGTTTTGAGTGCAAGACTGATGAGATGGAGAATCGATCTTTGCATGGGGCCACGTGACGCGCTTTCATCTGAAGTATTAGCGAGCCCCTGAGCGCTTGTCCCCTTTCTGTTGTAGCTGGAGTATCCATGACAGCATTTGAATAGGCCACAAGGCTGTCTTGCACTTCTCCCTACAATTCGAGAGTGAGGTCTGTGTGTGGCGTTCACAGGAGCTGCAAGGCTGGGGTTCCAGGTTAGTGTGAAGTACGCACTCAGGCTACTTAGTAGCACAACATCTCAAAGGCTGGAATGCTCACTACTGTGACTAAAGGAAAACAGGAAGCGTATACTTGTGTGAGGAAGTGAGCGCAGGGTTTAGCACTCTAGTTTTTTATGGATATCAGTGTCAAAAACTAAGTTGCCTCAGAACCCACTGCCGCGATTCACCTGTAACCGACGGAACAGAAGGTGAACGCAGGGTTTTGCGCTGTACTTTTTACAGGTGACCGGTACTGGTTTCAACATAGAAGCGACAGTCTACTGATGGTTCGTGGTGCAGCAAAGTGGTGGAAGTAACTGCCACACCATGATTATCTGCATCCAGGTGTACTACGGGAAGGTTATGGCAAAATGTTGCTCACTGTTCACAGAATGTCAAGTAACTGTACATGCTTGTGGGATTTTAATGCTGTACTAAATGTTTAAGTACTGTTATTTTTTGTGAATGCCATGTTGAAATTAGAGCAGAGAGTATTTTTGCTTGTGTACTTACTAGATTTTTTTATTGCCATGTTGGAATTAAGGCAGAGGGTATTGTGCATCAGTTCCAGTTGAGGAAGTCTGTTTTCTAAGAGTATCATTTTATATGTAGTGTACCTGGTCCTGCAAGGTATGCAGCAGAGGGTTTGTGTGCGTGTAGTGTGCCTGGTCCTGCTTGGTATGCAGTGTAGGGAAAGAAGTTAGTTTAGGTCATGTTTCATTGCACTCTAAATTTGTTAGGAGTTTTTGTGAGTACTAAGTGTATGTAGTGTCCTGTTGCAAGGATGAGCGAGGGTTGAAAGAAACCCTTTGCTTACTGCTGTAGTGAGGATTGTTAGACACCCACTTTTGTTTTCCTGTTACCTTCTGCTCAGCCTGTGTGTGTGATGTAATGAAATTTTGATGAATGCCTGGCCTGGGAGAGTGTCAGTTGGAAAGAGTGGGCTGATCAATAGGATGCTGCTCCTGGTAGGGCATATGCGTTTACCTATAACCTGCAACCTAAGATGCAACATCTTCAAAAAACTACAATATATAATCGATATTACTCAGCTACTTGATGCCTGCTTGCCATGTATAGTTCTTTTTATTGGACTACAATCTTGTGGTTTTTAACTACTCCAGCTTTGCTTCCAGAGCACAGCTAGGCGGATGTGTCCTATTGAACAGGAGGAAGTTCTAAAGGCAATTCATGCTATGGCTCATGGCAAGATCTGATAAATTGATGGATAGTCAAGCAAATTCAATACATTATTTAAGGGTGTGCTAAGTACTTCTTTGACAAAATCAGTGAAACACCTACTAGTAGGTAATGATATTCCTGACTACTTTAATATGGGTACTGTTATACCTGTAGCATTAGGATGGTCTTTCCCCAAACTATATTTCAACAACTCCATTTTTGTGCTGATATTCATTTTTGTAGGCCTTAGGACTTTACCACTGATAACCAGTGCTAACATGCTTGTGCTCACTTCCCTGAAGATGATTTGATTGGCTTATACCTGATTGGCATATTTAATTTACGTATAACTCTCTTGTAGAGTGGTATACCATATACCCAGAGCCTGCAAATTAAATACTACCATTCTGCCTGCGGCACTTTTATGCCACCCACTTAAGTAGCACCCTAAAACATGTCTCAAGCCTGCTATTGAAGTCTAAACACCGTTTTAAATTGCCAATGTGACTTGACAATAAAACCCCCTTGCCAAGCCTTATACTCCCCTTTTCTTGCTTATATGTCACCCTTAAAGTGGGCCCTTGGTAGCCCATAGGGCAGGGTGCATTGTAATTAAAAGATTTGGACATGTACATTTAAGTTTTGCATTTTAAGGTAGTAAAATATTCCTAAATTTGTTTTTCACTTCTGTGAGGCCTAACTGTCCAAAAGGATAATATGGGGTTGTCTCATTAAGGACTGTTTTGCTGCCTGGAACCTGCCTTGACCCCTCAGAGGTGACCTCTGCTGCTGAGCCCTTCATCTTCACCTGAATGTATGACTATCAGAGTGACTCCAAGGGCTAGTTTGCTGGCCTGCTGTTCAGAGCCAAAGGGACACAAAAGGTCCCACCATCTTGAACTCGAAGCCTGGACCCAGCCTAAGTGAGTCCTGAACCCCCAAGAGGTGTCCAACCAGTCCTAGACCCTTGGTTGTCATGCTCAAGGTGCCTAGATGGCCAAATCCCAAAACTGAGGAACATATTATGACCAAAAACTCTTCTGAGAACCAGGAGGAGACTGGGACCAACCTGCCTGCCTGTCCATATGAGGTGCATCGCCAGTTGTATTTACGACTTGCGACTTCTTCCACTACGTTCTTCTCTGCAGCAGTAAATCCTGTTTAGCAGTCCTTTCCCAAAAGGCTATGTAGCCTCATGGAACTGTCTTCAGCTACAGCGCTATGCCTCGTCCCACTTGAGTTTTTCGGCTTCCAAAAAAGAGACTAAGTCCAAACGTGTAAATCTTCACTGCGGCTTCGACCTTCAACGATGCTCCCGCCCCATACACCTGCAGCCTTGCCCTGCTGAACTTTACCTTCCCAGAACATTTTTCTCAAAATGTATTTTAATTCTGAAGGTTTGCATTGTCCGGGCACAATCCACTTCTTGTATCAAAACTGCGTTCCATCATGGTCGGCCATATTTTTGGACTTTGTCATGTCTCGTATGATTCTATATCGGTGGCTGGCGCTTTGACTAGTTTTTATTAAAAAGTTTACAAATTCATAAAATAGATTACACTGATTTGATCTTTGTTGTTTTAGTGCCAAATAGTTTATTAAAATTCACTCTATTTTTCAAAATTAGCGTGGGACTTTTCTTGTGTTGTGTTTTCACTTCATTACTGTTTGTGTGCTGCATAAATACTTTACACATTGCCTCTAACTGAAGCCTGAAAGTTGGTTCTGTCGGGTGCTAAATTGATTCTTGGTTTACTGAACAATAACATATAGAAAACAGTACTCAAACCTTTCAGTAATAATCAATGAAAAGGAAAGATAGGGAAGGACAAAAAACATACAACCCAATTTCTCACAGGTACTGTAATGAGTTTCTTGAAACAAGGCAAGAATCCTGAAGACCTTATCTCTGACTGCCCAATCATCTTATTAAATGTGGACTGTAAAATCACAGCACAATTAATAGCTAATAAATTTGACAGAATTGCAGATTGATTAATTCATATATGATCAGAATGGTTTTGTTGCAGTTCATCAATTATATTCTAAAACTAACTACCTCATACAAGCTTCAGATATTTTAATCTATAAAAAACATACCTGCTGAGAAACTTTTAGATGCTGTGATCACTTTATATCTGACTTAGGAATGTCTTCTTAGAATCTTAAGTAGGTTAGATTCTTAAGTAGTTGTGCCGGTAATAAGAACCCTGTATCAAGGTGCTCAAGCTAAAATCATGTTGTACTTGGCTAGGATAGGCACTTAAGATAACTAGAGGAATGCAACAGAGTTGCCCCTTGTTGGCTATGCTATTTGCATTTTTTATTGAAACCATGTGACAATCGCAATTTACAACGAAAAGAAGATAATCCCTCTACTCAAGAATATGTCCAAGATTAAGCTATATGCGGATGTTGTAATGTTTTTGAAAGCAGATAGGATGAAGTTTAACAATTCACTTGAAGTTTTTTGTAAGTTTAAAAATTCTGGCGGCTGTAAAATTAATCTGTATAAGACCGAGATGCTTCTTTATGATTGTTGCTCAGATACTCTTTCAGATGAAATTTAGAAAGTACATAATGTTAACCCCAAATGCTACTTAGAGGGATGTATGACACAATCACCCATGCTTTTAGAATGCCTGCATTGCTACCACATGTTCCATTACCATGCAACTGCTTACAACAGTTGTGTTAGGAAAGCACTGGACTTTGGAATAGAATTCATTAATATTCCAACTCCAGTCTGTGCAACAGTAGGGAAGGTGTTGTATTTAAAATCCAACAACACGTTCCCTAATGCAAGTTGTTTGCTCGGTAATGGATCTCGTGGTAACAACGTGTTTGTTGTATTGCCCGCGTTGTAATGGTACCGTGTAGTTCTGGATGCATAGTAAAGGCTGTTTCCCTACTTAGGGATCTATTTATACACATATTTGGTAGATCTAAATTATCTCCTTTTGATTAAAACAGGGTATTCGCTATTTCAGGCAATCCCTCCCCTTAGCAATATCTGATTAGTTCACACTAACAAAAATATTGGTTCTGCTACTTTTCATTTTGTTTTCTCTACTGCTCCATGTACTGTGTTGGCGAAATTATTTAGACAAATTGGAGGTGTTTTTCTTCTTTTATTTGGTGATAGATATAAGACTCCCAGATCGGCATTTAGCACTTTATATTTGTCCATCACGAATGGTGATCTTGCATTACTGAATGTGAAAATGTATTATTTTGCAACATTTGCACATTTTTGCACCAGATAAAAGAATTGGGACCCTTTTGATAATTGCTTACTGATCTGGTCAGAAACTCTAGATTTGTGATTTTCTAAAGTTATCCAAGTCTACCAAAACATTTTGGTAATAGTCTTTGCAGAGCTTTGTAAGAGGAAAAGAACATATTTGTAATCATTTACCATCCCACTAATACATTCTTTAGAGGGGCTTGAGGATTTATGGGTGAATGATAAAGCCATCTGTCTAAGAACGAAGTAGTTAGATGGCACAACTGCGTTTTTTCAAATTCCCTGATTTTGTAATAATGACTTGAAGAGCTTGTCACTTGTTGAGCATCATGCAAGAGAATGCAAGAATAATTGTTTGTGTTTCTACAACTCAATTCAGCCTTTTCTATCCTCAGCTGATCTCATTTGAGAAGTGAGGATGATGATATGGTTTGCAATTGTTAGCTAATAATAACATCAGATTATTAGGCATATGGCAAAGCTCCCTTGCCAAAATTTATAGAAAAGATGGCTTTTCTTAAATCGCACAGAAATGGGGATGGGAGACATACATTAAGTAGTCGATTGATATGTGGTAAAGAAATAATAAGTTGAATTTCTTTTCAGTTTAGGGGACAAATTACAGTAGAATTACATTTTATGCCAAATGGTTGATATATTGCACTCTCACTTTTTTACGTAAGATTATTCAAGATATTAACCTTCAATTGTTTAGATTTATTTCAGGGTAAATTGGAAAATGGTTTTATGTTGTATGGGCGTGTTCTTTTGTTACTCAGTTTTGGGAAGATGTATTTAAGTCCTGTCAAACTAATTTTAAAGCATTGATCCCAAGAGATCTAAACTTAGTAATTCCTAAAAATGCACTTCAGAATAATAGTTCATATAATGGAGTGAGCAAACTGATTTATGTCTGATTACTTATGGTCAGATTGTTAATATTACAAAAATGCTTTAGAATGGATCGAAAAAATGCACAGAAAAAAAGCTCAATGAAGGTTTATTTGTAGCCAGGATTGGGTCAATGAAAAAATACAATCATCTGTGAAAGGATTTTCTTTAATGTTTGCTGTAAAACAGATTAATGAGTTTGTTTCATCTGTAAAAAAGTTGTTTATTAGTGGAAAATGTATATTTTCTAGATGTAATTCTTTATTATGACTTTGACATGCAAAATACAGTTTTTAATAGACATATCTCTCTGTCAACAAACATAAGTAAATATAGGGTATTTCATGTGCTATGTATCCCACTTGCATTTGCTACCACAAGAAAAGGGTTGCTGTATGTACAGGAAACTACTCTTTGGATAGAGGGAGTGCACAGCACCCTTCATCAATTAGAAGTGTGCAACTGGAGATTGCACAGGCTCAGGCATGCTTGACCATGGACATGAAATAGATGTGAAATGTGAGAGCAAAAGAGCAAATAGGGCTGGGAGAACTGTTCTTAAAAGAATACCTAATTCTGTTGTAATCGATCTTCCCCCTGATGCATGCCCTTATGTGGTAGTGTTATCAAATGTGTCATGCTTACCAATCAATACAACCAAGTCAGTTATCCAGCATAATAACAAGGTTGTCTATTGGTTACACTCACATACTAATTTTCCATATTTTATGACCTCAAGCATATTGATGGTTCAAAGAGTAGGATGGGTCTGTCCGCTGCCCAAAACGTTCCTCTGATGATTGCGCAATTATTAGCTTCAGGTCTCCCTTTATTGCTCACAAACTCCTGTTTAACTATCATATAGGCTGTCACGATTTCCTGGCCGGGTGTTACGCTAGCTGTAATCGCGTATTTCCGGCCAGGAACTACATTCCCCAGAATGCCCAGAGGGACGCGACGTGCGCACGCAGGGGCGGAGCCGGAAACAGGAAACATGATACAAAGCGGCTGAGCCCCGGACGGCGTTGCCGATTATTCCTCTCCGTGGTCTGTTCCAGTGGCAGATAGGAAAGTCTTCGTCTCCTTGGTTGCGGTAAGAGGGTTCTGGAGTTCAAACTCTCGGAACCGCCAGTTCATAGCTTTGGTCCGGCAACGGACAACTCACATCCCAGGGTCTCCTCTGTTGGCCGTAACGAGCTATCCAGCCATTACATGCAGAGGAGAGTGGTCGCCCGTAGTGGCGCGTGGGTTACCTGCTCCCTGTTGGAAAAAGGCCAACTCGTGGTCCTTTATTGCAGGGAGGGTATAGTGCCCGCGAGTTATCTTACTTCTGTATAAACGCCTTTGTTGTTGAGCGTACAGTGTGCAGTGCCTTTCGTACTTTGGAAAGAGACACGCAGTCACTTATACGCCTTTGTTGGTGAGCGTGCAGAGTGCAGTGCCTTTCGTACTTTGGAAAGAGACACGCAGTCACTTATACACCTTTGTTGGTGAGCGTGCAGTGTGCAGTGCCTTTCGTACTTTGGAAAGAAACGCATTCACTTATACGCAGATGGTGGTGAGCGTGCAGTGTGCAGTGCCTTTCGTACTTTGAGAAGTGCAGTACATACCAGAGCGACCTCTCATCTCAGTGAGTGTGGGTGTGTGTATTGACTTACGAAGGAAGGTAAAAACACACCTGCATAAATGAGAATTTATTTTAGGGAATACAACCATTCCAGCATCATCATCTTTGAGTTTAGCAAGTAGAGAAAGAGTGTGTGGTTGGTATACACACAACTCTTGGGTTCGGTGGCGGCGAACTCAGAGTTCCCTTATTTTTACAAAGCACTAGGTGGGGCACTATACTCGCAACAAGCTTGCTCCGATATATGTTCCAAGGCGGAACACTTTATTGTGCAGTAGTTTTGTTTTCCTCTTGGTCTTCATTTCCCCAGGAACTAACAAAGAAGCATGGTAGGGAACTCTGGTTTCCTGGTCCGGATTACTTCTGACTAGTCTCCTTCAGTGCCACTGTGGATATCTCTGAGCCGGTGTTCCAAGACGCCTTTTCTTTTCTTTACAGGTAGGAAAGGAGATGTAGAAGGGTTGAGTGTAGTAGAAAGGGGGATTGGAAGTAGGAAGAACAACATAACTGTTTGATATTTATATTGTTTCTTTCTTTCCCTACACAGGTCTCCCTCCCCGCAGTCCCCATCCTTTCCTTCCCCCGCTCAATTGCCCCAAGAGTCTGTGTATTCTACATGTGCCAGACTTGGGTCGATTCAGAGGTGGACCCCCATAGAGCATCGACACAGCCCTGAGGAATCGGATTTGGAAGGCGTGACAGAATAATCGGCCCACAAATTAGTTTCCTCCCGGTTGTGTTGACAGTAAAGATGGCCACGTTAGAAGATGTAGTGGCCGCCTTAGCGCAAGTCCAAACAGAGTTAGTCACCTCACGGCAGGAAACCAGCACTCCTGTAATGGTCATGATTGACTCAGGAGCCACGGGC
Organism: Triturus cristatus; assembly: GCF_964204655.1. NCBI lineage: Eukaryota > Metazoa > Chordata > Amphibia > Caudata > Salamandridae > Triturus > Triturus cristatus. The sequence continues at coordinate 1,367,608,314 of NC_140590.1, forward strand.
TGTTTTATGGATAAAGGAGAAGCTCATAGATTAGGAATCCACTTGGTACCCAAGCCAAGACCAGAAAGGGTGTATGCAGTGGATGGTAAAGAACTAGACTTGGGCCCCATCACCCATAACACTCCAGAATGCGAATTAGTATCCGAAGGTCACCACAGAGAAACCGTGTCATTTGGAATAATACAAGCACCACACTATGGGATCATATTAGGACTCCCATGGCTGCAGCAACATGACCTGAATATCCGATGGGTCACCAAGACGCTGACATTTGACTCAGAATACTGTCAAACCCAGTGTATTACCAATGGTCCTCAGCCTGCTCAAATTCTCTCTACAATTCAGCATGTCGCAACAGCGGCAGAAAAGGAGGTGGAGCTGCCATCCTGCTACGCTGATTTTGTTGATGTATTCAGCGACACCAAGGCAGAAGAGATACCACCCCACAGGGAGTACGATTGTCGAATAGACCTGATACCTGATACGGTTGTCCCCTGCGGGAGAGTTTATGCTCTAACGGTGCCCGAAACGACATATCTTCGAGCCTACCTAGACAAATACCTAGCACTGGGCTTCATCCGACCTTCGCGTTCGCCTGCAGCATCCCCGCTGTTTTTCATTCCGAAGGCTAACGGAGATTTGCGCTGTTGCATCGATTACAGGGCGCTGAATGACATCACGGTGAAAAACCAGCATCCACTTCCCCTGATACCGGTGCTTCTGGAACAAGTACGAACAGCAGGTATATACACCAAATTGGATCTCCGTGGAGCGTACCACTTGGTTCGAATAAAGAAAGGGGATGAATGGAAGACAGCGTTTAAAACGCGATATGGGCTTTACGAATATCTGGTAATGCCCTTCGGGTTATGTAACGCCCCCGCTGCATTCCAGTTCTTTCTAAACAAAGTCTTTCGGGAGTATCTGGATCGTTTTGTCGTCGTTTATATTGACGACATCTTGATTTATTCTAACACCAAAGCAGAACACGCTGATCATGATCGCTTGGTATTACAGTCCCTTCGAGAGCATTCCCTGTACTGCAAGATCACGAAATGTGAGTTCCACGTCACCACTGTAGAGTTCCTAGGGGTCATGCTCACCCCCTCGGGACAAATCATGGCTGAAAGAAAGGTGAAGGCCATCTTGGACTGGCCTCGTCCTAGCTCAGTGAAAGAGATCCAGAGCCTCTTAGGATTCGCCAATTTCTACCATCGATTTATTCGTCGGTTTTCGGATCTGGTAACCCCCTTGACCCGGTTAACCAGAAAACAGGTACCGTTCGTGTGGAATGCAGACACCCAGGAGGCATTTGACGGTCTCAAAACCGCATTCACCACGGCTCCAGTCCTTCGACATGCTAACCCGTCTTTGCCGTTTGTAGTGGAGGCCGACGCTTCGGACGTGGCATTGGGCGTGGTCCTGTCACAAAGACACGAAGAAACCGGATGTCTGCATCCTATCACGTTCATGTCACGAAAGTTCAATTCCGCAGAGCGGAATTACACCATCGCAGAGAAAGAACTATTGGCGATTAAAGATGCGTTTCTTGAATGGAGACATTGGCTGATGGGGGCGAGTCATCGAGTAACGGTGTACACCGATCACCGAAATTTGCAATTTATGAGGGCAGCTCGGCATCTAACCCCTCGGCAACTCAGGTGGATGCTTTTCTTTGCCGAGTATCATTTCGTGGTAACCTTTCGACCAGGGATCCAGAACAAGAAAGCTGATGCCCTGACGAGACAAGACATCTCGCTTTCGCATACATGTCCCAAGGAAGACTCCATAATTGAACCCAGTAGGGTGTTGTGTGCTGTACGCACTGATGAGTTCTTGCAAGACATACATCGAGGCATATGTTCCTTCAAGTGGAAAACCTGGATCAAGAGCCTTCCAGAATGGCGAATGAGGCAAGGGCTCCCGGTAAAAGACCGCCAAGTGCTGCTTCCTACACAGAGATTACGCAGGATCGCATTCTCATGGTGTCACGATCTTCCCTGGGCAGGACATCTAGGAGGTATGAAAACCCTGGAGAAAATACTACGACAGTTCTGGTGGCCAACGGTGCGTCCCGACATTCTAACTTGGGTACAAGAATGCTCAAAATGTGCACAGATGAAGGTAGATAATCGGAAAATGCAAGGACAGCTACAAATCATGCCCACACCAAAGATCCCATGGGAACGGATTTCGGTGGATTTCGTGGTTGGCTTTCCAGCAGATCAAGGCAACACAGCCATAATAGTAGTGGTCGATTTTTTGACAAAGATGGGTCACTTCATCACCTGCAGACAAGTACCCACTGCCAGCCAATTGGCCAAGCTGTTGTTAATCCACATCGTACGTCTTCACGGCCTGCCCACAGATATTGTGTCAGACAGAGGGGCTCAATTTACCGCGGGGTTCTGGAGGACTTGGTGTTCTGAGCTAAAGGTATCCTCTTCCCTGTCCACCAGCTTCCATCCTCAGACAGACGGCCAAACGGAACGTCTGAATCAAACACTCAAACAATACCTCAGATGTTATGTTGCGGAAAACACAGATGAGTGGGTCGATTGGCTATGGATTGCGGAGATAGCCTACAATAGTGCCATACATTCATCCAAAAAACACTCTCCATTCTACAGCACATATGGGTTTCACCCCCGATTCTCTCCCTTGATCCTTCCTAGTACACAAGTTCGCTTTCCCAATGTTCGTGAGAAAACGCGGAAAACACTCATAAAAACACGAAACAACTTAATCCAAGCTAAAGAGAAGTATAAAACACAAGCGGATAAGCACAGAAGGGCTAATCGAAAGTACAGGAAGTGGGAGTGGGAGTGGGTATGGCTAGCCACAAAGCATATACGGTTCAAGAGACACAGTATATTTCATCCTAAATACATAGATCCGTATCAAGTCGTGAAACACATAAACCCTGTGGCACTCAAACTTAAACTTCCCTCACAGATGCGCCTGCATCCCGTATTCCACGTCTCCCTCCTGAAACCTGTGCAGGGAAAGATACAGAAAAGGCCAGGTCCAGTGATAGTAAATGGGGAACCAGAATATGTAGTGCAGGGCATACGGGACGCTAAGAGGGTACGTGGCAAGATATGGTACCTAATCGCATGGAAAGGGTATGGCCCAGAAGAGAACTCCTGGGAACCCAAAGGTGCGGTTCATGCTCCCAAGTTCATTGCCCGGTTTTATAGACTCCATCTGAATGCCCCGCGTGACAGCTAGCGTCTTTTGGGAAGGGGAATGTCCTGTCCCGATTTCCTGGCCGGGTGTTACGCTAGCTGTAATTGCGTATTTCCGGCCAGGAACTACATTCCCCAGAATGCCCAGAGGGACGCGACGTGCGCACGCAGGGGCGGAGCCGGAAACAGGAAACATGAAACAAAGCGGCTGAGCCCCGGACAGCGTTGCCGATTATTCCTCTCCGTGGTCTGTTCCAGTGGCAGATAGGAAAGTCTTCGTCTCCTTGGTTGCTGTAAGAGGGTTCTGGAGTTCTAACTCTCGGAACCGCCAGTTCATAGCTTTGGTCCGGCAACGGACAACTCACATCCCAGGGTCTCCTCTGTTGGCCGTAACGAGCTATCCAGCCGTTACATGCAAAGGAGAGTGGTCGCCCGTAGTGGCCCGTGGGTTACCTGCTCCCTGTTGGAAAAAGGCCAACTCGTGGTCCTTTATTGCAGGGAGGGTATAGTGCCCGCGAGTTATCTTACTTCTGTATAAACGCCTTTGTTGTTGAGCGTACAGTGTGCAGTGCCTTTCGTACTTTGGAAAGAGACACGCAGTCACTTATACGCCTTTGTTGGTGAGCGTGCAGAGTGCAGTGCCTTTCGTACTTTGGAAAGAGACACGCAGTCACTTATACACCTTTGTTGGTGAGCGTGCAGTGTGCAGTGCCTTTCGTACTTTGGAAAGAAACGCATTCACTTATACGCAGATGGTGGTGAGCGTGCAGTGTGCAGTGCCTTTCGTACTTTGAGAAGTGCAGTACATACCAGAGCGACCTCTCATCTCAGTGAGTGTGGGTGTGTGTATTGACTTACGAAGGAAGGTAAAAACACAACTCCATAAATGAGAATTTATTTTAGGGAATACAACCGTTCCAGCATCATCATCTTTGAGTTTAGCAAGTAGAGAAAGAGTGTGTGGTTGGTATACACACAACTGATGGGTTCGGTGGCGGCGAACTCAGAGTTCCCTTATTTTTACAAAGCACCAGGTGGGGCACTATACTCGCAACAAGCGTGCTCCGATATATGTTCCAAGGTGGAACACTTTATTGTGCAGTAGTTTTGTTTTCCTCTTGTTCTTCATTTCTCCAGGAACTAACAAAGAAGCATAATAGGGAACTCTGGTTTCCTGGTCCGGATTACTTCTGACTAGTCTCCTTCAGTGCCACTTTGGATATCTCTGAGCCGGTGTTCCAAGACGCCTTTTCTTTTCTTTACAGGTAGGAAAGGAGATGTAGAAGGGTTTAGTTTAGTAGAAAGGGGGATTGGAAGTAGGAAGAACAACATAACTGTTTGGTATTTATATTGTTTCTTTCTTTCCCTACACAGGTCTCCCTCCCCGCAGTCCCCATCCTTTCCTTCCCCCGCTCAATTGCCCCAAGAGTCTGTGTATTCTACATGTGCCAGACTTGGGTCGATTCAGAGGTGGGCCCCCATAGAGCATCGACACAGCCCTGAGGAATCAGATTTGGAAGGCGTGACATGGGCAGTGTCATACACTCTGCCATGTCCCTCTAGCTGTTGAATTTCTTTTACCACCATGTGTACCCTAAAATCGCCCACATTAAAACAATCTAGGTGACGGGCCTCTTTTAGAAATGGAAATAGAGTTAATCACTTCCAGGCATTGCCAGCTCATAGTGAGGTTTATTTCCCTGTGACTTAGGTTTATTGACATTATCCTGGTGATGGTTCCCTGAGCACCTGGATCCCCCTGACTCTTGGGTGGATGACTCAAAGTCCGAGTTCAACACTAACAGTTCCTTTCAACCCCCTCTTACCTATGAATTGTTCATGCACCTGATCTTTAGTGTAATCTACCAATGGCATAGCTAGTCCCAGGTTAGCCATTGATGGTAGATCAAATATTTTTAGTCCAGCTGGCAGCAGAGTATTTCCACTATTATTACCTTGCAGCATACAGCGATCACCATGTGTTACAGTTACACATGCTTCAGCTAGTACTGCCTCAGCTAATCTAGCAGGTATTTTTAGTTGATAAATTACAGGGATCAGGTCCAAGCTTGACAATCCAGCATGGGGGGAATTTATTGATAAACATCACATATGCCTCTTTCAGTGGTCCTAGTTTACAGATCCAATTTTTAGGCGTGGTTTTAAGAGTTTTTGGATTTCATCTAGTGGATCCACAGTGGGACGTCCATTAGGCGGGTTGCTCGCCTTGTAGTGTAGTGTCTTATACATATGTATAGGTGGACCATTCTGGTCCCTGATGGACTCCGTAGAACGGACGTAATCGTATGGCTGTGCCTGGGTGTTGTTAATAAAGTTGATGATGCAATGCCTACAGTGAGTTAACGGTTGCACTCTGAAGAATAAAGACATGCACAACAGAACTCTGTGTATGTTGTAATCATTTGCCTGCTACCAGGCTGGAGACAACACTAAAGTGAGCACATCGTTTTCCTGTTCAGTAGCCAAGCTCCAAACTGGATCACGGAATATTCAAGGGCTAACTTTCTCTTTTTCAAAGGGTATGCCTCTTGTGATAATTAATATCTATAATAGAAGGTTAGTAAAGTGCTATGAATAGCCAACTTTTCGTGCGCTGGATAGGATTTTGGTGGGCCTCTCAGGCCCTCACTACTTATTCGTTGTGGGTGATTTCAATCTTACATATAACCCGAACACCATATCACAGGATCTATCCCATGAAGAGAAACAACCCATAAGATTTGCATGAACTGAATGAAAGTACAGTACTATGAAGAATGAACAAGCATCTGAGCATGTCTGATCTGAGAATTAATGTTCAAACAGAATTGCTCTTAGAACATGATTGAGCCCGCAAATGATTTGTTGGACCTGGCCCTTTTGGCAAGGTTATCCCCAAACTTTTCGCCTTCTTTCTCCTATTTTTTCCGACCTGTTTTTGTCGGTTGTAGGACTCTGTGCACTGTACTTTTGTTGATCAGTGCTAAAGCACAAGTGTGCCCTGTGTAAATTGTGATTGGTTATCCATGATCGACATATTTGATTTACTGCAAAGACTCTAGTAAAGTGCACTGTGTGTGCCCAGGGCCTGTAATTCAAATGCTACCAGTGGGCATGCAATTCTGGTTGTGCCATCCACATCAGTAGCCATGAAACCATGTCTCAGACCTGCCACTGCAGTGTATGTGTGTGCAGTTTGGAACTGCCATGTCTATCTGGCAAATGCACCCACTTGCCAGGCCCAAATCTTCCCTTTTACAGCATGTAAGACACCCCTAAGTAAGGCCAAGGTAGCCTCATGGGCAGGGTGCAGTGTATTAAAAAGGTAGGACATGTGATGGTGTGTTTTACATGTCCTGATAGTGAAATACTGCTATTTCCGTTTTTCACTATTACTAGTACTATGTCTCCCATAGGTGATCATTGGAGTTGCCTTGCACCATCTTACTAGTGTATCTTCCAATTAGAAAGAGATAGAGGTTTGGAGTTGGGGGTTCCTGAACTCACAATTTAAAAATACATCTTTTAGTGAAGTTGGGGGCATATTATCAAGATAGGCGATAAAATTATTGCCGCTTTAGCGGCAGAAAACTGCCACTAAAACGGCGATAATGGGCTTGATAATATGCTCTATGGAATTCCAATTGAAGCCCATGTTAGATGTGAAGGACACCTAACCTGAGCTTCAATTGGAATTCCATAGAGCATATTATCAAGCCCATTATCGCCGTTTTAGAGGCCGTTTTCTGATGCTAAAGCGGCGATAATTTTATCGCCTGTCTTGATAATATGCCCCTAAGTTTTTAAATTGTGTGTTTGAAAGTGCCACTTAAAGTGGGAATGTTCTTGCTTCACCACTCTGTGCCTCTGCCTTCCTATGGAATCCATGTCTGAGGGAGGGTGACAGTTGGGCTCTTTGTGCATTCACTCTAGAAGGTCACAAAAAAAGGTAACAGGGGTGTGCCCTGCATTTCCTGATGGCCTATCACCAAGCAAATGGGTCTTCCTGAGCTAGAGAAGTGGAAGGGGTTGTCACTGACACCTGAAAAGGGCTGTCCTTGTCATCTCACAAAGCTGGCTCCAACCCCTGTAGTGTGTCTGGGGCCAGGTCAGGGTAAGTCGGGGTCTTGTGCACTACAAAGACTTTAATATGAAGTTTTCCTACTTCAAAGTCAGAAACTGGTATAAGTACTGGAGCTGTGGCACCTTAACTTCAGACCAGTTCTGGACTAAGAGGAGAATCTGAACAGAAAAATTACTGGAGAAGCTGCAGGAGGGAAACTGCCACTCTGCTTGTTGCTATGTTGTGCTGGCCTACTGCTTGCTGCTTCTGTCTTTGGCATTGAAAGTAATAGAGTTTGATTTACGCATCCTGCTTGGCAAGGTTCTCCAAGGGCTTATGTGTGCTTCACTCCTGTTAGAAAGTCTCAGGGCCATCAAAGACTTCATCTGCAGCCCCAGAACTCCTCTGCTGGGAGTTCTGACCTGCCAAGTGGTGCCAATTCCAGTTCTGGGTCCTTGGAGATGGCTTTGCTGCAAAAGAGGGAAGGAAATCCACACATTGACCTTCAGCACCTGTTTTTCCTACTGTAGCAACACCGTGCAGTTGAAAAACCAATGCGTTGCCACGGTGCGGCCGAAGAATCGATGTAGCGCCTGCTGTGCAGCTAAAAGATCACCACAGCCCAAGTCCCCAAGCACTGTGTCACCGATGTCCATAGCACTCGCTCTGACTCCAACGTAGGCCCTGCTGTGGGGCTGAAGAAATTGACTCATCACCAGCTCACACCTGGAAAATTCCCTGCCGCCGCATTGACCCAGCATGTCCGGATTCTCGTCGCATCGCATCTGTGCGCCAAGTTATTCATCAATGTTGCCCAGCAGTAAGGAGCAGTGGCCGCGTGTCTGCAACTGATGCATCCCCCCCATCCACAGAAAGTAATTGATGCCTCACCTCCCCAGACAGTAAGGAACCAACGCATCACCTCCCCTGTGCTGCAGTAAGGCGCTGACGCATCAATTTCCCTGACATTAAGGAACCGACACATCACTTCCCCTGGGAGTAAGGAACCAACGCATCACTTTGCTTTTCCGGTACCTTACCTCCCCTGTCCCTGTTTTTGTCTTTGATTTTGACATATCCCAGGTACTCTGTGATAGAAGTGACACATTCATAGTTTCCTATGGACTGAACTGTTTTGGACCTTCTAAAAGTGATATCTTTACATGTGTGTGTTGGATTTTTGTTGTTTTGGTCTTGTTTTACACAGATAAATATTGGTTATTTTTCTAAACTGGTGTGTTGTCATTTTGTAGTGTTCTCACTGAGTTGCTGTGTGTTTATGTGCAAATGCTTTACACATTACCTCTGAGATAAGCCTGACTGCTCTTGCCAAACTACCAAGGGGGTGAGCAGGAGTTATCTTGGGTGTGTAACTCCCTTACACTGACTAGAATAAGGGTCTCTACTTGGACAAGGGTGCAAGCCACTGCCAACTAGAGACCCCCATTTCTAACATTATTAAAAGAAGGTGGTAAATGACTATGGACAGGGCTTGTTTTTTGAGCCAGAAAGGTGAATTTCGTAAGAATACAGTATACCTGGGTCACACATGTTGCTTCCCATTTTGGGTGAAACAACTTGGACCTCCTTTTATTTGGTTTGAAGATATCGGCAAAATCAGATTCTGGCCCCTGGTATTGACTCACTACATAATGGAAAACTCATAATTTGGCCCTTAATGGTGCTCTTTCTTTGATGCGAAAGGACACTTGCTTCATGGTTCAAGGAGGTGCTTTTCATTCCTCATATATAAAAAGTTTTTATGAGAGCATCATCCCAAAGGACATATCTGCTGTCTGAACCTGGGGGATAACTCTAGTGTCTGGGCCTATGGGGTATGCCTCTCTAATAAACGATATCCATGCTGTAGGTTTACTGGAAGTATGAGATCTGTATAGCTTTGAACTTCCTCATTCTGTCTCCTCCAAGTAAATTCTCAGTAATGTGTAATATTATTAAGATTCTGCTTGAAGAAGGAGAACCAGAATATGAAAGGATGTGGATTTAGACTTGAAGCAAAATGGTATATACATCTAGATAAATTACAGGAGGCAATGTCAAATTGCTTTCCCAGAAAAGGTGCCTGAATAACTCTACATTTTCCACTATTTCCTACGAAATATTCCTGGGGATGGACCCTCTCACTCAATACACCTGGAGATGATAAAACCTGTCTGGCACAATATTATAGGTAGTGTTCTATTTCAGGAATACCTCTTTTGAACTTTCGGTAAAACATATGACTTTTCACTCAAGTCATATCAAAAATGTGCTTTAAAATGTACAATGTGGCCCGCTTTGTCCAAAATATTCTAGGGGATGGGCGGTGACTGATGAGGACGACTTCCTTATTACACTGGAAAAGTCTGTCTTAGTAGACAGCCCTGGAATTTCTGCGTTGTTTCTTTAGCACCCATTCAGAATTGTTGGGAAAACATTAACAGCCAAGCTGTTTGAAAATTGTACTGTACAATGCACCATTTGGCTATATTTTTTCATACTAATCTTAGTTGGCATCACAAACGAGCCGCCCTATGGTAATTTCCATCCTTTTGCTCATTTGGATATAATATATATATATTAAGGAGTTTGTAGAGCGCACAGCTAACCCCAACAGGGGTGTCCCGGCGCTGAGGCTGACGGTAGTTGACAAGCGCGATAAAAAAAAACTAGATGCTGCTGAAAAAACAGGTTTTCAGGGAACGTCGAAAAGTTAGTTCTGACTCCGATAAGCGGATGGAGAGTGGCTGGGCATTCCAAAGTTTCCTTGTATACAATATTGAAAATTTCTCCATTCTGAAATGCCAAGACTGAAAGAACTATGACAAGTCTCATTTCAAGTTACTTTAAAGGCTGTGAAGGTTTTTTTCACCCTGAGGTCAAGGGCTTCAATGGAGAGCCCGATAGAGACCCCTCTCAGCACCTGCTTTTTTAAAACTGCCAGTGCTGAGCACCGGAAGCACCGGCTCACTTTGAGCCCTGGGTGCAATCATTATCACCTATTATAAATTACTGGGTAATAACATGCAGATTTTAGTGTTTAACACACTAAACTCCGCATGGTATTGTAAATAACCGTGCACTTTTCCCTTGTTAAATTTCGGCGGTTTTAACCTGCCGAAATTTGATGAATGATGGGTTATTTTAAACAATCCGATAGCTATCAGATGCCTTAAATCAAACAAAACTGCTAATTCCGTCCTTTGCTGTAAACGGGTTTATGCGCCAGACGGAATTCTATGTCAGGACCGGAGGTGAGGATTATGCGTTAGCTTTCTTCACTTTAATAGTAGCAGCCATTCAAAGTCAAAACAAACAAACTACTATTCCCATGCAACATAGGGAGTAAACAATTTAATCATAGACTGTCCAAGGCTAGAGCGTCCTCCTTAATGCACCAATCAGCAGTCCCCCCCCCGGGCTTGATAGTCCTTTGTTTGTGACCACCCTTCCTCTTTCTTCGCTGCTGCAGCCGAGCTAAGTCACCTTTCTTTACCATCGATACTGAGTTATTCTGCATATTCAGTTTGGTGATTTATACACTGTTATTTGGTGATTTATACACTGTTATTCTAATAATTTGACTTATTTGTATAATTTAAACATCTCACCTGAATATCGTCAGCGCGGCTCTTCCGTGCGCGACGTTCCGATGTTTCCGTTTCCCTCACGGAGCAGTTAGATGGAGCGCGCGCGCCTCTTCTGTAGGCGCGCTTCACTTACTGGTGTTTTATTTGCCTAAATTTACTGCATTTAGCTTCGTTATTGTTTTTTCGTTAGCGTTCGCCGCTACTCGGCGTCCGCTGCAGCCATGGGAGTCTCGTTACCTCCCTAGCGGCGGTGAATGGTGCGAGCTCGCGGTGGCCTTCCGACACCACTAGAGGGCGCATTTTGACGTTCTCTGCCATGGCGGGCACGCTGGAGGTTCCGATCATTCCAAACTGCATCGGACTCCAGCGCTGCACCGCCGCGAGCGAGCCTTGTCTAGAGTCTGCCCTAAACGCCGCTGACAAGGGTCTGTACATTGCCTTTAGGCATTTTTTCTGCATACTACACCCCGTGAACGCCCGATGACTCGGGTCTGTAACTGCCATTAGGCAGATCTGCAGGAAGTGTTCCTGCTGTGGGGGTCTGTAATTTTAGGCCACTTACACTTTGTTTTGTGCAGAGTCAGTGTCGCAGTTTACTGCAGGGACCTGTGTTAGGCAGACTGCCCTTTACAATACCTTTTGCACCAGGGCGAATTAGGTCCTAGGCTTCACTTGCCTTTGTTATTGCGAGCTTTGCCCGCCTATATTCTGGCTGCCGCCCAGCCACCCTTACTCAGGATAACCTCCTTTTCAGGCTTTTGGCCATACTTGTTTCCGCGCATTATGGAAGCCTCCCACGACGATGCTGTTTATGAAGAGCAGTGGGAGGAAGACCCTTTCGGGGCAATGCCCTGGGGTGACGATTTTTATGATGCGGTGGAGGAGTCCATCTTTAAGGCGGTGGAATTGGCCATGACTCCTTTAGAAGAAAGGCTTTCGCGTAAAATTGACCAGGCCTGTGAAAAGCTATCCAGGGTCACACAATCCTTAGTCTCACGTTTGTCTGCCACAGATACTAACTCAGGTGACCATTCACCTCCACCTAAATGGGCTAGAGATGCCGGGGCAGGTTCTGACCCCTTTGCTCGCCTTAAGCAAGCTTTCCCTTCTAGTTGCACTGCCCCAGTAAACCCTGTTTCTATTCCTCCTCCACTACCTTCTATCCCCCCAGGAGGGGCCCCTGACGACCAGGGTGATGCAGACGCTTCTCCGGAGCGATCCCGCCCATGGCTCCCTGCCAAACCTACTGCGACGGACACAAGTTTGTGTGCCTATATGTTGGACCCTGATGACGTTTTGCATCCACGCTCTTCTGACTGGGCACCCTCTGAAAACGTCGCCCAATTTGTAGCCAACAGGATTCGCCGACCGCTGGAGCCAGCCACTCGCAATTGCCTTAGGGCAGAGTGTCCTCGCCCTACCTTAAATGGAAAGGTGGCTGCGACCCCCAAAATAGACCCCAGAATGGCGACATTCCTGCAGAAATTCATTAAAGACCCTAAAAAAGGTATAGATAGATCATGGCGTGCCTGTCAAGATAAGTTATTGGATATCTTGGGGCCAATTACTAAAATTTTTGATATGGCGGAGGAAGCCAAAGTTTCGGGCTCTTTAATATCTCCGGAGCATCTCTTCTCATGGGCTCAGAGAGTGGTAGTCTTTCTGGGAAATGCCAACTGCGCGCTGTCCACTTAGCGACGCAGGTCTCTCCTAATTAAAGTAGACTCTAAGCTATGAGACCTCGCGGACACAGAGGCTGGTCCTGTAGCTCAAGGTGGCCTCTTTGGTGAACCCTTCATCAAAGAACTAGGGAAATTCGTTAACACCGTCACCTCCCTAGATAGGCTCAGTTTTCCATCAGGAAAGTTTTTCGCCCACGGGTTTTCAGAGGGGCAGGACGAGGTAGGGTCCGCTCGTTCGGCCATCCAAACCAGACCAGAGGACAAAGGTCTAACCAGGGACAGTATCAGGATCAAGCCTGCTTCGGAAATTTCTACCTCACCAGGGGTAGACGAGGCAAGAACAGAGGTGGCAGAGGAGGAGACAGCTCCAATACTTCCGGTGAGTGTTCTCCCTTCTTCCCGTCTAAAAGTGGGGGTCCGTCTGGCGCATTTTTTCCCAATGTGGACTTCTATCACGGGGGATGCTTGGGTTCTTCAGACAGTCAGGGGTTTTCATATCGAATTCCTGGGCTCCCCGGTGCAAGTAGTGCCTCCCAGGCCACTTTCCTTTTCAGTGGTAGACGTGAGTTTAATCGACCACGAGGTCCAGGTCCTTCTTTCCAAGGGCGCTATAGAAAAAGCTGTGTTGCATCCAAGAGGTTTTATCAGCAACCTCTTTCTGGTAGACAAGGTGGATGGGGGTCAACGCCCGGTTATCAACTTGCGGGAGTTCAACGAGTGGTTGGTCTACCGCCACTTCAAGATGGAGGGGATCCACCTCTTGCGAGACATCTTGCGCCCAGGGGATTGGTTGGCACGCCTCGATCTCAAAGATGCTTATTTAGCAGTGCCCTTCTTCCCTCCTCATTGCAGGTTCCTTCAATTTCAGTGGCGCGGCAACACCTACGAGTTCACCACACTTCCTTTCGGTCTGTCCTCCGCACCCTGGTGTTTCACCAAGGTCTTGAGGCCGGCAGTGGAATGCCTTCAGGCGTCAGGCTTGAGACTCATTGTCTATTTAGACGACATCCTGCTGATGGCGCAGGATCCGTGCACCATGTCTCGACATCTGCAAACTGTGGCAGATCTTCTGCAGATTCTGGGGTTTGTAATAAACGAACGCAAATCTACTCGGTGCCCTCTCAAAGAGTGGCTTTCCTAGGCTTTCTGATCGACTTGGTGGCATCCACCCTCAGCCTTCCTGCGCACAAGCTGACGAAGATTCGCCATGAGCTTCGGAGAGCCTTAACTCTGACTCGGATCTCTCTCAGGCAGTTGGCTCGGATAGTAGGTCTCCTGTCGGCATCCACCCAGGCCATCTTTCCTGGGCCACTTCACTACAGAGCCTTACAGCGCCTAAAGGCGGAATATCTCTGCAGGGGTCGCCCTTATTCTTTCAAGGTGACCTTGATGGCGGAAACCAGGGAGGAACTGCAATGGTGGCTGACACACATGGAAGCTTGGAACAGGCGGGCCATCTTCGGTTCGGCGCCCGATGTGGTTATCGAGTCAGACGCGAGCAGATCAGGCTGGGGCGCGCGGTGTGGCGACTTCACCACGGGAGGTGTCTGGTCTCCGTCAGAACAGCGGTTGCACATCAACTGCCTGGAACTTTTGGCGGGTTCTTTTGCCATCAAGTGTTGGACCAGAGATTCAGTTCGGTCTTGTGTCCTCCTCAAAATGGACAGCATATCCGCAGTCCGTTATATCAATCACCTTGGGGGCACTCGCTCACGAGCACTTTCGGACTTGGCGGCGAGTCTCTGGCAGTATTGCCTGGACCGTCAGATCTCAGTCACGGCAGAGTACTTACCCGGCCAGGACAACCTGGTGGCGGATTTTCATTCGCGCCACTTTCACGATCTCAGTCTCTGGAAGCTCCACCCAGGGGTGTTTGCAGATCTTCAGACCGTTTGGGGTCCTTTTTAAGTCGACCTATTTGCCTCCCGTCTGGACTTCCAGCTTCCCCGCTTTTACAGTTGGAGGCCGGACCCCCTGGCAGAGCGGACAGATGCCTTCCTTCAGGATTGGAGGAATGAAGCGGGCTACGCCTTTCCCCCGTTCGCAATGATAACCCGGGTTTCGGCCCAGGTTCGCCGGCAGCAAGCGTCCATTGTCCTGATCTCGCCGATCTGGAGGTCTCAAGTTTGGTTTCCGGTTCTACTGGAACTTTCCTGGGATTCTCCGATCCTACTCCCCCAGTTTCCTACTCTTCTTCTGAGTCTGGAGGGACGCCCTCACCCATTGATCAAACACGGTTCCCTAACGCTAATGGCGTGGCGGATTACAGGGGACGATGGACAGTCCCGGGGCTTTCGGGAGCGGCAGAGACTTTCCTGTCCAAGGCCTGGGCGGACAGTACCCTCAAGCGCTATCGATCCTCCTGGAGACAATGGTGTCGTTGGTGTCTGCGACGGAGTTTCAATCCTGTGGCAGCGAATGTCACTGCCATCTTAAATTTTTTGGCCTCCCTAGCAGAAGAGGGCCTCGCATATAGGACCATCAACACCTTTAGTTCCGCCATTTCTGCAGGTCACGTTTTAATTGATGGTACACCTGTTGGGGAACATCCATTGGTCTGTAGACTCCTTCAGGGTATACGTCTCTCTCTTCCCCCAGAACCTCGGTATTCACAGTTATGGGATGTTAATAGAGTGTTGAAGCTTTTTCAGTCTTAGCAACCAAATAGGTTCCTGTCCAGGAAAGAACTATCAGCTAAGATGGCTATGCTTCTGTGCCTGATTTCTTGTAGGCGGGTCTCCGATGTCAGAGCCCTGGATGTCTCTGGGAGGATTTTTTCTCCCACGGTGTCACATTCACCATTCGTAGATGCACCAAGTGTGGGACGACTACCGTCTCCTACCCTGCTTTCCCTGATTCTCCTAAGCTCTGTGTTGTGGCCTGCCTCAAGGCCTACGAAGAGATGACAGAGGAGCTGAGACCCCCTGGTGAGCGCCAGTTGCTTATCGCGCTGAAGAAACCTCACAAGGCGGTTTCTTCTCCCACAATTGCACGTTGGATTTGTTGGATCATGCAGGAAGCAGGCATAGACTTGAGTATTTTTGGTGCTCATTCTACAAGAGGAGCTATGGCCTCCAAAGCCTTTACCCTGGGAGCTTGTCTAGAGGATATCCTCAACGCAGCGGATTGGTCCTCGGACTCAACCTTTAAGCGGTTTTACTTCAAACCGGTTATTAACATGGCTCAACTGGTTGTGAGCAAGCTTTAAACTAGCATAATCCTCGCCTCCGGTCCTGATATAGAATGAAAAATTTCCTAGCTAACGTAACGGAAAGTATCAATTCTATTAAGGACTCGGAGGTGAGGATTATCCCATCCAGGGTACATCTTCGTTGTCTTCCCTCCCTCGTACTGGGGTCAGTAGAGTGTTTATGTAACATTCCAATGGGCTGTTTGCGTATATGCATTGTTACTTTCCTCCACACGGCTAAGCCTTAGCCATGACTGTCGCTTAAGCCGTCTTTATTTTTTCCAGGGGACTCGAGCAAACAAGACTCCTGATGTGAATTTCCTGGCTGACTGAGCGACGAAAGAGGACAGGTGGTCACAAACAAAGGAATATCAAGCCCGGGGGGACTGCTGATTGGTGCATTAAGGAGGACGCTCTAGCCTTGGACAGTCTATGATTAAATTGTTTACTCCCTATGTTGCATGGGAATAGTAGTTTGTTTGTTTTGTCTTTGAATGGCTGCTACTATTAAAGTGAAGAAAGCTAACGCATAATCCTCGCCTCCGAGTCCTTAATAGAATTTAAACTTTCCGTTACGTTAGCTAGGAAATTTTTCATTCACCGCCAAACTTGTAACCGGGGCCTTATAGTGTTTTCTTGGCACTGATTTTTTAAAATTTATTTTGGTAAGGATAAGAACTAGACAGAGGAAAAGGAAGGATGCCCTGTGCCATCATCTTGTTTGGATACCATGAATTAGTAAATGCCACTGTTATTTGAGTGAGGTGGAAGAGATGAATAGGGTGCTGAAAACTACACCCAGGCGCACTATATTGCTTTCCTCTCGCCATCGCGCGCACACGTCTTCCTAAATGTTGTGTTAGATAGCTCGTCTGTTTCAAATAGCTCTTCCTGTCAGGATAGTTCCTGCCAGTGTTCCTGGCAGCTGAAGAAACAACATTAAGGTTTGAGTTTTTTAACCAGCTTTCCCCCCTTAGATGGATTTACAAGTGGGAAGCGGGAAAACAAACAGCAATAAATCACGAAATCAAACATAAACCACAAACAAGGCCCATCAAGCCGATAGGCCCGTGGGGCTCGGAATTAAACAGAATATACATTCATTCCGCAGTAATCTGCAAACCTGCTCTCTTGGACGGATTTTAAAGACCTCATATTTGACTTCTAGCACGGGTTTTTCAGCAAACCTGACAGACATCCAAGCAAGTTAGTGACTCGTTTTCGGTTATCTACAGCTAAAGGAGTATAAACTAAACCGAACGACCACCAAGTCACATAAAATTCTAACACCTTTTAGAAACTCTCGATGTTGACATTCTAAACAACAATATAGTTAAAAGGTAAAAGCTAATGATACTTTAAAGATTGCACAGATATGTGTATCGAATGAAAAGATATATAACTATAGCCAAGAAATTGGCATTCTTTCATTCATAAGCCAATACAAACAGAGAAAAAGCAGCATAATACTTATCTGATGCATGAGCAGCAGCAAAAGAAGGAAGATGACTGGATTCTGTGGTTTTTATACCATTGCATAATATTAGCCTCCATGTCTTTAATAAAATCATGATTCCATTCCCAATAGAGCTGTGGAAAATCTGCATTTTCTTGCTTGGAAGTGGCAGCTTCATAGCACTACTTTTACGAAGATATCGCCTGAGCGCTGGGCTGAAATTAAAGATGAAAATTGTAAAAAACAAAGCAAAAGAACTGATTTGGTAAATGTTCAATATGAATTTAATTTGGATACAAAATAGAATAATTTGTCAGGAAATCACCCCAAAGCCCAGTTAAAATCACTAGTCAATGCTCTGATAAGAAATAAAGCTATATTGCACAAGAGGTGAAAGCCATATGCTTCAAGGACAAGTATTTCAGGTGAATAGCTATGTTTTAGTATCTTGCGATAACGGAGGAGCTGAAAATACTCGATTTACTCAAATTTAGTGTGGGGTTTCATCCTGCCAGGAACCTTAGAAGTTGTGTACAGTACCTTAACGCCAATATCAGTTGCCTTCGCGATTTGAGGGCAAAGTATAACTTGGAACACAATGTTTGAAACATCTGCTGATGTTCTTCCTATTTGTAAATCCATTTTATGGCTTTTTTTGTTAAAATGGTACTGCTTAGAGACAAAAAGCAATGAACCTATTTGTAGAAGACGAAAAGTGGATTGGGAGGTGGGAACATATCTGCAGATTTCAAGTAGGAGAAAAAGTCAGATGTTTTCATATTTCAGCCAAATTTAAATGATTAATATGACAGTGTGTTATTTAAAGGTAAAGATGTGTAAAGACCTTTTGTCTGAATAACTATGTGGAAACATTTTTTAAAAACAGCATACTATGAGTGATAGTACCAACCTGCGTTTGTAGTGCAGTTTGGTGAGTGGTTGTGAAAATCTGAACAATCACCAGACTCTAGTGAGTGATCTTAAAATACGCTCATGAATGACGTGTGCTGGAGCCAATCTGAATGTATTCTAAGGTTTATCGAGTTATGGGGCAGTTTTGATCTTCCACTAAGAATTAATGAATGTTGTGGAAATATGAACCTGCACTAAGGTTTACTGAGGGATCTGCTCAAATATGAACGTGCATGATGAAGGTTTGTTGTCCTACCACAATGATGTTCACTTATCTATAAAGCCTGGACTAGCATAATGGTGACATTTTTTGACATAAGCATTTCTGCCATGGCCTTGCCCACTACAGGCATTATGCTTGCAGTGGCATAAATGGTGGTAATTCTTGTTATGTTTATGAAGGTATTGCTGGTACTTCTGTTTTTTAAGGTCTCGCTCTCTTACATTTCTATAGCCTGTCTGCGCCCATCACACCCATTTTTTTATTAATGCATTTAATGATTTATCTAGCCAAACAACCTGTAACCATTCTATTTTAATATTATGTTTGTCAGAAAGGTTTTAAAACCACACAAACCTCCAAGGAAAAGAGAGAAATAATCTATATTACTAATATACACAAAAAAGCCCCTACAGAATCCAATATAAACAATAAATCCGTTAAAAAAATACAGTTAACATTTTCCTTTGAACAATCCATTGTATAGAGTTAGGAACCACTTATGAAATACAATGAGAACATATACAATTCAATTTCCGTTTCATTGCCAGATATCTAAGTTTTACATGGATGCATAGTGTTTTCCTATAGGTCAGCTTTAAATTAGTGATGACCTCTGATGCTTGGAATTGGAGAGTGCGCGACTGACGTAGTGTACTGCAGCATTTATAGAGTGCTTACGAGGCACATTCATTGACTGAATACAGTCAGTCAGTCAACAATAGCTTTATTCGGTTAATAATTAAAACCATCAAAGCATACAGACGATTTCATTTGCAAAAAGTTACATATAAAGATAATTAACAAAGAAAATTCAGACAATACAAAGTACACAAATATACATAAGAATATGTTTACACAAATAATGGCGAAAGTGTTAAAAGATATAAAACAGGCCAAAATTTAAAAGACTATTTCATGATTTCGAAAGAAAAGAAGATAAAAAAGGCCTGGTCTCGGACTCTCACAGATTATAAAAAGACTAAAAATATATTAAACTACATTCGATTTCTACTTCTAATAGCCCCTGACAGATAACTGGCAACTCCAAAACAGACAAAGGGAGAGCCCAGCATTTGCAGAAACACCAAGGCGGGCCTTACTTGGTCAAAGTGATAGTTCTTAAAAATTGGGCAAATAAATTTCTTACGTAACAGAGTATAGAATTTGCAGCAAAAAATCATATGCAGCGTATACTGAATACATATTTCAGAGTGAAGACTGTTCCAGTGATATATCGGCGAGCAGTTCCGGTGACGTTTCGGCAAGGCTGCACGAGGCTTTGAGCTCTCTGCTTTGCGTCCTGAGCTCCAACGGAAAAAGCGTGACAAGCCGAGTAAGCTCTGGGACCGCAAGCGAGAGCTTGGGAGTAGACGAAGCCCTGTGCAGGCCTGGAGCCGTGTGCTCCGTGTTCTTAGCAGAGAAAGTGGAGGAAGCAACAAGGCACACTGTGCAAACACTGTGCAACAGAAATTTAGATTCCCAGAGCCGGAGGCCTGTGACCCACGAGGCCAAGAGGGGAAAGCAGCACTGGCAAACCCTGGAACACCTCAGCATCCAGGTGTCCTCGCAACCCAAAAACGTGGCCGTGGGAGTAGCCCAGCAATTTAAATAATCCAAGCCAGTGAAGAAGTAAGGAAAGCCAATTCGCCTAAGTGGCGAGTGGGAGTCACTGTGGAAAGCAATTTTGTGGAAAGCAATCTTGGGAAAGTGTGCAAGAGGAGAGCTGTGATGAAAATTGATCCTATTCCACTGTTCGTGGAAGACTCCTTGCAGCAATTGCTTAGTTCATTGCTGGGGGGGGGGGCGACCTGGTCCATTTAACAAATCATTTTGAGGAGGAAGAAAAGAAATGCCAAATACGCGTGACTGATCCACGTCTGGCCACAGGAATGGGATCCTGCGACAACAGTTCAACTCCGCAGGGCTGTGCTGTGGCCATGACAATTCCTTCCTTTGTGATGTGCCAGAAGGGACATAAACAGTCTCTGAAAAAATCTGAAAACCATGCTGGTCCAACTAACAAGGATTTACAAGACCACGACAATAACGTTTCACACCTCTGCTGGAAGAAATGGGAGAGGATGATTGCCTCATACAGCAATGAGGCACCAACAAACTCTAGCCCCGACTCAAAAGGAAGTTAGAACTCACAAGGGGTGCTTTGGTCAACAATGCTAAGAATCCTGCAGAGCTCAGTAGAGGCACTAGACTTCCAGACAAATAAAATGGATATGCTTATCAGCCTCCTGAACACCCCAGCAATGTACCTTGCAGGAATCGACAAGAAAATTGCAAACTTAAATAACTTGATAAAGAGAGCACAGGTGGACACACAGGGTATAGGACAAGGTTGTGGCTGCTCCCCTGTCATGGACAAATTGTCAACACTTCAGGAAATGATGTCGAATTTACTCATCGACTTTAGGAATTTGATTAAAGACATGTCCCAAAAGAGGTTAGGATACACGCAAGCAGAAGCACGCTTTTCAGGCGGCAACTGGATGGGGCAAAACCGTACCTTAGAGGTGGCACTCATAGTGGAGTCAGGGGGCTGAAGTGTGGAACTCTCCAGGTGGAAACAAGGAAGGTACGATCCTCAGCCATGGAGATGTTGGATCCACCCCTGGGGAGACACCAGTACTTACGACAGGCTCATCAATGCTTGACAGCGCTCAACAAAATATGGATAGGCCAACAAAGAGAGCTAAAAAGATAAAAGGGTCATAATAAAAATCTTCCTCTGTCAAGCAGGTTAGCATCCTACCCAATCTTCAATACTAGACCCAGACCACCCCTACTTGCTAGGGATGCAAACCACCATGATCAATCAACAGCTTCGGACATAGGCAAGGATCTTTTGTCAGCAATTACTACAAAGGAAATTAGCCCTCTGAATGAAATACACAGTTGTGTTGTAACCGTCCAGGTGGCTGCACCACTGGTCACCTTTATCCCAGTTATGGTAAATCATTTGGCTTCACAAGGATAGCATCACTAGTACGGAGTCACTCCTAAACACCAGGGCTGAACTTGGCAAGGAAGAAGGGGCCACAGCTACGGCCTTCGGACTGGGGCTGCTTCCTTCAATATTCATAGGCCACACACACATTTGTAAAGCTATCCCCATCCTATATGGGAAAATTTAGCTACCACCATTTGATGGAGTAAAGCTCAACTAACAATAGTGCCACATGATGCCCCTAATAAAGATCTAAGATGCTCACAAGAATTGTCTTGCACACTACTTCACCTGGAATATATCTCTAGGGGCTCTTTCAATATCTTAAACAAAGGTAACATTCTCAAACTCATTCGGACACTGGATGGGATGGGCGAGGTTACCTCACAGTGTTAATAGAATTCATTGATCCAGGACCTGATAAACAAAATGAATCTACTAAAGTAGTGGCGGGCTCCACTGAGATGGCTAAGAAGATTCTAAATGAGGCAGAGACCTTTAACCCCTTCGACGCGCATGACGGAGCGGTTCCGTCATGCACGTCGGTTGCGCTGTGCGCATGACGGAACCGCCCCGTCATGGCCCCGCCCGCGCACAGAACCTTCAGCGTGGCGCGGAAATCCGCGCCGCGCTGAAGGGGTTAAATGCTGGGGGATTACAATTACATCTCTCAAGGGAACAAGGTACCCTTATGTCATGGAGTCACAGAACAACGGTACCTCAATACTGGCTCGACCAAGAACTGGCTATTCTGTCCTAAGGAATGCACTAAGTAAATTCCTGGGCCCCCAATGGAATGAGTAAGATGGCCTCCCAGCAGTACAACCCCAGAATCTGAGGCAGCAGCGTAGTGGGGCTGGTTGTCGGGTGCCCTGAACACACCCAGACTCTTACAGTGACAAAAAACCTGTCCAAAAACATGTCGCATTCTACTGTTGTAAGGGAATTTGAGTGATTGAGTGAAGCAATAAGAGAAGGTTTGAAGATCCACAGTTCAAAACAGGATGCTCCCGTACACAGATGCTTCGATGCTGCGTGTGCAGAAGTGCACAAACACTTTTAGGTTAAAAACTAGACCCTGCTGTCCTTTGAGTGTCCGAAAGGCTAAGCAGGAATAAAAGGTCACAGTGGAGGCAAAGAAGAGAGAGATAAGGTTAAAAGCTTAGAAAGATCTGACAGTGACTTCAGCCTTAAGGAACAGCAGATAGTTCTGGGAAGCAATAAACCATCCACTCATTTCAACCAAGGGTGGATGCCCAGTATCACTCTAATGACTCTTTCGGGTCTGTTCCCTTAGATGTCCCCCTAACTATGCCGATCGAACTGGATGAGGTAGTGAATGCAATAAACCGATCTACCCCAGGCAAAGCCCCTGCTTTGGATGGGGTGCCTGTTGACCTTTTTTAAATCAGAAATCCATTTTTGGGCGCCAGTTGTTACAAATGTTTTAAGAAGTGTGGTGGAGGGCATCATACCTGAGTCATGGAGGTATGCCATCGTATTTGGGATTTTTTAAAAAGGAGACAAATCTTCACCAACTTACTATAGGCCCATCTCCTTGATAGACGCTACCACCAAACTACTAGGGAGGGTAATTTTGGCCCACCTAGAAACTTGGGCCGAGGAAAACAATGTTCTAACTCCTGTTCAATTCGGGTTTAGATCATTCATTGGCACTTTAGAGCAAGCCCTAAATCCACATCTTATTATCTGCAAATATGTAAAGGCAGAAGGAGGAGCAACCCATAGCCATTCTAGACCTATCAAGTGCTTTTTTATTTAGTTAATAGAGATAAACTCTGGGGAATTATTCAGAAAATGGGGGTTGATTTGGGTCTCCTTACCCTAGTGAAACGTTTGCACCATGATTTGACAGTTGTGGTACGTTATGGCCCACATGGGGAACTAACCTTGCCAATAAAATCACTAAGAGACGTAAGACAAGGATGCATCCTAGCCCTGTTCCTGTTTTTATTATACATAAATGGTAAAACTGATCAGCTTGTACAGGTCGGGTGGATGGCCCGAAGGTTGGTGAGCGATCAATCCCCATATTTCTTTACGCAGATGATGCGGAATTGATCGCTGAGACATCAAACAGTCTCCAGAAGGTGTTGGACCACTTTATGGAGTTTATGGATGGCTTGGACCTGAAGGTAAATTAGGCAAAATCTTACACTATGACATGTGGCCCGATACACACAAAAACTGCTAAAAAGGACAAATAATTTCAGATATTTAGGTATAATATTTAGCTCCTCCCTTAGATGGAAAGCACATATACATATGAAACACCAACAAATGGGCAGGAATACTGAAGCTATTTTTCACTTTTCTAGGAACTTAAGACATAAACCTCTGCCAAAGATGTCTACCTTGTTTAAATCAAAATGTATATAGAGCAGGTTTGTGGGGGTACCAAATTGCATACCCTCTTCAACGTGTTGAAAATAGTTTCATACACAGGCTGCTGGCAATTCCAAAAAACAATGCAATTTTGCTGTCAAGAACAGGTGGGCATACCCAATATAGGGGATCAGATAAAAATTGCAACTCTATTATTATGGATTAAATGTTGGTTGAATCTGGAGGCGGAGCTGGTGAGAGAGTGCATTGTTGACTGTCTATCTCTCCAAAATTCCCTTAACATACCATGTCAGGCGCAAGTTAGGGAATGCTTTCACAATTTAGGGTTAAATGAATTTTTCGCAAAGCCCCTGCACATTAGGGCCGATGCGAAGGCCACTGTGATATCACATCATTCTGAGTTGTGCATAGATGAGAGAGCGGACGCGCTGAAATTGAAAACTGCTGAGATGAATGTCCACATATCAATGATCAAACCTATTTACTCATATTTGATCTGGTTTGAGAGCACGCTCCACCATTTGTTATTTAACTCTTTTTAGACTGAATTTTCTTCCATTTTAAAGTTGATTTTCCAAAACCTATATGGAAGCATGACTTACCATCGTGTCCTTGTGATCAAATTACAAAACAGAGTGCCATATTAAGAATTGAATCGCGGAGCGCGGCGTTAAGCTAAAACTGCTAACAGCACACTCCGCCATTCTGAAAACTCAGGGATGTGCCATATTTACAATGGTACGGCGCACCCCTGCATTTTTGCTGGCATTAAATTCAGCTGCCTAGAACGCAGGCACCCTTGCACCATAGTGAAAGGATGCCTACATTGAGGGAATGATTGTTTATGTGCAGGAAGGTGTCCGTTCCTACACATAAATAATTACCAATGGTGATTTGTAACTCCTATGTTTGCTGCATTGTGCAGCACACATAGAAGTTGCAAATCGTAATTTTTTAAATCATTGTTTAGGTGCAGGAAGGAACACCCTGCACAATGCAGCACACATAGAAACAGCAAAAACGAGAAGAAATTAATATTTTCTTCTCGTTTCACTATGTTAAGACCAAGTTACTTTTGGTCTTAATTTTGGCACTGCCCCATATTTACGCCACCCTTGTAAATAGGGGCAGCATCAAAATCAATGGGTGTTGTGGCGGAACACCTCTCGCAACACCCATTGCCCGCCCATTTCATGCTAAGTGTAGCATGAAAAGGGGCCTTGTTTACAAGGCGGCATTGAGCATATGTAAATAATGATGTTCGTGTGGCTATAAGCCCTTGTAAATATTCCCCAGAGTATATGCCATTTTGCACTATTTTGCTCTCTATATGTAGACTTGAGTTTTGCCTTTTTAGCTCCACTATTGCATCAGGATAGGTGCATGCACGTTTTTTTTTTTACTGCAATGGAGTTTTTACAGTGCTGTCATTTGAGAGACATTTGCTATGCAGTTTTACATTTTAGTAGGAGTGCGTTACAAATAAGGAATCACTATGAGCTAGAAACCCTCTGAATTGGCTGTGTTGTGTTTTATCTCAGAGTTTGTAATGAGATATATTTTTTCTAAATAAGGCCTGTTTTTATCTTTTATGTATTGTGTATTATATTTTCTACTTTTATGGCAAAAATTATGCCGAATAAAGATGATTTTGAATTTGACTTTGACTGAAGGGACAGGACAACAAATTAATTGTCACAGGCGGCTTCAACATGTGGCTAATGAGTAAAGTATCCATGAATGAGGTCACAGGGGCTCAAGAAGTTCTTTAGATGACACTAACTCAAGAGTCTTCCCAGTGGCATCAAGAAGACAGAAAAGTTCAGAGACTATAAGGAAATCTAGAACATCTAGGCCTCAGATCATTAAACAGCCGCTTTAACCCTGACAAACCCCTTGGTCATTCATATGTAACTAACTCTGGAGCATCCCTCATTGATTATA
Organism: Triturus cristatus; assembly: GCF_964204655.1. NCBI lineage: Eukaryota > Metazoa > Chordata > Amphibia > Caudata > Salamandridae > Triturus > Triturus cristatus. Next base: position 1,367,633,888 of record NC_140590.1, read on the forward strand.
CATTTTTGAGTCTTCTATTATGAAGGCTGTCACAGCTTTTGAATTTGGCGAGGAACTGGAAAGCTATTATCAGCCTCAAGAGATAATTCTAGACATAGGCTTAGAACCTCACACCCCCTGCAATGGATCAGGGAATTTCAGGTTATACGATCAACCTTAAACTTATATAATGCACGGTCACCTCCTTACCAGCATTGCCACATGGTGCTAAATAAGTGGTGGTAACCTCAAAATCACCAGGCAAAAACCCACTGATCACCTGGTGTAAGAAACTGGCTCTATATATACTGCACCAAAGTGAGGTACAGTGTGTATAGAGTCCAACAGTCTCCAGAGGTTTGGCAGAGGTTAAAGTTATATAGAACCTTACTTTCTAAAGTATTAGCTTGGTCGAGCAGTAAGGCAGTATCAGAGGACAGTGTAAAGCATTTGATGTACACACTAAGTCAGCAAATGGTCTCACACACTCAGGAACTGAACTCTAGGCCAATTGTTTTGTATACAAAAATATACTGTTGTTTTATTTCTAGAACCAAGCAAGCCTGGTACAGGTAAGCATATAAATACTTTGCAGTAGTAATTGACTTGTTTGAACACAGTTCAGAATTGCAGTATAACTGGAACTGGTTTTGATTACAGGTTTAGGAAAGCATTTTGCAACACATTGCAGGTATAGTATATTCAATTGAATGGGCTTTTTAAGTAAAATGCAGTTAATGACTTTTCAGATTACTTTTCTAACCACAGGACTGGATCCTAGATTCAGCCCTGGGACATTTCCTGAAAACAGGTGAGTAAATGCGTTTTGGTTAAAGGTATGATTTTTAAGGAATATTATTGTATTTCAAAAGTTGACAGTTGGAAACTTTTTCACATAGAATCACCAATGTTATCCTATGGGAGGAAATTCACTTAGCAGGCAAGTAACTTTTGCATTACTTTTGTAATCCAGTGCTGGACTCCTAGATTCAGCACTGGGACATCTACTTAAAACAGGTAAGTAATTACGTTTTGGTAGTTTGTACGAGTTTTAAAGAATATTCTTGTACTTCAAAAGTTGACAGAAACTTTTTCACATAGAATCACCAATGTTATCCTATGGGAGGAAATTCACTTAGCAGGTAAGTTATGTTATCGTTACTTTTTCTTACTCAGTGCTGGATCCTGGATTCAGCACTGGGACATTTCCTGAAAGCAGTTGAGGAAATGCGTTTTGGTTAATCGGCTAATTTTTAAGGAATATTTGCAGTTTTCAAAAGTCGACACAAAAACTTTTTGAGAGAAAAAGTGTCAATGTTATCCTATGAGGAAATATGAGTTATTGGTTTCAAGGTAAGTAATCGGTCTTTTGAGTTAGGGTTCTGGGGTTAGACTCACGGCTCTCCCAGGGTCAGTGATGCACTGTTGTTGCACCTTCAGCGGCACTCGGACGGCCGGGTGCAGAGTGTTGAGGCCCAATGTTATCCTATGGGGGATAGGGGGACTCCGGTTGGTGGCTGCTGGCAAGCAGGCCACCGGGTTGTGGGAGCAAAGCTCCTAGGGTTCAGCTCAGGGCATGTTGGGGACCAAGTTAGCACCAAAGGAACACCCTCAGCGGCACTAGGGCAGCCGGGTGCAGGGTGCAGTTTTGAGGTCAGGTGCCATGTTGAATTCAATGGACGGGACAAAGAAACACTGCAGGCTCAGGGACGAAGATCTTCCAGGAGTGACCACTACTTCGAGGGGTAAGTTGGGATGTAGAGGGATGGTTAGGCACCACTGGGTTGGGCACACAAGGCCGTGGGGTGTCGGGTGCAGGGGTGCCTTTAGACGTTGGATTTTCTTACACACTCTGGTCACGGTAGGGGGGGTCTCCTGGATTGAGGCTGCAGGCGTCGTCTCGAGGCTTGAGGCAGGTCAGGGGTCGCCGGATCTCGGGTCAGGATCGCTGGGGGAACCTCCTCGTGGTGTTTGTTCACTCAAACACAGGCCGGGCTCGGCGGGTGCAGAATGTGCTGGATTCGCGGCTTCTGGCTGGCACCAGAAGCTGCAGTTCAAACACGTCCGTTGTTCACGGGAGAAACAGCTTGGAGAGTGAATGCAGGCAGGTCCTCTGGGATTTTTGAGGTTGCTGGCCGCTGGACACACCAGGATTTTGCAGGAGCAGGTTCGAGGGTAGACAGGCCTGTAGGGCTGAGGCCAAGTCAGTGGGCGTCGTCCTTTTGTTAGCTCTGCACGGCTTCTCGTCCTTCTTCTTCTTCTTTTCTTGTGGTTGCTGGATCTGAGGAAGGAAGGTTCAGGGTGCCCCTAAATACTAAATTCAGGGGAGTTACAGGTAGGTAAAGGACAGGGACCAATGGGTCCCTTCCCTGGGGTGGGTACACCCTCTATTCTGCCACTCTCCAGTGGGAGGGGGCAGGAGCCTGTCCCTGGTTGGCTGGGTCCCCCATCCTCAAGATGGTGGAGATTCGAGGTTGAGCTTCACCTCGCCCCCCCCACCTTAGGGGTGGAGTTGGCAGAGGTGGGCACACCTCTCTTCCTCACTTTGTTTTTCCCTCTGGGTCTCCCGCCCAAAGTGGGGGGTTGAACCAGTGGGGACCAGTTGCTGAGTACAGCAAGTGGTCTGGAGAAGCTCACAAAGGTGGCATGCCTTTGAAGCTTCTCCTTCGTGAACCCTTGGCACCTCATCCCAGGATGTGCATTGTTTCAGGCCCCCGAGAGCAGCAAGCTCTCGGCCCAGGGGTCCAGAAACATGTCTGGTGGTGGCAGCCTGCGCAGCCACTCAGTTAGGTCACTGGGAGTTGGTCGAGTTTCAGGGGGCATCTCTAAGATGCCCTCTGTTGTGCATTTTACATTTAATCCCACACTGGCATCAGTGTGGGTTTAATGTGCTGAGAAGTTTGATACCAAACTTCCCGGTCTTCAGTGCAGCCATTATGGTGCTGTGGAGTTCGTAATGACAACCTCCCAACACCATTTACTCTTAATGGCAGCACTGCACTTACAGGGCCCAGGAATGGACCTGGGCACTATAGGGGTACAGGGCTCATGCACCTGTACCCTCACCACTGGCATAGGACACCCAGCTAGAGAGGTGACTGTCAGGGCAGTGGTTTGTGGGCATGGCACACAGGGATGTGTGCCATGTCGTCTCCTTGTTTTGTTCTGCACCCAGACACTCAACCTGCAAAGGCATTGTATGTGTGCCAGGGAAAAGGGCCTCTAAGGGTGGCACAATTGGTGCTGCAGCCCTTAGGAGCCTTCTCTGGTCACAGTGCCCTGGGTAGATGGGGTACCATTTACCAGGGACCTACCTGTGGCCAGAGCTGTCAATTGGGTTTTGTTTTGGGGAAAGAACACAGGCCCTGGGGCCCTGATTGGCAGGGCCCCAGGGCACATCAAGTCAAAGAGCATTAGTAGTCTGGCAACAAAAAAAGGGGGTTTTTACTGCAACAGAAACCCACTTTCTCACACCTGGGAAAAGTTTACCATAAACTTTGCAAGCCAGTGTGCCAAGCCAGTTAAGCCGGTTACAACTACCAGCCAATGGCACGAGAGCAAGGTCGATTCTTTGAATGGGAGGGGGTGCACTACTACAGTCACAATGTCCAAAAAGAAAGTACATTATTTCTGGGGAGCTCTGCAAAGGTCATCTACAGATCCCGTCTTCCTGAACGACCTCAGGGCCACGAAGAAACAACTAAAAAGGACAAAATGGCAGCTTCAAAGAGAGTGCCAGGACTTGTTTTGGGCCAAGCTGCTGCACAATATAAAGAAAATCAACTCCACCCCCTTCTGGCAAACTGTAAACAAAATCAGCAGAGCCCCTCCAAGGATGGCCACCTCTAACATTCCTGAGGCTACCTGGTACCATTTCCTGCTCAATCATTTCAATCTAGGAGCAGAGGTGGAACAACTTAGGAGCCACTCAGAAGATTCGGATCTAGTAAGAACCTTGCAAATCCCACATAGGGAAACAAACCAAACATCATCTTGGTGCACAATTAACTCAGGCTCTGTCCAGAGGCAAATTACGAAGGGGCGCAGGAAAGGGGTGCCGAGCCTGAATTGAATACCGCCAGCCATTTAAAAGGAGTTCTGGGCAGCTCAATTAACCCTGGTTTTCAATACCATTATCCAGTTCCATGGCATCCCATCCTCCTGGCGAGGCTCAATTCTTTCCCCAATGTATAAGGGAGGGGACAAGGGCGATCCAGAAAACTATCGCCAAGTAGCCCTAATTGACAATGTTACAAAATATGTAGCAGGAGATCTTCTGCAAGGATTACAACTTTGAGCGGAAGTGTTTTCCATTATTCCTCCAACAAACTGGCTTCACAAAACAAAATGGAACCACAGTGAACATCACAACACTTTCATTGCTGATTGATTTCACTGAAATGAACAAGCACCTGGTTTACTTCGGTTTTATCGACTACAAATTTGAAAAACATGGGGAGAGGACTTGGGCAAACAGCTAGGGCGGTCGATCTCAAATCTGGGGAACCAGGTTGGATTCTCGGCAAGGACGTGCAACATCCTGTGATTCTGGGCAAATCACTTAATCTCCCTGTGCCTAACAAAAATGAATGTGTCCTCATGTAATGCAAATAGGGCTTGTGTAAAGCGTTCTGATACCCGATACCTTCGGGTCAAGTTGGCGCTATATAAAACTCAGTTTAAAAAAAAAATCTGCATTTGATAGGGTGGAAAGAGGGACGTTCTCGAGGAAATTGGCCAAACTGAGCATTCTGTACGGCTTGCTACAGGCCTTGGAACTATTACATACTGAAATCTGGGTCCGAATTATACTCTAATTTATCAATGGTAATCAAAACAACGTAAGGTCTGAAGCAGGGATTCGTTTTGGCCTCAACTTTATTCAATCTGTTCCTTTCAGGTCTTACTCCTTTACTAATTGAAGGAAACTCTCACTCGTCCAAATTAGGGTGTTTCCAGCTATCAAACTTATTATTTAATCTGTTTCTTTCTGATCTTACTCCTATACTAAATGAAGTAAACTATCACTCGTCCAAATTGGGGGGTTTCCAGCTATCAAACTTACTGTACGCGGATGACCTAGTCCTCATAAGGTTGCTTTACAGCATCTGTTTGATGCAACTCCCGACTACTCAGCAAGAAATGAGCTGACCATTAACCCGTTCCGTGCTCATGACGGAACCACTCCATCATGAGCCACGGGTGCGCTGTGCTCATGACGGAGTGGTTCCGTCATGCTGCGGCCGTTGGCGGCCGCTCCGCCCACGCGGCGCTAATTCCCCGCCTGTGCGGGCGATTAGCGCAGTGGGCGGAGTCGTGACGGAACCACTCCGTCATGAGCACAGCTCACCCATGACTCGTGACGGAGTGGTTCCGTCAGGAGCACAGCGGCACCGCAACTGCCCCCAAACCCCCCCAGCGCCGCGGCGGAATTCCTGCCGCGGCGAAGGGGTTAATAGGAAAAAAACAGAAATACTAATTGGGCAATGAAAAAGGGCACAGAAGCACAACTGGTCTCCTGGATGCAAAAGATCGAATCAGTAAAAAGCTTCAAATACCTTGGAGTTTACTTGAATTTGAATGGAGGATGCAGTGACAAGCTGGAAGAAATAAGGATAGTGCACTCATTTATCAAGGATAATCAAAACAATGCAAGGTTTGAAGCAGGGATTCATTTTGGCCCCAACTTTATTTAATCTGTTTCTTTCGGATCTTACTCCTTTACTAAATGAAGTAAACTAGTAAACTCTCACTTGTACAGGAGGAAATAAGGAAGAAAGGTAATGTGTTGGCTTTTGGGCTGAGGTCTCTTTACAACAAACTAAATAGCCCTACGCTTACACCAATTTTGCAGGTGGTGCAAGCACAGATCCTCCCAACTCTATCCTATGGAGGCAAGGCACTCAGAGGTCAGATTTGTGTCACTTTGGATAAAATGATACTGAAAATATGCAGGTCACTATTCCAACTACCACCAAACATATCACCTGCACAAATTAGGCTGGAGTTTGGCATTGTCAAACAGTTTCTGGCTCGGAAATTGGCCTTCATGATTGGCTGCCATAGACTAAGGATGGCACTGGCGGGTATCTTAGACTGCTACCTTTGGCACAAACTGAAATATAGGTCGGGCTTTCTGGTGCAGGCCTACTTAAATCGGGCCTTGCACTCTTTTGGCCTAACCAATGCCTTGGACTAATTTTTAGGCCACCTTGAGTTTTAAAAATGAACCAAATCCAGCACACAGCTGCTATTAATGCTTGAGGACAAAGAAAGACTGTCCAAGCACAGTCATGGGTGGATGGATCTTGGCAATTACACCAGGCAGAAACCACAGGGCTATCTAAGCCAACCATACAGCAACCAGGCCAAGGCACACTTCCTGAAAGATAGGTTGGGACTATTAAACGTATTAGGACATCTTCCCCCATGGAGAAGAAGTCCAGGGTAGGACTCTTATCGGCTATGTAAACAAGAGCCAGAGAACATTGTTCATGTCTTATGCTGTGACACTCTGGCATAGGAGATCGACATGAGCTCTTATGCAGGAAGTGGAGAAATCGGAGAATAAGGTCATGTAGGGAGGCGGTGTTGCCATGCTTTGAAAAAATGGACATTAGTCTGAAATAAGCAATGGTTAAGTTCCTACAGAGATTTGATAAGACGTCTCTGGCCAAGGATCTAGCAGAAGGCGGGGAGGCAGGAACTGCCCCAAAAAGACATCATTAACCCTTGATTTTCCTATGGGCATCAGAACCTCAAATCTCCTCAACTAACCCCCACTGCACCCAACGGCCGTGCTCATAACTAAATTCTAGAATGGCCATCGCTCGGATTCCTAAGGAGTGACCAAAAAACTACCAGTATCCGTTCCACATTTCAAAATTAGCACTCACAATTTAACTCTAAAAATGCACCACCCCAGACCTCTTAACAAGCTTCTCTATAATAGTCCCTGCTCCTATGTCTAGCACTTGTCCTAGATTTTATCCCAAGCATCTGTACAGAAAATCTTATACAACTAGATTTTATAAATTAGTACTTGTACCTTAACTTTTCATAATGCACTGTTGTAGAGCACTCAAGGACCATCTCTATAATGGACTGTGCTTCAATAGGCGCACTGTTTTCTTACATTTTATCTTAGTTTGATTTTATAATAGGAACTCACATTTTTAAACTAAGGTGGGTACTGACTCCATAAGGCTTCCAGTTATTCATGACAGATATAACTAGGGAAGCCTGTAGAGGAGAGAGACAATCCTCCATGACCTATTTTGGTTTGATTCAAAATGCTCATGCGTAGTTTGCAAACTGTAAATTCACTACTCTTGACTCACTTGATTTCCATAATTCCTAGAAAAGTTAGAATGCTTCGCCAGGAACATCATGGAGGCAAGGCTCGAGTAATGGCACACATCCATGAAAAGATAGGGTTGAACTTATCCATGCAATTACATACATAGATTCCCAGGGTTTCCCTACTTTGCAAATGTGTAAGTTTAGCATATAGGGCGTGATTTAGACTTTGGTGGATGGGATACTCCATTAATAATACGGCAGACAGGATAACCGTCATGTTTCTGATGGTGTATACCATTCTCCACAGTTAGTGATAATTTCTCAGCCTGCCTCCTCGTTATGGTCGTAAGCTGTGCCTTTGTAAGTTATTCCTCCGCAAATTCCTCTCTCTCACCCAGATTTAACATGATGCAATAAAGATCATAATTGTTTTCCTTGCATAACTGGAGCTCCCACTTAGTTGTTTCACCTTAATGAGACTCAGCACTTTACTCCAGGCAGACCTGATGGATAAAGGTAATAGACTTACACAGCCCCAACTTTCTCTGCCAAATTGTTGCCTACAGTGCATTTTTGTCAGTCTTGCATCCGCGAAACCACATCTCTGTACCATAAATTACGATACGATTGGCAGTGCCTTGGCCTCGTATGCCACCCTTAAAGCTGTAATTGGAAGGATGAATCTCTGTGAACCCAGGGACAAGATGCTGAGTGATTGCTTATTGTAATCAATCAGCTCCTTTGAACTTATGTTGGTCTCAAATTGAAGTATTTGTATGTGTCAATGGTCTCAATCTTGTCATGCTCCAAATGCCTGCATCTGGTATTAATCCTTGTAATGAAGCGGATAATTCTCACTTTTCCATATTTATTTTCAGATCATTCTTACTAGAGTACTAAGTAAAATGTCAACCTTCTCTGCACACCCAGTGGTGTTGCGTCTAGGAGTATCATGCCAACAGTGTACAAACTATATGCCACCTATATGCTCATCCTTCAGCTTTAGGAGACCCTTATGGCCTCCTTTTTTATTAAATTGCCGATGAACATGTTAATGGCAGGGGTGAGGACACAGGTCTGACAACCAACTGTGTGCCTTTTTGTGGGGTAATGATTATTGACGACATATTTTTTTCATACTTCAGGATAGCCCAGTTATGCCATACAATTCACTAAATACATTAACTGGTCTCCACGGTATACTCCAGCTAAGCATTTTTCAGTCTTCCACTTGCTAGGGTTGTCAGGAGATGTGGAAAAATCCACAAAAACACAATGAAGAGCTCCCTTGCCACACAAATTGAACAGTCAGGCACCATAGCAAGGTAGGCAGCATTGTGCAATGAGGACTTCCCAGCCTGCAACCAAGTCTGAAGTATCAGTAAAAAAGCACTATCATCATCCCGTTCAAGAAGATGCCGCCAGCAGTTGGTGAAAACTTTAACTGAAGGGCAAAGCCTAGACAACAGCTTGCAGTTAGATTGTAATCGCTCATCCATCTATCCAATCAATCATCTGCCTATCCATAGCCTCACTCTTCTACTAATAATCCATGCATTTAATCACTCACTCTTCCATGTACTCAAAAATCCATCCAACCTTAGACTCATCACATTTATCAACTTACCCATGCACATAAACGCATGCAAAAATCGCTGCAAACTCATCAATCAATAAAGAATCACTTTCACTTATAAAAAAGCCAGATCTTTTAGAATTGTTGATACTTCTTTAATTAGCCAGCAAATATTAATATAGTATTCTTCTTATTAAGAAATATTACAAATTCCATTTCTTTTGCTATGGTTGCTCTTCTGTATGTTGCTAATTAAATGTGTACTTTCCGTATGGTGACAGGATTTGTCCTTCTTCAAAAAGTATCGGATGTGGGCACCTCATTCCTATTTATGCATCTCAGAACAGGGAACTTCCCATAATAATAAATGGTTCCCCAATCGAGGTTGTTCAAATACATAGTGTGTATTATTTGCCTGCACAAATTTGCACCAGCTTTTACTTGGCCAAATTTGTATACAAAAAACACAATGTGGGTCAATTGGTGGTTAGTTTATATTCTTGATTTGATAGGGAATGGAAGCCTGCACACATATTAGGACCTGCATCTAGCATAGGATGAGGAACTTAGTGTTGGACAAGTGTAGGATCTGAAAAAGTCACTACAATCACCTTCAGTAGCTCTGTGAGAGCTCTATTGATGCTTCTGAGTCTATACGTCTCACTGAGTCACTGAGTTTCTTTTTATTCTTGAACTGTGTTGTAAGTTTCTTTGGTCATGGCTGGTTCCTTGGAGTACTGAACCATTGGAACCATCATTCTATAACTATGGCTTTAGAAAGATCATGGCAAGCAGGATTGGTTGCACGATCACAGACTGTTTATCTAATGATACAACCAGTCAAATGAGGGCACGAACTCTCAGACAACCATGACTGCGACCAGCAGCTATTAAAATAAAAATCACGAAAAAATACTGAAAAATCAAATACCGATAGTGATCACAATCAATGTTATACTTGATATAGCATTTGATGTTACTTTTATCACTTGCAGCTAGACCTTCTAAGTGCTAGAATACATTTTGGGGGTTGCACACAAGCACGGAAAGCACTAGGACCTTCTGGTTTGTAGGGTAGTATCTAATTTTATCTGCCCTTGTTTTCATATCTGTAAATTAAAGAACTATTGCTACTATACGTACTTGCTCTGACTACATATTAGTTTTATTGTGCATGATTACTGTGTCATAATGCGTCTGAACTGAAAACCTATGAATTCTTGGAGTAAGACTTGTACATCAAAAAAGCCAAAAATCATCATAAGTAGTTGGAACTCTTTCTCTCTTGATAATTGTGTGTTTAAATAATATTCATATACATGTGTAGTATTGTATACAAAGATGGACTAAGGGCTCTCAGACACTTTCTAGGTAGCAGACTGTTACAAGTATACCAACACTCAGAAAGGTTACTACAAGTGTCAGAATTGTGTTGGAAAACAATTTTTTCCTATTTGGGAGCGACACTGACAGACAACTTAGAGGGACGGCCATGGGCACCTGCTTTGCCCCCAGTTTGTGAATCTTCACATGGGCTGGTGGGAGGAGCAGGTGCTCAGGGTTACATATGAGAAAGAGTGGGAAGAAAACATCAAAGTTTGTTGCAAATGTATTGATGACCTATTCATTATATGGAAGGGGTCATTAGAAGGTGCCAATGAGTTCACAAAAGCCCTCAGTTTTAACACCCTCAATTTGACATTTACAAGTACAATCAGTAATAAATCAGTACATTTTTTAGATCTGTAAGTCTTTATCAGCAATGGTAGTCTACATACTCATACCTTCAGAAAACCGACTGCAGGAAACTCACAGTAGTAGTTTCCACCCTCAAAAACTAAAACAGAGCATCCCGTATGCTGAGCAGCTTCACATGAAGAGAAATTGTAGTGAAGCTAGCTCATTGTTACAAGCACAAATGGATCTGACAGAAAGATTCAAGGAGAGGGGGTACAGTCAGACAGTTCTAAACCAAGCGGTAGAGAAGGTAGATGGACTGTTGAGACAAGAAATTCTATTTGGTAATAAAAGAGAGAAAAAGAACACCAAGGAGGATGTTATGATGATAACAATGCCTATCATGGAAGGGTGAGAGAATGCATGAATAGGCATTGTTACCTGGTTAGAGGATATCCCACCCTCAATAGCCTTGTCACACGTAAACCCCTTGTATCCAATAGGAGAGAAAAATCAATGAGACAAGAACTAGTAAACAGCAGCCATAAAATAATTGAAATCAAAAGCTGGTTGAAGGCCAATCCTAGTTTTAACAAGTGCCTTAAATGTAAGGCCTGTAAACATGGTGTGAACAAAAAAGAAACACAGCTGGCCCTAATGAATAAACCATGGAAAATCCCTTGGTTTTTCAATTGTAAAAGTGATCATGTGGTGTACGAGCTTCAGTGCACGTGCCCCATGGCAAATGTGGGAGGCACGATCCACATGGCCCATGTCAGGATCTTACAACACCTCAGGGCAGTAAAGAACAAACATCAATCGTATCCAGTTGCTCGTCACATTAATGAGGTGCATGGAGGCAAAGTTTAAGACTTAACCTACTTTGTAGTAGACTCCAGACTCCATTCCAAAACAGAGAAGAGGGGGTATCAAGAGGGTAGGTTAAGACAATTAGAATCTCTGTATATATTAATGTTTGATTCCAATACTCCCAACAGCCTTAATTCTGACGAAGACCTTCATGTCCATCTGGGGTAAAAATGTTACAATATATTTCAGGGAGCTTCATCATCCTCACCACCCTTGAAGTGTATATATAAGATAATATTGAGGAAAGAATAAAAAATATTCTGTCTGTGGCACAATTTTTATGGCTTTCTTTTTAAAGATTGTATATATTACAAGTGGACAGCAGTTTTACTGTGACAACAGAAGAGCAAGGTCTGTGGTGTTAACCATCCAAAAGGTTAATTGTCTCATTGATTTTATCAAAGAATGTAGAGTGTCAGGATCTTTCAATTGTTTTATCCAAGTCACTGCATTTAATATTGCAATCTTAGACATATGAGTTTTAGGCTTAGCGTACAGCTACTATTAGGAGGATTTGCGCTGGAGCACATGCACTTTGTTGCACCTTGAAGCTGCTAAATGCAATTTTGCACATAACTAGATTGAGTAATCACTTATGGTTACTATAGCTGCTAATTTCAAGAGGACAGTGTGAAATAAAACACATGGCACTTTACAAAAACAACCTGCACTTAAGCTAGGAGAATTTGCACTGGAGCACCTGCACTTTATTGCACTAGGCAGCTGAAACCTGCAACTGTGCCCATATATTGATTAGATAATTGCCCAAGGCAATCTTTGCAACTAGGCTGAAGGCAGTATTGAGCAATGCACTAGCATTGTAAACCACTACCTTGCACAAAAAGCACCAGCATTCTCTATGGTAAATTTGGAGATATGGGAACAAGTGCTATTATGATTGTGTGCAAATAAAGTTCTCTATAGGTTCTCCTGTTAGAAAATCTATTCTAGATACATAGTATTTGGGCAGACTTTAGTTGCAAAAGAGAAGGTCATATACAAAACATAAGATGGTCTATTGCCAATTTGTACATGTAGGAAGAAGCACTCGCACTTTATGATATGAATGTGCAATTAGTGTACTTGCACTTTATTATTTTGGAATTTTGTAAAGCGCATGGTTACGCGCCCCGGCGTGTTCCCGCGCTGAGTGAGAAGTATGAAGTGGCCAGAACAGGGAGGTTACATCAGTACTGACCGAAAGAGGTGAGTTTTTAGAGCTCTGCGGAACTTGGCCTCTGAAGGTTCGAGGCGCAGCTCCATCTGAAGCATATTCCAGCTCTTGGCTGCAAGAAGCCTGAAAGATCTGCCCCCCATTCGAGCTTTATGAATTTTGGGGGCGACTACCAGTCCGGTGCCAGAGGATCTGAGCATCCGCTCCAGTCTGTAGGGGGTGATGAGGCTGTGTAGGGGAACGGGCGCCCTGCCCCCGATAATGCGGTGACACATGCAAAGTGCTTTGAAGGTAATCCTTTCTCTGATCGGAAGCCAGTGTAGGGACTTTAAAGCAACTTTAGAGGCCATTCTCCTAGGAAGCCTCAGCACCAGCCGGGCAGTGGCATTTTGAAGTACCTGGAGACGATTGAGGCTTCTAGCTGTTATTCCCAGATAGAGGAGGTTAGAGTAATCGAGTCTAGATGTGACCAAGGCATGCACCAGAGTCTGCCTGGCACTAACTGGAAGTAGGTCCAGGATCTTCCTTAGACTCTTGAGTATACCGAAGCACATTCCGACAACCCGATTAATCTGGGGAGCAAATGACAGGTCGGAGTCAAACATCACCCCAAGATTTTTGGCCTGTTGACAAGGCACTGGAGTGGAGCCCAGGCATGCTGGCCACCATGCTGAGGACCACACATTCGGTCCACTTCCCACCACGAGCACTTCAGTTTTGGACCCATTCAGCTTCAGGCAGTTGTTAGACATCCAGGATGCAAGCTCCTGCATGCAAGCACTGAAGCTGGATGCCGCAACATCAGGTGCCCGTGACAGCGAGATGACCAGCTGTGTGTCATCGGCATATGACACTAGTTGGATGCCATGACTTTCCACAATGGTGGCTACAGGGGAAGCATATAGGTTAAATAGGGTGGGGCTCAGGGCGGAGCCCTGGGGAACCCCTTGATCAAGATTGAACACACGAGAGTAGTGTTCTTCCTGTCTGACCTGAAAACCCCTATCGGTCAGGAAAGATTGGATCCACCTCAGTGCTAACCCAGTGACTCCACCTTTGTTGAGACACTGTAGCAAGGTGAAATGTGCTACAGTTTATTGTTGATTTACTTACATGGAAGTATGGCCTTTTGTTCCTGTATGAAGTGAGTGGACAAACCAGCACTAGCACTTTTTATATTGAGACATACCAAGTCTTCAACTGTGTCTGTGTATTGTTTATTTATTTATTTAACATCAATTAATTGATCAACAATGCCAGATTACATCTATGCTCATATGCTATGAAATTGCAAAAATATTTTTGATTGAGTGAGACCTTTACGTTGGATATACACTAGTATGGGCCGACAGTCGTGGTGTAATAAAGCTAATTGAAACATAGAAAAAAGAGAAAAAAGATAAAGACAATTGGATGCAAAGAAGAAGGAGAAAAAAAGAAAAAATTGCAAACTCATAAAAAAACATTTAAAATGTAAATTAAATAATCCTTTTGTCTTCAAGTGAAAGAAACTATTGAAAAAAGTACTTTTTCGCCATGTGCCAGTATGATGTCTATGTCTACGTTACCACATGATGGTAACTGAGTAGTTAAAAACAAATGATCCTGCCGAAATGCGTTATAGCCCGTATTGAAATAAATTAAGTGATTTATCTGAACGTCGAGAACTCCTATGTAGTGGTCCTCTTAACCATTAATAGGTAGTATTCTGATAAAAAATAAGAGTTTGCTAGTCCACTCTTTGTGAGTGTTTAGTACTCCCTTATGAACTTTAACATCATAGCTAAATGTATGAGTGGTCATAATCCTCTTAAATTAGCATTACACCATCAGGTATTAAAACCGTTAAAAGCAACCATCAAAAAATAAAGCATTCAAAGACTAAGGGCATCAATATCTAATGGGTTAAGGTGGACCCTGAGGCTTTTACTAGTAAGATAGTGTCTCAAATCATGAACAATTTCTACATTACTTGACAGAAGACATAGCAGCACATTCAGTTATAGTGGGTTTTGATGCAATTTGCAAATCCATCTCTGATAAACTGACGTCAAAGAAACCTCCGGCAGTGGGACTCCCATGTTGATGGTTTGATGTAGCTTGTTTTTTAGGCCCAAATAGCTGAAGTCTTTACTTAGAAAACAACCATCGTCACTTCTAGAGGTCAGAACTACAAGAAGATCATATAAATATATTATTGAGAAAAGAAAGAGGGAGATAGAAGAGAGAGCCTGGGAGGACCTTGCAGAAGCAGCCAGGCTGATAGACAATAAGACATTCTAGGAGAGAACTAACCATCCGTTCTTTGCCGAGCATGAGGCCCTTTGGGTGGAGGTAGTTATCCCTTGCTGATCTAGGGGTGGCCCACTTCTCAGAAATCTTTGACTCCGGGCTAAGTTACCCTTCATTCATTCTTTCAGCAAATGATATTACTAGCCCTGTGCCATGTTCACAATCCTCCTATTCGGCAATTGAAACTAGAGAAGTAGTCAATGCTATTAGAAAATGTGCCCCCAGAAAAACGCCCGGACCTATTAGTGTTGCTGCAGAGATATTTAAAACCAATATAGGCATCTGAGACCTTTGCTAACAAATGTATTTAGGAGCATGGTAATGGGCCAACTTCCCAACTCTTGCATTACAGCTCCTATTATTCCGGTGTACAAAAAAGAGTATAGGCACTCACCCTCATGCTACTGACCAATTTCTCTTATAGACTCTAACATAAAGATCTTAGGAAGAGTTCTATTGACCTGCCTGGAAACTTGGGCCACGAAAATAAGAGTCTGTCTGATGTGCAATTTGGTTTTAGGCCAGGAATAGGGATGGTACACCAGTACCTAAACTATTACATGATTGCAGGGAAATATGTAATGGCTAAAAAACGGAAGTTTGCACTTTACATTCATTGACTTATCTAGATGCATTTGACATGGTGAACTAGTCTAAACTTTGGGCCCTGATGGAAAGTATGGGGGTGGAACCAGAACTACTTGCCCGAATCAAACGCTTGCACCAGAATCTTACGGTCAGGGACTGCTGCGGCTTACAAAGTGAAACTACTCTTAAAATTAGATCTGCACAGGGAGTGAGACAGCGTTATCCTTGCTCCCTTCCTCTTCCTTCTCTACTTAAATGGGATCTCTAAATATTTCACTGACTTTGTAAAGGATACCTCGCAATGTGGGATGCAATCTGTCCCAATCTTCCTGCATGTGGGCGACGCCGTACTGATTGCCTGTACTGCAAATGGCCTTCAGATATTATTTGATTCATTTTCCCCTTACATGGAAGGCCTGGACCTTAAAATCAACCATTCCAAACCATTAACAGTTATTTGTTATTAGTGGCCCTAGTCCTAGAACCAAATCACATATGATGGTAAAAACTCGCTTGGAGAAAGTGACCAACGTTTAATTAGTTGAAGATTCTTTTTAGTTCCTCCTTGAAATGGAACATGTTTTTAACTGTAAGGTCACATCATTTTAAAATGAATATTGAGGCTATTTTTAAATATGCAAATTGGTAGGGACAGAAACCTATTAGTTTGATGACTCATGTGTATATGAGTAAATGATGTTTCTGCAATACTTTATGAAGCAGGTCTGGGGGTGGGAGGTTTCAACTTTATCTATACTTCAGAAGGTTCAAATTCGCTTTATACCGAGGCGTCTTGCATTTCCCTCTGGGACCGCCACCCTGATTTTGCTGTGAGGAAATAAATAGGTCTCCCCTATCTGGAGGATCAGACGAGGTTTGCCCCTCTTTTGCTGGGGGAAAGATCCAGGGAAACTCAGAGGCGGTATTGGTGAGATCAAGTGTTTTCGACTGCTTAGCACTGGACATGTGACGTGGATCCCATGGCTAGTATATCTTAAGAACACATTTGAGGTCATAGGATTAGCCGAAATGTTTGATAATCCACATATGATATCAATTAGAAGTTAGAAGGTAGTAAAGAAATGTTTCTATAACCCTCGTACAGATTTGAGGTTGTGGAGGGCCAAGTCTCTGGTTTTATTTGATAGATATCTGTTGGTATCACACTGTAACAGCATGGAACCTTATCTAACCTAGTTTCTGAACAACATCCCCTGATGTTATGTGACATATTTTAGACTAGGTTTAATACATTGTAAGGTCGCCTTTCCTCTACCACGTGTATGGTCGAGTGATTTACCTTAATGTCATTTTAATAATGTTGCTAAACAAACGGCCCATTTTGTATTGTTCTGCCCCTTATATTAGGATTCTGGGCATGGTTTTCGAGTTCCTGTTTAGCGAATATTACGTTTGAGAACCCACCAGAAAGGCCTGGTGTGCCTACAGAAATTTGCATTAGAATCTTGACTAGCAGTGTTAGATTTTATTAGGCAAGCCATAAGGATTAGAAAACGTTAAGAACTCTTCTCTTTGTTATGCTGATTCGGTCCCCATTTTATATCTTTTAGACGTTCTAAGGTGTGGAATGTTTTATTTATTAATCCCCATGTACTGACCCTGTATGATATTCACCGAGACCTATATCTTTGCGTTGTTTGTCTATGTGATTTGCACTATTTTAAGGGGTGAATTGCTTTTATCTCTTGGATTTTATGTCTTTTATGGCTGTTTGCCGATTAAAGATGTGTTTAGATTGGAGTGTTACGTACCAGGCTGTGACCATCTCCTGGATTAAGACTTTCCTGCTCGTTCAGTCTGCTGTTGAGGATTTAGGAGTGCAAAGGATGTACTTGGTATGTATGACCCTGTGACTCCAGTGGTAAATGCCAGCCCCGCCACGGACAATGCCCAGTAACTCTTGCTTGTCCGTGGCCCCAGTGAAAACGCCTAACAGACATCTGGACTGTCTGTACGACACACAGAGTGTGTCGGTCCGAAATAGAGGAAAATTGTCTTTTTTGCAAGTCATTGCAAATGAAGTTTTTACACAGATTTGTCAGTGCGCCTGTTTTGATGCAAAATTGCACTGCCAGGGTCTTGAAAGGCATGATCGACGAAGCAGACTTCAGGACAGCCGACGAAGAGTCATAGTGGGCCCTTTAGGCTCATACGTAAGCCAACAAAACGATCTGGGGTGACCCTTCATTGCAATGGTTGCTCCCAGTAACTACTCAATGAGACTCTGTTTTTAAATACAACTGATGAGCGTCTGTCCATTTTATCGCGCATAACGTCTAACTTTACAGTTTCATACTGGACTCCATTCATCATCTAGTGAGACTCTATTAATCCTAAGGGAGCTTGGTCGTGGAGTATGCGCCAAACACTTTTTGAATTTAATATTGGGGTAAAACAGGTTGACCACACTGACGGGCAGAAGTATCTTCTGTCTACTGTAACACTACTTCCTTGCAGCCCCAATAAAGACATTGACTCAGTGCGAGGCAGTTACAACTTTATTTTTGTCCCCTACGCTGCCCTGTTATAGAAATACAGAGGGGCAGATTTACGAGTAACTGGAGATTCTTCATAGATGCGTCAGTTTCTTTGCACCAGTGCGTAGTATCCTTGTGCCACCATGGATGCGCTGTATTTACAATACAGTGCTCCATGTCGCAAGATTTAATAGATGCGTCAGAAATACTGATGCATCTGTTGGCACAAAAGTGACACATCGCTGGAGTTGCTCATGAAAGTGACGCAACTCCAGCATTGTGCCACAAAAGATAGGTGAGTCCCATACAAAAAGCCCAGCATCATTCCTTACGCCTGGTCTAAGCAGGCATAGGGATTTTGACGCAGTGAAGGCGTAGAGTGACGCAGTGAAATGTTAATTTCATTGCATCAGTTCTACATGGCTTTTTGCGTAGGAACGCGTAGCCTGCATACATTATTCCTGGCGCAGGTATAATGTGACGCAGGGCTTTACAACGTGACGCATCTCCTTAGATGCGTCACATTGTCAATTGGCTGCACTCTTTGCAACCTCGTTGTGTCAAAAAAAATGACGCAATGGCGGCGCAAGGATGCACAAGGGGCTTGTAAATCTGCCCCAAAGTAGGAGGGCAGTCCATATCACTGCAAGTCTTCCTTATTTACAAAGGTTGAGTCCCCTTGTGTCATCACTACTGAACACGGGCAAGAAGTGGACACCATGATGAAGCATGCCATTAAGGGTGAGTGGGGTCCCAGCGTCCTTAAAGAAAGAGACAACACAGACACTCGCACATAAATATAGCCCAAGCAGTCCTGAATAGGCTCCCACTAGCAGGGCATGCTTTTGTGATAGTTGTGTATAAATGTGAGATAGTAATCTTGCTTGTTGTTCTCCTTTCGCCTATTTTAATTGCTATGCACCAGTCTTGCACCATCTCAGCTGGCCCATGCAGTTTATTTTAAGGCCTGATCAGTTAAAGGCGTCCATAACGCGGCAAAACAGAGAACACAAACCCTGCCATTGACGTTGAAGCAAACGGGAGGTTAAGCTCGATTTTCAGTTAATGAAGCCCACGCCAACGAACGACTCCTGGCTTGTCACTCAGGGATGTCATCGTGGGATTTTATTCTGCATTTACATCATGCAAGTAGTCAGAGGCCTATTCATTTTGTGTTCCATAAATACGAGCTCTGAGGCTCAGGAAAATGGCAAGGAATCCATGCAACCTAAGTGGATAACTGGAAGAACTCCAAATGCGATGCGAATACCGCTTCCCCAACGGAGGAAAATCTTGGTGGGGTTTGAAATATTATTTAGTTTGATGTACGGTCAGCAAGACATTGGTGTTACTCAGCCTTTCCGGGAAGCATGGACGAAACGTCAATTTGCAAGATTCATTTCACTTTAAAGAGGGCTTGTTCGAATTGCGTGGTCTCGATAGAGATTCTAAACAAACTGCCCTGTCACTAAAAAGGTTTTCTAGTGCAATGTTCTTAATATTTGCCAAAAAGGCACACTTAAAATGTTTGTACCTCTTAGCCATGTAGCTGGTGTACTCATTGGTTACATTGTCAGGCACTCTATAGCATCCCTTTAACTGGGACGAAAAGAAGATACTTCTTTATCTTTCATATAAGGTCTTATTCAATTAGTTTCCCCGTCTTTTCAGTTATTTGTCTTACTTAGCTGGAAACGAGGGGATTCTTCATAAGGTGCACATTAGAGCTAATAGGGTGACAGTTTGTTTAAAGAAATGGTAGCTGCAATAGGTCTGTTCTCAGCAACCTGGTGCCATGGTTAATTTCTACATGAATATGCCATAGAAAGTTAAAAAAACAAATACTGGAAGCTAATAATGGCCACTGTATGCTTGAAATAAAACATTTTTTTTTTAGAAAAGCTTCCCTTTATGACATTTTTACTAGAAATGGTTTTAAACAACAAGCTTTTTAGTTTTGACATGCATTTTATCATTATTATTTGTGAAGGAAATAAGAACAAATCACCACTGTTGGACTTGGCCCTTTTTGGCTAAAGTTCCCTAAACGTTCTGCTTTCCCCCTAGACCTTTTTTAGGTCTCGGCTGCGAAGGCTGCGCTTGCGCAGTCTCGCTCCGAGATTTAATGACTTGGAGAAGAGGGGCTTGAACCCGCCCCTCTTCTCCCCTGTTCTCCATTGGCTGGCCTCTTGAATGCTGGCCAGCCATTGGAGAAGAGGTCAGTCATTCACATTAGGCCCCGTTCTTTTCGGATCGGGGGGCGTGTTTTTTGCGAGAAGTCTCAGGGAGGAGACAACAGCAAAACACGCCCCCGAATCCGAAAAGGACGCTGCGTTTCTCCGAGGCATTTCTGCTCTGCCTCGGAGAAAGGCGGTGGTGTGCCTTTTGCTCTGGTTTCCCTCTCGTATACCACCTTCTTCTCAGCATTCTTTCCTATGTTCAATATTCCCTCGCTACACCTCTTCCTCCTCCCCTCTTCCCGTCCATCCTTTCCCTCTTGTCTTCCCTCATTCCACCCTCTTTCTCGCCTCCCTTCTCTGGCCTGCTGTCTTTCACTCGTTCTCATTGCCGTCATCCCAGATGAGAGTCCCCAGGAATAGGTTTGGGTGAAAGCACTTAAGGGTCACGGGAGATTTCCCCATAGAAGGCAAGCACTGTATGTACCCCCGCCACCGGATGCCAGGGTTCATGCGGCCAGACTCAGCAGGGTATGGCTGCATCTCCAGCCTGCTTTGAGAACGACCAATCGTCTGACGCCCACAGAGCTGGTGTCTTATTGGTGGGCGTGTTGGTGCAGTTAGGTGTGTGCAGATAGATTGACTCGTAGAAAGGCGGAGGGGGCGGACCCTGGTTATGTTGAGGGGCTAGCTACTGTACTCATTTGCATCACGTTTTCAGAGAACGGCTTACTTACCCTTCCCATATTGCAGGGGGGCAAAAACTTGGCATTTCTTTAGTATATTCATGAACTGAATCACTTACCAATCTTCAAAAAGGTCTCCCACATCCTATTGTACGGTTCCCCCCTGCCGGAGGTGCTCGCATGTTTTGCTTTCCCATTTCATGAGGTGCAGGCAGAGTCACGTGACGGAACCCGGGCCCTCCTCCCGGAGGGAAGCGTCAGATTCGGAAACCCGGGACTCGAGGGAGACTGCCACTCGTGGGGACCACAAGCCTCTGCCAGAGCTGCTTCTGTTCAGGACTCTACTGAGCATTTATCCACCCACCCACGTGCCCGACCACCAGAGCTAGCAGGCACTCAACCTACTGAGCTCTCCAGAGACACATTACTCAGCTCGTTCATCTCAAACTATGATCACAATTTATAATAAGGTTATTCAAACGTCACCACTAGTCACCGAAGCCCCCTTTACATGGTATCCGCTGTTTGTGTAATCCTCGGAATTATGGATGTTCATTTTGAACTCACAGAAAACTAAAATCCAGCCAGGATTTCAGGGTAGCTACAATGAATATGAATGAGGCTAATTGGTAGATCTGGGCGAAATTTAATTAAGACAGCGAAATTCCTGCATCTTTACGTTATGTGCAATCCACAACATTTCTAGAAATTAAGCATTACCCACTTTCATGTAACTTTTTCTAACCGAGCAAGCACCTAGCTAAAAATGTCTCGCAAGATACCAGCAAGAGACTGTAAATAAACAAAATGTTTTGTCAAAATATATTTTCTGCTCTAACTATTTTCCTGCCAGTATCTCGTGAGATTTGCATGCTTGGGTAAAAAAAACACGCAGTGATGCGGGATCCCGGCAAACCACATTTGCTAGGTAAAGCATGATTTCGCAAAATGTTCGTGAATTTCACCAGTGAAAAAGTTACGCGATTTCGTACACCACCACCGATTTACACACACATAATTTAATTTGAGATGATGTGCATATAGAGAAGCTATTCAACTATTACCGTAACATCCTCCCAATGTAATCAATATTCATTATAAAGTGCTATGCATTAATTTCATCCCCAAATACGAGATCTTTGGCACATGGTGCTGGAAGTGCCGATCAGTCCCTTAGGCTGCCAGGCCTGCCGCCACGAGGAAAGGACACTACAAAAACACAACCCTACACTACATACATGTATGAGATAAACGTCAGTGTTTCTGAAGGGAGCAAAGCGAATTGGTTTGTCCCCGTAACTTAATAAAGGACGTCAAATTCAAAGGTTGTATTTGTGTGTGGTCTCGCACGTGCAGGCATGTGTAAAATAGGTTTACAATTTTAGAACATAAAACAAACATAGGTGCTCTTGGCTGAAAGGTCGTCCCTCCATTCGGTAAGGTAATTGCGAATGAAACAAGCATTTACAATGCAACGGTCTCGGCATTGTTAAAGTTAGAGCTATTGGCATTGCTCATGACAATGCTGTTTCTTTAAATGTTTTAAAAACAAAAACATAAACAAAAATAATGTCATGAGCAATGCCAATAGCTCTAACTTTACCAATGCCGAGACCATTGCATTGTAAATGCTTGTTCTGACATGGTGTTGCCAACTTAGATGCTGTGGGCACTTTGCCACTGCTGATCAGTGTCAAAGTGCAAGTGCTCCCTGTATAAAGTATAATGGTCATTGGTTGTCCATAATTGGTAGATTTGTTTTACTAGTAAAGTCCCTAGTAAAGTGCACCATGTGTGCCAGGGCTGGTAACACAAATGCTACTAGTGGGCCTGCAGCACTAATTGTGCCACCCACACCAGTAGCCTTAAAGAAGGAACTCAGGCCTGCCATTGCAGTGCCTGCGCGAAGTTTGTTAAACTGCCTTGTTGTCCGGACAAGTGCACCCACTTGCCAGGCCTTACCCTTTCCCTTGTATGCACATTAGACACCCCTATGGTAGGCCAAAGGTACCTCCCTGGGCAGGGTGCAGTGTATGTGAAAGGTAGAACAGGCACTGAGGTGTGTACCATGTCCTGACAGTGAAAAACTCTCCATTTCGTTTTTCACTGTTGAAAGGCCATCTTTTCCATAGAACAGAATGGGGAGGCTGTGTAATATGTTTTCAGCCTCTCTTCCCAAAGGCTTAAGATGGAGAGGGGAAGTTTAGTGTGCCTGAACTCACAATTCAATAACACATCCTTTTGTGAAGGTGGTTTTTGCATTGTGTGTTTATAAACCGCTCTTTTAGAAGTGGCTGGTTTTTTGTGTTCTAACATTTCGGTGTGTCTCTGCCTGGTTGTGGATTGACTATCTGGATTTGAAACAATAGGATCTGGGGAATGTCTTGACCCAGGGAAGTAGGTGAGACAGAAACAGGCTGTAGGGGGAGGAGTAGCCCCTGGAGGTGAAGAGGACTGGGCTGCTGCCATAAAACAATGGCTCCAACTCCTGCCAAGTGATTAAGGATGCAGACCCCCACTATCAAAGGAAGAAGGTGTCACTGGCAGAGAGACACCCAGAACTGGTTTGAACAGGGGTCAGTGCCCCCTGAACACAAAGACTTCAAAGACATTGAGGGGTATAACTATGAGAGCTAAAACCCCTGAACGTTGGATTGATCAAGATTGAAAAGGATTGATCAAGACTGAAAAGGATTGAAACTACTTCGTGGTCAAGAGGAACCTCTGCCAAGGAAGAAACAGCTGAAGAGACTGAAGGAAAGTACTGACCCTTGCTGTGTGTTCTGGGGCTGGCCTGCAGATTTAACCAAGGAGAGGCTATGGGACTTTGCTGTGTGCTGTGTCCCCCTGCTTGAAAGGACTTTGCTGTGTGTTGTGTTCTGAAGTAACTTGTCCCCTAGGGCCCAATGAGAGCTGGCTCCCTGTTGTGGAAATTCAGGAACATAAATGTTTCCAGGTGTGTGTCTGCGACGCAGTGTGTGTGTGCGTTTTGCAGCCTGAGACCCTCTTAAGAATTGCCCTGTGATCGTGGGCACCTGGAGTCCAAGTGAGTCTCAGCGACGCTGTGTGAGTGTGCTTTTTGCAGCCTGAGACCCTCTTAAGAATAGCCCTGTGATCGTGGACACCTGGAGTCCAAGTGAGTCTCAGCAACGCTGTGTGTGTGTGATTTTTGCAGCCTGAGACCTTCGTGAGGATTGCCCTGTGATCGTGTGCACCCGGAGTCCAAGTGAGTCTCAGTGACGCTATGTGCGTGTGCTTCGTGCAGCCTGAGACCTTCGTGAGGATTGTCCTGTGATTGTGCACACCCGGAGTCCAAGTGAGTCTCAGCGACGCTGTGTGCTTCATGCAGCCTGAGACCTTCATGAGGATTGTCCTGTGATCGTGCACACCCAGAGTCCAAGTGAATCTCAGCAACCCTGTGTGTGTGTGCTTCGTGCAGCCTGAGACCTTCATGAAGATTGTCCTGTGATTGTGTGCACCCGGAACTCAAGTGAGTCTTATCGACGCTGTGTGCGTGTGCTTCATGCAGCCTGAGACCTTCATGAGGATTGCCCTGTGATCGTGTTCACCAGGAACTCAAGTGAGTCTCAGCGATGCTGTGTAAGTGTGCTTCATGTAGCCGGAGACCTTCGTGAGGATTGCCCTGTGACCGTGCACACCCGGAACTCAAGTGAGTCTTAGCGACGCTGTGCGCGTGCCCTGTTGATGCCTGAGATCTTCATCATTGCCATCGGCCCGGATCAGAGGAGCTGTGCCGCCGGCCCGTGCCCGAAGTTGCCAAAGCGGGACCTCAAACCAACATTGTCGGGGGCCCGAGTTCCACTGCCCGGAATCAACAACTCGCATCGGAGGCCCAAGTCGCGAGGAGAGGAGAGCGAGGTCGCACCCCCCAGGTAAAGCGTGTCACCGCCTGGGGCGGGGTGCGGGCTCAGAGAGAAACGCTCTTTGCCTTTCCCATTCACGCAGCACGAGACTCCGCTCAAGCTTGTATTGCGGCCCATACTTGCCGAGGAGTGGCAGTACCGGGGCCGGAGTGTGGAGCGCCACTTTGGTTTACACCATTCCCGTGTTGGGGGCACATGTTGGCAGAAGCTGACCGCAAGTCAGTACGAGTGGCATAGAGACCGTCCAAGGCACCGTGATCTATGCCGGAGTGCATTATTTTTGCATTATTTTTGCATTACGAACTGCCGGATTGTTGCCTTACGCTTTGCATTATTTCTGCATTAAGAACTGCCTGACTGTTGCATTAAGCATTGCATTATTTTTGCATAACCAACTATCTGATTGTTGCATTACGCATTGCATTATTTTGGCATTACGAACTGCCTGATTGTTGCATAACGAACTGCATTATTTTGACATTTTACAAAGTGCCTGATTCTTGCATTACAAACTGCATAGCATTGCATTAGGACTGCATAGGATCATAGAGAATTGCTCATTAATACTGCAAGAACCTACACGGGCTTGCTGGCCTAATAACCAGCAAGGTGAATTATTCCAAGTATGCATATGTTGGATTTTTATCGTGTGGTCTCATCGTATATCTTTTTATATAAACACAGAAGTGTTTTTTTATGAAACTCGTGTGGAGTCCATTTGTGGTGTCATCATTGGGTTGCTGAGAGCGTGGTTGCAAATACTTTACACACTTGCCTTGAAGATAAGTCTAGCTGCTTGTGCCAAGCTACTGAGGGAGTGAGCAGGGGCTATCTGAGAAGGTGTCCTTCCTTTCCCTGACTTAGAAGCAAGAGTCCCTATTTGGCCAAAGGTACCTACCTCAGCCAACTAGAGACCACCACATCTAACAACCATCTATCCTTGCACTCAAATATTACAATACCAATTTGACAGCAACTTTCAAAAGATGATGGAAAATACAAGTGAAGGGAGAAAATAGGCACAGTGGTTTGACCCATCACCCCATGCTTGTTGCTGTGGTGGAAAGAAGCAAAACAGGAATGACAATGTAATAAATCAAGGGATGAAGCACACTGACCAAATGCCTCTGTGCGGCTGTATAATATTTATAACTTGTTTAGAAAAACTATAGGATGCTGACCTAAAAAAATTGATTCTGCTGTGGATTACACCGAGTTTAAAATTGGTGCCATAATAGAGAAAGATGTTAAATAGGTTCTAAAACAAAGTAAAACTGATATTCTTAATAGGGCATATGCACCGGAGTTCAGCAGAGAAAATGTTGTACACTTGCAAAAATATTTAGAAGGCGTGGTATCAACTACTGTACAATAATGAATATATTTTGCACTCCCAGTCACTTTGTTGAGTCTGGTCGAGAGGGAGAGATAAGTGAAACTTAGTGATTGAGCTTACCTTGGTATGACACTAGCTTGTGGGCAGATTAGGGCAAGTGAAGAATCTGGGAAATGGGTTCCTAAACTCAAGTCAGCGGAACTCTGGTGGTCTGCGAAGCCTACTCAGTGGGTCTGGGATTGTTTAGAAACTTAGATAATGTCAGCAGATTAATAACGTGTATAGAAATAAAAAAGTAAATGTAAATTTCAAAAATGTAAACAGATCGGTAAAAGTCAAGGAATTAGAAATTGGTGGCTATAACATCAGTTGGTACCTTTAGCTTGATTCGTGGGAGCAGTACAAATACATAAAACGGAATCTGGGAAGGATGACTGGCGACTCAACTGAAACACTAGTAAGCATTTCTTCAGTGGGGTTTAAAGAAGTCAAAAGTTTAGGAACTGCTGCTCCATTTGAAGCAGGAAACACCAATTTAGGGTTTATTGCAGGTTATTGTTGAGGGTGTATGTAGTGCGGAATAAATGAAAGTGGGTGTACATTTACAATTTTCCAAGCCAATAAATGGATTTCAGTCTTGGGAAACAACATGGCCAGTCAAGTTAACCTAGATGGGCAGTGACCAGCACACTTTACAGAGATTGGAAGCTAGAAGTAATAATGCAACCAATGCTGGTGATAGTGCAAGGTCTTTGTCAGAACATTGGTAGAGGAAAGTCATGTTGTTAATAAAATATATTAAAACATTCATTTGTGAGCATGAAAATGAGCAGTAGTGTGAAACTGCAAAGCTTCCTCACCAAAACAAGACATGTAATAGTAAAAAGGTTTGTAGGTCAATATACTAGCGAGTAGCCAGGTAACTTATTGAGTGGTGGGCGAATAAGCTAGATATAAGAAAACTCCAAAGACTCTGGGTGTATTCTGAGATGTTGTTTTGTATTGTATGGTTTTTTGGGTACTTGGGCTAGGGAGCAAAAGCTCCCTTTTAATTTGCAATGCCAACAATGTTGAAAAATGACTTTTAATGTTTTTAAAAATCAAAAAAAAAGTTCATATTTCCTTCTTTAGTGGTAAGCATGGTAAACCTAAATCTACTCACTTTGACATTGTGCAAACCTTGTTGGTTAATACAAAGAATAAAACACGTAGGAGTCAAGTTTTTCTGATAATGATATAGATACAGAATACTCAAATCTAGATGGCTCCCACTTAAAAAAGAATATTCCCTTAGATTGTTATTAAAGCTTAGCTATACTAAAAGCACAAAACCTCTCACCCAATGGTTTTCCTATTTCATTTTATCCTTCCTTTTCACAGATTTCATTTCCCCATTTAGTGGCCTTATATACTTATCAACTTTTAGTTGAATGTTCAACACCCAGGCCTTCTGGGATCCTGAGTGATAGAGACCCCAGATATGTAAATACATCTGCGACTACACATATGTCACTTACCCATGACATGTCGGAGGGAGGGCCACCTATTATATATAACAACTTGGTCTTATTTCTGTAAAACCCTGAAAACTCACTAAATATTTGGAATATCAGCAGGATTTGTGTGCCCAACCAGGTCAAATCACCAAGGAACACCAGTCCATCTGCGTAGAGTGTAACTGCATCTACTGGTCCTGGAACCCAGTTGAAACTCTCCTTATCCAGGCATCCACTCTAGCCATTCCATAAGTGGTGGGATCACAATTGAGAATTGTGGTGGGACATCTGGCAATCTAGCCTGGTGCCGCATTTCACCCTGAATATGTCAGGCATGGACTCTTCGATCTTAACTTGTGCTGTTAGATAGTTGTATAGTAGTGACACATATCGACAAAATTGGGGCCAAAATTAAGTCTTTTTAGAAAGAGGAACAGGTTGTCTCATCCCACTGAATCGATGAGTTTTTCAAAATCAGTCATGAAGAGCATCAGTGAGCCATGTACTCTGTTAGCTTGTGCAAGTACATTAATGACTGAACTAACATTATATCATTTTGCACGTTTGGGTATAAATCCTGATTTGTCCTTCTAAATTAAGAGGCTGATTATTTTAGAGCGTCATTTCACAAGAAGCTTTGTAATTATTTTGTTACCATGTTCAACAGGGAAATCGGGGGCAGGATCAGCAATGATCGGGTGGACAGACTGATTTGTGAATCACTACCATTTCAGACATTCAGGATCAGGGGATAAGCATCCATTCTTCAGTGCCTTTGAAATCATTTGGGACATTGGGTCTGGACATGGATAATTTAACGAATTCCATCAGGAGACTGTTGAATCCCAGACCTTTCCCGGTTGCAGCTGGTGGAGGGCTTCTGTCACCTCCTCTTCCGTAACCACACCTTCTAATGAGTCTTTTTTTAGTTCTGGCTTGTAAAAATCTGCTTGCACCATCAGATCAGTTGATGTATCGGAGGAGTATAGGACAATATAGTAGGATGTGAAATTGCAGGCAATATTTGAATCACCTGTAATCCTGCACCTTTGACTAGTAATAAGGGGGACTATTGGATTAAGTCTAATGGTGTTAGAGCACAGTCAATATAATGTTTCACTGGCCTTGCTACTCCACTAACATATTCAGCTTTGAGTTGATAACTGTGTTCATCTTGCTCCTTGTAGCAGTGTCTGCTTCAGAAGTTTTAATTGTGCAATAGGTTCCTGGCTAGGCTTGGTGTCGGAAGGCCAGAGTCTGAGAGTCAACCTCAAGCACTTGAGTCTCGAGATCTATAAGCTCTTGATCCTGTTTATGTATGACTTCTGTCTGATATCTGATGATTTTCCCCCACATTGAGGCTTTAAATGCCTCCCAGACTGTCCTGAGGGATTTCACTGTATTCGTGTTTGCACTAAAAAAGGTCTGAACCTCTTCAATTAACTGTTTTTTGGGGTCACAATTAGTCAGTAACCATATTTCTAGCCACCAGCTTTGTTGAACCACACCTTGGCCCATCCTCCACTGAGGCTCCCGTGAAAGTGATCAGAAAGTCTGTGGGCCAGAATCAATTAGGCTTTAAGTCTACTGGCCATGATCCACACACCCACCCTCTAGGAATGTCAGAGTTAAGCACTAGTAAATAATCTAGGTGGGAGAATGTTTTATGAGTTCTAGAGTAGCATTTGTAACCGTAGACGTTTTAGAGAATTGCTACTCTACCTATGGCCTTTTGAGCCGGTAAAGGAATCAAGTTAATTTCAAGGATTATAAGCAACTCGCTTAAGGCACCCTCTTGATTTAAAGGGTGTACAATCCCCTAATCTGCATAAAACTGTGAGTAAGCCTTTATTCTAGCAGCTATACATATATAACACAAGGAGATGAATGCTAATAACCTTCAACAGCCCCCTAAGGAGCTTTTGGGTGATAGCTTAAAGAGGTTCCCTGAGGAAGAGCTCAAATCTTCCGTAAAGGAAGCGGGTGACGCCTCCTTAACTAAAAGAAAGGGGGCATCTCCTGTTGAAGAGGTTTACTTTTCTCTCTCTGACGGAGACTCTCCCTCTACCTCTGGACCTTAAAAGGGAGGAAAGGTTTCCCAGAAGAGGAAACACTTGAAAGAGGCATTTACCCATGCTACTGATTTTGGTAGCCCTCGCGCTACAATAGATAATGGTGCTCATAGCAGCACAAGAGATAAATCCCAACACCTTGGGAGACAGAGGAAAGTTGCTCGTAGCGGCATGATAGAGAGAAGTAACCTTCAAGCTACAAATGATTTTGATGATTAATTTAATCCGCATTGTGAACCCTTAGATTATGAGGACTTGGACATGGATGAATTTATTTTTGATCCTCAGGATATATTGGAGGATCTTGACGAAGATTTTGAACAACCTTCCACTTCTTCTTTCATTAAGTACCCTCTCGGAGGGGAGATGTTTAACCCTACATCTATTGGTCACCCCCGCAGTTCTGAATGGTGGCCAATGGACCACGTTAGCAAATATCTATCCCAATGAGTGAGAAAATCTCTGGACAGAGAAACTCGCAACCTTTTACGTAACGAGTGTCCTCAACCCTCCTCTGAGGACAAGGTGTGCAACACCCCTAATCTCGACCCCAAACTGATTACATTCCTTTTCAAATTTGGTAAGGACCCCAGAAAAGGGATAGAGAAATATTTGAAGCAGTGTCAAGACAAACTGCTTGATGTTCTTGGGCCCTTATCCAAGATTCTCGATATGTCTGAAGAGGCAATGTCCAGTTCTATTCCAGTCAACATTGATCTTCTAAGGGGCTGGTCTCAATGAATGATTTGTTTCGTTGGTAACGTTAATGCCAACCTCATTGCAGAATGCAGAAAGGCGGTCCTGCTAAGGATGAATCCAAAGCTTGCTGACCTGTCCTCCAAGGAGTATATGTGTGATACCAAAGGACTCCTATATGGAGATCATTTTATTAAATCCCTGGGCAAATATGTGTCCACTTTTAACGCTTTCAGCAATGCACAGTCTAGCATGCAAAGAGTCTTTGGGGGTCGCCCACTTTTTGGAAGGGCTGACATGAGGGGACTGGCTGTCAGCCGCAACACCTATAGGTCCCAATCTTACCCGCAAGACCAGAGAGCCTCCTCTCACTCCAATAGAGGCTTTCGATCCAACTCCAATTTCTACCCCCAAAGAGGGAGGAGTTCAAGATCCTGTGGCAGGAGACCCAGATCCACCAATCAAAGTTACCAAGGTAAGCCCTATCTCTTATTTCCCTTCAAAGGTGTCAGGAAGGCTGAAACACTTTGCACACATTTGGTCAAGGATTACACAGGACCCTTGGGTTCTAGAAACCATAGTGGGATTCTACATAGAATTTTGGGAACAACCATTTCAAAGAAAGATTCCGAGGGAGATGGTTCTAGACTCGGAAAATTCAAAACTAATAGAACTGGAGATTTCCCAAATGTTAGACAAGGGAGCCATTATAAAGATCCCCTTATCCGAGATTTCAAAGGGTTTTATCAGTACTATCTTCCTAGTAAAAAAGAAGGACAAATGTTGGCGTCCCATCATAAACCTGAAATATCTGAACAAGTTCCTAACTTACAGACATTTCAAGATGGAGGGTATCCATCTTTTGAGAGACATTTTGCAGGCCAAGGATTGGCTGGTAAAATTGGATCTCAAAAATGCCTATTTGACGATACCCATGGACGAGGACAGTCAAAAGTACCTTTGTTTTACTTGGAAAGGAACTCTTTATCAGTTCCAATGTCTTCCCTTTGGCCTGTCCTCAGCACCTTGGTGTTTCACCAAAGTCCTTCGCCCAGTTGTGAGCTACCTCAGAGAGAGAGGGATTTGTCTAATTATTTACCTAGACGATATTCTCATTATGTCTCAAGACAAACTGGAAATTCAGAAACACTTACAAATGACTGCAGATCTTATTCAGAATCTGGGATTCATCATAAATCTATCATGGTACCGACACAGTAGTTAGAATTCCTCAGTTTCCAGGTAAATACTGTTCTTTCCAATCTAATTCTGCCTCACAAGAAGGTTATCAAAATAAAGAAACATGTCTTTCGTATCCTATTGAAAGAATGTATTCGTCTGAAAGACCTAGCCAGGGTTCTGGGTCTTCTGTCATCCTCTATCCAAACTATCTCTCCGGGCCCTCTTCATTACAGGGGTCTTCAAAGACTAAAGGCTCTAGGTCTGAGAAAAGGTTTGTGGTACCAAGACTCAGTTCCCCTCTCGAGAGGATCTTCACTGGTGGTTAAGGAACCTTCAAGCATGGAACTCGAAGGATATCTTCGGAAATGTTCCAGGCTTTACTCTAGAGTCAGATACAAGCAACCGCGGCTGGGGTGCTCGCCTAAACAATTTAGAAACCGGGGGGAGGTGGTCCTTAGAGGAACAATCCCTACACGTAAATTCCCTGGAGATGTTTGCAGCTCTGAATGCCCTTATGAGCTTTAAGAAGTATCTAAAGAACTCCAATACCCTAATCCGCTTAAATAATTTCTCTGCTGTCTCATATATAAACTGCCTGGGGGGCGTGAGATCCAAGACTCTTTCAGATATTGCCAAACAGATATGGTATTTTGTTGGGATCAAAAGATTACGCTCAGGGCGGAATTCATCCCGGTAATTCAGAATCTGAGAGCAGACTGGAATTCCCTCTTCCTTCACGACAACAGCGATTGGAAGTTGAATCCGGGGGCCTTTTCTCTATTATGTTATGTTAAGTTATGGGGTCCAGTCCTGGTAGACCTGTTTGCTAGCAGATTAACTCACCAGGATCAGAAGTATTTCAGCTGGAGACCGGATCCCAATGCATCAGGGGTAGATACATTTCTCCAATCCTGGGAGGGGATCAAGGGTTACGCCTTGCCACCCTTCTCAATGATTCAGAGACTGTTGTGAAAAGTGAGACTGGAGTAATGCTCCATCATTCTTGTAAGCCCCTTTTGGAAATCCCAGGTTTGGTTTTCTGGGGTAAGGGAACTGGCAGTGGATTTTACGCTGCTAATCCTGTCATCCTTAGGTCTACTCCAGGGTCCGGACTGAGAAGAACATCCTTTGGTTTTAGAAGGGAGGATGAACCTTCTTGTTTGGAAGATTTCAGGGGTTCGGACAGATATTCAGACCTTTCAGGA
The DNA here is from genome assembly GCF_964204655.1 of Triturus cristatus. Lineage (NCBI taxonomy): Eukaryota > Metazoa > Chordata > Amphibia > Caudata > Salamandridae > Triturus > Triturus cristatus. Next base: position 1,367,666,578 of record NC_140590.1, read on the forward strand.
GAGGCTATGAGCCTTTTAGAAGATTCATGTGCACTAGGAACTAGAAAAAGATACAGAGGTGTTAGAAAGTGGTCTTGTTGGTGCATGGAAAGGGATCTGGATCCCGTACAAAGTTCTCTACATCACGTAACCAATTATCTAGCCCATCTCTTTGAGTCAGATCTCTTTTATAGAACTATCAACTGTTACAGATTGGCAATTTCCTCGGGTAATGCCTTGATCAATAATCGTGCTATTGGTAGCAATCCTTTAATCAAAAGGGTTATGAAGGGAGTTAGACTTAGTAGACCCCCTAAAGCTCATTTCGAATCCCTTTGGGATGTTAACCTAATTTTTAATCTCTTCCTTTCTTGGCCTGATAACAATTGTGGCTTGCTTAAACAAATCTCCATGAAATTGGTGACACTTTTGTGTCTGATCTCTTTTAGAAGGGTCTCAGACATTAAAGCTTTAGAACTTTCTAATAGATTCTACTCCTCTGAAGGTGTTCACTTTGATATTTGGAAAAGAACCAAAACAATGTCTGAATCTATTTTCTATCCCTTTTTTCATGAGTGTGAAAAATTGTGTGTTGTTAATTGTATGAGGTGTTTTGAGGATAAAATCTCAACATTTAGACCTGTTGGCACTGATCAACTTCTCCTGTCATATGTTAGTCCTTTTAGACCTGTTTGTTCAGCCACCTTAGCCCGATGGGTCCGCCTGATTATGCATGAAGCTGGCGTAGATCTCTTGAGATTTGGAGCTCACTCTTCTAGGGGAGCAATGGGCAGTAAAGTATTTTCGGCAGGAGGATCCCTGCCCGAAATACTTAAAGCTGCTGATTGGTCAAATGCAAGTACCTTCTCAAGGTTCTATTTGAGACCAATAGAGCATGTTAGCAGTGTAGCTTTGCATGGCTTTAAACATGCATAATGGTAGCCTTCGGTCTTGTAATGAAATGAAGATTCTCCAAATATTATGCAGAGAGAATCTTGATTTCATTAAAGACAAACGGAGGCTAACATTACCCCACCCTCCTCTCCCTGGGAGGCATGGGTTTGGTACAGTTTAATTTATGATATGTTTATATTTGTATTTTCTACATTTAGGGGCCGATTCCGATCCGGGTCGGAAGGGCACCGAACGCGATCCGGCCAGAAAAACTGCGAGCCGTACGTATGTTTTCTGCCCGACTCGTACAGCTCGAGCGAGCAAGTACGATGCGAGCCACGTGAAAAGCTAATCGTGGCGTGCAATGGATGCGATTTACGACCGAGCCATTACGATGCACGCGTCGGACAGCCGGTGCGAGCCGGAGTGTCTGGCTCGCAAAATGTCCGGGTTGTTGCCTTTGGGGGTCTGTGTCGGACCCCCAGTCACCCGCAGCCCTACGACTCGGACACAGGGGGAGACCCAATGGTCCCCCCAACATAGGCATGTATGGTGTGGATGGCACCGACGGGTACCCTCTGTAGGGGGTGCCCTAGTGCGAGACGTACCCATTCAGTCAATGGGACTCCATGTACGCGTAGTACAACCGGCTCCCATTGACTTCTATGGGAGTCCGACCGAACCGAGTCCTGCAGCATACGGCCGCATCGTACTCGCTCGGTCTGACTGCAGGACTCCAGCTCGGTCGGAAAACACTCCAGATCCGGCTTGGTCGGAGTCCTTTCCGACCCGGATCGGAATCGGCACCTTAATGTTTTGTGCCTTGTTATTATTATCCATGCGGTATAGACCTTCTTTATATCCTTTCTCTATACAATGTTTTTTGCTTGATCCTCAGATAACAATGTTTAGGAGAAATCAGAATGCCACGCTGTTTCCTGGTGTCATCGCAGCCTAAGAGGAAGATGGGAGTGTGCACCGTCTTCTTATGATGTTATGAATGTTCTATGTATTTGTGATGTATTAACACTCTTTAAAGGGCTGCATGTTGGGCAGCAAATAAAAGTATTTGCATAATGTTAGCCTCCGTTTGTCATTAATGAAATCAAGATTCTCTCTGCATAATAATTGGACAATCATCATTCTCCAAGCATCTGCTAGGCCCAGGGCCTCTGTAAATCTAGCAAGAACTGTGGTTTCATCAGATGGGCCTCTCCATCGACATGAGAGACCCTATGCCAAATCAGACACCCCAATCAGGTCCCCGCAGACATGGGGGCAGATGGGATAGCATGGCACCAATGGTTCCATAAAGTTTGCAGTCAGCGGTGAGGGTGTATACACAGAGAGCAGAAGTATTGATGTACTGTGCAGAAGTTCCATTAATGCTATGTACCTGTCCATGTTGTCTGGTTATCTTTAAGGGGACATTGTTTGCAAGTCAGGAAGGCCACCCCTCAGCCGCCCCTCATGTTTCCCTGGAAAATCAAGAATGATATGCTTGTCAAGACCCCATGGTAGGAAAGTAGGTTCCGCTTTTATGGTTACCCCCACTTTTTGCTTGATGTAATGCTGTGTTTGACTAATCTGACTGGGATACTGCCAACCAGGACCCCAGTCTCTCTGCTTTCTCCCCTAAATTATCATGGCAAGTACTTAGGTACATCCCAGATTGGATACTGGGGCACCCATATCAGTCCCTAGTATATGGTACTACGGTACCCAGGGCTTAGGTACCCCATAGGCTGAAGCATGTATTATGCCACCTATGGGAGACCATACAAACTATCACTTCAGGCCTGCCATTGCAGCCTGTGTAAGCTAGCGCTAGCACCACTAACAAAAGATATAGGTTTCCCTATATATAACGTCATTCACTTAAAACCTATAAGTCACCCCTACTGCAGGCCTTTTCAATCCTGAAGGCAGGGTGCTTGGTTCTAGGGCTGAGGGTGCCCCTGTATGAGCAGGACACCCCTACAGACTTCAGAGTCCATTCTCCCGAGTTGTAAATGAGACAGTCATATAACATATAGAGGGGCACCACATCATTACGAGATGACCATCTCGAAACTGGCTCTAACGGACCCTGTTGTGTTTGGTATAAAAAATGTTGGGATCATACCACCACACTGTAAACAGTGTGGGAGGTATGATTCCAAGCACTGTAAAGGCCCTCCGTTAGGGTCTCAGACCCAGACAGTAAACTATGGCTGCTGCCGAGCAGAGACACGACTCTGCCCTCCTGCTGCTGAGCCAAGCTCGAACAGGGGAAGGCAGAACAATAGGCATCCTGTCACAGGGAGGTGTGACCACCTCCCAGACAGGCTTTAGTGTATTGGGGCAGGGTGGGAGCGCTTGCCAGCTCCACATAGTCTGCGTGCAGGGCACATTTGGTGCCCTGCAAGTCCAGTTCAAACCAGTTCAGGAACCGTTAGCTCCCGCTCGGGCACGAATTTGGACAAAGGGCAGGGGAGTAACCTCCCCCTTGTCCAGCCCCTCCTTAGGGTACTTGAGGGCTTACCTGTGGATAAGTAACAAGATTCGTCAAGGGACACGATACAATTCAGAAACCACTTCAACATCAACCGTCTGGGCACACTGTACTTTGCTGGACTTCACTCTGGACATTAAGGCTGCAACCAGGAAGACTCCAGCTGCTCCTGATCTCTTTGCCCTGCTTGTCTGCTGCAACGTCCATGCCTGTGCTCCATACAGGAACTCCAGTGCTCCAGGGCCTGTGGACATCCAAGACACCTGAAGGAACCCCCCTTGGAGTGAAGGAGTCACTTCCCTGCATCTGAAGGGACCGCAACTAAGATGACAGGTCTGCTTATCCGGAAAGCTCACTAACACAGGTTGTGGTTCTTCACATCCCTCGAGGCCTGCCCTGTCCTCTCACCAAGTTTGAGGTCAGTATCCCTCATCGGAACCACAGGAACCAAACCCCTTGTGCACCACATCGACTTGCAGTTGCAAAGGCTTGTTGGCTTCCTTCCACTAACATGTTTGGGCTCCAAGTAGCCCCATCCTCAAGCATCTCCAGTGACCAAGATCTTTGTCCTCACCACATCACTTGCACCATGGGCCTGTATCTTTGGTGAGCTGTCCGATGTCCTTTGCAACTCCAGTACTTTTCTTCCTGTGGGTGCTCTTGAGGGTCACTTTTGAATTATTTTGGGCTCCCCTGATTTCTCGGGGCCTGCCCTGACTCCCCTGCTAGTGGTGAGTCTCCTGGACCTTGCTGGTCCTGACATTGCACCTACTTCTACTTCCACATTGGTTGCGTTGGCCAAGACTTGTTCGTGCTCACGCCGGGCACAGACCCCTTAACTCTCAACATCCGATGTGAGACAGCTTGTGTATGGCTCCTGGTCTTCCACAGTGTCGTCTGGCCCACACAACTGCAGTTCCAAGGTCACCGTCATTTCTTTTACAGCACCGGACATTGGTGGGCATTGGTCTTCCGTGCCTCCTGGTCACTTCCAAGTGGCATAGACTCTGTCCCCTCTGCTTCTAGGTACTCCTCAACTTGAATCCACCTTTGGGTTCCACCGGACACTTTCACCTTCTCCAGCAGCTGCACTTTCCTGAAGTCCTCCATTGGATTTGACGGCGGTTTCTGATGCCACTTCACACCTATGCACCCGGCTCCCTTGGGGCAGGTATCCTGGTTCCTAAGGTATCCACGGGCGGGGTGGCTCTCCAACCTTCTGTCTTCCATGGGGTTTCTTCAGGGTCCACTGGAAAGGGTCCTTCTTCTTTAAAATTGCAACAGCGACTTACACGTTGATTTATACGAAGAACGCGGTCGTGTTCTCATACTGTACACAACCTCCGAGGGGGCCCCCAGATACTCACCATGGGTGGTTACTTCGGTCCCCTGCACTTCTACGTTCTCTGAGTATTGTGTTGACTCGAGTCGTGGTTCGCCTACTACTCTTTTAGTATTTGGTTTGGCCCCCCCTGGTGACCACTGTGCATTCTGTGCTACCTACCTGTTTCTGTTGCAAACTATTGTGTGTGTTGTGTATATCTCCAGCTAGGATATATCTAACACTGTTAGTGAGTATCTTATAATAAAAACATATTTTTATAAATACACTATGTGTTATTTTTTTCTCCATTTAATCTATACCTATAAGATTGTATACTGGTAAAACAAGCTGCTTTACACTCCTTCTGGACTAAGCCTGAAGGCTGCTCTCCACAGCTACCACCTAGAGAGCTTTCTAAGGTTGTCTAGGACCCCTAAAAGCACCATAAGGGTTGTCTGGATCAGTACAATGTGCCCACTTATATAAGTGTACATCATATACTGAGCCAGTCTTTCACACCCATACATGCCAAGACATGCACCTATTGACTATCAGGTGTGTCTCTTGAAGCAACAGAATGCCGGGTGATGGCATCTGGCAGCCTGGAGAACTGCTTTGTGTTTGATACGGTCTAAGAGCTCATTGAAAGTTTTTATGAGGCCGCATGCCAAGGCTGTATCAGTCCCTGAGCCTTCAGCCAATGAATTTAAGCAGGTTCATGTGTTGTAGTGAATCTGAGCGAATTAGAACCTTTAGCCCATCATGTCTCTAGGAAACAAAGAACTGAAACTGAAAACATAGCATAACCTATCCCTCCACCCCACCCTAGAAGTCTGAAACTTGAATCGCCTGTTGTGGTATGAATTTGGGACTAACACCCAAGAAATAACAATACTGCAACGTAGTTCACCTGGCCAGTAAACCCCCCCCCCCCCACCCCACCGTTGCCCTTGAATGCTTAATCACTCAAGGTATCAGCTTGCCATTCACTGCCGTAGGACAGATGGTATGCTCACCTTTGGGGGGTATTTCCAGCACCCTGTATCTTTGTCCCTCATGTATGGTACACTCCATTGCAATGGTCATCATTCTCATTTCACAGATTGGTGTAATCTGTTAACCAGGGCCAAGTCTACTCCCCTGGCCCAGGCAGAGGATCACTCCAGTTGTTTAAGGTTGCCAAAGTGGTTTGGGCGGGAGCATTCTGTACTGTGGTACCCCCTACTTCCATCAGTCTGTTCTGTGGCATCAGCACACATCCCTGTGTACTTTCTGCTGGAGTCAGAAATGACCCAAATGAGTCCATGTCTGGTTGAACAGGTTCTTTCCTTTAGCAAAATGTGTTATGTGTATTTGTAAAGGGTAAATCATCATTATCCTAAGGCCTCAACCTCCCATCTACCAAGGGTCACTATGGATGTGTCCTCACCAGGTAAAGCTCCCCTACTCATTCCCAGACACTCTTGTGGACCTCAAAGAAGAAAGTGTGAGTTTGATACATAACTTTCAGTTTTACTGGGAAGAGGAGCATATATTGTATGTTCAGGGCCCTTAGTTTTCTTTTGGCCTTCTCAAAGGATTTGTGTTGTTTTTGCACAAGCTGGGAATGCAAAATCATTATGGCATGAGCTGTTTATCTTTTTCCATGGCCTGTTAGTTGATAGTCATACAGGTTGTGAGGTCCTTTGGTCCCCCGATTAAGGGGTCAACATGGGAATCACCCTTCAGCCATCAATTGGAACAGCTGACCCACCATCTTTAGATCAGCACTTTCTCTCTGAGGTGGCATGAGCGGTCAGAAACTAAACAGAGTCCTCCAAGGTGGGGTCCCTGAGACCATCAAGGGGGCCTCCTAATGTCACCCAGTAGAAGACACATCCATAAAATAGTGTGCATGTGGGACTCATGTGCAGGGTCAGGGGTGAAGACTACCTCCCTCCAGTCTTAACCCATACTTCACTCGCACAACATGTTTTCAGGGTCTCTCTAGGAACATCTGGCCATGTGGTTGGCATCCCCGCAAGCCATGCTACCGTATCCGAGCACAAAAGGACAGGAGTTTGCTCCAGGATGCATGTCAACAGTCCAGCAGGGAGCTGCTCCATAGTCAGAGCGTCCATGCCTCAAGGGCATCCAGAAGCAGCTTTCCCCTCTGCCCAATGTGTCGGCCTATGCCAGTAATCACTCTACGCTGGATGTCACTCTCCAGCGGAAAGGAGGGCGGAATTTAGGAAGGATGTTGAAGGGTGTGCAGCGGAGCTCCTTACAGCATGCGCACCATCTTCGCCAACTGCCAATGCAACCATTGCTTTTTATTTTGACAGAAACCTGTCCATAGAAATAAATCAAAGCGCTCACATATAAGGTTTTTTATAGAGCGAGAGAAGGACAAATAATGCAGGTCGTATTTTATGTAAGTGAGCCCCAAAAAAACATAGCTTACTTTTTTCAAGAAGTCGTCATTTCTCCCAAATTGGCAAATTATATATTAAGTAGGAGTAAATCGGTGATTATGCCTTCGGATACATTTTGAGTTAAGGATATATGTAATATATTTGTTTTTTGTGTAGCAGAGTTACAATTTTAATATGCAGGCTTATGGTTTACTAATATTATTAAGGATACAGGAAACCTTTATTTGTATTCTATCATACAATTATTAATACTCTTATTGAGGGTTGGGCTCCTTTATGTGTCTCCTGGTGGGGCACTCTAAATGCTATTGAAGTGATGTGTCTAAGGGTATTTATACTCTTCCTATGTTACCAGTTAGAATTCCTGTTTTCTTATTTAAGAGGATTCTTCCATATCAAACATTTCTATGGGAAAGAACGAAACCTAGAATCGCTTAAACTTAAACAGTTGAATGAGTATGGAGGTGAATGATTTCCAAACTTTTCCATACAACATTATAATCTTAAACCTTTATTCGGTCTTAGAAAGAGCATAGAAGTGCATATTAACAGCAAATCATACAATGATATTCAAGGATATTAACAATATAGGGGTATATTCACAATAACGTGTGATAACTACCGCAAGAGTAGCTTAACGCAACTCTCAACATCGCAGCCTATCGCGGGAAAATTATGCCGTGCCAACCATGTATTCACAACGCGGCGGTAGTATGCGGTAGTCACCAGATATCGCGTCAAATGGCCGCGCAAAATTCAACGCCACGCCGCAAAAATGCGAAACGCAAATGCAAAAAAAAAGGGGTGAGGCCAATCACGGTACAAAAAGTAGCAAAAAATAGCCACAGGCCTGCAAATCCCTCGCGTCTGGCGGGAAAATGCACCATAAAAACCACCGAAACAACACACCAGAAACAAGCCAAAGCATGTAGCATCAAGGATGCACACTGACCCACCGCAGAGGACAACGCGAAACCCACAACCCCCACAGACCACCAGCAAGGAACAATGGGGTCGGGGAAGGCCAAGGAGAAGAGGAAGACGGGGTGCAGACCGCAGGAAAAAAAGACCAGCGTCACGGAGGTGACAGAACACTACCAGCAACTGACCCACAAGCAGACCACCTGGAATGCAGTCGGAGTGCAGAGGAGGCCAATCGAGGAGGCCAAGAGGCGCCGGCATGGTATGACAACCTAAACCAGGCACAAACCCGCTGCAAACAGGAAGGCAGCAACGGCGACAGGAGGTGGCAGTCCTGCGCCACAGGAGGAGCTGGCGGAAACCGAGGCCATAGTCCTCAGTGTGGAGACGGTGCAAGGAGTAGGGAGTACGGACACAGCTCGAGAGGACCTGACACAACATCAACAGGGTGAGTACCGACCAGGGACTGGGGGGACGGGGGAGATGGGCACAATGGCACACATGCACAATGAGGTGTATCACACTACACACCCACAATTACCCAGGAGCATGTCCCTGATCCCCTTGGCACACTGCAGCACACACACATAGCAAGAACAGCACACCCACATTGACGACAACATGGTATAATGTACATAGCCAACACTGCAGAATAGAGGACACAACTGACTCCGCACATGCACAGAAACATGCCTACTGCATCTGACAGAGCAGGAAACTGTGAAATGAAATGTACGCGTACGACCTCACATCCGTCATGTAGTCCAAATATACACTATCCCGCAGCAAATTCCAGCACCTCCCAAACAGTCACAATGTACATTGTCATACAGTCTGCATGTGAACCAGAACAATGCACCAACATACATTTCAACACAATGTCAACATGCATCTCCCCTCCATATTGCAGAGGGGCACACAACACCCCCAGCAGAGTACAAAAGACAACACATCTGTGATGCCGGAGAGGACCACCACACCTTTGACACCGACGGCCCACAACAGCCCATGGACATACCACACAACCCACCACCAGGACCCGGGCAGCCAAGCTACTTAGAGGAGAACACAGAGCCTGCAACAGACCACACGGCAGGAAGCACCCGCAAGCACAGCTTGCTCATGACACTTCACCCACCCACACATGGCACCCCAATGCCATGTGTCAGCACGCCAAAAGGAGGTGGCCGAACGGGTGTGGGTGGGGTCTGAACCCATGGAAGGCAAACTCGATCACATACGTTGGTGTCTAAAACCCTTCAGGGACCACCTACACCCCACAAAGGAGACTCACACTGCCGTTGAGACACATGCAGATGCACATTCACAGTACACAACCACGCCCAGGGGCACGGAAATAGCAGTCACACACCCACGTTGGCTCTGCGTACGATGGCCCAGGCCACTCCCCATATAAATTGATTGGGTGATGACTAAGCTACATGTCCAAGCTCCAACACGCTGCCTGTGGTGACATGTCTACATCTGCTGTACACAGCACAATGTAATGTCGTAGAGGCCAGGGCCCTCATGCATACAACACGACCACAGGGACACACGCAGATATTATGTTGAACTGGCTACGGGCACGTGCGCCCTGCCCCTTTATTGGCAGGGCCACATGTACAGTGACGCCTGTGCTGGATGTGTGTGGGGTGAGTGTAAGCCAACCCGCACAGAGTGCTTGGTGCTGGCAACCACTTGAACAGTAGACACCAGTACAACGGACACTGAAAACACCTGCATTACAAAGTCAACTGCTGAGCAACATGGAGGGAGCCGGAGAAAGTCCAGAGGACACACAAAATGCAAACAGAAGTGTCCGTGAGTTGCAGTGCACTAAGGTAGGGGCACTACAGCTGAGCGTGCCCATGTGAAGAAAAAGTCTCGGATTGTGTCCCCTCGAGATATTCCTGATGCAGAATTGCAGATGCAGTGGGGTGTGTTAGACCTGCATCATCTTCCTCATCAATGTCCCAGGTCTCCCACACTGCTTGAGGTGACATTGCTGCGCAATCTCTCAACAACACAAAACTCAATCAGTAACAGACGATGGCTTGCGGTGCACTGAGTCAGTGGCACCTGGAGTGCAGAGCAGGGTATCAGTCTGATGATGGCATCCACGACAGGTGTGAGCAACTCCGTAAGTCTGTCAAGACCACTGTTTCGACTCTGGCAGATGGCAGTTGGAGGTGGTCCTGGCGGTGGTGGAGTGTGCCTCCTGTGGTGATGCGACGTCTGGGCCGGTCAGAACTCGATTTGATGTGTGAACCCTGGTGGACCGCAGTTGAGGCCGGAGGCAGCGGACAGCACAGGGCCACAGACACATGGCGTTGATGACCCTAAGGCCATTGCCTCAGAAGCCATCCAATATCTCAGAAGAATGGGTCCCGGACATGACCAGCACAGAGTTAGTGGCCCCGGATGCACTGCGGCCGGCACAGGTACCCAGTCATGGGACGGTGACTTGCGGTGCAGTCAGATGGGCCATGCGACCTGAGCGGGTCCTCAGCAATGTACAAGGTGTATGTTGCGGAGCGTTGCTGGGGACAGTGGAAGGTGTCCTCCAGGGCATGATGCAGAGGGTGGAAGCTGTCTGGAAGCATCAAATGGAGGGATGGAATGCAACGGCCTCGTTTTTGCCACAAAGTCAGTATCACCGCCATAATGGCGCCAACAACCCCAAGTCCATGGACTCATTCACCAGTAAAGTCCAATCAGAAAGTGTCCATGGGTCTCGGGGAATAGACATAGTGGCACTGGGGCTGAAAGGGGATGCAGTCTGCGATGAGGCCTGTACAATGACATCAAGTCTGCCATAATTAAACCAAGGCTGAATTCGAAGGTGTGTGTGACCTATTCGACTGCAGTGTAGGCCGGGGGCAGCGGTCACCAAGGGCTCACAGCCACGTGTCGTTGGGATGCTATGCACATGGTTGCTGCCACCTGACCAAAGGGAGGACAGTGAAGTAGAATCTTCCTTTTTATGCGTATATGGACAATGTATGATCAAGACTCAGTTCCAAATGTGTGGCCTACTTGGCCCTAGTGTGGGCTGATGGCAGTAGTCAGCAGGGACCACACCCACTTGCCGTTGGCTCGCAATGCATAGAGTTAGTGACACCAGGGCAGTTGTCAGTAGTGTTCGATCACCTCCGTAACAATGATCCTATTCCCTCTGGACTGCAATGCGTCATCCTCTTATGCCTCTCCTTGCGTGCAATGATATGTATTCTGCCTTTGAATAATCGATGTTCAGTTCCAATTCTCTGACGCAGCGTAGGCCGAGGGCAGTAGTCCGCATAGGCCCACAGACATGTGTGGTTGTAATGCTAAGCACAGACTTGGTGGCACCACATCGAAGGGAGTATAGTGACATGAACTCTGCCTTAAATAATGTTCACTGCCATGGTGTAATCAAGTTTTTTGATGGTGTATCTGGGCTAGAGTGTAAATTTCCGTTGCTTGGGATAAAAATCCAATTAATGCAAATAGATCCGGTGAATGTTTGTATTTTTTATTATTAGTAGCTGCAAACGAAGAAAGGATGGCACAGCCAACACGTGTTTCGCCCCCTAATTGGCCATCAGGCCTGGGGCTTCCTCAGGGCTGTACATATACAATGTGAAACCAAGGTTGATAAAGACATGGTGTGGCGAGTCATGTGTATATCATGTACATAATAGTGGGTGGTAAATATAGAGGCGAAGCGTTAAGTGGGAGGAAAAATAGGTGTGGGAAGAGAAAGTGAAAGAAAAGTGAGAAGGGGATCAGGGTAGGCGTGCGGCAGGTTAGTAAGAGTAAGGAAAGCAATGTGTGTGGCGTGTTTAAGAACGGAAGTGTATGGGTGAGGGAGACAGAAGTATAGTAAAATGGTTATGCAGAGTATAGTAAGTTTGGTAGGAAGGGATCGGCGATGTGATTAGAATGTTGAGAGTAGAAAACGAGAAGTAGGTATATTTGGCGGAGAAGGTTTAACATTTTACAGTTCAAAGTACATTTTACAGTTTAATAAACAGTCCCCGGTTAGCAGGGTGTATGTTTGCGAAAAATAACATAGTACCAATTACATTGTTTGAATTCGACGTCAACCGGTCATATGGAGACAGAATAGAAGAGGAATTGTAGGTCAGATAGGAGCAGAGTGATCGAGTTAAGTCAACAGTAATGATTTTATGTCATTAAACGTTTCCATGGTTTGAATTGGAATGACGCGATCATAAGACGTATAGAATCAGTTATCAACATTTATAAGAAAGTAGTAGATATCCACATTCGGCATTACGGGTATATGTTTAAAACAGAGGCAGAGTGTCATTTATAATGCACAATATAAGATAAAAATATAGTTACAGTAAGAATTGAGAGGGCCGCATCAAGGTTGCCGGGTCAGGCACGAAATAAAGAGAGGAAAATTGGCATTAGTCATGTCTTAATGAGAATGGATAAGATGGTGTTTGGCGCCAACAAGTGAGTCAGTGACTTCGTGTGGTTTAAGGTACCGGCGCGTCGTGGGTCGCAAGGTCTATTCATATACAAGTTTTTTTAAAAGAAAGATGTGATAACGGATAGAAAGGTATGTGACGCCGAAAAAGTGAATCAGTGACTGCGTGTAGATTGAGGTACCGGCGCGTCATGGGTCACAAAGTCTAGTTATACATTTTGAAAAAAGGGGATAAAGTGACATGCAAAGTTTCAAATAAAGGTTAAGTGGTACAGGTGATAGTTCGTCGGTGGTACGATCTCTGTCAAAGAAGTGAGCACATGATTTATATAGTGGGACTATCGCCGAGTGAAAGCAGTGCTCTTAGATTTTCTATACACTGTCGGTAGTCTATGCCACACGTGAATGCTAGCCTATACGGAGTTCAGAACAGTGTTGAGAGTGATGCAAGGCATACGCATGCTCTAAAACGGTAAGGTGAGCAAGTTCGATTTAATTATTAAGCAGGATCAGGAATTCCTTACCAGGTATTCAAGTAAAGTGGTATTTTTGAGCGGGGGTTTGTGAACCCGAAGATTTCTAAAATACGGAGAAAGCACAAGGGGGAACAAGCATAGAAACGTGTAAGCGGGAGGGAGTCAGATAATGCAAGGAGGCGGGGAGGGGGAAGGCGGGAGCGTGGGTTGGTGTCTCTTACCTCTGGTCTCGGCTAATGCCAGGTGCTGCTGGTGTCCGTGTTATGGTGGTAATGACAGCCCGTAGCAGCGAGCAGTGAAAAGGAGTCGTGTGTGAGAACTTCCGGTTCGTAACCCGGAAGTAACAAGGTGCTTTCGCTGGGCGCCATATTGGATTGGGGTATATGCCTAAGGAGATTTGCAGGGGAGGAGGCGGGATGGAAATAGCGAGCGTCAATTAAGAAAATGAGTTGAAGCGATGAAAGAAAGAAATTATTATGTTGGTAGAAGTATGAGGAAGGTTGACACCAGAGGAAAGTAATATAGTGTGTCAGGCATGTTACCCATTGAAACAAATGCAAGAATTTTGTATTTACAGCACATATATCAATTAACTCTGAAAAGCAGAATATCAAGAATCAAAATAAGGAGGGCAGAACTATGTTAAATTCACACAGAAATGCCCAGTGGTCATGAGGTTTGCCACCTGGTATGTGCACATATTTGAAAGAGTTGCATTCAACAGGAGGGTACGCTGTATGTTCTCTGGTTGCCTAGGGGGAACCTCGGTTGAGAAATGTTGACAGCGGCAGGTAGTGTTATCCTTGGGTTAGGGAAAGCGTGTAATCAAGACTCAGTTCCAATGTGTGACCTACTTGACTGTGGTGTAGGCCGGAGACGGCAGTAGAGTACGTCAACGAGAAAGGAATAAAGTGGACCTGTGTTGTTGAGGCCGTGATGGTCTGAGGAGGCTGCCAAGGTCGCGGCCCTCGGGCTTGGACCTTGCGCAGGCACGTGGTGGGCCCTCCTTGACACACGCCGGTGTCGGAAGGTGATCAGTGTGGCCTGGCTGCGCAGGGGTGGGCCTGAGGGGTTCGTGGTCCAGCGGGCCGGGGTACGGCAGGCGCACAGGATCGCAGGCAACTCCGCTCACGAGGACGGAGTTGGCCTTGTGGCGTGGAGAGTGGCGCCGCCCTGGCAGAGACGTTGGGCTTTCTGGAAGAGGACCACGCCCAGGGCTATGTGCTTTTTATTCACACCCCTACGCTGGCCTGGCGTAAGCCGGCCATCCCACTCCGCTCACACTTACGGGGGGGACGTAACAAGCAACATTTCCACGAACTCCCCCGCTGGCTGGGGTGACATGGTTGCGTCCACTGTCCACTACACTCCATACACCAGCGGTGTATGTCGCCATGGATATGGGTGTGTTCGGCATTCTGCGGTCTGTCCAGCACATCTCCCCCACTTTTGGCATTGTGTACTTTCCCAATCATGGTTCTCCTGCATCATTCACACATGCCTGGTTGCCACCTCTCCCCACGTTCGGCTAGTGTGTGGCTGAGGTGCCATGCCGTTGATGGCTCATGTTCACGGCTTCCCCAGGTTACCATTGTGAGTTGTTCTGTCGTGTCTGGTGGGTGGGCATGTTGTTTTGCATGTCGGTAGTGATTTTGGGACGTGTGCATTGTCAGAGTTGTGAGTTGCATGGTTGTGGAGTTGAGTTGAGTGGGGTGTTCATTTGGAACTTGCCAAGGTGCTGTGCATTTCCCTTGGTGCCATCCTGGGAATGCTGGTTGCTGATGGACTGTCAGAGGATGAAGGAATCATGCACACTGGCTGGGTATTTGGAGGCGACACTGGTGGAGGTTCGACGGTGTTCGGTCGTTGCCTGCACATTGATGTGAGATGTGTGCTTTCTGTTGTGGTGATTGTGTGCTGTGTCACCAGGGGGCACAGGTAGGACATGTGTGCTGTTGATTGCCCCTAACACATGCGTGCATCCAGTTATGGCGTATGGTCCTTGCTTGGTCTCCAGCAATCCTGCGCCTTGTGTTGGACGTATAGGGACTGGGGTACCAGGCTGATGGTGATGTCCAGGACAGGTGTGAGGGATTGGGTGTGGCTGCCTGTGTGACTCCTCCGACTCTGGCAGGTGTTCGTTGGGGGGTATAAGGGGCCAATAGGTGCAGCACAGCCAGCAGCTTTGTGTGGGGTGGGATGTTGGTTGTCCGCTGTGGTGGTGCCATCGGCCTGTTGGGCGTTGTTGGTCAAGATGCGTACGATGGTTGTCCTTTTGAGCCTGTAGTGGGCAATGACATTGTCAGGTGTTAGGTCTGTGAGGCTGGTGCGTTTCCTGGGGGTCCGCTGTCTTTGTCTGCGCTGCTTCTGTGGTGGTCCAGGGGGGTGTTACAGTTGGGGGTTGAGGTCCTGGGGTGGTGGCAGTGGGTGTTGTGGCCCTCTTGGGTGTCCGGGCCGCATGACCAGTGGCTCCATGGCACCTGTTACCCTTCCGATGTCGCAGTGGGATGGGCTCCCTTTTGTGGTGCTGGCTGTGGTCCGACTTTGCACCAGGTCAGAGCAGGTGTTATTTTCCTGCTGCTAATGTGCCTTATCAACTGTTTTGTGTTCTTATCGCAGTTCTGGCTGGTCGTTGTGAATGTTGTGGAGTGGTGTTGTCGCAGCTTTTGGCACGGAAATGCCTACTGTGCATCTCACTAGCGATAGTTGCGGGGGTCATCTGTGGCGATGTTTTTTGCGGCTGCTATCGCGGGTAAACTGGTGCTGTGGGATGTTAACACCAGCTTGTGATTGGGGCGATAAGTTTCTCGCAACTTTGGCTGCCATAAAGTGCTGTTAACTCGGTGATAGATCCTTGTGAATATCCCCCATAGTGCCTTTATACCCCCATGGGCCAATGTCATATCGAATAACAGAACGCCTTTAAGATACACAGAAAGTTAAAAACAGGTCTAATATAGTATATTGGACAACCAGATATGAAAAAAATCCCAATAGAATTAAATCTTAAACTCTACCCCTTAAAAACAATGTCATAATAGGGGTCAAAACATCACTACAGTGCATGGCATATGAATTCAACTGATCTGACACAACCGACACATCATTAAAATACATGAAAAGAAAAAACAGGGCCAACACAGGGCAGCCAAGTATAAAAAACAATTCAGATCATGAGCCAATACAAATCATTCTTAAGCTATACCCCTAAAAACAATGTAATGAAAGGCGACAAAACATCATTAAAATGCTTAGCATGTGAAACCAACTACCCTTACATAACAAATAATAAATAAATGAAAGAAAAAGAAAAATGCAAAACGTTATTAAATTGCATGACGCATTAAGTAAGTCCAAGGTCAGACCATTCTCACCCTTTTCCCTCATCAAACAGCTTTCTCAACTTAGAGGATGATGTCAAAAAGACAAGCAGCAGCAAAGGTTGGTTGATCATCAGGGAGTAGCTAGAGATAATAGAGAGCAGGCTTGATCTGGACAAAATTCGTGGATTTCAACAAAGGAATCAAAAAGTTACTGGGAGCATCATAAAAGCCACAGAAGAACATAAAATGGACGAGATCCTGAGCAGAGAAATCATCAAATGTGCAGACTCCGAGCTGTCTGTTCCCTTGATTAGGCCTGAGTAAGGCCAACAGCAGATGAATGAATGAATGATGGGTACTTCTACAGTGCACAGCTACTCACAAGAGTGCCCTGGCTCTTTTATTGGCACCATAGGGGAGTTGAGCAGCGAGTTGCTAACCCAGTATCACCACTAAAATCTAAATAGGAGTGTGTTCCACTCTTTTTCACATTTATCTTCCTCCAATATGAATCTCAAGTATTCCAGCAGTTTATTCCATTAACCTGCTGCCTTAGCTCAAGAGCCTCCCGGGGCTGTATTCCTTAATGTGTTTATTTAGGTAAGTAGGCACCCTGTTATAGAGGGCTTGGTGTGTTAGAGTCAGTGCCTTGTACATTATGCGGTGCTGAACTGGCAGCCAATGAAGTTTTTCCTGAAAAAGAGAAACAGAAGTAAAATTCAGAATCCTATATAATAAACATACTGCCATGTTCCGCATTACCTGTATCCACTGGATCAGGTATTCTGCAAGACCTAGGTACAGCACATTGGCATAAGCCAACCTAGATAGGATCAGTGACCTAACCACTGTAACTTGGGCCTCATGAGGTAGCCAATGAAGAAACTTCTTCAACATATTTCTGGATTTTCTGCAGGCTTTTACCTCTTGCTGACACCAGTGCCCTAAACGAGAGCTGGTCATCAAACATCACCCTCAATTATCTAGCCATCACCTTTGAAGGTGCCAGAGGGGGAACACTGTTGGGCCAGGCACCAACCCAACCTGAAAGGGGATCCTGCCCTAACAGTAAGATTTCTGTCTTGTTGGGTTGCACTGCAATCTATTGGCCTTCAGCCAGTTGAGCAGTGCCGACTTACAGAGGGCAAATGCAACCCTTACCTTTGCAGGATCCCCAATGTATGTGAGCAGGATTTGGGTATCTTCTGCATAGGAGATGATCTTGATGTTAAAGGATTTCACCAAATAGGCCAGAGAAGACATATAAATGTTGACAAGTGTGGGACTTAGGGAGGAGCCTTGTGGTACTCCCCATTTCAACTTTTTAGGTCTTGAGGCATAAGGCTTCATCCATACTACTTGCTTACAGCTCTCAAGGAAGCAGGCTGGCCGACTTAGTGCAGAGCCTATTACTCCCATGATGTTCTAACCTGTGCAGCAGAATATTCTGATCCACAGTATCAAAAGCTGCAGACAGGTCTAACAGCACTAGAGCCACATTGAGGCCAGAATCCAAACTAAACTTAATGGACTCTGAAACCTCTAATAATGTTGTCTCAGTGTTGTGACAAGCTCTAAACCCTGATTGGGACGGTAGAATTAGGTTGTTCTCCAGCAGAAAGGTGGTGAGTTGCTGGTTTACCAACTTTCCCAGCACCTTTGAGGCTACTGGAAGCAGCGAGACAGGCCTAAAATTAGCTCAGTATCAGGATCGGCATTAGCATTTTTTAGTAAAGGATTCACATTAGCTCTTCTCCAGTCTTCTGGTAGGACCCCTGTATGAAGGGAGACTTCAAATAGTTCCTGATACAACATAGCAATAAAATCCGAAATGGACTTCAAGATGGGAGGAGGTATAGAGTCCAATGGGGACCCAGACCTACAGTTCACAAAAGAGTTCATCACTTCCTCCAAGGATGGAATCAAAAACGCTGGCAATATCGAATGTGATGTTGGCACAGCTAAAGCTCCTGATTCTGGACCTCCCGACGCATTATTCTCCCCGACAAATTAGCCTGAATTCTGAGGATTTTCTCATCAAAGAAATCAATAAGTCAGGAGAATAAGGATGAACTGGGTTCCATTGGGGGGGACGCACATCTTGAGCCTGTTAAATTGGCCACAATTTAAAAAAACTCCTTCCCATCATTCTCAGGCTCCTTAATACAATGTGTATAAAAAATGCTGCAAGATTTCTTAAGGTTTATACGATGGGTTTTCAGGGCCAATTTATAATGGACTTTGTCCTCTTCCCGATACAAATGTTGCCAAACTCCTTCCAGTTTCTTGCACGCTGCTTTTTCTAAGACTAATTCTTGTGAGAACCTACATGCTGAGTGGATCTTACCAGATTTTCTTGAAGCCGTTAATGGAGATAAAAGATCTGCTGCCTCCTAAGCCATGAGCTAATGACATTGTCCCCTTCTATAGTGGATTCGGGAATAACAGGTTTGGAATCCAGCAGTGTGCTCCTTAAGTCAGCTATGGGTACCTTACTCCAGCATCTAGTCTCATTCTGCGGCAAGGATTCTTTTAAATGCATTTGCATTTGGTTGAACCGGAATCTGGTAAGAAGAAAGAAATGGTGGCCATTATGTACATTGAGCAGATAGGGTTCAGTGATAGACCCTGTTCAAATCTGTGCATGGGTGAGCACTTGCAGTTTCTTCAAGTTCTTGGCCCTCCTTCATTGCCTATCGTCATAACATGAAATTCTTCTGTGTCCAGGGAATATCTGCTTTCACAATATTCCCTGGCAGGTCAAACGGAGCTACTCTACCGAGTTCAACAAAGCTGCCCCTTATATACAATAGCCATTTAATTGACCTCCACCCATGGAGCTGCATACAATCCATAATTACCTTCCTATTCAAATGAATTCAGGGTGTGCCAAGATAAAGAAGGGGACACAATGCAATGAGGTCTGCAAGATAGGGCAAACCCAGCTCCTGATGAGCCATAAAAGCAGGAGTTGATACCGGAACCATCAGAAGACGTCTTAGAAGCCATTCTCCTCCACCGGAAGCTCAGGTGTCAATATAGCCCAAAATATCACTTCTATATGTGACTACAGAGACTGATATGGCTTAGGATATCTAGGTCAATGCACCCAGTGGTTTCTACCAATTCTAAAGGAAAAGGAAAAGACAGCCCCTATAGAACGAGACAGGAACAGTGTTTTAGATTTTCTCAGTGGTCCGAAGGAGAACAATTATCAAAGTCCACACCTAGATGAGAGTAAATTTGACTTAGATAGCTTGTTGCCCTGGACCTAAAAGGATCTAGACTTCGCCCTCCCAGGGCCCAAAACCATCATCTGGGATTTACCATGGTTGGTTGACAGATCGAGGCTATTCATATAGGTAACAAACCATCAAGCAGTGTTTGGAGGCCCAGAGAGTTCTCGCAAGCAATACAGTGTTGTCTGCGTATAACAGTGTGGGGATCTGATGACTACCCAATCCATACTTATCTTCCTATTCAAATGAAACTCAGAGTGTACCCAGATAAAGCAGGGAACACAATGCAATGAGGTCTGCAAGATAGGACAAACCCAGCTCCTGATGAGCCACAAAAGCAGGGGAGATACCGGAACCACCGGAAGGCGTCTGCAGAAGCCATTCTCCTCCACCTGAAGCTCAGGTGTCAATATAGCCCAAAATACCACTGCCATATGTGGCTACAGAGACTGATATAGCTTAATATATCTTGGTCAATGCACCCAGTGGTTTGCTAACACTGCTAGAGGAAAAGGAAAAATGACTCCTATAGAATGAGACAGGAAGAGTGTCTTAGATATTCTCAGCGGTCCGAAGGAGAACCATTATCAAAGTCCACACCTAGATAAGTGTATGTTTGACTGAGATAGCTTTTTGCCCTGGACCTGAAAGGATCTAGACTTAGTCCCCCTAGCGCCCTAAACCATCACCTGGGATTTACCATGGTTGGTTGACAGATTGAGGCTATTCATATACGTTACAAAACCCTCAAGCAGTGTTTGGAGGCCCAGAGCAGTTCTTGCAACCAAAACAGTGTTGTCCACATATAACAGTGCGGGGATCTGATGACTACACCCTCGCAGACAACCCACCTACTTATCTACTAACCTAGCAAGAATGGGGTCAATATATATCTCTGTCTTACTACATGCTTGAATGAAAAAGCACCAATACAGGACCTGTCCAGGTTGTACCGGACGACTGCTTCATATGCCTATGCAGCTGTGGAAATCTAGCTTGTAACTAAACATTATCTGCGCCATCTTGCCTCTCCCCAGCGCCACGCACAGCGAACGCACGGCCGCCATTTTAGGCACCCAACTCTCTCCCAGCTCATTTCCGTTCGCTAGCGCGTTCCCCTGGCGCTGCGAGCATCCCCCACGCGCCGGCCACCCCCGCTCTCTCATACACAGGCCATAAAACCTCTCATTCTGCGCGATCCTGCCATGGAACCACATCCCACGCCTGACCGACATCCCATACATGGTCATGCCTCTCTTTTGATAACCCCCTTCCTCTGCGCCCCATTGTCCGAACCGATCCCAGGCCATCACCTAGCCCTGCGGATGCAGTTTATTGCCCCTACTGTAAGGGAAACACCCCACATCAAAGAGATTACAGTGGATCAAAGCCCCTACCCCCTGAGACCTGGCCGGTTGCACACACCCCCGGGAATTGGCGGAATGTCCCGCTGCGTGATAGCCATCTCCTACTGTAGATGGGGTGGGGACTTCCACTGTAGATATGTGTGGGAACGAGTTCGAAGTGGGGATTCCGAAGACGTTCTTTTATACATCAAATTAATCTCAAGAATGTGCCATGTATGATAAACCTGCAATAAAGTCATAAACCTGTGTATAAGAGGCCAGGCCTCAGAGATGCAGTTAGAGCACCTCGTGACGATACCTTGCTGTCTGATCTGATGTGTTCTGCTCCGACGGAATAAAACTTTGTTTCCTGCCTTCCAGTCTCTGGCGCCTGCCTCTTTCATTGGTAAATTATCGAGTGGTATGAGAGGCGATTACCGCCGGGCAATACTTGAAAGGTTATCGACTGAAACTGCCGCTACCATTTAACAATTGGCGTCCCAAACGTGGGGCCCATCAGCGACACGTGGATCCAGTGGGAGAGGTCCTGACGACAGAGTGAACGACTGCAACGATCGGGAGAGCTCCTGCCCGATAGACCCTCGTCTGGCAGCCGATCATCCGAACTTCACTGGTTCCGAACAGACCTCTCTCGAGTGATCTACGGTCCTGACTGGGAACCATCAGGAGTGCCGCGGCAAATACGGAGAGTAGAGGACGATCGGGCGCTGGAGGCGGAAGACGAGAAACTGTCCACGCGGTCCGGGTAAGGTCGTGAAACACGACAAATTGTGAAATAATTGATTGATTGTCTGAAATACTAGTATTGCTCATTGATTGTTCTCTTTGAGATATTCGCTGTCTACAAACGGGGAGGAGTAGAAACACTCTCTCTCTCCCTTTGCAGATAGTGAAGGGTAGGTAACGCAGACTTTTGTTCCCGTTGTAACCCGTCGTGCCTATCTTTATCTCCCCACTGATTGATTGTCCGAATATTGATTGTTTTGAAGAATAGTGCTCTTTGAGATATTCTCTGTTTGCAAATAACGTAGAATAGAAATATTCTGTCTAGTCTTTGCAAATAGTGAAGGGTAGGTAACGCAGACTTTTGTCCCCGTTGTAACCCGTCGTGCCTATCTTTATCTCCCCATTGATTGATTGATTGATTGTCCGAACACTAGTTGTTCGATATTGGTTCTTTGGAGGTATTCTCTGCTTACAAATAACGAGGAATAGAGATATTCTGTCTAGTCTTTGCAAGCAGTGAAAAGATAGGTAGTGCTGACTTTTGTCCCCGTTGAAACCCGTCATGCCTATCTTCTCCCCACTGATTGGTAGTTGGTTCTGCCCGGACCGCTTATTAGAGGTGGACCATCCGGCTCCACTGGAAGGCACCCCTAATAAGGACATGTTCACCAAATATGTACTAGTCGCCGTAGTTTATAGCAAGCTATGGCATAAATACACAAGGAAGGACCCCGAGAGTCAGTGGCCACTGATGGGATCCTTCGACGACCATAAGATAGAAGTGCTAGAAATGGCTCTGCGTAACAATAAAACTACGCCTACTATGCTTGACAGTATCGGCATGTGGCGCAAAGAAGCAACACAACGGAAAAAGAGGGAAGAAGTAAAAGCAGAAAAGGAATTACGAAGGCAGCTCACCTTGCCGCTAGAAAGTTAGAAGAAGAAATAAAGGAGAGAAGGGAAACTAAACTAAGACAGGAGCCCGAAACCTCAGGCCAGTACGCTGTTAGGACCCCCTCTATGCTCTACCCTGAGTTGTCCTCTAAGCAACGAACGAATGACGAATTATTATTAGGTCCCCCAATCATTTACATGCCCCCTCCATACGCACCCTCCCAATCGGTAGTGCAACACCCACAGCCCCCAAACACGAGCGAAAGCAGTACAGGGGCCTCGGCCCTCACGGCCTCCGCGCCGGCCGAGCCTCTTGTACTGAACACAACGTCGGCAATGACGTTGGATGACCCTGAGATACGAAAGAAAGATTCCACCAGAATGAATCGACTAACAAAGGACGAACGAGCAGGAATCGACAAGATAGTAAAGACACTAGTGGAGCGTAAGGAAAGTGAGGAGTATATAACAAACGTATATAACTCGTATGCAGACAGCCGCAGACGACACTTTGTCGTGCGACTTTGTTATCACGCCCTGAATGCATATGAGGATAGGTACCACGATAAAGGTCCCGAAGGCTTAGCGGCCCTATATAGGAAGGTAGACATTGGGGAAGAAGGAGAAGGCGATGTGACGAACCTCTTCACTCGTACACTCGAGGTCTATCGACACCTTAAGGAACACAGACAGACAACCAAAACAGAAACCCCCATAGCGACTAAGCCCCAGGAAGGAAGGACTGATACCATGATGCCCATCAAAGAGGCCGCCCCCTACTGGGTCCCCCCACGAGGTCAGGGAACACATGACGACATCAACCACCAAGATGCGAAGGGGAGGGTTGTATGTAATTGGGTCTACCAGCCATGGGACCGGCAAGATATTTTGACCTTTAGAAAAACTCTACCCGACTTGAGAAAGAACCCGACTGCCTTCTACACCGAACTAGGTACAGCCTTAGGCTCAACAATAATGACTTTAGCAGATATCGACTTGTTCTTCGGATTATGTCTGCCGGCTGATGTGTGGAAACAAATCCGGAAAGTTGACCACGCTGAGCCGTTCGGATATACCTGGGTACAACTCGATACCATAGATAAACAGCGAGAACCAGGGCAGAAACCCCCGAAAGCCATATTAGAGCTCCCAGACAAGATTGTACAGAAGCTGAAGACTCTAATCCCAGAAAGAAAGGTAGACTGGTCGATAGTGACGGCTTGCCGTCAGAAACCCCAGGAGGATGTGTCTGAATACTTCTCTCGGTTCGAGACTGTGTTTTCCGATTACAGTGGCCAAGACATGACCACTGCAACCGGACATCACCTCTTTGTCCAAAACTATGTGAAAGGTCTGTCACAAGAAGTCTCCCAGAAGCTACAGACCAGCGAGAGTAGTTGGGCAGCCTCAAAGCCCGCAGCAATCCTCCAGATGGCCCAATACTACGAAAACCAAAAGAACGAGAACGACAGGGCGTCAGAGAGGAAGAAAAAGGAACTGAAGGAGAGGGTAATGATAGCTCAGTTGCAAGGGGTGACCATAGGAAGGGAACCCCCAAAAGGGAATTACCAACCAATCACCCCTAGAAAGCTACCTCCTAGAGACCACACACCTGCCCCTTACAACGGACGGAGAGACTTAGATGGGAACCAATGTGCGTTCTGTAGAGGATTTGGACACTGGAAATCCCAGTGCCCGGTCCTTCTGGAATTGAACAAAAATAGGGACCCCAGAAATAGAGGACAGGGACGAGGATACACGAACGACACCGTCAACGACAGGCCAGGCAGACCAAACACCTTTGATCGCCCCCGACAAAACCAGTGTCAACAGTCCGACTATGAAAACACCCATGACTTCGCATAGGACCGCCAGGGGCAAGGGAGGGATCCAGTCGAACTCCGTGTTGACCAGCAAGGTCCTTACGTCACTGCTAAGGTCTTGGGCACAAAATCTCCATTCCTGGTAGATACTGGGGCGACACGTAGTGCGTTATCTAAACGACTGATTCCTAGGGCACCCTTGTCTGGCTCACACGTAACCTCAATAGGCTTCGATGGAACGCCCTCCACTAACCCCTTATCAGCACCAATCTCCTTTGACTTAGAGGATAACACCACTGACACGACCTTTCTGCTCTCCTCCAACACCCCCGATGCTATTATGGGACTTGACTTGCTAAAGCATTTTCGAGCTACCATCAGATGCTCCCCAGACGGAGTTCGAGTCATCCTGCACGATAACCCAGATCTGTCCAGACCCTGTCACACACGGCGTATGCTTTCTATAACCGATGCTGACACGTCCCTACTTGACACATTACCTTCACATCTATGGGCTAGAACCGACTCAGATGTAGGGCGCATGGTGATCGACCCGGTACACATAACTGTCCGACCGGACGCAGTGCTCCCAAAGCTCCCACAGTATCGGATATCGCCCGAAGGCGAGAAGGCATTAGTGCAAATCATCAAGTCCCTAGTCGATGCAGGAGTGGTAGAAGAAGTAGTCAGTAATGTTTGTAACAGCCCTATCCTACCCATTGTAAAGAAGCAAGGCGAGGGAGATGAGAAAGCATACCGTTTCATTGTTGACTTGCGAGAGGTTAACAAGGTAGTCATACCTCAGTACCCCGTGGTCTCAGACATCACCACCATCCTCACCCTGATTCCATCCACTGCCACCACCTTTACTGTTATCGATCTCAAGAACGCATTCTTTTCCATCCCCATCCACCCAGACAGCCGCTACCTGTTCGGCTTCACTTTAAAAGCCCGTTCGTACAGATTCTGCAGGGCACCCCAAGGCTACACTGAGAGTCCCAGTATTTATAGCCAAGCCCTCAAGAGGCAACTAGATGCAGTCCAACTACCCGATGGAGTGGTGTTGATACAGTACGTCGATGACATTCTTTTGGCGGCCGACACCACTCCACTTGCCGTCACAGCCACCATTCACCTCCTCCGCTTCCTCGCAGAGAACGGTCACAAGGTCTCCAGGAAGAAATTGCAATTCTGCCAACCACAAGTAACATATCTAGGCCACCTACTATCCAAAGACGGGAGAAAACTTACCCCTGACCGAATTCAGACCATCCTAGAAACCCCTGTTCCCAAGACTCAGAAGCAAGTACGGTCCCTAGTAGGCCTCACCTCCTTTTGTCGACAATGGTTGCCAAATTTCAGCCTTATCATAAAACCTCTGCTTTCCCTGCTGGCTAAAAATGTCCCCTTCCCCCTCCCCTGGACACCCGAATGTCAATCCTCCTTCAAAGAATTACGAGACGCCCTCTGCTCGGCCCCAGTCCTAGGAACCCCAGACTACACTAAACCTTTTTCCCTCTACACCCACGAAAGGGAGGGATGCGCGTTGTCTGTCCTAACCCAGTCCATAGGCCCTAAACAACGCCCTTGTGCCTACTTCTCTGCCACTCTTGACCCTGTAGCCAGAGCTTTGCCCGCCTGCCTTCGAGCAGTAGCCACCGCTGCTGTCTCTATCCGGCAAAGCGAGGGGATCGTGCTCTCGAACCCCCTCACAGTATTGGTACCCCATGCGGTTGACACCCTCCTGAACCAAACCAAGACTCAACACCTGACTAGCGCACGACTGACTGGTTACAAACTGACTCTGCTTGCACCCCACATCACATTGAAACGATGCACCACTCTGAATCCAGCTACTCTACTGCCTCTCCCTGACGCTGACCCCAATGCGTCCCCTATACATGACTGCGTGACCCTCACCGACGAACAAACCAAGAGTAGGGTTGACCTTTGGGATACTGCCTTCCCGGACCCTGACGGAGAACTGTGGGTGGATGGCTCATGCATCAAGCTCCCCGATGGCACCACCTCAGCTGCCTATGCAGTCACCACAGCCCGAACAGTTGTTGAGACAGCCCGCATCACACAGCGATCCGCACAGGCGGCGGAACTAATTGCTCTCACACGAGCCTGCATCCTGGCAGCAGGGACAACCGCAAACATTTACACAGACAGTCAGTACGCCTTCGGGGTAGTTCACCACTTTGGGCTCTTATGGAAAGAGAGGGGATTCTTGACTTCTCATGGCACACCCATCCTGCATGGAGATCTAGTCTCTGCCCTGACCGAAGCAGTCCTCCTCCCCACACGGTTAGCTGTGATCAAATGCCAGGCACACAAGAGGGTGACAGACATTATAGGACAGGGAAATGCACTAGCTGACATTACTGCCCGAACCACAGCCGAGAATAGGTCCACGACCCGTATGTACGTGACCAGGTCACAAACTGAGAAATGGAAGGATGCTAGGGAAACGATTAGGGATATCCAACTAGCCAGCACACCACACAAATTAACTGAATGGGCCCGGGTGGGATTGAAGGACGATGACGGTTGCTGGCGATCTAAAGACTTGAACAAATGGCTGCTACCAGACTCATACTTGATCCCCATGCTGACCATGGCACACTCCCCCGCACACATAGAGTCTTCCCCCATGATCGAACTCATCTCCAAAGTCTGGCACAACGACAAAATCCCAGACTCAGCCAAACGTCTGGTCCAACAATGCCTAGTATGCCTCCAACACAACCCTGGGAAAGGAACTGCTGTACCCCGAGGAGGGTTTGGGGTCCCCAATCACCCCTTTGAAGTCCTACAAATGGACTATGTCCAGTTAGAAAGGTGCCAAGGTTTGAAGTACGTACTTGTCGTTGTGTGTGCCTTCAGCAAGTGGGTGGAAGCCTACCCAACCCATGACAACATCGCTATGACTACTGCAAAAGTACTACTGAAGGAATTCTTCCCCCGATACGGCCTTTGTCGAATTTTGTGGACAACGGCCCCCACTTCGTAGCCGAAGTTATCCAACTCATCTTAAAAGGGTTGGGTGTAAAACAGAAATTCCATGCGGTCTTCCATCCCCAATCTGCAGGCTTGGTTGAGCGACACAATGCCACATTGAAGCTTAAGATAGCAAAAATAGTCGCCACCACAGGACTGAGATGGCCAGACGCTCTCCCGCTAGCATTGCTATCAATGCGTTCCACCCCCACTAAACACCACTTAACCCCCTACGAGGTCGTTTTCGGGCGGCCCATGAACCTTTGGGCTGCTCCAAAGCCAACATCCATCCACGACGTCCCGGACGTCCTCATGTCTGACTATTTGTATAACCTAACTAAAACGTTGTCTGTTATCCATCAGCAGGTACTGCACGCCATTCCCGATGTTTCCAGGGGCCCCGGACACGACATCCAACCCGGTGACTTCGTCTAAGTGCGTAACTTCCAGCGCACCAAGAGTCTGGAGCCCCGGTGGACGGGCCCCCCTGCAAGTCCTGATCACCACCCGAACAGCTCTTCGAGTGGAGGGGAAACGCAATTGGCTGCATGCACACCACTGCAAGAAGGTATCACCGACCCTGACGACCACGGACAACATCACCGCCCAGGAAGAACTTCTGAACAAAGATCGACCATCCCTGAGCCGCTACCCGGATACAGAGACACTTGAGTTAGTGAAATATCCCGATCCTACCGTGCCATCCAAGGAAGGGTATAACTTGCGACGAAAGGAGAGAACTTCGGCTAAGCAGACCACAAGCTAAGTGGAAATCTCAAAGCGGTAGCCTAGTCACCTCACAGGCCACCAGGAGAGAAACTAAACAAAGTCTGTGGTTCTGCCCGCTACCGAGTCTCTTGAAGGTGATGGAAGCGCCCGACATGAAGATGATGGAAGCAACCGGACGTCCGAAGATCCACTACAAAAACCCAAAGACTGACCGAATGCACAGCTCAAAGACTATTGCACTTTTCATTACCCTTCTCTTTTGCCTTCTCCTCGTGGTCACCTTCTGGATCATGGAGGAGAGTACACCCGCTCATAAGACATTGCTGACCACCGTTCAACCTACCACCATGAAAAAACACCATCTGATCTCACTTTCACCCCAACTCCGAGAAAGGCATAAGGAGTTCTGGAATAACTCTTTTGTGCAGTTGCTCCATCAACACAATCTTGCTGCCAATGCCACTAATTGCTGGATCTGTGGATTGCTACCGCATGCCACTGGACACTCTATCCCTTTCATCCCTTCACCTTTTTCTGTCCATGGCTCCTGCCTCGCCTGGCTGATCCTCCTGCAGGAAAGCTACAAGGACAATACCACTTCCGGCAGAACTATGTCACACTTCTACCATGGGTTCTGGCTGAACAAAACTGGAAGAACTTCTACCCCCTTCTGTCCTCTGAGATCAAACACTTCCTTTCACATGGACATCCCTGCCAAAGAACGAGTTGAAATGCAAGTATTCAACAACCCAGCCAGACCCACTTTCTCTTACCTCCGGAAACGGACGGCCGCCACCCTAACAGTGGCCCTATCCGTCATCAACATCACTGGATTTGTGTGCCTCGAAGGCCTGGGAACGCAGCTGGTGGGCCACAGCTCCTGCCTCATCACCCGAACATTGGACTCAGTTGACCCACCTTCCTTTGTTGCCTCCCCGAATATGTATTTCATCTGTGGTACTAAGGCCTACACCTGGCTTCCGAAAGGTTGGGGAGGCACCTGCTACATCGCCTTTGTCCTTCCTCCGACATATGTGGCTCCAGCAAACCATCACCGACAGAAACGTGCCAAAGACATTGTGCAAGCCGACTCCGCCGGAGCGCAGTTCATGGATGCAGTAAAAGGTCTTGTTCCACTCTGGGGTCCAATGGCAAACAGCCGTGCCATCCGCCACTTAACCCAGGCAGTCGAAACGGCGATGAACATTACGGCCGGCATCCTCGCCAACAACACCGCCGAGCTCCAGGCCGTCCGCATAGTGGCCCTTCAGAACCACCTTGTTCTAGATGTAGTTCTGGCTGATCGTGGAGGAGCATGCCGCATCATTGGGTCCAGCTGTTGTACCTACGTACCGGATAATTCACCCTCAGTCTACAAAGCAATTGAACACCTCCACAGACTATCCGCAGAGGTCCATCAAGAGCAAGAAGCATGGTCACTGGGGAGTTGGTTTTGGGACACTATTAAAAGTTGGGGATGGAGGCTGTTTTCATTTATCCTAATACCGATTGTGATACTATGTGGATGTTGCTTGGGGATTCAGTGTCTGCCACCTTTATGTTCGCTTTTTATGAACTGCATCTGCCCTAAGACTTTGAACTTTGAAACAGAGCGAATGAAAGCTCTGTATGAGGTGGAAATTCGTAGCATTATGGGGATAGATCCGAGCTAGACAAGCTGGCGAGATATGTTAAAAGGGAGGACTGTGGAAATCTAGCTTGTAACTAAACATTATCTGCGCCATCTTGCCTCTCCCCAGCGCCACGCACAGCGAACGCACGGCCGCCATTTTAGGCACCCCACTCTCTCCCAGCTCATTTCCGATCGCTAGCGCGTTCCCCTGGCGCTGCGAGCATCCCCCACGCGCCGGCCACCCCCGCTCTCTCATACACAGGCCATAAAACCTCTCATTCTGCGCGATCCTGCCATGGAACCACATCCCACGCCTGACCGACATCCCATACATGGTCATGCCTCTGTTTTGATAACCCCCTTCCTCTGCGCCCCATTTTCCGAACCGATCCCAGGCCATCACCTAGCCCTGCGGATGTAGTTTATTGCCCCTACTGTAAGGGAAACACCCCACATCAAAGGGATTACAGTGGATCAAAGCCCCTACCCCCTGAGACCCGGCCGGTTGCACACACCCCCGGGAATTGGCGGAATGTCCCGCTGCGTGATAGCCATCTCCTACTGTAGATGGGGTGGGGACTTCTGTGAGAAGTTGGCCTGATGTATGATGTCACTAGTTATAGTGTACACCTTATATCAGTCCAAATACCCTTATGGTGATTGGTTGTAAAGTCAACCTTATAGACCAGCTATCCTAGTGGTAGCATGGACAAGAGCAGTCTTAGGCTAAACTCTGAATGGCATGTGAAGCCAGCTGTGATACCATATATAATCCCTTGAATACCAAATGAAAGGACACCACAACAGATATATATATAAAATAAAGTGTATTTATTCTAAGCAAACCCTCAGCACTCTTTATGAGATTAGAGGTAAGTACAACACAGTCTTATTTATGCATACAGTAAGTCACACAGGTAAGTAATACAGTTAGGCCCTAGGGGCCACGCAAACCATATACTAAGTAAGTGGTATAAGGACCACTGTCACGGAAATAGGATAGGCCTAGGCCTAGGGAATCGCTGGGGCTACACTATACTACCAAAGGTTAGGAAGTGGGAGGCCCACGGGATTCGTATGCAGAGTGGAAACACTCACGCGTAATGCGTAAAAGTCACTAGCAATAGTACAGTTTAGAAATAGATAGATTTAGGACACTTCCGGAGTAGCTAGGAAGTTGAGACTTGAAACTTAGACACTAGGATAGTCACTATCCTGATCAGCACCGGAGTACCCAAGTTACCTAGCCCACAGGCTGCGGGTGCATAGGGGTGAAGTTGCGTCGGGTTTCGTCGTCGACTCCTATGGATGCCTGAAGAAAGATGCTGACAGGCAGTCAGTGAAGAGTGTCCGGTGGATCCCAAGGCTGGGATCAAGAAGAGAGGAGACCTGCAAGCAGAGGGGACAGAGTCAAGGTCACTAGCCAGTGACCACGTGGAACCAGGAAGGAACCAGACGATGTCGTGAAGAGTTGCAGGTGAAGGTGAAGCTTGTCGCTGCAGCCAGGAGGACCAGGAAGCGTCGAGGATGACCAGGACCAGGAGGCGAGCTGTCCCACAAAGGCTCTTGCTGTCGGCGGCGTCGAAGTTGGACTAGGACTCACCAAGCCTTGGCAAGCGGAACCCACACAGAATGAAGGACTTGCTTCTGGTGCAGACCAGGAAGGTCTGGGGTGCTTCTCTTTTTCAAAGGAGCAGGAGCCAGTCTGGAGGAGCCAAACCAGCGGTGAAGATTACGGGATGCGTCGTCACAAAGGCCACTAGCCAGCGGGCAAGCAACCGGACAGACGCGGCCAGCAGGAAAATGCTGAAGGGCCCCACGCAGGACTCGTTGAGTGTGGGGGGCTGATCTTCGGTGCAGATGGTGCTTGGGGGTGGGGCTTCTCAATCCCCGGTGCACAACTTCGAGGGTGCCTCAGAAGCTGCGCTTGAAGATACTAGCCACTTTTCCCAGGTAGCCGGTCCCACGTCGCTCGTCGCCTCCACGGATCTCAGCTCTGCTGTGGATGTGGATCAGGGTCGGAGAAGTCTGGAAGTCAAGGCTCTGGTCGGGCTCTGCAGTCGGTTCCTCGTAGAACGTGGGCAAAGCAAAGGGTAGTCTCTTGATGGTGCCTGTTTGCACAGGGTAGCCACTCCTTGGCCACAAGGGAGATTCTTCAGTCTTCTTCTTTCGTCGAATGTCGAAGGTCCAGAGTTTCTGTTCAAGATTGCAGGTTCAGGATAATCTAAAGTCTTGAGGCCCAACTCCCACTCTTATACTAATCTGGGGGGCTGGGATACCTGCTAGGTCACGCCTTATGGGTGGGACCTGGGAGGGGGTGGTTACACCCACTTCCCTTTGTCCAGTTTCGCGCCAGAGCTGGGGCTGGAGTGCCCCAGCGCCGGTTTGAACTGGACTATGCAAGGAACACCTTGTGTGCCCCAGGCATGTCTCATTCCTTTCAGCCCACCCTGCCCCAATACACTAAAGGCTGTCTGGGGAGGTGCTAGCACCTCCCCAAGCAGGAAACCTATTGTCCAGGCCTCCCTGGCTGGGATCACTCCCAGCAGCAGGAGGTCAGACTTGTGTCTGTGGCAGCAGCATCCATTTTGTGATGCTGAGGCTTTGGTTAGAGTTAAACAGCAAAGTAGGATTTTAACATGTCTCTCCCTCTAGAAGGGAGGAATAATATCCTCATCACCAGAAATGGTATGGGGGTATTATTCCAAAGTGTTAGACACCTTACACGACATGTTTTGATAAAGCCAAACCATGGTTACCATAACCGTTTAAGATTATAAGGCACTTTAAGAGTATATGGTAGGCTATATCATAGAACAGCTATAAGGACTTGGTTCCGGAAGCTGCAGACAGGCTCAGCTCATGCTAGAGCACCATCTCACATGTTACCAAGCACTCTGCCTCCAGGATTGTTAAGGCCTGCCATAGGAGTGACTGATAGGTACACATGTGTCTATATGTAAGTTAGGTATAGGAATACTACACCTAAGCAAGGGGTGATTACACGACCTTGCCCCAGCTGGGTGATCAGCCAGTTGTGTCAAGATGGAAGGCCAGGCCAGGGGTGGCATAATATATGCTGCAGCCCCTGGTAGGCCTAGGGTACACCTATGCCCTGGGTACCTAGGGTACACTGTACAGGGTCCAATAAGGTGATCCTTACCAATTGGTTATGTACCTAGGATACATGGAGTCCATTTTAAAGAGAGAGCAGACAGCCTGAGACCCTGAATGGCAGGATCTCAGGCCAACTAAGTCGAAAAACCAGCTAGACACTAGGTAAAAAGTTGGGGGTAACCATAGTCAGATATCCACCTTCCTACAACTTCCACTGTAGATATGTGTGGGAACGAGTTCGAAGTGGGGATTCCGAAGACGTTCTTTTATACATCAAAGTAATCTCAAGAATGTGCCATGTATGATAAACCTGCAATAAAGTCATAAACCTGTGTATAAGAGGCCAGGCCTCAGAGATGCAGTTAGAGCACCTCGTGACGATACCTTGCTGTCTGATCTGATGTGTTCTGCTCCGACGGAATAAAACTTTGTTTCCTGCCTTCCAGTCTCCAGCGCCTGCCTCTTTCATTGGTAAATTATCGAGTGGTATGAGAGGCGATTACCGCCGGGCAATACTTGAAAGGTTATCGACTGAAACTGCCGCTACCATTTAACACAGCTCACTAAGAAAAGAGACAATCAGTATGTCCATACCCAAGTACAACAGGATAGGGCACAGTTTAGACCTATTCCCCCTATCAAAGGCAGAGTGAGGGCGCATAAATGCAATAAACAGGGACCCGTGTCTCCCCACAGTGTACTTGTTATTTAACAAGAATAGATGTAAACACAGACCGCATGTGCCGAGGCGCAGGCGGAGCCCATATTGCAGGTCTGAAAGAATGGAGCAATCTTCTGCCCATAACATGGCCCTTTCCAGGATAACCCTACCCATCACCTTGACAACAGAATCTATCAATGAGATAGGCCTGTAGCAACTCTGTAAATCTTTCGAGCTCGTCTTGTATACAGGCAAAATGATCTGAGACGCTAAGTCCGGGAGGTCTATTCATATTGCCAGGTTAAACATACAGGTTAAAAAAGGCGCACACAATTCTGGTGTCGCCTTAAGTAGGTCTATAGAAATCCCATTAGGACCAGGGGCCTTGTGAGTGGTTATTCACCTTACGGCTAGTTGAACCTCCTCAACAGAGAGTGCACAAAGCACACCTCTCCCCTTCCATGCCCCGGTCCTGCCCTTCCCTGCACACGCTGGCAGAGCCAGCTGCTTAAAAATAAAATGATAATGCAATAAATGCAATATCGTTTCATTTTTTAGCTGCTGGCTCTGAGCCAGTGGGGCGATGCTCCTCCGCCGCTGCGAAGGAGCTGCCCCTGCTTCTTTTGTGTTTTTCTCTCTAGCTCTATGTCAATGTCTGATATGGGCAAATAAGTGCTGTTCACCAAAAATGAGTGGTGGTGGGCCCCACCTGCAGCTACAAACTCATATCAAATTAAATTAAGAGGAAAGGAAAGGAAAAGAGGGCCCTAAATACTAGTGCTCCCACCGAATAGCCATATATTTCTATTGGTATTATAAGGCTGCTGTCATAATGCATTCTCAATAAAACCTGTGTTGGGCCCTCAATCCCAGAAGTAAATAAACAAAAAACGCATGTATGGAATGCAATCACCCAATATCATTCATGCGAGATTATTCATTCAAGGTGTTTAGAGGACACAGAATACACCAATATTCGAACATTTTCTTAGGTTGTGTATTGAATGATTTATTCAATATTTCCATTGGTTTATTCTACAGTAGCCAAAAAATGCTTGTTTGCAGGAAGTTTATTTTCCTGATTTCTACTGCAGTGACTGATGAGCTTAGCTTTGCTTTGACACTTCCAGAATTGTGCATGTTCTGTGCGGTGCATTACAGCATGTTTGTCTTTATGGACTTCTAATTAACACAGTAGGGATTTGAATTTGACTCAGGTTGGCACAGAGAACCAATGTAGTCGTTTTTATGTCTGGGTGATCGGATCGAATTACTTTTATTTCATTGTCATATTGGCTGCAGAGTGCAGTGTGCATTATGGCCTTTAACAGTCTTGGATGGTGTTTGATTATCCTGCCACGTTTCTAGTGTCTTTGTTTAACATAATAAGCACCAGACAATGAATGAGAAACTAATGGGCAAAGATGTTTACTAGAGGAAGAGCAGGGTAGGAGTTGCTACCGCAAGGTTTCCCTTTGATAAACCTGGAACCAACCTTGCTTCCTAAGGTATCGTGGTTCTTAAGCCCTGCTTTTTCTCTAGTTGACACTTCTTGCCTTTCCTCTTGGCATTTAAATAGAAAGCTAATGAGAGGCTATGGGCTGGGAAGGAGGGTCAACCCTATGATGTTATACGGGTCAAAGGAAGCCTAACAGTAACATATACATGTACAAAATAACCATTATTTAAAATGTTTTGTCATATTTTGGTTGACAACATCTATGCTTGATGAGCGGATAGAAAAAGAAAACAGCAGGGAGAATTGTTTTTCTGAACTCACCAACAGGGGAGAGGTGCCATAACCGCACAGGAGCCTGTTGCAGTTATGTTTCTTATAACGTTAATGTTCTAAAACTATTTTATCCCTGTGTATTGAGGGGTCATCGTAGGTTACTCGGGTGGCATTTGTGAACGACATAAACGTATGTAGATGACTTGACTGAGCAGTGAAAGTCAGAATAAATAAGGGAGGCGTTCAAGGAATAATTCATTGGAAGCCAGTTTCCACAAAGAAAAGCAGATTGAAAAGGGACATCAGTGGATTTATAGCATGTTTTTGCTCCAAGACAGTGAATAAAAACACTGTTGTAATGCCAGAATCAAAAGCCAAGGAACGACAGAAGTTGTACCAAGCAAAGCAATTTTCAATGTATTCTGTAACAATCTGATAAGAAAGCAGAACTTCGGTTCCCGTATTGCAACAAAAGAGACTCTGTAGTGGGATACTAGACGGACAGTCACAGACAGAAAGCCAAGAATACACTCACATGAGGGACTGGAGATAACTGCTCACAAGGAGCTGAACTTATTCCCATGCTTTGTACATATTCAGGCTGATGGCAGGGCATACTGATGGATATCTCATTGCATGTAGGTCTTTACTGATGCAAAGTGGTGTTTACACAACCACACAGTTTAAACCAACCAAAAAGTATTCCTCAGTAAGATGTAAAAGTTTCCAATGTTCTCGGGCTTCACACAAGTCCTACTGCGTGTTGTTTGCGAGTCCACAAACTTGCTGTGTTAGATTCTCTCTTGATGGTTATGAAATTCCCAGCTCTGTGAAAAAGTAAGATATATCAAAAGGGGTTAAGTCCCTTTTACCTGTGGAAGTATAGATTTAAGAAGAAAAGACAGCCCTAGTACATTTGATAGACGGATGTACCTTAGATGCTGGGGTATGCATTATTAAGGGGACTGTGGTATATTTATTCTTCATTAGCTGCGTTAAAGGTTGTTCAACTGAGAAATACCTGGTGCTGGACTTGGCCCTTCTGGCAGGTTCACCCCTAAACTTTTTGCGATTATCTTAGCTTTTTCCCTATGGAGTACTAGTGGTTTTAGGCCTCTAGGCACTTTCACACTGTGTCCCAGTGGAAAGAGTGTGCGCTCTGTGTATGGTTTAGTGAGACTGATCTGCCCTCCTATAGGAATGCATGGGGAATGTGTGTGCCCATGGTAGTTCCTGATGCGTGGGGAGTGCAGGGCCGAGTTTGGTATGTGCAAACTCGTGAGAGTGAATGCTGCGCGATGATGTGTGCAGCGTTACTGTGTCTAGTATAGAAGTGCCAATTCTAGACGCTAGCATAAATGTGCAGTTCAGATTTGTTCTACCTTTTATGTGCATTGCCTTGATGCTATTTTTTTTATTTCTAAATGTGCCTATGCGTAGGAGAGGGTTTTTCCTAGTATAGGTTATGCTAGTGTGTTCATGGTGCCCTGCGTGATATATGCCTAAGGTGTCTAGAATTGCGTAGGGTGTACTTACCTTCTACCAGTGGTTACTGGTTGTGCGCTACATTTATTATTTGTTCCACATTTCTACATTTACAATTTGGTGATTTGTGCTAATTCTGACAGTGGTCCATGTGGCCCTGTCTTGTGTAAATAGTCCCCTGTAAATTCCGCCCAGTGCCAGTTGGCACAGTGTAAATTATGTGAATATTATCTAATGTGTTTATTATAATACAAAGGCTATTTTTATATATAATTAGAAACAACAAGAGAGAGAGGGTAGAGTTACACTCTTATTCCCCCGAGTTAAGTACAAAAAACAACGTAAGAGTGTATGTAGAAAGAAGTACAACCAGCCGGTCGAATTCTAAAACACAGTTCTGAGTGTAAATGAGACAAAATCAATCTGATATTAAAATAAAACCCTCACTCACCAACATAGTTGGTGACATGCTTCATCATGGGGTTTTGCCAGTGGTGCCTTGTGCGCCTCTGGTGTGCTTCGACGCCTATAATATAGCGGAGCAGCTATATTCAGATTAGAAAGAGAAGTGTGTGATAAATCAAAAAGTGAATTTAAAAGTCACATGGCGTCAGCCAGAAAATTTTAATGATGGCGTCATATGAACAAATTAAAAAAGTGGTGGATATCAATTCCTGAACTTTAAATTGGTCAGGTCAATCCTGCTAATGATCATATGGTCAACATGTTTCAGCTTATTGTTGTGTTTCACCAAGCTTTCATCAGGACCTAATCATGAGAAAAAACACCTTGGCGGTATAAGCACACTAAGGCTTATCCAAACCTCAGGTGTGATTGAACCGATACACTCACGGTTACATCAGGGGTCTTCCGTAAATTAGAGGGCAACCTCGTCTGTCTGAAAAAAATGTATGTACGTTAGAATCCACATACAAATATTAAGTATACTGTGTATATCAAAAAACCAGATCAAGTCTCAAACAAACAGTCATTCAGATTGTCCCTATGTTTATACAAGACTCGTAATATAACACGGGACAGTCCGTGTGGACAAAAAACTCAGTTTCTTTTCAATCATCCAGATACGTCTGCAACCAATTAGGAGCAAACCAGCATTTGAGCGATTCTCTCAAGGGTCTGGGTATGTAAAAAAATTACTTATTGACTATGCGGTGATCTCTTTTAAAATTATATGGCACATGCAAATATATGTCGTTTGAGAGGGGGCAAAGCATAATCCCCAATACTTCGGCATAGTTTGAAAGACGGAATAAAAACAACAGAAAAATTGTTTAAATGAGGCTTACGTAAATGAAGACGAGGAAGTGCTCCTTGGGCAAACGAACGGGTAGCGGGACTACAGAACAACTATAGTGGAGACAGACAAAGAGGTAAATGTCAGACTCCTATAGTCCGTTAACCCAATAAGTTTCAAAGTTCCGTTTCGAAGGAGACTAAAAGATCGTTTTACAGCGGTACTCACATCGTCCAAGTCCTCAGCCAGGCAAATTCACCTACATATGACCGCCGAGCCCGGAGTCAAGGTGAAAGTAAGTATTCGCGTTTAAATAGTAGCCATGGCGGGAAACCAGGAAGGGTCTACCACTGCCGGTATGCGCACGCATCCGTGCTATAGACATGGAAAGCGGACTATCACGCTAGTCCTAGAGTGAGATGAAGGACTAAGTTCCAATTAGCCTTTGTTGAAAACTTTATCGACAACCTCGATTAAGCGCAAACAAAAACCCAAAGTTGGATTAGAAATGGTCCGGAAATAATCAGAAATGTTCCCAGCACCCCAGATCAAAGTGGTAAGTAACGTCCCTTATCAGGCCTATATTAAATACCCACTTAGTGACCAAAATAGTCGGGTAGTGAGGTCAAGTAAATCGGGACTGTTCAGGTTTTTCGGGAAACAGTACTGAGGCAGTAAGATCCAGACATCCAGGCAACATTAAATAGTTCGTCTCAAAACAGATCCCCACGGGATCATATCATTGAGTCCCCGGAGGTGTGTCGAGAGGCGGTAAACCCATCGCTGTTCTTTTTCAAACAGTATGGAGGGTTTAGATTGCTCTATGATGGTCCAGTGCAGATCATCCGCAGTGTGTTGGAATCGCAGGAAATGTTCCGTTAATTTCGTCATACTTTTTCTGCACCGAATGTTGCTTCGATGCTCTCCAATACGTAACTTGACCTTGCGTGTGGTCATGCCCACATATTTCAAATCACAAGGGCATGTGATTAAATAGACCACATCGGTCATGTTACAATTGGTATGGCTACGTTGAGTCCACACCTTGCCCGTTTCCAGTAGTAAGGTTTTCGTAGGTGACGTGAGGTGGCACACACTGCACGACCCACAGGGATAGTGGCCATGTACAGGTGGTAACCCCCAAGTGTCAAGAACAGAGGAAACAGTAGGTTTTCTTGGGGTCCTCGGTCTTGTATGAACGAGAGAGTCTTTAATGCTTGTGGCTTTCTTATATGCAAAGAGGGGTCTTTCCCAGTTCTTGTTGTTGCTCGTCAGGATCCTCCAATGCTTTTTAACTGATTTTGCAACAGCGTTAGATGCAACGTTGTAGGTGGTTACACGCGTCAGTGGTGGATCCGTGGATTCTTTATGAAAGGTTTGCAAGAGGACCTCTCTTGGTTGATTTCTGGCTCGTTTATAGCTTTTCGTTAGGATTTTTTCAGGATAGCCCCTCTGTTTGAGTTTAAGTGTCAGATCACTGGCCTGTTTACGAAAGTCCTCCACCTTGCTACAGTTCCGCCTGATGCGGAGATAC
This sequence comes from Triturus cristatus, assembly GCF_964204655.1. Classification (NCBI taxonomy): domain Eukaryota; kingdom Metazoa; phylum Chordata; class Amphibia; order Caudata; family Salamandridae; genus Triturus; species Triturus cristatus. Next base: position 1,367,706,045 of record NC_140590.1, read on the forward strand.
TGGCCATAGGGAAGATTTTCACGGAGTGGTCGGGGGTGAAAACTGGAAAAAGCCAGAAGATTGTTTTTGGCTGTCGGTTTATGGTAAGTTTTTGTGACCAAAATACCATCCCTTTTAGTAACTACCACATCCAGAAAAATCATTTCTTCTTTATGGAAGGAGTTGGTAAATAACAGATGAGGATCACAGGTGTTTATCCATAATAGGAAATCATGAAGAATATTTTCAGGGCCCTGCCAGATGATGAAAATATCATCAATATATCTTTTCCAAAAGGAAAGATAAGAAGAAAAAGGATTTTGTGGACTTAAAATGAATTTACGTTCGAAGTCAAAAACATAAAGACCTGCCACACTGGGCGCAAAAGTGCTGCCCATCGAAGTACCAGTTGATTGGAGGTACAGGGTTCCTTGATATTCAAAAAAATTCTTCTTCAGGGCCAAAGTGGCACAATCAATGATAAATCCTTTAGGTGTTTGAAACTGCCAGTCAACGGAGTCAAGAGCTTCCCCAATAACCTGGATGGTGTTGTCTTGTGGGATGCTCGTATAAAGACTCTCGATATCCAGAGAGACAAGTATAGTATTGTCAGGGTCTATCCTTAATTCCTGTAATGCTGCCAGAAAGCTCTTAGTATCTTTTAGGTAAGTTGGTGTTTCCTGTATTATAGGTTTAAGAAAGAAGTCGCAAAAGATCGACAGAGGCTCTAGAAGAGAACCAATGCCCGATACAATTGGACGACCCGGAGGAGGTGACTTGTTTTTATGGATTTTCGGCAAAGTATAAAAATATGGGATAATACCTTTGCCTTTTGTCAAAAAATCCGCCTCTTGTTTGCTTATAAAGCCACTTGACTCAGCATGTTCAACAAGGTTGCATATAGTGGTTTTCAAAGTCACAGAGGGATCGGTAGTTAGAGGGATGTAGTTCTTAGCATCGTTAAGCAAACGTCTGCATTCGAGATCGTAATCAACTGCATTCTGAATTACAATCCCTCCACCCTTGTCCGCGGGTTTTATTACAATAGCAGAGTTATTTTGCAGTGATTGAAGAGCTTGGAACTCCTGGGCATTCATGTTTTTATATGCTCCTTGATCCTGAAAGGCTTCAACATCGTTGATTACTGCTTGTTCGAATGCAATAATTTCTGCTGGGACCATATGGGCGGGAGGTGTAAATGTGGACCTCAAGCGTAAGGTAGTGTCACTGGGATGATCTACACGGACATCAGATCGAGTCTTTTCAAAAAAAGATTTCAATTTTAATTTTCTGAAAAATTCAGAGAGTTCACATTGTAAGCGAAAGCGGTCCAAGCGTGCCGATGGCACAAAACCTAGTCCTCTCTCGAGTACTTTGCTCTCTGTCTCTGTCAATGTGACTGAGGAAAGGTTGAAAACTAGACTCTCTGGTTGCTGGATGCCGCCTTGCTCCGTGTATTGTTCCCCATCCCTTCTTCCTGTTCCCAGTGTACTTGACTGTTTCCCCTTCTCCGCCCTCGTCCTCGTCGGCCTCTGTCTAAAAAAGGAGGACAGAACGTGTTGGGTGGAAAAGGAGGCATTTGGGCATAACCAGGGTTCCAACCCATCATAGGGAACTGTGGTGGTTGGAATTGATTGTAATAACCCTGTCCCCCTTGGTTGGGAAAAGGTTGCCAGTTAGATTGGAAGTGGTAAGGTCTATTTCTGCCTCTACCTCGCTGTCTGGATTTAGTACTCTCATTACTTGATCCGCTAGAAAAGGAATCATTGTCATCAGTACTATGTGTCTGTTCATTACTGTCAGTTGGAGGGACAAAATCCGGATTGGCATAAGGGTAGATTTTGTTAAATGAAAAGCGTTTGAGATCTTTCTGAAATTTCTGAGCTTTTGACTGCGTTAAAGAGTCCTTATATTCATTGATCTCTTTATTAAGCTCATCCAATTTCTTTTTGTAACCAGTCAAAACTGTCCGAAAGTGTGTTTCAGTCAATTGAATTTCAACCATCAAGGCCTCGGATAACCTGAGGGCAGTTTTAATAATTAACACAAGCCAATCGCGGGTGCAGTGCCACGCGATTTGGGCCCAGTCCCTGCGAAAAGTTGGATCATCGAGAAAAATGCGAGGGGCATTAGTGACCAGTAGACCCTTAGGCGCTACATTGTTGCGTAGGTACTCTGTTAGTATAGTACCGTGTAAAATGGTACGAATTCGATTTCGTTTCTGTTCGGTAAGTTTCTCCCACTCACTTGTCTGTGATATTGTTTGCGCTATCGAGGAGTCAGCAAAAAGTGAGGAATCGGCTAATAATGCATCGACCTCTGCGTCAGTATACGTAAGCCCCGGGTTTTCCATCTTGGTGCCAGAGAACTGAGATCAGATCGCTAAGTCAAATAAGGAACTCTCGCAGCTGTGCGCTGCCTAAGTAATTAGAAACAACAAGAGAGAGAGGGTAGAGTTACACTCTTATTCCCCCGAGTTAAGTACAAAAAACAACGTAAGAGTGTATGTAGAAAGAAGTACAACCAGCCGGTCGAATTCTAAAACACAGTTCTGAGTGTAAATGAGACAAAATCAATCTGATATTAAAATAAAACCCTCACTCACCAACATAGTTGGTGACATGCTTCATCATGGGGTTTTGCCAGTGGTGCCTTGTGCGCCTCTGGTGTGCTTCGACGCCTATAATATAGCGGAGCAGCTATAATCAGATTAGAAAGAGAAGTGTGTGATAAATCAAAAAGTGAATTTAAAAGTCACATGGCGTCAGCCAGAAAATTTTAATGATGGCGTCATATGAACAAATTAAAAAAGTGGTGGATATCAATTCCTGAACTTTAAATTGGTCAGGTCAATCCTGCTAATGATCATATGGTCAACATGTTTCAGCTTATTGTTGTGTTTCACCAAGCTTTCATCAGGACCTAATCATGAGAAAAAACACCTTGGCGGTATAAGCACACTAAGGCTTATCCAAACCTCAGGTGTGATTGAACCGATACACTCACGGTTACATCAGGGGTCTTCCGTAAATTAGAGGGCAACCTCGTCTGTCTGAAAAAAATGTATGTACGTTAGAATCCACATACAAATATTAAGTATACTGTGTATATCAAAAAACCAGATCAAGTCTCAAACAAACAGTCATTCAGATTGTCCCTATGTTTATACAAGACTCGTAATATAACACGGGACAGTCCGTGTGGACAAAAAACTCAGTTTCTTTTCAATCATCCAGATACGTCTGCAACCAATTAGGAGCAAACCAGCATTTGAGCGATTCTCTCAAGGGTCTGGGTATGTAAAAAAATTACTTATTGACTATGCGGTGATCTCTTTTAAAATTATATGGCACATGCAAATATATGTCGTTTGAGAGGGGGCAAAGCATAATCCCCAATACTTCGGCATAGTTTGAAAGACGGAATAAAAACAACAGAAAAATTGTTTAAATGAGGCTTACGTAAATGAAGACGAGGAAGTGCTCCTTGGGCAAACGAACGGGTAGCGGGACTACAGAACAACTATAGTGGAGACAGACAAAGAGGTAAATGTCAGACTCCTATAGTCCGTTAACCCAATAAGTTTCAAAGTTCCGTTTCGAAGGAGACTAAAAGATCGTTTTACAGCGGTACTCACATCGTCCAAGTCCTCAGCCAGGCAAATTCACCTACATATGACCGCCGAGCCCGGAGTCAAGGTGAAAGTAAGTATTCGCGTTTAAATAGTAGCCATGGCGGGAAACCAGGAAGGGTCTACCACTGCCGGTATGCGCACGCATCCGTGCTATAGACATGGAAAGCGGACTATCACGCTAGTCCTAGAGTGAGATGAAGGACTAAGTTCCAATTAGCCTTTGTTGAAAACTTTATCGACAACCTCGATTAAGCGCAAACAAAAACCCAAAGTTGGATTAGAAATGGTCCGGAAATAATCAGAAATGTTCCCAGCACCCCAGATCAAAGTGGTAAGTAACGTCCCTTATCAGGCCTATATTAAATACCCACTTAGTGACCAAAATAGTCGGGTAGTGAGGTCAAGTAAATCGGGACTGTTCAGGTTTTTCGGGAAACAGTACTGAGGCAGTAAGATCCAGACATCCAGGCAACATTAAATAGTTCGTCTCAAAACAGATCCCCACGGGATCATATCATTGAGTCCCCGGAGGTGTGTCGAGAGGCGGTAAACCCATCGCTGTTCTTTTTCAAACAGTATGGAGGGTTTAGATTGCTCTATGATGGTCCAGTGCAGATCATCCGCAGTGTGTTGGAATCGCAGGAAATGTTCCGTTAATTTCGTCATACTTTTTCTGCACCGAATGTTGCTTCGATGCTCTCCAATACGTAACTTGACCTTGCGTGTGGTCATGCCCACATATTTCAAATCACAAGGGCATGTGATTAAATAGACCACATCGGTCATGTTACAATTGGTATGGCTACGTTGAGTCCACACCTTGCCCGTTTCCAGTAGTAAGGTTTTCGTAGGTGACGTGAGGTGGCACACACTGCACGACCCACAGGGATAGTGGCCATGTACAGGTGGTAACCCCCAAGTGTCAAGAACAGAGGAAACAGTAGGTTTTCTTGGGGTCCTCGGTCTTGTATGAACGAGAGAGTCTTTAATGCTTGTGGCTTTCTTATATGCAAAGAGGGGTCTTTCCCAGTTCTTGTTGTTGCTCGTCAGGATCCTCCAATGCTTTTTAACTGATTTTGCAACAGCGTTAGATGCAACGTTGTAGGTGGTTACACACGTCAGTGGTGGATCCGTGGATTCTTTATGAAAGGTTTGCAAGAGGACCTCTCTTGGTTGATTTCTGGCTCGTTTATAGCTTTTCGTTAGGATTTTTTCAGGATAGCCCCTCTGTTTGAGTTTAAGTGTCAGATCACTGGCCTGTTTACGAAAGTCCTCCACCTTGCTACAGTTCCGCCTGATGCGGAGATACTGGCCATAGGGAAGATTTTCACGGAGTGGTCGGGGGTGAAAACTGGAAAAAGCCAGAAGATTGTTTTTGGCTGTCGGTTTATGGTAAGTTTTTGTGACCAAAATACCATCCCTTTTAGTAACTACCACATCCAGAAAAATCATTTCTTCTTTATGGAAGGAGTTGGTAAATAACAGATGAGGATCACAGGTGTTTATCCATAATAGGAAATCATGAAGAATATTTTCAGGGCCCTGCCAGATGATGAAAATATCATCAATATATCTTTTCCAAAAGGAAAGATAAGAAGAAAAAGGATTTTGTGGACTTAAAATGAATTTACGTTCGAAGTCAAAAACATAAAGACCTGCCACACTGGGCGCAAAAGTGCTGCCCATCGAAGTACCAGTTGATTGGAGGTACAGGGTTCCTTGATATTCAAAAAAATTCTTCTTCAGGGCCAAAGTGGCACAATCAATGATAAATCCTTTAGGTGTTTGAAACTGCCAGTCAACGGAGTCAAGAGCTTCCCCAATAACCTGGATGGTGTTGTCTTGTGGGATGCTCGTATAAAGACTCTCGATATCCAGAGAGACAAGTATAGTATTGTCAGGGTCTATCCTTAATTCCTGTAATGCTGCCAGAAAGCTCTTAGTATCTTTTAGGTAAGTTGGTGTTTCCTGTATTATAGGTTTAAGAAAGAAGTCGCAAAAGATCGACAGAGGCTCTAGAAGAGAACCAATGCCCGATACAATTGGACGACCCGGAGGAGGTGACTTGTTTTTATGGATTTTCGGCAAAGTATAAAAATATGGGATAATACCTTTGCCTTTTGTCAAAAAATCCGCCTCTTGTTTGCTTATAAAGCCACTTGACTCAGCATGTTCAACAAGGTTGCATATAGTGGTTTTCAAAGTCACAGAGGGATCGGTAGTTAGAGGGATGTAGTTCTTAGCATCGTTAAGCAAACGTCTGCATTCGAGATCGTAATCAACTGCATTCTGAATTACAATCCCTCCACCCTTGTCCGCGGGTTTTATTACAATAGCAGAGTTATTTTGCAGTGATTGAAGAGCTTGGAACTCCTGGGCATTCATGTTTTTATATGCTCCTTGATCCTGAAAGGCTTCAACATCGTTGATTACTGCTTGTTCGAATGCAATAATTTCTGCTGGGACCATATGGGCGGGAGGTGTAAATGTGGACCTCAAGCGTAAGGTAGTGTCACTGGGATGATCTACACGGACATCAGATCGAGTCTTTTCAAAAAAAGATTTCAATTTTAATTTTCTGAAAAATTCAGAGAGTTCACATTGTAAGCGAAAGCGGTCCAAGCGTGCCGATGGCACAAAACCTAGTCCTCTCTCGAGTACTTTGCTCTCTGTCTCTGTCAATGTGACTGAGGAAAGGTTGAAAACTAGACTCTCTGGTTGCTGGATGCCGCCTTGCTCCGTGTATTGTTCCCCATCCCTTCTTCCTGTTCCCAGTGTACTTGACTGTTTCCCCTTCTCCGCCCTCGTCCTCGTCGGCCTCTGTCTAAAAAAGGAGGACAGAACGTGTTGGGTGGAAAAGGAGGCATTTGGGCATAACCAGGGTTCCAACCCATCATAGGGAACTGTGGTGGTTGGAATTGATTGTAATAACCCTGTCCCCCTTGGTTGGGAAAAGGTTGCCAGTTAGATTGGAAGTGGTAAGGTCTATTTCTGCCTCTACCTCGCTGTCTGGATTTAGTACTCTCATTACTTGATCCGCTAGAAAAGGAATCATTGTCATCAGTACTATGTGTCTGTTCATTACTGTCAGTTGGAGGGACAAAATCCGGATTGGCATAAGGGTAGATTTTGTTAAATGAAAAGCGTTTGAGATCTTTCTGAAATTTCTGAGCTTTTGACTGCGTTAAAGAGTTCTTATATTCATTGATCTCTTTATTAAGCTCATCCAATTTCTTTTTGTAACCAGTCAAAACTGTCCGAAAGTGTGTTTCAGTCAATTGAATTTCAACCATCAAGGCCTCGGATAACCTGAGGGCAGTTTTAATAATTAACACAAGCCAATCGCGGGTGCAGTGCCACGCGATTTGGGCCCAGTCCCTGCGAAAAGTTGGATCATCGAGAAAAATGCGAGGGGCATTAGTGACCAGTAGACCCTTAGGCGCTACATTGTTGCGTAGGTACTCTGTTAGTATAGTACCGTGTAAAATGGTACGAATTCGATTTCGTTTCTGTTCGGTAAGTTTCTCCCACTCACTTGTCTGTGATATTGTTTGCGCTATCGAGGAGTCAGCAAAAAGTGAGGAATCGGCTAATAATGCATCGACCTCTGCGTCAGTATACGTAAGCCCCGGGTTTTCCATCTTGGTGCCAGAGAACTGAGATCAGATCGCTAAGTCAAATAAGGAACTCTCGCAGCTGTGCGCTGCCTAAGTAATTAGAAACAACAAGAGAGAGAGGGTAGAGTTACACTCTTATTCCCCCGAGTTAAGTACAAAAAACAACGTAAGAGTGTATGTAGAAAGAAGTACAACCAGCCGGTCGAATTCTAAAACACAGTTCTGAGTGTAAATGAGACAAAATCAATCTGATATTAAAATAAAACCCTCACTCACCAACATAGTTGGTGACATGCTTCATCATGGGGTTTTGCCAGTGGTGCCTTGTGCGCCTCTGGTGTGCTTCGACGCCTTTAATATAGCGGAGCAGCTATAATCAGATTAGAAAGAGAAGTGTGTGATAAATCAAAAAGTGAATTTAAAAGTCACATGGCGTCAGCCAGAAAATTTTAATGATGGCGTCATATGAACAAATTAAAAAAGTGGTGGATATCAATTCCTGAACTTTAAATTGGTCAGGTCAATCCTGCTAATGATCATATGGTCAACATGTTTCAGCTTATTGTTGTGTTTCACCAAGCTTTCATCAGGACCTAATCATGAGAAAAAACACCTTGGCGGTATAAGCACACTAAGGCTTATCCAAACCTCAGGTGTGATTGAACCGATACACTCACGGTTACATCAGGGGTCTTCCGTAAATTAGAGGGCAACCTCGTCTGTCTGAAAAAAATGTATGTACGTTAGAATCCACATACAAATATTAAGTATACTGTGTATATCAAAAAACCAGATCAAGTCTCAAACAAACAGTCATTCAGATTGTCCCTATGTTTATACAAGACTCGTAATATAACACGGGACAGTCCGTGTGGACAAAAAACTCAGTTTCTTTTCAATCATCCAGATACGTCTGCAACCAATTAGGAGCAAACCAGCATTTGAGCGATTCTCTCAAGGGTCTGGGTATGTAAAAAAATTACTTATTGACTATGCGGTGATCTCTTTTAAAATTATATGGCACATGCAAATATATGTCGTTTGAGAGGGGGCAAAGCATAATCCCCAATACTTCGGCATAGTTTGAAAGACGGAATAAAAACAACAGAAAAATTGTTTAAATGAGGCTTACGTAAATGAAGACGAGGAAGTGCTCCTTGGGCAAACGAACGGGTGGCGGGACTACAGAACAACTATAGTGGAGACAGACAAAGAGGTAAATGTCAGACTCCTATAGTCCGTTAACCCAATAAGTTTCAAAGTTCCGTTTCGAAGGAGACTAAAAGATCGTTTTACAGCGGTACTCACATCGTCCAAGTCCTCAGCCAGGCAAATTCACCTACATATGACCGCCGAGCCCGGAGTCAAGGTGAAAGTAAGTATTCGCGTTTAAATAGTAGCCATGGCGGGAAACCAGGAAGGGTCTACCACTGCCGGTATGCGCACGCATCCGTGCTATAGACATGGAAAGCGGACTATCACGCTAGTCCTAGAGTGAGATGAAGGACTAAGTTCCAATTAGCCTTTGTTGAAAACTTTATCGACAACCTCGATTAAGCGCAAACAAAAACCCAAAGTTGGATTAGAAATGGTCCGGAAATAATCAGAAATGTTCCCAGCACCCCAGATCAAAGTGGTAAGTAACGTCCCTTATCAGGCCTATATTAAATACCCACTTAGTGACCAAAATAGTCGGGTAGTGAGGTCAAGTAAATCGGGACTGTTCAGGTTTTTCGGGAAACAGTACTGAGGCAGTAAGATCCAGACATCCAGGCAACATTAAATAGTTCGTCTCAAAACAGATCCCCACGGGATCATATCATTGAGTCCCCGGAGGTGTGTCGAGAGGCGGTAAACCCATCGCTGTTCTTTTTCAAACAGTATGGAGGGTTTAGATTGCTCTATGATGGTCCAGTGCAGATCATCCGCAGTGTGTTGGAATCGCAGGAAATGTTCCGTTAATTTCGTCATACTTTTTCTGCACCGAATGTTGCTTCGATGCTCTCCAATACGTAACTTGACCTTGCGTGTGGTCATGCCCACATATTTCAAATCACAAGGGCATGTGATTAAATAGACCACATCGGTCGTGTTACAATTGGTATGGCTACGTTGAGTCCACACCTTGCCCGTTTCCAGTAGTAAGGTTTTCGTAGGTGACGTGAGGTGGCACACACTGCACGACCCACAGGGATAGTGGCCATGTACAGGTGGTAACCCCCAAGTGTCAAGAACAGAGGAAACAGTAGGTTTTCTTGGGGTCCTCGGTCTTGTATGAACGAGAGAGTCTTTAAAGCTTGTGGCTTTCTTATATGCAAAGAGGGGTCTTTCCCAGTTCTTGTTGTTGCTCGTCAGGATCCTCCAATGCTTTTTAACTGATTTTGCAACAGCGTTAGATGCAACGTTGTAGGTGGTTACACACGTCAGTGGTGGATCCGTGGATTCTTTATGAAAGGTTTGCAAGAGGACCTCTCTTGGTTGATTTCTGGCTCGTTTATAGCTTTTCGTTAGGATTTTTTCAGGATAGCCCCTCTGTTTGAGTTTAAGTGTCAGATCACTGGCCTGTTTACGAAAGTCCTCCACCTTGCTACAGTTCCGCCTGATGCGGAGATACTGGCCATAGGGAAGATTTTCACGGAGTGGTCGGGGGTGAAAACTGGAAAAAGCCAGAAGATTGTTTTTGGCTGTCGGTTTATGGTAAGTTTTTGTGACCAAAATACCATCCCTTTTAGTAACTACCACATCCAGAAAAATCATTTCTTCTTTATGGAAGGAGTTGGTAAATAACAGATGAGGATCACAGGTGTTTATCCATAATAGGAAATCATGAAGAATATTTTCAGGGCCCTGCCAGATGATGAAAATATCATCAATATATCTTTTCCAAAAGGAAAGATAAGAAGAAAAAGGATTTTGTGGACTTAAAATGAATTTACGTTCGAAGTCAAAAACATAAAGACCTGCCACACTGGGCGCAAAAGTGCTGCCCATCGAAGTACCAGTTGATTGGAGGTACAGGGTTCCTTGATATTCAAAAAAATTCTTCTTCAGGGCCAAAGTGGCACAATCAATGATAAATCCTTTAGGTGTTTGAAACTGCCAGTCAACGGAGTCAAGAGCTTCCCCAATAACCTGGATGGTGTTGTCTTGTGGGATGCTCGTATAAAGACTCTCGATATCCAGAGAGACAAGTATAGTATTGTCAGGGTCTATCCTTAATTCCTGTAATGCTGCCAGAAAGCTCTTAGTATCTTTTAGGTAAGTTGGTGTTTCCTGTATTATAGGTTTAAGAAAGAAGTCGCAAAAGATCGACAGAGGCTCTAGAAGAGAACCAATGCCCGATACAATTGGACGACCCGGAGGAGGTGACTTGTTTTTATGGATTTTCGGCAAAGTATAAAAATATGGGATAATACCTTTGCCTTTTGTCAAAAAATCCGCCTCTTGTTTGCTTATAAAGCCACTTGACTCAGCATGTTCAACAAGGTTGCATATAGTGGTTTTCAAAGTCACAGAGGGAACACCAGAGGCGCAGCACACCAGAGGCGCACAAGGCACCACTGGCAAAACCCCATGATGAAGCATGTCACCAACTATGTTGGTGAGTGAGGGTTTTATTTTAATATCAGATTGATTTTGTCTCATTTACACTCAGAACTGTGTTTTAGAATTCGACCGGCTGGTTGTACTTCTTTCTACATACACTCTTACGTTGTTTTTTGTATTTTTATATATAACCTTGTGTGGAGTTTCTTTTGTGGTGGGCCTTGGGTGTTGTTGCTGGGTGCGCACGCAAACGCTTTACACATTGCCTCCGGGATAAGCCTGACTGCTCGTGCCAAGCTACCAAGTTGGTGAGCAGGGGTTATCTTTGGCGTGTAACTCCCCAGCCCTGACTAGAGTGGTGGTTTCTGCCTGGCTTTGGCGCAAGCCCTAGCCAACCAGAAATCACATTTCTAACATTGGTGATCAGCAGTGGGATTAGGACTTGCATTTGCGCAGTACCACAGTGACGACTGGCTGCACTACAAAACTCCGCATTTTAGATAATCACGTGTTTGGGGATTATTGTTTTGAGTTCCATTATTTCTTCTCCTAAAGGTGTCCTTTGTGAATTGTGTACTCCTGTTTTAGCTCAGACACCTAGGTTCCTTGTGTTGAACCTTTCTCGAGAACGTCCGCCAAAATGGAGCCTGCTTTTAATTTCTGTGGTCTGTTTAGATACAGTATGTTGGAGTTGGTCAGATTCTGTGAAGAGAGAGACATAGAGGTGGGTGAGTCAGACACCCAGTCCAAACTGAGGGACAACCTGATCCTATGGCAGAAGGATGAATGGGAACGTGAGCGCAGTGAGGAGGAGAGGGCCCGGGCCACACGCCAAGAGGGTGGTGGGTCTGAGTGGAGCCCTGAGGAGTCTGAAGAGGAGGAAGAAAGTGACAGGACAGGGACGCCAGTAGATAGTGAAGACCCCATAGATAGGGAGTCCCTTGCTCAGTCCAGTGTCAGGAGCAGCGCCCCATCCCTTTTCCTGTCCCCAGAGGAGTGGGTAGATAGGAGGGAAGAAAGGGAGCATCAGCTGGCTTTGGTGAAGCTCAGGTTAGAGCATGCCAAGGAATTAGCGCAGCTGAATGTGGAGGAGAAAAATTTTGAGACCGAGAGGGTCTTAGCTCAGAAGCAGATGGCGGAGGCTGAGAGGGCCTTTGCCAGAGAGAAACTAGCTCTGGAGGGTAAGTTGTCCCCTGAGCGCAGTTGTAGTTGTCTGGATTCCCCAGGGAGGGTAGAGTCCAGTGGTGGCAGCGATAGAGAGTCCAGTGCAGAGAGTCCCATTCCCAGTTCCCAGAGTATGGTACCTGTTTCTCAAGAAGAGGAGGATAGGTTGAAATTCAGGGGCAGTAGGAAACTGTCTCACCAGTCTTGGGAGGAGTTTGTGGAGGAATGTAATGATGCACTGGTCAATTGGGTAAAACTTGACCCGGAATCCGACTTTGGTGAACTGCTCAATATGATTCTCAAAGAGCAAATGCTCAGTAGTGGTTGTGGGCCGGAGTTACGCCAACACCTGTTGGGGTTGGAGGACTGTGATCCTTGGGAGCTTGCAGAAAAAGCAGACCATTAGGAAAGGTCCCAAGGTTCTGATGAGGCATGGGAGAGTACTTCCCACAGTAGTGGCTCAGGTATCTTCCCGTCCAGTATTGGGGAAGAGGTTCAGAGTAGCCCAGCTAGGTCCCAGAGTAGTGAGAGGGGTGTAGGGGCTCACAACCTATCTCAGTGGAGTAGGAGTGAGTGTGTGACTTCGAGTCCCCAGAGGCCCGAAACCCAGTCTCAGAGCCTGGATGGTTTCTTCAGGGAAAACCAGGTTGGGGGCCTAGGTTTTCCTGTTAGCCCATTTAAGGAAGATCACCTAGGGTATGGAGAACCTGGAGCATCTGTAAGTAGAGCTCCAGTGGTTCTGATGTCTGGCAGTGCCACTCCAGTAGGGAGGGTACAGAAGTCCAGCGAGAGGGGTGGCATGGGGCTGTGTTCCCCAGTGGAGGAGCCAGTGGGTCAGGGACCAGCCGGGAGGGCTGAGTCTCCTAGAGGTGACCATGGTGACCACACGTCTGTCCTGGGGGATCTTCACGCACTGTCAGGTGGACAGGGGACGGGAGATCTGCACCAGGCAGACTGTCACGCAACATATGAGGCATATGTTACCCTCAGGGGGATGGTGTGTAAGTCCCCAGAAGTCCTGGAGTGCCAGGCAAGTACTCAGCCAAAGGGTTTAGACCCATGGTTGGGAGGCCAGGTTCAGGATCAGCCTGACCTGGTGGGAAGGACGACTGTAAACAGTGTCCTGACCGATGTAGCTGCTAGGGGCACCACTCCAGTTGGGAGGGTGCTGGACTCTGGAAGGGGGTGCAGAGGGAGGGAGTCCTCGCCTCTGACCCCGGTGCAACCTGAGGGGTTAAACCCTTGGTTGGGAGACCAGTTCTCAGGAAGAGGTCCTGAGCTGGTGGGTGAATTGTGTTACGAGGTCGCCTCTCAGAGGAAGAGAGGACGGAACCCTAGAAGAAGAGGTAGGGGGAGGAGAGCCTCGCCCGTGACTGTTGGTCAGCTTGAGGGTACAGACCCTAGGCTGGAGGATCAGTGGCAGTTTAGAACTGCCCTGATGAGGAGTAGAGTGGAGAATGGTTACTATGTGCCAGGGGTTACTACCCCCCACTCTGTGGTTAGGCAAGGACCAGTGGCACCTGGATGGCCTAGGGCCTGGTCCTGGCCGCGGACAGCTGAGGAGTACCAGTGGGTAAGCCCAGTTGGTCCGCCGAGTTTTTTCAGAGGGAACCACGTGGGTTCAGAGTGGCGTAAAACCGGAGAGTGTCCCTGCCGTTGCGGGCCTGCGTCCGTGTTTTATCGCCCCAAGCAGGGAAGACCATCACGGTGGTGATTGGTCTACCCTGCGTTTTGGCTGGAAGGGGGTTGTGTTGGACTTGGCCCTTCTGGCAGGTTCACCCCTGAACTTTTTGCGATTATCTTAGCTTTTTCCCTATGGAGTACTAGTGGTTTTAGGCCTCTAGGCCCTTTCACACTGTGTCCCAGTGGAAAGCACGTGCGCTCTGTGTATGGTTTAGTGAGACTGACCTGCCCTCCCATAGGAAAGCATGGGGAATGTGTGTGCCCATGGTAGTTCCTGATGCGTGGGGAGTGCAGGGCCGAATTTGGTATGTTCGAACTCGTGAGAGTGAATGCTGCGCGATGATGTGTGCGGCGTTACTGTGTCTAGTATAGAAGTGCCACTTCTAGACGCTAGCATAAATGTGCAGTTCAGATTTGTTCTACCTTTAATGTGCATTGCCTTGATGCTATTTTTTTATTTCTAAATGTGCCTATGCGTAGGAGAGGATTTTTCCTAGTATAGGTTATGCTAGTGTGTTCATGGTGCCCTGCGTGATATATGCCTAAGGTGTCTAGGATTGCGTAGGGTGTACTTACCTTCTACCAGTGGTTACTGGTTGTGCGCTACATTTATTATTTGTTCCACATTTCTACGTTTACAATTTGGTGATTTGTGCTAATTCTGACAGTGGTCCATGTGGCCCTGTCTTGTGTAAATTGTCCCCTGTAAATTCCGCCCAGTGCCAGTTGGCACAGTGTAAATTGTGTGAATATTATCTAATGTGTTTATTATAATACAAAGGCTATTTTTATATATAACCTTGTGTGGAGTTTCTTTTGTGGTGGGCCTTGGGTGTTGTTGCTGGGTGCGCGCGCAAACGCCTCCGGGATAAGCCTGACTGCTCGTGCCAAGCTACCAAGGGGGTGAGCAGGGGCTATCTTTGGCATGTAACTCCCCAGCCCTGACTAGAGTGGTAGTTTCTGCCTGGCTTTGGCGCAAGCCCTAGCCAACCAGAAATCACATTTCTAACACCTGGATGTATGCACGGAGGACCAAGAGGGATATTTTCTGTAACATTTAAGAAAATGTTTTGAATTGGTGATAGCTTGTGGGGAGAAGTAATATTTTCATTCATAATGTCATATGTTTTGTCCTGTAGGAATAAATAGGATACGAAAAATATCTTCATGGACTTTTTGTTTTATTTTCTCTGGGGAAAGTGTAACCCGAGTTAGGGTAACCATTCTACCCCTGGCGAGAGAGTAACTGGCACAGAAGGGGTAATGTTCGTAATGTTATTACACAGTATGTACTAGTGTTATTTTGTCTGTACATCTATACAACCTTTATGCAGAATCTCCCATCATTTTTAATTTGATTGTTAATATTAATTTATAGTGTCATAGTGGGTTGTGAAGTCTGCAGGGGTACAGGGTGGGAAGTTAATCAAGTATAATTAATTAATAATTAATTTGTAATTCAAATAATTATTTAATTGATAACGAATTATGTAAATTATGCAATCATTATATTTGTTAAGGTACAGTTTAGGTGCAGTTGTCGAGTTTTTAGGGATAGAGGGTGGGAAGTTAAGTAATAATTGATAAATAATTAATTATTAATGTATTATTAATTCTAGGTGTAGATTGTCATGTTTGTAGGGCTATAGGGTGAGAAGCTAATAATTAATAATCAATTGTCGAATAATTATTCATTTTTAATAAAATATTGAATTGATTTATAATGACGTACATTGTTTAGTAATTATTTTTTATGTGATATATTAGGAGCAGGTTGTTGTGTTTGTAGGGGAAAGGGTGGGAAGTTATGTAATAACTAATTAACAATTAAAGAATAATTTATTAGTAATTATCTTATTGTTTACTTAATATGTTAATCATGTTATACTTTTTTATTCTAATTTTATTTCAGTTGTTAGTTGTTAGGTTTGTGGAAGTAAACTGTGGGAATCTATTTAAATGATCAATTTATAACATTTTTAAAATTTGATATTAATTATTACAATTTTAATAATTATGTACATTGTTTAATTGTTTATTACATTTATTTTTATATAGTTTTTATATTAAGAGTTTTATATTTTTGGTCAATTGATGGACTTATTAACATATGTTATGTGTTTGAAGTGAACTACTTTTTCTACTGTACAGACTGGAGTGGGAATAGTCAATTTTACACCTGCGTAATCCAAAGCTTTTCCTCCTGTTGCTCAGACTGGAGTGGGAATGGTAATTTTAAACTCCGCAGTCCAACACTTTCTCTACTGTTTCACAGACTGGAGTGGAAATAGTACATTTTACCCCTTCGGCGTCCAATGCTTTTCCTACTGTTGCACAGACTGGAGTGGGAATAGTAAATTCTACCCCTCTGGAGTCCAACAGTTTCCCTACTGGTACACAGACTGGAGTGGGAATAGTACATTTTACCCCTCCGGAGTACAAAGCTTTCCCTACAGTTGCACAGACTGAGAGGGAATAGTAAATGTTACCCCTTCCGAGTCCAAAGCTTTCTCTACTGTTGCCTAAGTGGAGTGGAATTAGTACATTTTACCCCTCTAACATCTGCTTTCCCTTCTGTTGCACAGACTGGAGAGTGAATAGTAAATGTTAACCGTCTGGCATCCAACGCTTTCCCTATTGTTTGAGAAAAAATCCTCTAAAAACAAGCAATATTACAATAGTCATAAGCAGAAATAAAACAATATCAACAGAAATACCAGATCAAGATGGATATAGACAATGAGAGGAGACATGGGAAAGCAGTGGGAGGTGCAATTAGCACATTGGAGAAGTAATTCTTGAGGTACTGACACATGTTGCATTCCTAACCCTCTTGCCTTTTATAGTTGGTTGACAATGGCATATCCTATCATGATGCAGAAATGGAAGTCACTACCATGAAAGGTGTGTGTTTTTGTAAACTGGGGCATGAATTATCATAAGAGTCTACAAATTGTGGCAATTTCCTAACAAAATGCTTGACTTTGCCATGCTGCCCAATGTGCTACAGCTTAAAATTAGTTTACTGCCTCCTTGAAGCATACAGCTATCATGAATTAAATGACCTTTAACTGTCTATCTCTCAACCACTTCCTCCCTTTTTGGTAACATTCGGAGGAGGGTTGGGAAATGGAACGGTGGCTAAGCCAACTGAAAAAAATCCCCCAGAAGTACCACCAGCATTACCTGAGCCTGGGACTCAAATACACGCTCTCCGTGGCTTCTTCCATATAATCAAAGAGTCTGGAGAAGGAGTAAAAGTGCACCTTTTGCTCACATGCACTATGTCCTATCACCTTCTTGCACTCAGTGCTGCAGAATGCAAAAAGGAGGTGCCTCTCCTACCCACGTCCACCAACCCATCCCTTGCTCATTCCTTACCATGGCGATCATGAGAGGAGGTACCCCTCCGTCCTATTCCTTCTGTGACCCATCTCCCACAATCAAAGCCCAAAGCATAACAGTATGAATGAAAGAGTGCATAAACAGATGGCAGAAGGCAAAAGGACAGGAAAGAGAGTCGGAACAAAGCAACTTGGGGGCTTGCACAAAAGGGACTTGTTTCCATTTTCCATCAGCTAAACCAAACCCACTGCAATTAATCAACAAGCATTTTCAATGCAATAGGACTCGCATTTATGAGAGATTGAGCTATTTGCATTGCAAATGACAATGTCTTTGATTTATGTGTTGTTTGTATAACAGATAAATAAAAGGCATTGTCATTTACAACACCAATAGCTTAAAGACTCGCGAATGCGAGACCTATTGCATTGAAATGCGTGCTATATATTTTTTTAAATAGTGTTAGGAGAGAGCATGTCCTTTCTGCCGCTATTTGAGAAATTAGTCTCGTAGGCTGTAATTAAAGCGTACAGAGCAACAACACACATAACAGGTGGCCTCGCCATGGGAGTTTACAAAATTAGACAAGGCAGTACTAAGGAGGGACTATTAAGCCTTTTGACCAATGGACAGCCATAGTTTACTGTGGACAATGACACAAGCCAATTGAAAATGTGGGTTGAGAGTGGGCGGAGCTTCAAGTCCCTACCTCAGTACAGCATGCCTCGCAGAGCAGCGCATGCGCTGCCCAGGCTTGACCTGAAAAAAGAGAAGGCAAAAGCATTCCTTATGCAAAATATCTGATGGTTCACATTCCTCATGACAATCACAGATCTTCAAAGGGGTTGCTAAATTGACTAGAAACAAAATGTTAAATCTGTGCAACATAAAAATCAGATAATATAAGAGCAACAGTAAACTGCATAAAGTACCATGTGGAAGATCAAGAATAAGAAACGCTGAGCTGTGAATTTTCAAAGAACACCGCAGGAAGACAAGAAATGAGCTCTAAGACATAAGTTCCCACCAGTTTTTAGTCAAAAGCAGGATGTCTTTTCCTGCTATGGGGCCGATTCCGATCCGGCCGGAAAAACTACGAGCTGTACGTGTGTTTTCCGGCCGACTCATACAGCTGTACGAGCGAGCCAGTACGATGCGAGCTACATGAAATTCACCGACCGAGTAGTTTCCGGGTCCGAACCGCTCCGTACGTCTTGGTCGTAAGCTAACCGTGGCGTGCAATGGATGCGATTCACGACCGAGCCAGTACGATGCACGCGTCGGACAGCTTGTGCGAGCCGGAGTGTCCGGCTCGCAAAAGCTCCCGGAGTCGGACTTCGGGGGTCCGTGTCGGACCCCCCGACACCCGCAGCCGTACGACTCGCACACAGGGGGAGACCTATGGGTCTCCCCAACACAGGCATGTACGGTGCGGATGGCACCGACGCGTACCCACTGTAGGGGGTCGCACTTGTTTGAGACGTACCTATTCAGTCAATGGGAGCGCATGTACGCGTAGTACAACTGGCTCCCATTGACTTCTATGGGAGTCCGACCGAACCGAGTCCGACAGCATACGTGCGCATCGTACTCGCTCAGTCGGACTGTAGGGGTCCGGCTCGGTCGGAAAACACTCCAGGCCCGACTCGGTCGGAGTGCTTTCCGACCCGGATCGGAATCGACCCCTATGTATTTATATTGTGAAAGCTTGTACATTTTATCGGAGAGGGTGACAGATCTTGTGAGTGTTAACGTTTTAGTAATGCCTTCCATATAGTTCCCTGAACAAGAGAGGTAAGTACATGTCATGAAAATAGAAATGTGACCCCAACAGAAATCTGTAGCCTATGCCAGGGTCGTGACGCAGGCCTCTGCAGTGCAACGGAGTCCCTAACACACTAGGGTGGCCCCAATCTTTCAAAGGTGGCCGACTCAGCCCAATGGCAATACATATCTTTGGGATATGGGAGACCGTGGGCCCCTAATTAAATTATGTAGGAGGGGCTCCATCATATTAGATACACCACTAGCCAGTGTAGATTAGTTGCTGCTATTAAATAAAGAAAATAATGTTTTACCCCCAAGGAAACAGGGTGTCAGCACTGTGCACATTTCATTTCAGCTACAATGCACTTCAGGTTATGAGCAAATAATACTTTTGAAACCTGTAACTAGCCTTCAGGTTAGGCAAAAGAGGGGAAATGTGTTTGCCATGATGCAAAGATTAAAATGTATTCACAGTGTTATAAAGTACCCAGTTATTTTCCACAGTGAGATTTCCAAGCAGTTCAGATTATTACATCCTTAGCCACATTGTATAGAGTTAAACGGCATCTCCTGTGTTATTATTACATTCTACTCAATGTGTGAAATTTGCAACAGTACAGTGCCGTAAGGTATTTCCCACAGACATAGGACGAAAAATATGAAAAGATGTCTAACGGTATGCCCCGTTTTAGAATTCATTGAAAAGGGGTGGGCAGAATATAGTTCGAACCATTGTACGTGCAGTGTTTGATGAGGCTAGGCGGCTGCTTGTGTCATCTTTCCAAGAAAGCATTAAACGATTCTATTATGCAGAATGCTGAACTGTGATTTGATATCTAGTCTCTAGGAGGTAACATATGTGAGGACATTTGTGCCTTGAATGTTCTAGAACACGTGTCAGTTCGTCACCAACCACAAATTAAATTAATAAATAAAGTTTTCACAGGAAGAAATATGTTTAAATTTACTACGTTCTTCTTTTTTACACCGCAAAACCTGCCTTCCCAGAGAACTCCCATAGCCAACCAAAACCGTGCGGCCTGGAATGTGCAGAAATAAGTCCGTGCGGATAGCTATGTTTGCCTCCGACTGAAAGTGATTGAAACATTCTGCTGTCATTGCAGTTAAGTGCGGAATTTCTCACATTGTTCCTTTACATAATGAATGTATGATTTAAAAAAAAAAAGAAAGAAACCCATTCCTGGTATGCCCCAAACGTTATTTACCCTGAACCCCGCCTGTTTGCTTCTCTCCTCTCACACGAGTTACCATGGCGTTGCATTTTTCAATTTCAAAGGATTTTATTGAGGTTAAACTTAAGAACAAGACAATCAATCAGATAAATAATTTTCATTAAGAACTAGAAGTATAAAAAGACAAATATCAGTTCATATTTCGAAGAAAAACGATTACATTATACGTTTCTGATTAGCCCAACAGGTTACGCCAACCAGGAAGGAAGTTTAATCATCCAGGGCCAGAAGGACAAAGCTGGTACAATAAGGAGCTGCGTGAACTGAAAAAACAAATTGGAAGAGAAGTATGCAAAGCAAGGACAGGAGAGTGACAAAACCTCCCTTCGGCAGATGGGTTGAATGAATGAATACATTTGTTTGTTTCAATTAATAAAAATTGTTACAAAATCGTGCACAATATATAATTTCGGGAGTCTTATTAATTCTTTAGTAAAGATATCAACGTGTCAATTCACCTAATTAATTTCAAAATGGCACAATTATTTGCCAAATGTAAAAATCATTAAAATAGAGGTGTGGCCACAGTCTTTGACCTGTGGTCTCCCTTTAGCCCTAGGCTGAATCATTGCTCAGAAGTCCTTGAAGTTGATGTGCAAATTTCGCTAGCCTTGCCAGTTTCATTTACAGCAAAGAATGCTGAAAAGCAAAAAAAGACACATTATCAAATAATTCTGGGGCGGGATGAATAGGTTGAGTCTGGGTTCAGTCCGACACCATAATGCAGGGCTCAATGAGGAGGCTTGGGAGTCCAACACTTGCCCAACATAGGTGCCAATTCCGATCCGGTAAAAACCGGGTACGAACCGTCGGACGGAGCCCTATCTCCGTCCGACTCGTACCCGGTGCCAAATCCATCCGAAAATGCAAGTACGATTCGCACGGAAACACCATTTCCGTACGAATCGAACAAAACACCGACCGAACAGAAACTAAACACAATTCCGATCCTGAAAGGCGCCGACCTGACGTCGGTACGCATCCAGCCTACGTTTCACGAACCAGGAAGTACGATTCGAACCGACGTCATCCCGCACGGAAAATATTTACCGGCTGCCAAAAACTGCCGGGAAATCAGGACGACACACGCAAGGAGCAGCTGGACGCGACGAACAGACATGGACCCGAACCTACGTGCCATCCCTGCCCTCCTAGCAGTCCACCTGGCGTACAGGAACCGACGCAGACGCCGCAGAAGGTCAGCACAACAACCAGGGGCAAAGGGGGGGGCAGGGGCAGGACACACAACACCAACACATGGTACCAAATCACACATGGCCTGGACATACCTGACCATCAGGGCCTGGTCACTTCCAGGGGGTGGGGGCGAGGCCAGCAACGCAAGCGTCCGCCACAACGGAAGTGGATGGTCACGCGAACCGGTACGTACCCTACCCAGGCCGCAAGAGCGTGGGTACGGAACGTACCACGCGTCCCCCTACGTCACTCCAACAATGGCGGTACGGCCCGTACCCACGTCAGAAAGGCCTTGGTACGGCTCGTACCAGCATTGCTGGGGTCATGTAGGGGTACGTGTGGTACGACCCGTAGCCATGCCCCCAAGGCCTGTGTACGGTGCGGACCCCACGGCACCGCAACAATGGGGGGACGCACCGTACCCACCCACCAGAGGCATGGGTACGGCCCGTACCCAGGCACGCAGAGCGTGGGTAGGGGTATGTACGGACCGTACCCCCACCCGTGGAAGTACGG
Source organism: Triturus cristatus (assembly GCF_964204655.1). Lineage (NCBI taxonomy): Eukaryota > Metazoa > Chordata > Amphibia > Caudata > Salamandridae > Triturus > Triturus cristatus. Next base: position 1,367,727,746 of record NC_140590.1, read on the forward strand.
CCCGTACCCCCACCCGTGCATGTACGCCCGAACCCCCACCCGTGTATGTACGCACCGAACCACCACCCGTGTATGTACGCCCCGAACCCCCACCCCAGCAGTGTATGTACGCCCCGAACCTCCACCCGTGTATGTACGCCCCGAACCCCCACCCCAGCAGTGTATGTACGCCCGAACCCCCACCCGTGTATGTACGCCCCGAACCACCACCCGTGTATGTACGCACCGAACCCCCACCCGTGTATGTACGCCCCGAACCCCCACCCGTGTATGTACGCACCAAACCCCCACCCGTGTATGTACGCCCCGAACCCCCACCCGTGTATGTACGCACCCAACCCCCACCCGTGTATGTACGCCCCGAACCCCCACCCATGTATGTACGCACCGAACCCCCACCCGTGTATGTACGCCCCGAACCCCCACCCCAGCAGTGTATGTACGCCCCGAACACCCACCCGTGTATGTACGCACCGAACCCCCACCCCAGCAGTGTATGTACGCCCCGAACCACCACCCGTGTATGTACGCCCCGAACCCCCACCCGTGTATGTACGCACCGAACCCCCACCCGTGTATGTACGCCCCGAACCCCCACCCCAGCAGTGTATTTACGCCCCGAACCCCCACCCGTGTATGTACGCACCGAACCCCCACCCCAGCAGTGTATGTACGCCCCGAACCACCACCCGTGTATGTACGCCCCGAACCCCCACCCGTGTATGTACGCCCCGAACCCCCACCCCAGCAGTGTATGTACGCCCCGAACCCCCACCCGTGTATGTACGCCCCGAACCACCACCCGTGTATGTACGCACCGAACCCCCACCCGTGTATGTACGCCCCGAACCCCCACCCGTGTATGTACGCACCAAACCCCCACCCGTGTATGTACGCCCCGAACCCCCACCCGTGTATGTACGCACCGAACCCCCACCCGTGTATGTACGCCCCGAACCCCCACCCCAGCAGTGTATGTACGCCCCGAACCCCCACCCGTGTATGTACGCCCCGAACCCCCACCCCAGCAGTGTATGTACGCCCCGAACCCCCACCCGTGTATGTACGCCCCGAACCCCCACCCGTGTATGTACGCACCGAACCCCCACCCGTGTATGTACGCCCCGAACCCCCACCCGTGTATGTACGCACCGAACCCCCACCCGTGTATGTACGCCCCAAACCCCCACCCCAGCAGTGTATGTACGCCCCGAACCCCCACCCGTGTATGTACGCACCGAACCCCCACCCGTGTATGTACGCACCGAACCTGCAATAAGAATGGTGTGTGCCAAACACCCCCAGCAGTGCCCAGACATAGGAGGGGTGGGTGCAGAGTCCTCCCAGCAGTGCCCAGAGACAGGAGGGGTGGGTGCAGAGTCCTCCCAGCAGTGCCCAGACATAGGACAAGATACCCCATCAATAAGTTCAGTGACCAACAAGGGTGATACCCCAGATGCAGGCGGAGCCATCGCTGAGCCAGCATGGCTATATTGAACGGCAACCCTCACACATCCAGGAAATGTAGACACAGCAAAGCACAGCATTTGGGAGACACCCTGCAGGGAAAATGGCCTGCTCCACAGAGGATGGAACACACCTTGGGACAATGTCACCATACAGTGAGAGCAAACATGACCAAATACCATTGGCAGAGACCTTTGTGATGGCACGCAGATGGCAGGGTACACCCCATGAGCAGCACACTCCAACATTTCACAGACCCCTAACACATTATCACCACCCCAACTCAGGGAGCACCAGCACCAACAGCAAGTCCAGGAAAGCATCAGTGTGCAAAACCAAAAGAAAATGCTTTATTCAGCAGGAAAATATCTCTGAGAAAATGTCCACTATGTACAAGGGCCATGGGCCAGGCCAGCAGCAAAGTCCGGGGGGGGGTACACATCGGGACGTGTGTCCCCTAGCTTGCCTGCACAGTTCACAAGTCCATTTCATCCACAGAAGAGGGGGCATCAGGGGGGAGGGTGGAAACAGGCACCGCAGGGACAGGAGGGGAAAGGGTAGGTGTTGTGGGTGCAGGGAGGGATGATTCTGCCACAGGGGGGGTTCCAGCGCCAAAGGTGGAGGACAGAATGGCGCTGCACACGTCGGCAAGTTCCCCCAGCGACTCCCCCGCACCCAATCCAACCACAGGCCCCAAGGAGGGGGGGGGGCAAAGGGATGGGTCGCAGCGCCACTGGGGGAGGGTGTGGACAGGGTGGGGGACTCAACTCCCCTGGCCGGGTCCCGCCTCCACCGCTTGCAGGGTGGTGTCATCCTGGGGCTGGGGGGCACACTCGCAGTGGATGATGCTGTCACCGACTGTTGGCCAGGAGAGCTAAGGGGAGTGGATTTGGAGGGAGTGGGTTGTGTGGACTGCGGACTCCCACTGTGGCTGCGTGTTCTATGTTTCCCCCCGACCCAGTGGGTGTGCCTTCCTCACCCTGTGTGTGCGTGACAGGAGGTGTGCGCTTCGACTTCCCTGGTGGTGTGGTGCCTGTGTCTGTTGGGGTGCGTGCACGCTGACGTCTGGATGTGCGTGGGACAGGCACGGGAGTGGGATTTGTGGATGGGGCAGGGGTAGGGGGGGGTAGGCAGCGCTGCAGGAGATCCAGTGCTGCAGTCAGTGTGGAGTCTATGGACCTCAGCAACTGCCGTTGGTCAGACTGCGCAGCCGACATGCCCTCCATGTATGCCTCCATCTGGGTCAGCACCTGGGTGTGGGTATGGAGGACATTTAGCATCGCAGTCTGACCAACCTGCAACTGCCTCAGGATGTCCACAGACTCCGCACTCACTGCAGCAGTGGTGACAGGGGCAGGGGGTGCGGTGCCTGGCAGGAAGGAGACATGTGGGGACCGAGCACGGAGGGAAGGGCCACGAGCATGTGGGAGGCCGGTGATGGAACCTGAGGTGGCGGGGGGATGTGGAGGGCTGCCATCAGCTGGGGGGGCAGACTCCGCCACCTCTTGGAGCTCAGCCTCGGACCCGTCTGCGTCATAGTCTGTGTTGGCAGTCGACAGGTCCTCTGCCTCACTCCCTTCGGCCTCCGTGCCACTCCATGTGCCAGACAGGACAGCACTGCTGGCACTGGTGCTCAATCCCTCCTCCCGGTCCGTGCTAGTGTCTCCTTCCGTGTCCCCCGGCGATGCTGTGGGCAAGGTGAAGAGACAGGAGATAATCAGACACCTGTACACATATGTCACATGAGTCAAATATACATAGGTCACATTGCATAGCCTGAAAAGCAACAGGAGTAACACCTACAAAACAATGTACACATGTAGGCCATGGAACACACAGTTTTTCGACCCACCATGCCACTGAGACACAATGGAGAGCATGACACAACAGCAAATCACTGCACCTGAAATTTTACAGAGGAGCCAGCCTCTGGGGACAAATGTGCACAGCACCTGCACCACACTGCGTCGTCAAAAAGGGATGAGCATGAATCATATCCATTTACTCTTGCCGCATGCTGCAAAGGCAATACATGAAACCAGGCCAAACATGACTGGGTCACTGCACCTTGAGCGTATGTCCAGTCAAACATCACACACAGGCTAAACCCAGCAAGGAGGATGAAGCTTCTGACATGTAGGCCTTGTACGCACAAACCACCCACACCTGAGACAATCTCATTGAGACGGAGAAAGTATGTACACCTCTTACTCTGGGATGAAAACACATGGCCTCCACTAATTAATGACTGTACACACACAGCCCCTGGTGGGCATGTCCACACATCATTGACAGGCAAACATCATCAGATTGTCTCAACAACACACACAGGTAATGCCCACTGTGAGTATGCACAAGCAAAATGGGTCCCCCTGTACAGTGGACACATGTAGCAACCTGTAGGTCCTAACAGTTGAGCCCAGGGTACAATGCCACCCTACCCAACCCATGGCGAAGACACAGTGAATGGCCATATTGTTGGATGACGCACATGATACCTAGGAAGAGGTGCCCCAGGGCACAGTAGTGCCCACACTCCTCCATGGTCCAGGATGTACATGACTGCAAATTAAGCAACCGTCCCTGCACTTAGCAGGCCTCCCACTCAGGCACATCATGTCAGAGGGCACACAATTGGACATGCATGCTGGAAGGCTGTACATTTTGGAGACACACCCCTATGTCGTGATTCACAATCAGTGCCAAGTGACATGGACACCAAAATGACTGAAATTGGCCATGGCACACGCAAGGTCCCCATACCTGTGGCACATCACCCCCACACATGATGCTGATAGCATAGGGCACCTGCATGAACTGCCTGCCTAAATAACCTTGTGCAAGAGTGGCTACAGACAGACCAGGGAACACATGGCAAGGAGGGGAAGGGAGGGAGTGAGAACAGCACTGTGCTACTTTGTGGAGAAGTTGACGCACTGCACAATCAAACCCTGGCAGTGTATCCATGCAACTGCACACTTACATTGGCTGGGGACACACAACTGACACACATGTACCTACCCCCTTCCTGCTGCTGCTTCTCCTGTAGGCGCCTGTCCATATCGGGGAAGACCACCGCCAGCACACGCTTCTGGATGTGGGTCAGACGACGGCGCCCACGGTTCTTACGGCTCACAGGTGAGTCCCCCAGCAGGACCCGTGCAATCCTCCTCGTCCAGCACCGGATGTCCTGCCAGCGTTTCCTCACCTGAGACAGGCTCCGCCTCCGACCCTCTGTACCCCTCACGGCACTGACGGCTTCACTCCAGATCTCCCCCTTGGCAATGGCGCCTACCTGTGAGGATGCAAAAGTGAGAATACATTAATCCACATGAGCAGAGACACAGAGACACACATATAGAACAATCCTCATTATGAACAGGCCATGGTATGCATGCAACTAATTGCACCTTTGTCATAGGGACATTATCCACTGTGGAAGGCCAAATGCACTACGTGCCATTGAAAGTACACGGGTGGCATGAGGGGTACCACACACTCACTGACGAGGGATCACACTGTGCCTCACAGGCTACACCAGGATTATGTACAGCACCTCACAGCAGTCACCTGCCCCAGCACACTGATGCTACCTCAGCAGAGTACACAGACACACACAGGTACAGGACAATCACATGGCATTGCCAACTGCGGGTACACACCTCACTCTGCCCATGTGCCAGTAGACGGGGGTGTCACAGGTGTGGGGCTGGCTCAGCACGGCATGCACACAGCACTGCTCCCTGCTCACATCGGATGGCCAGGCTATATCCATCACTCATGCTGCTTGTGTGCAACACTCCCCATATGCACTCACCCACATGACAGGGGACTTACACACACACCAATGTGCAGGGGACGAACACGGCCTTTGGACACTCACAGCACAGGTACACTGACCAAACACACATCCATGGGTACTGACACCTGTCACACTGGGGGGAACACAGGATCACATCAGGACTGTGGAAACAACATCCCCAGGAGGAGTATGCAGGCAGAATGTGGCATGCACCTTGCATTCATTGTCACAGTAGGCACTATGCAAGTGAGGAGTGCACACAGGAAACACAGCATGCTCTGCATGGGTGACATGAGGCCTTCCACACCCTGGAACCCACTCCAAACAACAGTGCATGTCTGTCACACATGGATACAATGGCAGAAGTCACTGGCACACAAAAGGGGCACAGTCTAAGCTAGTGGAGTCTGCACTCACCTGAACCCCTGGTCGACCATACAGGCTCTGGAACTGTGGGAGGATCACATCTATCAGGGCAAGGTTCTCCTCCTGGGTGAATGGCTGTGACCTCTCCACAGTCCTGGACATGGTGCCAGAGGAATCACTATCAGCAGCAGTGGTCATGGATGAATGGATGTGCAGGCAAGTGCTCTCTCGTGGGACCTGGCTGCCTTATATATGCCTGGCTGGCCTGTTCATGTACAGGAGTACTGATTGATTGGTCAGTCACATTTGCATCCTACGTTTCATCCAATCCCTTCAAACCTACCCCAGTGTGTGCCTTTGCATGGTTTCAGTTTTGATGATGATGTCAAGTCAACATCCACATTGCAACAATGTAGATTCTTTCAAACTGACTTCTGCTGGGCACCTGGTGCTCAAATTCAAAAATCTAACTCAGTCTCCATGGCAACCATCATGCATTTAGGCCCTTATACTTGTCCCTCATGTGTCCCCTATGTGTTTTCATACATATACACACAGGTACGGTGCGTTCCACGCCCTAGGGCACCCCACAAGCAGTGATACGGACCGTACACGCGCTTGTACGGTCCGGATCACAATATGGGCGCTGGCGTATGCGTACGCCACAGTAGTACGAACTGTACAAGCGCTTGTACGGTCCGGATCACAATATGGGCGCTGGCGTATGCGTACGCCACAGTAGTACGAACTGTACACGCGCTTGTACGGTCCGGATCACAATATGTGCGCTGGCGTATGCGTACGACACAGTAGTATGAACTGTACACGCGCTTGTACGGTCCGGATCACAATATGGGCGCTGGCGTATGCGTACGTACGTGTCCAGGAAATGTGGCACAGACCTGACTCAGAATGTGGCATATGTGTATTGGCTGTGTAACATGTGCTCAGTGCATTGACAATGTCGTTGTACAGTGCTCACTCTTCGGTGTTCCTTCCATTTCACTGCAGGGCTCCGCCTCTCCCTCGACGTATGCCAGACATGGCTGCCCTGCATGAACGGGACTGTATACGCCGCTACAGATTCAGCCAACGGTTGATTGATGAGTTGACTGGCCGGCTGGAAGCACAACTCCTCCCGCGCCACAGGTATCCCAGTGCACTGACACCCAAGTTGAAGGTGATGGCAGCCCTACATTTCCTTGCCACGGGTACGTTCCAACATACCATTGCTGATGTCGGGGGCATGTCCCAGACGATGTTCAGCCGTGTTCTGCATGATTTCTTAGAGGCCATGTTGGTTCACCTGGATGAGTACATTAAATTCCCAATTCGTGAGCAGTTGACAGATGTCAAGCGTGAGTTCTATGCCCTGGGAGGGATGCCCCATGTCATTGGGTCCATAGATGGGACACATGTTGCGTTGGTACCACCACAGGCACAGGAGGTGGTGTATAGGAATCGCAAACATTATCACTCCATTAATGCCCTTGTGGTGTGTCTGTCCAACATGGTGATTTCACATGTCTGTGTTCGCTTTCCAGGATCAGCACACGATGCCTTCATCATGAGGCGTAGCAGGCTGCCTGAAATGATGCTGCAGCTGCGGAACGAGCGAGCATGTATTGTTGGTGGGTAGACTCTGGCAGTTCAGTGTTTGGCGTCATCTTCCAATCTCACTGCCTGTGCTGACACACTTCTGTCCATGATGTTTCCTTGTAGGGGACGCTGGCTATCCCAACATGCCATGGCTGATGACGCCTGTCCGCAACCCCAGCACGGCTGCCGAGCACCGCTACAACAACGCACATGGGCGGACCAGGAGAGTCATTGAGAGGACGTTTGGACTTCTGGAGAGCCGATTCCGGTGCCTCCACAAGACCGGCGGAGCACTCCCATATGCCCCGGTGAAGGTGTGCAAGATCATCATCGTCTGCTGCATGCTGCACAACATGGCAGTGGAGGAAGCTGTTCCACTCATACTGGATCAAGATGACCAGGACCATCCACCCGTGGAGGATGAAGGCCTTGGTGATGGGGCAAGTGATGTGGAGGAGGAGGAGGCTGTGGAGGACATGCAGAGTCGGCTCATACGCAACTTCTTTGCTTAGTGGTGAGTTCCAGTGTCTGAGTGTGCACGCATTGGGCCGTGTGTGGCATGTGTTGCAATGTGTGTGTCCATCTGCATGTCTGCCAAGTGAGTCAGTGGTGTGTATTGAAGTGTCACTCGAGTGATGGGGCAATGCAAGGATGTTGTCTGAGGGTCATCATTGTCACCTGTCATGTTGACAACATGATACGTGTTGAGTACATGCTTGCGGATGTGCTCCTTTGGGCTGACTCCTTGTGTGTCTCTCTTCCACAGGTCCATGGGCATGCTGTCTGCTGGTGGCATTGTTGTGCTCCTGCTACTCCTCATGAACACAGCAACATGTGCTGATTCTGCGTCACATGCACGGGCAAGTTTTGAAATCTCCTTAGGGTAAGGGATGCCTCACGGCGTTTTGGGTGTGTGAATTGTTTGTAGTCTATGTGCACTTCTCCGGTTCATGTGTGTTCCATTTGCATACATGTGGATCCTACATGGGGAACATGACATGGGGCAGGCTTCACCTGGAGCCATGGTCAGACTTGGTGACTGTCATGTGGCAGGGGATTGGGGATTGTGATGAGGCCATCAATGTGTGTAACACTGACCTCGGAAACATACAGGTTGCACCGGGTTGACATGGTGTGTGATTGCCCCATCAGGGCCTCAATGGTGTATAGCAGCCTCTCCGTGGCAGCAGGGGGTGTTTAGCTGTTATCCGTCACTTGTGTGCCAGTTCAATGGAATACCAGCATCTGTGTTGCAATGGGGGGTGCCAGTGTTGCTCCCACATGTTCATCCACATGACCTGTGTATGTGTTGACAGAGTATCATTGTCATTCCAACACACATGACTAATAAATTTGTCCCTCTGTCTCCAAGGTGCCTCTTCCCTGTCAATGGTGGCCTGTTGCCACTGTGCGTGCGGCATGTCTGGCATAGTTTTCAGAGGTGGTGCATATGTGTCTATGTGTAGAGTGACAAGATGCTAGCGGTTTGTCAGGGAGTGGGAACTGTATTATGCACAAGATGCACAGTTCCATCCACCTCAAGGCAAGAGAGACCATCCCCCAGGGCAACTACAACATCCGTGTCGAATCCTACCCTGCAGTCTACGGACATGTGCCTTACGACTCCCATGATACTTGTCCATATCCGGAGTGCATCTGCACAGCTCTGCTACTGCATCGGGCAACCAGGCCACATCAACGTCCAAACGGGATGGGGGGAATGTTTCACAGCCAGCTGCAGGATGACCTTCTCGATCCACACCCACACTCATGATGCAGCCCACAACCCCAACACAACCATGTGGCACTGTGATCCAAAACTCCATTCTGGCATCTCCATGCATCCAACCTTGGGCTAGCCACCATTCTCAACATCCGCCTGACGCAAGCATGCAGGACATGGTAGGGACACATGTCTAGACATACCTGGGAGCGGCAAGCCAGGTCACTCCACATGATCCCTGACCTCTGCGCATGACTGTTGCTCCCCTGAATGTGTCTGTAGCCACAGTTGTGCGGGAACCACTCAGCTGGTTGGGCCCAGCACAGGTGGGTATGGTACTCCATGTCTGTATCAGATGATACATTGGGACCCATGTGTGTCCTGGGCAAGACTGCGACCCCACGGTTTGGATGGTTGGAGTTAATTCTGAGATCAGGCATGCTTTGACTTTACGACACACACATGTATTGTAATAATGCAGAATCACGGCATCATCTTGTAAGTGTGATTAATTTATTTGTGGTGGGGTACGGGTTTGTGGGGATGACAAGAGGTGCACAGCGGGAGTGTAGAATCCAAAGTTCACTGGGGGAGTTGGTATCCTTGCCGTAGCAAAATGTCAGAGTCCATGCCACAGTCTTCGTCAACATAGGTCAGACAGTGACCAGCAAGTCCATGTGGCAGAGAATGTCATGTGCTGCTATTGGGTCAGAGGGCCAGGTGCCAGGCCAGGTGACCTGGGAGATGGTGATGTTCTGCTGACTCTCACAGTCTTTTTCGTGGACGACCCACCTTCCTGCGGGGACCCTCGGAAGCAGTCCGTGACGATGTCTGTGACGCTCTGTCGGATGAATCCTCCTCCTCCTGATCCCTCCCTGTGTCTGGTAATGGCCGTCGCCTGGTGCCACTGGGAGGGTTGCCCATGTTGTCGGCAATCCGACGGAGTACACCGGTCATTTGGGTTTGCACCGCCACGAGCTCAGCCTGTCTATCCTCCATCCTTCCTTGGTGTTGCAGTTGACAGGCATGTTGCTGGGCCTGCAGGGTCTTCATCTCCTGGAGGGTCCCCTTGATGTCATTGAGGGTGGACGCAATCTGGTCCATGCCCCTGGTGTCACGCCGGTATGTATCCAGGATGTTGCTGACCTGGGACACTACCGGGTCCTGAGCTGCCTGGTCAGGTTCGCGCCTCCGCCGTCCTCCACTCCCGCCACCCCTGCCCACGTGCACCTGGCCTGCCGTTGTGGGTGCATCGGGTCTCCGGGACCCCTGAGGGATGGCATCTGCGTTGCCGCCTGCCTCCTCCTGGGTGCCCGGAGGACCGTGTCCCTCCTGGGCAGACTGGCTGGGTGGTCGTGTGCGGGCAGGGCTCCTGGACGTCTCCTGGGATGTGGCAGGAATGGGGGTGGTGGTTGGCACAGTTGTACCTGACGCAGGTGCTGCAGGTGGTTGGACACCAGAGGGGCCAGGTTGGTCTGGGTCATCCACGGAGTGGTGAGAGTCATCACTGGCGGTGGGGTCCTCATCCCGCTGAGCCTGGTCCTGTGAGACTTCCCCCCCAGTGTTGGGGGGTGTTCGTCGACGTTGACCTGTGTGTGAGAGAGACAATGTTAACAGTGTCACATGTGGCATCCATGTTTCATGCATTTCTGATTTGGCACTCTTCCTCTGGGTAGTTGGATCTGTCTTGCATTCCTCTCACAGTGCACTTGTGCATGGGTATGTCCCTTGGCCACAGCTGTCAGGGCTTTACGCATATGTGAGACACAATCTTAGTTGATGCATCTATTTGGGTACACAGTCAGCAGTGTGGTGTGCGGGCGTAGCGAGCCATGCAGAGGCGCCTTACGTGTTGCACTGTACGTGGCCAAATGGTGTTTTGCCAAGGCAATTTGATGTTGCAGGTAGGGGACTGAAGCATTTGTGACAGGGTTCTTACCGACACAGTGGGTGGGTATACTGGGTGTGTGGTTAGGTCTGTGCCTGCAGCACGGATGGACTCGTGCACAGATTGACACATGGACCGGTCTTCATCTACGGAAGGGGGGGTTTGAGGCACTGCCAGACCTGGTCTGCATGCACACAGTCCACCGGCTGACGAGTGGACATGGCCACACCACCCAAGGGTGATTTAGTCTCCCTGTGTCTCCCTTCCTCCCTCCCTCTGTCACCCTCCTCCCTCTGTCGGTCTCCCTCTGTCACCCTACTCTCTCCCTCTGTCTGTCTCCCTGTGTCCCCCTCTGTCTCCTTCCCTCTCATTCCCCCTCTCCCTCCCTCTCTTTGTCACTCTCTGTCACCTCAGGCCAGCTTCCTGGGCACACACAGTTAGCCGGTCTTTGAATGGCCATTGGCTTGTTCATGTGAGTTAGTCCCTGTTCTCCGGGCACCCATTGGGCAGTGTGTCTGAGTGTAGGCTGCTGCTGTGGCGGTGTGTGCTGAGACTCTATCAGAGCGATGCATCTTCATTGTCTGCTGTAATGTGCAAATTGTGCCTTCAGACCCATGTCATCCTGCATGGCAGCCACCATTTGCAGGCAAGACAGTACTGTGTGGGTACACACAGTTTGTATGGCTGTGCCCTGGGCCATATGGGCTGAGGGCATTGTTGTGTGCTTGTGAGTTGCTCAATGTTAGTTTTGATGCCCCCACTCCCAGCATCGACCACATCCTGTGTTGTGTTGGTGTTTTGTGTGGCCTGTGACTTGGCATGGCCCTGATTGATGCATGGGGCATGGAGGCGCTAGTGGCATGTGTGTGTTTGTGGAGTGTTGTTGTGTCCGGTGGTGGCTTGGGGGGGGTGGCATGCATGATTGATTGTGTATGGCATCCCCCCCATGTGAGGTGAGTTGTTTGTGTACTCACCAGGGTCTGGGAGTCCTGGCAGTCCGTGTAGTCCCTCCACCGCCAGCGTGGACATCACCTTCTCCTCCCAGGGATGGTATTGTACCGGTCTGGGGGGCGGCCCTCCTCCAGTGATGTTCCCCTGGTTGTGATTGTCAGTCATCTTCCTCTTGACCGTCCTCCGCAGATCGTACCACCTGGATTGGCACTCGTGCCTGGTCCTTCTGGTGGTCCCAACAGCATTCACAGAATCGACAATCCTCTGCCACATGGCCGTTTTTTCGGATATGCTGGTCTGTCTGACCAATGTCCCAAAGAGCTGTGGCTCGACTCTGAGGATTTCGTCGACAAGGATCTCCAGCTCCTCCTTTGTGAACTTTGGATTCTTGGTGGTGGACATGGCGTGGGGTGTGGGTGTGGATGGTTGTGGGGGTGTGGGTGTGGATGGTTGTGGGGGTGTGGGTGTGGATGGTTGTGGGTGTGTGGGTGTGGTAGTGGAGGTGTGTGTGTGAATGTGATGAGGGGGTGTTTGTGTAGGTGGTTGTGTGAAGGTATGCAAGTGTGAGCTTCAAGTATGGTGGTGTGGGTCGTCTGTGGGCTCTGGCAGCAGTGGGTCTGTTGCAAAGGCTCATGGTTTGTGTGTGTGGTCCATTTTTATTGGTCCATTTGTGGGTGTGGCTGTGTTTGAAATTTGTGTGGGTGTGTTATGAGGAGTGATTGAGTTGTGGGCCTCTGTTTGGCAGTTTGGCAGTTGCAGGTCAGTGTCTGTGATGTTTGTGCGGTTGTTGGGCATGTTTGGTGGTGTGGGGAAACTCTAATTGACTCTCCTTGTGTAAATATGGTTTGTCCTGGTTCAGTACGTGTGTTTTTGGCGTCAGTACGGTCCGTACATGCACTGGTGGGGGTACGGTCCGTACATTCCCTGGTGGGGTGTGGGTACGGCCGTACATACACGGGTGGTGGTTTGGTGCGTACATACAGTGCTGGGGTGGGGGTTTGGTGCGTACATACACGGGTGGGGGTTCGGTGCGTACATACACGGGTGGTGGTTTGGTGCGTACATACAGTGCTGGGGTGGGGGTTTGGTGCGTACATACACGGGTGGGGGTTCGGTGCGTACATACACGGGTGGTGGTTTGGTGCGTAACTACAGTGCTGGGGTGGGGGTTCGGTGCGTACATACACGGGTGGGGGTTCGGTGCGTACATACAGTGCTGGGGTGGGGGTTCGGTGCGTACATACACGGGTGGGGGTTCGGTGCGTACATACACGGCTGGGGTGGGGGTTCGGTGCGTACATACACGGGTGGGGGTTCGGTGCGTACATACACGGCTGGGGGGGTGTTCGGTGCGTACATACACTGCTGGGGTGGGGGTTTGGTGCGTACATACACGGGTGGGGGTTCGGTGCGTACATACACGGCTGGGGGGGTGTTCGGTGCGTACATACAGTGCTGGGGTGGGGGTTTGGTGCGTACATACACGGGTGGGGGTTCGGTGCATACATACACGGGTGGCGGTTTGGTGTACATACAGTGCTGGGGTGGGGGTTTGGTGCGTATATACACGGGTGGGGGTTCGGTGCGTACATACAGTGCTGGGGTGGGGGTTCGGTGCGTACATACACGGGTGGGGGTTCGGTGCGTACATACACGGCTGGGGTGGGGGTTCGGTGCGTACATACACGGGTGGGGGTTCGGTGCGTACATACACGGCTGGGGGGGGTTCGGTGCGTACATACACGGCTGGGGGGGGTTCGGTCCGTTCATACACGGGTGGGGGTTTGGTGCGTACATACACGGGTGGGGGTTCGGGGGCGTACATACACGGGTGGGGGTTTGGTGCGTACATACACGGGTGGGGGTTTGGGGCGTACATACGCGGGCGGGGGGGTGGTGGGGTGTTCGGCGCGTATGCGGGCACATGTCTCCATGGTTGCTATGGGAGTTCGGTTCGGACGGTGTTTTTTGGGTACGGTTGTGAAATGGGGAGGACGGGAGGGATCGTACTTGCGCTGTCGGACTTTATTTTTCCGCACGGTGGGTTTTTCGACCGGGGACGTGTCGGTGACTTTTCCCGACCCGAGGACGTGTGGGGAAATCTTCCCAATGCGATTCGTATGGACTTTTTTCCGTTCGAATCGTACTTGGCAGTTTGTACGCTACTTTGACGATTCGGACGGAAAAAAATCCGGATACGAGTCGGACGGGGAATTTTTTTACCGGATCGGAATTGGCACCATATTCTCTACCACTGATCACGTTAAGCGGCGAGACGAGCCCAACTTAATTAAGGCCCGCAACAACAGTGTTGCAGGCCACTTGGTGCCTGCAGGAAGGCAAACAGTGCCCATAGCACAGACACCGGCCACCCAGATGTACAGATTGCAACCACTTCCCAAGCAAAAAAAGAAGAGATCCTTACTGAGGTCAAGCTCTCAAGAAGATAATAAAGAAGCTGAAGGAAGATGGGGCACCGTGCTCAAATCACCTACCAAATGCTCTTTTTAAGTACGACATAAGCTTTTGGGACAGATATTTAAATCTGCTTTTTAACCAAAGTTACCATTTCAAAATGACTCGACCCTCATGGAAAGAGACTATCTTTTATTCCATATACCTGAACGGCTGCCAATTACCCCCCTCAAATTATAGGTTAATTTCCCTAATTAACGTTGAAGTCAAAACATATGCTTCCTGTTTACGCCAAGATCTTCAATCCTGGACCAATAAGAAATTTAAACCAAAAAAAACCACAATTAGGATTCAGGGTAGGCATGGGGACAATCACAAAGCTGTCAGCACTAAGCATACTAGCTGAAAAGGCGATGCAACAAAAAAGTCACTTATTCACATGTTTCACTCACCTCAAATTCGCCCTTGATAGAGTCCCTCGGAGCTGCCTTTGGGCAAAACTGGCAGAATGGTGTCTCGTGGGAAACTGCTTCATTCAATCATTGCTCTGTACAGTGACACATGGGCTCAGGGCAAAGTTGGAAATGGTAGAAGTGTAGCATCCAAAGTTCAAACGTACAATGGTTTGAAACAGGGCGCATTTTAGCTCCCACCCTATTTAATCTCTATATGGCCGATCTAGATGATAGCTTGACACAAGTTGAGTTTTATTTCTCAAGACTGTCAACAAAACAAAGTGGGTACCTACAATATGCAGCTGACATAGTCTTTCTGAGCAAGACTCCTATTGGGCTACAAAGGTCAATCAAGGCATTGGTAGGATACATAGAGCATTCGGCCTCTCTGGTGGGAACCCGATGATGAAGCATGTCACCAACTAGGTTGGTGAGTGAGGGTTCTTTTAACACATTATTTTGGTTTTTGCCCACGCTGTTACTCTTAGTTTGCTCCTTCCCCTGTTCACTCTTTTGTTGTTGATTTACTATAAACCAGGGGGATCAAGAGTGATTTTCCCTCACCCTCTCTTTGTTATTAGGATACATAGAGCACCAAGGCTTAGAAATGAACCTAAAGAAAACAAAAGTAGTCCTTCTTGTTGACTCAAAGTATAAGACAGTCAATTGGTTCGCACAGGGCAATCACAGATCTAGTATCCTCCTACAAGTACTTCAGCAAATACATGGAGCCTTACTACAGGCTAAAGCGCAGTTGTTGCAAAAGAAACTAAGCTGCCCTTCATATCAGCTCCTGCTAACAGTTATGGCAGCCCAGCTCATTACCTCAGAAGCATACAGTTTGGGAAATCATGCATGGAAAGGAGGCAGCCATGTTGAGCTCATTACAAACAAATGTCTATAAAACCATTTCCCTCCTGCCCAAGTCAAGCTCTCCAGCTCAAGTTCAACTGGAATTCTGTCTAAAAAATCAAGAAATTCAATGAATGAATGCCTTTGTCAAGCTTTGTTGGGCATTTAATCATGCAGTGAGCAGGTCCCTGCACAACATATGGTGGCAGGAAATAGACGCACAGATGGGATTTTTTTTTTAAATCATGGGGAGGCTACTTGATGTCTGTAATAGAACCTCTGGGTATCAAATAAGCATGGGCCATCCCAATGGAAAGAGCGACCTTCTCCCGGCTAAGCAACACCTTGGCAAAAACCCTGGCACAAATGCAGGATAAAAAAGCGTAATTCACAAAGAAAAGCCATGCTTGGACAGTTATCAATACATACCAGAATCTGAAGCCTTAAGCATGCTTAAGCTGCCGCTAATGTTGATATAAAATAGATACGCACATCACTTATCCAGCAGTCCTAGAACAAAGTAGGAAGTTACACAGAAAACTACTCCTGCAACTGATAATACGCACCTGCAGGCAACCTGTTATTGCCTGGCTGAGTGGAGCCTCAATCGTCCTAGCCTGCCAGGAAACAACATTCTTGAGCCTGGTGAGGAAACAACTTGGCAATTCATATAACTAAGGAACTTTGTGCAAACTTCTTTTTAATAAAATCTTTTTCTAATTGACACACTCACACTTTACAGCCAGGGCCGGACTGGGAACCGAAACTGGCCCTGGCAAACTGCTCGGCCAGACCCCCGGCAGTGGGGGGGTGTATGTGGTGGGTGTGCGACCTAGCTGTTTGCCTGGCAGGTTTCAGACGATTTTGTTACAGGGAGGCGATGAAAAATAGCCCCCGGTAACATAAACGGCTCCCCAGGGGCCCAAAACTGGCCCCCACCCTGCCGTCCCACCGGGGCAACCCCGGTGCCCGCTACGGCCAGTCCGGCCCTGTTTACAGCACTCAAATAAACCAGGCGGTCACAGAAGGCACCAGGCAGCAAACTTTGCCAAAGCACCTTAACATCAAAAAACAGTAACAGACTCCATGAATATGCAACTCTTGAAGTCAGAGCAGATCTCAGGGATGGCGCTGGGCATGGGCAGTGTGGGCTGCTACCCAGGGCCCCGCAGTGAGCCCTCCAACTTGGGGTCCCTTACCAATGCAACACAGTCAGGCCACAGCTTGAAAGGTGCCATCTTGCAAGTGCACCACCTTAGGGGAACCCCGCCCCTGGCCTCACTGCTATGGTGTAGAGAGGTGAACCTGGGGGTGGGGAGCTGTCCCAGTTGCAAGAAGGCACATTCATCAGTTTTATGCTACAGTTAGGCCTCCTCCCCCCACCCACACAGAGGCACAGCAGGAGGACTATTGCCTGCCTCTTTCACTCTCTTACAGTCTTAACCCTCTCTGGAGATAAGCAACCCTCACACCTTCAGCCCTTTATGAGCTGTTAAGAGAGGTGCTTGTGGGTGACTGAGAGGGAGGGGCTGCAGTGTCAGGAGCAGGGGGGCATCTACTGAGATGCAGACAGCCCTGAATGGGTCAAGTCTATGTAAATTAGAGGGGCCGCGCACATTCCCCTTCTGCCGGGGGCCCCAAAAATCCTAGAACCGGCCCTGGCAGACCTTATAGTGCGTGGGCTGGTATTTTAACCCATTTTGTGGCTAGGACGGCCGGGAGCCATCTGAGGTCACGGTGGGCGTGTGCGTGGGACGGCTCCCAGCTGTCGTCATTAGAGAATACCGGATGCACTGGAAGCCATGTGCTTCCAGTGCATCCGGAGAAGAGGAGGTAAGTTTCTCCTCGGGGAGGGTGGGGGGAGGGTTTAAAAAGGCATCAGAGGAAAGGAAAGGGTTTTCCTTTCCTCTAATGTCTTTTTAAGCATTCCTGGTGCACAATCGCGCGTGGGGTGCGATCGTGCACCAGGAATGTCCTTTTTTTATGGCCTGTGTTTTGGGGAGCAGCCCCTTGGGTACGGGTCGCTCCCCTTGGGGGTGCAATTTTTGGAGATGGGTGATCGTTAAAAAAATTGAGAAAAATGAAGGCCACTAGGCCACCAGGGATTTTTTGTTTTCGTTTATGGTCCTTTATGTCGGGGAGCGGCCCCTTGGGCAAGGGTCACTCCCCTTGAGGGTTCAAAAATTAGAATCTGAGCCCACTAGGCCACCAGGTATTTTTTTTTTAGGGCCTTTGTGTCGGGGAGCGTCCCCTTGGAGTAATTTTTTAAGATGGGTCAGACCCCCTTGAGAAGGGGCAGATCGCTTTTAATTGAAAAAGCCGCAAGGCCACCGGGGATTATTTTGTTTTTTAAAATATGTTTTTGTGGAGCGGCCCCATAGGCAATCAGTCATTTTGGCCGTTTCTGCCCCCTTTGGGGCAGATTGGCCTTGTTATTCTAGACCTATCTGCCCCAAGGGGGGCAGAAGCCATTAAGGACACCAGGGATTGTTTGTGTTGTTGGGGAGCAGCCCCTTGGCAAGGGACGCTCCCCTTTGGGAATTATATATTTTGGCCATTTCTGCCCCTCTTAGGGGCAGATTGGCCTTGTTATTCTAGGCCCATCTACCCCCAAGGGGCAGAAGCCATTAGACACCAGGGATGGGTTTTAATGTTGTTGGGTAGCAGCCGCTTGGGCAGGAGTCCCTCCCCTTAGGGGGGGGCAATATGTTATTGGGGAGCAGTCCCTTAGGCAAGGGTCGTGCCCCTTTGGGGAGCATTTTTTTTGGTCGTTTCTGGCCCCCTGGGAGTGCAGATCGGCCCAAATAAACAATTATTTGTATTGTATGCCCATTAGGCCACCAGATTATTTTAGTGTTGTTGGGAGCAGCCCCTAGGGCAAGGGTCACTCCCCTTTATAGGGTGATTTTTGTGGCCATTTTTGCCCCCTTTGGTGGCAGATCGGCCATTTGTTTTCAGGCCCATCTGTCCCCTAGGGGACAGGAGCCACTAGACACCAGGGCTTTTAAAATGTTGGTGAGTGACCCCTTGGGCAAGGGTCGCTCCATCTTTATGAGGGTGAATATTTGGGCTGTTTCTGCTCCTTGGGAAGGAAGATCGGCCTTATGCTTTTTAGGCCCACCTTTGCTTGGCTGGTGGATAGTGTGTGGATTAGTGCATTATTTGCATATGTGATTGTAACGTTTTATTTCTCCTTTTTATTATAGTGCAAAGCTTTTGATTCTTGTTTGCAGTTTCGGCAGTGGTTGATCTGCAGTTTTGTGTAGTCGCATTTTTTTGGTAATAAAAACATTTTTGTTGTGTTTACTCCAAATGAGTATTAATGTAATGCACAAATGATTTTTTGTATAAGGGGTATCATAATAGCAGCATATTTAGTTAGTGTTTTGAGCATGAAATTCTTTGCAATGTGCTTTGCATTGTCTTATGTGTAATTTTCTTTTCTTTTTCATTTTTAGTGGGATACTGTTGGTCCTTTCTGTGTCTGTGCAGAGTAGGTGGTGGTGAGTCTAGCTGCTTCTGGCAAGCGAGTGGTATAGTGTTGGAGAATATAGGTCTTTGTGATAAAGCCACAATTTGTTTATTACTTCTTTTACAAAGGGTTTATTGTTGTTGACTTTTTTTGACAAGTTGCCTTTATTAGTAAGCATTATGGCTAGCCGTAGAATTACTGCTCAGCAGGTGGTTGGTATGCTTTTTGAATCTTCCTCTGAGCAGGATTATGAGACTGACAGTGCGTCTGAGGGAGAGGAGGGAGCACAAGATTCTGGCAGTGAGTTTTATGTCCACGAGGAATCATCTGAAGATGAGGCTACTCTCAGTGCTGATGAAGCTACTCTCAGTGAGGATGAAGTGCCTGTTTTAGAGGAGGACACTGATGTGCCGATGGTACAGCAAGAGACATCGGTATTGCAGCCTGAGGCTGCAAGGCTTCCTACTGGAAGTGCTGGTCTCTGGTTTGATCCGAACATCATGCAGCCCGTGTTGCCTGCCTTTAGTGGGGATGCAGGGTGTTTGAGTGAATTGTGAATTTTTTTTTGCCCATACAGTTTTTTCAGTTGTTTATGGATGATGTATTTTTGGCTGAGATTGTTGAACAGACTAATTTGTATGCTGAACAGTTTTTGAGGGACAACAGTGCTAAACTTAGGCCCCGCTCTAGAGCTACCCAGTGGGCTCCCACAAATCTGGATGAGATGAAAAAGTTTTTTGATTTGACTTTTTGATGGGTTTGATAAGGAAGCCGTCCATGGCTTCATATTGGTCTACCAGCCCCTTGATGGCAACAGCCATATTTCCTGCAATTATGAGTCGGGATCAGTATTTACTTTTGCTTCGAATGTTGCATTTTGTTGATAATGTTTTGGCGTTGTCACAAGATCACCCTGACTGTGACCATCTATTTAAGATTCGGCCTGTTCTTGATCACTTTGCAGATCGATGTTCAGAGATCTATACTCCAGGGAAGGAAATAGCTGTTGATAAATCTTTGTTCCTGTTCAAGGGCCATTTGGTTTTTAGGCAGTACATTCCTAGCAAGAGGGCACATTATGGAATTTAGATGTACATGTTGTCTGTGAGAAAGACAGGATATGTCTATAATTTCTGGGGGTACACTGGTAGGGATTCCACTATTGACCTCCCGATTGTCCGTCATTTTTGGGGTTTCAGAGAAAATTGGGCAGGATCTTGCTAGAGGACTGTTTAACAGAGACCACTATTTGTACCTTGATAACTTCTACACTGCTATGCAATTGTTTAAGGAATTGTTCAAAGTGGACACTTTTGCTTGTGGCACAAATTCTCTCTAACCCTAAAGGTTACCCAAAAGAGCTTGTTTGCAAAAAGCTTCAGAGGGGACAGTGCAGTGCCTTGCACAGTGAGGAACTGCTAGCTGTGAAATTTGTGGACAGGAGGGATGTGCACATGCTGACTACCATTCATGATGAGAGTACTTCACCTGTTACTGTTTGGGGTCAGGTTGCTGAAGTACGCAAACCTGTGTGCATTGTAGACTACAATTAAGCACATGGGTGGTGTCGATAGAGTAGATCAGAGGTTGGAACCTTACACTTCTGTTCGTAAGGCTTATATTTGGTATAAGAAGGTGGCCATCCATCACTTCAATTTAGCAACTTTCAATGCTTTTGTTGTGTTCAAGGAGTGTTCTCCTGCTTCAAAGATGACTTTTGTTCAGTTTCAGGAGTTTGTGATAGGCAGCCTTGTTGTTGTGGAACAGGCAAGTGTTCCTAGAGTTGGAGTGCTGGAGAATGTGGCTAGATTGAAAGATCGCCACTTTCTTGATTTAATTCCTCCCATGCCCCCAAAAAAATCCCAGTAAGAGATGTAGCGTCTGCTTGCGAAGAGGTATGCGGAAGGAGAACCGTACGCAATGTGCTGATTGTCCTTCTAATCCTGGGCTGTGTGTGCCCACATGTTTCAGATTGTATCACACTCAAAAGAGTTTTTGGGAGCAACCGTGAGTGTAATAGTGTACTGCCTGGTCTGTATGGTTTTATATAGTCGTTGTTCAGTTTCACGTTTGGCAATAGAGTGATGTCTTTAGTTACTGCTGTTGTTTTTGCAGTTATAGTTCTGTATATAGTTGCAATTGGTTTGTGTTTTCTTTCTTGTTAAAAAAAAATTATGACGGTGTGCATGGACTGGCGTTGGGTGGCAGTGTGTGTGGACTGGCGCTTTGCTGGGGGTGTGCATGGACTGACGCTTGGCAAGCAGTGTGTGTGGGCTGGTGCTTGTCTGGCAGTGTGCGTGGGCTGGTGCTTGGCTGGCAGTGTGGGTGCGATGGTGCTTGGCTGGCGGTGTGTGTGGGCTGGCATTTGGCTGGCAGTGTGTGAGTAGTGACTTGCTGCTGGTCATTACATACACTGCTAGTCAAATGCCGCTGCAGACACTATGTCAACCACCAGCCGGTGTGATTGCTGTGTCAGTCATGTGGGCGTATGAAAGTGATGGGCCCTTGAATGGCACTGTCTGTTGATGTGAATGTTGTAATGTGCTGGGCCGGCGGCTGGAGGTGTGAATGGTTTTGTGTCTCACCCATGAAAGGTGTGTGAATGGCCTGTAAAGAGGTTGGTGCCTTGCCATGGCTTTACAGCTCATGAGCTTTGAGTCATTGGTTCAGGTTTTTAACATTTTAAATATTAATAGTACATTTACCTTTTGTGAAATCTCTTGTTAATGGAATTTTAGGCTCAGAACCTTCACTCACCCTCGTGCCAAATCCAACCAGTATGTGTGAGTACTTAAGGAATTGTTCATTTTGAAGGAATATTTGTCTTTTCTGTCTCTCTCTGCCAGGGTGTACATTGTCTCCACATTGTCTGTGAATGTAAGTGGTGTAATGTGCTGGGGCAGCAGTTGGTAGTGTGAAAGTGTATGTCAAGTATGAAAGGTGTGTGAATGGCCTCTACAGAGGTTGCTGCCTTGCCGTGGCTTTACAGCTCACAAGCTGTGAGTCATTGGTTCAGGTTTTTAACCTTTTAAATATTAGCAGTGCATTTCCTTTTTGTGAAATCTCCTGTTAGTAGAATTTTAGGCTCGGAACCTTCACTCACCCTCGTGCCAAATCCAACCAGTTTGTGTGTGTACTTGAGGAACAGGTGGATAGGCAGTCATCTTTGTCTCATTTGTCTTTCTGTGCTAAGGAGTAGTCTGTCTCTAGGGAAAATTTACCAACTTTAGATATTTTGGTAAAGTACCAAAAGATGGGGTGTGCTGGGTGGTGTGCCTCTCATAGATCACAACATGTTTTTTTACTCATGCCATGCAAACCTCAAAATGTGACTATAGTCACTCATTTTCCTTGCATTACTGTGTCATAATATTCTGTTGTCAGAAAAAAACACAATTTTCCTACCACCCTGCATTCCCCCAGGTCTCCCGATAAAAATGGTATCTCACTCACGTGGGTGGGTCAAGTACCCTCGACAGGCAAGGACCCAAAACCTATTGAGCCGACATCAAAATTACCTATCGCAAAACAACCTGGTTTTGCAAGGGGGGTCCCATGAGTTTTTGGCCTCAGGCTTGGCGGCCATCTAGGGAAACCTACCACAACAACACATTTCTGAAACCTAGACACCCAGGGGAGTTTAGCGAGGAATGGCTTGCGCGTTTCCCATAACATTTTCCTACCCGGAATCCCCTGCAAACCTCATAATTTAGCTGAAAAATGCACTTTTTTCCTGAAATTTCTGTGTGGTAAAGTTCTGTAATCTGCGTGGATCCACAAATTTTCTCCCACCCAGTGTTCCCCCAGGTCTCCTGATAAAAATGGTACCTCAATCACGTGGGTGGGTCAAGTACCCGCGACAGGCAATGACCCAAAACCTATTGAGGCGACATCAAAATTACCTATTTCAAAACAACCTGGTTTGGCAAGGGGGTCCCATGAGTTTTTGGTCCCGGGCTCGGTGGCCGTCTAGGGAAACCTACCAAAACCACACATTTCTGAAAACTAGATACCTGGGGGAGTCCAGCGAGGTATGGCTTGTGTGGGTCTCCCAACCCTTTCCTACCCAGAATCCACTGCAAACCTTAAATTTAGCTGAAAAAATCAATGCAGAATTGGCTAAAAATGATTTTAAAAGAAATATAGCGCTTAAAATTCTCTGTGCTTCACACTTAATCCCTATGTTTGGGCTCTTCCCACTCACAGGCCCTTGCCCCACCCACACAAGTGAGGTATCATTTTACTAGGGTGACTGAGGGGAATGCTGTGCGGTAGGACATTTGTGCCGGCATGGTGATTCCACCCAAAAATATGTGGAAAATTTGATTTTTTCAGCTAAATTTGAGGTTTGCTGGGCATTCTGGGCAGGAAAAACGTTGGGGGATCCACGCAAGCCATACCTCATTGGACTCCCTAGTGTGTCTAGATTTCAGAAATGTGTGGGTTTGGTAGGTTTCCCTAGACGGCGGCGAGACCGGGAACAAAACCCCAGGTGCCCCACCAAAACCAGGTAGTTTTGTTATAGGTAATTTTGAAGTCTCCACAGTGCGATTTGGGCCATTTCCTGTTGCAGCCACTATGCCTACCCAAACAAGTGAGGAACCATTATTATTGGGAGATGTGGATCCACGCAGATTCCAGAACTTTCCCACACAGAAAGTTATTTTTTCAGCAAAATTGGAAGTTTGCAGTGGATTCTGGGTAGAAAAATGTTGGGGGTCCCACGCAAGCCATACTTCGCTGGACTCCCCCGGGTGTCTAGTTTTTAGAAAGTTATGGGTTAGTAGGTTTCCCTAGATGGCCATCGAGCCCGGGGCCAAAAACTCATGGGACCCCCCTTGCAGAACCAGGTTGTTTTGCGATAGGTCAGTTTGATGTCGCCTGAATAGGTTTTGGGCCCATGCCTGTCGTGGGTAATTGACCCACCCATGCGAGTGAGGTTCCATTTTTATCGGGAACGCTGGGTGAGAGGAAATTTGTGGATCCACACAGATTCCAGAACTTTCCCACACAGAAATTTGAGAAAAAAGTGGATTTTTCAGCTAAATGTGAGGTTTGCAGGGGATTCTGGGTAGGGAAATGTTGGGGGACCCATGCAAGACCTCGCTGGACTCCCTCGGATGTGCACTTTTCAGAAATGTGTGAGTTTGGTAGGTTTCCCTAGATGGCCGCCGAGCCCGGGGCCAAAAACTCATGAGACCCCCCTTGCAAAACCAGGTTGTTTTCTGATAGATAATTTTGATGTCGCCTCAATAGGTTTTGAGCCCTTGCCTGTCGCGGGTACTTGACCCACCCACACAAGTGAGGTACCATTCTTCTTGTAAGACTTTGGGAAATGCGGGGTTTGTGGAATTTTGTGGATCCACACATATTGCAGAACTTTACACCACTAAAATGTGAGGAAAATGTGTTTTTTTTTAAAAATAAATTTTTAGGTTTGCAAGGGATTCTAGGTAACACAACCTGGTGAGAGCCAGTCTAGTCACCCCATCCTGGATTTCCCTGGT
Source organism: Triturus cristatus (assembly GCF_964204655.1). Lineage (NCBI taxonomy): Eukaryota > Metazoa > Chordata > Amphibia > Caudata > Salamandridae > Triturus > Triturus cristatus. The sequence continues at coordinate 1,367,752,243 of NC_140590.1, forward strand.
TGTCTAGTTTTCAAAAATGTATAGGTTTGCTAGGTTTCCCTGGGTGCCGGCAGAGCTAGGGTTCAAAATCTACTGCTTGGCACTTTGCAAAAAAAGGGTCAGTTTTCACTGTGAAAATCTGATGTGTCCATGTTGCGTTTTGGCCGTTTCCTGTCACGAGCACTAGGCCTACCCACACAAGTGAGGTACCATTTTTCTCGGAAGACTTTGGGGAACGCGGGGTGGGTAGAATTTTGTGGATCCATGCAGATTCCAGAACTTTCCACCACAGAAATGTGAGAAAAATGTGTTTTTGGGACAAATGTTTAGGTTTGCAAGGGATTCTGGGCAACAGATCCTGGTGGGAGCCAGTCAAGGTACCCCATCCTCGATTCACCTGGGTGCCTTGTTTTAAAAAAATGTATAGGTTTGCTAGGTTTCCCTAGGTGGCGGCAGAGCTAGGGTTCCAAATCTACAGCTAGGCACTTTGCAAAAAAAGGGTCAGTTTTCACTGTAAAAATAAAGTGTGCCCACGTTGCTTTTTGGGCCATTTTCTGTCGCGGGCACTTGACCTACCCACACAAGTGAGGTACCATTTTGATCGGAAGACTTAGGGTAACACAGAATTGTAAAGCAACTATTATAACCTATTGACTTTCGATGCATTTCTGCCTTCCAAATGAAAGACAATGTGTACAAAAGAAGTCATTTTGAAAAATGACATAATTCTCATGCTAGTATGGGTACTCACAATTTCAGAAATGTGCAAATATCTACTGTTTCTAAACTCTATATTTTGTCCCAATTTCAGAAATACATAGGTGTCTTTCATACCGATTTTTCGATGTATATATTTTCCCAAATTAATTGCAATATACCCAGTACATAATGAAAAACCATTGCAAGACGCTGCTCAGTTATTGGCTCGGTGTTCGTCGGGTTCTTGGTGAACCTAGAATTCCTATATATCCACACAACCAGGAAGATCCAGCGGATATAATGGTATATTGTTTTCAAACAAATGTCACAATTAGAAGAAGTTACAGGTAAAAACTTTGGCCACAAATGGCTTTTTTTTCAACTAATTTTCAATTTTTCCAATAATTAACTGTTAGTTTCTATAAAGAAACCTTGGAGGATCTACACAAATGACCCCTTGCTGAATTCAGAATTCTGTCTACTTTTCTATAATGGATAGCTTTCCAAGATCCAGTATTGCTTTCATACCCATTTCTACCATTAACTGGAAGAAGGTTGAAAGCACCAAAAATAGCAAAAATAGGTTATATCCCAGTAAAATGCCAAAACTGTGCAAAAAATGTTGGTTTTCTGACAAAAGTCTGTCATTCCCTAAAAGCTTGGAAAATGGTAATTTCAGCCCCATGAGGACTTTGTTGATACCATTTGCAGGGAAAAAAACAGACGCTTTCACTTACAGCACTTTTTCCCATTTTGGCCCCAAAAAACAAAATGTAACTGTATTTTGGCTAATTTCTAGGTCCCCACAGGGGAATCTACAAACCATGGGTACCTTAAGGATCCCCATGATGTTGGAAGAAGAGGACGCAAATTTCGCATGGATACCTTATGTGGTCAAAAAGTTACAGCGGCATAAGGGCGAAGTACCCCAAATAGCCAAAAAAAGGCTTAGTACGGGGGGGGGGGGGGGGGGGGGGAATGCCTAGCAGCAAAGGGATTAATAATGTAAGAATTAAGGTTTTTGCACCCTGTTGACATTGGGCGATTGTATCGTTTTTAATGTTTTTAGTTTAAAAGGTAGTGGATATATAGGCTTTTAAAGGGTTATCATCAGAATAGTTTGTATATTTTGTCGAATGAATTTTCACCACATCTGATATTTTTGCTTTTTTCTTGTCACAGTTTTTATTAACAATACAGTAAACTTAACTTACTTACTTATTGTATTGTGGACAGGGCACGTTATTGTAAATTGTAGTCTCACTTTTTTAAGGGAAATCGGAAGTAAAAAAACCAGAAAATGAGAAAACGAATAGAAGGTGAAAGAGAAAGAGTAATGGAAATGTAATGAGAAGGGAATAACATTATTGGAATACATCACTAAAGCGAATCTAAGTTGAAGAAATTAGAGGTTATTTTTTGTTATTTTTAGAAACTTTTGACCTGTTGTCAGTAGGAGAAAACGTACCACCCAGACAGAGATTGAATGGGAATATTGCATTATTCAAATAGGAAACATATATTACAACAACAAAAATTCGTTTTCTTCTGGACAGTTTAAGGAAGTGTTTGATTTGAATCCTACAGTTTTAGGGTGCGGCTAGGACAATTTCGAACCAATATCTCCAGTTAACCAAAATTCCATTGGAGTATTCAACTTAAATTGTTCTGCCTCATTGATACTAATGACAGTCAGTTGATGCATGATGGCTAAAGTAAAGGATATTAAGAATTTATACATGTTTGACCCTAGCTTCTGAAGAACAGATAAAGCATCAGGAGTGATTCTGAAAAGGCACCCCAATGCGTTTTTAAGGGACCACTGCTTTCCAACAGGATGTATAGCAAGATATCCCATCTAGGGATAGGAAGGCGTGATACAGGAGAAGTTCTAACAAGGCAAGGCAGTATTGACAAGGACAATGACCTTACTGTTTATTATCCTTGTCTCCACTGCTAGGGCTTCTAAGTAAACCACACTGGGGATCTGCTGATAAACTAAATCGGCAGCGGCAAATTCTGGAAAATGATGGCACACCATTTTCTGAGTGATAGAAAGCTGCTACAAGTACAGGAGCATGATTTCGATCATAGCAAACTGCTAAGGCTGGGCTTTACTGGATCAGGGGTGCAGGCATTAAAATAGTATAGGGTAGCCGGGGCATGCAAAGTTGGGAGGAATAAGAATCAAGGGAACATTGCAAGAGGAGGAGGAAGGTGAAATAAAAACCTGGAACATAGTCAGTAAACTGTCTAATTAGCTAAGTAGTGAAGAGCAGAAAGCCAGAAGCAAGTCTAACCAATAGGAAGAGTGTGGCAGGTCATATCTCGTACTCAGGAAGTTGGTGAAACAATTCACGGTTGTAGATGAGTCTTCTTTGAATCACTGACACAATATCTTAGTAAACAATATCTTTGACAAAAATATCAGGTATAAAATACTGTTTACCACAATATTGCGATCCTATACTTATATCTTATAAAAATATATAAGAAAAAAAATTCCTTGACACCCATATTGTCTAAAAATAGACAAAAAAATTGATTTTGCATTATAAATGTTGTTTAAAGGTGTAAATGTTAAATATGTTATTATCTAATTTAATATAATTCAAATTAAATATATTCCACTAATATTTAATACTATACATATAAATATTTACTTATAAAAACACAAAAATACATTTATGTAAATGTTTATATATATATAAATACACATAGCGTAACATATTCAATAAAAATATTTTACATCATATTTTTCATATTTTAAATGTATGACTATGAATATATAGATATGTAAGTAATACAACTATTTACATTACACTATATTATTTTATATTTTAAATGTATTAATATGAAAATATATGTCTATTTATTTTCATACTAATACATTTAAAATATTATTTAAAAAAATATAATGTAAAATACGTGTGGGGTCTGGCCTGCATGACCAACATGGCAGGCGCAACTTGCTAGGCTCCATCCCCCGCTGCCACAGAATCGAGTTTTTGGGTGCTGGCATGCCATTATTACTTGGTTGAGCCTCACCGCTGGCCCTTACATCCCCCTCGGCCCTGGGGCTTGCAGCTGGAGCTGGGATCTGAAGGCATGAAGAGTAACAGTGGGGATCTCTGCTCCTCATGTCCTCTTAAAATGGCGGCCCAACATTAAGTCTTCATCTCCTCTAGCCTGTCGGGAGCTGCTGGATGCCTGGACTGGGTGACGTGGTGGGCCGATTCACCTGTGACCCTGGGCAGAGGAGGGGGCTGCCCAGTGGCCCCGGGAGTGAGAGGATCAACGTGACATCATCCTGCCAGGCACATGGTGAGGACTGCTTCGGCCTCTGGATACCTGGGCCTCGTTTGTGGTGCAGGGGAGGGACATGGTCACCGGCCTGTCGGCATTTAGTGCGTGGTCTCATTGGTCCAGGAACTGGTTGCAGGAGAAATGGACCTTCCCCCCCTGTCCCCCACATCTTCCAGTGGTTTGAAGAAGTGCAGCTCTATTACAGGACATTGTTGGACCGCTTCTTCATGCTGCTGTGCTCTGGGACTCCTCTTTCAGCTTGTCATGGCGTAATTGCCTGGAGGAGAGTCAGGCTTCTGGCTCCTGGTCGGGGCTCCACTCTTGCTCCCTGCCCACCCACCCATTCAGGACAATTGCTTGCACTGCCCTGGGGTCCCTGAGTGAAGAGCTGACTGATCGTGCTGTCCGGGCCTATTCCTGGTGCAGCGAGTGGCCCTGGGTGCTTCATTTGGTCTTGGAGGCCTTTCTCTTTTGCTCAAGCTGCCGTATAGTTTGCTTGTGGTCCTTTCCTGTGGCGATGGCACCCCACAACGTTATGGGCTGGGAAGAAACCCCATCTGGAGGATAAGGGCTGTGATATTCTCTATCTGCTGGCTCCTCCCCTGACCCCCTTCTGCTCCCCCCAGAGTAGCAGCATATTGTCTATTTTTGCTTGCGAAGATGAGGTTTTCTCCCGGCCCATAACGGTGTGGGGTGCCATCGCCAAAGGAAAGGACCACAAGCAAACTATTCGGCAGCTTGAGCACCCAGGGCCACTCACCGCACCAGGAATAGGAGTCCACAATGGACAAGCAAAAAAATACTTTTAAATACATGTTGCGTGCATGCTTGTGGGTCAGGTTTTGTTTGTGTGAAAGAGTCTCGGTGTGTCTTTATATATATGAGCATGTATAAGTGTGAATGAAAGTGTGTGGATCAGAGTCAGTGACAGGTAGTGAGCAGGACAGAGTGTCAGCGAGTGAATACAAGTCAGAGTCAGTGAGAAAGAATGAATTAAATTAAGAGTGACTCCAAGTGAGTGAGAGTGGATGAGTGTGAGAGATTGTTGAGTGATGTGTGAGTTAGCATGAGTGATAGTGAGCAACAGTGAGTGAATGTAACTGTCAGTGAGAATGAGTGAGTTAAAGTGAGTGATAATACATGAGTGAAAGAGTGATGGCAAGTGAGTGTAAGTAAGTGAAGAAGTCTTAGTGAGTGAGGGTAAGAGTGAATGTGAGTGAGTGTGAATGAATAAGGGACAATGAGTGAGTCAGAGTGAAAATAAGTGAACGTGAGTGAGAATGAAGAAGTGAGAGTATGAGTGAATGTACATGAGTATGAGTGAGTGAGAATCAGTATGATTGAGTGAATGTCAGTGAACACGTAAGTGAGCACGTAAGAATGTGGTGTCATTCTTGAGAGTCTGCAATTGGCCTTGGCATACTGAAGGTTATTACTGTCTGATAGAGGAACCCACAGCAAAATACTGATGCCGGAATATTGGATCCAGTACTTAGCATAACAGGCACTTTTGGTAAAATACTAGTACTGGCATTCTGGAAGAGATTCTTAGCAAAATGGGCCCCATTGTAAAATATTGCTACTGGCATGCTAAAGATAATTCCTGGCATATGGTGCACCAGTGGAAAATACTGATGCTGGCACACTGAAAGTAATTCTTGTCATTAAGAAATATAACTGTGTCATATGGGAGGGAGGTACCCAAGACAAAATGCAGACTTTGACATGTTAAAATTAATTTTTGTCTTAAGAGTCACCCAAGGCATGAGGATAGCATTAATGATAAACTTCTGGCATGGGAATATTGTATGCAATTCTTGGTGTAAGCAGCACCAATGGCATATGGGGGGCACCCATGACAAAATGCTGGCAGTGCCAAAACGGAGGTATATTTTTTGACATGTAAGAGCACCCAGACCTCATTTAGAACAAATGAGGTCATCTCCTGGGGAGCATCAGGTTTCATTGACTGGGCACACCATGAAAGCATATGGATATTAAATGTGTGCCTTTTCAGAGCCTATGGGTTTTTACCCAAATTTATATGAAATGTGTGATTTAAAGTGCACTCTATGACCCCATCTGTTTCTAAATGTTCTCGAGTGGAGAACCCCCTTGCGATTCCCTAGAAGAGGTCTGGCTCATTTGTTTTGCATGTTTGCTACAAATCAGGGCAAGTATTACACCCTATCACTTCCATAGGTTATATCAGACTCATCACCCTAATATAGGTGGTATCTAAAATGGAAACTTTTCTGTGTTATGCTGTTATATTAATCATGCAGTTATCACTGAACTTCGGCAGTGTCAATTATCGTGATCTCATTAGGTTTAAGGTCATGTGACATTACTTTCTGGGAAGATTCGAGGTCATATGTCAGATGATGTTACTTTCTATGATGACATTAAGGTCAAAGGGTGTGTGATATCACTTCCGTTGCCCTAGGCATTTTGGTGGGTTGAGGTCCATGGTGTCTTCCACCTTCCTATACAATGTTGGCCTATGCAGAGCCCGTTGACACCTCCCACCCACAGAAAGCCGCATACTCTACTACAATCTTCCCTGCTTCTGTAATTTCCATATGTCGCCTCTTCCCCTATGGTCGTATCCCTTGAGACATTGTATAGTCGCTGCTAAGGACGAGAGTGGGCAGTGAACATTGATAAGAACGTCAAATAGTACAAAGTCCTAACAAGAGGTGATTGGTGTCATCTCATTTTACACCTCTGGTAGTTCTTTAAAAGTGTTTCAGACCTAAGCAAAAGGTAGTGCCCTCTTGAAAGTCAAGAGACAATATCGTAACAACATAAGTAATGAACACATTAGATTACACATTTGTTTTTGAAAATATGACGAGAAATAGCTATTTTAAGAATTTGAATAGAAGCATAACTAAACCAATTCAAACTAGAATGTAGTTCCAGATTCCGGATACATCAGCAGAAGACGGTTTTACATTTTTATAAGCGAAATATCCAACTGCATCATGGAGCAGAATCCAGATCTCCTAATAGCTGGTTTAGCATCACAGGATGATTCACCAAGTATAGAAGGTAGGGAAGTGGTTGTTAGAAAATTCTGCATTTAGATAATATCAATGTGATGCACAGTCAGATTTCATTGTTGAAGAGACTATATGAGCACCTAAATATTATACTATTTCTATTGAAACTCTTTTGAGGGAATGCTCGCTCTGTGGTGAATCTAGCCTTAGGGGGATTTTGTGAGAATAGGGCAAGGCATGTGATCCAGACGAACACACGCTGCACCATAAAGTGTCACAGCAGCGACAACAAACATGACGACCCTCCTGATGATGTAGCCACATTTGCTGAGCACCTCAAAAGGCCTGGGGCGTGAGTGGCAGTCCTTTTGTGATTGCACATGGCCCCTAAAAACAAAGAAAGAGATATTGCCACATGAGGTTACCCTACCGGACCTTTGAAGTGTTTTGCCAGACATATTGGCTTTCCTAATGTGTTTAGGCTATGTTGTAGAACAGTGTACCTGCTGTGCAGCATGTTGAGAAGTTATAATAAAGTAATAATCATTTGTGTTGCCTTATGTGGCCATCCTGTGAATAATAACAATACACAGGAGTATAACCCGTTAACCCAGGAGAGACCGGGCGCAATGTACAACAAAAAACAATGTCTCAACTGGAGAATATTTTGGAGGGGGAACCAATTTTGACCAAGTGAAATAAATCACATAAGAACCAAGGGGCAAGAAGGGAGACCACAGTATAGGTAGAGTAAAAAAGGTATTTATACAATTGTGCAAGTAGTTAGGGAAGCACTACAATACATTCACTTGTAAAATGACCTAAACACACAACGTAACCAACTGAACGTGCTGGTGAATAGTGAGCGACGCAGTGATACAGAAGTGTGAAAAACAGCATGAACGGCGCAAATGAAAAAAGGGGTACAAGGGTCAACAAACAAGATAAATATATACAGTAAAGTACAAGAAATTATTTGGGATGTTTTTAGTTGACCACAGGGAGGCCTTAGTTCTAGGCTGTGTCGTCGACGGCGTTTCGACCTGGATGATTTCAGGTCATCATCAGGACTGAGGTCATAGATCAAAGAGTAATGCTTCAGGATCCAAGAGGGACAGAACGAAGGATGATCGTCCGACCTGAGCGCGGGGAGGGTCGATGGGGCACAAGGGCGGTTGCTTGTCAGGGTAGTCGTGTTCTCAATAGAAGGATGGTAGGACCAAGGTCGAGCAGAGTGGCCAATTTTGTTTAAAAATTCAAACCGAATGGACCACGACGAGGGAGTGAAACTTGGGAGTGAAACTTGTTAGGGTAGTCCTATTTTCAATTGAAGGGTGGTAGGGCCCATGTTGAGCAGAATGACCAATATTATTAAGAAGTCCAAACCGACTGGTCCACGACGAGGGAGTAAATCCAGGGCCAGGGAACAAACCGCAAAGCCGCGGACGGCTTTGCGGTTTCATGCCATAAATCTGAAGTACAAGGCTAATTGGCTTTGTGAAAGAGGTTTTGAACTTAGTAAGTAGAGCCCCAGATAGTTGCTGGTGTTTTAAAGTAGCCATATCAAGTTGGCAGTTCCACTTCATGTCTTTTTGGAGGATTACCCCCAGGTAATTGAAAGCCCTTACTTGTTCTAAGGGGCGGTTATTCATACATACACTACCTTTGAATGTTTTGTGTTGATTAAAAGACATAAACTTTTTTTGACTACGTTAATTTTAAGACCCCTAAGGTGACAAAACTCCTCAAATAGCAACAAGGCACCCTGAAGGCCGCTGGGAGTTTTTGAGATAATCAGCATATCATCCGCAAACATTAAAATGGGGATAGGAATCCCCGCTAGTACGGGGGCATCCGTGGGGGTTAACGATAAAAACTTAGCGATCCCATTGATAAAGAGTGAGAATAATGTGGGAGCCATTACGCAGCCTTAACACACACCTCTATGAATGGGAAATGGTTTAGTAACACTACCTTGTGACCCCCACCGTATTTTGAACTAGGTTTTTTCTTTTAATGTTCTTATCTGTAGCCTGCTTTAAAAAATACAATCTTAGATGGGAAAAAAATTATTTATGAGTTGCGGTAATTATCTTAGAAAACTCGGGGTGATCACGACAGGCCTCTAGGTCGGCTATAATAAAATCAATGTCCGTATTAATAGTATCTAGAAAATCCAGGTCCGCAACGAGCTTAGCCCATTTTAATCGCTGCATATCGTTAGTGTAGATCAAATCTAGAGTAAGTAGTTCAGGAACTGGCTGGGCCACTGTGCTCTGTACTTGAAAATCTAGGGTTGAGCATAAGGGATTATGATCACTCTCTAGATGATCCCTCACAATCATATCTTCTAAGGCGTGCCATAACTTTAGATTAATTAATAAATAATCTATACAGCTGGCACTATGGCCGTTGTCAAAAGTATTAGCCCTATGTCTATTGGAAACTGTGCGCCCATTTGCTGCCCGTAACCCTTTTTCAAGACAGAGTGCTTTAATTCGGATTTGCTGCACCCGTCCATTTTTTTATGGGCTCTAGTTCCAGTTTTGGATTGCCCCACCGAGTATCTTCCTCGCCTGTGAGGTCTTGGTTTCTCAATGCCAAGAGGCTCAAAGGTCGAGTTGAAGTGTCCAGCCACCAACACTAGGGAGTCCCAGGAATGTATATCCAGAAAATCGTCGAGGGCTGTTATAACCTCAGACTTCTTCCCCCCGCTAAAACCCCTTGCGTAAACATTGTAAATGTCAATGCTACATTATGGGTTTATTCTCAGCCTTATTGCAAGGACATCAATACTCTGGGTCGGAAGAGACTGGATTTTATAACTGATCTCCTGACGCACCCAGATCGTAAGGCCCCCTGCAGGTCGACCTTTACCCCCTTTTATGGGTGGGATATGATAGTTCAGCTAACCCACTCGATAGAGAGGGTCCCCCAGCCATGTCTCTTGAAAAAGGCAGATGTCGAACTGGTCAATAAATGTTAACCAATCAGGAGATTGTGGGCCTTAAGCTTACAGTCAAATAGTTAATACTAACGTGAAACTTGCTTTTCTGCATATTTCTCTCCCTTGCAGAAGCAGACAAAAGGCATTTGTTAGTTAAGGAAAGATACATTGTATTTCAGAGATAGTTAGGCAAGGAAGAGTTGGGGAGATCGAATGATTTTAATTGAAAGAACAAAGGGAGTGATACCAGTTGGTACTATCAGTCGAAAGGAGGAACCCAAGAATGCTTCGGAAGCAGTGACTGGAATATGGGAGTAGTGTTCAACGTGCCAAGTTCTTTCTGGGTACTGAAAAACATATTATGATGTGAATAAGGTCATGTTTTTCTTGAATTTTCTTTGTGCATTTTAATTAGTGAATCCACCTAGGGTTTAGTCAGACCCACTTTGGACTTGGAGAGGTATAGACCTCTTTTGCCATCTAAGATTCTTTGGTTTAATGGTGTGCATGGCACTTTATCTACCAACTTCTACAGCTGTTCTGATGCTGACACCTTTCTTGCTTCCTTGACTTCATAGGGTTTTCCCTATTCATAGGTTAGTGTAGGATTATTAGATGCTGCAAATCTTTTTCATATATGGGGAGAAGGATCGAATTACTCATCCAGTCATCCATTTATCTTCCTCACATGTTGTATTGTGGCAATCGAGATTTTAAAATGTTCTTTGTTGTTGAGGACCAATATTGTTAGACGGTTTGGTCTACATTTGATAATTCTCTAATGGTACATTATGTTCTTGAGATTGATTTATATCAATTTGGCTTTGAGTTTATAATAAATCTTTTAACCTCAAGTTATTGATTCCGATGTATAGTGTGTGGTCCTAATGATCACACTGTACCTCAAGATTTCAATTGTCGTGAACCCCTCTTCCTCTCAGACTACTACAAAGGTTTTTTGACTGAAGCTAAATTGGAAGAAGCAGTTCAGAGCCTTCTCAAGAGTTTCCCAAAGAGCTCCGGAAATATATGGCAATGAATTTAGTGGGTCTATACAAAGGCATTGTGCAGGGTAAATTATGTGCCATAGTCATTGTTGATTACTTTTCAAAGTGGGCTGAACTTAAATGATTGTCTAAGCCAAGTACTGAGGATATTTTTGAATTGTTTACCATTGTCAACTTAAAATATCTTTATTGTGTATGGTTAATTACAATTATTGCAATTGCAAACAAGAATTGGATCATGGGGGGAACTTATGGCATAGGTAAAAAGCACACTGTTTAAAACAGTACATCTGACTAAACTGCTGGGTTTTTTAATGCATTTTTAGATAGCTTGTAATTTACCCTAAGGTGTTAGAGTGTTTTACAATAGCACCAATTACATTACATAATGACTTTAGGGTACATTAATTACATATAAAATATGAAACAGATGCATGTGTCTAAGCACAAAAAGAAAATGTTACAATGGTGTGTACAAGAGATGTGCTATCTAACCTAACTGTAGTTATAATCTGCAAAATATAGGCAAGAAGTGAACACAAAGTATTGGCAAGAAGTGAGCGCAAAGAATATATAAATAGAATGAGGATATTATATAGCATAGCATTATGACATCCACAGGTTGGTCAGTTCGTGGGTGTCTAGAGAGATCCGCAAACTAGTACAGGCTGTGGGTTTGTGTGTGAAGGCAACATGCTGGACCCTGGGGTTGTCTTTAAGCTCCTACTGGGCATCCAGCTGTGGGAAGAGGGGTAGCTCGGCGCTGTAGGGCAGGAAGACTCCATAGCCGGCAAAGGACAATCCAAACATGGAGGAGAGGCAGTCATCAGTGAGAGAGAGACTGGGGTAGTGGAAGGCCGGCCAGTCATCTGTGCACTGCTTGATAGCATTAATGCAGAGAGACTTGGGCAGCGTGATCAAGCAGGCGGGCAGCCGATAGTATTGTGGCATGAGGCGGAAGAGACATCCCTGATAGCTCCACCATAGATGAGCCACGGTCTCTGGTTGGAGAACACGTCAGCTCCTTCAGTTGAGAAGTGGCAATCTCCAAGATGGAGTAGGGCAGCGTCGGGCTCACCTCTTGATCCTTCACCCTCCGTGTCTCCCGCTTTTCCATTTACTCGCCACCTTGCTGATCCGGGCTCCCTAAATGGGGTCAGATGTCCACCCCACAAGTTGTCCCGGTTGCCTCAACTTCAGAGACCTTGAGAATGGTTTATGGCGCCGGGGGCCAGCTCAGCACCACAGGGGGATGGTAGCAGAGGAGTGCGGTGGGGGAAACTTCATGGCTACCTCATTCTCTTGATCCCTGCTCCGGCAACTCGTGGGTGGGCAGGGGAGCAAGTTGGGGCAATCTCAATAAAACCCTGTCATTAGTCAAGGACTCAGGCTCAGGTTGCCATTCCTCCGAGAGGGAACGGGCTGCAACCGGACAGCAGGGCAGCCGCCCATAGGCACCCAGCAGGGAAAATCTCCTGGGCTTTTTCCCCACTGCTCAGACTTCACCCTGAGCCAGTGCTTTAAATGGGCCGGTACTCACCGGTACGGAGTACCGGCACTTTTATATTTTCTCCCCTTGAGTACCAGGACCTTTCCTCGGGAAAGGAGAGTACCGGTACGCATAACGGCCCGGTTTTGATGCGGTTGGTGCTGCGCTCCATCCTTGGCAGGTCTTTCTGCACGGCCTACAATAGGTTAAAGCACCTTTAAAACCAAGCTGAAGCCTGGGCTGCGCTGGTTCAAAAGCGCCAGCAGAGCAGCTCGCCTTAAGTAGAACGCAGAGCTGCGTGTGAATCTCTGGAGTGAAAGGTGGAGCATCGCTGCAGGGTCCCTTTCAGAAGGGGTCTGAAGGTGACAAAAAAACCTGATTGGCGCGAGCGTGGGCCACATTGTTCAGGGACACAGCTTGTTAGTATGCCCATTGTTTTAATCCCGCGCACATCTTCGCCCATCAACAATTTAAATGAGAGGGATTTGCATGAAACAAAATTCCGGCCCTCTAGATTACATCAATGCATTCATGCTTTTTTTTTTTTAAAACTGCAGCACTAGTACTGATTCGTCAGTGTGCCATTTATTGGAAAACATAGCCCCACCCCCTTGCCCCGCCCCAAACTCCGCCCCCAATCCACTACTTTTTTTTGTGCGTACCTGCACTTATTTTTTTCCATTTAAAGCACTGCCCTGAGCCCCGTTCCTTAACATTCAGCCATCTTGTGAGCTCGACACTTCCTAGTGCTGCAGGCCTCACTGTCACTTTTACATTAAAAACTACTAATAAGGAGAAGAACATAACAAAAGAAAAAAAACATCAGCACATTAAGTGAAGGGTGCAATCAACCGAGTTTGTCTAATGCAAGGGCCAATACAAATGTTATAAAACTGCACACAGCACTGAGTTGCTAATGATAAGAAGGTCTCACAAGTGCTAATACAAGGTATCCAGCAACGGACTGTGTCTTAAAACAATCATAATCACAATTACACCACCCTAAAGTCCTTTAGCGAATTGCTTTAGCTTAAAAGGTCAGATGCTCATATAGAGAGGGAACTGGTTAAAACATTAAACAGTTTTACTATGAGATGTCAAGTGCTGGTTCGAAGAAAGACTTAAAAAATGGCAAGGAGATCAATACAGTTTAAAAAAGATAAAGTGCAATTATTCTAATTAGCCTAACGCAGGTAGCCACTTATGCCTGTTTGAAACACACACCTCAATGGTCTGCTAGTGGACTAAAAAGACCCGCAAGAGCTATTGCAAAGAATACAGAATCAAGTACTCAAAGAACAGTCTTCATCGTGATTATATCACACACAAGGACTATTTAAATACAAACAATACTTGGAGGATAACTCACAAAGTGACAGTGCAATACGGGGAACTGCAGTTTGGTTAATAAATGGATTTCCAAGGGGCAAAGGGAACTAGGCTTGGCCTATTAGAGGTACGCCAGGAGTGGGAGTAGAGCTCCCCCTCCCCCCATATGGTCCCTAGTTGACTTAACCTGTTAGATGCATGAGAGATTAATTTGGTCAGCTGGATGTTCAAAGAGATATTATCTGGATTGAAAAAGCAATGATGGCCTGCCAGCAAGTACCAGCCCCCAATTTGTTCCACTCCCTCGGTAACCTGTTTTTGTATGCACTCATCCAACGAGGCTGGGCAGAGGCACATGAAGTGTTCAAATGTTTCTGCACACTAGCCGCAACCCCTGCAAGAAGTTCTTTCCATGGGTCGACGCCAGTTGGCTAAGTGGTTTAAAAACCGAAACTTCCCCAGCCTCAAGACCATTAATGTTGCCTTCAGGTGATTTGAACATGTACAGGTGAGATATGGCTGGGTACATTCTGGCATGTACGAATTGAGAATTGTCAAGGCATACTTAAGTTCGGTTAAGATGGCTCTAATGACGGAGTGATATGGCCAGAGGCAGACACATTTTTGGTACCCAATTTAAATACTGATTGACTCGGATTGGTGGCCCAAGGTTCATTCACCTTCAAAATGTGATGGTAGTCCAGTCCTGAACGAACGAATGGCGTGCTTGACGGGCCCCACTGGAGCTGATTTTGGCCCATAGCAATGCCTTTAGGCAACCAGCCTTGCCCCCCGCAGCGTGTGACACAGGTTAAGGTAGGCCCCAGCACTGACTGCCATTGGTAGAAGAGGCCCAGTTTTATCCTGATCTGGGCAACAGATGAAGACTTTGGCAGCCTGAGGATGCATTTGCATATCCTTGAGATGAGTTTATTTATCCTCAGCAATGGGGTACGGGTTGGCCCCGATAATGTTTTTGATAGCTTCGACAGGGTCACCTGAATACTAAATGTCTTTGCTGCCACTTCCTTGCGTCGCCTCATGAAGGAGCCACTAGCGTTGATGTGCACCCCTCGATATTTGTATGATTGCTCCACCACAAGCTTATTCCCGTTATAGAGCCAGACATCTCCATGGAACTTTTTCCTGCCAAATGTAACAACCATGGTTATTTTCAAATTCACCTCCGGATTATTGCCTCCTGTATAGTTGGTTTAGCAGCCGTTTTAACCCTACTCCTATGAAGCTAAAAAGCGTACAGCAAGTTACTGATCCATATGCCACCACACTTGGAGGAGTGACTGTTGATGGAATCGAGAGATTGCGATAGATCGGCGATAAACAGGTTAAAAAGTAGGGGGGCCAAAACGCACCCCTGCTCTACATCCCAAGTGGTGGAGATTTTCCTAGACAGATGGGCATCATACCCTTGTTTAATACGGTTCCAGGTGTTGAAGTGTAACAGGATTATGGGCTCGAGGAGTTTTATGAGGGTTCCCAAATTCTTTAGTTTGGACTAGAGAGCCTCCCTGGGTACTCAATTAAATGCTGCTTTGAAGTCAACAAAGCAGCAGTGCAAGAAGGAGTTTGAAGAGACAGCCGTCCTGCCCAAAACCGAATATACTGTTTAAAAAGAGCTTGAGGCAGTCCTTTGAGGCCAAGGGCCTCACCCATCCTTACATTTGAAATTACGTGTTCATGCTGGTTTATCAGAGAGAGTGTGTCTGAGGTGGAGAGAGTGAGCAGTCTTGATTTTGGAGCAGGGCTTGAGTAAAAGTTGCATTTGGGCTTTGAGTGCCCCTATCTGACAGACACTCTTCTTCCTCACTTGCCAAAAAGTGCCTGGTGAGAAAGCATACCCATTACAGTCTGGTGATGCTCGCACATCCCGGCCCACTGGTTCCATTAATTTGTTAATTCACCAGGGCCCAAAAATTCCTAGGGTTAGGATTCTTACTTGCACATAAAAGTGTTGCTCAGAAATGTTATGGATGTTTTCGCTTCTCTTCAAAAATTGTCTGCATGTATGTTTCCTATGCCAACTTAAATTTGCACCTGGACATCTAATTTGCCACTTGCCTGTGCTTTTTACAGACTGATCCAGTGACACGGCAGCTGCCTGGGGTTTCCTTTTGGGGTTTTCCCGACCGGGTTTTCCCACTTACTGTTATTCTTGCCAACAGAAGCCTTACCCGCCCCAGGACTTACTTAATGCAGGTCGCAGCATGACAGCGCAGTGGGCACACCGCTGACTTGTTAAAGTCAAGCCTGTCTGCGCCCATCCAAGCCTGGACTGTATCCAGCACCACAACCTTCGACCATCCCACCCCCAATAATACACCATGGCCGAGCTCTACACACTCGACCCTGGATGCCGGAACAAACACTGCCACTGCACCGATCCACACTCCACAGTAGGATATTTCAACTGCACCAACTGCCACTTCACCTCCCACTGCACACACACCAGCCCACTGAGTAACCCCACCCCAAACACACCACAGGCACCACCTGAACAACAACACCAACTTGCATGCACCCTCCTCAACACCCGCTCACTATACAAGCATTCCACTGAATTATGTGACCTCATTGCCACCCTCACACCCAACACTGTCTTCCTCACTGTGACCTTGCTCAACCCCACATCCACCCCAGACATTGCCACCGTGATACCCAACAGATATAAAATCACTCACCAAGACTGCACCAACAAGCCAGAAGGAACTTCAATCATCCACAAAGAGACCATACAGTGTGACACCACCTCGGACAACACCACCGCCCCCATGGAACATCTCAACTCCAAGTTCCACTCGGACGACAAGACAACCATCACAGGCACGCTCACATACCGGCCCCCAGGCCGGCGCTCCAGCTTCTGTAACATCATCGCAGACACATTGAGCCCCTAGCCTTAGACGCCAATGACTACATATTCCTCAGCGACCTAAATTACCACATCGATGACTCCAATGACAAAAACACTGCACATCTTGACAAAATGAGCAGCCTCAAATTGACCCAGATTGTACAAGAACCTACACACACTGCAGAACACACGCCCGACACAATACTTTCCTCCAGGAACAGTGTCAAATACAGCCATGTCACAAAGCTTACTTGGACCGATCGCTCCAAAGTCCACTTCAGCATCTCCAGCCCCTGCACCACCTCCCCCAAAATGACCAATTCCACCCTACGGAGGTGGAACAAAATCTCAGAGACTGCTAGGCGAAAACCCTCAACACCTCCAACCCTGCTACCACCACCAACCTTGAACAGGGAGTGGCAAACTTCAACACCTGGATCACCAATTGTGCAGACAGCAGTGTCCCCATCAAGAGCAACATCCAGAGAAAATCCTCCCAAAAGGCCAGCTGGTACACCCAAAAACTCGGAACAGCAAAACAGGACAGCAAACAGTTGGAGAGCAGATGGCGCGCCAGCAAGGACACCTCTGACAGGGCAGCCTTCAAGACCTCCGTCAACCTCTACCATCACCTGCTGAGGGCAATAAAGAAGACAGCCGTTGCTGCACACATCGAAACCAGCGCCAACAACAACAAGGAACCTTTCAACATTGTTAAAGAATTCCCTAACCCAACTGCTAGCAGAAACAACGTTATACCTCACAGGAGCTCTGTGACAACCTCGCCCACTTCTTCCACAACAAGATCAAACCATATACAGAAACTTTGAACCCCAAACCACACCTACAGACATGCTTGAAAGATACACCACCTCCACCATGAAATCCATCCACTCAGGAGCTCCCACAGACCAATTCCCGCACCACATATTCAACCTGAGAAACCAAAGGATCGGTCAGGAACTCACCACCCTCCTCAACACCTTTACAATCACAGCAACATTTCCCAATACCTGCAAACATAACGAAGTCAGACCACTACTAACACAACCCCCCGCAGACCACAGGAAACTCAAAAAACTACCGGCCAATCTCCCTGCATCTAATCCCAGCAAAAGTACTGGAACAAGTCATCAACAATTGACTCATGACACACCTGGAGCAGAATCAGCTACTCAAAGCCTCCCAAACTGGCTTCCACAGCAATCACAGCACTGACACTACCCTGATCATAGCCACTGACGACATCCAAAACCTCCTTGACCGAGGAGAAAAAGCAGCTTTGATCCTTCTTAACCCCTCGGCAGCCTTCAACACTTGATCAAAAGACTTCCACATCGGCATCCAAGGGGACGCATGCAGATGGATCACCTCCTTTCTCACCGGAAGAACCCAGAGGATCCACCTTTTCACCTCTGAACCAAAGGAGATCACCTATTGTGTCTCCCAGGGTTCATCCCTCAGCCCCACACTCTTCAACTCATATATGACCCCACTGGCCAATATCATCAGATCCCACAGTCTCAAAATAATTTCCTATGCAGACGACACTCAACTCATCCTCTCACTCACTATCGACCACACCACCACCAGAACCAGCTTCCACAGATGCAGGACAAACATCACCAACTGGATGAAGAACAACTGCCTGCAGCTGAATGCAGACAAGACAGAACACATGGAATGACTCCTGGTGGTCATCAGACCTAGGACTCACGGGCGCACCCTCCAACCATGCCAGAAACCTTGGAATCATCATTGACACCATGAAATCACAGATCAACGCCCTCTACTCCCCTGCTTCTTCACTCTGCGCATGTTACGTAAGATCTTCGAGTGCCTAACCCTGCACATGAGAAGCACTGTGACACAAACCATCATCACCAGCCGACTGGACTAAGGAAATGCCCTCTATATAGGAATTGACATTCACCTTCTACAAAGACTTCAGGCCATACAGAAAGCCACTGCCAAACACATCCTTAGCCTTCCTCGACGAACACACGTCAGTCCCCTCCTCAGGCAACTCCACTGGTTACCTGTACAAAAGAGATGCCAATTAAAGATGCTGACCCTAAAGAGGTACAAGATGCAATCACAGCCATTGAAGATCCAACTGGGAGACTTGTAGAAACACCGGTAGAGATTATGGAGGTTTTTAGGACCTTGGACCTTTTATGAGGAGTTGTACTCTTAGGAGTATAACAGTCAGGACAAAACTGAAGGATTCTATAAAGATCCTTATAGGAGGATGTTAAGCTCTGATGATCAGAGATTTTTGGAAGAGCCTGTTGCTTTAGAAGGAATTTTGGAGACTGTTGGTTCTTTAGCAGCAGGGAAGGCTGCTGGACCGGATAAGATCCCACTTGAATTTTATAAAGTCTTTCTAGCTGAACTACAATCAGACATGCTTATGGTGTTTCAGGAAGCACAGAAAGGGGACGCCCCACATCGTGGGATATTGCTAGTATTGTTATCTTTAAAAAAAAAGATAAATCCTCTACGCTACCAGGGTCATACAGACCCATTTCACTTTTGAACTGTGATGGGAAAATATATGCATAAATCTTGGCTACACGACTCTCCTGAGTAATAGCCTCCTTGGTCTCTACTCGCCAGCACAGATTTATCCCAGAAAGAGGCACTGTCAACCACATTACAAGAGTAGTTACCATGCTGGATGCGGCTACTGTGCAAAACGCTCCATGCCGAGTAGTACAACTTGATGCACTGTGTCTCTTAGGAGCTTTTATGGGCGACTATGCAGTGGCGACGTTTTGGGCCTTGCTTTATTGAAGCAGGTATAGCGATGTATAGATTTCCCGCGGCGTGAATATGTTCGCTGGGGCTGGAATCAGATCTCGTGTCAATATCAAGGGGTACTCGGCAAGGCTGCCCTTGCTCCCCCCTATTCTTCGCTCTTTACATCAACCCCTTTTTAAATTTATTGGAGAATAGGTTAAATTCACCGCCGACGAGGCCTGGGCAGGACCAGCTTAACATATTAGCGTATGCGGATGACATTGCAATAGTCTCACCGGATCCAGCTAAGGTTTTCGCAGAGATTGAGCAATTAGCAACCCTATTCGGGAAAAGTTCTGGGTACAAGCTAAATATAGCTAAGACACAAGTAGTCTGCACAGATCAAGCATTTTTTTGCAAATTCTCGGGTTATGGAGGAGGCTACTTACTTAGGGGTACGTATCAATGCATGTCTGGATAAAATGGTACAATCTAATTGGGACCCGATGGTGCATAAAATTAAATGGGATTCAGACAGAATAGAAGGTTTACATTTGTCAATGGTGGGAAGATGTTATGTTATAAAGATGAATATTTCACCTAAGGTTTTGTATTATTTTAGATCGGTCCCCCTGGAACTCACGGGGAAACAACTCCAGAAGCTTCAATTTATATGTGGTAGTTTTATATGGGCTCAAGGCAAACCTCACCGCTCAATGAAATATATGACCCTACCACGATCTCGAGGGGGCTGGGCTGTGCCTAATTTTCTGTTTTATTATTGGGCCTGTCTACTTCAACATATGGGTATTTTGTTGGTTGGGGAAGGAGAGATTAAGGTAGAGGAATCCCTTCAAATTTTTCAAATGCTGTTAGGTTCCAACCTGGAGTGGAGCTTTATTCAAAGTCTTGAGCCCAGCTATTACAAAAAAAAACCTTCAAAGTCGTTTGGGCTGCTTATAAGGCATGGCTCCAGGTCCGGAGGTACGTGCAAATTGGTAAGCTCAACTTTTCCACGCCCACCACTTCTTTATCACTCCCTGTCTCTGTCTTTTCTGATACTACGATGGCTAGATGGAGACGGAAGGGTGTCCTGAACTTGGGAGATTCAGTGGATAACAGTGGTGTTAGGGCTTACTCTTTGCTGGTGTCTGAATATGATCTTCCTAAGATCGACTTTTTTAAATACCTCCAGGTCAGGGTTTACTTGATTATAAA
This sequence comes from Triturus cristatus, assembly GCF_964204655.1. Lineage (NCBI taxonomy): Eukaryota > Metazoa > Chordata > Amphibia > Caudata > Salamandridae > Triturus > Triturus cristatus. Next base: position 1,367,772,836 of record NC_140590.1, read on the forward strand.
AGCAGATGTAGTGTGTTTGGTCCAAAAGAGCAGCCTGTTAGAGATAATTAGGAGGCGTGGAAGGATTGGGGCTTTATATCAAAGCCTTAGTGAAATACAAAGTGATGATCTGGAGGTGCAAAATTCACATGGAACACCAGGTTATCCCAGGGAGGGAATATCCTACTATAATCCATTGCACTCACTGATGGGCTTTTGATTTCGTCTAGCCTTCAAGCACAATAATATAAAACAATGTTTAATTTATATTATACTCCTGCCAAAATTGCATGATGGGTGGGGCAAATGAGGGCAAAAGTACACGCTGTGGGTTGTGTCAGGCTGATTGTCTGCACATGTTTTATGCATGTCCTGAGTTGAGACAGTTGATAAATAGGATAGAGGCCTTTTTTGACGGCGGTCACAGGGGCACAGATTGTGATTATCCTACAGTTATGCTTTTGGGAGTATTGGAGGACGCAATGGCAGCCCAAGAGATGTTGGCATTTAGGTATCTAATATTTATTGCTGTGGCTGTGGCTAGACTGTGCATAGCATCACTCTGGCGGCAAAAAGAACCCCCAACCTTTGAAATGTGGAGAGAAAGGCTTTACGCTATGTGCAATCTGGAACATAGTCTATATGCCCTTAAAGGCCACCAGAAATGGAGATTGGGCATTATGATCTGGGGGCCCTAGAGGATCATTTAGCACCTACACCTCCTTAAATTATATTTTTTCTTTGTCCTGGGGTCTATGTCTTGCGGTGCCTCTATCATATCTGAGTTTTATAAGTTTTTGGTATAAACGAGGCAATCTATATGTAATTATGGTATTCAAAGGTATGATGATGTAATTGACCGCTACAGCAGTATAGTCATATAGAAGCATTATATGTATGTATTTTTCTCCTTCTTTGTTTGTTGTTTTCTTCTTATTTTTCTGCTGTTCTCCATTTCATTTCATCTGTCCTTTCAGCCCCTCTTCTCCTTTCTGTTGGAACTCAAGGTTGACCAGAATATCATGGTTGGTTCGATTTTTTGTGTTTTTGTCCATGTCTTTGTAATTTTATATGATTGCTTATTGGCTAAACAAACAAAAAAAATAAAGCTGCAGACCCAGTACCACAAGGCTCTACACAACCAAAGACCCGCATACACTAACCACTGCTTGAACTTCCACCAACCGTCGAGAAGACTACATTCCACCTCCCTTTCACTTCCCCATACTCCACACATCTACCTAAGCAGAAGTGGGCAACGCTCCTTCTCCCACTTCACAGCAAAGAACTGGAACAGCCTCCTCACGCACCTCTGGACCATCACCTCACTTCCAGAATTCCAAATGGCCCTCAAGACCTGGCTGTTCGAACAAGCCTCGGGGACCTGCAAGCACCTGCATACCCTATCGGGTTATTAGCTATGCTTTATAAATCCTGACTGATTCATTGATTCAAATCATTAAACCAACTCCTATGCTCAGGGATACTTCTGAGTACCCCTCAAGGCCCTAATGTTTTTTTTTTTAGATCCTGAATCGTTATTCTAATGTCGGTGGACTAGGGGAAACTGAGCCATCCAGCTGGTCGAAAGAATTTCACAAGCAGTCGAATGATAACACTCAACCATTCTGCAATAGGGGACCCACTCCCTGCCCCAGCTCAGGCTAGGAACTGTATGCATTCTGTCATGATGGTGTCACTGACAGTGTTGTTCCATTTAAGATGCTTAAGATTCTCAGTATGTATTCCTATAACACAACGGTGACCAAGGCAGGAGGAGATAGATAGACATTTATGGTGATGATCTGGGATGATTCTCACTCTCTGTGCATGGAGCAATGCAGTAGCTTTCTACAAACGAGAACATTTCTGTAATTAAGATGGTATAATCAAGGTAGGAGCAGGTTTTCACATTCGTTCCTATCCAATTCATTGGTGCGTCCTACAGGAACTGGCTATTCAATACTTTATAGCCCACACTGTTAAGTTGTAGAATTAGGAATTCTAGGTTCCCATCAGAATAAGCTGGGTTATAAGCAGCTAATTTTTTGGCACCGCCTGTGGTCAGTAAATGAGCTTACTCCATATAGAGCAGAGACCATAGATCTCTTAAAGCGATTTCAGGTTAACTCCATGCCATGGTTCAGTTGTTTGAAGAACCTACTGAAGAGTCTTGGGATGGAGGAATACTTCCCCATAAAAACTTGGCCTTATTCCAAAGTGCAGGGTAAAAAAGATCTATTGGGACGGAGAATTGGCATTATGGAGAAGGGGGCGGCCAAATGAATGGGCACTTTGACCCAAGAATTTACTCATTTTAAATTTGCCCCTTTTTATGAAGAAACTATCGATGAAATTGTCCCACCTTTGGCAGGGAAATGATTTATACAATACCATTTTAAAACCTTGCCAACTAAATTATTCTGTAAAAAGTGGTGTAGCAATGTGCCCGTAGACGACCAGTGACCAGCATGTAATGCTTGTTCAGAATCAATAGTCCACCTGTTGTTTTTTTGTCCCCACTACATAAATGTAAGGTCCAAGTGGATTGTGCCATTATGCATATTGGTCGGTCCGGGACACTATTTGGAGGCTTTGAGAATATTAGCCACGGATACACGTAGGGTAATGGTATTTGGTCTTGCCAGATTCTGGTATGCACTATGGGTAAAACACTCGAAATGCATTACATGGTCTTCCAAATGATTGCATGTTAAAAACGGGGACCTTTCTTTTTATCAATTTGTAACTCTGCATATTTTTTAAACAATGCTGTATATTGTATTTTGTATATTTTTATCCGTTGTTGTACATTGTATTTTGCATGCTATTTTTATTGCTAGTACTACTTTTATAGCACCTTGCACTTTATAAGATCCTTGTGATCGAAAATAAAGTATTTGATGATGAATGAGAATTAGGAATTCACCTAATGCACTTTATGGGCAACCCTTTGCCTGGATTGTTTGGTGATGTTCTGGCAGCTGTCGAGAGGAGACTCGTCTTGATCCTCGTGATGATATTGGACAAGATTTGTTTTAAAATCCCGGGTTAACACGCAATTTGCCTGGGGATAATCCGTGGCTAAATCGCATAAAAGATCAATATGAAACTGTTTCATTTGGGCCTCTTCTCCCTTACGCACGGATTGATGTCAGCATTTATCAGCAGGAGGTGGTGCTGTGATCTTCAATTGCTAACTTTAATTCCTAACAACCAGCTCTCTTTTAGCATTATTGAGTAAATATACCCTCGCAGCTTGACTGAGGTGTATATAGATAAGCCGCCTTTTGATCTACCGTGCTTGTGCCCTCTGAGAGCCAACTTCCAATGTTCAATGAAGCTTGTCATTGGACAACTCATTTCAGCCCATGTTTCCTGCAGAGTTAGGATATAATGACCACTTAAAAATTTAATTAGATCAGGAGACTGCTGTTTCTGCGTGAGTCCATTATTATTCCAAGAGAATATGGATAGCAAAAGCGGCTTAGAGTGCAGGTGAACACTGGGGGTAGTTCAATATACACCCCTACGGGACAAGGCTGTGAGCAACCAGTTCCAATCATTCGTTGGGGAATTGATGATTGTCGCTCTTTTTTCGCTGTGAATTGTAACTGCACAGCCCTGGGCATTTTTTACAAATCTAATAGGGTCGCTTCCTAATGGTCTCTACTGAGGTCTACTGTTTCGCTAGCACAACTGGATAACCAGTCTCTTTGAATGGGCTAATCTTAATGCTCCATGCATTGAGTGTCTCTGATCTTGATAGTATTGATTGCACAAGAGCAGGCAACGCAAACCTTGCTAGTGTAAATTTTGAGGTTTGAAAAGCTTGGGGTGGGGAGGGGATTCAATTGACGGGATGTCACATGACTCCAAACCACTCACCCTTCAATAACCTTAGAATGTTTCCCCTGTTTAAAATGTTGTGTTGGCCTTGAGATTGATATTTCGGAATGAACAATAATTTTGAATTCAAGAGTTGCGGTACTACTACTTACCACTTAGGACCGTGGGACCTGGGTAGATTCTGTTCCACCTGGGGCATCGCCAATGCAGTTCCCTGTTTAGGACCCTCCTGAGAGCCATGCAGAAAGCAAAACATCTTGTGCTGGTTCCTGCTGGGAGGTTGTGAGCCCCGGGGTCTTTTTTGAGCGTTAGTCGAAGAGTGTCCTTCTAGGCTCGTTCAGAGTTGCTGCAGATCAAGATGGGGGCTTAGAATGTTCAGTGGGAATATCGTGGTTGGTAAGGTATCCATCTTTGCTCAGGCCCACACTAGCAATAAGGTGCAGCCTCTGAGCCTGCACCTTATTGCCTTGACAATGGACTCTGCCCAGCACCGGGTGGACCTGGCAATGCTCTAGTGCCTGCCAACACTGGACCGTCTTGCTGGATATACGGTGGGTTTTGCGGCAGCTGTTGAAGACCACTTTCCTTGTCATTGCATCGAGCAGGCTCTACTCTTTTACTTACACAGTGGTAACAGGTTATGAGATGTAGACGAGGTGCTGCTGCTTGCCTTGTTTCACAGTTTTTTGCAATCTTTTCATTTTCCTCTTACTGAAGGGCCATGGTGACTGAGGTTCATCTGTAAGGGGCTGGCTTGATCACTGAAATAGGGGCTGCTTCTTGAACTGGCGAGAGTGGAACCTCTGGAGACACAGTGCTTGAGGGTGTTTATTGAATACTTATATTACTGGGAGGGCATGTTGGCTGCAGTTCACATGAGGCAGTTTTTCCAGGGGAGCAGTCAGAGCCAACATGGGTCCAAGTGGCACCAGTTTTAATGAAGGAACTAGATTGTGACTGGAGAACCTCGGGTTCAGAACCAGAACTGGAGTGCACGCTAGGTGTTTTGCTTTTGTTGGCCACAGATATTTGTTGTGAAATTACACACATGGGTTGTTGGCATTGGCTGGAGGTGCCAGGACAACATTTGATTTCAGTCTCTACAGCATTAAGGAATATCAGGAGCAAAGACGGACAGAACATGATTGGAGAGAAACAACTAACAGACTGCACAAGATTACTATTTGATTGTGCTCTAAAAATGAGCTTATTTAGCTTGTTGGGTTTATTACCTATCTCTGCCGTAAAAATAACTCATGAGTTCAAAAGGTCAATTTGTACATCCATTTTGTCTGAATGATAATTTAGGACTGAGACAGTGGATTTTAATGTTTGCAGGAATTGTAACCAGATTGTGCTGGAGGAAGCCGTAGTTGTGTCGGGACTGGTTCATCTTGCAGATGGGGCCTCCGAAAAAACAGTACAGCTCCAGGAAAGACAGCTCATTTGGTTCCATGCCACTGGATCTGTAAGCGGAGTTTCCAGGACTGTCCAAATTAGATGGTTTCTTAGGGGAGAGTATCATTATATTTTCTGTTGGTGCCCGGGTCCATTGAGCAGGAGGTGAACTAATGATACGGTCTGTGCCTGTTTGATGCATTGGTTTGGGTTGGGGCTGACTGCTGCCTTTAAGTAGCCTCTACTTTGAGAGCTTTGCACATCCTGGTAAGAGAGCTCCTTTGAGAGAGGAACAGCGTCTGAAGGAACAGGTGGAAAGTCTCTTGATGTAACTGTTGTTGAGAAGTTGTAAGAGGAAATGACCATCGGGGGGGGGGGAGCTGTTGACCGGGCTGCTGGTTTGCAACTCTTGTAGTCAATACAGCGTTTTGTTCCTTAGACTTTGCCAGGTGGACTCCTGCACCCCAGGCCTCAAAACAGCCTGTGGATTCATTACAGTGTGAAGTAAGCAAAGTTGGAAAAAGTTGGCTGGGGTGGATGTACTATTGCCTGGATTTTGAACATCAAGGGTCTTTTCTTCAGCTGCGCTGGACAAAATTGAGTAGACAGATCACCCTCGCTTCTTGTGAGGGTACCTGCATTATCTGCGGTAAAAGAGTTCTTGAAATAATCTCAGAGAGTTGCCACTAAGGGGTCTGGGGTGCCAACCACTCTACTAGTGGCTGAGGATGTGGTCAGGGTGTGAACGAGTATTGTAGTGGATTCTGAGCATTTCAGATTCGTAGGGGCAATGTCCAAAACTGGAGACCAGAGTGGTAAGATGGTAGAGAACACTGTTGACTAGGTTCCCCTGATTCGCAGGGGGCCCAACAGTGCCCAACTTGTCCTTTATATGTCTTAGGGAAAACAGGAGCTCCTTCCTTGTCCTGTACGACTCCATAGCTTGTGTATCCTGGGGGCAGGAGTCTTCCTATGATAGTTCTGCCTCTCCTCCCCTCTGAAGTGGTCTTCACCTAGATGTAGGAGGAGGGGCATGAGCATGCTATCCTCAGCTGGTTAGGCTTGTTAAGACACATTGTCTGTAGCTTAGGGGAACAAATAGAGAGAAATAGGGAGAAAAAAGCGTTGGTGTGCAATCAGTATACTCTCTCGGGGTTGCTTGCCTACTTGATTGCTGCTGCTCAGGAAAATAAGCTGTTTGTGGCTGTTTGTTGATGCAAGCTGCCAGCACAACGATGATAACGAGTCAAATGTTACAGGTCATGTGAAGAAAGCCTGAGGAAAACCGATGATTCTGGCCACTACCCCCTGCATACAAACCTCACTTGCCTAACGCTGGCCATTTCCGCACATCAGGGGGGTTGGGCCTGCAGCTAATTGCAACTGATTTAAAAGTTGTCACTGTAATCTAATCCTTGTTCTGGTTGCTGGTTCTATGTTGCTCTGACCAGTGGCACAGTGAGCATGTAACCCACGTCTGGGCATATCCATGCCACTTAGGGTGGTACATGAAATACACAAAAGGTGATGGGAGGAATGCTTGAAATTTGTCTACCCACTGGCAATCACTCTAAGAGACATGGGTATGCCCAGACGTGGGTCCCATGCTGACTGTGTCACTGAACCAAGCTGTACCTGTCTGATGAGCCCATAACTAGGGAGAATCCGACCATGGGTTGCTTGAGTACTGGTTCAGGGAGGACATGACTTGGCAGTTCGGGCTGGACTGCTCCCATGAGGAACAGGGTCAAGACTGTTTTGCATATGGCCAAACTAAGGTGGCATAGTAAGCAAAAGAATGATGTGTTAGGATGCTAACCCGAGTGATTGCCAGTGGTTAAACAAAGTGCAAGCATTCCTCTCATCACCTTTTGTGTGTTTCAAAATTGGAGTGGTACCTTCCAGCAATTCCAGCAGATACAGGAGCTTTTGGACATATGACCAAAATTCAATAAGGAATGGACATTCCCAGATCATATTTTCCAGGTTCCTATCTGGGTCTCACATCTCTGCCAATAAGGATTTACCCCTGAAAAGCATAAATTAATGTTTGTCAGAGTATGATTCGGTCTCAAAAAGTTTAAGTAAAGCAATCGTCCGATATTAGTGCCCCTAAGAAGGGTATTCATTAATTTATAGACCTGATTGATTTCTACATTGCTCAAACCTGTGCCTACACAACTCCATTTGTTTTGCATTTGAGAAGTGGGACTGCATTGTATAGATGTACAAGAAGAGTCCAATACATAGTAGAACCTCTGATAAGTTTTCTATTGGCAATATTTCTTATAAGCTTCCCCGTTTATCCAGCTCATTATAGAGCCAGCTACTTAACAGCAAATATTTAAAATATGTTTCCCTAAATGGCAAGTTTTACCATCTATATCTTAGATATTGGTGTAATGCGCAGCAGTTGGAGGGTTTAGAAAGCCTATTGACATTCAGCATTATGATTTTAACCCAATCTTTAAAAGCTTTTAACAATCTTACCCATTTCCATTCTTTGACTCTTTTTCCCCTCTTCTTACTTTCTCCCTAAAGATTCTGATTGTCATAATCATTAGCCCTGTGGTTCCCACTATTTGTGCTTCCACTCTGGGGCTCTCACCCACCTATCTACAAGGAGATGGGGCTTGACCAGTACACACCGGTAGTCCCCCTGTTACTCCACTGTTGAGATGCATGCCAAGGCATCCCCTTGGGAAATGTGTGGTGTGATGCCTGCTTCTGCCCCTACCATTTTTGTACTATATTGGTGCTTCCGGTCACAAATATTCCTGAACAAACATGGATTAGGTTAGTGCATCTACAGATAAATGAAAATGTACATGAGCAAAAAACAAAAAAAGAAAACCTCCATTTAGCCACCATCTCATCCCTATGTTGTGCAGTTTTTCCCTATAGTATGGGACTTAAATAGTACATCTTTTGACAGTTATTCACAGTTATTCATCATTTCTGAGTTAGGAATTGCTTTACTTAATAAGTTTCCTTAAAGACACTCAAAAAATCCCTTTCCAATTTATTTTCATATTTTAGATTGGCACAAAAGTCATTGGAATCCTCGCCTTCTTTAACTCAGCTTTTAGCACTTGTTACTCCTTTAACCTCATTGAAGTGCCAAAGGCTAAACCTGGGAAGATTGAAAAGAAACACTGGTGTGGGCTGGCGCATCTCCTACATTAGGCTTTAGCCAAAATCTTTTCTTTGATCAAGAAGCCTTCAGAAAGACGGTGGTAGTTATAGGGTGACTTCCGACTTTGTTGACCTGTGGGGCTACCCACTGGAATCATGGTATTGTGAGCAGGTATCCTGCTATTGCTTGCCCTTCTCCAAATACACCTTAAAATCATGAAATTATTCAGCCCTCATTCTGAGTTGCACAGTAATTGGGGGGGGGGGGCAGTAAATCCACCCCAGTATGGTGCAACTACAAGTTAAACCCCCATGGAATGGAGAATAATTGTGTGGGACTGATTTTTCTGGTCATAAATTTGAATTTCTAATTCCATGCAGTTTAATACATACATTTACTCCCTGCTTAGAGCAGTTTGTGATGACTTCTGTGTTGGGGGAGGAAGAAGAATTGGGTGGGTGAGTAGGAGACGGAAGGGGAAAGTGTTTTGTAGTAGGGTGGAGTACTGTATACTCTCCCATCTAAAAAAAATGGATAATGAGCCTTGGTTGTTGCTGCTGTCAAGGCCTAATTTGATTTTATGGTGCAGAATTGCTGCATGGTAAAATTGGGTCTGGTTCTCCCCCACCTGGAAAAAACAGGTGGTGAAAAACCAACTCACTTGAAATAAGGTAGAGCTGAATTCCTTGCAGTAATAATACTTAGCCCGATTCTGAAAAAGAGCCTTAGTCTCAGTCTCAGAGTTTTTCTGTCCCCTTCTGAAACCCCAACAATGCGGATATTCAATTGATGTGATATGTCTGTGATATCTTCACAGATTCATTCTAGTAGCTTGAACTTGTTCTTTTTGTGGGTTTCCTCCATGTAGACAGTGTCTTCGAGTCTTGTGATTTGTTCTTCTACATACCTCATGTTTCAGTTAACGTTTTCATCTTTTCTGTCAATTTGTCTCTTTTATGCTTTAAAGCTTCCAAATTATACACACCTAGGGTTTATACTAACTTGACCTTCTGAGAGGTTGGCCTGGTATATGCTGTCCAATAATTAAAGTGGGCACATTGTACCAGTCCAAACAACCCTTATTGATGATTAGGTTAAAGACAACCTTTATTGAAAGCTATCCTAGTGGTAGCTATGGAGAGCTGCCTTCAGGCTAAGTCTTGAAGGAATGTAAAGCAGCTTGGTTTACCAGATTATAACCTCTTGAATGACCAAATGAAAGGAGAACACTCTCTACTAACCTCTTTATGAGATTAGAGAACAAGATACACAATATTAAAGCACTAGAACGACAGTAAATAGCACAATCCAAAGTGGGCCCCAGGGGGAGACCAAATCATATATCAAGAAAGTGGTCTAACAGCCACGACTTGACTAGACACAGTGCCTAGAGCACGTATAATCGCTGGGACCCCAAGGAACCACCCAAGGTGGTGACACAGGGGACCCACGGGGGATGCGTGCAGTGTGAGAACACAGCTTCCAGCTCCGAACAATCCTATGGGAAAGTCGCGGTTGGAATTTAAAAGCTTAAGGACACTTAGGAGAGGACTTGGAGCAAACCCTTTCAAACTTAGGAGGTTCTAAGGCCAGCACCCACGTGATCACTGGAGTACTCGTGTTACCTCACCCAAGGAAGCCGGGTGCATAGGTGTCAAATGTTGTGGGGAATCTTTGTCGTTTTCAATGGCATGATGCTGCAAAGTGCTGCTGCTTTGAAGAGGAAAAGTGTCTGGTGTGATCCAAGCCTGGATAGGAGCTGAGAAGAAACTGAAAGCAGAGGGGACAGAGTCTGGTTCACTTGCCAGTGACCAGGGGCACGATAGACGAATGCCCACCGATGTCGGGTGTTTCAGGTGCGAAGAGGTGAAGCTTGACTCTGCAGCCGCGGGGATCAGGAGACGTTGACAATGACCACAGTCTGCAGGCGAGCTGTCTCATGAAGGATGTCGAGTGCTGGGGAGTCAGTGTCCGGATTGTAGACCAACAAGCCTTGGCAACTGCAACCCACACAGTCAGAGAAAAGATGCTTCGTTGTGGACCAGCAGGATCCTGTGAACTCCCCAAGCGATGAAGAGTCAGGGCACATCTGGAGCAACCAGGAAAGTCCACTGAAAGTTAAAGTACCCTTCTCAGTCCAGTTTCTTGCCATAGCAGGGGCTGATAGCCCTTGCAACCGGTTTGAACTGGACTATGCAGAGGGACACCAAATGCACCCTCAGTGCAGACATCAAAGCACTCTCAGAGTGCACCCACCCAGCCCCAATACACTAAAGCCTGTATGGGAGGTGGTCACACCTCCTTGTGACAGGAAACCTATTGTCCAGCCGTCCCCTGCCGGTGTTTCGTCCAGCAGCAGGAGGGCAGACTCGTGTCTGTGGCTGGCAGCATCCATTTTGTGATGCCAGGGTCTGTGAAGCTGGTACCGGTGTACCGGTGCTGTCATATTTCTCCCTCTGGTAGGGTGGAATCATACCTCCCACACCAGTTACTGGTGTGGAGGTATGATTCCCAGGCGTTTGACACCAAACACAACTTGTTTCCATGCAGCCGTTTTAAAGTTAGCATTTACCACAAGGTTATAATGTACTTAAGAGTATATGGTTGGCTGCATCACAAGCAACCCCGGAATACAGGTTCCGAAAGCTGCAGAGGGGCTCTGCTCATGCATGGGCACCCTCTCACATAAAACCTAGCACACTGCCTACAGTATTGATAAGGCCTGCCATAGGGGTGACTGATAGGTTTATATGTGCAGTGATATGGATAGATATACTGAACCTATATTTAAGTAAGGGGTGCATACACCACCTTACACAGGCTGCTGTAGCAGACCTGTCGTGTCATTTTGAATGGTCTCCCAGGGGTGGCATAATACATGCTGCAGCCCATGAGAGGCCTCTGGGTACCTATGCCCTAGGTACATAGTATACCATATACTAGGGACTTATAAGGGTACCCCAGAATCCAAAGCAGCTTGGCTGGGATCCTGGATAGCAGGATCCCACCCAGACTAAGTCGAAAACAGTGAAACATCAGCAAAAAGTGGGAGTAACTATAAGAAGCGGATCCTACTCTCCTACAGACCTTTTTTACTTCATTTAATATAATCTTGAGGATACTTTTTATTGATGACTCTGCTTGCAATTATCATTTAGACTGCGTCCCAGAATCGTGTGTGTTGGGTGAAATTGGCCCCAGATTCTTCAAAATGACTGACCACCATTCATTATCACAAACTGATCCCAGTTTTCATGTCCCTATTTAGTCAGTTGACTGATATAAGGCCCTATTTCTGGAGTCTTTCCCTGGCTCATAGGTTGCATAATTCATAGACCTGAGAGCACGGCTGTCCTTGCCATGTAGTCCATTTCCTTAATTTTCTCTAACTTCTGCTTGTGAAAGAGCCTCTTTGGCATCTGTTACGGGGCATCTGATAAGGGATTGTGGCATACCATTCCTAGAGGCCGGGATGTTGGCCTGGAGCAGCATGGTAGCAGCAGTAAGCTTCTCCTGTACATTTCACTTCTGCCAGATCTGGCTATCTCTAGGAGTGATACTTGGAGTGGTTCTTGAAAGACATTAGCTACTTTTCTCTATACCCTCTCTTTATCAGACTGTAAGACCTCTTTTATTCTGGGTAGCAGCTGTTCCATTTCCTTGGTTATAAGATGAATCTTATCTCTATGGGTCCCCAAGCTCATATGGTCGAGAACTGTCTCTGTGAACAGTCCAAAAGAGCTGGAAGGTAGGATCTGACTGCGTAGTTACCCCCACTTTTTTCCTGGTGTTTTGCTGGTTTTTGACTAGTCTGACTGGGATCCTGCCAATCAGGACCCCAGTTTATCTGCTTTATCCCTACATTGGTTATGTATGTACTTTGGTACAACTCCAGATTGGATACTGTGGTACCTTTATCAGTCCATAGTATATGGTACACATGTACTCAGGGCATAGGTACCCCAGAGGCCTCCCATGGTCTGAAGCATGTATTATGCCACCCCTGAGAGGCCATGTAAAATGGAACCTTGGGTCGGCTACTGCAGCCTGTGTCAGCTGGTGCTAGCACCACTTACGAGAGATATAGGTTCACTATGTCTATAGTTATCACTACACTTAAAACTTTATAAGTCAGCCCTATTGCAGGCCTTAACAATCCTGAAGGCAGGAAGCTGGGTTTTACGTGAGAGGGTGCTCCTGCATGAGCAGGGCCCCTCTGCTGTCTTCGGAGACCATTCTTCCGGGCTGTACGTGATACTACCAGACATATAGAGTAGAGGTCCATTATAACCTTGCGGTAAATGCTATCTCGAAAACGACTGCAACGAAGAATGTTGTGTTTGGTGTCAAACACCTTGGAATCATGCCTCCACACCAGTAACTGGTGTGGGAGGTATGATTCCTCCCCTCAGACCCGAGGTTGTCGGGGTACCTAAGTCTACCAGTACCAACTTTCTTGAGCCTTACTGCACAAAACGGATGCTGCCAGCCACAGACATGAGTCTGCCCTCCTGCTGCTGAGCCAAGCTCGAGCAGGGGAAGGCAGCACAATAGGCATCCTGTCAGAGGGAGGTGTGACCACCTCCCAGACAGGATTTAGTGTATTGGGGCTGGGTGGGTGTACTGTCTCAGTGCCAGAAAGTCTGCACAAGGGGCACATTTCATGTCCCTGTGCATAGTGCAGATAAAACCAGTTCTGGGAGCCATTTGCTCCTGCTCTTGCGTGAAACTGGACAAAGGACATGGGTGTCCTTTGTCCCATCAGTCCTGTCCCTCCCCTAGGAGGGTCCCTAGAATCTGTCCAACCCTTTCCTGTGGGTATAAAATGGGTTACCTGACTACAGGAGATTAGACTTCACTTGGACAAGATTCTGCAAGAAGATACCACTACAATTCGACCGTCTGAACACGCTGGACTTTGCTGGACCTCCCTTGGGCTTGACTTCATCTTCCACTGCCGTCCCCAGTCTCGCCACTGTCCGTGATCCATACAGGCTCTGTGCTGGACCCTCTAGACCTCCAAGACAACAGAAGAATTTCACTTGGGGTGAAGGAGTCACTCCCCTGCAAACGCAGGCACCATAACGCATCTGACCGGTTTGCTGATCCTGAGCTCCAATGGACTCCGAAGTCTCCAGCAACACAGGAGGTGGGGTTCTGAAGTCTCCGAGGTTGAGCTGCCCTCTCACTTAGTTTGAGGCGGATATCCCTCGTGGGGACCGTATACCCGTACCCCTGTGTACCGAGTTCATTTGCAGCTGCACATGCTTGTTGTCGTGCAACAATTCCGTGCATGGGCCATTTGTAGCCCTGACCCCAGAGCATCTTTACTGAGAAGGACTCCGGCATCCTTGCACTCTGTGCTCTGCTAGCTGGTATCCTGTGAAACCGTCTGAGGTTCCCTCTCGACTCCTGTGCTTTCAGTTTGTGGGTCCACTTGAGGGTCAACTTTGCTTTATTTGGGCTCCCCTGGTTGCTCCAGGCCTGCCCTTACTCCTCTTGCTGTGGTGAGTCTCCTGGTCCTTGCTGGGCCAGATGGACACCAAATTTGACCATCTACGTTGTTTGTCTGACCCCTTAGCACTCAACATCCTTCGTAGGACAGCTCACCTGATCGTCCTAGACGTCTCCCGGTCCTCGCAGCTAAAGAGTCAAGATTACCATCCTCACACCAGAAGCACCCGACATTGGTGGGCATTCGTCTACCGAGCCCTTGGTCACTACAAAGTGACCCAGACTCTGTCCCCTCTGCTTTCAGGTTCTTCCCATCTAGAATCCACATTTGGATTCCATCCCACACTTTTCGTAATTCCAGCAGCAGCATTTCTTTGTCGACAACCATAGGGAATGACAAGGGTTTCCGATGCCCCTTCATGCCTATGCACCCGGCTCCTCTAGGATAGGTAACTCTGGTACAAAGGTATCCACGGGTGGGGTGGCTCTTCAACCTCTTAAATTCCAAGGGTTGTTTTTGTAATCTGCTGGGAAGGGTCCTTAATCTCTGATTTTCCAACCGCGACTTTCCCATTGAATTGTACGGAGCACGAGGTCGTGTTTCCACACTGCACCCGTCCTCCATGGGGTCCCTACTCACTCACCTTGGGTGGTTCCTTGGGGTCCCAGTGAGTCTACACCTTCTAGACTAGATCTAGTCATGAGTCATGGTTCTTATACCACCTATTTAGTATACGGTTTGGTCTCCCCCGGGAGCCCACTGTGTATTGTGCTACTTACGTTTGATTCTTTGCAACTGTATTATTTGATTTGTGTTCTATCCTTGTGTAGAGGATACTAGAGAGTGTTATATATAATAAATACATATTTTTTATAACTACTGTGTGGTTTCCCTTTCATTTAACCAATACTATAAGGTTGCATTATGGTAAAACAAGGTGCTTAACATTCCTTCAAGACTTAGCCTGAAGGTTGCTCTCCATAGCTACTAATAGGATAGCTTTCAATAAAGGTTATCTTTGACCTAATCACCATAAGGGTTGTTTGGTCTGGTACAAGGTGCCCACTTTAATTAGTCAACAGCATATACCTGGCCAACTTCTCACAAAAAGCTTTTGTCAGGGCTACTCATGTATGCACATCTTAACTGCATTGAAGCTTTCCTCCGCTTGTTATCCATACAGCAGTCTGGGTTATTGATAAGACGCTGTGAGCTCAAGTCAGGAGCTCAGTTGGTCATAGTAATACAAGATGTATTATAAATTGTGGCTCCTTATTTCCAGTGATAATTTACAAAGATTATATTTGTGTTTGTGTGTAGCTTGGCCTTTCTCTCGTTCATTTAATATGAATGGGCCAGGCACACTGAATTTCTCATCCCACTAGCTATAGAATCCTGTTTCAATCCCTCCTTTTGAGTAGAGATGGGGATGGCTGGCACAAACCTTTGAATGCTGAGTCTTAAAAAATGACACTTAGTAAAGCCCATCTGTCTCTGTATTAATTTCTTCTCAGACGCTGCTCTCACCCAGGAAAGATTGACCATTGTCTCCAGGTGAGCTCTCTTTCTAACAGCTTTATTCCAATACCCTGGCATCGGCATCCCCTTCCTTCTTCAGTGTCCTGTTTTCTGGTAGGCATTTTGTAGTATCCTGTATATGTATTTATCCTTCTTTCCTAGCTGCTCAGCCAGTGTGAATGTGCAGCGTGGAATGTGCGTGTGGTGATGATGAACGGAATGTTTGGGTGCCTGTGGGGTGAAGTGTGATAGTTGGAGTATGGGCTGAGCATCAGGCAAGCTGCTCCTGATGGGGCTGCTCTACATGAACTTACTATGTTACAACTAAGACTTAGTAAATCATCTTTAACTAAATTTCGGCTAATGGACTTCATCATTACACATTTCTCTGGGGTTTTTTTGTACAGCAACTATTGGGAGCGTGTTCTGGATGTTGATTATGCTGGTTTTCCTATTTCTTGAAATTGATGGGTTCAATAGCTGTTTGTTCTTGCCTCAGCTTCCTCTGCATCAAGGTCTATGATTCTATATTTAGCTTCGAAAAGGACTTTATACAGCTCACATGTCCACCTGGGAGCTCGCCCAGACTTTAAGCATTGTTGCATAATGCAGCTCAGCCTCCTCACAATCAGGCCTTTCTTTGCAAGTCCAGTCAGATCGGGGTGAAGATGTTTATGCATACTGCATTGGGCTCCCTTGTTGTTCTCTCATGGCATCTCTAATATATTTCTAACATAGTTCAAGAAAGTCTTACTGTCCCAGCCAGCACTATTTTAATCAGGGTTGGTTCTATAACAGCACTTACAATTTTGGAGTGCCTTGTATAAACTAAGAGTGTTCTTTCCCAGACATCCCTTCTCTGTGGGCTGTGCACTACCTCCAGCTGCTTTTACCTGCTCCCAACCACCTTCAGCGTCCCAGCGCCGCATGGCACAGCTCTGCACAGCGTGGCTCCACTTGATGCAGAGGGCTGTAGAGGGACAGGCTGAAGTGCAAACGGGCCCTGCAGACCTCAGCCTTTTGCCTCAGTTCATTGGCTCTTCATCAACCTGAAACATTAATATGAATATGCAGCGTTTCTCTAAGTGACTCAACCGCCGATGGTCTCGTTCCCAGTCCTTTCAATCTTCTCTGGCTCTTTGATGGCAATTTCAGTCTTTACAACAGACTGCGAACGCTACCACAGAGTGTACAGGATAGTATTCTTGTGGTTCCATGAGCCCTTATAGGCATACTGAGAAGAACAGTGCCAGATAGGGACACGGTATATGGATATAACACCAGGACTAGTTGATTCTTAATTGTAATTGCATTTAGATAGCGCTTACTACCCCTGATGAGGCGTCAAATCGCTTTTTTGGCAAGTAGCACGTTACTCCGGAACCCATAAGCTCTTTTTCAGCGAGGAGCACGCTGCTCCGGAACCCTTAAAGGATTAGTGGTGTATTAGTATACTGTAATATGAAAGTAATTTGAGTGGTGGACATGTTAGTCAGTTATTTGGATTGAGAAGGATAGTGGAGGAATAGAAGAGAGGAAAAGGTTTGCATTTATATAGCGCTTGCTACCCCGGATGAAGTGTTGGAGTGCTTTTTTGGCGAGTAGCACGCTACTCCTGACAGTAACTGCAAGAGTAAGTGAAAAGGAAAGATCCACATTGGCTGAAGGAATGATTGATTGGTGGGAAAAGGTGCTGGTGATGACACTGTGGCACTCTCAACAATAGGGAGCCAAGGGGGTCTAAGGGCAGGTCGCCCCCCTCTCATAACCATACATCAAAAGGGACCTACCCCGAAGGAGAAATTTATATTGTTGTATTTATTAGCACTATGAGCACCCAATTATCAATGCCACTGGCTCATTCAAACCTCTTGTGTTTTTGCCACGTAAGCGGCAATCCAATACCATTCACAAACCGCATCTATTGTTACAGTCTGTGTGAATGAAAACTCCTATGTGTCTATGTGTTTCCCTTAAATAGTGTGCTGTGAAGAGCTGCTAATGTAAAAGCATAAAGGACAGGAAAAATGTGAAAGGCAGGCAGTGCCTCACGGAAGTAGCCCCAACGAGGTTGTGTAGACAGGTACTCGCCTACTACCTCACGTTCTCATCATAGGCTGCTGCCGCCAAAACAGAAAAGAAGGAGTGCTGGAAACCTCATGCTAATCCTAATGACTAGTGTCTAGTAAAAACTCATATCGTGACATGTGTCTATATTCGAAGAAAAGAAGGGGAGTGTCGACCCAAAAGCAGGAAGACTGAGTCTGATCAGGACCCAAGTCGCTCCGATTAAAACCGAACAGTGCTACACTGGCTATGTGAAACTTTATTCTATGCTGTGTAACTGCTCATTAAAACCAACATGATTCGTTGCCTGATTAGATTTAACGGCAACTTCTTCAGGGCTAGGGTCGACTGGCCTCTCTGCGTCGCTAGTTCAGACCAGCGATTTGTCTATCAGCACCTGGGGGAAACACAATTAAAACACACACTCAGTTTGACACCCATATGGTTCATATGGGTCCTTCACAAGTACATGAAAGCGATTGCTCATACAAGTCGGTGCCTGCAACACATCTGACGTTCATATTTACCATCAAAGATGATGTCTGTCAGCATACCTGAACCTTTGGTATGTGTGGATGTATGTGATATCATAAAAACCTGGACTGCTTGCCCAACGGCCGCGGAATCACGTTTCTAGAAAAGCACAAAGATACATACAGTAGTTAAACATCTCAATTAGGACTATACAGTCCCATCTACTCATGTGTCTGTTGTCCACTCTATTAAAAACCAATTGTTTCAATACTCCAGAAATACACAGGTGATGCCAGCGTTACGTTATTGCCCCGGTTTGTATTATCACTTCAGTACATATTCTATACCATTGTGCGTCCTAAAATATGATACCGGCTAACAGCGCTGCTCTACGTGTATTGCTAGTGCTTCAACTGCCTAACTATTAGATAGACGAGACCCCCCAGTACCAGACGGTCCTTCAGTTGTACCTTACCGCCATCTAGCTCAGGATTGGGGCTGCATCTATCAGTAGTGTCTACGGGGCATGAGGATTGCCTGATCAGTGTGTCACCTCATTGCGATCTTACCTCGTCAGCCTTGCAGTACGGACGTGGCTCATCCTCCATCACGGACTGAAAGGCTACTTCCTGCTTAAATGCATATCGCGCGCTGTCATACGCGCATGCGTAGTTGTTTAATGAAGGAGATGGCGGCCATATTGTGTAAACCACTCGCGCTTCCTCAACTGCACCTAGTATCTCCACCCCATACCTCTGGTTATGTCAAAAATAAGATATAATTTACTCTTTGAAGCCCAAACTAATGTTACAAAGACTGAGGGCGACGCTTATATGAATGAACTGAATTGTTTATTTTAACTTGTGTGTGCATCGACCTCAGCCATATATGACTGTAACATAAGGGCTGCTAAGAAGGTGTTTAAATACACGGGAATCTCTGTCCCCGTATACTGCGCCCATCTGCTCATATATAAACCCCTGGCGTGTATACTACGGCGGGAAGGTTGTTCTGTGTGTACGTAAGCGTAAGTCATGTGTAGATCTACAATTTGGGACTCTATAATGTGGGCTGATCAAAGAATGTTTAAATGCTTGGGAAACCCTATCCCGCTAATCTCTGCCCATCTGCTCTTATATGGACCCCGGGCATGTATGCTACAATGAAGAGATTGTTCCCCAACAAAGGCCATGGGTATACTGCCTTACTGTGCCACCTTACCCCACTCAATGAAATCATTGAGACCCTGTTGGTCTGCTTTCTCTTGGAAAATCCAACGAGCCTCCTTAGTCGATAGCCTGGCTTCCATGTTATAGGTGTCGCCAAACACTCGCTCCAGTACCACCCAACGTAGATCTCTGGGGCTATGTCCGGCCACCAGGAAATGCTGGACCAACTTGGTGGTCAGTTTGCCCACCCTGATGGTACTAAGGTATTCCTGTACTCTGATCTTTACTTTACGTGTGGTGAGACCGATGTACTGGAGACCACAGGGACACGTCAGTCTGTAGATGACATTATTCGTGTTGCAGTTACTGAATGTGTTCAAGTGCCAGGTCTTGCCACCTACCAAAGTGACACTTTTAGTTGGAGTGGTGAGTTCGCACACTGTACATCCGCCGCATTGATAGTGTCCAGGCGGGATGCCAGTATCCTTGTTCTTATGCTGGGGTCGTGAGTGCACTAGGCGGTCACGTAGATTGGTAGACCGCTTAAAGGCAAATCGTGGTTGTGGCATCGTCATAGTTGGAGTGTTCAACAGGGGCCAATGTTTCCTGATCACTTGTCTAACTTTGGTGGACAAAGGGCCAAAGGTTGTGACCACCGGAATGCAATCCCCTTTGGTTTTAGGTGTTCTCTCCAAGAGAGCATCTCTGGGAGTATTCAAGGCTTGTTTCCTTGCTTGTTTGATTATCTTAGTGGGGTATTCATCGTTCCTCCAATTTGCAAGACAGGGCATTAGCTTGTGTAACAAACTCCTCTGTGGATGAACAGTTCCTGCGGTACCACAAGAACTGTCCTACGGGCAGGTTATCTCTCAAGGCCCTGGGGTGGTAGGATCTATAGTGCAGCAGGGAATTCTTGTCAGTTGGTTTCTGATGGACATTAGTGACAAGTTTGTGATTTTTCGCCCTGATGTCTAAATCCAAGTATGTGGCTACTGTATTACTGATGGTCCATGTGAATTTAAGACATTCATCTAGGCTATTGAGCCACAAGAGGAATCCGTCCAGGTCAGTCCTGGATCCCGTCCATATGCACAAAACATCGTCAATATATCGCCTCCAGAGGACAATGTTCCTCTGGAAGGGATTATTGCGATGCAGGACGTGGCCGGTCTCAAATTGGCCCACGTAAATACAAGCCAGACTGGGGGCAAATGTAGCCCCCATAGAAGTCCCGGACACTTGCAGGTATAACTGGTCTTTGTAGGCAAAAAAATTTCTTGTAAGAGCCAGTTCAACACATTGGAGCACAAAAGTTTGTGGGACGTCATAGAACCATTCACATTCCCCCAGGGCACGTGCTGCTGCCACCAGCGTGGCTTCCTGGGGGATGCTCGTGTATAACGATTCTATATCAATCGTGACAAGGAATTGATGTTGAGGGTCATACTCAATATCATGTAAGATCCTTAAAACATCGGTAGTGTCCTGTACGTATGATGGTTGGGTGGTCACACATTCCCTCAGAAAAAAATCGGCATACTGGGACAATGGTTCCAAAACAGATTGAATCCCCGAGACAATAGGACGTCCCGGGGGGGGGGCCTCTGCGCTTTATGGATCTTCGGAACAATATAGAAAGCCGGGATCCTAGGCTTCTCATTTATCAAAAAGTCTGCTTCCTTTGCCGTCAACCATTTCTTTTCTTTGGCTTCAGCGACCATTTTATAGATGGTTGTCTGCAAGTTTTTAGTGGGGTCTCTCATCAAGGGTTGATAATTTTGGCGCACGTCTAGTAGCCTGGCCACCTCGGTTTCGTAGTCTGCAGTGTTTAATACTACCACTGCTCCGCCCTTATCAGCAGGCTTGATGGTGATATTGCTATTCTGCTGGAGAGATTGTACTGCTAGCCAATCAGCCTGTGTCATGTTACTCCGGCTGTAGCTATGCTGTTGTTCTTCCAGAGTGGTGATGTCCTGCATCACTTTCTGTTCAAAGACAAGGACCTCAGGGCCAATGGAATGAGTGGGAGGACAGAATTGCGATGGTCGTCGCAGGTTGGTAGAGAAAACCGATGGGGCCTCAACTTCCTTCCCCTCAAAAAAAAATGTGAGTTTGATTTTCCTCATAAGACCGTGTAATTCACCCCGAAGTTTGAAGCTGTCATGTTTGGGGGTCGGGAAGTACCCCAGACCCTTGTTCAGAACCCTATGCTCATCAGCTGTTAAGACGTGTGATGATAGATTGACCACAATATCATTCTCCTTTCTGATTATAGGGGTGTTCTGCCCCTGCTGCGTGTGATTCTGGGTGAGAAATTCTGCCATTGTGAGTTGTTGTTGTGGCGTGCCCTGCCTCTGTCCCTGCCCCTGTGGCTGATCCCTCTCTGATCCGGGGGGCGTTGTTCTAAAAAATTCCTCAACATGACACCTAGATCTTCATTGGACCTATCTGTGGTGTTAAACCTAACTCTCTGATTAGAGGTAGGGATGGAACTGGAGGTGGAAGGTTGTCCATTGGTATCATCTTCCTCGCTGCTCGTATTGTCAAACGTCCAATTATTGAACGTACGTTTACCTTGACGTCGTCCACCCCTGGACCCACGTGAATAGAGTGGTGCTTCTGGGGGTTGCTGGTAGTGGCTATCCTCTACGTAAGGAAACGCCCATTCATGGCTGAATCTATCAAGATTCCTTTTAAGCCCCTTCATATTTTGGTTCACCATGTAAATTTGATATTCCCCCACATCATTCTGGATCGTGGCCAGCTGTTCCTTAATGTCTTTTATGGTGGTGTCTGCTTTCAGGACTGTTTCTAGTTCTAAAATTTCCTTGAGCAGCTCCTCACTTAACCTCTTTGCAGTGTTGATAATTAATACCAACCAGTCACGGGTACATTTATTCGCTATATAGCTCCAGTCTACCCGGAATCGTTTATCCTCTAGGAAGATTTTAGGTTCTATGCGGACCAGTAGACTGGCTGGAGCTGCCCCTGCCCGTAAATATTCAGTCATGAGGGCGTCATGGAGGGCTATTCTAATTTGCCGTTTTTTAATACTACTGTTTTTCCCATTCTTCCCTGGCTGAGCCTATGTCACTCAAGGGCGCATTCGGGAGCAGTGACGGCCCTGCCAAAATAGAGGCGATATGTTCGTCTGTAAAGGCCAGGCAAAACTGGTCCATGTTGCAAATAGGACCTAACCGCGTGCAGGCAACCAAAAGGTAGTAGGCAATAGCTCACATACAATGTACTGGAAGGACAGGATTTACAAGAAATGTAAAAACTAAGTGTGCCTCCCGTGGACTCTAGGGGCAATCCGGTGTGTGTACCTAGTGAATTTATTTCAAATAAAAAGCTCTCACGGCTAAGCTGCCATTCTCATAACTCTCAACAATAGGGAGCCAAGGGGGTCTAAGGGCAGGTCGCCCCCCTCTCATAACCATACATCAAAAGGGACCTACCCCGAAGGAGAAATTTATATTGTTGTATTTATTAGCACTATGAGCACCCAATTATCAATGCCACTGGCTCATTCAAACCTCTTGTGTTTTTGCCACGTAAGCGGCAATCCAATACCATTCACAAACCGCATCTATTGTTACAGTCTGTGTGAATGAAAACTCCTATGTGTCTATGTGTTTCCCTTAAATAGTGTGCTGTGAAGAGCTGCTAATGTAAAAGCATAAAGGACAGGAAAAATGTGAAAGGCAGGCAGTGCCTCACGGAAGTAGCCCCAACGAGGTTGTGTAGACAGGTACTCGCCTACTACCTCACGTTCTCATCATAGGCTGCTGCCGCCAAAACAGAAAAGAAGGAGTGCTGGAAACCTCATGCTAATCCTAATGACTAGTGTCTAGTAAAAACTCATATCGTGACATGTGTCTATATTCGAAGAAAAGAAGGGGAGTGTTGACCCAAAAGCAGGAAGACTGAGTCTGATCAGGACCCAAGTCGCTCCGATTAAAACCGAGCGGTGCTACACTGGCTATGTGAAACTTTATGCTGTGTAACTGCTCATTAAAACCAACATGTTTCGTTGCCTGATTAGATTTAACGGCAGCTTCTTCAGGGCTAGGGTCGACTGGCCTCTCTGCGTCGCTAGTTCAGACCAGTGATTTGTCTATCAGCACCTGGGGGAAACACAATTAAAACACACACTCAGTTTGACACCCATATGGTTCATATGGGTCCTTCACAAGTACATGAAAGCGATTGCTCATACAAGTCGGTGCCTGCAACACATCTGACGTTCATATTTACCATCAAAGATGATGTCTGTCAGCATACCTGAACCTTTGGTATGTGTGGATGTATGTGATATCATAAAAACCTGGACTGCTTGCCCAACGGCCGCGGAATCACGTTTTTAGAAAGGCACGAAGATACATACAGTAGTTAAACATCTCAATTAGGACTATACAGTCCCATCTACTCATGTGTCTGTTGTCCACTCTATTAAAAACCAATTGTTTCAATACTCCAGAAATACACAGGTGATGCCAGCGCTGGCATCACCTGTGTATTTCTGGATATTTCAGATGTGTTGCAGGCACCGACTTGTATGAGCAATCGCTTTCATGTACTTGTGAAGGACCCATATGAACCATATGGGTGTCAAACTGAGTGTGTGTTTTAATTGTGTTTCCCCCAGGTGCTGATAGACAAATCGCTGGTCTGAACTAGCGACGCAGAGAGGCCAGTCGACCCTAGCCCTGAAGAAGTTGCCGTTAAATCTAATCAGGCAACGAAACATGTTGGTTTTAATGAGCAGTTACACAGCATAGAATAAAGTTTCACATAGCCAGTGTAGCACTGCTCGGTTTTAATCGGAGCGACTTGGGTCCTGATCAGACTCAGTCTTCCTGCTTTTGGGTCGACACTCCCCTTCTTTTCTTCGAATATAGACACATGTCACGATATGAGTTTTTACTAGACACTAGTCATTAGGATTAGCATGAGGTTTCCAGCACTCCTTCTTTTCTGTTTTGGCGGCAGCAGCCTATGATGAGAACGTGAGGAAGTAGGCGAGTACCTGTCTACACAACCTCGTTGGGGCTACTTCCGTGAGGCACTGCCTGCCTTTCACATTTTTCCTGTCCTTTATGCTTTTACATTAGCAGCTCTTCACAGCACACTATTTAAGGGAAACACATAGACACATAGGAGTTTTCATTCACACAGACTGTAACAATAGATGCGGTTTGTGAATGGTATTGGATTGCCGCTTACGTGGCAAAAACACAAGAGGTTTGAATGAGCCAGTGGCATTGATAATTGGGTGCTCATAGTGCTAATAAATACAACAATATAAATTTCTCCGTCGGGGTAGGTCCCTTTTGATGTATGGTTATGAGAGGGGGGCGACCTGCCCTTAGACCCCCTTGGCTCCCTATTGTTGAGAGTTATGAGAATGGCAGCTTAGCCGTTACTTGAAATAAATTCACTAGGTACACACACCGGATTGCCCCTAGAGTCCACGGGAGGCACACTTAGTTTTTACATTTCTTGTAAATCCTGTCCTTCCAGTACATTGTATGTGAGCTATTGCCTACTACCTTTTGGTTGCCTGCACGCGGTTAGGTCCTATTTGCAACATGGACCAGTTTTGCCTGGCCTTTACAGACGAACATATCGCCTCTATTTTTGGCAGGGCCGTCACTGCTCCCGAATGCGCCCTTGAGTAGCATAGGCTCAGCCAGGGAAGAATGGGAAAAACTGTCTAGTATTAAAAAACGGCAAATTAGAATAGCCCTCCATGGCGCCCTCATGACTGAATATTTACGGGCAGGGGCAGCTCCAGCCAGTCTACTGGTCCGCATAGAACCTAAAATCTTCCTAGAGGATAAACGATTCCGGGTAGACTGGAGCTATATAGCGAATAAATGTACCCGTGACTGGTTGGTATTAATTATCAACACTGCAAAGAGGTTAAGTGAGGAGCTGCTCAAGGAAATTTTAGAACTAGAAACAGTCCTGAAAGCAGACACCACCATAAAAGACATTAAGGAACAGCTGGCCACGATCCAGAATGATGTGGGGGAATATCAAATTTACATGGTGAACCAAAAGATGAAGGGGCTTAAAAGGAATCTTGATAGATTCAGACATGAATGGGCGTTTCCTTACGTAGAGGATAGCCACTACCAGCAACCCCCAGAAGCACCACTCTATTCACGTGGGTCCAGGGGTGGACGACGTCAAGGTAAACGTACGTTCAATAATTGGACGTTTGACAATACGAGCAGCGAGGAAGATGATACCAATGGACAACCTTCCACCTCCAGTTCCATCCCTACCTCTAATCAGAGAGTTAGGTTTAACACCACAGATAGGTCCAATGAAGATCTAGGTGTCATGTTGAGGAATTTTTTAGAACAACGCCCCCCGGATCAGAGAGGGATCAGCCACAGGGGCAGGGGCAGAGGCAGAGCACGCCACAACAACAACTCACAATGGCAGAATTTCTCACCCAGAATCACACGCAGCAGGGGCAGAACACCCCTATAATCAGAAAGGAGAATGATATTGTGGTCAATCTATCATCTCACGTCTTAACAGCTGATGAGCATAGGGTTCTGAACAAGGGTCTGGGGTACGTCCCGACCCCCAAACATGACAGCTTCAAACTTCGGGGTGAATTACACGGTCTTATGAGGAAAATCAAACTCAAATTTATTTTTGAGGGGAAGGAAGTTGAGGCCCCATCGGTTTTCTCTACCAACCTGCGACGACCATCGCAATTCTGTCCTCCCACTCATTCCATTGGCCCTGAGGTCCTTGTCTTTGAACAGAAAGTGATGCAGGACATCACCACTCTGGAAGAACAACAGCATAGCTACAGCCGGAGTAACATGACACAGGCTGATTGGCTAGCAGTACAATCCCTCCAGCAGAATAGCAATATCACCATCAAGCCTGCTGATAAGGGCGGAGCAGTGGTAGTATTAAACACTGCAGACTACGAAACCGAGGTGGCCAGGCTACTAGACGTGCGCCAAAATTATCAACCCTTGATGAGAGACCCCACTAAAAACTTGCAGACGACCATCTATAAAATGGTCGCTGAAGCCAAAGAAAAGAAATGGTTGACGGCAAAGGAAGCAGACTTTTTGATAAATGAGAAGCCTAGGATCCCGGCTTTCTATATTGTTCCGAAGATCCATAAAGCGCAGAGGCCCCCCCCGGGACGTCCTATTGTCTCGGGGATTCAATCTGTTTTGGAACCATTGTCCCAGTATGCCGATTTTTTTCTGAGGGAATGTGTGATCACCCAACCATCATACGTACAGGACACTACCGATGTTTTAAGGATCTTACATGATATTGAGTATGACCCTCAACATCAATTCCTTGTCACGATTGATATAGAATCGTTATACACGAGCATCCCCCAGGAAGCCAGGCTGGTGGTAGCAGCACGCGCCCTGGGGGAATGTGAATGGTTCTATGACGTCCCACAAACATTTGTGCTCCAATGTGTTGAACTGGCTCTTACAAGAATTTTTTTTGCCTACAAAGACCAGTTATACCTGCAAGTGTCCGGGACTTCTATGGGGGCTACATTTGCCCCCAGTCTGGCTTGTATTTACGTGGGCCAATTTGAGACCGGCCACGTCCTGCATCGCAATAATCCCTTCCAGAGGAACATTGTCCTCTGGAGGCGATATATTGACGATGTTTTGTGCATATGGACGGGATCCAGGACTGACCTGGACGGATTCCTCTTGTGTCTCAATAGCCTAGAGGAATGTCTTAAATTCACATGGACCATCAGTAATACAGTTGCCACATACTTGGATTTATACATCAGGGCGGAAAATCATAAACTTGTCACTAATGTCCATCAGAAACCAACTGACAAGAATTCCCTGCTGCACTATAGATCCTACCACCCCAGGGCCTTGAGAGATAACCTGCCCGTAGGACAGTTCTTGCGGTACCGCAGGAACTGTTCATCCACAGAGGAGTTTGTTACACAAACTAATGCCCTGTCTTGCAAATTGGAGGAACGATCATACCCCACTAAGATAATCAAACAAGCAAGGAAACGAGCCTTGAATACTCCCAGAGCTGCTCTCTTGGAGAGAACACCTAAAACCAAAGGGGATTGCATTCCGGTGGTCACAACCTTTGGCCCTTTGTCCACCAAAGTTAGACAAGTGATCAGGAAACATTGGCCCCTGTTGAACACTCCAACTATGACGATGCCACAACCACGATTTGCCTTTAAGCGGTCTACCAATCTACGTGACCGCCTAGTGCACTCACGACCCCAGCATAAGAACAAGGATACTGGCATCCCGCCTGGACACTATCAATGCGGCGGATGTACAGTGTGCGAACTCACCACTCCAACTAAAAGTGTCACTTTGGTAGGTGGCAAGACCTGGCACTTGAACACATTCAGTAACTGCAACACGAATAATGTCATCTACAGACTGACGTGTCCCTGTGGTCTCCAGTACATCGGTCTCACCACACGTAAAGTAAAGATCAGAGTACAGGAACACCTTAGTACCATCAGGGTGGGCAAACTGACCACCAAGTTGGTCCAGCATTTCCTGGTGGCCGGACATAGCCCCAGAGATCTACCTTGGGTGGTATTGGAGCGAGTGTTTGGCGACACCTATAACATGGAAGCCAGGCTATCGACTAAGGAGGCTCGTTGGATTTTCCAAGAGAAAGCAGACCAACAGGGTCTCAATGATTTCATTGAGTGGGGTAAGGTGGCACAGTAAGGCAGTATACCCATGGCCTTTGTTGGGGAACAATTTCTTCATTGTAGCATACATGCCCGGGGTCCATATAAGAGCAGATGGGCAGAGATTAGCGGGATAGGGTTTCCCAAGCATTTAAACATTCTTTGATCAGCCCACATTATAGAGTCCCAAATTGTAGATCTACACATGACTTACGCTTACGTACACACAGAACAACCTTCCCGCCGTAGTATACACGCCAGGGGTTTATATATGAGCAGATGGGCGCAGTATACGGGGACAGAGATTCCCGTGTATTTAAACACCTTCTTAGCAGCCCTTATGTTACAGTCATATATGGCTGAGGTCGATGCACACACAAGTTAAAATAAACAATTCAGTTCATTCATATAAGCGTCGCCCTCAGTCTTTGTAACATTAGTTTGGGCTTCAAAGAGTAAATTATATCTTATTTTTGACATAACCAGAGGTATGGGGTGGAGATACTAGGTGCAGTTGAGGAAGCGCGAGTGGTTTACACAATATGGCCGCCATCTCCTTCATTAAACAACTACGCATGCGCATATGACAGCGCGCGATATGCATTTAAGCAGGAAGTAGCCTTTCAGTCCGTGATGGAGGATGAGCCACGTCCGTACTGCAAGGCTGACGAGGTAAGATCGCAATGAGGTGACACACTGATCAGGCAATCCTCATGCCCCGTAGACACTACTGATAGATGCAGCCCCAATCCTGAGCTAGATGGCGGTAAGGTACAACTGAAGGACCGTCTGGTACTGGGGGGTCTCGTCTATCTAATAGTTAGGCAGTTGAAGCACTAGCAATACACGTAGAGCAGCGCTGTTAGCCGGTATCATATTTTAGGACGCGCAATGGTATAGAATATGTACTGAAGTGATAATACAAACCGGGGCAATAACGTAACGCTGGCATCACCTGTGTATTTCTGGAGTATTGAAACAATTGGTTTTTAATAGAGTGGACAACAGACACATGAGTAGATGAGACTGTATAGTCCTAATTGAGATGTTTAACTACTGTATGTATCTTTGTGCCTTTCTAGAAACGTGATTCCGCGGCCGTTGGGCAAGCAGTCCAGGTTTTTATGATATCACATACATCCACACATACCAAAGGTTCAGGTATGCTGACAGACATCATCTTTGATGGTAAATATGAACGTCAGATGTGTTGCAGGCACCGACTTGTATGAGCAATCGCTTTCATGTACTTGTGAAGGACCCATATGAACCATATGGGCGTCAAACTGAGTGTGTGTTTTAATTGTGTTTCCCCCAGGTGCTGATAGACAAATCGCTGGTCTGAACTAGCGACGCAGAGAGGCCAGTTGACCCTAGCCCTGAAGAAGTTGCCGTTAAATCTAATCAGGCAACGAAACATGTTGGTTTTAATGAGCAGTTACACAGCATAGAATAAAGTTTCACATAGCCAGTGTAGCACTGCTCGGTTTTAATCGGAGCGACTTGGGTCCTGATCAGACTCAGTCTTCCTGCTTTTGGGTCGACACTCCCCTTCTTTTCTTCGAATATAGACACATGTCACGATATGAGTTTTTACTAGACACTAGTCATTAGGATTAGCATGAGGTTTCCAGCACTCCTTCTTTTCTGTTTTGGCGGCAGCAGCCTATGATGAGAACGTGAGGTAGTAGGCGAGTACCTGTCTACACAACCTCGTTGGGGCTACTTCCGTGAGGCACTGCCTGCCTTTCACATTTTTCCTGTCCTTTATGATTTTACATTAGCAGCTCTTCACAGCACACTATTTAAGGGAAACACATAGACACATAGGAGTTTTCATTCACACAGACTGTAACAATAGATGCGGTTTGTGAATGGTATTGGATTGCCGCTTACGTGGCAAAAACACAAGAGGTTTGAATGAGCCAGTGGCATTGATAATTGGGTGCTCATAGTGCTAATACAACAATATAAATTTCTCCTTCGGGGTAGGTCCCTTTTGATGACACTGTGGCAGACAATGTCCAGCTTAGCACACAGTAGTTTCAACCAGGATACGTGATTTATATATTCCGCTTTTTTTCCTTTTATCCCTCTCTTTCTTTTTCCTTTTTTCCTTTTGTTTTTGTGGCCCTTTCTTTCTTTATGATTACTTTCCTTTCTTTTCTAGAAACAGTAACTTTTCCCCACCCAAATATGGAGGTTAAAGAAATTGGGCCACATTCACAAAAAGTTTCTATGAGTACGGAAAGTATTACTACAGGAGTATTCTTTTACGTACTGTTACATGAGTTTGTCAATCAGCGCCGAAATTTCAAGCTCATTATTGGTAAAAGTGAAAAGTGAGCACAGTTCTTTGTATTAGTACTAAACAGATATGAATATTTCCTTAATTTTTTCAATTCTAGTTCTATTTTAGATGTAAGTGGCCAATTCCCAAAAGCATGTAGGAATGTGTAGAAGAGTATTACAGGTTTACCACCTACATATACATAACTGCTGTGTCATGTTCCACTCTCCTGTGAATACATATAGGGCTTCATTCACAAACAGCACTTTGTAGTATGTTTTGTAGTACTACAAAACGTACTACAAAAACAAATTGAAATTCTCATACTGAGGTTGTAGTTTAATGCCTCTGCCAAGGAGGGTTCTAGCCTGACTGCAGGGTTGCCAAACACGTAAGTATACGTTTCAATAGTAAATGTTGGAATGATAAAGGAAGAGGATGGGAAAAGGGGCCAACAAAAGGGGATGGGATTAGGAGGAATTAGTGGGGTTCAGGGAGGGACAGAGAGGAGTTTAGGGAGGGACGCCACCCTCTCACATAAGAGTAATCCAATTGCTTCACTCTGGAGGTGAAGACATGTAACTTACACTTTTGTCAACATTTTACACTTTCTGAATTTCCAAAAGTAGTAATCTCATGCCATAGTTAAGTGTATGTAACCTTTGTGAATCAGCCCTCGGTACTTCCTGACAAAGTACCATTTGGGTGCTTGATTTAATTGCTCAGTATAAAACAAAGAAAGAAAGAAAAAATAACATGAGCTCTTGCTCAGTCAATTGGAACATTAGCACTACCTGGACTGGACAGTGCATTGCAGCTCACACTACCAGGGATCGAGTGGGACCCCAGGAAAAAACTATGAAAAATGTGTTGTAATCGGTTGGTACATATACCTGAAATGACATTCGCTCAAGTGGATAGTCGATGCTTCAATCTTTCAGTCTTCCTTGTTAATCTTGAACTTACTTTCACTTTAGCACTATTGTAAAGTGGTCACTCTTCTAAGGGCATATAATGTTTCTGTTAGGAGTACCTAAATTCTCTTGTAATCCAGTAGGCTATAATACCTTCTTATGTATCCTCATCTCCAATTATTTAACGTCTAAAGTTGCTGCATTTATAATTTAAGCTCCACAGCCCAAGGCGAGCTTGAAAGGCTCCTGGCACTGTGGTTATCCATCCCTCTGTCCACATCACACACAAAGTTTTTCATAACTGAGCTGTTTCCTATTTTGTACTTTGTTCAATTGCAGGTTCGCAAATTTACTTAAAATCTTCTTGCAACAGATATCTCAAGCTGTTCTCCAGCAGGTTTCGGGTTGGGCCGTCTCCAGGGAGGTTGTAATTTTCCAGATAAATGCAAACCTTACAGTGCAGAGCTTTGTGTGTAACAGAAATGTTCCTGCAGCATCTCAGAAACCATATTAAGCTGTTTTGACAGGGACATGATGATGGGAGGGATGGGTGGATTAAAAGCAAACAAGGTTTGCCTCCCAGAACCCAACTCACAGTTGGCTCACATTATGGCTAACCTCAATCAAATTGAGTAGCAAAAAAACCCATATTTACTGACCACCTAGGCAAATCTGAACAAGCAATGAATTGCAAGATGAGAATAGCAAAGAAAATGAGCCCGATTCAGTAGTCCCCTGAAATATTATGCTAGAAATGTCAGTTCCGGGAAATCATTACTGGCAGCCATCTTACAAAATATTTCAAACATTGTTTCTGCCAGGTAATACCACAAATGCCCCTCTCATTAAATATCTGCTGGAGACAACAGAGACCTTTTTGAGAAACTAATAGGAGGTGTGTGACATTACTGGCTCACTGTTTCCGAGCTGCGCTGTCTGAAATTCAAGCCACTTGCCCATGCTTTTTTTTTGTTCACATCTATAAAAAGCATTTAATCAGCCCCATAGAAGTCCGACAATGTTGACTGATAATACCAAAGAGCCAAGCAACCTCGCACCTAGAGCCATTTGTGCTTTTGTTCAGAAGAGCAACACAATCCTCATCTCCAGCAACAATAGCTGCTGGCGCCACAGTGTTGGAATACTCTGCCTTTGGCATTACGCAGCACTATTAATTTGCTGACTTTTAGGAAGGGCCTTAAAACTTGGCTTTTTGCCCTTTAATTCACTCTTTTTCTCTTTTGCTGGGCTTGTTTTATTTTTTTCTTTTCTTTATTTGAGTTCTGTTACTCTGCCACAGGTTGTCAATAAAAGCGCCGGGACACTCTATGGATTAGCCGTGCGCTATAAAAGACTAAATTAACATAACATAACATAACATAACAATAGTTCTAAGCACAAATGTGGTTTAGTGTTGTAATTTACCCTTACCAAACCGATGAAGAACCACGATTTCGTTCTTGTCGGCTAACGTGGTAAATCTACTTTGAGATCTGTTGATGATTTATTTACTGTCAAAACAGAGGAAAACTTCTGAAAAAAATTTAATCCGAGAATTTAGCTTTGCACAGCTTGTCTGTGGGATGAGGAATGTGATTCCTGGCAATGCAAGTCCATATTAGAGATACATTTACTGGGCCTGATTCACAAAAGTAATCCGAGACAAAATCATAACTTTACGACTTTCGGTATTCACAGAAGGGCATTTAGGAGTAGTAAAGTTAGGATTTTGTCTCAGATTACTTTTGTGAATCGGGCCCAGAGTGTCTACACATACATGAACAAATAATGTCAGTGGCATTGCATATTGACAGAGAATCCACTTGCTGCTTTGCACTTTTTACGACAATTCGGAGTTTGGCCTTTGGAAATTCTTTCCAGTGCAGCTCCTTGAAAGACCTCCTTCACATATATATCCTACTAATGATTGGAAATAGTTTATGTACTTTTTTGTGCTTCCACAGTGATGATCTGCCTCGTGAAATCTTAATGTCAAGTGAATTCCCCGCATTATTGAAAGCCATTGCAGAATACAGGTAGGCTTCCTCTCTTGTTAGTTGAGCCAGGTTAGTGAGTGTCTGCAAGATGACAGAGGGAGCAGGCACAAGTTCAGGAGACATGGAGAGCAAAGCTTATGCCAGTGATGAGGCAGTAGCATCTAAGCAAGGTCCAGTGGGACCATGAGGAAGTGTAGAAAGAATAAAATACTTCAATCTATTACAATTGTAACATGCGGCCCAGTGCACGATGTAAACTCTTCAGTTCTTAGAAACATATCTGTATTTTTTTAACACACTTGACTTTTTCCAGAGTGCCTTTTGACAATGTGTAACCGATCAAAACCTTTTATCAGAGTGTATTTTTTGTAATGGTTTTAATTAATCAAAAACAATAAAAAGTTGACTTACCTACTTATAGTGATGAGGCTGATTGTGAATGTTTTTTATCTTTCTGCAGGCATCCCATATCTTTGCAGTACAATTGGAACACCCACATTTATTTCTCCTTGTTCATCACTCCCTCAAGTTTGAGGTAATCCCAGTTGCAGTAGAACTGCAGCTCAACAATGATGCAAGGCCCTAATTCTAGCTCAAGGAGTGCCTGTTTAACTCACAGCCCACTTGATCATGACAGTCAGTGCTGCAAACTAGGAAGGAACATTTTAAGAGTTTCTTGAGCATAATTATTATCCAGACTTTGGTATGTCTAGCCTAAACCGAGAATTTGTTTCAACCAAAATGTTCAACAAAAGGGAACCACACATTCTGATTTAGGGCTTCATTTAGATCTTGATGGACGGGTTACTGCATCACAACGTTGATGGATATCCCGTCCGCCGAAATATAAATCCCATTACATCCTATCGGATTTATATGTCAGCGGATGGGCTATCCGAAACCTTTGTGATGGAGTAGCCCGTCCGTCAAGATCTAAATCTGGCCCTTAATCATTTTGATGCCACAGTGCCTCTGTGCCCTCGTGGGCCACATCAACAGCCTTTGTCCTCATGACTTGGGGTTGATAAGGTTAGTACATTGCAGGAGAAAACTCTTGTAGTACCATGCCAATTCCCTATATGTGTGGCAGAAAGCTCTAGGTTGTCTGAGACCACACTGTCAAAGTGATTTTGTGAATTGCTTCATGTCTCTTCAGCACTGTGAATCAATCATTTCAGTCACTGTATTGAGTGTGAGGTTGAGAAGTGTTGCTCGAAGAAGCCTGTTCTGTCCCATGCCTCTCTGCCTAATAATAACAAAGTTAGTTAAACATATATTTTTTTTAGGTTCCCCTGCAAATCGCTTATGCTGTGCTTGATAAATCTATTTTTTTAATATAAATTTAAAAGGGACTTACATCCCGCCTCCTCCCTTTCCTGGCTTCTCATTGGTTCCTATGTATGCCACTTACCTTTCCTACATGTCTATTAGCTGTAGCATATTTTCCTGCATTTACCAATGCTTGCTCCTCGACTGCTTCTCTTATCAGTTTTCCGCTGCCGAAATACTGTTAACATCTGCTTTGGTGGAGCTATATTTTCATAAAGGTTTGCCTTTTACTATTGCAGCATATTTATATAACAATTTATCACTCGGAGAGATTAAGTAATTTGCATAAAATCACAAGATGTTGTGGGGCACCGCTGAGGCTCGAACGGGGAATCCCAGCTCTCGAGTCAGCAGCTCTGGCCACTGCGCCACAACCACTCCACTCCTGTGTTGTCTGTCAGGGAGCTCTTTCCTTCTTCTAGACAATGATTGATGAAAGCACCTCTTTATTCATTACATAGGTGAAACCGATGCATTACCAATGCTCCTCTTTAAATCCACCCTGAGACCTGCATTTAAAAACAAAAGTATTGTTTTTTTTAAAGCAATCACTGACATGGTGGTCTGCCATCAAGCATGTGATGGCTGCTGTTCATTTTGGGTCGTAATTTGTGCCTACCTCATTAATATTCATGAGAAAAGTCAAATTGCGGGCCACTACGAATCGGGTTTAGAACCGACCTATTAGTACAAAGGCCAGTTTGCAAAAACAGAATTGGTGCGCAAATTGTGAAGGCTTTTAACAAATCCATTCTTAGTGCATCTGCTCCCTAGTCTCTCAGCAGATCAATTGTCAACTCCCATGGCTCCCATCTCCTTACATACAAATGGACTCAATACAGCAGACACAAAGCAGTGTGAATGTTGTACAATCCATGACGCTCTACTGGTGACAGCAGTACACCTTCCTCCAAATGGTGCTTCGCTTTTAATCCCATACTAGCTAAAGTGCGTTGGAAGGGCTGTCCATAGAGCCTCTATCCACCACAGGATATGGGCCCTGAGGCAGGGAAAGTGAGTTATCTTATCTTATGTATCCGGGTTGGACAAAATGGAAATGGGCAGCATCGGAGAGGTGCATGGACTTGATTTCTGTAGGACCAAGAACGAAAAATAGGCGTAACTGTTATTACTGGTAAATAATCAGAGCAATTCCCCAATTCCTTGCTTTTTCATCTAACTACTCTGATTTTCCTCGGTGTGAATTAAATGTGAAAAAAGTAAATTTTAATATTAAGGCATATATAAATGGGGATATCCTCTGTATTTTTTAGAAGAGATAAGCTAAAGTTCGGTCTGATTAAGGATGGCAATTACTGTATCAAGCAATAACAATTGTACTTCATTTTTAGATCCGTCATGCCTCTTGAGTATAATACAATGAAGTGGTTACAAAAGAACTCTCAAGTTGAAATTTTGTTGAATTTCATTTATAGAATTTTCATTATTTAAAACAAATAACTTTCAAAGATAGTGTACAAATAACAAGTAGGATTTAAAGCGTGTGTCATTAACAAAGAATGAATGCTCAAGCAACCAGAAGTGCGTATTTTGTGGCGAGTACCACTACAAAGGCCATGGAAACCAACGAAGGACTCACGATTCCGTTTCATCTGGCCATAGGACTGCTGCAGTTCATGTGTTTTTTTTAATGCAGCTTCATACATTTCAAAACTGACTTTGTGGTCTCAGGCTGGGCCGCATTTCACAGCAACAGACCTCACTTGTGGTCCTGCTGTTAGTTTTTAAGAGAACTGGTTTTAAGCAGATTTCTCTCAAATATTTATATTGAGGACAGATGAGAAGAGGAACAATGTCCCTTTTGTATGCCCGAGTCTGTCACCGAGGCCATCGGGGCCTTTTAACATTCTTCCAGTCACTCGGAGTAACGGTGATTGGCTTAACCACAGGAGCATAAACCTACAGGCGTGTTCCTGCCCTGCGCTATGAGTCGAATACTTTGGTAGACCTATAGGTTG
Organism: Triturus cristatus; assembly: GCF_964204655.1. Lineage (NCBI taxonomy): Eukaryota > Metazoa > Chordata > Amphibia > Caudata > Salamandridae > Triturus > Triturus cristatus. The sequence continues at coordinate 1,367,809,088 of NC_140590.1, forward strand.
TTTAACATACTTTTCAATTAACCCCTCTCGCTTCTGATGACTGCATATTACAACACTGCAAGTAGACAGAATTGTACATACTAATATTTGCTAATAAAAGTTTTATAAAAAAAAAAGTTTGCATACTTATATAGCTATTATAGTGACTAATTTATACCACTGTTAATAACTGTAATTAATTTTACCCAATTTAACAACGCTCATTTGATTCAGCTTGGGAAGATAACAGGCCGAGACTACCAGCCGGCAGTACTCCGACCAGCAATTTTCACAAATTAAAGCAGTGAAGAAAGCTTAACTTCCTGGGATGTTTTATCACCATGACTAACAGGCTTAGACACAAATACCGCAAATTACCGCAGAGACAGATTACACTGCTGAAAACATACTTAAAACCCACATCCCACAGCATGATATTTGCATCTGAATACTTAAGGTTTATCGGTTGGTATATTACCTTTAAGGACTCTGTAGAATGCATAGTGCGCCAAAGGACTTCATGAAGCTAAAGAGACAGGATAACCAAAGAGCAAATCTCCTTTCTAAATATTTTCCCCTTTTCTATACCTGTAAAAACTGTTCTTGGTTACAGCTTCACTTTCAGAAAGAACCTTTACATTGAAACGGTGCCTCAAACTACATTTAGAAATCTAATTGTTCGAAGGGCCTCCTCCATTGGCATCTTTGCTACAAACTAGCAGTGCCAATCAGTTGAGGCCCAGAAACCTGGGCCTGCTGGTTGGTTCTTAACCCTTAGCTTAAGATGCTCAGCCAGAGAATTACAAAAGTCCTACTTAGCTGACAAACTACCTCCATACCTACATCAAAATAGCCTCTATATATTTCATCCTCCTCTTCAGACATCCCAATTATGGGAATTCTAAGTACAATTCTGCTCCTTTGGAGTGACCATTTTTTCACTTAGTGCAACAGACAGACCTCAATTTAGGAGGTCCAGTCTAGGAAAAATTCACAAATACACCACTTGGGTCACAAGGATATGTTCATCATTAATGTCGTTTGTAGAAAGCTGACTCTGTATATACTATACCAAATTGAGGTATACTGTGCACAGAGTCCAGTGGTACCCCAAAGGCTTACAGTGGTAAATGTAGATAGCACCATACTCTCCATTTGTGCTAGGGTGGGTGAGCAGTAAGGCTTTATCAGAGGGTAGTGTTAAGCATTTGTTGTACACACGAAGGAAAGAAATTATGTCTCACACACACAAAGACTGAACTCAGACCAATTTGTTTGTATCAAACATATTATTTAGTTATTTTGTTTCTAGGAACCAACCAAGCCTGTTGCAGGTAAGTGAAATAATACTTTGCAAAATCTCATGCCGTGATTTACAGTTGAATGCAGGTTCAAATGCAGTTGGTTGAATTACCTGTAAATCAACAGAAATTACTTTTCAGTTACTTTAGGGATTACTGGGCACATTACTTTTCAGATAACTTTTTAGGTTACTTTGGTAATCAGTGTGATATGCCTCGATATCACACTGATGCAAAAAGAACAATTGATGGATTGAATGCAGTACAATGTCATACATTCACCCCAGTACAAAGTTCAGGGGCTAAATCCATCGTTGTTTTGCTCACCATGCCATTCCAGTTTGGACCCAGCCATGTGTAAAGCAGTCTTGACCCTGCGCCCAATGGTAACAGTCCAGCCCGAACTGCCAGGCCAGGTCCTCCCTGGACTGGAAACAAGCATCCTAGGACCGGTTTGGGGCTTTCAGCCCTCATCAGACTGGATAGCTTGACTCCAGTGGCATGGAGAGCACAGGACCCACGTCTGGGCATACCAGTCCCACTCAGGGTGACAAATGCAAAAAGAACAATTGATGGACTGAATGCAGAACAATGTCATAAATTCACCCCAGTACAAAGATCAGGGGCTAAATCCATCGTTTTTTTGCTCACCATGCCATTCCAGTTTGGACCAAGCCATATGCAATTCAGTCTTGACCCTGCGCCCAATGCATTCCGGCCATCAATAGTTCCTTTTGCATATGTCACCCTAAGTGGGAAGGGTATGCCCAGACGTGGGTCCCGTACTCACTACACAACTGGATTCAAGCTAGCCTGGCTGATTTCCCGTCCAGGGAGGACCTGGCTTGGAAGTTCAGGCTGGACTGTTCCCACAAGGAACAGGGTCAAGACTGATTTGCATATCGCTGGGTCCAAACTGGGGGGTGTGGTGAGCAAAAGAATGATGGATTAAACCCAGATCCTTGTGACTGGGGGTGAATGTTTGCATTGCCCAGCATTCCGGCCATCAATTGTTTCTTTTGCATATGTTGCCCTCAGTGGGAAGGGTATGCCCAGACGTTGGTCCCGTGCTCACTACACCACTGGATTCAAGCTAGCCTGGCTGATGAAGGGTGATGCCCTGAAACCGGTCCCAGGATGCTTGTTTCCGGTCCAGGGAGGACCTGGCTTTGCAGTTCGGGCAGAACTGTTCCCACAAGGAACAGGGTCAAGACTGATTTGCCTATGGCTGGGTCCACACTGGGGTGGTGTGGTGAGCAAAAGAATAATGAATTAAACCCAGATCCTTGTGACTGAGGTTGAATGTTTGCATTGTCCAGCATTCCGGGCATCAATTGTTTCTTTTGCATAAATATCACACTGAGATATTTCCTAGACAAAAGGTAAGTAATTCACTTTTAGTACATTTGCAGTTGTTCAATGTTTCATACAAACTAACTCCAGACTTAGAAAAAGTTTCAAGCAAAAGCAGTTCATGCGATGGAAGGAAACCAACTCCAGACTTAGAAGAATTTTCAAGGAAAAGCAGTTAATGCTATGAAAGGAGATGAATTTAACGGTTTGCAGGTAAGTACTTATTTGTGGGAGTTGGTATTCTGGTTAGAACCAGGGTTCCCCCAGGGTTGAGGATGCACTCTCAGAACACCCTCAGCTGCACTAGGGTGGCAAGGTGCAGAGTGCTGAGGCCAAATGTTATCCAATGGGGGCCTCCGGTTGGTGGCTGCTCATGAGCAGGCCACAAGGTTGTGGGTGCAAAGCTCCTGGTGTTAGGCTCAGGGCAAAGGGGGATCTGAGTTAGCACACAAGGTGCACCTGCAGTGGGGTATGGGCGGCTGGGTGCAGGGTGCTGTTGTGGCTCATTGTTTTCAATGGGAGCTGCCAGTTTAGGACTTTGGCTGCAGGCTTGGTCCAGGAAGACTTCTAGGAGGAACCAACAGCTGGGCAGGTAAGTTGGAGGGCTCAGGGACGTAGGTGCACCTCGGGTTCTCTTCTCCAGGGTGCAGGGCGGCCGGATGCAGGGGTGTATTTAAGGTCGGATTTCACCTTACCGGGCAACACGCGGTTCGGGGAGTCTCCGTGCAGAGGCTGCAGGCAACATTGGTGAGTCCTGGAGGGGTCAACCCACGGTGGACTCGGACTCTGGAATGCTGGGGGACCTCACTGAGACCAGTGGGCCACCCGGATTGGGCAGTAGGTGTTGGGTGCAGTGGTGGTTCCAGAAATCATGTTTCTTTGTCCTCAGCAGGCTCTGAGTCTGTCTTGGGGGTTTCTTTTGAACAGATCTGCTGTTCACATGAGATCTGGTCTTTGTTGAAGGCAGTCAGTCCTCCCAGGGGTTCTGGAGGTCGCTGGCTGCAGGACAAGGAGACTTTTGGCCATGGATCTCTGGATACTGCAGATGGGCTGGTAGGGCTGGGGTCAAGTCAGTTCTTCTCAGCTGTCTCTGGAGTCTTCTTTCATCCTTCTTCTTCATATGTTGTAGGAGTCCGTCTTCTTGGTTCAGGGCTGCCTCCTAAATACTGTATTTGAGGGGTGTTTTAGGGGTGTCAAGGTCAGTAGCCTATGGGCTACTGGAATTAGAGTGACCACACACTTGTCGTGTTCACCCCATGTGGGGGAGTGGGCACAATCCTTAATCCTGATTGGAGAGTGCCTGCCATCTGCAAGATGGTGGGCACTGATGAGTGGGATTTACCTCGCCTCCCCCACCTGAGGGGTGGGGTTGGCAAAGGTGGGCACATTTTCTGGGCTGCTCCAATTTTTTCCACCTGTCTTTCTGCAGAAAAAGGAGAGGAGACAGGAAGGGGGACTGCTCCTAATATCAGGAAAGGCTGTGGGTCACATTACAAAGGTGGCAAGGCCTTTGAAGCTCCCCTGCCAAAGATGGCTCTTCCTGTGACTACCTTCGCCCAGGAAAGGCTTTGTTTCTAGGCTTAGGGAGCGAAGGCTCCCACCCCAGGGGTCCAGAAACATTTCTCGTGGTGCAAGGCCGGTGAGTGCCAGTCAGGGAACCCACCAGAGGCTGGTCGTTTTTCAAGAGGCATCTATAAGATGCCCTCTGAGTGCATTTTTCATTAAATCCCAATGGGCTGAGAGGTTTTATACCAAACTTCCCAGTTTTCAGTAAAGCCATGATGGTGCTGTGGAGTTCGTATTGACAAGCTCCCAGCACATATACTCTTAATGGCATTACTGCACTTACAATGTCAAAGAATTGGTCTACACACTGTAGGGGTATAGGGCTCATGCATCTGTATCTTCACCACTGGTATAGTTCACCCAGCTACAGGGGTAGCTGACCTATGCCACGGCAGTGGGTTGTAGGCATGGCACACAGGGATGTGTGCCATGTCAACTCTTCACTTTGTTCTGCACCAAAACATGCAGACTTTCGTGGCAGTGTATGTGTGTAAAGGTACAGGGCCTCTACTGGTGACACAATAAGTGCTGCAGCCCGTAGAGGCATTCCCTGGCCACAGTGCCCTTGGTACCCAGGGTACCTTTTACAAGGGACTGACATGAGGCCAGAGAGATGCCAATTGGGGGTACTAGGTACAGTTTTTGAGAAAGAACACAGGCCCTGGGAACCTGATTGGCTGGGACCCAGGGCACATCAAGTCAAAGTGCATCAGTAGTGTGGCAAAAAGTAGGGGGCCTACTGCAACAGAAACCCAGCTTCGTACACCATTAAGCCTCGTCTACAAGATATTCGCAGAGGTATTCCACACTCTTTCTATGTTAATGCATGCAACACCATTCTCAAAAAAGATACAGACACCATGGGCCAAGTCTGGTCCAGCAATAACTAGGCCATCAACTTACATTTACTTGTTAACTCATACACAAGTAACAATACGGTCATCTTGAAACCACCCGGAGATGATCAAACATTAAACCAGATCTTCATAAATTCAAACAATCCAAACCTTTCTACAGGACATGCCTTTTACCTGGCCTTATTGGAGGATAGAAGACTACTTCAAAAACCCCACTGTTTGAAATAATTTAAAGCTTGCTCAGATCATCAAATCTCTAAATCCACTTTCCACCAATCCCATAGCTCTAAGTCCAATCGCAAGGTCTACGGTTCCAAAAAGGCATTGCCACTGAACTGTATAAGTAGAACACTTTCCCTGAGCATCCCACTGAGCCTATCCCTCCAGGAAACCCCTACTTCCTAAGCTTCTCACTATCTAGCCAGAGAAGATTAAACACTTTACACAAGGTCTTTGGCACCATCAACCATATTTCATTTTAGCTGTTTTTCTTTATTCATCACCTTACATATATCATTCCAGAAATTCTAAAGATAACTCTTTGCCAGTCAGCTTCTTCTACAGAGCAGAAGACATTTCCATCATGTATTCAACAATATTCTCCTTAGCTTTTATTAAATAGATTTGAATTAGCCACTGCAATCCAGTTTTACTCAGATTTTCCTACCCAATTTTCAAATGGAAAAGTCAGTTTTTCTAAAAAGGCAATGTTTGTTACAGATTGGCTTTTGGGGCTTTACTGCTTGCTCCTGGTGCAGTATTTTCTTTTTGGTTTACACAGGATCCTCCTCTCAAGCTATTAAGGCCACATTCTTTCAATTCGTTTTTTTCCAACTGGCATACTAATTGCACTGAATCCTTTGGAAAGGTTTTTACTGCACAACAGGTAGTCAGAGGACGATACTTTTCTTACCCCCACCAACATCAATTTCCTTATCCGAAGTGGTGTTCAGCTCTCTTAACCGCACCTTCAAATCAGAGTTTGTCTCCAACTTAATTAGAGCCTGGGAAAAGCCAGGCTCAGGCTCATCTGCCTTTTTGCCATTTGGCTTCATGATCGTTGCACTTCAGCTTAATGTGGCTTGTTGTGGAAATGTATGCCTGAGTATATTGCTTGCATGTCTTCATGTACATCAAAACTGTTTCAGCTTTCTTTTCGTCTGGGTGATCTGATAAAGACTTTCATTAGTCTGACATAACTTTGAACACTACATGGTTTCCTGATTAGAGTTCTTTGATGGCAGTAATTGAATGTGAGAGGATGTATTCACATGAGACACAGGCATTGTGTTGTATTGCAGCATTTATGCAGTTTTCCAAGTCCCAGATGGGCTTCACAAAGTGCTCTAGTCAGCATCAGGATCATGGATGCCTTTTGAAATGCACGTTTGAAGTTGGTGTCATTTGTAGAATGTCATCTATGAAGGTATTGGGTGAGGTGCATGGAATTTGGAGACATGCTATACAAATGGTGTGGTTGCATCATGGCAGTTAAGAATGAAATTAATTGGTTTACCTATAACATAGTTGTTATTAACTTGAGAAGAACCAAGTTTTTAGAGCTCTCCAGAACTCCAGATGAGTGTTAATAACTCTTCCTGCGGCTGGCAGATAGTTCCATTCAGAAGGAGTTTCCCCTTGTACAAGATTTAATGAAGGAACATACAGAGAAGAGTGGGTCTACGTTGATCAAAGTGGGTTGGCTTGAAGGTAGGTACAGACGTTTTGCTGAAGGGAACATGGTTTTGTTCAATGGATGCTGTAACAAGCAATCAACATTGTTTTAAAAGATGCTCACCTAGAAACAGGAAGTCAGTGTGGTAAGTGAAGAGCAAGAAAAAGGGGTGACCAATTTTGGGTTTAAAGAGTTGTCCCATTGATGAAGTCTGGAGAATCTGTAGCTTTTCAACCACTTGGTTGGGTACTCTAAGATATATACCGCTAGCATAGACGTGCAGTAGAATTCTAGGCTGATGATGACTTGTACCTTTAGGCAGAATCCTAAGTTTAGGAAATGCAACATCTCATCATGTAAAAGCTACTTGGTTCACTTGTGGGATCAGTAAGAGGTTTGAACCCATTATCATGCATAGATTCTTCATTTTGAGTGATGGGTTAGGAATTTTTTAATCTGTTTAATTTAACACAATTTATTCACATCTACTGATCTATGTGCAGGAGAAATGGGTAGGTGGAACTGTAATCTGAATCAACTGCGCTTTGAAATTGTCATGATTATCTGTATGGAAATGGTGCAACCTTAAGGTACTCATCTAAAAGGGTGAGATGAGGAAGAAAAGAGAAACACAAAGAGGAATCTATTAATGTGGAAGCAGTCAGTCTAGTGAGGGACAATGTTTTGAATCCCTATAAATTCCAATCCCCTGAACAAATTGTGATGAGCGATTTTAACAAAATTGGATGAAAGAACCCATATTGGTAGTTCAGCTGTGCCATTTAATTGAATTTGATTGTGGTCTTGATGCCGTGTTGCAGTTATTACAAATTTCATTTACCTACATAACGAGAATCCTGCCTGGATGTTAAAGATAAGTTCATCCTGTTAAATGACTTCTGATAGTGTAATGAAAACAGCTTTTTCAATCTCTTTTCCTAGGAGAGGTTATTGCAGTTTGCTGTGAGCATTAGGTCAGAGCCTTTTTTTTAAATTTGGTTTGATGTAGACTGTGTTGAGATATTCTGTAAATATGCCAGACTCATGCAAGTGGTTGATAAGGGGTTCTGGTTGGTATGGCAGCTGAGCTTTTGATGAGTATATCTTTGAATATTTGGGCAGGGCATGGCTCTGCTGGTCATCCTGTAATGCCACTGGTGTTTGTGAAATCGGAGAATTCATCTAGCGATAGATTAAAGGATCTGTAGTATGTGGCGGCAATGATTGACAAGTTGGGAGAGATGCGTTGGTTATGGTTTGGTTCTTTTTGTTAACTACACAAATAGTGGGCTTTGCATCAACCTCCTTCAAATCATTAGCTTGCTTGTGTGAGATCCCTGAATCATTAATCCTGCAATATTATCAATAACAGCTTGGAATAGCCCAGAGGAGTATTTTAGCCTCATTGTGTTGATTTTGGCTGCTTAAGGGTATCCTTATGTCTCCTAGGAAGTGCTTCTTTGGAATGGCCAATTTTACATCAGAAAAGAACACTCAAACACTACCCTTTTTGTGACATTGAATTCTTTATCTCATACATGCATTACATACAAAAAGCAAATGTGTATTCAAAGAGCAAATGTTTGTTATTTCTTTTCAGTAAAAAGCACATTAATTTACTGTAAGCCAAAACAAATTAATCCTAAGGTTGCCTTCCATGAATGAGACTTTGGCACCCTTACTCATCACAACGGTTGCAGGGCAGCTGTTATGAATCAGTGAGCCAACCAGCTCTCCTCCTCCTTGTGCAAGGCCACTGCTGAAATTCAAATTCAGCATACCTCGCGTTTTATACATAGCCAATATGTCTGACTGAAAATCAATAACGCAAGCCATACCAACTGGCTTACACATTGCCTATTCACTTTAACTTCAAGGGTTCTTTCCAAGTGATTTGCTTTGCAAGATGATATAAGGTAGCAGTGGTGTGATGAGACAAGGAACACACGTCTCTTTATTACCTTGCAAAGAACTGTTGTGTGGTTTTATAATACTATCTTCACAAAGAAAGATCTTTTGGCCCAGCCTTTGAGACAGCTTTAGCGTAATCACCAGAGTTGTTTTTAGGAGATTCCCATATAATATACACATATAGAGGTGATTTTGGTCAGTAGGCTTTATCCATTGGTATACTGAACTGTCACTAACATTTTGCTTCCGCCCACTACAGCATTAAACATGGAGAAATCGTTCAATCACTTTAACCACTCGGTTTCTTCACCTTTAGTGGCTTCATAAAGCTTGTGCATGTTATTCATATATAGTTTCTTCTTCTTCAGTAGCAGACCTTTATGTAACTGGTAGGCATCGTATGACAACCGTTTATATTTTTTCCTCTTTTGTTTGGCTAGGGCCCAGCAGCTCCGCGTTCATTGCTACGAGGCCACTTTTATTTATTGTTATACTTGGCATCAACAGAATACTTTTTAAATTTGATTTTGAAGAAAAATATTCTAAAATATTCCAAAATGGTGGACCATTTATGAGCTTGCGTCCACATGCATCCATTCATATGTGTGACCATTTTGGGGTGCTTTCTATGTAAACAAAATGTCAAGATTGCCATGCATGTGTGAACATGTGTCCTCACATTCACACACACTTACTACCTTCTTTTTTGGTTACCTTTAGCCTCTTGCAGCAACATAACTTTCAAGCTCCATTAGCAGCATTATCAAGCAATTCACTGTCATGAGGCAAAGTGTGCACCACTTGCAATATTACACTGTAAAAAATGTAACTTATATCAACCAGTTTACCCGGCTGGCAGTTTGCAAGTGGTGCTTGTTCCGGGTTCTAGATAGCTGCCATAAGCACCCATTCTTTTCTTTATTACCTCAGTGGGGTATACAATCACAGCTGCATTCTCAAACGTTTGCCGCAGCCAAGTTGCTTCACTCAACTTATTTCCTTCTCCGAGGAATTTATGGAATTCTTCCTGTTATGTAAAAAGCAAACAAGTTTTAACAAAGCCAATAGTACCACTCTTGGAAATGAAAGGCCATATACCTTTAAGGCTTCACCAATGCATGTTTTGAAGTACCAGCTAGCTCCATCAATGAAATATATGAGTATCTAACTTTGCGCAATATTCACTCAACCTCTGATCCTTACTAATTGGGTAAAATAAGCATCAACAAACTGGGTAATACCTTCCCTGTTAATAAATATCTATATGTAAATTGGCCATCGATTGCTATTCACGAACTGCCTCCCAATAATATAAGATCATTAAGGCCCTCAGATAATGCTGACAGTACCATTTGTACTACTTGCAACCCTGCATTTTGAAATATAGCAGGTTTGGGGTCTAAGTTAACGAACCCTGTATGGTGTGATTTCACACCTAATTTTGACATATTATGCCTTCAGGAAACATGGGCGATAGATGCACTTCATGTTAATGGATTTAAAACCTTCCACATCCCAGCTGTTGAGGTAGCCTGTGGAGGGCCAAAGGGGGGGCTGTATATGTTTCAAATAGGTTAAATGTAAACAAGATAGAGATGTATAGTGAGGAGATTTATTATCAATTGATGAACATTTACTTGGACGGGAGACATTGTATTGTGTTGATACATTTTTATAATAACATCCCTCCGGAACAAACGGGGGAAGTTATGAAAAAATGGTTAATGATCTGAAACTCGTATATAATGATTATGCCAAGGATGCATTTCTGATTTTGGCGGGGGATTTTAACTGTGTTCTATGTCCAGATACTGTTGTTAAACAATCATTCATTCATAAAGAAGATGGGTCTAGTTACACACATTTCCGACACTCAAAACTGGGGGAACAGTATAACGAGATGATGTTCGGCTTGATCTAGCGTATGCAAATGAATTACGCATTTGGCCTGCTCCGATGAGTCAGACCTTTAATGGAAGAGGTCTGCAGTCTATCATAGATCATATATATTAGTATCAAATATCTACGCAAGTAGACTTCAATCATTTCATACTCATAGCAACTCTCTCAGTGACCACTCTCCACTGAGTGTGTCTATATTAATGCCGGCAAGATCTCCGGGTAAAAGGGACGAAACAAATCAGGTTTTGCAAAATCTCACCTTAAATAGGTTAAATGGTTATTCCGTGCGCTGGGTGAAGGTGGACCCCATGGAAATTACTAGACAAGTGGTAACTAAGAGTAAATCAGTGGTTGACATTTGCCTGAGTGAAACAGCTACTCCCGACTGTGTCCTTTCTTCCTTTCAAAACAGTTCAGAAGTTGTCAGGGAGGCTCTATTTTTGCAGGATAGAAATGAAAAGAAAAATCATGGGTGGCTTGATTCGAAGTGCACTTGTGAGTACGCCAACTTGAAGAGTGAATTACATAGGGTTCCAAGAAATTTGGGTAATGTTAGGCAGGCTAGAGTGGCAGATAAGATAGCACTCAAAGAACTAAAAACATCCCTGAGAAATTAGGCATGGGAGTCCCTGCATGAGGCCTCCTTATCGAAAGACAGCTCTGTTTTCGGAGAGCAGTGAAAGCCCCATATCTGACCCCTTGTGATGGCCCATCGATAGAAATAGCAATAACAGAAGAACAATGGGTAGAGCACTTTGATAAGGTGTATAATGGTGGGGGGAGGGAGAATGCGTTAGATATGTATCATTTTGGGGATACCGCTTTGGTGTCTACTTCCCAAAACTCTGATCCCCATTTTAACCTGGACGAAATTAACGGGGCAATCAACATGAGTTTAGGCGGTAAGGCTCCTGGGCCAGATGGGGTCCCTGTAGATTTATACAAGTCTAATGTGTTACTATGGTGACCACTTATAATCCAGGTAATTATAGCAAGTTGTGTTTCACCTTTTTTGACCACCTGGACTGAATCGATCATAGTGTCAATATTAAAAAAGGGGGACTGCCAGGATCCGGGCTGCTACAGACCAATATCATTGTTGGACTTACTGATAAAAGTGGCAGGCCGTGTCATCTTGGAACGTCAACAAGACTGGGCCGAGGCCAACAAGGTTCTGTCCGACATCCAATATGGTTTCCATGAGGGCTTAGGGACAGTAGAATAGAGCCTAAATTTGACCATCATTATAAGAAAATACACACGAGCGAAGCAAGGCAGATTGTTTTTAGCCTTCGTGGATCTTACCGCAGCTTTTGACCGCGTTAGGCATGACAAGTTGTGGGAGATCCTTGAGGGTATGGGGTGGATACAAACATTAACTTTCTTAGACATTTATATATTGATGCAAGGGCAAGAGTGCGGTACAGTATCACTGGTGAGTGTTCTGCTCCGTTTCCAATTAGGAGGGGCGTCAGGCAAGGCTGTGTGCTTGCCCCCTTCCTATTAATGGCCTTCGCGAGGCATTGACAAAAGACTGTCCAGATCTCTCCCAAATAGCTGGACGTCCAATACCTGCGCTTCTATAGGCGGATGATGCAGTTCTGATGTCACATACTCAGGTCGGTCTGAAAAAGGTGTTAAACTCCTTTGCAGCCTTCATGTGTCACCTTGGCCTTAGAGTAAGCACCTCAGAAACGTTTATAATGCGGTGTGGCCACGCTAGCCGAAAATGCAGAATTTGTATATAGACGGACAGAACATTGCGTTTACCAAAAGTTTTTTATACCTCGGTATACTTTTTTCCGAGAATGATCGTTGGGCCCAAGCAGTCCTGCAAAGAAATTGAGGTTTTTAATGTCTACAGGCACTCTTTTAAATTTTTCAAAAAAGCTGGGCAGGAGGCCGCCTGTCAAACTTATTCAGATCTATAAGGCAAAATGCATTGTTTGGATCACTTACGGGGCTGGAACATGGGGTTTTGCAGATGTGTATCCTTTGCAAACTGTGGAAAATGCATTTTTATGTTATATTTTAGCTATATCAAGTTGTACATCATCGTATGTCTGCCGTTCTGAATTAGGTATACCTTACATAGCTGATCTTATCAAAATGGAGCCCATTCTTTTATGGCCCAGGATCTGGACATCGCAAAAAACTGTACTCAATCAGGCCATTTTGTCGTATAGTCTCACATTGGAGGAAGCTCTATCAATCCCATGGTTAAGGTACGTGCGAGATTTTATGTGTGACCTTGGCCATCTAGAATATTTTATTGATCCTAGCACCATGTTGTGGTTTATGAGAAAAAAGTTAAAAAAGAGTGCGTTTTATTATTAAATACCTGTAGATTAACATCAGAGATGATAAAGCCTACCGTGCGGCACAACCAAATTATCTTGACTACCTTTAGTATACAACCTTATCTGCAAATGGTTCCCGGGGGCTATGACCGGCTTTTACTAACTAGGTTCAGATTTGGGATCTTTTAGAAACTGGTAAGCTTCCCTAAAATGAACGATTGGGATAGACTATGCAACTGTGCCCTTGCGACAATCATTCAGAACAATCCACCATGCACGTTGTTTTATTTAGCACATTTTATAATGAATTAAGGAAGATGTGGATTGTAAAAGTTCTAAAATCTATGGGGATTAGAAAATTCCGCCCTGCGTTCATTGTATTACAGCCCTTGGAAAATGAACACATAGTATGGAGGGTTGCTATGTTTTTAAAGAAAGTTGTAAGTCACAGGAAAAGTATTGTAACATAATAATGCATGCACAATGAGGCAAAAGATACCGTTTTAATGGAACAACTTTTTATTTGTTTACCTAAAATCTTTTATTTATTTGTTATGTAATGAATTAACGTGTTTTTAAGTGCTTTTATGTTTGTGTGACATAACAATCGAGTAATGCGTCTTTGACTGATTGACTTACTACCACTATTATTATTATTATTACTACTATTGTTATGAGAAATATTATTATGATTAGTAGTAGTAATAGTAACAGTGTAGTAGTAGTAGCAGTGGTAGTACTTGTAGAAGTAGTATTAATGTTATTATGAGTTTAGCACATGCCCTGTCAATTCATTTGTTTTCCAAGCGTGGAGTTTCTGCTCCATACCTGATAGGCTACATTAAGAGGCAGGCCTTAAGGTTTCTCCAGAATATGCTGTGTTTTTTTATGTGAGGATTCTAAAGCATGATGACGTGTGGAACAAACAGTGCCAAAGCAAATAGATTTTTCCTTTAGAAGGTGAATGTCTACCCATTGGCTTTGTCAATATTTGTGTGCATTGGGGCTTTACACGCATTTTATTCACTTTGTTTACTGTTCTGACATGGCCATCGCCATGTTGAAATGGTAAAGATTTAAAAGACAGCCAAAAAAGCCTCAAGCACTTTACAACACACACACATTTGCACACATGCAAGCACATGTTGGCCATTTTTTGTGACCCATGCACTTTGGCATGATTTTTTTACTGCACTATTTCAAAGCATCCATGTTGAAATGATTAACTGATGAAAAAGAGTGCAGAACACTTAAAAGAGAAGTGAGTGGCTAACTGGCACTTTGCTGAGACACTCTCGAAAACAATAATAAAAAGCAATGCAGTAACTACTTTGTGACTAGTTTTTGTAAGGAGTTATTATCCACAAAATGCAGTGATCTGATTCCAACCCTGATAGACATATCTGTCAGACAATGCCTAAAGCCAGCTGAACCAAAGTAGTCAATGGCTGAAAGTGGCAGTTCAAACTTCCCTTTCTGTATCTGTATGTGGATGTTGTGCAGTGTGTGATGTGTGTTTTGATGAAGCCAGAAAACTGAAGCTGTCGGTAAACAACACCTAAAATGTCTGTCTGTTTTCTTGACCTATCAAGGCTTTGGTTGGAGCCTCTGGAGACAAACTAAACAAAGGAACATGAAGGTGGTTTCAACCTGAATTTTAAATACCAGGGTAATAATGGTAGTGATTGCAGCATCGGGTTTAAGGGTATTTACAAAAAAGGATGATCTGGAGATTAAACCTTAGCTATTGTACATAATGACATTCGAAAATGCATTCCCCCCCTTGGATTTACCTATGTCTATATGGAGTACAGGAGAGGAAGTAGGAGCTCACTGATTTTAAGGAGAATCACTTGCCCCCTCAATGCAAAGGGCCGGTTTCCTATGTTATACTTATTGTATATATTAAATTCCAACGTTGAGGTCTTTAGAATTTGTTTGCTACGATAACTACAGCCTTTTACAAGTGCACAGGCACAACGAGGCATAACATGCAGATTTTCGTGTTTAATCTACCAAAGTCTGAATACTCAGGTATTTTCTGGGCATTTTTCTCTTTGTAAATATCAGCAGGTTTGACCTGCAGAAATGTGTCTGGAGGATGCGAACGTTATCCAAAAACGTACAGCTCAAAACTCCATAACCCTATCAGGAGTTACTGCACATCATGGAATAATACTAGGCGCCTCTAAGGAGAGCCTGGATCTGAATGAATCAAAGAAGCAACTGTTTAAACTTGTAATATTTTAATATTTTAAGGAGAAGTCAGCATTAAATACAGACGAGGTGTATAAAGTTTTGACATTGAAAGGTTGACCCACGTGGAAAGTGTGTGTGAGGGGTTCGTGTGTGTGTGTTTGCTTGTTTGTGATTGTGTGAATTCCAGCACCCTACCATTTGATGGAAGTGAAACTGAAGGCTGAGAAATACAGAATGGCATGTTCCATTACACCCTTGTCCATCTACCTCGTCCTAGTCCGCACATCATAAGGTTTGCTTCGTTATAGAGGCAGGATTTACCTACTGTAGTCCTAAAATAATCTTAAAAACAAATACTGGTGGAGTGCAGCTCGTCGGAATGGTTAGAGCGCTTTCCTGTTTAGCTGAAGGACCTGTGCCTATGTTTTCTTGCCCAAACAGTGAGTTTCCTCCTGGCTGCTCACCACTTTCTCATGCGCTGTTATGGCCTTCAGATACTGGGGGCCTTAGAAAACGGTGAGGCGACCTCTATTCAACGAGGCTTTCCTTAAAAGGTGGCCACCTAGCTTTATATTGTCGTAGGAGCTTTTACCAGTCCTGGTTTTTCATGTGATACTCTAATGCATTCTGGGTGTTGTAGTTTTTGGTGTGCTTCAATTAATGCCGCCCCCCAGGTGGAAATTATTTATGGGTTAAAGGCTTAGGGGCCAGAGGCAGTGTTTTTTTTCTTTTTGTTTATAGAGTTTTTTATAGCGCGAACTAGACTCGAAGGAATCGTGTATCAGAGCGCTTTACACGAACATCAGTTGCGTTACATGAGGACACATTCATTTTTGTTAGGCATGGAGAGATTAAGTGATTTGCCCAAAATCACAGGATGTTGCGCAATGCCGAGGCTCGAACCGGGTTTCCCAGATTTGAGGTCGACCACCTTTGCCGTAAGGCCAACTCCTCTCTGTCGTGTCGCGACCCCAATGACGACCGACACAAAGTGTATCTTTCAAGAGCTTTATTTTCTCGCCTCTTACTCCTGTCTCGTCCCTACTCTAACTGCCCGCTTCTCCCGTCGCTCCTCCTCTTCCTCCCATCTCGAAACTCCGCCCACCCAAATACTAGACTGCTTACCATATTACATCTCCCCCTCTGTTAACAAAACTTGTGACAAGTGTTCACATTTCTTCTATTAACCGTCTAGGCCGTTGAATGTCGCTTCTGGGCCGGAGGAACATGCCTTCAGACACAGTTCCATTGCTGCCCTCAGCGTCCCGTTCCCGACTTATAGGTATCCGATCATGTCCTTCACGGCGCTCAGTCACAGATGTTGTAAGCCCCAATGTGAGTGTTTCTTTCATGGCGGGACTGCATTTTTGGAAATGGGATGCATTTCGAGTGATGCGCCTGTTCTCTGACTCAGCCGTCAGCATGGTGCCCTTTTATCGAGTGACTGTGAGTGGCTCCGCTCTAAACCGACAGTCCGTTTTCTTGTTTTGTTCTTGCTTGACTACAACACAGTCCCCTTCATGAAACGAGAGAGATCTAGCTCGTCTTCTTTGGCCCGCATACACTTTCATGCTCTCCTTGCCAGCTCGATCAGCAACTACTACTTCTTGATGAACACGGCCTGGTGACACCGGTCGTAAGGCACCCTCCCAAGTGGGTATCCGCGTCCGAATGGGGCGCCCCAACATAAGCGTAGCCGGACATTTACCTGTAGTAGCATGGGGTGTTGTTCGATACGCCCGAAGCACTTCATTGAGAGCTGTTTGCAGATCTCGTTTATCAAGGGTGGCTTGCTGGAAAGTCTTTTTGAGTGTGGCCATAAACCTTTCAACTGTGCCATTGGCTTGGGGCCACAAGGGCGTTATTTTCCGATGCTGGACATTCATCAATTTTGCAAAGTCACTGAATTCCCGTCCATTGAATGGTAGACCATTATCTGTTTTCAGTTCTTTCGGCACACCCCAAGCTGCAAAGATTTCATCCAAAACCGCGATTGTGGCGGCGGCACTGGTGGATGGCACGAACTGGGCAATGGGAAACCGTGAGTATTCATCCACTATCACAAGAACATATTTGCCTGATTGCAGTGGGCCATAAAAGTCCATGGCTAGTTCATGCCACACTCCTGGCGGTAGCGGGGTCATCTGCAGCGGGGCTGGAGGATCACCGTGACCTACTAATTGACACTGCGGACAATCCTTCAAGGTGAGTTCCACCATCCGATCAAGAAGTGGGAACCAGACACGCTCTCTGAGAGCCCTTTTTGTCGCGACCACTCCCCGATGACCTTCATGGGCCAGGTTGATGACACCTTGTCTCAGTTGACTAGGAATGACGATCCGTTGATCTCTTAGTAGCAGACCCTCTGCGGTGACAGACAGCTCCTCACTCACGTTTTTGAAAGCCTGCAGTTCTTGACGCGTTATCGGATCACTCTCCTCATTGGGCTCTTCCTGTCTCCATCTGTGGGTCTGCACTCGGCGTATCACCCTCTGTAGCATCACATCGTGCAGGGTGGTTTGTTGAATGACCTCCAGAGGAACGGCGGGTGGTCGAGCTTGATCCACTACAAAATGGATGTATTCCTCCGCGACGGACGGTCCAGATGTGTGGGATGCCCTGGGGTGTCGCGACATGTAATCAGCTGGGTTGGCTGATTTCCCTGGCTTGTGCACAATGGTATAAGTATACTCTTGCAGGCGCAGGCCCCAGCGCTCTATGCGAGGTGGCATTTTGGAGCGTGGATTTCCAAAAATGGTGACAAGCGCCTGATGGTCAGTCACCATGGTGAAGTGCTTGCCGTATATGAACACATGAAAATGTTCACAGGCCCACACCACTGCAAGACTCTCCTTTTCAAGTTGTGAATAGGCCTTTTCCGTGTCGGAGAGACTTCGGCTGGCATACGCCACTATGTGTCTTTGATCGGTGTCGTTGTCATATTGAGCCAGAATGGCCCCTAAGCCTACAGGGCTCGCATCCACCGTTATCTCTGTCTTACGATCAGGGCTGAAGTATGCCAGACTGCCGGCCGTTTCCACAGCTTGTTTGATCTCCTGAAAAGCCTGCTCACAATCGTAAGTCCAGTCAAAAGGTTGTCCCTGCTTGGTCAGGGTTCTGAGCGGATGACTGAGGGTGGCATAATCTTTGATGTACCTCGAGCAGTAGCTCGCCATTCCCAGAAAGGACCGCACATCACTGACGTCTCGGGGACTCTTGGTGTCATTCAAGGCACTCACTTTATCAGGGTCAGGCTTCATCCCGGCTCCCGAGAAGACGTGACCGAAGAATTTCAACCTCGACTGATGGAATTCACATTTGTCTTTGTTAAGTGTTAAGTTAGCTTCCAGGAGAGCATGGCACACTCGGTTGAGGGCAGTGCCATGTTCCTGGACATTTGCCCCATACACTAGGATGTCATCGCTGTAATTCAGCGTGTTGGGGATGTGGTGGATGGTCTGGCGTATGGCCTCCTGAAAGATTTCGGCGGCCGAAGAAATACCGAAGCTCAGTCTTTTATATCAATACAACCCCAGGTGCGTTGCAAAGGTTGTGATGTACCGAGAGCTCTAGTGAAGTTCCAGCTGATGGTACCCTTTGTTGAGGTCCAGCTTGGAGAACACTCGGGCACCATTTAGCACTGCTATCATGTCACTCAGATGTGGTCCTGGGTGTCGCCCCCTTTCGATGGTGGTATTGGGTACCCGCATGTCGACACACAACCGGACCTTTCCAGGAGTTCCTTTCTTTGGAACAATGACCACTGGTGACACCCATGGCGTGGGACCTTCCGTTCTTTCAATAATGTCAGCCGCCAACAGATCCTGGAGTTCATCCTCCACGGCCTGCTGGAGATGGAATGGCACACGCCGAGGATGTTGAGCTACAGGCTGGACTTGGTCATTGATGTGTAAGCGAATCTGGCACCTGTTCATTTTACCAAGTCCCATGAACAGTTTCGGGAACTTGTGGACGATGTCGGTATCATTGCTGACGCGATAGAGAATTTCCACCAGTTGCAGTCGCTCGGCTATTGGCAGACTAAGAAGACAGACGGCCTCTGGACCTTCGATGACGTGGATAACAGCGGGGACCGACATCGTTCTGTGTCTCAGTGTAGTTGAAAACTTCCCTAGACAGGGAAGCGGCTTCCTGGACATCCAGGTGTAAACCCGGACATATGCAGGACTCAGAGGAGGGAGAGTGTTCATTTTTTTGTACTCGGTCACAGGAATGTAATTTAGTGACGCTCCACTGTCCAGCACAAATTTTGTGGCATGTTCACCGACACTGATGTCCAATCGGGGATATTTCTTGAGTTGGTCCGGGTCAGCAACCATACTCGCATATTCAACTGAATACTCTCGTTCATCCGATGTTGACCTGGATTCTCTAGATGGTGACCTCCTCGACCATCGGGATGTCTGTGACTCTCCGCTGGAGTGGGAAGACCGTGACGAGGACTTTGGGCGGTCATGCACCGCTCGCGCGTGATGCCGGCGCGTGTCCACTCGCGATGACCTGAGTGTGTTCTTTTCTTTCTCTCGGCGATATTCCCCACACATAACTTCAAAATGGTCGCTCCGACCACACTTGCGGCACTGCTGGCCCATTGCCGGACATGCACCTGTATGTGGGAAATCATACCCACACCTGTAACACTTCCTCACAGGCGCCTTCCTCACATGTTCCTGGTGTTTGCCTCTCCTCCCTGACTCAGGCCGACGGCGTCCGGAGCGCCGGTGGCGCGAAGATGGTCGGGAATGCCGCACTCGCTCTCTTGACCATCGGCGAGTGCGACTGGCTTGCACCTGGCAAACTTGCTCTCTGCGATCGGCACGTCCTGCCTCCATCTTCTTGGCCTGTTCCTCAGCCTGATCGTGCACCCTCGTCATCTCTTCAATTTCGTCAAGATTGTGACTCTTCTTCAGCAGCTTTTTCCGGAGTGTCTCAGACTGGCAGCCATCAATGACGCGCAACCGGATGGCGTCCTCTGTTGAAAACGCGTCGAAATTACAGTGGCGTGCCAACCGACGTAGCCGTGTTATGTATGCACTCATCATTTCTTCTTTCTCCTGACGCGCTAGTTGGAACATGTATCTCTCGTAATCTACATTCTTCTTGTGCAGAAATTTCTTGTCTAAAGCTTCTCGTACTTTGGCATACGTCCCCGAGTCTGCAGCCGGGAGCTCTTTAATCATTTTGCTAATGTCTTTTCCTATGAGATTGCGTAGCGCAATTAGTTGATCTTCATCTCCTGTTACCTTGGACCCTTTAATATAATCTTCAAAATCTTCAATCCATTCTTCCCATCTGGATCCCATGCTCCCGCCAACCACGAGTGCCAGGGGTTCTGGGGGACGCAGATGCGATAATCCCATCACAATGTGTTTTGCTTCATTACGTACAGGCGATCCGTGATTTGACATCGCAATTTATTTCTGTATGATACGCTCTACTGTGTTGTCTTCCTGCACTTACTCGTGCTTGTTTGTTGACGCACTCCTCATTCACCTGCCACTGCTTTGTCGCTTATAGCCTGTATTTTCCGTATTGTCTTTAGTTATATTGGGTTTTTTTTCTTGCCCTCACTCATGCTTGTTTGTTGACACAATCCTCATTCATTTGCCAATGCTTTTGCTTCTTTTAGCATGTATTTCTCGGGCGCCTGACTCTAAGATGGCCGCCCATTCATTTCATAGGGATGTCCTCCTGTGACTGCCTGATTCTAAGATGGCCGCCGGACTGACGTCCCACGAGGTTTGGCTGCTCTCACGTCCTTCCCCACACGCTCAGGGCTGCATCGAGGCCTCACTCACCAGCTCCACGCGGACTTCAGCACTCCACCCTCGCTCCTCTGGGACTTGTCACCATCCAGGTAAGCGCGCACTTCAGCCCCAGCTCCTTCTGGCAAGCACGTGCTCCAGTCCTCACACTGAATGGGGGGGAGAATTACTCACGGCGGGCCAGCACTCTTCTGATTCTCGCTGACGCTGACACTCGATCAGCACGGCGGAGCCGGGGTCTCCCTCTCTCTCGACCCTTTAGCCTCACACGGCCCTCAGCTCTCTCGGGGCACTTGGGCTGATTTTTGGCGCGAACAGCACCTCCTTTGAATTTTCTCTTCGGTGCTCTTTACCACGGGACTCAACGCGATCAGAGCATCGCGGAGCGCTTCCAATGATCGCTGGTCTTCGGGGCAGACGGCGATCCTATTTCAGGACTCGCGTGTCGCGACGGCGACTACCTCTGCGTGCTGCCCAGGGACGGACCACGTTTCCTTCGGGGTTCAGGGAGAGCAGACTGCTCATCCCACCCTCGTCGCCAGCTGTCGTGTCGCGACCCCAATGACGAGCGACACAAAGTGTATCTTTCAAGAGCTTTATTTTCTCGCCTCTTACTCCTGTCTCGTCCTTAATCTGACTGCCCGCTTCTCCTGTCGCTCCTCCTCTTCCTCCCATCCAGAAACTCCGCCCACCCAACTACTAGACTGCTTACCATATTACATCCTCCAAGTCTTGGATGAAATTGGTGGACAGCCTAGGCCTGCTCACTCCAATCCTGTAGTGCATGTGTGATGTGCACCAATCCATTCTTTCTTCCTCTGTAGGCATGGTATTTGTTAACTTTGGCACAAGGTTGAGGATAAATATGGTCTTGTACTTTTGACGCAAACCCAGATTTACAAAGGCTTGTAAACCTGACTTTGCACCAAAATTGGTCACCTAGCCGACATAGGAGTAATGAGGAGAAGCGTCTCCCATAAAGGAATTCCCTAATCTAGATAAGCATGTAATGGCAATTTCTTCAATAGGCATAGAAAGGTGTCAGCTCAGAAACCCAAATAAAGGGTTCTGTTGAAAGAAATAAAATGCACAAGCATGAAGCCTTAAGCAAGAAATAATCTTTCAAAGCTGGAAAGTGTTATCAGCTAAATCAACAGACGTCTCTGAAAAAGAGAAGGACTCAAAGGGGATCTTCCCTGGAGAGAGGTAATCCTAAGGATCTCAGAAAGAGAGTCCAGAGTTCTCCATCATACATTCGGAACACACACTAACATGAATGTACTAAAACATGATTGGTTACATTTGATGCATTTCACGTACTCAGCATCAAATCAGATTACAGTAAACCCAGAGAGCAGGTAAACTCCTTAGTTTCTCACGTTTTCACAATAAACCACAGAACAAAGTACTTGAAAAGATACTTCATTAACATCCCATTAGTCATGCTCCCTGACTTTTTGGTGAGAACCTCACTATCAGTTGCCTAATACACAACAAATGCCTATTCATTTACTAATAAATAGCTTCCGGAAAGTTACAGCATTTGCAGTGGAAGAGAAAAACATCTTGTACAAAACAACAGTCCAATGCGAAATACAGACCTTTCAATCCTAATGTATTAATCAATGCTATGGCATCAGTAGTTAGGCTAACTTAAATCAGCACATTATTATTTATTTTACATTCTTGTATCCTTAAATATGGTTACCTACTACAAAAATTACATTTATTAAATGTATTTTATTTAGTATAGACTTTTGCATTTTCTATTTAAATGTGATTTTGTTTGCAAAATTAAGAATTTGCATCATCAGTAGCCATATGTGGTTACACCATATTGGAAGCATCACCCCTTAGTAGCATACCTTGCACTATCATCTAAGAGTCCATGTTGTTTTTCTACACCATTCCTGGCAGTTGTGGGTACCTCATCATTTCTGATTGGCACAATGTATACAATACTGTTCCAAGATGGCCGCCACGATTGTGTTATAGGTTTTGATTTGTAAGTCTGTTGTCTATGTTTATGTTTATGACGTTGTATGCAACATGAAGTCTTAAATTTGTGTATTTGGGACCTTTTACTTACCCGTGACCAAGGCGAGTTTCGCCAAAACGCGTAGGGTAATTTTCTGGCTGATGCTCTTTAATATGGAATAAAATACGATCTTTCAATGACGGATGGACTCGTAGCGGTTATTGCTTCCTGACGAGAGTGCAACAGTACTTGGTACTTAGTGAAACCTATAATATCTACTGGCGGTCGCCAGTAGTTAGTTATAGTCAGGACCTATTTTCCATAGGAAATCCGCAACATTCTATTGGGAATATCTTTGGCGCCGGTTGACGAATCTTCGCGAAATTCTCCAAACTTTTGGCCAGCTCTGCTCCGCTCCTACCCTGAAAGTTCTGCAGTGATGCGTGAAGCGGGGGCTGAGAAAAATGGGGGGTCCCAAAACGCATTTTCCCCATGCAATTTACCATAGGATCTGTTGTCGCAGCTACAGCCCGAACCGCTGAACGGAATGACACCAAATTTGGCAAAGAGGTAGTCCTCAGTTTGGACTTGTGCCTTTTGCATATTTGGTGTGAATCTGTTCAGTAGTTCCTGCGAAAATTAGGGTAAAAAAGTTAGTGATATCTATGGCTGCGGAGGATCCGCGGACCGTACCCACACCGTAAGCGCACCCTCCCCGAACGGAGCGCGCACCCTCCCGATCGTGCACTGAATGCTAATTGGCTGTCGAGCGTCTCTCTACATTCGAAACCAGGAACTGTTGGCGGCCATTTTCTGCCTTGGTAGAAGCGAGGCTGAAGATGGAAGGGGAATAAGTGTGTAAAAGATATAAAGGGGGCAGAGTGGAAATACTCTGACCCACTAGATCTGCTTAGGGGGTCCCAGAAGGACCCCCTGTGGCCCCCCTTTTTAAAAAAAAAAAGCAGCGAAATGCTCGCACGGTGCGCGCATCCTACCGCGTTGGATGCATGGATTCTCTCGCGGTGGGTGCGCGGATCCACGGCAACGTTTTTTGAAAAACGACAAGAAATCATTGGTTGTATAACAACTTTCTACACTGAAAGGTAGGGTGTATATTTTTGTTTTTTAAAGGTATGATTGTTATTGGTTAACAAAAACAGATTGTAAGGAACATTATATATGATAAGCTGATATGTTGAAAAGTCAAGCACACTTCCTGTCTTGTGTAGAAACATTGTGTGCTGAACT
This sequence comes from Triturus cristatus, assembly GCF_964204655.1. Classification (NCBI taxonomy): domain Eukaryota; kingdom Metazoa; phylum Chordata; class Amphibia; order Caudata; family Salamandridae; genus Triturus; species Triturus cristatus. The sequence goes on from NC_140590.1 coordinate 1,367,833,143, forward strand.
TGTGACCTGTGAGCTCAGTGCAGTGTTCCATGACCTGTTTCTATGGTAACAGGCAGAAGGCAGATTGGGGGAAGGGTTGAAATGTATTTCAGTTGGAAAGGGTTGAAATGTTTAACCAATAGAAATGTGCGTTTGCTTTTGAGTTTATGTGCGAAGGATTGTGATTTGATGTTTACATGTATATGTGTGGAAAATGAAAGGGAAACTTTTTCATTCTTTGCTTTTGCTGAGAGGTGCACAGTACAGAGATTCTGTAAAAGAAAATATGGTGAGTGATTGATATACTCCTTAATCTACAAAATAACTTGAAAGATACGTTATTTAATTGTGAGGGGATGTATGTAGACTATTTTGATTTTAATCAGACTAATGTATTTTTTCTGCTAAAGTGTAGGGAGTACTTTTTTCTCTACAATGTGTGTGCATGTAGAAACCATTCTGTGATTGGCATTTGTGTTTTTCATGTGTTTGTAGACAGATAACTGTGCAGTTTTTATATTTTGGTAGAATTAGAAACCAGTCATTGTTTATGAATTTGTGAAATGAGTTATGTTATGGTTCTATACTAAACTGTAGTACTACTTCTAGATGAAGAAATGTTTTTTGATATAGTGCAAGGGATAGTGTTGTTTGTCTAGAATCACACAGTGAGTCTGTGTGCATTTGGGAACCACTGTGAGAGAAGCATTTGGTAACATCGTGTATTTGCTGACAGATAACGGTTTTAAAACCAGTCAGGTTGTCAAGTTTTAGTAGCATTAGAAGACAGTTATGGCTTATGCTTTCCTTAAATGAGTCAGGCATTGACAGTAAATTGCAGTCGTGAAATATGTAGATTGTGTGCAGTTCCCTTACCACTTGCACTGTAGTGAATGAGTTTTGGTAAACTCATAGGGATAGTGGTGCTTGTCTAGAATCACACTCTGAGTCTGTGTGCATTTGGGATCACTGTGAGGGAAGCATTTGGTAACATCATGTATTTGCTGATAGATAACTGTTTTAAACCTGTCATGTTGTGAAGTTTTAGTAGCATTAGAATCCAGTCTTTGCTGATATGTTGATTAAATGAGCCATGCTTTGACACTGATGTGCTGTACTTAAATATGTAGATTGTGTGCAGTCCCCTTACCCCTTCCACAGTAGTGAATGAGTTTTGGTAAAGTCCTAGGATAGTGTTGATTGTCTAAAATCACACTGTGAGTCTGTGTGCATTTGGGTAAGGATTGTGAGAGAAGCATTTGGAAACATCGTGTATTTACTGACAGATAACTGTTTTAAAACCTGTCATGTTGTTAAGTTTTAGTAGCATTAGAAGCCAGTCTTTGCTTATGCTTTGATTAAATTAGTCAGGCATTGACATTAAAGTGTAGTCGTGAAATATGTAGATTGTGTGCAGTTCCATTACCACTTCCTGTAAGGATCTTACCAATAGGATTCTGCAGGAGCGCCACGGAGTTCCAGAAGAAGACGTCGCTGGCCCCTGCCTTCCACCAGCACCTAGTGCCTCTATCAGAACCTAGAGCGCACAGGTACTAGGGGAAAACAGGGAAACAAAACAAGGTAAGAGGGGAAAATATCTCCACAGCTATAGTCCACTGCTCTTTCGGGATGTAACACCACAATTGAAGTTTGGTCTCTGTAGGACGCCCTGGATGCTGTGTCTCTAAAAGGGAATACCAGAATTAGGAAAACAGGGAGAGAGACTAGTGGAATGATATTCAACTGTAAGATGGAACTAGAAATACATGAATACCTAAGATCTGCTGTTAGGGGTAGGAAGCTTGCAGAGGATAGTCCGAGAAGAAGCCTTCTATACGTTTTCCTAAACTTAGAACATAAGAGACAATAAATATAAGTACCATTAATCTCTCAATGCCTCCCCTTCCCCACTACATGCTTTTCCCCGTTACCAGGTATGCAAGCAGGGCGATGATTAGACGATACACTGCTCGTAGACAGCTCAGAAAGCAGTGTGAATAGGTGATGTTTCTTTCGGAGTTCTCCTGGGTCACTGGGGCAATTAAGGCAAGTTTCAGAAGTCCAACTCCAAAGCGGCCCAGGGACCACCGCACTTCAGGTGAGAGCAGCACCAGCGGAGATGACGACAGGATGGAGGAATGTAGGGTAAGCGGAGTTCACAACGGGGCAGGGAAGGCACCCCAGACACCCGGCCGGCCCTCGGGAGACAGCTCTGGAAAGGCGGGCGGAGCGCTGGGTATGCTTAAAGCAACAGTTGGGCAGGGAAAGCACCCCAGACACCCGGCCGGCCCCCGGGAGACAGCTCCGGAAAGGCGGGCGGAGCGCTGGGTATGCGGGGCTGTCGAGGGAGGCAGGACAAGTAAAGTAGAGGAATGCCTCAATTACGACAAGCGGGGAAGCCGCTAGCTCACCCAGCCTTGGGAAAGCCAGATAGGCAGGCGAGTCGAGTACGGAGTTCAGATGTACAAAGTTCCGGTACGGGAATGGCCAAGACGAAGTCTTTGATACCCGAACAGGGTCTCCAGCAAAGGAACGCCTCGGACGGCGTCTAGAATCCAAATACAAGAACTGTTTACAGGAAACAGGAAACGGAATACGCAACAACGGGGCAAACACTAGAACGCAAAGCACCGAGTCCTGGCGTGTTCCGCCTTTTCAACAGTCTCGTAGTTCACTGAGCATGCGCACCGGCACAGACTCTGAGCACCTCGTCCTGCGCTCGGCAATCCTGACAGTACACTCCCCCCAGGACACCCCCCACTGGTTTGGGCTTGTGAGGATTTCTTCTGTGAAACTGACGTATTAACCTAGGGGCGTGTACCTGACTTGCGGGTTCCCAGGACCGTTCTTCCACCCCATAACCTTTCCAATGAATTAGGTACTGTAAACGGCGTCTACTCCTTCTGGAGTCAACTATGGATTCGACTTCATATTCTTCGTCTCCTTCAACTGCTATGGGCGTTGATGTTGGAGGGAGACGTGTACCTGGTTCTACTGGCTTCAATAGGGAAACATGAAAAACAGGGTGTACCTTTACACTTATGGGTAGCTTCAATTCCATAGCTACGGGATTAATTACTCTTGTAATGCTGTATGGACCCAAAAATCTGGGCTTGAACTTACATGAGCCTCTTATAGGGATATGTCTAGAAGATAACCATACCTCATCTCCTGGCTTGTACAGTGGTTCAGCTTGTCTATGGAGATCTGCCCCTCTCTTATAACTAGCTTTCGCCTGATCCAAATTAGCCTGAGTGAGTTGGTGTATGGATTGAAGGTCCTGAATAAACAGATCAACTGCCGGATTGGTGCACTCGGAGGAAGAGAGAGTAAGGAAAGCCTTAGGATGGAAACCATAAGAACAGAAAAAGGGAGTGTATTTGGTGGATGCATGTTGACTATTATTGTATGCGAACTCAGCCATCCATACCATGTCATCCCAATCAGATGTGGAAGTCAGTGCTTGAGCTCGTATATATTGCTCAAAGCACTGATTGACTCTTTCAGTCTGACCATCGGTCTGTGGATGGTGGCTAGAAGACAAACGCACATCAATCTGTAACAAGGCACATAGTTTTCTCCAGAACCGCGAAACAAATTGGGCACCCCTGTCTGAAATTACCACTGCGGGAAACCCATGCAATTTTACCACATGTTGAAGAAATACGATGGCGAGAGTGTTAGCTGTAGGGAGACCTTTCAGCGGGATAAAGTGTGCTGTCTTTGTGAACAAGTCTACCACTACCAGTAACGTGTTATACCCCTTGGAGGTCACAGGTAGCTCCACTATAAAATCTAGAGACACAGTGTGCCAGGGACTAGGTGGAGTTGGTAGTGGTTGCAACAATCCCATGGGTTTTTGATGGGAACTCTTGCTTTGAGCACAGACGTGACACGTCTTTACAAACTGTTCCGCATCTTTTCTTAAAGTGGGCCACCAAAACCATCTCATCAACAGATCAATGGTCTTCTTAATCCCTGGATGCCCTGCTAAGGGATGTGTATGGCACCACTCTAAGGCCTGGTTTTGTAAATCTGTAGTTAGTAAGACTATGCCCTTTTGCACATAGGCAAGCCCATCTTTCATACAGTGTTCCACTGATTCTATCAGTTCTCGGCCTTCTGGAGTGCATTGTTCCTTCTTTGCCCTGGCTAAGAACTCCTCTTCGGAGGTTCCCCCTATGATCTTATGGGGAGGGATGATAAATGGAGGTTCTATTTGTTCTTCAGGGACCTCATAGCCAATTCTGGACAATGCATCGGCCTTGCCATTCTTTCTTCCAGCTCTGTACTGAATGGTGAACTCATAGTCACTGAAGAATTGGGCCCACCTTAATTGTCTCATTGATAAGGCCTTGGCAGACTTCAAAAATTGTAGATTACGGTGATCCGTATATACAGTGACTGAGTGTCTTGATCCTAGTAAATACTGCCTCCAGACCTCGAATGCCTTCTTAATAGCCAGCAGCTCCTTCTCTCCAATTGCGTAATTGAATTCAGCGGGAGTTAATTTATGTGAGAAGTAGGCGACAGGATGTAATTCCCCTGTGGACTGATCTACTTGCGATAACACCCCTCCAACAGCAACATTGGACGCATCTGCCTCCACTATATACGGATATTCAGGATCAGGGTGTCGCAACACAGGGGCTTGTGTGAATGCCTTCTTTAGTTCCTGGAATGCATGATCAGCCTCTTCTGACCAAACAAAAGGAGCTCCTTTTTTCAATAAGTTTGTGATAGGTGTTACCAACCTCGAAAAGCCCTTAATAAAGCGCCTATAGAAATTGGCAAACCCAATAACACTTTGTATTTCTTTCACCTTTTGGGGAGCCGGCCACCTATCAATCGCTTCCACCTTTTGTGGATCCATAGTTAATCCCCAGGGCGAAACGATGAAACCCAAAAAGGGAACTTGTTGAACATGGAACATACATTTCTCCAGTTTGCAATATAATTGGTTGTTGTTCTAACACTTGTCGAACATGGGAGATGTGTTCTGGTATCGATGTGGAATAGATTAACAGATCATCAATGTAGGCTATAACGAACCTATCCAGCATGTCTCTAAGCACTTCATTGATAAAAAACTGAAACGCGGAAGGGGCGTTGCAAAGGCCGAAGGGCATTACTAAATATTCGAACAGCCCATATTTCGTACAGAATGCTGTTTTCCACTCATCTCCCTCTGCGACCCGGACCAGATGGTAAGCCCCACGTAAATCCAATTTTGTGAAGATTTTAGCGCCACGTACGCGATCAAGCAGCGAGGAGATGAGTGGAAGGGGATACCTGTTCTTTATGGTGATTTGATTTAATGATCTGTAATCAATGCAACAGCGTAAACCGCCTTCCCGTTTGGGTATGAAAAACAAGGAAGAGGAAACAGGGGATTTGGAAGGGCGAATAAACCCAAGCTCCAACATCTTGTCTAGATACTCTCGTAAGTAGATGTTTTCCTTTTCCGTTAAGGAGTATACTCTACTGAAAGGCAATTTGGCTCCAGTTTGCAGTTCTATTCTGCAATCGAAAGGTCTGTGAGGAGGGAGAACAGAAGCTTCTTTAGGATCAAAGATAGAAAGAAGATCGTGATAGACCTCAGGCAACCCCTCTGTGTCCCCAGGATCAGGGGAAGTCAGAACGGAACTAGAGGCCAGAATATGTGACCCACAAGACTCAGGTCTGAACTGCAAGGTTGCCTTGTGCCAGTCAATGAGAGGGTTATGCAACCTGAGCCAGGGTAGACCTAGTATGAGTGGAAATTGAGGTGACTGTATCAAATCGAAGTACACTTGCTCCTTATGGTTGATTTCCATCAGAATTGTAACGGCCTCAGTCTTATGAGTAATGGGCCCGGATTTTAATATACTTCCGTCAATCGTGGTCACGGTCTCTTCGTACCCCTTGTCATGGGTTTTCACTTGTTGTTCCTGAGCCCAGGCTATATCCATAAAATTTCCTGAGGCACCGGAATCTATCATAATGGGTACTCTCTTCTCTCCTTTTTCCCAAGTCAAGACTGCTGGGACGAAGAAATGACCAGAGGCTACAGGAAGTTCTGTGGAGGAGACACTCAAACCAGAATAACCCGGAGTCCTTGTCTCACAGGACTCCAGGTTTTTTAGTTTTCCGACTTCCTGGACTGTGTAGGCTTGGTGGGGCAGGTCTTCAAAAAATGACCACCTTTCCCACAGTATAAACATAATTTGTTCTCCCGTCGGTGACGCCGCTCTTCAGGTGTTAATGGCCCCCTCAACGTGCCTATTTGCATAGGTTCTCCTTCCTCTCTGCTAACGACAGGATCCGGTTTCTTCTCCCTTACTGTAATGATACGAACGTCTGTTTTACCTCTTTCTCTCTTGCGTTCTTGCATTCGGTGGTCTATTCTGATGGTTAACTCGATCAACTCCTTACAAGACCGGGGAAGATCCACAATTTGGGATAATGCATCTTTAATATCCTCTCTCAAACCTCTATAGAACAAGGTGCTACGCTTCTCCTCTGGCCACTCAGCCTCCACCACTAGTCTTTGAAAGGATGTGATGTAAGAAGGTAAATCAGTATTTCCCTGTTTTAGGGCCAGTAGTTCGGTGTCTGCAGACTGTGTGTAGGTATGTTTGTCAAACAGTTTCTGAAATTCTTCCTTAAACGCCACATAATTTTGTAACAAAACATCGTCTCTTTCGATCAGAGGGATTGCCCAATTGGCTGCTGACCCCCCCAGATAGGAAATCATAAATGCCACCTTAGCTTGATCATTAGGAAAACAGTGCGCTTTACATGTAAAATGCAACTGACACTGACTAATGAAGGCAGCGAATTTCAACGAGTCACCTGAGAACCGCTCTGGAGGAGCAAGGGGTATAGAGGGTGGTGTATTAACCTGAATCACTTGTGTGGGATTCCCGGACCTTCCCTCCCCTTGTTGATCCCTCTGTATGGCGTTCACTCGAGTGGCCAATGCCTGTGTTTCTACCTGTAAATTCCCTAACATGTGGGCTAAGTCCGCCAACGTCACCTGTTGTCTGTCCATGGCGCTCGGGCAGAATAACCACTTGGCTTCGCGTTCTGTAAGGATCTTACCAATAGGATTCTGCAGGAGCGCCACGGAGTTCCAGAAGAAGACGTCGCTGGCCCCTGCCTTCCACCAGCACCTAGTGCCTCTATCAGAACCTAGAGCGCACAGGTACTAGGGGAAAACAGGGAAACAAAACAAGGTAAGAGGGGAAAATATCTCCACAGCTATAGTCCACTGCTCTTTCGGGATGTAACACCACAATTGAAGTTTGGTCTCTGTAGGACGCCCTGGATGCTGTGTCTCTAAAAGGGAATACCAGAATTAGGAAAACAGGGAGAGAGACTAGTGGAATGATATTCAACTGTAAGATGGAACTAGAAATACATGAATACCTAAGATCTGCTGTTAGGGGTAGGAAGCTTGCAGAGGATAGTCCGAGAAGAAGCCTTCTATACGTTTTCCTAAACTTAGAACATAAGAGACAATAAATATAAGTACCATTAATCTCTCAATGCCTCCCCTTCCCCACTACATGCTTTTCCCCGTTACCAGGTATGCAAGCAGGGCGATGATTAGACGATACACTGCTCGTAGACAGCTCAGAAAGCAGTGTGAATAGGTGATGTTTCTTTCGGAGTTCTCCTGGGTCACTGGGGCAATTAAGGCAAGTTTCAGAAGTCCAACTCCAAAGCGGCCCAGGGACCACCTCACTTCAGGTGAGAGCAGCACCAGCGGAGATGACGACAGGATGGAGGAATGTAGGGTAAGCGGAGTTCACAACGGGGCAGGGAAGGCACCCCAGACACCCGGCCGGCCCTCGGGAGACAGCTCTGGAAAGGCGGGCGGAGCGCTGGGTATGCTTAAAGCAACAGTTGGGCAGGGAAAGCACCCCAGACACCCGGCCGGCCCCCGGGAGACAGCTCCGGAAAGGCGGGCGGAGCGCTGGGTATGCGGGGCTGTCGAGGGAGGCAGGACAAGTAAAGTAGAGGAATGCCTCAATTACGACAAGCGGGGAAGCCGCTAGCTCACCCAGCCTTGGGAAAGCCAGATAGGCAGGCGAGTCGAGTACGGAGTTCAGATGTACAAAGTTCCGGTACGGGAATGGCCAAGACGAAGTCTTTGATACCCGAACAGGGTCTCCAGCAAAGGAACGCCTCGGACGGCGTCTAGAATCCAAATACAAGAACTGTTTACAGGAAACAGGAAACGGAATACGCAACAACGGGGCAAACACTAGAACGCGAAGCACCGAGTCCTGGCGTGTTCCGCCTTTTCAACAGTCTCGTAGTTCACTGAGCATGCGCACCGGCACAGACTCTGAGCACCTCGTCCTGCGCTCGGCAATCCTGACACTTCCACTGTAGTGAATGAGTTTTGGTAAACTCCTAGGAAAAGTGTTGTTTGTCTAGAATCACACTGTGAGTCTGTGTGCATTTGGGAACCACTGTGAGAGAAGTGTTCGGTAACATCGTGTATTTGCTGACAGATAAGTGTTGTAAAACATGTCATGTTGTCAAGTTTTAGTAGCATTAGAAGACAGTTATGGCTTATGCTTTCATTATATGAGTCAGGCATTGGCAGTAAATTTCAGTTGTGAAATATGTAGATTGTGTGCAGTTCCCTTACCACTTGCACTGTAGTGAATGAGTTTTGGTAAACTCATAGGGATAGTGGTCCTTGTCTAGAATCACACTGTGAGTCAGTGTGTATTTGGGATCACTGTGAGAGAAGCATTTGGTAACATCGTGTATTTGCTGACAGATAACTGTTTTAAAACCTGTCATGTTGTGAAGTGTTAGTAGGATTAGAATCCAGTTTTTTCTTATGCGTTGATTAAAGGAGTCATGCTTTGACACTGATGTGGTGTACTTAAATATGTAGATTGTGTGCAGTACCATTAACTCTTCCAGAGTAGTGAATGAGTTTTGGTAAACTCATAGGGATAGTGGTGCTTGTCTAGAATCACACTGTGAGTTAGTGTGTATTTGGGATCAGTGTGAGAGAAGCATTTGGTAACATCATGTATTTGCTGACAGATAACTGTTTTAAAACCTGTCATGTTGTGAAGTTTTAGTAGCATTAGAATCCAGTCTTTGCTGATATGTTGATTAAATGAATCATGCTTTGACACTGATGTGCTGTACTTAAATATGTAGATTGTGTGCAGTCCCCTTACCCCTTCCACAGTAGTGAATGTGTTTTGGTAAAGTCCTAGGATAGTGTTGATTGTCTAAAATCACACTGTGAGTCTGTGTGCATTTGGGTAAGGATTGTGAGAGAAGCATTTGGTAACATCGTGTATTTACTGACAGATAACTGTTTTAACCCCTTCAGCGCTAGGCGGATTCCCCCGCGGTGCTGAAGGGTTCGAGCTCGGGCGGGGCCATGACGGAACGGTTCCGTCATGAGCACAGCTCAACCGATGCTCATGACGGAATCGTTCCGTCATGAGCATGGAAGGGGTTAAAACCTGTCATGTTTTTAAGTTTTAGTAGCATTAGAAGCCAGTCTTTGCTTATGCTTTGAATAAATTAGTCAGGCATTGACATTAAAGTGTAGTCGTGAAATATGTAGATTGTGTGCAGTTCCTTTACCACTTCCACTGTAGTGAATGAGTTTTGGTAAACTCCTAGGAAAAGTGTTGTTTGTCTAGAATCACACTGTGAGTCTGTGTGCATTTGGGAACCACTGTGAGAGAAGTGTTCGGTAACATCGTGTATTTGCTGACAGATAAGTGTTGTAAAACATGTCATGTTGTCGAGTTTTAGTAGCATTAGAAGACAGTTATGGCTTATGCTTTCATTATATGAGTCAGGCATTGGCAGTAAATTTCAGTTGTGAAATATGTAGATTGTGTGCAGTTCCCTTACCACTTGCACTGTAGTGAATGAGTTTTGGTAAACTCATAGGGATAGTGGTGCTTGTCTAGAATCACACTGTGAGTCAGTGTGTATTTGGGATCACTGTGAGAGAAGCATTTGGTAACATCGTGTATTTGCTGACAGATAACTGTTTTGAAACCTGTCATGTTGTGAAGTGTTAGTAGGATTAGAATCCAGTCTTTGCTTATGCGTTGATTAAAGGAGTCATGCTTTGACACTGATGTGGTGTACTTAAATATGTAGATTGTGTGCAGTACCATTAACTCTTCCAGAGTAGTGAATGAGTTTTGGTAAACTCATAGGGATAGTGGTGCTTGTCTAGAATCACACTGTGAGTTAGTGTGTATTTGAGATCAGTGTGAGAGAAGCATTTGGTAACATCATGTATTTGCTGACAGATAACTGTTTTAAAACCTGTCATGTTGTGAAGTTTTAGTAGCATTAGAATCCAGTCTTTGCTGATATGTTGATTAAATGAGTCATGCTTTGACACTGATGTGCTGTACTTAAATATGTAGATTGTGTGCAGTCCCCTTACCCCTTCCACAGTAGTGAATGAGTTTTGGTAAAGTCCTACGATAGTGTTGATTGTCTAAAATCACACTGTGAGTCTGTGTGCATTTGGGTAAGGATTGTGAGAGAAGCATTTGGTAACATCGTGTATTTACTGACAGATAACTATTTTAACCCCTTCAGCGCTGCGCGGATTCCCCCGCGGTGCTGAAGGGTTCGAGCGCGGGCGGGGCCATGACGGAACGGTTCCGTCATGAGCACAGCTCAACCGATGCTCATGACGGAATCGTTCCGTCATGAGCATGGAAGGGGTTAAAACCTGTCATGTTTTTAAGTTTTAGTAGCATTAGAAGCCAGTCTTTGCTTATGCTTTGAATAAATTAGTCAGGCATTGACATTAAAGTGTAGTCGTGAAATATGTAGATTGTGTGCAGTTCCTTTACCACTTCCACTGTAGTGAATGAGTTTTGGTAAACTCCTAGGAAAAGTGTTGTTTGTCTAGAATCACACTGTGAGTCTGTGTGCATTTGGGAACCACTGTGAGAGAAGTGTTCGGTAACATTGTGTATTTGCTGACAGATAAGTGTTGTAAAACATGTCATGTTGTCAAGTTTTAGTAGCATTAGAAGACAGTTATGGCTTATGCTTTCATTATATGAGTCAGGCATTGGCAGTAAATTTCAGTTGTGAAATATGTAGATTGTGTGCAGTTCCCTTACCACTTGCACTGTAGTGAATGAGTTTTGGTAAACTCATAGGGATAGTGGTGCTTGTCTAGAATCACACTGTGAGTCAGTGTGTATTTGGGATCACTGTGAGAGAAGCATTTGGTAAAATCGTGTATTTGCTGACAGATAACTGTTTTGAAACCTGTCATGTTGTGAAGTGTTAGTAGGATTAGAATCCAGTCTTTGCTTATGCGTTGATTAAAGGAGTCATGCTTTTACACTGATGTGGTGTACTTAAATATGTAGATTGTGTGCAGTACCATTAACTCTTCCAGAGTAGTGAATGAGTTTTGGTAAACTCATAGGGATAGTGGTGCTTGTCTAGAATCACACTGTGAGTTAGTGTGTATTTGGGATCAGTGTGAGAGAAGCATTTGGTAACATCATGTATTTGTTGACAGATAACTGTTTTAAAATCTGTCATGTTGGGAAGTTTTAGTAGCATTAGAATCCAGTCTTTGCTTATATGTTGATTAAATGAGTCATGCCTTGACACTGATGTGCTGTACTTAAATATGTAGATTGTGTGCAGTCCCCTTACCCCTTCCACAGTAGTGAATGAGTTTTGGTAAAGTCCTAGGATAGTGTTGATTGTCTAAAATCACACTGTGAGTCTGTGTGCATTTGGGTAAGGATTGTGAGAGAAGCATTTGGTAACATCGTGTATTTACTGACAGATAACTGTTTTAAAAGCTGTCATGTTGTCAAGTTTTAGTAGCATTAGAAGGATGTATGATGATACAACGCGTACCATCACAACGGGGTATGTTACATCGTGGTTTTGACAACGCAAGTCGTTACACCGACTTGCACTGGAGGGCGCTCTAGACTAAGGAATAGTATGAATTACTATTCCAACTCCAGTCTACGTACAGTAGGGAAGGTGTTGGAATAGTAATTCACACTGTTCCTTAGTCTAGAATGCCCTCCAGTGCAAGTTGGTGTAACGACTTGCGTTGTCAAAACCACGATGTAACCATACCGCGTTGTAATGGTTGCGTGGTAAAGGATGTTTCCCGCATTAGAAGCCAGTCTTTGCTTATGCGTTGATTAAATTAGTCAGGCATTGACATTAAAGTGTAGTTGTGAAATATGTAGATTGTATGCAGTTCCTCTACCACTTCCACTGTAGTGAATGAGTTTTGGTAAACTCCTAGGGATAGTGTTGTTTGTCTAGAATCACACTGTGAGTCTGTGTGCATTTGGGAACCACTGTGAGAGAAGTGTTTGGTAACATCGTGTATTTGCTGACAGATAAGTGTTGTAAAACATGTCATGTTGTCAAGTTTTAGTAGCATTAGAAGACAGTTATGGCTTATGCTTTCATTATATGAGTCAGGCATTGACAGTAAATTACAGTTGTGAAATATGTAGATTGTGTGCAGTTCCCTTACCACTTGCACTGTAGTGAATGAGTTTTGGTAAACTCGTAGGGATAGTGGTGCTTGTCTAGAATCACGCTGTGAGTTAGTGTGTATTTGGGATCACTGTGAGAGAAGCATCTGGTAACATCATGTATTTGCTGATAGATAACTGTTTTAAAAGCTGTCATGTTGTGAAGTTTTAGTAGGATTAGAATCCAGTCTTTGCTTATGCGTTGATTAAATGAGTCATGCTTTGACACTGATGTGGTGTACTTAAATATGTAGATCGTGTGCAGTACCATTAACTCTTCCAGAGTAGTGAATGAGTTTTGGTAAACTCCTAGGATAGTGTTGCTTGTCTAAAATCCCACTGTGAGTCTGTGTGCATTTGGGTAAGGATTGTGAGAGAAGCATTTGGTAACATTGTGTATTTGCTGACATATACCTGTTTTAAAACCAGTCATCTTGTGAAGTTTTAGTAGCATTAGAAGCCAGTCTTTGCTTATGCTTTGATTATATGAGTCAGGCTTTGACATAAAAGTGCAGTCCTGAAATATGAAGATTGTGTGCAGTTCGCTTACCACTTCCACTGTAGTGAATGAATTTTGGTAAACTCCTAGGGATAGTGGTGCTTGTCTAGAATCACACTGTGAGTCTGTGTGCATTTGAGAACCACTGTGAGAGAGGCATTTGGTAACATTGTGTATTTGCTGACAGATAACTAATTTAAAACCTCTCATGTTGTCAAGTTTTAGTAGCATTAGAAGCTAGTCTTTGCTTATGCATTGATAAAATGAGTCAGGGTTTGACACTAAGGTGCAGTACCATGTATTATTCTGTTCACTGTGGCAGAACTGAAAATTTAAAAGTTTTATCTAAGCACTGTCCTAGAAGTAGTCTGATTATTTAGTCAGTTTCTAAGTACCAAATAGACTGCTTCAAATGTCTATGCAGTATGCATGTAGTGTTCTAACATACTATACACTTGTCTTTTACACCTTCAATTCCCTAGTCAGTATCCATACACTTCCAGGAAATATCCTGTCACTTGCTTTGCAGTCCTCTAGAGACCCATTCAACAGCATGTACTAATCCATTCACTGTGCCAAAACCCAAACACTTATAAATTCACCAAGACGCTCTCTTTCCAGTACTCTAATGATTCAGTCACTGCCTAAGTATTCATGCACTGAGCCAGGTCTTAGCACATGGACTTCTTCAAACCCCTATCCACTATGCATGCAGTCCTCTAACCACCTACACACTTGTCTTTCACACCTTCAATTCCCCAGTCAGTATCCGTTCACTTCCAGCATACACCCTGTCACTCCATTTGCACTCTTCTAGTGACCCATTCAAAATCATGTACTAATCCATTCACTGCGCCAAACCCTAATAAATTCACCCAGGCACTCTCCTTGCAGTACTTTAATCATTCAGTCAGTACCCAAGTACTCATCCAGTGACCCAGGCCTTAGTATATGGACTGCTTCAAACCCTTATCCACTACACATGCAGTCCTCTAACCACCTACACTTTTGTCTTTCTCACCCTCAATTCCCTAGTCAGTATCCATACACTTTCAGGAAATACCCTGTCACTCCCTTTGCAGTCCTCTAGTGACCCATTCAGCATCATGTACTAATCCATTCACTGTGCTAAAACCCAAACACTTATAAATTCACCAAGATACTATCTTTGCAGTACTCTAATCATTCAGTCAGTGCCTAAGTATTCATACACTGAGCCAGGCCTTAGCACATGGACTGCTTCAAACCCCTATGCACTATGCATGCAGTCTTCTAACCACCTAGACACTTGTCTTTCACACTTTCAATTTCCTAGTCAGTATCCATACAGTCCAGCACTTGTGACTGCCTTTGCACTCCTCTAGTGACTCATTCAGTACCAGGTACTAATCCATTCCCTGTGTGAAAATCCTAGCACTTATAAATTCGCCTAGGCACTCTCCTTGCTGTACTCTAATCATTCAGTCAGTACCCAAGTAGTCATGCAGTGAGCCAGGCCTTAGCACATGGACTGCTTTAAATGCCTATGCAGTATTGATGCAGGCCTCTAATCACCTACACAGTTGTCTTTCACACCTTCAATTCTCTAGTTAGTATTCATACTCTTCTAGCAAACACCCTGTCACTCACCCAGTGTGTCTACTTATAGTACTGTAATCATTTAGTCAGTTAGCATGTAGTCTTTTAGTGAGGTAGGCTTTAGGGCATGAACTGTTTCAAAGTAGTATGCACTATGCATGTAGTGTTTTAACGATCGTCACACTTGTGGTTTAGGGCTATAGTTTCTTAGTCAGTTTTTATATAAAATGTGTTTGTACAGTAATGGAATAGTATAAATTTGAAAGGTATTAATATACATTTATTTGTGATTCTATTTTACAGATACAGAACAGGAGTGTTTCTCATCTGTTTGCACTCTTCTCGTGCAAGATTGTTTGGATGAAGGGTCCTTAGGTGTTTCATCATACTTGCTGTGCCGCACGAGTATTTTTTGTTAGGATCCCCTCGTAACAGAACTCTTTGGCAAATCTTGCGAATGAAGAAGGTGGCATTGGTCTTTGTTTGCCCCTTGGAAAAAATTAAACATTTCTTCACCACTGATGAAAAACGTTGTGGGCGTGGTGCCTTCTGCAAAAACATTTCCTCAGATTCGGTAAATATTTTAAAGCGGCAACATTTACAGTTTTTGTAAGTTAAACTTATAAAATTTTGTTAGCTGTATACATTTTATATATCTGTGATTTGTTTCTTGTGGTATTGTGTTAAGAATACCATTTTGTTGTTTTTTTAACAATCTTTTTGATTTTCCAGGTCTGTCGTCGACATCCGTGGTTCCCACAGGAGTGTTCTGCTTTGTTGTTTTGTATTATTGTTGTTACATTTGGTGTATTAGTTTATTGTTTATATTTATGTTATAATATAAAGTTTGAAAATAGTTTATCGTTTATATATTTATTATTATAAAAAATAAAGTTTGGAAAAAATTAATAATGTTTTTGGTTGTTCTCTTAACTGCTGTGTGACTCTTTCTTGTTCTTATTACTGTTATTTGATGGAGACCACCATGGTGTTAAATTTTGGGGCACTTATCGCTGGAATACTAGTGATATCTGTAGTTTGCACCAACTTCTGACTAGTGTGTTAGATTTATCTCAACTTTACTTCCGTTAAAGTGCTGATAATGAAATGGAGAGTAGCCGTTCCATTGCAAAAAGACATGAGGTGCACCTTTGCGATTTATTCTAAATACTAAAATCCTGTATTGTATTGCACTGAGGTATTGGCTGCACTTACAGTGTACACACGAAATCTATTAAGAAATCTCATTGTATTTATATTGATTGGGAATAGTGCGTCAGGTGCTGGATCTTGACGAGATACACTGCTCAGTTCGTATATTGTTCTGCATACGAAAAAAATCAAATCACAACTTTCACACTAATTGCAATGCAAAACAAATTCCGGCGATAAGACACGTTAGCACCAGGGATTTTACACCTGATTTCTACTGGTGTTAAGCAGGACAACTACCTGCACCATGAAAGGGAACACAGCCAAGAACCACACCAGAACACCCACAGGTGCCATAAAGTCAATGAGCATGATACAGGGATACCCATGAGGGCCAGAAGACTCATTTCAACAACTCCAGGACGGTCAATGCCTCCCAAACCCATATCTTAGTAAGTGTGTCCCTGTGATCATTGTCTTAGCATGATAGGCACGAGCCCTGCAACATCACAGTGTGCTGTCACCTCAGCGTTGGCAGTGAGCCTGGATGTGTAGCTACGAACGCATCCTCCTGCATGCACAACTGGCGTGTGCTGGTCTGGGGTTCACAGGTCAGTGGAGGGGTGTGCCTATCCAGCAAGGGGAACGGGGTGTCATGGACATATCCGTGTACTGGAAGTGCGGTAAGTGTGTCTCTGTGTTCTGGTGTGGCCTGTTACAAGAGCCGCAGCAGTCGATGTTGTAAAGTGGCATGTAACACCTCCAAACGGCATTGTGATGTTGTTGGAATGTAGCAGGACATGCGCAAATAGGCATTACAATGGCATGCCGTACGAGTGCACAAGATACAACAGCTCACCGTACAAAAGTGTGAGGGCTCGTGGGAGGGAGGAGCAGCCGTTTGGCAACATAACACACAGTGAACTCGACCATGTGCCACATGCTGGGCATCTCATCCATGATGACCACGGTCGCAGACATCCCACAACACCAACGATCTGGCCTTTGTACACATCCTGTATGAATGCAGCGTGGTTTTCACTTCTATGCTCGTTCAGTGGTGTGATGTTGGCGGGTTGTGTGACTTGTGCTCCTTGTTGGTGTGTTTCATTTTGGCCATTGTTTGTCTATACTTGTGCTGTACTTAATTGTGCATGGGTGCCATTCTGCCCATCTCCCCTCATCCCCCCACTCCCTGCTTCTTCCTCTTCCTGGTGCTGTTGTGTCTGTAATTTTGTTGCTGCACACATTAATACATGTAAAGAATAAATTAGAATAGTTCCTTGATTCTTTTAGGTTTCAAAACTTCTCTATTGGTTTCTTTTTAATTTTCCATATGAACTGTTTTTTTAATATTCAACAATACATAGAAGTCTGAAGTGCAACGTATTCTATCAACACACTTTCTAGAACATTCTACAACACATGCAGGTTAAAAGTTCATCAATTTTTTAGAACTTTACGATATTTTTTTGTAACATTCTCTTGAACATTTAATGACACGTGCAGGTTAAAATTTGGCGATTGTTTTAAGTTCGAACAGTGCCTTCCAAATGCAAGTAGCAGTGTGGTTGAGCTGAGCAAATTTTATCCTATGATATGTACTCCACGTTGAAACTGCTTTTTCTTAACCAATCACTAAGATGCTTTTCCACAAAACTAATGTGCACCCTACTTTTAAAAAAGAATGTTTTTCATGATATCTTCAGAGATAAGTTATAGATAGGAATTAGCATTTAAAAAACCTTTGAAATTCACTGAAAAAACCATAGGTTTCATGCACGTTATAGTTAGGAAATGGCATTTAAAAAACCTTTGAAATTCACTGAAAAAACCAAAGGTTTCAGGGGTGTTATAGTTAGGAATTGGCATTTAAAAAACCTTAGAAATTCACTGAAAAAACCATAGGTTTCAGGGGTGTTATAGTTAGCTGGACATTTCCCTCGTACAAAACCATTGAAATTCCCCTGTTATAGTTAGTTCAGCTAACTATAACTCGCGCCCCCGCAATGCACTGCTGATGACGTCACATATTACATCATGGTCAGTGACATCACTGATGACATCTCAAATGACATCACTGATGACATCACTGATGACATCATCCAGTGACTGTGTGTTTCTGTAAATTTTAAATATGTTTTATATATTTATAGTGAAAGGCCTGTGGAAGAATGAGTGGCTGTACAAGTGTGTGAATGGATGATTTTCTAGGTGCGTAACTGACTCTATAAGTGAGTCATTAAATGTATCTTACTGCAGACTAGTGACTAAACTGTGTGAATGTCTGTATGTTTCTGTCTGTTGGTGTATAAGTGGCTGCATGGTTATGTGAATAGCTATATGAGTGTCTATATGGGTTATCGATTGGTTGTCTGAGTGTTTGTGTGGGTAGGCTGTGTGTGACTCTGTGCATAGATGTGTGAGTGGGTGATTCTATGGGTGCATGGTTTTAAGAGTGCCTCTGTGATTAACTGTATGGTTGAGTGAGTCTATGTATGGGTGTGTTAGGGATTGAATGTATATCTCAGTGGTACATTTGTGACTAACTACATATGTGAAAGGCAGTATATATGCGTGTAAGAGTATATAAGTGGGTATATGTGAGAGTGTGTGATTGTGAGAGTGGCTGTATGGATGAGTGTGTGCTTGTATCAATGATTGTATAAGAGCGTAAGATTGTGGTACTATTTTTATGAGTAAGTGAACTTGAGTGTGTATAACTGCATAGGTGAGTAAATGGGAGTGTGATAAATTTTTTGCATGACTGACTAATTGTGACAGTACCTCTATGGATGATTGGTGGTGTGTGAGTGTCTATGTAGGTGTATAAATGCATATGATAGTCTTGTACGGAGTGACTGTAAGTATGAGTGACTGTACATGTGAATGAGTGGAGGTGTATGTAGACCTAAGAGTTAATAAGTGGGTATGTAGTTATTGGTATTGGAGTATCTATGGTTTTGAGAATGGACGTCTGAAATTTTGAGTTTGTGTATCAACGGTTAAATTAGGGTGTGAGAAGATGCAGTAATTTATCACATGGATGACATCATCAGTGATGTCATCAGTGATGTCATTTGAGATGTCATCAGTGATGTCATCAGTGATGTCACTGACTATTTCATGAGTGATATAATATGTGACGTCATCAGCAGTGCATTGTGGGGGCGCGAATTATAGTTAGCTGAACTAACTATAACAGGGGAATTTCAATGGTTTTGTACGAGGGAAATGTCCAGCTAACTATAACACCCCTGAAACCTATGGTTTTTTCAGTGAATTTCTAAGGTTTTTTAAATGCCAATTCCTAACTATAACGCCCCTGAAACCTTTGGTTTTTTCAGTGAATATATATATATATATAGATATATATATATATTACAGGTAACCTTTTTCTTCCACGGCTCACTACCTCCAGAACCAGGAATGGACTCCACTTAGTTTGCGCAGATTCTTTTATTATTTCATTTGCTTCGTGCGCTGTGCCGCCATGATGCGTTTCGGCCTATACAGGCCTTGATCACATGACGCGCCTACAAGGCTTCCCCATTTTTAAAGTGCAAGTGCATACAATAACTATAGAAACAAGCATTTGCAATGCAATAGGTCTCGCATTTACGCGAGTTTAAGCTATTGACATTGTAAATGACAATGCCTTTTATTTATGTTTTGGTTTTTCAACTTAAATAAAAGGCATTGTCATTTGCAATGCTAATAGCTTCAACTCTCGCAAATGCGAAACCTATTGCATTGCAAATGCTTGTTTACAATGGGGTGGGTGGGAGGCGCATGCATCTTCAAGTAACCCTGCTTGGCCAAAATAAATAATGAAAGTGCCTTTTGTGCTCGCTCGGATCGTCTGTGTGCAGTGCTATTTGTGAAAGAGAGAGAAGGTGGTGTGGCGGGGAAGGGAGTGCCACGGGAAAGCGAAAAGGAAAGACAAGGGGCGGTGAGTCGGGCATTGTGAGTCAGCAACAATGAAATGCTAATGAGATAGACAAGAGAAGGAAGGAGAGAGAGAGGATATGAAAGCGGGCGCCGTGCTTAAATTGAAAGTGCTGAGCCCGTGCAGATAAAAGTTATGCGCATGGCAGCAAATACAGAGCATAACAGGAGATTATGAAAAAAAAGCCCTGACAGGTGGCACATAGTCAAATGTAAAAGTCGTTTGAGCTCCTAGCTACGGTTACAGCTGTCTCGAACATTTGTCTTTACCTAAAAGGCAATGTCGTATATTGTAGAAAAGGCGTCTTTCGTGCTGTTGAGCACTTTCATGGCGGCAGAAGTGAGAGAAACCACAAACAAAACACAGGATGAAATGTAACTAGAACTGAAAAAATAACTATAAAAAAAGAAAATTAAGGCAACGCTGATAAAAAGCCTTGACAGACTCCCAACCCGGGCCGAGTTATGCCTTGGCGATTTGCATATTCTTTGCATGAATGTTTGCTTAATAAGTCAATAAAGCATACGTTTATCATTACAAATGTGGCTGTGCCTCTGTTATGCAGAACGCGCTCTGACAGATAAGGCACGACATTTAAAGGCACCCGTCCAGCTGTTTTTTTCAGAAGCATGCCCTATTTTTCGCCATGTTTGACCCCAATGTATCCTTCTCATTTTTTTAAGAAAACTAAACTATTTGTATATGTTCTGTCGGTCTCATTGCCCCGTCATTGTTTTGATATTTGGGAGCTACATAATTGGCTGGAGGCGTTGTCGTTCCATGTTAAGAACGAATACTTCAGCAGGGCATTCCTGGTGGTACTGCAAGGGCTGGGCCAATCCGAGTCGGGCCTGTGCAGATAATAGAATGTGATTTTAATATCGAGTGAGACTAAAATGCTTAAACCGAGAAACCTAAATTAATGCTATTAAAACAAGCAGCACTGAAAGCGATCGCTTTCGCGACCGCTATTGTAAAAAAAAAAAATGCCCGCGAGTGGTGCGTGCGCGCCACTGCGAGCCATATGTCTTCAATTATCGCGCCCGTGTCTGGGCACGATAATTGAAGACATATGGGCTTTGGTGCGCGTAACAGACACCAATAGGCCATGGGCGGAGCAACGCGACCGCCTATGGCCTATTGCGTGTTCTGTTACAAAACAACATGCACTCTAAGCCCAATCGGAGTAGACCATAGGAAATGAACACGCACAAGCGTGTTCATTTCCAGGGTCCATTTCTAAAACCCCGTCAAAAGGACTCTTGCTGCGCTAACACTGCTATGCAGTGTAACGCTAGGTGCAAGACATAAAAAGACTGTCATTGTTAAAATTGCATTATGCAAAATAGCAGCTCAATATCGCAATGCTAAAGCATTATTGATCACAGAATTGCTGACGATTTGCAAATAAGCATATATGTATAATGGTTTCTATAAATACAATAAATATATAATACATACAGATAAAATCATTTCTCAGTATGTTTCTGCCAATAGCAGTTCAATGCCCCTTACTAACTGTTTTAATATGTTTGTGCATTTACTGCAGGCAGAGAAATGATTAATTCCTGTTTGTTCTGCATTCACAGAACATTGCGTTTGAGAAGTACCACCCCAGTGGGCTTGTGCTCTGCTGCTAGAGTGCATTTAAAGTGCAAACAGATTTCTCAGTGTCAGTTAAAGCTAGTGTGTACCAAGTGATTTAGCGTATGCTTCTACTTTGAAGAGTTTAAACAACGCTTATTAAAATGACAGTGCATAAATAAGTGCTTACATGTTAAAAAACCCATTGCTTAGGTTACTCATTACTTTATCAGGGTAAGTAATATACAGGGCTCGTAGTAGCAGCAGTGTTTTCCTATATATTCCTATATATGCCTTAATGCAAATATTTGGGAATAGGAATGTTTACAGGTAGTGATGGTTTTTTAGTACTTTTTTAGTAGTTTAATGGCTGAAAGATGTTTAAATATTAGAGCCAGGTGTACAGGTTATATATAAATTTATATATATATATATATATATATATATATATATATATATATATATATATATATATATATATATATATATATATATATATATATATATATAAATGTGTGTGTGTGTGTAAGGAAAGAAGTTGCCCTCGAATTAAGATGCACACACTGTAGGTATTCCGCTTTAATGAAGACAGGAAGCAAAGCCAGCAAACAACATCTGTCCCCTTGTTTGCCGGCCTAACGCGTTTCGGGCTCTTCAGCCCTTGCTCACAGGCCAAAGATGAACAAACAACAAAAAACAGATGCGCTCACATGACACATTTAAATGTTAGTTCCGCCCACAGTGGGCCTTGATGTAAGTTGCAAAGCATCCTGGTAGTTGTGGTGCATATGGATTTCACCCTAGTGGGTTTTCTGCAGTTCCGCCAATAATTAAAAGTTAATCACCTCCAGTGGGTCAGTTCAAATGTCATATTGCTGAGCTGCTCGCTATAAATAGTCAAACGTTCTCATCCTGCCGCTCCGTTGGTGACTTCAATTGTGCTTCACCACAAATCCGCTTCATGCAGCGGTGCATCCTCATGGCTGGACAGGCCATTAATGTGTAAGGAAAGAAGTTGCCCTCGAATGAAGATGCACACACAGTAGGTATTCTGCTTTAATGAAGACAGGAAGCAAAGCCAGCAAACAACATCTGTCCCCTTCTTTGCCTGCCTAATGGGTTTCAGGCTCCTCAGCCCTTGCTCACAGGCCACAGAGGAACAAACAGCAAAAACAGATGCACCCACATGACATATTTAAATGTTAGTTCCGCCCACAGTGTGCCTTGATGTAAGTTGCAAAGCATCCTGGTAGTCGTGGTGCATATGGATTTACCCCAAAGTGGCTTCGCTGCCGTTCCGCCAATAATTAAAAGTTAATCACCCCCAGTGGGTCAGTTCAAATGTCATATTGCTGAGTTGCTCCCTATAAAGAGTCAAACATTCTGGGCCTGCCATTCCGTTGGTGACTTCAATTGCGCGTCACCACAAATCCACTTCACGCAGCGGTGCATCCTCACGGCTGGACAGGCCGTTAACGTGTAAGGAAAGAAATGTCCTCGAACGAAGATGTACAAATGGTAGGTATTCCGCTTTAATGAAGACAAGAAGCAAAGCCAGCAAACAACATCTGTCCCCTTCTTAGCCGGCCTAACGCGTTTCGGGCTCCTCAGCCCTTGCTCACAGGCCAAAGAAGAACAAACAGCAAAAACAGATGCACCCACATGACACATTTAAATGTTAGTTCCAACCACAGTGGGCCTCGATGTAAGTTGCAATGCATCCTGGTAGTCGTGGTGCATATGGATTTCACCCAAGTGGGTCTGCTGCCGTTCCGCCAATATTTAAAAATGAATTACCCCCAGTGGGTCAGTTCAAATGTCATATTGCTGTGCTGCTCCCTATAAAGAGTCAAACATTCCGTGCCTGAGGTTCCGTTGGTGACCTCAGTTGCGCGTCACCACAAATCTGCTTCACGCAGCGGTGCATCCTCACGGCTGGACAGGCCGTTAACGTGTAAGGAAAGAAGTTGCCCTCGAACGAAGATGCACACATGGTAGGTATTCCGCTTTAATGAAGACAGGAAGCAAAGCCAGCAAACGACATCTGTCCCCTTCTTTGCCGGCCTAACATGTTTCGGGCTCCTCAGCCCTTGCTCACAGGCCAAAGTTGAAAAAACAGCAAAAAAAAGATGCACCCACATGTTACATTTAAATGCTCATTCCACGCACAGTGGGCCTTGATGTAAGTTGCAAAGCATCCTAGTACGTGGTGCATATAGATTTCACCTAAGTGGGTTTGCTGCCATTCCGCCAATAATTAAAAGTTAATCACCCCCAGTGGGTCAGTTCAAATGTCATATTACTGAGCTGCTCCCTATAAAGAGTCAAACATTCTGGGCCTGCCGTTCCATTGGTGACTTGAATTGCACGTCACCACAAATCTGCTTCAAGCAGCAGTGCATCCTCACGGCTGAATAGGCCGTTAACGTGTAAGGAAAGAAGTTACCCTCGAACGAAGATACACACACGGTAGGTATTCCACTCTAATGAAGACAGGAAGCAAAGGCAGCAAATGACATCTGTCCCCTTCTTTGCCATCCTAAAGCGTTTCTGGCTCCTCAGCCCTTGCTCACAGGCCAAAGAGAAACAAACAGCAAAAAACCGAGGCACCCGCATGAAACATATAAATGTTAGTTCCTCCCACAGTGGGCCGTGATGTAAGTTGCAAAGCATCCTGGTAGTTGTGGTGCACCCAAGTGGGTTTGCTGCCGTTCTGCCAATAATTAAAAGTTAATCACCCCCAGTAGGTCAGTTCAAATGTCATATTGCTGAGCTGCTCCCTATTAAGAGTCCTTCACAGATGTACTCTTGAACCTATATACCCAGTGAATCACTCATTCACACATCTATGCACAGAGTCACACAACCCCCACCCACCCACACAGACACTCAGACACCCATACAGATGCTCAGAAAACCAATCAATAACACGTAGAGACACTCATGTAGCTACCTACCAACCCATGCAGGTGCTTACACACCACCACACAGACTGGTACAGACATTCACACAATTCAGTCACTAACCCATGCATTCAGTAACACATGTTCAATCACTCACTTATACAGTCAGTCACGCACCTACTAAATCATCCATTCAGACACTTATACACCCACTCATTCTTCAATACACCTTGGCATTACCTACTGGCGGTCGCCAGTAGGTAGTTATAGTTAGGACCTATTTTCCATAGGAAATCCGCAACATTCTATTCCCAATAAGTCTGGCGCCGGTTGACGAATCCTCCCGAAAGTTTCCAAACTTTTGGCCAGCTCCACTCCGCTCCTACCCTGAAAGTTTTGTGGTGATTTGTCAAGGGGGGGGCCGAGAAAAAAGGGGGTCCCAAAACGCGTTTTCCCCATGCAATTTCCCATAGGATATGTTGTCGCAGCTACAGCTCGAGCCGCTGAACGGAATGACACCAAATTTGGCAAAGAGGTAGTCCTCAGTTCAGACTCGTGCCTTTTGCATAAATGGTGTGAATCCATTCAGTAGTTCCTGAGAAAATTAGGAGTTAAAAGTACATAAATATCTATGGCCGCGGAGGATCCGCGGACCGTACACGCACCGTACGCGCACCCTTCCCGAACCGAGCGCGCATCCAATCGCGTTGGGTACGCGGATCCACGGAATTGTTTTTTTAAAAAGACAAGAAATCATTGGTTGCATGACTACTTTGTACACTGAAAGGTAGGGTGTATATTTCTGTTTTTTAAAGGTATGATTCTTCTTGGTTAACAAAAACAGATTGTAAGGAACATTATATATGATTAGCTGATATGCTGAAAAGTGAAGTACACTTCCTCTCTTGTGTAGGAACATTGTGTGCTGAACTTCTGACCTGTGTGCTTAGTGCAGTGTTCCATGACCTGTTTCTATGGTAACAGACAGAAGGCAGATTGGGGGAAGGGTTGAAATGTCTTTCAGTTGGAAAGGGTTGAAATGTTTAACCAATAGAAATGTGTGTTTGCGAGTTTATGTGTGAAGGATTGTGATTTGATGTTTACATGTATATGTGTGGAAAATGAAAGGGAAACTTTTCCATTCTTTGTTTTTGCTGAGAGGTGCACAGTGCAGAGATTCTGTAAAAGAAAATATGGTGAGTGACTGATATACTTCTTAATCTACAAAAGAACTTGAAAGATGAGTTTTTTAATTGTGAGGGGATGTATGTAGACTATTTTGATTTTAATCAGACTAATGTATTTTTTCTGCTAAAGTGTAGGGAGTACTTTTTTCTCTACAATCTTATTGACAGTGTGTGTGCATGAAGAAACCATTCTGTGATAAGCATTTGTGTTTTTCATGTGTTTGCAGACAGATAACATTGCTGTTTTTATATTTTGGTAGAATTAGAAACCAGTCATTGTTTATGAATTTGTGAAATGAGTTATGTTATGTTTCTATACTGAAATGTAGTATTACTTCTAGATAAAGAAATGTGTTTTGGTATAGTGCAAGGGATAGTGTTGTTTGTCTAGAATCACACATTGAGTCTGTGTGCATTTGGGAACCACTGTGAGAGAAGCATTTGGTAACATCGTGTATTTGCTGACAGATAACTGTTTTAACCTGTCATGTTGTGAAGTTTTAGAAGCATTAGAAGACAGTTATGGCTTATGATTTGATTAAATGAGTCAGGCTTTGACAGAAAAGTGCAGTCCTGAAATATGTAGATTGTGTGCAGTTCCCTTACCACTTGCACTGTAGTGAATGAGTTTTGGTAAACTCCTAGGGATAGTGGTGCTTGTCTAGAATCACAGTGTGAGTTAGTGTGTATTTGGGAACCACTGTGAGAGAAGCATTTTGTAACATTGTGTATTTTTTAGCAGATAACTCTTTTAAAACCTGTCATATTGTCAAGTTTTAGTAGCATTAGAAGCTAGTCTTTGCTTATGCATTGATATAATGAGTCAGGGTTTGACACTAAGGTGCAGTACCATGTACTATTCTGTTCACTGTGGCAGAACTGA
The DNA here is from genome assembly GCF_964204655.1 of Triturus cristatus. Lineage (NCBI taxonomy): Eukaryota > Metazoa > Chordata > Amphibia > Caudata > Salamandridae > Triturus > Triturus cristatus. The sequence goes on from NC_140590.1 coordinate 1,367,859,393, forward strand.
ACATTTTAAAGTTTTACCTAAGCACTGTCCTAGAAGTAGTCTGATTATTTAGTCAGTTTCTAAGTACCAAATAGATTGCTTCAAATGACTATGCAGTATGCATGTAGTGTTCTAACATACTATACACTTGTCTTTTACACCTTCAATTCCCTAGTCAGTATCCATACACTTCCAGGAAACACCCTGTCACTCCATTTGCAGGCCTCTAGCAATCCATTCAACAGCATGTACTAATCCATTCACTGTGCCAAAACCCAAACACTTATAAATTCACCAAGACACTCTCTTTCCAGTACTCTAATGATTCAGTCACTGCCTAGGTATTCATGCACTGAGCCAGGTCTTCGCACATGGACTTCTTCAAACCCCTATCCACTATGCATGCAGTCCTCTAACCACCTACACACTTGTCTTTCACACCTTCAATTCCCCAGTCAGTATCCATTCACTTCCAGCAAACACCCTGTCACTCCCGTTGCACTCCTCTAGTGACCCATTCAGCATCATGTACTAATCCATTCACTGCACCAAACCCTAGTAAATTCACCCAGGCACTCTCCTTGCAGTACTCTAATCATTCAGTCAGTACCCAAGTACTCATCCAGTGACCCAGGCCTTAGTATATGGACTGCTTCAAACCCCTATCCACTATGCATGCAGTCCTCTAACCACCTACACAATTGTCTTTCACACCTTCAAATCCCTAGTCAGTATCCATACACTTCCAGGAAACACCCTGTCACTCCCTTTGCAGTCTTCTAGTGACCCATTCAGCATCATGTACTAATCCCGTCACTGTGCGAAAACTCAAACATTTATAAATTCACCAAGATATTATCGTTGCAGTACTCTAATCATTCAGTCAGTGCCTAAGTATTCATGCACTGAGCCAGGCCTTAGCACATGGACTGCTTGAAACCCCTATGTACTATGCATGCAGTCTTCTAACCACCTAGACACTTGTCTTTCACACCTTCAATTTCCTAGTCAGTATCCATACAGTCCAGCAAACATCTTGTCACTGCCTTTGCACTCCTCTAGTGACCCATTCAGTACCAAGTACTAATCCATTCCCTGTGCGAAAAGCCTAGCACTTATAAATTCACCTAGGCACTCTCCTTGCTGTACTCTAATCATTCAGTCAGTACCCAAGTAGTCATGCAGTGAGCCAGGCCTTAGCACATGGACTGCTTTAAATGCCTATGCAGTATGGATGCAGTCCTCTAATCACCTACTCAGTTGTGTTTCACACCTTCAATTCCCTAGTTAGCATTCATACTCTTCTAGCAAAAACCCTGTCACTCACCCAGTGTGTCTCCTTATAGTACTGTAATCATTTAGTCAGTTAGCATGTAGAGTTTTAGTGAGGTAGGATTTAGGGCATGAACTGCTTCAAAGTAGTATGCACTATGCATGTAGTGTTTTAACCATCGTCACACTTGTGGTTAAGGGACATAGTTTCTTAGTCAGTATTTATATAAAATGTGTTTTTACAGTAATGGAATAGTATAATTTTGAAAGTTATTAATATACATTTATTTGTGATTCTCTTTTACAGATACAGATCAGGAGTGTTTCTCATCTGTTTGCACTCTTCTCGTGCAAGATTGTTTGGAGGAAGAGTCCTTAGGTGTTTCATCATACTTGCTGTGCCGCATGAGTATTTTTTGTTAGGATTCCCTCGTAACAGAACTCTTTTGAAAATCTTGTGCATGAGAAAGGTGGTATTGGTCTTTGTTTGCCCCTCGAGAAAAGTAGAATATTGCCACATCACTGAAGAAAAACATTGTGGGCGTGGTGCATCCTCCAAAAATTCAACTTATATTTGGTGAATATTTTATAGCGACATCATTTACAGTTTTTGTAAGTTAAAGTTAAAAAATGTTGTTAGCTGGGTGCATTTTATATTTCTGTGATTTGTATTTTGAGAATGGCATGTTGGTTTTTTTTTAACAATCTTTGAGATTGTGTTTTTTTTGCCCGCTGTTAAGTGATGAGTACGATTGAAATCACTATTTTTAGTGAAATTTAATATATTCTGAGAACAGCAAAAAAGGCAAAAAAATTACTTTGTGGAAAATATGCTGTGTTGTATAAAATGTATTATTACATGTTATATATTTTTTTCCTTTTCTTTCACAGATCCAAATTTTAAAATAAGCAATTTATATGAATTTATATTTGAATGAAAAACAGAAAAAAATGTATACCATTTTTTATTCCTATTACTGTGAAGGTAAGTTTAACTATGTCTCAATATGCAGAATGAAGAGGCCTGCAAAAAGCTACAAAGTTGAAACACGTTTCTAAAAACACTCTGTTTATGTAGTTTTGAAATCTGACCATAATCAGATATCATGTGACCTGCAAAAAAAGAGATTTGAGGGGTTCATAATATTTCACCTTTTTAACTGTTGAAGGACCGCAATCATTTCAATCATTCTTCTTTGAACATCTTTGTAGACAAAACTCTGTGCTTACCTTCTATCATTCGCAAGGAAATTTTAAAACGGAAATATGTCACTTTTTGTAACATAGTTATTGTGCAAGATACTCTTTTATATTTACAAAGAGAGGAAAAGGCACTCTGTGCACTTTTTATACTCCATGTAAATATAACCTCATCATGCACACCACACTGTGTTGAAAGGGTGTTCTATATGTGTTGTTGTGCATGATTGCACTTAATACTCATAGAACAAGACACATGTCTAGATTTATCATAAATCATAAATCTCGATATGTGTGTGAATGCTGCACCATTCTAAAATTGGTGTAGGAAAGCACAACAAGGAGAATTGTTTTAATTTCTCCACATTTTTATATCTTCAATGTATGCTGAAATGTTCAGCATACATTGAAGAAGAAAAATGCATTTTCTCATTGTTTTTGTGCAGGAAGGCGTGTTTTCCTGCAGAAAAACAAACAGCACATGACACAGATATCCTTGCACTATGGTGCAAGGGTGCCTTTGTCACCACATGGCTGCAGTTTAAGCAGCCGTGCAGAGAGAAGCATAGATTTGCAACATATTTTTGTACATATGTTGCATCCCTGTGCTTCGGAAGTACTACAGCACACTGCAGTTAAAGAGGTTACTGTGTGATGCTGCAGCACTTCCTCATAGTTCTGCACTTAAACATTCACCATACGCTACTAATGCATTCATTTAGTCAATTACATACTACACATACATTCATCTAAACTAACACTAACAAAGAAATTTAGCTCTTTTTTTAAACCGTGAAAGTTAGTTCTTATAAGAACTTTTTTTTTTCTTCTTTCTTCTTTTATAATTTGTTTGGGGTTTTCTGAATAATTTTTAATTTTTTTTGGTTTTTCTGCAAAAAAAAAAGACAAAAAACAAAGCAGGAGAAACCAAACAATGAACTTCAGGGAACAATAAAAAAAACAAAAACTAGCAAATGTGACTTTCTTGCCGGCGGCAGATCAGATCGATCGACTGCTCACCATAGCACAAAGTCTTATTGCAGTTAGTGCAGAGCACTTTTAAAAATTGAAATTGAGGATGGATGTCCAAGGTTTGGACTGATGGATGCACTCTTGATGTGCTCGGCTGCGATGAGGTGGATGGCGCAGGAGCAGGAGTGTTTCTCATTCGTCGGCACTCTTCTCGTGCAAGATTGTTCGGATGAAGGGTCCTCATGTGCTTCATCATACTTGCCGTGCCGCAAGAGTATTTCTTGTTAGGATCCCCTCTCGATAGGGCTCTTTTGCAAATCTTGCACGTGACCAAGGTGGCATTGGTCTTATTCTGCCCCTCGGGAAAAGTAAAAAATTTCCACACCACTGAAGAAAAACGTTTTTTGGGTGGTGATTCCGGCAAAAATTAATCCTCAGAAGTATGAGGTGATACAGGTGATGCCTGCTGCCCTGAAGCCATTTTTGGTTGAAAAAAGTTAGAGCTAAGTGTAAACTTAGTCTAAAAAATCTTCTTCTCTCCAAAGAGATGGTGCTCTAAAGAAGGTCAAAGAAGAATGATTGAAATGGGTGGGGTCTTTCAATAGTAAGAAGAGGAAGTGTAATGAACCAATCAAATCTCTTTTTTTGCAGGTCACATGGGATCCGCGCACCCTGCGCTTACGCAGCACGCACCCAGCGCGCATCCGCGAAATTCAATTAAAAGGAAATCTAGGATTAGATGTAAAAATATATTAGTTTTAAGACTAGTTTAGAGTTTGTCTTCAATTAATATTCACATGAAATACATATATATATGTTTTTTTAAATGTTAAATATTTTGCGGGATCCGCGCACCCACCGCGTCATAGACGCAGATGACGCATCGCAGAAGCGCGTAAACGTCGCGTTACGTACATCGAACGTGTCGCGTATAGGCTGGGAGTCGCATACCTGTCGCGTTGCGATCGCGCACTAAACACGTAACCAACTCGTACCATGCACGGATGCAATCACGTAGGGATCGAGAACGGTGCGCATAGGGTGCGTGGATCCAAAAACATTGATAAAAATATATAAAATACAGTTTTGAACATATAGTTAAAAAAATATTTTGAAAAATATAAAGAGATATGTTGGTAAAACCCATTAAGTTCAAATAACATTTTTTTATTTTTAAAAGAATTAAGTGAAAAAATAAGTTTAAAAAATGGTGATAAAAAAGTATTTAAAAAAAAAGATAATTAATGAAAATGACACACTGAAATTGAAAAATATAGAAATCCAATCAAAATCATTAAACATGATGTCTTCAGAGATAAGTTATAGATAGGAATTAGCTAGCATTTAAAAAACCTTTGAAATTCACTTAAAAAACCATAGGTTTCATGCAAGTTAAAGTTAGGAATTGGCATTTAAAAAACCTTTGAAATTCACTGAAAAAACCAAAGGTTTCAGGGGCATTATAGTTAGGAATTGGCATTTAAAAAACCTTAGAAATTCACAAAAAAAACCATAGGTTTCAGGGGCGTTATAGTTAGCTGGACATTTCCCTCGTACAAAACCCTAGAAATTCCCCCGTTATAGTTAGTTCAGCTAACTATAACTCGCGCCCCCGCAATGCACTGCTGATGATGTCACATATTACATCACTCATGAAATAGTCAGTGACATCACTGATGACATCACTGATGACATCTCAAATGACATCACTGATGACATCACTGATGATGTCATCCATGTGATATATTATTGCATCTTCTCACAACCTAATATAACCTTTGATACACCGACTCTAAATTTCAGACGGCCATTTTGAAAACCATAGATACTCCAATACCAATAACTACATACCCACTCATTGACTCTTAGGTCTACATACATCTCCACTCACTCACCTGTACTGTCACTCATACTTACAGTCACTCTGTACAGGACTATCATATGCATTTATACACCTATATAGACACTCACACACTGCCAAATATCCATTGAGGTACTGACACACCTAGTCAGTCATGTAAATAATTAATCACAGTCCAATTTACTCACCTATACAGTTAAACACACTCAAGTTCACTTACTCATAAAATTACTAACAAATTCTGACACTCTTATACAATTACTAATACAAGCACACACTCATCCATACAGGCACTCCCTCAATCACACACTCTCACATATAAATAGTTATATACTCTTACACACATATACACTGCGTTTCACATATGTAGTTACTGACACATGTACAACTGAGATATACATTCAATCACTAACACACTCATACATACACTCACCCAACCATACAGTCCATCACAGTTGCACTCTTAAAACCATGCACCATAGAATCACCCACTCACACATCTATGCACAGAGTCACACACACCCTACCCACACAAACACTCAGGCACCCATACAGATACTGAGACAACCAATCAATAACCCATATATACACATTCATATAGGTATTCACAAAACCATGCAGCCACTTATACACCAACACACAGACACATACAGACATTCACACAGTTTAGTCACTAGTCTGCAGTAAGATACATTTAATGACTCACTTATAGAGTCAGTTACGCACCTAGAAAATCATCCATTCACACACTTGTACACCCACTCATTCTTCAACAGGCCTTTCAAATATATATTAAACATATTAAACCTTTACAGAAGCACAGACTCACTGGATGACGTCATGAGTGATGTCATCAGTGCTGTCATTTGAGATGTCATCAGTGATGTCATCCGTGATGTCACTGACAATGTCACGAGTGATGTAATATATGACGTCATCAGCAGTGCATTGTGGGGGCGCGAGTTATAGTTAGCTGAACTAACTATAACGGGGGAATTTCTAGGGTTTTGTACGAGGGAAATGTCCAGCTAACTATAACGCCCCTGAAACCTATGTTTTTATAGTGAATTTCTAAGGTTTTTGAAATGCCAATTCCTAACTATAACGCCCCTGAAACCTTTGGTTTTTTCAGTGATTTATAGTATATATGCTACAAATTTCCGAGACAGGAGAGTCGACGCTGTGTCGTTCAGTCAATTTAATTTATTATCAGCTGTTGATGTCAGATGCGTTTCGCCTGCCCAGCTGGCTTGCTCACTAACATTGCAATAACGTTTTTTCATCATTTTAACTGAAAGTGCTCTCATGACATGTAAGGACTACAAAACCATAGAGGTTGAAGACAGACTTGTAGTTCAACATTGAATTCATCATTTGACACCAAACATATACCGAGCCTTAAATACAAATTAAATTAGTAGATGACATTCCAAATGCATGTGCAATATATATTTTTACATTTATGCATACAGGCTGACGAGTATTAAAACCTTAATTTTCAATATCTTGATTTGTAATTTTTTTATTTCATAATTCGCACAGCATAGACCATTCTGCAAACATATGTAGGCACTTTAAAGCCTCAATATTGCTCAATGTATATGATACCATTCACTGCCCTAGTGGGTCAAAGTACCATAATCCGTCATGTGTTGCTCTCATTCACATCGCATGACCCCATCAATATTTCTTGGATTTTTAAACGCCTAATTCCATTGTTTGGCTACGCACCAGCCTTAGTTCTTAAAGGTACTATAAGGTATTGTGTTGGCCCTAGTGGGCTGATGCTCAGAGCTATGATTTGGTGTGATTCATGATAATAATAAAAAGATTTTTTATTGTTTTAAAAAACAATTGGCTGTCTTCATCACCCTCGTACTTATAGTGTATGTGAATAAAACAGTTAAAAAACACCACAACAGGATCGGTAGGACAATTACAGATATGTATGAAGGTCTTCTTCCATATTCAAACCTGTTGGGGTCTTGGTGTTAAGTTTGATGATGTAGCTAGATTCTAGCCTACGTAGTACTTTCTGACGATCACCTTCCCTAATGTTCGGTGGTACAGCATCGATCACGAAGTATAACAGCCCTATTACATCTTTATTATGGTATTTCTCAAAATGACGAGCAACAGGATAGGTTTTATCCGCATTCTTGATTGCTCGTAGGTGCTGTAACACTCGCTTATGAACTTGAAGAATAGTGCTGCCTACGTATTTCAGGCCACATGGGCACTGAAGCACATAGACAGCAAACTCTGTTCTGCAAGAGAACTGACCCTTTATTTTGTGTTCTTTCTTCAAAAAACCTGGGATATAACTGCTAGTATTCTTCCCAAAGGTACAAGCCTTACATTTTGTGCATTTTATGAAACCTTCCTTTCTGATTAGCCATGATTTACTCTTTTTGCCTTGATTGTTTACAGGTAACATGTTGCTCACTAGAGCCTGCTTAAGGGAACGAGCCTTTCTGAAAGTAATGAGGGGCCTTCTTTGCACACATTTCTTCAAAATGGGGTAATTGCGAATAATATGCCAATGTTTTTGCAGGATGTGTCTCAATTCGTTATGCTGATTATTAAACGTAGTAATCATCCTGCATTGGGAATTTACTTTCCTACCCTGAACCTTCTTTTTACTAGGATTAAAGAGTATTTCTTCCCTAGATTTCTGGGTGGCCCTCCTTATCGCTTCCCCAATGCACTCCTGTGAGTACCCTCTCATGGAAAATCTTCCCCTTAGGCATTCTAGTTCAGCCTCCAAATCTTTCTTGGTGCTACAGTTCCTCATTGCTCTAAGGCATTCCCCATAGGGGATACTTCTAACCAAGTTGGCCGGATGGAATCTCGATGCATCAAGCAGCGTGTTTCCATCAGTAGGTTTATGGAACAACTTAGTATGCAGTTTGCCTTGATTGATCTAAACTGTCAAATCCAAGAAGTTCACCTCTGTGCTACTAATGACACTAGTAAACTTCAGATTCAGTTGGTTAACCTGCAATTTACTCACAAATTCTTGGGCACTGTTGACATCTCCCTTCCACACAATAAATAGGTCGTCAATATAACGACTCCACAAGATCACATTCTCTTGCCATTCTTATTGGAAAGGGATTGGACCACCTGCTCCTTCCACCAGCCCATATGCAAATTAGCATAACTGGGGGCAAAGCAGATGCCCATAGCTGTCCCACAGAGTTGATGAGACAAATCATCATTGAAAAGAAAAAAGTTGTTTTCCAGGCACATAGTGATCATCGATAGCAACATTTGTGTGTGGTGCCAAAGTTTTGCTGGTCTACTGCCCAAGAAATGTTTAGCAGCATTCAGCCCATCTTTGTGCCGAATGCTGGTGTACAGAGTTGTAACATCAATGGTCATCAGAAGGAAATCAGGTTCCCATGGCACATCATAGATTCTTCGCAAAAAATCTCCAGTATCCTGAATAAAAGAAGGAAGCTTATTCACCAATGGACACAAAAAGAAATCAACAAATTTTGATGTATGCTCAAATGCACTATTGATGGCTGAAATAATGGGGCGACCTGGGGGATTTGTGATGTTTTTGTGGATCTTGGGGATAAGATAAAACACCGGAATAGTGGGATTAGAGATTGTTAAGTAGGCCAATTAATCTTGACTAATAAGGCCCTGACTGCGCCACTCCAATAACTGTGTCTTGTACATGTCAAAACTCTTATTCATTACATATTTCTGCACTTTGATAATTGACTTTGTTGCCCAGTTGTTTATAGGCCTCAGTAAGGTATTGCCTTTGGGAAGAATACTAGAAGTTATATCCCAGGTTTCTTGAAGAAAGAACACAAAATAAAGGGTCAGTTCTCTTGCAGAACAGAGTTTGCTGTCTACGTGCTTCAGTGCCCATGTGGCCTGAAATACCTAGGCAGCACTATTCTTCAAGTTCATAAGCGAGTGTTACAGCACCTACGAGCAATCAAGAATGCGGATAAAGCCTATCCTGTTGCTCGTCATTTTGAGAAATACCATAATAAAGATGTAAGAGGGCTGTTATACTTCGTGATCATGCTGTACCACCGAACATTAGGGGAGATGATCGTTAGAAAGTACTACGTAGGCTAGAATCTAGCTACATCATCAAACTTAACACCAAGACCCCTACAGGTTTGAATATGGAAGAAGACCTTCATACATATCTGTAATTGTCCTACCGATCCTGTTGCGGTGTTTTTTAACTGTTTTATTCACATACACTATAAGGGTGATGAAGACAGCCAATTGTTTTTTAAAACAATAAAAAATATTTTTGTTATTATCATAAATCACACCAAATCATAGCTCTGAGCATCAGCCCACTAGGGCTAACACAATACCTTATAGTACCTTTAAGAACTAAGGCTGGTGCGTAGCCAAACAATGGAATTAGGCGTTTAAAAATCCAAGAAATATTGATGGGGCCATGCGATGTGAATGAGAGCAACACATGACGGATTATGGTACTTTTACCCACTAGGGCAGTAAATGGTATCATATACATGGGGCAATATTGAGGCTTTAAAGAGCCTGAATATGTTTGCAGAATGGTCTATGCTGCGCAAATTATGAAATTACAAATCAAGATATTGAAAATTAAGGTTTTAATACTCGTGAGCTTGTATGCATAAATGTAAAAATATATATTGCACATGCATTTGGAATGTCATCTACTAATTTAATTGATATATAAGGCTTGGTATATGTTTGGTGTCAAATGATGAACTCAATGTTGAACTACAAGTCTGTCTTCAACCTCTATGGTTTTGTAGTCCTTATATGTCACGAGAGCACTTTCAGTTGATGAAAAACCTTTATTGCAATGTTAGTGAGCAAGCCTGCTGGGCAGGCGAAACGCGTCTGACATCAACAGCTGACAATAAATTAAATTGACTGAACGACACAGCGTCGACTCTCCTGTGTTGGAAATTTGTAGCATTTTTGGACCGAGTCTCGGAGGTCCGTAACGTCGACGCGCCCTTCGTTCTGGACGTGGTGGGCTTACCGAAACCAAAGTGGAGTTGATATATATATATATATATATATATATATATATATTCACTTAAAAAACCATAGGTTTCACACAAGTTATAGTTAGCTGTACATTTCACTCGTAAAAAACCAATGAAATTCCACGTTATAGTTAGATCAGGTAACTATAACTTGCGCACCCGCAATGCACTGCTGATGACGTCACATATTACATCACTTATGACATGGTCAGTGACATCACTCATGACATCAATGATGACATCTGAAATGACACATTGTGCATTGCGGTCGCGCAAGTTATAGTTACCTGATCTAACTATAACGTGGAATTTCATTGGTTTTTTACGAGTGAAATGTACAGCTAACTATAACTTGTGTGAAACCTATGGTTTTTTTAAGTGAATTTGCGAGGTTTTTTAAATGCTAATTCCTAACTATAACGTGTTTGAAACCTATGGTTTTTTCAGTGAATTTGTACGGTTTTTTAAATGCTAAGTTATGTATTTATTTTTAATTTTTGCGCGCACGGTGCGCTTCACGCACCGTGCGCGCGCTTTGGGCACTCGGTGCGCTTCCCGCACCGAGCGCCCACGTTGCGCATTTCGTACTGTGCACGCCTCGCCATTTTTTACAAAATATCAATTGTTTTTTCCTCCCTTGGGGGTCCTTAGATTTATATATTTAATGTGATTGTTAATTCTTGGTTTTTTTAAAAAAAAATTTTACCGTACGCGTACGGTAAGCTTACCGTACGCGCACTCCGCGATTTTTTTTAAAAATTATTAAATTTATTTTTCATACTTTTTGGTCCTTCGTGAACCCGCTGACGAACGCTAGGGGGTCTGCAACTCTCTTCGTTGCCCCCTTTTCATGTTATCAACCTTTGTTTTTCAGTGCGAGAGACAGAAAATGGCGGCCGATACTTCCTGGTTTCGACCGATTCGAATGTTTACTTTGATCTAACAACCAATCAGAATCGCGCTCGCGCACTGCACCGTACGCGTACGGTAAGCTTACCGTAAGCTCTCGGAGCGCGCCCACAGATATATATATTGATTTAAATGCTATTTTCTCAGGAAATACTGAACAGATTTACACGAGACCTTCAACAGGCACATCCCTGACCTGAGGGCTACCTCTCTGCCAAATTTCACATAATTCTGTTCAGCCGTTCGGGCTGTAGCTCGGACTAAATGTCCTATGGGAAAATGCATGGGGAAAACGCGTTTTGGGACCCCCCTTTTTTCTCAGCCCCCGCTTGACGAATCCTCCCGAGACTTTCAGGGTAGGAGCGGAGCGTAGCGCCCCATTAGTTTGGAAAATTCGCGAGGATTCGTCAACCGGCGCCAAAGTTATTCCAAATAGAATTTTCAGATTTCCTATGGAAACACGGTCCTAACTATAACTATCTACTGGCGACCGCCAGTAGATAATATATATACATATATATATATTAAACATATATAAACTTTATAGAAACACACAGTCACAGGATGATGTCATCAGTGATGTCATTTGAGATGTTATCAATGATGTCACTGACCATGTCATGAATGATGTAATATGTGACGTCATCCACAGTGCATTGCGGGGGCGCGAGTTATAGTTAGCTCAACTAACTATAATGGCCGAATTTCTCTGGTTTTGTACGAGTGAAATGTCCAACTAAATAAAACATCCCTGAAATTTATGGGTTTTTCAATATATTTATATATTACTTTAATAGGGTAAAATTGAAATCATTTACTTTATCCCAAGTTATAGCAGAAATCTTTAGACTGCCATTTATCGTGCATCTGCTCATAGACCTTTGTGTCCTTGTTATTTTGCAAAGAGGAAACCCAGCAACTATTAGATCTGCAAGTCCTAAATCCTATCAGGTCCTCCACTAGCTCCGAAGTTGCCAATATATCTCCGGGGTCAATAGCCATTATAAAATGTCTAATCTTAATAAAGGACCATTACATTGCTCCTTCCAATAACTTAATGCTAGGCTTAACTTCCCTCCAACTTTTCCAGTTTTCTGCATCCAATACCCATTACTCTCCCACCTGGAAATCAAAAATGTTTTCAAAAAGGAATATTATTATAATACATTTAAGGGGGAACCAAATCTCGCTGAGGATAGTAAAAAGGCTTTCCCAGCACACTAAATCGAAACCCTTTTCGGTGTCTAAGAACATAGCCTGTGCCAGAATTTTAGTTTGTGAAAAATAATCCAATGCTTCAATCAGAAAATTGGTATTTATAAATATAATTGTCTCCGAGGTACAATGCCGCACTAATCATGATGTGTAACCGAGCTGACATTGCTACTTATTCTATTTGCAAAAAGTTGAGTTATAATTATATAATCTACATTTAAAAGACTTATAGGTCTATATGAACCAATATCTTCCTTATCCTTATTTTTCTTCAAAAAGCTACCTCAACTGTCGTGCAAAATACAGCTGGGATTTTTATCCCCTTCTAAAATATGATTAGCTACTTTTAAAAGCTCAGGGTTTAATACCTGTGCAAATTTTTTATTAAGTTCAGCTGGCAGGCCAGCTTCTCCGCAAGGCTTTCCATTAGCCAAGATGAGATGAGATGAGAGAGAGATGTTAGCTACCAAGACTTGCTCTTGGTTTTTCTGCAATTTGGGAATCCTGTTGTGCGCTATATATTGTTTCATAATGTTTTAAAAATCTACCCTCTATTTGTGCTGCATCCATTATAGGAGCTTTTGGTTCCTTATCTATGAGAGATATAATCCTATTTTGCACTTTGTATTCTCGTATCTGCCATGCAAAAATTTTACCTGCAAATTCACTCTCCTCATACACTTTTGGAGATATGCTGAGTTAGCAGAGTACGATCTGGCATAATAATATTCTTGCATACACTTCCTTGTTTTCTAAGTGCCATTTTATTAGTAATAGTTTTATTATGTAAATATTGCACATTTGCCCTATTCACATCCAACTCTAACTTCGCCCTATGCGCCCTAAGGCATTTCCTTTGTGCTATATCTTTGGAAGTTATATAACAATGTATGGTTGCTTTAAATGGCTCCCAAATAGTCTCTACCCTTGCATTGGTATTATTAATCTGAAAAAACTCCTTATTTTACTATCCAGTTCTTTGCACCAATCCTCATCCTCCAGATTAACCTTATTGAAAAATCATCTCCTGGATGTTTATAGTACTCTGATCCCTGATACTTCCATCTTTACCAGAGTATGGTCTGAAAAACCATTCTGGATGTGCATACAACTAATTAATTTCGAATTGTGAGAGGAAAGGAAATAATATAATATGGCGGCAGATATATATTTTGCTGAAAAACAGGACTATTCCTGCTTATTTGGAAGTTCTCTCCACCACAAATCTACCAGATCCAGCCCGCATACATTTCATCAGTGCACTTACCATTCATGACTTATTCTGCTTACGTCTGTCAGAAGATGAATCTAGCTCCGGATTTTGAAGGAGATCAAAGTCACCATCTAAAATCACAAATCCAGGGAAGTTCAGCAATGCCTGGTATAGTTCTAACAGGGATACTGAATTATCTAAGATCGGCGCATAAATTGTGGCTATAGTGAATCTAGCATTGTTGAGTAAGCTGCTAATTAAGCCCCATCTGCCTTCTGTATCTGACTGGGAAAAAGTAATTTGGAAATGGAAATGCTTATTAGCAAAACGTGTTTCCCCTTCGTGAGAGGTATTTGCAGATGACACATATTGATAGCCTGCCCACTGCCTAAACATTTTGAATGTAGGTTCCCTTTTATCCATATAACGCATCTCCTGAACAAGCACAATATCCAGACAGTGACTTCTCACTCATTCATAGATAGCCCAAGCTTTGTTTTTGTTTTTGAGGCCATTAAAATGTAAGAAAACAATTTGTATGGATTCCTTATGCAGCTGCATTTAATATCGCTGTGGCAGCAAAAGCCTGCCAATTTAACATAAAGTACAGGGCGGATAATGATCCATATAACGCATCTCCTGAACAAGCACAATATCCAGAGAGTGACTTCTCTCCCATTCACAGATAGCCCAAGCTTTGTTTTTATTTTTGAGGCCATTAACATTTAAGGAGACAATTTGTATGGAGTCCTTATGCAGCTGCATTTAATATCGCTGTGGCAGCAAAAGCCCGCCAATTTAACATAAAGTACAAGGCGGATAACAATCAGGAGCATATTGCCTTTGCACATGGTAAGAGCCTATTCCATTTTCCTGAAAATATATAAAATAATAATCTTGAATCTTGTTGCTCCTTCCCTTACAAGCAATATAAGATTGTCTTTTTTGCGACTTAAAGTGCAACATGCATAATAAAGTGCCTAATTCTTTCAGGAATAAATTGCATTTATACAACTTTGATATAGAAACAGGTGACTGAGTGCATTGCTGTGGGCAAAATAAACCACATAGGATGACACCTAGGCTAACAAGCATAAGAACATCATACAACCCAGAACATTTAAATCTTCCCAAAATATGCTGCATTTTAAACTGACGCATGCGTCAAAAATGCGCCTGATCCATCGAAGAATACTGTGCATTGTTTCAGATTAGTGAGAAAAGAAAGTGACTGAGTGCATTGGATTAGGCATAGAAAGCCCCTTGGGAAACCACCTAAGCTAGTAAACAAAAGTACATCGTATAGCACATCGTGTGTTTTAAATTTAAAATCTTCCCTGGCTATTCCCCTTGACTGATAGTAAAACATAGGGCAGTTTGCAGACCTGTAATCTTCCATTATCATTCTCAACCAATCCTTTTCTTAGTTTCATTATTTTTAACTTTTTTCCAACGTCTTCAACCTATAAAGGCTAGTAACAAACTCTACCATTTTTCTCCCCTGTTATAAGGCTGTGCTTCCACCCCCTCCCCAACAAAAAACATCCCCTAATATGCCCAGAGAGAGGATAGCACACACTTCCTCCCTCTCACCTTTAAATCTCCTGGGTGCCACGGCATTACACCCAGTACACTTGTGCTGCCAGAAGGACAAAAGGTCTTCGGATCCCAGGCGACACCCACAGAATATCCTATGGTCACTATTAATCAGGCCGTTTATCATTGTCCTACATAAATGTTACTGAGTCCAATGCATGGTAACATAAATCCCTAGGACTAACTCCAGGTTGGCAGGATACCCCATACCCCTACTATAGATCTATCAACTAAAAAAAGGCAAAAAGGCAAAAAGATTCATTCATTCAAGTGCAGCATTCTTCAGATCTGCACTTCTTTTATACTTATTTAAACAAGCTATGCAAAGCGTGTGAGCCTTTTCTACATCTACGAAGGGATAAAACTGGCCTTTTGCTAAAATTTTAAGTTTTGATTGTTGTATAATAGACACTTGTGCCCCCCTCTCTTAAAATTAACTGATCATCCTGACAAAGTCTCTCTGCCTCCGTGCTGCTACAGCTCTCATGTTTAAAAAAGTTATCAATTGAGGCTCTACTTGAGTCTTTTTTTCTATAGCCTTAGACAGAATTCTCTCCCTAACTTGGAAGTCTGCTAAATTAACTAATATTGTGTGAGGTTATTTAGCAATTTGTGAGGCAATGAGGTGGATTCGATCCAGTCTCACACATGATGACCTTCACTTCACCTAATAAATAGGACACGTTACTACACAAACTTTTACAACAAATGCCTTTACAACCCAGTTTTTACATTGCAACATCCAATACAATGCATGATTTTACAACGCATGCCATCACAGCCCATTTCTAGAAACTACACTTACAATGCATTCCATTACAACTCATACCATTACAATGCATACCATTACAACGCATAATACTTTTAGGGAAACAGTAGTGTAAGTGTTGGATAGTGTAGGGGTAAACATTACTATTCCAACTCCAGTGAATGCAGCAGTAGGGTAAATGTTGTATAGTGTTGGGGTAAAAATTTCTATTCCCACTCCAGTGAGTGCAACAGTAGGGTAAGTGTTGGGTAGTGTAGGGGTAAAAACGACTATTTCCCTTTACTTACCTTATAATGCGTTGTAGTGGCATGTGTTGTAATGGCATGCTTTGTAGTGACATGCGTTGTAATGGCTTCATTGTAATGGCATGCGCTGTAAAGGATGTTGCACTGAAATGACTGTGTTGTAAAGGTAGTGCATTGTAACGACTGAGTTGTAATGGTTGTTTCCCACACCTAATATATAGACATTTGAGCCCCTATTATAATTTTCCAAGTCCTGTAATTTACTTTTAAGAGTTTCTTTACTTTCCCCAATTTGCTTAACTTCCTGTTTCATGGACAAAATATTATCTCCCAAGCTGGAGACTCGACCATTCGCTCTGGCAGTTTAGTCATTGCTTCCTCGATCTTCGTCAGTCTTTCATGTAATGCTGCAGTTTCCTGAGACTGCATTGTTTATAGTTCTTTTATTTCAGCAAGGATAAGCTCAAACATGCTTTTTAAGGACTTACTGGATTCCAGTTCTTGTTGTAAATCCTGGCAATCTATCCTACTTCCATTTTCCTTTATTGCTGGGGAGATATCTACCTGAGCTGCTGTCATGTCCTGTAAAACTGTCTGATGATTCATGGCCTCAGCTGTTTAAGAAATTATTGAAACCTTTATCTGGGCAGCTCTTGATGACAAAGATTTATGTTGCTTTGAAAATAGAGGGTACTGTTTGTGCACAGTGGGGCCAGTGGTACGCTCTGCACCAGATACAGCAAAATTGACCCCAATATGATGTTGTTACTTTCCATTCCTTCCAGAGTGGAGGGGGAACCAGATATTGCTAAATCCGAAATTTCTTCACCCGTTTCAGTCTCCGCCCCATCTCTCTTTCTGTTTGGTTGTTGGAACCCTTTGTTTTTCCTGCCTCGAAAAGCTGTTGTACTTTTAAATCCATCCTTTGCTGTGTGTTCCACTGTACATGAGCATTAGTAGGTGGTTTTTCTTGCATGCTCTTTTGCCTCAATTTCTGTGCAAGGGTAGATTGGCTAAAGGAGGCTGTGCTGGCACTTGTGGCTTTACGCTTGAGTGTGTGCATGCTGTGCCCATTTTCTTTGAAAAAATGCCTTGTGAAAGCGACTTGCAAATAGCTACTACCACTGTAGTCCCTTATATAAACTGAGGCTTACTGCAGCTTGATGGAACATATAGATTAAAATTGCACTGGATTCAGACATGAGCATAGTGACATTCCTCTTTCTTACTCTTTTAAGCTGTTGCAATGAAAGTTCTCGCAGTTTTAGCCAGTTTTTTACAAGCAGCTTGAAGCCTTGATGTGTAGCCTTAATATGCAAGTACAGGCCTTAATCCACACGTATGGGCAGTCAGCTAAAATCAGCAGCCATGAAGCTTTGAAGCCTTAAAATAGAGCCTTAATGCCTAGGTGCAGGCCTTCAAATGCAGCCCTAATCAGCAAGTGCCGGCCCAGACAAACAGACCCATCCCGTGGTGAGAGCCAACCCATCCTGCCTCCCTCATGGTGGTGCGCTCCCACCTAAGCCTCCCAGAGGCATCGAACAACCCACTGCTGACGCTGCTCCTTTTGTTCCCTTTTTCTAAAGCGGCTGCAAACAGCAAGGCTCCGCACCTCCACCTGCTCCGCAACGGCAGGCACCACGGGTTTTGCATCACAACCCGCAGCCCTCAGCTCACTCTGGCAGATTTAGCTATTCCACACAGCCACTCCTTAGCCTCACGCCTTCACTTTCGGGGAGTGAGCAGACTAGTGGCGACGCATGTGGGAAGCGTCCGCTGTCATCCTTGTAAGTCAAATACTTGTTTTTTAATTGTTTTATTATAATTAAGGAACATTTAAATTATAGTCAATTTTGATTTCAACTTTTATTTTTAATACAAAAATGTAATATATATTATAAAAAATATAGTTTAAAAAAATATTTTGTAAATATTTATTAGTTTAAAAATATGTAATGTTTATTAATTTCAACACCTTCCTTAATGTAGTATTGTTTGGAATGGTAATATTTAAAAGTTACACCTCAATGTCTAACAGTATCCTTGAGGTAATTTAATTTGGTGCGAATAGTACATTTTACCCTTTCGATTCGAAGGAATATGTGTCATTCGATTCGAAGGAATATGTGTCATAAATGTCGATTCGAAGGAATATGTGTCATAAATGTATACATTTATAAGGGGAAGGATAATGATTACAAAGTAAATTTGGGAAATTTGAAAGAAGATATAGCGGCAGTTTGTGTAAAGTATCGGAAGGATCTAGTACTAGTGTTGGGAGACTTTAATCACAGATTAGATCCCCGAAGAGTGGATAAATGGTATAAAGAATTTTTAGACGCTTACAATATAGAATCAGCCATCTTCCCAAGAGGTGAGACCTCTGCACAGGATATGATATTTACCCAACTGATGGGTTCATTGGGCATGATCTGTGCAAACGGGAGATCTCACCTGGATCGACCATCTAGCCGGACCTTTGTGAGGGGCCAGCAATTCTGCCCAATCGATTATATGTTCTGCCAGGCCTGGTGTTTTGAGACAATTAAAAATTTTGAGGTGGTAAAAATGTCAGGCAGTGACCATTACCCATTGAGGGCAGAAATCCAACTATCAAGCAACAATAGAAATAGAGAAAGGGTGTTGCAGATACATGCTGAATATCCAAAGCGGCTGAGAACATGTATAAGTGAAGAGAATGTTAAAAAGCTTTTGTTAACCCAGCAGGAAATTTCAATGGAAGAAATGTATGTGAATGTTGGAATAACCTGGTATGAATTATGCTTGGGAAGGCTGGCGGAAACCCTAAAGAAGAAGTTTAGGGCAAAAATGTCAGAGATGGGTAGGAATAATCCTGTAAACATGAAAAAAACCTGGTTTGATGAAGATTGTAGGAGGGCAAAGGCTGAGATTAGACAAAAGGAAAGAAAATTAAGGGCTAAATTTAAACTGGATGTATATCAGTCGCTCCAACAAGCGAGAATCAAATATAAAAAATTAATTTGGGGAAAAAAAAGAAGCTATAAAGATAAATGTTGGTCAAATATGTTGGAGGTAATAGAAACCAAAGACATTAAAGGGTTCTGGAAACTAGTCCAAGAAAGTATGGGTATGAAAACTGTCTCCCTGATATGTAAGGTTGCAGAAGATGATTGGGTGGGTTACTTAGGAGAAATTTATGGGCAATGGCCAATACAAGAAGATTTAAGAGTTATTGACTGGACGCCGTTGTCAGAGGACATAAAAGAATATTTTTCCTCAGAAAATATAAAAAGTATTATAGCCAGTCTGAAGCTCACCGGTGCGGCAGGCCCAGATAACTTACCGGCTGTAATAATAAAAACAAGACCGGAATGGTGGGCTGACCTTTTTAAAAATCTGTTCCAAATAATCCTGGAAACAGGAATTATCCCAGAAAGTTGGAAGGGTGCTATTATAAGACCCATACATAAAAAGGGTGATTATAATTTACCGAAAAATTACAGATTGATAAATCTCCTTGATATAGGGGAAAAGGTCTTCGCAAAAGCACTATTGAATGTATTAAAAGACTGGGCAGAGGAAAAACAGATTATCCCGCCGGAACAGGGGGGGTTTAAAGCTGGCCATTCTACAATTGTTTTGCGCTATGGGCAATAGCGCGGAAGTCAATGGAAACACGGGGAAATTTATTTTGTTGTTTTGTAGACTTCCGGGCAGCTTTCGACCTGGTGGATTGGAAGCTGCTATGGGAGGACCTCACTAGCTATGGGATCCCAAATGAATTGTTACGCTTGATACAAACCCTGCATACCAAAAATTGGGCCCAGATAATTCTAGATATAGACGGTAGTTTATCCAGGAAGATAGAGATTGAGAATGGGCTACGGCAGGGATGTGTATTGGCCCCCCTGTTGTTCTCCTTATTCCTGGCAGATCTACCTTTGATTCTAGGGGAACCAATTGGGGCTAGCCCGAAACTAGATGGGAAGCATATTGCCTGCTTACTCTATGCTGATGATCTGGTAATTATGGACCAGACCGAAGTGGGCTTGCAAAGGAAACTAATTCTTTTAACGCTTATTGTCTGAAGAAAAAACTAGTGATTAATATGGATAAGACCAAAACCTTGACTTTTGGCCGAAAGAAATCCGGTTTTACTTGGTGGATGGGGACCGAGAAAGTGGAATCAGTTTCCGAATACAGATTCCTGGGGATATGGTTTGAGAAGACCATGAAGTGGCATACCCATCTAGATGCATTAAGATTGAGATCCTCAACAACAATCAGTGGCCTGAAAATATTTAACAAAGCCTATGGTGAAATGTCGGATGGCCCAGTGCTAAAAGCTTACTCCGCTATGGTACCCCCACAATTTCTGTATGGTGCTGAATTGATATATTTGAGTGGGAAGATGTCCTGGGACCTTGAGGAAGGCAAAAATTTAAAAAATTTATTTATGCTGCCTCAATCATCAATGGTTCAGGCCGTAAGACTGGAGTTAGGACTGACTTCATGGGGTATGTTAGCTGGTATGGCCCTGTTTCGCTTTTGGCAACGATTAGGGGCTGATGGAAATATAAAAGTATCCCAATGGTGTAAAAATGAAGTAGAGAAAAGTGAGTTAAGATGGGCAAAAGAGATCAGGGCAACCATGAAGAAGTTATACCGTAGGATGGAGGTTACCCTGGGCCCTAACGATTCTGTGGTAAATATTGATAATAAGATCCTCAAATCGTTGGGGAAGGAAATATCTATTGTAGAGGATCTAAAGTATCTTGGGAACAAACCATCAGTACATTTCATGAATATTGCTTGGGAAGATAATCAATGCTTCCCTTACATTGATAGGCAACCAGATTGTGGATTACAGAGGGAGGTCCTTAGGGTAAGAATTGGGGTAAACCCATGTTATATAAACCATATGGTAAAAAGCGCCACGGTCGACAAGATGGGAAGATGTACTTGCACTTTGAACACACAGTGTGATTTGTTACATATATTATTAGATTGCCACAGGCTTTTAGAATTACGATGCATGTTTTTAAAACCATTATTTAAGTTATATGAGATCAAAACAAGGACACAGGCTGTCGCACTGTTAACCGAAATGACTAATTTAGATATTGCTGTTGCTATGGGGAAGTTTATGCAAAAAGTGAAAGTATTTTTGAATACTTTTATTGAGCTGTAGCAAATAGATCACGTGCAACTTAGGTTATAAAGGTGTTTAAATGAGTTTTTAAGATGTATTTTAATGTTTTAAAAGAAATGAACTTTTTAAGATGTAATTTTATATATTGTGTGTTTTGTTTATGGATCTACGGTCCAAATAAACGTGAATTAAAACTAAAAAAAACAAAAAACATTTTACCCCTTAAATGCCTAACGC
The DNA here is from genome assembly GCF_964204655.1 of Triturus cristatus. NCBI lineage: Eukaryota > Metazoa > Chordata > Amphibia > Caudata > Salamandridae > Triturus > Triturus cristatus. Next base: position 1,367,881,022 of record NC_140590.1, read on the forward strand.
CTTCTACAAAATGACTTAGATTGTGGTGGGAATACTGAATCTGGCTCCTTTACTGTCCAATCCCTTCCCTAGTACAGTTTAGTTTGCACTGTGAATGGTACATATTACCCCTTCAATGTCCAACATGTTCTCTAGTGTAGTTCAGATTGGAGTGGGAACAATGAATCTTACCTCTTTACACCTTACTTGAAATAGTTTAACTTGGAGTGGTAATGGTTAGCATTATCATTCTGTTATGTAATCCACTAAGAAATGTTTTGTAGAATAGAATAGTAATGATAAATTATATGTATTACATTAACATCGATTTGTTGTTTTGGGTTCTCTCAATGGTTTGTATGTTTATTAAATAATACATACTCATATTGTTTTTATTGTAATTGCAACACATAGCTCTGTGTAGTTTGTTTGTTACACTTAGCTTTATGTACACAAAATTGGATTAATATACTGTACAATATATTTTTAATTTACAATATATTTACATATTTATTGCTATTTTTTCAAACATGTATCATTTTACACTTTTTTACATAATGCATATATATATATATGTGGTGACAGAACATTTGAGTTTGCCACAGAAAGAGTTTAAATATATAGTCGATTTTCAAACCAAGGTGCCATGGGGGGTTAAATCAGGATGAGGATCTAGCCATTCATTTGAAAGAAGTATAGCTTCTCACTGAGGCCGTTCCTTACTGCATTTTAGCTCTCTTGTTATGAATATCTTTGATTTCATTTCCTAATCTTTCCTCCTTAATAGTACTCAAATAGACAATATTCTATTTTGTTTACTTGATCCCTACTTCGTTGGGGATCCAGTTTTTATTATTCTGTATTTGTCTTTCTTCTTTTGCAGGAGGAAAGGAAGGGGACCATTTCACCAGATTGCACCTGACACCACAAGCACGGGTCGCCTAACCTTTTCTTCGATTATCACTTTGTCTGATTGGTAATACCACCTGGTTTCACCATTGTAGAGACTTTAGGCGGGGCTCTGCCGTACCTGTTCATGCCATGTTGGTTGTTAACATTTACATACACCTTGTGCACATCTCGGCGAGTTGACTCTTGGGTCACATCATAGCACCTAGCATACACTCCAGGGCACTGGCCTGTGATCTCCCCTTTTCTCATTAAGGGGGACTGTCCCCCTCATTTTGTTTTGTTTTATTTTCTTCGTTGGGGAATGGGAGGGACACTAGCAATTGTGCATGTGCCCACATGGGCTGCATCTCATTTCAGTTCCCCCCGTTTAAGGCTTTTCAAGCCCACATCAGGACACTTGTCCCGCCCAGCACACCCACATAGATGGGGGTACAAGGTTGATCATTGTCAATAATCTTGTCTTGCTGCCACAATAGTCAGTGTTTCTTGGCACTTGGGTATACGCTGTTATTTCACCGTGTCAATTTCAGCGCTTGTTTACTTTATCGTGCTATGCATGATGCATGTTAACTGACTGCTTTCTGGCATTTTGGTGCAATATACATATTAGTGGCATAACGCACTTGAGAACGCGTTACATTAAGGATGTCCTTAGCGTGTGTTTATTTATTTAGCATGCACTTCGCACTTTAGATGTTTATTTTGCTGACAGACAGCATTGTTACACCATTTCAGTGTTGCTTGCATATTCCATCATGGCTGCTATGTTACTTGTTACACCACTTACTGTATTACGTTGCCATGTGATGTTACTTAAACGAATCATTCACTTCTGCACTTTACATGTGACCAAGTCTACGGCTGTAGTCGAAACGCGTCGTGTAATTAAACGCTTTTGATCAGTTACTTTGCCCCAGATTCTTGTCGTCCTGAGAGCACACTTACTTTGAACTTCTGTGGGATATATATACATGAATTTATTACAAATCACTTTTCTATATATATAAAAGTGATTTGTCATAAATTCATGTAATGTTGAAGATTGAAAAATTGAGGTATTCAATTTGTACATATTTTAATATAGCTATTTCTATAACAATGTAACATGACATTTTAAGATATTTTACATAAAACTCTTATAACATACATTATTTCCTAAAGCAGCATTGAATGAACTTTGAGAAAAATACATATACATTTTTTAAATGTAATAATTAGCACTATTGAATATTATTATTAAAAAACGCTTTATTATATATTTAGATATCTTGCAAGGAATTCTATAGATGGTCATTCAAATTTGTAAGGATTTTTTTTTAATTTGCATATTTTTTCATCATATACATTTTATAGTGTTATTAATTATTTTTTAATACTCATTAACTTCTAAAGAGATATGTAGATGTTTTTAATTCTCACTTAGCCATTTCTTTCATCAGTACTTGCATTTTTAGTCTATTAGTATCATTGTTAGTCAGTTTTGGTTCTCTTCGGTCATAGTTCCCTGTTGCTGGTGTACGTATAATGTAAGAACACTTTTAAGTTAAATATTTGGGGTTTTGGTGATGGGGGTATATGTGTAGGGTAATACATTCAGTGTAGTACATTCGTTTGTAGTGGTTATGTAGTTCTGTGTTAGGTTGTCTTTCTGTTTTAGGTGGCGTATTACGTTATGCCTCAGTGTTCTATATTGTAGTTAGTGAATTACTTATTTGTAGTACATACATACCATTGTTAAATGACTGTTTCTTTGTTTGTAATGTATTTGGAATGTATGTGGGTAGGTATTTTGTGCCTTTTTACTGGTTTGTTTAGTCAGAGTGGAAGTTTTTACTGATGCTTGAATGTGTTTTTACAGAAAATTATATTGATTATATTTTAACCAAGATACATTTTAATTTCCTTTTTTTTATGAGCGTTTTAATGTAATTCTTTCAGATTTTTAATGGTTACCCATGAGACCAGATTGAACAGATGAATGATAGTTCATCTTTATTTATTTTGCTGTGGTTAGGAAATATTTCCTATAACTGAAGTTATTTATTGTAATGTATTTTCACATTAAATGTTGTATATTGTATGTATTTGATAGAAAGTGCTTGATAGTTTCTAATTATTTGCTTTTAATTTATTGTTGTTTAAAATATGTGTTTTTTGTTTATGTGATTATTTTAAAATATTTTTGTTTAACATTCATACTGGATATTCTAAAAGTGATATATGTAAGTTAGTGTGATTACAAAAAATAATTTATATAATATTAATAAATATATATATGTTTTTTGGTTGTTTGTCCCTACTGTATTGTAGGGTAAATTGGATTAGTATGTGTTTGTTGGTCCCTAAACATCTAATGTGATTATTAGGTGTTTTGTAGTATAGTTTATTATGGATTCAAGGTAGTTTATTCCTTTGTTATTAATAAAGGTTAATGAAGAGATGCATTTTGAATTGTAGCATTTCATACAGTTGTCTTTTTATAGATATTTTAGATTGAATTTGGGTTACAGGTTTTTCTATTTGAAGTTCTTGAGAGCTTTGTTCTTTTTCTAGGATAACTAGAAATTAGTACAGGGTATGGTGACTTCAGCCTAATGTGGCTTGGAAGTCTTTGTGTCATTGTTCCACTGTGTTGTTGGTTGCGCCTTGTTGATTAATTTCAAAAGTGAATTGGGCATTTGTTGCATATTCTGCACTTAGGGGCTGATTACAAGTACAGTGGTCTTGAGACCGCAGTACCATTGGTGGCGGTCCGACCACTACCTCCTTGGTGGTCCAACCGCCTGATTATGAGTAGGACAGTCGGAACACCACAAGACCGCCGCAACAGCCAGGATCTTGAATCCCACGGTAGTTGGAACAGCATTGGCCTGTGCATCAGGCTCTCTTTATGACCCAAAGCATGCTACCGCAGTCCCACTGATGATGACACCCCACAAGCCCAGCGGTAGTGTCAGAATCTGGCGGGCAGGATGCTGCTGGCTTAGCGGCCTTATCCTGACCGCCGCAGCAGCGGTCCAGTGGTCAGACCACCGATCTCTGAATCAGACTCTTAGTATACATTTTCAATGGTTTGTGTGAAATCTTTAGCTAAGATGGTAATAGGAGCCTTGTATGACTGTGTGTGGGTTGATTATGAAACATGTTTCTATCATTGTTCAAAGCTTATAATGATTTTTTGGAGAGTAGTAAATATTTGTTTTTATTTTAATTTGGCTCAGTAGTTCATAGTATGTAGCACTTTGCTTGTTAGGAAGCAGTGCTTACACTAGGGGTATATTATTGTTATGACAGTGTGTGAAAAGTGCAGGGCACAATTTAAAATTGCCTCGAGCATCCATTCTTGATGTTGATTTAGTCTAAGGAGGTTATTTTATGTTGCATAGATTATTATCCTCTTGTCATACTTCATATTATTGTGCAGGAGGAAGGGTAAATCACTATGTGTAGCGGTGAGATTCTCAGGATTGTTTATGTCTTGGAATCTTCTGCGAGCACCAGAGCTTTCTGTTGTAGCCTTTTTGGTGTGTGCTTTTGATCTTTTTAAATCAGAGGTAGTTGCCTTGTAGGTGATTTAGGAACTTGTGACAGTATGTATTTAAAAATGTTCCTTTCATTTCCTTTGAACTGGTGCTTGCTTTTCTGAGGTCTTGCAAAACATTTCTTATTTCTTATGCTCTCTGACATTAATTACAACATAATTTTGAGTTGCAGCTCTCCCATAACAAGCATTAGCACAGTATTTTGTACATTTCCAATGTACATTCCCGCTCCTTGTGCTCTTTGTGTATATCCTATTTGCAATAATAATTGTTTCCCTTTCTCGGAGCTGATGTAAGTGGCTCTTTCTGCTATTATATATGTAAATTTTAGATGCATATTTGAGTACTTTATATGAAAAATATAGTTTTATTTTAGGTTAAACTTTTAACACGGATTATCACATTTTACATGTTAGACTTACATATTTACTGTTGTTTTAATGTACTGCCTTTAATCTTCCGCTTCTCTTGAGTTGTGTTGTGATGTGGGCCAGGTGGTGCATTTTCTTTGTTAGATATAGAAAGTTTGTTTTAATTCCCTGTTTGCAAAAAAGATTTCTTTCGTTTTGAGTGATTTGGGTGTGAGGTTTATTTTTAATGATAGGGATTTGTAGTTATTTTATACTGAATTGGATTGACTTATTTTTAAATGCTTGTTTGTTAAACTAGTCATGTGGAAAATTGGTGTGTTTGTTCAGCAGGACAGTGTTCTTGCTGCAAGTTTTGTAATGGAAGCTAAAGTTTGCGTTACAATGAAAAAGGTATATTTTAGTGATTTATTTCAAGTGAAACAATAATCTGCTAAATTATGATAGTTTTAAGTTATTGTGTTCATGTTTTGTTTTGACATGGATGGTATTTTTTCTGAAGGGTAAGTCCTGAATTTTCTGTCTGGAATCTTGCAGGGTGTCACTTTTGTCTGGATTAGTGATTTTTCTGCAAAGTGTAGGTGTTTTTTCGGGTCTTTTTATAGTGTTTGTTTAATTACTAAAAGTTCTATATTAGTTCTTTTGTTTTACATTACAGTTTATTAATTACTTTGGGGCCGATTATGATGTCGGTTGGAGTTGCCTCAGACCAATATCATCTCGGAATTGGGACCGACCGACCTCCGGTCTGTGGTCCCGACCACCTAATTACAATGCGACTGCACATGGTGCGTGCGATCACATACTCACATTTTCCTATGGGAGCTTGTGCTACAGTCGTACCCCGGCCGTAGCACAAGCTCCCATATGGAGATGGGAGGTTGTATTCATACCTGCACTGCGTGGCAGGTACCTCAGAGTACGTACCACATGGTGCAGGGATCAACAGGTACTGGCTCAGCCGCCAACCATAGGCTGCAAAGATAAGGGGGTCCTATAGGGGCCCCCAAACTCGCATTCCGACAGGCTTGCCATGTCAGAAAGCCCAGCATGGAAAGCCTGTCTGAAACCAAGCATCGTAATGCCAACTGCGGAAACACCATCCATTGGGATTACGGGCCGGTCTCTGACCACCTAAATTGGTCGGAAAGCCTCTGACCTCAGGTCGGAAGCTTTACAGCCGAGTTAGTAAAAGGCACCTAAGTGTTTAGTTTCACTTTTGACAAGTAGTTTCTTGTTTAGCAGACACTAATTAAGAGCATGTTTTAACTGATGTATAACGAATATGTTAAAAGATTGTTTTTTTCTGTTTATATATTTAAAGTAATTAATGTTTTGTAATTTGATTTAAATATATTTCTTTTATTTCATGTTTATGTGTTTCATTTGTTTAATTTGGAACATATTTGTTTTGTTGTGCTGTGAGTAGATATGGTTTCAGAAATAATTCATAATATTCTCCTATGGTTTTATATGGTAAATACACTGTTTTATAATATTTAAATAGTGTATGATTAATTGCCAAGTGTTTAAAATTAAATATTTTTAATGAATTATATCAATATTTTTCAATGTATTTAAATTACATTGTTCTAGTTGATATTGTTGTTTTAGATATTTTAGGCATTATATATAAATTTACATATAAATATTTTATGGATTGACACTATTTAGTTCCATATATTTGTGTTCGATATCATTCGATTATAGACATTTATTACAACTATATTTTTGTTAGCGATATTTGAATATATTTTGTTTCAGAATAGAGTGGCGATTTATTGGTAAACAATATTTGTTGACGATATCGCTGTAATTCTATATTGTGGTGGTCAATATTGTGTCATACTAACCCACAAAGTTAGAAAATGCCCTTATGCTAGATTAGCAGATTTTTTATTTGCCAAATTTGCACTGTATTTCTGTCAATCCAAAAAGGGAATTCACAAACATTTTCCAAGGGCATTCTTGGACATTTGCGCCTGTCAGAAGGTAAGTTAGCAAATAAAAGATCTGATTTCAAAGTAGATTTCAACTATTCATATATGGGAGTGAAACTCACTTACAATTTCTATATGCAAATCATATAAACCAGCCTATTTCTTGAGCACAGATGCTCGCTGATGGGCTACATAATGAAGTTGCAAAAAATGGATATATGTCACAAATTCTGAAAAAGAAGTATTGGCTGCATGCATGTAAAAGCAATGTGGGCTCGGCTTTTCTTTTGAAATTAGAATTGACAAATATTCTAAAAACCTTTCAAGATTAAGTATTTATTTAGTGACAATGCATTTAGGCTATTGAAGGCACTATTAGGTAAACTTAAAAAAGTACTGAATTATAAGAACTCTGTATCTACTGTGAGATGTTTTGATGCGGATGTCTTGAAATATGCCACAGAAAATCTAATGAGAACAAACAACAACTTTTTCACAGAGCTTAAGTTTAGAGATGGAGCAGTGTAAAACATCTTCTAAATCGAAGTAAATTATATTACCATCTACTCCATGCCACTACAGACTTAATGGTCTGATTACGAATTTGGTGGTCTTACGGCCTTCTCATCATGGCGACAGGATAGAGTACTCCGCCAAGCTGAAGGCATTCCCACCTGATGAATTTTTTATGTTTCTAGGGAGTTTATGAAGGGGAGGTGGGCCATAATCATTATGTGGTCAGATCTCAAGTGATATGAAGTTTTAGATCATAGATAAAGAGGCAAAAGTTGCTCAACTGTTGATCAGGTTTTTGAAGGATCTTGTGGGCAGAGATGTTAATGCCTGGTTTGCCGTAAATTAAACTGCTTGTTTGTTTTTCTTATGGCGAACAAAGCAGAAACCAAAGGAGATGATGGACGGAGTGTTGAACATTGCAAGCACTCACCCCCAGTCAACTGATCTGGGTTTAATCCATCACCGTTCTTTAGCCCACTCTGCCACCCCAGTTCAGACATGGCCATATGCAAATCAGTCTGACCCTGTGCCTCATGGGAACAGTCCAGCCCGAACTGCCAAGCCATGTCTTCCCTGGACCGGAAACAAGCTTCCTAGGACCGGTTTCTGGCATTTCAGCCGTCTTCAGCCAGGCTTGCTTGAATCCAGTGGCAAAGTGAGCAAGGGACTCACGTCTGAGCATACCCTGCCAACTTATGGCGAACAAAGCAGAAACCAAAGGAGATGATGGACGGAGTGTTGAACATTGCAAGCACTCACCCCCAGTCAACTGATCTGGGTTTAATCCATCACCGTTCTTTAGCCCACTCTGCCACCCCAGTTCAGACATGGCCATATGCAAATCAGTCTGACCCTGTGCCTCATGGGAACAGTCCAGCCCGAACTGCCAAGCCATGTCTTCCCTGGACCGGAAACAAGCTTCCTAGGACCGGTTTCTGGCATTTCAGCCGTCTTCAGCCAGGCTTGCTTGAATCCAGTGGCAAAGTGAGCAAGGGACTCACGTCTGAGCATACCCTGCCAACTTATGGCGAACAAAGCAGAAACCAAAGGAGATGATGGACGGAGTGTTGAACATTGCAAGCACTCACCCCCAGTCAACTGATCTGGGTTTAATCCATCACCGTTCTTTAGCCCACTCTGCCACCCCAGTTCAGACATGGCCATATGCAAATCAGTCTGACCCTGTGCCTCATGGGAACAGTCCAGCCCGAACTGCCAAGCCATGTCTTCCCTGGACCGGAAACAAGCTTCCTAGGACAGGTTTCTGGCATTTCAGCCGTCTTCAGCCAGGCTTGCTTGAATCCAGTGGCAAAGTGAGCAAGGGACTCACGTCTGAGCATACCCTGCCAACTTATGGCGAACAAAGCAGAAACCAAAGGAGATGATGGACGGAGTGTTGAACATTGCAAGCACTCACCCCCAGTCAACTGATCTGGGTTTAATCCATCACCGTTCTTTAGCCCACTCTGCCACCCCAGTTCAGACATGGCCATATGCAAATCAGTCTGACCCTGTGCCTCATGGGAACAGTCCAGCCCGAACTGCCAAGCCATGTGTTCCCTGGACCGGAAACAAGCTTCCTAGGACCGGTTTCTGGCATTTCAGCCGTCTTCAGCCAGGCTTGCTTGAATCCAGTGGCAAAGTGAGCAAGGGACTCACGTCTGAGCATACCCTGCCAACTTATGGCAAACAAAGCAGAAACCAAAGGAGATGATGGACGGAGTGTTGAACATTGCAAGCACTCACCCCCAGTAAACTGATCTGGGTTTAATCCATCACCGTTCTTTAGCCCACTCTGCCACCCCAGTTCAGACATGGCCATATGCAAATCAGTCTGACCCTGTGCCTCATGGGAACAGTCCAGCCCGAACTGCCAAGCCATGTCTTCCCTGGACCGGAAACAAGCTTCCTAGGACCGGTTTCTGGCATTTCAGCCGTCTTCAGCCAGGCTTGCTTGAATCCAGTGGCAAAGTGAGCAAGGGACTCACGTCTGAGCATACCCTGCCAACTTATGGCGAACAAAGCAGAAACCAAAGGAGATGATGGACGGAGTGTTGAACATTGCAAGCACTCACCCCCAGTCAACTGATCTGGGTTTAATCCATCACCGTTCTTTAGCCCACTCTGCCACCCCAGTTCAGACATGGCCATATGCAAATCAGTCTGACCCTGTGCCTCATGGGAACAGTCCAGCCCGAACTGCCAAGCCATGTCTTCCCTGGACCGGAAACAAGCTTCCTAGGACCGGTTTCTGGCATTTCAGCCGTCTTCAGCCAGGCTTGCTTGAATCCAGTGGCAAAGTGAACAAGGGACTCACGTCTGAGCATACCCTGCCAACTTATGGCGAACAAAGCAGAAACCAAAGGAGATGATGGACGGAGTGTTGAACATTGCAAGCACTCACACCCAGTCAAGAGATCCGGGTTTGATCCATCACCGTTCTTTAGCCCACTCTGCCACCCCAGTTCAGACATGGCCATATGCAAATCAGTCTGACCCTGTGCCTCATGGGAACAGTCCAGCCCGAACTGCCAAGCCATGCCTTCCCTGGACCGGAAACAAGCTTCCTAGACCGGTTTCTGGCATTTCAGCCGTCTTCAGCCAGGCTTGCTTGAATCCAGTGGCAAAGTGAGCAAGGGACTCACGTCTGAGCACCACCCCCTTTTGTACCGCTTTGTTCGCCATAAGTTGGCAGGGTATGCTCAGACGTGAGTCCCTTGCTCACTGTGCCACTGGATTCAAGCAAGCCTGGCTGAAGATGGCTGAAATGCCAGAAACCGGTCTAGGAAGCTTGTTTCCGGTCCAGGGAAGGCATGGCTTGGCAGTTCGGGCTGGACTGTTCCCATGAGGCACAGGGTCAGACTGATTTGCATATGGCCATGTCTGAACTGGGGTGGCAGAGTGGGCTAAAAAACGGTGATGGATCAAACCCGGATATCTTGACTGGGTGTGAGTGTTTGATTGGTTCTGATGCTCCGTCCATTACCACCCCCTTTTGTACCGCTTTGTTCGCCATAAGTTGGCAGGGCATGCTCAGACATGAGTCCCTTGCTCACTTTGCCACTGGATTCAAGCAAGCCTGGCTGAAGACGGCTGAAATGCCAGAAACCGGTCTAGGAAGCTTGTTTCCGGTCCAGGGAAGGCATGGCTTGGCAGTTCGGGCTGGACTGTTCCCATGAGGCACAGGGTCAGACTGATTTGCATATGGCCATGTCTGAACTGGGGTGGCAGAGTGGGCTAAAGAACGGTGATGGATCAAACCCGGATCTCTTGACTGGGTGTGAGTGCTTGCAATGTTCAACACTCCGTCCATCATCTCCTTTGGTTTCTGCTTTGTTCGCCATAAGTTGGCAGGGTATGCTCAGACGTGAGTCCCTTGCTCACTTTGCCACTGGATTCAAGCAAGCCTGGCTGAAGACGGCTGAAATGCCAGAAACCGGTCTAGGAAGCTTGTTTCCGGTCCAGGGAAGGCATGGCTTGGCAGTTCGGGCTGGACTGTTCCCATGAGGCACAGGGTCAGACTGATTTGCATATGGCCATGTCTGAACTGGGGTGGCAGAGTGGGCTAAAGAACGGTGATGGATCAAACCCGGATCTCTTGACTGGGTGTGAGTGTTTGATTGGTTCTGATGCTCCGTCCATCACCACCCCCTTTTGTACCGCTTTGTTCGCCATAAGTTGGCAGGGTATGCTCAGACGTGAGTCCCTTGCTCACTTTGCCACTGGATTCAAGCAAGCCTGGCTGAAGACGGCTGAAATGCCAGAAACCGGTCTAGGAAGCTTGTTTCCGGTCCAGGGAAGGCATGGCTTGGCAGTTCGGGCTGGACTGTTCCCATGAGGCACAGGGTCAGACTGATTTGCATATGGCCATGTCTGAACTGGGGTGGCAGAGTGGGCTAAAGAACGGTGATGGATCAAACCTGGATCTGTTGACTGGGTGTGAGTGTTTGATTGGTTCTGATGCTCCGTCCATCACCACCCCCTTTTGTACCGCTTTGTTTGTTTTTCTTGGCATCTTTCACCTTAAATTCAGATCGTTTTGGATTGTTTAGGTTGATGTGAACTTTAAGGAATGATGAGATGTAGCCTAGTTTCTGGGACAATATCATTGCCTAACTGAGAAATATTTTATGACGTGTGAATGAGCAGTACGTTGCACCTCTAATACAGCTGGTTTCCCCTATTGAATGACATTATTTGTCCAGAGGAAGTAACCCTAACCATACCACAAAACTCTGAGACTATCACATTTGATAAAGACCCGGGAGTTTGAATTTTTGTTTCCAGATCAGATTGTGGTTTTTGAAGGAATGTTTATTCATTTTCACATCATTTGAATTCATTAAAACATTATACATATTTGATCAGTTTTTTTAAGTCAACATGGTCACTAGATAATACATTAAAACCACCAATAAAATCCTGGCATTAAAACAATGTACACTACTGAGTTTCTATTAGGATGTTTGACGTTACAACGCATGCTGTTACAACGCATGCTGTTACAACGAAAGTTTTACAACGCGAGTGCATTGACAACGCAGGACATTACAACGCAAGTCTTTACATCGACTTGCACTAGATGGCGTGCTAACATTAAAAAAGTGTAATTTACTATTCCAACTCCAGTCCACGTAACAGTAGGGAAGGTGTTGGGATAGTAAACTACACTATTTTTAATGTTAGCACGCCATCTAGTGCAAGTCGATGTAAAGACTTGCGTTGTAATGTCCTGCGTTGTCAATGCACTCGCGTTGTAACAGTTTCGTTGTAATGGTAGTGCGTTGTAAAAGTTGCGTTATAAAGGTTGTTCCCCTTTCTATTAAATTTGCATCACAGAATCCACCTCTCTCTGAATATATTGGTCTATTTTCAAGTCCATTTATAAGTTGTGACTAGGCCCAGGGAAATAGCTGTGCCAGAATCATGTAGGCTGGTATTCATACACTATCTATCCAAGTGTTGTTCGGGGCATAAGACCATTTAGAACATAGTTTTCCTAAATAGTAACTTTTCCTAATAGATTTGAGTTTACTTATTAACAAATCCTTGAATTTGGCTTGTTTTGCTATGAAATGGTAACAAGCTTTGGCAAACCACACCAGGCAGTTTAATATGGTAACAAATTGAAACAGTATAGAGTTTTATTGTGCTCTCATATGAAAGTCAGATATATTGGCTCCAGCAAGAGAAAAACAGAAAGAAGCATGGCTATAATGTTTTTTGCTAGTGCAATAATTTGAGCCTGTTAAAAAGCTTATTTGATCACAACTAAAAAGCAGAACATTATTGCCCACAGCAAAGCCATTTACTGGCAAATTTAAATGTCTGTATGTCTTGGCTGTCAGTTATTATTCTGAGTTACTTTTCTTGTGTGCTGAAAAGGAAAACCAATTTGATGACCAGAGAAGACCATTTAGAGAACACCTTTACGCCCTGGTACTTTAAAGTATTGGCTAACAACAGGTGTTTGTGCACCCAGAAGAAGTAAAATGGAAGAAGCGAGACACTCCCACTATCCTTCTTCTACTAAAGTCCTCACAAGCAATGCACAGCCAACTCTTCACATTAGACAAAGCAAACTACTACACCAATTCCATCAATGAAATAGCCAAACAGAGGCAGAATACTCTTTAAGTCTAAAAAGCATTAAATCAATCTCCTCTGAACGTCCACCTCCCCGCTCCAGAGACAAGTATAATGCCATCAACATCTTTTTCATTGACAAATACAGATCTGATAGCACATCAGTTCCACCAAGCCGGCTTCTCCTCATACACTTGTAATTCATGCTGGCTAACACAACTTTCACCCATATACCCCTTGTCTTTACAGAATTTATCGACATCCACTATTTCCTCCATGCCACCTCCTATGAGAATGCTAAGCGCTCTCAATCATACTCATCCTTTCTCAACATTATCAGCACCTCTCTCACTGAAGGCATCTTCCCAGAATATCTCACAACAATCCAGAAGCTCCTGCATCAGATGAAGCCCACACTAGACCCTGTTGATTTCACAACCTACTGGCATATCACTCACCTAACCTTAATTAGCAAGATTATTAAATAAGCAACCTATGCACAAGTCTAAGATGACATAATCATGTCTTCTTCAGATAACACTGCAGCTATAAGCAGCTACCTATACCTTAGAATGTGTGAGCAATGTCATCCTCACTACAATGAAGATGACCTCTGCCTTCTGACACTGATGGATTTCCAGCCTAGCTTTCACATTGTAAGTCATACACCCCCATACTCAGCCTGAAGTCTTGAATGGAATCCACTGGTGATGTCCTCCACTGGTTGTCCTCCTACTGCTTCAATAGACCTGAGTTTATTCACAGTTTATTCACATGTACTCCTGAAGATTCCAGAAGAATCCAGAAGACTCAAGAAGATTACCATCTGCTGAGGAGTCCCCCAACAAACTACTTTACCCCATGTCTTTGTCAACCTATGGAACCCTTTAGAACTCTACTCAACAAAATCCATCAGCGCCTGAGACACCCCACACTCTACATGGAAGTCTCTTTTGCAGTAGACATCCATTGCCTTAAGCACTGCTTGCACCTCGTCCCATCCATCTAAATTTAATTCCATCATAACCAGAAACCTCCTATTCACAAAATACATCAAGCAACAACCAGTCTAAACCTGGTTTGACAAATGAACCTGAGTGAATTGAAACACCATTTGTCACTTGGATTCACCCTTGACACCGATCTCACCTTCAATGAGCACATCAATCAGAAAACCAATCTCAGAAAGCAAATTCAGAATTGCCATTCAAGCCCTTGTACTCTTGCATCTGGATGATGACAATACCCTACTCTGTAGCCTCTCAGTGTACGCACTTTGATCCCTCGCCACGGTTAAAGACATCAAGAAGCTGAAGAAATGTGACCACATCACATTGACCCCCACAGAAATCAATGTGTCATCCTGCACCACCTTCAATGCAAGTTATATAATCTACAAAGCCATTCCAATCAGCACATCACTCTTATCTAGTTGACAGGCTCACTATCTCTAGTGACTCTCAGCAACCATGCAGCCAGAATATCATGAGACAGGATAAAAAGAAAAGAAACAAAGAAACAAACAGACAACACAGCTTCGCAAGCTACATACCTAGGATGTGTTATGACATCCTCCTAGTACTCCTATACCCTTCTTCAAAGCCATACCTATTTAAAGTACATTACATTGCAACACAGTAAATAGACCGCACACATTCCATAACCCTGCAAATCCACCTAGATTCACTCTCTGATTGTATCTGTGATTTTTAAACATGTAGAGTGTACTGTTTTCATTTGTCTAGATCATGCAATACAAAAAAAATAAAGATATATATAAATACAAATGTACTTAAATGCATCTTAGGAAATCATTCTCAGTTAAATGAAGATATTTCTGCTCCTGTATTGACATACCATCATCTGAATCTGTTTTGAATTTAAGTGGGTTAAGAAAATCTCTTTTGAAAAGATTTATGACCATAATTAACTTACATGTTTGCCAACTTTACTCTTGGCAAATATTGATTTTTAATCCCTTTGCTGCTAAGCCTTTTTTTGGCTATTGGGCAAGTTTGTGCTTAGGCCCCTGTAACATTTTGTCCACATAAGGTATACACATCAAAGTTGTGTCCTTTTATGCAAACATCCTTAGTATTCTAAAGGTAACCAGGGTTTGTGGATTCCCCTGGAGGGGACTAAGAAATTAGCCAAAATACAGCTAATTTTTGTATTTTCTGAAAAATCGGGAAAACGTGCTGCAGAAGAAAGCGTAGTGCTAAAATCACCATCTTCTCAGCTTTCTGGAACAGTCAGACTATTGTCAGAAAACCCAATGTTTTTACACAGTTTTGGCATTTTACTGGGACTAAGCCTATTTTTTCTGCTTTCGAACTCCTTCCAGCTAGTGGTAGAAATGGATATCTAAGCAATAATGGATCATGGAAAGCTATACATGTCTTAAACTTAGACAGCATTCTGAATTCTGCAAAGGGTCATTTATTTAGATCTATCAAGGTTCTCGTGTAAAAAGTAACAGTTGAAATAAAAAAATATTGAAATTGATTTAAAAAAACTTTCATTTGTGCCAATGTTTTCCCCTGCAACTTCTTCTAAGTATGGCAGATTTTTAAAAGCAATATGCTGTTACATCCGCTGGACCCTTCTGGTTGCGGGGATATATAAGGACTATATATGTAAATTCACTAAGAACCCAGGGTACCCAGAGCCAATAACTGAGCTGCGCCTTGCAATGGTTTTTCATTGTGTACCGGGTATATAGCAATTCATTTGGCAAAATACAAAGAATGAAAAATAGGTATCAATGAAACCTATTTATTTTCAAAATTGGAACAAAATTTAGAGTTTAGTAGCAGTGGTTATTTGCACATCTCCGAAATTGTAGGTACCCATACTAGTATGTGATTTAGAGGATATTTTTTAAAATGACTTCTTTTTTTTACACATTGTCTTACATTAGGAAGGTAGAAATGCAATGAAAAGTCAGTTTGTAATACCACTTGTTCTACTTTTCAGTGTTCCCCTAAGTCTCCCAATAAAAATGATACCTTATTTTGTGTGGGTAAGCCTCATGCCAGCAATAGGAAACAGTAGCTCAGCCGGCACCTTGACTAGTTCATTTCAGGGAAATCCAGAATGGGGGACTTGTGTGGCTCTCACTGGGTTCTGTTACCCAGAATCCTTTGCAAACCTCAAACTTTATTTTTTTTAAAAAACCTTTTCCTCACATTTCTGCGATGGAAAGTTCTGTAATCTGTAGGAGCCACACACTTCCTGACTCGGTGGCCATGTTGGAGGATCCACGCAAGACATACCTGCCTGGACTTCCCCTGGTGTCTAGTTTTCAGAAATATCTGGGTTTGGTAGGTTTCCCTGGATGGCTTTTGAGCCCTAAATCAAAAACGCATGTGTCCCCTTGCAAAACCAGGTCGTTTTGTGACAGATAAGTTTGTTGTCTCCACAATCCGTTTTGGACCCTTTTCTGCCACAGGTACTTGGCCCGCCCACATAATTTTATTGGGAGACCTGCGGTAATACTGGGTGGTAGGAAATTTGTGTAAGACCAGAGATCCCACAACTTTACCACACAGAAATATGAGAAAATCGGATTGCTTTAGCTAAATTTAAGGTTTACAGGGGATTCTGGGTAGGAAAACGCGGGATCCACGCAAGCTATACCTTCCTGGACTCCCATGGGGGTCAAATCTTCAGAAATGTCTGGGTTTGGTAGGTTTCCCTAGAGGTCCGTCGAGTGAAAGAGTCTTGAACTGACACAGGAGATAAAATATCCCTTTGAAAGATAGCCCCAACATTAGTGGGTCCCCAAAGTGACTGTTGTTTTTGTTATTGTTATATAGTTTTATTAATAAATATATCGTATGAATGAAGAATGATGCATGTAGAAAAATGGATACAGGTAATGTATCTGGAATGCATGGTTGTAGCCCTGCATGGAAGAATGATGCATGTTTGAATTAACAGAAACCCCAATAGACTGAGGCACAAGCCCTAACTAAAACCATAGAGGGAAATTAAGATGTAAAATGTAAAAATGTAAATGTCTGTCAATAGGAAATGTTACCTTTGTGAATAGAGAAATATGCAAGGTGTGTATATAATTTTTTTATCTTTTTGTATAGGCAAATCTGTTTTTAATTAGACTTTGGGAAATATTTATTTATCCTGAAGAAGGTAGCCTTGAACACAGTGGGCTCTATTCACAAAGTAAACTGAGATGAAAGTCTAACATTACGAATTTCGGTATTCACAAGGGCATTTACGAGTAGTAACATTATACTTTTGTCTCAGTTTTGGTCTCAGATAAACTTAAGACCAAAATTGAGACAAAAGTCTAACAACTACTCGTAAATGCACTTTGTGAATACCAAACGTCTTAAAGTTAACCCTTTCCATGTATCAGACGGCCAGGAGCCATCCGACATGACGGTGGGCGTCCCTGGGTGTCTAGTTTCAAAAATTGTTTAGGTTTGCTAGGTTGCCCTAGGTGCCAGCAGAGCTCGTGTTCAAAATCCACAGCTAGGTACATTGCTAAAAAAAGGGTCAGTTTTCACTGTAAAAATGCGGTTTGTCCACGTTTCTTTTTGGCCCATTTCCTGGTGCGGGCACTGTGAGGTATCATTTTTATTGGGAGACTTTGGTGAATGCGGGGTGGGTGGAATTATGTGGATCCACGCAGATTCCAAAACTTTCCATCACAGAAATGTGAGGAAAATGTTTATTTTAGAAAGTTTGAGGATTACAAGGGATTCTCTGTGACAGAACCTGGTGAGAGCCACACAAGTCACCCCATCCTGGATTCCCCAGGGTGTCTTGTTTTCAAAACTGTATATGTTTGCTAGGTTTTCCTAGGTGTGGGCAGAGCTAGGGTTCAGAATCCACAGCTAGGCACTGTGTAAAGAAAGGGCCAGTAAAAATGTGGTGTGTCCATGTTATGTTTTGAGCCGTTTTCTGTCGCAGTCACTAGGCCCACCCACACAAGTGAGGTGTCATTTTTATCAGGAGAATTTGGGGAACACAGAAAAGTAGAACAAGTGTTATGACCCATTGACTTTCTTTGCATTTGTGCCTTCCAAATGTAAGACAATTGGTAAAAAAAAAAGTCATTTTGAAAAATGACCTCTAATTCACATGCTTATATGGGTACCCCCAATTTCTGCTTCTAATCTCTATATTTTGTTACCATTTCAGAAATATATTGGTTTCCTTGGTACCTATTTTTAACTCTTTATATTTTACCAAATGAATTGCGATATACCTGGTACACAATGAAAAACCATTACAAGATGCAACTCAGTTATTGGCTCTGGTTTCATCAGGATCTTGGTGACCCTGTAAGTCCTATATATCCCCACAACCTGAAGGGTCATACGGATGTAATGGTATATTGCTTTTAAAAATTTGTCATCCTTAGAAGAATGAAAAAATCAGACGTTTCTTCTGCAGCACTTTTTCCCCATTTTTCCAAAAGAAGAAACACAATGTAGCTGCATTGTGGCTAATTTCTGGGTCCCCGCCCAGGGAATCCACAAACCCTGGGTAACTTTAAAATTCCCATGGTGTTGGAAGAAAAGGACACAAATTTGGCATAGATACCTTATGTGGACACAAGGCCTAGCAGCGACAGTGTTAAACTTTCATCTCAGTTTATCTTTGTGAATCAGGCCGGGGGTGCCCACTGAAATGCGTCGATGCATAGTTAACACGAAATCTGGAAGACTTTGAAGAACACCGTAGATATTAATGTTCCATGATACTCTGTGATAAGAACAATGATCTAAAAAAGATTAGTGACTATTCAAGACATATGTGACTGTCAGCTGTACTTCCCCTTTCTATGTCTATATATGTTGATATATTGCACTACAGATTGTGACTCCGCGCTTTTCGTAAAAAGAATCAACAATGGTGGAATTTAATGCTTTATTTGTATGATATGATTGTGACATTGTGATATTCAGTATTTTATTTTTGATGAATATATGCGATTTGATATATGAATAAGATAATAAAAGAATAATTCATTTTTATAAAAGCATACAGGTGTGGTATTGAACCTTGATGCTATCGGTGTTGACTGAGAAGTTCTAAATTAGATTGGAATGAAGGTGTAGGGTCTGATTGAATTTGGGATTTAAAAACCCAACTGGAATGTTAATTTTGACTTGATAGCCCCCTTGTAAATCCAGGTAATTTTGTGGGAGATAATTTTGATGTCTCCACAATATGTTTTGGTCCCTTTCCTGCCGCGGGTACTTGGCCCACCCAAACAACTGAGGTACCATTTTAATCTGGAGACCTTGGGGAACTCTGGGTGGTAGGAAATTTGTGTCAGCCTGGTCATCCCACAACTTTCCAACACAGAAAGGTGAGGAAAATGCCTCTGGTTGGGCTCCCACATGGGACACCACCCACTCCTTTCCCGGAGACCAAAATGGGGAATTAATTCCACTTGAGGAATTTCTAACCCAGAACAACCTGCCAAGTGGCCAATTCCTTAACTATCACTCTGTGGTGAAAACATTTAGGGATCTATGGGGAATTGCCCAACAGGAACCTCAAACACATGATACACTACAAGTCTTGATTACATTGGGATTTGCGAGACACCTAGTAAAATGGCAGTAGAGATCTGATAGGGATGCAAGACACCACTAGAGTGGCTTAGGATCAAATGGAATGAAGCTGTAGGGAGGGAACTATGGGATAAAGAATGGACCAAGATACTTCAGAGCGCAAAGAAAATCTCTAGAAATACTGAACTGAAATGCATTCTCTTCAATTATGTACGCATGGTTTACCTCATGTCCCTCTGACTAAATGTGATGTATGGAGGGGAGATGTGGGAGTGTCTCAGATGTGGATTACAAGATCTGGGTTTTATTCATATAATCTGGGGATGTCTGACAGGACGAGAATACTGGGACGCAGTGCTATCCCAAATAATTGTGACACTGGTCAGGAACCTCCAAAATTCAGTGGAGGTATGTCTCCTGGGACTATTCCCTAGACCTAAAGCTAAAAAGGTGGGTTCAAGATTTGTGGACCTGGCACTGGTCTTGGCATGCAGATGGGTTGCTATAGCCTGGAAGGCCCCAAGTGGCCCCACGGTGGTACAGTGGGACCAGTATATAGATTGCTGGGCAAGGACAGAAGAAACGGCCATACAACAAGAAGAATAGAGAGGTCTCCGTAAACGCCCTATAGTAGACTCGTGGACAGAGATAATGAGGGCTTGGGAGTCCAGAGCAGCGGACCGTCAAGGGGAGGAGACGAATATGGAAGGAAATGTAGAACAACACATTGACACACCTACAGAACTATAAGTAGACAGATATAGTAGAGGACTAACCGTGATAGCAATGCATCAGCTCCCACAATAAACTTCTCCCCCGGCCCACCTAATAAGCCCTCCCCAAATGATAATAGAAACAGACAGAAGCACCACAGATGACACACAGTTATATTGTTTCCCAGTTAAAGGGATACGTTAATTATTATAGCGAACATAAGATCCTTAGCAGAAGTACAAATAGAGGTTAACTCCCCTGAGTACACAATGTTGCTAATGAATACAACATACAGGGAAAACCAGGAGGAGATTGGGCACTAAAAAAGAGGGTTGATGGAGTGAGTTAAGACCTGAATATTTAACATGCACACTGTAACTACAAATGTAATACTCAGTAAAAAGATATATCGTGGGGGAATAGTAATGTGTAAGGAATGCAATATACCTGATCATATGTTCAACTGTAAACATATAAATACAAATAAAATATATATTTTTTAAAACAGAAATGTGAGGTAAATGTGATTTTGTTTAGCTAAATTTGAGGTTTGCAGGGAATTTTGGGTGGGAAAATGTTGTGGGATCCATGCAAGCCATACCACTATGGACTACCCCGAGTGTGTAGTTTTCAGAAAAATCTGGGTTTGACTGGGTTCCCTAGATGACCATCGAGCCCGGGACCAAAAACGCAGGTTCACCCCTTGCAGAACCTAATCATTTTGTGATAGATAATTTTGATGTCTCCACAATGCATTTGGGCGCTTCCCTGCCGCTGGTACTTGGCACACCCACACGAGTGAGGTATAATTTTTATTGAGACCTGGGGGAACACTGGGTTGCTCAGCCCGGTGATCCCACAACTTTCCCACACAGAAATGTGAGAAAAATTTGGTTTTTTCAGATAAATGTGAGGTTTGCAGGGGATTCTGGGTAGTAAACTTTGAGGGACATATGCAAGCCACACCTCCCTGGACTTCCTGGATGTTTACTTTTCAGAAATGTCTGGATTTGGTAGGTTTCCATACATGGCTGCTGAGCCCGCGACCAAAAAGGCTGGTGCTCTCCTATCTATCATAAAACGACCTGGTTTTGCAAGGTTTTAGGTCTTGGGTTTGGCAGCCATCTAGCGAAATCTACCAATTCACAACATTTCTGAAAACTAGATTCCAGTGGGAGTCCAGGCTGGCATGCCTTGCGCAGATCCCCCAGAATTTTCTTACCCAAAATCCACTGCAAACCTTAACTTTAGCGGATAAATTGTCATTTTCCACACATTTTTGTCTCGGATCACGGCGCTGGCCCAAATTTCCTATCACCCAACATTCCCCTTGGTCTCCTGAGTAAAATTATACCTCAATTATGTGGGTGGGCCAAGGGTCTGAGACTGGGAAGGGCAAAAAACATAGGGATTGAGGGGATAGTACAGATAGTAAGTGGTATATATGTTTTTTATATGCGATTTTAGGGTGACTCTGCATCCCACACAAGTAAGGTACCATTTTTATCAAGAGACCAATTGAAACACTAGATGGTAGGACATATGTGCCTGTGCAGTGATCCCAGGCAGAAAGTTAAGTAAAATGTGCTTTTTTTTTAGCTATATGTGAGGTTTGCACGGAATTCGGGTTCGGAAAACGTTAGGAGATAAACTCAAGTCACACCTTCTTGGACTCACCCGGGTGTTTAGCTATCAGAAATGCCTGGGTTTGGTAGGTTTCCGTAGATGGCCGCTGAGTCTGGAACCATGGACGCAGGTGACTCAGTCACAAACAAGGCTTTTTGTAATCTATAATTTCAAAGTCTCCACAGTAAGTGTTGGTCCCTTCCATGCCAAAGGCACTAGGCCTACCCACAGCAATGAGGTATCATTTTTATCAAGAGACATGCTGAAAGGCTGGGAGGTAAGAAAATTGTGTCGCTCCAGTGATCCCACAACTTTCCCACACAGAAATGTGAGGAAAATGTGTTTTTTTAAGCTAGGTTTACAGAATATTCTCGTTAGGAAAATGTTGGGGGATCCATGCAGGTCATACCTTCCTGGACTCCCCCTGGTGTCTAGCTTTCAGAAATGTCTGGGTATGGTAGGTTTTTCTAGACGGCAATCAAGCCCGGGACCAAAAATGCAGGTGCCCCCATTGCAAAACTTGGTGGGTACTTGGCCCACCCACACAAGTTAGGTACCATTGTTATGGGGAGACGTGCAGAAATGCTGGGTGGTAGGAAATTTGTGTTGTGGTGATCCCACAACTTTCCAACACAGAAATGTGAGTAAAATTTGATTTTTTGAGTTACATTTGAGGTATGAAGAAGATTCTGGTTAGGAACATTTTGGAGGATTCACACAAGGCATGCCTCCCCGGACTCCCCCTGGTGTCTAGCTTTCAGAAATGTCTGGGTTTGGTAGGTTTCCCTAGATGGCCGTCGAGCCCGGTACCAAAAACGCAGGTGCCCACCTTGCAAAACCAGGATGTTTTGTGATAGAAATTTGTGATATCTCCATAATACATAATGAGCCCTTCCCTTTCATGGGTACTTTGCCCAACCCACACAAGTGAGGTACCGTTTTTATCAGGAGACCTGCAGAAACGCAGGTGGTGAGAAATTTGGGTCAGCCAGATGATCCCATAACTTTCCCTCACAGAAATGTGAAGAAAATGTGAATTTTTTGGGGCCAAATTTCAGGTTTGCAGTGAATTCCGATTAGGAAAAAGGTTGGGAGATCCACGCAAGTCTCCCCTTCCTGAACTCCCCCGGGTATCTAGTTTTCATAAATGGCTGGGTTTTGTAGGTTTCCCTAGATTGCTGCCCAGCCAGAACCAAAAACGCAGGTGCCTACTTGCAAAACAAGGTTGTTTTGTAATAGATAATTTTGATGTCTCCACAATACATTTTGTGCCCATCCCTGCCATGGTTACTTGGCCCACCCACACAAGTGAGGGACCATTTATATCGGGAGACCTGCGGAAATGCTGGGTTGTAGGAAATTTGTTTCAGCCAAGTGATAATACAACTTTCCCACACAGAAATGTGAGGAAAATTTGATTTGTTTTTAGCGACATTTGAGGTTTACAGGGTATTCTGGGTAGGAAAAATGTGTGGGATCCATGCAAGCCTTACCTCCCTAGACTGTCTAGTTTTTAAAAATGTCTGGGTTTGGTAGGTTTTCCTGGATGGCTG
Source organism: Triturus cristatus (assembly GCF_964204655.1). Taxonomy (NCBI): domain Eukaryota; kingdom Metazoa; phylum Chordata; class Amphibia; order Caudata; family Salamandridae; genus Triturus; species Triturus cristatus. The sequence goes on from NC_140590.1 coordinate 1,367,904,312, forward strand.
ATGAGCTCAGGACCAAAAACGCAATTTCCTCTTGCATAACCAGTTTTGTCTGTGATAGTTAATTTTGATGTCTACACAATACGTTATCAGCCCTTCCCTGCCTTGAGTATTGGCCCACCCACCACACAAGTAAGGTACCATTTTTATCAAGAGACTGTGGGAATGCTGGGTGGTAGGAAATGTGTGCCAGCTCTGTGATCCCACAACTTTCCCATACAGAAATGTGAGAAAAATTAAATTTTTTCAGGCAAATGTGAGGTTTGCTTGAGATTATGGGTGGGAAACATTTGAGGGATCCATGCAAGCTATACCTCCTTAGACTCCCCTGAATGTCCTGTTTTCAGAAATGTCTGGGTTTGGTAGGTTTTCATAGATGGCCGTCGAGACCAGAACCAAAAATGCAGGTGCCCTCTAGCAAAACCAGGTAGTTTTGTGATAGATAATTTTGATGTGTCCACAATACATTTCTAGAGAAACCTACCAATCCAAGAAATTTTCGAAAACTATACACCTGTGGGAGTCCAGGTTGGTGTGGCTTGTGCTGATCCCTCTGCGTTTTCTTACCCAATATGCCCTGCAAACGCTAAATTTAGCCGATAAAATCACATTTTCCTCACATTTATGTCTGGGATCACGGCGCTGGCCCAAATTTCCTTCCACCCAGCCTTCCCCTCGGTCTCCTGAGTAAAATGATACCTCACTTGTGTGGGTGGGCCAAGGGCCTGAGACTGGGAAGGGCAAAATACATAGGGATTGATGGGATAGCATAGTGAGCTCTAAGTGCTATATATGTTTTTTTATATGCGTTTTTAGGATGACTCTGCATTAGACATCCACACACGTAAGATACCATTTTTATTGGGAGACCAAGGGAAACACTGGGTAGTAGGACATTTGTGCCTGTGCAGTGATCCCAGGCAGAAATTTAAGGAAAATGTGCTTTTTTTGCTAAATGTGAGGTTTGCAGCTAATTCTGGGTAGGAAAACCTTGGGAGATCCACGCAAGTCACACCATCCTGGACTCCCCCGGGTGTCTAGTTTTCAGAAATATCTGGGTTTGGTAGCTTTCTGTAGATGTCCACCGAGACCTGAACCGAAAACGCAGGTGCCCCTTGCATAACCAAGTTGTTTTGTGATAGATAATTTTGATGTCTCCACAATAATGTTTGGGGCCCTTTCCTGCCACAGGGACTTGGCTCACCCACACAAGTAAGGTACCGTTTTTATTAGGAGACCTGTGGGAATGCTGGGTGGTATGAAACTTTTGTTGCTCCGCTGATCCCACAACTTTCCCACACAGAATTGTGAGGAAAGGTGACTTTTTTAGCAAAATATGAGGTTTTCAGAAGATTCTGGTTAGGAAAAGTTTGGGGGATCCACGCGAGCCACACTTCCCTGGACTCCCCCTGGTGTCTAGTTTTCTGAAATGTCTAGATTTGGTAGATTTCCGTAAATGGCCTTGGACCCCGGGACCAAAACGCAGGTGCCCCCCTTGCAAAACCAGGTTGTTTTGTGGTAGATAATTTTGATGTATCCACAATAGGTTACAGGCCCTTCTCTGCTGCGGGTACTTGGCCCACCCACACAAGTGAGGTACCATTTTTATCAAGAGACCTGCGGAAATGCTGGGTGGTAGGAAAATTGTGTCAGCCCAGTGATCTCACAAGTTTCCCACACAAAAATCTGAGAATCTGTGATTTGTTTCAGCTGAATGTGAGTTAAGCAGGGGATTCTGGGTAGGCAAAATTTGAGGGATCTATGCAAGCCACACCTCCCTTGACTCCCCGGATGTCTAGTTTTCACAAATGTCTAGGTTTGGTAAGTTTTCCCAGATAGCCGCTGAGCTCGGGACCAAAACTTTGGGTGCCCCCTATCTATCACAAACCTATCTGGTGGGCACCTGGGTTTTAGGTATCGGGTTTGTTAGTCATCTAGGAAAACCTACTAATCTGAGACATTTAGGAAAACTAGTCCAGGGAGGTGTGGCTTGCGTGGATCCCCCAGCATTTTCTTACCCAGCATCCAATGCATACCTCAAAATAGCTGAAAAAATCTAATTTCCCTCACATTTCTGTCTGGGATCACCATGCCGCCATAAATGTCTTACCACCAAGTGTTTCCCTTGGTCTCCCGCGTACAATGATACCTCACTTGTGTGGGTAAGCCAAGGGCCTGAGACTGGGAAGGGCCAAAAACATAGGGATTGAGGTGATAGCACATCGAGCTCTAAGTGTTATATTTCTTTTTTATATGCATTCTTAGGATGCTTCTGCATTAGACACCCACACAAGTAATGTGCCATTCTTATTGAGAGACCAAGGGAAACACTGGGTGGTAGGACATTTGTGGCGGCGCAGTGATCCCAGGCAGGAATGTACGGAAAAAATGCTTTTTTTAGCTACATTTGAGGTTTGCAGGGAATTCTGAATGGGAAAATGTTGGGAGATACACACAAGTCACACCTTCCTGGTTGAGTTTTCAGAAATGTCTGGGTTTGGTAGGTTTCTCTAGATGGCCGCTGAGCCCGGAACCAAAAACGCAGGTGTCCCCTTGCAAAACCAGGTCTTTTTGTGATAGATAATTTTGATGTCTCCACAATATGTTTTGCGCCCTTTCCTTCCTCGGTTACTTGGCCCACCCACACAAGTGAGGTGCCATTTTTATCTGAAGATCTGTGGGAATGGTGGCTGGTAGATAATTTGTGTCGGCCAAGTGATCCCACAACTTTACCACATAGAAGTGGGAGGAAAATGTGATGTTTTTAGCTAAATATGAGGGTTGCAAAAGATGCTGGTAAGAAATAGTTTAGGGGATCCATGCAAGCCACACCTCTCTGGACTCCCCCTGGTGTCTAGTTTTCAGAAATGTCTAGGTTTGGTAGGTTTCCCTAGATGGCTGCAGAGCCCGGAAACAAAAACGCAGGTGCGCCCTTGCAAAACCAGGTAATTTTGTAATACATAATTTTGATGTCTTCACAACACGTTTTATTCACTTCCTTGTAACAGGTACTTGGACCACCCACTCAAGTGAGGTACCATTTTTATCTGGGGACCTACGGGAATGCTGGGTGGTAGGAAATTTGTGTCGACCCAGTGATCCCACAACTTTCCCAGGCAGAAATGTAAGGAAAATGTGTTATTTTTTAGCTAAATGTGAGGTTCGCAGGGAAATCTGGGTAGAAAAATGATGGGAGATCCATGCAAGTCACACCTTCCTGGACTCCACCAGGTGTCTAGTTTTCAGAAATTTAATCTACATTTGACATTGGGTTGTTCTTGAGATTCAAGTCTGCTTTGATTTGACAGTATGTAATTATGTCAGCTCGCTGCATTTTTTTATGACTTCCTTTACACCATCCCAAGCAAGATTCTTAAGGCATTTGATAATCCTTTTGATATCAGCTTCTTCTATTGCAGCAATGAAATCATCAAATGTCTCTGTCCAAGCTGTCCATTTGTTGCAAACATATTGCTTTTTGGTGGTATCAAAAGATGGTGGTGGTTTCTGCTAGGCGGCGGCATTGTAACCATTTTTGTGATTGGCTGACACTGAGGGTGGAGTTCTCTCCAATACAGTTTGTTGACTACTAGGGTCCACTTCATTCATGCAATCTCTAAGGCCCCGTGCTGCATTGGCCTCTAGTTCATCTTGGACAGTCTGTTGAACCTTGACCTCCCTCTTGGTTTCCATTGGAGACCTTTACTTTTATGGAGACGTTTGGAGTTGTTCTGAGCTGCCACCCTCAGTGTTGGTGTTGTGCAGCTTCGTGTATGGATGGCTCTGCAAGCACATCCCCAGGCACTTCCTCTGGGGCCACTCAACCCACCGCTGTGGTATGATGACTTTCTTTAATCAGTTCTGGTAAGCAGATGACTGTTTGTTGTATTTTCATTTCTTAGATTTTAAGCTTCTCTTGGTTTTGTCTGACACCTGGATGATCTCTGCCTCGCAGCACTTCTGATCACAATGTTATCTTGCAATTTGCTGTTGCTTTTGACTGCTCTTTCGGAACCTGATTGCATCCGCCTTTAGCGTTATAACTCCACATGATGTTTAGCTTTAGGTTATGTAAAAGCATGGTACCTCTATTTACGGCCTTCCCAACAGATTCTTGGCCAACGATGTGTAGGCTTCTCAATTTTTTGCAATCCTCAAATCCTTTGTACTGGCTAGAGTTGCACTTTGAATTCACAAACTCCATTGTCGATTATGCACTTTGACTCGGGCACATGTAGCCTACACAAGCAGTTAGGTGGACCACGGCAAACTCTCTGGGAGAGCACTGTGGATCTTCAGGTTAATGATCCCCCATTCCGTTGCCAGTTTTAGCGTACTCCACAGCATAGGCCCACCGCAATGACTACACCACACAAGGAGCTTGGTATTACACATCTTTATTCATCAACATGTAACTACGAATTCAGCATTCTAAACCTGCATTCACTTCAATACGCTCTAACACTTATGTCACAGTTCTACGGAGTCCATCAGGAACCAAAAGGGTTCCGTCATTGCTAACTCACACGACACTGCATGGTAGACACACCAGAAGCACTTACAAACATCAGAATCATTCTACCCTGATCATACTTACAGTCAAAATTGTTTAGGAACAGCAATGCAAATGAGGTTCCCAGCAACCTTCTCCATGATAACATGCACTAGAAAATCTATTATCACTAATGTCTGGAAAAAAAGGAATTTTCTAAAGCAGATAAGAAGGTGCTCCTTAATGTGCAACCAATCTCTGGTACCCAAGCTGTGGAAACAAAATGATACCCCAGATTTGAGACACACAAAAATGCACCTCAGAGTTCCTACATTTCACTGGATTGGAGACAGTGTTAAACCTCAGTTTCATGAGGGAAATTGTCCTAGTGTTAAGGTATCTCCCAAAGTATAACAAATCAGAAAAACAATTCTATTAGCACATGAGTTGAGACTGAATAGGTCCACTCAATAATTGAGTTCTAGATCAGTGAAAATTTAAAGGGTTTTATTGCAGAATTCAAAATTATAGTGGTACAGAGTCAATGCCATGAATGCTCTCAAATGCAGCGTCAAAGCAGAGCATGCAAAAATCAGAAATTATTCTATGTCCCAAACGGGCAGCAGAATCAGGAGAAAAAAGGACAGAATTCCTGGTAGCATTCAGCATTCATACCAAAATCAATGGATGTATTATTTCGCATATGAAATTACAGAGACCACATATTCACTGTGGTGTGAGCAAATCAATTCAGAAGCAAATAAGAGTAAAGAAGAGCACATGAAAATATCACATTGCTTTAATACCCAAGCACTAACTCACCACATGAATAATTATTCAGCATGCTTTATGCTAATATCGTCTGGAGATGCTAGAACATAACTTGATACATGAGCACTGATGTGTTATGTGAATGAATGGAGCACAGTGAACTAATGGAAAGACCTTGTGAATGTTTCAGTTAATGGTGGAACAGGAAAAAGTTCATCAAGGGCATAATAACAGCAGAATTAAACCATTACATCTGAACTTGACTATGTGCTGCAGAGTTTGTGAGGAGAGAAAGTGGACAGGAGGAGAAAGCTGGATGAGTAACAGAGATGACTGCCGCCTTGGACAAGTCAGCATTTGCACTAAAAAGTGGCCTAACTAACATACATTGTTCCAAAATCAATAGCATTACATTGGTGTATACTTGTAAAATCAAGTGTGGAAATGCATTCTGCACATTCATAAAAATCTTTTACGAGGTCAGAGCCGAGTTCAACAGTAACCAATTAGCATATTCTGGACACTAGTTATGCCTAAAATTTTAATTCTGACTGGACACTTTTCCATTGGCCAATTTCACAGCTAAATAGAGTAATTGTGTATCAAGCAATCCATATAGCCAGTTGAAACTGAAGATCATGCCATTTTAGCTTGTCCTTTCTCTATTTGTAATTGACAAAGAGAGGTTATGCTGTGTTTGTGAAAAATTGGCTTATAAGTGTAAACATAGCCATTCTTGCCTATAAACAGCATATCATGGTATGACAAGAGAAGGATTAGGGCATTGGACAGCATCATCCTAAGACGCTCTGTTAATGATCGTAATGGAATGGGGGTCTCGGCTGGGATAGGCCTCCCCATCAAGGAAGTTTATTACATTTCCTGACCTAGCACTCATACATCAATTAGTCCAACAAATTAGTTTCAGGTGAAAATGCTCTATAAAAGAAATGGGTGATCTATTTTTATATGTGACAAAGGATTAGTTGACGTGCTTTGTATGGGCTCACAACTTTTTCAGGTGTTTTCTCAAGGCATGTATAATATACTTACTAAAAGGGGCTTTCAGCCACCTCTGTTCATCCATTGGTCTGTTTTTGTGTCATTTATGTATTGTTTCCACCTACTACAGCATACTGCATGGGACAATGGGTCAGCCTTGCATACTTCAGCCGCTGGCTAGCTTCACTTTGAGTGACTGCATTTAGCCCTTACACAAGGTGCACATCTACACACAAGGATGTTACCTTCAGTGCCAGTTTTTTGTGTTTATTATGATTATTGTTATTATTATTATTATTGTTATTATTGTTTTATTACTTCAGATTTGCCTTTGTTTGCAAAGCCTTGTGTAAAAGCAGGAAGGTTTCTATCAGATGTTAGCATAGGGCACATTTTAGCTTTAGCAGTTCCTGTCTCCTGCCAATGCTACTGTATATTTCTTTTGAAGTGGCCATTGTTTCTCTGCTTGCTGCTTTTTCACGCCATACCAGCAGCTCACATAAACTGTAAATATAAGCTAATGAGGGTGCTCTATCTTTGCAGAGCTGCTCTTTCTTTCTTTCTTTCTTTCTTTCTTTCTTTCTTTCTTTCTTTCTTTCTTTCTTTCTTTCTTTCTTTCTTTCTTTCTTTCTCTTTCTTTTCCTTGTTTTTAATTTTTCTTTCTTTTTCATTCCTTCCTTCTTTCCTCTTTCTTTACCTCGTTCTTTCTTGTCTTCCTCTTTCTTTCTTTCTTTCTTTCTTTCTTTCTTTCTTTCTTTCTTTCTTTCTTGTGTTATGTGTATAACATAGTTACTTATAGAGGTTTTCAGCCAGACATCATCCATTAGTGTACTGTTGTGTCATTCAGGTTTTTCTTCCAACCACTCAGGCTTGATTCAAGAGGCAATGTGTCAGCCTATGCCTTTGGGTGACTTCACTATGAGTTATAGCTTGTTGCACTTTCACAAGGAGCACAGCCATACATAAATAGTTCCCTTCAGTGCCAGGGAGTACAATGGAAATGTGTGCTTTTTGGAACCAAAACAACATTTTACCTTTAGCCAGTGTATTTTGTTTTAAGATTGATGAGGGCCCAGCAAACATCATGAGAAAACAAAACAAGAATGAGCAAAAGGCTGGCAGGCAACGTCAGGCCTATTGGCTTTGCCAATGATTGTCCTTTTTTCAAATCCCTCTCCTCTATTCCTCACATTTATCCTTGAGCCAGGCAATCACCACACAAAAATGACCACTTTTGCAGCTATGCATTACACCCACCGCCCTATTACCTTTGAAAAAATCCCATGTTATTTTCCTCTTACTCTCCAAATTGCAGCGGTATTAAACACTGGCAGTTACCTCCCATTACCATTATTATAGACAAATATTCTTCATAGATTCTATTCCTAGGACCCATCATTGCCTTTCCCTGTTCATGTGTGCTTTACTATCATTTCTGCTCACTTTTGTATATTTAGTCCTTCTCTCCTAGCAGCCTATCCGGCTCTGGCCCATTGCCAAGTGAGGAGCTAGCCGCATCACCCTGCATTAAAGAATGCATCTGATCCCTCTTCAGCCTTCTCTTCAGTTTGTACCATCCTTGTCCGGATCTCTTCAGCCAATTTCAATTCCGTGAAGACTCTCCTCTAGGAGTCTATTGTGTGACCCCTGCCATGCATTCAGTGTATTGCTACACAACTTTTGCCTAATAGTGCGACCAGAAGTACACATCTGTGCTGTGTTCTCCTATGTTTTTGTCTGGGTATTACAGTCAATAAAGAGCATTCTATAGTTCCTGTAATACCTATGCCAATTACTGTATTATCAGTCCCTATTATTTTCTCAAAATACTCTGTCAGGGTGGAACTATCTTAAGTCAAATGGAAATATGCAGCTTAAGGAGTTCTACATTTGGGGCATTCGGATGTTCTGCCTGGGAAGATTCTATGCAGTGGTGTCATATTTGTTCAGTGCAGAAAACTGAAATGGATCTGCTTAAATCTGGCATTTCTTGACATATCCTGCACCAACTCACATATTCATTAGTTGTTTCTTTAGATCTGTCTTTCATGCCTCCCTTTCATTCATTAGTGTCGCTTTTCTGTTATTTTTAATGGCCTTATAAAGCCCAGAAACCAAACCTCTGTCCCTTCTTTAAGATATTATCACTTCTGAAAGGGCCGGCCCCATAGTTTCCGGATCTACTCTAGAGACACAATCTGATGGTTCTTTTAGTAGTATGAAAGCATATAGGGGAGTGAACTAATTATTATTGTTATTGAAATAACTAAACATAAAGACTTCTCCATATAAGGGTATAAAAACAGATTCCACAGCACACATGAAATTCAGCTGTTAATTTTAAAGAAAGAGTTTCCAGGAAACCTCATTTCAGGCTAACATAAGAAAACATGACAGAAACTTTTACAAATTGCATAGGAAATAAGGCACATTCAGTTAATGCATTTAACTACATTGAAAATGACACAACTAGTAAACACATTTATACCATGAATAATTGTCAGTTCACAACACAAGTTACTCATGTTAATATTTTTTAATAGTTACAGTCACTTGCTACATTAATTCTCCATGTTACATTTCGATGAACTGAACACATCACGTTTAAAGTTAATATATTTCAAAATTCCAACACTTCACGTTAATACGACAAAGGATTATATGCGGGTGCGCTCTACATGTGTGATTATAATGCACCCCTACAAGTAAAATGAAATTTCCGCTACATAAGTTCCCCCCTCTGATGATGCTAAGTCATCTCAAAACACCATTACATCCCTGTAGAGTAGACCGATCTAAACAGATGTCGTAGCTAGTCTCCTCTGTCTGAACTTCTCCGACCGCTTCAAATTCTCATAATGACTGTCCTGCAGTCTTTCCACCCTTCTGTCTCTTTCCTTTAAGGTGTTCTCAGCTTGCCTCTCCTTGTGCCATTTGTATGCCATTATCATATCTACAAAGATGATAACTCAGACTACAACAATTATGATTGGCTTTTAAGATATATCCAATAATTCCTTTTCCCAGATTGGCAAACCAACTTCCAACTGCTCCAAATCCGTTTCCAATCCCACCCAAACTCCCTCAGTTGCTATATCATGTATCTCATTATGGGTCTCAGTGATGTTACTTATATATCTCCTCAGATCTTTACTTTTGTCAGGGTTATAAGTAAAACACTGTTGGACCTTTGGCATCTGACATACTCCACCTCCCTTTGCTAATAACACATCTGATGCAAGCGGTTTTGCATTACCATCACCCTTATCGAAACAATCTCACCATCTATGAGAAGCAATGAATGAGCTGTGTTGACCAGCAACTTATCTACAATAGTAGACAACTTTCTTGTCTTAATGTAATTTAGTATCACTCCCAAACTAGGTATTCTTGCTCCAAATATGGCTCCCACAACTTCGCCACCACCCAGTCCATGCTTTTCCTTCTGGTTGAACTTCCCTTCCAACGACTCCAAATATTCCACATGATATATCTTTGGGAACATGACAGCCACATAACAAATACCATATCAATTGTTCAGAAACCGAACATATGCATTCTTCCCACATAAAAAATATACTCCTGGCACCTCTTGTACTGCTTCTTGCAAAAACTTCTTCGAAGAACCATCAAGTAAAAAGACATGGTCACATACACTCTGTCCCACAATTATAATCTCATAACAACTCTGAACTTGACGAATGCAAAGCTTGCCTCCTTGTTCCCAATCTAGAGCTATAGGACCATAGCTTTCTTTAGCCTTGTGAGCTAACTGCTCCTTGGTCCATTCGACCTTTCCTTCCCTATTATCAAGCTTAACAGCTTAACAGTGAAACCTCTATATCTATCCTCTACTTGATCTACACATTTGTTTTCTATGTCTCTCAATATGCAGGTTAAGTTATGTCTATGCGTGTAAGCATTATCTAGTGTTACTGTGGGTACAAAATACTTTCCCGTCCTCTCTTCTTGTTTGTAATAGTCATATTTGTTCAGGTCTCTGAAAGCACCACATCATAATTCGAGAAAAAGTATTCATAATGACCTCTCCCATAAAATATGCTAAGTAGCAAACTACAACTAATGCCGTACGTCAAGGGCAAGTGATGATACCTAATTCCTACCTCAACCAAAGCTGGCAATTGCATACACACATAACAATCACTCACATCCATTGTATTTACATATTCGTAAAGTAAATTAGCATGAGCATTCAGTGTATAATCACCTTTAGACAAATCTATGTGAAGAAAGTGACTAGCTTGTACTACTAAGCATTTATCAGATCCTAGTGTACCCTCTTTTGAGGCAGTAGTGGTAGGCGTGGATGTCCCATGTACTCCCACTCCCTCTTCCTTAACCATGTGTGAACTCAAAGTGGACTCAGTGATGACTACAGTTATAACTATAATTACCCCAACAATGAGTATACCTATAATACATTTGTGCCTGCAATTTGAATTTCCAGACTCCATTTTTAAAGTGGCTCTGATTTTAGCTGCTAGAGGATAAACACACAGGGTCTCTTTTTTCTGTCTCTTATTCACTTGCAACAAAGTCTTTGAGCAACTTCTACGAATCTTGGAAAATTCTTTTACAGCCCTTGAACAATAGTTACACATCTTGAAAGACTTCCCTAGCCCTCTTTTGTCTTTTAAATGGAAAAGTCTCTGTTTTTATTCTTCTTGCACTCGGGCCTAGGTTATCTTCTTTAAGCGACCTATTTGCAGTTCAAAAAGTTCAATTTACATCCCTTATGAGATCAGAGCCAGTCTCCTCAATGACTCAGTGTAACAGTTCAGCTTTCAATGCTGCAATGTCTTGAGGAGACGGTGGAGCTCCGAAGCTTGGGAATTCAATGCCTTCCAGAATCAAAGTCTGTAAACCAGTCATCCTTGACAGAAAAGGCAAAATCGCATTAGCCTCGATACCAGGAACTCGTTTCATAGTCTTTATTATCGAATAATTTCATCATGAAAGACAGTACAATATAAAAGAAACATACATGCAAGATAAAAGATAAAAACGATTCCAAGGTGAGCACAAAATGAGAAACAAGATAAGACACAACACTGGTACCTAAGGATTTCTATTTCTAATGATCCAAGCCCAACCTAGGAATTTAGCCACGGCTACTACAATACATTCACCAGTATCAGATCTTAAAATCCTTAATGCCTCAAGCCCCAATCTAGTGCCCAAGGTACGACATATAGGTTTGAGCCATTTCGCCCGAGGGGCAGCATAGGCCGGGCAGACAAAAAATATGTGGCCCACTGATTCGGCACAATCTATACACCAGCGACAGGAATCACCCGCCTCACCCTTCCAATTTTTGGTAAACAGTCTAGTTGGTAAAGAGCCAACCCTCAGTTGGTGGTAGAGTTTCCTGTCACTGGGCCTGCTAATGATGTCCCAATAGGCTTCTAAAAGTGGGACGTTTTTCTGCACAAGACACCTGCCTATCAGAGACTCTGGTAGCACTTGGGTTAATTGTTTCTGGTGCACCAAAGACCAATAGAGGCTTTTAAATAGTTTTTTGGGGGGAAAAGGGTTATTGGCGGGGTCAGACCATAAATGTCCCAAACCCATGGATTCCAATAACAAACTAACTTGCTTAAACCAAACAATGTTACCGGAGCCCAGAATAGAACGAACATCCAAAAATGCCTTTGCATAGGGGCCTAATTCCGGTGTAGTCCACAGTCTCCTCCAAAAAGCCAATGGTTTGAACCTGGCAATATCTTCAAATGAATGACAACCAAGGTCCAGAAGAAGCGGTTTCACTGGACTAGAACTGGGGAGACCCGTGAGGATCCTCAAAAATTTATATTGCGCCTTGACCAAAGGGGATAGGTCAGCGAAACCCCAGAGTTCTGCGCCATAAAGGATCGCAGAGTTGATCCTGGTGTTATAAATCTTGATTGCAGGACCTATCCTTTTTGTCTGGGACTGTTTCTGTTCATTAACCAGGCACCCAGAAAGCTGCGCAAATTTAAGGGATAGAACATCAATTTGTGGCCTCCAACTCAGTTTATTTTCAAGAACAACCCCCAGATAGGTCATAACGTTTGTACGTTCGAGTATATCATTATTCATAGTGACATGACCTTTCACGCTTTTTCCTTTGTTGAAAACCATGTACTTGGTTTTTGAGACGTTAACTTGCAGATCATAATCAGAGCAAAAGTTAGCAAATACATTCAAGGCCGCCTGCAACCCCATCTGCGTTTGAGACAGTAAAAGGGTGTCGTCGGCGAACATGAGTAGTGGGATTTTGGTACCACCGAGCGAGGGGGCGTCAGTAGAGATGGATGAAAAATACTGCACAACTCTATTTATGAATAACAAAAAGAGAGTTGGCGCAAGGACGCACCCCTGCCTAACACCCCTATTTACTTTAAATTTATCGGTGACCTGCCCTTGATTCCCCCAACGTACTTGTGCGAAGTTTTTATCATGCAACCTAATGACGATATTCAAAAGGTCAGCAGGCATCCCTAGCCCCGCTAAGGCCCCCCAAAGTTTAGGCCTGTTAACTAAGTCAAAGGCTGACCGTAGGTCAACAAAAGCGGCATAAAGAGTGCCGCCGAAAAGATGGACCGTTTTCCAAACGATCAGTTGGAACCTAAAGGCCTGATCGATGGTACTGGTACAGGATCTGCAGTGGCGAGATAATATCCTCCTGCTCAATCCAAGACTGGATTCTTGCCAGGATCATCCTGGCAGTAATCTTTTGGATCGAGTCAATTAAGCTAATCGGGCGGTAGTTCCCCAGGCACGAGCGATCACCCTTCTTGAAGATGGGCAATATCTTGGCACCTTTCCAGGATTTGGGAATATCCGCCCCATTGGCTAATGCAGTAGCCAGGAAAGCTATATAAGGCACCCAATTACTATGATCGGATTTAAAAAGATCCGCAGGGACACAATCTATACCCGGGGCCTTACCACTGGGAATCTTGCTTAAAGCCTTCTCAACCTCTTTGCAACTAAAAGAAAAATTTTGGAGGGTGGGCATATCCTGTAAGTCAGGGGAAATAGCCTCTTCTACCAAATTGCCAACGGAGAACTGGGACTCAAAGTGCGACACCCAGGATTCTGGAGAAACGTGATTTGAGGGAACCTGCGAACTCGGAGAATTACCCCACTTCACAATATGCCAGAAAAAAGACAGGCTTTTTTGTTTACTGGCGACCAGGAGGTCGTTCTAGTGTTCATTGTCCCATTCTTGTTTAGCCGAGACTTTAGCCTTACTATAGTCTTTCCTGGCTATTCTAATATTAGCCAGATTTTTGGATTTAATGGCAGTTTTCAATTTGACATAAAATTCTCGGCATTCTTTGTTGTACCAGTGATTGCGCTTAGATAAAATCGATTTCTTAACCTTACTAGGTTTTGAGAAAAGAGCCTTAAGCCCTAAGAATAGTTTTTCATGAATACGGGTAGCCTCGCCGATGACAGCTTCTTGACTCTGAAGAGAGTGGAAAGCTTCCAACGCACTAGAGACTCGCGAGCTGATTTCGGCGAGTACTACACTATCAATAACAATCTTTTCCCAGCGCACTCTCCGTTGATTATTGGTTAGGAGGGCGTCAGCGGTAGCTATCTCAGTTAGTTCGTTTCTACGGGCTGGGCAAAACACAAAACTCAGTACTAAAGGGTTGTGATCGCTCTCAGGGTGATCTAAAATCACCATATCATCTAGGGTGGACCAGAACTCCACTTTGATAAGGGCATAATCTATTCTACTAGAGCGACGACCATCAGCAAAGGTATCCTTGCCATTTTTGTCTGAGATGGTCCGTCCATTGGCTGCCCTAAAGCCACGCCCCATACACAAACTCATCCACTGAATAGCAGATTCAGTCCACTTCTTGATGGGGGGAAGATCGAGAGGGGGAATGTTCCAATTTGCGTCCACTTCCATAGTGAGTAATTCCCAAGCTGTATACAGGGGTTCAAAACAACAATTCAGATCACCCACAATTATCACATTTGTACCGGGGTTAACTGTATCCAAGAACCCATCTAATTGTAGAAAGGTGTTAGTACCACGCCCACCAGGTTGACCCCTGTTGTAAACATTTATAATCATAATATCAGGTTCGTCAATAAGATGCAACAGGATAATCAAAAGGTCAGGGCTGTCGATGTCCAGTTCAGTAAGACTGCACTTGAGGGTTTGCCTCACCCATATACAGAGGCCACCCGAAGGGCGACCCCTTAACCCACTGATGGCCCCTTTATGGAAATTAATATAACCAGAAAGATAAACCGGGTCCACAGCCCACGTTTCCTGAAAGACCAAAATGTCAAAGTTACTTGCCCAGACAGACCATTCCTCAATTTCAATGTTACTCCTTAGTCCTGCAATGTTCCACGAAACCATGGAGAGGAGAGGGGAATTTACTATAGCCGCTGATGATTCTGCATGGGGTAAAACCTGGACGGCAGTGGGATTTACAATATTGCCAGGTACCAAGCGCTCATGCTCATCTGGACAAAGAACTACAGATGAGGATTTTTGTCTGTCATTGTACAACATACAAGTATGCGGTACTGTCTCAGTGGGTAAGGGGTTAATAAGATTTATGCCCTGAGAATTTTCTAGACAATCCATAACTGATAAAGAGGGATCAAGAATACAAAAGGGCACAGTAGAGGGAGTACAAGCCATATTAGAACACTTATCACCCATACCCGTGGGTACCTCCCAGAGACCACTACGATGTACATTCCCCGTACCGACAGAACTACCAGAGCCATTAACAGATCCACTCACACAGCCCATATTGGCATTATTATTTGTCAGTCAATCTACCCCTTCCATACTGCTTAACGGGGCGAAATGGTTAGACAGTGGGAGATAAAAATCCAATCTGGATGGACAACGAAAGCCCCTATTAACCCTTTCCCATCCAGATGACAAGTGGTAACATGTGTCGCGAAGAACAGTGGGAAAGAAGTATGTCAAATCCAGGGTCAGTATTCCACTAGCACACATGGCGTTAGGATAGCAACATATATGTCTCACCACTCTAGGGTCCCGAAAATTAATGATTATACAATCACCCTCCACGTTCTTTGCTTTGGTACCTAACCAACTCACCCTACGTACAGACAAAATTTCCGCACAGAGTCTGGGGGGCAAAGGCCTGTTACCATTTAACCAGTGAATCACCTTGTTCTTTAACTCGGCATGGGACTCTAACTTATCCTGAGAAATCCTTGGAACACCTGCCAAGATGACAGTGTAGGGTAGGGACTCGGGGGGAAGATTAATACGTGGATGTTTTAAAAACAAACCATCACCCTGGGACTCAATCTGCCCTGCTGTGTTATTAATCCTAATATTGGGAAAGTTTGTGGCCAATTTATTCGACCTGTCAGCTCCAGCAGAAGTATAAACAACTTCCCCTGCACAGTCTGAAGTAGACGTGGTAACAGAATCTTTAAGTGCGGGGAGATTGGAAGATTTACTAACCGGGTGAATAGGACCATTAGAAACAGTTTTTGCTACAACAGCTGGACCGGGAGATGGTAAAATCCTGGAACCTGGCGGAGTCACTAAGGTTTTTTCCAAAAGGGTCGTATTGGCAAGCACAAAACTTTCCAATTTCCCAATAGTGAGAGTAAGTTGTTTAACTCTCTCATATAACGGTAAAAAGAAAGATTTTAGCAGTTGGTCAAGAGTCTCTGTAGAGCCAGTAGGCAAGGGATTGACACTAGACTGACTGGGGGGGGGACTGATTGTGCAATGGGCTGTCGGTAACTGGAGGGATGCTACGGGACATGGGAGAGTGAGGTTCAATACGTGGGGTGAAAGATTTGAGCGATTTAGATACTTTGGCACGTCTGCCCTTGATTGGCACTCCCACATGTTTTCTTTTCCCTTTGATGGGCTGAGGCATGCTTCCCTTATTCAGAGTAATGTTGGGTGGATGATCGGGGGGGGGGCATAGAAAGATTTGTACTAGATTTTGCAAATGGGGGACTGGGCTCTAAAATTGATATACTATCAAGGATTGTATCCGGGGTACTGTGATTTGTTGTATCCAACACCCCTATCTCGATACTAGGCAGTAAATCTGAGACGGGATGGGGCTGCCTGCACTCGGGAGAAACTGCTGACATAATTGTACCAAGAGACGATCGCTTCGCTGATAAATCCAGAGACAGTCTTTTTTCCGTTAAGATGATTTCGTGTTCAAGAACACGGACTGCTCTAGTAATGAATTTATCGAGGGTCCCTGATACACAGCCCCCTATGCTGTCCTGTGCAATCTTCCTCCCAGACCTTAACGAAGTCATCTTCTAAAGTGGCGAGCATACAAATAAAACGACAACTAGCAATGTCGAAGGCCCTAAACACACAGTATATTACAAATGCTAACGCACACTTTGGATTAGAGGGTTGGTAAAACAAGGCAAGTGAACTAATAGGATGTGGGGGCACAACGTGGACTCACAACTATACAAGTACAAATATCAAACAGAGAGTACCAGAGTTTGTGGGGTGGCCCGTCCCGGCCACTACTGGCCACGAACGGCCACAAACGGTCCCGCCCTTGTCCCGGGCTTCTCCCACGCTGCGACCCGCGCTGCGTGCAGAGAGACACCTGATGTTAATCCTGGGGAGGGGAGGAGTCACGTCGGAATAGGCTGCAGCTGAGGTCCGAAGGGCTGCTGGTCCTCGCAGTCCGTAGCGCTCGCAATCCCCCTGGAGCAGCAAGTGGCGGTAGGCTTCTACGAGTGGCACCCGTGGAGCGGGGGCCACGAGCTGTTTTCAATGTCCTGGGGAGGGGAGGAGTCACGTCGGAAGAGGCTGCAGCTGAGGTCCGAAGGGCTGCTGGTCCTCGCAGTCCGTAGCGCTCGCAATCCCCCTGGAGCAGCAAGTGGCGGTAGGCTTCTACGAGTGGCACCCCAGGAACTCTCAGCAAGATCTCGACAATCAATTTCAAAATTTCGGACCTTTCCCTCCTCTGCATTTGAAACTAGATAAGTCCACTCGAGAGAGGAATATCTCTGACACAACACTCGTAATTTCCTGGACTTTCTTACACTTCTTGTGGTGTGCTCAAACTCACTCAGATCAGACTCTGAAGATTCACCTATTGGTACACGTTCTCTTTCAGATGCAAGTCTTAGGTTCCTTCTTTTCTGTCTCACGGACCACGTCTCATTTGTAGCATCCTTCTTCCTTGACTGCACACAACCTAATTTCCAAACCAGTCTCTTCTGCTGAGTCAGACTCTATACCATTCGCAACATTACCGTCTCCCTCAGAGTCTATACCAGGGTCTTGTGTAACTTGATCCCCTCAGCTTGCTCTGGTGGGTATCCAGCCTCTTCAGGAACCTCCACAGCTTGGCTTATCCTCTCCGGTGACCTCTCGATCATGGCTGGAACCACTTCTGAGAGAGGAACTGTCTCATCAGAGGGACCTGTGACTCTTCGGGTAGGGGAAGCATAGGTCCACTTCAGTACTCCTCCACACTTTACAGCAGTGTTCCTCACCAGTATCATCTGACATGGTCCATGCCACAGAAAGTCAAGATCACTTTTCCTTATATGCTTTCGAACAAGTACCCAGTCACTTGGGCTCAGGTTATGGAAGAGGCCTATCGACTTTGGTGCAGTTGTCGCTCCAACCTGATGAGACACAGAACGAACCACACCAGCCAATCCTTTACAGCATTCAAGGATCAAATCATCTGTCATATTGATGAATACAGTGGCTGGCACAGTAGACAAGTGGATCACCCTTCCCATCAAAATTTCATGTGGCGATAACCCAGTTCTCCAGTAAGGAATGCTGCGCAAACTCATCAGAACCCAGGGCAACACATCAGGCCATTTCAAAGATGTTGAAGCACACACATTTGTTAGTCTTGCCTTTAGGGTCCCATTAATTTGCTCCACTATGCCTGATGCTTTCGGCCTATAGCTACAATGCAATCTCTGATCCCCACTCAAGGCGGTACACAATAGCTTTATGTTTTCACTATGGAAGTGTGTTCCTCCATCTGACTCCAATCTTTTGGAAATCCTAATCAAGGAATAAGTTCCCACAAAAATAACTGAGACTGTCACACCTTCTAGTTGGATAAGCTTCCACCTATTGAGAAAAGGTGGACACTACAACCAAGATGTATCTCAATCCATTACACACAGGCATCTCGACAAAATACAATCGGATTCTATTGAAGGGACCCCTGATCTGCCAATGTGACTCGAGGCAACAACTGTCTTCTTCCCAGCATCCATCTGTTGGCATGTGACACACCGATGACACACTGCTTCTGCAATCACACGAAACCTCGGATTAAACCAAGTCTGCCTGAACAATCTCACCATTGCATCCGTTCCTATATGAGCTGCTCCATGAATCTGCCTTGCCATTGGGATTAACAGACAATACAGTAACACTTCTCTGCCATTAGCTGAAACATATATGTAATTTTCCCCCTTCTCACAAACTGCTCTGATCCAACCCGCGTATTCCTTGTCTGTGGTTTCCATTTTGAAACACCTGACTTCATACCATGTGCCTGAAACAAGCATCATGCTGAGATCAGTCTTCTCTGCACTCTCATATTCTCTTTTGAAAATACATGCATGTGTAGCACAAAAGCAACCAACTTCATCCGCATGTCCATTTCCCCTTGTAACAAAGCAATCTCCCTTCCCATGGGCTGCGCACTTAACGACAGCCACTTCTTTTGGTAATTGCAATGCCTCCAAAAATTGTCTGAAATATTCCCCATTCCTAATGGGAGAGTCTGATGACATTAGAAACCCTCTCTGCGACCATAGCTGTCCAAAGTCATGCACCAAATCAAAACCTATCCATATATATGGTGACTCGCATCTGTTCAGAGACAAGATATGCACAGGTCAAGGCAATGATTTTGGCTACCTGTGCAGAGTTTACTCCCTGTAAACAAGCATCTTCCACCACTCCAGAGATGGTACAGACAGGGAACGCTGCTCTCTGATTATCTTCATTTTCTCTTGGACATGAACCTTCAACAAAGAGGACTTGATTGGGATCCGGCAATGGTTCATCTCCAATGTCAGGTCTTGGCGCAAAGATCAGTAACATCCAGACAGTTATGGCCTTCACAATCCCCATCAGCATTTGGAACAGTTAACAAGGTAGCAGGATTTAACACAGAACAATGCTTCAGAGTCATGTTCTCTGCAGCAAGCAACACCTGCTCATATCTTGTCAGCCTGTTATTAGTCATATGCTGTGTTTTGGTCCTTGTCATCAGGAGCTTAACTGAATGCGGTACATATACAGTAAGTGAATGACCCATCACAGTGCTTTCACATCGTTCAATATGGACACCTGTTGCAGCAACGGATTTGAGACATCCAGGTAACACTGAAGCTACAGGATCTAATGTAGCTGAGAATAGGACACTGGTCTATGGGCACCTCCATGTGTCTGGGTAAGTACAGAAAAAGCACAACCCTCCCACTCATTACAAAATAAGCAGAATGCTTTGTTGTGATCAGGCATCCCGAATGCTGGAGCATGACACATGTACTCTCTTAACTCCAGGAAAGCAAGAAAGCAGTTGCTCAAAGTACCAGATCACACACATCCTTGTAAGTCGGCAATTGCAAAGGATTTGCAATCAGAAAAAATTAGGAATCCATTGTCTGCAATAGCCAACCATTCCCAAAAACATCCTTACCTCCTTCTGGGTAGTAGGCGGATTCATTTTCATGATCGCCCCCACTCGCTCTGGTGACACCTTTCTCTTGCCTCTTTCGATTCGATGACCCAGTACTGCCCATCTGTCAGACAGTACTGAAGTTTTCTCGGAGATACCTTATGCCCATTGTTAGCCAGATGGTTCAGTAAGGCGATAGTATTGTCCTTACAAGCCTCATGTTTTGTAGATGCAATGAGGAGGTCATTTATGTACTGGACTAGCACTGAGTTTCAGGGCAGAATCAAACTCTTAAGGTTCTTTTTCAGTACCTGATTGAATACGGATGGGCTTTCAGTATATCCTTGAGGGATATGACACCACGTTAAGACATGATTCTCCAGCGGAAAGCAAATAAAAATTGGCTTTCCTTGTTCAATGGAATAGAGATCAATCACTGTGAACCATGCAGCCTCACAAGGAATCCTAATCTTCCATATGAAGCTCGGATTCAGTTAAAAATTGCATGCATGGCTCACAAAGCCATCCACTTCAAGACCCCGTTGTATCTAGCACAGAAACTGGAACTCTTATGTGGGTCTAGAGCTTCCAGAAGCACCAGTACCCTTTTGCTTTAACCTCAGAAATTCAAGAAAAAGAAGACCTATAACCGAGCCTTCTCTGGGATGGCTCCGAGAATCTGGAACTCTCTTCCCCCCGAAGTCAGGGTGAATCCTTCTTCTGTCTTCTTCAAGAAAGAGGTCAAAGGGCTCCTGATGAAGACATTTCTGCCTTAGCCTGGCACCTGCATCGGTTCCTAGGCCCATACCCATTGACTCTGGATCTTACACCTTGTTCACGATTAGGTCGGACAATTCTAGTCTGTGATTTGCCTGATGATGGGCTCTCCTTGCACTCATGAGAGTGCTGGATAATCTTAGACAGTTATTTTGTCTCTTTGGTTATTGTGCTTTGTATGTTCATACACTATGATATATAATCTGTTTTTACCCATTTGATGCATAATCGGTAAAGCGCTCTGATACCCTCGATGGTCATGTTCATACACTACGATGCATATTCTGTTTTTCTTTACCCGTTTCTTGCATAATCTGTAAAGCGCTCTGATATCCTCGGTGGTCATGTTCGCGCTATATAAAACTTTCAAAATAAATTAAATAGGATCCCAGAGGGGTTCCGCACCACGGGACAACATGGAATCATAATGTTATTCCCCTTTGTAACGTCCTGAACAATGCAATATTTTCAGCTCACTTTCTGCAGTCCCATGATCTGCGAATTGCATGGACTTCCTATGATCTCCTCTAGAATGTCCTGCGCCATCATGGACTCAATTACAGGTGTAATCCCTGCCACTGTTTCTGGGGTCAGGTTGTACTGAGGTGTTCTCAGAAATTCTGCATTAGGCTTGATCTGTATACGGACAGGCTCAACTCCTTGAATCAGTCTGATATCCTCTCCTGTGAAGTCCCATACCTCTGGAGAGATGGTGTCTCTCAAATCCAGCGGCATGTCTTCCACTGTCAGGAAGGGAAACATAGCTGTCTAATGGTTCTGTTTTGCCAACTTGAAATCAATGTCTTTATCATTAGTCTGCAGTTCAATTTCCTTTGGTGT
Source organism: Triturus cristatus (assembly GCF_964204655.1). Classification (NCBI taxonomy): domain Eukaryota; kingdom Metazoa; phylum Chordata; class Amphibia; order Caudata; family Salamandridae; genus Triturus; species Triturus cristatus. The sequence continues at coordinate 1,367,925,879 of NC_140590.1, forward strand.
GCAATAGATGGTTCAATTCAAGTTGCACAAGAGGTCACGCCCTAGCAAACAGACTAGACTCAAATAACACACCATGAACTGATGGTGATCCTTAAAGGTTCCGCACTTCTTCCGTCAAAGGGTTTATCATTATTCTGTTAGAAACTCCTACAACTTGGATCGATTTTCTCGAGAGGGGCAGGTTTGGGACTACTGCAGATCTTGCAGTAGAATGAGTAGCACCTGTATCGATCAAGAATGTAATGAGATGACAGTCTATGTCTGCTTCTTCGTATGCTACACTCTGGTCTACCTATTAGACTACACCAAGTGCACAGTCTTCCTCCACCCTCAAGCACCGTCATAAGGATGAGTCCTGATCAAATCCATCCAGCTTTTCTATTAGGGGCATCTGATGATAGGTTTGATTACCCCTCAAGATTCTCAGAGGTTGTGGCACTTGCACTAACGGGTCCTGATTCTCCCCGCATTAAGAGATCTCAGTCTAGTCACTGTCGGTCACTGATTTACCCCTCCTGCCACTTGTATGAGTTCTCCTTCCTGCACCTAATTTGCAGGATTTAGACGACACTTGTGCTTCCAATGCTTGATCTTGCGACAATAATAACAAGCAGTGGTCTTTTTTAGAGTTTTAGAGTCACAACATCTATCCCTGTCTTAGGATCTATAGGGACACCTCTTCCTCTTCCCTGTCCCATCTGTACTGCAACTGATGTAACTTGAACACCTCCTAGGGCATTTCCTTAATTGTGAACTACTGTTGCTCCTGTTGCCTGTACCTGCTCTCCCATCTGCGCATTTCGCTTTTGAAGCAGCATCATCCTCTCCTTTCTCCTCCTATGCTTGGAATACACCTAATTACTGCAATACCTGGCATACTGAAGAACTTCGTCCACTGGCTTATTTTGCCACCAGATCAAATGTTGTTGGATCATGAGGCTAACCTCCGGCCTCAAGCCTATCACAAATTCTAATACAAACTGTCCTATAGGGTCGAGTGTGTCTAACCCGCTGTACTGCTTAAAGGCTTGTAGCAGCCTTTCATAATAAGCAACCACTGATTCTTTAGGTTCTGATCCAACTGTGACAACTTCTCACGCACTCTTCTTGCCCAGCAGGTGACATCCTTCGCCACAAACAACAGGTCATCTCGCTCATAGGTCTCTATTCTTTCTAAAGGTAAATTTCCATTAATGATCTCGTCTTCCCTCACCCTTCAGCCTAACCACATTCAAACGTTTTGCCTCCACTGCAGCCTTAATAGTAACCTGACTTGATGTATTATTCTGACTCTTCTTGCTATTGTGATCTCTCAACCAGGATTCCAGGTTTGAAACATCCAAGACATGCTGAGGTCCAGTGGCTCCCTGACTTGAACTTTTTTCCGAAACCGCACCAATTGGTCCTCTCACTGGAGTATCCCACATCCGTAGATCTAAATTAGTGATTGCCATAAGTATAGACTGTATAGTACTTGAACCAATGCGTACTCCCAAAAGATCGATGTAGCTGCTAAAGGGGTACTAGATTCTCTAGGTACTGAAGATTGGCAATTCAGATTTGTGCTCCCTGTTCTACCTAATCCAGTTTCTTCAACCTGTATAGACTGTCGCTGACTAAGGTTTCCCCCCAGAGCTTGGGTCATACACAGGAACAACAGAACCAATAGTGACCGGTTACGTAAGAGCTTCTGTCAACTGTGAAGCAGCACTACCTCCTACGGTGGACCCCTCTGCCACTCTCCACCTCTTAAGCTGTGCATCCCACTGTGCATCCTGGCATTCCCTCAAGGCTTTCCTCATCTTCCCTTGGTATTTCTCCATCTGCTTAGCATGTGCTACATACATCTATGCATCTAGTGCCTCAAACTGTGTTGATTGAGGCAAAGGTCGCAGTGCAAACATTACTCCTCTTAACTGGTGCAATACAGTCAACCAAAATTAACCAAAATGTGGAAATACCAATTCACCCTCTTTGTCAATTATTGTATGCCACTTTTGAAGCCAAACTATAGTATGGAGCCCTACTTTTGTCACCATATAGTGTGCTGGAGTATCCTCGGGTGGTGCCTCTTTGCCCATTAGAATAACAACCCCATGGTCACATCTGAAAAATCCCACAACACCCTCGAACATTTGCATGATTTCAATTGGAATTTGATGCTCAATAGATTACAATGGAACAACTCTCTTCACCCACAGCTGTCTGATGACTATCAACCAATCCCAGTGCGGCGTTACACCAACCAACCTAACGCAGAGTGGCACGCTCTGACGTCACCTTCGCTCCTCGCAGCGGCACAGCTCCTTCATAACTTCTCCAAACGCATTTGTTCACACAATCGTCTTAAGCTCCATAATTGTCTGCCATCTAAAAGATTGATAGAATTCAATCATCCAAAGAACATTTACAAACGGTGACCCTTAACCTGCGCTGATCACCCGAATCAGTATAGCTCACCTCTGCACACAAGGTTTACCAACTGATTCACACGTCCCATTCACACAAAGTTCCCTGTCTTAGGTGGAACTGCCAATGAGGTCTCACAACAACTCCGCAATTCTTCGATCAGACAATCGAAATCTCGGCGTCTTCTACAAATCCCGGATCTCCCAGGATCTTAGGGCACTTTAGGACCTGAAACTCAAATCTCAATCCTTAGACCATGTCCAGCCTGACACTACATTCACTCGACTCCCACACCAACTCCACAAGATATCACACAATCAAATCAATCCTGCAATCTAGCACACAACATGTATCCTATTAATACTTACTCCTCAGCTTGCCAGTGATCTGGCCGCACCATCAAACTCCATCAGTTTCCAATGGATTCCGTCGGTCTCTGTTCTCAGTCATTGGGCTCTATTTTGGGGCTTCTGTTCCTAGGCTCTACTTTAACAGACTAATTTGGGATTCTCCCCTCACTTCACCCACTAACCATCATACTCTGCTACCAACTGAAAGGGCCAGGCTCATAAGTTCTGGATCTATTCCAGAGACACAATCAAATGGTTCTTTTTAGTAGCATGAAAGAGTAAAGGGGAGACAACTCATTATCATTGTCAATCAATTTAACAGAAAATCTCATGGACACATAGTAACCACAGACAACTAAGTAAGACTAGTTTGATTTATTACAAAGTCAGAAATAACTGAACATAAAGACAGCTCAATATAATGGTATTGAAATACATTGGATTTAGCATAAAGCCAAATCTGAGTATCCAATTTAGATAAAGTAGCATAAACAAGACACTTAGCTCAAGAACCAGAATGCAGAGGATCAGAAAGCATGAGCCCAAGTTCCCCTGCATCAAGGGCAGATGAAGAAAGATCATTAATCTATCCCTACACTAACACTAAAGTGACAGCTACAGACCCATTTACCGTCTTCCCCTACCGGCCAAAATACTAGAAAAGGTGATGAACTCGCAACTCAGCCTTTTTCTGGGCACCAACACTCTGTTGGACCACTCTCAATACGGGATCCGGGCCGGGCACAGCACCGAATCGGCCCTGTTGAAAGCCACAGAAGAGATTAGGGAAGCCGTCGACCAGGGAGGTTCAGCCATCTTGATCTTGCTTGACCTGTCGGCGGCTTTCGATACGGTACACCATGTTGTTCTAACAGATCGACTATCTAAGGTCAGGATTCAGGGCACTGCCCTTGCCCTCCTTAAGTCCTTCTTGTCCAACAGAACTCAAAACGTGGACATGGGTACTTTTTCTTCCAAGTCATTTGTTCTTCCCTGTGGAGTGCCTCAGGGGTCCTCGTTGAGCCCAATGCTTTTTAATGTCTACATTAAACCTCTTGCACCTCTCATACGATCTTATGGCCTTAGGTTAACCTCGTATGCCGATGACTCCCAGATCGTGATCACCCTTAATAAAGGGACCGAAGTTACCAAAGCCTCTACTTGTCAGGACTGTATGACCGCCATCACTAGCTGGATGGCTGCCAATTGCTTGAAACTTAACGCGGGAAAAACAGAGGTTATTCTGTTCGGGAACAATCCCTGCCTCTGGTCCCCAGCCTGGTGGCCCAGTGACTTGGTTCCCCCCCCCGCTTTGAAAGTGAAAAATTTGGGGGTGATTGTTGACAATAAGCTCTCCTTGGAGAAGCAGATTAATAAAGTGACATCCACTTGCTTTCTAACCATTAGGACGTTGAAGAAATTAAAGCCCTATCTGACTACCGACAGCTTCAGGTCTGTTGTGTCCGCCTTAGCTCTGTCCCATCTGGACTACTGCAACAGCCTTTTTCTTACAGTTCACAAAAACATCTAAGCAGACTCCAGTTGGCACAGAACGCGGCAGCCAGGCTACTAACTAATACTTCTAAATTTGTGTCCGTTAGCATAGAACTACGGGATTTGCATTGGCTACCCATGAAACATCGGGTTCTTTTTAAGTCCCTTTGTATAGCTCATAAATCACTTCACGGAGCCGGACCTCTTGACCTTAGAGATCGCTTCCAGTGGTACCTTCCGGGGAGAGCTCTTTGCTCTAGCGATGCCAAACCTGCTGTAATAACCAGGGCCAAAAAGGCAAACTGGGGCGGGAGGAGTTTTGTGCGCAAGGCCGCCTACGCCTGGAACAAACTTCCTCTATCTCTTAGGTCCACTACTGATCTCCTTTCCTTCAGAAGAGGTCTGAAGACCTGGCTGTTCTCAGTCTAGGCTTCACTTCGTCTCTGGTTGCAGTTTGTTCATTGCCTCTCCAGACACTCTACTACAGCGCCATGACACCTTCGGGAATTAGAGCGCTCTATAAGCTGATATAACATAACATAACATAACATCTCAACGTATGCATCCCCAGGGAAAGAATTAAAGGTGTCAGCATATGGAGTCTTCCTAACAAGTCTCTCCACCATCAAAGGGTCATGTAGCAAATAGCTACCAAGACACAGCTTGCTCTAAGATGCTCTCTCTCCAAAGGCACAAGAAGAAGTGGGCACTTTCCCTACTCCCAACAGCACTTTATTGCAGATATCCTTCCCAAGATCCATTTCGGGTCAAGCCATCTGCTCTGGGTACAGTCCTAAAAGAAGTTCCCATAGGACAGTGTTCTTCCCTCACAACAGTTTGAACTTGGTCCCCAGGCATTCTCCTGTGTAAAGCACAACAACCTTCCTTTATCGATTCAAGCCACATGATGAAACTTCTTCTCTCCGTGCCTGACTATAATACAAAGACATTATTCTAACTAACAAGAACGCTTCTTTCACCTGCAACACAAACGTAAGAAAGAACAAATTCCACACCACACATAAAATCCAGCTAATAATTCTAGAGCGAGAGTTTCCGGGGAACTGCATTTCAGGCCTACAAAGTTCAGCTAACATAAGAGAACATTGCAGAAACGTTTACAAATTGCATGGGAAATAAGGCACATTCAATTAATGCATTTATCTACATTTAAAATGACCCAACTAATAAACACATTTAGTACATGAATAAATGTCAGGTCCCAAAATGTGTTCTTCAAGTTAATATTTTCTGCTAGTTACATTCACTTGCTTCGTTAATTCTCCATGTTACTTTTTGATGACCTGAACACATCACGTTTCAAGTTAATACATTTCAAAATTCTAACACTCCACATTAATACGACACAGGATTATATGTGGGTTTGCTCTACACATGCGATTATAATGCACCCCTACACATAAAATGAAATTTCCTCTACATCACTTCCAAGGTTTCTGATAGTGTTGAGATGCTGGGAAGCTGAGATTCACCAGGAACAGGCCAGGTACCAGCTGTCTGAGACCTCTGCTAACAATCATGTTTAGAGTGTTTAGAATAACTGTGAGCTGCTCTAGTCCTCCATATTTTCTTGGTTGTCTTGGACAACCGAGCATACTAATGGAATTGCCCAGGGGCTAGCCGAAATGCTTCATGTGCTTTCCCAAATGTTAAAAAGGTATTTCCTGGGTATAAATCACCAACCATAGTAAAACTCTCTGCACACCATTGAGGCATGGACATTACTTGAGAAAAACAGGTACAGAGCTGGACCCACACAGCACCAAGTTCTGGAAAACGGATACTGTCCCAACACTTTTTTTTTAACTGTTTAGTCCCAGGCCTATGGCACTCCAGAGATCACCTCAGGATGTTTTTGGGGAAAACCACCTCTCCTCATCACGAGCTTCCGCAGATGCTCCCCCTCCTGTCGGCCCCTTATGCAACTGTTTTTGTCAGTTATCGTCATCATCGCAATTATAACATTTTGTAATTGTGCTGCAAAATAGTACTACTGTACGTCTGGTAGACCCAGTCTGACTCTGTCCCTGTTTATTTTCAAGATTTGCAGGTCCACTCTGCTTCTCTAACGGGCCATTGCTAATCGTATTAGTAAACTATTCAGTTCTTTAAATGTTGATTTTTGGAGTAGTACAGAAAGCGTTTTGCAAAATACATATAGACATTGGAGGGAAAAAAACATTTTTACAACAGCTGTCCTCCCGAACAAGGAACAAAAGCAAAGGCAGAAAGGGATATTTAAAATCCTCACTATCACGTTATGCACAAATTGTAAATCAACTATAGGTCTGAGTTGCCCACCTCACTGATCTTCTGCCAAAAGACCACACAATTACAAAACACTTAAAAAGCACAGAGAGGCAACATAAACATTTCAAAATGCACAAATGCACAATGGATAAATCGATCCGGACTCTTGAACTGGTGATTGATTTGATCCTTTAATGGAATCTTGGGCCATATGTGATGGAATAGTGCATACAGAGTGCAGCCAATGCGTTTCGCCCCAAATTGGGCTTCCTCAGGACAATCGTCAAATGCTCCAATCTTATGTTGGTCTCAGAAGTACCTGAATCAATACTTCTTTCAAAATGGTGCGTATTTTATTCCAAAATTGAGAAATATTCTTAACGGAGACCTTTCAGTTCGTCTGCCAACTCAAATAAGAAGTCCGTAGTAACTCAAATCTGCGATGTAGTAATTCTCCAATGTCAGTAGAGTAATCCCAGTTCAGAATTCTCGTGATCACTATGATAGGCGATCCACATAGGGTTATTGATTTCTTTCCCATTAGTAACGCCGTGCCTCTCGACCCGCCATCACTATCCAAACACAGCGGAAACGTATGCCTCTCTGTCCTTTTTTAAGTCCTCCCTAACAAGGACAGGGGGAGCTTATTCCAAAATTGCACTTTGTTACAAAGGCCTTGTGCCACTCTCCCCATACTGCATTTGTATTGTTTATCGGGGAAGTGCTTAATCTGTAAACCTAGCTACCTTACGCTGTCAGTTTCCTAATCAGTGTCTGTCAGCAGAAGTTTGTCTCTCATTAGTCCCACTAGCCTCCCCATTGGAAATAACACTGTTATATCCTTATTGATGAGGAGCCCAGAAATTAGTATAAACAGCTCACTCTGACGTTGTTTGTTAATCCCATAAATCCACTCATTCCCTGCCCTCGTATTATCACCTTGAGAGTCTCCCATTCATTGGCCCTTGTTGCAGATGTCCCCTAATTTTTCTCTCCAGTAATTTTCTGCTACCCGACACACATTGAAGCAAATATTTGCATCTCGCAAGGCGTCCGTATTAATTCTCCAAACAGGCACATATGGTCTTGTCTGGCTATCGTTATAATCTATCATCAGGGCAGAATTATCTGAGTAGCTATTAAAGTATTGAGCATGTATGTGAGATAAAGACCCAATCTAGTCGACCATACTTATTAAATGTGGGTGAGTGGCAGGAAAACTCTCTATCCCTAGGGTAGAGTTCTCTCCATATGTCCGCACTGTCTACCTGAGATATTATGTTTTTCAATGCCCCCACCATAGGTGGCTTATTATAACTCCTAGAGTGCTGCCTGTCCATGTCAACATCCAAGGTGTAATTAAAAAATCCTTCTCTCTTTTGGGTATGGCAGAGGATGGGAGTACCCCAGAGCAGCCCCATAGGTAAGGTGGAGATAGTTAAAAAGTATACTTCACACCCTTGATTAAAGGGGTGGGAAGTAAGGGAAAGGAATGTGTCGGTAAGGTGAGGGGGAGGATAAATATATCCCCATTCCTTCAACACTGTGAGGACATGGAGGATCCACGCGCTAGCCCCATCCTTGGCACGACGGGGGTAGATTAAAATACTGAATTTCTATCTTTCTACAAGCGATGGAGTAGGTTAAACACAAAATACTCAATGATGATTTGCTTTTAATCACAGCAATGTTCACAAACATTGGCTGGTATAAACTAATGAGACTAGGTGCAGCCAGCTTCACTACTCCTATGTGGCCAATCAAATCCTGATAGGGAGGACTAGAGCAGCTCACAGTTATTCTAAACACTCTAAACATGATTGTTAGCAGAGGTCTCAGACAGCTGGTACCTGGCCTGTTCCTGGTGAATCTCAGGGTTAGGCAAGCCATGGAACTGCTGGGTAGCTAGAATCTATCCCATCACATTTTTCTTAACCCCCCCGGTCCTTGGTCAAGATGGTGTTGAGGTGGGCCTACAATGTTCAAACCCTTAGACGAGGGAGGAGTAGAAACAATGAATTACACACAAACCTGTCAGACAATAACGCCCCTCCTTCCATGTATTTCTCAGGCATATCATTTTAAGCAAAATTAAAAGTTTCTTGAAAACAGCCATTTTTGATGATAGAATTTCAATTAGTTTACAAAGTCAGCCTCTATGGGCCTCATGTAGGTAGCGTACCAGTTACCACTTCTTAAATACCGAGCCGTACCGACTCGGTATTTAAGAAGTGGTAACTCGTATGTAGGTAATGAGTCGGTAATTTTTACCGATTCGTTACTAGTCGGTGATTACCGAATCGGTATTTACCGATTCGGTAATGAGGCATACCTTCCCATTGATGGGAAGGTATGCCTCATTACCGAATCGGTAAATACCGATTCGGTAATGGGGGGAACACATACAAGGGTGGCAGGGTGTCACATTGACACCCTGTTGCACCCCTGTTTCGGCCATGTGTGCACATGTGGCACACATACATGCCCTAAGGGCATGTATGTATGCCACATTGCACACTGCTACGCGCGTAAAAATGCATTTACACATACATTCATTATTTACCACCAACTATAAGTTGGTGGTAAATACCGACTCATAAACACACACACACACTCCCCCTACATCTCGATTTTGCTTTCGGAATGTACCGAATCGGTAAAATTACCGATTCGGAAAAGTTACCGATTCGGTAACATTACCGATTCGGTATTATTACCGAATCGGTAATTTTACCGATTCGGTAAATTCCGAAAGCAAAATATGTCCCCCTACATGCCAATGTCCAAAATACCGGTCGGTAACGGTATTATTACCGAAAATCGGCCGTTACCGACCGGTATTTGGCTTCCTACATGAGGCCCTAAATGTTTTCCTTTTATCTCCTCAAACATCAGGAAAGATAAAATGGAAACACAGCACAGACTATGCTAATCAGATTTCCAGATAAGCTACAGCAGATCCCCACAAAACCTGCATCACAAGCGCACACACCTGCACCATCTGAATACACATACACACACCAGCTGCCTACTTACAGACACTTTATTAGATGCCCACAAACACTGTCAGATTCCCACAAACCCCCTTGGTTGCTCATTCACCTTCCCAGACCCAAGAAATCAGCAGAGACATAATTTGGAAGGGACGGATTCAAGCAAAGATGCACAGCCGATCACAGCAGTAACTACTAAAGGGGAGGACACATTGTCTTCATAGGTATGCAGCTTTTGTGACTGTGCAGCTGAGAACTTTCCTTGCTTGGTGCCTGAATTCATCCACTTGACAGGAGTGGTCACATCAACAAGGTTGCACAGAAGGAGTCTTGGAAAAGCAAGTCTAAACAGCAGAGAATTTTGTTGCCCCATCATGTAGTGCAGCATGACAGCCACGGAGTCAAGCAGTTGGGTCAGTTGTGTATCAGGACAGCAACAACCTCAGGCAGTGTTGCCACTCACAAGTGGAGCTCCCTACAAGGCGTGGAATACATTGTTCCTCAGCAGCAGTTTTCCAGGTTGCTGGAATACCTACAGATGGAAAGTGGCATCTTTTAGGAACCAGAAGCATTTATTTATTTTCATAGGGCTGACAAAAGAACTAATTCTGCCATTAAATACTTTCAAGTTATGTCTTGTTCATTCTCTATCGGAAAGAAAGATGCCCATGTTTATCTTGCTCCTCCTCTTATTTTTCTCTAAACTGTCTTGATGAGACCTGAACTGGATCTACGCATTGCTGTACGTCCTACCTTTCAGACCTGCCAATCATGGCCAACATAACAACACGAGCAACGAGATGCCCATCTAAACCACCACTGAATGCCGGGGCACCCAACATTGATGCCCACACATGTCATCAGATGCCCACACACAACAGACATTCACATAAACAACATCAAAGACCCACATGCACACCATCGGGCACCTATATACACAAGCAGATACCCATGCACACTAGTAAATGCCCAAGGAAGTCATCTTAATACAATACATACATCAGAAATCTGCACACAATCACACACCAAGACTCATCATTACACACTCACGGTTGGACACCCACACATCTACCATGAAAACACCTTCAAACATTATTCAGATGCCCCTCCACACACTGTTAGAAGCCTAAATGCACACCAACAGATAGACCTAAGCACAGGAACTGACCGTTATATATTTATATAGATGAGAGCATTAGACAACACTTTGGAAATAACTGAACCAAAAGAAGGTCTGGAATTGGTGGCCCAGGTCAGCAGACAGTTGAGACAGAAGCCTGCAAGATGGCCCAGGGCACAGGTACAAGTGTCAGCTGCTCCAGTACTCCCTGGACTTCAACCAAGCCCTAAACAGGTGCGAAATTCCCAGGCGCCCTATTTTCAGCTGCAAACAGAACAAAAGGCTAAATGTTCTCTGCCCCAGCCCTCCTTCACCCTCGAAAAAAGATGAAAGATGCCTGAGACAGCTGACACATGGCTACCCACCATCTTCACAATAATAACCAAGCTGCAGGGCAGGTGTTTACAATTACAAATAGGGTACAACCCCAGCTGTTTGCTGTATCAGACAATCTTTATTCTCCAGAAAAGGTGGGACCCAGCGAACAACTGGCCTAACATACAATTGGCAAAAACAAGCAAGTAAAGTTCTCAGCTGCACAGTCGCAAAAGCTGCACACCTATGAAGACAATGTAATTCTCTTACAAAACTAAAGTTGAATGTAAGTTTAAGTTTATGGGGAGTGATATTGGCAGCAACGTGGAGCAGCGCAAATTAAGCTCCGCCTATACACATCACAGAAGAGCAATATATATACATGCACTTAGCACCATTTCCTCTGTGTGTCTTAACTTTATTAATGTGAAGTGGTGCATTCAAATGTGTCAATAAAGTGCATTCACTGTAGTAACTAGAGATTCATAATGTGTACATGTTAATGTTTAGCTTAAGCATGAACGAAATGTAGTTCACATAAATATTTACACTTAATGTCTCATGTATGTTGCATTAATATGAATATGCATTGCATATGTAAGCCTGAACTCATTTACCTATGTTTGCATTTAGATTGTTGCATTTCTGACATTGGATACTCACAACCAAGATAAGCCTATGCCCCAATCAGGCTACCTCCTCATTTGTCATTCTACATCGAGGTCGGAGGTGAAATTGTCTTCAACAAGTGGGAAGGTGGAAGATTTAATCAACTAGGAAGATAAAGAGGTAAGAAACGACAGTGCCCCTTCCTCCCTTCCATTAGTAGAAGTCACTGACAAGTGAAAGGCAGAGTAGCCACATTAAGGATAAGGTCCAGAAGATTAAGGAAAAAAAATTGTGAAAAATCGTAAGAAGCATATCAAAGAAAATATTAACGAGCCAATGGACGCGGGCTCAGCACCATTGTCTCCAACCTTTGTGCAAACTCCTCACCCGCTGGGTATTCAGCCTCCTTATTTCAGCCTTCAGAACAGGGTCTTCACTCTCAAGGTTGCCCAACAGAGGTGGAAACTCTAACACTACACGATCAACTAAATGAACAAGACAATATGTGTGATGAAACAGCAGTTGGTGCACAAAAGGGGACACTTAGAGATTATTTTAAGAAATGTGGATCTACATTCCTAGTTGTAAAGGGCTCCAACGATGACCTCACCTTCACACCTCTCATGAGCATGCCTGAAAGCAGATTCTGCGGCAATCAAAGTTCAGGCTATGATCCAGGAGCAGCCCCACAAGCAGGGCATCTGTCCACACCTGGACAGCCTTCTTAAAGTGGATGAATACTCTACTCCAGCAAATCTTAAGTCAAAACGAATTTCCAAGTCAGGTGACTAAATCAATCACCAGCTACCAACTCCACAATCTAACAAGGAACAAAGTTCTTCACCAATTACCATCTCGAGCGATGAGTCTTCCATTAACCTGAGGTTATTCCTGCAACAGGGAACTAATCCACACACTAACAACGCAGAATCAGTGTTAAACAAGAATGTTTTAAATCCTCAAGCAGCACAATGGACCAGGATCTTGTCAGGCAATATCAAATTACTATCTGCAAAAACACCTCCAACCTTGGGTTATTATGACCATCCTGAAATTAAGCAAGGAGAGCCCAACGATCGCTATTTAATTTATCCTTTTTTAAGACAGATTTTAACAGGATTGTCGACACACATGAAAGTCGCGACCCGGCTGTGATTGAGCCTAACGCCCCCTGGCCCTAACTTCTGCAAGCTTTACAATATACAATAACAGCATTAAATTATAATTTGGATAAACGTGATCTACAAGTCGATCTTTTAAACACACTTGTAAAACACATGGCAGGGTTAGATAACAAATTGGAAGGTCTTTATAAACTGATTAAAAAAGCACAATCCAACACTAACATGGCACAATCAGTGTGTTGCTGTTCTTGAATTATTGACAGGATGTCTTCCCTTCCCAAGTTTCTTGCAACAGTCCTGACAGAAATCAGGAAATTGCCAGTAGGACTGCAGCACCAACCTCACTACCCGCATCCACATCCAACTGACTTAACAGCCCAGATACCCCAATGAGCACAGGGTTGAGCGACATTGGAACTAAGGATCCAGTCACACCCCGCTGAAAGACGGTTCAGCAGTTGCCTTGCCCTCTGCTGAAACCACCAAGCATAGAACTTACCTACAAGTCAATCCAGATAACAAGGACCAAACCCTGTCAAAGACAGAACCACAGATCTCACAAAAGACATTATCAAAATTGGGCATCGGGGACGTTGGTCTAGGAAACGGAATAACAAACAAATCACCACAAAAACAACACCTGAGTAAAAGGAGGAAAACAAGACAGCGAAAAAGTGCAACAAGCGCAGTGCTGCGTTACAAAATCCAATCAGTGATTTCCTTCCCGTTCATAAAAGCAACACACGATCTAGCTCGATCAGTACTGTAAGCATTGATAGTAGCTCCTTCCTGTCACAACAGTTATCTCCAAACATTTTAGCTGAACGGACACTCAACGTGACACCAGTATTATGCCATCATACAGAACTTAGGCAAACAGCTGGGCATCAGAGGGAGGTTCCATTGAAGAAACCACAATCCCCGACCCCAGTTGAGCCAAAAAAACGACTCTGAGCCACTATTATCACAGAAACTCCCCTGTGATCAAACTTGAAGCTTCAACAACTCATATAAACACGGCAAACATGACTTAGCTGAAAACAAAGAAAGGTAGTCACAGAACAGCATAATGATGAATTTGTCAGGTGCTAAGGATAACATTTGAAAAAAAATTGGATGCTGAAAGCATGTGTTAAAAAGTCTCCAATAATGTGATAAGGGAGTTGTTAGCCCATACCTTCAGTAGCAGAAGAGGATTATAAGTATACGTGTGATTTTCCCTTTTATGATGTATCGCAATGGGTGGGAGAGGGTTTAGGGGGGCTAGCCATGAATATAAGTCATAAAATCCATGCAGCTCTAGGCAAGGTGTGATAGCTCAGAAACAGTGGTGGGTGGTCTCAAGGCGTAGTAATTAGGACTAACATCAAGTCGAGGGGAGATGTTGGGTTGGGTTCTCCAGGGTGGGGTGGGAATGTGGGGGAGGGAGAGAGTGCACAGGGTGGGGAGCATAAGGGAAAAAAGTTAAAAAAATACCTTTTTCACCTCAGCTAGAACAACTATGGCGGAAAAGGATACAGAGGTCCAGATAGTGTGCCGGGAGATGAAGGGCTAAGATGACAACTCAGATTTTAATTATGGCTGGTGATTTTAATATAGTATTGGAACTAAAACTGGATAAATTAAGAACAATAGAGCTGTGGCCACCCCTAAATCACGTAGTTATCCTCAGACGATGATGAAGCATCCTGGGCTCTGTGACGTCTGGAGAGAGAGGTCTGGCCTTTTGCTAGGCGCTTCTTACCACAGAAGAAGTATGGACATAGATCTAGAATCGATTACTTTTTAGTCAGCCCAAGTTTGAGAGTGGTAACACGGGATATTGAATATCTGACTGCCCACATGTCTGATCACTAGGGAATCACTATTGAACTGGAATTAAAAAGTAGATAGTTGGGGAGATGCTGGACGCTAGATTGGACTTTACTCTCCAATGCGGACGAAAGGAACTTTCTGCGTGGGGAGACAGAAGAATTTCTAGAACACAACAGGGGGTCAGGCTCCACTTGGGTAGTTTGGGAGATGCTTGAAGCCTTCCTAAGGGGGAGAATCACAAGCAGACTTTGTTTCAGAAATAGGTAACATAGAGAGGAGGTCAGCCGTTTGGAAGCTGAAATGAAGACTCTGGAGGCAGGCATAATTTGTAACAGGGATGATGAAATAAGGCGTAGGGACGATGAAAAGTTAGGGAGCCTGAAAGAGCAGATAGACACATCTGCAGACTAGTATTTTAAAATGCTGGGAGGCCAGCAAGTTGGCGCATTCCAAATATGGGGAAGGAGCTGGAAAATTACTGGCCTGGAAGGTAAAAGCAGATAAAAATCGAACCTTATAAAGGAAATAGAGGATGAACAAAATAAGGTCAAACTAATGACTGAATCAGAGATAGAGGGAGCTTTCTATGAGTACTTACAGAAGTTGTGCACTGAAGAGAGGGCAATTACTGAGGAGGAAGTAGTGAAGTGGTTGGGCCCTGCTACAATGAAACCACTAGATGCAACACAACAGAACCTTTTAGATCAGGAAGTCACTCAGGAGGAGGTCAAGAAAGTTTTGCAATCTAGTAAAAAGGGGAAGGCTGCAGGTTTTGACGGATTACCAACAGAATTATATAGACATTTGGGTGAGGTATTAATTCCATTTTTGACCCAGCTGTTTAATGAGATCTTAAACACTGCTTCACAATTGCTGGTATTCTGGGGCGAGGTGACTATCACACTAATACTAAAACCAGAAAAAATCACTGTGATTTGTACAGGCCAATATCACTGCTCAACGCAGTCTATGATCTTTGCAAAAGTCTTAGCAGACCGGTTGAGATCAGTGGCAGGAGCTATGTTACACAGTGATCATAAGAGTTTTGTGAAGGGTATGTACCATAGCTCCTGCCATTGAGCTCAACTGGTCTGCTAAGATTTGAGCTTACATGTAGGTTCATTGGTGCAATAGATCTGACCTCAGCGCACTCAGTCCCCTTAGTAGTTATGACTCTTGATGCTACCAGAGCATTCAATAGAGTGAATTGTGGGTATTTGGTGATCATTTTGGAAAAGTTCAACTTGAAGAACTTCCGTAAGGTTATTCAGTTAATATTTCAGGATCCAACAGCGAGAATGTTAGTAAACGGTCACCTGACTAAGTCGTTCAAAATATCCAGAGGCACTAGACAGGGTTGCCCTTTGTCTACTCTCCTTTTTAAACTCCATAATGAGTCTTTTGCACAAAAGCTCAGAGACGCCGAGTACATCTCAAGCTTTGGGTATGAGGGGTGGGAGAGAAAGGTAGTACTCTATGCAGATGACTTAATGGTATTTTCATCAGACCTCTCTGCTGCGCTGCCAGTCATTTTTCAGAATGCAGTTGACTTTGGGAAGGTGTCAGTGTATGAAGTGAATACAGAGAAGACAAAAAAAATGACTTGGAATTTAGAAAAAGGAAACTCTATGATTAAAAAAGGAATTAGATATTTGGGTTTGAAGATTGTACAGGCCACAGAAAAAATTCCAGATGTCAATCTAAATAATGGCATAAGGGAATGTACTCAGCCAATGAAGAGCTGGGTGCAACTTCCTCTGTCAATCTTTGGGAGGGTGAACCTGGTTAAAATGATCATATTGCCCAAAATCACCTTCCTGTTCAATACAATCCCTTTACATTTTGGAAAGTCATCTATTGATAAACTACAGCAGGCCATCAATTCATATCTATGGGCCTACAAGGGCCTAAGAATTTCTTGGAAAAAGCTGTGACGTAAAAGGGAGAAAGGGGGTTTGTCCCTCCCGGATCTTCAATACTACGCATGGGCTTTCCAACTACCCCATTCCATATTGCTCCGAAGTAGGGTCCATGTTCTCAGCAATGCTGAAGGGGGCCAATTTACAAACAAACGGTTTTCTGTTGAAGTTTGGAGATCCCAAATACTTCAAAAAGATCAGACTCACGGTATTACAAGCAATGGCTAGAACCCGGGAAAGTATTAGACGTTATAATGGTTTAGGCTACTATTGCAGCTTGGCTCCTATATGGTATTCTCCAGGAACACCTGACTGCCTAAAAGATAAACTGGTAATCCCTTTGAGGAAAGCTGGACTATGGTGCTGGGGAGACCTTGTCCAGGATGGAAATCTCATATCATGGGCAGAGTTGAATAGCAATATGGAGGGGAGAATTCCAAAATTCAAGTACATCCAATCAAGAAGTTAGCCGCAGAATCAGAAGTCCTTGACCGGTGCGGGCAACCATCTGGAAGAGCAATTGGTGATGAAAGCTTGGGGTAGGAAGGAAGTATCAACTTGGTACTGGGCGATTCAAGAAGCCATAGATTAAGCTTTCATGTTGGCACAAGAATTATGGGGTGAGTGCTTAACGGGAGAGCTGTGGCATCATATGTGTATTTCTGAGCACTTTATTTTTGATTGTCAAGCCTGCATGGTTAATGAAGAACCATTTCTTATCTCTCAATAGGGCATACTTAACTCTGCAAAAGCTGTCTAAAATGACAAGAGGAAGTCCCGCCAAATGTATGAAATGCGGGATGGAGAAAGCATCGGACATTCATATGTTCCAACAATGTCCGGCTATTCTCGAATTCTGGGAGGCAGTGGGTGAGACTATCTAAAGTATACTGACACTGCAAGTAAAGGTGAGCCTCTCTTTGATTATTTTCAGAATTACAGACAACATTACAAGCCTGCCCAGACACTTCTTATTTTACGCTTTACTTTTAGCGAGAAGGGAGATATGTCCTAAGTCGGTAGGATGAGTCTCTCCCCAACACTTAGAGTGGCTAGATTCTGAGATTTAAGGGGGAGTCCACCTACTGGGAAAAAGGTCTTTTGGAGCTACCTATTAAGATGTGCAGGAGAAGGGGTAGGGGTTAATCGCCAGGAGATAATTTAATACAACACTCTCCCCAATGATTATACCTCCTAATATCTCTCAAGGCTGCCATGGACCCATCTCCCCTCCCTGTTTTCTATATGCAGCTGCCGGTTTTCCAGATCAAATTTGAGAGAGATTATCCCACTTAGGACAGTGCCCTGTTGTTCGCATGCATACCCACAGGAGGGTTGTTTTCCCACCTGTTTTAGTGACTCCGGGGTACGGGCGACTGGAGTGGACTCTGCGGTCAGAGGTGAATGAGGGGGAAAATAAAAGATCACACAAGTATGGCAGACCTGGGGGGGACTTTCGATCTATGTTGCTGCCAAGATATATGCAAACATCGACCAGCTATTATTTGAAGAAGACTGGATCACCAGCATAAGAAGCTTCAAATCCATTGGACAAATGCTTCTGATTAATGTATATATTTCACCAAGTGCCAGGGAAAAAGAATCAAGTTTGACTATCTAATCCGGATTAAGTGTAACCTACTAAGTGATTACGGAAGCATAGCCTGTTTAATTTCTGTCGATTATACCACAAATCTTTTTCAAGACCTTCCAGATAAGCACGTTGAAATATCCCTGGGGAGACATCAATGCATCATGGAACAAACAAAGCCTATTTGTAACAAATACAGTAAAATTAGTGAATAGATGGTATTATAATCCATAATTCTGGGCTATACAACCTTGAATGACCGTTTTCCTATGGGCAATCTCTCAAAGTGGACAAGAACAAATGGTTGTACCCACTCTTTTTTAGATTGTACTATATGTAATAAGGAAAAGCTTCCTTTGATTTAAAATTACACCATTGCTGCCCTGTGCCTCCATGTAGCATGGCATACAATGACAAGCCTGACAACAGATGGAACTTTCAAAGAGAACCTTAAAAGGTTAAAACGGTCAGACTTCTCAACTCCAACAATAATGACAATATGTAGAGCCCAGTTTGGTGCAAGGAGCCTCAATGACATTCAATTTACCATATCATGGGAGATTCTCACCAGCCAACTGCTCAAAAACTATCCGTTCAGTCCATAAAAAATCAAGAGTCAAAACTTAATATCCACATCTGTGGAAATGAAGAAATAAAAACATCTACGTAATTCAGCACTAAGACAAGTATGGAGGTGACAGGGGGACCAAAAGTTATTTTACACGCAAGCCCAAAAAGCACTTAGGCAAGTAATATTCTTAGAGAAACAAAAATGCTAGGACCAGTTCTGGACAAAATTAGTCTATGCAAGCAAAACACATAATTCAAGGTCCTTTTGGTCTCTCATGAATGGGAGAATATATGGCCAAAGAGAACAAAGTAGCGCAAATATCCATGAAGATAAATGGGTATCTTTTTTAACAGCCCACTTTAAAGTTTCTGAAAAGGAAGAAAGCCAATTGGCTGAAGCCACAAAATCTGTCCCCCCGACCAATCCAAGCCAACTGCAGTTCCCCTAAGGCACAACGAGAACCTGGATACGTGAGCAACCAGAAAACATGGCTACTCGGACACCATCAGTAACAGATACCAAATCCCAGCCCCAGCAAGAGAAGCCTCCTCAACAGGCATCAAACGCATTAGAAGCCCTGACGATATGAACTGCACAAATTATAATTAAAGGCCGTTCAGATGAGGCTCCTGCCCAAATGGTCTTCCTTAGGCCCTGTACAAGCAGGATACTGACTTTTAGGCTGAACAGCTGGCACCTTTATTCGGCTACTGTTGGACTAGCCAGCTTATATCAGAGTCCTGACGTGGAGCCATCATACATCCAATCTACACAGGCGGCACGAGATCTGACCCTAAAAACTATAGGATGATTGCCCTCCTGAATGTTGAATCTAAATGGTAAGCCAGTTTGTTGCTTAAAGACCTGTCATCGTGAGCTACAACAAATCATCTTATATCCTTCAATCAAATGGGATTCATGGCAAAATCAGGAGCTATAACAAACTTGCTTGCGATATCAGTAATGATGGATAAAGTGGCGGCCTCAAGAATGCTAATTCATTGCTGCTTTGTTGACTTTAAGGCAGATTTTGACTGTGTGCCTAGGGGACAATTATGGTCTAAATTGCATAAATGTGGGATTCCACCTGCCCTCCTAAAGGCCATAATTCAGCTCCACACAAATACATGGATCCATATAATATTGAGAGATGGATCTCACATCTGAAGAAAAATACAAACATCAAGCGGAGTAAAACAAGGTTGTGTGTTGGCGCCCCTCCTTTTTAACCTTTTTATTTCAGATGTATCGCAGTCACTTGAAGACGTTGATTCCCATCCTTCAAAACTTGGCGGAACCAGGGCGAACAACTTGCTGTATGCAAACAACTTTGTTCTGCTTAGTCGTACAAGGGTTGGCTTGCAGAGGCTGCTCGATCGGTTGCTTTTTTACACAACTTCAAATGAGTTGGAATTAAATTGATCAGAGACAAGGGCAATCACCTGTGGGACAAGAAAATGTCAAGGCGTGGATGGCAGTCCAACAGTAAAAGCATTGAAAGGGCCGCCTCATACAAATACCTAGGGGTCCACATGGGGTGAATGGAATAAACTCAGTGTTCGCACCTGTTGACAAGCTATCTTTGCTTCATAGAACCCAGAGAATCCAACGCTTAACATCCAGTTCACTAAGTCCGTCTAGGATCGGCAAAAAGGTTTACTCAGTGGGAGAGCCAGTGAGCTAATGTTCATCAATCTGTACTGGATTGCTCTAAACTCATCAAGATGTCAATCTGCATATTTTATTACATGCACTGGATAGCGGCCCTGTCTGGTACATTGGCTGTTATTTCTAAGGCTTTGTGATTGTAGAGTTCTTGCCATCTTTTGTAAGGTTTTATCCTTTAACAAATAGAGCCGTGAAGCTAGTGGAGTTGCTAGTAGGTTTTTAACAATGACTAGAGTCATGCCCCTTTCTTTTAGTGTGATGGTAAAACGTAACAATTGGTCATGTGTTTAAACTGTGATTCAAACAAAGAGGCTTTCGCTTAGAATTAATCCTTTGATTTCCTTGAAATACAGTCTTTATTCAAGTAGCATGAAATTAGAGAAACTATGACATTTTTTATGGGCATCGATTTGGTTTTACGCAATTATTTATCGTAAACTATCTTAATCTCCTATCATTTTCTATTAAATGTGATTCCGTTAATGGATTAAGGGCCTTATTCAAGATTCCCATAGAATGCAAGTAAATTATGCAGTATGGATTTAGAAACTAATTAATTTTCCCTTTCTTTTTTTTTATTGTGTGTAAATATCTTAATCGCTAACTGTTGTGCATTCTAATATTTATACGCGCATTATTTAAAAAAAGAAATATTAATCAAAAAAAGGATTATTATTAATATTGAGTGTATAGTTACTTAAAAGCGTTGTACCAATTATTACAACAAATTCATGCTGACAATGATATTCAATAGGCAAAAGTATTCCTTTCAAGAAATAAAATAAATTAAAATGCAATTTCAGGTTATGCAATGGACCCACATTTAAACTCTAAGGCATGCATAAGTTCATTATATAGAAGTCTTTGACCCCTTTAGTAAAGTGACAGTGCAAAGAGTATTTTGGTTATCGCAAGAAGAACCCGCAGATCAAGGTTCAGTTTAGGAGTACTGTATTGCTGGAAACATGTAGATTTTTTGCTCAACTCTTTTCAGGTATTTCACAAGTCTTCAGTTTAACTTAATGTCAGAAGAATCAAAGCAAGTGGTAACTGCTAAAATGGACAGGCACAACAGCTGAGATATGATAGTCTGCCTGACCAACATGTGTGTTTCTGCAGCCATGTTATTGTCTGCGTGGGAGGGAGTGGATCTTGAATATTAAGTATAGGTTATTGTGCAACAATATTATAGCCAAAATATCAAGAAAAAAATATTGAATGGTAAGTATGTATTGTTTTTCTACACATAACTCCACATCTATGTACCTTGACAAAATTTACCATTGGTGGAACGAGCAGTGGCTGTGAGTGTGGCCAGAGTAGCCAGTGGGCAGTGGTGTTAAGCAGTGAGCATGCCACTGCAGCCTACTACTAGAGATTTAGAGCTTGGCACCTATGTTTTTTTTTTATACAAATTGTGTACTGGTGTAGTAAGAAATCAACAGGCCTCCTGGCTGCAACCATGTTGCACCTTTAAGACTTTAGCTCCTCTGGGAAAGTACTGTGTTACCCTCCAATCTCAAGCCATATGACAGCCAGCACACACACAGCAAATTGATGCAGCAGCATATGTTCTAGTGATCCCAGTCTTTCAAGAGGAAGGCATCTGCCAAATCTCACAAGCCAGAGCGGCTACATATTGAAACAAGCATTGGTAAATGCATTCGGTTTTATTTAGGGGCTCAATAATAAGCTGTTTTTGGTGTAAGTTGTAGCTTGCTGACTAGTTATACAATATAAGTAGAATTCCCTGTTTTCTGTTTTTACTGATTTTTACAGATAAATACAGACAAAAAACATTTATTTTCATGTCTGTGTTTATTTCTAAATGTGGATAAAACCAAAACTTGGGTTGTTTTTGGAGTAAGGCTAAATCCTGTCTGGCATGACTGCAAAGTCAATAGCTGTGTGGGTTGATAGGAAAGGGGGTTCAAAAGAAGAGGATTTTAGTAAAGAGGCTTTAACAGCAGTAGATACACACAAGGCTGATACCGAAATTTGCATTTTTTATATAAGTGCATTGATTTAACTTCAGCGGGTGTTCACATCGCTGAAACCTGGATGGCATTCAAGCATGAGTGCATATTTAGCGGTTAAATAATGTGCAAATATACTAATTTCAGATTCATTTTTTCACAAAGACCAAAATAAATATGGATAAATACTATTAAAACTAGCAAAAAATAAATATGGATAAATACAAACGGAAATGTCAAAAAAATAAATACCATGAAACCGGGAGCCCTAAATATAAGCTACTGAAAGTCTGTAAAAGTGTTATGATTTGTTTATGTACAAAAAGTACAATATACTGTGCTGTTACTAGTGGTAAAATGTGGGTACGTAATAGCCAAAGTTTGAAAAATGAAATGAATGATTGGAAAATATAAAATTATTGAATGTAATGGCACTATTATGTTTTTAGAAGAGTTCTGACAACTTTGGGCCTGGTGCCACTTCACCCACTGCACTATTCAAATCATGCCCCTAATGCCTGCAAGATAACTGCATTTGTGGTTGCCTGTTTAGTAGTAAATTTTAGAAATATTCTGCGTTTAGTGGGGTCCCAAGAGCTTTTGGCCGGTGCCACTTCACCTGCTGCACCATTCAAATTACGCCCATTTTCACTGCAAGGTAACTCTGATTGTGAATGTCTGTTTAGTTTAAAATTCTAGCAATCGTCTGGCTTTAGTGGGGTACCTAGAGCTTTTGTCCCTGATGCCACTACACATGCTGAACAATTCAAATCATGACCCTAGTGCCTGAAAGATAACTGCACTTGTGACTGCCTGTTTAGTTGTAAAATATAAAAATAATCAGTGTTTAGTGGATTGCCTGGAGCTTTTGGTCCCGATGTCACTGCACCTGCAGCACTATTGAAATCATAACCCTAGCGCTTGCAGGATAACTGCACATATGACTGCCTGCTTAGTTGTAAAATAAAGCAATATTAGGTGTTTAGAGGAGTTCTGATAACTTTTGGGCCCAGTACAACTGCAACTGCTGCACCATTCAAATAATGACCCTGTTGCCTGCAATATAACTGCACTTGTGACTGCCTACTTAGTAGTAAAATATAGCAATATATGGTGTTTAGTGGAGTTATGACAACGTTTGGCCCCGGTGCCACTGCACCTGCTGCACCATTTCAATCATCAAGCACCTTTTAACTGCAAGGTAACTGCAATTGTGACTGCCTGTATAGTAGTAAAATATAGCAATATTAAGTGTTGAGAGGAGTTCCGACAACTTTTAGGCCCGGTGCAACGGCACCTGCTGCACCATTCAAATCACAACCCTTTTCTCTGCAAGGTAACTGCACTTGTGACTGCCTGTTAAGTACTAAAATATAGCATAGCTCTAGTATATTAACTTTATTTCTAACATGCAATGCTTATTACAACATTTATAATTTGATCTTAATGACCAAATACATTAAGTTGAAAAAGTCATTCTCATAATGCCTACAAAATGCAAAGAAAGGTACTGAGGCATGAATAGGAAATGTCACAAGCCTTCTAAGGATAAAGCATCTGCAAAGTGATAAAAAGACAGCATTCCAGCACACTGTTAGAAGCTGTCTGTCTTTTCTGTGGGAAGAGATCTTATCTTGACAGTGAATGGGACTTGAACTTTGTGAACAACTTTAGTAGAAGTATTGTAAATGTGTGCAGAAAGGGGATATTAACAAAACAAAAAAAAAGTTCCACACAAAAGTGAATAAACACAGTAATTTGTTATTGGGTTCTGATATCAGCCCCCTTTTAAGACATTAAATACAAGGGAAACCGTAAAACGCGAAACAAAAAAAGTGTGGGTTAAACAACACCTCTTTCAATCTGCAGTCCCTGCAGACTAGGTCTAGCACTCATAAGTGCAACAGGTGCAGTGGTAACATGACCTAAGGGCTAAACAGGCCCACTTCACCTCAGTTAATAGCTATTTATTTGCTACTAAACCAGGGATTGTGGACTACATTTCCCTGCTTGCATCAATGCAGCCTTGCTACAATACTGACCACTAAGACTTAGGGCTTCATTACGATGTTGGTCGGAAAGCATTCCAACCGAATCCTTGTCGGAATCATTTCCAACCAACTCAGGTTTGGTAGGTCTGACCGACCAATTATGATAGTTCTAAACACCGTTGGGTCAGACTCCCATTGACTTCAATGGGAGCCTGTGTTCCGACTCAAAACACAGGCTCTCATTAGAGAAAGGGATGGTTGCGGAAAACCTTGCCCCCTGTTTTGGCACCCCATGGTGCCTGCCACACTATGCATGGTTGTAAGGAGGGGTCCCATGGGTATCCCCAAGGACTGCAACCGGAGGACTACGGGTGAAGAGAGGCCTGCTACTGGCCCCCAAAGTCAGTTTCCGACAGCCGTTCCGTGTCGGACAGACCGATTCGGAAAGGCATTGTAATAAGTCGGACGGAAACGCAGTCTGTAGACCTGTACAATTTGACTCCGGCTGACTCGGAGTCCTCGAATGCTGGTCAGAACCGAGTCGGACAGACCAAACGGTTACCTTCCATCATAATCGGTCAGTCGGAAATGTTTCCGAGTCAGTCGGAACCATGGGTTACGACTTGGGCTAGGAAAATCCGAATGCCGTTCAGAGCCTTTAAAACCGACATAGCAATGAGGCCCTTACTGTCTGTGACAAAATAAAGTATGCGTTGGGCCTTACGTCGGGGTTGGCACATTTTGTAACCAGGCATCAGACTTTTTACTGTCACAAGCTCAGCACATTTCATGTAGATTATGTCATGGTCACAGTTTATGTGATATGTAAGAAACCTGAGCAATATAATATATTATTGCCCAAAGTGTTTTATATTATGCATCGATTGTTATGCTGCAATCTAAATGAAAGGACTGTCACATGACTGTGGCCCGAAGTAGCAGTGACACCTCAGATCTTATTTAGCATCACAGGAGTTAGCCAGAGGGTTAGATCGCACGGCCCTGGTCTGAAGTCAGAGATCAAAGGTTTAGAAAGTGGGCCAAATGCCCAACCCTAACTTGGAGTTGAGTTCTTTAATATACCAACCAATCAGTGATATATACAGATAGGTGTTTGACAGCGAAATCAAACACCCTAACGTCTAAGGCAACAATAAAAGGAACAGTAGACACAAAGCCGTATCTGTTTAAGACTTCAGTGCCCTATATGAATGCTACGAGGCAATATAATAAAGGCTGTGTCACTGAGACTTTTGCCTGCTGCCTGCACCACAAAGTGTAACACTTTAGTTCGCAGTTTGAAAAGAAATAAAACAAACTGAGCATTTCAATGCAGCGACTATGCCCACATTTCGTCTGTCCCTGAGATTTTGCCATAAAAGTCCCGAAGACTTTGTTCAGTGGGAAAACGATCTGCCAGTCTCCGCCGCGGCAGAAGGGGAGTGGTTTTCCGTTCACACTTAGTTCTCAAGTTAAATACCTGCACAAGCCGTGGAGTGTCTTTCCAACCCAGCACAGGCTCCCTGCAGCACGCCGCTGACTGGCAGCTGAACCACAATTTGCTTTAGGAAGTCCTCATTTTTTCCCACAACCTTTGAACGGTAACTTCAAATGATCTGTTGCGATGCCCCGTCATCCCTCGTCTTCGCTTCTAGATTTGAAACGAGACGTCTTTCATTTATTTTGAGGTGAATAGCATTTCTTTTTTACTTTTTATCCCCTAAGGAACACGCGCAGGAGCGACATTGCTGACAGCGGTACCAAGAGCGCTCCGCGGTGCCGGTTCGGTCTACAGCTCCAGGAACCTCTGGGCCTTGCCAAGGTGAGTGGGGAATAAGGGTGCAGGGAGTGAATGGAATGGGGTCCCCCATCTATTGGAATAAAAATCAGCTTGGCTGGCATAGGGCTCTTTGGAGGGACTGCAGCTCAAGTGGCCACGTGCTCTAGCATTACTGTCACATGACAGATATTACTCTCAGCCGCACAAACCCTGCCAAGATTGCAATGCATGGCCCAGATTGGGGAGAGAGTCCAAAAGACAGCGTCCCCTGGTGAGTCATGACGCCTGCAGTATGTGATGGAGGTGAAGGAGGAATAAAACAAGAGAAGCAAGTCTAAAGAGTTACCACACCCTGCCTGACACTCTGGGATTATTTCTGTTTGTTTCAAATACATTTTAATTGTGAACTGCTGGATTGAATTTTGTTACTTTCATTGGCTTGTGGGAGGTGAGGGAGGAGAATCATGCTGGGGTGTTATAGTCTGGTTTGGGGAGCTAGTATGTGCGAATGGGTTGTGTTGCATGGGGTTGACAGTACTGGGTGGGTTGAAATAGCATTGTGCTAGATTGCATTGGGTTGGATTGCTTTGGGGCACGTTTTCATTTGGATTGCAATGGGGTGGTTTGGACTATTTTGTAATGGGTTCGATTTTTTTCATTGGGTTTGATTGTGATGATATAGGTATGGGTTAGAATGTCTTGAGTGGGCTGCATTCTCTTGGATTGGGTTGAGTTGTCTTGATGTAGGTTAGATTATCTAGGGTAGTTTGTGGTAGTGTAGGTTTGGCTGCCTTCAGTGAGGGGGTGATTTATATTTGAAGTGGGTTGGAGTTTTTACGGTGGCTTCGATTTTATTGAGCTGCATGGTGGATTGTGCCAATTTTTTTCATTCAAAAACATAATTAAATTATTTTTACAAAACTTAATAGGAAATGTAGAGGTAGCTAAATCTTTTGAGTCTACACAAATGTGCCTGCCTTAGTTACTAGACCAAAACGGTGTTTTGTTGTACATGAGAGATATTGAAATCCTGTGGGTAGCAAAAATTTTATTAACCTAAAAAATATGCTGAACAATTTATTGATACATTATTTTATGGGAATACACAGCTACATGACCCTTACTAAAAGTTGTGAACAGCTGAAAAGGGGACCTTATCAGTGAAACGAAAAATATTACCACATACAGATTGGCAAGCTGATTGGTGATTATCGTAGTGCAGATGTTATTGGAAGAGCATGTGCCAAAAAAGTGATGATATTTTCCAATGGCGTGGCCATTCGTCAGGTGAAATGCGTACACTACATTTCAGGTTCTTTGATTCCGTTCCAATTTAACGCAGCATTCATAGCTGCATGCTCAGGGCCCACCTTTGTGCCATCTCCCCCCAGAGCATCCTTCCTCACCATTCCTTGCCTAACTCTATACTCCCGTGGAAATCACCGTGCACGCTTTTAGAGCAGGAGCTCTCAATTCATGTTCATTGAGCACTGTTCAGTTGTGAGGGCATGGCTCACATTTTCCAGGAGAACTAACCACACAGGGGCACTCACTGGTGTTTTTCCTGCAAACCTTTGAGTCCCAGTGCTCCTAGCGCCCCATCAGGGATTTGCTGCTCTTCTCACTGTTGCATCACATAACCCTGCTGTGCCGGATCTCTCAGATTATGTTGTACTTGCATAGTGGGATTGCTCATTACAGTATTATCTGACATTGGTGTGGTTTCTGCTTCTGTTAGTGGGTCTTCGGATGATGGGCTCTAGGGAGAGTTCCATTACTTTAGTGTCTGATTCTTGGGACGGAAGCTGCAGGCAGCAGAATCCAGCGCTAGTGTGGTGACATGTTGAAGGAGTCTCTGCTCCTTACCTATCAGTGCTCAGCTCTCTGGAGTTGGCCGGTGGTAGATCTCAGTTGATTGGTGCCTAGTTGGCAGGTGACAGATCTTTCCGTCCTTATCTGGCTGGGGTGGTGGGAACTCCCCAATCCTCATCATGTACTTAGTTCTTGATTGGCTCTAGTCCTAAGGTGTTCGGTACTTGACTCTTGGGAGCTGACACATTTCTAGCCAGTACATTTTTCATATCGCAGGTGGGTAGTGTTGGATTGACAGTAGGTGGGGACATATATGGTCAGTACAGTGCCCAAGAGCTAATCTAACGAGAGACAGGGAAGTCACGATTCCTAATGTCCTTCAGAGACATTTTAAGGCATGGATAAAGAGTGCAACTACCCAGGGCCCCGCCTTCCTAGGGGCTCCAATGAAAGTGATTTTTACTCTATTGTGCTTCTGTCTGTTTCTCTATCTCAGTCTTTCAATATGATTTCGATATTGTTTGGTATTATGGGGCTTGTATTAGCAAATCATGGCTAATAAAAATAAAAATTGCTCTAAACAGGGGCCCCCAAAAACATTAAAATGACACTGATAGCCTTAACTCCAGAAACTTATATAACGTCACCACACGCTTTCTTTGAGTGACCGGTATGGTTCTGTGTCATTAGGTGCACTGTGCTGCAGACCAAATGTTTTCAGTTGTTCAGTCAATTTTAATATAGTGATTTTTTTCCAGCTAGTTCAAAGGAAGAGAACCAATACTACAATTCCCAGAATGCATCCAATCGTCAACTAGAATATATGGACCCTGTTAACGTAGAATCATCTGGTATCCTAATGCTGTCCCCGTATAGTATGCCGATCCCATATCATGTATGAACTTTGGCGTAGTTATTTGTCAAACAGTTTCCTTTCATCTGAAAACTGCCAGTCAAGACGCTTATGGCTGTTTATTTTGTCACAACCAAAAGCCATTTAGTCGAGGAATTTGTTTCGTCAGTCAAAACCACAGCAAACTCTATCCTTGTAAGTCTGGTAGCTGGTACAGATCTTTTAAATGGGGTATTGTGGACTGACAAACCCATGGCTACGCAGGATATGCGAAAGGTTGGAGGTGAGATGCCCTTTATGGCAGGAAGACGGTGGCTGCTGGGCTGGGAGAGAAATACGGCGGCTGCTATTTCAGGCAGCGTTCAGCAGGCTGCAGGATGTCAATGAAATAAGAGCAAGACGTGTGCTTGATGTACTGCAACTATTAAAACAGTAAAAAATGAAAAGCAATGCTGAAAAATATCATAGGAAGTTAATGACTCTAAAAATCATAACTGCATTCGAGTGAGACTGCTTTTGAAATTTTTTTTGACATTTTCGACGTATGCCACGATAACTTATTTCTTAAACTACTTGCTTTTCTGAGAGGCTATATTCTAGGTTAGCGTCTTAATTTATGCGCCTTTCACATAATGGTCAAGAAACATATTCTCCGCACTCACATTTCTGGTGATTAAAAAAAAAAAAGTGTTATGAAGGAGAAAAAAAAAAGAAAATACAGCACCCACTGCAGCGCGCTGCAGGAAAGGAACATTCCTCTTAACCACCGAAGACATAATATTTTTTCAGCTTCTGCAGCTTCTGGCTACGATTGTTACAGTCAGACTTTATGGGCTCTGTTGAAAACAAATGTGAAGGCAGTGCCACAGCCCAGCCTGTGTCCAGGCCTTTTAGTCGCTGTCTTGGGTTAATAGGAGTGTGGTAATTGATCCCCCAGGTTTTTAGCAGTGGTTTTAAGGAATTCAAGGAGACTCTTTGTTTCTCTTTTTTTCGGAAGAAAGTGTCCAACAGAGCTGTCTTTGTTAGCACTGAAACCCAGCTGGTCCTGCCATTGGGGGAGAGTCGTACATTTGACTCGCAGTAGGTGAGGTGGCCTTTGAGCAGACAGCATGTAGGCATTCGAGTCATTAAACGGAGTGTCCATCACTGCCTCTAGCAGCTTGACTGCCTTATTCCAGGCAAGGAGCCATGGAGCTGTTCAAGTAGAGTCCGCTACAAATACATCTGTTCTAATACGATTTTTTTTGTTTTAGAAGTCCGCAATAAAGTCAATTCCTACAAATGTGGGTACAAGTGCATTCAGTTAATGGAGCAGAGAGGGCATGCTTTACACAGCACAACACTGCTGTTAAGGACCTTTGCCCCGTCCCCTTTAGTGGCTGAGTATTGGTGATTCTTGAATTGTAAGATTTTAATTAATCATGCAATAAATAATTATTATTATTAGTGGCAACATGTCCCTCCCACAATGACACCTCTCCCCTAAGGTTGGTATCTCCTCACTGTCCTTGCATTTCACCTCAGGTTTGCAACAAGCATCTCTCCCAGCATCACCCTCTATACTGATAGTGCAAACCATCACGTGCAAGCTTCAAGTTCCTGTCCTAGGGCCATATGTATCAAAGGGTTTTACCCATTCTGTCTCTATGGGAAAATGTGTTCGTACATATCGCCCTTAGTCCACATCGCAGGCAGGCATCCCCTCAATCCTACAAGATCCAGGCTGCCTCTTCTCCACACACCCAGTCACATAGACTGATAGCACTTCCTTGTCTCACCTCTTAACAGAGCTCGCCACCTTCTGCCTCTACCATTGCCACTCTCGAGGGTTAGCATCACCTTCCATGCCCCCGTAACTGCCCCATGTAGAAACTGCACCCCACACCCCTTCATAAACTCCAGTCTGGGATCCCCACAGTGCTCCACAGGTACATCCACAGACAGCCTCACTTTACCCTGTGGCACAGTGACTACCACCCTCCTCTAGCTAACCCAGTCAAGCTTCACCTTTTCATTCTCACCATGCCCTCTCTATGATTCAGGCAGACGTTCTTCCAGTCTTTAACCTGACTGTTAGAATGTGCTTACGCCTGCATTGGCTCAAGTTCCATTGCCCCCAAGGATTGCACCGACTTTCAATGGTCAATGCAGCTCTTGGAATAAAGGTCCGACTAAGCCCACCTTGATGCACTGGTTACACCAGTTTTCAAAAGGATCCGTCTCTGGAGGAGTCAACAGCTGACTTTAACAACACTCTCCACATCTGTTAGTCAGATGTTCACTGATCCCCAACATGTGGCACAGATCAT
Source organism: Triturus cristatus (assembly GCF_964204655.1). Lineage (NCBI taxonomy): Eukaryota > Metazoa > Chordata > Amphibia > Caudata > Salamandridae > Triturus > Triturus cristatus. The sequence goes on from NC_140590.1 coordinate 1,367,956,849, forward strand.
CACTAGTAATGAGGTATGGGCTATGCCCTATTAAACTGGTAGGTGCAGGGCAGGAGAAATCCTGCCAATTGGTTATCGACTGCGGATTGTTATCAACATTGATGTAGATTAATGTAAATTATTTCCGTAGACAGTTTCACAATTTTTAGGTTTTGATTGACAGAGCAGCTGTGTGCAAGGCATACTGATACAATTTATTAAAATATACATTGTAATACTCCCACATCATGCTATTGGCTCTTTGGTGTATTATGCTGCCTTCCAGGGAGTGCTTCTGTTGGAATGAAAAAGAGATTATTATACATATGAAAAACGCTCAATCCTCTTGCTTTTTATCACATTCAATTATGTTTTTCCTATAGGCATTCCGTATAGAAATCTATATCCATTCTGTACAGAAAGCAGTTCGTTGTTACTTTTGTCCCCAGGATTGGCAAAACCAATCTGGCAGATTGTAATATAATACCAGCAATTCTTAATTCATTGCATATAAACAGCAAGATAATTTGTACACATTTGCAATACTCTCACATAATACAATCAGTACAAACATGTAATGTTACTTGTTATCACAAGCAACGCGTTTACAAACTTCCTGTTGAATTTTGTAGATCAATGTTGTGCCGCCATGAAACCACTGGCAATAAGTACCCTTGAATTGTATTCACACAATGCTTTATACCTTTCAAATTACGAAACACCAATACTTGAAGTGGTCCTTAAATGGACAAGGCAGGGGCAATGGCGTAAAAGTGTGTAGTTGGCAATTATTTGCTCTCTAGAAAGGCCCATGCATTTTAGAAAGTGGCAGAGGGAACATCACGATAGTCAATTTTTCTTAGTACATCTGGGTTATTGACTCAATATGTACATTTATACATATTTCAATACACACTGTATTAATGCATTTTGACTCCTAATAAGCACCATAGGGTTATTCTTCAAGATTGTGACCTAGCCATCTTTCTATTTTTCACAATGACTGACCATTTTGGGTATTTCACTCTTTTTAAAGAACTGGAAATCAAATTAGACTTTGGTTGGGGCATCCTGGGCGTTTGATTTCAGAGACTTTGAATACTGTTACCCTTTTCTGTATGGTTCTATGCTTATTTGGTTTTACGGGAAGCTCTGCTGATCAGGTACTGTGGATAGCCAAAGTGATCCACCAGTGGCCACTTTGCAGAGAATCATGTGGAAAAGCAAAATCCTCCAGATAGAGTAGAAGTGGCACAGACCTTCAGTTGTCCCTGTCTCTACCAGAACAGATGGCATGCTTAGCACAACACAGCACTTGAGTAAAAAAAGAGTTCACCTGTCTCTTGTGGAGCAAGGCCTTAAAACCAGGTTCTTCCCTGGTTGACAAATTGCCATCATTCATTGCCACTGAATATTGAGACACAGACTCAGCATTACCCACTTCCACTTTAGCAAGGTCACCAAATGTAGCAAGTCTTGTGTCGGAGGATTACTAAATAGTTGGGAGTATGTTACTATACGAGCACCTACGGGGATCTGGCATAAATCAGGAGGTAAGAAACCGAACAAGGAAATGTGCAGGCGGTTTAACAAATCAGAGGTATGACACTGCTTGTCTAAAGTGGCCACAATACAGAGTTGACTAACAATCTGGAGGCTGGTAACCATTGTGGATTACCACCTATTAGAGGTTATTCACGAACACGAGCACCTTAAATGTGATTAACAATGACAGGTTAAATATACAGCGATGGCGGATGCTCTGGAAACTAATTCACATTAAAAGAACAGTCCTCTTTGTTGACTTGTCAATGGCGGCCCACAATCCAATGGAAATGGACTATGTTAGATTTAAAGACTTATATGGTGTTGCCCCTTAATTTTACCCACATTGAAACAGGCACGTATGCCGAAACACATCTGTCTGGTAGTATATCATATGGTTGAAATCTGTTGAGTGCTCCACTTCCTCCTTGTGGGGTTTTGTTTGCAAGATATTTACACGATTACCACAATCATGATGGAGACACCCATTCACCCATTCTGCAACAGTGTTCAGCATCAAAGTGTCCTGGGGTGGGCACCCCGGGACATAGCAGGAGCTGGCCCTGGGGGATGGCAGTCAACAGGGCCATGTATCGCTCCAGGAGGGTGGCCACATGGGCCCCCTCCTTTCTTGTTCAAGGGCTGCCCGGGGAGGTGTTAGCCCCCGGAGCCCTATGTGGCCCCTTTCCCATTCTTGAAAAAAATATTTGGCCCCAGGGAGGTGGTGATCCCCAGGGCTATGGGGTGGGCCCCACTAGCTGTAATTTATGTACAGGGAGGTGATGGTCCCAGGGGCTTGGGGGGTCCACACGCCCCCCTTCACTGTTTCTTTAGCCCCAGGGAGTTGGTGGTCCTCCGAGATTATAGAGCCTCAGGAGAGGGGCCACATGTGCCCCCTACTTTTTTATAAATAAAGCCCTGGGAGGTTGTGATCCCTGGGGCTCCAAGAGCCTCGGGAGAGGGGCCCTATGTGCCTCCTCCTTTATTTGAAGAAAGCCCCTGGGACCTGGCCCACCTGGGGGCTTTTCCAAAACATGCAGGGGAGCCCACGCTTGTTTTTGTTTTTCAATTTTCACCAGATTTGTGGATCCGCCCTGATTTTCGGCAGACCGGGGTGCATATGGGGCCCCAACACGAGAGCTAAGTGGTCAGGGTATTCCTGCCATGCCCCCTTTTCTTTTTATTTAACCTTCTTTCAGGGACTCGGCCAAGTCCCAAGATGGCTGCCAACACTTCCTGGTTGTGTTTTGGCAGGCAATCAGATCTCAGGACAAGGTGAGGATGGTTTGTGAAGCCTTCTCGTCCTTAGATTTACAAATTAGAATTTCTTTTAATAAGTCAAAAATGACTAAATGGATTTACACCAAATAACAACACGCAGTGCATTGCCAATAGGTCTTGCCTTTGGAACCTTATAAGTAATTCGCCATGCAGCACATTATCCTGGGTGGTACAACATCTACTGTTACTTCACTTGCCAAAAACGTCCTGCTGGACACTAGCATGAGAGTCCAGCGAAAAGAAAAATATGTGAAAATGTATGTATCAAAAATTGCCACATGAAACAAGTGGAAACGATGAGGCACCAGCAATCAGCTTAATTATGAAAGTGAAAACTCATTGAATCAGCGGATGAGTGTTACAACCGAGCTGGTATCCTTTTTATTAGGTAAGAAGTGGGGTCTTCATACTGTAGACATGGAGACATCTGCTGAAACCCTTGCATTCCCCATTTAAATCACTCAACAAGCTCATTCACCACAACACCTAGGGGCTGATTCCAATGTCGTTTGGAAACTGTTCCCAATGAATCAGTCTCGGAATCGTTTCCGAACAAATTGTGTCTTGCTAGTCCGAACGACCGGTTACGATGCTACTGAACATCGTTCGGTCAGACTCGCATTGACTTCAATGGGGGTCTGTGTTCCGAATGATAACACAGGCTCCCATTGAAAAAAGGGGTGGTTGGGGAAAACCTTGCACCCATGGTGCCTGCCACATTGTGCATGGTTGGGAAGAGGGGCCCCTTGGGTACCCCCACGGGTCCCATTCGTACACCTCCGGCTGAAGGGGGACCTGCAACGGGCCCCCAAAGACAGATTCCTACAGCCGTTTCGTGTCGAGCAAACCAAATTGGAACGGCTGTCCGTATCAGTCATCGTAATTACTCATCTGGAAACCGTGTCTATAGAACTGTAAGAATCAGCTCTGAAAGACTCGGGCAATCCGAATACCTTTCAGAACTGATTCAGACTGCTCGAATGGTTTCTGGGCATCGTAATCGGTCGTTGGAATATTTGTACAATTCGTTCAGAAACAAGGGTTCTGAATCGGATTCTGCAAAACCGAATCCCATTCAAAGCCTTTCCGAATGACACCGGAATCGGTCCCCTAGTGTTCCCTACTGAGCACCCTGAATGGCCAAATCACTTCCTTCTTTTCAGCCTGTTAATTCTTAAATGCATGATGACAAGGGGACAGGTAAGATTCTTCCTGTTTCTCTTGCTATGTCAGTGCAGTAGTTTGCGAGCATCTTGAGTTGCTACAGGTGAGCAACGGCAGCCATTAAAAAATAAGCCAGCAGAGCAGCCCTGGCACTACCCCGCCCCCTCCTCCAATGTCCGGGCCATGGCTTAGCAAGAGAAACAGGAAGAATCTTATCTGCCTGCTTCTCATCATGCATCTAAGAATTAACAGGCTGACAGAAGAAATGTTACAAAATGAAACAAACTTGCTGAGTAACCAAGAGTGGCTCAGTGAGCCAGCCTGCCTCAGATGCCTCTGGAAAGTTAGACAGGAATTAGCAGAACAGATTTGCTTTGACCTACATATGATCTCTAAGAACAAAGGAGATACAGGGGCCCCAGCTCCACCCACCTCCTCCTCCAACCCCCTCCTCCAATGGCCGTGGTTGAAGAGCCCGAGTGGCAAAAACGGAGGAGCAGAGCGGCCTCTAGGAACTGCAGACTACTTTTGGCTCTGAATTTCCCTGCTCCCATAAAAGTGCTCAGTGAGGCTGGTGCCTGTTTTTTTTTTTTCTCAAACAAAAAAATATATGGAGCTGTTAGTGCTCCGATCCGTAGAAGGTGGGCTTCTTGAGCTGCTGCAGGGTGTGAGCATCTTGAAGGGCAGCCATTAAGAAAAGCAGCGCTGTGTGCCAGCCAGTGGCAAGGAGAGGGCAGTAAGAAAAAGCTGTGCAGTTTAAGAAAACATATGTCTCATATCGAAAAGATCCATGTAGCAGGGGAAGTTGCCAGGGCGGGAACTAAACACCCACAAGACGGGGCAAATGTGTACGATAGACCAACAAAAACTATGAAATTAGTAAAGGCAGACCAAGCAACCTATCAAAAGAGGTGGGCATGTTGTGGGTGTGTTCAAAGGCCACAGACGGAATACTGCATGTGTGCTGCCTCTAGGCTCGACCTAAAAAGCACTCTTTCTGGACCAAGAGTTTTCTGCCAAATTTACCGTAATTCCGCCCAGTGGTTTGGGCTTTGATCATGTTCAAAATCCCAATGGGAATAAACATGGGAAACACACTTTCTTTGGCCCCCCCTTTTTCTCAGCCCCACTTGACAGAACACCCTGGAACTTTCAATGTCCAACAAGAATTACCGGCGCACTTTAAAAAAAATAAATTCATGGATATTCGTCAAGTGGTGCCAAAATTATAGGCAAGTCAAAAAACACTTTTCCTATGGAAACATGGTCCTAACTATAAATACTAGTAAGTATTATATATATATATATATATATATATATATATATATATATATATATATATATATATATTCACTGAAAAAACCATAGGTTTCACACATGTTATAGTTAGCGGAAATTTTACTGATAAAAAACCAATGAAATTCCCCCGTTATAGTTACTGCAGGCAACTATAACTCACGCGACCGCAATCCTCTGCTGATGCTAATACTGTATTTAGACACTTATTTGCCCATGTCTTCTTCCATACATTTTTAGCTATACATATATTACAAATATTTTTTTTTCATAAAGACACATATGTCATCAGCAGAAGATTGCGGTCGCGTGAGTTATAGTTGCCTGCAGTAACTATAACGGGGGAATTTCATTGGTTTTTTATCAGTAAAATTTCCGCTAACTATAACATGTGTGAAACCTATGGTTTTTTCAGTGAATTTGCAAGGTTTTTTAAATGCTAATTCCTAACTATAACGTGTGTGAAACCTATGGTTTTTTCAGTGAATTTGTACGGTTTTTTAATTGCTAAGTTACTTTACGCCATTCGTGGCGTGCGCGCCCACTTAACGCAGTTCGTTCTATGTGCGCACGGTGCGCTTCGCGCACCGTGCGTGCACAGTGAGCACGCGGTGCGCTTCGCGCACCGCGCGCCCACTTTACGCAGTTAGTGCCACGCACGCACGGTGGGCACGCGGTGCGCTACGCGCACCGCGTGCCCACGTTACGCTAGATGGGCCATGTACGCACGATGCGCTTCGCGCACCGTGCGCACATGGAGGACATATGATGCACTTCGTTTTGAAAGGTAATATTTTAATTTTTCGTATATTTTATAAGCCATGCACAAATGGTGCCCTTCGGGCACCATTTGCACACGGGGTGGAGAGAGTGTGGATAATTTTTTTTTTTCTTTATTTTTTAAAAATTTTTTAGTTTATCTCAGCTGTGTTAAGCCATGCACAATTGGTGGCCTTCGGCCAACAATTGCACACGGGGTGGAGAGAGTGTGGATGATTTTTTTTTTTTAATAATTTTGTGCCGTACGCGTACGGTAAGCGTAATCGGCGAAATTACCGAAAAAATAAAAATTCCGTTTTTGGCCTTGGGGGATCTTTGGGGACTCCCTCAACATGCCTATGTGTGTGGGAGCTGTCTAAACAGCCCCTTTACATGTTTTTGGGCTTTAAATTTTAAAAATCACTCTCAGTGCGAGAGAGAAAATGGCGGCCGCCGCTTCCTGGTTTCGGCCGATTCGAATGTTTACTAAGATCTAATGGCCAATCAGAATCGCGCTCGCGCACGCCACCGTACGCGTACGGTAAGCGTACCGTAAGCGCACCGTAAGCTGGCTCAGATATATATATTGATTTAAAGGCTATTTTCTCAGAATCTACTGAACAGATTTACACCAAACCTACAAAAGGCACTTCCTTGACCTGGGGACTACCTCTCTGCCAAATTTCATTAAATTCTGTTCAGCCGTTCGGGCTGTAGCCCTGTCTAAAGGTCCTATGGAAAAATGCATGGGAAAAACGCGTTTTGGGACCCCCCTTTTATCTCAGCCCCCGCTTAACGAATCCCCCCGAGACTTTCAGGGTAGGAGCGGAGCGTAGCGCCCCACCTATTTTGAAAAATTTGCGAGGATTCGTCGACCGGCGCAAAAGTTATTCAAAATAGAATGTTGCGGATTTCCTATGGAAACGTGGTCCTAACTATAACTACCTACTGGCGACCGCCAGTAGGTAATATATATAGTATAATATTAACCTTGAAATCCCACTTCACAAAATTAGAGCGACTGTTTGAACGAGAGATATGAAAATGGTGGGAGGCGACCTCTTTGCAAAACTACATAGAGGTGCAGCACATACCACGCGGTCTCCGCATATATTCCATTCCAGCTTATGAAAATCCGGACTCTAAACTCCCTGATGAATGGTCAATATATACAACGGATGTTTTAGTGGGAATGCTAAAGATTTTAATAAAATTTAAGTGGAGCGACCGTGAGAAGTGTTTGAAGGAAATAGCAGAGTTGGAAACAATAATCATGCAGGATCAAGATGCCACCTTAATAGAAGAGCTTAGAGAAGCAATGAAAGCACGTCTTTTTGCTTATGAAGAAAAAATAAAAAAACGCAAACATTCCAAGTTCAATAGGGCTGCCCAAGACTACGAACAAGGCAAAATACTTACTTTTGCCCGAAAATTTGACGCACCGCGCAAATCCTTACATAGTAATGTAAATCGCAGAACAGTGGACCCCAAAGAAACCTCAGAGTCAGATGTCACCACGGACTATGAACAGTCTGGTGATGATAATATGGATCCACAGGCAACCCTCCCCAGCAGCTCCCATTTTTACAAGAAATTTCAATTAATGAGGCAGTCTCGGCAGCGGGGAGGAAGAGGCAGACCCCCAGAACAGAAACGTCCACAAGCAAATCAAGAAAAACAAGACAGGGGCAGCAACAAGTGGAAATCAGGGAATCGCCTCGCAAACAAGGAGCAAAAGAGGTGTGAGAAAGTAACCTCCCCTGTTGACCTCACAATAATGAATCTGACTAAGAGGAAATTGACGAAAAATGAAGAAACAGCTTTGAAGAAAGCATTGACATTCTGCCCTACACAAGGCTTCGAGTACACTCAAGCACGGATAGACTTATACTTATTCACATGGAAAATCAAACTCCTTGAATACTTCAAAATAAGAGGACCACAAGGACAGAGTACGAGTGAACACAAAATAACTATAGACAATCCATCCACAGACAATCTTACGGGTGAAGATCTTCAAGTATTACAAGCCTTTGACAGTCAAACGGTCCTTGAAGATACTGAGGATGGTACTGTCTCTATCCCTGCCATTGAAGGATTTGGCATTACGCAAAGAACAGTAAAGACTGGCTTTAAGCCTAAATCAACTTTCATTCCACCAATGAGCTTAGACACCATTGACGTGTTTGAGGAAACATTCATCAAAGATTTAATGAAAATGCGACAACAAAAATTTGGGAAAAAGAATGACAAAACCAGGAACCTGATGATGGATCAAAAAAGATAATTAGCAAACATTGAGAAAGACCCACTTATAGTTTGCAAACCATCCGATAAGGGAGGAAATATAGTCCTTATGACAACGGAATTTTATTGTAAGGAAGCTTTGAGACAGCTATCAGATGTTAATTGTTATACAAAAATCTACAGGGACGAATTCAACAACAGCATACAAGAAAACCATCTACTTATTCAGAAATGGCTTGACAAGGCCATGCTTTGCATTGCCGAATTCAATCTTTTGCAATGTCCACACACGGTTTTGTCCACATTCTACCATCTTCCAAAAATTCATAAGGACTCAAAGAAACCTCCTGGTCGTCCCATAATATCTTCAAAAGGTTGTCTAACGGAATCTATATCACAATATATTGACATTTTCTTATCAGAATATGTCAAATTACTACCTTCATATATTCGTGATACAAAAGATTTGATAAGAGCCATTTCTAACATATCATGGGAAACAGATATGCTAATGATTGTATTAGATGTGACAAGTCTATACAGTTGCATTAGTCATGACAATGGTGTAAGAGCACTCAGGTATTTTCCGAAAAGCAGATCCTTCAAATGTACTCAACGCAATGAGATGTTGATAGAGTTTTTAACTTCCTGCCTAACAAACAACATTTTCCTCTTCAAAAAACAGCTCTACTGACAGACCCTAGGCCCAGCAATGGGCACCTGCTTCGCCCCCAGTACGCAAACTTGTTCGTGGGCTGGTGGGAGAAGCAGGTGGCCTGGGCTGAATGTAACAACTGCTGGGTCTCATATGTAGTAGGCTGGTACAGGTACATCGACGACCTTTTCATTCTCTGGAAGGGCTCTCGCGCACAAACAGAAGCATACATCAGAGAACTCAATACCAACACAGTTAACCTTCACTTTAGTGGGCCCATCATTGCAACTGAAGTCAATTTCCTTGACATAAAAGTCTTCATACGAGATGGGTCAATTTGCACTGCACTCTTTAGAAAAACAACGGCAGGCAATTCGATCTTAGAGGCCCATAGTAATCATCCCAAATTTCAGCATCCCCTATGGGGAACTTCTAAGACTGAGGAGAAATTGAACTAACAAGAGTGATTTTCAAGAGGCAGCTAAGGAGTCCATAGATAGATTTGTCATAAGAGTATACGCCCCCACACTACTAGAGAAAACCTTAAGCAGGGTAGAGAAAATCCCGCGGCATACCCTTCTCAAAGATAAACAACACCTTACTAGTAGGGAAGAAGATACACCGAGATTTATTACGACCTTTTCGAGTGACTCCAATGACATTAGAGCAATAATTTCACGCAACTGGAACATTCTCAGATCCGATGCCATAATAGGCAAAAGTCTTGGCGAGCGCCCACAAATAACTTACAGGCGTGGCCGGTCCCTCAAAGATATCGTAGTGCATAGTCACTTTGAAGGGATCTCACAGAATCCTAGAATCGGAAACCTCACAGGATTCTTTCCATGTTCGAAGTGCAAGGCATGCAAACATAGTCCTAAAACCCTCTCGTATGAAATTCCCGGCAGGAAAGAAAGTCAGACCATCAACAAATTTTTAACATGTACCACCCCATTTTGTATTTATTGTCTCGTATGTCCCTGTAGAAAGATTTACATTGGGAGCACGATACATCCAACTAAACTCAGAGTTTTGGAACACGCTAGAGCCATTAAAAAATGTGATTTTTCATATCCTGTCACAAGACATTTTGCTCAGTTCCATCAGAGTGGCAGAAAACTTCTAAGGTTTTTCTGTATAGATCATGTACCATGTACGAAAGAGGAGGCAACAGAGAGCTGAAATCACAGAGGTTAGAGTCCCGTTACATAGTGGATTTGCAAGCCAAAGCCCCTTGGGGATTGAATACAGAGGAAGAGCTAGCAATCCACTTGGGATAAGCTCAAAACCTTCGATTAACCAAGTTATTAAGCAATAAAGTGAGATTGATGGGCTGTAATAATTCTGTTTCCCGATGGATGAGAGAAATTAGATTAATGTGATTTCCTTTAGAAGTTGATTTAAGGTTAAGTCGTGTTGAAAATATGAAGCACTAAATCTACTCTGAATGCATTTGAGTTTACATAATGTAGTCTTCAGATAAATTTGGACTTAATGTGAAGTACTGTTGCCCATCCAGGGCTTAATCACATAATGTAGTCTTCAGATTGATTTGGACTAAATGTGAAGTACTGTTGCCCATCCAGGTTTCTATTATGTAGTAAATGCTGTGAGACTGTCCGCAGTGCATTTTCTGTCTCATCACAGCTTTCACTAAAATTCCTAACAATGAATTGGTTTTTTCATGACAAATATGTCTGAGACAACAATAATTTAATTTCAGGATACAGTGATGATAAACAAATCATTTAGTCCTTTTATATATAAATAATTCTTCTTATCCTTAACAAATTATTCTTTTTTTTAATTGTAATTTCTAATGCAATGGCATGTTACCGTAAAGTGTTTGTGTCATGCTCATGCCTGCACAGAATAATGAGTTGGCAATATGATTATAAATATTTATGTACTCATAGAGAGCTAAATCATACAGTGATTGAGACTACAATTCATATGTATAGGAATTGGTAATATAGATTGATTGTTTAATAGTGATTAATTGCTCATCCAGAGCTAAACAAAGTCGTACAATTTCTATAAATTTATATCACATGGCATACTTCATGTAAAACTCTATTTGCAATGTCAACTGAAATACCACTGACAAGATGGCGCTAAACATTGTGAGATTATATTTGTCCTTCACTTATGTTTATGCTGATAGAAGGAGTATTGTAGATTTGCGCTGTCTTGTTTCTATGTTTATGCATGAATTTAAAATGCATCGTACCCCGTTCCTGCTTTGCAGTGGAAAAAGGTGCAATGCCGAAACGCGTCCTGTCCCACTTGATTTTCAGTAAAAAATAAAGTAACTGTATTTATACTATTTACACCTTGGAAGCTGTGTGCGGTTGTCTTGTTTCTTGGAGAGACAAGTTGGGAGCTGATATATATATATATATACATATATATATATATATATATATATATATATATATATATCTCAAAGCTCCTGAATGTCCACAGGCAGAAGCGCTCTCCAGCGTCTCACACAATGTCATTGTTCAGGTAAGGTATGGATTCGTCTCCCAATGAGATTGCAGTTCTCTTGTTGACCATTAAAAAGCCTGACGCATTTCTGAGCTGATAGCTCGTCTTCAGAGGTTTCGACAAAAGGTTTGTGTGCGTGACACGCCCATACATACTTATGTTTTCCCTCCAATGGGCTACACAGCTGTGTTTGTGCGCAATGTTCTCTGGGCCTTGTAGTCCGTGTCACGAAAATTAATCCTGGATGGATATACAATAATTCAAAACTGTCATTAAAAGCCCTGAATGGGCCTCGGAAGCTTGTCCTCACACATAATCCCACAGGGCGCTGGTTCCTTTGTGTGGCTCAGAAAGATCTCGGGCCCCAGGACCCCCGAACATCTTGGGTGGTGCGCTTTTTACGGCTGGGCTGCCGTATGTAATCTCAAAGCTCCTGAATGCCCACAGGCAGAAGCGCACTCTCCAGCGTCTCGCACAATGGCGTTGTTCAGGAATGGTAGGGATTCGTCTCCCGATGAGATTGCAGTTCTCTTGTCGACCGTTAAAAAGCCTGACGTGTTTCTGAGCTGATAGCTCGTCTTCAGAGGGTTCGACACAAGGATTGTGTGCATGACACGCCCGTAAATACATATGTTTGCCCTCCAATGGGCTACACAGCTGTGTTTGTGTGCAATGTTCTCTGGGCCTTGTAGTCCGTGTCACATATATATATATATATATTTTTTTTTTACCTACTGGCGGTCATCAGTAGGTAGTTATAGTTAGGACCTAATTTCTATTATTAAGTTGTTTTTCAGTTGCCTATATCTTTGGAGCCAGTTGATGACTCTTCACAAACTGTTCCCAAAAAATTCAACATTCACGTCAGCTGCTGTCTGGAAAGTTTTGGGGTGGTACGTCAAGTGGGATCCGAGAAAAAGGGAGGGTCCTAAAACGTGTTTCCCCATGTTAATTCCCATAGGACCTTTGAACAGCCCGAGCCGCAGGATGGAATGACACCCATTTTGGCAGAACGCTAGATTTTGTTCAGCAGATCATGCTTTTTGTGATTTGGTGTAAATCCGTTCAGTAGTTTTAGAGAAATTTACCAATAAACAAATGTGTATATATTGGGATGCTGATCCCCTGCGGATCCACCCGCGTGAGATCCTCAGATCCACGCGCCAAACTAAAGTACTGAGTAGCTGGCCGGAACCTGAGAGAAAAGTTGAGGCCACCATTTTGTTTATCAGCTCGGCACATCGGTGAAAATGGAAACTTAAAAGTGACATAAGGGGTCAGGATAGAGGTATCCTTATCCCATAGACCAGATGGTTCGGTCCCTAAAGGTACAGTTCAGTACAGAAAAGGACCACTAATGGGCAAAACAATGTTGATTTTTTTATGCCGAAAAACAGATCAGCGGATTCCCAATGGGTCTCTGCGTGACACCCAATGTAAATCTGCAATGGATCCACGAATCCACAGCCCACTGAACAAAAAAATGACACACACAAACAACCCTGTGTGTGGTTGGTAGTAGAGGTGCGGGCTTGTGTGAAAGTGGGGATTGGCAGTTGGGCCTGGCCCACAGCCAGGCCCTGCGAACAACCCCCTGCTGTACACGGCTGAAAGCCATTCAGGGCTAGGTGGCCAGGCCCTGCGGCAAAGTGCCTGCTGCTTTAAAAAAAGTCATAGAAATTCACTGAAAAAACTAAGTCTACGGGAACTTTATATATAGGAATCAGCATTTAAAAAACCTTAGAAATTCACTGAAAAAACAAAGGGACGTTATAGTTAGATTGATGTTTTACTCACACAAAATCATAGAAATTCAGCTGTTATAGTTACACTTATAGGGACAGATCGATGAAACTATCTTGCGTCTGTAAACGGTGTGAATCGCAAAATTCAGCCGTTTGTGAATGCAAAATGGCCTTTCCTTATGTATCAAATTTGGCATTCGTTAATTTAAGTAATGACATTTTTTTGTGATTACCTAAATTGGGAATGCAAATAGGGAATCGCAATTAGCGAATCCCCCATGCACATGTCAGTAGCCTATCCAAAATGCGAACTGCGCATGCTAACTTAGAAAAATTTAGAAAACTGCATTTTTCAAAGTGCTATGTAGCGCACACAGGCCCCTAGTGCATGCGTGTGCTTTACATGTGCCAACAACAAAAAAACATTCTCTTCCACGAGAACACTCTTATTTATACATCACTCTATTCATCTTATTGTAGGGAAACATTCGTACACCCCTCAGCTCGCTCTTTATCTATACACTGAATCCTGATTGATTAAAAATGTCTACCTTAATTTGTCAAAAACAATAAAAATACAATTCATAAAAATATATTTTATACCCCAATATAGGAAAATTCCGGCTTACACTTCAAAATTTGCATAAAACAATGTGCATAAGATATATCATCACAATACATTAAAAACAATAGTAAAATGGTATTAAGAATGATATCCTATTTAGTTGTGTCTGAATTGCACAGATTTCTCAATTTTCATCTATTAAACACATTTTTGTTTGCCACGGACATAAGGAAAAAAACTTAATAGAACTAATTACTCTCTGATTTTGATACATCAAATAAAAACACACATTTATGTCAAAAATGATAATCAATTACAAAAAATATCAGCTTATGTATCATGCAAGAGTACCAAAATGTCAAATATTCTATCACACAGAGACGTAGACACAGCGTTTTGGTGGGTTATAGTTGATTGACACTAACTTCTTCAGGACAAAGTGATAAGATCAATCCGATTTTCTTCGGAACAACGATAAGAAAACACATATCACTATATGAACCATAAGAGTAGTCACAGTTACATCAACTGACTCAGTGTGTACATTCATGATAATGTTTTTTTTTTGGTTAAATAATCTCCATTAATGGGACATCATTCGAGGGATAATGAATGGAGAGAGAATGAGAGATATGAGTGTACAAACTGAGCTACACAATAAGTATATAAAACAGTGATGAATGGAATGCTTGATTTAATCTCAGCCACTAGTAATCACTCTGGGCCACACCCCAATCCATAACTATTTTGCACACCCTGCTACCTCACTTTGGACCCAGCTTTATACAAATCTGTCTTGACCCTGCTCCAATAGGAACAGTCCTGCCCGAACTGCAAAGCCAGGTCCTCCCTGATACAGAACAATATGATTTGATTTGTGAATTTATAAAGCGCACGATTGCCCATGGGCGTCTTGGCGCTGATTAGATGAGAAAAAAAACGAAGATTCTACCGAGACTAAGTTCTAACAGGAGACAAACAGCCAGGTTTTTACCTCTTCCCTGAATGAAAGCAGAGACGGGCTATTTTTGATCGAAATAGGGAGAAGATTCCAAGCCCTAGCTGCATGCAGCAAAAAGCTTTCCCTCCCCCCACCTGACTCGCTTATATTTCGGCACCTGAATCAGTTTTGCTTGGCTGTGTCTCAAATTCCTGGATGGCTCATATAGTTTCAAATGAGTTTTTAAAAACTGAGATCCCATCCCATGGAGGGCTTTATAGGCCAGACACACAGACTTAAATGTTATTATTTTTGCCATTGGGAGCCAATATAGGCTTCCTAATCTGTGTGCAACAGGCTCAAATCTGGTAATGTCCAGCACCAGCCCAGCTGCTGCATTTTGTAGGCGTTGCAGTTTTGCTAGGTGCTGGGTCTGTATCCGGGCATATAATGCATTCCCATAATCTAGCCTAGACAAGGCCAGTGCTGTTACTACCATTTTACAGGAATCATGGGAATGAACGGCAGAAGTTTCTTTATCATTTTAAGAATATACTATCAACCCTGGACAGGTTTGCCCTAGTTATGGGCTCACCAGTCGGGTACAGAAAGGTCCAAGTGACACAGTGTGCACGAGACCCACATCTAGGCATACCTATCCCACTTAGGCCAACACAATAAGTTTACAAAATAAAGATGAATGGAATGCTTGAATTAATATCCGCCACTGGTAATCACATGGGCTGCATCCCAATCCATCATTATTTTATCGGTTGATACCTAGTGCTGAACGGGAAGAAGACGGGGGAACTGACTTCCTGTGGCAGATACCGATATCCCTCACCTTGACAGTTCTCTTTTTTTAAGCTGAATATAGGAAGTCAGGCAACAGAGACAGGGGCATTCCCATATCACTTTCCTCTGAGAACCAAGAACCTGAAGTTACACAAACAGGACGTGCTCCCTTTCAAAGTAATTGGGCGATAGACCATGTGGGGCAGAGCTTATGAAAAACAGATGTAATTCT
This sequence comes from Triturus cristatus, assembly GCF_964204655.1. Taxonomy (NCBI): domain Eukaryota; kingdom Metazoa; phylum Chordata; class Amphibia; order Caudata; family Salamandridae; genus Triturus; species Triturus cristatus. The sequence continues at coordinate 1,367,972,542 of NC_140590.1, forward strand.
TCAAGCTTTGGGATGTGGAAGTGAGGAGTTTTAGCAAAGAATACCCCGAAGTGGAGGGATTGGGCTCAAAAGACAACGCTGGTGTCGAGAAAATCCAGAAGCTGTCGGTAGACCAGGAGTACCTAGGGGCGCTGGAGCCACCAGAACTGAAGACCTCGAGGCCACCGGACGACTCCACTAGGAAGCCCGAGACCACTGACAAAACGAAGCGCCCCGCCATGCTCCAGGAGGAGCATGGCTACCCAGGTACGCAAATAACTGGGGTGATGCGAGAGGGCAAATGGAGATGGAAGGAGGGTGGAGAATCAGAAAGTAAAATCCAGGGAAATGATGTGATTACATTTGTATCTCTCGCACTGTATAGGACTCTTATAACTAAAACTGAGACACAGGGAAAGCTTGCTATTCTTTTCTTTTGCTCCACACAACTCTCCAGAGGTGTAAAGAGAGGAATGACTGCAATAAAAAGCACCTGAATTCCTTTGTGATAATTCTCCCTATCTTTAGTGAAGTAACTGTAGATGGTAATACAGTACATAATAAGACTCAAAACTTACCAGTGGCATCTCCCCCTCTATTGAGGCGCACATCCACGTCTTGTTATCCCTGCTGTCCTGCACCTAAGGAAGAAGAAGAGAAGGAGAAAAGATAACTATACCAAAATTAACTGCCATCCTATTTCGCATACATAAAAAGACATTACATCTTCCGTCTGCTGTCTCACGTGTCTTATATCGCACTCTTACAACCCATCATGCCACCTCAGTTTGGACTCAGCTATATACAAATATGTCTTGACCCTGCTCCAATCAGAACAGTCCAGCCCGACCTGCCAAGCCAGGTCCTCCCTGAACTGGAACACAAACAACGCAGGACTGGTTTTGCCTTAGTTATGGGCTCATCAGCCAGGTACAGCTTAGTTCCAGTGACACAGTGTGCATCAGATCCATGTCTGGGCATACCCGTCCTACTTAGGGTGACACAATAAGTATACAAAACGTAATTAATGGAATGCTTGAATTCATCTCAGCCACTGGTAATCACTTGGGCTGCATCCCAATCCATTTTTACTTTGCACACCATGCCACCTCAGTTTGGGCCCAGCTATATGCAAATCAGTCTTGACCCTTCAACAGAACCAGTCCAACTCGAACTACCAAGCCAGATCCTCCTTGAATCTAAACACAAGCAACACAGGACAGGTTTCATCCTCGCTATTGGCTCATCTGTCAGGTACAGCTTGGTTACAGTGACACAGTATGTATGGAACCCAGGTCTGGGTATACCTGTCCCACTTAGGGCGACACAATAAGTATATAAAACAGTGATGAATGGAATGCTTGAATTAAACTCAGCCACTAGTAATCACTCAGGCCTCATCCCACTCCATTGTTACTTTGAACACCATGCACCTCAGTTTGGGCCCAGCTATATACAAATCAGCTTGACCCTGCTCCAACAGTCCAGCCCGAACAGCCAAGCCAGATCCTCCTTGAACCGAAACACAAGCAACCCAGGACTGGGTATGCCCTAATTATGGGCACATCAGCCAGGTACAGCTTGGTTCCAGTGACAAACTGTGTCTGCTGGCCAGTCTTTGCTGCCACTGGAATCAAGCTATCCTGGCTGAAGAGGGGTGAAACCCCGAAACCGGTCCTAGGATGCTTGTTTCCAGTCCAGGGAGGACCTAGCTTGGCAGTTCGGGCTGGACTGTTCCCATGAGGCACAGGGTCAAGACTGATTTGCATATGGCTGGGTTCAAAATGGAATGGCATGGTGAGCAAAAAAACTATGGATTTAGGCCCAGATCTCTGTACTGGGGTGAATGTTTGACATTGTTCTGCATTCTGTCCTTCAACTGTTGATTATGCAGTCTTTGACAGTGTCATAATTTAATTAATTATTGACTCACAAGATGCAAGCCTTGAGTGGGCCATGATGCCCCTCCCCTCTCAGCAATGATATTAAACATTATATTATTCTCTCAAGATCTGCATGTATAGGTCATGCCATCCTGCTTTGCGCGCATAGTAGTTACAAACAAAAATATTTAACCAGAACCAGGATACCAGGGATGAAATCCATCCATTAAGATAAACCCACAATAAATTGGGCCTCTTTAAGAAGTCTTTTTTCTCTATCAAGTCAGTATCCATTCATTGATTGATCCAACAATACACCAGCCACCCGTCCTGCTTTCCAACACTGTGTGCCTCCCTGCTTGTCTGCCCGCCTGTCTTTCATTCTACCCAAGATGCTGAAAGTAAGTCTTTTGGAGTCTCGCCTTGATTCAATCAGTTCAAATGACGGTCTGGCAGCTGCGTCCCATTAACCAAGTATTAGTTACCCATGAATTCAGCCAGATCTGCCTTTTCATTTCGAGATCACTTCCTGGACCCAAACATACCGTCTGCTGCTGCAGCAAATGGAATAAAGAGAGCTCTATGCACACTTGGAAAAAACACACCATGCTGATGTCTTATATATCACCGTCTGCACGTGCAGCAATCAGATCAATGCACGGTTTGTGCTTTTTAAGAGAACCATCACATTGTGAACGTTCCAGTAATTCATAAAATCATCAGCGGTTCTTGCCTGTGGCTTCAGGTTCTGCTAATCTAAATAGCTAGCACGCACATATTTTGTTGCAGCAAAACCTACACATCTTGTAGCTTTTTGCCCCATCCTCGGAAGTTATGAGCAAGCTGTTAAAAGTAAGATGCCATTTCAGGAAAGGACCTTATTGTCTTTGCAGGTCCCGCCGTTTTGTTCATAAAAGAGCGCTGGTGGCTTAAGACTGGTAATAAAACCAAAGCGCGGCCCTACCTTAAAGAACCAACAATAAATCCCTCTTCCGTGCATTCTTTCCAGTATCCAGGGTGACAGAACCTGGCCAAAAGCGCACTTCATAAAACAATTAGTTGTAAAATCTTTGTAAATTCCCTGGGCCTGTTTCCATACATTGCACTGCTACCCTTATAACTTTTCAGCAACAATTTGTGGATACGTGCATTGCACTTGTGTATGTGCATCTTTGCAACACACTTTAGACCAGAGGTCTTCAAACTTTTGGATGCCGAGACCCCTCTGTCAACATTTTGAGGCGTAAGGACCCCCTCCTGACAAAAATTTACAAGCCTGTAGGCAGGGCTACTGGAATTATGAGGCAGGTGAGGACCAAATTACGCAACAGGCTTGACTAAATTGTGTGGGAAGAAAATGTACATGAGGTTATGTGATGCCACGTATTTTGGGATACCATTGCTTCATTATTTTGACATTTTTTACACACAGTAACACTGAGGAAAGATTTCACCCAAACAGTACCCGTTTATAACCAAAATACAGCAATTATCATCAGAAAGATTTCTAGTCAACCTTCGTGAAGGGCCTTCCACTCTGCTGGAATACGTGCTGCCACATTACATTAGAAACTCACCTGGCCCTGGACAGGAGAAGCAGGGGTTCCTTAAAACCCTGGCGGTTTTGTGCAGAGTTAAGCAGTTTACCCATGCAGCTTTCCTCTCACCCCCTCCCTTCCATCCCTTTCTCCTCTCCTAACCCCAGATCCCTCTCTCAGGGCCATTTTCTTTCACCCCTTTTTACAACTTCTGAACTCTCCCCATTCAACCTCTCACTTCACCTTTAATCACCTCTTGACATTCTGTCTTTTCACTGCCCTCATCTCTAGCAGTCTCTCACATTTATCTCATGGCCTCTCTGGTCCTGTCACCTCTCGTGCCCCTCAGCACTTCTCATTCACCTCGTCTCTCCATTCAAATTTTTGTCTAATTGTATCTTACACCTGTCCAGTCACCCATTCATCTTTCACATCTCCCCTTTGTTCTAACAGAAGCCCTCACCTTTGGCTCACACTCACTTCTTGCATGTCCACACTTCTCTTCGGCAATTCAAATTTCTCCTCATCCCTGACCTCTTTAATCAAATTCTCTCACTCCCTTGCTGTCCTCTCTCATCCTCTCATCTCTCCTCACCAAGCATATGGGTCGGACCCATATGCTCTTCTTGGCATGTGCCACTCTGCTTATTGTTCCCTAATTCAAGAAGGCATGAGTTGTCTGTCTCGCTGTTTTGATGCAGGCCGCGCAGTTATGGAACGTGCACCCTCCTTTGCTTCGCTCCACCAAGAATCTATTATCCTTTAGGAAGATATAAAAACCTTTCTCTATGCTCTGTAGGTTACCCCATTTGACTGGTTCTCCTTCTGTGTGTTTCTCATTTGCCTTCAGGCAGCAGATGGTTATTAGACCCAGCACATCTTTTGGTAACAGTAGCGCACTACAAATGTAAATAATAATAATAGGCAGAAGCAGGGGAGTCACTAGACCAGAACTTCGGTGGGGGGGGGGGCAGGGGGCTAACACTCCTAGCCAGGGCTGGTCCTAACACTAGTCTCACCCGGTGCAACAGTCTTTTTTGATGCCCCACCCCCATTTCCTCCTTCTCCATGAATTCCTTCACTGCCACTCACCAACAATGCACCTCATCTCTTTATAGCATCTTTCTGACAAATATTTCATTTTTTTATAGTGCTACTCATAGTTGACTCACACTCATTTCTGTGATCTGGTAAATATTCTTTGTAGCAGGCACATTAACCCTCTGCACTGTGTGGGTGACGAGTGCCCATGTGAGTGCACGGTGAGCGATGCAACAGTGTGAAAGTAGGGCAAGAGGAGTGACTGCAGGGTGAGTGAGGTGGCGTATGAATTTACATGTGGATGCAAGTTCAGAATGGGATGAATGAATGTATGATTACTGATGGGCTTGTTTGAGTGAGTTGCATATTGAGCAGTGAGGGGGACAGGTGAGTGAAGTGTTACATGAGTGCAGGATGAGTAGTGTACTCGTGTGACTGCAGGGTGAGGTATAGGGTGAACAGAGCAAGTGCATTGTGAGTGCAGAGTGATCACTGTGAGTGCGGGGTGAGCGGGTGAATGGTGTGAGTGCATGGTGATCAGTGTGAGTGCATTGTGATCGCTGTGAGTGCAGGGTGAGCGTGAAAGTGAAGGGCGAGAATGAGGATTGAGTTGTCTGAATGCAGGGTGCATTCCCAGACCCATGAAGTAACTCAGCATGTTATTGACGGCGGCGTAGAGTTTAAGATCTAAGTTAAACTATTGCGGCATTAATCGGGGATCGAGGGTGAAGGAAATAAATAATGTGCTGATCCTGCAACAAACTTACAATTCTATGGTTAGGGTTGCCAGCAGATTATTTTGATGGCCCAGTCGGTACAAAAAAAAGCAGTCACCTAAATCTGTATTTTCAGCACTTATCTGTGCATACTTCGAACAGCAAATATAAATAGAAAGCACTTTTAATTGTGTTCTAGGGCTGCCTCAATGATACTGATAATTAAAGAGAAAAAAGACAGAAAAGTCACATAACGAATGCATACATACTTTTTTATTCATGTCTATTTAGTGTCAAGAGGATATCTTTGCAGGCTCTTTAAGCAAAACATGGCAGGCATTTTTCTTTTGGCAACCCTACTTTATATTCCTTTTCATTAAATGCATTCTCACACTTCAGCAGTAAATGTAAAATACAGATGTAAGCAATAGGCAGAGCTGGGGCCTAGGGGGTACTGGACCCAGAAAAAAAACTAAGCCTCAGTAACCAGTTTACAAAGCCATGTAAATATGCAAATGGTCTTTAAAGACCTGTGAAAAACATGGGCGTGTCGGAGATAAGACTCCACACACCGCCCAGCTGAGCCCCCAGCAGCTCGAGTTGCACTGCAGCAGCCCGGGCTGAGACACAGGACGGGGGAAGAGGGGGGCTGAAGTCCTTGGGCCTGGGCAGAAGTGTGACTGGAAAGGCGCGACCCCCTTTGCATGGCTCCATGCCCCCCTGGGGGTCGCGCCCCACAGTTTGAAGACCCCTGCTTTAAACTGACCGTGCAGACTGTTGTTTTTTGCAGCCATTACTCAATGCAAAAGTCGTTTATCACTTGCCAGGCAGTGGAAATGTCGGCGCAAAACTGTACATGAACTGGTACAATACCCAGTAGTGCATGAGAACGATGGGTTGGAATTTTACCCCAAGCGATTGCCAGAGGTTAGACTTATTGCAAGAATTCCTCCCACCACCTTTTGTATGTTTGATGTTCTGCCCTATGTGGCAAGGGTATGCCCAGACATGGGTCCCTGCTCACTGTGCCACTGGAATCAAGCTTACACCATAATGAAAAGCGCCAGCTAGGGTGAAACCAGTCTTGGGTTGCTTGTGTTCTGGTTCAAGGAGGAGGACCCATTGTGCCAGTTTAGGATGGACTGTTCTGGTGGAAGTGGTTTTGAAAATGATTTGCACAGGGCTGGGACCAAGCTGAGATGGTATGGTGGGCAAAAGAACGATGGGTGGGAATGCTACCCTAAGCAAATTGCTAGTCGTTAGACTTATTGCAAGCATTCCTCCCATCACCTTCTGGGTGTGTGATAATACTGTGCCAGGAATATTGCGTGCTCTCATTTCCTTATGAACTCTCTGCACTCAGAATGTGTTGTACTGCTCTTTTAATCGTACATCTACTTGAAGAAGTTGTTGTCCCTCTTATCTGCTAATCATATCCCCACTGCTGATGTTAAGTGCCAGAGGAGTGGAGATGAATGGAGGCAGAATTAAGACCAACATCTAGGTTAGTCTGGTAGGCTCCAGTCAGGTCAGGGCCCTGGTTTTCATTGATTCCTACTGATCATGAGAAGGTGGCAAGTATAATAGATCATTTTTATGTTTTGTTATGTTTTTGTATTTGTATGGCACGTACTCACCCCAAGAGGGGTATCCTGGTGCTGGGAAATTGAGTGATACTGGAAAAGAACAGGGCTCGAAATGAAAAGTTGGGACAATATATAATAAGAATAAAGACTGATACTTGTTTTAGAAAAGCAAAGTTTTCAATGATTTCTTAAAGATTAGGAACGACCTGGCACCACCCCATCTCTGACTTATATAAATGTATGAAGCCTAATGATCTGCGGTCAAGGTGGAGAGACAAAGAAGAGAGGCCTTCTGATGCACTTGTCTATAATGTATAGGACAGATTCAAGACTAAGAAACCCATATTTAAACCGAGGAAACATTCTGATCCTTTAAGAAGAATCATTTTGCATGTATGCAATTGAAATTGATGCTAGCACAGAGGTCAACCCGACCCAATCCACCCATGAAAGTATGTGTCCTCTCTTTCCCAGTAAAAACCTTTTCAATGTTTCCAGTAGTAGATGGTTTATCAGAGTGAGTCTATAATTTGACTGCTGATTCTTCAGTTATTACTCTTATCAGAAGACCTTATCTGAATTGCTGATGGATTTCAAATCTCAAGTTCTTAGATGTTTGCTTTTGTATCTGGACTTTCATGCAGCTTCAGTTGATGATATTCTTTTTTAAGACTTTTTAGAGCTGTGTTCCCATTGTGTCTGCTTGCAATTAAGCTAGGGTAGGAGTGTGGTTCCTCTCTCTTTTAATTGCTCTATTGAGTCTCATGTCCACATGTATTTTGATTTTCATGATCACTGTCGTTGAGACCCACGAAGAGGGGTTTCTCAACAGTAGAACGATGTCAAACTGCCCCAGCATCTGCATCTCCTTTTTTTTACCTGTTTATGGATTTGAAAGGAAATGCAGTGACGACTAAGTATTACTGCCTGCACTTATTTGTTTTTATGACGGTTTATTGTTTTGTAATTCACACAACCCATTGCTAAGAAGATGATTCCACTCATTTTAATAGGTCTTCTAAAACTCATGCACCCATGCTCAGGGTAAACCAAATCACCTATATTTCTTCAGTGCTGTTGCCACTGAGAACCATGCTGGTTTCAGTCTAAGTAATGAACATATTCATGGAGACTTACACATCTTCGTGCATCATTTTTCTCTGGATTTTCCCCTGTGAAAGAAGAAGTGTCATGATCTGTACAAATATTTTGTCATTTTTGGTACTCTTAGACAAATCTTTTCTTTTAATTCTCTGAATTATTAGCAACCATGATCATTTGAGGTCTTGGCTAAGACAGCGTGCATGCACTGTTGCTTGCCATATTGTTTACAACACTGGGCTTGAAGCTGACCCATTCTTATCATTCATTGGCTTCATTGTCACACTTATTTGCTGCCAAATTGGCCAGAAACTACTGGGCTCACGTCCCTTTCTTTCATGTGGAGCATGTACCAAGTACTGATTGCTTCATCTTGATTAGTGTCATTCCAGTGTTCCCACTGTGATTGAGGTACTATTTTCTTTGATCTGCCCCCACTGTAGCTTCTTTCTTCTTCACCCATGCTGCTTCTTCCTGTGATGCTACTTCACTCCCAGTGCACGTGTCGCTTGCCCCGTTATCTGTATTGCTTCTTCTTCTCCCACCCCCACTGTCCATGTTGCTTCTTCCCCTCCAACTCCTCATTATCCGTGTTGCTTTTCCCTCTCACCCCCTGCTATCCATGTTGCTTGTTCCCCTCCAAAATCTAGCCCTCCTTTTTCCGTTTTGTGTCTTCCCTCCAACCATTTGTCCATGTTACTTTTTCTCCTTCTACTTCTACCTTCCCATTGTCCCTGTTGCTTCTTCCCTCCCAGTTTGTCATGTGTGTGTTGTCCCCTGTAATAAAAAAAAAACATACCACTGTGACACAGCCAGCATGGCCACATCAAAGTGTTTTTATTATAGTCCCATTGCCCATTCCCTTCCATCCTCCCTCCTGTTGTTTGTATTGCCCATTCCGTTCAACCTACCCTCCCTCCCATTGTCCATGTTGCCCATTTTTCCATTGCCCATGTTGCCCACCACCGCCTGCAATAAGAAAAAACTTATATGACGTGCCTGGTGCTGGCCATTTCATAGTGCTTTTTTCTAACATTTAGCCATGCTGCAGAGCAGTTGTGTTGCTCTACAACATGGCTAAAAATCATTTGCAAACCCAATAGCCCCTGTATAAGACATAACGTATTGGCTTTGCCAATGCTTGCTATGTATTCTGTCCACTGTGAACCAGACAGATAACACACACCTACCTGGTAGTCCTCCAATAAGGAGGCAGGTGATACATCTTCTTTCCACTAATACTTTCTTACTGCTTTTCTCCTTCATGGATGACTTTGCCCAGAGTTAACTGCATTTTTGGAGTGGTGGACTTTGGCGGAGCACTTTCAACATTCTCAGTAATTCCAAGCACTGTCTACAACACCCTTCATGAGGCAGGTTCCCTAGGTAGCACCAAGATTCTGCACCCCGCCTGTTGCTCCTTTTCTTGAACCAGCAACTCTTTTGGGCATTACAGTTTACTATTCTCTATACTGAGTTCCTTACGAGATAGTGAAAGACATGAAGTCCACGTATACATGTGAACCTTTTGCCAATGTCAATTCTAGAAAGCAACCAAATTCAAAAATCTTCTTGAGGGTTATAGAAGTATCTTCCAGAAATTGCTATTAACAGCTTGTATGACATGTACATATGAATTATTTGTACTCTTGGGTCATCATGGGATTGCAGCCGTGCATTTGCTTACCAACTCTCTCAGGTGGGTATCAGTTAAATCAATCAATTTCCTTTGCTCCTGCCAACCCGGGGGAAGAATTAGGTGCTCATAGTAATCATTCACTGCTGATCAAAAAGGGTGTTCAGTGAGGTCACCGCCTTTATTCTGGAAGATCCACTTTAAACAATAACACCAATATGGTGAAATAGAAGGGATATCTAGTTTTGCAAGGTAGCTTATGACCCTTATATGAAAAAGATCTATTTGATTGCAGTTGAAATAGTGTAAAAGTAGACTATTTCTTAAGGCCAAGCTGTATGTCCTGTAATTGCAAGTATCACTGGAATTTATGTCAGACTATTTTGAGTATTAGCAGATTTCAGCAGATATTGACTTGTTAATGCATTGCCTCTTATCTAGATTTCTCCGTACTTGAGGTGAAGACAATTCTGAAGTCAATTTCTGAGTCCCAGTGTCTCAGTGTTCCATAGGGCAAAATAAAGGCAAAGTTTATATTAATCCGTTTTCTTTCATCATCTATGTTTTAAAAAAGCATGTATTCTTTTTGATAGATTTAATTTAGCGGATGCTACCACTCTTTCTTTCTCTTTGGTCTTGTCATAATTCACTGTCAGATGTCTTCTGTCTCTTTTATGTTGTTCCTGCTCTCCTCTAGTGTTGATATTCTGCTGTGGTAGTCCTATCTTCCAGGTTTGCTGAAGATTGTCAATTTTCTGCTAGAGACCTTCTCTAAAGAATGGGGAGCTTATTTAGAGTGTTTATTACTCCATGAATCACTTTCAGAAGAATAAGTCTAAACTGAGGGTAGCAATTGCATGTTTTTTTCTGTTGGGTGGGACTTGTGGCTTGTTCTGCCTTTTCCTTAATTTCCCTCGTCTGACATAAATTTCCCCAAGATTTGCTGTTGAACATCCATGTGGTACTGTCTGATAATCCAATCCTTAACAATGTATATGTGTTGTTTCTCCCCAAATACAGCCTTTTGTTGTATTTGATATGCCTTTTTTTAATTGAACTCAAATTCTCAGTTAGCTTTTTGTATTGGGGTGTTTATTATCCTGTTGGAGGTTTTGTTCTCATGACATAAACATTTCAAGGACCATGGTTTTCATGATAGGAAAACTGAGAATTGTAAGGTCACTGTTTCTTGTTGTCTTTTCCAACTATTTTTGAGTTCTTTCAATGCTTTTGTAGCTGAATGACAGTCAAACCAGGATACATTTTCATCCAAGCCCCTATATATTGCTTCTTGCCCACTCAAATCCAAGACAGTTAGTACAGATTGTTATCTTGAGCATCTACACTCAGATTGTTCGCTTGAGCATCCACACTCTGTCATTATCCAAGCAATGATTTGCTTCACAAGTTATGTCAATCGGAAGGCATCTGTATGCTTGCTGTAGAAAGTGGGAATATTTAGCTGTATATGAGTAGAGAAAATCCCTATAGATATTGCAGGACACACATCACTGTACTGTAATGCTAGGATGCCTTTCTTTCTCAGGGTTCTAGTGGTCCCATTTGGGAGGTCCTTCTCTTGAGGCATGATGGCATCATCATACAATTCAAGTTCAGAGAAGGTTTAACATATGTGTTGAGCAAATATACATTGGAATGACATATTTAATTTTGTTTTAATTCACACCTTCATCCTAAAAGGTTAAATTGCTTGTCCATTGTTTCCAATGTTGGCTGCTGGACATCAACAATACATGTGGCAAGTAGGAAGGATGCGCACTCTGAGCAAGTAACTTTGTTAATCTCACCACCCAAGTGCCTGCATCATATGCCATGAACAGATTGTCAGGTGCTAACTCACTGGGCATGATTGCCTCATCAGGTTTTATTTTTTTATGTGCACGATCATGAAAATTGGATGGAGACCTTGAATGCATCCTGTGTGGCTGGGACCAGATCAAGATATCATCGGTTCAGCAGCCGCATAATTTACCTGCACAACCAATGCCTGGATCTTTCGCATAAGTGTGGAAATGCCCCTTCAATGTTAACCTGGATCTGAAGGTTACAAAGTAACAAAGGCAGTGTCACATTTTCGTTTTTTTATACGGCCCAATGCTTAGCTGCACCTCCATCACAAGTAGCTCAGGACAGTATTCCTAGTCACAATGGTATTTACTCTTCTTCAATGGATTTCTGTTCTCCCAATTATTGCATAGCATTCTACATCACTGACTTTAAATATTCTTTGGCATTATATCTACAAATTTAAATTTGACTCTGTACACCTCGCAGCCACTAATTATACAACAATTTTAATTGTAATATGTCAATTTTACCATTATATAAATATACTGATGTTTATTCATCATCTACCACACATTGGGCCTCATTACCATGGTGGGTGGACCACGACAGACAGGCCATTGGTGGCGGTCCACCCGACATCCAGGTCACCGGCCCGACCGTCAGATAACAATTCTGGCGGTCAGACCACAGATGTCAGGGGCTAGACTGCCGCCTCCGACAGAATCCAAGATCCCGTCTGGGTGGCGGTCGGTGCTTGCGCAGGCACTACCGTAGGGATTAGGATGTCCCTTTCCGACTGCCATGAAAAGGCATGACGGACTTTGGGGGGCCTAAGCAGGGCCCCCATTCCCCATTGGCCACTGCTAAGTGGTCTGGGGGGGGAATCAAGTGCCCCTCCACACATAATACATATGTAGTTTCTTTTGTCAGGGTCAATTGTCTTTTTCCTGCACTTTCACAGCAGTCTTCTATTTTCTTCTCCATATTTCCATTTTTCTTTCTCCGTGTTGTTCATTGACATTTTTTTGTGATGAATATTTTGCAGGCATAGACCCTTGAGACTGAATATAATTCTAATAAGATGTTGTGCCCATTGGGGATAGAATGTTGCAATAAAGGAGATCCTTCCTGGATGACTGAGGGGGCTCTAATATTCCTCTGTGACTAAGGGTGATTTTATATCCTGCCCTTGCAGTACGCACTTGTAAATGAATGGAGTTGTAGCAGAGGACAAGTAAGCATATGCCACAATGACAGAAAGCTGAAGCAATCTCTGTCTAGAAACATTTCCATATTCTGTTCTTCTCCCCAAAAACAACTCAGACCTGTACCACTACAGGATAGTGAGAGCCATAGGTCGAAGTAGATGCATAAGGAAAAAAAAGGAAGGGGCTTAAGCAATGCAAAAGGTACGCAATTTAGCATGTTAGGTCTACATGTATATGTTATTGCTATGGTGCCTTAGAGTATCAAATTGTGGGCGCTCTTTACGGTCCAAAGTTACAGTTTACTGGAAGGAATTGGCAGTTTGTTTCATTCTGCAGCAGTGTATGGTTGCCCATTGCTTACCTTTGGGTGGATGTTGTGCTTCTTGGCATCTCATGTCACTATGTGGCTTTGATGAACCTATGTTTAAGTGGTAGTGGTGACTTCTAGTTAACATTGTCTAAGGGTTGATGTGTGTGATATTTAGTTTAGATGAATGTGTTGTTGTACCGGCAGATGTAGCCTACTTCCACTTCATTCTGTTCAGGGTCCTCCAACAAATTCCATTTCTGTCTCCAGAGAATGCAGTACACTTTTAGTTACAAAACCAAACAATATATATATAAGCATAGACAATTATGATTAGAAGAAGTTGTGTTGCAAGTTCAAAGCTTTTCAAAGCTTATTTATCATATGTATCTGTGTGTGCTACATTTGATAGTAACAGTTTTTAATGGCCCTCTTAACAGTAATTTAAATGAATTGCTTATTGTATTCCCCAGCTGCCTCGCTCACCAAGTTCCTGTTGTGAGGCCCAGATTCAGAGTTAGCTTGTATTGGTAAATCATCCGAATATCTGATGAACAGCTAAATCTGCTAAAACATCCTTGGTGGGATTTCCTCCACCATTTTATACGTGTGTGTCAACCTCCTCTTTTTCAATCCTCCACTAAATGTAACACTTCCTTGCAGAAAATAGAAGATTGACTTTTTGCACCCAACTCTTGGGCCTCCTTTAAGAAACACTCAGTAATTGTGTGCAGTTATGTTGTACCCTGTGAGTTCTAGTAATTGTATGATGTGTATTTGTTGAGGATAATAAGGTATTCATTAGAAGTGGCCTGTGGAAGAGGCAATAACACAGAAATCGGTGTACACTAATCTCATGTTATTTCATAATTTGGTGCCTCTTACTACAAATCTTGTAATTTCAATATTGCAGAAACTCAATTTTCTGCACCAACTGGTAAAAATTATGTTTTTCATAATATGGGGCCAAAGAGGTCACGTTTTATATTTTGCCCTAATTCCTTGCTCTCTTTGAGCTCCTTAAATTGTATTACATTTTTATTTTTGTTCTCACCCTCTATTCATTGATAGTAGCTCCTGAATTCATATTTATTTTGTTCTGTTTTCCAAGTTCTGACAAACGTCATTGAACTGCAAATTGCTTGAATTGAATTGTATTAAAACCTTCTTGCGCCAATGCGAATGTACAACTGTGGTTCGATAAGTCATTTTCACTGGATAATCGTAATTTAAGATGGTTTTATCTACTATCCCTAGAGTACAAGCAGATGTAGTGGTGGCCCGTTTGGCCTACAAACAAGCCCTCAAGAAAAGGAAGGAAGCTCTGCATGAAAGCATTTGGCAGGTGTAGAGACAGCAGCAGTGGGAGACAATGTCAGTATTTTCTGGAACACAGTAAAGAGCATTAGGACAAGAAACGTATGCTCTAGCTCCCTGTTCCATTGTAATATTTTTTTGGGGGGGGGCTGGATTATACATTTTACTGCCATTTAGTATCTAGAAGAGAATGCAGAACTTGAAAACTCCCAATGAACAAATCTATCAATTTCTTTGCCACTTAATTTATCACAGGCTGAGGCGGAGTTGGCCGTACCTCAGTGCACAGGTGGGAAAGCGCCTGGGCCGGACGGCATCCCTATTGATCTCCTAAAATGTTACATAGAGTTATGAGGCCCATTGATCACTAGCACTTTCAATGGCTCACTGAACATGCATATTGCCCTATCTTGGTGCTTATCCACCATGGTGCAAATTTAAAAAAAAGGATATTGTATGGCTCCCAAATGTTATAGACCAATCTCTCTCACAGACAGCACAGTTAAAATAATTGGAAGAGTGATATAATTGTCTTGTTGAGTGGGCCGAAGCACATAAAATGCTCACGCCCTTCCACGCCGTGGACTAGGGACATTTGTGCAGTCCTTAAATTTGAGTTTAATCATAAATAAATACACCATGGCCAAGCACTTTACCTTGTGTCTAGGGTTTATAGACCAGTCCACGGCCTTTGACTCAGTGAATAGGACAAAACTGTGGTCAAGGCTGCCGGAACTTGAGACTGAGGCCCCCTGCTCACTTTTTATATTACATGCATGTTGATTTGAAAGCCAAGGTGTGCATCAGCCCGAAATTTTACATGTTGCCTGAGTTTTGTTTAAAATATGGAGTGTGCCAAGGGTGAATACTCACCCTTTCCTTTTTATTCTATATATAAGTGACCTTTGCCCTTACCTGACATCCAGCCTTGTCGATTCCCCTAGAATTGCATGAGAAGTTATCCACGTTGTTATACGTGGATAACGTGGTTTTATTAGCGCACACATCTTAAACGTTGTGTGTGCTAAGGCACCGTTTCATGTTCTTCATGAGTAATCTAGATCTGACAATGAATTATGGCAAGTCACAAATCATAGCATGTGGGCCTGGCAAAAGTAAATTAAGCAGACTTATTTCTAACAGACAGCCTTTGGTTGGTGTTCAAGAGTTTAGTTACCCGGGAATTACATTTAACCCTGCAGGCACCTGGCACTCGCCGGTGACTTCTTGACGCTTAACCCCTTCCGTCCACAGTGGAGCTGTGCTCATGACGAGCTGAGCTCGTCATAACGGCCGCGGCCTGCCCACGCGTGATTAATTCCCCACCTGTGCGGGAGAATTAATCAGTGGGCGGGGTCGCAACGAGCTCAGCTCGTCATGAGCACAGCTCCACTGTGAGTCATGATGAGCTGAGCTCGTCACGAGCACAGCGGCGCCGCGGACCCCTCCCGCACCGTGTGGAATTACCCCCGCAGGGAAGGGGTTAAGGCTCAGTAGATCAGCCGGAGCCGTTTTTAATCTCTCCAGCCCCTCACTCAAAGGTAATATTTCTCCCTTGTTAAAAGTGTGCAAAGCTCAATGTATCCCCAGAGCAGTGTATGGGACAAGGGCTTGGGGCAACCACACTGCTTCCTCACTTCAGCTGGAAAAAAATTAATTGGTCAAAGGTTTTTACATCTTCCTCCAAAGCCTCGAGCTATATTGTTCATGCAGAGCTTGACAGCATTACAGTGAGAACACAGTCCACTTGGCACTCTGGCTGCTTTGGATTAGCATCTGGGTGAATCCTCATGCCAAGCTATGCAGGGATATTGTAAAGCATTGTCTCAGCTATACCATGGCTGAGTTACACATCTAATACTTTGAAGGCTTTGGGGCTGCCCTCTCTCTTTTCCCTACCTACAACTATAAAGAAAGAGGATAAATCAATGGTTGAGCTCTTATTTATTCAGTGTTGTGAAGAAAGGAGACTTGCAGGGAAGAGCACGAAAAGCACAGTGTCACTTTATAATAAGCTCCCCGCTGAGCCAGTTTTTTTTTATCTTGGTCTTGAATAACCTCATTGAGTGCATTCTTGGCTTTTTCGGTTCAGATCTAACACTATACGGTGTCTTTTGTGCTTCGCTGGCCCTTATGGCAACTTGGGGAAACTTGCAGCACTTTTCCCTTGTGATAACGTTTCTGAACAGTCTTTGTTGTATTGCATGTTTTTTGTGCTTATTATAAATATACAGTTTTGCACTTTCTTAAGCCTTTGTTAAAAACTCTAGGTTATCGCAGATGCAATGAAGAGTTTCACCATCTGCAATCTTGCTAAACTCTTTGAATACTTGTTTTAGAATATGTTCTTTTTTAAAAGCCGCTATCAGTGTCGGGAAAACAATGGGGGGCTAATGCATTCATTAAGGTTGTGATGAAATTCTTTTATATGATTGGCATATCTGCCTTGCACGCAGTGGCGGCTTGCACAGGTAAGATCAGTGGGGCAGTGGGGTGGTGGGGCGAGGCGGAGTGGGGGATGGTGGAAGTTGACAGATGACAGGATAAGTAATATTACATAAAGAAATAAAGCCACTTTGTGCTAGCCGCAATATTTATTTACTTCCACCATCCCCCACCCAGCCCCACCGCCCCACTGCCCTTACCTGTGTGAGCTGCCACTGCTTCCATGTATTTCTTTAATTCCTTTTATCTTTTATCCTTTTATTGCTGTTTTTTAGTGGTTTTAGTATTTATATTTTGCACAATTATATACTTGTAAGAGTTCCTTGTGTTTGGACATTGATATTTATTGATTGAGATACTTTGCTGTTTTAATGAATTTTACCTAGCTGATGTTCGAATTGTAGAAATTCTCTTTTAATTTTGCTGTATCAATTTGTTGTATAATGCTGTTTCTCTGTTTTTTATGGCCTGTCTGGCTGAATAAAGTATTTCAGAACTGAACTGTGTTGTATTGTACAGTAGACCTGGCAGTGCATGACATGTTTTAATGATATATTAATACTTTGTGATTGATTTTCTCTAGAACATACCTCAAGTAACGAAAGACTTCTGAAGGGGTAAAAATGAAGTGGGTTTTCTGCTGTGCTGCAATACTACTTTTCCTGACGACATTGGACGCAAGACCACAGGCTGCAGGTGAGGTTGCCTCAGCGTATGAGGTTTCAGTACTTAGTGATTTCTCCCTTACATCTCCATTGTATTCACTTTTTCTGCCATAAAACAATCAGCCAGTTCACAAATCAATCAGCCAGTTCACAAAACAATCAGCCAGTTCACAAATCAGCTCTCAGAATGTCACTTCCAAAAAAAGGAAATCAGTATGACAAAGTGATGATACATTTATGGGCATTTTTACAACATACCGACAATATCATCTAGAACATAGATGACCTTAAAACAGGAGATATATTAATGATTTTATAATTTGCTGAACGAAGTAAAACAACAATGCAACATGCCCAGATGTCCAGTACCATAATCTTTGATCTAAAAATAGGATCACATCTAAAAGTAATCAACACGCTCTATCCATGATGACCATGATGACAATTATGATCTGCTATTGATACTATTACCACTAATAATAATTGATGAGGATGATAACAATGAGCATAATCATAATAATAATACTTTTATTATTTAAAAAGCAGTACCTACCACACTTTTGTAGCTTCATTGTTCTGTACAGCACTGGTGCTGCCATTACTCAACTTACACCCTTATTACCGGAGGTCCATTAAAATCCCATTCATTTCACCCATGTTCCACCCAATCCCTAGCTTTATCATACGCAGGGTTACAGACAGTCGCGGCCGCTGCAGGTAAGAGCAGTGGGGTCCACTGGGGGGTATTATGAGATACGACCACAAGGGAAAATTTATTATTTATTTACTTTTCCCTTGTGGTCTTCACTCGAAATCCCCCCAGCTGGCCCCACCACACCACCGCTCTTACCTGCAGCGGCCGTGGCTGGTTACAGAGAATTTCATATGGGGAGCAATAAAGGGGAAATATGTTTTGGGGGGAATAACAAGCAAAATCCCACTTGTAGTGCTGGTTTTGGCATGTTTTTCCTTGGTATTTCACCTGGAGATTTTGCCTGCTTTAAGCAGGTAAAATCTGTAGATGGAATACCACCCACTAGCGTTGTGCCTGCTGAAAACCTTACTATTGTTACCAGGCCCATCTAAATTATGGGTAAACTTATAATGAAGGACTAAGTGACATTTTTGTACTCTCCTTGGAAGAATGAATGCCAAGCCTGGACTGAACTTCTCATCTGCAGGTCACACACAGGTATCTGCAGCAATTGCATTATTCACTGTGCACTGTTTGAAAACTTTATGCCTGGAATGAAAGTTTTTTTTTTCTGACATGTTGACTGGGACGAATCTCTGCTTTTTGATTCAGGGCACTCATCGACTCTTCTGATGAGATTTGAGTGATTAAGCAATCATATAAACCGGAGATTGTGAACAGCAAGCTACCTCCTAGAAAATAAAATGTCCCCGCATTTTGAATATAAAGTGGAATAAGGTGTTTCAACTTATACATCTACATATTCAATATGATTCTACTCCTAACTGTGCCATCCAAAAAATGTCAAAATGTTTTTCGAAGACAGATTTAGAGGTAGAGTAACCTCCAACTCTGACCACCAAAAAGTTAGATGATTTGTAGGTTCTTTCATCACCTCATAATTCAGGTGATCTGAGTTTATCCCAATTGCTATATGGGCATGACAATCAATAAGTCACTGCTAGATGAGCAACATGCCATTCTTTTGACTTTTAACCCTATCTTGAATTTTCACTTTTGGCATGGTTGTAGTAAGCGCCCACAGAAGATACCTCAAAACTAACAAAATGTACTCTTTCTCTCTTTGAGGTCAGCAAAGAGCTGGTCTGTAGAGGCTCATGACTAAATGGAATCTTTTTAAGCAATCCCTTCAGTGGCTGAACACAAAAGTCTGGTACCTCAGAGTGGGTAGTTGTGTCATCATTTTTTAACCTAGCTGTCCTGGATAATTGTTAACACTTGATTGCAACTGAGCGTGGGGGCCTGATTTAGATCTCGGCAGACAGGTTACTCTGTCACAACGGTGAGGCTATCCTGTCCGCCGAAATATAAATCATATAGTAAATAATGTGATTTATATTTCGGCAGACAGGATATCTGTCACCGTTGTGGCGTAGTATCCAGTTTGCTCAGATCTAAATCAGGCGCTATGTGTTAAACATTATTCAATCTTGGGAGAATTTGCTAAGACATTCACAAGCATTTCAAGTATCTTTATTCATTATACTTCTAAATTCAGACCTTCTTCAGGGTGCAAGTGGTGCAATCAGATTGGAAAGTTCCCCAGACACCCATATTTATTTCAAGGGTATGAATCATAATGTGATTATTTTCACATATAATACAGCTCAAATATGATGAAAACAATTTGACTTCCTCACACCTCCTTAATCTACTTCTGTTGACATCTCATAGGCATACAAATAAGTTGGGTAGTCATAAACAAAGAAAGCTAAAAACGTTTTAGTTTCCGAAAGGACACATTTGTCACTTCTGAGTAAAATAATGACAAATGTAAGACTATGTAAATATTGGTGTACACTAATGCCAGACAGGGTGTACTCATTTTTGTGAATCAACAATTTTGTGATAAGATCTGAGTAAATTAGTTGTGTAAATGTAAAACATGCCAAATGGTGGAGAAACTGAGGGTTTATAGAAAATCATTTTTATTTGGAATTTTGTGTAAAAATCGTCGGATCTGAAATTGTACAAGCCATGTAGTAAAAGATGGTGGCAGTTTCCATCTGTCAGAACTGTTGCATAAAACAACATGCCAATTACATAGCCGGCAAAGTAAGAGAGTGAGAGCTTTGATTGCTTGCACTAGTTCTCAGAACCATTCATGCTCAGCCAAGATAGGAAATTTGCTAATTACCTTACAATTTCTGCAACAAACAAATTGACCCATTGAACACCCTCATGGCAAAAAGCAGCTGTGATTAAAAAAAAGCACACTGTTTATTTCCTTCACTCAACCCATGTTCCTTCCCCAACCTCTGCCACCCAACCTTTCTCTCAGCCTTTGAAGTCTTGCTTGAATGGGAAAAAAAATAACCTCTTTGCCACAACTCCCACACTCCGGCCTTAAAATTATTTAGGCCATGCTTACATTTCCCAGAGTCTGTTTTGGATAGTTTGCCTATATTTGTGAAACATCTAAAACTCCCAATTGTGACTCACTGCCCTTTGGAAACCACAGTGCAAAGATTTTACCCAGGAACAATAGCTACTTTAAGAAAATAATTTGAACATAAAAATAAAGTAAAATTTTCAGATAGAATCCAATTTTTCATATATTTCAAAAAATGTCAGTGGCCACCCATGTATCAGCTGCATTACGAAATAAAACTCATACAATTCAGTAGTTACCAACTCAGGCAACAGCGGCTGAGTTACAAAGCACTCCCACACAGGTGTTGGCCATGGTGTGGGTTGAAGTGTCCTTGTGTGAAACTGACTGGCTAACCTCTTGCTTCAGTGAATGACTTTTCGAGAGTGCTTTTGCCCTTATACAATATTGCTTATGTACTGTAGATCCCTCCAGTGCTCCTGCCTGTGGAAGGCATGTGGGGAATGTATGGACTTCAGTGACTGCAGTGTTTTCCTGCTGCCACTCAGTGGTAAGACAACCTTTAGTGGTTGTGTGGAAAACCCATCCAATTGAGCCGCCCAGTCCCTTATGGGTGACATCTCACCCTTTTCGGCACACCATCTTGCAATTGGGCCACGAGAATTGCCGGCAAATGGGCAACATTGCACCTTTGCAAATGGCACCCCTTCTGGTTTAACTTGACTTTACAGGCGGAGATTTAACTTCCCACAGTCCTACCAATATGATCCGTGAATGAAAAGACAAAGTACAGTACAGAAGTAAGGCCTCCTTCAGTGTACCTGTGAGAAGTTGGCTTGGTATATGCTGTCCACTAGTTATAGTGGGCACCTTCCACCAGTCCAAACAACCCCTTATTGATGATAGGTTAAAGACAACCTTATTTGAAAGCTATCCTAGTAGTAGCTATGGAGAGCAGCCTTCAGGCTAAGTCTTGAAGGAATGTAAAGCAGCTTGTTTTACCAGTCTATAATCTCTTGAGTGGCTAAATGAAAGGAGACCAAACCAGGTATATATATAAAATATATGTATTTATTCCTAAACACACCCTACTAATCTCTTTATGAGGCTAGAGGTAAAAGCACATATGTTACACTTCAAATATTACAGTAAATTAGCACAATACACGTTAGGCCCTAGGGACGGACCAAACCATATACTAAGAAAGTGGTATAAGAACCACGACTTGACTAGAGACAAGGCCTAGAGCCTGTAGATTCACTTGGACCCCAAGGAACCACCCACGGTAGTGACACAGGGGACCCACGGGGGACCTGTGCCGTGTGAGAACACAGCCACGAGCTCCCGTTAGCTTCTATGGGGAAAGTCGCGGTTAGATTTTTGAAGTGGACAAGGAACAAACCCTTTTGGACTTAAAAGGTTCTAGGGCCAACACCCACGGCAGCACTGGAGTACTCGTGTTACCTCACCCTGGGAAGACGGGTGCATAGGTGTCAAATGGTGTTGGATCGCGTCATCGTTTTCAATGGCAGGAGACAGAAAAGGGCTGATGTCGGGAAGAGGAGAAGTGTCCGAAGAGATCCAAGCCTGGATCGAAGATGTGAAGAACCTGAAAGCAGAGGGGACAGAGTCTGGGTCACTTGCCAGTGACCAGGGGCATGACAGACGAATGCCCACTGATGTCGGGTGCTTCAGGTGCGAAGAGGGGAAGCTTGACTCTTCAGCCAGGAGAACCAGGAGGCGTCGAGGACAACCAGGAGCTGGATTTGAGCTGTCCCACAAAGACTGTCGAGAGCTGCAGCGTCAGTGCACGGATTAGACACAACAAGCCTTGGCAACAGCAACCCACGCGGGAAGAGAAGAAATGCTTCGGTGAGGACCAGCATGGTCCTGGGGACTCCCCAAGCGATGGAGAGTTGGGGCAAGTCCGCAGCAAGCAGGGAAGCCCAATTAAAGTAAGAGTTGCCTTCGTAGGGACCCACCAGTCAACGGACCAGGCGAAGGAGCCTTGAGCAAAACCACAAAGAGCGTGCTCACGAAACACTCGTGGAGTGTAGGCCAGCAATCTTCAGTGGAAAAGGTGCTCGGGGTCTGGGCTACAAGTAACCCAATGCACAGCCTCATGGGACGTCGAGAAGCTGATGCACTTGCAAATGTTCACGGTGTCCAGGGGTTCTGGTTCCACAGCACCCACGAGGGCTACAGGTCTCAGCTTTGCTAGGGACTAGGGTTAGCCTCTGGGAAGTCTGGAAACCCACCTCCTGTGTTGCAAATTCGTCGGCGTCCGGCGGGAGCTTTGGAGAAGCATAGTGGACAGATGCGTCTTTGGTGCCTGCCAAGCAGGGGAGTAACTCCTTTACTCCAAGGGAGATTCTTCAGTCATCTAGTCATGTAGATCGTCGAAGTTCTGGGAATTCTGTAGCAGAGTTTCTTGCAGGTATAATCTGAAGTCCTGTAGTCAGGGGTCCCTTCTTTATACCCAAGGAAGGGGTTGGACTAACTCTGGGGACCCACCTATGGAAGGGTTTGGAAAGAGGGGAGGCTACACCCATTTCCTTTGTCCAGTTTCATGCCAGAGCAGGGACTGGTAGTCCCTGCAACCGGTTTGAGCTGGACTATGCACAGGGACACCAAATGTGCCCCCAGTGCAGACTTCAAAGCACTCCTGAAGTGCCCCCACCCAGCCCTAATCCACTAAGGCCTGTCTGGGAGGTGGTAACACCTCCCTGTGACAGGAAACCTATTGTCCAGGCCTCCCCTGCCAGAGTTTCGGTCAGCAGCAGGAGGCCAGGCCTGTGTCTGTGGCTGGCAGCATCCATTTTGTGATGCCAGGGCTCTGTTAGCTGGTACCCGGTATACCGGTGCTGTCATGTCTCTCCATCTAGAAGGGTGGGATCATACTGCCACACCAGTTACTGGTGTGGGGGTATGATTCCAAGGTGTTTGACACCAAACACAACATGTTTCCGTGCAGCCAGTCCAAAGTTAGCATTTACCGTTTGGTTATAATGCACTTAAGAGTATATCGTCAGGCTGCATCACAGACAACCCCGGAGAAAGATTCCGAAGGCTGCAGCGGGGCTCAGCTCATGCGTGGGCACCCTCTCACACAAAACCAAGCACCCTGCCTTCAGGATTGATAAGGCCTGCCATAGGTGTGACTGATAAGTTTATATGTGCAGTGATAGGGTGAGATATAGTGAACTTATATCTCAGTAAGGGGTGCATGCACCACCTTACCCAGGCTGCAGTAGCAGACCTGTGGTGTCATTTTGAAAGGCTTCCCAGGGGTGGCATAATAAATGCTGCAGCCCCTGGTAGGCCTCTGGGGTACCTATGCCCTGGGTACATAGTATACCATATACTAGGGACTTGTAAGGGCACCTCAGAATCCAATCTGTGGTGTACCTAAGGTACATGGAATCAATTTAGAAGAGAAAGCAGATAGGCTGGGGACCTGAATAGCAGGTTCCCAGCCAAACTAAGTCAAAAACCATCAAAACACCAGGAAAAACGTGGGGGCAACCATGTAGTCAGATTCCACCTTCCTACAGTACCTACAAGTGCATTTGTGCATGGACTTAGAATCCCTGCAGATAGGTTGTAATCTGTGCCCTCATTTAAACTCTTCCTGATCAGATTTTGTGAGTAAGGAATTTGCTTGCATCCCTCTTTTATTGTTGAAACAAGGCAGGGAGTTGAGGTCAGACACTAGGGTTCTCTCGCATTTGCTCAAAGTTTGGCTAATTAACTGGTGAGAGATATATAAGAAGGGGTATGCAGAAGGTAGGTGGTGTGCAAAGTCAACACACAATGAGAATTTTTAAAATTAAGACCGTGGTGTAATCAGAAAAGTAATAGTTACATTTATGTACCATTAGTAGAATGGAAAACACAATTAAATAATTGGTTTCAAAAAGTGATTCATCATCATCAACAAACTTTATTACGATCACACAGATCCTAAAAAGTATACAGTACAGATTGCTTGTCCTTTAAAAAAGATAGATCAGCAATACAATTAAAAGGTATAGGTTAAAAAGAAAATCCATAGAAACATTTATACAAATTCAGAATAAAAAGGGCCCCCAAAACATTTGAAAAAAGTGCCACATGCAGAAGCAGCCAAATGTATAATATGGTGCTAAGATCTCATATTTACACAGCTATTAGTGGAAAATTACATAAGATTCAGGTCTAGCATCACTTTTCAAGACGAGGTGTCTCCCATACATATTTCCCTGCCCCTAATCCAAAGGGCATGCCAGAATCTAGCAAGACCAAATACAGTAGATTGACGAGTATCAGTACACCTCTAAGTAATGCCCCCGTCCCGCTAGAAAACATAGTGGGACAATCCATTTTTTCCTCAAGGACTGGTAGCTCGGGCAAAAAAAGAGTAGATGGAGTATGGATTATGGACTACCTTGGCATGCAGGGCAAAGATCAACCAAGTCATTACAGCTAGACCATTTTGAACAAAACAGTTTAGTGGGAAGAGATTTGTAGCGAAATTGCAGAAAGTGTTTCCGTGCCATTGGTGGAACAATTTCGTCGATGGTTGGCTCAAAGAGCAAAGAGCATTTAAATTTAAAAAAGTCTTTGGTCAGGGTGGATTCTGAAACTGTAAGATCCTCTTTTAGAATCGATTTCCAAAGCAGTTCTTTCATTTTTGCCCTTGAGGTTCGCCTCATGTTTTCTGGGAAGTGATTCAGAATTAACATACAAGAGACCTTTTTGCGTGTTGTTTCCCAAACAAATGTTGTGCAAAATACGTTTTTTCCACATGACACAAACAATGAAGTTGCCGAAATAAATCTGCGAAAAGCTGTATTTGCTAATATCATCTGGACACATTTATATTAATGTTGGATAGTTTGCTGAAAAAGGGATTGTATAAAATATGCAAGCCAACAAGTTGTTTCAATGAGTGCTCCTGACGTCTGTGCTTTACCTGCAGGTTACAAGTTTGAGCCATGGTCGGTAACTCAGCCCTTTTTTTCCAATTCATTAACTACAGCACCATTAGATTTGGTGATGGTAATAGTGTCAGTTACAGTACCAGGAAAACAGCAACAGAGATCGCAATCTTAATGTATTCATATTTTGTTTTATTGTTACTACTGAAGTGTTTCAATCTAAAAAATGAACATTTAGCATTATCATTGAATGAACAATCTTGATTGTTGCCCAATCCGGTGGAGGAATTAAAGCTTTACATGCTGTACTTATGTGTCAAGTTTCACATCAAAGATGCAGCACAATTTCCCAAAAACTTGAAAAAATAACATCTTTAAACTTTTTGTTTTTGTAGTATCAACATGTAAAACTGGGCCGATGGACTTGGTCTTTATCATTGACAGCTCCCGGAGTGTCCGTCCCTTTGAGTTTGAAACTATGCGGAAGTTCATGATTGACATCATTCACATTCTGGACATCGGGCCAAATACCACCAGGGTTGGCGTGGTGCAGTATTCTAGCCAAGTGAAAAACGAGTTCTCTCTGAATTCTTACTTTAAAAAGAGTGAGATGGAAAAGGCCATCAATGACATTGTTCCTCTAGCCCAAGGCACTATGACAGGTCTTGCCATCCAGTATGCAATGAACTTTGCATTCACCGTTCAAGAAGGCGCTCGTCCATTGGTGAAAAAGATTCCCAGGGTTGCGCTCATCGTGACTGACGGAAGGCCACAAGACCGTGTGACGGAGGTGGCAGCCCAAGCTCGTGACGCTGGAATTGAGATTTACGCAGTTGGCGTACAGAGAGCTGACATGGCGTCCCTGCGTGCCATGGCGTCCCCACCGCTAGATGACCATGTTTATCTGGTGGAAACCTTCGACTTAATTCATCAGTTTACCAAAAAATTTCAAGATAAACTGTGTGGTAAGTCAAACTGTAAAACGTCTTTATTAACATACTTAAATATGTTTTCTTCCTCATGAAACATTTACAAATGTAACATTTCTAAACTAGATACATTTAACTGTATAAATTGTCAGTCAAATGTGTTTCATCATCAAATTCTCTTACAGGAATTGTGCATTCTTGCAAGCAACGTTACAAGCATAATTAAATGAGTAAAGGCTAATTAAGAACTTTTTTCAATGACGATCATCAAATGCACAGCAAACAGTACCCTGTTGCATTTAAAACACAAATGGGTGTTTGAAGGTAACATAAATTCTAAAGTGCAGCCTGATTCACTTCAGTATGTTCCTTAAACACCCCATCAAGGGTGCATATGATTTACATAGCTGACTTTGCAACGTATGAAATGTTCAGGCCTCAAGAGAGATGTAGCAGTGGGAGTTACTCCTACTACTATGTTTACTTGTTCCATATTACAGTCTCTCGTCTCATGAGGAGAAGGTAAATTGGCAAAACATAAAACAGGCACAGTCTGCCTGTTTCAGCATTTCATAAATGGTACAGAATTTGCATATTTTCTGCAACTTAATTCCATACTACTAGATTTACATTTAAGTCTACCTACACAGATGCACTACACAATGCTTTATGGCACCTTGCACTTTCCTGAATGCAGGAATAGGGGCTGATAGCAGAGGGAAGAGGTGTGGCGCCGCGGCCGTGGCCAGGGCGACTGACTCCGGAATCCGGGGATCACGGTTCGATCCCCGGTGCCGGTGGCAGATTAGCCCAGCCATGTGACTCTGGGCAATAGCTTGCTTAATCTTCCCGACGGCGCCTAGAGACCCTTACGGGTGATTGTTCGCGCTTTACAAATGTGGATTATTATTAATATTATTATAGCTCAAAAGGTGGCTAGTCGGAATTGCTAAAAGAACCTTGTGTTTTAGCTCTTGCTGGAGTACTAGGCCAATCATACTATTTATCCTGCAATGAACCTTTGCTTACTTGCCTGAGAGGTAAAGGGAAGTTAACATCAATCAATCAGTTCAATTTACAGTGTGACCCATTGAGCCACACATTAAGCACCAGGAATCAGTAAGTAAAGTTAAATTAGTTTAATACAAATTGAGGGTCAAACTGATATATATAAATCTCAAGAACATATTGTAAAGATACAAAATCACCAAAGGGAAGCAGAAATGTCAAATGAAATTAGGGTCTGATTACAAGTTTGGAGGTCCTTCCGCTGAGCGCCATGCCAGCGCTCTGCAGGAATATCACCAAGACCGCCCACCAGATTCCGATTGGAATCCAGGTTGGGCGGAGAGTGATGCAGTGGTCCTACAGCGGAGCCTTTCTAAGGCTCAAAGGAAAGCCCTAGAAAGGCACTGCCGTGGGCCCACTGCAGCATGTTCCTGCACAGGAAGAAATGTCTGTGAGAGCAATGCCAGCTTCCGCAGGAGACATGGAGATGTCAGGGACCGCGGTGGCCTTGAGGCTCCCCCGACATTCCCCAAGGGTGGTGACTGGGTGCCCTGTAGGGGCTCCAGGGCACTCACAATCAAGAGGCCGGGCCCTGGGGGATGGGGTCTCTGGACTGAAATTGGCCCAGGGAGGGAGGGCCCAGTAGACTCCTCCCCAATCAAATTAAGGCTAGTCCGCAGGGCCAAAATCAGGCTGGGGAGGGGGCTGCACTTCCATTTTAAATGAAGTATTTGTCTCCAGGGAGGTGGTGGTCCCCAGGGGTCGGAACTGCCCGCATAATTTATAAGTTATCGCCTGAGGGTTGGTGGTCCCCGGGGCATATGAAAAAGCTCCGGGACGGGGTTCCATTCAGCCTACCTCCTTATAAATAAAGCCCCAGGGAGGTGGCGGTCCCCAGGCATCTTGGAGCTTAATGGAGGGGGGTCCCTGTCGCCCCCTCTCCTTAACATCAGTAAAGCGTCAGGGAGGTGGTAGTGATCATAAGAGTCAAAACAGAGGGCAGAAAAACAAGCAGAAAAGACAAAACAGAGGGTAGACAAAGGAGCAGAAAGGCAAAACAGAGCAGAAGAGGACAAAACAGAGGTCAGAAAAACAAACTGAAAAGCCAAACAGATGGCAGAAAAACAAGCAGAATAGGCAAACCAGAGCAGAAGAGGGTAAAACAGAGAGCACTCCCACTCCCACTCACAGACCCACACAGAGACTCACACACCCACTCACAGATCCTATGATACACTCATACACCCTCTCACAAATCCACTGAGCCTCATGCACCAACTCCCAGACCCACTCAGACATTCACACAACCACTCACAGATCAACTTAGAAACTCACACACCCACTCAGAATCCCACTCAGAGACTCATGCACACAGTCACAGACTCACTGAGAAACTCATGCACCCACTCACAGACCCACTCAGAAACTCATGCACCCACTCACAGACCCTCTGAAACACTCATGCACCTACTCACAGACCCACTTAGATGCTCACACACCTACTCACAGACCCACTCAGAGACTCATTCACCCACTTGCAGACCTAATCAGATACTCATGCACCCACTCACAGACCCACTCAGACACTCACACACTCGCTCATAGACCCACTCAGAGCTTATGCACGCACTGACAGACACACTCATAAACTCATGCACTCACTCACAGACCCTCTCACAAACCCACTCACAGACTCATTTAGAGACTCATGCACCCACTTATAGACCCACTCAGACCCTCATGCACTCACTCACAAATTGACAGACACATTCATGGAGGCACTCGCAAACCCACTCAAACACTGTCACACCTACACACAGAGCCACTAAGAAACTGACTTAGACACTCATGCACACACTCAGACACCCATTCAGACACTCACGTACCCACTCACAGCATGCACCTACTGATACACACAGTGCGACACTTATGGAGCCACTCCCAGACCCACTCAGAAACTCACAGATCCACTCAGAAACCCACTCACACATTTATGCACTGACTCAGACAGACACTCAGACATTCATATTCCCACTCACATACCCACCCAGAGCCTCACACACCCACTCACAGTCCCTCTCATGCACTGTTAGAAATAGGATTACTGGTTGGCTAGGGCTTGCGCCAAAGCCAGGCAGAAACCACCACTCTAGTCAGGGCAAGGGAGCTACACGCTGAAGATAACCCCTGCTCACCCCCTTGGTAGCTTGGCATGAGCAGTCAGGCTTATCCCAGAGGCAATGTGTAAAGTGTTTGCGCAACACACACACACAACAGCAACACACTAGGCACACTACAAAAGAAACTCCACACAAGGTTATATGAAAAAATAGCCTTTGTATATTCAAAACACATTAGAATCATAATCACACAATATAAATTGTGCTAACTGGCACTAGGCAATATTCACAGGGGATTATATACATGACAGGGCCAATCGGGCCACTGTCAGAACCATCAAAAAGCACAAGTAGTAAATAACACAATCAGTAACCACTGGTACAGTAATGACCTCAGCATTATATCACATTGCATTAGACATCATCATCATCATAAACATATTATTCATAGACCTCCTAAGCATCAACACATTATGCAATAGGCACCACATTAGTAATGCACCACAGTAACTCTACACGGTGCATTTACCCTCTTTGAGCCCCCATCAGAACGCAAAATGGCCAAACCAGACCACAGGCCAACTGGTCTTCCCCTGGGGCCCAATGCGCTTTGTCCCAAATATCAGGGCATAAATGTAGGAACTTTCACTGGCCCTCTGGCTGCCTTGCAGCAAAACCACTGTGCGTCTTGCACTGGGGCACGGGGGCGTCTCACCCCCTCTCTCAGCAGAAAAAGAAAATGTCCCCTCTGTTGCAGCTGCCCGTAGTCAGGGCGGTACAGCTGTAGAATCGTCTTGGCACTGCCGTGCCTCCCCAGCCCCCACTGGGACTCTAAAAACAATGTGCCCCTCATTGCAGCAGCCCACGTTCCCGCAGTGCAGCTGTGAAGCAAAAACAGGCCAAATGAGCACTGGCACTAACCGTGCCTCTGGAGCCCCCCTACGGGACTCCTGAACCAAAAATGCCCCTATGTTGCCACACGGGAACTTCCTCTTCTGGGCTGTAAGCTCCTCCCAATGTCAGGCAGCCTTGCCTGACTTCATGATTTCTTGAGGCGGCAGTGCGGACGGCTCTTTTTCTCCTGGCAAATGCTGGGTGGGCTCCCGCTTTTGAATAAACGCCACAGGCGTGGTAGACTCCCGCTCCTCACTGAGCCCAGAAGTGGGGGGTGGGTTCCCACTTTACCTCCATTCCTGAAGCATAATCATGCAGGGTGGGCTCCCGCTCTATTCCCACGCCATGCAGGCAGCACAGGGGAATCTCGCACGCCCGGATTCCCTTGCAGCCCGTCGCAGCCCAGCACTGCAGGACACACGCGCTCCTCTTTCCCTGACACGGCTGGAGTCCCTCTCCTCAGGGATTTCAGCAATCAAGTTATCGCGCTCACAAGGCGCTAGAGCCAGGAATTTTCAGCAAGACAAACCTGGGCCCAGGCATGCCAGCACACAGGGCTCTCCAGCAGGGAGGCAGTCCCTCATGGCGGTTCCTCCTGGGGCCCAGCGGCACAAATAGCACCCACAAATGACAAGGAAGCACCATTCATGGGGTCACAGCCCCAGTATCTATACATCATTTTCCTTTGTTTAGCCCTTGGCACAGGGCTGGGGGAGCCAGTCTCAACTGGTTCTTGGGGGTATTGGAGCACTCTGTTTACAGTGTTCCTCTTCCCCATTGTCAGGTGGGGGCTCGGTCATCAGACACTCTACAGGGGGGCGGAGCCTGCCTTCACCCAGGCAGGCACAGACCTATTCAGGGTCAGGTGACTACTCCTCCCACTACTCCAAATGCAGATCCCCTATTACGCCTAGTGCTGACTCACCCTGCCCTCCCTGGAGCCACACACACCTCACCAGCCCCTGTCACTCCAGAGGCAGACATGCAATACACATCAGGCAGGCAGACACATAGCACACAGAAATGCGAACTTCTAAAAGTGGCATTTCTAAAATAGTGATAATAAATCTGCACACGCCATTGGGAAGCATTTATTATCACTATTCCAAACATACCAAACTTGACCACGCTGCTCCTCTCATATCAGGAATTACCACTGAAACACTTATCAGGGAATCCCCAATGCATTCCTATGGGAGGGCAGCCTCACAGCATTAAAAAACCAGAATGGCTGTTTGTCACTACCAGGACATGTCACACACTTATGGTACATGTCCTACCTTTCACCTACAATACACCTTGCCCATAGGGCTAGCTAGGGCCTACCTTAGGGGTGATTAACATGCAGTAAAAGGGGGGGTCACAGAAACGGGACACATTTTAGGTGTCACGTCACAGCGGCAGTAACACTGCGCGCACAGGCCCTGCAATGGCATAGGCCTGAGACAGGTTTGAAAGGCTACTTTGGTGGGTGGCGCAATTAGCGCTGCAAGCCCACCAGTAGCATTTAATTTACTGGCCCTGGGTATCTGAGATACCACTTTACAAGGGACTGACAGGAAAATTAAATTTGCCAAACTGGTGTAGACCAATCTTAACATGTTTACCACAGAGAGCACATGCACTTTACATTAGACAGCAGTGCTAAAGTGCCCAGAGTCCTAGAACCACCAACACAATGTTAGAAAAAAGGCTAGGAGAAAGGCAAAAAGTTCAGGGATGACCCTGAAAAAAGGGCCAAGTCCAACAGGCACTCTTGCATTCACTCGCAAACTGACTCACAGACTCATGAAGGCACTCGCAAACCCACTCAAGCACTCTCACACCTACTCCCAGACCCACTAAGACAGTCAATTAGACACTCATATACCCATTCGGACACATACTCAGATACTCATGCACCCACTCAGACAGTCATGTACCCACTCACACACTCAGTGCAACACTTATGCAGCCACTCCTAAACCCACTTAGACACTCACATACCCTCTCACACACCTATTGAGACACTCACGCACTCACTCACATACCCACTCTCAAATGGGGAAACAGCAGTTACACCACAAGTGGTACAACGCATGCCCTTACCCCGAATGCCGTTGCACCGCAAAAGGTGTGTAGCAGTGGGTAGAAGGTGTTGGATTTAAGTCCAACACCTTCCCTACTGTTGCACACAATGGAGTAGAAATAGTAAATTAAACTATTCCAACTTCCAACGCCACTGACAGAAAGTCAGGGTAAAGTTTTGCGTTGCAATGGCATGGGGGTAGTGGCATGTGTTGTAACATCACATATCCCTCAAAGATTACACATTACAGTTATGAAATAAAATTTTTAAAAAACCTTAGAAATTAACTTAAAAAACTAAAGGTTACAGGGATGTTATAGTTTGAAAATAGAATTTTAAAAAACCTTAGAAATTCACTGAAAAAAGAAAAGGTTGAAGGAACATTATAGTTATGCTCAGATTGTACTTGTACAAAACCAGTGAAATTCAGCAGTTATAATTACCTGAGCTAACTAAACATACAATCCTGCAAAACATTGCTTATGACCTCAAATATTATATCACTTATTGCATGGTCAGTGACATCACTGATGACATCTCAAATGACATAATCTACAGAGCCACTCACACTCCCATTCCCATAGAAACTCTCATATGCCCACTCCCACACTAATCCCTCACATACCTATTCACAGACCCATCCCAGTACTCAAACAACCAATCATTAGCCAAAGAGCCGCTCACATCCACTTGCTCATACCACCATACACACTCTCCAAATCACCCATACAGCCACTCATGGACCCACTAACTCACCAATACAGATACTCATTCATCCAGTCATACAGATATACAGGTACTCATACACCCACTCACACACACTTCCAGCCACTCATACAATCACCAATATAGAAACTCACACAGCCACACACTCACCCATACAGCTATTCACACTGCCACTAACTCACCATTACAGCTACTAACACACCCACTCACCCATATAGCCATTGACACAACCACTCACTCACCCACAGAACCACTTACATACCCCTTCACAAACCCATACAACCACCCACTCACTCACCCTTACAATCACTTATACACCCAGTCCCTCACCCATACAGCCAAACAGTCATCCATACAGCCACTCACACACCTATGCAGCAATTCACACAGCCGCTAACTCATCCATACAGCCACTCACACACCCACTCACTCTTCAATACACACACACATATACAGCTACTCTGACATCCACTCACACACTGACAGTCACACAGCCACTGAGAGGAGATATGTTAGAAATAGTATGTCTAATTACTAGCACAAAAAGAATAGTAATGTAACTTAGGCTGTAGCTTAGTATACATCTTTAAGTCTCAGAAACATTTACAAAACACACTCACAGGATTATGTAATCAGCAATGTCATTTGAGATGTCATCAGTGATGTTACTGACCATGTCATCAGTGATATAATATGTGAGGTCATAATCAGTGCATTGTTGGGTGTAAGTTATTGTTAGCTCAGGTAACTATAACTGCTGATTTCCCCTGGTTTTGTATGAGTAAAATCTAAGCCTAACTATAACATTCCTGTAACCTTTGTTTTTTTGGTGTATTTCTAAGTTTTTTTATCCTAAAACTCTATTTCTTACCTACAACGTCCCTGTTACCTTTGGTTTTTCCAATGTGTGTGTGTGACCCCAGAAACTGGTCTGGGGAGTGGGATGCATGCCCTTTTCCCATATATAATAAAGCTGGGCCAGAGAGATGAGGTCCAAAATGTGGCCCAGTGAGGTGGACAACGTACCCACCTCCCCTAAAGATATTTTACAGTCCCTCAAGGATGGGGTCCCTGGGACTGAAATCAGCCCAGGGAGGAGGGCTATGTGCCCCCCACCTGTGGTGGCTGCTTTTAAGGTGTCGGCAACATGCCAGGCGCTGTGACCAATCCTCCACCACGCACGGCCTAAGGCCTTGTGCGACGTGGGATTGACTGTACATGGGGGTTGGTTGTAGTGCCTGGTCATAGGTCAAGCCCTGTGGCCAACCCCCACCATGCACACCCAAAGGCTGTGCATGGGGTGGGGTTGGCTGCATGCAGGAGGTTGGCCAGGCACTGTGCCCAACCACCCACTGTGTTAAAAAAAAACTTTGAAATTTACAGAAAAAAGCCAAAGGTTACAGGTACATTATAGTTAGGAAATAAAATGTTAAAGCCCTAAGAAAATCACTACAAAAAGCAAAGGTTATATGGACGGTATAGTTAGGTTCACAATTTACACAAACAAAACCATAGAAATTCAGCAGTGATAGTTGGAGTTATCTCAAGAAACTATAACTTGTGTCCTAAGGGAACTATAACTAATGCCTTCACAATGAACTGCTAATAACCCCACATATTACATTCCTCGTGACATCTTCTATGACATCACTGATAATATCAGAGCGACATTTGCTGTAAAATTATTGATGAGAAAACTTTGCACAGGTTATAGTTTCTTGCAAGAAGTTTCACTATAACTGCTGAATTTCTATAGTTTTGTGTGTATAACTTGTGAACCTAACTATAACGTCCCTGTGACCTTTGATTTTTGTGTGTAAATATATATATTTCCATTCAGTGCTTAAATCTGGCATTCCAGCCTTATCTAAGGACACTTGCTTCGTGTTTGCAAATCTGTGCATTAAAGTGCTGGCTGCAGATATCTGTATGCAACCTATAAATCACAGATTTTAATGCTGTTAGATCCACTGAGCCTTTCAATCCTCTAAGATGGATAAAGTTCCTAGGTTATGGGGCCCAAAAAAATGTTTTGTCATGGTCCTCATGGAAGCCT
Organism: Triturus cristatus; assembly: GCF_964204655.1. Taxonomy (NCBI): domain Eukaryota; kingdom Metazoa; phylum Chordata; class Amphibia; order Caudata; family Salamandridae; genus Triturus; species Triturus cristatus. The sequence continues at coordinate 1,368,007,540 of NC_140590.1, forward strand.
GCAACACCATTAATTGTGGTGCTTAGTGACTTCCATTAGTTTGTATCAGTGCTTATCTGGGAATTTGTAAAAGGGCATTCCACATGGTACCACCATTGTGCCCAATGCTTTCTAAAACAATTTGGTACTATTGAGCTGTTAGATACAGGTAAAACACTGCCAGGATAAAACCAACCTTGTTTTGAGGGGGCATCAGCACATCTCTGTAAGACCAGATAATATTTCTTATAACTCTTGGGGTCATGCATCATAGAATGTCCACAGCTGCTCCCCTACCAAAGGGATAAACTCACATTGTCAGCCACTGTAGTATGGTGCTTCTTCCACCTGACACTGTCAAAAGAAAGAAACAAAAAATACAAGGGTCATTCTTCTCTCTCTCTCTCTCTGATTTTTAAAGACTGCAATTATCATCCATATGTAAAACTTTCTGCCCAATTTCTTCCTTAGAGTGTGGCTTTATGACAGACAATAGAGGTATTGCTTTTAACTTACTACTCCAAGAACTTAAAAATTCCGAAATATAATTTGTACCATTTTAATTTTTTTGCATGCTTTAGAGTCTTTGAAGCTTATGAAAGGGTAAGAATTGTATGCCAACAATGTTCAGAATTGTATGCTCACATGCTAAACATTGCCATTACGGATCACACCCTTTTATGTAACTTACCCTATTCCATCCAGCTTTTAATCCTGATTGGGTGAGATATATTACTGCTTACAACATCATAGAAACTGGGTGTAACTGCACACGTGATATCATTTTCAATACAGCATTTTTGTTTCTCATCAAAAGTTGATGTATGTTACTAATGCTTAGTGCCTATGGTTTTGACTCCCTATTGTGGATTGAATGCATGTTTATAACTGAATTGGACCACCTGCTGTGAAATCACGAATTTACAGATTGATTTTACATATTTATCTCAGTATGGTCCCTGCTGAAGGTCTGTTTCTAGTTACCTGATACTTTTGATGTTGCAGGTTTTGTTCCTATGAAAACGTGTAAGTTGTGGTGAATTCCTACATTTCTTTACACGTTTCTGTAAATATAGCTGGACAAATGCTTCCCTTCAAATAAATTAGTACAAGTTCAATGAACCTAACATATGGCTTCCATTTTGGGAAAATGTTGTGGAATATCTACTGCTATTGGGCTGTGCTCCTTTGTGCCTGGGCAGAAGAGGAATGGTCTCTGCTGCCCTAGGAAGCCATATTTACGAATATCACCCGCCTGTTAGAAATCCCTGGACTCCATTGAGTGTGGCTGTGCGGTCACCAGGCCCAGAGCACTCAGACAGCAAACATTTTGGTTTTTCAAAAATAAACTCCCAAAGCAAGACTTTGTTTTCGAAAAACAAAAAACAATTATCCCTCACAGGCCTGCAGTTTTCTCCGATAGTGTGGGGATCATTTATTTCTTTTCCTGAAAAAAGCGCATCAGAATGTCTGTCAAAAAAAAGGGTGGACAGTCTGATGTACTTAGACAGATTACCCGCTGTCTGTTGGGCTATCAGTCAAAGGTTTCCACTGACATTGACAGAGGAAACATAAGTAATGACGAATAATAAACAGAGCGCACAAACCAGGAGTTTACTAGGCAGGGGAATCCACCAAACTTTATATAAGGCCCTGTAATTTGTGAATTCTGCTATGACAATTTGTTTCATTCCACTGATACACGGGATACCTCGTTTATCTCTTGGGGGCGCGCTTCAGCCTGTATTATATTCCTGATTATGTCTCTGCTCACTAATTACACAGGAACAAACATTTTGGTTGAAGGCCAGCTGCACTTAATTTCAATTAGTATGCCCTTTAAAATGAACCTAGGTCTCCTAATCAGCAATGTTTCCGGTTTCTGTGTAAAATCAACGGTCGTTTTCGATGATCCATTTTAAAAAAATCCTCCTTGACCAGCAATCCATGTTTCTAAATTTTCGGCTTCAACATTCATCAAAATGCATTGGTTTAAGTTTACATCACAGTATTTGTGCCCTCCTTAGAAATGCAATTTAAAATTATTGTTTTCGAATATTTCGATACACTTCCTTGAATTTCAGTATTTTACCATATTTCTCTGGGAATGCAGGCTTTTCAAGTTAGCTGTAATTTCTATACCTTTAGCTGCCTAAAGCCTCTCTTTCAAATATACAATTTCCCTCCTTTTAACATAATGTGTATCCTGAGGACTTAAAGTTTATTACATGTATATTTCACAACTGTGTGGGTTCTTACAGAAATTATTCAAACAGACAGTTTTATTGACTATTCTCACAATTCCATTGCAAATATCCTCAAATAATTTTCTATGTGGGGACAATGATGTTAAGGGGGTTGCCTCCTTCCTGCCAGCTCATTGCCAGTTCTACCATAACTGCCTTGGTTGTAGCTCAAACGAATGGAAATGGGTTGCGATGCAGGTGGTCTGTGCAGGGCTTAGAGGAAGGGCTAGGAACATGGGGGTGGAGCCTATTGACAGCCCATTGGGTCAGTTAAGAGGAGACAGGGACTACTGATGGGTCAGTGACTGAAGGAACCCACCTCATATTCCATTTATCAGTCCACATTCATCACTCGTTGGGTTTGATAAACTTCTACTCAAGCGATATGAAGTTTCACCATTGCACCAGCTTACAGTCATTCCATCGGTCCAGCAGTCGTGCACAGGGAGGAAGCCACTTTTTCTCTTTTGTTGACGCAGGACTGGTATCACGAAGTAATGCAAACAAAAAGCAATTCATGGATCACTGCAACAATGATGATTATTCACAGAAATCAGCTCTTTGAGCTGACGCCATGTTCCTGCCATTGTTTCAGCTTTATTTGCTGTTTACTGTGCACAGGGCAGGACTGGGGAACAAAAAGCAGCCCTGGGAAAAATGCTCGAACCAGTCCCACTCACTTCGTTTCCTCACACTAGCTCTCTTTTTTCATCCATTCTCTCTCTCTCTCTTACTCTCTCTCTCTCTCTCTCTCTCTCTCTCTCTCTCTCCCTCCCCACACCACCCACCCCCTGCGAGGAGGTGGGGAACATGAGAGCGGCACCAGGAGCAGTCCTGGGCTTTCAAAACCGGCCTCTAGGGGCTCAAACCCACCACGGAAATTCCCGGTGGAATACATTTCTTGTCCGGCCCAACTGTAAAGCACCAGCCCTGATTCAGTCATTGAGCTAAGAGCCACCAGCAACCCTGTCTCAGTCATTGAGCTAAGAGCCACCAGCAACCCTGGCTCATTCGTAGAGCTAAGAGCCACCAACAACCCTGGCTCAGTCGTTGAGCTAGGAGCCACCAGCAACCCTGGCTCATTCGTAGAGCTAAGAGCCACCAGCAACCCTATCTCAGTCATTGAGCTAAGAGCCACCAGCAACCCTGGCTCATTCGTAGAGCTAAGAGCCACCAGCAACCCTATCTCAGTCATTGAGCTAAGAGCCACCAGCAACCCTGTCTCAGTCATTGAGCTAAGAGCCACCAGCAACCCTGGCTCATTCGTAGAGCTAAGAGCCACCAACAACCCTGGCTCAGTCGTTGAGCTAGGAGCCACCAGCAACCCTGGCTCATTCGTAGAGCTAAGAGCCACCAACAACCCTGGCTCAGTCATTGAGCTAAGAGCCACCAGCAACCCTGGCTCATTCGTAGAGCTAAGAGCCACCAGCAACCCTATCTCAGTCATTGAGCTAAGAGCCACCAGCAACCCTGGCTCAGTCGTTGAGCTAGGAGCCACCAGCAACCCCGGCTCAGTCGTTAATCTAAGAGCCACCAGCAACCCTGGCTCAGTCGTTGAGCTAGGAGCCACCAGCATCCCTGGCTCAGTCGTTGAGCTAGGAGCCACCAGCAACCCTGGCTCAGTCGTTGAGCTAGCAGCCACCAGCAACCCTGGCTCAGTCGTCAATCTAAGAGCCACCAGCAACCCTGGCTCAGTCGTTGAGCTAGGAGCCACCAGCAACCCTGGCTCAGTCTTTGAGCTAGGAGCCACCAGCAACCCCGGCTCAGTCGTTAATCTAAGAGCCACCAGCAACCCTGGCTCAGTCTTTGAGCTAAGAGCCACCACCCTGACTGAGGGGCGGTTTTGGCTCCAGTGTCAGGCAAACTGTTGATGATTGGCTGGTGCTAGAAGTCAGTCAACATGCAACAGCCCTCACTGCTTTGGTGCAATCGCCCACAATGCAGCAAGAAAAGAGGCATCTTTCTTGAGACATTGAACTAGCCTGTCTGAGCCCACCAGCCTGCCCCTGGAGCAGCCTTTAAGGGAGACCAGGGAAGCACCACTCAGTGTCACTAAGTGACCATGTATTGGGCTGTGGACACCAGGGGATTTCTAAGTGTGTCATATACGAGTTTGCAGTGGTGCTTAAAGCTGCCTCACTCCAAGACTCTGCTGATCCTCAGCTGAGTCAGAATTGAGTTTTTGCAGTATCTCAGCATACAAGAGTGCTGCTGAGGCCTAAGAAACCAGCCTTATAACTGCTGATAGGTAGCCTTGGCAGTCACATAACAGTGGCAACGAGGGTACTTTTATAGCCATCAAGACACCGCATAACATAACATTGCACATGTAAAATGTTCCACTCACCCATGTTGACATCAGTTCAATTACAATTTCACAGACTCGACAACAGACGAAGAAGCGCTTTCCCATTAAAAAATGACAGACCCTTGCTGTATCAAACCTTGATGTTTTATCCAGAAATTTCTATGCAACATGCATATTTTTCATTGTCAACAAACTTATTCGCATAAGATGTATAAAACTGGCTTGCAGGGTCTTTTTATTTCCTTATAAATATAAATATAAATCTGTTAGCACTTGGTAAAATTATTAGAAATATTGGGGTGGATATATTTCAAACGGGAATGTAAGGTCGAGTGACGAGCTGTGTACATACTTGTGTTTTTCAGAAGTAGATATGTGCACTGAAATGGATCATGGTTGTGACCACACCTGCGTCAATGTGCCAGACTCATATTATTGTGAATGCAACGCAGGATACAGACTTGGTGAAGACGGAAAAACATGCTCTCGTAAGATGACTTCCTTTAGATGTGATCCTTTCTGAATATTAGGAGGGTAACTGACCACTATCTCCCCGAACCTTCCTATTAGACCATCAAAGACACCTCTAGAAAATCAATCCCATTTTCCCCACAATTTGTTGTTTCAACTCAGATGTGCATGCCACAATTGTATTTGCAAGAGGAAAAATGTACAATGCAAACGCACTTTCTTTTGCAGTATATGTTCTCCAAATTTACAACGCAAACACTTTCTTTTGCGCTATATATTCTCCTTGGGTCAAAGATTTAAATTGTTTTGTAAACAAAAAATATTTTGCTTAGATACATTTTGCTGAAAATATATTTGCCATAAAATCTTCGACATTCCTATCATTTCAATTTATGTTTCAATATCCATGAAAATATAAATTCAGAGTAATTTTGTGCCTAAAACCTCTTTCCTTAGGAAAGCCTATTTCCTTTCCACACCACTTCCGTACTCGACACACTTATTCGAAAGCTCTCTAAATGGGGAAACAACCCTTTCATTCACCTACAAGGATCATGGCACACCTGCATGTAGGACCAACAAACATTGTTACTACATAAGCACGGACGAGATAGACACTGTGAACTAAAAGCATAATGGTGCCTTGTGCCTCCGCTTCTCCACTACTTTTTTTTTTAACAATGTTAACAAATAGTTAACATAAGTAGTAAAGCTTAGAGGCCAGCTAATTTATGAGTTTGATATTTTTTGATTTTCTGGTGTCGAACCCCCCCAGGGCAACCCTTTTTTTTTTTTCTTTTTAATGTTAATCATTTTAGTCTCCGTGACCTTCAAACTTTTATTCCAGAGTGATGTCTATATACCATTTTCTTAGGAACCCATGCAGAAATCAGGCTACACTCAATCTCATTCGTTATTGAAAAACAGGGAACATCAGAAGACAGTTTATTAGTTCACCAAACTTTGACACAGCGCAACCCAGCAAAACAACTTGCTGTGCTGTGTCAACTGTTGAGGGCAGGAGTGTGCCAAAATTACCAAGATATGGTGCGTTCCTGCTCTTTCCTTCTGCTAGCGCTCTAAATTCAACCTTGCGCCAATGCAGGAACCCTTGCATCATGGTTCAAGGGTCCCTGCGTTGCAGGCAGGATTGTTTTTGCGCAGGGAGGGACTCCTTCCTACACAAAAACAAACATTAGAGGTGTATTTTTCTGCAGAAAGCAGCACACTTAGAAAGAGTAAAAGACAGGGAGAAATAATGATATATCTGCTCGTTGCATCTCTATCGGGAAGGAGTAGCCTTTTGATGCATTCCCAGGTTTGCCAGTCTTGGTAAATCGGGGAATGCACTAAGATCCATGAACACCCATGTTCCACCCATGGAGCGACTTCCCAGGGCGGAGTAACACAAGGCAGGGACTTGCGCTGCCTGGTGTTACTCTAGATTTACCAAACATCGCAGGGCCTTGCAAGGTCGCCTTGCGTTGCTTGGTAAATCTGACTAAGGATTGCCTTGCCCTTGCGATATCATGTGTGACACAAAGGCAGTGCAATCCAATGGTAAATATGGCCCCCGGTATTTATGTCAGAAGGGCAAAGTAGCATTTATTAAATTGAGATTATTGTTTTGGGGAGACCGAGGCAAAAAAAGAAAGAAGTTAATTGTGTTTCTGAGCTCAATATGGTGTGAACCACATAAATTGATCTTTCTTAAAGTAGAAACTTGCCTATTTTTATAGATGCCGTTCATGGGGTCTGTAGAGGACATCGTTCAATAGGAGCATTAGATTTTGGGTTTAGAAGGCACGTTATTAGAGATGGGATGCACTTTGATTTTCAAGGATAGCATAGAACAACCATTTCCAGAACAAAATAACTCGAAGCATAAGTAAGCAAAGCCATTCATAAAATGATTTGTTCGGCACTGGTACATGTTCTCGATGGTAAAAAGACAGTACTAGGAGCATACCCTTTACCACTATATCAGGAAAGTGGATTTCTGGTGATGGTGCTAGATGGGAAGAATGTTTGTACAAATGCAAGCAGTGGAAGGAGAACAGTAACACAATACAACCCAGTATTAGCACTGCGACAACAATACATCACATTATAATAATACAAACAACAATATATTAACCCCTTCGCCGCGGCGGGAATTCCGCCGCGGCGCTGGGGGGCGCGGGGGGGCAGCGCGGTGGCACTGTGCTCATGACGGAGCCGCTCCGTCATGAGCCACGGTTGAGCTGTGCTCATGACGGAACGGTTCCGTCATGACTCCGCCCAGTTGCGTTGTCCCCCCGCACAGGCGGGGAAACAGCGCCGCGTGGGCGGAGCGGCCGCCAACGGTCGTGGCATGACGGAACCGTTCCGTCATGAGCACACGGCAACCCTGGCTCATGACGGAACGGTTCCGTCATGAGCAGGGAAGGGGTTAATAGCAACAACACATAGTAGACGAATACAACACAAAATGAAACAAGACTACTACAACACAAGAAATATTGACCCTCCATAAGACACTCAAACAAAATACAATACTTTAACACAATACAACAGTAAAACACAGTAAGCAACAAACCAAACAACACCATAGCACATCAATGCCCTTGTGCTATAAGTTTGTGCTATGTCGTTGTATTATGTTGTGTAAGTGTTGCTTTTGTGGTGTGAGATATTTCTTTATTGTGTTGTCTTGTGGTTGTATTTTTGGTGTGTTTTATTGTGTTTTATATGTTGTTGTTTATTAGTTTGTAGTTCAATGCTGTGCTGCTGCATTGGTGTTGGCTAGTGTATTCTTATAGTTTTTTGTTGTGATTGTCTAGTTGTTGTATTGTCTTCTCTGTTGGATATTTGTTATGTTTTACTCAGGTTTTATTGTGTTTTTCTTTTGTTGTTACTTTTTGTGGGTTGTTTCTTTGTGCTACTTTTGTGTTGCATTGTAGTGTTGTCTTTTTGGTAATGTTATAGTTTCTTATTAACACATGCAATTGTGTTATGTTTTGTTGTAGAGTGTTTTTGTGTTGTCGTTTTGTTTAGGTTGTGTTGCATAATTGAATTGTGCATACTATAGATTGACAGCTACTTTCTACATACTTGTTTTCTTTCAGTCATAGATATGTGTGCTGAAATGGATCATGGCTGTGAACACATCTGCATCAGTGAGCCAGGATCCTATCATTGTGAATGCAAACCACATTACAGGCTCAATGAAGATGGAAAATCATGCTCTCGTAAGATTACTTGATTAGTGTGCAATATGTTTACTGTTAGGTACCGCACATTTGTGTTAGGAAAGACTGGCAGCAAATAGGATCTTTTTTGAATGCTTGGAGTGGTTCTATCGATCCTCTAGTGATTCTTGCATTTATGGTGACAGTGTTATTTTGAGGCTCCGCAGTTGCTAACAGTCTGAAGAATAAGTAGCCAATATTCCTGAAATCTGAGTTTGGATTGACATGCTTCCCAACTCATTGAAACACGACGGAATTAATCTATGTAGTTAATTCTCTCAGAGGCAAGATGTGTTTGTGGTGTTCTGTTGTAAATTGTTTAGATATCTTGAGTCTCGGACCCACTAGTCCTGTTACTAGGTTGTTGTTACATAGTTAACTATTCTATTCTTTGAGGAGAGTGGCACAGGGTGAAGTAAAATAATGATATTTTTGTTTTATATGCTATGGAAAATGTACTAGAGAACTCAAAATAAGACTGGCACTTCACCATCACTTCCTCAAAACAATCCTTTTTTTAAGAAAAGACAAAAAAATATTATTGTCAAAGGGGAGAATCAATCATTAAACATTGGACACTTATAATATATCATTTCAAAAACACATTGAATTTACATATAAATCAAGTGGTTAATAGTACCTAACAAAGGATAATGCATATTGCTACATAAGCACACAAAAAATGAATATAATTAGTCTCCCATCCTATCCTAGTAAACTTGTGCAAGTCTGCCCCATATGGAGTCGAATCACTTCATGGAGCAAATTTCTCTAGTTCTGGCTAAAGCCATCTCCCTTTCATAAGTTTCCTACATGATTGCCCACATTTGTGCTGCTTGAGTGGGCTTTGGGGAAATCCATGCCCTTGCTATGGAAAGTGAAGCAGACACAAGAATGATAGAGAAGAGGGATCTCAGGTCAGAGTTAGCTTCCACCTTATAACCTAACATATTCTCTTTCTAAGGATCATCTAAACCCAGGCAATCCAAGACTCCAACGCTCAAAACAAGGAGGCATCTTGGCTTTAGGATTACCAAATATTGTCATTAGTGCTTGATGACCGGTCACTACTGTGAAAGGCTTTCCATATAAGAATACATGGAAATATTCACAAACCCAGACCTCTGCCAAGCTTTCATTCTCAGGTTGGTAATAGGCACAATCAGTGTATGACAATCTTTTACTGATGTAAGCCATGATAGGTCTTTGGGCATTTCACCTTCCATTGTGCTGTGCAAGAATTGTGCCCAACCCAACTGGGCTAGCATCAACCTCAACCTCTGTATGAAGCTTGTGGTGATTTCAGTAGACCATTTCAGTGGCTTGCTTTATTCTGTTGACACTTTTCTTGCATTCATGTGGCATTGAAACACCACAAAAAAAGGGAAGAAAATAAAATTGGGAAAGAGAAAGAGGTACAGAATAGCATGCCAAGAAAAAGGATGAAGGGGCTTTGATATAGTATCTAAGCTAGTCTGCTATACCCATAGTTTACCCTAATCTATTTAGCAGCCTCATGTTGCCATTGGTTTAGAACCTGCTCAACCTCCAGATCTGTGTGGAACATCTGAGAATGACCATCCTCAATAACCTTTAGGCGCACAGGTTCCTGTAAATAGACATGTGCACCCACTGCTTTTGGTGGATCGACGAGCTGGAGCAACTTCAAGTGTCTATCCATAGTGTTTTTACACAGGTCCAATCTCACGAAAATGGAAATGGATTCTATCAGTATTGGAGTAGGGGATCGATCATTAATAGATATGGCCTGTCGCAGAAGAAAATTACCAACAAAAATATGCATTGGGCGAGGGAATTGTGGATAGGCCTGGGTGGTAAATTCCGTTCCGCTCGCGGAATTTGCGGAATTTGGGTAATTTTTCGTTCCGCGTAGAATGCGTAATTGCCCAAAATTCAGCGTTCTGCTTCTTGGTGAAATTTTTTGCTCGTTCGCGTTCTCAAAATGTGTGTTCGCGAGATATTTCCCCCGAGCACGCAAACAGCGTTCGCGAACAGGAAAAAAGCATCGCGAACAAGCAATTCTGCATGTTCGCAGAATCTTTGCGTGTTCGCTGAGATTTTTTACCATTTCGTGGAGCTTTGCGTAGCGCGACTACGCAAATTCTGCCCACCCCTAATCGTGGACTGGCTTAATTTAAGAAAAAAGTAGTCTAAGAGCCCGCTGTATTTAAGAATCCCAATCCCAGTCTGCAAGCTCCGGAAATGCTTTTTGGAATAGTTTCATAACAAAAGCTTGAGGGTCAGATCCTTCCTTCCCTGAGGCACCCCAAACAGCCTTAGGTTGTTTTGGCGTTGCCTATTTTCAAAGTCTTCAACCTTCTCCTGCAAAAATGTTAGTTGGCTGTCATGTGTTTGGACTATTCTGGTCATAAACGCAGTGGTCTCCTCGGTGTCGGCAACACATTGTTGTAACTCCAATACATCACATGTAAGTGATGCAACTTTGCTAGTCAGCTCTGATAATGATTGCTGAATTAAGAGATTATTCACCCTGACCTGCGCATAATGCTCTTGCGCTTCTAATCTTTGATAGTGCAGATATATGCTCCATTATAGTCAGACTGACATTGTACCTAGTTCTAGGTTAACTGTTAACTAATACTTTAAATTGGTGCTCTACTTTTTTCTAGGAACATTTTCTTTTAAAACTTTTTAAAAAGTCATTTCTCTGGTTCCCCTTATTCGAGTTTGATCATGTTGGTGTCATTTTTGATTATGACATTTTTGTCTATTCTTTTAAACTGGTCTGTGAGTTACTTCAGGGCACAAGTAATAATTACTTCAGTGAACTATAACTGGTGAATTTCAATGTTTTCTTTTACTTTAAAATGTTATGTTGCAACTGGCATTGTGACCTAAATATAATATCACTTTAAGCTTTGATTTTTCAGTGAATCTAAGGTTTTGTGTTTTTTGAATACCTAACTATAACTATCACTTTAACTTTTTGTTTTTTCAGTGACTTTCTAAGATATTTTAAATGAACGTCCCTTTCAATATATGAAAGGCACACCTAATAGTTTTGGCAAGGGATCAATGGATCATTACAAAATACATTTATATAAAGCATTTGTAGCCAAAACAACTCTAAACAAGTGTCAGACTCTTTCTTTTACACTCTTCAAGCCACATAATGTAACCTTAAGACCAACCACAAGAGATTCATGCATTCCCAAACTGAAGAGCAAGAGTTCCAGCTCTGGAAATACTGAAAACTGTCAATGGATTATCATGGGGTCATTCTCGACAGACCACAGGAAACAAAGAATTATCTTTTAAGTATTTCTGGGGGGGGGGGGGGGCTGCTGTACTCCTTGCAGTCCTCCACAATACCTAAAAAGTATGCTGAGGGTGCCTCTTCCCAGATTGGGACACTACCATCCACTAAAAAATATTTACCTTCTAACCCATAACTTCTTCCCTTCCTTTATATTATGTTTTTGTGGGTGCCCTGGTCCCGTCTGGGATACCCAAGGCTTATTTTTTGTTGTGCCTAGCCAATACCCATTCTGGGTGCTGATGGGAGACATACTTTGTTTTGGGTGGGTGCATCGGTGCCTACCCAGGACACCTACATCTGTAAAATTTGTTAGGGGCTCTGGAAGTAGTGACAAGCTACTGTGGGGGCTGGCAGGAGCTGGCCACTTTGTTTTTTTGTGGGTGCCACAGAGCTTCCAAGAACCTGTATTACACCCCTGGGCTTTGTAAGAGGTGAGAAATCAAAGACTGAACCACACCCTTCAAAGAAAAATCATTACCTTAATCCCCATTCTTGTGTGAAATTGACAGACCTTTTTCAGCACTCTTTTCCACTCTTGCACTGCCTTTTGTTACTCTAGATTTACCAGGCAACGAAGGGCCATGCAATGTGGCCTTGCGTTGCTTTGTAAATCTGACTTAAGGAGTGCTTTGCCTTTGCGACATCGTGTGTGACAAAAAGGCAGTGCAATCCAATGATAGATTATTGTTTGGGGGAGACAGAGGCAAAATAGGAAATACGTTAAGTTGCATTTCTGAGCTCAATATGGTGTGAATCACATAAATTGATCATTCTTAGGGTAGAAATTTGCCTATTTTTATAGATGCCATTCCTGGGGTCTGTAGAGGACACCGTTGAATAGGAGCTTTAGATTTTGTGTTTAGTAGGCATGTTATTAGAGAGGGCATGCACCTTGATTTTAAAGGATAGCATAGATCAACCATTTTCTGAACAAAATAACTAGAAGCATTACTAAGCAAAGCCATTCATAAAATGATTTGTTCGACACTGGTACATGTTCTCAATGGTAAAAAGATAGTACTAGGAGCATACACTTTACCAATATATCAGGAAAGTAGATTTCTGGTGATGGTACTGGATGGGAAGAATGTTTGTTCAGAGGTAAGCAGTGGAAGTATAACAGTAACACATTACAACCCAGTATTAGCACTGTGACAACAAAACATCACATTATAATAATGCAAACAAGAATATATTATTAGCAACAACACACAGTAGGGAAACAAACACAAAATGAAAAAAGAAAACCAAAACACAAGAAATATATACCTCTTCATATGACACACAAACAAAATACAATACTTTAACACAGTACAACAGGAAAACAAAGTAAACAACAAAGCAAACAAAACCATAGCACAACAATGCCCTTCTGTTGTATGTTTGTGCCATTTCATTGTATTATGTTGTGTAAGTGTTGCATGTGTGGTGTCAGGGACTTCTTAATTATGTTGTCTTGTGGTTGTATTTTTGGTGTGTTTATTGTGTTTTATATGTTGTTGTTTATAAGTGTTAGTATTTGTAGTACAATCCTTTGTTGCTGCATTGGTGTTGGCTTGTGTATTCTTATAGTTTTGTATTGTGATTCTCTAGTTGTTGTGTTGTCTTATCTGTTTGATATTTGTTATGTTTTACTCTTAGGTTTTGATGTGTTTTTGTTTTGTTGTTACTTTTTGTGGTATGTTTCTTTGTGGTACTTTTGTGTTGCATTTTAGTGTTGTCTTTTTGGTAACGTTATAGTGTCTTATTAACACATTCCATTGTGTTATGTTGTAGAGGGTTTTTGTGTTGTCATTTTGTTTAGGTTGTGTTTCATAATTGAATTGTGCATACTGTAGATTGATGGCTACTTGCTATATACTTGTTTTCTTTCAGTCATAGATATGTGCGCTGAAATGGATCATGGTTGTGAACACATCTGCATCAGTGTGCCAGGATCCTATCATTGTGAATGCAAACCACATTACAAGCTCAATGAAGATGGAAAATCATGCTCTCGTAAGACTACTTGATTTAGTGTGTACTATGTTTATTAGTAGGTGCTGCACATTTGTGTTTGGAAAGCTTGTCAGTAAATGTGATATTTTCTGAATATTTGGAGTGGTTCTGTCGATCCTCTAGTGATACTTGCATTTATGGTGACAGTGTTATATTGGGGCTCCGCAGTTGCTAACAGTCTGAAGAATAAGTTGCCAATATTCCTGAAATCTGAGATCTCAGTTGTAGTTAATTCTCTCAGAGGCAAGATGTTTGGTGCTGTTCTGTGGTAAATTGTGTAGATATCTTGAGTCTCAGACCCACTAGACCTGTTACTAGGTTTTTGTTACACAGTTAACTATTCTATTCTTTGAGAAAAGTGGCACAGGGTGAAGTAAAAGAATGATATATTTTTTATATGCTATGGAAAATGTACTAGAGAACTCAAGATAAGACTGGCACTTCACCATCACGTCCACAAAATAATCCTTTTAAAAAAAAAAGTTTTTATTAATGTCAAAGGGACAATCATTAAACATTTGACAATTATAATATAGTATTTCAACAATACATTGAATTTAAATGTAACTCAAGTGGTTAATAGGACCTAACAAAGGTTAATGTATATTGCTACAATAAGCAAAAAAAACGACAACAAAAAACCCAGAATATAATCAGTCTCCCATACTATCCTAATAATCTTGTGCAAATCTGCCCCATATGGAGTCAAATTACTTCATGGAGTGGATTCCTCTAGTTCTGGCTAATGCCATCTCCCTTTCATAAGTTTCTTTCATGATTGTCCACCATTCTGCTGCTCGAGAGGGCTTTGGGGAAATCCATGCCCTTGCTATGGAAAGTGAAGCACCCACAAGAATGATAGAGAAGAGAGATCTCAGGTCAGAGTTAGCTTCCACCTTATAACCTAACATAAACTCTTTCTAAGGATCATCTAAACCCAAGCAAAACCTCATAATATTCCTTGTTTCCTTCCAGAATGTCTCCAACTCAGGGCAGGTGGTGAACATATGCACTATATTTGTGGCTGTCAGCCCGAACTTTAGGCATTTACTCCAGTTGCCCAATAACTACCCTCTTTACGAGCCCAGCTAGCTCTCCTATGCAGAGTGCAATATAACATGCATATTGTCTGAAACTGTTGCAGCTTTAGATTGATAGAGTGTACTTCTAATGCAGTGTTGACCTCTATAGGAGTAAAGTCTAGACCCAAGGCATTGCTCCATTTTAACGCCAATTTTATGCCAATAATTTGGAGCTCTCAAGAAATAGTCCATGATCTGAAGGTATTTAAAAAATAGCTGACACAGGAGTTCAAAAGAAAGCTGTAAGCTTTCGAATGTTCAGAAGCCATTTTGGTCGTATAAGCGTCCTAGCCGATCGAACTCATAACTAGTCCATAGCCTACAGACAGAGCCATAAAAATATCTCCGGAAGCATCGGCTTGCCCCACAGAGGAAGATTGCCATGAGTTAAGGACAGAGCACATTTAGTTAAAATTTCCCGCCATGTCTGTACAATATCTCTGATGGTCTAATAAGTGAACTCTATTGAAGTAAATAGGATCATTGGTTCTGTATTGAAGCATTCAGCAGTCAGAACCAAGTGCAAGAGAATGACAGAAGTCTTGATTCTCAAATGATAGAAGGCTGCGAAGATAGCCCGCAGACGCCACCCAGAAGTACAGTTTGAAATCCGGGAGTTGTAGCCCCCCTGTTTGTAAGGAAGCTTAGTAAATCGGATTGCTTGACATACCTGCTTGTGCCCCCAAATGAAGCTCCTTAACTCCCTTTCTAGTTTCTTAAAAAAGAGTTAGGGATACGTAGGGGAATAGAGAGGAACAAATATAAAAATGTTGGTAGTACTTTCATGTACTTGATGTTGTATCTTCCTATTATGCTGATTGGCAATTTATGCCAGCTCTCTGATTTTTGATAACAGATTGCAGCAGTAGATTATAATTTAGGCTCAATATGTGATCGACCTGAAGGGAAATACGAACACCCAAATACATAGCTGTTGAAAAGACCCCCAGAATTGGCCTATCAGACTCAAAGTTAAGAAGCACTTGTGTTATGTTGACATTTAACTTATTTCCGGAAAAAGTGCCAAATGTGTCTGCTTCAAGCGTAATAAAATCTTAACGCGGCTGCCAGGTCTGAGGTAAAAACGGCTATGTCATCTGCATAAGCAGTAACTTTCAACTCACAAAGACCTGATCTCATCAGTAATATGTGTGTTTTAGAGTGTGGTGCGCTTATAAACACCTCAATATATAATGCTAATAATAGTGGGGAGAGAGGACACACCTGACAAGTGCTGTGATATATTCGAAAGGGAGCAGATTGAGGACTGGCATACAGCCATTTGGCTTGCGGTTTACTATATAAAGATTGTATCCACTAAATTGGCCACCCAGGCCAAATGATTAAAGTTGCCCAATGACAGCCTCATATCACTCGATCGAATGCCTTTTACGCATCTAGCAAGACCACCCACATATTAAACACAGACTTCCTTGCTATACCAAACGCCACGATTACAGTATTAACATGGGCCGTGGTGTCCCGGCCCAAGATAAAACCAAGTTGTTGACTCAACACCAATCCTGACATCAGAGGTGCCAACCGAGTTGCCAAAACTTTAGCAAAAATGTTGGCCTCTGTATTTATAAGGGATATAGTAGCAGAAGAACTACATTCCTCAGATGGCTTGTCCTTTTTTAGAAAGGAAACAATATTTGTTGTATTCCATAAAAGAGGCACTTCTCCTCTGACCCCTATACATAGTATAACATTGCTCAGTGGTGGCACTATGATGCTCTTTAAGACTTTACAGAAAATGATTTTATATTGAGTCATCCCCTGCCGACTAGTCACGGTTTCAAGGATTTCTCTGTGTAGGATTTCTCTATTAAGGGAGGCAGGCTCTTCTTGATTCAAGCACTGGAGGCTGTACTCTTTTAAGTATTTAGACAAATCTTCTTCATTAATTAAATTGATTTGTACATAGAGTTTCTGAAAAAACTGGTAAAATTGCTCAACTATTAAATGTGGATGCATATGTAATGAGCCATCCTCCCCTTTTAAAGCCTTGATTTGTCTCTTAGGTTTATTATTGGCAAGCTGATGTGCCAGCACTTTCCTGACCTGTTCTCCATATTCGTACTGAAGAGAGCGATGCTTGTTATGGCTAGCAGCCGTCTTTTCTTTCAGCGTCCTACCCGGGGATGAGCATTTATCTATCAGTGAAATATACAGCTGCTCCTGGTTTTGGCCCAAGTGTTGGATTTCCTCTGCGTGGAGGGAATCTATTGTGTCAGTGCTTGACAAGCACTCGCTTCCTTATTTTTTATTTAGCTGTAGCATATATTGCTGGGTAATACCTCTTATATAAGCCTTCATTGTGTCCCATACTATAAAAGGGGAGGCAGGGGTGCTCACAATGGGTCTAAACTGTGTTTTCATGGCCTGGCAGAATCGCACACACCAGAGTGTTAATGATTGCTGATTCTGATTAAAGATCAGTAGCTCCCCAGGTGTGCAAGGGACCCGCTGCTTAACCTGAATGTACCAATTTCAGGATTGGTTTACCAACTCGAGAGGCAGCTCCTCTTGCTGCAACTGGCTTCTGTCTGCTAGCCAGGGAGCTGGACAAAGACCCCTCATCCTCTGTAACCGCAGTGGTCATTCCCAGTCCAGCAGTCATAGAGATGCGGGTGGCGCGTCCTCCTTTTGGTGCACTGACTTTCTGTGGGACCATATCTTGAGCTGGAGCTAGACAAGGCCAATAGAGGGCCGATTAGCCAGTGTGCATACCTAATCAGCAGTCAGGAATGCCTAGGAGTCCTTGCAACCAGAGCATACATTGAGATGGCTTGAAGACTAGTAGGATCCACTCAAAACTTTTTCAAACTTCTTCAATCCCCGTAACATCCATAGCTATAATCAGCTATAGTCTGCTGATATACTGCATTTTGTGTCCCTTCCCCTGCTGATGCAGCATGAGGCCACAGGAGCAACTCCAGGTATGTGCTCTCAATGGCGGAGCCAATCCACCATCTTCCTTTTTCCACCTCCGTAAGCCTCTATTTCCCCTCAAAACAATCCTGAACCTGTGAAAAAACATCTTTGAAGAAACAAAACTCTGCCTGACAGTGAGAAGAAGAACACATAAATAGCCATAGCTCCTGCTGACACCCAGGGACTGGAACTACTCTCTATTGGTCATGTGGTTGACCTCCTGTTTACTTGCTCCAGGACCAGAAAAAGCAGAACAACTCCGGCATCTAAGAAATCCCTGTTGACCACCTAGGGTTGGATCCTGAAGGCGAGTTGGCTGGAAAAAGATCTGGTGTCTATAAACAAGCTCTGAGAACCTGAGGGCTGCACAAGTAACCAAATAGAGTTTTAAGGAAAGTGTGTCTTAGCCACTTTTTCCTCCTCTGGAGAATCCCAACAAGGTGCTGAAGCTTCCTTGTAATTTAGCTAAGTATGAGGGGTCATCTGAATTTGGTCCATAGTAGGATGAACAAGTCATTTCGACTCCCCCGATATCTAGGAGGGCAATGATCCATCTACCTGATTGGTCCGTTTGGACCGACTTGATCCTACATGGGAACCCCTTTTTTACGACGATTGCTACCCCTCGGATGTTCGTTACTTGTTGTGAGGCACAAAAACATTGTACCCATGGGGTCTTTGAAAAGACCGCTTGAAATTCAGCTGGGTTTAAGTGTGTCTCTTGCAGTAGACATATCTGTGCAGGTGTGAGCTCTAAGGTAGCCTAATGTTAGTAAATCCCCCCCTGATAGTAGGAGGGGATTTTAATGTAAAACTCGATCCAGTAAAAGACAGTTCCCACGCAAGTCACACAATAGCAACTCCAAAATCACGAAGGGTCTTGAAAAACTTAATTTCAAACTTAAACTTAGTCGATCTATGGAGAGCCAAGGTAAGCAACACCCAGGGTTTCACCTATTATAGTAAAAAATATAATCATTCCTCATGGATCGATTATATATTGGTGAATAAAGAAGCGTTAAAAAGTTTTACAAGCATTATGGTTTTGCCGACACATTTATCAGACCATGCACCTTTACTAGTAGCTTATGCGATCAGCGATAAATGTTCCCAAACCCGATGGACCCTGAATAGAGCAATGTTATTGAACCCAGAAATAATTCAATCTATTAGTAGCTCTTCTTCAGAATTCTTTTCTATTAACCTGGGATCAACCTCCATAGATCACGTATGGGATGCCTACAAGGCTAATTTAAGAGGTTTAATACAAGCACAGATAAGTTTAAAAAATCGAATAAAGACCCAGGAACTAAATACCCTTGAGGTAAAGATTGCTGCGTTGGAGACTGAGATGAGAGAGGCTCCAATCGGAGCTGCGCGGGAACTAGATTTGATAAATGGTAAACTGGAGGAGGCAAGACAAAACGTTAGGCTCTTTCTAGATGAGAAGTGTAAGGCGCAATGGCAGACTAGAAACATGGAGGTCTTCGAATACGGGGAGAAAGCGGGGGCAATTCTGGCCTGGAAGGCAAGATTAGATAGGGCAAAGAACGATATCAATGAGTTATATATTGACAGTAGCGGAAATAAATCTAGTGACCCGGAAGAAATACAGAAGACTTTGTTAACACTATTTTCAGACCTATACAAGGAAGACCTTGAACCCTCCCAAGCCCAGATATCTAATTGGTTAAAAGATAAGTCTCTCCCAGTCTTAACGGAGGCCTCCAAGATGGCTCTGGATGCTCCCATTACTACAGAGGAGATATCGATTCAAATAAAGCGGTTAAAAAACAAAAAAGCAGCAGGGCTTGATGCCCTCCCCAACGAAATATACAAATTACTTCAAGATGACCTTTTACCAATACTCCACGCCCTTTTCAACTCAATCTACTGTCCCAATGGGGTGATGCCTAGATCATGGAGTGAGGCCACGTTGGTGTTAATTTTAAAACCTGGGAAGGACCCTTTGGTGGCGGATTCCTACCGTCCAATTTCTCTGCTCAATGCAGATTATAAAATCTTCATGGGTATTTTAGCAGAGAGACTGGCGAAGTTAGCTCCTAGTTTAATTAACTCTGACCAGAAAGGCTTCATACAAGGGAGGGTTATTCAAGATCAAACCCAACTTTTGATTGGAAACATAGATCTGGCAGAAGCAAGAAAAGACCCCCTGGCAGTAGTGGCAGTAGATGCCGCCAAAGCATTCGATCGCGTTTGTTGGAGATATCTATGGCAAGTTTTGGAGGTCATGGGAATAGGCCCCGTATTTATACATACTGTTACACACTGTTACTCAGGCGCTTCGGCGAAAATCCTCCTAAATAGTTCACTAACTCCTAGCTTTCCTATTCAGAGAGGGACAAGGCAGGGATGTCCCCTGTCCCCACTTTTGTTCAACCTCTATATAGAGCCCCTAGCCCAAACAATCAGACTGAATAATGACATTACCCCTTTTAAATCATTAAGCTATGAATGTAAATTGGCACTTTACGCTGATGACGTGATTGTTTACACTAACGATCCTGAGAATGCAATCCCTCAATTGGAATTCACGTTAAGGGAATTTGGTAAGGTATCAGGGTATCGGGCCAACTCAGATAAAACCGAGATAATGTGTTGGAACACCACATACAATAGTGGCCCCCTGAGTAAGGAATTTAGATATCTTGGAATAAAAATCATCAAAGATTTAAATAAAATTACGGGGGCGTGGCTAAGATGGCCGCCGAGACGGACGCGTCTTGCTGAGGCTCCGGGATCGGACTTTCCCCTCGCCTGTTCCCGGTGAGCCTGGGGGCGACTCATGCGTTCCTGCAGTTGCCCTGCGGTGCGGGGAGCCCGGCGCTGATGTTCCGGTAGCGGAGCGACTCCCGGGGGCCAGTAATCGCAGCAGGAGCCGCCCGAACGTGGAGGAGCCGACCACAAAATGGCGCCCGTCCGGCCCCGCCGCAGCTGCTGACGGCCTGCGGACCCGGGACGGGGACACCAGCTAGCTACCTCAGGCGAGGATCGCCCGGAGTGCCGGAGCTGGGCGCGGTGCGGAGGAGCGGCTTGGCGGAGAGTGGCACGGCCGATGGCACCGGCCGGTGAGGATTGCCGCCATTACTGTCCACCGCGGCTGTGAGCAACCCCCGGGGGGAGACCACGAAGCGGCCTCCGCGGAACGGGCCTGATGACCGAGGTGCAGGTGGTGTGCGGAGCTGGAGGCGGCGGCCCCCGGGGGGGGCGACTTCTGCGGGAGAGGAGCCTCGGATACCACCAACGAGAGCGTCTGCGTGACTCCAAGATGGCGGTGAGTGGCAGTCCGGCAGAGTGAGTTGAGCGGCGAAGCGGAGTGACTGTGGGGTGCACGTCGGCCCCCCGGGACCCGGAGGTGCTGCCCGGACTCCGATCCCCCGGCGACGTCCCTCTGGGATCTGTTCAAGGCGCAGGGCGGACGGCGTGGGACCTGTGAGGCACCGACGTCGGCTTGGTCACCTGGGCGGCGCACTACTGGTTTGGTGGCGGACCCGGGCCTGGTCTGAAGGAGCGCAGTGGAGGGCGCAGGCCGTAGGAGCAGGACGACGGGAGTCTACGCCGAGGGTGACACCTGCTCAGCCAGCGAGGGGGCCCGGCGGCGGAGGCGGCCGGGGGAAAGTGGCGGCGGAGCACCGGAGGGCCCGGGACTGGCCTTGGTCTCAACTAGCCCGGATTCCGAGCCGGATCCGCGCCTACGATAGCCCTGCCAGTCGCCATCATGGGCAAGTCCAGGGCAGTGTTGCCAGCATCCGGAGCGGCGTCGGGGGGCCCGGCCGGAACGCGGGGAGGGGCCCCGGCAGCCGCAGGATTGGTCGCGGACCCGTCCTTGTCGATCAAGTTGGATCAGGTCCTGGCGGCGATCGAACAGTCCCGAGTCTCGTTGGAGCAGCAGCTGGGCACCCTCACTACAGACGTCAATCTTCTCCGCGACGATCACCGTAAGCTGGCTGATAAAGTTACGGACAACGCCAAAGCGGTCGCCGACCTCCAGCCTATGGTGGACACACACTGGGACTCGATGCGTGCCTTGCTGAGTCGCATGTCCACCATGGAAGAACGGGTTGACGACCTGGAAGGGCGGTCTCGACGCTGCAACATCCGCGTCATCGGGCTGCCGGAGGGAATTGAACGGGCGGATGCGGTGGAGTACGTGGAGGCCTGGACTAAGTCGTTCACCCCGGGCGAAGACCGAACGGCCTACTTCTCTGTCGAGTGGGCGCACCACGTGCCAGCTCGTAGGCCGCAGCCAGGAGCCCCACCTCGCCCGCTGCTGGCCAAATTCCTCCACTTCAGGGACCAGGATGCCGTACTGCGAGCGGCCCGACAGGCGGGCCCATTACGCATTGAAAACAACACTGTCATGATCTTCCCCGACTACTCACGGGCGGTCCAGCGCCAGCGGGCGTCCTTCCTGGAGGTGAAACGGCGCCTTAGAGCAGAAAACATACAGTACTCTCTCCTATTCCCAGCCCGTCTGAAGATCATCCATGGCGGGGTCACCCACTTCTTCACAACGCCGGAGGAGGCACACGACTGGGCGGACCAGAACTGTACGGGGGCCCGGCGGAACGGGTGCCCCAATGAACAGCGAGCGACTGTGGGGGGCCGCAGGAGGCAGCGCTCGCGCAGACGAAACCGCCCAGGTACCCCCGGGGGGCCGTCACACACCTTGGGGTCACCGGACTTGGAGCAGATCGTCCTGGAAAGGTGCCGGGCCATCAAAGCGGTGGCGGGCCTACGTCCGGCTTGCCCGGCGACGGACCTGGAGCGGGCCCCCCATGTCTTCACATCAGAGGAGGAAGAGGACAGTGAGGCGACGCAGTCCGGGATTGACTTGGGGGCCCTGCCTTCAGTCACCCCACGAACGGCTGACAATCTGATATGAGTGACTATGGACAAAGGGACACACATTCGCAACCTGGGCTGCCGTTTCCCCGCTTCACGCTCCTACTGGCCCGGCGCTACTAGCGCTCTCCCCGTTGCCCTGGGCACTCCCCCCCCCAGCAGCGTCTACATTCCCCAAGTGGCTCATCTTAGATACCGTACACAGCCCACCCGTAGAGCCCGCTGCAGACGCCAGCCGAACTCCTCCTTCCTACTAGGTTCATGCTCCCATGCAACCCGGGAGTCAGTTTGGACGTATCGCGCTTTGTGATATGTCCTCCGAGTTGGGGCAAGTTCCGTTCGCCTCGCCATAGTTTCCCTTTCCCTCCCCACGCACACCTTTTGCACTATGTCTCTACCCATGCGCTGCCGAGCTACCGCGCGACCCGTGGGGGTGGGGCGCGGGGACGGGCGCCGGGGGGCCTCTGGGAGCCCCGACTGACCAGCCCTGCGATGCGCGCTAGACACATGCACTGATGGCACAAGCCGGTAAAATCACACTTCTCACACTGAACGTGCGAGGCATGCACACAGCGCGCAAGCGATACTCCGTATACGCATACATCAAGCGTCACCAGGCACACATTGCGCTCCTGCAGGAGACACACCTTGCGGCGGGGGAGGTGGCGAAACTGCACAGACGCTGGCGGGGGACCCTGTATGCTACGACTTACTCTGCATTCGCCCGCGGTGCCCTCATATGGGTGCGACCGGGGGTTCCTTTTCAGGAGATATCGCACGTAATAGATCCGGAGGGTCGCTATGTCCTCTTGCTTGGTCGGTTAGACGGCCAGACGCTCTTACTGGGTAGCATCTATGGGCCGAACGTGGATCAGTCCAAGTTTTGGGACACGCTATCCAATCCCTTAAGCGCATACGCGCAGATGCCGTGGATCCTGGGGGGCGATTACAATTGCGTGCAAGATATCACCTTGGTTCGCTCCCATCCGCCCCCCCCGCTTCCCCCATCGTCACACAAGCCAAACGGTTTACGGCCGGGCTGCATCATTGGTCCTTGGCGGATGCTTGGCGGGCCCGGAACCCCACCACTAAGCTATACTCCTTTCACTCCTGCCCGCACAACCTTAGAGTGCGCCTGGACTGTTTCCTCTGTTCCCCCGCCGTCCTTCCCACCGTACTGGACGCTGACTACCTGGGTAGAACTCTATCGGACCATGATGCCCACACGATCACGCTGCAGTGGCGCCCGCCACATCCCCCCGTCCCCACGTGGCGCTTGCCTCGGGACAGCCTTGAAGACCCGGTCTTCCGCCAAACCCGGTGGACCACATCGGTCATTATTTCAGGGAGAACGCCGGCACAGCTAGTACCCGAGCGTCGGAGTGGGATGCCTTTAAGGTCGTGATGCGTGGCAATTGCATCCGACATATTACGGGGGTCCGGCGGGTTCTTGAGGGAGACATTCTGCGGACGGAGGGGGCACTGGCCGCACTCACTAAGGAGACGGATCCTGCCAAGGTCACGCCGGCCGCTCGGGCTAGCGCCGAGACTGCATACGCCGTGGCGTTGGCAAGCATGCGCCGGTTTAATTTCGCAGCTTATGCTGCTAGGGCCCACACAGAGGGCGACCGGGCGGGTGCCCTGTTGGCGTGGCTCATAAGGCAGGATTCGAGCCTTCCGGCCATCACGGCCATCCGTGACGTCCGGGGTACCCTGGTGTATTCGCAGGGGCAGATACTTAAGGCCTTCCAAGAGCACTACATGTGCTTATACACATGCCCCCGTCCCGGGGCGTCGGCTGCGGCCCAAGCGGACTTCCTGGACCGTATTCAGCTCCCCCGCATTGATCGTGATGCGCGCCAGGACCTCGATCGCCCTCTCAAGGCGGCCGAACTTCGGCAGGCCATGAAGGCATTAGCCACCCATAAGGCCCCCGGCCTCGATGGCTTCCCCCTTGACTTTTACCAGACGTTCGCGACCCAGTTGGTCCCTCAACTTGAGCTGCAGTTCCGGGCGGCTGTAGACACGGGAGTCCTGCCTCGCTCCATGCGCGAGTCCGTCATAGTATCCCTCCTTAAGCCAGATAGGGACCCGCATCAGCTAGGCTCCTACCGACCTATAACTTTGTTGTCGGCGGATTACAAAATCTATGGGAAGGCCCTGGCGGATAGGTACGCCACGGTCCTCCCACGGCTGGTTCACCCGGATCAGAGTGGATTCGTGCCCGGTAGGCACACCTCTTCTAACATCCGGCGGTTGTTCCACGTGCAGGACCAGGTGCGGGAGTGGTTCCCTCGGGCAGCGTGTCTGGTGCTTGACCTTGAAAAGGCGTTTGACACGCTTTCCTGGGCCTACCTGTTTCAGGTCGTACTGCGCATGGGCGTTGGACCCAAACTGTTAGCCTACACCCGGCTCAGCTACTCCTCGCCCAGCTCCAGAGTGCGCGTAGGCCCTCTCATTTCGGACTCCTTTCCGATCCGACGCGGGACCAGACAGGGGTGTCCCCTCTCCCCCCTACTCTTCGCCTTGGCGATGGAGCCGCTGGCGATCATGTTGCGCGGGGGGAGTGGGGAATGGGGCATACCGATAGGCAATTCTACCCATGCAGTATCGATGTATGCCGATGACGTACTCATATACGTCCGGGACATCACGATCGATTTGACCCCGATATCGCGCATCCTGCATGACTTTACTGAGGTGACGGGCCTCAGGGGGAACTGGGCCAAGTCCACTGTCTACCCCTTGACACAAGTTGTGCCCCAGGGTCCGATACGAATAGGAGACGTTGAAGTCTCGTGGAGTCCCCAGGCAGTCCGCTACCTCGGCATTAAGCTGTACCATACGCCGCAAGACATCTATGAAGGGAATTACCGCGCGCTGATGGGCACCATCCGATCCCAGGTTCATTTCTGGAAGGGCCTCCACTTGGCCGTGCCGGGAAGGATAGCCGTTGCAAAGATGATCCTGGTCCCGCGCCTGCTGTACCTCTTCTCCAATCTTCCGGTGGTTCCTCCGCGATCCCTGTTCCGGGAGTTGGATACTCTGCTCGGGACCCTTATTTGGGGCAGCGGCCGCCGGCGGATAGCCCTGGCGAAACTGCAACTGCCCCTGGATCAGGGCGGGTTAGCGGCTCCCTCATTCGAGGCGTATTTCCTTGCCGCCCAATTACAGTGGGTGTCGCGTTGGACGGCGGGCCGAGCGCAGGAGGAGTTGATCACAGAGGCGGGGCGGATCCCGGTCCCGGCCGTCCACCGCATGCTGCTGCCGGGGGCAGCACCGCCGGTATCCCGGCCCCTTCAGGTTATGACGGCGCGCGCCTGCCTGGCACGTGTTCGTCGCCTCAGCCGGGGCACCCCCCTGTACTCTCCACTGCTGCCGTTGGTGGGGCTCCCTAGGGGCCGGACATATTACACAGAGCAAATGATGCGGGCGTGGCGGATCATGCGATAACGGAGGTGGGAATGCTGTTCTCCGGTGAAAGTTTGCAGTCCTTCGAGGCGCTGGCGGGGGACTTCGAGCTACCTGGGGGACAATTCCTCCGGCACCGGCAGCTTCTCACGGACTGCCACAGGCAGTGGGGAAGGATGGAGGCGGAGCCCCCCACACACCCGGTCATTCATGCGATACTGCAGATGGGTCCCGGTCGCCACATCGTCACGTGGATATACAAAGCGGTGAGATCCCTGCGGAGTCCTACGTTAGCGACCCTCCGGGACCACTGGGAGGACGACTTCCAGCGGCCTCTACATGACAGGGAGTGGGCTAGGGCCCTCGAATACACCAAAAAAGTGTCCCGCAATTACCGGTTTAAGAACATACAGCTGCATATCCTGCACCGGGCATATCTAACCCCTGAAAAGCTGCAGAAATATTACCCTGACGGGGCGTTTGGCTGCCCTAGATGCCTGGAGCCCGCGGCCTCGTTCAAGCACATGTTTTGGGACTGTCCGACACTACACAGTTACTGGCACACAATTCATACTGCCCAACAAGCGGTTACGGGGTTCCGGGACCTGGACACATGGGAGGCGTGTGCGCTGGGTATTCATGAACGTCACAAGTCGCAGAAAGTGGAAAGGAGGTTTGCTTTCTTAATGTTGCTCCTCGCTAAACGATGCATCGGTATGCACTGGAAGTCGCCGGGGGGGCCCCCGGCAGCGGCGTGGGTGGGAGCGGTCAAGAAATGGGGCAAGGCGGAGGAAACCACACTTAGGACGGAGGAGGCCCGAGGGATGCGCAAACACCCGATCTCCATGCCATGGGCCATGTTATTGCACACCTTCACGCAGGAAACAGTGGCTGCAGCGAGTACACAACCGATTGATCCCCTGGGGGCGCCAGCGACCTCGGAGCCCTCCCGGGGAGCGGCGCGGGCAGTCCAAGCGCCCGGTGCCTCGCAGAGGCAGGTATCACACGCTCCGCCGCCGGACCCCTCATAGGCTACGGCTGATGCCCCAGCCCCCCCCGGCGTGCTCCCCCATCTCGGCGTCCGCGACCCCCCCGGCTTCCCCCCCCTCTCAATCCTTGCTCTCTAACGTTGGTCCAGCTCTCGAGCGCATAGCTACAAGCATTCCTGATAGCCGACATAGTGCACCCCCCCCCATCCCCTGGTTCCTTGCCCCTAGTTTGTTCATAGTTACCCACTGGCTTCATTTCTCTCGCCTTCGCGACACCACGCAAAGGGGTCCAAATACACTGTGCGGCACCCCTGCGGCGCAGAGATCAGGCCGCGCTCCGGTAAGACATACACAGCGGCTGCCCCCGGGAACGCACCGGCGGCCCTACTTAGGATAGGGTCGGATGGCCTGGGCGCCCACAAGACTGCGAGGTCAAGAAGGCTGCGACTGAGCAAGCTTGCTATGTAAATTTTCCGTGCCGCTGGCGCTATCACTTGTGCCTATGTATGTCTTTCCACATAAATGCCAATAAAAACGTTTTTCAAAAAAAAAAAAGATTTAAATAAAATTACTTTAATAAATCTTGGGAAAATCGAAAAGGACATAGATTATTTATTTGCCAAATGGAAGAACCTCCCTTTGACCATCTTTGGAAGGGTAAACTTGGTCAAAATGTATGTGCTCCCTAAATTAACCTATATTTTCAATGCTATTCCATTAACCTTTCCTGGTAAAACCATAGCCAAGATACAGGGTAAAATAGGTAGCTTTATTTGGGGCCAAAAAACATCTAGGATGTCGTGGAAGAAGCTTAGGAGGAAGTTACTTAAAGGAGGATTAGCCTTGCCTGACATCAACTGGTATCTAATGTCCTTCCAGTTTAAAGCTGTTAGAATGCTATTAACCTACCCAGATACAACTGCATGGGGGAGAGTACTGGGGGAAATGGTGTTAGTTGAGGGCGGCAGCCGGCAAGGCAGGTTTTTGTATAAATATGGTGCACCAAGGTTTTTTAAAAGGGTCCGGCTAAAGGTATTGA
The DNA here is from genome assembly GCF_964204655.1 of Triturus cristatus. Taxonomy (NCBI): domain Eukaryota; kingdom Metazoa; phylum Chordata; class Amphibia; order Caudata; family Salamandridae; genus Triturus; species Triturus cristatus. Next base: position 1,368,035,397 of record NC_140590.1, read on the forward strand.
AATCTGCCTTATTAAATTGGTATCAAATGAGGAAGATATGGGGTATTGGCTATTTTTCGAATTTTGCTCCAATTTGGGATTCTCCGGGGACCCCCCCTTGTATGTGTGACAGTTTGGCATTACCAATTAAAAACTCAGGTATGGAGAGGTGGTCAGAACTGGTTGACTCAGAGGGTATCCTTCCTTGGGAAGTACTCTCAGTTAAAGTAGGCCCTCACCTCTCAAGGTTTAAATATCTACAAATAAAAAGTTGGTACGAGGCAGAAAAACATAACATCGTCGGAAACTGGGAACTAGAGAAATTATTACAAGATACATCCCCGAGGAAGAAGGAGATAGCCTTATGGTATGCTCGAATTCAGGAAGCAGAGGAAATCAAGACCTCCTCTCCCTCCTCAGTTTGGAATGGATCACCTTTAGACACCTGCATTGAGGAGCTATTTTATTCATCATTAAAATTATTGTATAAATATATAAAGCCGGCATCCCTGAAGAAAAATCATTTTTTTGTAATAAACAGACTATACTATACCTCAGCCAAAATTGCAAAATTTGCACCAATCCCGCCTCCAAGCTGCCCAAGATGTAGTCTTGTACAAGCCAATGATCTACACATTTTCTTCCAGTGCCCTGAATTAACAACATATTGGAAAGGCTTGAAAGATATCCTCTCATCCATATTAGAAGTAGACATAGTTGTAGACGTATCCCTGGTGTTTTTTGGTAAGAACGATTCTACCAATGGCGTGCTCCCACAGGATCACATGATCCTCGTCCTATATCTGATCCTCCTGGCAAGAAGAGAAATTTGTATCAAGTGGAAGGATAACATCGCTCCGGGCAAGGAAGAATGGTTGAGAGCCGCCATAAGAATGGCAAGATTAGACCAAGACACCAGGGATGACAGTCATCATAACATTTGGCAACCCCTGACAAGTTGGGCACGGCAGAGACATCTGATTTGATTCAATCCACCAACGAATCACAAAAGAAAAAGGGAAAAAAAAAAAGAAATCTCCACTTAAAAGGTCCTATGATTACACCAGTCCTCAAATACGAGAGGAAGGCCAAGGGGCCTGGACAGAAACAGCGAGCCAAAGAGGCCCCCAGGAACGAGATAATGTTGGCTTGTCAAATCTGTGGAAGTCTTTGGTGAGATGCGGATAAAAAAAAAAAAGTGCTGAAGCTTGGCCGATGAGGGTCCATTTAATGTGGGCAAGAAAAGCAGGTTTGTCCAGCTTGGAGCATTTTGACATGCTGAAAACTGGTTCAGTGAGACCTTGTGGTCAAGATATCTGGCCTTGTCGAGCTCTGCCGGCTACAGCTTCCAGCCTTGCTCCACTGGTGGCACCAAAAAAAAGACCTAAGCCATCCAGTTAAACTTAGAACCGGGGTGAGGTGGCAAATGCATCTCTGTGGTGTAAGTACTTAAGTGTCTTCGAAATTCAGTTTTGACTGTGAGCAAAATCTATGACTTCAAAGGGAGTTTGACAACTTAGGGGCCTATGCATCAACAATGCCATTTGCGATTCCTTATTAGCGAAAAATAAGGAATCGCTAATAAGGAATAGCAAAAGGCTATGCATGTAGGAATCGCTATTCAAATAGCGATTCCTTAATATTCCTTATTACCGAATCGGTAATACCGAATCGGTAATAAGGAATACCTACCCATTCATTCCTATGGGCTTGGAGACCCATAGGAATGAATGTAAAGCCAGTCTGTATTAGCGATTCGGTATTACCGAATCGCTAATAGTGGGAGCACTTTCAAGGGTGCCAGGGTGTCAGAAGGACACCCTGTTGCACCCCTGAAAATGATATGTGCACATATGTTGCACACACACATGCTCTAAGGGCATGTGTGTGCGCAACATGAAACTTTGAAAAATGCACAAAAGTGCATTTTTCAAAGTTTTTGCAAATTACCATGCAGTTCATCTTCATGGTAATTTGCTCCCCCTATTAGCGAAATCGCTAATTTTTTAACTTTGATGCATTGCATTTAAGGAATCTCACTTTGGGATTCCTTAAATGCAATCGCTATTTAAGGAATCGGTATTTAAGGAATCCCTATTTAAAGAATCGCTATTTAAGGATTCCTTAAATAGCGATTTCTGCTTTTGGGTTGATGCATTGGGATTGGGTATTTTTTCCTTAATACCGGGAGCTATTACCGAATCGGTATTTTACCGACTGGATTTTGGGTTGATGCATAAGGGTGTTAGTGTGTCTGATATATGCTCCAATATAGTCAGCCTGACATTGTACCTAGTTCTGGGTTATCTTTGAACTGATACGGTAAATGTGTGCTCTCCTTTTTCTAGGAACTTTTTCTTTAATAACTTTTTAAAAAGTCATTTCTCCGGTTCCCCTTATTCAAGTTGATCATGTTGGTGTCTTTTTTGATTAATACATTTTTGTCTATTCTTTTAAATTGGATTGTGAGTTACTTCAGGGCACAAGTAATAATTACTTCAGCTGACTATAACTGGTGAATTTCATTTTTTTTTCCAATTAAAATGTTATGTTGAATTGGCATTGTGACCTAACTATAATGTCACTTAAAGCTTTGATTTTTCAGTGAATCTACGGTTTGTTTGAATACCTAACTGTAACTATTCCTTTAACTTTTTGTTTTATCAGTGACTATCTAATTTTTTTCAAATGTACGTCACTCTCAATATATGAAAACCAGGCCTAATATTTTTGGCAAGGGTTCAATGGATCATTACAACATATGCCAATAAACATTTATATAAAGAATTTGAAGTCAAAACAACTTTAAACAAGTGTCAGACTCTTACTTTTAAACTCCTCAAGCCACACAATGTAACAGTAAGACCTACCACAAGGGATTCATGCATTCCCAAACTGAAGAGCAAAATCTCCAGCTCCGGCATTACTTAAAACTATCAATGGATTTTCCAAGGGTCATTCTGGATAGACCACTGGAAATATAGAATAATCTGTTAAGTATTTCTGGGGGGCTGTTGTACTCCTTGCAGTCTTCCACAACACCTAATTATTGGGACACTACCATGCACCAAAAAATGTTTAATTTCTAACCTATAACTTCTTCCTTTCCTCTGTATTCTGTTTTTGTGGGTGTCCTGACCCCATCTTGGACACCACCAGCTTTTTTTTTGTTGAGCCTGCTGTCTGCTTAGACGATATCCATTGTGGGTACTGATGAGAGCCGTACATTTTTTTGGCTGGGTGCATCGGTGCCCACCCAGGGCACATCTGTAAAATTTGTTAGAGGCTGTGGAGGAAGTCCCAAGGTCCACGCGGCACCTGTCGGCTCCCCAGCCAGCACCCACTGTGGCTGCTGGCAGGAGCTGGCCACTTAGTTTTTTCGTGGGTGCCACAGGGCTTCCAAGAGCATGTATTACACCCCTGGGCTTTCTAAGATGTGAGAGATCAAAGACTGACCCACACTCTTCAAAGAAAAACCATGGCCTTAATCCCATCCTTGTGTGAAAGTGACAGGCCTTTTGCATGAATATATAGGGGCATAAACACACACACACACACACACATAGACTCGTGTACTTGCTTTTCAGATGCTGATGTTACCACAGTATTGCTGTTTTTTTATTTTTACCCAACTCCAATTTAGGGGTACTGGTTTTACCAACTTTAGAAGGATAACAAGTAAAATTGGTTATATGAGATTTAAACTTGTGATCTTCAAGTTCGCCACAAATTTCAACTGAGGGAGCATTATCCCACTGAGTTATCTTACTACATCAAGTGTATCTGCTTTTAGAGAAACCACTGTGTTTGTGTTATGTGCAATATAAATGGCTGTTCTTGTTAGAATTATTCTATTAGAACAATAACACATATAACATACATTAAGCAGACCTGTTTTGTTCCTTTCCTGAAGGAAGGATGTGGCATAACTGTTAGCAATTTCTCCTGTCACTCGTCGTCGTATGGACATTATCTTCGGAAAACAATGTACTTTTTCATAAAGCCTGAGAAAATATATATTGGTTTTGAAATCCTGTTAGCACCACAATCAGCTTTTGAAATTACATATGCATATATTCTGAGCTCCTTTGGAACTCCGATACATCTGACAAGCCACAAGTACCAAAAATACAACTGACAAAGGCCATCGAATATTCAGACATTTATGTTGTTGCTGATGATTTAGTCAGGGGACCCAAGGCCACATTATATGTTGTGAGTACTATGACCTATTTTATAAGTGCCCACATAACATAAGTTATTCAAGTTAATTGAACAACTTTCTTAAAGAAAGTAATACATTTGAAGGTTATCATTTTATAATTATTAAAGAGTTAAGATCTGAGTGCATATACATTCACACTTTTGGGGATCATATATCTGTGTCATGGGTTTGTGGTCCATTGCCTATTGTAACTGGACTAAAAACCCAAAGATGTGCAGAAAACTACAATAGCCACAACTTAGTCTTGCAATTTCAAGAACATTTGCTAATTGATAATGTTAGTTTTTTTCTTGTTATTCTTGAATAATAACACACACTGCTGTGTTGTCTCGTTCCAAATAAAAGGTGTAAGCTAAAGACAAATAGTATACATTCAGAGGGGTCTGAGTTTAATATGCTATTTATGATCATTGTTTAGTTTGGTGAGGAGTCATGACTCACAAGAGGGAAAGTCTAGAGTTTGTCATTATGCACTCGCCTGAACAATGGTAATAAATAGTGCATTATGCTAGATTATATAATGCTGTATATACCATGCTATTTTTTCACCATTAGAATTGATAAAACAGCTAATATAGTCTCATTGAGTACGTTGTGGGAACATGGCACATGCTGTCTTCTCTACAATCAAGGGAAGGCTTTTGTTGTGCTAATGACACTCAAATTTGACATCCTTCATATGTCATGTGAGAACGCATATTTATAAGTATACATGCATCCAGCAACATGTTTAGTAGGGTCATATTTAGTTTTATTCACATGGCAGAAATCAAGGTGTACTTGAGATTCAACTGTTTCAAGCATTTAATGCATTTTGAATCACTGAAGGTATGCTTCTGCATTCTGTCTTTCAGCTATAGATATGTGCACTGAAATGGACCATGGTTGTGACCACACCTGCGTCAGTGTGCCAGGATCCTATTACTGTGAATGTAATCCAGGATACCGGCTTGGAGAAGATGGAAAGTCATGCTCTCGTAAGGTTACTTACTTTATTTAAGCTGTTCTTTGCACCGCAGCACCAGAGAAGTGTGATGTTCTGATTCCACGAAGTGTATACAATTATGTACAGCAATACCTTTTTCACAGGTTGACAACAAGGTGTTATGTCCAACTAAACAAATCATAATAAACGAATGCCATAACCACAAATCAAAGATGAAGACATTACACAGTGAAAAAAGATAATAACAATGTAAATTAATTAAACACATTAGTCACTGTATACAGTCAACATTTTTAGGAATAGCAATGAAACTTTAATTAAAAATTGGTTAGCATTTTATGAATTTACTGAAAATTATCATTTTCGGTGATGATGATGATGAAAAGGTGGATAGTGTTGTAAAAAGATATAGATAAGGGTATATTTAGGTTCTAGAAGTTAAATATTATTTATAATGTGCAAACAAATGCCAGTGCTGCAACAATTAGGCAGAGCAAACAATAAGAAATACATAAGCCACATAATCAAAAAGACCAAAACAATAACATAAGCAAAAACAAAGTAAAAAACTGTAACCAACATAAAAATATAACAGCATGGGCTGGATCACAGTCAATTTTTGACTGCCACTGTTTGAAGTCATTACCACTGGTGTTTCTGAGAGTTCAGCCCTAATCAGTACTTTATTCTATGTGTATGTTTCACCCCTGGCTAACCATATTGGCTCATTCGTTCTCAGGTTTTTTACTTATGCAGACAATATGCAAATTGTCTTTAGCTTAGAAAGTGACCAACAAACACTTCGGAAGCAATTAAATCCTGTCTTTGTGTTATTGCTGCCTGGATGATACTCAGCTCGCTAACTCTGAATGCAGGGAAGGCAAAGGTTTTTTAGGGACTGATTACAAGTTTGGCGGTCCATCGGACCGTCAAACTCGCAGTGGCGTGGTGGGAACTTCTGCACTGGTGGTCCAACTGCTGCATTATGAGTGCGTTGTCCCACCGCCACAGGACTGCCGCAACCGCCTGGGATACGTGGTGCAGCGGTCTGGCCCAGCAATATGCTGGTGGTGCCACTGCGGCACCCCCAAGCATTTTACTAGTTTCCTCACAGCCACAGTTAAGAAAACGAAGGGGGCCTTACAGGGGATTCATGCTTCTGGGTCAGGGGATGCATGCAGGGGGGCACATGGTGAGCCCCCTGTCTGCATGCACCCCCAGTTCCTGCACGGCATGGACTTCACAGTCCATGCCTTGCAGCAACGTGCTTTGGTGCTCACTTTACGGTGCCTTTCTAACAGGCATTGCTGTGGGACCGCCAACACACCGACCACCAGACCACAAATTAACTCATAATCTGGCAGGCGGTGTGCGGACGAGTTTGGCAGTGTGGGAGCAGGGCGGTGGTGTGGCAGCCTCCACCCACAGCACCAAACTCGTAATCAGGCCCTAAGTCTTTGTTAACTCTGCCTTGTGGTATTCGGATTAGTGGCCCGACATGTCAGGGCTCCCCCCACTTCCTTCTCAGACTGCTGATATTCTTGCCATTATTTTTGATACACAGTAGTTCTTTGAAGCTCATATTAACAAGTTTACAACCACCTGTTGGATTATTGCAATTCCTTGGTTTTCCAAGCTACCTGACCAAAGGACACTAACTGGTTCAGAAAGTTTCTGCCCGTCTGATTCTAGGCCTAAGTAAGGGTATACATATGTCTCTCCATATCTTGCTCTTCTCCTTTGGCTCCCTGCTCACAAACGTAGCCTCTTCAAAGCGCTTTATTTCTGCTACAAGGCTATTTACGACTCCAATTTACAGTTAAATGGCCTCTCGCTTCACTAAATACAATCCATCTAGAAATGTACAATCTGACTCTCTTCATTAAGTCACTGCATCTAAGTCTATGTAGTTTCGGTTAAAGCATGGAACACCCTCCCTTTTTTTCACTGCTTCCGTCTAGCTTTTGGCTAGGATCATTCATTTTCAGGTTAGTGCCAGGGCGTCTCTTTTTTAGGCATACTTTAGAAATTTTCATTCGTTCATTCATACATTCATTCCTTCAGACTGGGGAAAGATGGAAAATAAGTAGCAGGTCCTCAGCAGGCACTTTATAAAACAATAGAAAAACCAGTGTTAATTTGCATTTGTAAACAAAAATAGAATTAAAATAATATATGTGCATGTCACTTTTTCAGCAATCGACCTTTGTGCTGAAGGCAAACATGGATGTGAACATATTTGTGTCAGCTCTCCAGGCTCATACTTATGTCGCTGCCGTGCCGGTTATTACCTCAACCAAGACAAAAAGACATGTACAAGTAAGTTATTTCAAGTATACAGCGCTGACTTTGGTGTTCAGTAGTATCCTGGGCTGCGTATTCAAGACATTATATTCACTTATCTTCACATCTGTCTTTCCTAGAATGTTTTTTCTATCACTGTGCGCTTTAAAGTAAGATCTGTGTTTTTTGGAATGTGACATGTCTTTAGAAGAAAAAGCACAAGCACTGGCAAAGCCAATACGTCTGCCTTTAAACTGCTAATGAATGCAAACAAAATTTGCACATGCCAGTATTTGCATGCATTAAAACATGAAAGCCAGTCCAATTCACATTACCAATGCTTCTTTTTAAAGTACAAATTCCAGAGATTATATTTTAATATTGTCGATGGAGACATGGAGGTTATCCAGAAGTGAGTCTGCCTTGTCAGGAAAAGAAAGTAGTAAAGCAGAGAATGCTTCACCCATCTCTATGCTAACAGATAAAAAGGTTTTGACCGACTTGGCATCATGCAAATCTTGGTGTGGCCATACTGTAAAGGCCAGAATTTTAGTTCTCTAAATATTGTGATGTTAGTGGAATGAACTCTCAATGGGAATAAAGGATATGAGAAGTGTAAGAGGCCTGCATGTGCATTTCGGCTTTATAAATCGGTAGCAAGAAACAAACATAATTTAATTGCACTGATGGTGAAAGAATCAAACCCTGCCAGTAAGAATGATATGTATTTAAACAGTGATATGCAGAGAGGAGTTTATGTTTAAGCCGGCAAATACTAATAAATCCACTAAAACAACTGCATAAGCAAACAAATCTTTGTAAACATCCTTCTCTCAAATTAAAAACGGATAATTGAGCTACTGACATAAAAATAATTAGCAAGCACACCTAATAGTAACTACCAATGACACGCAAGCAAAGAGAGGAGTGTAGTGTTGTGTAAATAAAGAATGACGGAACTCTTTTGGTTTCTGATGGACTCCGAAGACCTGTGACATCAGCATTGGAGGGTAATGAAGTAAATGCAGGTTTCGAATGTTGAATTCTTGCTTACACGCTGAAGAATAAAGACGTATATAGCTACTCTCTGTGTGTGGCGTAGTCATTGGCGAGTACCCAAACTAAGCAGGACACTACAACTGATGATGAGTAGGGGATAAGTAACCTGTAGGTCGACAGCATTCTCCCTTGCCGTGGTCCAGCAAACTGCTTGTGCATGCCAAACGTGCTGCAGTAGGAGAGCAGAATCGACACTGGCACATGTGGAGTCTCCACGCAAAGCCAGCCTGTGTAAAGCTTGTGCGAACAAAGAAAGCATCATTGAAAATCTACCCATCAGTGCCTGAGAGTCAAATGAAGAGGACGCAAGCAGAGGTACTTCAGTACTATGCAAATTATTGCTAAATGTCATGCGGTGTGGTAATGCTAAAGACGGATGGAACCAGGTCTTCAAAAACAGCATATTGTGACAATCCAATACAAGTTAAAATGTAATCTTATGTGCTATTAAGCAGAGATCCACCAGGTGGTTACAAAAAGACATTTAATCGTGAAGCCAATTGAATATCATAACATTATCTGCTTATCAAATAATTTGACTGCGAAAACACTTGTCTACGTACCGAAACAACTAAAAACAGTCATCAGGGCACCGCCTGCTGTGGAGTGGCCCCAGAGAGAGGGCCAGGGTAGTGCGTGCGGAGCTGTCTATAAAAGAAGCGGCCGGCCACCAAAAGCTGCTGAGTGGGGGTTCAGAACAACTCTACAGATCTCCATTAAAATAAAGAGCTCCATTGGAGAGCAAGGGCAAGGCCAAAGCTCCTCCAACTGTCAAGGTTGACCCTGAAGCCAGCACGTTACAAGACTCTAGAGAATGTTTGCATGAGCAAGTTCACCAAAAAGCATTGGAGAGACCGCTGTTTTCCAAGAATATTTATACTGTTGCTGCCTTCTTAAACCTGCCATCATTATTTGATACTGCCAAACAACACAATATTGGTAATAGATGAACTGCTTGGATAGAGACTTTTGAAGATTTCATAGACGCAATCGAGGAAACATGACAAAAAGTATCTTAAGAACATGGCTGGTGAAGGGGTAAAAGAGGCCATAACAAAGATACCACAGGATGGTGAAGTAGGATACAATCACATCAAAGCAGCTTTGAATGTAAAATTCAAACTAGTGCCAAATGTAGATTATGAGCAATATATCTTCAGTCAAGAACTCCAGAGAATAGATGAAACCGTTGATGAATATGTTGAGAGCCTGGATCTCCTCATAAAGCACTGCAAGTTCAATTAATTTAATGACGAGGAACCTACACACCTTAGAGTGATAGATGGATATCTGTCAGATTCTTTTTGATGATGAATGCTAAAGGAAACTCTAAGCTTAGAGCAGGCCATCTTGCCTGCCCACGCTGAAGAGCTTGCTAATCGACAAGTGGTGCACATGGAGGGTGTAGGTGCCCACAATGTGTCAGTCATGAACATGAAAAGTAAGCCAATGCCTAAAGCTGAGGGACGCAAATTGATGTCTCCATGGAAAATTAAAAAATGCTTCAGATGTGGATTGTTGTTTTTGTACAACAGTAGATGTCCCACCATTGTACAGATTTGCAACGGCTGTGGCAAAGTGAACCATTTTGTGATGGTTTGCTAGGCGAAGGGAAAATTAAGTGCATCACAGCATAATGACAAAAGAGCCAAACAAGCCTTGCATCAAGGACATTTGGCATGTAACACCAACTGAGGTAAAACGACACCAAGCGAAGTCGAGCACTATAAAAATCATTGTTAAAAAGTCCCTCAGTGTCTGTTTCAAGTGAAAGTGACAATGATTACTGTGCAATGACAATGTTTACTTCATAGAGGCATTAACATGTGGAACTAGTCGAATGCAAGAAAAAACACAGACGAAAGAAAGATAAACATGTAAAAGCACCAAAGACCAACAAACATTGTCCCAAGTTTGCCCTCAAGATAAATGGGTGTTCGATACCTTTTATTACTAAGAGTGGTGCATCGATCAACATTATGACTGAGAAGAAATATTATGAATTTTCTCCATTGCCAAAACTTACGCAATTGAAAACGAAAGTATATGCATGGACCACATTGATACCTTTTAAGAGTGAAGGTTCTTTTGTAGCTATGATGAAACACAAGAAAACAGTGGTGCCAGCACCTATTCATGTATGGCCTCAAGTGCCTGTCTGCTCAGTGCTCAGTTTCATCACCGCTGCTGATATAAGACTAATATCAGTGAACATCATGAAAGTGCAGCTATATATAAACGTGGATGTTTGTCCTATTGCCCAAAGACACAGACAAATTGCATTTCACTTGCAAGAAGCTGTTAAAAGAAAACTTGATTAGTTGCCCAAACATAATATCATTGAACATTCCACTAGTCAAACTCCATGGGTTTCTCCCATGGAAGTAGTGCCTAAAAGAGACAGTTAAGGAGCTGTACGCATTAGCGTTGACATTTGTCAGGCCACCAAGGCAATTGAGAGAGAATTTCATCCCATACAGCACATTGCTGATATGATAACTCAATTCAAAAGTGACACGTTTTTCTCCTGACTATACTTAAACAAAGGATATCACCAGGTGGAACTTGAAGAGAATTGCTGGTACATTACAACCTTTTCTACGCACATTGGTCTGTTTCACTATAAGCAAAAGATTGTTGATGTACCCTCTATGCAGACATTTTCCAAGATGTCATTCGACGTATGATACAGTGACTTGTAAATGCCTTCAACTATAGTGATGACATATTAATCTTCGGAGCAACTCAGAGAGAGCTTCAAAAAGCTCTCAGGTAAGTATGTCATTTGCTAAATGATGCTGGTTTGTCTTTGAATGCTGACAAAAGTCAATTCCATTAGAAAAAACTGAAATGTTTTGGCCATATAGTTTCTGATGAGAGTATGACACCTGATCTAGCCAAAGTGCAAGCGCTATCTACTGCTAATTCCCCACAGGACATTTCTATTTTACGTTCATTCCTTGGGATGGCCAGTTACTATTTTAGATACATACAAGACTTTGCCATGGTCATTGTTACAAGAATTGATTAAAAAGAATGTGGTGTTTCAATGTCACGTGAATGCAAGAAAAGTGTCAAGAGAATCAAACAAGCCACTGAAATGGTCTACTGAAATCATCACCCAGTTGGGTTGGGCACAATTCTTGCACAGCACAATGGAAGGTGAAATGCTCAAAGACCTATCATGGCTTACGCCAGTAAAAGTTTGTCACAAACTGATTGTGCCTATTACCAACCTGAGAATGAAAGCTTGGCAGTGGTCTGGGTTTGTGAATATTTCCATGTGTTCTTATATGGAAAACCTTTCACAGTAGTGACCGGTCATCAAGCACTAATGACAATATTTGGTAATCCTAAAGCCAAGACGCCTCCTTGCTTCGAGCGTTGGAGTCTTAGATTACAAGAATACAACTACACAATTGTTCACCTTCCATGGAATGATAAAAATTCTACTAATTATTTTTCAAGAGTGCCATTACAATGCCCCAGAACCCCATCTAGGACCGCTTAAGCCTATATAAATTTAGATGTAAAATCAAGCACACCCGCTGCCATGCTATTAGAACAAATAATCACTGCTACGAGCCAAGATAGTGACATGTTGAAATTGAAAGACATTATTGCTCACCAGTCTTAGAACCAGCACTCTTGACTGCTCACCAGTGTCAGTGAGTACTTAAAATTCAGAAATGTCAGCGATGAACTGCCTGTAACTCAGGAAGGCTTCATCATGTGAGGTAGACAAACTACTAATTGCAGGAGCCCATGAGGGACACAGAGGGATAGTTGCCACAAAGAGAGATCTTCGAAACAGAGTCTGGTTTCCTCATTTCAGCGAAAATGTTGAAAGAGAGTTAAAGACCTGACACTTATGCAACTGTCTATTATCACACCTTACTCAGCAGCCATTAGGCATGTGAGAATTGTCTAACCATGCTTGGGAGACAATTCCTATTGATTTCTTTGGTCCTCTTGAGAATTGACATCATCTAATGGTCATTGTTGATGACTACTTCCTTTTTCCATTGGTAGAAGATCCATCACTCATGAAAAGGTTAGCGAAAGATTAAATGGCATCTTTGCAAGATGGGGGGTCCGCCCTTCAATAGTTGAGAGTTCAGAGACTTTCTTAGCCATCTCAGCATCAAAAAAGTACTCCTCTTTGGCCCACAAAAGTTACACAAGTTTTAAGTTGATGCCAAAAGATAAATAAAGCAGGTTTTAGGTATGTGTAAACCTTGCTTTGGTGTTTTGACTACTTTGCCTATACCAATTAGAATGATTTAGATTCAATCAGGCAAATTCAAACTTGTCAAGTAACACACTCGTTATGAACACAGTTTTTATGAAATCATTTGAAGGATGTAATCTAAGGAAGGGACTGGCCTGTAAGCATGACTCCAGCATCTGGTAACATGCTAGTTAGTCAAAACACCTAAGCAAGGTGTACACACACACTTAAAACCTGATTTGATTGTCTTTTGGGGTCATCTTAAAACTCCTGTAGCTTTTGTGGTCCTGAAAATGGTCTCACGTACGGCTGACACTAGAGAGCAAAAGGTTAACACCAGTTCCATTTCTTTGGTCCTCTTGAGAATTGACATCATCTAATGGTCATTGTTGATGACTACTTCCTTTTTCCATTGGTAGAAGATCCATCACTCATGAAAAGGTTAGCGAAAGATTAAATGGCATCTTTGCAAGATGGGGGGTCCGCCCTTCAATAGTTGAGAGTTCAGAGACTTTCTTAGCCATCTCAGCATCAAAAAAGTACTCCTCTTTGGCCCACAAAAGTTACACAAGTTTTAAGTTGATGCCAAAAGATAAATAAAGCAGGTTTTAGGTATGTGTAAACCTTGCTTTGGTGTTTTGACTACTTTGCCTATACCAATTAGAATGATTTAGATTCAATCAGGCAAATTCAAACTTGTCAAGTAACACACTCGTTATGAACACAGTTTTTATGAAATCATTTGAAGGATGTAATCTAAGGAAGGGACTGGCCTGTAAGCATGACTCCAGCATCTGGTAACATGCTAGTTAGTCAAAACACCTAAGCAAGGTGTACACACACACTTAAAACCTGATTTGATTGTCTTTTGGGGTCATCTTAAAACTCCTGTAGCTTTTGTGGTCCTGAAAATGGTCTCACGTACGGCTGACACTAGAGAGCAAAAGGTTAACACCAGTTCCATTTCTTTCTTCTGAAGCTTTGGATCGCCGCCATTGAATCAATTGTTCTATGCAATGAACTCATTCCATAATCATACAGAGTGGACTTTTAATACATTAATCTATGGTCCAGAAACATTAAATTTTGGCTTGTATGTATATTTTTAATGTATGTTGGATTTATGTGTTTTTTTTGTACCTTTTGTTGTAAACGGTCTGTATTATAACAAAAAGAGATTTTTCAATACATTTGTTTTTATGTACACCTGTTTTCTATATGATTCGGACAGATGTTTATTGGTTTCAGACTTTGCCTGAGAATTAATCTTATCTGTCACCATTTTTGGGACAGACAATTCATTTAAATGATTCACTTATTGGCTTATTACCTTTACTCTAGTTGATACCCAAGCTCACCACGGTTTATTGGGTTGCCCATTTGTTGCTGTATTGTATACACCTTAGGCTAGACGAGATTTAGTGAGCTTGTTCATCTCTGGGGGTATAAGCATGGCCTCAAATACCATATCATTATTTTCCAAGGTGTACTTGTAGGGTCCATCTAGCCACCTCACTTGGGATGATCATATTTTGGCTCTTTGAGCAATTAGAGACCTGATACTCCTAATCAAATCATCTTGACTTTGCAAATAATTTTAACTAGCAACAGAGTGTCATGAAACCAACAGGATGTTATCTTACCTTGTAGAACTCTATATCTCCACACATCGGAATAAATATAACCTATGTGCAAATTAGAAAGAGCAATAATATGGCACAGTGAGCAGACTCCGGACAGCCACGCAGCCCACAAGGACGCCACCCGCAACCACCATCACCTCATCAGGACTGCCCAGATGACCTCCTTCAAAGCCCGCCTCGACAACAACGCACACAATAGCAAGGAGCTCTTCAACATCGTGAAGGAACTTTCCAACCCCAGCTCCAACACCAACGACATCCCCCCGTCGCAAGCCCTGTGCGACTCCCTCGCCGCTTTGTTCCACCGCAAGATAGCAGACATCCACGACAGCTTCAACACCTAGACAGCCCCAACAGACATCAACACAACAGACTCTCTGCACACCATCGACCATGACCCCCTGCTAGCCTGGGCCAACGTGAACCTCGATTACACCATCAAGACCATGAGCCCAATCCACTCCGGCTCCCCGTCAGACCCTTTCCCTCACCACACCTTCAACAAAGCCAGCAGCTCCATCGCACCCCATCTGCGCCCTACTCAAAAAACACAAGGCGGAACCAAGAGACCTCAAGAACTTCCGGCCCATCTCCCTGCTCCTGTTCCCGGCCAAGGTCATCGAGAAGATCGTCAACAGACAGCTAACCCGATACCTTGAAGAAAACAGAATCCTGGACCCTTCCCAGTGTGGGTTCCGCAGCAACCACAGTACTGAGACTGCCCTCCTCGCCGCCACCGACGACATCAGGACCCTGCTGGACAACGGTGAGACCGCGGCCCTCATCTTCCTGGACATCTCCGCCGCCTTCGACACCGTCTGCCACCGCACACTATGCACGCACCTCCACGCCATAGGGATCCGAGACAAGGCTCTGGAATGGACCACCTCCTTCCTCTCCGGCAGAACCCAGAGCGTCCGCCGCTCCCCTTTCCGATCCGAAGCCTCCACGATCATCTGCGGCGTACCCCAGGGCTCTTCCCTCAGCCCGACACTGATCAACATCTACATGGCTAAACGTCTAGCGGATAGTCTGGTGGTATTAGAACCGTACATCAGACATCTACTAGACGTGTCTTTTAGTACCATGACAGTACCTAAAGACTGGAAAAAGGCGGTGGTCCTACCTTTAAGGAAGAAACCTACCATTAGTTTTGAGAAACTTGAGAACCTGCGGCCAATTTCTCTCCTACCATACTTAGCCAAAGTAGCCGAAAAAACGGTCAATCTACAACTGATGGATTTTGTTGAAAAAGCCACATTATTACACGATACTCAATTCGGTTTTCGTCCCCGTCACTCTACAGAATCTGCATTACTGACGGCGGTGGAATCCCTACGTCAGGGGGCGGATGAGGGTCACACCATGGCCCTCATCCTATTGGACCTGAGTGCAGCATTTGACACTGTTGCTCATGCCAACTTGCTACAGTGTTTGAATAACGGAGGAATATCTGAGGCTGCACTTCAATGGATCCAATCGTTCCTGACTGGGAGAAGCTTCCAAGTCCGCCTGGGTGATCACTACTCTAGAGACATAGGTTTGGGACAGGGCGTTCCCCAGGGATCGTCCCTGAGCCCAACTTTATTTAATCTTTATGTCTCTCCAGTGGCTTCAATTGCCGCGAGTCATGGATTGGAAATCGTGTCATATGCCGATGACACACAGTTGGTTATCTCCCTCTCTCGAGCGCCCGGACTTGCTATGGACAGTTTCAGAGCTTGCATGCAAGATCTTGCAACCTGGATGTCCACTAATTGCCTGAAATTAAATGGCAACAAGACCGAGGTACTCGTGGTGGGGGGGAGTCCTTCCGCCTGGTCGTCGGCATGGTGGCCCCCAGGCCTAGGGCAGGCACCTATGCCCCGTCAGGAAGTTAAAAACCTGGGCGTATGGCTCGATGCTGACCTGTCTTTTGGACCCCAAATAAACCGAGTGGCGGGTGTCTGCTTTAGCGTTTTAAAAATCCTACGCAAGGTCCTTGCTCTCCTTCCTATGTCCGCCCGGAGAACGCTGGTACATGCCCTCGTGACATCGCGCCTAGACTACGGCAACCTTTTGTACTTGGGAGCCACCTGTAAGGCAATAAACCGCCTCCAGGTATTGCAGAACGCGGCAGCCCGCCTCATCCTTAAAACTACTAATAGATCGGATTCGAAAGCTGCCCTTCACACTCTCCACTGGCTGCCAGTGAGAAGCAGAGTGGAATTTAAAGCCCTCTGCACCTGCCATCGCATTCTTGCTCGGAAAGCTCCTAGACCACTCCTGAACCTTGTTATCAAGTATGTACCTTCTCGCGCTCTGCGCTCTTCTCACGGAGGTCTACTTGTGGTCCCTAGGGTCAGAAAGGCTCGTATGGGTGGACGCTCTTTTCGCCATTTGGCAGCGAAGCGCTGGAACGCCCTGCCTCTTAATCTCCGCCTAGACCCCTCGGAATCCAGCTTCCGGAAGAATTTAAAAACTCACCTTTTTTCAAGATAGTCGTGCCTACTCCTCACTACTGCTCTGAGTCTTTCAGCTGTAGCGCGGGGACACGCTTTCTAGCGTAACCAAGCGCTTTATAAACCTCCCTAACATAACATAACATAACATGGCCCCCGCTCGCACACGTCGCCCAACAGCACGACCTCAACATAATCTCCTACGCCGACGACACCCAACTGATCCTCTCCCTCACCAAGGACCCCATCACCGCCAAATCCAACCTTCACGAAGGAATGAAGGCCGTCGCCGACTGGATGAAGATCAGCCGACTGAAGCTGAACACAGACAAGACGGAGGTCCTCATCCTCGGCTCCAACCCTTCAGCCTGGGACGAATCCTGGTGGCCGACAGCACTGGGGGCAGCCCCGACACCCACCGACCACGCACGCAACCTGGGAATCATCCTCGACTCAACGCTCTCCATGAATAAGCAAATCAATGCCGTCTCCTCCTGCTTCAACACCCTCCACATGCTCCGCAAGATCTACAGGTGAATCCCGACAGACACAAGAAGAACAGCCACCCAGGCCCTAGTCAGCAGCAGACTCGACTACGGAAACGCCCTCTACGCGGGAGCCCCGACCAAGCTCATCAAACATCTGCAACGCATCCAAATATGCCTCTGCACGACTGATCCTCGACATACCATGCCACAGCCACATCACTCCCCATCTGAGAAACCTGCACTGGCTCCCCGTCAACAAGAGGATATCCTTCAATCTCCTCATCCACGCACACAAGGCACTCCACAAGACCGGTCCAGCCTACCTCAACAAATGACTTTCCTTCTACATCCCCAACCACCAGCTCCGCTCTGCCGACCTCGCACTCGCCACCGTCCCTCGCATCTGGAGTACAGCCACCGGTGGAAGATCCTTCTCCATCCTCGCCGCCAAGACCTGGAACACCCTCCCACTGAGCCTACGACAGACCCAAGACCTGCTGACCTTCAGGAGGCTACTCAAGACCTGGCTGTTTGACCAGTAGTGGCCCCCCGCCCCCACCTCCCAGCGCCTTGAGACCCTCGCGGGTATGTAGTGCGCTCTACAAATGATTGATTGATTGAATACCACGACATGGTTTTGACGATGTTGCTCCTCAAAAAATTACTAGCATATAAAAATATTAACAAAAGAACTATTGAACAAGCCAATAAATGTATTGCGTCACACAATGACATATTTGGCATTATACAAGAACAAATAAAGTACTATGAATTGAGACAGGAAACATTTTTACATCGTGGTGTTTACACCGTAATACCTTCACAACACGGGTATTACAACGCAAGTCATTACAATGACTTGCGCTGGATGGCGCTCTAATCTAAGGAATAGTATGATTTACTATTCCAACACCTTCCCTACTGTACATAGACTGCAGTTGGAATAGTAAATTATACTATTCCTAAGTCCAGCGCCCTCCAGCGCAAATCGTTGTAACGACTTGCATTGTAATGCCTGCGTTGAAAAGGTATTGAGGTGTAAACACCACGATGTAACGTCATATATTCAATTGAGACACCTCAAGGCATTTTATCTTGACTAAAAGAATGGATTCAGAATGATTTCTAAGAAAAAGGTGAGTATTTGGTTTTTTGGGCATGTGTTTTATCTTAAACCTCAGTACAAGTGAAATCTAAATTCCTATTGAGCCGGTAATAGCAGTTATTAGCCCTAATGGATTATGACATTCACAGGAATACTGCAGATCTGTTTATTTTCACATGGAGATTGTGTCTGCGAAGGAAGCCAAAATATCCATGGGAAAATTCGTGGAGAAATTAGTTCAGTAAGTAATAATCCTTATTCAGCAATAGCCATTAAAGCAAAACATAAACATACAGTACATGGATAAAATAGAAAAACAGTATACAGTTTTGAGACCCGCCTTTAAAAAGATAAAATCAACATTGCCAGAGCACAAAACATACTATCATCATAAAAATAGCTCTTCATAATGTTTCCTCATTGTAAAACCCATTCTTATAAAATTTGTGACGGCATGACATATGTCGACTGTGCAAAGGTGCTGTAAAAACGCAATCCCTTCGTCATGCTGTCTCAAATTTGTGTTACAAAACTGGGAAACAAAAAGGAGGACTGCGATTCTGGATACAGCGGACGGAACACTATAAAGTGACTTGTACTTTGCTTAGATACATTATCCCAACGGCATGAAGGAAGATCACTTTGCCAAGAACCTGCAAGGGTAAAGCAAGCTTAAAGTGTACAATACATAATCTAAAGAGAGTAAGGTAAAATTGATGGGTAGGGTTCATAATCCAGTCTAAATAGGGTTCTGAACTCCTTGTAGTTGATACCAGAACTACCATCTTCTTTAACTGGGCACTCTCCAGCACTACTGTCTACTTAAACTGGGCACTCTCCAGCACTACTGTCTACTTAACTGGGCACTCTACAGCTGAAATTTCATACAGTGGTCTATATAAGGATGTTTAATTACTTCTTTATATTTGAGCGTTATCTTTGCAGGATTTTATACAATTCTGGGAGGCCTATTGTCTCAAATAAAATACTCCAATTGGAGAGCCAGGGGATCCGATTTCTCCTGTCAAGAATCAGGCAATCTGAAATTCATGTTCTGACCAAGCCCGCCTTCAAGATTTCCCAATTCTTGATCTATAAAATAAGAGGAGCAAACCCAATTGAATCCTCCAGATACAGCAACCCTAATTCCTCATGGCATCTAATGGTGGCTGTGCCTCTAGCAGCTGAAAGTAATCTGTGGGTAAGTAACGCGGTTTTCGGCACGTTGAAAACCCCCATGTTACAATAGCCACACAGGCCTGCACCATATACCCCTGCGAAGACACATTTACTTTTATATAAGCTTATCATCTCTTTAATTGGATAGTGCCGTAGTCAATGTGCAAATCTAAAAATAGCTGCGGGTTTCCTACTATATTGTTAGCAAATTAAAGTTAAAAGACCGTTCCAGCTAATAGATAAACTAGAAAGAATCCCCAGATAATTAAAAGATTTATTTTTCTCTTGGTGTCACCCCTCCAAATCAAAACACTTGGGCTTTGTATTTGGGCATCCACAGGTCATAATATAAGTTTTTTAATGATTTACCTTTAGATACACATCATCCATATAGGTCAGAAATTAAGCCAATAAACCTGTAGGCTGTTTGCTGTGCAGGCAATATGTATTGAATCGTCCGCTTATATAAGAATAGGTATAGATTGACTTCCCATATGGGGCACATCTTTGCCTTTTCCCACTAGCTATTTATTAATCAGAGTTATATAAAGTAGAAAAAGAAAAGGGGCTAAAATACACACTTGGCTGACACCCAGAGAGGAGCTAATTTGGGAGGTGCATTCACCTGAGGGACCATAGCGGACCTTTACCATCAAATGCAGACGTCTAATGAGGGTAAGAAGTTCTATTTCAACTCCCATAAGTTCCAAGAGGGCCCATAACTTTGAACAATTGACTAGATCAAATGCACTGACCAAATCGATAAAAGCCAAATATATGGGTCCCCCATAGCCATGACGTATTTCCCTGCAATATGATAAAAATTAAAACACTGAGCAACAGTGCCAATTTCTTGTCTAAACCCATGTTGTACTTCGGTCAAGATGTTGTTTTCTTCAGTACAGATTTCAAAACAGGATAGAAGCACACGACCCAGGATCTTGACAATGGAATCCAACAATGAGATTGGTCTGTAGCAGGACGGCAATGATATATCTTCTTTTTTTTAAATGAGAACAATAGTGGCTGTCCTCCAGGATACTGGAATAGGGCCTGTCATGGCAAATAATTTGCTAGCAGGGAGCCCATAAATTAATATTAGATTTAAAAATATCAGCTGGGACACCATCTGGGTCAGGTGCCTTCCCTTAGACACTCTTTTCAATAGCTAAAACCACATCATGGATTGCTATCAGGTTAGGGAGGCCCTGTGAATTTTGGGGGATTAAACACTGGCCAGTTTCTATACTCATTATCTTATCTCCTGACTGGAGGATTTTAGAAAAATGGGAAACTTAAGAATCAGCTGTAATCAGAGATTCAACTTTTGGAGCATCTAAGTCTGGAAAAAAGGGTGGTAATGTTGTGTGTAGATTTAGATTCCGTATATAGGTTTCCCAATGTATGCCCTTATATAGGTACAATTCATATTGCCCTTATTTAGGTATAGAAAATCCAGTCCTTATTTAGGCATTGTCAATGGTAACCAAATACAGGCATGGTCTCCTACATCTGTCCATCCACGTCACAATGAGTTCTTGGAAAACCGGACTCTTAAGCCTTTAGGAATTTCCCTTGCTTGGATATTGATTTCTCAGAGAACTTATTTAGTATGCATGAACATCTATTCCTTAGGGGTTCATTCATGACGTTCCGATGCCCGACTTTTACGTCAATACAGACATTCCTAAACACCTTTAAGGTATAAATATACCTGCACTTGCCCTGGCAAACCACGGTTCCGGCACGATCCAGCTCGACTTCCTATTTGGAGTTCACTACGTCAAGTTCGGAAAGAAATCGAGTTCCAGCCTGACGCACTGACCAGACGCTGTCATCCTCTTCACAGAGAATCCAGCTCCAGTGTTTCTGATAGCGAGTCCCGGAAAAGAGATTCCAACATCACACATTCTAAGGTATGGAGCAGACTAGAACTTAGAGAAACTTTTGACAACTCTTGGCAAAACTAAAACTATAGCTATAGTTAGCAATAATTTAGAAAACAGCACCTACTTCTTACCTCGTACTACACTTAGGTTAGGTACACTGGGGTAGAACTATTTAGAAGCATCAGATGAGTATTCACCTTTTAGCCTGTGTTATTTATGTATGTATTTTAATTAATACATTTCATAGCTACAAACCAAGCTATTGCAGTATTATTTTATTTTACTGCTAACTCTGTACATATTGTACTTTGCAGCCTGTCTTACGATTGTAGCAGTTCATATCTCTTGCATGAGAAATAAGACTGTTCAATAAACCCTTTTTATTGAAACGCCCATCTCTCTATTTCTGTGCAACTCTGTAGAAACGAATCATGCACGATTGACTGAGTGAAACTGTTATCTATTGTTTCCAAGGTTCTGAGATTGTTCCGACTCTAAGGGAAACAAAGTTATCATGTTTATGCGGTTGTCAGAAACTAATCCCTTCTTGTGTATTCGAGAAGTTTCTAGTGACCTCCGAGTTAGCTGGCACACACAAGTAATTAAGTTTAATGTACTCGATAGAGACATACTGACCTCAGTGCTATGTCAAATCTATAGTGTATATTATTCCAATGTGCAGAGCCTATCAGGGATATAGGAACTACACTACAGTAAACTATTACCAAAAACAAAGTTATCCCTCGCCATCCCCACCACTATGAGACTTTCCCACGCTTTGCTTTTTTTATTTTTCCTCTCCTCTAAGGTGAATTTATATAACCTTCTAGCATATTTGACTGCTTGCAACAAACGGCGTGTTTTAGGGGCAACTATTTATGAGTGGCTGAGCATGCCGCATTACACCATTTATGGGGAGATGCCCCTACAGGGACCTTATATAAGGTTAATCTATCTGAGATGGAACTACAGATGTTCTGAAACCCAGCTTGTATGCTAGTGGGACCTGCCTCCTCAGCTAAACAGGTTAAAATACAATCCAGATTCTCAGCAACATCGAGGCCCAAAACTGTGTAAGGGGGACTGCATGATGGTAAATTTTATTAATAGATGGGCCGCTGCAAGAATTCTTGCCTTTCCCCAGGCCAAAGTGGAACTAAGCATTGGACTGTGGCCCTTTTTTGTAAATTTGTTTACAAACCAGGGAAAAATGTCATGATGAGTGACTTTCCTGTGCCTCACGCCCCTCATCTCACTCAAGCTGCACCTGGTAGGGTAGACCACATGCCTTGTGCTCACCCTGCCCCCCCCGGTCTAGAACCGCACAGTCGGTTGACTACCCAGCCTTGATTCAGAGATCGAGAGGTCATTACAAGCAGATGTGGAAGGGGAAGATCCCCTAGAAATTCATCCTATGGACCTGCTGAGGTTTCTCTCTTGGAACATAGACAGGCTGGAGGCTAGGATCAGGGACCCTAACTGGTTTGAGTTCATTAAATCATTCCATATTTTAGCTTTTCAGGAAACTTGGTCCCTTAAAACCACCCATGTTCAAGCTAACTTTGCCCATTTTTTCTGGCGTGCCAAGGCTGGGTTGTGCATCTTAATCTCCCTAGCATTTAATTGCATGGTGACTGAAATTGAGACAAATTGTTCTGATATAGGGGCGGACCTATTAACCTTCTCTGATAACTCCCTGATGTTAATGGTGAATGTCTACAACCCTTATGGCGATCTTTCTTATTCTGATGTCATTCTTAAGATAACTGCAGTTATTTAAGAATCCTCCAACTTCTCAGGGAGCAAACTTAGCTATAGAAGCTTCAATAGTGGTCCTGGGTGATTTGGAGACCCACCCTTGCCCTGGACCCTGTTTCATATTTCAGGACTTGGCATTAGATATGTCCCCACTTTCAACACCCCCTTCAAGGTGAGCATTAAATAGTTTAATCCACTCACAGAAGTTGTTTATCCCTGGTGCCCAGGTAGCCCCCACTGATATCGAGAGAGGGGCTGAATCCATTGTGGATTATATGCATTGGACCACGGGAGGTAAATCAGGTGGGCTAAAATCATCTTTGATAATTGAGTGCTGGCTTAACCCCGATCTTTGTCCCACAGTTATCTTTACAGCCTTCTCTGCCCTCTTTGGCGGGGTTAAGCTCACTCTCACTGCGCCAAGCTCATGATCCCCTACTGTTGACAATCCCCAGTGGTTCAACCAGGATTTCTCTAAAGTCCTGGGAGCCTAAAATTAGCACTCAAATCTCGCCCAAGAAACAGAGAAGAGATACAGAGTTTAAGATCCTAATATAAGAGGGTGCTGAAGGAATACAAAGAGTCCCTTATGGATGATATATGGAATGAGCTAGCTCATGCCAGAGACACCAACGACTGCTTATCATTCTGGAGAGTCTTAAACCACCCCTTCAAGGCCAAGGACCCTATGTCCAGCTTGGCCCTGGTTATACCGGAAGTTTAATAGTTCCACCACTTCTGTTTAATCTATTTGGATGATAGCAAGGGTTTATCTACCTTTAATATTAGCCTCCAGGTTGCCATCCCCCTTGCCTTTCTTTTACCATCCGGAAGTTATTGGTGCCATCAGATGCTTTTCTTGTCATAAGGTCCCTGGCCCAGACGGCGGCCCAGCTGACCTTTTACTAGGCAACTTAGCCATTTGGGCACCTCTGTTGACAAACATCTTGAATGCTGCTGCCTCAATCGACCCCATAACCTCTTGGTCACAATCTATTATAGTCCCAGTATTCAAGAAAGGAGACCGGAGGACCCAGAATCTTATAGGTCAATTTTGCATATTGATACTACAGTCAAGGTCCTGGGTCAGGCTGTCTTAAAAAGGTTGTCGGACTGGGTCGATGAGAAGGGAACTACTACCAGCTCCCAGTAAGGGTTTAGGCCTGGGTTGGGCTCCAGCGTTCAGTGCCTGAATTTGCATCTTCTGATCCAAAAATATAAAATGGCCAAAAAGGGGACCCTTTTCTGGGTTTTATGGACCTCTTGTTAGCCTTTGATCGGGTGAACCGATCAAAACTCTGGTCACTATTACTGTCTCTGGGGGTGAGCAAGCTTTGGTTTTCTTCCTGGTGGACCTTCATATGGATATGTCCACCTCCATATAGATTTATGAATGTTGGCACCTATACAAAGAGCTTACCTATTACCTGAGGTGTGATACAGGGGTGCATCTTGGCTTCATTCCTATTTACCATCTATATTAATGGTATGAAGGCTGCACTGGAGGAAGCACGAAGAGACCCTCCCCGAGTGGGTTCACGAGCATTACCAGTCCTCCTATACGTGGATGATGCCATCTTTATGTCAATGACGGCATTAGGCCTTCAACAGCTTTTAGATTACTACATCAATTTTATGGAGGTTCTGGATTTGTCCGTGAACACCTTGAAATCGTGTACGATGGTGGTGGAGGTCAAGCCCTCCAAATTAAAATGCCATGTTTGTCTCAAAGCTGGGATTACCCAAGTTTGTTCTTTTAACTACCTGGGCATCTAGTTCAATGAAAAATCCTCCTGTGGCCTTCTTTTCAATCAAAGAAGCTTACACTAGCCAGACTGTGTGGAGCGGTTTTGGACCTTAGTTGAAGGGTTGGTAGGAAACCTGTCAAAGTACTGACCCATATTTATAAAGCTAAGTGTGTCTCTGCCACTAGTTATGGAAATACAGCTGGAGGAAACAAGTTTATTAAGCAACTCCTGGGTGTTCCCCAGATCTCATCTACACTTGCCGTGCATGAAACCTCAATCATCTTAGGCCTTTATTACGCTGAATCTCAATTTGGCTTAAAAGCGAGCTGATTTTTAACAGACTGATACTTAAGGACTGCCTTGCCTTTGACAACCATAAAGCTCTCCCATGGCTGAGATATATTAAGTCCACATTCACAGCCTTGGGCCCCTCCAGTCTTTTCACGCAGGTAGCCCACATCATTAAGGACAATTATCGGTGGGTCAAACATAACTTTCTATTAGGTCTTTCGGCCACCAGAGGATACTGAGCCCTGCAAACCATCTGTTCGGGCCTACTGTCTGATTAAAACAGCTAGCTCCACAGATTGGGTGAACAATACTTACCATTGTCAGCTTTTTTCCAGGTTCAGGCTGGACTCCTTTCACCCACTGGTAAGCTTTCCTAAAGGTTGGGCTGCAGACAGGCTTTTAGGTCCTTGCGAGTGTGACAAAACATCAGAGCAGTTCATCTTGCGTGTTATGTTCTGTAGCTTATAACCTCTTCCAAGGAAAATGTTTCTTGCTCCTAATTTGAAAGAGGCTCAGTTTGTTCAAGTAAGGCCAGCCATGCTCTTTCTTGCCATGCTGGGAGATATTCGTATTGTGTAAACATGGGTTATTTTTACAGTAATGTTGTCAAGATCTGAGGGGTTTGGCCTTAACCAGCTTGCTTTATAATGTTTGTACATACTGGACCTTTCCCTCATACATTTATGCTGCAATTTGTTTTACAGTTGTCTATTGTGCTTGAATTTGTCATATGAATCCAAAGGTGTGTGTACCCTGTGCTTCATAATATGTGTGTATTTGCTATTTTTATTCAGTTTTTATCCTCTTTTATATATTTTATGGTTATTTATTTGACCAAATAAAAAGTTTACTACTACTACTTGACAAAGAATCCAAAATGTGAGAAGGAGTGGCTATTGCCTTCTTGCACTCCCTAAAGGTTATGATTGTTGGCACCTTTCCCTCCAACTGGGTGAAGTTGCGACTGTAAGATGGAGACTGTCTCTGGCTTTTTGGACGGGTGCTTTAGTCTACCGCCTTCTGGCTCCAAGAAAGATTTCAGCCTTAGGCTGATAGTAAGTAAGTAAGTAAGTAAGTAATTCTTTATTGCTCAGTTAATTAAAACCATTGCAATCAACTACATATAATACGTATAAACAACCTTAACATACAAGTTTTTATCAATGAGTTTGTTAAAATTTCATTTAAAACACATAGAGCAAAATTTCATAAGGCTAAAAAGTGCGTTCTAAAAAAAAGTTAAGCATCTTTGGCACTTTCCAAGGAATAAGATAAAAGTAAAATGTTATATGGCCCAAAGTGTCTATATTCACACCTGCAAGTTCTTGGGGCAATTTCGAACACCACCGTCAGGTAGGCAGGACAGTCAAAAATATGGGCCTTCTTGGGAGTCTTGTAACTGGTTGCGAACAGGTCTGCAATTTTTTAACGTTGTAACCAGTCCTCAGTAACGGAGATGTGCTGACTTAATTAAGAAAGGAAGAGTTTGATATATATATATATTTTTTTTATGAATTAAGGTGGGCACTGCCTAAGTGTCCGGACGCGCTGCTTGTACTATTTAATGACGAATGCCATTTCTTACAAGGCTTTAACGTGGAGGTGGTTGTTCCTTGTCATTGCCGAGTGGGGCAATTGGACTCAAATGCTTAATGGGTTTGCTTTGTCCAGTCTCTCCCTTCTGGCGTTCTGCTTTTTTCTGCTTTTTCCAGAAATTTGACAAGATGACTTGCTAATTGGATGTTTTTCCCGTCAAAGCATGCTTTGTCCGCCTGCCGACATGTTCTTATTCCCAGTTTCTTTAGTGTTGGTTTTAAATGGTGTCTGCGCTCCTTTACCAGTCCTTTACAAATGCATATTAGGTGAAGGATATCCTCTTTTGGGTCCCTGCATAACCAACAGTTTGTTATCGTTTGGAGCCGTTTCCACGGGGGAAGGTGGTTTTGTGATGGAAGAATCCCTAGCCGCAGTCGTATAAACTTCTCCTTAGTAATCCGTGTATAACCGACTCCTATGTAGCTTTGGCAGGTGCTGCTCGTGTCATTTTGGATGACGGTCCAGCCGTGAGCCCTGTTAGCTAGTGTTGCTTTATCCTCCACTAGCAAAATTA
This sequence comes from Triturus cristatus, assembly GCF_964204655.1. Classification (NCBI taxonomy): domain Eukaryota; kingdom Metazoa; phylum Chordata; class Amphibia; order Caudata; family Salamandridae; genus Triturus; species Triturus cristatus. The sequence continues at coordinate 1,368,062,772 of NC_140590.1, forward strand.
TCTTTACAGATTTATTTACTAATCGTTTGAAGGTGTTATGAGAACCAATGCTCTTCCAGGCTTCTTGTAGTTTCAAGGAGTCTATTGAGTGCTTTAGATAATTTGCAGCTGCACACTTATTTTTTCTTTTTAACTCCTTCCAGAGATGGTGATTCAAGCTTGAGACTTCGTCTCCCTGTATTTTATGCCAACTTTTGGCGTAGGTGCCCATTTTTTCTACTCTTTGATTCCTCAGGCCAAATTCAAGCCTTATTTGTGCCTGCGAGGTATAATTAGGCAGGTTGAATATCATTCGCATTGCCCTGGCTGTTATGTTGTCCAATATCTGCGCGTCCCTCCCCCGGAGGCATTCGCTTCCGTAAGTAATGGCAGGTGTGAGTTTTGCTTTGATCATTTGTAGCAATGGCATAAAGCTGCGACCAGCAGCTTTCATTTTGAGATTCCTCAGTGCGACCGCTATTGTGGTTCCTCTCCTTTGTATTGCTTCTTTCTGTGGTTGAAATGTCCCTTTTCTGTCAACAATTACACCCAGATATTTGTATTCCTCCACAATTTCCAGTGTTAGACCTCCCATTTGCCAGAAAAACTTGGGTGTAGACGTCTTCGCGTATATTCTCATGGCTTTTGTTTTCGAGAGGTTGATGCTGAGACCATTCGTTGCCGAATAATTAAATGTTGTGTTGATTAGGTGTTGTAGCCCTATCGGTGTGCGGCTAATAAGCACAATGTTGCCGGCATACATCAAGTTCGAGAGGTTGAGTCCTCCTAAGTTTGGGGCATGCGCGTTACTTTCGTCTAGCTTCTGTAATAGATCTGACATAAAGATGTTAAAAAGGGTTGGAGCTAGCACACACCCTTGTTTGAGGCCCTTGGCCGTTCATATTTTCCTTGACAGTCAGTCGCCTGATCCAACTTAATTTGTATCCACGTATCCGTATGTAATAACATCAGTTGTGCTAGTAGGGTTGATGGTATTTTCCTGTTGGCCAGCTTCTCCCATAATAGCTTTCTGTTGATGTTATCGAAAGCTGAAGTAAAACCGATGAAACATACGAAAAGAGGCAGGTTGGCGAGTTTGACAGCGTCGATTAGAAGTGTTAAAGCCAGAATGTTTGTCGTTGTTCCCATTTGTTTCCGAAATCCTGTCTGGGTAATGGGAATCACGGCATTTTCATTCGCCCATTCCGTGAGCTCCTCTAGTAACAGGCCAGCGTAATATTTGGCCTCATTGTCGATTAAGGCAACAAGTCTGTAGTTTTTCGGATCATTTATGTTGCCTTTCTTGTGAATTGGCGCTATTATTGAACCTTTCCATGAGTCAGGAATCATTTTGGTTTCTATAATCTGTTTGTAGAGTGGGGATAACGCCGCTGCCCAGTAGTCTGGGTTTTGTTTGTACAGAATAGGGGGGATTCCGTTGGGGCCCGGCGCCCCCTCTGTCTTTCCTTTCGCTATACTACTTATGATTTGTTTTCCTGTGAAGACCAGTGTAGTTGTCTCCACTGATAGGGAGCAATCTAGGGTTTTTGTGTCAGGTTCTGGTAGCCTCGTTATGGTGTTTTTTGGAGCCATATTAAAGTGGAGCAAAAGGTAATCAGACCAAGCTTCTTCAGTAAAGTGAGAAATGATGCTGGGTCTTCTTGGGTTCTGCAGGTTGTTCACCGTTTTCCAGAATCTTCCACTGGTGTTATTTCCTTTAGCATCGTGGAGCAACTTAACCCATAACTCTTCCTCTGCTTCCCTTTTTAAGTTCCAAATTAGTTTCTTTTTGGTGGTTTTAAGTTTTTGCAGTTCCTTTTGAACGGCGTTGTCCGGTCCTTTTTGGTGTAATTGCCTCAGTAGTTTGTTAATATTTCTCTTAAGGTACTTTAGATTGGTGTTTTGTTTTATTAACTTGTCGTGACCTTCCATAGTATGAGAGCAGTTTATGTGGCTTTGTTGGTTTTGGGCTTCCGTTGTTGTGTGGAACTTTGTTTTCCTTGTATGTGCAGTCCCAAGGCTGCTGGTAAATAGCTCCCATCGGCTTAAGTTGTCTATCTGAGTCGTGGTGCTTTTTTCCCACAGTTTTTTCTCTTCCTTCTCAAAGCCTTCCAAATTGTGCGTATTACATTTTATTCTTTTATGTATGACCGAAAGTGAAGCTCCCAGGTTTACTGCTGGCAAAGTTACCGCTACTCCGTAAGTGTTAAGGGTAATCTCTTGCAGTAAATGGTCGCTGGCTGACATTGATCCTATTCGAAAATCCAAGACTTTGCCGAAAAGTTGTAGAGATGAAAATGTAAAGTCTATGGTTGTACTTGCATTCAGAATATGAAAAGTAGCTGCCGGGTGGCTATCGTTTGTGAAGCGGCCGTTTAAAGCTACCAAATTAAGATGTTCTAAATCCTTTAGGCTATCCCTTGACAGCCTCTTATGTTTGCCCCATTTGCTTGCCTCCTGTTGTGGTATGCCCCATGCCAGAAACTGCTCTTCTAGCAGTGAGTCCCTTGTCTGGGGCCCTCCAAGGTACATGTTGAAGTCCCCAGTTACTATGCGGTTAGATGTTGTTTCCTCTGACAGTATTTTTGTCACTTCTCCTATCCCAGCTTTTTTCTCTCGAGGATGTAAGTATACATTTAGCAAGATTAGCTTTTGGTTTTGGTCTTTTTCCCCTAAGTCCAGCTCTATTGTTTTTATACTGTTGTTGCCTAACTGTTTAGTGTCTTTGTTATTTATTTCATTGATGCTCTTGATTGAAGTGTATATTGTTTGGCCTCCTTTTAAGTGGCCATATTTAGCATTTCTTATAGCTGGTAGATGGTATGCTTTAAAGCCATGTATTTGATACAGTTTGTCTGACCAGGTCTCTTGAAGGGCAATTATGTCAAATTTTTGGAGGTAAAGTAGAAGCTGAGTGTCGTCAGTTTTGTTCCCTAAACCGTTTATGTTCCAAACACATATTCTTAGTTGATGTTTTGTTGTGATATTTCGTAGCGTGTTTTGTCATGCGTTCGAGGCCCTTGAATTAATGGTCCTTGCTATCCAATTCCAGTCATTTTGACCAAGAGATCCTTGAGCTTGCCTTGGGCTCAATGAGTTGGTGTCCGTCTGTGAGATTGAAGAACTTCGGACTCCCTTCAGGACACTTTCCGTTTTAGCTATTTTTTGTTTGTTTTGGAAGCTACAATCATCTCTCTTTGTGTGCCTGACTTAGTGGTTCTGGATACCCTATTTTTCCCGGTCTTTTTAGGCATATCCCCCATGCTTGAAAGCACTGTTCCATCTCCATAATTCTTTCCGCTGTTTCCTGCGTGGCCCATGTTGTTTTGGTGACCTCATGATCTGACAGGTAGTTATAGTGTGCAAACTCCACAGATTCTAGGTCGTTTGTGCTAATGTCCCTCAGGTTACTGATAGTGGATAATAAGCGTAAAATCTTACCTCGGTTGAGGATGTCCCCTCTGCCTCTTGACTTGTACTCCGGAATGAGTAAAATTATACCACTTTCGGCTCCCTCCTGCCTATGGTCCCGTTATTTGGGTTCTTCTATGGCTGGATTGACCTGTGACCCGTCGGATCTCTTTCCGAGTGATGGCTCTTCTACCCGCACATCTCGATCCTCCGTATCTTCTATTGACAAAGGTCCCTTTGTCAGGAGGGCTCCCTTGATTCCAGCTAGCGACGTTCCCAGCCTTTTTGTTTTTAAGGGATCCGTACTATCTGCCGTCTTTGTTCCATTATTGTGCTTAATTTTTCGGTGAATAGTTTCTGTTCTTACTATTCGTGCCTTCACCTGTGCAATTGGAGTTCAGACTTTGTGCGGTTTGTACGGTTTCCTTGGCCGGTGGTGTTGTTGTGGTCGCTGTTGGGCTATCTATTTCTACTTCATCTTTTTCTTCTGTAGTCGAAGTTACTGCTTTAAAGAATGCTTTTATGTTACTGGTCTTATTTTTCCCTTTCCTTTTTTGTTTTCATCCTCTTTTGTTCTGTTCCCTGAGTTTTTCCGGGCTTCCTTTCCCCATGCTTTGGCCATGAGGACTTTGGTGAATGGTGATTTCTGGAACCTTCCCCTGTTGCCCCTGCTTATAGCTGGGCTGTGTGGTCGATTGCTCAAAGTGATCCCTTCTTTGTATTTCTGCAGCATGTTTGAGGCTTTCCCTGCAACAGCGGCATAGGTTTCGTTTTTAATTTTCTTCAAGCTATTTGGACTGATTGGGTCTCCCCCGCTCCTGACACTGCTGGGATCATATGCACTATTCGTCCGATTTAAGCTCCCAGGCTGTTCTCTTTGCAGGCTAAAATGTGGCTTTGTTGGTGCATTCGCAATACCTGAGTTGGCTTATTTTTTAGCGTTGTCAGTTGTCTTTTTTAAGTCCGACAGGATGCCCCCCAGTAATTGTGGGATTGTTGTGAGTTTATCCACGATTGTATAGCAGGCGCAACTCGGCTGTGTTATTTTTGTTTCTGCTTGAACCCTCTTGATCATGCCATTCATGTCTGCCAGCTTGTTATCGATATTGGCTACATGTATGGCTAGGAAGTTTAGGAGGGATAATTGCATATCCATTTTGTCCAAATGGTACTGCATGGCCTTTATTGATAACTGTAACGTGTTTAACAAGGATGACCATAGTATCTCTGGGCCTTTTGAAAGCTCTTCTATGTTTGGGGTCATTTCGGGTTCTTGTTTGATGTCTTCCTCTTGGGGGGATAACTGGGGAGTATGATGCTACTAGCCTATCCCAAATCCTCTGTTGTAAGCTCAGTATTTTCAGGTTTGGAAGTTTCCATTTGATCATGCTCAAGCTCTATCACTTCTGTCTTATCTGTTTCTTCTGTATATTCTCTTTTCGGCGTTTTTCCTAACTCGCTCCCATCTCCCGCTAAGTCGTGGACATGATCTAATTGAGTCGCCTGGGCTGGGCTCGGGCCTGGGCTGGGGCCTGGACTGTGGCGATAACTATCACCGGCTTGCTGAAATTGGGTCCTGGAATTGCTCTTAATTGTTCTGGAGCGTTAGGATCCTTTGTTGGTGGCTGTATTAGGATTTGTGACTCAAGATTGCTGGATGGGTCTGATTTTCCATTATTTGTGGGCTCTTGATTGTTTTGCTCGGCCCCTATTGCTGTAGTTGATGGCTGCAAAGTTGGCAAGATTGCTATCTTCGGCTCAAGCGGGTAACTCCTTTCATTAGTGGTGCTGTTATTGACTTTGCAGTTTTCCCTGCTGTTGCCAGTACCAGTCATTTTGGCTTGGATGGGGCTTTCCTTGTGTGTATATGTTCTCAATTCACCGTCAACATCGCCCTCCCCCCCACGTCCTTGATTTTGCCCCCCCTCCCGCGCTTATGCCTCTCTCATGTGTTGTAACATCTTGTGTTGAATTTTTTGTGCTTTTACTTTCTCCGTTTTATTCTGTTTTTTCACTTTTTTCGCCTCCCGGGGCAGTGTTTTGACTGCTCCCCTCGGGTTCCATGGGGGCAGGGAGTCCCTTGAGACTGCTAATTGAGGTGCTTAGGAGCGAGCCAGGATCTTTCAAAAATGAAATGATTGTGTAAATTTTTGGTTGATGGCCCTTTGTTGCTGGTCTGCTCAGGGTTTCCAAGTCTGCCTCTTCACAAAACAGATGTTCTAGTGAAGATAGAGATGGCTCCTGCGCCAACAGCAAGTTATTTGTTCCGTTTGGGGACTTAAGCTTGCTGTTACCTCGCCTTCTTACCGGGACGTTGTTTGTCACTTTCCTGACTTTACCTGACCTCATGGCGGTCTTAAGGGAATTTGTTGTAGTTGAAACTCTAGCGATTAAATCGGGATTCTCTGCTTGCTTGCTAGCCTGCTTGAGCGGTCGATTGCTTAGTACTGCTTGCTTGGTGTATATTGATGCTTGGTATTGATTATTTGCTTTGTTTGATTTTTAGTTGATTGGGATGATGATGCTGTTTGGCTGGTTTGACTGATTGTTTGCTTTGTTTGATTATTACTTGCTTGGTATATATTGATGCTTAGTATTGCTTAAATGCTTTGTTTGAGTTTTTTTGATGATGATGCTGTTTGGCTGATTTTCCTGTCTGGATGTTTTTTTTTTTTTAATCCCTCTGGGGTACTCCGCAACTCTCTATAATGTTCGCTCCCTTTAGGCGCCTTGTTCAACTCCTTCTTTGCGCCGTGTAGTGATAGTAGGCGTGATGACGTGACGGCGTGCTAGTAGGCATATGAGGCAAATGAGGAAGCTAATTTGCCCCCCAGTTGCCCCAATTCAGCCTGTTTCCACCTGCTACCACCTATTTGCTGCCTTGTTTTGCTCTGCTCTGGTTCAGGGACCTGATCCTGGCCCAGCCCCCGCTCCTGCTCCCACACTGCAAACGCTCTATCTGGGGATGACTGGGAGTGTCTGGAAGTGAGCTCAGGGGGACCGATGGCTAGAGGACAAGCGGGGCACACAAGGTGGAGACACAGGCTTTCCCCGAGTTTGTTCGGGCCCCCCCGCGCTCGACCGAGGGCACACACTTGCTGCGGCCACCACCAGAGGTTCCGGCAGCCGCGCTTGCCTCAATAACTTGGATGCTCGGGAAACTCCGGAGCACCGTTGCCTGCCTGCAGTGCCTTGCACTCACAATCCGTCAGTCCGTTACCGCCGCCATAATCGCCGCCTTTCTCTCCCTTGCTGGAATGTTGGTCCGGTCAAGATGTCAGTCTGTGGGAGGTAGTGGTGACGGTAGCGGCTGTTCCAAGGCACCGCAACGCTGCAATAATGGGACGTCAATGGAAAGCCGCTTGACTCTGCTCCGCTGCCACTGCCACTGCTGCCGCTCCGCTCCTAAGGCTGATAGAACATCCGGCGCTGCATGCACTTGCCAGGGAAAATTTCCTTTTGGTGGGCTATTTTAATTGTCACACGAAAGATGCCTCCGACACTGACGTAACTCAACTGTTTATCGACCTTGGAATGTTAGCTTTACACCAGAAGAGTTTTGGCACCCACACATATAGCCAGCCACACTTTTTAGTGTTCACCAGCTTTCAGCACTTACACATTGATTTTCCACTGCGTTTAGTATGGACTGATCACTATTCTATTATCTTTCCATTTCCAAGCTCGATTGGGTCCTGTAAGCGTAGTTGACCCACCCTTAAACAGGGCTCTTCCAATTCCACTAGGCAACAGTTTGCCCTGTATTTAAAGGAATTGAGAATTGAGAAAGCAACCTGTAGAAGACCAGAAAGGAGATGGCATATCACTAAATCCTCTTCAGAATAAAAGGCATACAAACTAGCACTAGGGCTCTAACATAGGACAATCAGAGAAGTGCATAGGCTACATATGATAAATAGGATTGACCAGGCTCCCAATTCTGCCAAATAATTATTTTAGTTTTAGTGAATTCTCCAAGCTTCGTGCCTGCACATCTGCTATTCCCACTTCAAAAGCATTGTGTGACTCACTTGCTGACCACTTCGAGGGGATACTCTAAAAAATATATCAGAACTTTCCCATTACATCACCGGAACTTGCTGTCTCACCTAACTATAAACACCCCTCCTCCCCACAATTCCCTCACATTGCTAAAGAGGTTTGTGCCCATCTCTCAAGAGCAAGTGCTGGATATGCTGGATAAACTTAAATCTGGCTCACTCTCTCTGACTCCTGTCCCTCTCACATACTGGCCACTTTGTCAACTTTATTTACACCTTCCATCATGTTTCTGTTTAATTTATTATTGGAGTTAGCGAAACAGCCTCTGGAGTGGAAATCCGCACAGGTTATCCCTATCTATAAGTAAACCAAGGCTGACGCTCACAAGCTTTTCAATTATCGGCCCATTTCACTCCTTCCCATCCTAGGCAACGTTTTGGAGGGATTCATGAATAAACAACTCTCCTCCTACCTGGAGGACCATCACTTAAAGCACGTCACTCAATCTGACATTAGAGCCTTTCACAGCAAGGAAACCACATTGGTGGCTGTAGTTGATTCAATCAGACTTTTATTAGATGCCAGCACTTCAGCCATGCTATTTCTACTCGACTTGTCAGCCGCATTCGATACTGTCTCACACTCCATTCTGGTCGCAGACATTATGAGATTGGTATCCACGGTAAGGCACTTGACTGGCTTAAATCTTTTTTTGAAAATAGGCCCCACATTGTCTCGCTTGATTCTTCTAAATCTCAGTAGGATTCTTGGACAAGGGGGTCCCCCAAGTCTCTTCCCTAAGCCCTACTCTTTTTAACATTTATGTGGTGCCCCTTCCCCAAATTTTTAAATCCTGTGACTTTGACATAATATCATATGCAGACAATACCCAATTAATCATCTAATTTGGACTAAATTTGGATAACGCTAACATCAGATTTATTGACTGCGTGAGGAAGTTTGTTACTTGGATGACTTTCAATTGCTAACAACTTAATGGAGACAAGACCGAGATTCTGCTATTTGTCAAGGCACAGGCCTACTGCTCTGACTATTGGTGGCCTTCCAAGCTGGGCTCAGCCCCTAACCCTAGCAGGGCAATTAAAATTCTAAGTGTTATGGTCGATGAGAACTCTTATTCAGGCTCTCATTATGAGTCGCCTTTACAATGGGAATGCCTTGCTGATAGTGGCTAATAAATCTCTGCTTTCCAAACTGCAAGTAGTCCCAAACACACCTGCCAGCCCGATCTGTAAGCGCCCCCCACCCCCGGCTCCCCATCAGCCCACACGCTAAAAGCTCTTTACTGGTTACCTGTGAGGAAACTGTCCTTGTTCAAGCTTCTCTGTATCATCCACAAATTCTTGGTTGGCAAGGTCCCGGCTTACCTGCGGATGAAGCTTGTTCAGTACTGCCCTTGCAAAAATCTTAGATCGAAGGACAAATTGTTGTTACGTCCCCTCAGTATTCATACTTCGACATATGGCAGCCGGTCTTTTTCCTACCTTCTCCTCCACCACTGGAACAAGCTCCAGCTCCGTATTCGTTCCTGCTCAGATTTTGGTAGGTTGAAAAACTTCTGAAGACCAGGCTATTTTGATGAGTTGTCTTGTCTTCATTCAGTAGAGCACTGAGATATCACTTTGGGAGTGAGTCGCTTGCGCCACATTAAGTTCCAGTAACATAACATAACATTTATAATGCTCATAAATTGACCAGCCTGCCTGTTCAGCCTATCACCAAGAACACATTATAGTGATCTATGTGGCAAGAAATATTTAATGCCTCCCAGTGGGACTGAATGGGCTCTCAATGAACTATTCTGAATGCAGGACAGCAAGGTGCATTCAGGACTATTCCGCAGAATTGTTAGTCTTTCTGAGTTGATATGTGGTAAATTTACACTATCTTACCCTCTCATTGTTTGGCTGTTCTCAGTATAGCTGCTGAGTAGGTGGTTTGAGGAAGTGTCTGCCAGGATCATCTCCGCTCTTCTGTCAGACAAGACAGAATTATGTGAAATCCATCCTCATGATGTTGCACCTTCTGTGTCCCTGAGCTAACACAATGTAACATGTATTGCTCTGTTAAATATCTTAAGTGTCATGAAAGAGAATTGGATTCAAATTATCGCAAATTAAACTACAAATAGTTTTTTTTACCTGAAATGATGCAAAATGTTTATTTGAATATCCCCTTTTAGTGATCGACTACTGCTCATTTGGAAACCACAGCTGCCAGCATGAATGCGTTAGTGTTCTGAATGGATATTTCTGTCGCTGTAATGAAGGATACACTCTGCAAGCTGACGGGAAGACATGTCAAGGTAAACATCTGGGAGCAGATTGCATACAATTACCACTGGCGAAACTGACAGCTATGATGACAACAAACCCCCACTCGCGTTTGCTTAGCAGAAGTGTACCAGAGCGTTACGACTGGGCAATCGCATGTGGCTAATAAATAAATAGCGGGCTGAATGAATGAATGTGTGTTTCTGTGCGTATGGATGAATGGACGTGACTATGTGTCTGTGTGTGTATCACACCAGGCACGAACACGTACCACAGGTCACTTAAAATGCTGCGGCCAAAAAAATGAACTTTGATTCCGGTGGTAGATCGAAGACCTGCGAAAAAACTATATACGGGCTTTCAAGTTTAATTGTTTCGTAAGCACAGTTGAAAAAAATGCTTCAATCCATTTCACAACATGGGATGCAATGTGTACACTGTTAGAATGCAGGTTGACACAAAAGTCAGGAGGCAGAGATTACCTAAATCCTACCAGGAAGAGGAAAGATGGTTATATTGAAGCGTTACTGCTAGGAGAGGGGCCTGGGTATGATTGTTTCAAACGGCAGAAGAAGCAGGAAAACAACCAGGGGAGAATTTGATCGTTTTTTACATATCCTTCAGGTGAGAGACAGCCCCTTTTTCCGTTTTTACCTATCCTTCAGGTGGGGGACAGCTCGTTCTTCCGTTTTTGCCTATCTTCAGGTGGGAGACTGCTCCTTCTTCCGTTTTTGCCTATCCTTCAAGTGAGAGACAGCTCCTTCTCCCGTTTTTGTCTATCCTTCAGGCGAGAGACAGCTACTTCTCCCGTTTTTACCTATCCTTTGGGCGAGAGACAGCTCCTTCTTCAGTTTTTACCTATCCTTCGGGTGAGAGACATCTCCTTCTTCTGTTTTTACCTATTCTTCAGGTGAGAGACAGCGCCTTCTTCTGTTTTTACCTATCCTTCAGGTGAGTGACAGCTCCTTCGCCCGTTTTTGCCTATCCTTCAGGTGAGAGACTGTTCCGTCTCCCATTTTTACCTATTCTTCAGGTGACAGACTGTTCCGTCTACCGTTTTTAGGTCCCGCCAGAGCCAGCGCATGCGCTGCATTGTGAGACATTTAGTATTGGGGTTTTCAAAGTGCTTCCAGAGGCTTTCGCTGGCCTCAAGATTGCGTTCACGCGACCATGCACACGCGCAGCCGCCATCTGCCTTCCTTCCAGCATGATCACTTTCACCTTATCCTGCTGCTGCGCGTGCGCGCGCGCATCACTAGGGTGTTTTTGCTATGCCCAGAATCACACGATGTTGAGCTGCGCCGAGCCTCGTTTATCGATGTAGCAGCAGTTTCCACACAGCAAACAGGAAGCTGCCATTTAGATATTTGGGATAGTTTTGGCTCACATTTTCTTTCTTCTCGTTAAGCACAGTGTGCTGGCCCCTCCTCCCGGTCTGGGCTCCGCAGCCTAGTCAAGGAATTTGCGTCTCGCCGAAGCCCCGCCTCCCCCGGTCCTCCAGCTTGCTGCTTCAGGTAAACAACCCTCCACTCTATTTACAATCAATAGAATGGATACAAATTGTTGTATTAGAGGCGAGTGTTCCACTCAATATCCCGAGTCTTGAAAACAGCACACTCTGGCCCCTCCTCCCGGTCTGGGCTCCGCAGCCTAGTTGTGACATTGGCGTCCACCCAAGCCCTGCTTTCCCAATCCTTCCTTCTGCCTGCTTCCAATTGGATACTCCTCATTCGCTTTCACCGTTTCAGTTCAGCCATAAGTGGTGTTGGAATAGTACAGTTTTTAGTCTTTTAGTGTGATTCTTTAATGCCCTGATTCACTCTAGTCAGCCTTAGGTCATCAGCTCGAAAGTACCAAAACATGGAGAGGTACGAGCCGCAGCCAGCAAGTCTCCAGTTGCTGTGAGCATGTTTAGAGTCTTTATGTCCGTTTCACATCTTTAATGAGCAATTAATGTAAAGATTGCTGTGGAACAGCCTTAAACAAAAATTGTTGACATTTTTACGAGCATTTTCTCTTTACAAATGGTTCAAGTTCATGGGGATGCGCACAGAGAAGCACGGATAGGAATGCTGCTCTTCAGTGGCTTTTGGGAGCTACATCAGATCTTAGTCATGTCTTGATTAATAGGACAGCTTGTGTACCCAAACTCACCATCCACCGGCATAAATGTTATTAACAATAGCCTGAGTCATCAAATATAACCTATGTTGGAGCTAGCTAAAAGTTTACAACAAGACAACTGAAGAGGAGTCAGCGTAATTTTTGTAATAACATTCTGCATTCTATTTTTTTTTTTCCTCTTGAATTTTTGGTAAAATGTTTGGTATCAAATGTATCCACCTCTTTAAATAAAAGTAATTCAAAAGCTTTCACCAAAAGGAGAAGTGTCGGTATCTCGACGAGTGCCGCCTCCAGGAAGTCTGCTACCTGAACGACATGCGCCTCACCTTTCCACAATCTCTGATCCCACCCCCATCATACTCGGGATCACAGTTCCCACACTTTTTTAATGCACATCGATCGCTGCTCTCTATCGACCCAAAGTGCATTAAACATCCAAAGCCGAAAGAGCAATCTCATGCTCATCCACATGGAACTGCTTCAGGGTCTCCACACAACCACTCCCCCAACCCATCTGAGTTTCTTCTAGCAGCCTCTGGCTGTGCTGTTTATTTGTGTACTTTTATTACATCGTTGGTACATAGGGGCAAGTTCACTCGTGGACATGGTAGGAGCAGCCAGAGCATTTATCTATGCGCAATCAAAGGAACATTTTTGGGTGAAAAATTAACACAAGCGTACAGATTGTAGCATCGTAGCCCCCTTCTGGTCATGCCTCCTGTAGTGGCCTGCTACTAAAATTGGTGAATTGTACTTGATTTTAGTTTGTGTTCCCTAACCTCTCGCAATTAACTTCCGGTGAATGTCCCGCCTCGAAACACCGCAAGCATGTGACTGACAATTTATGTGTTCAGTCGGATGGCTGCTTAGCTGCTCCCAAGTGTGCTGTGCATGCCACTGGTACCATGAGTCGAGGCTGAAGCCAGCAGATAACTGATGATTCTGTGTTGTACCGAGCATTATGCAGTCATGTGGATGCTACAGTTGATGAGTGAGTTTACCTACCTCCTTAATGAGTCCCCTTCACCTCCTGAATCATCAGCTATCATGCATCTCTGAACTGTGCTCAAGTCATGGCATGCATTGGAGCTGCTTCTCACATACCCATAGGTCCCTGGCAGGCAAGATATTACATGTACATGCCAACACATTGCTTCTTTGCCAAACAAAGACATCCATTTTTAAACTGAAAACAGTCCATGCTATATGCAACACGTTCAGACAGCGCTGGCCTTTTAACAATACGTTACATTCTGGGACTTGTACCATTGCTTTTAATATTGTTGTATACAGTATAAAAGCCATAACATGCTAAATGTTGGACGGTTGAGCACTAGCTCATTCAAGATGTGGTGTGTGACATGGATTGTCTTGACAATTATAGTACCATGCCTTCAAATCTGTATGAAGATGTAGTAAAATGATTAAATAGCGAGGTGCAGTACTTGCCAAGCGGTTTGGCTCACGAGTCCCCTTTTTGTTGATTTAAATAATAGGTCGGGGAAGCAGGGCGAGTGAGATTTGTTACTAGGTCTTGCACTTTGCCAAAAGTTGGTTGCTTCTGTGGGGTGCTGCTTTTGACAAGTTGGTGTTGATTATCCCCACAGTTCCAAACCACAAAATTCAACTACACACCTTTCGAATCCACACCACATACTTTGAAACCAAACCACATAAGTCAACTAAACAACCCAATTACACAACATTCCACATGCATCCAAACCACACCACAAAATTCAACAGTACACATAAACTCCACTACATACCACTGCACAAATACCATTACATAAAATTACACTACATAACACACAATCCCACGCCACATAATTCCAGTACACTCAGTGCTACATAATTACTATCCACTTATTTCAACTGCACACAATGCCACTGCACAAATACACTCCTCATCACTCAATTGCACAACTAACAATTCCAATCCAAACCACATAATTCCACTACACACAACTTACATACACTCCATAACACATAGGTAATAAAACATTGTCATTTACAACACCAATGCCTGTTACTCAAGTAAATGGGAAACCTATTCCATTTCCAATGCTTGTTTAATAGATTAGTTCAGTTGTACATAATGTCTTCTTGGTTATATACAAGATAACAAAAATGCTATATTTTTTTTTTTATTATAACTCTTCAACATGCTGCACGCAAGCCACACTGCCTTACAACATAGCCTAAAGACACTGGCTAAATCAATAGCTCTGGCTAAACACTTATAAAGTCCCAAAGGCGAGACCTATTGGCTATGCCAATGCTTGTTACCTATGTTTCGGGTGAGAGACAGCTCCTTCTACCGTTTTTGCCTATCCTTCAGGTGAGAGACTGTGCCTTCTCCCGTTTTTACCAATCCTTCGGGTGAGAGACAGCTCCTTCTCCCGTTTTTGCCTATCCTTCAGGTGAGAGACTGTTCCTTCTCCCGTTTTTACCTATCTTTCGGGTGAGAGACAGCTCCTTCTTCCGTTTTTTGCCAATCCTTCAGGTGAGAGACAGTTCCTTCTTCAGTTTTTACCTATCCTTTACCTAAAAGACAGTTCCTCCTTCCGTTTTTACCTATCCTTCAGGTGAGAGACAGCTCCTTCTTCCGTTTTTACCTATCTCTCAGGTAAGAGACATTTCCTTCTTCCGTTTTTTACATATCCTTCAAGCGAGAGACAGCTCCTTCTTCGGTTACACTCCCTATATTCATAAGAGCCCGCCTTTAGGCTGGCAGGAAATGGCAGACAGAGGAAGGATGCAAAACGTGGGCACTCAAGCACACTGGTGGAACAGTGCGCTGGCAGTCACAGAATTTTCCCTTCACAGACCTGTATGGGTGGTTCCAGCCAGCAAAGGGAACATTCAGATTGGCTGGCCACCTCTGATTGTTCCATCCAGGGTGCCAATAGTGAGATAGAGCACAGGGTACATTTTGAACTCTCAGCCTCAGTGATCTAACAAGGGCCCGTTGGGGCCTAAAGCAAGGACATATAAAAGCCACCTAGGAAATGACTGAGCTGGCATAATTGGGGTGCAACGGACCCCTGGCACGCCTGTTACTGAAGCTGCTGCACCTCGGATACATATGACTCTGCTCAGTTCTGTGTAAAAAGAGAAAGCGAAACATGTGGCACAAGAAGAGGCTGAAAATTCCATGTCTCCCAGAATTCCATCTTGAAATATAAGCCCCTGCTTTTCTGTCCCACTGAAGTCATGGAGAGGGATGTCTGCCGTCACCAGCCCTCATTTAGCCTTATAAAAACAGCTGGGCACACAGGTGTTTTGTTAGGCCTCCCAGAGCAGCTTTCGTCTGGCCTGGCAGGGCACCGAGGCTTCCTGCACAGGTTTTCCACAGGGTCTCAGATTTTAAAGAGGAACTTGTAGAATGGCGGCCCTACAGACTCGTAAACAGATCATAAAACATATTCACACTGTAGATGAACTCGTTTATGTTTCAATGTTACGTTTTAATACATTTCCAGCATAATTCTGATATACCGAGTCGATTTTGAAGCCTAAGAAGCCTGCCCTCTTCATCTTGTTTGCACACTTGGCAGGAATGCCGGGGGGGTGCAGGTTCTTTTCGGGATGGGCGTTTATTGAGAAGAAAATGAAAATGATGACCCAAGATAACCAATAATTCATATTTAAGCAAAATTGCCTACCGTAGAGGACTGTGGGAGAGGTTTTTAATGCTGTAAATAGCAGGTGTTACTATAACCAAGAATACCGACCTGGAAATGCTGAAATGCTGAATTGGCATTGTTGGTATTTGACCTTTTGACCTGCAGGTCATACACATATATCAAAAGCGAGTTTGTAACGATTCGTCTTGCAAGACATTACATATTGCACAACATGTTTCATACAAGAGCAACAATTGGGTAAAGCTGATGGTGAAACAAATCGTAAAAGAATATTCCTTTCCTATTGGTTGGGAATCATTTTACAACTAAGATATAGCTTCTAGAAATTAAACCTTAAATCACTTTGTTAATAAATTGAGTGGACAAGTTTTGCAATATTTTTGCTACTTCCATAATACAAACAAAGCGAGTTAGCTGCAATACACTCCCAATTTTACGATTCAAAAGTCAAACACTTACTTTGAAAATGCAGAAGAAACAGAGGGACATATATACAAGCCCCTTGCGCCGCTGGTGCGTCACGTTTGGCGCACCAGTAGCGCAGTGTGCTGCCCATTTACAAGGCCTCACATAGCCACCCTGCATGGCTTTTCATGGCCTTGCAAATATGGCCCCTTTTCACGCATCACTTTGCGAGAAATGGGCGTGCCATGGGTGTTGCTGCGGGTGTTCTGACACAACAACCATGGATTCTGCCGCATTCCCAGATTTATAACGTTTTGTAAAGCTGGAAATGCATCAGAATCCTACGTATGTTAAATGGTAGCGGCAGTTTCAGTCGGTATCCTTTCAAGTATTTGCCCGGCGGTAATCGCCTCTCATACCACTCGATAATTTACCAATAAAAGAGGCAGGCGCCGGAGACTGGAAGGCAGGAAACAAGGTTTTATTCCGTCGGAGCAGAACACATCAGATCAGACAGCAAGGTATCGTCACGAGGTGCTCTAACTGCATCTCTGAGACCTGGTCTCTTATACACTGGTTTATTGCTTTATTATACATAGTACATTCTTGAGATTCCCTTGATGTGCGGGGAAATATCCCCTGAAGCCCCGGCTCAGATCCGATCCCACACATGGTTACAGTAGAGGTTCCCACCCTACCCGCAGTGGGAGATGGCTATCGCGCAGCAGGGAATTCCGCTAATTCCCGGGGGTGTGTGCAACCGGCCGGGTCTCAGGGGGTAGGGGCTTTGATTCTACTGTAATCCCTTTGATGTGGGGTGTTTCCCTTACAGTAGGGGCAATAAACTGCATCCGCAGGGCTAGGTGATGGCCTGGGACCAGTTCAGACAATGGGGCGCAGAGGAAGGGGGTTATCAAAGGAGAGGCATGACCATGTATGGGTTGTCGGTCGGAAGTGGTTCCGTAGCAGGGTCGCGCAGAAGGAGAGGGTTTATGGCCTGTATGAGAGAGCGGGGGTGGCCGGCGCGCGGGGGATGCTCGCAGCGCCGGGGGAAAGCGCTGGCGATCGAGAGTGAGCGGGGAGAGAGAGTGGGGTGCCTAAAATGGCGGCCGTGCATTTGCTATGCGTGGCGCTGGGGAGAGGCAAGATGGCGCAGATAATGTTCAGTTTGCACGCTAAATTTCCACAGTCCTCCCTTTTAACATGTCTCGCCAGCTTGCCTAGTTTGGATCTATCCCCATAATACCCCGTACCTCCACCTCATTCAGAGCTTTCATCCGCTCAGTTTCAAAGTCCAAAGTCTTAGGGCAGATGCAGTTCATAAAAAGCGAACATAAAGGTGGCAGACACTGAATCCCCAAGCAACATCCACATAGTATCATGATTGGTATGAGGATAAATGAAAACAGCCTCCATCCCCAACCTTTAATAGCGTCCCAAAACCAACTCCCCAGTGACCATTCTTCTTGTTCTTGATGGACCTCTGTGGACAGTCTGTGGAGGTGCTCAATTGCTTTGTAGACTGAGGGTGAGTTATCCGGTACGTAGGTACAACAGCTGGACCCAATGATGCGGCATGCTCCTCCGCGGTCAGCCAGAACCACATCTAGAACAAGGCGGTTCTGGAGAGCCACCAGGCGGACGGCCTGAAGCTCAGCGGTGTTGTTGGCGAGGGCGCCAGCTGTAATGTTCATTGCTGTTTCGACTGCCTGGGTTAAGTGGCGGATGGCACGGCTGTTTGCCATCGGACCCCAGAGCGGAACAAGACCCTTTACTGCGTCCATGAACTGTGCTCTGGTGGAGTCGGTTTGTACAATGTCTTTGGCACGTTTCTGTCGGTGATGGTTTGCTGGAGCCACATACGTCGGAGGAAGGACAAAGGCGATGTAGCAGGTGCCTCCCCAACCTTTCGGGAGCCAGGTGTAGGCCTTAGTACCACACACGAAGTACATATTCGGGGAGGCAACAAAGGAAGGTGGGTCAACTGAGTCCAATGTTCGGGTGATGAGGCAGGAGCTGTGGCCCACCAGCTGTGCCCCCAGGCCTTCGAGGCATACAGATCCAGTGATGTTGATGACGGACAGGGCCACTGTTAGGGTGGCGGCTGTCCGTTTTCGGAGGTAAGAGAAGGTGGGTCTGGCTGGATTGTTGAACACTTGCATTTCAATTCGTTCTTTGGCGGGGATGTCCATGTGAAAGGAAGTGTTCGATCTCAGAGGGCAGAAGAGGGCGGAGGTTCTACCAGTTTTGTTCAGCCAGAACCCATGGTAGAAGTGTGACATGGTTCTGCCGGAAGTGGCATTGTCCTTGTAGCTCTCCTGCAGGAGGATCAGCCAGGCGAGGCAGGAACCATGGACGGAAAAAGGTGGAGGGATGAAGGGGATTGAGTGCCCAGTGGCATGGGGCAGCAATCCACAGATCCAGCAGTTAGTGGCGTTGGTGGCAAGATTGTGTTGGTGGAGTAACTGCACAAAAGAGTTATTCCAGAACTCCTTACGCCTTTCTCGGAGTTGGGGTGAAAGTGAGATCAGATGGTGTTCTTTCGTGGTGGTAGGTTGAACGGTAGTCAGCAATGTCTTATGAGCGGGTGTGCTCTCCTCCATGATCCAGAAGGTGACTACGAGGAGAAGGCAAAAGAGAAGGGAAATGAAAAGTGCTATTGTCTTAAAGCTGTGCATTCGGTCAGTCTTTGGGTTTTTGAAGTGGATCTTCGGACGTCCGGTTGCTTCCATCATCTTCATGTCGGGCGCTTCCATCACCTTCAAGAGACTCGGTAGCGGGCAGAACCACAGACTTTGTTTTAGTTTCTCTCCCGGTGGCCTTTGAGGTGACTAGGCTACCGTTCTGAGATTTCCACTTAGCCTGTGGTCTGCTTAGCCGAAGTTCTCTCCTTTCGTCGCAAGTTATACCCTTCTTTGGATGGCACAGTGGGATCGGGATATTCAATCAACTCAAGTGTCTCTGTATCCGGGCAGCGGCTCAGGGATGGTCGGTCTTTGTCCAGAAGTTCCTCTTGGGCGGTGATGTTGTCCGTGGTTGTCAGGGTCGGTGATACCTTCTTGCAGTGGTGTGCATGCAGCCAATTGCGTTTCCCCTCCACTCGAAGAGCTGTTCGGGTGGTGATCAGGACTTGCAGGGGGCCCGTCCACCGGGGCTCCAGACTCTTGGTGCGCTGGAAGTTACGCACTAAGACGAAGTCACCGGGTTGGATGTCGTGTCCCGGGCCCCTGGAAACATCGGGAATGGCGTGCAGCACCTGCTGATGGATAACAGACAACGTCTTAGTTAGGTTATACAAATAGTCAGACATGAGGACGTCCGGGACCTCGTGGATGGATGATGGTTTTGGTGCAGTCCAAAGGTTCATGGGCCGCCCAAAGACGACCTCGTAGGGGGTTAAGTGGTGTTTGGTGGGGGTGGAACGCATTGATAGCAATGCTAGTGGGAGAGCGTCTGGCCATCTTAGTCCTGTGGTGGCGACTATTTTTGCTATCTTAAGCTTCAATGTGGCATTGTGTCGCTCAACCAGGCCTGCAGATTGGGGATGGAAGACCGCATGGAACTTCTGTTTTACACCCAACCCTTTTAAGATGAGTTGGATAACTTCGGCTACGAAGTGGGGGCCATTGTCGCTCCACAAAATTCGACAAAGGCCGTATCGGGGGAAGAATTCCTTCAGCAGTACTTTTGCAGTAGTCATAGCGGTGTTGTCATGGGTCGGGTAGGCTTCCACCCATTTGCTGAAGGCACACACAACGACAAGCACATACTTTAAACCTTGGCACCTTTCTAGCTGGACATAGTCCATTTGTAGGACTTCAAAGGGGTGATTGGGGACCCCAAACCCTCCCCGGGGTACAGCAGTTCCTTTCCCAGGGTTGTGTTGGAGGCATATTAGGCATTGTTGGACCAGACGTTTGGCTGAGTCTGGTATTCTGTCGTTGTGCCAGACTTTGGAGATGAGTTCGATCATGGGGGCAGACCCTATGTGTGCGGGGGAGTGTGCCATGGTCAGCATGGGGATCAAGTATGAGTCGGGTAGCAACCATTTGTTCGAGTCTTTAGTTCGCCAACAACCGTCATCGTCCTTCAATCCCACCCGGGCCCATTCAGTTAATTCGTGTGGTGTGCTGGCTAGTTGGATATCCCTAATCGTTTCCCTAGCATCCTTCCATTTCTCAGTTTGGGACCTGGTCACGTACATGCGGGTCGTGGACCTATTCTCGGCTGTGGTTCGGGCAGTAATGTCAGCTAGTGCATTTCCCTGACCTATAATGTCTGTCACCTTCTTGTGTGCCTGGCATTTGATCACAGCTATCCGTGTGGGGAGGAGGACTGCTTCGGTCAGGGCAGAGACTAGATCTCCATGCAGGATGGGTGTGCCATGAGAAGTCAAGAATCCCCTCTCTTTCCATAAGAGCCCGAAGTGGTGAACTACCCCAAAGGCATACTGACTGTCTGTGTAAATGTTTGCGGTTGTCCCTGCTGCCAGGATGCAGGCTCGTGTGAGGGCAATTAGTTCAGCCGCCTGTGCGGATCGCTGTGTGATGCGGGCTGTCTCAACAACTGTTCGAGCTGTGGTGACTGCATAGGCGGCTGAGGTGGTGCCATCAGGGAGCTTGATGCATGAGCCATCCACCCACAGTTCTCCGTCAGGGTCCGGGAAGGCAGTATCCCGGAGGTCAACCCTACTCTTGGTTTGTTCGTCGGTGAGGGTCACGCAATCATGTATAGGGGATGCATTGGGGTCAGCGTCAGGGAGAGGTAGTAGAGTAGCTGGATTCAGAGTGGTGCATCGTTTCAATGTGATATGGGGTGCAAGCAGAGTCAGTTCATACCCAGTCAGTCGTGCGCTAGTCAGGTGTTGAGTCTTGGTTTGGTTCAGGAGGGTATCAACAGCATGGGGTACCAATACTGTGAGGGGGTTCGAGAGCACGATCCCCTCACTTTGCCGGATAGAGACAGCAGCGGCGGCTACTGCTCGAAGGCAGGCGGGCAAAGCTCTGGCTACGGGGTCAAGAGTGGCAGAGAAGTAGGCACAAGGGCGTTGCTTAGGGCCTATGGACTGGGTTAGGACAGACAACGCACATCCCTCCCTTTCGTGGGTGTAGAGGGAGAAAGGTTTAGTGTAATCTGGGGTTCCTAGGACTGGGGCCGAGCAGAGGGCGTCTCGTAATTCTTTGAAGGAGGATTGGCATTCGGGTGTCCAGGGGAGGGGGAAGGGGACATCCTTAGCCAGCAGGGAAAGCAGAGGCTTTATGGTAAGACTGAAGTTTGGCAACCACTGTCGACAAAAGGAGGTGAGGCCCACTAGGGATCGTACTTGCTTCTGAGTTTTGGGAACAGGGGTTTCTAGGATGGTTTGAATTCGGTCAGGGGTAAGTTTCCTCCCGTCTTTGGATAGTAGGTGGCCTAGATAAGTTACCTGGGGCTGGCAGAATTGCAATTTCTTTCTGGAGACCTTGTGACCGTTCTCCGCAAGGAAGCGGAGGAGGTGAATGGTGGCTGTGACGGCGAGAGGAGTGGTGTCGGCCGCCAAAAGAATGTCATCAACGTACTGTATCAACACCACTCCATCGGGTAGTTGGACTGCATCCAGTTGCCTTTTGAGGGCTTGGCTGTAAATACTGGGACTCTCAGTGTAGCCTTGGGGTGCCCTGCAGAATCTGTACGAACGGGCTTTTAAAGTGAAGCCGAACAGGTAGCGGCTGTCTGGGTGGATGGGGATGGAAAAGAATGCGTTCTTGAGGTCAATAACAGTAAAGATGGTGGCAGTGGATGGAATCAGGGTGAGGATGGTGGTGATGTCTGAGACTACGGGGTACTGGGGTATGACTACTTTGTTAACCTCTCGCAAGTCAACAATGAAACGGTAGGCTTTCTCATCCCCCTCGCCTTGCTTCTTTACAATGGGTAGGATAGGGCTGTTGCAAACATTACTGACTACTTCTTCCACCACTCCTGCCTCGACCAGGGACTCGATGATTTCCACCAATGCCTTCTCGCCTTCGGGTGATATCCGATACTGTGGAAGCTTCGGGAGCACTGCGTCCGGTCGGACGGTTATGTGTACCGGGTCGATCACCATGCGCCCTACATCTGAGTCGGTTTTAGCCCATAGATGTGAAGGTAATGTGTCGAGTAGGGACATATCAGCATCGGTTATAGAGAGCATACGCCGTGTGTGACAGGGTCTGGACAGATCTGGGTTATCGTGTAGGATGACTCGAACTCCGTCTGGGGAGCATCTGATGGTGGCTCGAAAATGCTTTAGCAAATCAAGTCCCATAATAGCATCGGGGGTGTTGGAGGAGAGCAGAAAGGTCGTGTCAGTGGTGTTATCTTCTAAGTCAAAGGAGATTGGTGTTGATAAGGGGTTAGTGGAGGGCGTTCCGTCAAAGCCTATTGAGGTTACGTGTGAGCCAGACAAGGGTGCCCTAGGAATCAGTCATTTAGATAACGCACTACGTGTCGCCCCAGTATCTACCAGGAATGGAGATTTTGTGCCCAAGACCTTAGCGGTAACGTAAGGACCTTGCTGGTCAACACGGAGTTCGACTGGATCCCTCCCTTGTCCCTGGCGGTCCTATGCGAAGTCATGGGTGCTTTCGTAGTCGGACTGCTGATACTGGTTTTGTCGGGGGCGATCAAAGGTGTTTGGTCTGCCTGGCCTGTCGTTGATGGTGTTGTTCGTGTGCCCTCGTCCCTGTCCTCTGTTTCTGGGGTCATATGTTGTGTCTCTGGGGTCCCTATTCTTGTTCATTTCCAGAAGGACCGGGCACTGGGATTTCCAGTGTCCGAACCCTCTACAGAACGCGCATTGATTCCCATCCAAGTCTCTCCGTCCGTTGTAGGGTGCAGGTGTATGGTCTCTAGGGGGTAGCTTTCTAGGGGCGGTTGGTTGGTAATTCTCTTTCGGGGGTTCCCTTCCTATGGTCACCCCTTGCAACTGTGCTATCATTACTCTCTCCTTCAGTTCCTTTTTCTTCTTCTCTGATGCCCTATCGTTCTCGTTTTTCTGATTTTCGTAGTATTGGGCCATCTGGAGAATCGCTGCGGGTTTGGAGGCTGCCCAACTACTCTCGCTGGTCTGTAGCTTCTGGGAAACTTCCTGTGACAGACCCTTTACATAATTCTGGACAAAGAGGTGGTGTCCGGTTGCGGTGGTCATGTCTTGGCCACTGTAATCGGAAAACACAGTCTCGAATCGGGAGAAGTATTCAGACCCATCTTCCTGGGGTTTCTGACGGCAAGCCGTCACTATCGACCAGTCTACCTTTCTTTCTGGGATTAGAGTCTTCAGCCTTTGTACAATCTTGTCTGGGAGCTCTAAGATGGCTTTCGGGGGTTTCTGTCCTGGCTCTCGCTGTTTATCTATGGTATCGAGTTGTACCCAGGTATATCCGAACGGCTCAGCGTGGTCAACTTTCCGGATTTGTTTCCACACATCAGCCGGCAGACATAGCCCAAAGAACAAGTCGATATCTGCTAACGTCATTATCGTTGAGCCTAAGGCTGTACCCAATTCCGTGTAGAAGGCAGTCGGGTTCTTTCTTAAGTCGGGTAGAGTCTTTCTAAAAGTCAAAATATCTTGCCGGTCCCACGGCTGATAGACCCAGTTATATACAACCCTTCCCTTCGCATCTGGGTTGTTGATGTCGTCGTGTGTTCCCTGACCCCGTGGGGGGACCTAGTAGGGGGCAGCTTCTTTAATGGGCATCATGGCATCGGCCCTTCCTCCCTGGGGATTAATTGCTATAAGGGTTTCTGTTTTGGTGGTCTGTCCATGTTCTTTAAGGTGTCGGTAGACCTCGAGTGTACGAGTGAAGAGGTTCGTTACATCGCCCTCTCTTTCTTCCCCAATGTCTACCTTCCTATATAGGGCCGCTAAGCCTTCGGGACCTTTATCGTGGTACCTATCCTCATATGCATTCAGGGCGTGATAACAGAGCCGTACGACGAAGTGTCGTCTGCGGCTGTCGGCATACGAGTTATACACGTCTGTTATATACTCCTCACTTTCTTTTCGTTCCACCAGCGTCCCTACTATCTTGTCAATTCCTGCTCGTTCATCCTTAGTTAGTCGATTCATCCTGGTGGACTCTTTCTTTCCTATCTCATGGTCGACTGGCGTTGTGGTTGACGTTGGGTTCGGCACAAGAGGCTCAGCCGGCGCGGAGGCCGTGAGGGCCGAGGCCCTTGTACTGCTTTCGCTCGTGTTCGGGGGTTGTGGGTGTTGTACTATTGATTGGGAGGGTGCATACGGAGGGGGCATGTAAATGATCGGAGGACCTAACAGTAACTCGTCATTCGTTCGCTGCTTGGAGGACAACTCAGGGTAGAGCAAAGAAGGGGTCCTAACAGCGTACTGGCCTGAGGTTTCGGGTTCCTGTCTTAGTTTAGTTTCCCTTCTCTCCTTTATGTCCTCTTCTAACTTTCTAGCGGCAAGGTGAGCTGCCTTTCGTAATTCCTTTTCTGCTTTTACTTCTTCCCTCTTTTTCCGTTGCGTTGCTTCTTTGCGCCACATGCCGATACTGTCAAGCATAGTAGGCGTCGTCTTATTGCTACGCAGAGCTATTTCTAGCGCTTCTATCTTATGGTCGTCGAAGGATCCCATCAGTGGCCACTGACTCTCGGGGTCCTTCTTTGTATATTTATGCCATAGCTTGGTATAAGCTACGGCGACTAGTCCATATTTAGTGAACATGTCCTTATTAGGGGTGCCCTCCAGTGGAGCCGGATGGTTCACCTCTAATAAGCGGTCCGGGCAGAACCAACTACCAATCAGTGGGGAGAAGATAGGCATGACGGGTTTCAACGGGGACAAAAGTCAGCACTACCTATCTTTTCACTGCTTGCAAAGACTAGACAGAATATCTCTATTCTTCGTTATTTGCAAGCAGAGAATACCTCCAAAGAACCAATATCGAACAACTAGTGTTCGGACAATCAATCAATCAATCAATGGGGAGATAAAGATAGGCACGACGGGTTTCAACGGGGACAAAAGTCTGCGTTACCTACCCTTCACTATTTGCAAAGACTAGACAGAATATTCCTATTCTACGTTGTTTGCAAACAGAGAATATCTCAAAAAGCACTATTCTTCAAAACAATCAATGTTCGGACAATCAATCAATGGGGAGATAAAGATAGGCACGACGGGTTTCAACGGGGACAAAAGTCTGCGTTACCTACCCTTCACTATCTGCAAAGGGAGAGAGAGAGAGTATTTCTACTCCTCCCCGTTTGTAGACAGCGAATATCTCAAAAAAGAACAATCAATGAGCAATACTAGAATTTCCAAAGCTTCAAACAATCAATCAATTATTTCTCAATTTGTCGTGTATCACGACCTTACCCGGACCGCGTGGACAGTTTCTCGTCTTCCGCCTCCAGCGCCCGATCGTCCTCTACTCTCCGTATTTGCCGCGGCACTCCTGATGGTTCCCAGTCAGGACCGTAGATCACTCGAGAGAGGTCTGCTCGGAACCAGTGAAGTTCGGATGATCGGCTGCCAGACGAGGGTCTATTGGGCAGGAGCTCTCCCGATCGTTGCAGTCGTTCACTCTGTCGTCGGGACCTCTCCCACTGGATCCACGTGTCGCTGATGGGCCCCACGTTTGGGACGCCAATTGTTAAATGGTAGCGGCAGTTTCAGTCGGTATCCTTTCAAGTATTTGCCCGGCGGTAATCGCCTCTCATACCACTCGATAATTTACCAATAAAAGAGGCAGGCGCCGGAGACTGGAAGGCAGGAAACAAGGTTTTATTCCGTCGGAGCAGAACACATCAGATCAGACAGCAAGGTATCGTCACGAGGTGCTCTAACTGCATCTCTGAGACCTGGTCTCTTATACACTGGTTTATTGCTTTATTATACATAGTACATTCTTGAGATTCCCTTGATGTGCGGGGAAATATCCCCTGAAGCCCCGGCTCAGATCCGATCCCACACATGGTTACAGTAGAGGTTCCCACCCTACCCGCAGTGGGAGATGGCTATCGCGCAGCAGGGAATTCCGCTAATTCCCGGGGGTGTGTGCAACCGGCCGGGTCTCAGGGGGTAGGGGCTTTGATTCTACTGTAATCCCTTTGATGTGGGGTGTTTCCCTTACAGTAGGGGCAATAAACTGCATCCGCAGGGCTAGGTGATGGCCTGGGACCAGTTCAGACAATGGGGCGCAGAGGAAGGGGGTTATCAAAGGAGAGGCATGACCATGTATGGGTTGTCGGTCGGAAGTGGTTCCGTAGCAGGGTCGCGCAGAAGGAGAGGGTTTATGGCCTGTATGAGAGAGCGGGGGTGGCCGGCGCGCGGGGGATGCTCGCAGCGCCGGGGGAAAGCGCTGGCGATCGAGAGTGAGCGGGGAGAGAGAGTGGGGTGCCTAAAATGGCGGCCGTGCATTTGCTATGCGTGGCGCTGGGGAGAGGCAAGATGGCGCAGATAATGTTCAGTTTGCACGCTAAATTTCCACACGTAAGTAGGCGCAACGAGGGGAAATACTTTTTTTTTCTCCTTATTTCTTCCTCTTTCTATGCGTGCTGCATTCTGCAGCACACATAGAAGGAGGAAAACGGTAAACATCCATTACAACGCAGTCATTACATCGCACTGCTTTTACAAGGCAACTGTTGCAACGCATGCCATTACAACGCATGCCTTTACAACGTATGTCACCACAACACATGCCATTACAATGCATACATTACAACACATGACATTACAATGCATTTTAAGGTAAGTAATGGAGATTTTTCAGTTTTAGGGTGGGTATGGGTATTGGGGTGTGTGGGAATAGTAATTTTTACCTCTACACTATCCAACACTTTGCTTTCTGTGGCACCCACTGGAGTAGGAATAGTAATTTTTACCCCTACACTATCCAACACGTACCCTCCTGTTGCCCTAAAAGTAATATGCATTGTAATGGTAAGTGTTGTAATGGTATGCCTTGTAATGGAACGTGTTGTAATGGTAGATTTTGAAAAATGCCTTGTAATGGCATGCATTGTAAAATCATTCAATGTAATGGTAGTTGCGATGTAAAAACCGCGTTGTAAAAGCATGCGTTGTAATTGCTTGCGTTGTAACGTCATGTGTTCGAGGAAAACATCTCTTGTGATTGTTTTTGTGCAGAAAGATGTCCCTTCCTGTACAAAATCAATCATCCCAATAATGCAGGCACCCTTGCACCATGATGCGGATGAGCCGCCACTGCCTGCCCCTTCAGCTCACTCTTGCCGCCTTGTAATTTCTCCCTTTGTTACGCTTTTCGGTCTTTCTCTTCCTTCATCTTCCCCATATGTGCCTTTTGCTCGCAGTAAATGCCTGATGCGGAAAAATAAGTGACGGCCCCCAAAAATAAGTGCTGTTGCCCCCACCGGCAAACACCGGCTTAAATAAAACACTGGTGGTTTGGTGAAACAGTAGCGTCAAAATCCAGGGGTCAAGCAATGGGTTCAGCTCCAAGACGGATGCATTTGATATTAGCAAGCACCCGTGCCTTAACCTGTGGCTTTTGACGCCAGGATATTACCAAACTACTCCTTCCCCTTTTAAACAAGCGAAACAGATTGGCATTGCCAATGCTTGTTAATTATGAGGATTCTGTCAGATAGTACCTGAAAAGCATGGCTGCACCTCTTTACGTAAGTGCAGTGAGTCCGTGTCTCTGCTTGAGGTGTTGAGACAATAGTAAAAGGCATGTATAACTTGCGACAACCAAATAACTGAACCTTTGTTGGCCAGAGCAGAGACCACTGAACATACATACAAACATCCCGTGCCTATCAGAAATGTACTTAGTTTTATGTATTAAAATATATTAAATATGTATTAAATGATTTAGACCTCTACTGATTATAGCCTTTGTAATGGAGGGAAACAAGATCTAGCTCACATGATATATATATATATATATATATATATACGAAAGGACATCAGTCGGCCACGTAAATTATACAGCTCAGTGCTCATTCCGTCATGTAATATTTTTGTGATCAGATTGCAAACCGTGGGGCTTTCTGAAGAATGCATCGCCGGGCTTGGTAGGCAGGATAAGTACATGATCCCTAAAGATCACTTAAATACCTTCTGTAGTTTGCATTCCACAGTCACTTTAAGGAGCATAACACCACATTCCAGCATCAGCTTCTCAGTGGAACAGTAAGCTTTTAGGATTATTTTGTGTGGGTTATAGTGATTAATGCCTGGGGGGCACTAACGTGAGAACCTCATCGCGGTGACTTACTTTACTCCTTCCTCTAAATCTCTTCACCTCTGGTAAATTCACAATCCATTTTTAGAAAAGTCACTGTAGATCTGCACATGCCTTTTCCTCACCTGATTAAATGAAGCTGGAAGTGTTTTCTAACTGAGCAAGTCTTTTTGTACTGAATGCCCACCGTTATATATGGAGCCTTGATATATGAACAGCGCTATATAAGTACTACATTGATATTTGTAAGAAGCCTGAGGAAAAGGGTTAGTTGCAGACGTTTTGTGGTACGTAGTGAAACATGTGTGTTCCTTCCTGCACATTATACAGTGATGCATATGCATTGTCTTATGTGTAAACCACAAACCGGGGTGATAAGACCTCTTGGCCATTTCCCAGATGGTTCTTTAATTCCAATTTCTGAAGAACAGCCTCTATTTACCTTACTGCACAGCACAGATATCCCATAGCCAGGCACAACATCTCAATTACACCAAACAAATGCATGTAATGGAATAGTCCTCAAGGGAATGACTGAGACCACACCAGTTTGTTTGGAGAAAGCTATGTTGCAGGTGTATTTGGTATGATAATATGTTGACTTAAGGTTGATCAAAAGGCATCCAGTGATGATATGACCTAAGTTGGCTGCCTGCTTGATTAGCCAATGAGGACCAGGAATACACATCTGGTGCTGAATCTTTGGGTGTTCACCCCACATCTGGATCCCATAGTCTAGGAAAAGAACTCACATGCAGGGGTAGATTGTTACCAGTCAAACCTCGATTTGCTCAGACTTACAACTGTCCTTGGAATAATGGAGCGCTGTTGCTTTCATCCCGGGGCCATGCTGTAAGGCCGCCTGGGGTATTCCGCATGAAGCCCCTATAAGCTCTTTCTTGTACTTGCTTTACTCAGCAAAGTCCTTTGAATCACCCTGTAGCTACCTGCAATGCAGAATAAGATAAAATAAAACATCACAACACTTAATTTACATCATTGATCAAACAAGTCAATAAGGGTAAGTAGTAGGGTGGATTTTGCTGTGCAGGCTTGCCTAAAGAGGGCAATCCCTGGAGCCATGATGAATATAAGGAGGCTCCTGCCCTGAAATAGACTCCCTGAGGGGGTTAAGACCTCCTCCCAGGTGCAAGCACTCCAACCCTATCCCCCCACGAATCCCCAACCTACCCTGAGGGGGATAAAGTATATTAGAGGGGTGTACAGCCTGGCAGGGGAATGCTGTGCTAAGATGCTGCCTGCCAAATTATCGACTTACTTGTGGCACAGCCAGCACCATAACACAGATATTCCATAGCCAGGAACATATACTTAATTACACCAAACAAATGCATGCAAAGGAAAAGTCCATAAGAGAATGACCGAGACCACACCAGCTTGTTTGGGGAAAGATATGTTGCAGGTTTATTTGATACGGTAATGAGTTAATTTACGGGCAATCCAAGGGCAGGCAGTGTTGGTATGACCTAAGCTGTCTGCTTGCCTGATTAGGCAATGAGGAACATGAATGCATGACATCTAGTGCTGAACCTTTGGGTGTTCACCCCACATCTGGACCCCCATAGTTCAAGAAAATAACTCACATGCAGAGGCGAACTGTTAAAAGGAAGCCCCTGGTTGCTCAAGCTTACAACTGCTCTTGGGAATAACAGGGCACTGTCACTTTCATCCCGGGGTACTGCCGTAAGGACTCCCGGGGTCTAGGCATGAAGCCCCTATGGATTCTTTTTTGCCAGGGGTGGCAACCGCTGGTCCTGAGGCCCACCACCATTACCTGTAACTTTCTAAGAACTAAACTTAGTCTTGTTACATTGTGCTGCGTCTAGAGGGCATAACTCATGGTGCCTTGACAAGCACTAACTTTTTTGTGGTGGTATCTGGCTGTACCTCCAGAACCGGTCCCCTACACGTAATGTTAATAACCCCTACAATTGTCAAAATATAGCTAAATCGTAGCGCCCACTCAAGAATTGTAATAGGTTCAAGGTTTTTCTACTTCCGTGTTAGCAATTTTGCTAACAAAGATCCCCGAAAAATGGAGCAATTAATCTACAGGTCCCAGATCCAGTCTTCCACGCTCCAGCACAGACCTAGGAAGATAACCTCAGTTTCCAGTAACATAGGATCTGCCATACTTAAGGCCGAGCTTATGTTTTAAAACAATCCCTACCCAAAGCTACTGTACAGAAGGGCAAAATCTATTTGCTTGAGGAAAGGCTAGCCAGATCCTGGTGGGTGTAGTATAACCCACACTTACAGCAGTACTCAAGTCAGTTTATAGTTGCTTTCCAATTGGTTCTCACTGCATCCAACTTTTAAGAGCTGTAAAGTCGAAATCAAGAAAAAGGCCTTTGAGTGTTTGAGACCCTTTATATGGTGCTGGGAGTAACATCAGCTCATGCTTGTGCACTCTTGATTGAAGGCCATGCAAGCAACGATATTCCCAACTGTTACTACAGTAGTTCTGAATTTGCTGCACATTGGCATTATAAGTATACAAAACAGTGATGGATGGAATGCATGCATGAATCTCTGCCACTGGTAATCACTCAAGCCTCATCCCAATCCATCTTTATTTTGCACACAAGGCCAACTCAGTTTGGACCCAGCTATATGCAAATCAGTCTCAACACTGCTTCAATAGGAACAGCCCAGCCTGATCTGCCAAGCCAGATCCTTGGACCTGTTTCACCCAAGTTATGCTCATCAGCCAGGTACAGCTTGGTTCCACTGACACAGTGTGCACAGGGCCCACATCTGGGCATACCCGTCCCACTTAGGGCAACACAATAAGTATACAATACAGTGATGTATGGAATGCTTGAATTAAACTCAGCTATTATTAATCACTCGGGCTGCATCCCAATCCATCATTATTTTGCGCACCATGCCACCTCAGTTTGGACTAAGCTATATGCAAATCAGTCTCGACCCTGCTCCAATAGGAACAGTCCAGAACGAACTGCCAAGCTCAGTCCTTCCTGAACCGAAACACAAGGAACAAAGAACCAGTTTCATCCTAGTTATGGGCTCATCAGCCAGATAAAGCTTGGCTTCAGTGACACAGTGTGCACGGGACCCACATCTGGCACACCCGGCCCACTTACGGTGACACAATAAGTATATAAAACAGTGATGGATGGAATGCTTAAATTTATTTCAGCCGCTGGTAATCATTTGGTCCGCATCTGAATCCATCCTTATTTTGGACATAACCCACCTCAGTTTGGCACATTGGCATTGATCACACATGTATGCATCCATTTATGTTTAAAACACCACTCCTCCAATTAAATTTTCTGTTTACTTTTTTTCTCTCATATTTTCAAAATGTCTTCTTGCCAAACTTAGTGTTAGTAAGCATTAGCTAATCTCTTCCATGTTCTATGGAATAGCCAAGCAAAGCGGAAAAGGGCCCGCCATTCCCCAATTCTTTAATTCTCCACTTAAAAGAAAGTTCCCCTCTGTAGTAGAGGAAATTCCTGCTTCTTTCTTCCAAAAATCTAAAACTACCCTTCGATCTATATTTTGCCTTTTGCTGCAAAGGGGCTGCAACAGCACAAGCCGCCACCAAACAAAACATCACAATAAATAAATATACACCCAACTAACCCAAGTACAGATTGTAATACACATGTTTAACAACAATACACATAGTATTAAATAAGAAGGAATGAGTAATTGTTTGTATATCTTTTAATTTCTAGCCAATGATCTGTGCAATGTTGTGGAACATGGATGTGAGTTTCAATGTGTCAGCACACCGGGATCCTACCACTGCATTTGTCCAGAGGGACGACAGCTCAAAGCTGATGGAAAGACATGTGATGGTAAGTAGCCAAGTGGATGTTGTATCTTTAAGTTAGCCATGATAAGTATATCAATATGACATTTACTGCATAGCTAATTGTTACATTTATCCTAAACCTTTGTGGGCCCTGCTTCGATGTGAAAACTCACTCTGTACCCACAAATTTACAGAACTATATTCAAATGTTTTTTTTTTACTACAAATCAATGTTTCCATGTTTTGCTCTGCTTGCTTATTTATTAATTGCACTTGTACGAAACAGTAATCTTTATTTTTACTTTTTTATTAATTCTTCTTCTTGTCAAAGTCCTGGCTTTTTATCTTTTCTCTCGTGTTATGAACCGATCAACACAGTGTTTAAACCACTATTGGATAGGTTCCAAATATTTTAAACCACTGGTATGGATTACCAAACATTAACATCAACTACCAAAAATAACTGGTTGGTGGCATGTGCCTCAACCAATACCTGTCCCATCCGTAGTTGTAAATTGCTGGTCTTTATAAGGATAAGCTAATGCCTTATTTTCCAACAAACCTATTTCCAACATACCACCTGCTATCCATTGCAAACTCTTGCTATGGTTTCTTAGATAGAGGATATGGCATTCCTTATTTACTTTACCTCAGCAGCATAATTTACTTTTACATCTGATAGTCATCCTCCTGCTCTTTTGAAAAATAGGTGAAACATGTTTGTATCCAAAGTGTAATCAGTGCAATTTTTGTGTCAGCATGCCACTGTCACCAAGAGACATGTAGCTGCATGTTCCTTGGATAAAAAAAAGTAATCTTCACCAATAATGCATGCAGCTTAACAGTAAATATCAAAGAGGGAGAGGCAGCTTTGCCGCTCCCTCTTTTTGCATGTCATGGGAAGTACAAAATCCTCAGGGCTGGTAATATTTGGCAATAACTTTAAAGGATGGTCCAAGTGCCTGAGATTCTATCAGCCTTTAAGTGATACTGACAGCTGTGCAATAAACCAGAATGGCTTTCAGATGTATGATACACTCTCTTTGTGAATGTAGTGATCTATTTTTTTCGCTTCAGAAGGCCGGTGATTGTAACATAGGGCTTTATTAAGAGTTTTCGCAGATGGGTTACTCCATCACAAACATGACAGTTATCCCAGTCTGTCTTATTACAAGCGCATTATGAGCATAGGCGATTGTAATAAGCCCGGTGAACTATCCCTCATGATTGTGACGGAGTACCAACCTGAAAAACTCTCAATCAGGCCATATTGTCCTTTTACATTTATAAAGGAATTAGAGAACCTCCTGTTTAAGCATCAAAAAGCAAATGACTAACGGGTTGCTTCCTGTTGTCCCCTTTTTTCAAAGCTATATCCCCCACATTCTTGAAAATGGATACTCTTAGTATTTTTCTACTTTGATTTTTCAGTGGGATACTAAGAGGAAGGAGGGACTGCTTATTTTCTCTTTCTATTCTTCTGCTAACAAATGACTTCTTGCCAAATCTCTCATGTATTTTCTATTTATGCTATTCTGATGCATTTTCCCCTCTCTTGTTTCATCTCCATCTTATATGTTTGCTTTATATTTTTCCAGCGACTTCCTCATTGAATTTATTTTTCAAAACAGCTTGGACAGGAAAAGAACAGACAATTGGACTTGCTTTTTCAGTGTTTTAATGGATCATTTTCAGTGTATTATTTTCAAAGGTTAAATCTTAGTTAAACAAAATAGCGTCTCTTTAAAGTCAAGCCGAAAAGATCCATAATATTTGCTTGCACAAGATGATTTGTTTTCATGAGGCCCAAATATCACACTGATATTAAAACTACGAGTTAGGGTGAAAATATCTAACAAAATATTAATTTGGCTCTTAGAGAAAATCTGAAATGAAGAGCACCAGCCGCACAACCCCAGGCTGGTATAACTCCATAATATATCCATAATAGGGAAACCTCATTTCTTCAAATTTAGGAATTTAATAAAAACATACCAGAAAGAGGAGACATGGGTGATAAGCAAATTACACAAGAAAAAGAGGCAGGGGTCATTGAGAAGGGATGAAGTGAAGAGATGCTAGAATATAGGTAGAGATAGAGGTACCATGTTATGCTCTGGGGTAGAGGTCATAGCACGGCAGTCCTTCTTCTGTAGTGACCACAGGTCCAGGGGTGGACTAAAGAATTGGTCTGAGGGGGCACTATTTATACCTAGTACTAGCTTTGCAGTAGAAGAAACCTCTAGGCTTCTTCACACATCTGCCTTCCCCTGCTCATGTCCCACGACTGGGCAATAGATGGGTGTCAAGTTATTTGTGAGTGTGCTGGAGGCAGCCCCTTTGAAATGTAAGTGGGGCAGGGAACAGCACTGCCCCACCCCTTCTGGCAGGATTGCTCACCATGCCAACACCTACTCCATTTTTGATACATTGTCTGTAAGGAATACACAAAGACTAACTTCCAACTGCACTTATTCATGTGACCCAGGACACAGGCTACAAGCATCAAATGGATAGGACAGGAAAGTGTCTACTTTCATAAAGTGGCATTTTTAGAATTGCGAATTAACATCCAACCTTACCATTAAAGAGGATTTTAAATTGCAATTCTTTTTGAGTGTAAACATGACATTACTACCTGCTCTCACTCAAAAGTTATCACTTATTAAATGTAATGTGGTAACCCAATGTTATCCTATGGGAGAGGTAGGCCTCACAGTAGAGAAAAACACATTTAAGAGTTTTTCACTACCCGCACATGTAAAATTCTAAAGTACATATCCAACTTTTTAGATACACTGCACCATGCCCTCTGGGCTATTTAAGGGCTACCTTCGGGTGACATATGTATTAAAACAGTAGTTTTTAGACCTGACAAAAGGTTTATTTTGCCATCGAATTGGCAGTTTAAAACTGCACACAGGCTGCACTGGCAGGCCTGAGACATGTTTTAAAAGGCTACTTAAGTGTGTAGCACAATGAGTGCTGCAGGCCTACTAATAGCATTTAATTTACAGGCCATGGGTACATGTTGCATCACTTTACTAGGGACTTATAAGTAAATGTAATATCTCAATTAGGTGTAGGACAATTGCACCATGTTTTAAGGAGTGAGCACGAACACTTTAGCACTGGTTAGCAGTGGTAAAGTGCACAGAGTCTTAAAGCCAACAAAAACAAATGTCAACAAACAGGAGGTGAGAAGGCAAAAGGTTTGGGGGAAGACCACCCAAAGGGTTCTCAGGTGTAATAGGAAGGAGTTTATGTACTTGGATATACGCAGAAGTAGACGGCCGGTGAAAAGGGGTACTAGTGGTAAAAAGGACTTCCCCCTGTAGAAGATCAACAAAGGATCTATGTGATCTTAAAAACCAAATAGATTGCAGGGAGTATTCTCACTCCCGAAGGAAATTCACCAAGATAGATCCAAAATCATGGGATTTTACTCATTTGGAAAACAGAGCAAATAGGGTTATGGGGAGAAATCACCACAACTGGCTTTCTTTACCTATATTTTCAAATTTTAGGTACAAACCATTAAGCCCTTAATTGTTTGCCCCAAGGCCAATGCGCCTTACGTTTTCCTATAACTTTGACTAAGTATGAAGCCTAAAAATTACTTGCTGAATAATGTTAGCCCATAAAAAAAGGTTGAAAAGTCACTAGAATTTTACAATGGTGCATGGTATACACAGTTCTCAGTTAAATGCTTAGTTATAGATTAATTAAAACAGGTTCCAGCTGTTAAATCATTGTTTGTCATTTTGCTTGCTTTTCAGGATGTACAACATCTCATGTGGATTTAGTGTTTGTGATTGACGGCTCCAAAAGTGTTCGACCTCAAAACTTTGAACTCGTGAAGCAGTTTGTGACAAAGATCGTAGATTCTCTGGCCATATCTCCTCAGGGCACACGAGTCGGGCTGGTTCAGTATTCAAGCCGAGTGCGCACAGAGTTTGATCTGAATCAATTTAAAACTGCTAAAGATGTCAAGAATGCTGTACTGAACATTGAGTATATGGAAAAGGGTACTATGACAGGACTAGCCCTACAACATATGGTGGAGCAGAGCTTCTCTGAGGCAGCAGGGGCCAGACCGCTTTCCAGAAATGTACCCAGAATCGGACTGGTCTTCACAGATGGCCGATCCCAAGACAGCATCTCAGAATGGGCCAAAAAAGCTAAAGAAACAGGTATGTAAACAAATAAATGCAATTTTTTTACTACTACTTTTTTAAAACCCCCCAAAAATGTAATAACAGAAAGAATGTATATAACATCGTTGTTTTAATTCTTTTAGAATGCTGAATCATAAATAACAGAAAATTGATTAATTTCAAGAAGTGACATTAAGCACATTATACACATTTTAAAAATGCATTCAAATGGAATAGACATACTTAATAAGTCTAAAATATATGTTTCAGTTTTTTACTTTACAATACTTATTAATTGAAGTCAACCACATTTGTAATTGTGTATGGTATAAAGTACCCCCTGCCATACATTATAAAGATGTTGCAAGTCACCAAGGAGTTGCGTGACCATATGGAGGAAGGAGGCTGAAGGATGAGTTCCTTTATAAGGTTATGGAACTCCAAGGTGACTTGCAATATTCTTATCTTGTACAGCAATGGGTACATTATTCCTTATAATACATTGTCACACAGTCACCTTTCCCACAAAACACTTAAATCCTTGGTGCGTAGCTCTTTCATATGAAAGAGAGAGCATGTTTGCTAACATGAAGAATACATATATAATCGCAAGCGCAAAATTAAACACATCCAAAAAGCTGCCAGATATGTGCTCCAAAAAGATATTAGAAGCAGTTTAATACTAATTAGTTCTTCTTAATATAAAGCACAGTACAAACATACAGAAAGATTCTGACTTGCCAATTATGCAAGGAGTACAAAAAATAAGTATATTGCCACAAATATCTTATTTCTGCTTGCCACTGTACAGCTAGAAAAACAGAGCAGAAAAAAGAGAAGAGACGCTGCTCCTTGACATGACCTGACCTGCCTGTCCCCTTGGATGCTGGCTCTGGCAGCAGGCACTGTGACGTCAGTACTCAACTGTAATATGTTATTACAGTTTAATTCTGATGTCATATCTTTAAAATTGGCGGCTGGGTGCATCACAAGTCGCTGATTATAAGGAAATTAGACACATATTGTTATACACGAATTGCAGAACACCATTATAAACATATCAGTTACAGTCACAGTAAAACTAATAGGTAATTATCCTTTTTAAAGGGAACTCATTGGCATTGCCTTAAATCCAAATCAGTTGGATACATCTGTAATTTGTCTATGCCAACAGGAGTCCATGCAAACTGCAGCACCAGGATGGGGAATTTTACACATGGCCGACAATGTTGCGGCTTGATTCAAAGAGAAATAGTTTTGAATGACAGCTGATGTACACCTATATTGAGGAATATCTCATGCTTCATTATTTTTACTGTATGCAGGAAAGTAAAAAAGATGTGGTACACAATAAATTAAGTGGGACCTCTTAAAATATTCACAAACTCTTGTACGTACATTTGCCGCATTTGCATGCACACTTAACTGTATGTAGAAAGTGCTGCAGAAAGTGTAGGACTAAACACCAACCGCTCTCATTTTCACACAGAAGGGACATATAAGTAGATAAGAAAGAATCTCTAGAGTTAATTAAAAATTGTGTAACATCCCCAATCTTATACTGTGTACTTTACAAGTAATCGCAAAATACGGAAACGTCCGCTATGAAAATAAAACATAAGTGTAGCTTTTTTTTAGTGAATTCTGTACACATAAAACTGTTACTTAATACAGTCAGAACTTGTGTGTTTTTGGCCAAGGGATGGTTAGCGAATTCTCCAGGCAAGCAGAACGTCAAATTAAACAGTTAATAATTTAAGAGAATGGTCAATTACGGCTGTTTTGTGAAATGGTTCCTAAGCCTTCAACCTCTTTTTGAAGCACAATGCCTCTTTAGTTTGTTTGTCCAGGAAAAACAAGGCATTCCGCTTCTGTGCCCTCATCTCTTGCATTGTCATGCCACCCAATGTGTCCCTCTGGCACCTGGTGACCATTAGCAATCCCAGTGAGGAAGACCTCAAACCCATATTAGCTGTATACTATTTTTAAATATTTCTGTATCGAACAGTCAAGGTTCTCTCTTCAACAGGAAACCATTGCAGTCTTTTTAAGGTGTGGGTGAAATGGGATCTATTTCTGGCTGTCCCTTTCGTGAGTCTTTCTGGATGATTTTAAACTCTCTTATCTCTTTAGCCATCCAGCTGTTTTACTTTAGAGTGAGACAACTAAAATCCACTCACTTTTTGATTACCTAAAACTGACAATTGCATCACTGTCAACACTAAATGAGAATTGAGAAACAGAAGCGTATCATCCGCATGAGCATGGAATTCAAAGGCCTGACCTTCAAGAATTTCATGGAGGGTTTCATGCATTTATTAGAGAGCATTGAGGATGCTGTTGACCTCTGCAAAACACTAGAAACAGCTCCCCGTTGATGTTCTTTTAAGCCAAAGGAACTAATAGATGAGGCATCAGCTGATAATAGACTTTCTCTAAGAATCGTATGAGTAACTGTATAAAATTCAGCCGATGGAACATGATTCTCTGTTCAGAACATTTCGGGGCTAATATAGAGTTTGCGGCTGGTACTCCATTACAAATAAGACAGCGATTATGATTATTATTATTACTATATCAATCAATCAATCAATGGGCCGGAGCGGAGGGAACTGCCATCAGACAGGAGGAGACACTAGGGTTGAGGAAGATGCCCATAGCCGCGCAGTGGGAAGAGCTACTTCAGGCGCTCAGGCATGCTGAGGAGGGAGATGGGAGGGATGAGCAGGCAGGGGGGGGGGTCGACGCCACGACGGGCAACAGGAGATCCGTCGGAGTGATCTCGTAGGGTGCCACGCACAACTTACACCTCAATTGAGCGATGTGGGAATACGCACCTAAACGCACGATTATGTGCCGCATGTTATTCACTCCACACCATCAGGGGAGAGGGGGACTACACGGGGGGCAGGGACGGTGATAGGAACAACAGAGCTGGTCTACTTTTGAGGTGGTTGAGGTTTTCTATGTTTGTTTCATTATTGTTTTTGGAAAGTAGCTATGGATTCGGCTGAGGGACTCAACGGGGTATCCTGACGTGCTCCTGTGGGGGCATGAAGGACTGCACATATCAATGTTTAAGATTTGTGCCCCATTAGGGGATCAGTTCACCTGGGTGGAGTTTCCATGCTGCGACCCAACTATGTTCCTATTATGTGCACTACGTAATGCTGTTTCAATAAGGGAACTCGTATGTCAGTGAACCGAATTTTTGTATTTGTGTTGGGAAAAATTAATAAAAACAGATGATAAAAAAAAAAAAAAATCAATCAATCAATCATAGCATTTGTAAAGCGCACTACTTATCTGTGAGGGTCTCAAGGCGCTGGGGGGGGGTGGGGAATGCTGCTACTGCTCGAAAAGCCAGGTCTTGAGGAGTCTTCTGAAGGTCAGCAGGTCTTGGGTCTGCCGTAGGTGGATGGGGAGGGTGTTCCATGTCTTGACGGCGAGGTGGGAGAACGCTCTGCCACCGGAGGTCGCTCTTCGGATGCGGGGGACTGTGGCGAGGGCGAGGTTGGCGGAGCGGAGCTGGCGGGTGGGGGTGTAGAAGCTGAGTCGTCTGTTGAGGTATGCTGGTCTGGTGTTGTGGAGTGCCTTGTGTGCGTGGGTGAGGAGCTTGAAGACTTATATAGCCCGAACTGTCACCTAGGGAGTAGCCTGGCACTCACAATCAGAGACCAATCCAGATATGTGCAGAGACCAAGAGCTTATAAAGCCAGGTTTGATAACACTATTACAGTGCATTAGGATACAATGCATGTAAGAATATGGGTTAGATATCAATCACAATTGTCCCAGTTTACCCTTCTGCCAAACTCTAAATCAGGCGCTCAGTCTCAAAAATTAAGAAGCATTGTTCGGTGTCTCTGCCTCATGTAAAATGTGGCTGCCGTTTCCCCAATAAATTGACAGATCATGTCCAAGCATTTTTTTCTTTCAATGAGAGGATTGATCCATCCCTGCGTTAGTGAAGCAGGCTTAGTTTGGTAATGATCATTGAGAAAGTATGGACAGATTCATTTGGTTAACAGGGACAATACATTTCCACAAAACGTAATGTACATTTGGTATAATGTCTAGCAAATTCCTGATCTCCTGTATCTTATATAGATGTTCTGATCTCAAGGTGGAATCACCTCAATATATTTGGTGTTAATCTTCTAGACACGTGACCAAAGAGGACACGTATGCAGCTGTATAGAATGTATACTGATGCACACTGTCGGTTTGTCAGCTTTTTATGTATCCTTTCATACACTGTTAATCACAACAGAGCCGCTCCCAGTGAGGTGTCCTAAGTGCTAATGTTTCTCAATTTGTGAGTGCAGGCATCTCACAAAAAGGGAAGGACTGGTCTCACACTCTAACTGCTGCTTTCCCTTTGCCACCGCTCCAGATCCCCAAGAATTGGGGTCCAACGCCGGCATATGTGGGCTTATAGACCTATAGAAAAATCAAGACCAAGAGATACAGATGAGCATGAAGCATTACTTGGAGCATCTATGCCACGGGGCGGTATTCTGACTTACTGCTGTCATATTCGAAATTCAGGCAACCGTTCATTCCACATCTGTTGATTATTCATAAAGTCATTCACAAAAAGCAAAACACCCATACATATTAAAGGGAAAGGAATGATGCCTGTGAGCTGGCTCCGAAAATGAAAGGGTCTCTTATTCTTTCTATGATGTATTGAGAGAGAGAGAAAAAACTCTGATGGCATAGCCGGGCTGAAAGGAGTTGGTTGCTATAGTAGTGATTTCACTTTAAGCAAGTCGGTCTCCAACCATATTGAAAGACAGAAAAAACTTACTACTTTAAGGCTGTCTAAGAAACGCCTGAACAGCAAAATGTGATGGGTAGAGGGTCCCTTTTAAATTACTCTCGGTCGCACTCCAGTCCATCTTTTTGCCTTGATCTCAGCTCCAATACCTGCTTTCCTGCACCATTATACATGTCCACATGATGGCGCCAGATTATAAGAAAAGGCCTTACAAATGACTGTTGCAAGGGGAGGAGGAAACCCCAAACATTTTGGAGCGGTATCTCACAACGCATGTGCTGGAGCTCCCCCGGGGCCCAGTAAAGTGGCTAGAACCTCCTATTGTAACCATCCTTAAAAGAGCATAGCCAGGGCTTTAAGTGGGATGAAAAAACTGGAGGGTCTCTCAAAGGGGCGTGGCCAATGTAATTAAGGGCGTGGCTTAAAACACGATCTAAAAATCTGTGCTGAGCATAGTGTGCCGCCCGACTTGTATTTTGCTGTTTCTGTCATCGCATCTAAATATATTACAACACGTAACATACCTACAACAAGTCAGGACTATTGACTTTGTCAATGGTTGTTAGTTGCATTAGATAAAAAAGCAGCAACTATGGCTTTTATATAATATTGAAAAAGCTTCCACTTAAAGCCCTGGTGACACCACGATGATGTTGCTGCTCCTGAGTTTCAAAATGAGAAGGGAAATCCAGAGAGAAAATGACTCTCTTTAAAGGATTTCCCTTCTCCTCACTTGGCATGACCTCATGCCATAACTTTTCCACTAGTGAGAAGTGAGCAGTGTGAGCAGCGCACACATCGATGTGCCTACTGTCACTGAAGTCCGGAAAAAAATGGAACGCTGTGCTAGGGTTCAAAACAGAGCCCGATAGAGACCCATTTTGGGGCCCCCTTTAAAAAACTGCCAGTGCTCAGACCCGGTGAGACCCGGCCCACTTAAAGCCCTGAGCATAGCCATTTCTAATATCAAATTCAATGTCATCATTTAATTGAAAATTTGATTTCTGTAAATGTGCCTTTCTGTGCCTATGGCGGGACACTTAGTTAATGGTACAATAACTACAGTGTGCACCTATCTAAAGAAGGCATAGTTATTGGGCTGAAGTGGTTACGCTTGTTTTTATTAGAATTTCTTAAAAAACCCTCTAAAATCCATATGCTCTGAGCTATCAGAGGAGTTTTCTTGCGGATCCTAAGTGCCCATGTACACAGACATCTACATTGTATACCGCCTTCTTCAAACAGGATTCTCCAACAGACCCATGACCAGGTATTCCACAGCAGAATACCTGATGGTAGGAGAGTCACTGAATGATCACATGGACTTCAGTGGTGACCCCTGTGATGTATCGTGTGATTCTCAAAGCCAAACTCTTTGCAGCCACTGGTCTTCACCACAAAGACTAGCAGAAATTACTGAGGTGACTGAGTTGCAGGCCTAGCAGTGGAGACTGCTATAGACTCCTGCCCCCCATTAAAGATCATCAGACTATTGTACTGGAGGGAAGTTTCCTAAATACTGAATGCAACTGAGTCCTCAGCATCATTTGTAAGAGGGTAGATGGTATCAGCACACGAGGACCGTCTGGTTGCAAAGAATTCTGCCGACCCCCGAGGTGGGGAGAGGGGACTTGGTCCTTAGCGTGTCAAATTTGGTGAACCGCCTTGTCCACTGAGTGAAATACATTCAAAATGTTCAGACATCCAGCTATAATCACAGATCATTATAAATAACTTGATTAGGAGCTGCTAAGTTTATCCTCATGAAGATAAGAACTTTGGCGAAGAAGTGTAGATGGAATGCATGGATGATTAGCAATAACTAATCCAAGTAATTGGTTTCATCAATAAAACACAATACAACAAACCATCAACCTGATACAAAAATCACAGTTTCACCTCTGACTCCATTGTTATTCAAGCCCTTTTGCTGCTGTGTTTCCAGTGCTGCCAGATTCATGATACTAAAGTGTTTGTGAGAAAGGACCCTTAATGTTAAATTAGGTTATTTTATGTTTCGTTATGTTGTACCATGTTATGTTGTGTTTTGTTCTGCTATGTTGCACAAGTTTTATCCGCAAAAGCTGATTTTCGGTTGAACTTTCTTTGGCTCTTTAGGAATTACTATGTATGCGGTTGGGGTAGGGAAGGCAGTAGAGGATGAGCTGAAGGAGATTGCATCGGAGCCTGTCCATAAACACTTCTACTACACATCTGACTTCACTGCAATCAATCACATTGCTGAAGACTTGAAACTGAATGTCTGTCCAGGTTTGTACCCATTGAAGTATATATACCTTCATGCCACACCGAAAAACACAAAAGCGACAAGCAAAATACCTTAAGTGAAGGAAGTGGGTACGCAAACAATTCTCATGGACAAAAACGCTGTCCGGCACAGGGTTTTATACTCTATTCAGAACTGTCAGAACACTTTTTAGTTGCAACAAATATGTCAGGTACTTTGGTGGGGTCAGTGCCTTCCTCAGGTGCCCACAAAAGTGGGATTCAGTGAATCATACCAAGTGATAATCATAGGATAGGTTGGCGCCAGGCTGGTCATTCAACCACTCTGGCATTTTCTCAGTGAGGTACAGGCTAGGGGGCTGCTCTCAGCAAGTTGGGCTGCCATTACCCAGCCCTATCCCGAGTGCCTCGTTCTAGCCATGGCCACCGGCAAAGTGGGGCCGGTTTGACCAAATTTGCCAGGTTCATTTTAGTCTCCGGTCCGGCCCTGAGGCAGGTGCCGGAGTCTTTGCGTGCAGTACACGTTCTCGCGAGAGCTACTCAGTTGGATGCTCCCAGAACCAGCAGTTGGGGCCTCTCTTGCTCACACTGGCTTAGGCAGGAGTAGCAGAACTCTGGTAGTAGAAAGAAAAATATTGTTTTCATTTGGATTAAAAGGGGTGGCTGCAAGCATATACATATTTTATTACACTTTCCAATTCATTTCAGCTTTCATACAGAAGAGAATTACTCAACTCGAAAGCATAGCAATGTTGACGTTTACACACAGCTCCTACTTATGCATGTTGCACATTTTTGAATTCTGTAGTAAGATGTTGTTATTGTTCTATGGAATAGTGCTCATTTACTTTTTCTTAGACTGACTAAAGAATGAGCACACTTTACACACATGGCCCACGCTATAACAAAGAAGTGAGCAATAAACCCTGAGGCATCCTACCAAAATGTGTACTTCAAATAAATAGGGCTTGACTGCAAACTACAATTTACCCAGGTAAAAATGGACAGGCAGGTCCCAAAGAGCTTGAGACCACGACTAGAATGGGGTTAGGGTATATTTCATGGCTGGGTCATGGCAGCCCCTCCAACTCTGAAAGCAGCTTCCTAGCCTGCAGCCCCCCTGGAAAACACCAGGGTAGCACAATGGCCACTCCGGCCCTGCCCATAAGGATTTGATGCTCTGCAGGTTTCCAGCACGGTGCAGTGGAGGCAAGTTAAGTGTAACTTCCATAACTTTCCCAAAGCTGGACAGTGCATCCACTGTCATACGAAATGTCCCATTGAAATATGCACCAGACAGGGAAGGAGGATAGGAGGAAAAGCAAAAGTATGGGAGGGGGGATATTATTGTTACCACTTTAATATCATAATAAAAGTCTACAGATTGCTTAAGTTACAAATAACCTTTTGGGCAGGCCTTGCATGGTCTTTAGGAAAGGATCTATCACAAATCCTTTAGTCATCCTAAAAGCTCAAAGTCCTACTTTTCAAAGAACCAGTAACAACTTTCATAGATCAATTAGATGCCATAAGAAGTATTCAATATCTTGTAAGTTTCAGGTCTGGACATAAACTATATTTCATGAATGAAAACTTGAACAGCTCAGCTGTGGGCAGCTGTGTTTAAAGGGCCACTCTCTTCATTCAGTTTGGACTCACACTCCAAGTGACTAGGCCATCTTTGTAAGTCCTACTGAACATATGCTGTCTTCACTCTAGCAGCAGGCATGGCAAGGAATGCAACAGGCTGATTGTAATTGGTTTGACAGGGTCTTTGAAAAACTAGGGGAAAGGGTGAGAGGCAGGGGAAGCATTTGCTGCCCAGGGCAGTGTTGTATGGAAAGTGAAAAATTAGTTTTCATATGCATTGCTCTTGCATCAAAGGACGGCATGAGGATTATTTGAATCATAAATTTGTG
This sequence comes from Triturus cristatus, assembly GCF_964204655.1. NCBI lineage: Eukaryota > Metazoa > Chordata > Amphibia > Caudata > Salamandridae > Triturus > Triturus cristatus. The sequence goes on from NC_140590.1 coordinate 1,368,107,766, forward strand.
CTATGTCTTCTTATAAAACCTATATAAAACAAACGATATATTTCACAGATACGATGCTATATTTGTGTTTATATTATACAAGTATAACCTCTTGACGTAGGTTGATCTTGTGCCATGCACAGCAGTTAAACATGTGGGGGCATCTTGGGATGTTTGCCTCTCGCCCCATGCTTTTCCGGGTCACGTGTTGCAAAATGTATCTGTATTCTACAAAGCAGTCCTTATTTGTGAACCATTAACAATGTGTGAAATAACGGCAGCCAGCAATAGGTGGCGCTATATGCTTGGGCTGCTTCCAGATTTTCCCTGGATGTTGTTTCTATTTCAATGAGGTTTTCATGCTGCTGCAAACCCAGAAAGGTGCTTCTTATGAAGTTTGGGACTCAGGCCCCACAAAGCCCTCTGACAGGCACTGAGCCACATTGAGCCTTTCACTGGAAAACTGGAATAGGGCAGTAGAAATGTGCTACGGTTTCTGAAAGAGGACATGAAGAAAATGCACTGTGGATCAAAGTTATTTTATTTTTTTGATGGGATATTTATGTATATCTTCATTAGTGACCAACCAAATGCTCAACTAATGCAAAAATGTTTGTTTTACAGAGGAAGGGCAAGGGGAAGTTGAAGTAAAGAATCCATGTGACTGTGAAAATATTGTCCAATTTCAGACCAGCACGTTTGCACTTTTGCAAAACCTCTCAACAAAACATATCCTTTTATGAAAATGATACCCCTTTGCTTTTTTCCAATGCCTCAATGTGAGCTACTTCAGAATACGGAATGAATGAGTTACTTTTTGATACCAACCTGGAGTAACCAATGCAATTATTCCTCCAACAAGACAGAGAGAAAGAAGAAAGGAAGGAATGGATAGAGGGGGTGGAGTAGGAAACATAGAGATAGAAAATCTATGACAGGCATAAAGTGAATAGTGAGTGAAAGACAGAGGGTGTAATGAAAAGGGCATGGCTGTAAGTAAAAGACAAGAATTCCCAATGTCAATAGGTCTGGCTTTAATGTGCTACACCCTGCACTCACCAAAGCATGCCACTCAGGTGGCATTCACATGGGTTAATCTCTCACCCTGCGCTTATTAAAACACTCTGTTCACCCTGCAGTTACGAAAACACACAGCTCACCTCCTATCCTGCACTCACAAACCTGTCACACACCATGTCCCTTGCACTTTTACACCTCACATTTTACACTCTGCCCTCACATACTGCTCGCCTTATACTCACCCACAACTCACCCACCTCTGACACTGCACACAAACACAGCTCATCTTTAACCTAGACACTGCTCACACATCCCATTATGCACTCAGAAACCACTAAAATGCTACTCACGCTGACCACTCAATCTTCACTCTCCCACATCTCAGCTTCAACACTTCCCACCCTACACTCACACACTGGAACTCTACTTACATGCATCATTCACCCTACTCCTGTGCACTACTCACCCTACGCCCACATACTGCTCACCTTGCACATACACACTGCTCACCCTGCACCTTCACACACATCCCAGCCTGCACTTAGGTGCCTCTCACCTTGAACCCTGATACCACTCACCCTTGAAAACACCATTCACCCTCCAATAAGACTTTCACTCTCACTCAAACACCTCTCACCGTGCACTCAGACACCCCTCATTATCCACACTCACCCTACACTCAGCCATTACCCACCCTGCACTAACACCCCTCACTTTGCACTCACACTTCACTCACCCAAAACTCTGACTGCTCCCCTGATCTCAAAAAAACGCCCAAGCTGCACTCTCACACGATTCATACATCTCTTATTCAGGACTTGGTTGCCGATCACCTACCCATCATTCACCCTGCACTCACGCACCACTTCCACTGAACTCGCCTACTGTTTACAATGAACTCTTAAAAGACTCACCTTGCACTACAAAACACTCACCCTGCTCTCACACACCATTCTTACACCTTTCTGACACAAGCCCCTGCACAGATTCACCACTCTCCCTCCACAGACACACTGGACACACCACTCACAGCTAATGTGCAAAGGCGACACAAGTGAGCCAGTTAGTGTTATTTAAAGAAGGAGTGGGTCAGTGAATTGAGGAGGTGTGTGCCTGCTTTCCAGCACTCTGGATTGATTGGCTACCAGTTCTTGCAGGTGATTAGGATTGACTGGTGTTGTGGGTATTGGTTGGAGGTATCACAGAAGGCAAAACATAAGTGTAGTGTGGCATGCAGTTGGCTAGCCTGGCTAGTCTGACCTCTGTGCTGCATAGCCAAGCTTGAAAGGTATACACAGACTTTCCAGTGCTGCAGATTAATTTCCACCAGATCTTGCAAATACTTGTGACTGGCTGGTGTTGTGGACATTGGCTGGGTTTCTGGGTATTGTTCCAGGCATGCAAGCACTCTTTTAGAGGAAGCCCACAACTTCAACTGTATCAGATCTTGTATTCATGGCTCCCAACATGTAGACTGAGACAATGCCCCTATCTCCTGATGATTTTCACATCACTATCTGGTGAAAGCTGTGCTGTCAAGCTGGACCTTAACAGCATTAGCAAAGCCACTAAGTCTCACCTATAAAAGTTAACCGTCCAGGGAAGACATAGCTTGGCAGTTCGGGCTGGACAGTTCCCATGAGGCACAGGGTCAGACTGATTTGCATATGGCCATGTCTGAACTGGGGTGGCGGAGTGAGCTAAAGAATGATGATGGATTAAACCCAGATCAGTTGACTAGGGGTGAGTGCTTGCAATGTTCAGCGCTCCGTCCATCATCCCCTTTGGTTTTGCTTTGTCAATTTGTTTATAGCCAGGTTGTATACCAGCACGGCTGTAGTGCAATGCGTTTGATAGTTAGTTTTTAAAAAAAAGACAGTATAGCAGTGCGCCGCATCACATCATTTTTTTTAACTTTCAGCCAAGATGCATGGCAAGGAGCACTGCTGCATTATAGAGCTTTTTCTAAATTAACTTTCAGACATGTTGCACCTGTACAACATGGCTAAAATAACATTGGCAAAGCGAATGGGTCTCATATGCAAGACTTAACTTACAAGAGATCCAGAGCATGCCACTAAGTAACGTGCATCAATAAATTTTCGGGATTACGAAGGCATTAAAAAGTGCACAAGAAGATTTTGTTTCTTCATATATGCGGACTACAGCATTGAAACTAGATCAACAACAAGTTTTCAACTAATACCTTTGGAGCATTTTATTGCTGGTTCTGTCTTTATTTATCCACATTGAATATATGAATTTACCCAGCTTTCAGACACTAATCTGGAATCAAACACATTAATTCCTATTTAATGTGCTCATAATCCCGATATTTTATACTGTATATTTATACTTTACTTGATGGTGTGCTCCGGATCTCTTGTAATTTGGTTGAGTGTGGCTTCTTTACACACTCTGTGTTCACCTAGTTGGTAGCATAAGTGCGACCTCTGTAGCACCCAACTATATGTGAGTTTCATACCAAACGTTTGGTTTCACATTGCGTGATATTTGTTTTAGGATGTGTGGTTGGTTCAATCACTACTACCATTTGTAAAGTCATCATATGCAAGACATATTGGCCTTGCAATCACCCAAGTTCCAAACTGTATAGGACATGACGTCAGATTCTGTAGTATGACTGCTTTACCTCCACACCTCCTGTGTGATACTTGCCTCCAGCTACAATCTAATGGCCTATATATGTGAAGTGAGCCATTTAGTCATTTATTAACTGGCTACATTGCACAGCAAACTTGGTTCATTAACCCTGTGGAATCTGTCAAAGTGAGATTGATGGTGAAAATCTTAGAGTGCTGTGTTGAAACATTCACCCTAAGGAAAATAGATGTGGCAGCGCTGGAAGGGAAATGGGACAGGTGGCCGAGCGTGCTCGGAGCAAATGAGAAGATACACCTCAGAAGGACAAAACATATTCTGAATAGTTTATATTATAAAGTTCCATGGTTGCTTTGGAAGAAAACCGCATGGTGCTTACAAGCTGTAATCATGATGGAGGCATAGGCCATGCATAGGGCAAATTTTATGGTTCATCTACAAAGCAGCCAAACTGCCACATTTATAGACTGCGGCTGGTGCAATAGGTGTTTTACCCACAAAACCTCACGCCTTCCAGAGGCAACTCTGTAGGAAAAACAAAGGTAGAGTAATAAAAAAGTACTATGACACGGTGGGGAAAGGGAGAGGGTGTACGAGCGAGCAATGATGATGGGGAAGGGTGGGGGGATGGGGGCAGCAACAAGGAGAAGGGGTGGTTGGGAGGTGGAAGGAAAAATAGTACCTCAATCATAGTGCGAGCAGTGGACGTACAATAATTGAGTTGAATCAATCTGAGCTTGGTCCATGCTCCACAGAAAGGAAAGGAAGTGATGCTTGGTATGCACTGGCCAATTAGTGCTCATCAAAGAAGAATGACAATGAATTAATTGAATGGTAAGCAATAGGCAAGCTCCAAGCCCTTTACTGTCAACAATTTGTCTCGCATGAGAGAGTCCAAGCACTGTTGCAGGATCGACCTAAAAAGTGAGGCGCATAAGAGGTAGACAATAAAACAAAGCACGAGGTGCAATTGTAAACTGGAAGGAAGGAAAGAAGAGAGACTGATAGCGAATGTGAGAGAGATAGCATAGGGGGAGGAAGGAAGGAACGATGGGGAGAAGGAAGGAAGGAAAGGGGGAAGGAAGGAAGAGGAGAAGGAAGGGTGGAATCCTATCTTTAATCCTTGCCCAGCACAATCTAATGTTTATCTGCAATTAGAATCTAAATGACTCATTGAAAACAGCAGACACATCAGGATAATATACTATAATGTCATGTACACTTCCAAAAAGCTATATTTAACAGGACCCATAGGGTGTTAGTCTTGTCTGCAGGTTGTTGCTGCTATCTCCTGACCTATATAAAGTGGTTTGAAAGTGACACTAGCTACGCAGGTGAACTTGTGCTTTTTCTAGTTAAGATAAATCAGCTTTATGTGATATTAGGAAACACTTGTAGATGATGTGTTAAGAAGTGACCAAGAACCAGGTAGTTCAAGCTGGAGGAGATGATTGCATAACCAACTACTTTATGAGTGGCTACCAGTAAAACAAGCACTCATTTCCTGCTATCATTTCACTTGGGCAAAAACAGGAATGACTTTTAACTGGGTTGAAAGGTAGAGTCAAAACCATGACCACCAGAGTGGAACACTAATCTGTTTTTTAGACAGGAGAGGGTGGGAAAGACTCTAGGGGCACATTATAGTTAGGGCATACTGTCCCTGCTTGCGCAATGGCACACTTTTACATGTAATGTGTTGCCCCCCCAGGGCAGCTGCAAACTAGCACATTAGTAGAAGGCATTGCTGCTCTTTCAAGCAGCCATTCCAGCTTTCACAAGGCTGGTGGCACCAAACTTGCACTTCATGGGAGGAACGATATCCCCCTGCAGGTAGGTGCAGTGAGAGATTGCACCCACTTGCAGGGCAGTGTTTTTGGGGTGGTCCATAAGTACCCTATTTTCCCTTTTCAAAGGGCGCTGTCGGAGAGCTCACTGAATGTGCTACGTCTCTTGGTGGCATACAATCAGTGCACCTCATGATGGCCTCTTTGTCTCTGCACCCAGATCCTTAATTCTGAGCGAGCATGGAGCACAGGGTTTCCCTCAAGGGGCCATGCCTGCATGCAAATGAGGGAACAGCCCCTTAAGGAAAGCTTAAGCTCTCTGTATTATAGAAGGGGCCACACAAGCATCTGTGGCCAATTCTGTAATACTACAGTGTTCGAGGGGCACAGAAAACAGTGCGTAATCTGTTGCGCCCCCAGTGCATTGTATGTAAAATAGCCCTAGGTGTCGGTAGGAATACCAAATTTCAGTTTTATCACAAATTAGTTCAAGAGAATTTGTGGTCATCCACGCGTGAATGTGGGCATAGATTTCTTGAACTGTGTAGATGAGTCCAAGAGATCCTCATCTAGTGACTTTCATTAGCTGTCACCATCTATTTTGTCGACCAAACTATTTTAAAGCCACATACTAAGACCACAAATGCATTTCTACTACTTAGAGTATCTGTAAAATATTGTTGAGAACAAAAGCATCAATACACAATCAAAGGTGTCTTCTTTTGTTTGCTTGCAATATCCTTGGGTTTTAGGTTTTAGCCTCCTCTAGGTTCTGGTCCTTTCCTTTGCAATCCTTTTATTTCAGCACTTCTACTTGGATTATACAGCAGTCCTCCCAGATGAGAGCATCTGCTATGTGCTGCTCCTCTTCATATAAATCCACTGCCCGTGACTTGAAATCTATAAATTCTCACAGCAGTTAAGAGTTATCTTTGTTTATATTTGACAATGAATAAGTGTTCTGATCCTTCCACATCATTGAATGATTGATTGTGGTGAAGGTACTGTTGCCATCATGTCTAATGAGTTAAACTCATATATGTGCCCTCCTTTTATTTATTAAAAAGGGCAGAATCATGAAAAATGTATTGTTTGCCACCTAGACTCCCCCCTGCCCCCTAAAATGGGTGAACCGTGGAAGGAAGTAGAATTCACAGGAGATCCATCCAAAATATGGCCTCAGCTTTAAAGTGTGAACTTTTGCTTTCTTTCGCAGCATCATGTTCTTTCCACCCACCACATGCCCCACCAAATATGAAAACTTATAGAGTCGTTATCATCCTGTGCCTGATATTAGATTTACCTGCAGGAGATATTTTCATTTTTATGACTCTCTTTTAGGGTTGGAATTTCAATCCGTTTATTCTGATTGCTCATTGAAATTATGTTTTCATTTTCTTTTCCAAATAAACTGTTCGTTTTACAATCCCATTCAAAATACATTAATTAAAAATACAATCGTACAGCAGATTCACATGATCATAACAGTAAAATGAAAACATTATTACCGTTTTACTCAGTAGTATCTAGGTTCAAAAAGGGTGTGTTTCATAAACACAATCATTATTTAACAAGGTATACAGGTATCAAGAATACTTCAAAATGGATGTTACCCCGAGTCATGAAAGTACATAGAACAGCTTGAAAAGTAATTTATATATGACAGTAAAGGTGTAAAATGTGTACATTTCTTAAAAGTTTACAGACATGGGCGTCAATTGGGTTTGCAGCTAGTCTTGCTAGCGGTTGTCACGCCCAGTTTATTTTCTGTACTTTTCACTCTTACTCCTCCCACAATGCCTCATTTGGGATCAAATTTAAATCCTGTTATGTTACTGGCGGATTAAAGGGTGCCCGATGTCACTTCCACTACCCCTGGTGTTTTAGTGAATCAGCGTCCACTTTTATAAAGGACGCCACAGCATAGTGGACTCACTGAGGCTTTTTTTTGATAACCTAAAGCAGCAGCTTCTGTGCATGCCCACAGTACAGATTGCTTAATAAGCAGAAGCAATCATTCCTTTTGTGGTGCTTGGTAAATTTGACTGTATAATAACAAGGATATCCTTTCTTTCAAACTAGTACTGTTACAAGGCCATGCCCCTCTCCATACATTCCATACAGTCCACTATACAACTATTCAGTGTTGCTCTTTACATGGTAATTGGTTAAGATTCTTGCTGGACATCTCAACAGTAGAAAATCAACCCTATTTCTCAAACCTTATAGAAAGAACACAACATTTCAGAGTATTAAGCACATTATTATGATTGATCGTGGTAATGTACTTCTTATTTATTGCTTTCAATACAAACATACATAAATTGCATTTTCCAACCCTACACTATATAATCAATAAATGGAAAAGGGTAGGGCAAGCCCCTTATTCATTAGAACTGTGGTATATTTGTCTATCAGATAAAATTGCCTTGTGAATGGATTATCTGGTAATCAAACTGGAAATTACATCATTAAGAAAAAGCATTGAGCCCCTGATAGAACTTGAGATTCCCATACCATGATTACTCTATTCTGGCTTTGTAGAGCAGTTTTTCCGGAAGCCCGACCCTACAATCACTTACAACATTAAAGAACTATCCCAGTCACACATAGACCCATTATTGGATAACATGAAACACAGTGTGCCTCCTTCTACTATCTTCCATTCTTCCTATGTTGAGTCAAGACTTCATGTCCCCAGAGCTCCTCTGGGGCAGCTCCTCCGCTAAGGTGGAGAAGCGTCGCTGCACTGCTCTGAGAGCAGAAAAAAGAAAAAGAAAATGATAATAACTTCATTATTATTATTTAATTTGTCTTTGCTACAGGGCTGGGTTAGGGCGTGGCGGGGTTGTGGTCGGAGCCTGGGAGGAGTGGTGAGTGACCATTCTCAAAGTGTACTTGACTGCTTGGCCATGCGTCTCAGGTTGGCCAAACTGTCATGCACACTTAGCATGTTCCCTACCAAGCAGCATTACACAGCCTGGTGGGGAACATGCCGAGGCCTCCAGTCCCCACAATCTGAGCGCTGAACCAGGGTGCTCAGACCAACCTCAACCCTGCATTGCAGCGTTGTGATTGGCTTAGGGGAACCAATTACAATGCTGCATTACAGCATTGTGATTGGATTAGGAGAGCCCAGGTTCTTCCTGGTTCTGGACATGCCAGGAAGAGAAGGAACGATGGAAAGACAGCAGCAGAAAAATGTAAGTGATTTTTTTTGTTGCTTATTTTTATAACCCCGCCACCCCGTTCCCTGCCAGCCTCCACTGGAGATCCAATAACACTAATCCACCCATCAGATTATATCCACACATGCCGCTATATTAACTCCTCCTATTTTGTCAATAGGCCACGATTGGCGTCCTCATGAACCAATCTTTGATAGCTGTCCTCAATTGATGAGTAAAAGCTATTGCTCCATTTCTCCACCAAACCCTAGCCCAGTCAGTATTTTTAGAGAATTTATTGTGACTATGAGCCAAAACCCCCTTAGCATATTTACCACATTGCAGAAAGTGGATGTTTCCCACATCTCAGAGGTAAATAGTAAGTCATCCATCCAATATTACAAATAAGGCACTACTTTAAAAGCCACTGGGCAAAAATTATAATACCTAATTATTTTTAACAACTAAATGAACCCTTTAGTTGTTACAGTGCAGAAGAAGTTAAGTAGCAATAAAGCAGTGATTGATGTTAGTACATGTTATAAAACCAGAAAAACAAATCATGTGAACATTTGCAAATATTACAATTAAGTGTGGGTGGCAGACTTAACATGCTGGTCTATCTTACTTAAAAAATATTTTTAAACTTTTTGAAAATTAATTGTAATATTCTCTGATTTAAAGAGACTGAGTTTTGAGGATTCTGTTTAGAAGGAGAATATATAAAAGAGGAATCCATTACCTTCAACGTGGAGGAAAGGGTAGTCACCAATTTCAGTATAGAGAAAAAAGAAAACAGCAAATCTGCATATGCACAAGTAAGGCAGGCCGCCCGGTTTCAGACTAGCCTTGCTTATTCCTAGGTGCTTAGTCCCTTCCTCCTGACCCTTCCCATTTCAGAGATATGACATGCAATCTGCCTTTCTCAGCATTAGAAGATGCAAGTATGCTGAGCTTTGGGAGCACCCCACATTGAGGCGAATCGCAACATCTAGGGCTAGCCTTGATGAATACTGGAGAATTAGTCCCATTCTGCTGACCCTTCCTATTGTGAACATATGACCCACAATTGACCTTTAGGAGTTGAAAGTATGCTGAGACCTGCCAGCCAGAAAAAATCTAACTAGCCCCTACCACAATAAGACTTGCATCCAAAGGGGCCTTAAACTGCCCATGCCTGGAGTGATATCAGGAGTTAAAGAATCTAAAGGAGAAACAATTGTGCTAGGGGCCCCAAATTAAATACTTGTTGTTAGAACTGGTGGTCTCTAGTTGGCAGAGGTAGGTGCCTTTGACCAAATAGGGACCCTTGCTTCTAAGTCAGGGAAAGGGGATTACACTACTGGATAACCCCTGCTCACCCCCTAGTTAGCTTGCCACAAGCAGACAGGCTTATCTCAGAGGCAGTGTGTTAAGCATTTGTGAACACATACAGTAATACAGTGAAAACACTACAGATGGACACCCCACAGGTTTTATAAAAATAAGTATTCTTTATATAGACTTAACACAAGACCACAAACGACATAAATCCACAATACTGTACTTTAAATTGGTTTCAAGTTTGTAGAATTAGCTTAGTTCAAGTTGTTGGTAAATGCGACACAGTTCTCACAAAAGTACCTGGATGCGTAACGCAAAATAAACAAAAGGCTCGCAGCGTTGGAGATGCGTCGGTTCCTTGCTTCGGGGAGATGATGCGTTGCGCCTCAATGCTTGCGCAGAGTAGGGGATGCGTCTTGATCCTTACCGGAGAGGAGGTGATGCGTAGATTCTCGTGCTGCAATGCAACAATCCGGTGCGATGCGATAAGATGGCGCCCTTGATGCAACGACGTTGAGATGATGCAACACGCCCTGGCATCCTTGCGATGACTCTCGTACTTTGGAGTTGTGACAGGCCCTGCGACACGCTTCTCCGATGATGCGACGGCGACCCTTATGGTTGTGACGCGCTTCTCCGGTGATGCGACAACAGACAGCTGCGACGAAGGCTCGCTTCTGGGAGATGCGGCGGCGGCACGCTTCTCCGGCGATCTGATGACTACAGATGCGGCGGCGACACGCTTCTTCTCGTTGCATCACGCTTCCAGCTCCCAGCGACACGCAGGCTTCTGCAGATAGAATTCCCAGCAAGGAAATTCAGAGGGGAGCTGGTGGTGAAGTCTGTTGTGTCTGAGACTTCAGCAGGAGGCAAGCACAAGTTCAAGCCCTTGGAGAAATATTCTGCAAGATGATGAAGTACACACAAAGTTCCTTCTCCTCTCCTTGGCACTGAAGACACCACTGTAGGCCAACCCAGCAACACAGCACACTGGCAGGGGGTGGGCAGTCCACTCCTACAGCGTCCTTCGGTTCTTCGTCTTGGCAGAGGTTTCTTCTTGTTGTTCCAGAAGTGATCTAAAGTCTTGGGGTTTGGGTCCTCATACTTATAACAGGTTTCTCTTTGATCTCTGAAGGCAGAGAGGCCTTTGCCTAGTCCAAACCAGTTCTGGTCAGTCCTGGAGCACTTTGTTTACCTGACTCCTTCTTTCCTTTCAGAGTGCAGGGCAGAGACATCAGACACACCACAGGAGGTGGAGCCAGCATTGTGGAGGGAAGGCACAGCTCTATTCAGGTCCCAGGTGCAACTCCTCCCTCCCATCTAGATGCAGATCTCTCTATTCACCACTGGGCTGCCTCACCCTGTCTCCTGGAATTCCCCAGCCCTGTCACTCAAACTCCAGACACTTAATACACAACCTAGCAGAGGCAGGTTTGGACAGTTAAGCAAGAAAATACCTACTTTCTAAAAGTGGTATTTTCAAACACAGAATGTTAAAACCTACTTCACTAAAATATGTATTTCATCATTCTGAGTTCAGGCATACTAAATTTGAATTTCTACCATGTTCCCTGAGTCAGTTCGGATTATAAGATGTAATAATCAAACTTCCCATTCTGGCCTATGGAGAACAGGTAGCCTTGCAATAGTGAAAAACGAAAATGGCTGTAATTCACTATTAGGACATGCCACACACACCAGGTCATGTCCTACCTTATAATTACAATGCACCCTGCCCTTGGGCCTACCATAGGGGTGTCTGATATGAAGATAAGGGAAGGTTTAGGGACTGGCAAGTGGGTGCACTTGGTCAGTCAGCATGGCAGCACCAGACTGCACATAGGCTCTGCAATGGCAGACCTGAGACACACTTTACAAGCTGCTTCTGTGGGTGGTACAACCAGTGCTGCAAGCCCACCAGCAGCATTTGATTTACAAGCCCTGGGCACACATGGTGCACTGTACTAGGGTCTGACAAGTAAATCAAATAACCCAATTATGGAGTCACTAATCAATACATCAATTTAACATAGGGAGCACTTGCACGGTGGCACTGAATGGCAGTGGCACCTTGCCCAAAGCATCAAAACATATCAAAAACAGAGGAGGCAATCAGAAAAAATGGAAGGGAGACTCACGCCAATGGTACCAGGTCTAACACTTGTGAATTTGAGTATATATGAAACATGATACTACTAAGTTAAGCATTTTGCTAAATCAGCCCAGTAATAAGCTTGCAGATTATTAAGTTTAAAGACTGATATTGTTCCAAACTTTGATGCGTGGGTTAAATGGCAGTGACTGCTTGATAAATATCTGTGGTGTCGATCAATAGGTAATCAGCATAGGCCATAACTATAGGTCTTTCATGAGAAATTATTGTTGGAGGTAATTTGTGTCCTTTTGGAGAGATATTATAAATGAATCCTATAAAGAGTGTATAGAAACAGTAATAAGTGATATCTGTGGTAGCAGTGATTAATGGCAATCTTCACAAGTGCCCTTGGAAATATTGAAGCTGGCTGAAGAGTATCCATTGATTGTCAATATAGTGTGGGGTATTGGTACAGTGTTTGAATCCACCTTATAAATTGTTTAGGGGGACCTTTACATATAATAAAGCCCACACAAATGCCAACTTTCAGGACTACTGTAAAGTTAGTACAACTTACAGTTTCTCCACAGAGATGAAACCATGCTGGCAGGGTGAAAGTATATACACCATAATCTTGCTTAAACTGTTAACTAGTATTCATGGGTAAATGTTGCTATCAGCAGTGAACAGAGATATAGGTCGATATGAACCCTTTCATTTTTTGCATTATCATTTTTTTTCATAAAAATGTTATTTGTGCAAACCGCTAAGATGAAGAACCTAGTGAATATCTTTAATTAGATACAGATAACAGAAGAGTTTTCCTCACATAGTGTAAAATTCACTAGGTATGTATGGTATTGATAACAGTAGTTATTGCAGTGGGAATGGTAGATGTTATTCATAAATCATTACAAGATACTAATCTCATTGCATAAATGTGAAGTGGGAATGGTAGATGTTATTCATAAATCATCACAAGATACTAATCTCATAACATAAATGTGAAGTTCTTTCAACAGAATACATAAAAAGTTGAAAAAATTGAGAGACTGGCAGAATGTTTGACTATTTGAACAAATTCAACATGTGTTGACATTGAGCATTAGTCCTGCTCATGCAGGCTTCAGGAAATTACTTTTTCACTCACTTTATGCGTACATGGTCATGGATACTATTATTTCAGCAATATTAATGATACATTAATTAGATGATTCCGTAGATTCCTAAAATATTTCTAATATGAAAGATAAGTGAAATTTTTTGAGTTTCACTATGAAAGAATAATGGAATATGATGAGAGAATGTTGTACATTGTACTGCACATTCCAATGATAATTGTTGACATAAGTGGAGGATGAGAAAAGAAAAGTGAGAGGAGCGAGAAAATACTGTTAAATATGAAGTATAACTAATAGGCAAATTAAACAGGATCTGGCATATTATGCTATTATTGAATAACCTATACATTTAGAGCTTCATATGTAATGCACAAGTTGTGATGCTGCATTACTGTTTTGAAAATCATAATTTATTGTGCTACTATTATTGTCATTATTTTAATTCCCTTAATAAGAACACTTTCTCAGATGACAGCAAGACTTGAAGCTTTGGAGAACCAACTTGCCAGCAAAAAATAAAATTTAAAAACACTCACTTGAAACATCAACAAAGTAAAATAATTTACTATAGCTATATAATGTATCTTTGATATTCAAAAATATGTGCTAAGATGTTCTGGAGTAATATTTTAATATTCATTTCTTTATCTTGATAAAGATGGTAAACAAAAATATTGAAAACTGTCATATTTAATTTTAATACAGCCCTGTTATGAAAATGAATTCCTAAAATGTACAATACATCTCAATATTTGTATCAAAGTATGGTGTGTGTAGAAATTGTCTGAATGTACATGTTAGAAATTGTTTAACATATGTTAATATGTTTGAGGAGAAAAATGGACTAAAGCATATTAACTAATAAAAATGAAATGACCGTGTCACCACCTTTTTTGCCTCAAAATGACTTTTGCTTTTTATTGAAAATATTTAATTGCACCTGCTAAACTCAAGAATACTACAGAATCTTAAGAGGAGGAAGACAGCACTTTAATCATGTGATGAAAAAGTGTGAGCTTGCAGATAATACAATATCGCAATTAAATTTAAACTGTGCATGATATTGTGCTGTGCTACATGCAATCTACACTCCAAATCTCCGAGACACACAAAAGAGACTGGTATCAATGATATTGAGACAAAACCAAGAGTTAACAGTGAACAACGACAGAGGCTGGGTACATATTGTATACAAACCATGCATCCTATTTAGAAAGGTCTAGAAATATTTGGACGTGATGGGCAAGGGCAAATGTATGTTTCACAAAAATATGGGCTTATTTAGCCAGCACGTGCAACTTGCAGATGTTAAAGATGCCAGAGGTTTTGTGCTTTAAAGAATTTCTCTCAATTTTCAGTTTTCTTTTAGTGTCAAATTCATTATTTTTCAAATCAATTGTCCAGTTGTTACAAGCACAGTGACCATACTTATGAAAAGTGGGTAAAATTCCATTTTCAAATGTCCTTTCCACTTAGAGGCAGTCTTTTTGCATGCTGAAGTTTGGTAAATTTAAATACATTGTGGCTACATTTGTTCCATTGTTGCTGTACTGGATGTATCTTCCTTAGGTGGAAGTTTCACATTAGCAGAGAGAATTAAAAATGCACCGTTCACAACAGATACTAGTATAAAAGTGGACTAAAAACATTATTTCATTACATGCAGAATGGGAAAGAAATACAGTAATGCTGACCAAAGGATCCAACTTGCCTCACTGTGGTTCCACATCTACAGAATACTGTCACAATTGATTCCAATGGCAAGAGTGACATATACACAATAATGTAAAAAAAAATATTTAACACACTGGTACAGTCACCTTTATATACCTACGTACAATATTTTATAATAAGGGTCTATGTGAGTTTATCCAATAGAGGGAAAGGAATTCATTCAATATGCCAGAAACACCAGGGCAGGCAACCACTCATGGATGCATTTCCCTGAAGAACCCATGCCTAATAGTACATATACAATTCTTAGAAATGCAAACACCACCAAGAAATGAATAACACAGCTCTATACCTCCAAAGCAGCAAATGCACCACTGTAACACTAAAGGTTAAAGAAAAATGGGAAAACATTGTGGTAGGAGTTTACAAACAAGAACTGGAAAGATATATGTCAAATGACCCTGGAAAAATCTAGTAATGAAAGATTCAAATTGACACAGTTCAATACACTCCACAGAGCACACATAACAACAATATCATTAAAAAGAAGGAATGACACAAAACAAGATTAATGTCCTAAGTGTAAACAAGAAGTGGCAGGCTTTAGATACATTGGTTCCATTTCACAAACTGAGTTTGAGTACCTAAAGTATTGCTGCAGTTGGACATTTTACTTGCTATAAAATGTAATTAGCTTCACACTGGAGAGCTAGAGACAATCAAATCAGTTGCACTCTCCCAGCTACAATAGTTACACACAATAGCAACTGATAATCTTGAAGGATGGAAAAGGAATGGAAAAGGGGCCCCACTCTATTTAAGGATATTTGTTCACAACCTCTACGATATCTAAAGATATTAGATTAGACGCCTCACTCACTTATCGTGACATGCTTCATCATTAGCACCTATCCACACCATGGTAAGACGATACCACCAGGGAGGAATCAACCATAGATGAAATCTGAGTTCTTAGATAAACCCAAACTGAACAAGCTAGGATCCAGAAAAGTGATTCGTTAAATATACCTCCAGATATACCCATAGATTGTTCTTTATTTTTAGGGTACCTAGGTATGGATAACATCAAAAGTAGTGTGGGGTTTTATTGAATATAATCATTCAATTGTACCCCCTGTTCCAACATGTTTCGGCCCATTCCTAGAGCCCAATCGGGTCTGGGGCCTTCATCAGAGGTTTGTTATCTGTATCCCTCCTCATATGTGCACACACTCCATGCACACTCGTGAGGTCTAGTGCTCTCACCTGTCTCTGTCTTCTGCCCAGAGGGGTTTCTTGCAAGACAGGAAAGGTCATTCAAAAAGAGGTGCAGCTACTTTAGGTGGACTATCCTAAAATAGGCGTGTGGTCTAGATCATGCTTTTATGATGAAGTTATACAATTTTAATCCACTCCTGTTCACAAACACCAAATAAACACTGGATCTCCAACCCTCTATAGTAGTGACTGTGGTGCTCCCATGTGAAATGGATTGAGAAATAATTTCACTTATTATTATGGGGTTGTTGTAATCATCTATAAAAACAGATAAAGTCCTGAATCCTTTTTCTGTCTGTGTCTTTATGTATTCAATATGCTTTTGGACAATATTCTGTGCGAAGGCACCTTTATGTGAAATATTGTGCTTTGTACCATACATTCACATGCTCTGCTTACTCTCTGATGTCAGATGCCAAGGATCATGCGGTGTAGTGCCGTCTTTTAGTCACACTCTTTTCAAGAAAAAAGGGGGTTGTGTTTGTTAAGTACATCGTAATTAGGTAATTCACAGTCTCACTTTTTTACTGGGTGTAACCTAGTCATTTCTCGTTTACATGTGTTAAGAATGTGATTGCATCGGTCTTGGAAGTCCCACCCCTGTGCTACAACTGATATACAGCATATTTGTTTGTATCAACCTGCATTATGTGCGCAGTGTGGAATAGCTTTTAATAGTGCTCCCAACATGGGCCATGTGGTGCACTCAACATTTATTAGCTGTAGTTATACCTCAAAAGAATCTATCAGTCATGCCTCGATACCGCTCCTGCCAGGGGCCAAGTCCTGCATTCAACGTGTCTATAGCCACCGTCCCTGTTGTGCAGTAGTTCCTTATTATCGCGATGTACCCTCATTTGTGGGTACAAACCACACTTAAGGTTTAGTTGTTAATAACTTGGTAAAGCTCCCGCCAGGGGCTGTCGAATATTCAGGGAGGTCAAAACAAGGGGTAGTAATAATCAGTGAAGAATACAGATATACACCCCGCTTTCATGTTATAGATATATGGGGCAGAAAAAATCTTACCCAGGGTCCCACTTGCTCATAACTTGTAACTGTCATGCAGGTCATGCTGCAAAATTCACATAACGTCCTCATCACACTCTCTTCTTCTCACCCATACTGACTTATTTTGTCAAAGATCAGACATCGTGGAAGTTCCTAGTGTTCCCTCGCAGACCGCCGCCGGGAGACTGGAATCAGGGCAGCGGTCTGCTTTTACCGAGTCTCCCACCTCCTGGTGTCGCTGACGACTATGTCATACGCTCTCCTTCCCAAGGATGCTGGGAGGTGAAGTTTAAAAAATATATATATTTTACAGAAACAGAAGAGTCGATGTTTGCTACACCGGCTGGCATTATTCCTGGGCAATTTGAGATACTGATTACTGATAGCTCTACACACACCTGTGGTGTTGGATACATTTTATATATTTGCTCTTGAAACCAAGTCATGTAAATGCATGGCGAGGCATGATTAATAAAGTTTCTTCTCATTCAAGAAGGCAGTGACCTGGGCTGATAGGATTATATCTTGCTTGCGCACAGTGTGAGATGTATACATCAGACAATCCCTACCAAGACCTTAAGAGATTAGACAAAATAATGCTTTTGCATGTCTTTTAGGTCCCAGTTCTTCATAAAAGTGTATAATGTCTGTCAGGTTGATCAGTGGTTTTATCACTTCAGAGTTCTAAAAAGTGAAAAATTTGAAGGGGAGTGTGTATGAAGAAAAGAGCACCCATCATCTATCAAGCCCATTTCTGTCACATTCTTTGTTCATGCCGTTATTATAAATGCATAGGACTAATGTGGAATATCATCTCTTCTGTGTGTTGATACTTTTTCGGGGTAAATTGACATGATTTCCATGTCTCGAACTTTACACATAAATGCGAGTAGTGTTGTAATCTTTATTTCACAAGGGCAATTATGATAGTGTACTTGTGCTCTTGCTGGTTGCCAAATCTATCATTCAGTTGTTTCAGCGTTGTTTCATCTAACATGACAAAACAGAAATTTATGAAAGTGATGTCCAAGGAATTTCTTAGTTCAATCCCTTTTATGGTGCTGGAGAATCTATATATCCATCTTTGTTCGAGTTTCAGTAACTGTGTGTCACTAGCTGAAGATGGCAATTTTTCAATCACCGTCCATGCAAAGTCATCTTCTGTGTGAGCTGCTGTGCAGTAATGGCACATTAGCTTTGTAACCATTTTTTTTACATATAAATGTACTCCTGTGTTCATTGATGCACATTCTTACTTTCCTCGTTGTCATCTTCACGTACCCAAAATTGCACTTACATGTAATAATGTATACTACATTGGTACTGTTGCAATTCGTCCTAAGGGTCCATGGGCTGTGTAGACCCAGATCAATCTCTTTAGTTGCTTTGGTAAGTGGGTAGATGCTGCAGCTACCACAGGGGTAGTGGCCCGTTACCTCGGGCAGGTTCCACATGGTTTGTAATGTGCGGTCCCCTGTTTCATTTATTTTGGGTCGTGTATGTATCAAGAGGTCCCTCAATGCCTTTGCCCTCTTGAAGGCAAACATGGGTTTCTCAAGCTTTAAAGTGGTCGAGTTTAGGGTCTTCCAGTGTTGTAAGATACATTTTTCAATGTGTTTGTGTATGTTCCATATGGGGTAACACAAGCATCACGATAATAAGGAACTACTGCCCATCACGCGCAATAGGGATGGTGGCTATAGAAACGCTGAGTGCCTGACTATTCCCTTGGTGGGAGCGGTATCGAGGCATGGCTGACAGAGTCGTTTGAGGCATAACTACAGCTAATAAACGATCAGTGCACGACATGGCCCCTGTTGGGAGCACTATCAAAAGCTATTCCACACTGCGTATATAAGGCAAGTTGATACAAACAAGTATACTGTATATCAGTTGTACCACAGAGGTGGGACTTCCAAGACCGACATAATAACATTCTTACCTTATGTAAATCAGAAATGACAAGGTTACACCCAGTAAAAAGGTGAACCTGTGTATTATCTAATTACGATGTACTCATCAAACACAACCCCTTATTTAATTGAAAAGAGTGTGACTAAAGATGGCACTAATCGCAGGAACTGCATGGCCCTTGGCATCTGAAATCAGAGGGTAAGCAGAGCGTGTGAATGTATGGTACACAGCACAATATTTCACATAAAGGTGCCTTTGCACTGAATATTGTCCAATAGCATATTTAATACATAGCGACACAGACAGAAAAAGGATTCAGGACTTTATCTGTTTTTATAGACGATATAGACAACCCAATAATTGTTAGTGACATTATTTCAAAATCCAATTTACTTGGGAGCACCACAATCACTACCATAGAGGGTTGGAGATTCAGTGTTTATTTTGCGTTTGTATACAGGTGTGGATTACAATTGTATTACTTCGTCATAAAAGCATGATCTAGACTACAAGCCTATTTTAGGCTAGTGTACCTAAAGTAGCTACACCTCTTTTTGAATGAACTTTTTCTGTCTTGCAGGAAACCCCTCTGGACAGATGACCGAGACAGGTGAGTGCACTAGACCTCATGAGTGTGCATAGTGTACGTGCACATATGAGCAGGGATACACATAATAAAGACCTGATGAAGGCCCTGTACCCGATTGGGCTCTAGGAGTGGGCTGAAACATGTTGGCACAGGGGGTACAATTGAATGATTATATTCAATAAAACCCCACACTACTTTTGATGTTATCCATACCCCAGCTACCCTAAAAATAAAGAAAAATCTTTGGGTATACCTGGAGGTATTTTTAACAAATCACTCATGTGGACCCCTGCTTGTCCAGTTTGACTTTATCTAAGAACTCCCATTTAATCTATGGTTGAGTCTGCCCTGGAGGTATCATCTTACCAAGGTGTGGCTAGACACCAATGATGAAGCATGTCATGATAAGTGAGTGAGGCATCTAATCTAATATCTTTAGATATCACAGAGGTTGTGAACAAATATCCTTAAATAGAGGTGGACCCCTTTTGCCTTCCTTTTCCATACTTCAAGATTATCAGTTGCTATTGTGTGTAACAAAATGTGATTCACCAACCTACAAGTAGAAATCTCCACCTACGCCTGTACGATTTTTCAGTAATGAAAATTTCAAGTATGAGGCAGAGATCTCCACACACATAGGTATATATTTTGGTAGTAAATGTGGGAGTAAACAGGGGGAGTGGTGGGAAAATGGGGAATAATTACTACAATAAATGGATTATGTTAAGGGGACTTAGGGAGGGACATGCTAATAGAAAACACAAACCCACGAAAGAGTAACACCATGGCAATTTTTAAATTATATATCTAAATTTACTACAGCCCTAATAGTGTCCAAAAAATCTTAAATGTAATCCAGACCAGACCTGGAGTAAGTCAGGTACCATACATGGCCAACACACTTCCATCTTCCAAAGAAAACAGTGAAATCAGAAACTTAAACTAACATCCCAATTATGTTATAAGCATGTGCTTTGGCCATGTATAGTGCTTGACTTACTCCAGGTCTGGAGTTCATTTTATATATATATATATTCACTGAAAAAACCATAGGTTTCAGGGGCGTTATAGTTAGCTGGACTTTTCACTCGTACAAAACCATTGAAATTCCCCCATTATAGTTAGTTCAGCTAATTATAACTCGCGCGGCCACAATGCACTGCTGATGACGTCACATATTACATCACTCGTGACATGGTCAGTGACATCACTGATGACATCTCAAATGGTTTTTTCAGTGAATTTCTAAGGTCTTTTAAATGCTAATTCTTAACTATAACGTGCCTGAAACCTATGGTTTTTTCAGTGACTATATATATATGTCTATATATATATATTCAGTGAAAAAACCATAGGTTTCACACACGTTATAGTTAGCTGGACATTTCACTCGTAAAAAACCAATGAAATTTTCCCGTTATAGTTAGTTAAGCTAACTATAACTCGCGCGCCCGCAATGCACTGCTGATGACGTCACATATTACATCACTCATGACATGGTCAGTGACATCACTCATGACATCACTGATGACATCTCAAATGACATCACTGATGACATCACTGATGACATCATCCAGTGAATGTGTGTTTTTCTGAAAATTAAATATGTTTTATATATGTATATCTCAAGGTCGATGGAAGAATAAATGGGTATATAAGTGTCTAAATGGATGATTTGTTTTTGAAAAATTGATTGTATAACTGACTGATTAAGTGTATCTTAGTGAATACATGGCTTAGTGAGTAATGTTTAAATATGTAAATATCTGTATCAGTCTCTCACTTTGTGTATAAGTGGCTGCATAGGTTTGTGAGTAGCTACATGAGTGTCTATATAGGTTATTAGTTGGTTTTTTGAGTATCAGTGTCTATATGGTTCGGTGGGGGGTATTACGTAGTGCATAGGTGCATGAATGAGTGACTCACTGTTTGTATGTGTTGAAGACAGCATATTTGCAGGACTGTATGGGTGGAAGAGTGTGTGTATGGGTGTGTTAGTGAGTGAATGGCTGTCTCAATAGTGTCTTTATGAGTAACTACATATGTTTTAAACTAGTATATGTGACTATTGGTGTATATAAGTGAGTATATGTGAGAGTGAGAGATTGAAAGAGTTCCTGTATGAATAAGTATGTGTTTCTATAAGTGATTGTTTAAAAGACTAAGTATGTGTAAGTTTCTGTAGAAGTAAGTGTGGTGGTGTGTGTATAACTGTATATGCAAGTAAATGTATGTTTCTTTTTTTCATGAGTGACTATGTGTGTCAGTAACTCTGTGGATGAGTGGCATTGTGTAACAGGATGTATTGGTGTATGAGTACATATGATGTGTGAGTACACGAATGAGTGACTGTACAGGACTGTTGGTGAATGAGTGGATGTTTATGTGGTTCTTAGAATTATTGAAGAGGTTGTTGTAATTGGTATTGGTATGTCAATTTTTTTGAAAATTTCAGTCTCTATTTTTGAATGTGTGTATCAAAGGTTATATTAGGGTGAGAGGACATCTGCCACTCCATCACATGGATGATGTCATCAGTGATGTCATCAGTGATGTCATTTGAGATGTCATCAGTGATGTCATGAGTGATGTCACTGACCATGTCATGAGTGATGTAATATGTGACGTCATCAGCAGTGCATTGCGGGCGCGCGAGTTATAGTTAGCTTAACTAACTATAACGGGAAAATTTCATTGGTTTTTTACGAGTGAAATGTCCAGCTAACTATAACGTGTGTGAAACCTATGGTTTTTTCACTGAATTTGCAAGGTTTTTTAAATGCTAATTCCTAACTATAACATGTGTGAAACCTATGGTTTTTTCAGTGAATTTGCAAGGTTTTTTAAATGCTAATTCCTAACTATAACATGTGTGAAACCTATGGTTTTTTCAGTGAATTTGCAAGGTTTTTTAAATGCTAATCCCTAACTATAACATGTGTGAAACCTATGGTTTTTTCAGTGAATTTGTAAGGTTTTTTAAATGCTAATTTCTAACTATAACGTGTGTGAAACCCATGTTTTTTTCAGTGAATTTGTATGGTTTTTTAAATGCTAATTCTTACCTATAACATATGTGATTCCCATATTTTTTTTTATTGATTTTGTATGATTTTTTTACTATAAATTCTTATCTTAAATGTGTTTTTTTTTTAAAAAAAACAAGTTTTTTTTAAACTCTTTATTCTCTTAAAACACTATGTTTTTTAAAAAAAAATATGCAATATATCAAGTTTTCTCTTTTTTTTTTTTACCAAACAGGTAAGATATATTAGTATAACATAGAAAATATATATTTTTTTTTTAGTTTTTTTTTTTTTTAGTGCGCGTACGGTAAGCGTACGGTTTACGCAATGTTTGTAATTTATCTACTCTGTTTGCGTATAGTTACGCAATTTGCGTATCCGCGCGTACTGTGCGTGGGCGCGTAGGCGTGTACGCTACACGCGCACGTTACGCGGAAGTGTTATAGAGTGACTGTTTTGCGCATGCGCGCGAGCGCGTGTCTTTTTTACGCGCATGCGCACTTTTACCGTAAGCGCACCGTAAGCGCACCGTAAGCGTAACGTAAGCGTAACGTACGCGCACGGTGGGTCATGTGATCATGAAACACAACTTTTGATTGGTTGAAACTACTTTCAGTTCTAGAACTCTCCTACACCACAACTATTCCCCTCATTTCTGCTTGTGATCCCTTAGGAGAAGGAGCTGACTTGTCTTTGTGATACGATGGCAGAACAGCACTCTTCTGCTGAGAGTGAGGCTAGCAGCACCACCATCAGGCAGAGAAGGAGGAAACAGAAGGGCTCTTTCATATGGGAGTATTTCAGTTTTCCAGAGGGTGAGAAAAAAGTCAATGCTGCCTTGGTGACTTGCAAGCTGTGCCAGCGTGTACTTTCGCGAGGTAATCCCAACAAGAAGTATTCCTTTGGGAATCACACTATGTTGAGACACCTTGAGGATGTGCATCCTAGGACACATGCACGACATACTAGGGGCAACCCTTCAGTAAGTCGAGCAAGCACATCCACAGCAGCTCAGCCGAGTCCTTCTTCGGAAGCTCAGCAGAGCCCTTCATCTGTGGGGGCACATTCACCTTTTTCTGAACCTCTGGAAATGAACCCTCGGTTTGGTAGGGTTACTATGCGGTGTTCATTTTGCCATGATCTAATTGTTCATAGGGAGACCAGTGTTTCCCTCATTAACAACAGAATAGATCAGCACAAATGTCCAACCAGCTAATGTTCCCATACTTCCTTTCCTCTGTCCCTGCATGAACACAACGGCTCTTTTAAGAGCCAACCTTACCTCTCAACTTTTTTTTATTTTTTCTTTAAAACTTTTTTTTTTTTTTTTTACCGTACGCGTACGGTAAGCGTATTTTTTTTTTTTTTTTTAAAAACACTAAAAATCAATTACCACATCTCAAGATCCTTGAGGAATTAATAACTAAATACTAAAAATCTGTTTGAGGAAAAGTGGAAGAAAGAGACCTTCTAATTTCTCAGTTACCTGTCCCACCCAACAATTTAATTTTTAACTAAAATGTAATTGAAATTACTTGAAAAAATGGTTGGTTTTTTTTGAAAATTTTCTTTCACAATCTGAAAAAAAAGAAAAAAGTATTAATATTTAATAAATCAATATATTACACAGTACACGTATTTACATGTTTTTCCCCAAAAAATGTTTGCCTTTTCTTTGCTGTTTTCAGAATATATTGCATTTCACTATAAATTGTGAAAGCAATTGCATTCATCATTTAACAGCGGGCAAAAAAAAAAATAACAATCTCAAAGATTGTATAAAAAAAGCCCAGAATCTCTTTTAACTTAAACATAACATTATAGAAATGCATAATATTCTAAAAAAATATCAACTAATATCAATACACCCCCTTTCCATCTATTGCAAATGTAAAATCACCAGAGCAATACCAAACACCTTTCTGAGACCAGCAACATGTGTAACCTGGGTGACTGACTACACTCCAGCAAGGGCAACCAGCCTTAGTGATGCTGAATGTATTTGCATTACTGACTGAAACCTCAAACCCCACTCGGTTGTGAATACTGTGCATGATTCCACAGGATAAGCAGCTGGCTGTGTGCTAAGAGTCTGCTTCTGCACAAAAAAATGGCTCCCCCTTTACATCTAATGCAAATGTAAAATCACCAGAGCAATACGCAATAAATCTCTGCCTGTAATTCCTATTTACACACAGAGTCATGTTTTCACATTAGTCACAAAACGAAATTTCTTTGCCAATTTGAAAGCACACTTACTACTCTTTTTTTTGGCAAGTGATAAACACTTTTACAGACTGACATATTTTGAATCCACTTTTCAGATTCTTAAAAAAGCACATGTCCAAACTGCTTTTTCAGACCAGCACCATGTGTAACCTGGGTGACTGACTACACTCCAGCAAGGGCAACCAGCCTTAGTAATGCTGAATGTATTTGCATTACTAACTGAAACCTCAAACCCCACTCGGTTGTGAATACTATCCATGATTCCACAGGATAAGCAGCTGGCTGTGTGCTAAGAGTCTGCTTCTGCATACAAAAAAATGGCTCCCCTTTTACATCTAATGCAAATGTAAAATCACCAGAGCAATACGCAATAAATCTCTGCCTGTAATTCCTATTTGCACACAGAGTCATGTTTTCATATTAGTCACAAAACGAAATTTCTTTGCCAATTTGAAAGCACACTTACTACTCTTTTTTTTGGCAAGTGATAAACACTTTTACAGACTGACACATTTTGAATCCACTTTTCAGATTCTGAAAACAGCACATGTCCAAACTGCTTTTTGAAACCAGCACCATGTGTAACCTGGGTGACTGACTACACTCCAGCAAGGGCAACCAGCCTTAGTAATGCTGAATGTATTTGCATTACTAACTGAAACCTCAAACCCCACTCGGTTGTGAATACTATTCATGATTCCACAGGATAACCAGCTGGCTGTGTGCTAAGAGTCTGCTTCTGCATAAAAAAAAACCTCCCCCTTTCCATCTAATGCAAATGTAAAATCACCAGAGCAATACCAAACAGCTTTCTGAGACCAGCAACATGTGTAACCTGGGTGACTCACTACACTCCAGCAAGTGCAACCAGCCTCACTGATTCTGAATGTATTTGCATTACTGAGTGCAATCTCAAACCCTTAAAGTATTCCTTATTTTTACCAGTACACCTTAAATTTTCGTGAAAACATAGTCCATATTATTTTACATGTTCCTCACATTTAAATTTCTCCCAAAACAGAAAATAATAAACACAACTTCAACAAAAGGAATTCCAATTCTATTATTCATTTCTTAATTTACCATATACATCCCCTCTCAAACTCTAAACTCACCTTTAAAATTAGTTAATTGTAAAAGAAATGTGGCACTCAAACAGCAGATTATCAGAGCCAGGATCTCTGTTCTCTACACCTCTCTCCTCTCAGCAGAACCAGATAATGGCAAAGTTTCCCTCTCTTTTTCCACACATATACATGTAAGTTTCAAATCTCAGTGCTTCCCCCTTTTTTTTCAAATGTAATCACACATTTCTATTGGTTGAAAACCAACCCTTTTCCAAAAGTACCCTTCCCCCAACTTGACTTCTGCCTGCTACCATAGCAACAGCTCTTGAAACACTGCTGTGTAGAGTCAGGTCAGAAGTTCACCAAACAATGTTTCATTTCCAAAGAGCAGGAGTGCTTGACTTTTCAAACCTAACAGCAAATCCATAGTACTGTTCTTTGGTAACACATTTTTCTGTACCAATACAAAACATGATTCTATAAATTTACACATACAGCCTAGTTTTTATTCTAGAATGGTATGAAACAGCCAATCAGTTTAAAAAAAAAAAATATGTATGCCTCCATTTCCAAACTGTCTTTCATTTCTTTTTACCATTCTACTGAATTACACCTCCTGAGTGCATCCAGTTCTCCTTTGAAGATGTTCACAGTGTGGATTGTAGGGCACAGCTATGTCTTCTGGAGTGAAAAGTATGCAGAGAAAACAGATATGGTGAGAGACCTTGCTTTACCAAATGTAGACATTAAATGGATTGGTCAGAGAGGGTTAAAGTGGCACCAATTGATGCCATTGGTGAAATCCTTCATGCAAATCCAACACCCTGACCTCATAATAGTGCACTGTGGTGGCAATGACCTAGGCACTTTGACTGGGGTAGGTCTGGAAATGCTTATGAAGGAGACCTTTGCACAACTGTTTTCACTTTTCCCTAAAACTGCCTTTGTGTTTTCTAACATATGCCAAAGGCAAAAATGGAACTGGTCCAATCATTTCTGTCCACAGATTGACACAGCAAGAAAGGACGTCAACAAATCTGTTTCTGCTTTCCTCCGAGACTATGGTATGGGTTCCATTTACCACAACAACTTGCGTTACGACATGCAAGACATTTATAGAGGAGATGGTGTGCACTTCAATGATGAAGGGAACAGAGTCTTCCTCTTGAACCTTAGACTCTGCATCGGTACTTACTTGTAGGTACCACTAAAAAATCACTTCATAAACACAACGGCTCTTTTTAGAGCCCCCTAATATCTAAACACTTAAATCTGAATTTTATTTCTCTTTTTATTTTTTTTTTCTACCGTACGCGTACCGTAAGCTTACCGTAAGCTTACCGTACGCGTACCCCGTGATTTTTTTTTTTAAATTAATAAATGTTTTTTTTGTACTTTTCTGTCCTTCTTTGACCCCCTTTCAAATGTTAGGGGGTCTGTAACTCTCCTCCTTGCCCCCTTTTCAAGTTATCACCCTTTTTTTTTCTGTGTGAAACACACAAAATGGCGGCCGCCGCTTCCTGGTTTCGACCGATTCGAATGTTTACTAAGATCTAACAGCCAATCAGAATCGCGCTCGCGCACGTCACCGTACGCGTACGGTAAGCTTACCGTAAGCGCACGGTAAGCGCACCGTAAGCTGTCACAGATATATATATTGATTTAAATGCTATTTTCTCAGAATCTACTGGACAGATTTACACCAAACCTACAAAAGGCACTTCCTTGACCTGAGGACTACCTCTCTGCCAAATTTCAAGTAATTCTGTTCAGCCGTTCGAGCTGTAGCTGTGTCTAAAGGTCCTATGGAAAAATGCATGGGAAAAATGCGTTTTGGGACCCCCCTTTTATCTCAGCCCCCGCTTGACGAATCCCCCCAAAACTTTCAGGGTAGGAGCGGAGCGTAGCGCCCCACCTATTTTGAAAATTTCGCGAGGATTCGTCGACCGGCGCCAAAGTTATTCCAAATAGAATGTTGCGGATTTCCTATGGAAACAGGGTCCTAACTATAACTACCTACTGGCGACCGCCAGTAGGTAATATATATATATATATATATTCACTTAAAAAACCATAGGTTTCACACATGTTATAGTTAGGTGGATATTTCACTCGCAAAAAACCAATGAAATTCCCCCGTTATAGTTAGTTGAGATAACTATAACTCGCGCGCCATTGGTCATTCAAAAGAGGTGCAGCTACTTTAGGTGGACTATCCTAAAATAGGCGTGTGGTCTAGATCATGCTTTTATGATGAAGTTATACAATTTTAATCCACTCCTGTTCACAAACACCAAATAAACACTGGATCTCCAACCCTCTATAGTAGTGACTGTGGTGCTCCCATGTGAAATGGATTGAGAAATAATTTCACTTATTATTATGGGGTTGTTGTAATCATCTATAAAAACAGATAAAGTCCTGAATCCTTTTTCTGTCTGTGTCTTTATGTATTCAATATGCTTTTGGACAATATTCTGTGCGAAGGCACCTTTATGTGAAATATTGTGCTTTGTACCATACATTCACATGCTCTGCTTACTCTCTGATGTCAGATGCCAAGGATCATGCGGTGTAGTGCCGTCTTTTAGTCACACTCTTTTCAAGAAAAAAGGGGGTTGTGTTTGTTGAGTACATCGTAATTAGGTAATTCACAGTCTCACTTTTTTACTGGGTGTAACCTAGTCATTTCTCGTTTACATGTGTTAAGAATGTGATTGCATCGGTCTTGGAAGTCCCACCCCTGTGCTACAACTGATATACAGCATATTTGTTTGTATCAACCTGCATTATGTGCGCAGTGTGGAATAGCTTTTAATAGTGCTCCCAACATGGGCCATGTGGTGCACTCAACATTTATTAGCTGTAGTTATACCTCAAAAGAATCTATCAGTCATGCCTCGATACCGCTCCTGCCAGGGGCCAAGTCCTGCATTCAACGTGTCTATAGCCACCGTCCCTGTTGTGCAGTAGTTCCTTATTATCGCGATGTACCCTCATTTGTGGGTACAAACCACACTTAAGGTTTAGTTGTTAATAACTTGGTAAAGCTCCCGCCAGGGGCTGTCGAATATTCAGGGAGGTCAAAACAAGGGGTAGTAATAATCAGTGAAGAATACAGATATACACCCCGCTTTCATGTTATAGATATATGGGGCAGAAAAAATCTTACCCAGGGTCCCACTTGCTCATAACTTGTAACTGTCATGCAGGTCATGCTGCAAAATTCACATAACGTCCTCATCACACTCTCTTCTTCTCACCCATACTGACTTATTTTGTCAAAGATCAGACATCGTGGAAGTTCCTAGTGTTCCCTCGCAGACCGCCGCCGGGAGACTGGAATCAGGGCAGCGGTCTGCTTTTACCGAGTCTCCCACCTCCTGGTGTCGCTGACGACTATGTCATACGCTCTCCTTCCCAAGGATGCTGGGAGGTGAAGTTTAAAAAATATATATATTTTACAGAAACAGAAGAGTCGATGTTTGCTACACCGGCTGGCATTATTCCTGGGCAATTTGAGATACTGATTACTGATAGCTCTACACACACCTGTGGTGTTGGATACATTTTATATATTTGCTCTTGAAACCAAGTCATGTAAATGCATGGCGAGGCATGATTAATAAAGTTTCTTCTCATTCAAGAAGGCAGTGACCTGGGCTGATAGGATTATATCTTGCTTGCGCACAGTGTGAGATGTATACATCAGACAATCCCTACCAAGACCTTAAGAGATTAGACAAAATAATGCTTTTGCATGTCTTTTAGGTCCCAGTTCTTCATAAAAGTGTATAATGTCTGTCAGGTTGATCAGTGGTTTTATCACTTCAGAGTTCTAAAAAGTGAAAAATTTGAAGGGGAGTGTGTATGAAGAAAAGAGCACCCATCATCTATCAAGCCCATTTCTGTCACATTCTTTGTTCATGCCGTTATTATAAATGCATAGGACTAATGTGGAATATCATCTCTTCTGTGTGTTGATACTTTTTCGGGGTAAATTGACATGATTTCCATGTCTCGAACTTTACACATAAATGCGAGTAGTGTTGTAATCTTTATTTCACAAGGGCAATTATGATAGTGTACTTGTGCTCTTGCTGGTTGCCAAATCTATCATTCAGTTGTTTCAGCGTTGTTTCATCTAACATGACAAAACAGAAATTTATGAAAGTGATGTCCAAGGAATTTCTTAGTTCAATCCCTTTTATGGTGCTGGAGAATCTATATATCCATCTTTGTTCGAGTTTCAGTAACTGTGTGTCACTAGCTGAAGATGGCAATTTTTCAATCACCGTCCATGCAAAGTCATCTTCTGTGTGAGCTGCTGTGCAGTAATGGCACATTAGCTTTGTAACCATTTTTTTTACATATAAATGTACTCCTGTGTTCATTGATGCACATTCTTACTTTCCTCGTTGTCATCTTCACGTACCCAAAATTGCACTTACATGTAATAATGTATACTACATTGGTACTGTTGCAATTCGTCCTAAGGGTCCATGGGCTGTGTAGACCCAGATCAATCTCTTTAGTTGCTTTGGTAAGTGGGTAGATGCTGCAGCTACCACAGGGGTAGTGGCCCGTTACCTCGGGCAGGTTCCACATGGTTTGTAATGTGCGGTCCCCTGTTTCATTTATTTTGGGTCGTGTATGTATCAAGAGGTCCCTCAATGCCTTTGCCCTCTTGAAGGCAAACATGGGTTTCTCAAGCTTTAAAGTGGTCGAGTTTAGGGTCTTCCAGTGTTGTAAGATACATTTTTCAATGTGTTTGTGTATGTTCCATATGGGGTAACACAAGCATCACGATAATAAGGAACTACTGCCCATCACGCGCAATAGGGATGGTGGCTATAGAAACGCTGAGTGCCTGACTATTCCCTTGGTGGGAGCGGTATCGAGGCATGGCTGACAGAGTCGTTTGAGGCATAACTACAGCTAATAAACGATCAGTGCACGACATGGCCCCTGTTGGGAGCACTATCAAAAGCTATTCCACACTGTGTATATAAGGCAAGTTGATACAAACAAGTATACTGTATATCAGTTGTACCACAGAGGTGGGACTTCCAAGACCGACATAATAACATTCTTACCTTATGTAAATCAGAAATGACAAGGTTACACCCAGTAAAAAGGTGAACCTGTGTATTATCTAATTACGATGTACTCATCAAACACAACCCCTTATTTAATTGAAAAGAGTGTGACTAAAGATGGCACTAATCGCCGGAACTGCATGGCCCTTGGCATCTGAAATCAGAGGGTAAGCAGAGCGTGTGAATGTATGGTACACAGCACAATATTTCACATAAAGGTGCCTTTGCACTGAATATTGTCCAATAGCATATTTAATACATAGCGACACAGACAGAAAAAGGATTCAGGACTTTATCTGTTTTTATAGACGATATAGACAACCCAATAATTGTTAGTGACATTATTTCAAAATCCAATTTACTTGGGAGCACCACAATCACTACCATAGAGGGTTGGAGATTCAGTGTTTATTTTGCGTTTGTATACAGGTGTGGATTACAATTGTATTACGTCGTCATAAAAGCATGATCTAGACTACAAGCCTATTTTATGCTAGTGTACCTAAAGTAGCTACACCTCTTTTTGAATGAACTTTTTCTGTCTTGCAGGAAACCCCTCTGGACAGATGACCGAGACAGGTGAGTGCACTAGACCTCATGAGTGTGCATAGTGTACGTGCACATATGAGCAGGGATACACATAATAAAGACCTGATGAAG
This sequence comes from Triturus cristatus, assembly GCF_964204655.1. Classification (NCBI taxonomy): domain Eukaryota; kingdom Metazoa; phylum Chordata; class Amphibia; order Caudata; family Salamandridae; genus Triturus; species Triturus cristatus. The sequence goes on from NC_140590.1 coordinate 1,368,139,430, forward strand.
GCCCTGTACCCGATTGGGCTCTAGGAGTGGGCTGAAACATGTTGGCACAGGGGGTACAATTGAATGATTATATTCAATAAAACCCCACACTACTTTTGATGTTATCCATACCCCAGCTACCCTAAAAATAAAGAAAAATCTTTGGGTATACCTGGAGGTATTTTTAACAAATCACTCATGTGGACCCCTGCTTGTCCAGTTTGACTTTATCTAAGAACTCCCATTTAATCTATGGTTGAGTCTGCCCTGGAGGTATCATCTTACCAAGGTGTGGCTAGACACCAATGATGAAGCATGTCATGATAAGTGAGTGAGGCATCTAATCTAATATCTTTAGATATCACAGAGGTTGTGAACAAATATCCTTAAATAGAGGTGGACCCCTTTTGCCTTCCTTTTCCATACTTCAAGATTATCAGTTGCTATTGTGTGTAACAAAATGTGATTCACCAACCTACAAGTAGAAATCTCCACCTACGCCTGTACGATTTTTCAGTAATGAAAATTTCAAGTATGAGGCAGAGATCTCCACACACATAGGTATATATTTTGGTAGTAAATGTGGGAGTAAACAGGGGGAGTGGTGGGAAAATGGGGAATAATTACTACAATAAATGGATTATGTTAAGGGGACATTAAGGAGGGACTTAGGGAGGGACATGCTAATAGAAAACACAAACCCACGAAAGAGTAACACCATGGCAATTTTTAAATTATATATCTAAATTTACTACAGCCCTAATAGTGTCCAAAAAATCTTAAATGTAATCCAGACCAGACCTGGAGTAAGTCAGGTACCATACATGGCCAACACACTTCCATCTTCCAAAGAAAACAGTGAAATCAGAAACTTAAACTAACATCCCAATTATGTTATAAGCATGTGCTTTGGCCATGTATAGTGCTTGACTTACTCCAGGTCTGGAGTTCATTTTATATATATATATATTCACTGAAAAAACCATAGGTTTCAGGGGCGTTATAGTTAGCTGGACTTTTCACTCGTACAAAACCATTGAAATTCCCCCATTATAGTTAGTTCAGCTAATTATAACTCGCGCGGCCACAATGCACTGCTGATGACGTCACATATTACATCACTCGTGACATGGTCAGTGACATCACTGATGACATCTCAAATGGTTTTTTCAGTGAATTTCTAAGGTCTTTTAAATGCTAATTCTTAACTATAACGTGCCTGAAACCTATGGTTTTTTCAGTGACTATATATATATGTATATATATATATATTCAGTGAAAAAACCATAGGTTTCACACACGTTATAGTTAGCTGGACATTTCACTTGTAAAAAAACCAATGAAATTTTCCCGTTATAGTTAGTTAAGCTAACTATAACTCGCGCGCCCGCAATGCACTGCTGATGACGTCACATATTACATCACTCATGACATGGTCAGTGACATCACTCATGACATCACTGATGACATCTCAAATGACATCACTGATGACATCACTGATGTCATCATCCAGTGAATGTGTGTTTTTCTGAAAATTAAATATGTTTTATATATGTATATCTCAAGGTCGATGGAAGAATAAATGGGTATATAAGTGTCTAAATGGATGATTTGTTTTTGAAAAATTGATTGTATAACTGACTGATTAAGTGTATCTTAGTGAATACATGGCTTAGTGAGTAATGTTTAAATATGTAAATATCTGTATCAGTCTCTCACTTTGTGTATAAGTGGCTGCATAGGTTTGTGAGTAGCTACATGAGTGTCTATATAGGTTATTAGTTGGTTTTTTGAGTATCAGTGTCTATATGGTTCGGTGGGGGGTATTACGTAGTGCATAGGTGCATGAATGAGTGACTCACTGTTTGTATGTGTTGAAGACAGCATATTTGCAGGACTGTATGGGTGGAAGAGTGTGTGTATGGGTGTGTTAGTGAGTGAATGGCTGTCTCAATAGTGTCTTTATGAGTAACTACATATGTTTTAAACTAGTATATGTGACTATTGGTGTATATAAGTGAGTATATGTGAGAGTGAGAGATTGAAAGAGTTCCTGTATGAATAAGTATGTGTTTCTATAAGTGATTGTTTAAAAGACTAAGTATGTGTAAGTTTCTGTAGAAGTAAGTGTGGTGGTGTGTGTATAACTGTATATGCAAGTAAATGTATGTTTCTTTCTTTTTTTCATGAGTGACTATGTGTGTCAGTAACTCTGTGGATGAGTGGCATTGTGTAACAGGATGTATTGGTGTATGAGTACATATGATGTGTGAGTACACGAATGAGTGACTGTACAGGACTGTTGGTGAATGAGTGGATGTTTATGTGGTTCTTAGAATTATTGAAGAGGTTGTTGTAATTGGTATTGGTATGTCAATTTTTTTGAAAATTTCAGTCTCTATTTTTGAATGTGTGTATCAAAGGTTATATTAGGGTGAGAGGACATCTGCCACTCCATCACATGGATGATGTCATCAGTGATGTCATCAGTGATGTCATTTGAGATGTCATCAGTGATGTCATGAGTGATGTCACTGACCATGTCATGAGTGATGTAATATGTGACGTCATCAGCAGTGCATTGCGGGCGCGCGAGTTATAGTTAGCTTAACTAACTATAACGGGAAAATTTCATTGGTTTTTTACGAGTGAAATGTCCAGCTAACTATAACGTGTGTGAAACCTATGGTTTTTTCACTGAATTTGCAAGGTTTTTTAAATGCTAATTCCTAACTATAACATGTGTGAAACCTATGGTTTTTTCAGTGAATTTGCAAGGTTTTTTAAATGCTAATTCCTAACTATAACATGTGTGAAACCTATGGTTTTTTCAGTGAATTTGCAAGGTTTTTTAAATGCTAATCCCTAACTATAACATGTGTGAAACCTATGGTTTTTTCAGTGAATTTGTAAGGTTTTTTAAATGCTAATTTCTAACTATAACGTGTGTGAAACCCATGTTTTTTTCAGTGAATTTGTATGGTTTTTTAAATGCTAATTCTTACCTATAACATATGTGATTCCCATATTTTTTTTTATTGATTTTGTATGATTTTTTTACTATAAATTCTTATCTTAAATGTGTTTTTTTTTTAAAAAAAACAAGTTTTTTTTAAACTCTTTATTCTCTTAAAACACTATGTTTTTTTAAAAACAATATGCAATATATCAAGTTTTCTCTTTTTTTTTTTTACCAAACAGGTAAGATATATTAGTATAACATAGAAAATATATATTTTTTTTTTAGTTTTTTTTTTTTTTAGTGCGCGTACGGTAAGCGTACGGTTTACGCAATGTTTGTAATTTATCTACTCTGTTTGCGTATAGTTACGCAATTTGCGTAGCCGCGCGTACTGTGCGTGGGCGCGTAGGCGTGTACGCTACACGCGCACGTTACGCGGAAGTGTTATAGAGTGACTGTTTTGCGCATGCGCGCGAGCGCGTGTCTTTTTTACGCGCATGCGCACTTTTACCGTAAGCGCACCGTAAGCGCACCGTAAGCGTAACGTAAGCGTAACGTACGCGCACGGTGGGTCATGTGATCATGAAACACAACTTTTGATTGGTTGAAACTACTTTCAGTTCTAGAACTCTCCTACACCACACCCATTCCCCTCATTTCTGCTTGTGATCCCTTAGGAGAAGGAGCTGACTTGTCTTTGTGATACGATGGCAGAACAGCACTCTTCTGCTGAGAGTGAGGCTAGCAGCACCACCATCAGGCAGAGAAGGAGGAAACAGAAGGGCTCTTTCATATGGGAGTATTTCAGTTTTCCAGAGGGTGAGAAAAAAGTCAATGCTGCCTTGGTGACTTGCAAGCTGTGCCAGCGTGTACTTTCGCGAGGTAATCCCAACAAGAAGTATTCCTTTGGGAATCACACTATGTTGAGACACCTTGAGGATGTGCATCCTAGGACACATGCACGACATACTAGGGGCAACCCTTCAGTAAGTCGAGCAAGCACATCCACAGCAGCTCAGCCGAGTCCTTCTTCGGAAGCTCAGCAGAGCCCTTCATCTGTGGGGGCACATTCACCTTTTTCTGAACCTCTGGAAATGAACCCTCGGTTTGGTAGGGTTACTATGCGGTGTTCATTTTGCCATGATCTAATTGTTCATAGGGAGACCAGTGTTTCCCTCATTAACAACAGAATAGATCAGCACAAATGTCCAACCAGCTAATGTTCCCATACTTCCTTTCCTCTGTCCCTGCATGAACACAACGGCTCTTTTAAGAGCCAACCTTACCTCTCAACTTTTTTTTATTTTTTCTTTAAAACTTTTTTTTTTTTTTTTTACCGTACGCGTACGGTAAGCGTATTTTTTTTTTTTTTTTTTAAAAAACACTAAAAATCAATTACCACATCTCAAGATCCTTGAGGAATTAATAACTAAATACTAAAAATCTGTTTGAGGAAAAGTGGAAGAAAGAGACCTTCTAATTTCTCAGTTACCTGTCCCACCCAACAATTTAATTTTTAACTAAAATGTAATTGAAATTACTTGAAAAAATGGTTGGTTTTTTTTGAAAATTTTCTTTCACAATCTGAAAAAAAAGAAAAAAGTATTAATATTTAATAAATCAATATATTACACAGTACACGTATTTACATGTTTTTCCCCAAAAATTTTTTGCCTTTTCTTTGCTGTTTTCAGAATATATTGCATTTCACTATAAATTGTGAAAGCAATTGCATTCATCATTTAACAGCGGGCAAAAAAAAAATAACAATCTCAAAGATTGTATAAAAAAAGCCCAGAATCTCTTTTAACTTAAACATAACATTATAGAAATGCATAATATTCTAAAAAAATATCAACTAATATCAATACACCCCCTTTCCATCTATTGCAAATGTAAAATCACCAGAGCAATACCAAACACCTTTCTGAGACCAGCAACATGTGTAACCTGGGTGACTGACTACACTCCAGCAAGGGCAACCAGCCTTAGTGATGCTGAATGTATTTGCATTACTGACTGAAACCTCAAACCCCACTCGGTTGTGAATACTGTGCATGATTCCACAGGATAAGCAGCTGGCTGTGTGCTAAGAGTCTGCTTCTGCACAAAAAAATGGCTCCCCCTTTACATCTAATGCAAATGTAAAATCACCAGAGCAATACGCAATAAATCTCTGCCTGTAATTCCTATTTACACACAGAGTCATGTTTTCACATTAGTCACAAAACGAAATTTCTTTGCCAATTTGAAAGCACACTTACTACTCTTTTTTTTGGCAAGTGATAAACACTTTTACAGACTGACATATTTTGAATCCACTTTTCAGATTCTTAAAAAAGCACATGTCCAAACTGCTTTTTCAGACCAGCACCATGTGTAACCTGGGTGACTGACTACACTCCAGCAAGGGCAACCAGCCTTAGTAATGCTGAATGTATTTGCATTACTAACTGAAACCTCAAACCCCACTCGGTTGTGAATACTATCCATGATTCCACAGGATAAGCAGCTGGCTGTGTGCTAAGAGTCTGCTTCTGCATACAAAAAAATGGCTCCCCTTTTACATCTAATGCAAATGTAAAATCACCAGAGCAATACGCAATAAATCTCTGCCTGTAATTCCTATTTGCACACAGAGTCATGTTTTCATATTAGTCACAAAACGAAATTTCTTTGCCAATTTGAAAGCACACTTACTACTCTTTTTTTTGGCAAGTGATAAACACTTTTACAGACTGACACATTTTGAATCCACTTTTCAGATTCTGAAAACAGCACATGTCCAAACTGCTTTTTGAAACCAGCACCATGTGTAACCTGGGTGACTGACTACACTCCAGCAAGGGCAACCAGCCTTAGTAATGCTGAATGTATTTGCATTACTAACTGAAACCTCAAACCCCACTCGGTTGTGAATACTATTCATGATTCCACAGGATAACCAGCTGGCTGTGTGCTAAGAGTCTGCTTCTGCATAAAAAAAAACCTCCCCCTTTCCATCTAATGCAAATGTAAAATCACCAGAGCAATACCAAACAGCTTTCTGAGACCAGCAACATGTGTAACCTGGGTGACTCACTACACTCCAGCAAGTGCAACCAGCCTCACTGATTCTGAATGTATTTGCATTACTGAGTGCAATCTCAAACCCTTAAAGTATTCCTTATTTTTACCAGTACACCTTAAATTTTCGTGAAAACATAGTCCATATTATTTTACATGTTCCTCACATTTAAATTTCTCCCAAAACAGAAAATAATAAACACAACTTCAACAAAAGGAATTCCAATTCTATTATTCATTTCTTAATTTACCATATACATCCCCTCTCAAACTCTAAACTCACCTTTAAAATTAGTTAATTGTAAAAGAAATGTGGCACTCAAACAGCAGATTATCAGAGCCAGGATCTCTGTTCTCTACACCTCTCTCCTCTCAGCAGAACCAGATAATGGCAAAGTTTCCCTCTCTTTTTCCACACATATACATGTAAGTTTCAAATCTCAGTGCTTCCCCCTTTTTTTTCAAATGTAATCACACATTTCTATTGGTTGAAAACCAACCCTTTTCCAAAAGTACCCTTCCCCCAACTTGACTTCTGCCTGCTACCATAGCAACAGCTCTTGAAACACTGCTGTGTAGAGTCAGGTCAGAAGTTCACCAAACAATGTTTCATTTCCAAAGAGCAGGAGTGCTTGACTTTTCAAACCTAACAGCAAATCCATAGTACTGTTCTTTGGTAACACATTTTTCTGTACCAATACAAAACATGATTCTATAAATTTACACATACAGCCTAGTTTTTATTCTAGAATGGTATGAAACAGCCAATCAGTTTAAAAAAAAAAAATATGTATGCCTCCATTTCCAAACTGTCTTTCATTTCTTTTTACCATTCTACTGAATTACACCTCCTGAGTGCATCCAGTTCTCCTTTGAAGATGTTCACAGTGTGGATTGTAGGGCACAGCTATGTCTTCTGGAGTGAAAAGTATGCAGAGAAAACAGATATGGTGAGAGACCTTGCTTTACCAAATGTAGACATTAAATGGATTGGTCAGAGAGGGTTAAAGTGGCACCAATTGATGCCATTGGTGAAATCCTTCATGCAAATCCAACACCCTGACCTCATAATAGTGCACTGTGGTGGCAATGACCTAGGCACTTTGACTGGGGTAGGTCTGGAAATGCTTATGAAGGAGACCTTTGCACAACTGTTTTCACTTTTCCCTAAAACTGCCTTTGTGTTTTCTAACATATGCCAAAGGCAAAAATGGAACTGGTCCAATCATTTCTGTCCACAGATTGACACAGCAAGAAAGGACGTCAACAAATCTGTTTCTGCTTTCCTCCGAGACTATGGTATGGGTTCCATTTACCACAACAACTTGCGTTACGACATGCAAGACATTTATAGAGGAGATGGTGTGCACTTCAATGATGAAGGGAACAGAGTCTTCCTCTTGAACCTTAGACTCTGCATCGGTACTTACTTGTAGGTACCACTAAAAAATCACTTCATAAACACAACGGCTCTTTTTAGAGCCCCCTAATATCTAAACACTTAAATCTGAATTTTATTTCTCTTTTTATTTATTTTTTCTACCGTACGCGTACCGTAAGCTTACCGTAAGCTTACCGTACGCGTACCCCGTGATTTTTTTTTTAAATTAATAAATGTTTTTTTTGTACTTTTCTGTCCTTCTTTGACCCCCTTTCAAATGTTAGGGGGTCTGTAACTCTCCTCCTTGCCCCCTTTTCAAGTTATCACCCTTTTTTTTTCTGTGTGAAACACACAAAATGGCGGCCGCCGCTTCCTGGTTTCGACCGATTCGAATGTTTACTAAGATCTAACAGCCAATCAGAATCGCGCTCGCGCACGTCACCGTACGCGTACGGTAAGCTTACCGTAAGCGCACGGTAAGCGCACCGTAAGCTGTCACAGATATATATATTGATTTAAATGCTATTTTCTCAGAATCTACTGAACAGATTTACACCAAACCTACAAAAGGCACTTCCTTGACCTGAGGACTACCTCTCTGCCAAATTTCAAGTAATTCTGTTCAGCCGTTCGAGCTGTAGCTGTGTCTAAAGGTCCTATGGAAAAATGCATGGGAAAAACGCGTTTTGGGACCCCCTTTTATCTCAGCCCCCGCTTGACGAATCCCCCCAAAACTTTCAGGGTAGGAGCGGAGCGTAGCGCCCCACCTATTTTGAAAATTTCGCGAGGATTCGTCGACCGGCGCCAAAGTTATTCCAAATAGAATGTTGCGGATTTCCTATGGAAACAGGGTCCTAACTATAACTACCTACTGGCGACCGCCAGTAGGTAATATATATATATATATATATATATATATATATATATATATATATATTCACTTAAAAAACCATAGGTTTCACACATGTTATAGTTAGGTGGATATTTCACTCGTAAAAAACCAATGAAATTCCCCCGTTATAGTTAGTTGAGATAACTATAACTCGCGCGCCCGCAATCCTCTGCTCATGACGTCACATATTACATCACTCATGACATGGTCAATGGCATCACTCATGACATCACTGCTGACATCATCCTTGTGATAGAGTGGCGGTTGCGCAAGTTATAGTTATCTCAACTAACTATAACGGGGGAATTTCATTGGTTTTTTACCAGTGAAATATCCACCTAACTATAACATGTGTGAAACCTATGGTTTTTTAAGTGAATTTGCAAGGTTTTTTAAATGCTAATTCCTAACTATAACATGTGTGAAACCTATGGTTTTTTCAGTGAATTTGTACGTTTTTTTAAATGCTAAGTTATGTATGTATTATAATTTGTTTTATATATTTATTTTTCAATAAATTACGTATTAAAATTTTGTAAACATTTTTTTTATGGTTTTTCACTGTGCGCGCACCATGCGCGCACCTCCGCGATTTAAAAAAAAAAATTAATGTTTTTTTCTGCCTTTGGGGTCCTTCAGGGACCCCCTGACCAAGGCTAGGGGGTCAGGAACTCTCTACCCTGCCCCCTTTTCACGTTCGCCACCTTCCTTTTCCACTCTCGCACTGAAAACAAACAAAATGGCGGCCGACACTTCCTGATTTCGACCGATTCGAACGTTGACTGACATGTAACAACCAATCAGAATTACGCTTGTGCACGTTAGGGTGAGCGGACGGTGCACGGCTATAGATATATATGTGCTTTTAACTGCAATTTTCTCAGGAACTACTGAACAGATTGACTCCATATATGCAAAAGGCACATCCCTGACCTGAGGACTACCTCTCTGCCAAATTTCAAGTAATTCTGTTCAGCCGTTCGGGCTGTACCTTCGAATAAAGGTCCTATGGGAAAATGCATGGGGAAAAAGCGTTTTGGGAACCCCCTTTTTTCTCAGCCCCCGCTTGACGAATCCCCCCGAGACTTTCAGGGTAGGAGCTGAGCGGAGCACCCCATTAGTTTTGAAAATTTCGCGAAGATTCGTCGACCGGCGCCAAAGTTATTCAAAATAGAATTTTGAGATTTTCTATGGAAACACGGTCCTAACTATAACTATCTACTGGCGACCGCCAGTAGATAATATATATATATATATATTATCTACTGGCGGTCGCCAGTAGATAGTTATAGTTAGGACCGTGTTTCCATAGGAAATCTCAAAATTCTATTTTGAATAACTTTGGCGCCGGTTGACGAATCCTCGCGAAATTTTCAAAACTAATGGGGCGCTCTGTTCAGCTCCTACTCTGAAAGTATCGGGGTGATTCGTCAAGCGGGGGCCGAGAAAAAAGGGGGGTCCCAAAACGCGTTTTCCCCATGTATTTTTCCATAGGACCTTTAGACACAGCTACAGCCCGAACGGCTGAACAGAATTACTTGAAATTTGGCAGAGAGGTAGCCATAAGGTCAAGGAAGTGCCTTTTGTAGGTCTGGTGTAAATTTGTTCAGTAGTTCCTGAGAAAAAAGCATTTAAAGCAATATATATATCTGTAAGCGCGCTCCGTGCGCTTACGGTAAGCTTACCGTACGCGTACGGTGCCGTGCGCGAGCTCAAATCTGATTGGCTGTCACATGACTGTAAACATTCGAATCGGACGAAATCAGGAAGTGTCGGCCGCCATTTTGTGTGTTTCACACAGAAAAAAAAAGGGAGATAACGTGAAAAGGGGGCAAGGAAGAGAGTTATAGACCCCATAACATTTGAAAGGGGGTCAAAGAAGGACACAAAAGTACGAAAAATACATTTATTAATTTTAAAAAAAAATCGCCGAGTGCGCGTACGGTAAGCTTACCGTACGCGCACGGGAAAAAAAAAAAATAAAAAAAAAAAAGAAATAACAATCACATTTATTAAATAAATTGAAGGACCCGCAAGGGAGAAAAAAAAATTGTTACTGTGTAAAAAAAGGCGGGGCGCGCACGGTATGGCGAGCGCGCGCACGGTGCACAAAGCGCACCTTGCGCGCAGGGTGTGCGCACGGTGAAAAACCAGAAAAAAAAATAAAAAATAAATACATAACATAGCATTTAAAAAAACGTACAAATTCACTGAAAAAACCATAGGTTTCACACACGTTATAGTTAGGAATTAGCATTTAAAAAACCTTGCAAATTCACTTAAAAAACCATAGGTTTCACACATGTTATAGTTAGCTGTACATTTCACTCGTAAAAAAACAATGAAATTCCACGTTATAGTTAGATCAGATAACTATAACTTGCGCGACCGCAATCCACAATGTGTCATTTCAGATGTCATCATTGATGTGAAGAGTGATGTCACTGACCATGTCATGAGTGATGTAATATGTGACGTCATCAGCAGTTTATTGTGGGCGCGCAAGTTATAGTTACCTGATCTAACTATAACGTGGAATTTCATTGGTTTTTTACGAGTGAAATGTACAGCTAACTATAACATGTGTGAAACCTATGGTTTTTTAAGTGAATTTGCAAGGTTTTTAAATGCTAATTCCTAACTATAACGTGTGTGAAACCTATGGTTTTTTCAGTGAATATATATATATATATATATATATATATATATATATATATATATATATATATATATATATATATATATATATATATATTTCTCACCAATTCCCCCCCAGGGATTTTATAACGCACTCCACGGACTCTTACTCCTTCAATTCCTTTTTATTGATTAACAGGCAGACCGGTTTCGGCGCTTCGCCTTTCTCAATGCCTTTAGTGCAATTTGTTCACAACGCCCCCATTTAAGTAACAGTTCGAACTTTCCTATTGGATTTGGAAAGTCCGTGAGTGACGACAGACTTCAGTGGAGTCAGTCTCTTATGATTTCAATGTCCGCCATGTCGTCATGGAAATATTTGAATAAACTCTAAGTGATTCTGGTTGCATTCCCGTGTATTAACATTCTTGTAATGGTTTACACTTTGTAGTTACGAGAAATCCAGCTTGTGTTATGCATCACGAAGACTTTCACTCACAATGGGGGCTGAATTGCAGATTGTTCCTCGCCCTGCCGGACTCCACTTTGCATGCTGGTGAGACCACAGGAGACGGTTAAATAACTGAATTCCTCCATTTATAGTAAATGCCAACTGAGTGTTGATGGGCTTCACCACGCTGTTTCAGTGGCGGCGGTTCAGGCAGCAAAATTCATATTTTCCAACAAATGCCACTACCCACCGAACTGCTTGCAGGCGGGTGCTGTTGGCATGTTAGTGGCTTAACACGGAAAATACTTCTCACCAATTCCCCCCAGGGATTTTACAACGCACTCCACGGACTCTCACTCTTTCAATTCCTTTTTATTTTGTTGATTAACAGGCAGACCGGTTTCAGCGCTTCACCTTTCTCAATGCCTTTAGTGCAATTTGTTCACAAGCCCCCATTTAAGTAACAATTTGAACTTTCCTATTGGATTTGGAAAGTCCATGAGTGACGACGGACTTCAGTGGAGTCAGTCTCTTATGATTTCAATGTCCGTCATGTCGTCATGGAAATATTTGAATAAACTCTAAGTGATTCTGGTTGCATTCCCGTGTATTAACATTCTTGTAATGGTTTACACTTTGTAGTTACGAGAAATCCAGCTCGTGTTATGCATCACGAAGACTTTCACTCACAATGGGGGCTGAATTGCAGGTTGTTCCTCGCCCTGCCGTACTCCACTTTGCATGCTGGTGAGACCACAGGAGACGGTTAAATAACTGAATTCCTCCATTTATAGTAAATGCCAACTGAGTGTTGATGGGCTTCACCTCGCTGTTCAGTGGCGGCGGTTCAGGCAGCAAAATTCATATTTTCCAACAAATGCCACTTCCCACCCAACTGCTTGCAGGCGGGTGCTGTTGGCGTGTTAGTGGCTTAACACGCAAAATACTTCTCACCAATTCCCCCCAGGGATTTTACAACGCACTCCATGGACTCTCACTCTTTCAATTCCTTTTTATTTCGTTGATTAACAGGCAGACCGGTTTCAGCGCTTCACCTTTCTCAATGCCTTTAGTGCAATTTGTTCACAACGCCCCCATTTAAGTAACAGTTCGAACTTTCCTATTGGATTTAGAAAGTCCGTGAGTGACGACGGACTTCAGTGGAGTCAGTCTCTTATGATTTCAATGTCCGCCATGTCGTCATGGAAATATTTGAATAAACTCAAAGTGATTCTGGTTGCATTCCCGTGTATTAACATTCTTGTAATGGTTTACACTTTGTAGTTACGAGAAATCCAGCTCGTGCTATGCATCACGAAGACTTTCACTCACAATGGGGGCTGAATTGCAGGTTGTTCCTCGCCCGGACGGACTCCATTTTGCATGCGGGTAAGACCACAGGAGACTGTTAAATAACTGAATTCCTCCATTTATAGTAAATGCCAACTGAGTGTTGATGGGCTTCACCTCGCTGTCCAGTGGCGGCGGTTCAGGCAGCAAAATTCATATTTTCCAACAAATGCCACTTGCCACCGAACTGCTTGCAGGCGGGTGCTGTTGGCGTGTTAGTGGCTTAACACGCTAAATACTTCTCACCAATTCCCCCCAGGGATTTTACAATGCACTCCACGGACTCTTACACCTTCAATTCCTTTTTATTTTGTTGATTAACAGGCAGACCGGTTTCGGCGCTTCGCCTTTCTCAATGCCTTTAGTGCAATTTGTTCACAACGCCCCCATTTAAGTAACAGTTTGAACTTTCCTATTGGATTTGGAAAGTCCGTGAGTGACGACGGACTTCAGTGGAGTCAGTCTCTTATGATTTCAATGTCCGCCATGTCGTCATGGAAATATTTGAATAAACTCTAAGTGATTCTGGTTGCATTCCCGTGTATTAACATTCTTGTAATGGGTTACACTTTGTAGTTACGAGAAATCCAGCTTGTGTTATGCATCACGAAGACTTTCACTCACAATGGGGGCTGAATTGCAGGTTGTTCCTCGCCCTGCTGGACTCCACTTTGCATGCGGGTGAGACCACAGGAGATGGTTAAATAACTGAATTCCTCCATTCATAGTAAATGCCAACTGAGTGTTGATGGGCTTCACCTCGCTGTTCAGTGGCGGCGGTTCAGGTAGCAAAATTCATATTTTCCAACAAATGCCACTTGCCACCGAACTGCATGCAGGCGGGTGCTGTTGGCGTGTTAGTGGCTTAACACGCTAAATACTTCTCACCAATTCCCCCCAGGGATTTTACAACGCACTCCACGGACTCTTACTCCTTCAATTCCTTTTTATTTTGTTGATTAACAGGCAGACCGGGTTCGGCGCTTCACCTTTCTCAATGCCTTTAGCCATGACCTCCTGGGTGCCCTGGAGCCCCCCTAGGGCACCTTGTGTGCTATGGGACCTCAGGGGAGCCTCAAGGCTCCCGCAGTCCCAGCCGGCATCCCCTCCTCATGTAGTAGCCGGCATTGCTGTGGTGCTCAGGGAGCCAATATAAATACAGCTCCCTACTTGCGAGAGCAACAGTTTCATCTCTTTCCCTGCCCACATCTCTTTCCCTGTCCACATGTTCACAGGCAGGAAAATAGATGAAAACTCTTCTTCCAGCAAGCGGGAGCGGTTTGATAGCTCCTGCTTGCTGAAAGCGGAGTGTTTGCTTTTGCTTGGCAGGAGCTCTCACCTCCCACTAAGCAAAAGCAAACAGCTATGTCCCAGGGATGGGCACCCCGGGACACAGTAGGAGCTGGTCCTGGGGGATGGCAGTACACAGGGCCATATATGGCTCCAGGAGGGGGATAGTGTGGCCCCCTTCCTTTGTTGTGCATGGGCCGGCCTCGGGGAGTTATTGGTGCCCAGGGCCATATATGGCCTGGGAGGGGGGCCATGCAGCCTTACTCCCTCTTTTTTCAAAAGCAATTGGCCTGGGGAGATGGTGGTCCCTGAGGCAAAAGTCCGCCCAGACCCCTATTATTTTGATTTATTTATCCCTGGGGAGGTGGTGGTCCCGGGGGCTTTGAAAAGCACACAGCACCCCCATATCTAGCCCTGGGGTGATCCTTGGGGCATAAAAATGCCCTAGGAGGGGGACCACATGTGCCCCTCCTCTTCTTTTTTTATAAACAATGCCATGCCCCTAGGCCCTGTCCCACCCGGGGGCTTGATTAAAAGAAGCGCTGGAGAGCAAGCTTGTTTTTTTTCAATTTCTTGCCACAAATTTGCGGATCCATCTGCGAAATTGAGGCAAAAATTAAAAAAAATATGTTTTTAACCCCCGGCGGGTGTCTCCCAAAACCACACCTAGGGAGATAGAGTAATCCTACCCTGCCCTTTTTTCTTTATTGTAAATGTTTTTTGTGGGAGATCGCTGCCAACACTACCTGGTTTAGGTTTTGGCAGCCAATCAGATTTCAGCATGGGGACTGATGGCTCCATGGAGGATCTGCATTCCTAGATATAAAAATGTGTTTTTTGGTTAATATCTCTGGAACTACGGACCGGATTTGCACCAAATCACAAAAAAGCATGCTTTCTAGATCAAGAGCTAACTTTCTACCAAATTTGGTGTAATTCCATCCAGCAGTTGAAGCTGTAGTCACATTCAAAATCCCTAAGAGAATTACCATGGGGACCCCCCTTTTCTTGGCCCCAGCTTGACAGATCACCCCAAGATGTTCCAGACAGCAGCTGAAGTGAGTGTTGAATGTTTTGGGAACATTTTGTGAAGATTCCTAATCCAGCGCCATAAGATACGGGCAAGTTAAAAATGCTTTTCCTATGGAATCATGGTCCTAACTATAACTACCTACTAATATATATATATTCAGTGTGGAAAAGGAGAAGTAGAAGTAATAGCAGGAGCACCAGTTATGTAGCTTATTTTATGCGCACTGGGACTGTAAGATAAAATGTCAAGAATTGCATCTTTTATTAATGAACTGAAATGCCAACAAGTACGCTGCTGGATTTAAAGAATGACGTTTAAAGTTTGCATTGTGCACTCCATAGAAGTAACACGACTGAAAACTACTGAATAAAAAGGTGGTTGGATGAAGGAGAATCACGTGGTCAGTTTGAAAAGGAGAAAGCTCACCTGTGATCAAGGCTCCAGAGAGAGCTGAAACGCGTAAGGTTTGGAAGTGAACTGCTGCATACTCCTAAAGAAATAACAGCACCTGAAATTCTTCAAATGGGATGTCGGCGTCTTCTTGCAAAAGTGGAATGTGTTGGATATATATATATATATATATATATATATATATATATATATATATATATATATATATATATATATATATATATATGTATATATATATATATATATATATATTACCTACTGGCGGTCGCCAGTAGGTAGTTATAGTTAGGACCCTGTTTCCATAGGAAAACCGCAACATTCTATTTTGAATAACTTTGGCGCCGGTCAATGAATCCTCGCGAAATTTTCAAAACTAATGTGGCGCTACGCTCCGCTCCTACCCTGAAAGTCTCGGGGGGATTCGTCAAGCGGGTGCTGAGAAAAAAGGGGGGTCCCAAAACACGTTTTCCCCATGCATTTTTCCATAGGACCTTTAGACACAGCTACAGCCCGAACGGCTGAACAGAGTTAATTGAAATTTGGCAGAGAGGTAGTCTACAGGTCAAGGAAGTGCCTTTTGTAGGTCTGGTGTAAATCTGTTCAGTAGTTCCTGAGAAAATAGCCTTTAAATCAATATATATATCTGTGGCAGCTTACGGTGCGCTTACCGTGCGCTTACAATAAGCTTACCGTACGCGTACGGTGCCGTGCGCGATTCTGATTGGCTGTTAGATCTTAGTAAACATTCGAATCGGTCGAAACCAGGAAGTGTCAGCCGCCATTTTCTCTCTCGCACTCTGAGGGGAGTGGAGGAAATTCAAAGTCGGAAAACAACAAAAGAGGCTTCCTAGAGAGCTCCCAACCACCCAGTCATGATTATGAAGTCCACAAAGAACCCACAAGACCAAAATTTAAATTTTTAGAATTTTCGAAAAATCGCCGATTACGCTTACCGTACGCGTACGGTAAAAAAAAAATCAAAAAAAAATCAATGTCCATGTTTTCCACACCTCGTGTGCAAAAGGAGGCCGAAGGCCACTTTTTGTGCATGGCATATTATTCAAAAATACATAATATTCAATAATTAACATGTAACAACGATGCGCCCAATACGGCCTCCGTGTGCGCACAATGCGTGAAGCTTATCGTGCGTACATGGCCCATCTAGCGTAACGTGGGCACACGGTGTACGTAGCGCACCGCGTGCCCATAGTGCGTGCACGGCACTAACTGCGTAAAGTGGGTGCGCGGTGCGCGAAGCGCACCGTGCGCGCACGGAACGAACTGCGTAAAGTGGGCGCGCACGCCACGAACGGCGTAAAGTAACTTAGCATTTAAAAAACCGTACAAATTCACTGAAAAAACCATAGGTTTCACACACGTTATAGTTAGGAATTAGCATTTAAAAAACCTTGCAAATTCACTGAAAAAACCATAGGTTTCACACAAGTTATAATTAGCGGACATTTTACTGATAAAAAACCATTGAAATTCCCCCGTTATAGTTAGTGCAGGCAACTATAACTCACGCGACCGCAATCCTCTGCTGATGACATATGTGTCTTTATGAAAAAAAAATATTTGTAATATATGTATAGCTAAAAATTTATGGAAGAAGACATGGGTAAAAAAGTGTCTAAATACAGTATTAGCATCAGCAGAGGATTGCGGTCGCGTGAGTTATAGTTGCCTGCACTAACTATAACGGGGGAATTTCAATGGTTTTTTATCAGTAAAATGTCCGCTAACTATAACTTGTGTGAAACCTATGGTTTTTTCAGTGAATTTGCAAGGTTTTTTAAATGCTAATTCCTAACTATAACGTGTGTGAAACCTATGGTTTTTTCAGTGAATATATATATATATACACGAACCTCTTTCTTGCGAATGAGTAGAGACCACACCGGGGAACAGTAGGGAAGCAGCTTTATTCCTTAGAGGGGCGAATGCATTTCGGCTGCACATCAGCCTTCGTCAGCGCCATAATGTCCAGGAGGCTTTCACTTCACGATCCTGAGTCCTGCTGCCCTCTTATTGGCTGAGGGCCCGCTCCGCCCCCTGTGGTAGACTGCTCACCTGTTGTCTGTTCGAATGGTGTTGAAGAACTGCAACTCCCAGAAAGCAAGGTAAAATCCAGGTAGGTGATGCGTGAGGGGTGTAACGCCTGGTGGATGAGCGGAATGGCAGGACAGTTAGTTTTGAAACCAATTTCCCGTTTTGTGAAGGAACATCACGCCTCCTTGGGTCCCCCGACCGCCTCAGCCTCAGAGATCAGGGAATGTATCTGGCAGGGGCAACGATGACAATGCACGTCGCCCAACATGGGGTTGGGTAACCTCATGACTGCCGTCTTTCCTCTCCAAAATCCATGGCGGGTCCCGATCTTCCAATAACTTGGATGCACAGACTGCCACTGCAGCAGCGACGAAGCCAGTAATCACCGGGCCAACTGGTGAGGCGGGGGTCTCTAAAACCATGTTTCTGGCACACACGGAAACTAAATACACGAACCTCTTTCTTGCGAATGAGTAGAGACCACACCGGGGAACAGTAGGGAAGCAGCTTTATTCCTTAGAGGGGCGAATGCATTTCGGCTGCACATCAGCCTTCGTCAGCGCCATAATGTCCAGGAGGCTTTCACTTCACGATCCTGAGTCCTGCTGCCCTCTTATTGGCTGAGGGCCCGCTCCGCCCCCTGTGGTAGACTGCTCACCTGTTGTCAGTTCGAATGGTGTTGAAGAACTGCAACTCCCAGAAAGCAAGGTAAAATCCAGGTAGGTGATGCGTGAAGGGTGTAACGCCTGGTGGATGAGCGGAATGGCAGGACAGTTCGTTTTGAAACCAATTTCCCGTTTTGTGAAGGAACATCACGCCTCCTTGGGTCCCCCGACCGCCTCGGCCTCAGAGATCAGGGAATGTATCTGGCAGGGGCAACGATGACAATGCACGTCGCCCAACATGGGGTTGGGTAACCTCATGACTGCCGTCTTTCCTCTCCAAAATCCATGGCGGGTCCCGATCTTCCAAATAACTTGGATGCACAGACTGCCACTGCAGCAGCGACGAAGCCAGTAATCACCGGGCCAACTGGTGAGGCGGGGGTCTCTAAAACCGTGTTTCTGGCACACATGGAAACTAAATACACAAACCTCTTTCTAGCGAATGAGTAGAGACCACACCGGGGAACAGTAGGGAAGCAGCTTTATTCCTTAGAGGGGCGAATGCATTTCGGGTGCACATCAGCCTTCGTCAGCGCCATAATGTCCAGGAGGCTTTCACTTCACGATCCTGAGTCCTGCTGCCCTCTTATTGGCTGAGGGCCCGCTCCGCCCCCTGTGGTAGACTGCTCACCTGCTGTCAGTTCGAATGGTGTTGAAGAACTGCAACTCCCAGAAAGCAAGGTAAAATCCAGGTAGGTGATGTGTGAGGGGTGTAACGCCTGGTGGATGAGCGGAATGGCAGGACAGTTCGTTTTGAAACCAATTTCCCGTTTTGTGAAGGAACATCACGCCTCCTTGGGTCCCCCGACCGCCTCAGCCTCAGAGATCAGGGAATGTATCTGGCAGGGGCAACGATGACAATGCACGTCGCCCAACATGGGGTTGGGTAACCTCATGACTGCCGTCTTTCCTCTCCAAAATCCATGGCGGGTCCTGATCTTCCAATAACTTGGATGCACAGACTGCCACTGCAGCAGCGACGAAGCCAGTAATCACCGGGCCAACTGGTGAGGCGGGGGTCTCTAAAACCGTGTTTCTGGCACACACGGAAACTAAATACACGAACCTCTTTCTTGCGAATGAGTAGAGACCACACCGGGGAACAGTAGGGAAGCAGCTTTATTCCTTAGAGGAGCGAATGCATTTCGGCTGCACATCAGCCTTCGTCAGCACCATAATGTCCAGGAGGCTTTCACTTCACGATCCTGAGTCCTGCTGCCCTCTTATTGGCTGAGGGCCCGCTCCGCCCCCTGTGGTAGACTGCTCACCTGTTGTCAGTTCGAATGGTGTGGAAGAACTGCAACTCCCAGAAAGCAAGGTAAAATCCAGGTAGGTGATGCGTGAGGGGTGTAACGCCTGGTGGATGAGCGGAATGGCAGGACAGTTCGTTTTGAAACCAATTTCCCGTTTTGTGAAGGAACATCACGCCTCCTTGGGTCCCCCGACCGCCTCAGCCTCAGAGATCAGGGAATGTATCTGGCAGGGGCAATGATGACAATGCACGTCGCCCAACATGGGGTTGGGTAACTTCATGACTGCCGTCTTTCCTCTCCAAAATCCATGGCGGGTCCCGATCTTCCAATAACTTGGATGCACAGACTGCCACTGCAGCAGCGACGAAGCCATTAATCACAGGGCCAACTGGTGAGGCGGGGGTCTCTAAAACCGTGTTTCTGGCACACACGGAAACTAAATACACGAACCTCTTTCTTGCGAATGAGTAGAGACCACACCGGGGAACAGTAGGGAAGCAGCTTTATTCCTTAGAGGGGCGAATGCATTTCGGCTGCACATCAGCCTTCGTCAGCGCCATATATATATTCACTGAAAAAACCATAGGTTTCACACACGTTATAGTTACGAATTAGCATTTAAAAACCTTGCAAATTCACTTAAAAAACCATAGGTTTCACACATGTTATAGTTAGCTAGACATTTCACTTGTAAAAAACCAATGAAATTCCCCCGTTATAGTTACTGCAGGCAACTATAACTCACGCGACCGCAATCCTCTCCTGATGACGTCAGATATTACATCACTGATGACATATGTGTCTTTCAGAAAAATAAATATTTGTAATATATGTATAGCTAAAGATTAATGGAAGAAGATGTGGTAAATAATTTAATTACCGGGACTTAATTTGATGCGGAAAATCTATAACAATAGCTCAGTAAAATAAGAGGCAGAATCCGTGGTATTAGAGGTTCGGAACGGGCTTTATTCCAGAATCAATTTAAATTGAGGAGCTCCATATTCCATCACCACGAAGGTTCAGGAAGTGAAGAACGTTACTTTATTGACAAGTAATCATTTTTATACAATAGGCATTACAGTGAAGCAAATGCAGGAGGCGTAACAATTGATAGTAAAGATAAAACATACATGCGTAGCAAAAGTGGGTGTAACTGGGTGTAACTAAAGAACGTCATCAGGTATGATGTCATAATAGGGTGGTTCCATGAAAGAATTTCGCAATGTCAGCAGAAATACTTGGCAGAAATGCGCGCGCAGCAGCATGACGTGTGATTGACGTGCAACTAGGGGGTGAAGGGGACTTGACATTTAGCTCTACATGTGGCGACAGAAGTCTGGAGGGTCAAGTCAACCTAATCCCAAATCATATCTAACATCCTATGTTTAGAGAACTATGTTATCCAAAAGAGAGGTCTCTTAGAGTAGAATCTTATTCTATACTGACTATACTGACTGTTAGTGCGTGTACAAGCGTCTGAGTGTCTACACTAGATGCGAGGGCAGAAATCTTCCATAGTAACAGGGCTATGAATTACTTGCATAAAGACAGAGAAGCCGGGCCTTTTGCTCGGTAGCTGGAAGAATGTTTACTTAAACTACTAGACAGGAATGCATTGGGTAGGGAGCGGAGCAGATAATTTCGAAGGTGAAATACAGTTTTTGGCAGGCAACAGGCTGATGTCAGGCACCGTTAGCTGCGCAGAGAATGAGGACAAAGTTCATGGATACAGATGCGAGCTCAGACTGAAGCTTTCAGAGGCAGAAGGCAGGAAAAGCTTGATGGCAGAATCAGGGCCTACTTGCCTGGACTGTAAAATGTCATAAGTGAACCATATAAAGCCGGTGGCCTTTCATACTTAGGAATGGAATATCCAGCCCATTCATGGCGGATCTGAAAGAGGACATGTTGGCGGTGGACGCACATGTGTTTGCGTCTTCATAACTGGAACTTGGAGGGAACATACATGTACTTGTGATTTATACATGAAACCGTTGGGGTCCAAGATAGGGGACATAACTGACCAGAAAAATCCATATTTCCACATTCCCTCCTTGTCCCCTACTTGCCCGTCAAGAGATATCAATCTTCATTAATCCATCGATCTGTTCATATAGCATCATTTGTTCTTCTTTCTTCTTCCGTGATGAATGAAATCTTGGTGGTGGAATACACGATGTGGCACACAGACCACAGATCGCTGGTCCACATTGTAGGCATAGACAGCAACTGAATAGTATGAGAAAGCCAATACCTAGGAAGGATAGGACCTTCCATCCAAAGGTAGATAATACACTCCAAAACCAACCGGACCAAGTCCAGGTGCCTGGATTCTGGTGTATCTGGCTTACAATCTTATGAAGGCGAGTTATGGCTTTATATACAGATGGCGAATTTTCTGGTATGAAAATGCAACAACTTGATCCGATGACCCTACAAGCTCCGCCCCTATCGGCCAGGATGACGTCAAGGACAAGACGATTTTGAAGCACAACAATCCGCATAGCAGACTGCTCTTCTGTTAAATTGCCTAAGGCGGAAATAGTTTCGTTTACTACTGCTTCAAGGGTTCTGGTTAATCTACGTATCAGCTTACTATTGGTAACTGTACCTATATAGGGAAAGAGACCTTTATTGAAATCTGTGTATTTTTCCCATGCTGTCTCAGTGTAATCGACTATTGGGAGATCTCTCCTTTCTCTATTGTGTACTAAATGAGTATTTCTGTGATAATCAGGAGGAGCTAGGAAAACAGGTGGCAAAAGGAATCCGATGTAGCAGGTACCATCCCAATCTAGTGGCAAACGTATGTATGCCGTCTGACCACATATGAAGTAGGAATGGCGGGAAGCTCTAAATGTAGACTTGCCTTGATCACTAAATTCTATTACAGTGGTGCATCTACTATGGCCCATTCGTATGGAACCATTCTTTCTTACACATAATTCACCTTTAACTGGAAATACTGACATGGCGGGCAAAATTGGAGTAGCTTCGGATTCGACATTCAGGATCATGAGATTAAGCGTAAAATTACCTAATCCATACACTTCATTTTCTAGATCAGTTCCTGTTCTTTTGGGAAGTCCCTCCTTGTTGGGGTGGCAGACTTTGAGTAAAACTAAGTTCAGATTTCCCCATACCCAGTTATTCTGGTAAACTGCAGAA
The DNA here is from genome assembly GCF_964204655.1 of Triturus cristatus. Classification (NCBI taxonomy): domain Eukaryota; kingdom Metazoa; phylum Chordata; class Amphibia; order Caudata; family Salamandridae; genus Triturus; species Triturus cristatus. Next base: position 1,368,162,026 of record NC_140590.1, read on the forward strand.
TTCGAATCTAGGGAACTAATTAAACTAAACCATGCTCCACAGGAGCCGTTGTGTGTGAACGGGTATGGAAAGAGAGGTAGAATTCCTTTATAGTTCTGATAGGGAGGGAGTCGACCACATATCCAACAATTTGTAGCATTGCTAACCTGATGGGAATGATGTAACATACTAATAAAAGTGTTATTGCGCAGCGCAAATCTATAAGACAATTCATGCGGAGGTAATTCACTAAAAGAATGTTCAGCAGTAATATTGTAAACATGTCTAAAAATAGGATAATATATGTGCAACAATATACTTGCAGTAATTATTAAAAGACTTAAGAAAAACAAAATTAATAACGTCACTGTGCAATGACTACGCAGTGATTTACAGTACGCATGTCGTTTCAATTTTATCCTTCTGTTTCTTTCTCTATACAGGTCTAAGGGATACATGTCAGAGACAAATTCGACCGATTCACCTTGGAGAGGACTTAAACAATCAAATTGCCTGACTTGTTAGACCTAAGTTTTAGTTTGTATTGTTCGTGGTTATTCAATTCAACCAAAGGAAGTTTAGAGTCAATCGGGGAAGACACACAAGGTGTGTCGTTTACGTCTGACGGTAGTCCATGAAATTTCTTGATATGACTTGAATGTATCCAGCCTTTTCGTCCTTCGATCTTTACGGCTGTCCTCGTCGTTAGCAATACGAGTTGAGGCGACTTCCACCTAGGATCCAGCTGAGACTTCCGGTCAAAGTTCCTCACTAGAACTAAATCCCCTGGAAGTACGTCATGGGGTTTCACCTCGGTGTTGTCGGGAAAGGCTGCAGCTACCTGTGAACGACAAGATTGTAGTGCAGACATCAAGGAAGCCAAGTAATCTGTCAGCATATTACAGTCAATATCAGTTATTTTGCGTGGTATAGGCGTCCCCCACATATTTGGTGGTCTACCGAAGATCACTTCATAAGGGGATAGCCCTGTTCGAGAGTGTGCTACCATTCTCATGTAAAAAAGTGCAACGGGTAAGGCTACTACCCAGTCGACACCTTTCTCTCTGCATATTTTGGACAATCTAATTTTCAGGGTCTGGTTATGTCTTTCCACGAGACCTGCTGCCTCGGGGTGTCGGACACAGTGAAATTTCCACTGATAGCCTAACAAAAGTGAAACGTGTTTCATTAGTTCGGATGAGAACGGCTGGCCGTTATCTGAGTAGACAACACGTGGTAAACCGTACCGTGGGAAGAATTCTCGAACTAACTGTTTGGCAGTAGTCGGGGCAGTGTAATCTGAAACCGGGTATGCCTCTGTCCAACGGGAAAGAGCACAGACAACTACGAGAACATATTTGAATCCTTAACATCGTTCCATCTGGATATAATCCATCTGGAGGACTTCAAAAGGGTGATCAGGAGGCTGAAATCCACCCTGTTCTACGGGAATGCTTTTACCTGGGTTAAACTGACAACAGATCATACAGGTACAAACTTTTTGTTTAGCTGCTGCTCGTAAATGTTTGTTGAACCAAATGTGTTGGATGCTGTCTAGCATAGCTTTTTCTCCTAGATGTGCTGGACTATGTACAGTGTTAATAACGACTTGGACCATTGAATCAGGAAGGAACCACACAGATTTTTCTTCCGTCATCCATCCTTGATCCGTTTGGATCCCTCCTAATTCAGTCCATTTCTTTATTTCGTCTGGTGTAGCATGTGTCTGTATGTCGATTACGTCAAGAGCGGGATCCTTAACCGTCATGCAATGTGTTGGTGTCGGGACTATTGTCTTTGTCATGTCGGATGTTTGAGTTTGAGCAGTCTGTTTAGCTGTTCTGTCAGCTAGATCATTGCCTTGAGAAATGATATCAGTAACTTTCGTATGAGCTTTACATTTCATAATTGATATTGCAGTGGGTAGATGTATTGCATCTAATAAGGCATGAATAAGGGGTCCGTGCTGAATGTGGGCACCGTGAGAAGTTAAATAACCTCTCTCTCGCCACAGCACGCCGAAGTCATGTACAACTCCGAATGCATAACGTGAATCAGTGTATATGTTGACTTTTTTATTTGTGGCTTGAATACAGGCTTGTGTCAGAGCGATGAGCTCTGCTGCTTGAGCGGACAAGGTATTTATGCAATTTGTTTCAATGATTTCAGTGTCAGTTGTGACTGCGTAAGCGGCCACTAGCTCTCCTGTACCTGTTCTCATACATGAACCATCTACATACAACGTCAGGTCTGGGTCTGACAATGGGACGTCTGTCAAATCTTGTCTGGGTTTCGTCGTGATAGTGATAACTTCAATACAATCATGTGCAAGTGGGTCTGTTCCATTTATAGGTAACAGTGTGGCAGGATTCAATGTACTACAACGTCTGATTTCTATATGTGGCTGAAACAATGTTAATTCGTAACCAGTGAGTCGTGCTATAGTCAAATGTTGTGTTTGTGTGCGGTTCAAGAGAACCTCTACTGCATGTGGTACTTGTACTGTCAATGGATGTCCTAATACTATGGCATCGCTTTGTCTGATTGCTAAGGCTGTTGCTGCCACTGATTTCAGGCACGCAGGCAAAGCCTGAGCTACGGGATCTAATGAACTAGAAAAATAAGCACATGGTTTGTGTGATCCTGCTTGTTCCTGTGTGAGTACTGACAAGGCAGTACCTTCGCGTTCTGTAACGAAGAGTGTAAACTGTTTATTGTAACATGGTGTTGCTAAAACAGGTGCTTGGCATAAGGCTTTCTTTAGGCTTTCAAAAGCTTGTGTATGTTCCTGAGTCCAAGGGAGAACAGTCGATGTGGCTGCCTCCTGTGTTGTCAATTGAATGAGGGGTTTTGCTAGAAATGCATACTGAGGGATCCACTGCCTACAATATGAAGTGAGGCCTATGAAAGCCCGCACCTCCTTTTGTGTCTTGGGTATCGGCATATTTGCAATTAACTGGATGCGATCTGATGTAAGCTGCCTTCCCTCCTTGGACAGCGAGTGACCAAGGTAAACAACTCGCTGGACACAGAATTGCAGCTTAGAAGGGGACACCTTGTGCCCCTTTTCGGCCAAAAATTGTAATACCGTCAGTGAGGCTCTCTCACATTCAGGTTCGCTTCTAGCGGTGATCAGCAGATCATCGACATATTGAAGCAGGGCAGTGTTGACTGGCATGTGGATACTGTCGAGTTCTCGTTTCAGTGCTTGGCTATAAATGCTGGGGCTTTCTGTAAATCCTTGAGGTGCGCGTGTGAATTTAAAGCTTCGTCCATTTAAACTAAATCCGAACAAGTATTGGCTTTCCGGATCTATTGGGACGCTGAAGAAGGCATTCTTGAGATCAATTACAGTAAAGAATGTTGCTTCGGAATCAATGGCTGTCAGTAATGAAGAAATGTCTGGGACTACGGGGTATTGTGGTACTATGCATTTATTTAATTCGCGCAGATCAATAACCAATCGATATACTGGCGGGGCTGTTGGATCGGTTCGTTTAAGAATCGGAATTATCGGGGAATTACATACATTGGAGTCAGTTTCCACAACCACTCCTTGGGTAATAAGCTCGTCAATTATTTGTAGTAAAGCCACTACAGCATCTGGGGGTAACTTGTATTGTCGCATTCGTGGAAGTACCACGCCTGCTTTTAATGTGACTCGATATGGTGTAATGTTCATGCAACCAACATCTGTAGGGCCTTGCGCCCATAAATGTGTCGGTAAAGTCTGTAGTCGGTGATCCATGTCTCGGGACACGTAGTGCCCTTTGAAATCACGTAAAAATAATCTTACTCCTTCTGGAGAACAACATATAATAGCTCCTAGAGCTTTCAAAGTTTTTATGCCTAACAAGTTTTCTGGACATGATTTAGTAAGTAATAAATCTGTAGTTCGTGTCAAGGGACCAATCGTAAGTGGAAGAGGCTGTGTTACTTCGTTAATGATAGGTTTTCCTGAAAAGCCAAGGGAAATATTCTGTGTGCCTGAGAGGGGTGCCCCTGGAACTTCACTACGTTTTATCGTTGTTCGGCTTGCCCCTGTATCAAGTAAGAATTTTCTATCTTGACCTAATAGTTCACTGTGTACATAAGGTCCTTCTTGATCTACAGGGACCTCAATAAGGGGTAAGCCAACTTCCCTCTCTAGGCTGTTTCATGAGTATCGTTGGTAATCAGGATAGTCATACTGTGCGGTCTGATACATCTGTCGGGTCGTTGTTTGTGTGGCAGCAATAGGCTGCGGTGGTGGAGCTGGCATAGACTGTTGCGGAGCTGGCATGGACTGTGCATGCTGCGGAGTTCCTTGTTCATTCTGATCCTGTCTAAGTGGCCGTGGTCTTTCTTTGGTGTTACCTATGGCGATATTATGTTTTAAAACGGGACAATCGTGTACATAATGACCTGGCTGTTTACAATAGTTGCACGTCCCTTTAACAGGACCTGTTGAAACACTGGACTGTGTTATACCCTTCTTATGACCGTCAACTGGCACTGTCTGGGAAACTAGCATTTTCATTTTCGTGTCTTTCATGCGTCTATGTTCATGTTCTTGTTCTTCTCTAATTCTATTGTGATGGTACTGTAGCATTTGTAACATTTGTGACGGAGTGTTACCTTGCCAGGTACTCTCGAACTTCAATACTCTATTCTTAACTTGGGGCAAGGCATTTTCAACCAATTTTGTCACAAACAGATGTGGATACGACTCGCTACTTGCTTTTATTCCACTATTTATACCAAAACATTTCTCAAATCGGGAATAGAAATCACTAGTGTCTTCATCTGATTTTTGTTTACAGGCTGAGATTGCACCCCAGTCTTCCTTTTTCGTAGTTAATAAACGTGGCAGTACCTGTACTAGTAGACCTGGTAGTGCTTTGATCTTGTCCCCGAGCCCTGAACCTGGACCTCGAGCTTTTTCTTCGTTTTCTAATGCTGTCCAATCTATCTTCTGGTCTCCCACCTCCCAATCCTTTTCCTTGAGTTTTTCGTAAATGCCCGCAGGCATTAATACCTTCAATATTGTCATAATGTCGGGGTAGGTATATTCTCCCATGAGTAACATATCTTTAATTTCACGATGGAAACCTGCTGGGTCTTTATCATGACTGGGTACCACTTTCTTCATTTCTAATAGTTCTATTTTAGATATGGGTGTGTATACAAACACACGTTTAAACTCATTGTCATCACCCTTTATCGGGTGCACTTCGCGTAAGGGATTCTGTCTATCCATGTAATACGTCGTTCTTTCCTTGATGGGCAGTGAGACATGTTCAGGACATACAAAAAGGATGTACTGCTTTCTGGATTCTAGTATTTCTCTAATTAACTTAGTACCGGAACCTCTCCATTTATTCGTGAGTAATTCAGTCAATATCAGGTAAGGGACCAGGATCGGAGTGTTGGCTTTTATATAATATAAGGAGTTGTTGAATCATATAGATACCAGCTAAACGCTGTTCATCTGGGGCGAGGTTCAAAAACGTATGTGCTAGTGTATCATCACCATATTTTCCAGGACTATCAACCCAGTGAACGGCTGACCTGGCTAATTCTTGTTCGTCCATAGAATCGAGTATATGATAACCCCTTCGTTCTCGGAGTAATTTGTCAGCGGCTTGGAATGAATGTTCGGGGGACCTTATATTTATTATAGGAGTTTGGAATTTTCTGTTATTATCTGGACGTATCGGACATATCGGATCAGTAAAGCATCTAGTATTATTGCAAGATCTTCCTCTACCTACATAGGCCATTGTTTCTAACTGTCCTGTGGGCAGTTCTAATTCTTCCTCATCCTCGGTTTGTTCTGGTTCGTCTACTGCTAATCTTTCCTCGTGTATTCGTTCTATTTCTTTGCGGATCTTTCGGCTCATAGCCACTATACATGATCGTTTATCGTGTCTCCCCTCTGATATATTCTTACCCCATGTGGTGAGAATCTGCATTTCTTCCGGATTTACCCCTGGTTGATCTTGATTTCTGATCACACAGTTTATGAGGAAACGTAACAGTTCCCCCTGTATTTCCACCTTTTGGTACTCCATGGCTCTGTTAATACTCTCAGGATCTCGCCCTGATTGAACAAAGTGATATATATTTTCTAAATGTGCAGTCATTCCTGGTAGCTTCCCTAAGTATATTGCAGCTCGTCGGATACGTAATGATGCCAGCATCATTTCGTCCCCTTTTCCGGGCACAGGGTCATATCTACAGTCTATTAGAAGTTCCTTGAGCGTGTTGGGAGTTACTAGTTTGGGCGTACGTTGGTGGGCTAATTCTTGAAAGGAAAGTTTATTTGTTCTGGGTGGCGTAGAAAAAATGCTTGATGTACCTCCGGTAGCACCACCTGGGGTGCTGGATGTGAAAGGATTCGTTGAACGGGATATAGCAACCATAGGTGTGGATGCGGATGTAGAAACAGATGTGCTTGCCGGAACTTGTGTCGGAGTTTGCTGTTGCAGAGGTACAGACGAAGGAGGGTCTTGGCGTTGAACCCCCTCGGCAGACGGTCTATGTGGCGCAGCATTAGCATACTCAGGAGCTGCGTCGTCTAAATAAGAGGAAAGAAAAACATCTTCTGCGGTTCTGGGATGCCCTTTGGGATGTACTTTTATCGGAAACAATGGGGGTGGCAAGTCTCTTGGTATCTCCGGAGTAGCCTTAGGTAGTCCTTCGGCCAGAAGAGGATACATACCATTCACAAGGGCATTTCTTTGTCTGTCTGTTTGTTCTGACTTTACTCGAGTACCTTCTTCACTTAATACACTTTCTCGAACTTTATTTGAATTCTCCTTACTTTTCTCTTCCTGTCTGAGCGCTTTTTCTGTACGTCTATATGATTCTTTACGCCATAATTCAATGGCATCTTTCTGTGACTGTCTAGCTTTCTTTTTCCATAATTCTTCTTCTACTTTCATAATGCAACCTGCATCCCAGGTCCCAGCTGCGGGCCACCTCTGACTTTCTGGTAATTCCTTGGTGTAGTCTACCCATAGATCAAGAAATAATATGGCGTCTAGGCCATGTTTATGATACATGAAGTACCCTGGAGTGTCCCTAGGAGGAATGGGAACAGCTTCTTCGAGTACCCCTTTTCTGGTTTTGATCTGTCTTAATTTCGAAAAGAGCGGCATATTGGGAACTGATCTGATACCTAATTTTGAACACGTTTAATACCATAAAACACAATAATGAACAGTCATTCACACCACAATATACAGAACGTATTTAAAACATTTTAACATTTAACATTTAATGAATAAACAATGATGGTCATTTTAGGGAACTAGTCACTAAGCATAATACTCGATACTAACTAGGTAAATCTGAATTATATATTAGACATACTTGATATACTGCTAAACAGTACAGATACACTGCTGAAACAGTGCAGACCGGATTTGTGTACCCAAACCCGTCTTGACCGGCACAACCTATGTGCACGTCAGAACGCCTCCCCGATAATGGTACTCACCGGGTAGCTCGGAACGGAAGGCCTCGGAACTGAACTGAACTTGAACCGGACTGGACTCGACTCGGAACTTCGGAAACTTCGGAAAACTGGTGGGCCTCTGTATACCTCGGATCTTGCTCTCTCAGCTAGGCTCTGGTCGGGATACTTCGCACTTCTCACCGCCTCGTCTGGGTGTTGATCGCAGCCTCAGTTACCCCCGCTCGGCAGGAGGGAGATACAGGAAATCCTGTGGGTACGCGTTGTTGTCCGTCCAGCTGTGACAGGAGACCGGGCCTGCAACGCACCGCCGGCGCGTGAGATGAGAAAGTGTCCCTGTTCGGGCGCCATTTATGTGGTAAATAATTTAATTACCGGGACTTAATTTGATGCGGAAAATCTATAACAATAGCTCAGTAAAATAAGAGGCAGAATCCGTGGTATTAGAGGTTCGGAACGGGCTTTATTCCAGAATCAATTTAAATTGAGGAGCTCCATATTCCATCACCACGAAGGTTCAGGAAGTGAAGAACGTTACTTTATTGACAAGTAATCATTTTTATACAATAGGCATTACAGTGAAGCAAATGCAGGAGGCGTAACAATTGATAGTAAAGATAAAACATACATGCGTAGCAAAAGTGGGTGTAACTGGGTGTAACTAAAGAACGTCATCAGGTATGATGTCATAATAGGGTGGTTCCATGAAAGAATTTCGCAATGTCAGCAGAAATATTTGGCAGAAATGCGCGCGCAGCAGCATGACGTGTGATTGACGTGCAACTAGGGGGTGAAGGGGACTTGACATTTAGCTCTACATGTGGCGACAGAAGTCTGGAGGGTCAAGTCAACCTAATCCCAAATCATATCTAACATTCTATGTTTAGAGAACTATGTTATCCAAAAGAGAGGTCTCTTAGAGTAGAATCTTATTCTATACTGACTATACTGACTATTAGTGCGTGTACAAGCGTCTAAGTGTCTACACTAGATGCGAGGGCAGAAATCTTCCATAGTAACAGGGCTATGAATTACTTGCATAAAGACAGAGAAGCCGGGCCTTTTGCTCGGTAGCTGGAAGAATGTTTACTTAAACTACTAGACAGGAATGCATTGGGTAGGGAGCGGAGCAGATAATTTCGAAGGTGAAATACAGTTTTTGGCAGGCAACAGGCTGATGTCAGGCACCGTTAGCTGCACAGAGAATGAGGACAAAGTTCATGGATACAGATGCGAGCTCAGACTGAAGCTTTCAGAGGCAGAAGGCAGGAAAAGCTTGATGGCAGAATCAGGGCCTACTTGCCTGGACTGTAAAATGTCATAAGTGAACCATATAAAGCCGGTGGCCTTTCATACTTAGGAATGGAATATCCAGCCCATTCATGGCGGATCTGAAAGAGGACATGTTGGCGGTGGACGCACATGTGTTTGCGTCTTCATAACTGGAACTTGGAGGGAACATACATGTACTTGTGATTTATACATGAAACCGTTGGGGTCCAAGATAGGGGACATAACTGACCAGAAAAATCCATATTTCCACAAAGACATGGGTAAATAAGTGTCTAAATACAGTGATGTAATATCTGACATCATCAGCAGAGGATTGCGGTCGCGTGAGTTATAGTTGCCTGCAGTAACTATAACGGGGGAATTTCATTGGTTTTTTACTAGTGAAATGTCCAGCTAACTATAACATGTGTGAAACCTATGGTTTTTTAAGTGAATTTGCAAGGTTTTTTAAATGCTAATTCGTAACTATAACGTGTGTGAAACCTATGGTTTTTTCAGTGAATTTGTACGGTTTTTTAAATGCTAAGTTATGTATTTATTTATTTATTTATTTTTCAAGTTTTACACAGTGCGCGCACCGTGCACGCTCTGTGGGCACTCGGTGCGCTTTGCTCACCGAGCGCCCACGGTTCGCAGTGCGCGCAGGGTGCGCGCACCTCGCGATTTTTAAAAAAAAAACACATTTTTTTTTCTCCCTTGGGGGTCCTTCTGTGACGCCCTGACCAAGGCTAGGGGGTCAGGAACTGTCCACTCTGCCCCCTTTTCACGTTCTCCACCTTTGTTTTTCACCCCCTCAGACTGCGAGAGACAAAATGGCGGCCGACACTTCCTGGTTTCGACTGATTCGAATGTTTACCGACATCTAACAACCAATCAGAATTGCGCTTGCGCACGGCAGGGTGCGCGCATATAGATATTGATATGCTTTTAAATGCTATTTTCTCAGGAAATACTGAACATATTTACACCAGACCTGCAAAAGGCACTTCCTTGACCTTATGGCTACCTCTCTGCCAAATTTCACGTAATTCTGTTCAGCCGTTCGGGCTGTAGCTGTGTCTAAAGGTCCTATGGAAAAATGCATGGGGAAAACGCGTTTTGGGACCCCCCTTTTTTCTCGGCCCCCACTTGACGAATCACCCAGAGACTTTTAGGGTAGGAGCCGAGCGGAGTGCCCCATTAGTTTTGAAAATTTTGCGAGGATTCGTCAACCGGCCCCAAAGTTATTCAAAATAGAATTTTGAGATTTCCTATGGAAACTAGGTTGTAACTATAACTATCTACTGGCGACGGCCAGTAGATAATATATATATATATATATATATATTATCTACTGGCGGTCGCCAGTAGATAGTTATAGTTAGGACCGTGTTTCCATAGGAAATCCGCAACATTCTATTTTGAATAACTTTAGCGCCGATTGACGAATCCTCGCAAAATTTTCAAAATAGGTGGGGCGCTCCGCTCCGCTCCTTCCCTGAAAGTCTCGGGGGGATTCGTCAAGCGGGGGCTGAGAAAAAGGGGGGGTCCCAAAACGTGTTTTCCCCATGCATTTTTCCTTAGGACCTTTAGTCCAAGCTGCAGCCCGAACGGCTGAACAGAACTACTTGAAAATTGAGGTAGTCCTCAGGTCAGGGATGTGCCTTTTGCAGGTCTGGTGTAAATCTGTTCAGTATTTCCTGAGAAAATAGCATTTAAATCAATATATATATCTATAGGCGCGCTCCGAGCGCGTACCGCAAGCTTACCGTACGCGCACGCTGCCGTGCGCGAGCGCGATTCTGATTGGTTGTTAGATCTTAGTAAACATTCGAATCGGTCGAAACCAGGAAGTGTCGGCCGCCATTTTGTCTCTCGCAGTCTGAGGGGGTGAAAAACAAAGGTGGATAACATGAAAAGGGGGCAGGCTGGACAGTTCCTAAACCCCTAGCCTTGGTCAGGGGGTCCCAGAAGGACCCCCAAGGGCAAAAATGTTTTGTATTTTTTTTACGAAAAATCGCGGAGTGCGCGTAGCGTACGCGCACGGTAGAAACGGAAAAATTCGGCGAACTACGTAACGTGGGCGCGCGGTGCGCGAAGCGCACCGTGCGCGCACGGTACGCGCACGGTGAAAAAACTTTAAAAAAATAAATAAATACATAAATTAGCATTTAAAAAACCGTACAAATTCACCGAAAAAACCATAGGTTTCACACACGTTATAGTTAGGAATTAGCATTTAAAAAACTTTGCAAATTCACTTAAAAAACCATAGGTTTCACAACCTCTGTTGATGCTAATACTATACTGTTAGACACTTATTTACCCATGTCTTCTTCCATTAATTTTTAGCTATACATATATTACAAATATTTTTTTATCAGAAAAACACATATGTCATCAGTGATGTAATATCTGACGTCATCAGCAGAGGATTGCGGTCGCGTGAGTTACAGTTGCCTGCACTAACTATAACGTGGAAATTTCAATGGTTTTTCACGAGTGAAATGCCCAGCTAACTATAACATGTGTGAAATCTATGGTTTTTTAAGTGAATATATATATATATATATATATATATATATATATATATAATTCGCAGAAAAAAACACAGGTTACAGGAACGTTATAGTTAGGCTGACATTTAACTTGTACAAAACCTGTGAATAACTCATGCCCCTGCAATGCACTGCTGATGACGTCACATATTACATCACTCATGACATGGTCAGTGACATCACTGATGACATCTCACATGACATCAGAGTGCATTCTGAACCAAGAGCTATCTTTCTTCCAAATTTGCTGTAATTCCGTTCAGCAGTTCGGGCTGTAGCTGTGTCAACAGTTTCCTATAGATATTAACATGGAGAAAAAGCATTTTGGGAACCCCCTCTTTTTCTTGGCCCCTGCTTGACGAATCACCCAGAAACTTTCAACACAGCAGCTGAGTGCTCTAACTGGAGTGGCTTTCCACCTTACATAATTTATAATTTATGCGTCACTCTATGCCTGAAAGGGTATTGTTTTGACTTATACTGTGTGCCCCCTTGTGTCTGGACAAAGCTAGACCTCTCTGAAGAGCTCTAATAAGAGCAAAACAAGTGTCAGGGGTTGCTTTTATAGATTTGAGGTTGGCTTGGATGGTATTTAACCAAGCCAAACCTGTAATACTGTGCCTGGAGTGATAAAATGCTTTGACCATTTTACAGCTTGGCATGGATAGCACTGCGCTAATCCTATGCTTAAAGACTTTGCTGTAGAAATGGAAAAAGACTTTGTCCCTTTCTATCTCGGCGTTGATGGCACTGTGCTAATCCTATGCTTAAAGACTTGGATAGAAAAGCAGACATTTGAGGTGAGCAAATTTAGAGTGTCACTGGTGTTGAGAGTGCTCCAACTGGAGCTGCTTTCACCTAAACTTGAGAACTACCCAGAGTACTCTGCTTCTTTTTTTGATATATATATATATATATATATATTTATTTAAAACAAAGATGCCAAAGCATTAAGACGCACTCTGCAGCAGATCATAATTTAATGGCAAAACTGGCATAGTCACACAGCTTAATTTGTTAAGCCTTACGCGTTTCAGACCTCCAGGTCCTTGGTCACAGGCTGGGATTCAACTTTTCAGTGCCATGTGATTAGCTTCTTTTTGTTGCCGCCCAGTGGGGCCTCACAGGTGAGTACAATTATTATTGAATTGTGGGACATGTAGTATTTCCCCTTCAAATTGGAGCCTTACTCTGTTCTGCACTGTTGCTCCCAAAGTGTAATTTATTGTTCTTAGCCCTCCAGTGGGCCTTTGTATGTCATCGCCAGTCTCAAATCATTTCCTGCCCATCTGCTGCTCCGACAAAGGGGCTCGGAAAGTTCCATACCCCTGCGACCCCTCACATATTAATGGGATGGTGCTGTCTTCACGGCATATGGTGGGCCCGCAGCCGAGTGCGTCCTGTGAAGCTCTAGGGCAATTGGTTTAACATTGATACTCACGGCGGCCCAGTCTGCACCATCTTCCGAGTGGCTGCGGCTGGAAACGGTTTCCAGCCGGAACAGCGCAGTGAGCAAGACGCAATTAACTCGCCTGGATATTCAAGATACGAGCCCACTGAGGGTAACAAGGCTGCTCTCTTTCTTTCTTTCTTTCAGGACTGTTGGACCCATTATGCAATATTTTGTCACCGAGACATTACGTGCCACCCCTGAGAGCTAAGAGCCAATCATTGGCATGCAAATTGATAAATTAAAGGGAAGAGCATTTCGGAATCCACTTGTAAGCAGCCTATGAGTAAGGGGCGTAACAGCCTTGAAACGTGTCAGGCAATCATCTGTACCTGAACAGAAGGCGAGTTGTCTTTGGAAAGCCGTATGGTGGGCCCGCTGCCGAGTGCGTCCTGTGAAGCTCTAGGGCAATTGTCTCAATATATATATATATATATATATATATATATATATATATATATATATATATATATATATATATTCAATGAAAAAAACATAGGTTTCAGGCATGTTATAGTTAGAAATTAGCATTTAAAAAACCTTTGAAATTCACTGAAAAAACCATAGGTTTTAGGGAAAGTTATAGTTAGTTGGACATTTCACTCATACAAAACCATAGAAATTCCCCCGTTATAGTTAGTTCAGCTAACTATAACTCACGTCCCCGCAATGCACTGCTGATGATGTCACATATTACATCACTCATGACATGGTCAGTGACATCACTGATGACATCTCAAATGACATCACTGATGACATCATCCCGTGACTGTGTGTTTCTGTAAAGTTTAACTATGTTTATTATATATAGGGAAAGGCGTATTGAAGAATGAGTGGGTGTATAAGTGTCTGAATGGATGATTTGTTTAGTGGGTGTGTAACTGAGTCTATAAGTGAGTGATTAAACGTATCTTACTGAATGCATGGGTTGGTGAGTAAACTGTGTGAATGTCTGTATCCATCTGTCTGTTGGTGTGTAAGTGGCTGCATGGGTTTGTGAATAGCTACATGAGTGTCTATATGAGTTATTGATTGGTTGTCTGAGTATCTGTATGGGTGGCTGAGTGTTTGTGTGGGTGGGGTGTGTGTGACTCTGTGCATAGATGTGTGAGTGGGTGATTCACTGGGTGCATGGTTTGAAGAGTGCATCTGTGATGGACTGCATGGGTGGGTGAGTGTGTGTATGGGTGTGTTAGTGAGTGAATGTATATCTCAGTGTTACATGTGTGAGTAACTACATATTTAAAAGGCAGTATATATGTGTGTTAGAGTATTTAAATGGCTATAAGTGAGAGTGTGTGATTGTGAGAGTAGCTGTATGGATGAGTGTGTGGTTGTATCAGTGATTTTATAAGAGCGTAAGAATGTTCTAGTATTTGTATGAGTAAGTGAGCAGGTGTGTGTAGAACTATATAGGTGAGTAAATGGGTGTGTGATTATTTATTTGCATAACTGACTAGATGTGTGAGTACCTCTATGGATGAGTGGCGGTGTGTGAGTGTCAATATAGGTGTATGAGTGCATATGATAGTCCTGTACTGAGTGACCATAAGTATGAGTGACTGTACGGATGAGTGAGTGGATATGTGTGTAGACCTAAGAATCAGCAAGTGGGTATGTAGTTATTGGTGTTGGAGTGTCAATGGTTTTGAGAATGGCCGTCTGTAATTTAGAGTGGGTGTATCAAAGGTTATACTAGGGTGTGAGAAGATGCATCAATTTATCACATGGATGATGTCATCAGTGATGTCATCAGTGATGTAATTTGAGATGTCATCAGTGATGTCACTGACCATGTCATGAGTGATGTAATATGTGACGTCATCAGCAGTGCATTGCAGGGGCGCGAGTTATAGTTAGCTGAACTAACTATAATGGGGGGATTTCTATGGTTTTGTATGATTGAAATGTCCAATTAACTATAACTTTCCCTAAAACATATGGTTTTTTCTGTGAATTTCAAAGATTTTTTAAATGCTAATTTCTAAATATAACGTGCCTGAAACCTATGTTTTTTTCAGTGAATTTCAAAGGTTTTTTAAATGCTAATTTCTAACTATAACGTGCCTGAAACCTATGTGTTTTTCAGTGAATTTCTAAGGTTTTTTAAATGCTAGTTTCTAACTATTCCTACAGTGGTAGGACATGTGAAGAAAGAAGAAAAACGCACAGAAAGAAGCAAAAGAAATGCAGAAAGAAGCAACAGAAGTCCTCAAAGACGAAGAAAAGTGCAGGAAAAAGCAAGACATGTATAGAAAGAACCAACAGAGGAGCAGAAAGAGGGCTTGTTACAAAATCATCCTGTGCCCACAACTTTTTCAGACAGGTACTGGTGTTAACTGACTCTGACTAACCAGGCCTAGAGCCAGTAGTATGCTAAAAGACACTTAGAATACAGTGAAAACCCCTACATACACTAGGGAACACTATGCATTGGGGCACCCCTGTGATTAGCATGACCTCCTCTGTAAGCCCCTAGTACATATTAGGGCAGGGGGATTAAAACTACCTCTTAAAATGCGACGCGGGGTGCATTTGCACACTGGTGAAGGAAGGGGGGAGCCTGAGGTGACATGTGTGCAAACACGCCCTGTGGGCATTTTAAGTTGGGGATAAAGTCCCCTTGAATCCTGAGGGTCCCCACTAGGTACCTCCAGTAAGTGCCACAGAGCTGTGTTGCAGAGAGGTGTAAAAAGGGGCACGGCCTAGACCACCTCTCTGCAACACAGCGCAGTGGCGCTTACTGGAAGCATCTTGTGGGCTAGTTGGCCTCCCGGAGCCCTCAGGATTAAAAGGGGAATTATTTCCCCAACTTAAAACGTGCCACTGGGTGTGTTTGCACACGTCACCTCAGGACCCGTCCCCTCCCTTCACCACACTGTAAACATGCCCTGTGGCCGTTTTAAGTTGGGAGATTAAGTCCCCTTGAATCCTGAGGGTCCCTAGGGTCCAATTAGCCCACTAGGTACCTCCAGTAAGCACCACAGAGCTGCGTTGCAGAGAGGTGTAAAAAGGGGCACGGCCTGGACCACCTCTCTTCAACATAGTGCAGTGGCACTTACTGGAAGCACCTGGTGGGCTAGTTGGCCCCCCAGGGGCCCTCAGGATTGAAGGGGAATTATTTCCCCAACTGAAAACGTGCCACAGGACGTGTTTGCACACGTCATCTCAGGCCCCGTCCCCTCCCTCAATCCTGAGGTCCTGTGGGGGCCAACTAGCCCACCAGGTACCTCCAGTATGCGCCAAGGAGCTGAGTTGCAGAGAGGTGTTCAGAGGCCACACCCCTTTTTGCAACACTCTGCAACGCAGCTCTGTGGCGCTTATTGGGGGTACCTGGTGGGCTAGTTGGCCCACACGGGACGTCAGGATTGAAGAGGAATTAATTCCCAAACTTAACAGTGCGTTTTTGCACACGTCACCTCAGTCCCCGCCCCCTCCCTTCACTATTGTGCAAACGCGCCCTGTGGCGTATTTTAAGTTCCCTTGAATCCTGAGGGTCCCTGGGATGCAACTAGCCCACCAGGTACCTCCATAAAGCGCCACAGAGCTGCATTGCAGAGAGGTGTAAAAAGGGGCGTGGCCTCTGAACACCTCTCTGCAATGCAGCACCCTGGCGCATGCTGGAGGTTCCTGGTGGGCTAGTTGGCCCCAAGGGACCCCCAGAATTCAAGGGGAATTAGATCCCCATCTGCAAACGCGCCAGGGGGCGTGTTTGCACAGTGCTGCAGGGAGGGGGCGGGGCCTCCGGCACCATGCCGGTCTTTTTTTTTATTTTATGTTTTTTAAGAAAGGGGGCTGTGTGGCCCCCCTTCTTTTCCTGTGTTACTGGCCCTGGGGAACCCATCCCCCAGGGACTGACCCCAATTATTATTATTTTTTTTAAATAAATTGGAAGGGGGCCTGAGGCCATAATTGGCCCGGGGACCCCATTCCCCAGGGCATGGCCATTTGTTTTCTTTATTTGGAGGTGGGCTGCCTTTTTCCCCTCCTCAGGCTATTTATGGCCTCGGGGACCCCATCCTCCGGGGCCGGCCTTTTTTTTTTGTTGAAATTTTCGAGGAGGGGGTCCATGTGGTTCCCCTCCCGGGCCACTAATACCCCGCTTCCCTGGGGCTGGTCCTCTCCATTGGGGACCGTGGGGGGGTCCCCAATCCCCCCACGGTCCCGCCGGCTCCCCGCCTACTGCGGGATCCGGCATTGCTTTTCCTCATGGGGAAATGCTAAGATGCAGCTCCCCATGTGGAAAAGCAATCGGCTTTGGTTTTTGGAAGAGAGAGCAGGAAACCTGGAATCCTAGGATAGTGTTGCTTGTCTAAAATCACACTGTGAGTCTGTGTGCATTTGGGTAAGGATTGTGAGAGAAGCATTTGGTAACATCGTGTATTTGCTGACAGATAACTGTTTTAAAACCGGTCATGTTGTCAAGTTTTAGTAGCATTAGAAGCCAGTCTTTGCTTATGCTTTGATTAAATGAGTCAGGCTTTGACACAAAAGTGCAGTCCTGAAATATGAAGATTGTGTGCAGTTCCCTTACCACTTCCACAGTAGTGAATGATTTTTGGTAAACTCCTGGGTATAGTGGTTGTTGTCTAGAATCACACTGTGAGTGTGTGTGCATTTGGGAACCACTGTGAGAGAAGCATTTGGTAACATTGTGTATTTGCTGACAGATAACTATTTTAAAACCTGTCATGTTGTCAAGTTTTAGTAGCATTAGAAGCTAGTCATTGCTTATGCATTGATTAAATGAGTCAGGCATTGACACTAAAGTGCAGTCGTGAAATATGTAGATTGTGTGCAGTTCCCTTACCACTTCCACTGTAGTCAATGAGTTTTGGTAATCTGCTAGGGATAGTGTTGTTTGTCTAGAATCACACTGTAAGTCTGTGTGCATTTGGGAACCACTGTGAGAGAAGTGTTTAGTAATATCGTGTATGTGCTGACAGATAATTGTTTTAAAACATGTCACGTTGTCAAGTTTTAGTAGCATTAGAAGACAGTTATGGCTTATGCTTTCATTATATGAGTCAGGCATTGAGAGTAAATTGCAGTTGTGAAATATATAGATTGTGTGCAGTTCCCTTACCACTTGCACTGTAGTGAATGAGTTTTGGTAAACTCATAGGGATAGTGGTGCTTGTCTAGAATCACACTGTGAGTTAGTGTGTATTTGGGATCACGGTGAGAGAAGCATTTGGTAACATCATATATTTGCTGACAGATAACTGTTTTAAAACCTGTCATGTTGTGAAGTTTTAGTAGCATTAGAATCCAGTCTTTGCTTATGCGTTGATTAAACGAGTCATGCTTTGACACTGATGTGGTGTACTTAAATATGTAGATTGTGTGCAGTACCATTAACTCTTCCAGACTAGTGAATGAGATTTGGTAAACTCCTAGGATAGTGTTGCTTGTCTAAAATCACACTGTGAGTCTGTGTGCATTTGGGTAAGGATTGTGAGAGAAGGATTTGGTAACATCGTGTATTTGCTGACAGATAACTTTTTTAAAACCTGTCATGTTGTCAAGTTTTATGCTTTGATTAAATGAGTCAGGCTTTGACACACAAGTGCAGTCCTGAAATATGAAGATTGTGTGCAGTTCCCTTACCACTTCCACAGTAGTGAATGATTTTTGGTAAACACCTAGGTATAGTGGTTGTTGTGTAGAATCACACTGTGAGTCTGTGTGCATTTGGGAACCACTGTGAGAGAAGCATTTGGTAACATTGTGTATTTGCTGACAGATAACTAATTTAAAACCTCTCATGTTGTCAAGTTTTAGTAGCATTAGAAGCTAGTCTTTGCTTATGCGTTGATAAAATGAGTCAGGGTTTGACACTAAGGTGCAGTACCATGTACTATTCTGTTCACTGTGGCAGAACTGAAAATTTAAAAGTTTTACCTAAGCACCTAAGCACTGTCCTAGAAGTAGTCTGATTATTTAGTCAGTTTCTAAGTACCAAATAGATTGCTTCAAATGTCTATGCAGTATTCATGTAGTGTTCTAACATACTATACACTTGTCTTTTACACCTTCAATTCCCTGGTCAGTATCCATACACTTCCAGGAAACATCCTGTCACTTCCTTTGCAGTCCTCTAGAGACCCATTCAACAGCATGTACTAATCCATTCACTGTGCCAAAACCCAAACACTTATAAATTCACCAAGACACTCTCTTTCCAGTACTCTAATGATTCAGTCACTGCCTAAGTATTCATGCACTGAGCCAGGTCTTAGCACATGGACTTCTTCAAACCCCTATCCACTATGCATGCAGTCCTCTAACCACTTACACACTTTTCTTTCACACCTTCAATTCCCCAGTCAGTATCTGTTCACTTCCAGCAAGCACCCTGTCACTGCCGTTGCACTCCTCTAGTGACCCATTCAGCATCATGTACTAATCCATTCACTGCGCCAAACCCTAATAAATTCACCCAGGCACTCTCCTTGCAGTACTCTAATCATTCAGTCAGTACCCAAGTACTCATCCAGTTACCCAGGCCTTAGTATATGGACTGCTTCAAACCCTTATCCACTATGCATGCAGTCCTCTAACCACCTACACAATTGTCTTTCACACCTTCAATTCCCTAGTCAGTATCCATACACTTCCAGGAAATACCCTGGCACTCCCTTTGCAGTCCTCTAGTGACCCATTCAGCACCATGTACTAATCCATTCACTGTGCCAAAACCCAAACACTTATAAATTCACCAAGACACTCTCTTTCCAGTACTCTAATGATTCAGTCACTGCCTAAGTATTCATGCACTGAGCCAGGTCTTAGCACATGGACTTCTTCAAACCCCTATCCACTATGCATGCAGTCCTCTAACCACTTACACACTTGTCTCTCACACCTTCAATTCCCCAGTCAGTATCTGTTCACTTCCAGCAAGCACCCTGTCACTGCCGTTGCACTCCTCTAGTGACCCATTCAGCATCATATACTAATCCATTCACTGCGCCAAACCCTAATAAATTCACCCAGGCACTCTCCTTGCAGTACTCTAATCATTCAGTCAGTACCCAAGTACTCATCCAGTGACCCAGGCCTTAGTATATGGACTGCTTCAAACCCTTATCCACTATGCATGCAGTCCTCTAACCACCTACACAATTGTCTTTCACACCTTCAATTCCCTAGTCAGTATCCATACACTTCCAGGAAATACCCTGTCACTCCCTTTGCAGTCCTCTAGTGACCCATTCAGCACCATGTACTAATCCATTCACTGTGCTAAAACCTAAACACTTATAAATTCACCAAGATACTATCTTTGCAGTACTCTAATCATTCAGTCAGTGCCTAAGTATTCATACACTGAGCCAGGCCTTAGCACATGGACTGCTTCAAACCCCAATGCACTATGCATGCAGTCTTCTAACCACCTAGACACTTGTCTTTCACACTTTCAATTTCCTAGTCAGTATCCATACAGTCCAGCACTTGTCACTGCCATTGCACTCCTCTAGTGACCCATTCAGTACCAAGTACTAATCCATTCCCTGTGCGAAAAGCCTAGCACTTATAAATTCACCTAGGCACTCTCCTTGCTGTACTTTAATCATTCAGTCAGTACCCAAGTAGTCAAGCAGTGAGCCAGGCCTTAGCACATGGACTACTTTAAATGCCTACGCAGTATGGATGCAGTCCTCTAATCACCTACACAGTTGTGTTTCACACCTTCTATTCCCTAGTTAGTATTCATACTCTTCTAGCAAACACCCTGTCACTCACTGTGTGTCTCCTTATAGTACTGTAATCATTTAGTCAGTTAGCATGTAGTCTTTTAGTGAGGTAGGCTTTAGGGCATGAACTGCTTCAAAGTAGTCTGCACTATGCATGTAGTGTTTTAACGATCGTCACACTTGTGGTTCAGGGCTATAGTTTCTTAGTCAGTTTTTATATAAAATGTGTTTGTACAGTAATGGAATAGTATAAATTTGAAAGTTATTAATATACATTTATTTGTGATTCTTTTTTACAGATACAGAACAGGAGTGTTTCTCATCTGCTTGCACTCTTCTCGTGCAAGATTGTTTGGATAAAGGGTCCTTAGGTGTTTCGTCATACTTGCTGTGCCGCACGAGTATTTTTTGTTAGGATCCCCTGGTAACAGAACTCTTTGGCAAATCTTGCGAGTGACGAAGGTGGCATTGGTCTTTGTTTGCCCCTTGGGAAAAGTAAAAAATTTCCTCACCACTGAAGAAAAACGCCGTGGGCGTGGTGCTTTCTGCAAAAAAATGTCCTCAGATTCGGTAAATATTTTAAAGCGGCAACATTTACAGTTTTTGTAAGTTAAACTTATAAAATTTTGTTAGCTGTATGCATTTTATATATCTGTGATTTGTTTCTTGTGGTATTTTGTTGAGAATACCATGTTGTTTTTTTTTAACAATCTTTCTGATTTTCTAGGTCTGTCGTCGACATCCATGGTCCCCACAGGAGTGTTCCGCCTTGTTGTTTTGTATTATGGTTGTTACATTTTGTTTATTAGTTTATTGTTCATATATATGTTAATAAAAAAATAAAGTTTGAAAATAGTTTATCGTTTATATATTTATTATTATAAAAAATAAAGTTTGAAAAAAAAAATTTATAACGTTTTTGGTTGTTATCTTAACTGCTGTGTGACTCTTTCTTGTTCTTATTACTGTTATTTGATGGAGTCCACCACGGTGTTAAATTTTGGGGCGCTTATCGCTGGAATACTGGTGATATCTGCAGTTTGCACCAACTTCTGAATAGTGTGTTAGATTTATCTCAACTTTACTTCCGTTAAAGTGCTGATAATGAAATGGAGAGTAGCCGTTCCTGTGCAAAAAGACACGAGGTGCACCTTTCCAATTTATTCTAAATACTAAAATCCTGTATTGAATTGCACTGAGGTATTGGCTGCACTTACAGTGTACACACAAAATCTATTAAGAAATCTCATTGTATTTATATTGATTGGGAATAGTGTGTCAGGTGCTGGATCTTGACGAGATACACTGCTCAGTTCGTATATTGTTCTGCACACGAAAAAAATCACATCACAACTTTCACACCAATTGCAATGCAAAACAAATTCCGGAGATAAGACACGTTAGCACCAGGGATTTTACACCTGCTTTCTGCTGGTGTTAAGCAGGACAACTACCTGCACCATGAAAGGGAACACAGCCAAGAGCCACACCAGAACACCCACAGGTGCCATAGAGTCAATGAGCATGATACAGGGATACCCATGAGGGCCAGAAGACTCCTCTCAACAACTCCAGGACCACCAATGCCCCCCAAACCCACATCTTAGTAAGTGTGTCTGTGTGGTCATTGTCTTAGCATGATAGGCACGAGCCCTGCAACATCACAGTGTGCTGTCACCTCAGCGTTGGCAGTGAGCCTGGATGTGTAGCTATGCACGCATCCTCCTGCATGCACAACTGGGGTGTGCTGGTCTGGGGTTCACAGGTCAGTGCAGGGGTGTGCCTATCCGGCAAGGGGAACGGGGTGTCTCAGACATGTCCATGTACAGGAAGTGCGGTAAGTGTGTCTCTGTGTTCTGGTGAGGCCTGCTACAAGAGCCGCAGCAGTCGATGTTGTAAAGTGGCATGCACCACCTCCAAACGGCACTGTGATGTTGTAGTTGGAATGTAGCAGGACATGCGCAAATAGGCATTACAATAGTGTGCCGTACGAGTGCACGAGATACAACAGTGCACCGTACAAAATTGTGGGGGCTCGTGGGAGGGAGGAGCAGCCGTTTGGCAACATAACACACAGTGAACTCGACCATGTGCCACATGCTGGGCATCTCATCCATGATGACCATGGTCGCAGACATCCCACAACACCAATGACTGGCCTTTGTACACATCCTGTATGAATGCAGCGTAGTTTTCACTTCTATGCTCGTTCAGTGGTGTGATGTTGGCGGGTTGTGTGACTTGTGCTCCTTGTTAGTGTGTTTAATTTTGGCCATTGTTAGTCTATATGTGTGTTGTACTTAATTGTGCATGTGTGCCATTCTGCCCATCTCCTCCCCTCCCCCCACTCCCTGCTTCTTCCTCTTCCTAGTGCTGTTGTGCCTATAATTTTGTTGCTGCACACATAAATACATGTAAACAATAAATTAGAATAGTTCCTTTATTCTTTTAGGTTTCAAAACTTCTCTATTGGTTTCTTTTTAATTTTCCATATGAACCGTTTTTTTAATATTCAACAACACATAGAAGTCAGAAGGGCAACGTATTCTATCAACACACTTTCTAGAACATTCTACAGCATGTGCAGGTTAAAAGTTCATACATTTTTAAAAACTTAACGATATTTTTTTGTAACATTTTCTTGAACATTTAACGACATGTGCAGGTTAAAAGTTGACGATTGTTTTAAGTTCGAACAGTGCCTTCCAAATGCAAGTAGCAGGTGTGGTTGAGCTGAGCAAATTTTATCCTATGATAAGTACTCCACGTTGAAACTGCCTTTTCTTAACCAATCACAAAGATGCTTTTCCACAAAACTAATGTGCGCCCTACTTTTAAAAAAGAATGCTTTTCATGATATCTTTAGAGATAAGTTATAGATAGGAATTAGCATTTAAAAAACCTTTGAAATTCACTGAAAAAACCATAGATTTCATGCACGTTATAGTTAGGAATTGGCATTGAAAAAACCTTTGAAATTCACTGAAAAAACCATAGGTTTCAGGCACGTTATAGTTAGGAATTAGCATTTAAAAAACCTTAGAAATTCACTGAAAAAACCATAGGTTTCAGGGGCGTTATAGTTAGCTGGACATTTCCCTCGTACAAAACCCTTGAAATTCCCCTGTTATAGTTAGTTCAGCTAACTATAACTCGTGCCCCCGCAATGCACTGCTGATGACGTCACATATTACATCACTCATGACATGGTCAGTGACATCACTGATGACATCACTGATGACATCTCAAATGACATCACTGATGTCATCACTGATGACGTCATCCATGTGATAAATTACTGCATCTTCTCACACCCTAATTTAACCGTTGATACACCGACTCAAAATTTCAGACGCCCATTCTCAAAATCATAGATACTCCAATACCAATAACTACATACCCACTTATTAACTCTTAGGTCTACATACACCTCCACTCATTCACCTGTACAGTCACTCATACTTACAGTCACTCCGTACAAGACTATCATATGCATTTATACACCTACATAGACACTCACACACCACCAATCATCCATAGAGGTACTCTCACACCTAGTCAGTCATGCAAATAATTAATACACTCCCAGTAACTCACCTATGCAGTTATGCACACTCAAGTTCACTTACTCATAAAAATAGTACCACAGTCTTACGCTCTTATACAATCATTGATACAAGCACACACTCATCCATACAGCCACTCTCACAATCTCACACTCTCACATATACCCACTTATATACTCTTACATGCATATATACTGCCTTTCACATATGTAGTTAGTCACAAATGTACCACTGAGATATACATTCAATCCCTAACACACCCATACATCCACTCACTCAACCATACAGTTCATCACAGATGCACTCTTAAAACCATGCACCCATAGAATCGCCCACTCACACATCTATGCACAGAGTCACACACAGCCTACGCACACAAACACTCAGGCACCCATACAGATACTCAGACAACCAATC
Source organism: Triturus cristatus (assembly GCF_964204655.1). NCBI lineage: Eukaryota > Metazoa > Chordata > Amphibia > Caudata > Salamandridae > Triturus > Triturus cristatus. The sequence goes on from NC_140590.1 coordinate 1,368,186,427, forward strand.
AATAACCCATATAGACACTCATATAGCTATTCACAAAACCATGCAGCCACTTATACACCAACACACAGACACATACACACATTCACACTGTTTAGTCACTAGTCTGTAGTAAGATACATTTAATGACTCACTTATACAGTCAGTTACACACCTACAAAATCATCCATTCACACACTTGTACACCCACTCATTCTTCAACAGGCCTTTCCCTATATATTGTAAACATATTAAAACTTTACAGAAACACATACTCACTGAATGACGTCATCAGTGATGTCATTTGAGATGTCATCAGTGATGTCATTCCCAAAGATTAGTTGTTCCCTTGGTTTGGAATTGGCTTTCTTTCTAGCTGAGTCTAACACTGTTTTGCTATAACCTCTTTGCTCAAATCATTTAGGGAGCCCATTTTTAGCTTGATATAGTTGGTTTGGACAGCTGCAATTGCGCCTCATGCCCAAATTTTCAGCGTACGGAATGCTGTTGATTAACTTGGGGGGTGGAAGCTTCGGGCATGGCGTACTGTATTACCCGCAGTATCTTTCCTGTAAGTCTTGGTATTCATCTCTACATTTTCTATATACACAGTGAGGTCTAAGAACTGTACTTCTTCCTCACTCACATAGGATGTAAAATGTAAAAATGTAAGTTTAGGTAATTCAGGATAAGCTTTCTGACAAAAGCCTCTGCCGTGATAGCATCGCCTCGCCAAATGATGAACAAGTCATCAATATAGCAGGTCCATAAAACCACATTGTCAGACATTTCTTTGGCAAACTGCATGGTAAGCACCTGTTCCTCCCACCAGCCCATATGCAAATTAGCACGGCTGGGGGCAAAACAGGTGCCTATCACAGTTCACCTGACCTGCTGGTAGAGATCCTTGCCATACAGAAAGACGTTATTCTTCAGGCACCATTGTAACATATCCATCAGCATCTCAGTGGGTCTAAGAAAGGTTACTGGTTGTGTGCTCAGATAGTACTGCACCGCCCTTATGCCATCTTCATGTGAGATGTTGGTGTACATGGAGGCGATATCTAAGGTCAGCATAGTAAAACCCTTCTCCCAACTGATGCCATAATTCTTTTTGAGGAAATTCCCCCTGTCTTTTGTATATGATGACAGGTTTCTCACAAAATCTTGCAGGAAAAATCTAAAAACCTGGAAGTATTCTCAAATAAACTTCCTATTGCCAATATAATCGGACGACCAGGTGGAACATTTATATTTTTGTGTACTTTCGGTATTAGGTACAACACCGGAGTAACCAGCGTATCAACTTTGAGAAATTTATATTCAGCCTGTGAAATGAGACCCTTCGATTTCCATTGGGCCTACTCTGAATGAAACCTAGCCGTGGTATCAGATAGTACTTCCTTGCCCACCTTCTGGTAACATTGTCTGTCCCTGAGTTGTGACATGGCCTCAGATTGATACATAGCAAGCGGCCAAAGGACAATATTCCCACCCTGATCCGCCTGCCTTACTACCATATCTGGCCTTGATTGCAGTTTTTTCACTAGATTTGTATATCCTAGATCTGCAGCTGATGTAGGGATTTTGGCCTGTTGAATCTCATATAACTGTTTTAAATCGTGTACCTCTATTTCCGTGAAGCTGTCAATGGAATCTTTAGGAACCATGGGAAGAAAAGTGGATTGTGGCTTAAAAGGAGTACTGGGTCTACCATATACACTTAGACCCTGTTCCCTAACTAAGGGGCCATCTGTTACCTCCTGAACTCCCCCTCTCTCTAAAGCATCTAAGTCTCTCAAAAGATCAATATCAGAGACCTGTAATCCAGTGGTATCTGTCAATGCCTCAACTTGCCTTGTATTAGTTGTCATTCCTACAGCAAATTATTTTGACAATCTCAGCTTGCATGTGAATTTAAAATAGTCAATTCGGGTTTTAATATTGTCGATGTCTTCAGGGGCACAAGAAGAAAGACCACGAGATAAAATGTTGGTTTCCTCTTCAATTATTGCTAGCTCAGACAGGTTAATTATACTGATATTGTTATCAATCACTTGTTCTTCGTATTCGTTTTCTTTGTGGGCTGTTCTCCAGGATATGCATTTTTTTCCTCTGCCTCTTCCTCCCCCTCGAAATGGCCTTTCTTGTCCGCATAGTGGTAGCAAATTGGTATTTCTGTCCCACCGTAAAAAATTTACCTTGTCTTCTACAGAGGGCACACTGGTCATTTGGCGTGTGTCCTCATTGTCCAAGGCTGCTTCAGAACTCATCTCTGAACCTGATTCTACATTGGTTTGAATGGTGATGCTCTTTAATCCTTCCGTCATTTGTTTACGCCGTATGCTTTCAAATCTTTTGGAGAAGGTAAAAATTTGGCCCCTCTGATAATCCAGCTTGTCCCTTCTGAATTTTGTGGCCTTGCGATCTTTTATTGTTTGTTCATACTTTTTTACCCTCTCTTGCATTTCTTGTTGTAATTTTTTGATAATGTCCTGTTCAGGAAGTTTACTTAGTTTGTCAGATAGTAGATCTATTTCATTGATCAGGGCCTGCCGGTCGATGTCAGCATACTTAATCAGAATTACCAACATTCACTTAGATGATTCAGCATTGTTTGAGGCCATTCACGTAGTATATCCGGATTTGGGTGTTTTCCTACGTAAGTGCTACTAATATGCGCAATCCCCTGGGAACAAGTCCTACTTTCAGGTATCTAGTCAAAGATTTGCTTTCCCACCACTTCGATGTTTCTCTTTTAATTAGCTTTTCCAATGCCTTAAGTAGCTCTCTGTAATCGCTAGCATTCATTTCTTTGCCACCCGTTTCTGGTGTGATAATGTTCTCCGTGATGTCGGCATCGCTAAACAGCTGCTCTGCCGTGCTTTCTCTTTCGTTTAACCACTCCATTACTGAACGCTAAAGCGGTCACAACAGCACCAATTGCCAGCTTCCCGTTGTACAGTTAAATACTGTTCTCCTTCCTCCCTGCTGTAATTCTCTCTCATGGCTCCGCATCTTACCATAACTCTGGACGATGTCTGTTCCAGTTGTACGGTTGCCGCCAGTAATTGCTCACAGATTTCTTAGACAGAAGGGGGCTCCATGCTGTGTGTGATGTTGGGCCCTAGGCCCGCATGCTGTGTTGAATGACGGACACCAGACAGATAGTTGGGGTAGTGGGTAATGGCCACGAGCACGTGCACTCGGGCCCCTTTATTAGCCGGGTCACGTCACTCGTGACGCCGGTGATGGATGGGTGTGGGGTGTGTGTGTCCACTCCCATAGGGGAGTGGCTACTGAAACAGTGCCTGTTGAGACACTAGAACGTGTCCTGCAGGACACTACATTCCTTCCCAACTTTATTGACGAACAAATAAACATTAGTCCAACCTGTGGGGAAAACAATTAACTAAAACCACCGCAGGGTCCATCAGTCTTCTGAGACAGGTAGCCGGAGGACGTCAGACGTGGGCTGATGACTCTGCCTGCAGCAGGACCTTCTCGTTCGGCACTCGTAGTCTAACCTGAAGGATTCAGGACACGACCGCTGCCTTGGAGACGTCCGCTGCCGAGCGTCAGTTCACTTGTGATGACGCGTCCTGCATGGCTCCCCTTTCGTTGGCGTCGGTGATGGTCTGTGGTGAATTCAAACAGTTCTTTCAATGGGATGCGTCATGAGCATGGATGGAGTTCATGGTGACAGTTCGTGGAGGCGTTGTCTAATCACTTGTCTCTGGGGACCCTTTTGGCTGTAACCGATGACCCGTCGGTGGGGCAGTCTCTTTTCACTCTCCCGCCTGGAGAGGCCCGTTGCCGGGGTTGTTGCGGGACTGCAGGAAGACTACGCTGGGGGCTGCTTGTGTGCCAATTCGGGGCAGCTACGGGACCACTGAGGAGCCGTTACTTGGTCGCCTGCACAACCCTCTAGGGTGGAGATGTCTTGGCCGACGCTTGCTCTCGCTGCCGCGGTTCTCGGGTGTGCCTGGGTCACAGGTAGCCTCTGGTCTCTTTTCTCGGCTGGTGTGGCAACAACTGGTGACTCCAGTCCTTCGGTACTCTGGGAGTGGTGTTTGACGCATGTGCTGATGGCGGTTGCCAGCCATGTGGTGACTCAGGATGACAGGTGGTGGTGACTTGCTGGACGAGTTGGATGTCAGGAGGGACTAGGCAACCCTGTGCCTCCGCCTTGCTGAGGTTGAGTTTCAGTGATGGCGTGACACGTAGAGTGTGTAGATCTCTTCTTGCCTGGCTTGGGGCCACTCCCGACTTCGTCTTATGGCGGTGTGAAGACGAAGACACTCGATACCGCCCTTCACCCATGGCATCTGCAGTCAGGGGCAGATATGCCATTTGACTTAGACTGCTGACACTCGGGGTGGATGATTGCCTGGGAACACGTTGGGATGATACACTGTTTGCGTTTGCTGCTGCTTATGCTCGGTTCTCCCTTGTGGCTGTATCCAGGGACGTTGGTTGACGCTCACCTGGGGAAGCGTTGGGATGATACTCGGGTTGCGCTTGCTGCAGCTTACTCTTGGTTCTCCCTTGAGGCTGTATCCAGGGACGCCGATTGGCGCTCACCTGGGGAAGCGTTGGGATGATACTCTGGTTGCGCTTGCTGCAGCTTACTCTTGGTTCTCCCTTGAGGCTGTATCCAGGGACGCCGATTGGAGCTCACCTGGGGAAGCGTTGGGATGATACTCGGGTTGCGCTTGCTGCAGCTTACTCTTGGTGCTTGCTGCGGCTCACGTGTGGTTCTCCCTTTGTGCAGTCGCCAGGGCCGTCGGTCCGCCTTGATGTCTGTCTGGTGTCTTTGGAGGTGTTCTTGGGTTGTGGTGCTACGAGTCCTTGTGCTTCTCCGCTCGTTGTCTTTGACACACCTGCGGGTGTCTAGCTCTTCTGGGTGACACGATTTTCACTTTTCTTCTTCTGGCAGTGGCAACTGTGCCACTCCGATATCTTCCTTCCTTCTTTTGCTTGTGGTGGCGAAAGTGTCACTCCGATATCTTCCTTCCTTTTCTTGTGGTGGCACACGTGCCACTCTGATATCTTCATTCTTCTTTTGCTTGTAGTGGCAAACGTGCCACTCGGATATCTTCATTCGCGTCACGACGTAATCTGGACCGTTTCTGTTTTCCTCTGGTCTTGTCCTCGTCCGAGGACACTCTCCCCATCTTCCTCAGCATTCCGAGTTAGCGTCGTGACCTTCTCTTCGTCTTCTCCTTTTTGGCTACTTTGGTTGTCGAAGTTCGCGGGGCCATGTTCTTGGTCCTCTTCGTCCTTGAACTTCTTGGACCACTTGACGGTCTTCTCTGCCGATCACTGGCAGGATACCTTCGGTCTTTTGTCAGACCTCTTGTTCCATAGTTTCACTGACCCATGCGTCGGTCACCTCCTTCTGCCCCCTGGCGGGTTGACTTCTGTGGTGCGACCATTTGGCTGATCAGCTTGGCTTTTGTGGTGCGACCATTTGGGTGGTCGGCTTCACGAGGTGCGTCACGTCTTGTGACTACCTGTGTCTTCTGACCTGTCGGGCGCTGGGGCGTGCTTCTCTCCGTACCGTGTCGGTACATCTTCAGTGTAGCCTTGCTCCTTGCTCCGTGTGATGTCAGGTTGTGGTGGCTTCTTGGCGCCACTGGGTGGTTGTGGTGGCTTCTTGGCGCCACTGGGTGTGCCTCTGCATCCTTTCCCTTCAGTGTCATTGGATACTTGCTGCGCACCTCTTCTTCCGTGTAGTTCCTCTCTTGTAGGCGCTGCTGTGTACCTTCCGCGTCCGGGGTACATCTGCGCTGAGTCCGTTGGCTCTCTCGAGGGGTCACTCCACTTGATGCGGCGACGGCGCAGTCTTCGCTGGGGTGGATGAGGCTTGACCCTTTTCATTCACCTTGTCGCTGTGGGATGGCACTGCGTCCCTCTGGCACACTGTCGTCTGCCTCCATGGCTTCCCCTTGTTTGCTAGCTTTGAAACATGTAGTTTACATTGCTTCCAGTGCAGTTGCTGGAACCGGCCACTAGATGGCAGTGTTGCTTCCCACTTCAGTCAGTAGCAACCTTCTTTGCTGCTAGAACCTTCTGCCTTGTTTCCTTGTACTCTTCCAGGCTTCGGTGGGCGTACAGACGGGCTGGAGCCACAGCAGAGCAGTGGATTGCAAGACACCGCCAAACAGCAGGTAAGTCTCTTACATTTGTTCATTGAGAGGCAGGGGGCACAGGCATTGTCAGTGGGCTGCTCTGGGATGAGGCATCACTCTTGCGAGTTGGGTGAGAAGTGCTCCTTTTCCACTGCGGGTAGGCTCCGCTTCATTTCTTCAGCTGTATGGAGGGCGATCACTTTTGCTTTTCCTTTCACTGTTTGGCAGCGCTGGCCACCTGCTGACGCATCCTGCTGCAGCTGCGCTTTATTGCCTCTTATGCGGGACACTTCTCTACATTCCCTCGCCTGCCAGCAGTCTCCTCTTGGGGTGTGTGTCGGTGCCACTCTCCTCCGGCCGCGGGCCGGGTGCTGCTGTACTCTTCGCCAGCGCTTGCCACATTCAGTCAGTTTGAGCGGCCACGGGCCGGCACTGTCTCTTCTTCGCTTTCCCCCGCCCCCGCAGCCTTGCTCTGCTTACCTTCTGTGCGGGGAGCGGGCGGAGGGTTGGCGCTGCTGCCGGAGCCTGCCCGCTCCTTTCCGGCAAAGTCAGTGGCTCCTCACGGGACAGGGGAGTGGACAGCTAGTCCCTTTCGCCGCAGGCTCACCTTCGGCCCGGCTGGGCTTCCCTTCATCGCGGGTGGGCTCCGCTTGCCTCCTCAACACCCGGGGCACTTCAACGTGGCCGATGCGGGTGGGCTCCGCTTGGCTCGCTCTGCTTCCTCCGCCCCGGGGAGTTTCACTCTCGTCTTCACCCCACCGCCTCGCTCTTAACCCGTCGGGGCTTCCTTCGTGCTGGAGGGCGCAGGGTGGGCTCCCGCTGCTCAGAGGTCACTCAGTGCTTGCCGTGGTGGATGAAGGCACGGGGTGGGCTCCCGCTGTCTTCCTCACGCGGCTCCTCACCTTCGGCTGGCGGCCTCTTCTTTCCACGCGGGTGGGCTCCGCGCCGCTTGTCGGGTCGTGGCTGATGCGGGTGGGCTCCGATCGGTCCGCTCTTTACCATGTGGCACGGCGGCAGGCTCGACGGGGTCAGGGTGGGCACCCGACCTCCTCGCCTTCACTCTGGGCGGCTTGCACGCCCGCAGGTCGACGCGGCGGTGCGGGGTGGGCTCCCGGTCGCCACCGGACACGCTGCAGGTTCTGCCTCGCCCCGCAGGCTTCTCGGCGCGTCGCGCCTTCCCACAGGGGGGGAGGGTGCCCTCACTGCGGGCAGCTCTCTCTCTCTCCTTTTACCCTTATTTTCCTTTGTGCATAGCGGAGGGTGCACATGCGGGGTGAAGTACCCGCCTCGTCGCCAGTGTGATGTTGGGCCCTAGGCCCGCATGCTGTGTTGAATGACGGACACCAGACAGATAGTTGGGGTAGTGGGTAATGGCCACGAGCACGTGCACTCGGGCCCCTTTATTAGCCGGGTCACGTCATTCGTGACGCCGGTGATGGATGGGTGTGGGGTGTGTGTGTCCACTCCCATAGGGGAGTGGCTACTGAAACAGTGCCTGTCGAGACACTAGAACGTGTCCCGCAGGACACTACACTGTGTACGACGTACAGCATTAAACTTCCTTTCCCGATCCTCCCGGTGCTCCTGTACAGGAGGGTGGGCCGGAATTCAGCACCAGCTGACGAACTGCAATCTCACTCCAAACTGCCTGTTACTGCATTCGAACAGACTCCAGCACGCTCGGGTTAGCTGTTTTAAGTTTCTTTATTGTGACCACTTCTCAACCAGGTAACGCGTTTCAACCGCCAAGCGGTCTTTGTCAAACCTGAGGTTGTAGCCTTTTTTTCCGTGTTTTTTATACCAATAATGTTTCATCATCCTTAAAATTACAGTGCATTTTTCAGACTTTTAAAGTGACAAGTGCAATTTTCTGTTGGAGGGACAAGGGGCTTTCGCCATGTGCAAAGTTCGCATTGTTACATTATTACAAAGTATCTCATTGCCTTTGCTTGTAGATTATGTAACTCCCATGTAGCATATTTTTTTACAAATATAATTGCAAATACATTCTACTGAGGTCCATATTTAAGATATAGCAACTATATCAATGTCAACAGTCATTGAGGGCCAGTGCCCAAATTGTCTGCCTTATAGATCAATATCCAAGGCATGGCAACTATGCCTGCATTGACAATAGTAATAGTAATATATATATATATAAACTCATTTCGTCTTCAGAAATACGACGACTCTAGTGTAAAGGACATTCAAACACTTAATTTCGAACTTCGGAGACAGGCTGGGAGTCCATCATAAAACACTTGCACTGTTTCATTTGTACACATGTTCTTACAAGATGAAGGACATTAAGAGTTGCATTATATACTAGTAATAACTTTATTTCGGCTAAAAGCCATAAAAACATTACAATCAATACATAAAATCTCACTAAAAACAAAAAAATATACACATTAGATAAATCTTCAAAACATTTCATAATAGAATATATACATATAGTAATTCATCTCAAGATTCAAACTTAATATAAATGTCATCTCTCAAGCCTTACAATACAACAGCTATAACAGATGGAAGTAGTAGCAAAACCAATTCATGCATTTCCTAATAGGGTGTAAAATTACCAAACCATTCAATAATGTTAAGAGGAGTTGCTTGATGACCTAAAAATATGTATATACCCTCGAATAAAACATAATGGGGGCAGACTGGATTAAGATATGCAATTATTCAATCAAATGTATTCAGTATCTGTGGACATAAAGTATAAGGCTTTAAATCAAAGGTTCTATGCCTAGTATAAAAAAAAGGCAAACAATATTTGTTCCTTGGCAAAAGTGTTTTAGAATCCTTATTGCCTCCAGATAATGCCTCACAACCACAAGATTACACACATTAATGATCCATTTCTTGCGGGCGGATAAATAATGGGGGCAAAATAATCAAAATGTGCCTCCGTCTCTTCACTATGTGGGCAATGGGGGCAGCAGTTTAAAGAGGAGCCTGTTTTGTCCCACTTTGATGTGTAAGTTCTTAATGGAAGAACTCCAGATCTAAATTGGACATATAGACATTTCGCTTGAAAGGGAAATATTTTGTCCATATATGGTTCAAACCTGGGTAGGCATTTATGGGTAATAAACTGTCTTGTTATGCTCCCTTCTGGCGGATTTTTCCAGATCTGCTGTATTACATTTTAGCAATACAATTGTTTCATTTTCTGAGCATCAGATTTAACTATGTTTCCTGGAGTACTCCATAAATCACCCATCCCTACACTGACTGAAAGTTTCTTAATTTGCTTCAGCCAAGGGGTATGTACTTCTTTGTCGTAGGCTATTAAATCTATTAACGATTTCTGATACAGGGCTATCTCTGTCGTACTTTGCAATTTGGGACCGCGTAGGAGGCAGGGCCCTACCCCTGTCTATCCCGGTATTAGCGAACCGCGAATGGTCAATGCGGTATGTACAAGTGCTTTGTGTAATGTTTTAGCTATGAATGCACTATGTATACGTTATTATACATTGACTCCGTGGGTTCCATCTTAGAGCGGTGGCCATCTTATGGTTGCCCTCACATAGGCTACATATTATGAAGCAAATACGGGCCTTTAGAGCACATGTGCCTTCCTTTGACTTCTCTGTGACCTGGGCAGCTTGGCTCCGCTGCCCCAGGTCAGTCCAGTCCCACGAGCTCCCCGTCCTACGGCCACCCGTGATTAGCATCAGGGCTTGACTCACCATAAAGCCTTTTCATCCCACACGAGCCTCCAGCTAATCTCTTTCACACCTGACTGTTCCTGCTTTATGGCTTGTTTTCCAAACAGGAGATGCTCGTCTTTATTGGGGCCTGTTGATATCTGATGTGGGATCTGAGCCTTGCTGGGTAAATAATTGTGGGCTGGCTTAACTGGAATGTGGGATGGTCATCATGACTCTGCCTTTTCGTTTGTAATGTATACATTTATATGGACATATCATAAAACAAGGAATGTATGCCTGAAGCAGGATATTTTGTATTTAAGGAGAAGCCCGTTTCTGTAACTTTTAGCAGTCTCCTGAGAACATACACGCTGTGGTACTTCTAGGATACCTGTAATTGGTCTGCAGCCAATAAACTGATCTTTGACTTCACCCAGAAGACTCTGTGTTTCTGTAGGTCTGAAACAGGAAGAACCCGAAGTCATAGGGTGTGTTCCCCTGCACCGCTGGGTTTAAAATTCCCAGTACTTCAGTTGGCGCCCAACTCGGGACGATTTCAGCGGTACCGGTCCAAGCCAGAGGTTCGTGAGGAGCTTCGTGTGGAAATTCTGGAGGAAGGCCGCCACTTCATCGACCCCTGCATGTCGACGTGGTCCGAAAGTCTTTTCTGCGAGGTTCTCCGCGTCCCGACGGCTACGAAGGACTGCTGCCCTGATTAATCGCCCTGTTTTGGACCCTTGACGATTTTGGTAGAGCGAAACAATCGAGAGAGTCTTCTGGTGACGCCATTGATCATCGATATTCAGTTAAGTATAAGTGGAGCGTCTCCCAGTTTGAATTTGGTATCCTTCGGGATCATTTTGATTTGGAGTTTGCAAACGGCAAAGCCAGAGGACTCGTGTATTCACGAGACTATCGTAATCGATAATCCTTTGAAGTTTGGAACTAGACTAGTGAGCGAAGATGCCTGGTTCTAGTGTATTTGGAAGATTGTTTTGTTTGGGTTGTGGAAGGGATTTCCAGTTTGAGGATTCATGTCCGGTTCCTCCAATTGGAACTCCAACTTATGAGCTTTATGTAAAACATGGTGTGGGCCCCATTGCATATAATGAAGTATGGATCCGATACACCAGAAAGGACGGTGTTTTAAAATGGCCCCAAAATGGTAGTTTCAATACAGATATCTTAGATAATTTGGAAGTGAAATTGTTTAAAAAGAAAGCCCGGCCGGCGATGTTTGATTCTTTCCGCCTATGGCGAAAGGAAGCCAAACAGAAGGAAATTAAGCTAGCGAAAAGGAATAAGAGAGAAAGAGGTATGTCAATGATGCAAGCAGCTGTGCAATTTAAAGATAATGAGGAGGAACAAATGAATGAGCAATTGCACAGACAGCGCAAACTAGGGATCGATAAATGTTACCCTGTTTTGTCACCCCTTGTGCAAGATGAGACAAAAGAGAAAGAGAAAGATTCCCTAATGTCTCATTTGTTAAGTTCACCACCCCCGTATGCGCAGAATGCCACAGCACCTCCACAGCTTGTAAATGTGCAGCCTCCAGTAAATATGCCGCAAGCCTTCCCACAGCCGCCAGCTCCTCCTCAGCTGGCTCCTATCCCTGCAGTGCAGCCCTCTCAAGGGCCGCCAGTTTTGTTACCTGTTGCCCCCGCGATTCCTGCGACTTTGCCTAGCACATCAGCTGCCTCCCCTGGCGCTCCTTCTTACACTACCCAGGTACCTGTATCTGAATCCGTTTTTCTTCCCTCTGTCTATCCCCCCGTTTTCGCCTCAACTTCTCCTTCAGCACGACAACGACTAGCTAATGTAGTTACTAGTTTAATGTCGCCTCTCTTTGGGTCATCTAGTGCGACTCCTGGCTTGCAGCGTAAGCAATTGCGTAGTCAGCTGCCTGGTCCTGATGAGAAAGAGGTGTTAGATCATCTGGCGCGTAGGTGGATTGGTTTCCCTTCACTCTATAATGTGGAATCAGTTGTTAACGTTTTTCACCAATGGGATGCCCCAAAACAGAGGTATGTCTTTGATAAAATGTGTGAATTCCTCTGTGAGGAATTGGAGGATAATGGTTCAAACCCAAACCCACAGGAATTGTGTCGAGTGCGATTTGATTTTGAAACAGGTATAATTGTGGGTCCCAATGTAGATAAAGCAGTTGAGACTTTACTGTCCCTCAGAAATGGCGATTGTCAACAATCATTGTTCGAACAGGAACTCCCTGTGGGGAAAAAGGTAAAAGCGCGCCAATATCCGATGCGTGAGGTTCCCCCAGTGTGGAGACCTGCTGATCCAAATGCTAATCCAGCTGTCCCAGCTCATTTTCAGCGTGTTTGGGTGCATGTCCCTTGGAAACGATCTGAAGTGTTAGCACTTAAGCAGACATTGCCTGACCCCCGAAAAAACCCTACCGGATATTATAAGGAGTTATCACAAACTGCAGAATCATGTGTAATGAATCTGGCTGACATAGATATGCTGTTTGGGAATGTGGTTCCACAGCCTTTATGGGGATCCATTCGTAATGTAGATCACGCTGCAGAATTGGGTAGCACATGGGCTAATATCATTGCTGCAGATGCTGGCCAAGTTGGTGGTGCGAAACCTGACCCTTTAGTAGCAGAACTCCCTGGTAGAATTATTACATACATGAAAACTATAATGCCTGCGATGCGCGTAAATTGGGATAAACTGTCTGCATGCAAGCAGAAGAAAGATGAGACAGTGTCCGATTTCTTTACAAGGTTTGAAGAAACGTTTATCGACCACAGTGGTCAAGACATGAGCACTGAAGGTGGCCAGCGGTTATTTGTTGATAAATTTGTACAGAATCTACTTCCAGAGTTGTGTAAAAAATTAAAAGACTCAGAAAGTTCTTGGGCTGATTCCTCTTCAGCACAAATACTGGCTACTGCACAGTATTATGAAAATAGAGACAAAGATGAGAAGGATAGAACAGATAAGAAAACGAAAGAACTGAAAACAAAGGTCCTCTTACAGCAGGCTTATCCGCCACGTGGAGGACAGAATAATTATAGGCAAACCCAAGGTATCTATCAGCAGCCCCAACAGTTTCAGAATAATCAGCAAATGAATGGGTATTATCAACCACGAATCCCTGTAGGTCCCAACCAATGTTCATATTGCAACGAGGAAGGTCATTTTAAATATAGTTGCCCTAAATTAATGCAGCGTAACAGTAATGCGTATGGCGCAAGAGGTAGAGGTGGTCAGCAAGCTCCTAGAGGCAGAGGGCGTGAAAATGTTCCCCAGAACGCACGTCCTCTTCCACCTCAAAATACCATAAATAGCTTTGATCAACAAGCCAACGCGACTGGTAATACAGCTCAGTACTACAATAATGATTATTATGCAGAAGACGACAATGTAGAAGATAACGATTACTAGGACAGCCGTAGACAGAGAGAGGGAGTTGTTTCAGTGCCAGTGGATCAGAGCGGACCTTATGTTAAAGTAACTACAGCAAATGTAACGGAGCCCTTTCTGCTGGATACTGGTGCTGCAAAGAGTTCAATCATGCATTCAAAACTCCCTGGCGCGCCTTTGTCTGGCGAAATAAATGTTTCAGTAGGTTTTTCTGGCGCCCCAGTTAGGAACCCGATTTCTAGTCCTATGTCTCTTTCTGTTGGACCTTGTGAGCTAAAAGCACCCCTCATCCTAACGACAGGTTGTGGTGAAAATTTGCTAGGATTAGATTTGTTGAAAAGATTGCATGCAACATTATATTGTTCTCCCTCAGGAGTACAACTTACATTAGGCAAGAAAGTGATTTCCCCAATGTATTTGTCTAAAAATGCAATGCCACCTGAATTGTCATCCCTTCCGGATGTCCTTTGGGCTGCTGGTCCCAATGATGTGGGTCTCCTGGAAATACCGCCATACGTGGTCACTTTAAAAGCCAATGTCAGATTGCCACGCATTCCCCAGTACAAGATCTCCAATGAGGGTCAGAAAGCGTTGTTAGCAATTGTCAGTGATTTGATTAAAAAGGATGTAATTGAAGAGACAAGAGGCAATATTTGCAATAGTCCTGTTTTACCTGTCTTAAAACGAACGGACCCTTCACAGCCACCTGTTTACAGATTTGTGATTGACCTTAGAGAGGTTAATAAGATTGTTGTGCCACAGTTTCCAGTTGTTCCTGACATAACTGCCTTGTTAACTATGATTCCAGCTTCCGCTGCATGGTTTTCAGTGATCGATTTAAAGAATGCCTTCTTTAGCATCCCCATTGCAGAAGAGAGCAGAGACATTTTTGGCTTTAGTTTAGGAGGTTGAAGCTTTCGCTTTAAACGCGCTCCCCAGGGCTACTGTGAAAGTCCATCAATATACAGTCAGGCTTTAAAAGCGCAGCTTGATGCACTTGTTTTACCTAGTCGCGCTATCCTTATTCAGTATGTTGACGATTTACTAATCGCCGCGGATACTGAAAAGATTTGCAAAGAAGCTACATTGTTATTGTTGCGTCATTTGTCTGCCTTCCATCACAAAGTGTCTCTCTCAAAGATGCAATATTGTCGACAAGAAGTGACCTACTTAGGTCATCTCTTATCGAAGGAGGGAAGGAAACTGACCCCAGAAAGAATTCAAGCCATTGCACAGTTGAGTGTGCCAAGAACACAGAGAGAAGTGCGTGCTTTCTTGGGCATTACTTCATACTGTAGGCATTGGATACCAAATTTTTCCTTGTTGGCAAAACCTTTGTTAGCATTAACATGCAAAGACACACCGAATCCTATTCCATGGTCTGAAGAGTGTCAGAAAAGTTTTTGGGAATTGCGTAATGCATTGTGTTCAGCTCCTGTGTTGGGTACCCCTGACTACAGCAAGCCTTTTACATTGTATGTTCATGAAAAAGATGGTTGCGCATTATCAGTGTTAACACAGCCTTTTGGCGACAGACCGCGTCCATGTGCATATTTTTCATCAACCTTGGACCCGGTAGCGAGGGCATTGCCAAGTTGTCTGAGAGCTACAGCCGCCGCAGCTATGTCTATTCGACAGTCTGCTGGCCTAGTAATGGATAATACATTGATTGTTATGGTTCCACATGCTGTGGACACATTGTTAAACAGGACCAAGACCCAACACTTAACTAGTGCGCGATTATCAGGATATGAGCTGACACTATTAGCAAATCATATACACATAAAGAGATGCAACACGTTGAATCCAGCTACATTATTACCAATCCCAGCAGACCTAGATGAGATTGAGCAACATGATTGTCTGTTCAGAACAGAAGAAGAGACGAAAGGGAGAGTAGATCTTAAAGATACTCCCCTGACTGAGTGTGATGGTACCTTATGGGTGGATGGTTCGTGTTTCAAGCTTCCAAATGGTGATACGACTGCTGCATATGCTATCACTACTTTGCACTCGATTGTTGAAACTGCACGTGTGCCACAAAATTCGGCTCAAGCAGCAGAATTGATTGCCCTTACAAGAGCATGCGTGTTGTCTGAGGGAATGAAAGTGAACATATATACGGATAGCCAGTATGCCTTTGGCGTGGCTCATAGTTTTGGGCGATTGTGGAAAGAACATGGGTTCCTGACTTCACATGGAGCTAAGATTCAGAATGGCAAATTGGTGAATGATCTCCTTGAGTCGCTGACCCTACCGTTACAAGTTGCGATCATGAAATGCAGTGCGCACAAGAAAATCACTGATGATGTTGGTCGTGGTAATGCGTTTGCTGATGAAGTCGCGAAAGAAACAGCAAAAGATGTGAAGACTCGACTGTATGTTGCAGGCCCTGCAAGATGGGTTGGTGATGTTGGAATGTGTGAAAACACAATAGAGAGTGTGAAGTCCCTTCAAGCTGAAGCCACAGAGAAAGAATTGAGCAAGTGGAGAGAAAGTACGGGTAAGTTGGATGAGAATGGTTGTTGGATTGATTTGTCAGAACATAGGCGATGGTTGTTACCTGATGCGTATGTGCTTCCAGTGGTTAATATGGCACATGGAATGGCACATATCAGTATGAAAGGAATCTGTAAGTTGTTGGCTCCAGTATGGCAGAATGCTGGAATTCCCAAGTGTGCAGAGAATGTGGTCAAGAATTGTATGGTATGCTTGAAGTACAACCCTGGTAAGGGAACCCCAACTCCAGCTGGTCATTTTGCGCCTCCATCATATCCATTTGAAGTTTTGCAGCTAGATTTTATCCACATGGAAAGGTGCAACAACCTGAAATATGTATTGGTGGTTGTCTGCGCTTTTTCAAAATGGATAGAGGCATATCCCCTGAAAGACAACACTGCTCTATCCACAGCCAAAGCCCTTGTGAAGGAATTTTTCCCTAGGTTTGGAATGCCAAGAATGGTGTGGAGTGATAATGGGAGTGAATTTGTGGGCCAAGTGATGAAGAATGTGTGTGAGGGATTAGGGATTAAGCAGAAGTTTCACGCTGCAAATCACCCCCAATCAGCTGGATTAGTAGAGCGCTACAATGGCGCTCTAAAACTCAAGCTGGCCAAAATACAGGCGAGCTCCGGTCTTAAATGGCCTGACGCTCTGCCTCTAGCACTCCTGTCCACCAGAATGACCGTACACTCACGAGTGGGACTCAGCCCATACGAGGTTATTTTTGGCCGCCCGGCCAATGTATGGGGTGTGCCAAGACCGACGAAATTTAGCGAAATAGAACATCCAGTACTGCTTGATTACTTGTACGAATTGACGGCTAAATTGCGTGTTTTACACCAACAGGTGCATGATACTCTCCCCCAGGCCTCTGAGGCTCCAGGACACCCTATCGACCCTGGCACATGGGTGCTCATCAAGAATTTCCAGCGAAAAAGCAACGATGAGCCCCGTTGGATTGGCCCTCATCTCGTACTTCTGTCTACAAGATCAGCTGTTCGAGTAAAGGGGAAAAAGAATTGGATCCACGGCGCCCACATCAAAAGGATCCCTTTGCCTCTGCCGTATGACCAGTGGGTCCAGAAGGGTATCGCCGATTCTGAAACAGACACTGTACCTCGTTTTGTGCCGTTCAGTGATGCACGCGTAAGAGGCACAACTTCAGCCCAACAGAGTGACGATATTTTGCAAGAGTTGTGCCACCGTCAATTCGATTGGACACCACAGAGCCTGAACTCTTGTTTCAAGATCAGACAGTACCTGGCCGTTTCCACTACAATCTAAGACCAAGGCCTATGGACAAATAAATATTCTTTTCCTTACCTTTTTGGTTTTTGATAACCATAGCTCTTCCATCTGAAGGACTTTCTTGATTTTTGTTTTTCGAACCACCATCCGGGTGCAGCCGCAGGGTCGCGGTGCCAAGACTTTGGGGTACAGGCCGAAGACGTTAGGTCAACGGTTCTCGTTGGTCTAGGGCGTTCCCTGGACTGACAGGCGTACTCCTTAGCAGAAGATACTCACCCGCCGCGAGCGGCACGATTAGAGGATGGAGTTTTTCAAGATGGAGAGACTCGCTGAGGAAATGAACTTTAAAGCAAGAATGTGTAAAATAATGAAGAGCAAACGTTTTGTATTTTTATGTCTGTTTGTATTATGTAGTATGGTAGTGTTTACTGTAGGATTTGTATTCTTCTCCTCTCAAGAGCCCATTGCAACCACTGTACAGCCTATACCTCTTCCTACTGTCTCCTCACACTCTTTTCACCCTCTGCCTGAACATGAACAAGCTAGACGATCAGAGTTTGTAAACAACTCGTTTATTCAGCTCCTGCACCAGCACCAACTAGTCATGAATACAACCAATTGCTGGGTGTGTGGTTTAATGCCACATACCATTAATAAGGGTATTCCTTATCTAGTGCTGCCGTTTAGTTACAATGGATCATCATGGGCATTCCAGACCATGTTTCTCTTTGCATTAGACGCCTACTCCCCGCGACAACCGCGTTCCATCAGACCTAGCACAAATAATAAAGCTTTAATGAAAGGAGTTGCCGATATGAGCAGAGATATCGATGCATACTCATCTATTCCCAAAGATGAATTGAGAGCCTATGTAGGGTGGAACGCGACGGGGTATAGTATTAGTCTGGGTGAAAGGCAGCGAAAGATCTCATCCCCAATCTGGGTCGTACCCCACATAGGTCGGTTCTGTTTACAAGGTAATGGTCAGAATCCAAGAGCTCAACTGGGGAGAAGTGACTGTACTGAAACGTACACTTTCCCATCACAGTTTTCCCCTGCGTTTTTGGCTGCCAAGGGTACATATTTTGTCTGCAATGATCGAGCATATGCATGGTTGCCCCCTGATTTCTCGGGCACATGTTATATTGCAAATCTGCTACCGCCAACATTTACTGCCGCCTCTGACTATCACAAGACCAGAGTTGTGAGAGGCGTGATTAGTAAGGAGGATACTGCCGGTCAGGAAGCAGGAGACTTCTTTTTGGGTTTCCTGCCGTTTTGGGGACCTATGGTCAATAGTAGGAACCTGAGACAACTGATTTGTGTGGTTGAATCCACTGTTAATGTTACGGCTGGTGCCCTTGGTAATTTGACAGCTGAGCTCCAAGCGGATCGCCTCATGACTTTGCAGAACCGCATGGTTCTAGACGTCATACTTGCAGACCGCGGTGGGGTATGTAAGGTCATCCAATCCAGTTGTTGCATTTTCATACCAGATAACGCTCCAACAGTTTATCAAGCCATCTCCAAACTGCATAAAATATCTGAATCCATACACGTGGATAAAGGAGATTGGTCACTGGTGGGGTGGTTCTGGGAACTGATATCTGCCTGGGGTTGGAAGATTCTGATGGTCATTGGAATGATCTTAGCCATCCTTTTCCTGTTCTGTCTGTGCATACAGTGTGCTCCTGCGATATGTGGCCTCTGTGCTACATTATGTGTAAGGAAACCTGTATCGAGGGAGGAGCTAAGTAATAGGATGATGCTACAGCAACATCTCCATGACTTCGTGGATATTGACCTAGACTCGGATTGAAATGAGTATAGTTATTGCCTATGTAAGGGCAAAAGGAGGGTCTGTCGTACTTTGCAATTTGGGACCGCGTAGGAGGCAGGGCCCTACCCCTGTCTATCCCGGTATTAGCGAACCGCGAATGGTCAATGCGGTATGTACAAGTGCTTTGTGTAACGTTTTAGCTATGAATGCACTATGTATACGTTATTATACATTGACTCCGTGGGTTCCATCTTAGAGTGGTGGCCATCTTATGGTTGCCCTCACATAGGCTACATATTATGAAGCAAATACGGGCCTTTAGAGCACATGTGCCTTCCTTTGACTTCTCTGTGACCTGGGCAGCTTGGCTCCGCTGCCCCAGGTCAGTCCAGTCCCACGAGCTCCCCGTCCTATGGCCACCTGTGATTAGCATCAGGGCTTGACACACCATAAAGCCTTTTCATCCCACACGAGCCTCCAGCTAATCTCTTTCACACCTGACTGTTCCTGCTTTATGGCTTGTTTTCCAAACAGGAGATGCTCGTCTTTATTGGGGCCTGTTGATATCTGATGTGGGATCTGAGCCTTGCTGGGTAAATAATTGTGGGCTGGCTTAACTGGAATGTGGGATGGTCATCATGACTCTGCCTTTTCGTTTGTAATGTATACATTTATATGGACTTATCATAAAACAAGGAATGTATGCCTGAAGCAGGATATTTTGTATTTAAGGAGAAGCCCGTTTCTGTAACTTTTAGCAGTCTCCTGAGAACATACACGCTGTTGTACTTCTAGGATACCTGTAATTGGTCTGCAGCCAATAAACTGATCTTTGACTTCACCCAGAAGACTCTGTGTTTCTGTAGGTCTGAAACAGGAAGAACCCGAAGTCATAGGGTGTGTTCCCCTGCACCGCTGGGTTTAAAATTCCCAGTACTTCATCTCCACAGTCGACCATAGCCCGACCCAGTATTACAAGGGTTTAAGCAATACGAACATGTGAATGGAATTTAACACTAAATCCAATCTCAGGGGTAAAACAGGTATACTCACGGGTAAGTTGAAAAGGGCCCTAATGCATTTATTCTCAGTCTTTGCGAGTATTACTGCATCTACATAGCCCAATATCTCAGCTTCATAAATAGCTGCTGTCAATGCCATAGCTCTATATATTTAATAGCCGGTGACACTGAACCGAATAAAGGTAGCCTTATATTTCCTCCCAATTGCAGATTCCTTCTGATTTAGAGTGGCATTACTCTTTTTCAATTGTGCCCCCATGTCAGCTTATCTGCTAATCTGACTCCTAGTAATCAAAGTGTGTAGCCTATCCCCACAATCAAGAACAGGCTCTGACACAGCTCAGAGTCACGATATGTTTGGCTATATTGTTGCAATGCTAGGCTTTCACAGGTAACGCATTTCAGCCGTGAACGCGGTCAATTGCAAATTGCTGCCGTGAAGAGGAATATGGCAATATTGAAAACTGGTCAAATGTAGGGGATGAACAGGCTGTGACAATGCAGCCCAACTGTTAAATCACATAAACACTCAGGCACTGGAGATCGCAAGCCCACCATGGAAACAGTCAGGTGATGGGCCAAGTGTGCACGCTCACTGTGTGGCAACAAGGCGTTATGTGTGAGTTCTGGCTTGCATTACATGGTGTTCAAGTTAATATAAAAATGATATTGTTATGCACCGATTATTTTATAGACCTGGTCAGGGAAACTGCTCTCCCCTTGCGCAGCTCTGTCATTGCGGCTCTGCCCCCTGAGCCTCTCTGATTCCAAGTAGGTGTTTCAGGCCCTCCTCCATCCGCAGGCTTCTGCCTGCGCCTCATCCCTGGTGGTCCAGTGGGAGAGCCTTGCTATTCTGATGGCCCACTCTGTGAGCCTTTCTGTTTTTTCTGCTTATTTTTTTCCTTTTTGTCTGTCTGTGCTTTTTCTCTCTGTCTGTGCCATTTTTCTGTCTTCTGTTTTCACTGTTGCTTTTCTCGCTCCCTTTCCTGGCGCTGCTACCCCTGTGGCCCCTTCCCCCGTGTGTTCCCACCTCCCTGCTGCTCTCTCTCCCTCTGACCTCTACTTAATGGCGGCTGCTACGTGGCCGTAGCAGAGGGAGCACCAAAGGCAGGCCTGTCTGTGGCCGTTCGTGACCCTACCGCAACCAGTGCCAGGGACCCTGGTCCTACGAACCCCGCTGCTATGACTCAAGGACACTCCACGCACGCAACCCTGGACGCAACAACAACTGCCAGCTCTTGACGCTGATCATCACCCAAGGCCCAGTCTCCTGCGGACACTGCCACCACACCTTCACCCACCTCTGGACCCTGACAGTTACCACCAACCCACCGGATGCCAGCACACCCAAACCCCTGAGCTGCACCCTCCACGTACTACGTACTGCTCAGAGACCTGAACTTCCACCTTGACAACCTCAGCAACCCCAACTCCACCACCGTCCTAGACAACCTCACCAACATCAGACTGAAGCAACTCGTCACCGCCCCACCCACAAGGTGGGACACACCCTCTACCCCATCTTCGCTGGAGGAAACAACATTTGCTTCAGTCACACCACGCAACCCCTCTGGACGAACCACCACTGTGTCCACTTCTCCCTCTCCTTCTCGAAACCCACCACACACAAGCCAACGCCACGCCTCTGCGCAGAAACTGGAGCAAGATCACCGAAGAGCACCTCACCTCTGCCCTCAGCTGCATTCCTCCCCCACCATGACCAACGTCAACTCTGCAGGCAACGACCTCCACAAATGGCTCACCGACTGTGCCAACACGTTCGCACCCCTCCAGAACTCCAACAGACAATGCACCACGAAAGCCACCTGGTTCACCACGCGCCTCTGTGAATCCAAGCGCTCATGACGAAGACTTAAGAAAATATGGAGGAACAGCAAAACCCCCGAAGCACGCACTGCCTACAGGACTACCACCAACTCATCAGATCTACAAAGAGGGACTAAATCCAGGGCAGAATCCTCTCCAACTCCCGCAACTCCAAGGAACTCTTCAACATCATACAAGAATTCACCAGACCCCACAGCGAAACCTCCGTGGTCCCTCCATCCCAGGACCTCTGCAACAAACTCAGCTCCTTCTTCCATCACAAGATCAGGACACTCTTTGACAACTTCAACAAACCTGACCAAGGCACCGACCCAACACCTTCCACCAGCAACGCCACCCAGCCGACCATCCGTGCCTGTGCTGGAGCGGGTAGTACAACATTTTGCATACCCCCCCATTCTGCATGTTTATATTAATCCGAATAATCAATTAATTGTAATATTATTAATCCGTTTGAAGTGATAACTCACCAATTATATTAACAAAAGAATTACACGCGGGATTTGCATTTTGCATGGCTAAACTAATTGTATACTAATATATGTACGCAAACTAATGGTAGAAAATTAGAATATTGCATGATATATGTTGCTTTTGTGATGTAATTGTAAGTTGCACCAGATGATATCACTGGGTAAATATAAACGTTTTAAATGTTGCTATTATGCTAGATAATTACTTACACATAGGGGAATTAGTGAGGGTTTAACATTTTATTAGCCAATTCAATGTTTTAATTACGTTTTGTGTTTGTTTTACTTAAGTTGATCATTTGGGCCTTCGTAAAGATGGCCGACTGAGACGCACGATGCAACTGCTACAGTCCACGAGGGTTTGGGTGAATTGCGCCTGCACCACCGCCAGCAACAATGGCCTCGTCCTGACCCCAGGAAAGATGTGCCCACCAAGGTCATACTGGGAGAGTTGCCAGGACTACAAAACAATGAACTGTCTTTAAAACCGGAACCAGCAAGTGCGATGACTTAATCTAACGGACTATGTGAGAACTTTACTGAGTGACCCCAAATCCACCAATCAGGACTGTCTAAAACTCATTCTTGATACATTTTGACATTAAAATCATTATAAAAGACGGTAGAATAGTGAGTTAAAAAGCCTGTCGTTCGATTTGTCTTGCTGCGAATTTCCAGACATTATGCTGACGGAGGGGACAGTGACACTGCTGGACAGCTGTTATCCTGAATCCTTGAGAGACTGAATTGCGGCCTGACTTTGATGAATTTAAAGATTTTTCCACAACTTGACTGACTTAGAAGACGACTAATAGCCAGATTAGGTAACTATGATGTTCTGTGGTTGGACGATGATTTTCTAAAAATTTGCAATTAATTAGATAAACGTTGTTTTGATTAATAGACAAATGTGTTGTGTCGATTATTTGAAGAAATTAGATTAAGAGAAGAGCATAAATAAATTAATTGAATTACCAAACTTCAAAACCAACTAACTGATTCATCGCCAAATGAGGGGAATATTAAGAGGTTTGAAGTTAATAAGTATTCAATGCACATTAGGGTTTAGGTGAAAAGATATTCCTTTCATGTCAGCGTATGGAAACTTAACCCTCTCAGGGAAGCAGATCAAATGAGTGTGAGTGTTGGTGTTATGGGCCCCACCAATGAATGTATTTGAGTTAATGTGTATTGCGATATTTGATCTGTGACGAAGGGAGGATTAGACATTCCATGCTGCAGCAGTTTTTTTGGTAGCAGAATGATGGTTGTTATTGTTTTGATTTGGTATAGCTTGTACATTGCTTATTGATTATTGGTTATTGATTGATATTGGTTTATGTATTAACACTCTATGTTGAGTCGCGTCGAGTTCTATGTTGTTTGCACGGCTTCTGGGATGTAGGAAGTCGGAAGTTTGTAACGGTTCCGTAGTAGAGCAGAGGTAAGCGCTGCTCTCGGGAAAGACGGACTTGTTGTTGCCCTGTGGGATGCATTGTCTGGGTTTGATTCGGTGACATCGTCGTGTGTTGCCATTAGAGACATTTTCTGTGTAAGAGAAGTGTGTATGATAGCGAAGGTTACCTGTGAAATTTTGGTCTTAGGTACCAGGAGTCCAAATGGCATTCCGATAACGCTTATCACTGGAAAGGTAACAGGTGTTCTCTGAGCTTGCTAGAAGGATAAAGGAGAGGGAAGTGCTACTTTGTTAACGTATGTCATAATTCTGTAGTAGGACAGACTGTTCTCTGTTCTCGGGAAAGACAGGATTCTGTGTGAATGTACTACAATTTTCTCGTATAAAAGTGTGTGAATGTGAAGGCATTTGGGTTAGTTGTGAAACTCTAGTTTTATTTCTCAGGAGCATTGGGTCTCCAACTATGTGTCTTAATTCTGGAGAAACGGTTAGCTAGTGCTTGTTAGAAGGGTAAGGTAGAGGGATGTGCTACTTTATCAACGGAAGTAACGATTCCGTAGTAGGGCAGAGGTAAGCGCTGCTCTCGGGAAAGACGGAATTCTCGTGAGAAAGGTCTATTGCTATTCCTTGGTTAGCGAAGCGGACAATGGTGGTGTTTTTGTTTTGTTACTAACAGAATTGTAAATTTGAAACAAAACTTACAGAGTGGATTTTGTTAAGGAGGGGTAGACAGGAGCAGGAGCTGCGGCAGCGGCTGCTGACGTCAGAACGACCGCGCTGGGATTGGCCAGTCAGTCGGAGACGTAGACGCTCCGGATTGGTGCGTTAGTGTACGCCGCGCTAGGAGTGGAGAAGCACAGGGTGACGTAGACGCTCTGGATTGGTGTGTTAGTGTGAGTCGCACTGGGATTGGAAAATTGCAAAGGTGACGTAAACGCTCCGGATTGGTGCATTACTGTGAGTCGCGCTACGATTGGACAGAATAGCGGTACATTTGTAAGGAGAGACTAGCGATACACGGAAGACAGGAAAATGTATTACGATCCACCAGAAAAGGAGAAAAAGTCCTGGTTTGGTAAAATTAAAAAGTGGTTTAAGAAGGACAAACCGATTGTAACTATGGAAGGACAGTTACTTTCTCCACCAAAAGCCCCCGCATCCTTTATGGTTGCGAAATATGGATATCACACTTGTATTTGGTTAGACAATTGGGTCAAGTATACTGAAAAAGACGGAGTGTTGGCTTTTCCAGAACATGGTTCATTTAATTTGACAGTTTTGAGAAATTTAAGAGAGAAAATGATGAATTTAGAACCAAGACCTAGACCGACACAATTTGAAGCACTGACAGAATGGGGAGATGAGATGCACGACCGAGAAAGACAGAGAAGTGGCGGAAGGTATAGGTACATGTTTGGTAGGTCATATGGACATGAGAATCATGATGATCGAATGAGAAGGTGGTGGAATGCGAGTATGACTGAGGGTTTGTTTCCCGTAAGAACTGCAGGAGAAAACGAAGGAAGAAAATGCGTAGAAAAGAGACATAATGTGGAGTCGAGAGGGTATGGAGTGAATGAATCGGAGGATGATGTTCTTGATGACATGTTCTATAAAAATCCACCCCCATATCGGCCAGAACCAGAAATATTAACCCCAAGTGCCCCAATGAAAGAAACAGTACAAATCATAAAATCGGAACCAGAGTTCCAAGATTTGGGAAAAACAATTCCATTAGAGAGGTAGAAAAGAAGTCCGGAGGTAAAATAAACGATAAAAATTCAGCAGAACTAGCAAAGACAACCCTAGAATTAACAGAGAAAATAAGAGAATTGACCAAAAATCTGGAAGCTGTAATGGTTCCAGTAACGATAGGTCCAATAATGCCTATTTTTGATAAACAGAAAGATAGCGAACATTGTTTGACTGTCCCTTATAAAAGCAATAAACAGGTTGAACAACCAAAACTGAGTCAAAATGATAATCCTTGGAGACAGACAATAAGTATGGTTGAACCAAATGTTTCAAATAATCCGTTTGTAGGCCAGAATTGTGCAGAAAGGCGTATAACAACAGTGGAGTCAATATTAGAAACACAAAAGGATTTTGGACAAGGAAATGTAGAGAAGTCAGTAGGGCCATCTACGGAGGAATTAAGTGAATGGTTGAGAAGTTTGCAGAAGAAAGACAAAGAATCTCAGTCAATAGATGTAGCCAAACTACGAATGGTACTGGAAGAGTTAATAGTAGGAACTATCCCTACGGAGAAGCTAAAAACCTACCAAGATGAGGAGTTGTTATTTCTGTGTAAAAGCATAACGTGGAGAGCAAAAAGTCTCCATGAAAGATTAGAAGAAGTGGCAAATGAAATGGGTATAGATATTGAAAAGGTAAAAGCCCTACAGAAGCCATATCGAGTAGATTTCAGTGAAAAGGATATTGAAAATATGAATACCATAGGACGAATGAGTCAGATTAAGGAAATAATTATTTTGTTGAGAAAATGGGGAGATGTGGACAAATGGAAAAGTAGATGGTATCGAAAACGAGATGATGTTTCAGATAAAACATTTTCAGCTTTCCCTGTTAGAGAAAAAGAGAAAGTCGTGACAGAATGCCGTATGAGAGAGATTCCAGGAGGAGGATATGTACATGTCCCATGGACTAGGCAAGATATTTTGTCATTTACAAATGATTTCCCTCGACTACGTGAAAAACCCGTTGAGTGGTATAGACAGGTGGACAGATTTGTAAAATTGTCCAAAGTATTGTGGATTGATCTAAACAGTCTGTTTGACATAATAGTACCAGCAGATCTATGGACAGAGTGCAAAATCATGATAGATTGGCCAACACAAGAATACCCAAGGGATCCAAAAACAGGGGCTCCAGACCCCGAGGTAATGAAGAAATGCGAACAGGTTATGGCATTTCTGAAAAACAAAGTACCTCCTAAAGATACAGATTGGGTAAAAATTGACAGAACACATCAGGAAAGCAAAGAGTCAGTACATGCGTATTATGACAGGTTGATTTTGGCCTTTAAACAATTTAGTGGGTACGAAAATCTGAGTGAAAAGGATCTAAGTCATTTTGTATACAGGTTTCTATATGGTCTTCGTCCAGAAATTAGTGAGATGATAAAACAGCATACTGTATACTGGCAAAATAAGAAAATAGACGAAGTACTGAGACATGCTAAATATTTCAAAGATGAGATTGAAGCAAAACAGCGAAAATTGAAAGAAAAGGCTATGTGGGCACAAGTAAAGGTAGCGGAGAGACAGGAAGCTCAATTAGCAGAACAAGCGAATAATACAGGATCAAGACAAAAATGTAATCCTGGGAAAGGTTGTGAGATGTTTGAATGTGAATCCTTCAACATTGTTGCCTGATGCAGAGAATGTGGAAGTAAGAGATGAAGCAGATCATTACTGTCTGGATGTACTTGATTTTTGTACAAAACCACAACCTGACATAAAAGATGAACCCTTACCAGAAAGTGATTTCGTTATGTTTGTTGATGGGTCTTGTTTGAGGACAGATGATGGAGTGTTAAGTGCAACATATGCGGTATACACAGTTGCAGCAGTAATGGAAGCCTCCTATTTGAAAGGAGTAAAATCGGCCCAAGTAGCTGAACGTGGTGCTTTGACGAGAGCATGTAAGATTGGGAAAAGTGTGAGAGTGACTGTGATAACTGATAGCCAGTATGGCTATGGAGTTGTCCACGACTTCAGCCAGATATGGCTGCAGAGAGGCTTCTTAACCTCAAGTGGAACTCCCATTAAGAATGCTGAAGTGGTTGAAAAATTGCTTGAGGCGATACAGCTGCCTAGGCAATTGGCTGTTGTAAAGTGTGCTGCCCATAGTTGCAGTGGTGATTATATCGGTACTGGAAATAAATTTGCGAATGACATGGCACAATACTGTGCACTAAATCAGAATTCAATCAATCGGGCTAAGGAAAAAGTGGTGATTTCTTGCTCTTTGATGTTTACTAACACTGTGGGAACATGGGAAGAAGTAAGACAATTGCAGGAAGAAGCAGGAGAGGAGGAAATGAAGCAGTGGGTAAAAGCAGGATGTGCACCCAGAGAGAAAGATCATGTGTGGGTCTATCGAGATGGAAGACCAGTCCTGCCTGATAGCATGATGTCTCCCATGGCACGGATGTATCATGGACAGGGACACATAGGGAGAGACGCTATGATCAGGTCCTTTAAACAAACCTGGTATAATGCAAAATTCAGACTGGTAGCAGAAAGTCTTTGTCAGAGATGCCTAATTTGTCAGCAATACAATCCAGGAAGAAAGACAGTGGTGAGTCTAGGAACAATAGGTCGAGAAGGAGGGCCTTTTACCAGAATGCAAGTGGATTTCATTGAAATGCCTCCCTGTAACAGGTTGAGGTATGTCTTGGTTATGGTTTGTCTATTTTCCAGATGGGTAGAGGCATTTCCAACAAGAAGAAATGATGGGATGATAGTAGCAAAATTACTTTTGAGGGAATTTATCCCTAGATTTGGGTTTCCAGTGACCATTAAATCAGACCGAGGAGGACATTTTCATAATGAGATCATAAAACTGATTTGTGAAGCATTGAATGTACGACAAAAATTACATTGTGCCTACCGACCAGAGGCTTCTGGTGTGGTGGAACAGATGAATGGTACTATCAAAAACAGGATAGGGAAAATGTGTTTAGCCACAGGTATGAAATGGCCTGATGTCTTGCCTCTAGTACTTATGACTATTAGATCAATTCCAGACAGAACTACAGGGTTAAGTCCTCATGAAATCATCATGGGACGAGCCATGCACCACGTGTTTATACCAGTCAACAAGCTGATGACTATAACTGATGACATGGTGTTGGAATATTGTAAAAGCCTGGCTGACGCAGTTCATTCTGTGTTTCATCAGGTTGGAGCGGATGCCACCACCCTTGAAAAGAAGCCAGCCCATGATCTAAGCCCAGGGGACTGGGTAAGGCTAAAAGTCCACAGAAGAAGAAACTGTTTGGTTCCCAGGTGGGGAAAACCAAGACAAGTCATCTTGACCACAACAACAGCTGTGAAGTGTGCTGGATTGAAGAACTGG
Organism: Triturus cristatus; assembly: GCF_964204655.1. Classification (NCBI taxonomy): domain Eukaryota; kingdom Metazoa; phylum Chordata; class Amphibia; order Caudata; family Salamandridae; genus Triturus; species Triturus cristatus. The sequence goes on from NC_140590.1 coordinate 1,368,214,988, forward strand.
ATCCATGCAAGTCATACTTTGAGAATTCCAAATCCAGTAGACAGCACAGAAAATGAGTATTTTAATGAATCAGAATCCAGCACTGAGTCAGATGACGGAGAATCAAAAGACAAAGAAAACTCTGAAAGGGGGGAAAATGAACCAAGTTTAACTTTTGTCCCCAGAAGTAGTTCCCTGAGGAGAAGGTTACACATTTCTGATACCAGTTCAGACTCAGAAATAGAAAAAGGAGCACAATATTCCAGGAAAGAACAAGGAAAGAACAAATAAAAAGACAGTGAAGAGACAATAAAAGAGATTCATGAAAAGGAAGTGCCAGATGAAAGATTAAGAGAAATTCCACCTGAAACAACACATTTAGATGGACAGGTGCCAGATACAGAGAGAGAGGGAAAGATTTTTGTGGAAGACCCCCGAGGAGGTGTAGGGAACTCCAACATCCAGTTAGAAGCAGGGACAAGTAGTCAGCAGCAAGATTGCGTGTCGGAGATTCGAGGAGGGACAGAAGTAGGGAAAACAAAAGAAGTGGTGGAAAAAGAAACTGTTGAGAGTAAAAAGCAAGTCGAAACAGAGTCAGAGGAAAGCGAAGATGAAATACCTGAAGGTCGAGTTCTAAGAAAGAGAGCATGGAGAACTGAAAAGAACGATAAAGGGAGTAAATTGAAAAGAACTGCAAAAGACGACGTTTGGCCGAATAAAATAAAAAGATTGAGATATCGACTGACACGAGTAAATTCACCAAGGGCTGAACAGGTGAATGAAGTGACGAGTTAGGAAAAATCTAAAGGAGAAGAAACAATTGTTGTTAAAGAAAGTAAAAGAACAAGGAAGCCTAACCAGAAGTATAAATCACCAGAATGGACGTATGTGGCCCTGCCTGAAGTAAAAGAAGAGGCGGATAGCCAAGGAAATCTGTTATGCCCTGCATACTATTTTCATATCTTGCAGTTTACCAGTTCACCTGCTGATCAGCCACAGTGTGTGTTTGGAGTAGAATGTTGAGAATGCTGTGATGCATAGAACGTTGGGAGTCTGACTGGGTGAGGTATGACAGTTACAGATGGGCTGAGCAGCAGGCAGGCTGCTCCTGGTGGGGTTTGATACCACAAAGGTGTTTGCTGTGACATGTTACCAAGGACTGACTACAGGGCTAACCTACATTACCTTATCCTGTTACCTGTACTACTTGTTGATGTACCTGTGAGCCATCTTGCTGTACAACTGGAATAAAGGTACTAAAAGATTTTACATGGCTAACAGCGTCTACTTCATGTAAGAGTACAACATATTTTTGGCGACGAGCGAGAGTTGGAGACGTACTCACTGCCCTACATGCCCTTGGAGATGAACTAGGAACAAGAAGAAGAAATTTCTAACAGCGCAACAAAAGAAGTAACTCAAGATGACACAAGCAACTAAAGAAAGTGGCACAGCACTCTTCGCAACCCCACCAGTGTCCTGCACATCGGACAGCCCCAGCAACTGAGTGCTGTACTGTGTGGTTGTGCGTACACCCACAAGTTCTGCGCCTAAAAGGAAAGTTATAGTCTTGGGAAAATTTATCTTCATGTTCTTAGGCGCAGCAAAGATCAAGACAAACATGGACTGCTGTTTAGTGCCATATTCTGAGGATTCCTGCTGTTGGCGCTACTTTGGAGGAGCTTGATGGAGTAGTTACAATTTACAGTGTATTTTGGATACAGCGCAAGTCAAGTCTGACATCTGGTGGTGATTTGAAGGCTTTGAAAATACGTTTTTGCCTCATGATTTTACGTCGATTTTATAAGGATCTGCAGTGTTTTTGATGCATTTTTTGGCTGTTTTCTCTCACAACGATGTGATTTAAAAGTTTTGTGAGTATTGTGGGCCATTCTCAGCGTGGAGAATTCACACCAAGGAAAGTGTGTGAAGTGTAGTTGCAAGTTGGGGACGACTACGAGTTACGTGGTGTGGCAGGTGAGACATATTTTTGTTTCGTCTTTTTCACATTGATTTTAGTCCGTTTTGAGACCCCTGCTCGCGGTGACTCTCAACCGCCTATTTAAGTTTAAATTCAAACGTTGCACGAGCTGTGCTTGGCGCGTGAAAGCCTACCTTCACGAAGACGCTCGCGGCTTCTTTGGTCTTCTATTACGTCTAACGAAGTCTTCATACTGCTGGTTGTTAGACGCTGGGCACACAGAGCGTGCCGTGAGCCACTCGACGCGGCGTGTAAATACGTGCCGCCATTTTAAGAGGTTAACATTTATTTTTGCCAACCACGTAATTGCCATTGGAGGCGCGTGCCATATCCGCCAACCACGTAATTTTGCCAACCAAGTTTTTTTTGTTGTTTCTCCACGAGCGCAGTTCCTTCGATAAAGTTTTATGTAGCAGGAAGATGTTCTTGTTAGCGTGCCGTTTGGTTTACTTTCCTGAGGACAGACGGTGTTATTTGATACATCGCCTGCGAGTGGCAGTTTTGATGTCGCTTCATGTGAACTTGGGGAAAGTTAGATTTTCAGAGGTTGTTCCTGGTACACGACTTTGGGTCTGAACATATCTAATTGAAGAGTTGGAGACTGCACAATATGAATGGCGTAAATGTTTTCGGGTGAGAGATCGCTCACCGGTGCGGCATACAGTTTTAAGATGTTTTGCATGTAAAATGTTTGCAAATTTTTATGTAATGTGTTTTTGGAGTGTGATTTTCCACAGTATTTGTTTCCCTTCATATGGGTAGGACATGTAATGTCGGGGTGGTAATCACGGGTTCATCTCTAGTTTCAGGGGTGTGGTTCAGTTAACGCTCATTGTATAGTTACAGTACCCTTAGGCAAGGGATGCCCTATTAGTGTTGTTGGGTAGAGGCTACACGTATGCCTGATTTTGTTTGTGAGTGTAAAGTTGAGGTGTCTACTCCTCAGTGGTTCAAATTCCACAGGTTGCCCTCTTAGTGTCTTTAAGGGGCTGTGTTTACACGTTCCCTTATTTTAGGGATGGGTATGGGTTTGGTTCTAGTTCCTTCCCATTTAGAGTTATTGGAACCCCTGCTCTGGGGTGGGTATGTGGTCATGTTACACATTAAGCGGTACACGTGGCCTGTTTATTGAGGCGAGTTGGTGAGTGAGATTTCTACTCACAGTTCCCATTTTATAGGGATGGTCATGGTCTGGGTACGAGCCCCTTTCCATAGTGCGTAACACGCAGCCTTTACTAAGGTGAGTTATGGGTGTTGTTCCCATTAAAGGTTTACAGATTAGTTCCTTTTGGTAACCCGGACGTGGGTCATGTTTTCTTGGTTTCCACCAGTTAACATAACATTTTACCCTTTCAGGGTTGGTTTAGATTTATGGGTACGGTTCCCCTACACAGGGTGTATCTTCTAGTTATATGGTCCCATATTCATTGTTATAGTCTTAGACCCTTGCATTAGGGTGGACTTTAGGGTCATAATCCCGAGTTTTTGTACCTCACAGGAGGAGTGAAGGTTTGGTTTTTATCATCTTCACAACGTAGATAAGTTTCCTTATGCTAGGAACTGTGCTTTTCATTTGTCCCCTTTCTTTAGGGATTGTACTATAGGGTTGGTATGTGTCGGATGGGTCCCATGCTTTTCAAGGTCATTCCTTCTCAGGATGTGCATGCATGGGAGTTAGACTTGAATACAGTGGAAAGGTGGTTACCTTTTGTCTAACGCAATGACACTTTCTCATTTGGTTTTTGGGAGAGGATGGGTTGTTGTACTCAATTTTTACAATTGTTGTATATTATCCGTTCTCTACTTTGAATGGTTCATTATCTCTCGTGATGTTCTTAATTGCACATCCCTGGTTTTGATTCATTCTTTTCATGGGTAATTTTGCTATGTTTGTGATTTGGCAATATGTGCATTATGCTGCAGAATGTTTTATAGATTGAGTTGGGTCGTGGGGTTTGTTTCCCTTTTGCTATATGCTACTTATTGTCTCAATCTGTTATATTCTTTTTATTGCCTTTTGAATCTTTTGTGCTGTTTAACACTTTTTGGCATCTCTGAGTTTTGAATCATTTTATTACAGGTGTATTTTCGTTTGTGTATGGTTTGCTCATTTAGCATTGTTGTATTCCCATAGTACAAATGTCACTTTTGTTTTTCATTTTAAAAGAAGGGGGATATGTTATGCCCTGCATACTATTTTCATATCTTGCAGTTTACCAGTTCCTCTGCTGATCAGCCACAGTGTGTGTTTGGAGTAGAATGTTGAGAATGCTGTGATGCATAGAACGTTGGGAGTCTGACTGGGTGAGGTATGACAGTTACAGATGGGCTGAGCAGCAGGCAGGCTGCTCCTGGTGGGGTTTGATACCACAAAGGTGTTTGCTGTGACATGTTACCAAGGACTGACTACAGGGCTAACCTGCATTACCTTATCCTGTTACCTGTACTACTTGTTGATGTACCTGTGAGCCATCTTGCTGTACAACTGGAATAAAGGTACTAAAAGATCTTACATGGCTAACAGCGTCTACTTCATGTAAGAGTACAACAAAATCCAGAGGTGGTTGTACCGGAAGTGGTTGAGGAAGACGAAGAATCGGAAATCCTGAGAGTTATCTTGTCCGATATTGGAGAAGAAGCGGATGTCAGGACATTCTGTATACCGAAAACGAAGGAAAAGTGAAAAATTATGAAATGCCAAACTGAATAAGACAAGAAAACTATTGATGGAAAGACAATAAAATACTGAAAAAAGACAAAAACTGGTAGAACCAAGTGGGTGCTTAGAGCCTTGGGTTAGAAAACTAGTTGTGAAGTAGAAGAGGCTAAGTCAAAAGACACGGTCCATTTTAGCAAAGATGGCAAACATAGATAGTAGAAAAGATAGATGTAGATTTTTGAGGAGATGGTGTAAAATGTGTTGTTGTTGTACAGGATTATTAATGCTTCTATGGAGCATACTTGCTCTCCTAGTCTCATTTAAAGTTACTATAGATACATTAGAAGGTCATAATGAAAACATAACTAATATATGGAAGATTCAAAAGGTAGTTCCGACTAGAATAGATAAAAATTATTTACATAAAGACAGGTCTATAACTGATTTTTCTAATAATGTGCTTTCAAAATTGTTGTATGAATATGTCAAGACAATGGACGTAAGGGACTGCTACGTGTGTATGCAGTTACCTACCTCTGTATCGGAGGGAGTGATTTATCACCACCTTCCAGTAACTTATGGAATAACATGTAGTGTAATAGCTAGTTTGTTTTATCAAACAGGTAAATTAGAGTATTCTTTTTCAGATGTAGATACTATATTTTCACAAGTACCGTCAATTAACAAACTAAACAAGGTAAAACCTGCAAAGGTATTAGGAGAATTTTTCTTAGAGACTAAAGAACTAACATTAGAATACATATTTAGAAATAATTTGACTTGAAGTTTAAAGAAAGAGGAAACGACATTTTTAGATATGGTTGAAGAAAGGAGACTGAAAAGGCAAAGAAAGGCCTCAGAAGGAAAAGTGGAGAAGACAGTCTGGGATGTAGAAATGGAGAAACATCTGAAAGGTGAAGCTAGTCCAACTATGGCTTTAGATTGGCCTCAGAAAGGGAAATTGTGTATTAGAAGGAATCAAACAGCATATGATCATTATTTTGTAGGGAATAGCGAGTGCCATGATACATACCGAATCATGGGTGGATGGGGATTTAAAGGTGGAAAAGATCCAGTTTTTCCTGGATTATATTTCATTTGTGGGAACAGGGCATATCATCGTTTGCCAGACCATTGGTATGGCACATGTTATGTAGGCCTGGTTTTTCCAAAGATTTTTCATATGGATAGAGGAGAAGATGGTGTACATACTTTAGGTAGTTATTTAGCACGTAGTAAGAGAGAATCTTGGACAGAATTGTGGGTGACATTTTTGGAGCATTGATACCAGCAGTGGGAATATCTCTGAATGCAAACAAAATTAGAAGACTTTCAACAGTAGTGGATCGCTTGTCAACAAGCACCGCTGGAGGATTTTTATTGGTAAACACTGAAATGGTTGCCATGCGTGCTATGGTAATGCAAAATCGACTTGCCCTTGATATATTATTGGCAAAAGAGGGTGGAGTCTGTGGAATGCTGAAAGTTCAACACTGTTGTACTTACATTCCTGACGAAAGTAAAGATTTGAAAATTTATATTAACAATATTACAGAATTGCATGACGAAATTGCACCACTGGAGGTTGAAGGTGTTTGGGAAAAGATTGGAAAGAAATTATCAGCTATTAAAGATTTTGTAGTAAAACTAGGTAGTACATTTTTAGGTAAGATATTATTTCCATTAACATGTGCGATTTTCATAGTATTATTAATTAGATTAGGGTGTATCTGTCATAAAAAGGATAAAAATCCGAAAAAGTTAAGAAGAGAAAATTTAAGGAGAAGAGATAAGAAACAAGAAAGAGAATTTGAAGAAATAGAATTGGAGGAAATCAAGGAGAGTATGTATAAATCAGCAAAAAGAGAAGAAACAGGGGAAACTGAAATATGAATCAAAACAAGAAATCACTTTGAAATTCCTTAAAAGGGATACAAATTGTTGTTGGTGTGGTGATATAATCACCAAAGGGGGGATTGCTGGAGAGGGTAGTACAAAATGTTATATACCCACCCCATTCTGCATGTTTATATTAATCCGAATAATCAATTAATTGTAAGATTATTAATCCGTTTGAAGTGATAACTCTATATTACCAAAAGAATTACACGCGGGATTTGCATTTTGCATGGCTAAACTAATTGTATACTAATATATGTACGCATACTAATGGTAGAAAATTAGAATATTGCATGATATATGTTGCTTTTGTGATGTAATTGTAAGTTGCACCAGATGACATCACTGGGTGAATATAAGCGCTTTAAATGTCGCTATTATGCTAGATAATTACTTACACATAGGGGAATTAGTGAGGGTTTAACATTTTAATTACGTTTTGTGTTTGTTTGACTTAAGTTGACCATTTGGGTCTACGTGAAGATGGCCGACTGAGATGCACAACGCGACTGCTACAGTCCACGAGGGTTTGGGTGAAGTGTGCCTGCGCCACCGCCAGCAACAATGGTCTCGTCCTGACCCCAGGAAAGATGTACCCACCAAGGTCATACTGGGAGAGTTGCCAGGACTACAAACAATGAACTGTCTTTAAAACCGGAACCAGCAAGTGCGATGACTTAATCTAACAGACTATGTGAGAACTTTACCGAGTGACCCCAAATCCACCAATCAGGACTGTCTAAAATTCATTCTTGAAACATTTTGACATTAAAATCATTATAAAAGACGGTAGAATAGTGAGTTAAAAAGCCTGTCGTTCGATTTGTCTTGCTGCGAATTTCCTGACGTTATGCTGATGGAGAGGACGGTCACACTGCTGGACAGCTGTTATCCTGAATTCTTGAGAGACTGAATTGCGGCCTGACTTTGATGAATTTAAAGATTATTCCACAACTTGACTGACTTAGAGGACGACTAATAGCCAGATTAGGTAAATATGATGTTCTGCGGTTTGGACGATGATTTTCTAAAAATTTGCTATTAATTAGATAAATGATGTTTTGATTAATAGACAAATGTGTTATGTCGATTATTTAAAGAAATTAGATTAAGAGAAGAGCATAAATAAATGAATTGAATTACCAAACTTCAAAACCAATTAACTGATTCATCGCCAAATGAGGGGATTATCACGAGGTTTGAAGTGAATAAGTATTCAATGAACATTAGGGTTTAGGTGAAAAGATATTCCTTTCATGTCAGCGTATGGAAACTTAACCCTCTCGGGGAAGCAGATCAAATGAGTGTGAGTGTTGGTGTTATGGGCCCCACCAATGAATGTATTTGAGTTAATGTGTATTGCGATATTTGGTCTGTGACGAAGGGAGGATTTGACATTCCACGCTGCAGCACCTGGACCCCTGTCACTACAGAATACACCGCAAAGACCATGTGGAGCATACACTCCGGAGCACCCACTGACCCTTGCATGCCGCACATCTTCCACAGGGCCACCATTGCACCAGAACTATGACTGACAATCAACTGCACCTCGAAACAGGCACATTACCCGAAGACTGGAAATGCGCAGAAGTCAAACCCCTCCTCAAGAAGTCCTCTGCAGACCCGATGGACCTCAAGAACTACAGGCCCATCTTTCTCCTCCCCTTTGCCTCCAAAGTAACTGAAAAGATCATCGATAGCCAGCTAAAGAACTTCATAGAATCCAATGACATTCTCAACATTTCTCAATCCGGTTTCTGCAGCAACCACAGCACCGAGACCACCCTCCTATCCACCATGGACAACATCCGCACACTCCTCGATCAAGGACATACTGCAGACCTCATCCTACTAGACCACTCAGCAGCATTCGACACCGTCTACCACTGCACACTAATTGCTAGACTCCACGACACCGGCATACAGGGAACTGCCCTAGACTGGATCCACTCCTTCCTCGCTGGCCAAACACAAAGAATAAGACTCCCGCCCTTCCTCCCCGAACCCACAGAGATCAGATGCAGAGTACCCCAAGGATCCTCCCTCAGCCCCACGCTCTTCAACATCTACATGGCCCCACTTGCTACCATCGTCAGAAAACACAGACTCAGCATAGTATCCTAAGCCGACGACACCCAGCTCATCCTCTCCCTCACCATGTAACCCGACATCACCAGGCACAATTTCCAGGAAGGAATGAAGGACTTCGTTTCCTGGATGAGCAGCAGCTGCCTGAAGCTCAACTCAGAGAAAACGGAAGTCCTCATCCTCGAATCCACCCCCTCCACATGGGACGATACCTGGTGGCACCCCACCCTTGGAAACTCTCCCATAAACGGACCATGCCTGCAACCTCGGCATCATACTCGACTCCTCTCTCACCATGAACCGACAGATTAACGCCGTATTCTCCACATGCTTCAATCCCCTCCGCATACTCCGCAAGACCTTCAAATGGACCCACCCCCCCCCCCCCCCCGAATCCAGGAAGACCGTCGCCCACGCACTCATCACCAGCAGGCTGGACTACGAGAACGTTCTCTATGCCGGAATCAACAAATCTCTACTTTACAAACTTCAGACCATCCAGAATGCCGCAGCCAGACTCGTCCTCAGCATCTCACGACACAACCACTTCACCCAGAACCTACGAGACCTCCACTGGCTCCCCGTCGAAAAAAGAGTGACCTTCAAGCTGCTCACTCATGCCTACAAAGCCCTCCACAACACTGGACACCCATACCTCAATGGAAGAATCTCCTTCTATACCCCCCAGAGAAACCTCTGCTCCGCTGACCTAGACTTGGTCAAAATCCCCCGCATCCACAGAGCCAAAACGGGAGGCAGATCCTTCTCCTACATCAGGGCTAAGACCAGAAATGAATTCCTCCTCAGCACCAGATGAAGCTGCACACTGCAAGCATTCAGAAAGAGCCTCAAGACCTGCCTCTTCAGATGACCGGAGCTGCCAGAAACCCCCCCTCCCACCCCCTAGAACCTTGAGACCCTCACAGGTGAGTAGTGAGCTCTCCAAATCCCTGATTGATTGATTGATTGATTGATTGATTGATTGATTGACTGATTGATTTACCCTGCACGCATCTGTTGAATTGAAGATGGTGTTTTACTAATAATGGGTATGCACTGTTTTATTCTTTATTCATATCTAGCTCTTCCTGTCCTTCTCCCACTTGGAAAGATGTGTTGTAATATGTTTATCCTGATACAATATCCGTCATCTTTTTCTGCCTCTTTCTCTCACTCTCCTTTTCCATCTCTCCTGCAAAGTCCTAGGCAACCCTTAAAATCCTCGCACCAACAGTGACATCAAGGTGACCAAGGTGATTGGAGTGGTATTGGTGGTGCTGTATGTACTTCGAATAAACGTCGAACTTTATCCAGCATCCAGAGGTCGAATTTGTAAGAATACACATTCTTCTTGACTTTGATGTGCTTGCTGTCCTTCATATGCAAGGCTGAAATTAGACGCGACATGTCATCCTCTCTATCAGTGATATTTCTGCCAAGTTTTATTCAGTAGGGGTTAGGCGAAGGCAAATTAGCCATTTTTTCTTTCATTACCACATTTGTGCTTCGTTGTTGGGCCATTTTGAGCCTCTTCGTAGTCAGCCGCACATTAACTCGTGGAGTGTTGACGTGTAAAACTAGTGGACGATGATTAGAACCAAACGGTCGGCATTTAGCTGCTACCTGCAAGCAATGACGCCTGTGTCAAGGAAAGGTGGTTCTCGGGCAGCCTTGCCCCTCAGCCTCTCCCTTCCTGTGCGCTTTGGTTGCAGGTTGCAGAGTCATGATTTAGTGACTGAGATGGCACCTGAGAAACCTCGTGACTCATTTGCTGCGCAGCTTGTGCAGTCTTTGGACAAGTCATTGTCTATGAGCCCACTGCAACAGACAAGACATAAACTTCCATGACAAGTTGCACTCCTGCTGAGATTGCTTAGCTTCATGTTGTCTGCTCTGCTTCTGCAGACTCGGAAAACCCCGAGGACAGCGACACTGTGGCACATTCAATGATATTACTGAATAGGGCTTAATGGATGAGAGTTTCAGTGCAGAACTGAAGTTGGAGAGTGGGGGCATTGGGCGGAAGTTCAGTTCCGGGTCAAGTCAAGATAGGCGCTTTGGGCTTCACTTGCTTACTCTGGGTCACATGGGCTCTGTTGTGCTTTTTGAGCTGAGCTGGCCTGCCCTGTCCTGAGCTCTGTATAGACAAACATTACCCAAAAGGAAGACATTACATAGAATACAGACCAGACTGTCATCACTGGGTGAATATAAACGCTTTAAATGTTGCTATTATGCTAGATAATTACTTACACATAGGGGAATTAGTGAGGGTTTAACATTTTATTAGCCAATTCAATGTTTTAATTACGTTTTGTGTTTGTTTTACTTAAGTTGACCATTTGGGCCTTCGTAAAGATGGCCGACTGAGACACACGATGCGACTGCTACAGTCCACGAGGGTTTGGGTGAAGTGCGCCTGCGCCACCGCCAGCAACAATGGCCTCGTCCTGACCCCAGGAAAGATGTACCCACCAAGGTCATACTGGGAGAGTTGCCAGGACTACAAAACAATGAACTGTCTTTAAAACCGGAACCAGCAAGTGCGATGACTTAATCTAACGGACTATGTGAGAACTTTTCCGAGTGACCCCAAATCCACCAATCAGGACTGTCTAAAACTCATTCTTAATATATTGGCCTGTCCTGTCCTGAGCTCTGTATAGACAAACATTACCCAAAAGGAAGACATTACATAGAATACAGACCAGGCTAAGGTGGAATGGAGCACCGAATGAGAGGGGATCACGGAGAAAAAGAAAGAAAGTAAGAAAGAAAAAAAACAAGAAAGAAAATGAAAAGCTGTTTAAATTTGTTGTGTTCGTGCTTGTAAAAGTTATTTACTCATCTGAGACTCTTAGTAGCTCACTTACTTCAGAGATAAAATTAAAGACCGGCGGTGAAAATGCGGGACAATTGTTCTTCAGATGCTTCGGAAACTCATGATTATTTAAAAAAAAGAGTTAGAAAATCCGTTTGAACACTGTCCTCATTCATTGGTTTCCACCCAAGAGTTAATATACAAAGAAAACTGTATCCACTGAACCATAAATCAATATTAATTTGTATAAAGCATGACTAATGTTGGGGCGCACTTTCACCGTCAGTTGTGTATAACAACATTTATTTTTAATAATTTTAACAACCATCCATTAGGCACTTTCGACAGGCTTCCATCAAGCCAGCATACAACTTGAGACATATCATGGTACGTGAATAATAATATCTTAAACGCTCCTTTGCCAACTCGGTGTGATTGGACAAATACATGCACAGCAAACAAATTAAATCAAATAACAAATATTGAGAGGCTCAACAAGTGAAAGGTAAAATCAGTAGTCTACCATTCTATCCATCACTGGAGCCAACTATTTTGTATTCCGAGTTGGCATGTGATTTGGTCAATTTCACTTTACAATTAGTCCCATAATTTATATTTATCAAACGGTCCATTATTTCACTCCCCAACACACTTTCCTCGCTTGTGTTTCAACGTCACAAATTCCAAGGGGTCTTCTTCATGAAAATGATGATCAGGCAAGTCGTTGCCGTGATAAAAATCATCTATACCTTCGAGGTGAGGGCTTGCAGTATCTCAGAGCATAATACACCTGTCATGATCTATTTGAAGCGAAGACTCGGTGTGCATAGGGGTGGCCACCTGTCCAGGAAACGTCTTGAACGAGGCTTGAGGGGAGGCCGGTTAAGTTTACTTTTTCCTGCAACACACTGCCCAAACTTCTTGAGTCATCATTCTGCATTCTTGACATGTCCTATCAATAAGATAAAAAAATGGCATACATTACTTGTTTATTATTGGATAGGGCACCACTATTCTCCAAGAATGATCCTCTCAGAAAATGGAAGTGTATTGAACTTGCAAAAGCACACCAGAAGTTGTCAGTACAAAGGCGCGCAACGCCCATTGGGCTCAAAAGGCTTCGGACCCTACCCGCCCCCCACCCCTCGTGTTTTTCAGCCCGGCCGAGAAAGAAGCTTCCCGGGCACACACTCAGCCGCACCAGAGCACTTCACAGGTCTTTAAAAGACCATTTGCTTGTTAATGAGGCTTTGTATTTTCCCCATCCCTTCCTAGAGCCCCTGCACCTTCACTCTGCCTATTGCTGGAAGAATTAGCACCCCCCCCCCCCCCCGAAATGTTTTCTTACCCCCCGAAATGTGGCTCTAGTTGCGCCTCTGTCAGTACACAATGGCATTATGTAACAGAGGGCCGTTTGAGAAATCTAGCTATGCACATAGACATAAGTGCTTTCATCTGTTCGCAGTAAGATGTCAAGCGCAGTGCCACCACATAAGAACTGGAATGTCACACGTAAACCCTCTAAAAACAATGAAATGTCACACCGTAGTACATTGAAAACGTGTTAGCTTTGCAGTAATGCGATTGAAATTATGATTGCATACTTATAAGATGATCTATGAACGTCCACCCAGGTACCTCCAGTGCCTGCAAATATTCGGAACCCTTTAGCATTTTCATGGACATGGCCGGTAAATCAGCTCAACGTTGTACTGGAAAATATATTTTTTCGCACGTTATATACATCATAGCCACTAGAGGGAGGCAAATAATTAAAAAAAAACACAATGAGGCGTGTATGGTATGAGAACATTGTGCTCATTTCACATTTCACTTTGCGAAAGGTAAAGGCACGCGGTCACACGGGCACTTATTTTACCGCAGCATCCTTCAAAAGTGGCCACCTTATTTAACAGTAAGTAGTGATTTTCCCACATGGTCTCACTCAGTGATAATCTGAAACTATCAGGGGAAACAATGTGTGCTTAGCAGTGGCCGGTGGTGGGAGTGCTGCGGGGCGGTGGGGCGGGCCGGGGATGGAGCAGGGTGGGGGCTAGTAAACTATGGAATACAGCGCAATAGAGGTAAGTAAACAAATAAATCGATGAAACGAATTTCGTTGCGCGTGCTGCATTGCATTTGTCAATGCAGCGCGCGCAATGAAATTCGTGTTATTAATTTATTTGATTACTAACCTCTGTTGGGCCGTATTCCATAGTTTACTACCCCTCCACCCTGCTCCAACCCCACCCCGCCTCACCGCCCCGCAGCACTCCCACCACCGGCCGCTACTGACCTAGACCCAAACTTCGCAGAAGGGATAGGGGGCGCCCGAGCGCTGGTAGCGACCTTTACATCTTTTTTGACGCCCCCTCTCCTTTGACCTTCTCTATGAATTCCCTAACTACCACTCTCCAAGAGTGCACCTCATTTCTCCACAGCCTCTCTCTGACATTTGTTTGATTTTTAAGTCGAGCATGAGCCAGCGCGCAAGTGCTGCTCTGCGAAGAGCTGTGGTAGTTCAGTACGGAAAGAAGCTTTGCCCACTCAGCCACCCATATTTTTCCCTGACGTGTGTGTTTGTCCTTTTAAATGCTGTCTTCTGATTCATTATGAGGCTTGTTAGTCTCTCCTTAGTACAGCCATGTCGTCATTTGTATCCTCCATGGCTACTGGCCCCTTTACGTGGTTGTTACACAGAGTACTTTTTTCGCCATTGAGTTTCTTCTAGATTAAGCAAAACGACGTGCTGTGGTTATAATTCAGCCTGCCATGCGCGCTTTCACTTTTAAAGCAGCCGGTGGCGGCACAATGACGGACTTTCACTTTTAGTTGTGTCTGAGTTAAGCGTGGGTCCTCTGTTCCCCGTTTTACTACTAGGGACATTAAAAAAGTAAAAACAGGAGGACTGACTGTTTCAGGAGCATTAAAACATTGATTTTCACGCAGGAGTTTTCCTAATTGTGTTTCGATTTAAATGTCGAGAAATGCTGCGTGAAATCTATCTGTTGATGGAGTGAGTGTTTATGTATGGCGTGCAGAGGTTATATAAACCCTAATAAAAACATAAAAACAGTCCTCACACAAGTCACCTTCACAGCGAGAGGCTGTAAGAAGAAAGGCAGATAATTAACCCTGCTCTTTACACAGTAGCCTCTCTGCTTCTTGATAGAGGTCTCTCGCTCCCTTTGCTGCCAAGAGAACGTCTGAAGCCAGGATTCCTGGAACAGGACATTGAGTCAAACAAACATAATTTCAACGCTGCCAGTAAAAGGCGGAACGCAGGACGTCTTCATACTCGGTGCCTTTCAAACCACTGATAGCAACTGAGTGATTGACTGTGCGCCCCACAAGGGGTGAGGCCTATATAATTAAGGGCGTGGTTTAAACATATATACTATAAATTGCGTAGAGTGACACCTCAACCACACATTCGCAACTGGCATAAAGTGGCCATGCTCTGTTGCTTTTCTGAGAGGCCAAGGATTGGATGACCACGTATTCTGAACACCTTTATGCCTCTAATAGGCAGTGAGAAACTCCACTGCTTCAACCACAACTCAATTGTACCCGTTTATAAACAGCTGGATGTGATCCAATTTAAAATTATGTACTGGACAATATTAATATGCTGCCTGAGGGAAAAAAAAAAAGTTAACACCCTGGAAAAAAAGCAAACACTCATAGGAATGCAAGATTAAGTAAAGCCTGTGAAATATAAGCAAGAACAACATGGATTACCTTAAAGTTTTTTACACTCGTTGTTCAGAAATTGATCAGTGGTTTTGCATTTTAATAGCACGCATTTGCAATGCAGTAGGTCTTGCGTTCTCGAGAGTTTAAGCTATTGGCATTGTTAATGACAATGCCTTCTATTTAGCTGTTTTAAAAAGAATACATATATAAAAGGCTTTGGCATTTACAATGCCAATATCTCAAACTCTAGCAAATGTGAGGCCTATTGCATCGCAAATGCTTGCTTATAGTGCTACTCATAGTTCACTCACACTTAGGGCCTCATGTAGGTAGCGAAATACCGGTCGGTAACGGCCGATTTCCGGTAAATATGCCGTTACCGACCGGTATTCAGACAAGTGAGATGTAGGAGTCCAAAAACCACTTTTCGGTAAATATGAGGCGGTAAATACCGATTCATAGTTACCGAATTCTAAAATACCGATTCATATTCACCGAATACATAATTAACGAATCGGTAAACATGAAGTGGTAAATATGAAGTGGTAAAAAGTTAAAATGACATGTAGGAGCACTCGGTAATTAAGAAATCCAAGAAAATCGGTAAATAAGAGTTGGTAATTAACACGGATTGAAAGCAGGTGGTAACCAACAACAGTGCAGCTAAGCAATCCCAAAATGCAACAGCGTGGACACCCTGGCAGCTATGTACGTCATTGCAATGCGCCTACGTCTACAGGCAGCAGGACTGAGGGTTTGGCGACGGAAGGAACGCATCCACAGACAGCGCATCACACTATTCCAGCTGACTGATGCAGAGATACATGAGAGGTACAGGCTACACCCCGAAACCATCATGGACTCAATCAGGGACCCGCACCCACTCCTGGACCAGCCAATGAGAAGGGCGCACGCCATACCCCCACATGTGCAGGTGCTCTGCAGCCCACATCTGCTGGCATCCGGCATTTCTCAGGTGGTGACAGCTGCGGTGGGTGGTGTATCCCAGAGTTGCCTGTCCCGTTCCTTCAGGAATTACTTCCCCCATTATATTGGCTGCATTGATGGGACACACATCCCACTCTGTCCACCAGCTGACACAGAGCACATCTACAGGATCAGGAAGTCCACCCACTCCATCAATGTGCATACCGAATGGAATGATATTGTGAATGGTCCCGTGGATGGCAGAACCAAAAGGTGCGCGTATGCTATTTACAACGAGGTCTGCAAGTTGTCGCACAGTGAGGCGGCTTCCAGACTGAGAGCTATTGACCAAGCAAACATGGAGAAGGCCTAAGCCGATATAGATATTAGCTCTAGCACTCTCACTTCTAGGATTCATACATGAGACAATAGGCACATGCAAGTACACGGCGCATGCAATGTACAAGCCCCGATTTTGGCGTGCGTCCTACGAGGTATCCCAGTGCCTGTGATTACACCTTCTTTCACTGTGCTTGCAAACGGTATTCATTTAATAATGATTGATGAAGTTTGCTGCGGGATGTGAGTGGTAATCCCGTACATAACTGTCTCGCATGAAGTTGTCTGCTGCAATACTGTTCTTTTTCCACCCCCGCATGGGCGGCGGGATGTTTCCATCTGGCCTTCGATTCCAACCTTGAAAGCAGAGTCCAACAAGTTGAGCAGAATAGAGTGCCATTGTCCCACAAAGAGGTGCCTTTGACTTCCTCTCGTTAAAATATTTGTCCTTCACGTTGCTACTACGCGCACTGAGGAACAGGCGCCTCTGAATACTGACCTCCCCCTGCATTTCGGCTCTTTGATCCAAAGTATTATCAATGCCTCGACCACGACCGGCCTGGCTCAATTTTTTCTAACATGTGGGGCTCGGGTCTCGTGACCTCTTTCCACACAATTTGTGGTGTAATTCCGGCATTTGTTCATTCACTGTTCTCGAGCATCTTTGGAGGTGTTCCGCTCCTTCTGGCGCTGGTGGCAGGTGTGCTGCTTTTACTTTTCATACTACGGAATGGCTGCTCCTTCTGTGCCACACGAGCACCTGTCCCGTCTGCATCTTCTTCGTGATAGGATTCTTGACTTCTATGGTACTTTGCCATTGGCGACTTTGAGCCTGGCTTATGGATTATCCTTCAGGTATTCCTACTTCACCTGCGTACAACCTGTATTGCACTGCCTGGATTGTCCCTTTGAATGGCCTGTGGATTTGTGCTTGACCAACATGGTGTCTCCGGTGCCGGATTTCGATCGACTGATGAGGCCCTTAGTGTCTCACGAGTTGTCCTGTTCTGGTGTCCGGATCATGGCGTGTGGAGCGGCGCATGGTATCCTGGGTAATTGGGACATCTCAGCGGCAGCCTACGACTTCTTGTCCATGAGCTATTTGGAGGAACATTCCGGGTGCCCTCTGATTGTGCTAGAGGCTCCGTTGGTTGGAGAACACGTATGTTCCTTTTCTTTACTCAATTGGATGGCTGAGACTTTTAGTGGCCCTGAAAACGATTGCTTGTTGGAAGCCGTGGCCACATATGCTGCCTATACATTCATGGATTAACTGGATTGTCGTCCATTGCGCCTGTGCTACTGGACAGCACCCTGGCGCAACATTTATTTCTTTTAGTTCTCGTTTTTCTCTTCCTGATGGTCTGCTTGAGTTTTTTACTATACAGACGAGTGCATTCTGTTGTTCCCATCCCAAGCTCTGCGCAGCGACCTTGGTCTGTACATGCTGTGACACACAGTCTGGAATTTTACACAATGCATGTTTTCCACTCTAGGTTGTTCGACCCACGATTTAGCCATGGCACACGCGCAGCTGCACATACCAGACAGTTGGTGCTTTTCATATCTCAGACGTCATGTTTATTATTCAGACCGAAGACGAGCCTTCCTGCGAGGAGACTCCTGATGCTCCTGTGATGTGATTTCACTAAGCTGATCTTTGAGGTATGGGGTCCCCTATTCAAGCCTGAGAGACCTTCTATGATGACATGATTGTGATATTGGCTACTTAGTTAAGGGAAGGTGGTAGTGTCCTCGGTATTTTCCGATTCGCTAAATACCACCTCGGTATTTTCTGATTAGCTAAATACCACCTCGGTATTTACCGATTCGGTGGATACCACCTCGGTATTTACCGATTCGGTGACTTCCGATTCGTATTTACCGAATGTTACCGAATCGGTAACTGTTACCGAATTTTTACCTACATATAACTTACCGGTTCTAATTTACCGATTCGGTACGGCTCGGTATTTATGAACCGGTAAAATTTATTTACCTACATGAGGCCCTTAGTTTTGTCATCTGCATAGCACACGTTCTCTGCAGCAGGCACTTTAACCTTCCACGCTACTATACAATGAGCCAAAACTGCCACTAGACAAAATCCCAAACTCACCAGCAGGGTCATTCATCACCAGTTATCTTGACATTTTTATTATTGCCTGAAAACTGCCTGATGCACAAGGAAGTTCATGTGCTTTTAAACCAAAAATTATTTTTAAACACAGTGCCCCCACCAAATTCAATGTCAGGTGTGGCTGCACCAGTCGCACTGCCCTAAAGCTAGTCCTGCTCCCAGCAATGGGACAGGATAAACATTTCAAGAAATGGGGTCAGAGCTAACCTCATCGCCATTATATGTGGAAAAAGATCTTTGTAAGTGGTGGGGTGTGATTCTTCCCCCAAATTCCAGCAAGCAAAACAAGTTAACAGATTTTTTTGTGGATAATTTAAGGTAGAGTAGACTTCCCCACTGAGAATTTTTTGGAATTTTGGGATTACATTTCTAAAACGCCACAGACCCTTATAGGGTATTCATGAAACATTCCAGTACTTTCCTGGTGTACCAGGGAAGTCTGACCTTTCCTGGGAGTAGATCTCATTTTTTCCAAATGTCTTAAGTCAGAAATTACTTCCACTATACCAAGGTCATAATTTTTTCATGGGTGAGCCCCTTATGCCAAGGAGTACATTCAATATGACAGTGCCAGAAATGTACAATGGATTCTTCAGCCTCTGTCATGGGTACCTCTAAAAATTTGATGCAGTATACAAGGGCCAGCATTTTGCCATTAGCAACCCCTATTAAATGAGTATAGGAGCGCTTATGACAAGAGTTACCTCAAATATCAGTTCCAACAATTTGCTAGGGATCCATCCCATATGCTAAGAATTACTTGCATCGTGTAAGGGCGGTGTGTTCTGTGTCCCTGCAGCTGGGCACGACTGGGCTACCGGCTTTCTCAGACAGTGCGAGTCCCCACAGCCAATAATGATGTCTTAATAAAAGCATGTCTAGACCTGCAATTTGCCAGAGGTAACACCTCCTATCCATATTATATTATACCCTTGTCCATAAGGCAAGAATAACCTTCAGTATGCCAGACCACCAGCACATTTGCACGCATAACACACATACACTGACACACACATATTTTCTCACACAGACATTCTCACTATATCTCTTGCACTCTTTTGTACATGTGTACTCTGTCACACTCACACACAGACACACTGCCACTCACACTTCCATTGTGTTAGAAAACCTTGCCTTCTGCGTCTGCTATACCTGCCTTGCCTTCTACTGAACCTTAATAAAAACATATTCTCTCTAAGCTATTAAAAAATAATAACATATATTGCCTTCTCAATGTTTGTTACAAGTATGATGTGAATGAAAAGTGTACTTCCTTAAAATAGCTGTATGGGCCTTATATTTGGTTTCATGTGTGGATCAAGCAGTTACAGTATTGGAAATGAACTAATCCACTTTCTAACATTTAATATCAAAGCAGCCAACTGACCCTATAAAATGCTTGACTTCTTCGGCAACCATGGATTTAATCCAGAAAAACTTTGCATTTTGGGTTTTTGAGACGCAATTGCAATGTAAAAAAACCAACATGTTCTGGAATGAAGCATTGTGGTGTGTCAAGTATTCCGTGGCCGGTTGTGACGCTAGCTGTTGTAGCGTGTTTCCGGCCCGGAACTACATTTCCCAGAACGCTTAGCGGGGCACGGCGTGCGTGCCGAGGAGGCGGAGCACGAAGCAGGAACTAAAGCTGCTCGAGCCCCCGGCAGCGCTGCCGATTATTCTTACCTGAGGTCTGTTCCCGTGCAGATTGATACCCCAGCTACTCCTAGAGGCGGTAAGAGGGTTCTGGATATAAAACTCCTGACTTGGACCGGTGACGGACGTCCCGGGTCACGCTATCTCCTCTGTTGGCAGAGACGCGCCTTCGAGGCAGTCTCATGCAGAGGAGAGTTGTCGCCCATAGAGGCGCTTGGGCAGCATTCTCTCTGTTGGAAAAAAACAGGCTCGGTTTTTATGCAGAGAGAGTATTGTGCCCGCGATTTGCAGATTGTGTATGAAGTGTGGGTGTGTGCTGTGACTTTCGAAATTAGAAAACACGCATCACGAATTATATACTAAGCCAGTGAGAAGGGGCTACTGTTCCTTCAACTAAAACTTTATTCAGCCAGAACGGAATGGGTGTGTGAGAAGTAACACGCTGTTATTACTAGAGTTGGCTTTGACCGCGATTGAGAGCGCTCCCAGGTACACAGCTCTTGTTGTGGCAGAATATTTGAACAAGGGTTCCTAGCCTTTTACCCTATAGTGGAAAGTGTTCTGTACTGCTGTAGTTTTGTTTCTTTTCTGCCTCAAGCCAGGAACAAAAACGCATACAGGAGGAAGAAACGCTGTAGCGATACCTGGTGACTGGACACTGGTTACACTTGGCTTACCTCCTAAGGCGCTACCTTCGTTTCTCTTTGGATATGCTCAGAGCCACCCTTCTTTTTCTTTACAGGTAGGAAGAGGAAGTAGAGGGGGTAGGTGAAGGGGGAAAAAAGGGAGTCAGAGGAAGAGAAGAGACACAGCTGTTAGGTTTTCACATTGTTTCTTTGTTTCTACCCACAGGTCTCCCTCCCCGCAGTCCCCATCCTTTCCTTCCCCCACTCAATTGCCCCAAAAGTCTGTGTATATATACATGCGCCAGACTTGGGTCGATTCAGAGGTGGGCCCCCATAGAGCATCGACACAGCCCTGAGGACACGGATTTGGAGAGCCTGACAGACTAATCGGCCCACAAATTAGTCTCCTCCTGGTTGTGTTGACAGTCGAGATGGCTACTCTAGAGGACGTAGTGGCAGCTTTAGCATTGGTCCAAGCGGAGTTGGCCACCTCTCGGCAGGAAACCGCGACACTACACTCCCAAGTAGATAGGTTACAGAGAAACCCTTTTGATGTAGGGGGAACCCCTCACCTGCCGTCGGTGGTAGTGGAAATGCCAGCACAGATTCCATTAGCCCCCCTGAGAGGTTTTTCGGGGATATAAAAAAGGTTCAGGTATTCCTCACTCAGGTGCTCCTACATTTCTCTTGCAAACCAAAGATGTTTATCACTAACCAAGCCAGGGTGGCATTCTTAATTTCATACCTGGGTGGCGAGGCAGCCCAGTGGGCGGTCCCCATAGTAAGGAGAGACGACCCGATACTCTATGATTGGGACGAATTCCGTGAATGCTTTGAAAAAACGTTTGACAGAAGGGCCAAGACGTTTTCGGTGGACAGAGACTTGTTGGAACTGCGACAGGGGTCCTCAAAGCTGATCAGCTACTTGAATAACTTTCGACGACTAGTTGCGGAAACCGACTGGCCAGAAGCCAAACAGTCGGCTGTTTTCTATCAAGGACTCTTCGACGAACTCAAAGATGTGTTAGCCCAGATAGATCCCCAACCCAGGACATGCACTGCACTCATAGATCTCACCCTCAGGCTGGATCATAGGTTACGAGAATGCCGAGGAGACCATAAGAGAAAGGACCGCCATAATCTGTATGGCGACCGTACCACCCCCATGGAGAAAACGGCTCCAGCGTCAGAACCAATGGAAATAGGAACCGTCTGGGCTTCACTGACAGTAAGTGAGAGAGATTATCGCAGGAAGCAAGGACTATGTCTCTACTGCGGGAAGAAAGGGCATTTCCTGAGGGAATGTCCTGTCAAACCAAAGACCAGTCGGATCCGACAAGGACAGGCGACAGTCCTTTCCGCCGAAAGAGAGGAGGGAAACTACAAAGCTTGAGCACGCACAAAGGGTTGTTCTCAAGCGGTCGTTCCATCCCACTCGGTGGACACCCTAGTCTTTACAAAAACAGACCATTGCTTCATTCGGATGACTCTTGAAATTAACCGGAAGATTACTCCTGTGATGGCCATGATAGACTCGGGAGCCATGGGCTGCTTCATGGATAAAGGCGAAGCTCAAAGATTAGGAATTCGCTTGGTTCCCAAGGTGAACCCAGAGATGGTGTATGCCGTAGATGGCAAGGAACTAAACTCCGGTCCAATCACCCATAATACACCGGATTGTGAATTATGGTACGAAGGACACCACAGAGAAACGTTGTCGTTTGGAGTGATACGAGCCCCGCACTACGGGGTTATCCTAGGTCTTCCTTGGCTGCAACGACATGACCCAACCATTCGATGGGCCACCAAGACACTGAGATTCGAATCGGAATACTGTCGGGTTCATTGTATCCCGACTACTCCCCAGCCCTCACAAATTCTAGCCACTAACCATCACATCGCGACAGCTGCTGAAAAGGAAGTAGAGTTGCCAGCATGTTATGCAGAATATGTCGATGTGTTTAGTGATACCAAGGCAGAGGAGCTACCACTCCACAGGGAATACGATTGTCGAATAGACTTGATTCCAGGATCGGTCGTCCCTTGCGGAAGGGTCTATGCGCTTACGGTACCCGAAATGACCTATCTTCGTAAATACTTAGACAAACACCTAGCGTTGAGCTTCATAAGACCATCCCGATCGCTTGCAGCTTCGCTCCTATTTTTTATCCCAAAGGCTAACGGAGATTTGCGCTGTTGCATCGATTACAGGGCGCTAAACGACATCACAGTGAAGAACCAGTATCCGCTTCCCCTGATACCGGTGCTCTTGGAACAAGTACGGACGGCTGGCATATACACCAAGTTGGACCTAAGAGGGGCGTACCATTTGGTTCAGATAAAAAAAGGGGATGAATGGAAAACCACGTTTAAAACACGATATGGACTATTCGAATACCTAGTAATGCCCTTCGGGTTATGCAATGCCCCAGCGGCGTTCCAGTTCTTTCTCAATGAGGTTTTGCGGGAATATCTGGACCACTTTGTCGTGGTCCATATCGACGACATATTGATATATTCCAACACAGAGGAAGAACACGCTGATCATGTTCGTTTGGTACTACGATCCCTTCGGAAACATTCGCTGTTCTGCAAAATCACAAAGTGCGAGTTCCACGTCACCACTGTGGAGTTCCTAGGGGTCATGCTCACCCCCTCGGGCCAACTCATGGCGGAAAGAAAGGTGAAGGCCATTATAGAATGGCCCCGCCCTCGCACCGTGAAGGAAACCCAGAGCCTATTAGGGTTTGCCAATTTCTACCGTAGATTAATTTGACGGTTCTCGGATTTGGTAGCCCCTTTGACCCGGTTAACCAGAACAAATACGCCTTTTGTATGGACCGAAGATACCCAGAAGGCGTTCGACAGTCTCAAACACGCATTCACCACAGCCCCGGTCCTCGGTCACGCCAACCCGTCCTTGCCGTTCGTGGTGGAAGCCGATGCTTCTGAGGTAGCACTGGGCGCGGTACTCTCGCAAAGACACGAAGCGACAGGCTATCTGCATCCTATCACGTTTATGTCCTGGAAGCTCAACCCAGCGGAGCGGAATTACACTATAGCAGAGAAGGAACTGTTGGCGATCAAGGACACGTTTCTCGAGTGGAGACATTGGCTGATGGGGGCGATCCATCAGATCACGGTATACACCGATCACTGGAACCTACAGTTTATGCGGGCCACTCGACATTTAACCCCCCGTCAGCTCCGGTGGATGCTCTTCTTCGCAGAGTATCATTTCGTGGTGACTTTTCGACCGGGGGTACAGAACAAGAAAGCAGACGCCTTGACGAGACAAGACGTGGCTCTTCAGGGTACTCACCCTATTGAAGACTCCATAATCGAACCCAGCCGGGTGCTGTGTATTGTACAAACCGACGGCTTTCTGCAAGGAGTCCGGCTAGGCATATGCTCTTTCAGGTGGAAGACCTGGCTCAAGGCCCATCCGGAATGGCGGATGAGGCAAGGACTCCCTATAAAAAAAACGACAAGTATTGCTCCCTACCCAAGGGTTACACAAAATCGCATTGCATGGTGCCATGATCTTCCCTGGGCAGGCCACCTAGGAGGCACAAAGACATTGGAAAAGGTACTGCACCAGTTCTGGTGGCCGTCGATACGCCCCGACGTGCTAGCCTGGGTATAGGAATGCCCAAAATGCGCCCAGATGAAGGTAGACCATCGGAGAACACAAGGACAACTGCAAATCATGCCAACACCAAAAACCCAGTGCAAAAGAATTTCAGTAGACTTCGTGGTGGGGTTGCCGGCAGATCAGGGCCACACGGCCATAATAGTAGTATTAGACTACTTAACAAAAATGGATCATTTCATCGCCTGCAAAGTGCCCACCGCAAGCCAGTTGGCCAGGCTGTTGTTGATCCATATCGTAAGGCTACACGGCCTTCCCAAGGACATTGTTTCGGACCGGGGAGCCCAGTTCACCGCCGGTTTCTGGAGGACTTGGTGTTCTGAGCTAAGGTTATCCTCTTCCCTATCCACCAGCTTTCATCCTCAGACGGACGGCCAAACGGAACGTCTGAACCAGACGCTCAAGCAATACCTCAGATGTTATGTTACGGAAAACACCGACGAGTGGGTTGATTGGCTATGGATCGCTGAAATCGCATACAATAGCGCTATGCATTCCTCCACTAAGCACACCCTGTTCTACAGCACATACGGGTTTCACCCCCGGTTCTCTCCCTTGATTCTTCCTAGCACCCAGGTCCGATTCCCTGATGTTCGCGCTAAGCTCCTACACATGCGTAAAACACTCCTAGCCACACGAGACAACTTGATTAAAGCCAAAGTGAGATATAAGATACAAGCAGATAAACACAGAAGAACAAACCTAACGTACAAGAGCGGGGAGTGGGTGTGGTTGGCCTCGAAACACATTAGGTTTAAACGACACAGCATATTCCACCCCAAATACATAGGCCCGTATCAGGTTGTAAAACATATAAATCCGGTGGCAGTGAAACTCAGGCTCCCATCACACTTGCGCATACATCCTGTGTTTCACGTATCCCTCCTGAAACCCGTGCAGGGCACAATAAAGAAAAGACCAGGTCCGGTGCTAGTGAAGGGGGACCCTGAATATGTAGTGCAGGGTATACGGGACGCTAAGAGAGTGCGAGGCAAGCTGTGGTATTTAATCGCATGGAAAGGTTACGGCCTGGAAGAAAACTCCTGGGAACCTAAAGACGCAGTTCATGCGCCCAAGTTGGTGGCCCGGTTTCACAGCCTCCACCCTGGGGCACCGTGTGACAGCTAGCGTTCCCGGGAAGGGGACTGTTCTGTCAAGAATTCCGTGGCCGGTTGTGACCCTAGCTGTTGTAGCGTGTTTACGGCCCGGAACTACACTTCCCAGAACGCTTAGCGGGGCACGGCGTGCGTGCCGAGGAGGCGTAGCAGGAAGCAGGAACTAAAGCTGCTCGAGCCCCGGGCGGCGCTGCCGATTATTCTTACCTGAGGTCTGTTCCCGTGCAGATTGAAACCCCGGCTACTCCTAGAGGCGGTAAGAGGGTTCTGGATATAAAACTCCTGAAACCGCCATATTCCTGACTTGGACCGGTGACGGACGTCCCGGGTCACGCTATCTCCTCTGTTGGCAGAGACGCGCCTTCGAGGCAGTTTCACGTAGAGGAGAGTTGTCACCCATAGAGGTGCTTGGGCAGCATTCTCTCTGTTGGAAAAAACCAGGCTCGGTTTTTATGCAGAGAGGGTATTGTGCCCGCGATTTGCAGATTGTGTATGAAGTGTGGGTGTGTGCTGTGACTTTCGAAATTAGAAAACACGCATCACAAATTATATACTAAGCCAGTGAGAAGGGGCTACTGTTCCTTCAACTAAAACTTTATTCAGCCAGAACGGAATGGGTGTGTGAGAAGTAACATGCTGTTATTACTAGAGTTGGCTTTGACCGCGATTGAGAGCGCTCCCAGGTACACAGCTCTTGTTGTGGCAGAATATTTGAACGAGGGTTCCTAGCCTTTTACCCTATAGTGGAAAGTGTTCTGTACTGCTGTAGTTTTGTTTCTTTTCTGCCTCAAGCCAGGAACAAAGAACGCATACAGGAGGAAGAAACGCTGTAGCGATACCTGGTGACTGGACACTGGTTACACTTGGCTTACCTCCTAAGGCGCTACCTTCGTTTCTCTTTGGATATGCTCAGAGCCACCCTTCTTTTTCTTTACAGGTAGGAAGAGGAAGTAGAGGGGTTAGGTGAAGGGGAAAAAAGGGAGTTAGAGGGTGAGAAGAGACACAGCTGTTAGGTTTTCACATTGTTTCTTTGTTTCTACCCATAGGTCTCCCTCCCCGCAGTCCCCATCCTTTCCTTCCCCCACTCAATTGCCCCAAAAGTCTGTGTATATATACATGCGCCAGACTTGGGTCGATTTAGAGGTGGGCCCCCATAGAGCATCGACACAGCCCTGAGGACACGGATTTGGAGAGCCTGACAGTGGTGAATGGAAAGCCAAGAATGGCTGATGGTTTGACACGATCCTCAATTCAGCACCATACCCCAAAGCCTCAGCCCTAGTCTCCCTCCTTGTGCCATACCACATTCTCAGTCCACTCTTCACTCTCCTATCTTGCACCAGCTCTGTTGTTGCAGATGGAATTAAGTAGGCAATTAGTACTACGGATAGAGCAGGTATCCTGCGGGTGCCTTTTTAGAAATATGTGTATATTCATGAGTGTTGTGTAATTTTTATTTGTGCAGAGTAAGAGGTGTGCTCATGTAAGTTCTGGCTGATGGTGAATAGTGTGAGTTAGTGCAGTGTGAGTGGTGGGAGTGTAGGGTGAAAAAGTTGCTGATTTGAATGTTGGGTGAGCTACATGAATGCAATGGGAAAGGAGGGCCCTTGTGAGTATCAGGTGAAAGAAGTGTGTGCGGAGTGAGAGCAGGGTGGTGAGTGGTGTGCCTGTGTATGGTGCAGGGTGAACGGCAAGAGTGAAGGTGTAGAAATCAAGGAGACGTTGGATTCTATATTGAATTTTTCCGTGTCTATTACCTTGTCACTAGTTATTTTTGGCATCGACGAAAACATACTGGGCCAGGCAAGATCTTTTCTTTTTTATGCTATTCTCCTGGCAAGGCGCCAAATATGCAGGTTTTGGGTAGACGCCACTGCTCCATCACATGGCGATTGGTTGACATCCTTATACAACACATCCAAGTTGGACCTGGCTAGACGTGTTAACAAAAAGTTTTTGGCTTTCTGGGATTTTTTGTTAAACTGGAAATAGGAACGCCGGGATTTTTTTTCTTCTTTTTTTTTTTTTTACCCCGGGTCCTATGATTAGGCCTATTTTACTCTATGGATCTTGAACGCTGGTCTCATAATTTAATCATTCGCCCCATTAGGCTGAAAGATTCCTTGATGGAGTAATCAAGCTAACTGGCTTCCCTCATCGTGGATTTATCTTCCGCCATTCTCTGAATTGTGTCTTGGAATGCGAGGTAATTCGAGAACCTGAGTTGTTCTCTCAGCTTTCGACACACTAGGTGGCTGGTGATTCCTACAAGAGGGTAATTGGCAAATGAGGACAAAAAAAAAAAAAGAGTGAAGGTGTAGGAAAATGCCCCTTTTTGCATTGTTGCCTTCCATTTTTTGCCTAATGTGTATGTACTTTGACCGTATGCGCCCTGGTTTCCTGCTAACCAGGTACCCAGGACCTATGTTCTTTCCCTAAAATTGTACTGTTGCAAAACCCAACTGGCAACTCTCTGGCCACATGTATGTCTCTTGTAAAGGGTACCCCAGGTACCAAGGGCACCGGGACCGAGGAAGGCTGCTAAGGGATGCAGCAATTATTTTGCCACCCTTAGAGGCCCTGTACCTTCACATACACTGTGAGAAGGTGGTTCTGACCATCTGAACCACCCGGATTTTTAGCTTTTTAAACACCTGATTTTGAGCTTTTACTGTGGGAGAGCCTCATAAGCTGGGACAAACCCACAGTGAACTCATGATAAAATGGATTGCATGTGGATTTAACCAATGTCCACCTTGTGAGATAAGGCTGCTGCACTGCAGCCGGGGTAAGGGGCACCGGACTGGTTACATGTGGACACATCTACACACGTGTGTGCACCCATGTAAGGGCTGGGTGGGGGAGATTTCTGTCGTGCGCAACCCAGGACCTGGTACAGATAGAATGGTGCTGCAGGGATTATACAGAGTTGGGTGGTGACATGGAATAGGCTTTATAATGTGGGGAGACACATGTAAGACAAAGTCAATGTGCTTTACTGTTTCACTGTAGGAACACTCCATTACTCTCCTATGGAGACAGCGACCACAAAGGGTAGTTTCAGCTCACTGGGGTCTACAAATTTCAGACACACACCAAAGTACACTGTAAGTTGTGTAAAATGATGTATTATGGTGAGTCCAAAGCCATATCTGTACTGCTTATGGGTCATCCAGATATGTCATATTCCTTTGACTCAGCTCATAACCAGGGCCCGGCCGGACGTGACCCTGCCAGGCTGGATTAAATTACCTTACTCCTCAAGCTGTAGCATCAGAGGCCTAGCCATTCACTGTAAGCATTCCCAAGGGCGAAGGTCTCCTCTCCAGGAGGGAGAGATGGGGTGAAGTTGCAGGTTATCAATCAGAAGCTGTCACCAAGTGCCAGGCACCAGGCCTGCTCAGGTCTGGGCCATGAAGTCAGCAAGATGGTAAGGGGGCTTTTCAGAGACCATGTGGCAGGAGACCCCTGGAAAATACCATCTGGGAGTATCCCTGAGGCCTGTGCAGGAAGGAGGGAGCAGGGGCAGAGAGGTGATGTGTCGCTGCAGTATAGGGCAGAAGTGCATTCCTGCCAGTCCCCGAAAATTTCTCCTAAAAGGTCTTGCACAGGAAGAGGAGCTCTCTCTCTCAGGTGTGGTCCTGCTGAGGAAGACTGGTGCTGGAACCTGGCGCCATGGGCAGTTGGAAGGAGGAACCCCCTGACTGTCCCAGGACTCTGGGCTGCACCTTTGAGGGAGTCCAGGGCCAGTAAGAGGAAGCCTGGGCCTCTGCGCAAGGAGAAGAGAGGCCCAAAAGCAGAGCCAGGTGAAAGGCTGGCACAGGGAGCCTTGCTGAGTTCACCCTCTTGGAGACCAGGAGGGTGGCAAAAAGTGCTCCAGGTGGCTAGGGCTGGCCACCAGGAGTGAGAAGAGGCCAAGATTGTGAAAATCGGTCCTACGGGGGCTAAGATATGCCCCCCCGGAAGGTAGGCGACCGTTGACCTTTTCTACGACTGAAGATGAAGCACGTGCGGCTCCACCTCCTGTCTTGGATGTGCCCCCAGGGTGTGTCAGGTCCCGGGGGCTGCCCCCAGAAGAAGGAGATGCCTATGGGGCCCAAGCTCTCCATCCTGGGCCCCCGAGAATTAAAGTCAGGGAGCACCGTCGTTGGTGCTCCCCGTGAAATGGCCCACTGGGGTACCCGGAGCCTACCCTGGCCCCTGACAAAGACAGAAGCTGGGGAGGGCCATCGCGCTCCCAGTGAAGAAACTCTTAGGGCCCGGGACCCCCAACTCCGGGCACTACCGTAGAGGAAGCCGTCCCCGTGAAGATATTCCTGGGGCCTGGGACCCCCACCTCCGGGCGCCGCAGAGGCAAAAGTCAGGGAGTGCTTTTGTGCTCCCCGTAAAGGTGGGTGAGGCCCAGGATCCTTCCTCGGACCCCGGTGCCAAGGAAAGAGGAGGGGGGAGTGCAGCTGGGTGCTGATGGTTAGGACTGCACTGAGGAGTGGAAGGCTGAACTGGGGATGACTTTGGAGAGACATCTCCTAGAGAAGAAGAGATGCAATTGCACAAGTGGTGCATTCACATAAAGTTGTTCCTAATGGGGACTGAAAGTCACATTTAATATGTGGAATGATAAGTAAATTGGAAATATGTTGCTGTGCATCCCTGCCAGGATGCCTAGTTGTAATTGCATAATCATGTGATTAAAATGTGATGCCTTTTAGGGGCTGTGATTGACTTGCATTAGACCTGTTATCAGATATGATAAGCACCCATCATTCTAAGTGATGCCTAGACATGCATTCTTGCTATTGCATTATTTGAACAACCAAACTGTCAGCCACTGTGATTCAAGTGTGTATACTGTGTGGTCAGTATGAGATGCTCAGTCAGGGTTATGTGCCACAATGGCAGGTGTTCCCAATATAAATGCTTGTTGAAATAATGGGGGGGCAACCACTGGTGTGGTGCCAGTAGGAAGGGCCCTCACTCCAGGTTATGGTCAAGCTACTGCATTTGGGGGCAAGATGATGTCCATACATGTGAATGGTAGCACCAGAGCCCTCCTGCAGGAGGGGGCGGGGATGTTATGCAATGTTAAGAAGTATTTTCCACAGCTTATGCATATTTGTAAATTGATGCATAGTACTGAGTAGTGTTTGTGTGTATGAAATGTACTCATCCTTTTTATAAAGCAAAGTACAGACTGGACAATCAATTATTGAGTGTTATTTCTGCGTACCTGTAAATGGCGATTACTAGCCCACACCACCTCCCTTGAGTAAGCCTTAGACTGCTCTGCAACGCTGCCCTCTGAGAGTCAAGCACTACAATGGGGTGTTTGGTTCCCAGTGAAGGACAAATGTAGACAAATTATTTGTGCAGGCCTCACAAATAATGCCTCGTTTTCCAACACACACACACTGCCATTGCAGGCTGCATGTTTTGGTGCAGAACAAAGTGAAGAGTCGACAGGGCACACATCCCTGTGTGCCATGCCTACAACCCACTGCCCTGGCATAGGTAAGCCACCCCTCTAGCTGGGAGCACTATACCAGTGGTGAGGGTTCAGGTGCATGAGCCCTGTACCCATACAGTGTCTAAGTCAATTCTTGAAAAGTGCAATAATACTATAAAGAGTATGTGGTATGGGAGGTTGACATTACGAACTCCACAGCACCATAATGGCCTTACTGAAAATTGAGAGGTTTGGTGTCAAACTTCTCAGCACATTAAACCCACATTGATGCCAGTGTGGGATTTATTGAAAAAGGCAATCAGACCTGAACTCATACTCCTGCAAAACCTCGGTGTGTCCTGCAGCCAGCAGTCCTCAAAAACCAAGAGAACCCGCACTGCCTTTGAAACCAAACAAACTCTGTCTCCCGTGAGCACCAGACTTACTCAAAACCAACCAACTCTGACTTCAGCCGATTCCGTGTGTCACCAACACTCTGCTCCCAGCGCCCGAGCCTCGGTGACCTAATAACCTCAGTAGGTCCTCCTGACGATCCTAGCCTGGATTCCAGTTTCCCCTCGACCTCTACAAGCTCCAAGACCAAACCTGCATCCAACAACTGAAAGGTCCACTCAACCGTGATTGAAGGCGACACCCTGATTGATACTGTAACTGAAGCGGTCCAGAACAATCAACCACGACCGCCCCGAATGCTTGCGGTCACAAAACGACGACTCCCGAAGATCCCATTTGCTTCATCAGCGGTCGACTCAGAGGGATCCTCAATGGAATCAGCAGCTTCAGCCTAAACCACTTCCTACACCTGGCCGCCTCTGTGCCGCTGGCAGTGTAGTTGTCAAGACTTACTTGAACAGATAGCTCAGGAGCAGAACAATGCTAATTCCCAATGTCCCTCCAGGAACCAAACCGCTCGAGTGTCAGAAGCCGTCTGGTTCTCAGGGGGGAAAGGGGATGGGGAGACAAGAAGAGAATGCCAGATAACTGAGGATCTTCTCAGACTGGTTGCTTCTTTTCTAATTATATTTTTTCCTGTCTGCACCCTTCTGTTAACAAGCAACTGTAAAGAGAAACAAAATCACATGTAAACCTACTTTATTCTAAGCATGCTACTGTTTATCTATTTTCTTTAATTAAACATAAACATACCCCAATCTATCTTGGCTATTGATTCTCTTCTGTGTATACTTCAATTCAATTTTAAAAGTTGCACGTTCAGTATGTCAATATTGCTTTTAATAATTGCATATTTTCATTAACAACAGATTTGTCTTTTCCTCTTTAGAAACTACTACTCAGCTTCTACTTGCGTGCTCGTTGCTCACAGAGAGAACTGCTTTGATTGTTCTATCAGATAAGTAGAAGGATTTGTTTCCGTGTTGTCTTCTTGTTTATGGGAAGATACTATAAAAACGACTAATTGGAAATAACTGCCATTAACTCCAGGGGAATTCTTTGTATACTAGGTTATACTCTTATCCTGACGGAAACTGCAATTGCGACCAGAGAGTCAACTCGACTGCACACATGCGCTGAAGAGGAAAGCTACATGCGCATGCTCAACAGAGTTGGAAAGGAATCGCTACTCTTAATCTTGAGCAGTATTCCTACATAAATCAAGGGGGCACCAAACTGGAATGCGCAGATTTCTAGGAAGAAAAGCTACTGCGCAGTACCCACAAGAAGGTATACAGACTCACTCAGAGTCGAGACACTGCTCGACGTCCATGCAATTTCTAGGGGGGCGGTTAAACATATAATGGAATTTCTCAAGGAATGAAACAGAAGAAACTAGACAATGACAGATGCCACTTCCCTTACTAAACTGGCGCGTCGGAAGAGCTGCTGCCTCAAGAAATACTTCAGGTGAAGTGTGCATTAGTTAGTTGGCACGTGCCTAACGTTCCTTCATAGATGCTAGGAGAAGTAGAGCGCTTCAGGAGGAGCTAAGTTGGCGGACATCTTGAGTTTCCAGCGCTGCCAACTCAGTCTACAATTATTTCTTTCTGCAGCCTGTTTCCATTGTCTTTTAACCTTACATCGAGATATACTGGCTATGACTGTAGGAATCCTCCGGAGGATCCTGACAGTCCCCCTCTCAAGGAGGGTTCCTCCAGTCGTGGTTTTTTTGGGAATCTTTTGTGAAAAGCCTTAACTAATCGTGGAGCATGAACATCATCATGTTTCTCCCAAGATCTTTCTTAGGGTCCAAAACCTTTCCAATCAATTAGGTAATAAAGGTAATTCTTTACTTTTTTGGAATCGAGGATTCCTTTGACCTCATATTCAATTTCACCTTCTACTACCAATGGTTCCGGGGGAGTTGCAAGTCTCAAACCGTGTTGAACCTTTTTTAATAAGGAGACGTGAAAAGCCGGATGGATCTTCGTGCCCTCTGGGAGAGCCAAACAACAGGTAACTGGATTTATGATCTTTTCAATTTGATAAGGACCAACAAACCGAGGTTGGAATTTTCTAATTTCTCTTAGCTTCAAGTTTTTTGTGCTAAGCCAAACCTTATCTACGATTTGGTAACTGGGTTCTTTCTTCCTTTTCTTGGCAGCAAAAAACTTATAACGTTCTTTAACCAGAGTAAAATTTTGTACTGCTGCCTGATGAATTTGGGCCAAGTGCTGGATGAAATTTTCTACAGCTGGTACCTCAACATCTCCATAATTCATATAGAAGGGAGAGAAGCCGGTTGAGACATTCTTCGCATTATTATGGGCAAATTCTGCTGACCACAGATACTCGGGCCAATCTTCTTCCTGATCTAATAGGAATAGTCTAAGGTACTGTTCTAGCTCCTGATTTGTTCTCTCGGTTTGTCCATCTGTTTGTGGGTGGAAACTAGTTGAATATCCGCTCCGAATTTTTAAACCACTAGTATAAGCCCTCCAAAACATATAAACAAACTGACTACCCCTGTATGTGATGATAACCTTAGGTATACCATGAAGTCGAATGATGTGTTGGTTGAAGGGTTGTGTTAATTCTTTTCACTGTAGGAACACTCTTCAGGGCCACAAAATGTGTCATCTTGGTTAAAGTATCTACACAAACTAGAATTGTGTTAAATCCTTGTTTAGATGGTAAATCTACTATTAAATCCATTGACACAGTATGCCAGGGGTATGGAGGAGTGGGCAAGGGGCGTAGGAGACCCCTTGGAGCCTGTCTTTCAGATTTTCCCCGAGCACAAGTCTCACAGCCTATTACATTTCTTTTGATATCTTGGTTCATTTGAGGCCACCAGAATTTTCTATTGATTAGATCCTCAGTCTTTTGGATACCCGTATGTCCCGCCAAGGGACTATCGTGACATTCAGATATCACTTTGCTCTGAAGTTCTTCAGTGCGTAGGTATAATGCTCCATCTTGGTAGGGTAACTGATCTTTTATTTCCCTCTTTGGATCTTGTCCCGCCCAATACTTCATTTCCTCTAAATTCATTGATCTTCTAATCCGAGTTGTTAGGTCGTCTTGGGAGATTGCTCTAACAAACTTTTCCTGCG
Organism: Triturus cristatus; assembly: GCF_964204655.1. Taxonomy (NCBI): domain Eukaryota; kingdom Metazoa; phylum Chordata; class Amphibia; order Caudata; family Salamandridae; genus Triturus; species Triturus cristatus. The sequence continues at coordinate 1,368,249,542 of NC_140590.1, forward strand.
GAATTAGTTCCACATTCTTTACTGATTTTACCTGATTTTCAGTATCCAATCTCAATAGAGCATCCGCTTTTCCATTCTTGGTTCCAGGTCGGTATGCTATAATGAAGTCAAAGTCAGCAAAATATAACGACCACCGAAGCTGGTGGGGGGTTAAGGTCCTAGCTAACTTTAAAAAACTTCAGGTTTCTGTGATCTGTGAAAACTGTCACTATGTGCTTGGCTCCCATCAAGTATAGCCTTCATTCCATGAAGGCATCCTTTGTGGCCAAAAGCTCCTTTTCTGTTATCGTGTAATTAACCTCTGCTGGGTTTAATTTTCGGGAACAAAAGGGTACTGGATGAAGCTGCCCGGTATCTTTGTGTCTTTGTGACAGCGGGCCTTTAATAGCCAACTCCGATGCGTCTGTTTCTAAGTAGAAAGGTACTTCGAGGTCTGCATGCAGTAGAATGGGAGCTGTGGTGAAAATTTCCTTCTTCGGTCCACTGGAAAAGCACTCCTTTCCTTTACAACCGGGTCAGAGGAACGATTTTCCGTGAAAATTCGTGGATGAACCTCATATAGAAGATAGCAAATCCTATCAAGCTTTGAACTTCCTCGACAGCAGTAGGTGACTTCCAATCAGTGATGGCTTTTACCTTGTTTTTAATCCATCGTTATCCCGGATGAAGCGATTACAAATCCCCCAAATTCCTGTGTGTCCAAATTAAAAGATCATTTCCCTAACTTCACATATAAAGAATTTTCTATTAGTTTATTCAACACTGCCTTCCCTTGCTCCCGATGTTCCTCCTCTGTCCTGAATAAATCAGAATATCATCTATGTACACAATGGCACATTTATCCATGGATTCTCTCAGCACATCATTGATGAAATGTTGAAATGCAGCAGGAGCATTGTATAACCCATATGGCATGACTTGGTACTCGAATAAGCCATACTTCATTCTAAAAGCCGTCTTCCATTCGTCCCCTTCTCGCAATCTAATCAGATGGTATGCTTCTCTAGGATCTAGTTTTGCGTAAATCGTGGCTCCTCTTACCTGATCTAGGAGTACAGATATGAGAGGCAACGGATAACCGTTCTTTACTGTGATCCGATTAATTACTCTGAAGTCGATGCATGTTCTCAGGTCCCCTCCCTTCTCAGGGACGAAGAAAAGTGGCGATAAAATGGGTGAAAAAGTATTTCTTTAGGTAATCCTTCAGATGCTGAGCCTCTTTCTCCGTCAGCGGTACAAAAGGGGGTGGTGATGGACGGAGCATCAGAACCAATCAAACACTCACACCCAGTCAACAGATCTGGGTTTGATCCATCACCGTTCTTTAGCCCACTCTGCCACCCCAGTTCAGACATGGCCATATGCAAATTAGTCTGACCCTGTGCCTCATGGGAACAGTCCAGCCCGAACTGCCAAGCCATGCCTTCCCTGGACCGGAAACAAGCTTCCTAGGACCGGTTTCTGGCATTTCAGCCGTCTTCAGCCAGGCTTGCTTGAATCCAGTGGCAAAGTGAGCAAGGGACTCACGTCTGAGCATACCCTGCCAACCTATGGCGAACAAAGCGGTACAAAAGGGGGTGGTGATGGACGGAGCATCAGAACCAATCAAACACTCACACCCAGTCAATAGATCTGGGTTTGATCCATCACCGTTCTTTAGCCCACTCTGCCACCCCAGTTCAGACATGGCCATATGCAAATCAGTCTGACCCTGTGCCTCATGGGAACAGTCCAGCCCGAACTGCCAAGCCATGCCTTCCCTGGACCTGGAAACAAGCTTCCTAGGACCGGTTTCTGGCATTTCAGCCGTCTTCAGCCAGGCTTGCTTGAATCCAGTGGCAAAGTGAGCAAGGGACTCATGTCTGAGCATACCCTGCCAACTTATGGCGAACAAAGCGGTACAAAAGGGGGTGGTGATGGACGGAGCATCAGAACCAATCAAACACTCACACCCAGTCAACAGATCTGGGTTTGATCCATCACCGTTCTTTAGCCCACTCTGCCACCCGAGTTCAGACATGGCCATATGCAAATCAGTCTGACCCTGTGCCTCATGGGAACAGTCCAGCCCGGACTGCCAAGCCATGCCTTCCCTGGACCGGAAACAAGCTTCCTAGGACCGGTTTCTGGCATTTCAGCCGTCTTCAGCCAGGCTTGCTTGAATCCAGTGGCAAAGTGAGCAAGGGACTCACGTCTGAGCATACCCAGCCAACTTATGGCGAACAAAGCGGTACAAAAGGGGGTGGTGATGGACGGAGCATCAGAACCAATCAAACACTCACACCCAGTCAACAGATCTGGGTTTGATCCATCACCGTTCTTTAGCCCACTCTGCCACCCCAGTTCAGACATGGCCATATGCAAATCTGTCTGACCCTGTGCCTCATGGGAACAGTCCAGCCCGAACTGCCAAGCCATGCCTTCCCTGGACCGGAAACAAGCTTCCTAGGACCGGTTTCTGGCATTTCAGCCGTCTTCAGCAAGGCTTGCTTGAATCCAGTGGCAAAGTGAGCAAGGGACTCACGTCTGAGCATACACTGCCAACTTATGGCGAACAAAGCGGTACAAAAGGGGGTGGTGATGGACGGAGCATCAGAACCAATCAAACACTCACACCCAGTCAACAGATCTGGGTTTGATCCATCACCGTTCTTTAGCCCACTCTGCCACCCCAGTTCAGACATGGCCATATGCAAATCAGTCTGACCCTGTGCCTCATGGGAACAGTCCAGCCCGAACTGCCAAGCCATGCCTTCCCTGGACCGGAAACAAGCTTCCTAGGACCGGTTTCTGGCATTTCAGCCGTCTTCAGCCAGGCTTGCTTGAATCCAGTGGCAAAGTGAGCAAGGGACTTACGTCTGAGCATACCCTGCCAACTTATGGCGAACAAAGCAGTACAAAAGGGGGTGGTGATGGACGGAGCATCAGAACCAATCAAACACTCACACCCAGTCAACAGATCTGGGTTTGATCCATCACCGTTCTTTAGCCCACTCTGCCACCCCAGTTCAGACATGGCCATATATTCAAATCAGTCTGACCCTGTGCCTCATGGGAACAGTCCAGCCCGAACTGCCAAGCCATGCCTTCCCTGGACCGGAAACAAGCTTCCTAGGACCGGTTTCTGGCATTTCAGCCGTCTTCAGCCAGGCTTGCTTGAATCCAGTGGCAAAGTGAGCAAGGGACTCACGTCTGAGCATACCCTGCCAACTTATGGCGAACAAAGCGGTACAAAAGGGGGTGGTGATGGACGGAGCATCAGAACCAATCAAACAATCACACCCAGTCAACAGATCTGGGTTTGATCCATCACCATTCTTTAGCCCACTCTGCCACCCCAGTTCAGACATGGCCATATGCAAATCAGTCTGACCCTGTGCCTCATGGGAACAGTCCAGCCCGAACTGCCAAGCCATGCCTTCCCTGGACCGGAAACAAGCTTCCTAGGACCGGTTTCTGGCATTTCAGCCGTCTTCAGCCAGGCTTGCTTGAATCCAGTGGCAAAGTGAGCAAGGGACTCACGTCTGAGCATACCCTGCCAACCTATGGCGAACAAAGCGGTACAAAAGGGGGTGGTGATGGACGGAGCATCAGAACCAATCAAACACTCACACCCAGTCAACAGATCTGGGTTTGATCCATCACCGTTCTTTAGCCCACTCTGCCACCCCAGTTCAGACATGGCCATATGCAAATCAGTCTGACCCTGTGCCTCATGGGAACAGTCCAGCCCGAACTGCCAAGCCATGCCTTCCCTGGACCTGGAAACAAGCTTCCTAGGACCGGTTTCTGGCATTTCAGCCGTCTTCAGCCAGGCTTGCTTGAATCCAGTGGCAAAGTGAGCAAGGGACTCATGTCTGAGCATACCCTGCCAACTTATGGCGAACAAAGCGGTACAAAAGGGGGTGGTGATGGACGGAGCATCAGAACCAATCAAACACTCACACCCAGTCAACAGATCTGGGTTTGATCCATCACCGTTCTTTAGCCCACTCTGCCACCCCAGTTCAGACATGGCCATATGCAAATCAGTCTGACCCTGTGCCTCATGGGAACAGTCCAGCCCGAACTGCCAAGCCATGCCTTCCCTGGACCGGAAACAAGCTTCCTAGGACCGGTTTCTGGCATTTCAGCCGTCTTCAGCCAGGCTTGCTTGAATCCAGTGGCAAAGTGAGCAAGGGACTCACGTCTGAGCATACCCAGCCAACTTATGGCGAACAAAGCGGTACAAAAGGGGGTGGTGATGGACGGAGCATCAGAACCAATCAAACACTCACACCCAGTCAACAGATCTGGGTTTGATCCATCACCGTTCTTTAGCCCACTCTGCCACCCCAGTTCAGACATGGCCATATGCAAATCTGTCTGACCCTGTGCCTCATGGGAACAGTCCAGCCCGAACTGCCAAGCCATGCCTTCCCTGGACCGGAAACAAGCTTCCTAGGACCGGTTTCTGGCATTTCAGCCGTCTTCAGCCAGGCTTGCTTGAATCCAGTGGCAAAGTGAGCAAGGGACTCACGTCTGAGCATACCCTGCCAACTTATGGCGAACAAAGCAGTACAAAAGGGGGTGGTGATGGACGGAGCATCAGAACCAATCAAACACTCACACCCAGTCAACAGATATGGGTTTGATCCATCACCGTTCTTTAGCCCACTCTGCCACCCCAGTTCAGACATGGCCATATATTCAAATCAGTCTGACCCTGTGCCTCATGGGAACAGTCCAGCCCGAACTGCCAAGCCATGCCTTCCCTGGACCGGAAACAAGCTTCCTAGGACCGGTTTCTGGCATTTCAGCCGTCTTCAGCCAGGCTTGCTTGAATCCAGTGGCAAAGTGAGCAAGGGACTCACGTCTGAGCATACCCTGCCAACTTATGGCGAACAAAGCGCTACAAAAGGGGGTGGTGATGGACGGAGCATCAGAACCAATCAAACAATCACACCCAGTCAACAGATCTGGGTTTGATCCATCACCATTCTTTAGCCCACTCTGCCACCCCAGTTCAGACATGGCCATATGCAAATCAGTCTGACCCTGTGCCTCATGGGAACAGTCCAGCCCGAACTGCCAAGCCATGCCTTCCCTGGACCGGAAACAAGCTTCCTAGGACCGGTTTCTGGCATTTCAGCCGTCTTCAGCCAGGCTTGCTTGAATCCAGTGGCAAAGTGAGCAAGGGACTCACGTCTGAGCATACCCTGCCAACTTATGGCGAACAAAGTGGTACAAAAGGGGGTGGTGATGGACGGAGCATCAGAACCAATCAAACACTCACACCCAGTCAACAGATCTGGGTTTGATCCATCACCGTTCTTTAGCCCACTCTGCCACCCCAGTTCAGACATGGCCATATGCAAATCAGTCTGACCCTGTGCCTCATGGGAACAGTCCAGCCCGAACTGCCAAGCCATGCTTTCCCTGGACCGGAAACAAGCTTCCTAGGACCGGTTTCTGGCATTTCAGCCGTCTTCAGCCAGGCTTGCTTGAATCCAGTGGCAAAGTGAGCAAGTCTGAGCATACCCTGCCAACTTATGGCGAACAAAGCGCATAGATCCGCCTACAAGGCAAATTTGACCCTGGTTTAAGCTCGATCTTGCAGTCATGCGATCCGTGCGGGGGGAAGCTGCTCCGCTTTGACTTAATTGAAAACATCTGCAAAATCCTTGTATTCTTCCCGGATTTCACTTGTCTGGATTATACAAACAGATACTCCATTTTGATAAAGGGGGGCCACTGCACTCAATTCTTGATGATTTCGATGTTCCGCAAAACAATTTTCCTTGCAGTATTTGGAATTCATTTCGATGGTTCGAGCACTCCAATTAATTGTAGGGTTATGTTCAATCAACTATGGAAGCCCCAATATGAGTTGGAATTGGCGAGCATCAATCAGATTAAATTGTATAATTTCCTGATGTGCTTCCAAGCATAATAACTGCACAGGTTCAGTGTGGCTAACAATAGGCCCAGACGATAGGTTTGTACCATCTACAGCTCTGACTGCTTCACTCTTGTTTTTCCTGATTGATTCCAGACCTATCTGATCGGCAAATTTTAAGTCACAGAAATTTCCCGTGGCACCTGACTCAATCATCACGGAGACTTCCTTTAGAACTTGATGCCGAAAACGTAGCATCACAGATAGAACCAAATGTGGCGACGACACCTGTAAGGTATTGGCCACTAAGTGATTCGTTGGAGTTGCTTCTGGATTTGCACCCACCAGTCCAACTCCTCTTACTGGTGGTGCTGCGAGTTTTCCTTCACCAAGGTCTTGGGTTTCTTTGGACACATTTTCATGAAATGGCCTCCTGTTCCACAGTACAGGCATAGTTTATTTATTCTCCTCTTCTCCTTTTCCTCTTTAGTTAGAGGACCTCAAATTGTTCCATTTTGCATTGGTTCAACACCTAGCGAGCCTTCAGAGGTTTTGGTAGTTTCCGTTCACACTCTATCGAATCTTGACACACTGGATTTGAACTCTCTTGTTTTTTCTCCTCTTCTTTCATTCTGGTGGAAGTCAATTCCTAGAACCAGATCAATTAACGCCGAAATCTCCGTTGGTCGATTTGGAATCTGTGCTAGGGCATCTTTCAGTTTGTCTTTCAGTCCGCGATAAAAAAACAGGTCCCCTTTTGTTCTCAGGCCAGCCGGTCTCTAGTACCAATTTATTAAGTTGAGTCAGGTAAGTAACCAACTCTCGATTTCCTTGTCTCAACTCTAACAGTTCATTATCTGTCACTTGAGAAGCATTTCTTCTGTCGAAAATTCACAGAAATTCTTTCTTAAACTCTTCGAAGTCATACAAAATAGGGTCGTCCTTCGTCACAAGAGGCATGGACCATGACACTGCATCTCCAGTAACATACAATACAACACATGAAGTGGAGTGGACATTGGGTTAGAAAATGTGAGCCTTTTGGGGATCTCCACTGAAACTCTCAGGGGAAGCTAAAGGAATTACAGGAGCTAGTGAATGGATGACCTGAGTAGGTGCAAAGGACATGGAACTAGTTGCGGTCCCTTGAGTACCTGTAGGAGGGATCATAAAACTTATCCTTGATGCCAGTTCCTCCATACGAGTGGCAAAATCTTTGGTTTCCCTTCAAGAGCTAATTATTTCCTGCCTCAAGGTTATATTTTCTTCCCTCACTGCAGATAATTCCTTCTGAATGCACCCTAGAATCTCTCCCAAATTTTTTAACTCAATTCCCTCAGCCATTCCACTCAGGAGCAGTTAACCACGTGGGCACTTCACTCTTTCAAGACTCAGGAGCAGAACAATGCTAATTCCCAATGCCCCTCCTGGAACCAAACCGCTCGAGTGTCAGAAGCCGTCTGGTTCTCGGGGGGAAAGGGGATGGGTAGACAAGAAGAGACTGCCAGATAGTTGAGGATCTTCTAAGACTGGTTGTTTCTTTTCTAATGATATTTTTTCCTGTCTTCACCCTTCTGTTAACAAGCACCTGTAAAGAGAAACAAAATCACATGTAACCCTACTCTATTCTAAGCATGCTACTGTTTATCTATTTTCATAAATTAAGCTTAAACATACCCCAATCTATCTAAGCTATTGCTTCTCTTCTGTATATACTTCAATTCAATTTTAAAAGTTGCATTTTCAGTATGTCAATATTGCTTTCAAGAATTGCATATTTTAATTAACAACAGATTTGTCTTTTCCTCTTTAGAAACAACTACACAGTTTCTACTTGCATGCTCATTGCTCACGGAGAGGAACTGCATCAATTGTTCTATCAGGTAAGTAGAAGGATTTGTTTCCGTGTTGTCTTCTTGCTTAGGGGAAGATACTATGAAAAATACTGATTGGAAATACCTGCCATTAACTCCAGGGGAATTCTTTGTATATTAGGTTATATTCTTTTCCTGACGGAGACTGTAATTGTGACCGGAGATCAACTCATCTGCACACATCGCTGAAGAGGATAGCTACATGCGCATGCGCAATAAAGTCAAAAAGGAATCGCTACTCTTAATATAGAGCAGTATTCCTACATATATCAAGGGGGCACCAAACTGGAATGTGCAGATGTCTAGGAAGAAACACAATTGTGCAATACTCACAAGAAGGTATATAGACTTACTCAGAGTCGAGACACTGCTCGACGTCCATGCAATATCTAGGGGGGAGGTTAAACATACAATGGAATTTCTCAAGGAATGAAACAGAAGAAACTAGACGACGACAGATGCCACTACCCTTACTAAACTAGCGCTTCGGAAAAGCTATTGCCTCAAGGAATACTTCAGGTGAAGTGCGAGTTAGTTTGTTGGTGCGCGCCTAACGTTCCTTCATAGATACTAGGAGAACTAGAGCGCTTCAGAAGGAGCTAAGTTGGTGGACATCTTGAGTCTCCAATTATTTCTTTCTGCAGCCTGTTTTCATTGCCTATTAACCTTACATCCTGATATACTGGCTATGACTGTACGAATCCTCCGGAGGATCCTGACAGTTCTTGTGTTGCTATTGGACCTTACCATGCTGACCTCGACCCCAGGAGCTTTTGTTTTCCAACCTGGTGGCCTGCTTGCGGCACTCCCCATACCCACGACCGTGATTAGCCTGTTGGCTATGGTGTGGTCCCTGCACTATGTACCTGGCCACCTCTGTGCCGCTGGTGGTGTGACTCGAGCACCCATTGACCGAATCCTGCCCACGAATACGTAAATCCAGTTCTGCTTTCTCTGGACTAAGTGTGGCTCATGAGTGAAACTGTAAACCTGTAATGAACTTACGAAACGTATTATCTCCTTTTTCCTTTCCTCAGGAAATGCACCAGCCTAGTGTCTAGTGCTACCTGGCTGCGTAAGAAAATTAACCGAAAAGTATTTCTAACTATTTCCAAATATAAAGCAAACCTTTTGTATCAATTAATTGCAATCAAACTGTATTTAAACTGCTTATGCTTGCAAAGTATTTGTATAGGTACTTGTACCAGGCCTGGCTTGGTTCTAGAAAATAAATCTAACTAAATAATATTTTCATACAAAACCAATAGGTCAGAGTTCAGTCCTTGAGTGTGTGAAATCTTTTCTTGCCTGGGTGGTAAAATAAATGCTTAGCACTACCCTCTGACAAGGCCTCACTGCTCACCCACACTACCACAAATAGAGAGTAAGGTACCGTCTAATTTAACCTCAGCCTACCTTTGGGGATCCACTGGACTCTGTGCACACTATACCTTACTTTGGTATAGTATACACAGAGCCAGCTTCCTACAGAAGAGTGATCTGTCAGAGTGACTGGTGGAGGCATTGTTGAGAGGAGTTAGTGCAGAGTGAGTGGTGTGTCCAATGAGTTACAGCAGACTATTGACCCTGTGTGCAGGCAGGATGAACAGAGTGCCTGCATGAATGCAGGCTGAGAGATTTGTCTATGTGAGTGCAGGGTGAGAGGAGGAAGTGCAGGGTGAATGGTGTTACTGCAGGGTTAGTAATATGCTTGTTTGCGTGGTGTGAGTGTTGTGCCCATATGAGTTAAGTGTGAGGTGTGAGTGACAGCAGTGCCTATGTGAGTGCACAGTGAGTGATGTGATACATTGAGAGTATAGTGAGAGGAGTGACTGCAGGATGAGTGATGTGAAATTTGAGTTTGAGTGGGGTGAAAGTCCAGAATGGGAGGAATATGTGCATGGTGAGTGATGTACTTGTTTGACTGAGATTGCAGAGTGAGCAGTGAGAGTGGCGGGTGAGTGAAGTGTCACATGACTGCAGGGTGAATAGTGTGCCTGTGTAAATGCAGGGTGAAAAGTGTGAGTGCATGGTGAGTGGTGTGAGTGCAGTGTGATCACTGTGAGTGCAGGGTGAGTGGTGTGCTCATGTGACAGCAGGGAAAGTGGAGGGAGAATGGTGTGAGTTCATGGCAAGGAGCAGAGTGCAGTGTGACTGCTGTGAATTCAGGGTGAGCGGTGTGCTTATGTGGGTACAGGGTAAGAGGAGGATGAGCGGTGTGAGTGCAGGGTAACAGCGTGAGTGTAGGGTGAGTGACTAAAGTGACAGGTCAGTGGAGTATAATGTGTGTGCACGATAAGCAGTGTGCTCATGTGAGTGCAGGGTAGGAGAAGGATGAATGATGTGAGTGCATGGTGAGCAGTGTGAGGGCTTTGTGATTGCTCTGTGTACAGGGTGAGCATGAAAGTTAAGAGAGAGCGGTGAGAATGAGGAGTGAGTTGGCTGAAAGCAGGATGTATTCGCAGACACCTGGAGTAATTCAGCATTGTACTGACAGCTGGCGTAGGGTTTGAGATATAAGTTAAACTATTGCTATTATGGATCAATCAGGGCAGAGGGTGGAGGAAATAAATAATGTGCTGATCCTGCAACAGACTTTTAGTCTCCTGATTAGGGTTGCCAGCTGATCGGAATTCTACCGGCACCACCATTATTTTAATGTCCCAGCCAGTACAAAAATAAACAAAATCAGCGAAAGATGGTCTTTTTAGCACTTATCTGTGCATATTTAAAACAGAAACTTTAAATAGAAAGCAATTTTAAATGTGTTCTCGGGCTGCATTAATGATCCATGCCTAATTGGTAAAGGAATCAAGACAGAAAACTCATGTTACAAATGAATAAATACCATTTTATTCACAGCCCTGGCAGCTTAAGCGGAGGAGCGTTGCCCCAGTGCCATGAAGAAGTTAAAGAAAGGAAAAAATAAAATGATAATAACGTAATGTTATTATAATTTAATTTTGTCCTACTGCTTCGGCAGCTTTGCATGAGTGGGCGGGGTGAGGCGAGGCTGGTAGAACCCTCCTACATGCGCAATGACTGTTTGTTCGGCCCTCTTGGGCCACCCAAAAGAGTCATGTACCCTTTCCCAGTGCTCCAGGCAGGCTGCATTACAGCCTGCATGGAGAACATGCCCAGGCCCCCAATCCCAGGCTGAGTGTCAAATCACAACGCTGCATTTCAGAGTTGTGATTGGTCTGGGTAGCCTGGCTGTGCTTCCTGTTCCTGGAGTACAACGCAGGAGAGCAGGAGCAGAGATGAGGGAACCTGGGCAAGGTGTTTCTTCTTGTAAAAAATGTTTTACATTGTGACCTGCACCCCGTCGTGCCCCCTCACGCCCGCCCCACCACCTGCGAGGCGTGCTGGCCACCACTGCCCTATTTAGTGTCAAGGCGAGGCCTTTGTAGACTCTTTAAACAACAACAATGGAAGGTATTTTTCTTTTCACTAAATGTCTTCTCCCACTATAGAAGTACAAATAAAATACAAATGTAAGGAATGTGAAGAGTGGGTACCCAGTGGGTACTGGAACCAGTTAAATAAAACAAAATTTTAAAGACAGCAGATGACATGACCACCCCATTAGTTTTGAAAAGTTTGTGCAGATTTGTCAAACGGCGCCAAAGTTATTGGCAGATCAAAGATCGATTTTCCTATGGAAACTAGGCCCTAACTGTAACTACCAACTGGCGACTACCAGTAGGTAATATATATATATATATATATATGTATATATATATATATATATATATATATATATATATTCAATGAAAAAACCAAAGGTTTCACACACGTTATAGTTAGCTGGACATTTTACTCGTAAAAAACCATTGAAATTCCCCCGTTATAGTTAGTTAAGCTAACTATAACTCGTGCGCCCGCAATGCACTGCTGATGACGTCACATATTACATCACTCATGACATGGTCAGTGACATCACTCATGACATCACTGATGACATCTCAAATGACATCACTGATGACATCACTGATGACATCATCCAGTGAATGTGTGTTTTTCTGAAAATTAAATATGTTTTATATATGTATATCTCAAGGTCGATGGAAGAATAAATGGGTATATAAGTGTCTAAATGGATGATTTGTTTTTGAAAAATTGATTGTGTAACTGACTGATTAGGTGTATCATAGTGAATACATGGCTTAGTGAGTAATTTTTAAATATGTATATATCTGTATCAGTCTTTCACTTTGTGTATAAGTGGCTGCATGGGTTGGTGAGCAGCTACATGAGTGTTTATATAGGTTATTAGTTGGTTTTTTGGGTATCAGTATAAGTGTCTGATGTCTTTATGGTTCGATGGGGGGTATTACGTAGTGCATAGGTGCATGAATGAGTGACTTACTGTTTGTATGTGTTGAAGATAGTATGTGTGCAGGACTGCATGGGTGGATGAGTGTGTGTATGGGTGTGTTAGTGAGTGAATGACTGTCTCTACAGTGTTTTTATGAGTAACTACATATGTTTTAAACTAGTATATGTGACTATTGGTGTATATAAGTGAGTATATGTGAGAGTGAGAGATTGAAAGAGTTCCTGTATGAATAAGTATGTGTTTCTATACATGATTGTTTAAAAGACTAAGTATGTGTAAGTTTTTGTAGAAGTAAGTGTGGTGGTGTGTGTATAACTGTATATGCAAGTAAATGGATGTTTGATTCTTTATTAGCATGAGTGACTATGTGTGTGAGTAACTCTACGGATGAGTGGCATTGTGTAACAGGATGTATAGGTGTATGAGTACATATGATGAGTGAGTACATGTATGAGTGACTGTATAGGACTGTTGGTGAATGAGTGGATGTGTATGTGGATCTTAGAATTACTGAAGAGGTTGTTGTAACTGGTATTGGTATGTCCATTGTTTTGAAAAGTTTAGTCTCTATTTATGAATGTGTGTATCAAAGGTTATATTAGGGTGAGAGGAGGTCTGCCACTCTATCACAAGGATGATGTCATTAGTGATGTCATCAGTGATGTCATTTGAGATGTCATCAGTGATGTCATGAGTGATGTCACTGACCATGTCATGAGTGATGTAATATGTGACGTCATCAGCAGTGCATTGCGGGCGCGCGAGTTATAGTTAGCTTAACTAACTATAACGGGGGAATTTCAATGGTTTTTTATGAGTAAAATGTCCAGCTAACTATAACATGTGTGAAACCTTTGGTTTTTTCATTGAATTTCTAAGGTTTTTTAAATGCTAATTCCTAACTATAACGTGTGTGAAACCTATGGTTTTTTCATTGAATTAGCAAGGTTTTTTAAATGCAAATTCCTAACTATAACGTGTGTGAAACCTATGGTTTTTTCAGTGAATTTGTACGGTTTTTTAAATGCTAAGTTATGTATTTTTTTCTATTTTTTTTACATATTTTTTTAAAAACATTTCTATCCTTTTTTTAAGACTGTGGTTAAATTTTTAAAATTCTATAATATGTTTTTTTTAAAATATTTTATAATACAAAAAGGTAAAATTTATTAGCAATACATTTTTTCCTTTTTTTTTTTTTTTTTTTTTAGTAAGCTTACGGTAAGCGTACGGTTTACGCAACGCCCGTAATTTTTCTACGCTGTTTGCGTATAGTTACGCAATTTGCGTAGCCGCGCGTACTCCGCGTGGGACGCGTACGCGTGTACGCTACACGCGCACGTTACGCGGAAGTGTCGGGTAGTGACTGTTATGCGCATTAGCGCAAGCGCGTGTCTTTTTTACGCGCATGCGCACTTTTGCCGTAAGCGTACCGTAAGCGTACCGTAAGCGTACGGTAGGTCATGTGATCATGAAACACAACTTTTGATTGGTTGAAACTACTTTCAGTTCTAGAACTCTCCTACACCACACCCATTCCCCTCATTTCTGCTTGTGATCCCTTAGGAGAAGGAGCTGGGTTGTCTTTGTGATACGATGGCAGACCAGCAGAGCTCTTCTGAGAGTGAGGCTAGCACTAGCAGCACTACCTTGAGGCAGAGAGCGAGGAAACAAAAGACCTCTTATGTATGGGATTATTTTACTTTTCCTGAAGGCCAGAAAAAGGTAAATGCACCCTTAGTAACTTGCAAGCTGTGTAAGCGTGTACTTTCAAGAGGTAATCCTGACAGGAAGTATTCCTTTGGGAATCATACCATGAAGAGACACCTCAAGGATGTACACAGAAGGACACATGCTCGACTTTTTGGAGGTAACCCTTCAGAAAGTCAACCAAGCACATCCACAGCAGCTCAGCCTGGACCATCATCTGCAGGGCTGACTCCTTCTTCTGCAGGTCAGGTGAGCCCTTCATCTGTGGGGGGAGCATCTCCTTTTGCTGGCCCTCTGGAAATTAACCCTCGATTTCTGAGGGTTGATATTCGATGTGCCTCTTGTCATGATCTAATTTGTCATAGGGAGACCAGTGTTTCCCTAGTGGACCTCAAAATAGATCAGCACACTTGTCACAGAGACTAATTTTCCCATTCTTTCTTTCCTCTCTCCCTGCATGAACACAACGGCTCTTTTAAGAGCCAACCTTATCTTTCATCTTTTTTTTATAGATATTTTTAAAAACTTTTTTTTTTTTTTTTACCGTACGCGTACGGTGCGCGTAATTGTTTTTTTTTTTTTTTTTAAAAACACTAAAAATCAATAATCACATTACAAGGACTTTGAAACACTACAATTATTATTATTGACTTACCATACCCACTCAAAAAAATATTTATTCATTTGTTTTTTTAAAAAAAAATTCCTTTAAAAATGGGTCTAGTTTTCGAAAATTTTCTATATCAATCTGAAAAAAAAGAAAAAAGTATTAATATTTTTTAAACATTTTAAAATACAGTACTCGTATTTACATATTTTTAAAAAAATATTTTTGCCTTATTTTTGCTGTTTTCAGAATATATTGCATTTCACTTTAAATTGTGAAAGCAATTGCATTCATCATTTAACAGCGGGCAAAAAAAAAATAACAATCTCAAAGATTGTATTAAAAAAGCCCAGAATCTCTTCTCACTTAAACTTAACATTACAGAAATGCATAATATTCTAAAAAAATATCATCAAAAAACAATACTTATTTCTTTAAAATACCGTCTGATATTTTTGTTTCAGAAGTATAATCACAATATTATATCTCAAATAACTCCACAATACATCTGATTCCATTTCCTTTAGGCAAAATAGTAATTTTAAATTTTTTTTGGATTAAATTTCCAACGGTAATCCAATAAAATTCTAAAGTTTAATTTGTCCAGATCTCACCGATTCTCTGTAACATTTTGGTTCAAGAATTTTTTTTTAATAATTTAATAAGTCCACAATAGAATTGGTTACTTTTCCGCATGGCCAAATAGTAATTTTTAAAATCATTTTTGAAAAAATTTCCAATGGCACTCCAATAACATTCCAAAATTTAAATTGTGCAGATGTTACCGATTATCTCTAAATTATTGGTTTTTGAAAGTTTCATTAAAAATTAAAAAAGTCAACATTACAATTGGTTATCTTTCCATTAGGCCAAATGATAATTTAAAAAATCTTTTTTTTTAGAAATTTCCAATGGTAATCCAGTAAAATGGTAAAATTATTTTGTCCAGATCTTGCCAAGTTTCTCTAAAATTTAGGTTTCAGGAAGATTAGATAGGAATTTGCTAAATCAAAAGGCAAACGTTGTTTGAAAATCAATTGGGAATCATTACACAGTGTCCAGCCTTTTTCACATTTAAGATAAACTGTGTAATGTCCAGAAGTAACAGTAGGTCCATCATGGAAAATTATTGCAACAGTTACAAAAGTTTTTCCTGAAATTGATAATTGCTGTCCTGTAAACTTCTTTATTAAAGTATCCAATTTTGAACCATCAGCTCTACATCGTTGCATCATTAAAATTACATACTTTCCGTATTCGTTTAAAATTAATGTTGAAAACATGTCAGATTTACACTCACCGCATTTCATGCTATGATTAGCATCTTTAACTAATTTTGCAAAAGTGACTGTTTTACTGTCTGGCAATGTCAAATAAATAAACCTTTCATTATCAACATTAGAGCCACATATATTATAACAGTTTTCACAACTATGTTCCCATTTATAAGAGAGACCAAATACATTTTCAATGGGAACCCCTTCTTCTTCCAGTACCTGAAGAAAATACATCAAGAATTCCTGTGCATCTTGCTGTACATTTTGAGAAAACTGTGTTCGTCCTGAACATATATCTAAAAGTTTTCTAATTTCAGTAGCACTTTCTATTTGAGTTTTATCTTTACTCAGCTTTTGAAAAAGGAGACTCAGCTCAGAACAGAATCTTTTTCCCTGATTTACTATTATCTGCTCTTGCAAACTTTCCAGATAAAATGCAACATTCAGCACTACATTTGCGTAGCAGTTGACACCAGAGCTATTTTCAAAATGACATCCTACAACCTGTTCTTCATTTTCCTTTTTCTTTTTGCTTGCAATTACATCACTCCTCTTTTTTTTCCTCTTCTCTACATCTTCATTACAGACTCATTTTTTCTTTTACGAGAAACTACACGTTTCTCCAACACAGGATACTGACCTAAATGAGGAGCATAGCTTCTTCTTAATCTATTATACTCCTTTACACAGTTTGTATCAGCACTAACTTTTGAATCATCAAAGTCTATCATGAATAAACCTGATAATGTTTTCACTCGTGACAAAGCAACATATGCCATACCTTCTTTGAATACAGTTGAACCAATGTTCACAAATGCACAATCTACAGTCAATCCTTGAGACTTGTGAATAGTTACAGCATATGCTAGAGAAAACGGAAACTGCTTCCTACGTACATATAAGTCTTTCACAAGCATGAAACGAACTGTACAACGACAAATATCTTTAACTTCTTCTATCTGATCAAATTTTATTTTTAAACATTCAATTCCATCTTTTTTCTGATAATTAATAAAACCCACAACTCTTCCCATAGCTCCATTAACTAAACCTTTTTCAACATCCAAATTTCTTCTTAAAAATACTCTACAGTTCATGCAAACATATAGATTTTTTTCTAATCCAGCTGTTTTGGAGATGTTCTTCTCTAGTGAGTCCAATTTATTTTTCAGTTTGCCTGTTACTGTGACAGTAATTCTTCCATCCTCAATTTTGTCCACTGCTTCCAATTTCCTGATCTCTTCCTTTTCCAATTTCAAAAGCTCCTCATTAAATATTGAGCATTCACGTAGAGTTGGCATTAAGCAGATGACACTTTTGTTTTCTGCAATGTTCTTGTATATCTTCTCTGCAACTATTTCTTCCTTTGGAAATAAATTATGTAGCAGCCGACTCTGTAATGCTTTTTTGCCAACTTCTGTGAGTAGTCCAATTCTGATATCTTTCAGAATACTTCCATATTCTTCATCGCTTGCTTGCCTCATTATTAGTAGTAAGTTCCTTGTACTCAAAGAAGGACCAAATATTTGTATTTCCGATGCTTCCCAATGACTTCTTCGTGTCTTCATGTGTGACAGTACTAAACACTGGTTGTCCTTTAACTGGAGTAAGTTGCAAAAGATCTCCAAAAACTATGACGTGTTTTCCACCAAATAACATGTCATAGTCTGTCTTCAAAATTTGCTGCATTCTTAAATGCACAAAGGCAAGCATTAAGTTTGATACCATGCTCACCTCATCAATAATGAGAACTTGCATCTTCTTCAATACTCTTGAAACTTCCAAGGATGCTTCTCCAGTTAGCTTGTTGTATTGTATTTTGTTCTCATGCTCCACTGGTAACATTAGCAAACGATGTAAAGTGATTCCTTTTATGTTATATGCTGCTAACCCAGTTGGAGCAGTAACCACACAAGACAAAGTAGAATCTGTTTTTTGCTGTAGGTAGCTTCTGATGACTTTTATAAGGAAACTTTTTCCAGTTCCAGCTTGTCCGCTTACATACATCCTGATTGGATGAAATGATGTGCATGAGCACTCTTTTTTTTCATGTAGAAATCCGTGTTCAATTTTGCTTCTGATCTCTTCATAAATTTGTTGCTGCTCTTGATTCAGTTGTCTTTCCAAATTTTCTAAGTCTATAAATTCTTCTTGAGCTTGATTCATAGCCGTTTCCACTTCATTCATGGCTATTGATGCTTCATTTTCAACGATTGGTTGTCCTAGGGGATCTTGACTGAGTGTTCCTGAACTTTGGCTGTCCTGAGAACTGTCTCTAGCTATTTCTGCAGCAATTGTAGTTTCCTGTTCAATTTCTTCATTTAACATTTGCAGATAACTTGAGAATGTACTGCATTGTATGCTGTCTTTGCAAGCATTAAAAGAATCTTCATAGCTTTGAAATTCTCCCAGTAGTTCATCCTCTGTACGCCATGGTTTAAACAACTGTAAAAGAGCCAAGTAGTAAAATTCCTTCTTGTCAGTAGTGTCGCAACTCAGCTTCCTGTGATTTATCAAACTTCCTTTTGTTTGCTTCACCAAACATCCTTCCTCACCAACGACTTTATATTTTCCATTGTTGATGTCTTTTGCGGCTTTCCGTGAATAAATGTAGTTCTGCAGCACTTCATAGAGACACATGTTCTCCAGATGACGACTTCTCTTGGGATAATATGTGTCCAACATGTTTGATTTCAAAATATCTGTACTTTCTGGGTCATTCTCGGCCAAATATTCAATTTCTCCAACAGATTTCAGTACCCGATTTCTCATTGCTGCAAGGCCTAAACTTGCCCAAATTATTCTTCTTGACTTCGAGTAGAGACTTGCAGAAGATAACCTATCTGAACATTCGTAGGATCCAATTTCTCGATGCGATAACATCTTCAAACTGAAACTGTACAGCTTCTTACTGACAGTCTTCTCGTGAGAAATCTCTTCCCACATTTCCTTCAATTCTGTTTTTTCTGATTTCGTAATGTAAGACGTTACATATCGAGCAACAGCAATGGAATTGTCAGCTACATACTGTATATCCATGTTAGCGTTCCACATGGATAAAATGACTGGGTTGTAGTCATTTATATTTTTGAATTCTTCTTTTCTTTTTAGGTTGTAGGTATTCTTAGGTGATTTCCTTGTGATAGTATGTCTCACAGCTGACATAAAACTGTTGACTCTTCCATTTGAAGGAACAGGTCTAGGAAATCCAAATCGACATTTAGTGTAGTATTTATCTTTGCTCTTGTATTTCCGTCGACAGTATTTTCCACACCGATGACTTTGGAAACGTAAAACTTGCTCCTTTAACTTTTTCTCTTCTGTGCTTTTTGGTATAGCACATGTTGCATATTCTTCAATGAAAGATAACACTGCTTCATCAGTATCTGTTCCAAACTTTGGGGCATCCTTGATCCACAACAGCATATGAATATGAGGAGCACCTCTTGCCTGGTACTCTTTTCTCCAAAAGAAATCTACTACTTCTCCAAGAGGTGGATTTTTTTTATTGCAGATGAAGGACATCATAGCCTCAAATCTATGATTGAAATATCTGCAAACATTAACCGGATCCAATGAGCACAGTTCTCCTGCTGTCTTGTATTCAATGTTTTTAATGTTTGAATTTGCCTCTCGTAGAAAATCCAGTAAATCATCCCAAGCGTACTCCGCACAGCTTAGGGTAACGAACCATGTTGGTGTTCCTAAATTCCGTAACATGCGTTTTAGTTCACCATGGCGTCGGTACCAATATTCATTTGTCCCACGCTGACAAGCCATCAGATTGATCAGTTGTGTTTCCAAATGATCATCTCGGTGCTGCACTTTCTCCATAAAATCCTTAGCAGACACATTTTGTAAATGTACTCCACTTTTTAAAATGTGATTTACTGCATAAGACAGTGCAGACAAGTCGCTTTCAAATAAAAGATGGAACAAATAAGGAATACTTTGTCGAAATCTGGGATCTTCAGCATATAGTCTTGTAGTCCGATACTCAGAAGCTGGAATCTGTTCTGGACGTTCATCGTATCGTCCTCCTTTTCCTTTAGGAAACAGCTGGGGAAAACATCGAGCTTCCAAGCTCTCCTCCCATACACTCACGGGAGTTCCTTTTGCTTTCTTCATCTGAAAGAGATCAATATTATCTCCCATAACTTCTTTTGAATGAAGAGGATGTATGCTAAAATGTTCATAAATTTCTTCTTCCTTTGACTTGTCCACTTTTTCAATTTGTCCAGTTGGTGTTTCTGTGTCTTCTTGTAAATCTTCTTCTTCTTCTTCTTCTATATAAATTGATTCATACCATTTGTTATTCCTTTTCAAATACAAATTTGCTCTTTGTACTTTCCGCACATCTACCAGCTCCTGCCAAATCTTCTTATTCTTTGTAGGTACACCATTACCCGAATAATTAATGGTTCAGTTTCCAAAGTATCCGCATCAATAGTTTCCATATTTTTTTTCAAATCCAAGGGCAAATACACCACTCTTCCTTTTAAACCTCTCAGTAAATCAGAAGGAGGCAATTTACCAGTTTTGGGCTCCATACGTACTATGGTCTGGAACGAATGAACACATTGAATGAGTATAGACTCATATGTATTTAATTCAGAAAGTTCAGCAGGAATAGCATCCAATTCTAAATTATTATGTACAGCTCTGGTCGGCATTCTATTTTCCTCTAACTTGTTGTAACAGTATTTACAAATACGCTGATCTTCACCCAAATCAAAACAATTTTCTAGAAATATATATGTGGCAAAATCCTTCCACTTATAATTATCTTCATTTTCACTCTTTCTGTAGAGATCAACATTCCTAGTTTGTTTTCTATAATGAGTTCTGCGGCAACAAATACAAGTAAAATTTGGTCTTTCATTAGAGACTATTGCAAATTTTGTTATATGATCATTAAATGTGTTACTTACAGAGGGTTCTACATTCTCTTCCACTTCTTCCTCATTTACTGTGTCCTTCTCTGCACTGTTTTGTTCAGGACCAAAGTAACAAAACTGAATTTCATCCACAACCTTCTCTACATCTGATACCGTTCCTCGGAACAGAGCCCTATTCAATTCATTTAACTTTATTGCTGGACTTTTGGCAAAATACAACCGTCTCACAAACTTTCTCATTTCAGTATGATGAACAGCCAGCATCCTAAAATGATGGAAAACACTATTGCACACTTTTCTAGATAGACAAGCCAGAGAATGACCCTGCAAACCAGTATTCTCTCTCACTCTGCATGGATCCAGACTTTGAAGCACCTTAATCTTCTGTTTTATACTTTTTTTACTATATTCTCTTAGAAACTCTCGAAATTTGTCAATAGATTCCTGACGCACAGTGCAAATACTACTACAATTCCAAGTGTACACTGGGGCTTTAGGACGTCTCCCCATAGCCTCATCTGCCATCACTTGTACCTCATCTCTTGGAACCATTATCTCCTTCTCCATTATGCAACCATTTTTTACTTCGTAAGAACGACCTCTGGTGTCAACTGCATGCAGCAAACTATTACTTTGAAAATAGCTCTCTTCATTAAAAAAAGGTTCACTACTTGAACTATGCATCCACTTTCCTAAAAACACTTTACAAAAGTTTGTTCTGTTCACTACTCTTTTCCTTTTGCTATGTGATTTCAGTACATTAACCATTTTGTCTAATGTACGCATCCTATTCAAAATTAAAATGAATAGTTTCCTTTTTAATTCTAATGCCTTTGCTGCAATGGCTTCTATTTCTTTTTTTCTTTTATAAAACTTTGTCTTTTTCTTATATTTCTTCACATCCTTCATCAAATTGTACATAACTCTTCTCTGAAACATTTTTCTACGTATCTCTTTAAACGCTGTTTTTCTATTTATATAAATCTTTTCAGTTGCTGAAGGTATATTTGCATTAACTAAATTGTCAATTTTTTCCTCTCCTTTTTTGTTCAAATCATCCTTTCGAGTACAGACATTTTGTACATTTTTCATTCTTTTGAATATATTTTTTAGTAATTGTTTTTTCTGCTTACCAGAAGATTTTTTCTTTTTCCCAACATGAGCATCTTCTACTAACTTTGGTCCTCTAGTTGTCTTCAAATATAGGTTTTTTTTGTGCGTTTTTTGAACTCTGGATTTTGTAGGCATCTTAAATTTTGTCCACTGCTCTTCAGCAATACCTGAAAAAAACTAAAAAAAAAATCCTTTATTTTATTTAAATATATTACTACATTTCTTTTCACAATAGTCACAAAACGTAATTTCTTTGCCAATTTGAATGCACACTTACTGCTCTTTTTTTTTGGCAAGTTAAAATCACTTTTACAGACTGACACATTATGAAACCACTTTTCAGTTTTTAAAAAAAGCCCATGTCCAGACTGCTTTTTCAGACCACCACCATGTGTATCCTCGGTGACTACCTACACTCCAGCAAGGGCAACCAGCCTTAGTGATGCTGAATGTATTTGCATTACAGACTGAAACCTGAAAACCCCACTCGCTTCTAAATACTGTGCATGATTATACATGGAAAGGAGCTGGGTGTGTGCTAAGAGTCTGCTTCTTCCCCCAAAAAATCGCTCCCCCTTTTTCCTACTAATGCAACTGTGAAATCACCAGAGCAAAACGCAATAAATCTCTGCCTGTAATTCCTATTTCCACACAGAGTCATGTTTTCACATTAGTCCCAAAACAAAATTTCTTTGCCAATTTGAAAGCAAACTTACTGCTCTTTTTTTTTGGCAAGTGAAAATCACTTTTACAGACTGACACATTATGAAACCACTTTTTAGATTTTTTAAATTGCACATGTCCCGACTGCTTTTTCAGACCACCACCATGTGTATCCTCGGTGACTGCCTACACTCCAGCAAGGGCAACCAGCCTTAGTGATGCTGAATGTATTTGCATTACAGACTGAAACCTGAAAACCCCACTCGCTTCTAAATACTGTGCATGATTATACATGGAAAGGAGCTGGGTGTGTGCTAAGAGTCTGCTTCTTCCCCCAAAAAATCGCTCCCCCTTTTTCCTACTAATGCAACTGTGAAATCACCAGAGCAAAACGCAATATATCTCTGCCTGTAATTCCTATTTGCACACAGAGTCATGTTTTCACATTAGTCCCAAAACGAAATTTCTTTGCCAATTTGAAAGCACACTTACTGCTCTTTTTTTTTGGCAAGTGAAAATCACTTTTACAGACTGACACATTATGAAACCACTTTTCAGATTTTTTTTAAAAAGCCCATGTCCAGACTGCTTTTTCAGACCACCACCATGTGTATCCTCGGTGACTGCCTACACTCCAGCAAGGGCAACCAGCCTTAGTGATCCTGATTGTATTTGCATTACAGACTGAAACCTCAAAACCCCACTCGCTTGTAAATACTGTGCATGATTCCACATGGTAAGCAGCTGGGTGTGTGCTAAGAGTCTGCTTCTTCCCCCAAAAAATCGCTCCCCCTTTTTCCTACTAATGCAACTGTGAAATCACCAGAACAAAACGCAATAAATCTCTGCCTGTAATTCCTATTTGCACACAGAGTCATGTTTTCACATTAGTCCCAAAACGAAATTTCTTTGCCAATTTGAATGCACACTTACTGCTCTTTTTTTTTGGCAAGTGAAAATCACTTTTACAGACTGACACATTATGAAACCACTTTTCAGATTTTTTTAAATTGCACATGTCCAGACTGCTTTTTCAGACCACCACCATGTGTATCCTCGGTGACTGCCTACACTCCAGCAAGGGCAACCAGCCTTAGTGATGCAGAATGTATTTGCATTACAGACTGAAACCTGAAAACCCCACTCGCTTGTAAATACTGTGCATGATTATACATGGACAGGAGCTGGGTGTGTGCTAAGAGTCTGCTTCTTCCCCCAAAAAATCGCTCCCCCTTTTTCCTACTAATGCAACTGTGAAATCACCAGAGCAAAACGCAATAAATCTCTGCCTGTAATTCCTATTTGCACACAGAGTCATGTTTTCACATTAGTCCCAAAACGAAATTTCTTTGCCAATTTGAATGCACACTTACTGCTCTTTTTTTTTGGCAAGTGAAAATCACTTTTACAGACTGACACATTATGAAACCACTTTTCAGATTTTTTTTAAAAAGCCCATGTCCAGACTGCTTTTTCAGACCACCACCATGTGTATCCTCGGTGACTGCCTACACTCCAGCAAGGGCAACCAGCCTTAGTGATGCAGAATGTATTTGCATTACAGACTGAAACCTGAAAACCCCACTCGCTTGTAAATACTGTGCATGATTATACATGGACAGGAGCTGGGTGTGTGCTAAGAGTCTGCTTCTTCCCCCAAAAAATCGCTCCCCCTTTTTCCTACTAATGCAACTGTGAAATCACCAGAGCAAAATGCAATAAATCTCTGCCTGTAATTCCTATTTGCACACAGAGTCATGTTTTCACATTAGTCCCAAAACGAAATTTCTTTGCCAATTTGAATGCACACTTACTGCTCTTTTTTTTTGGCAAGTGAAAATCACTTTTACAGACTGACACATTATGAAACCACTTTTCAGATTTTTTTAAATTGCACATGTCCAGACTGCTTTTTCAGACCACCACCATGTGTATCCTCGGTGACTGCCTACACTCCAGCAAGGGCAACCAGCCTTAGTGATGCAGAATGTATTTGCATTACAGACTGAAACCTGAAAACCCCACTCGCTTGTAAATACTGTGCATGATTATACATGGACAGGAGCTGGGTGTGTGCTATGAGTCTGCTTCTTCCCCCAAAAAATCGCTCCCCCTTTTTCCTACTAATGCAACTGTGAAATCACCAGAACAAAACGCAATAAATCTCTGCCTGTAATTCCTATTTGCACACAGAGTCATGTTTTCACATTAGTCCCAAAACGAAATTTCTTTGCCAATTTGAATGCACACTTACTGCTCTTTTTTTTTGGCAAGTGAAAATCACTTTTACAGACTGACACATTATGAAACCACTTTTCAGATTTTTTTAAATTGCACATGTCCAGACTGCTTTTTCAGACCACCACCATGTGTATCCTCGGTGACTGCCTACACTCCAGCAAGGGCAACCAGCCTTAGTGATGCTGAATGTATTTGCATTACAGACTGAAACCTGAAAACCCCACTCGCTTCTAAATACTGTGCATGATTATACATGGAAAGGAGCTGGGTGTGTGCTAAGAGTCTGCTTCTTCCCCCAAAAAATCGCTCCCCCTTTTTCCTACTAATGCAACTGTGAAATCACCAGAGCAATACGCAATAAATCTCTGCCTGTAATTCCTATTTGCACACAGAGTCATGTTTTCACATTAGTCACAAAACGAAATTTCTTTGCCAATTTAAATGCACACTTACTGCTCTTTTTTTTTGGCAAGTGAAAATCACTTTTACAGACTGACACATTATGAATCCACTTTTTAGATTTTCTTAAAAAGCCCATGTCCAAACTGCTTTTTCAGACCACCACCATGTGTATCCTCGGTGACTGCCTACACTCCAGCAAGGGCAACCAGCCTTAGTGATGCTGAATGTATTTGCATTACTGACTGCAACCTCAAACCCTTAAAGTATTCCTTATTTTTACCAGTACACCTTAATTTATCATGAAAAAATTGTCCATATTATTTTACATGTTCCTCACATTTAAATTTCTCCCAAAACAGAAAATAATAAACACAACTTCTACAAAAGGAATTCCAATTCTATTATTCATTTCTTAATTTACCATATACCTCCCCTCTCAAACTCTAAACTCACCTTTAAAATTAGTTAGTTGTGAAAGAAATGTGGCACTCAAACAGCAGATTATCAGAGCCAGGATCTCTGTTCTCTACACCTCTCTCCTCTCAGCAGAACCAGATAATGGCAAACTTTCCCTCTATTTTTCCACACATATACATGTAAGTTTCAAATCTCAGTGCTTCCCCCTTTTTTTCAAATGTAATCACACATTTCTATTGGTTGAAAACCAACCCTTTTCCAAAAGTACCCTGCCCCCAACTTGACTTCTGCCTAGTACCCTTCCCCCAACTTGACTTCTGCCTGCTACCATAGCAACAGCTCATGGAACACTGCTGTGTGGAGTTAGGTCAGAAGTTCGCCACACAATGTTTCAATTCCACAGAGCAAGAGTGCTTGACTTTTCAAACCTAACAGCAAATCCATAGTACTGTTCTTTGGTAACACATTTTTTTGTACCAATACAAAACATGCTTCTATTAATTTACACATACAGCCTAGTTTTTATTCTAGAATGGTATGAAACAGCCAATCAGTTCTTTTTTTTTTTGAAAAAAATATGTATGCCTCCATTTCCAAACTGTCTTTCTTTTCTTATTGCCATTCTACTGAAAGACACCTCCTGAGTGCATCCAGTTCTCCTTTGAAGATGTTCACAGTGTGGATTGTAGGGCACAGCTATGTCTTCTGGAGTGAAAAGTTTGCAGAGAAAACAGGTATGGTGAGAGACCTTGCTTTGCCAAATGTAGACATTAAATGGATTGGTCAGAGAGGGTTAAAGTGGCACCAATTGATGCCATTGGTGAAATCCTTCATGCAAATCCAACACCCTGACCTCATAATAGTGCACTGTGGTGGCAATGACCTAGGCACTTTGACTGGGGTAGGTCTGGAAATGCTTATGAAGGACACCTTTGCACAACTATTTTCACTTTTCCCTAAAACTGCCTTTGTGTTTTCCAACATATGCCAAAGGCAAAAATGGAACTGGTCCAATCATTTCTGTCCGCAAATTGACAAAGCAAGAAAGCACGTCAACAAATCTGTTTCTGCTTTCCTCCGTGACTATGGTATGGGTGCCATTTACCACAACAACTTGCGTTATGACATGCAAGACATTTATAGAGGAGATGATGTGCACTTCAATGATGAAGGGAACAGAGTCTTCCTCTTGAACCTTAGACTCTGCATCGGTACTTACTTGTAGGTACCACTTAAAAAATCACTTCATAAACACAACGGCTCTTTTTAGAGCCCCCTAATATCTAAACTCTTAAATCTGCATTTCATTTCTTTTTTAATTTTTTTTTTCTTCCGTACGCTTACCGTAAGCTTACCGTACGCGTACCCCGTGATTTTTTTTAAAATCCATAAATGTTTTCTTTGTACTTTTCTGTCCTTCTTTGACCCCCTCACAAATGTAAGGGGGTCTGTAACTCTCCTCCTTGCCCCCTTTTCTTGTTTTCACTCTTTTTTTTCTGAGTGAAACACACAAAATGGCGGCCGCCGCTTCCTGGTTTCGGCCGATTCTAATGTTTACTAAGATCTAACAGCCAATCAGAATCGCGCTCGCGCACGCCACCGTACACGTACAGTAAGCTTACGGTAAGCGTACCGTAAGCTGGCTCAGATATATATATTGATTTAAATGCTATTTTCTCAGGACCTACTGAACAGATTTACACCAAACCTACAAAAGGCACTTCCTTGACCTAGGGACTACCTCTCTGCCAAATTTCTAGTAATTCTGTTCAGCCGTTCGGGCTGTAGCCCTGTCTAAAGGTCCTATGGAAAAATGCATGGGAAAAACGCGTTTTGGGACCCCCCTTTTTTCTCAGCCCCCGCTTGACGAATCCCCCCGAGACTTTCAGGGTAGGAGCGGAGCGTAGCGCCCCACCTATTTTGAGAAATTCGCGAGGATTCGTCGACCGGCGCCAAAGTTATTCAAAATAGAAATTTGCGGATTTCCTATGGAAAAGGGGTCCTAACTATAACTACCTACTGGCGACCGCCAGTAGGTAATATATATATATATATATATATATATATATATGTATATTCACTTTACAAAACCATAGGTTTCAGGCACGTTATAGTTAGGAATTAGCATTTAAAAAACCTTAGAAATTCACAGAAAAAAACATAGGTTTCAGGGTTGTTATAGTTAGCTCGACATTTCACTCGCACAAAACCAATGAAATTCCACCGTTATAGTTAGTTCAGCTAACTATAACTTGCGCGCCCGCAATGCACTGCTGATGATGTCACATATTACATCACTCATAACAGGGTCAGTAACATCACTCATGAAATCACTGATGACATCTCAAATGACATCACTGATGACATCACTGATGACATCATCCAGTGAATGTGTGTCTTTCTGAAAATTAAATATTTTTATATATATA
The DNA here is from genome assembly GCF_964204655.1 of Triturus cristatus. Classification (NCBI taxonomy): domain Eukaryota; kingdom Metazoa; phylum Chordata; class Amphibia; order Caudata; family Salamandridae; genus Triturus; species Triturus cristatus. Next base: position 1,368,277,390 of record NC_140590.1, read on the forward strand.
TATCTCAAGGTCGATAGAAGAATAAATGAGTAAATAAGTGTCTAAATGGATGTTTTTTGTGTAAAATTGTTTGTATAACTGACTGATTAAGTGTTTCTTAGTGAATACATGGGTTCGCGAGTAATGTTTACATATGTAAATATCTGTATCAGTCTCTCACTTTGTGTATAAGTGGCTGCATGGGTAGGTGAGTAGCCACATGAGTGTCTATATGGGTTATTAGTTGGTTTTTTGAGTATCAGTATGAGTGTCTGAGTGTCTGTATGGTTCGGTGGGGCGTATTACTTAGCGCATAGATGCATGAATGAGTGACTCACTGTTTGTATGTGTTGAAGACAGCATATGTGCAGGACTGTATGGGTGGATGAGTGTGTGTATGGGTGTGGTAGTGAGTGAATGACTGTCTCAATAGTGTCTTTATGAGTAACTACACATGTTTTAAACTAGTATATGTGAGTATTGGTGTATAAAAGTGAGTATATGTGAGAGTGAGAGATTGAAAGAGTTCCTGTATAAATGATGATGTGTTTCTATAAGTGATTGTTTAAGAGAGTAAGTATGTGTACGTTTCTGTAGAAGTAAGTGTAGTGGTGTGTGTATAACTGTATATGCAAGTAAATGGATGTTTGATTCTTTATTAGCATGAGTGACTATGTGTGTGAGTAACTCTATGAATGAGTGGCGGTGTGTAACAGGATGTATAGGTGTATGAGTACATATGAAGAGTGAGTACATGTATGAGTGACTGTATAGGACTGTTGGTGAATAAGTGGATGTGTATGTAGATCTTGGAATTAATGAATATGTTGTTGTAACTGGTATTGGTATGTCCATTTTTTTGAAAATTTTAGTTTCTATTTTTGAATGTGTGTATCAAAGGTTATATTAGGGTGAGAGGAGGTATGCCACCCTATCACAAGGATGATGTCATCAGTGATGTCATTTGAGATGTCATCAGTGATGTCATGAGTGATGTCACTGACCATGTCATGAGTGATGTAATATGTGATGTCATCAGCAGTGCATTGCGGGCGCGCGAGTTATAGTTAGCTAAACTAACTATAACGGTGGAATTTCAATGGTTTTGTGCGAGCAAAATGTCCAGCTAACTATAACACCCCTGAAACCTATGTTTTTTTCTGTGAATTTCTAAGGTTTTTTAAATGCTAATTCCTAACTATAACATGCCTGAAACCTATGTTTTTTTAAGTGAATTTCAAAGGTTTTTTAAATGCTAATTTCTAACTTTAACGTAACTGAAAACGATGGTTTTTTAAGTGAATTTCAAAGCTTTTTTAAATGCTAGTTTCTAACTGTACTTACAGAGGTAGGACATGCAAAGAAAGAAGGAAAAACACAGAAAAAAGAAAAAGAAATGCAGAAAGAAGCAACAGAAGTCCTCAAAGATGAAGAAAAGTGCAGGAAGAAGGAAGACGTGCAGAAGGAACAAACAGAGAAGCACAAAGAGTCTTTGTTGCAAAATCATCCTGTACCCTCAACTTTTTCAGATGGGTACTGGTGGTAACTGACTCTGACTAACCAGTCCTAGAGCCAGTGCTATGCTAAAAGACACTTAGAATACAGTTAAAATACCTACATACACTAGGGAACACTATGAGTTGGGGTACCCCTGTTATTAGCATGACCTCCTCTGTAAGCCCCTGGTATATAATAGGGCAGGGGGATTAAAACTACCTCTTAAAACGCGCCACAGGTGAAGGGAGGGGGGGCTGAGCTGACGTGTGCAAACACGCCCTGTGGCCGTTTTAATTTGGGGGATAAAGTCCCCTTGAATCCTGAGTGTCCCTTGGGTACAACTAGCCCATCAGGTATCTCTAGTTAGCACCATAGAGCTGCGTTGCAGAGACAATGGGCACGGCCTGGACCACCTCTCTGCAACGCAGCACAGTGGCGCTTACTGGAAGCACCTGGTGGACTAGTTGGCCCCCATGGGCCCTCAGGATTGAAGGGGAATTATTTCCCCAACTCAAAACGTGCCATAGTGCGTGTTTGCACATGTCACCTCAGGCCCCGTCAACTCCCTTCCCCACTGTGTAAACACGCCCTGTGGCCTTTGTAGACTCTTTAAACAACAACAAATGGGCAGTATTTTTCTTTTCACTAAATGTCTTCTCCCACTGTAGAAGTACAAATAAAATACAAATGTAAGGAGTGTGAAGAGTGGGTACCCAGTGGGTACTGGAACCAGTTAAATAAAACAAAATTTTAAAGACAGCAGATGACATGACCGCCCCATTAGTTTTGAAAAGTTTGTGAAGATTCATCAAACGGCGCCAAAGTTATTGGCAGATCAAAGATCGATTTTCCTATGGAAACTAGGCCCTAACTATAACTACCAACTGGCGACTACCAGTAGGTAATATATATATATATATATATATATATATATATATATATATTCACTTAAAAAACCATAGGTTTCACACATGTTATAGTTAGGTGGATATTTCACTCGTAAAAAACCAATGAAATTCCCCCGTTATAGTTATTTCAGATAACTATAACTCGCGCGCCCGCAATCCTCTGCTCATGACGTCACATATTACATCACTCACGACATGGTCAGTAGCATCACTCTTGACATCACTGATGACATCATCCCTGTGATAGAGTGGCGGTCGCGCGAGTTATAGTTATCTGAAATAACTATAACGGGGGAATTTCATTGGTTTTTTACGAGTGAAATATTCACCTAACTATAACATGTGTGAAACCTATGGTTTTTTAAGTGAATTTGCAAGGTTTTTTTAATGCTAATTGCTAACTATAACGTGTGTGAAACCTATGGTTTTTTCAGTGAATATGTACGGTTTTTTAAATGCTAAGTTATGTATGTATTATAATTTTTTTTATATTTTTATTTTACAATAAACTACGTATTACATTTTTTAAATTTTTTTTTAATGGTTTTTCACCGTGAGCGCACGGCACGCGCACCCCCGTGATTTAAAAAAAAAATGTTTTTTTCTGCCTTCGGGGTCCTTCAGGGACCCCCTGACAAAGGCTAGGGGGTCAGGAACTCTCTACCCTGCCCCCTTTTCACGTTCACCACCTTCCTTTTCCACTCTCGCACTGAAAACAAACAAAATGGCGGCCGACACTTCCTGATTTCGACCGATTCGAACGTTGACTGACATGTAACAACCAATCAGAATTACGCTCGCGCACATTAGGGTGCGCGCACAGTGCGCGGCTATAGACATGTATGTGCTTTTAACTGCAATTTTCTCAGGAACTACTGAACAGATTGACTCCATATAGGCAAAAGGCACATCCCTGACCTGAGGACTACCTCTCTGCCAAATTTCAAGTAATTCTGTTCGGCCGTTCGGGCTGTACCTTCGAATAAAGGTCCTATGGGAAAATGCATGGGGAAAACGCGTTTTGGGACCCCCCTTTTTTCTTGGCCCCCGCTTGATGAATCCCCCCGAGACATTCAGGGTAGGAGCTGAGCAGAGCGCCCTATTAGTTTTGAAAATTTCGCGAAGATTCGTCAACCGGCGCCAAAGTTATTCAAAATAGAATTTTGAGATTTCCTATGGAAACACGATCCTAACTATAACTATCTACTGGCGACCGCCAGTAGATAATATATATATATATATATATATATATATATATATATATATATATATATAGATATATATATAGATATATATATATATATATATGTATATTCACTTAAAAAAAACATAGGTTTCAGGCACGTTATAGTTAGGAATTAGCATTTAAAAAACCTTAGAAATTCACAGAAAAAACCATAGGTTTCAGGGGTGTTATAGTTAGCGCGACATTTCACTCGCACAAAACCAATGAAATTCCACCGTTATAGTTAGTTCAGCTAACTATAACTCGCGCGCCCGCAATGCACTGCTGATGATGTCACATATTACATCACTCATGACAGGGTCAGTAACATCACTCATGACATCACTGATGACATCTCAAATGACATCACTGATGACATCACTGATGAAAATTAAATATTTTTATATATGTATATCTCAAGGTCGATGGAAGAATAAATGGATAAATAAGTGTCTAAATGGATTTTTTTTTGTAAAATTGTTTGTATAACTGACTTATTAAGTGTTTCTTAGTGAATACATGGGTTCGCGAGTAATGTTTACATATGTAAATATCTGTATCAGTCTCTCACTTTGTGTATAAGTGGCTGCATGGGTAGGTGAGTAGCTACATGAGTGTCTATATGGGTTATTAGTTGGTTTTTTGAGTATCAGTATGAGTGTCTGAGTGTCTGTATGGTTCGGTGGGGCATATACCTTAGCGCATAGATGCATGAATGAGTGACTCACTGTTTGTATGTGTTGAAGACAGCATGTGTGCAGGACTGTATGGGTGGATGAGTGTGTGTATGGGTGTGTTAGTGAGTGAATGACTGTCTCAATAGTGTCTTTATGAGTAACTACACGTTTTAAACTAGTATATGTGAGTATTGGTGTATAAAAGTGAGTATATGTGAGAGTGAGAGATTGAAAGAGTTCCTGTATGTAGGAAGGTGGATATCTGACTATGGTTACCCCCAACTTGTTGCCTAGTGTCTAGCTGGTTTTTCGACTTAGTTGGCCTGAGATCCTGCCATTCAGGATCTCAGCCTGTCTGCTCTCTCTTTAAAATGGACTCCATGTACCCTAGGTACATACACAATTGGTAAGGATCACTTTATTGGACCCTGTACAGTGTACCCTAGGTACCCAGGGCATAGGTGTACCCTAGGCATCCCAGGGGCTGCAGCATGTATTATGCCACCCCTGGTCTGGCCTTCCAATTTGACACAACTGGCTGATCACTCAGCTGGGGTAAGTTGGTGTATCCACCTCTTACTTAGGTGTAGTATGCCTATACCTAACCTTAAATGGGACACATGTTAACCTATAAGTCACTCCTATGGCAGGCCTTAACAATCCTGAAGGCAGAGTGCTTGGTTTCATGTGAGATGGTGCTCTGGCATGAGCTGAGCCTGTCTGCAGTAGTCGGAACAACTTCCTTCTACCGTTTCCAGATATCGCCATACCATATACTCTTAAGTGCATTATGAACCTCGCGGATAAATGCTATCTTTGGTTTGGCTTTATCAAAACATGTCGAGTAAGGTGTCATACAAATTGGAATACTAACCCGTCGCCAATTCTGGCGACGGGGTTAGCATTCCACCCTCCTAGAGGGACACGACATGTACAGAACCTGAAACCCGGGTAAAATCAGACATAGCCTCAGCTCCACAAAATGGACGCTGCCACCACAGACACAAGTCTGCCCTCCTGCTGCTGGGAGTCCTTCCAGCTTGGGAGACGTGGACAAAGGGTTTCCTGCCAGGGGAGGTGCGAGCACCACCCCAGACAGGATTTTGTGTATTGGTCAGGTAGGGCTTGAAAAGAAACAGACATGCCTGAGGCTCACAAGGAGCCTCGGTGCATATGCCAGTTCAAACCGGTCCTGGGGCACACCAGCCCCAGACCTGGGGCGAGCTGGACAAAGGATTGGGGGTGTAACCACCCCCCTTCCTGGTCCCACCCTTAGGGAGGGACCTAGCAGGTAGTCCGGCCCCTAGAATCCGCTTAAAGGTAGGAGCTGTGTCCTAAGACTTCAGACATCCTGGAATCAACTTGAAACTAAGAAGAAGATGGGAACTTCGACGTTCTGCTGCACAGAAGACTGAAGGAAATCTCCCCTATGGTCAGGGAGTGACCATCTTGCTAACGCAAGCACCATCCAGCGAATCGACGTCTGCTTTGCCGCCGCCTCCCGCCGGAGCCCGAGCCCAGAGACCGACAAGAACTGGACCTCTAGACCTCTCACCACCCGATCCACAGTCCCTGCAAAGAAGGAACCCGTGGAGGCACCGACACACGTGGAGCCAGCCATCTTGGAAGACACTCGACAAGCTGCAAGCGTGACAACAGAGGCTCCCTCCGAGTTGTGCTTTGGGTCCTGAGAAGCCCAACATCCGAGCAGCATCTGCACCAAAGGTGAGCCCTCCAGCATCTCCACGATCTGCGTGGGGCCCCTCAGCACTTTGCAACTCGACGCGCCTAACCGGTTAGTGGTCCATTGACTAGTAGCCATCTTGGCGACCATCTTGAAAAACTTCGATGCTGGTCTGGTTGCTCCAGACTGGCCCCTGCTTCCCTCCAAAGGAGCAGCCCCTCTGACCTTGCTGGTCAGAGCTAACAGCTTTCTTCGATTCCTGCAACTCCTGCTTTTGCCAAGGCTTGTTTGCTTCTTCTGAGTCGCCGACACCGCCGACAGCGAGAGCCTGCGTGGGACAGCTTGTGAACCGACTCCTGGACGTCGTCGACCTTCAGGGACCACGTGGCTGCAGGGACAAGCTACACCTCTTCACCTGTTTGCACCCGACATCGCCTGGTACCTACCTGGTGCCACGCCGGTCACTGGCTAGTGACTGTGAACACTGTCCCCTCTGCTTACAGGTCCTCTACACTTCCGATCCATCCTTGGATCCACCGCATCTCTTCTGGACCGACCGCCTGCAGCATCTTTGTCATCAGGCTCCATTGAACAGATAGACGAAACCCGACGCACTTCGAGCCCTATGCACCCGCTTCCTGTGGGTGAGGTAAAGCTGGCACTCCGGTGCACAAGTGTAGAGTAACATCTCTAATGTCTAGGTTTGAAGTCTTGAATTCGTAGTCCAACCAGAAGACCCTTCTAGCAGTAACTTTTGAACAATTACGCACCCATTGAAAACCTATGGGCGCCTGCGTGTAACTTTCCTCACTGCACACGCGACCCGTGGACCTACTGGTCACTAACTAAAGTTAGCTCCTTGTAGGCCCAGCGATTCTAGAGGCCCTAGGCCTTCTCCCTTTCCTGTTCGTGGTACTTATACCACTATTTTAGTATATGGTTTGAGCGGCCACCAGGGCCTATCCATATAAAGTGCAACTTTCGTATATTGTGATACTTTCTTGTTTAACGATTTGTGCTCCTGTGCTCATAAAGAGTCTAGGGGATACTTTGAGTAATAAATACATATATATTTTGAATATCTGTGTGGTGTCCTTTCATTGGTACAAAGGGGGGTTACATATGGTAAAACAGCTTGCTTTACATGCCTAAACGAGTTTAGCCTCAAAGACTGCTTAGCCTATGCTACCACTAGGGCAGCTGGTCCGAAAAGGTTGACTTACAACCACACCATAAGGGTTGCTTGGCATGGTACAAGGTGGTCACTTTAACTAGTGAACATCATATACCACGCCAACTTCTCACACTGTATAAATGATGATGTGTTTCTATAAGTGATTGTTTAAGAGAGTAAGTATGTGTACGTTTCTGTAGAAGTAAGTGTAGTGGTGTGTGTATAACTGTATATGCAAGTAAATGGATGTTTGATTCTTTATTAGCATGAGTGACTATGTGTGTGAGTAACTCTATGAATGAGTGGCGGTGTGTAACAGGATGTATAGGTGTATGAGTACATATGAAGATTGAGTACATGTATGAGTGACTATATAGGACTGTTGGTGAATGAGTGGATGTGTATGTAGATCTTGGAATTACTGAATAGGTTGTTGTAACTGGTATTGGTATGTCCATTTTTTTGAAAATGTTAGTTTATATTTTTGAATGTGTGTATCAAAGTTTATATTAGGGTGAGAGGAGGTATGCCACCCTATCACAAGGATGATGTCATCAGTGATGTCATTTGAGATGTCATCAGTGATGTCATGAGTGATGTCACTGACCATGTCATGAGTGATGTAATATGTGATGTCATCAGCAGTGCATTGCGGGCGCGCGAGTTATAGTTAGCTAAACTAACTATAACGGTGGATTTTCAATGGTTTTGTGCGAGCAAAATGTCCAGCTAACTATAACACCCCTGAAATCTATGTTTTTTCTGTGAATTTATAAGGTTTTTTAAATGCTAATTCCTAACTATAACGTGCCTGAAACCTATGGTTTTTTTAAAGTGAATTTCAAAGGTTTTTTAAATGCTAATTTCTAACTTTAACGTAACTGAAAACAATGTTTTTGTAAGTGAATTTCAAAGCTTTTTTAAATGCTAGTTTCTAACTGTACTTACAGAGGTAGGACATGCAAAGAAAGAAGGAAAAACACAGAAAATAGAAAAAGAAATGCAGAAAGAAGCAACAGAAGTCCTCAAAGATGAAGAAAAGTGCAGGAAGAAGGAAGACGTGCAGAAGGAACAAACAGAGAAGCAGAAAGAGTCTTTGTTGCAAAATCATCCTGTACCCTCAACTTTTTCAGATGGGTACTGGTGGTAACTGACTCTGACTAACCAGTCCTAGAGCCAGTGCTATGCTAAAAGACACTTAGAATACAGTTAAAATACCTACATACACTAGGGAACACTATGAGTTGGGGTACCCCTGTTATTAGCATGACCCCCTCTGTAAGCCCCTGGTATATAATAGGGCAGGGGGATTAAAACTACCTCTTAAAACGCGCCACAGGTGAAGGGAGGGGGGCTGAGCTGACGTTGCAAACACGCCCTGTGGCCGTTTTAATTTGGGGGATAAAGTCCCCTTGAATCCTGAGTGTCCCTTGGGTACAACTAGCTCATCAGGTATCTCTAGTTAGCACCATAGAGCTGCGTTGCAGAGACAATGGGCACGGCCTGGACCACATCTCTGCAACGCAGCACAGTGGCGCTTACTGGAAGCACCTGGTGGACTAGTTGGCCCCCAGGGGCCCTCAGGATTGAAGGGGAATTATTTCCCCAACTCAAAACGTGCCATAGGGCGTGTTTGCACACGTCACCTCAGGCCCCGTCAACTCCCTTCTCCACTGTGTAAACACTCCCTGTGGCCGTTTTAAGTTGGGAGATTAACTCCCCTTGAATCCTGAGGGTCCTTAGGGGCAAATTAGCCCACTAGGTACGTCCACTAAGCACCAGTACAGAGAGGTGTAAAAAGGGGCACAGCCTGCACCACCTGAGGGTCCCTGAGGGCCAACTAGCCCCAACAGGTACCGCCAGTAAGCACCACAGATCTGCGTTCCAGAGAGGTGTAAAAAGAGGCGTGGCCTCTGAACACATGTCTACAATGCAGCTCCCTGGCGCATACTGGAGATACCTGTTGGGGCTAGTTGGCCCTCAGGGACCCTCAGTATTAAAAGAGAGTTAATCCCCCAACTTAAAACGCGCCACGGGGCACGTTTGCACAGTGGTGAAGGAAGGGGGCGTGGCCTGAAGTGACATGTCTGCAAACACACCCTGTGGCACGGTTTAATTTGGGGAATTAATTCCTCCTCAATCCTGAGGGTCCCTGGGGGCCAACTAGCCCACCAGGGACCTCCAGTATGCGCCAGAGAGCTGCATTGCAGAGAGGTGTTCAGAGGCCATGCCCCTTTTTACAACACTCTGCAACGCAGCTCCGTTGTACTTACTGGAGGTACCTGGTGGGCTAGTTGGCCCCCAGGGACCCTCAGGATTGAAGAAGAATTAATTCCCCAACTTAAACCGCGCCACAGGGTGTGTTTAGACACATGTCAACTCAGGCCCCGCCCCCTCCCTTCACCACTGTGCAAACGCGCCCCGTGGCGTGTTTTAAGTTGGGGGATTAACTCCCCTTGAATACTAAGGGTCCCTGGGGTGCAACTAGCCCATCAGCTACCTTAATTAAGCGCCACAGAGCTGCGTTGCAGAGAGGTGTAAAAAGGGGCGTTGCCTCAGAACACTGCTATGCAACGCAGCCCCCTGGCGCATACTGGAGGTTCCTGGTGAGCTAGTTGGCCCCCAGGGACCCCCAGTATTCAAGCGGAATTCGTTCCCTATCTGCAAACGCGCCAGGGGGCATGTTTGCAGAGTGCTCAAAGGAGGGCGCGTGCCATCCGGTGTGATGCCGGCCTTTTTTTTTTTTTAAGAAGGGGGCTGTGTGGCCCCCCTTCTTTTCCAAATATTCTTGGCCCTGGGGACCCCATCCCCCAGGGTCTGCCCCCCAATTTTGGGAAGGGGGCTGTGTGGCCCCCCTCCCGAGACCAAAACCTGCCCCTAGGACCCCATCACTCGGGGCATGGCCATATTGTTTATAATTTTTTGTTTTGGAGGGGGGCTGCCTTGCCCCCCTCCTTAGGCCATTTATGGCCCTGGGGACCCCATCCCCCAGGGCTGGCCTTTGTTCTTTTTTATTTATTTTTTCATTTTGGAGAGGGGGCCACGCCACTTGTAGCCCCGGGGACCCCATTCCCCGGGGCTGCCCTCTCTGTTGGGGACCGTGGGGGGGTCCCCAATCCCACCACGGTCCCGCCAGCTCCCCGCGTCGTTCGGGAGCCAGCATTGCTTTTCCACATGGGGAGCTGCTAAGATGCAGCTCCCCGTGTGGAAAAGCAATTTGGTGTGAATTTTGAAAGAGAGAGCAGGTTTTCCTGCTCTCTCTTTCAAAATTCAAACCAAGTTTGCTATGGCAGGGCGGGAGCTGCGCGGCTTCCACCCTGCCATAGCACACTACAGTGCCCCAGGGGTGGGCACCCCGGGACACTGCAGGAGCCGGCCCTGGGGGGTGGCGGTCCCCATGGCCATGGCAAGGCTCCAGGAGGGGGCCGTGCGGCCCCCCTCCCACAATCTACAAAGCCCCAGGGGGTGGTGGTCCCTGGGGCTTGGGGGTCCGTCACGGACCCCCCGATTTAAATATTTAGAGCCCCAGGGAGGTGGCGGTCCCCTGGGTGTGTGGGGGGGCTTGAGCCCCCCCACACAGCTTATTGTTTATTTTAAAAAAGCCCCGGGGGTGGCGGTCCCCGGGGCTGCGGGGGGGGCATTGTGAACCCCAAAATCAAAATTAAGTAGCGCCCTGGGGGTGGTGGTCCCCGGGGCTTGGGGGGCGTTAGAGGCCCCCCAACATTAAAGTAAGAAGCCCCGGGGGTGGCGGTCCCTGGGGCTGCGGGGGGGATGTGTGCCCCCCACAATCAAAATTAAGTAGAGCCCCAGGGGGTGGCGGTCCCCGGGGCTGGGGGCCCCTCTGGGCCCCCATTACATTAACACATACTGCCCCCGGGACTTGGCCCCCGGGGGCTAATAAGCAACAAAACGTGGGAGTCCACGCTTTGTTTTTTTTATTTATCGGCAGGATCCGTGCACCCAGCGCGGATTTTGCCGAATTAAAAAAAAATAAAAAAATTGGGGGGCCCTAGGGGTCCTTGTGGGACCCCCTAAGCAGGCCTAGGGGTTCAGGGTGTTTCTACCATGCCCCCTTTTTGCGTTTTGCATGTTTTTTTCTGTGCTTTCTTGTGCCTCGGTTCTACCGAGGCACAAGATGGCTGCCAACACTTCCTGGTTTGGAGTGTTGACAACCAATTAGCATACAGCTTGTCATCGGGAGTGTGCACGGATCCACCGCGCCCATAGATATATATGAGATTTTACTTTTGATTTTCTCAGGAACTACTGAACGGATTTACACCATTTAACCAAAAGGCACGACTCTGAACCAAGGGCTTCCTTTTTGCCAAATTTGGTGTGTAAGTCCGTTCAGCAGTTCGGGCTGTAGCTGCGACTAAAGGTTCCTATGGAAAATTGCATGGGGAAAACACGTTTTGGGACCCCCTTTTTTCTCGGCCCCCGCTTGACGAATCACTCTGAGACTTTCAGAATAGGAGCGGACCGGAGCTGGCCCAAAAGTTTTGAAAATTTCGCGAAGATTCGTCAACCGGCGCCAAAGTTATTGGGAATAGAATGTTGCGGATTTCCTATGGAAAATAGGTCCTAACTATAACTACCTACTGGCGACCGCCAGTAGGTAATACATATATATATATATATATATATATATATACATTGGTGGCGTTTCATTGATGATGTTTGTGTTGTATGGGAAGGGTCAATGGAATCAGCCAGTCATTTTGTCAATGAAATCAACATTAATAACTTGAATCTGATTTTTTCTGCTACAATCAGTAATGAATCTGTGCAGTTTTTGGATGTGGAAATTTATATTAAACAAAATACTATCCACACCAAATTACATGGAAAAAGTACTGCAGGCAATGCAGTACTTCATGCTAGCAGTTTGCACCCCAACCATTTAATAAAAAGTATCCCCTACGGGGAATTTTTAAGAATAAAACGTATCTGCAGTTCCAAAAATGATCAGACGTTCTGTCAAAATGAAGCATTCCAAAGATTTATGAGACGAGGATACAAAGCCAAAGATTTAAAATTAGCCATGGACAAAGCCAATGGTCAGTCTTTAGATGTTGGTCTATCTGACAATTCTAATGTCAACACCCCGAATATACAGAATTTAGAACCAACGAGAGGTGATAATATGGTCAGACTCATTACTACATTTAGCTGTCAGGACAAACAATTTAGGAAAATTATATATAAAAATTGGCCCATTATTAAAACCGACCTGACTATGTCCCGAATGGTGCCTGATTTACCTACTCTTACATTTAGACGCGCACCCTCTATGAGAGACACATTAGTGAGAACTAGTCCTGAAGTTATTAGTTCTTCTAACTGGCTCAGTAAAAGAACTGTTTTTTTCAAATGTAGTTCGTGTCGAGCTTGTAAGTTTGGGAGAAAATACTCAAGAATTCATTACAGCATTTGAGTCCAAACCGCTTAAAATCAATACTCTGCTAACCTGCCGGACAGAGTATGCTGTCTACGTACTAGAATGTTCTTGTAAATTGAGATACGTAGGCAGCACCAAACTGCAAGTATTTAACCGTATATTGCAACACTTACAAGCCATTGTGAACTCTGACCCCAGCTACCCAGTGGCCAGACATTTTAAATATGTCCACAATAATGATCTCAAAGATCTTAATTATTATGTAATCGACTCTGTACCAAGGTCAGTCCGAGGTGGCAACAGGGAGAAAAGGCTTAGGCAGTTGGAATCTCACTATATACTCACATTGGACACGAAAATGCCGAATGGTTTAAATACAGGAGAGGACCTACACAATTTTTTATGAATTCCATTTTTTAATTGTGTAACTTAAGATTCTCCGTTCAGCCTAGTGCCCATTGTTGTTTCAGTCTGTATCAGAATTGTCCATCATACTGACTCCAATATATTGCTTTGTGTCATGGCTCCTGGGTTATGTCCTGTTTTAGTTGGGTTTTTACAACTGGTTTTATCTGGATTTTCTGGCTTTTACCCGTGGTTTTACTCAGCTTTTACTGGGCGTGGTTCTTTGGGAGCAATGATATGAGCAGTGTTGGAAGGTCTCTTTTTTAGATTTTATTAGTATAACCACTCTTATTTCCACTTTTTTGGATTGTAGTGTTCATGCCGTGTTGTTATGCATTTTCATTATTTTAATGTCATATTGATGCACTTGCACTTTATCTTGACATTTTGTACAATCATCACACTGCTCTTATACAGTAAAGATGACCCATATTTATGATGATTGATAATGATATGCACTTTAGCAGGATATTTACACTATAAGCGTGATATCTGTTCATCTTTTTGCACTTGCACTTGAATTTTATCTACAATCAGTATTTAAACTCTGAGATTTAAGAGGTTCTCTATAAAAATGTAGATTTATCAGGATATGCACTTTTAAGCACTTTTTGCACTTTATGCTTGATATATGATAGTAGCAAGGTATTCATACACACATAAAAGTCTATGAAAGCATCTTTACGGCGTTTTCTAACGTTCTTAAGAAACTGAATTTTCAGCTATTATGTTATATAACGAAACTGGTTATTTATGTGTTATAAGAAACCATGATTTAATGAGTTAACTTTAGACACTTAACATTTGCATTATGTGCATTGTTTGAGTTTATTTGTTTGACTGCGATTGTATTATATACAACGGAGGTATTTTTTCTATTTTTATTCTGATTGCAGTCAAAAGAATGTGTCTTACCAGTTTTTTTTAACTCTTTTAAAAAAAATGTATTTATAGATGATTGGCCCGTGATGCGTCATGTGATCAAGACAGCGTGTAGCTGTCGAAACGCGTCATGCTGGGCACTTGCTGTTTAAAATGTAGCTGAACAAGGATGCAATAAACTTGCACTGGAAACGCACGTTGTGGTCCGTACCTGCTTTTTCTGTGGATTGAAAATCGAGTCAGGAACTCTTATCTCTCTCTATATATATATATATATATATATATATATATATATATATAAATAGAAATAGTCCAATCCGCTCTTCTCACGGCGGAGATGTAGGCACGGACCTCTCGCCTCCAATCCCAAAATTAGTCAGTCCACAATCAGAAGTGGGTAAAGCAAAGATTTAATACCCAAAGTTAGAAAACAAAGATAAATTCGGACCAGTGTCCTCCATGACGCGTTTCGCTCCATGCAGGGAGCTTGATCACATGATGCGTCGCCGTGTAGTGAGCTCATAAATAGAGAGACACTGTGCACCAATCAAAGGAAATAGAAGACAGACTGCACGATAAGACCTTTGTATACAATATACAAGCAAATCCTAATAGGCATGATCAAAACATAATTCATGTCATGTGCAAATACGCAGTTACTAGCAGCAGGGTTCAATAATAAATTACAACACAGACAATAATAATAATATTGTATACATATATAAATATATATAAAAATACAAAAAATTCAATCCTGAAAATGCCAATTAGGGTGGTAATCAAATTAATGCATAGTGCATATTGTCCTCCCAAAAGGCAAATTAAATTAACCTATATTGTCACAGAATGGGCTGATAAATGTAACAAAAATAGTCAGTGTCCAATACACACGAACCCAGAAAAAATGAAAACAAAACTAAATGCGTAATGAATAGGACACAATTACATATAAAATGACAAAAAATAGCAGCATATATAAATAAAACCAGTCAAAAGAGACTGGATTTATAAATGTATTAAAAAAGCCATTAAAAAGTCTAAATATATCAGATTCTTTTGATAAAAAAGATCAATAGCCAAGGGAAGAGCTGAAAATCCAAAATTGGAAAGCAGTCTGAAAAATTAAAAAATGCCAGAACGACAATGTGCAAGAGGTGCATAGAACTATTCAGCAAAAAATGGGGGGTTGCAGTAGGAAAGAACGACACATGGTTATCAGACGTCACATAAGGGCCTAGTATTCCCTAAAATATAGCAAAAAGACACAGCTAAAAGGCAAAAACTGTAAAGAAAACACAGAACACAGCAGCACCAAGATACAAGCAATTATAGGAAATTGTGAAGATCCTCATTGATATTCAGACCATTTGGCGCTCTAGTATCTAAGGCTAGAATAAAATGTGATTCTCTCTGTCTCAATAATTTATCGCGGTTGCCTCCCCGTCCGCGTTCGCAACTGATCCTATGACAGTGTATTCAAAGTCTTTTAGCTTGTTGTCATGAATGGCTTTGAAATGTCTAGCCACTGGATAATTAGAGACAGAGTTCACTATTGCCCTAATGTGCTGCAAAATTCGTTTGTGCACAGGAAGTTTGGTGCTTCCTATATACTCTAAATTATATATATATATTGCAAAAGTCCTTGTAAAAGTACGGGTCTGTTGCTTGTGTCTATACACTTGTAGTTTGAAAGTGGTGCCGGTTAAAAACATGCCGGAAATACTACCTCGCTAATGGTGAACAAGGCTGGGATCTGCCGAAACACGTCCGATGGCAGCTTGACGAAATAAACAAGTTTAATCGCACATGTCGTTGTCTCCCTTTTTCAAGGACTTATGCAATTGATTGGATTTTTCTGCAAAGATCCCATTCTATGACGCACCCTTCGGTCAGATGACAGCGTGCAAGTGCAGAAACAATTTAAGGATATATATATATATTTTTTTTTTTTCACCAAAAGAAGAAATACTCGCACTCCAGGAGATTCAATCAAAAAGCTTCTTTTACAAAACAGCCCAAGAACCATCGAATTCCCTTAGTTAACCAACGCGTTTCGACCACTCTGGTCTTGCTCACGGTTAGCTGTGTTCTACAAGTACTGTCTTTATATATACAATTGCCCATATAGCCATTATGATGCATTGTGGGATATGTAGTACAAAATGTGAAAACGTTATTGATTTTTACAGTGTAGTTTGTATAAGTATTTTTCATGTGAACAAGGCAGGTGTGCCGAAACGCGTCAAGCGAAAGGACAAATAAAACCTTGAAGCTGGATAGCAAAGCTTACCCCTGTGTCGGTGTCCGATTTGTAAACGAGTCGGGAATGGTTGGAATATATATATATATATATATGTATATATATATATATATATATATATATTAAATCAGTGAAAGAATCATTGAGTCCTACTAATTAATTTTTGCACTTGCACTTTATTGAACTCCAATGTTGTAGATAGTAGAACATAGAAATGTATTGCATACTATGTTTCATACATTATTTTGTGGATTTAAAATGAAATTTCCGCTTACAATGAATTATGAGACTCTCCATAAAGACATTGAGTGTAACAATGCAATAATTGTAAATTACAATGAAATGTTTGAAATTGTGTTGTTATAATGACGAAATAGTCTGTTTTCCTGCTTCATGAAAAAGCTCCAATCATGTTATCGGGTAACTCTGCTGGATTTTAATAAATATGCGTGCTAACCAGGAAGTGATCACTTTGTGATCAAGGCAGTGAATACCGAAACGCGTTGCAGCGTAATGGAGGAATAAACCTTGCATTCCCGCGTCGGTATCCAATTTTTGTGTGAAGAATCGAATGTGTTGTGCCGATATGGCCGCTGTTGGCTGGAAAAGTGACAACGCCCACGCAACCTCGATTTGGAGCTTCGTTCGGTTTTCCAGCCAAGTTTGGTGATATGCGTGTAGCATAACGAGAAGCCCCCCTGTTCTATGAGGAAACGGAATCAGACCGCATGGTGTGTTAAGCTATCCGGGATATGGCACCAGTCCTTGATGCGGTGAGCCAGAGGCTGAAACACAGAGAAGTACGGCACGTTGAGAATATATCAACAGGGGGAGGAACTGGGAAACGTTTCGGGCGGGAGACAAAGGCAAGTTGAAACTGTTTATTCCTGTGCGCTCCTCAGTGTGTTTTAGGTGATCACGCCAGGTGCGAAAGTGAAATTGGAGAGATGGACGACTGTATGAAAGAGAGAGAAGAGGCGGCGGACTCAGTCTTCAAAGAGGGACCGGAAACATTCAAGGAGGTTAACCAAGAAGGGTAAGCAAGCTCATCTGAAATTGATGTTACAGCGCTTATGCAAAAGCTTGAGAAATTAAAGCGCAATGAAGTATCTAAGTGGTGGGAGGTAAAATCTTTAAGTAAATATCTTGATGTAGGGAGAATACCTTGTGGGTTGAGAGTCCTCACAGCCCCACCTATGAAAACCCAGAACCGGAAATGCTCCGTGAATGGGATAGGAACAATGTTTCGGCATCGCAAAACATGATGAAAATTCTTGGTAAAATATGCAAGTAACGATCGTGACAAGATTTTGGAAGAAATTAAAGAAATTGAAAGTGAGCTCAAGAAATTTGCTAAAGAAGACGCAATAAAGAAATTCAAAGTTGAAATGTATGCTCGCTTAAAGAAACATGAGCAAGTTATAACTGAGAGAAAAGCCACCAAGTTCCAGAGAGATCGGATGGACTACCTACTTGGGTAGATCTATACATTTGCCCGCAGATTTGACAATATCAGGAGGCAGAGAATGCCAAAAGTTGTCAACACAAGCGCAGTAAGGAATGATGAACCATCCACAGACTTAAGCTCGGAGGCAAGCTCTGTAGTGAGTTTGGATGCGGAAATAGGATCAGACCAAAATAGTAGGCAATGTGAACCTCTTTCAATAACTGATGAATTTGTTTTTTTATACATGGATCGGACACAAAATGTAAGGCCAAATCAGCAGAGAAGAAAGAAAAAAGGATTACACAGGAGGCAAAAAAAACGGCAGCATGGGAATGGAATTGAGGTCCAAAACAAAAACCAAGGAAACATATCAACGTCTGTAGACGAAGAACAAAAAGCCATTATTAATCTAACAGATCTTGTGCTCACAGAGGAGGAAAATCGAATCTTATCTTTGGGTCTATCTTTTTGCATTCGGACAAACTTTAATTACACGCAAACTCGAATTGACTTTTTTAAGTACACTAGGAAGCTAAAGCTCAAAAAGTTTTTCCATAATGGGAGACAAACTCCAAGGCAGAATGAAGATGGTCTTCAGGAAGAAGATGATCTAGAATGTGGTGACATGGAGGTATTATGTGCTTTGCAGAATCTTGTTTGGGAGGATGCGGGCCTGTCTAGTGCTGCCAATGTGAGAGATACTGTGGACTTGATGGGTTTGAATGTTTTTGAAAATGAAATGTCAAATTTTAAACCGAAATCAACTTTCACCCCCAATACCCCAAGAGATGCAATAGACACGCTCTCAGATCGAGTTATTAAAGATCTTAAGGAAGTAGCTATCACCTCTAGTAAAATCTTCCCCAAAGAATATGGTCAGTTTAAAAAAGATTATCAAAGGATCATAAGTAAAATAAAATCAAGGGACGATGTGGTAGTCCGACACGCGGACAAGGGCGGGAACGTAGTTATCTGGTCTCTAGATGCATACAATACTGAGGCGAAACTTCAGTTAAGAGATCGCCAGTGCTATCTAAAAGTATCACAAAGTAACCTGGAAGAGGTAAAGCTTAAATTCTGGAAATATCTTACACGTTGGAGAGGGATGGGGCTACTTCGAAGTCAGAATATCTCTTTATGAAGGTAGAACATCCAGTCACTCCCAATTTATACCCAATACCCAAAGTCCACAAAAACAGAGGAAATCCTCCTGACAGGCCAATTATATCGGCTATATGGAGTCCGTTCGAGCCCACGTCCAGGTACTTGGATTCATTTTTGCAACCCTTTGTCAAAACCCTACCAGCTTACATTCAGGACACCAGGGATTTTTTAAATAAGATCTCCAATGTTTGTTGGAAGGAAACCTTTCTCTTGATGACCTTAGATGTCATGAGCTTGTACACGAGCATAACCCATGATGATGTCTCTGTGCAACCCGACACTACCTGAACACACGCCCCATTAGCTTATACCAACACACAGGAATGTTGATGGAGATGTGTAGGCTTTGTCTGACCAATAACCATTTTATGTTCTGAGGGGAGACATGCAGACAGCTGCAAGGAACAGCAAAGGGCACCTGCTTCACCCCCAGCTATGCTAATTTGCATATGGGCTGGTGGGAGGAGCAGGTGCTCAAGGTTCAATTTGCCAATGAATGGAATAACAACATTGTAATATGGACCCGGTTCATAGATGACCTATTTGTGATCAGGGACGGGCCCATGGAGACAGCCAAAAAGTTTGTACATGACATCAACATCAATAAGCTGAACTTAGGATTCACAGAGAACATCACTAGCAATCAAGTGATGTTTCTGGATTTAGAGGTATATGTGGAGGAAGGTGTAATACAAACCAGAACCTTCAGGAAACCCACAGCAGGGAACACAATCCTGCATGTGGGGAGTTTTCATCCTCAGAGGCTCAAAATGAGTATTCCTTATGCTGAGAATTTGAGGATGAAACGCAACTGCAGTGAAGCATAGGCTCTAGTGGAGGCACAAGATTCGCTAACCAAGAGATTCATGGAGAGAGGGTATAACCCCACCATTTTGAATCAAGCTAGAGAGAAAGTGTCTACTATAGAGAGATGCACTCTATTAAAACCAGACCCGAGAAGATCAAAACAAAGAAGACTGTGGCAGGGAATCAGATTAGAATGATCACAGGATACAGTGCCTACCAGTCTAAAGTGAGAGATAGTCTGTGTAGGCACTGGCACCTGATTCAACGAGATCCGGTTTTGTGTGTGGTAGTATCCCGCAAACCCATGATCACCTTCAATAGAGCAAAATCCATGAGGGCGGCATTAGTGGTCAATAATCCTGAAGTGAACAAGAAATTGGGTTGGTTATAGAGCATTCCAGGTTTCCATAGATGCTTGAATTGTGAAGCGTGTAAGATTGCATGCAAAGAGAAACAAGTAATATCACCGCTACTGTACAGCCCTTGGAAAAATAAACAATGTTTTAACTGTAGAAGCGATTATGTTGTCTATATCATGCCCAAAGATGTACGTAGGCAGTACCATTCACATGGTTCACATTTGCATTCTACAGCACCTTTGGGCTGTTAAAAACAATGGTAAGAATTATGTGGTGGCTCGTCACCTGAATGAAATGCACAAAGGGAACCTGGATGAGTTATCTTATTATGCCATCGATCAAGTACCCAAATTAAAAAGAGGAGGGGACAGAGAGAGTAGACTTCGCCAACTAGAGTCCAAATACATCATGTTATTTACTACAAAGATACCAAATGGTTTAAATACTGATGAAGACTTGCATGTCCATTTAGGCTAATCCAGTTGAATGTCTCTCCAAATTTTATCATTATACAGAGGAGTAAAAAGATTTTTTGATTTTGTTTTTAACGGGCAGGAAATTGTATGGGGAGAATCAAATATTTCGAATTTGTATGTCATGATATATCACACTCATTCAGTTGGAAACAAAAATAGATGCTGGGCAGAGGTAACTCTTAATATTTTTCTAATTGGACAGGAGGAAGTAACGAGTAGGGTCTTCTTTTTTTATGAGTGATGTGTCTAGGTGTACATCAGTGGTTTAAACAATTGGCCTTTTAAGAAGAATGAATTATTTGATGCACTTGCACTTTGGAATAAAAAGCGATTTTGCACGATATGTGTATAGGATGGAATAGGAAGTTGCACTTGCAATAGCACTGAAACCATTGTTATACCTTTACTATATAATACTGTATTGCACTGGCACTTTAATGCGGTATTTTGCACCTTTGGGCTGATGGAAATGAAATTGGGCCCGTAGATCCTAGACACTGCCATGTTTTGGAAAATCTGAAAAATGTGTTTATATACCTATAACGGCAAAATGAAATGTATGAGACTATATAAATATATACAAATTTCTCATTTCAGATCATGGCAAAAGACAACTTTGAAAATAATTTTTTGGGGAATGGAATGCCCTCATGATAGTATTGAGAAATTAATGCATATGAACATAAGATTGATATTCCTAGCCTGTTGGGGATTGAAACTCGCCAAATGGAATTGTCATATTTATATAATTATGTTTTCAATTTTATCTTAGTATGCGGTAGGTACACATTGGGTTTTAAAGAGCTTTTAATGATAAGATATGTTTTTATTATTATTAATGTTGCATGATGATTCATGACATATAAATGAGAATGCAAGTGGTCCTGCGACATTAGATCCATAGATTGTGGAATATAGAAGATAATAGAAAATGACCGGTATGTGAGGTTCAACAGGGGTTTAGAGGCACTTGCCCATTAATGGACCACTGCATCTATGGAAAGGACTATGAATTCAGTGAAAGAATCATTGAGTCTTTACTAATTAATTTTTGCACTTGCACTTTATTGAACTCCAATGTTGTGGATAGTAGAACATAGAAATTTATTGCATACTATGTTTGATACATTATTTTGTGAATCTAAAATGAAATTTCCGCTTACAATGAATTATGAGACTCTCCATAAATACATTGAGTATAACAATGCAATAATTATAAATTACAATGAAATGTTTGAAATTGCGTTGTTATAATGACGAAAAAGTCTGTTTTCCTGCTTCATGAAAAAGCTCTGATCATGTGATCGGGTAACTCTGCTGGATTTTAATATATGCGCGCTAACCAGGAAGTGATCACTGTGTGATCAAGGCAGTGAATGCCGAAACGCGTCGCAGCGTAATGGAGGAATAAACCTTGCATTCCTTAAATCTCCCCGCGATGGTGTCTGATTCTTGTGTGAAGAATCGGATGTGGTGTGTATATATATATATATATATATATATTATCTACTGGCGGTCGCCAGTAGATAGTTATAGTTACAACCTAGTTTCCATAGGAAATCTCAAAATTCTATTTTGAATAACTTTGGCGCCGGTTGACGAATCCTCGCGAAATTTTCAAAACTAATGGGGCGCTCCGTTCAGCTTCTACCCTGAAAGTCTCGGGGTGATTCGTCAAGCAGGGGCCGAGAAAAAAGGGGGGTCCCAAAATGCGTTTTCCCCATGCATTTTTCCATAGGACCTTTAGACACAGCTACAGCCCGAACGGCTGAACAGAATTACTTGAAATTTGGCAGAGAGGTAGCCATAAGGTCAAGGAAGTGCCTTTTGCAGGTCTGGTGTAAATCTGTTCAGTATTTCCTGAGAAAATAGCATTTAAAAGCATATATATATGTGGGCGGAGCCTAACCACACATCTCATCCTGAGATCTGATTGGCTGTCAGCACTTCATCCAAGAAGTGTTGGCAGCCATCTTGGGACCAATATACATGATAGCACCTCATTAAAAAGCATTGCAGTTAATAGAAGGTTTTAAGACTTTAGTTACATTATAAATCATTTGTTGATGGTACCATACTCATTTTAGGAATTGTGGTATGTTCTAAGGTGATTTCACCATGTGAAAAAGCCTTCTGCTGGGATATCATGATTGAGAGAAAAATATTTTCTCATGCTTTTACCACAGAGGTTTGGAAGGTGATCTATAAGCTAAACTGAGAGCTTATTTTCTGTAAATTCACATTATCTTTCTCAGTCATGTGAGAATGAAGTCTGACATTCTCAGTAAAACATGTACATCCAACAAGGGCAGAGACTGTCAGTTGATTCCTTTGTGTTCTACTGCAGCTTCCCAGAGTGTTCCAAAGAACTACTAGAGCGCTAACAGTCCTACTTATGATAAACGTATGGCACACCTGAAGCCATCTTGCTTGGATTAAAGTGGTAACTCTTAAAACATTTAATTTAAAAAGGAACAAAATTAGGGGGTTCATTTTTCCATAAAAAGTATGATTAGTGCTGCAGAAAGAAAAATTAGGGCACATTTTGAGTGACTTCTCAAATCCTCTTCTATTTCATTAAAAAATTCTGACATGCAGACTGAAACATGCACTTTCAATACCAGCAGCAGTTTTCCCTGGTGAGCAGTAGCTTTGCTACAGTGATCTAATGAGCAAAAAGAGTGCTAACATTCTGAATTTATGGCAAATGTGTGACACATCTGAATGCCTTCTTGATGGAATCAAAGTAAAAAACTGAAAGTATTTCCTACTGAGGAGACTGCAGTAAATGAGGAAATTAGGAAACTTCATAACAAATAAGTCTCCCAAGATGGCCACCAGAGACAAACGAGCCCAAATGTAGCCCAAATATCACCCAGATGTAGCCCAAGTATAGCCCAATGACAGAATGTCCCAGAATGTTCTTAAAAACAACTAGAGCGCTTACTGTCTTCATTATGACAAAAGTATGGCACACTTGAAGCCATCTTGATTGGAATAAACTGGTAACACTTAAAACATTTAATTTAAAAAGGAACACAATGAGGGGGTTCATTTTGCCATAGAAATTATGATTAATGCTGAAGAAAGAAAATGAGGGCACATTTTGAGTGACTTCTCAAATCCTCTTCTATTTCATAAAAAAATTCTGACATGCAGACTGAAACATGCACTTTTAATACCAGGAGTAGACTTCCATGGTGAGCCGTGGTTTTACTACAGTGATCTAATGAGCAACTAGAGTGCTAACATTCAGAATTTATGGCAAATGTGTGACATATCTGAATACCTTCATGATGGAATCAAAGTAAAAAACTGAAAGCATTTCCTACTGAGGAGACTGCAGTACATGAGGAAATTAGGAAATTAGGAAACTTCATAATAAATAAAGATGGCCACCGGAGACAAAAGAGCCCAAATGTAGCCCAAAATCACCCAGATGTAGCCCAAATATAGCCCAATGACAGAAGTGTGCAAAACACTTATTATTTTGTGTTTTTGCAGTGTTATATAGTGCAGACTTGTCAGGTATTGGAGTGCTTTACATGAGCATTGGTTACATCACACAAGAACAAATTCATTTTGGTTGTAGACATGGGGAGACTAAGTGATTTGACCAGAATCACAGAATGTCGAGCTGAAGCAGAAACTTCAACCTGGTTCCCCAGTTGCAAAGTCTGCAGTTCTGGAAGTAACACCACATCCTCTCCCCTAAGTGCAACATTTAATCAAGTGGTCAACTTGATAAAAAAACATAAAGATAACAAATAATTTAAAAGTGCTTTGTCGCTATTTGAAAACTCAGAAAATATGTCCCTATTTTAATCTTTTAGAGCACTAATCATAATTTTGATGCCAATAAGACCCTCTCATATATGTAATTTCTAAAGGAAATGCTCTAGGTATTACAGTTTTGATTACATCAAGATGATGTCAGGCGTTCCACACTTTTGTAATAAATATAGAATATTAGCAATCTAGTTGTTCATTAGGATACTGTTGAGAGGCAGAGGCCAGGGGCACAGACTCTGAAAATTTAAGGCAGGTAGGAGGGTGCAAAGGCAACAATTTAACCACACTGAGCAGGCAGGAAGGGCCGTGGAAGCGCAACAGACTATGGAGGGCAGTGGAAAGCGGGGCAGGGGCAACAAACCAACAATACAGGACTTGCAAGAGAGGCTGTTGGAGGGAAGATCTATTACGGGTTGAGGAAGCTAGGGGCGGTCCCCAGAGCCCCGGGAGCCACCGCAGAACTGAGCAGGAGAGTGAGTCAGGGACAAAAGGGGCACCTTAATTTGAGCCGGGGTGCCTAGGAACGCTTGCTCCAAAAATGAAGAAAACAGACATATGAGACATGGAAATGGAGGCAGAATACAATGGCAGTTTAATGAGAAGATGCAACTTCAAAGAAACCGCAGAATAGAGACATAAAGTACAAAATACAGAATCCAGATAATCATACAGCTGTCATGATATTCTCTGTATCTCAATTAATGTACTGACAGAGAGAGAGAAAACACATCTATAAATGCATCATGAGAAACAAGTTACACCAAGGAAAATGTTACCTAGGAACACTCACGTTTACTCTTAGAGCAAGCATTCCTGCAATTACAATACAAAATCTTTTAAATGCAAAAGTAAAGAGAACAATGGTTAAACATAACATGACATTTCATATAGGTAAAATAGAATAAGATACTTCAAGCAAAGCAGAGCAAGACATTTTAAGCAAAGGAAGACAAGAGCTCCCAGCTCTTGGGGAAAACCTGCACAGCCTGTTAAACTACATACAGACGGCGAGGTAGTCCGTCGATATCTGTGGGTGCTCCCTTTTTATATAATTTTGTGGGCTCCTTTGTACGCTACATCTACCTACGTATGCTACCCAAAAGCTTCGTCTGAAGATTTTACCAGACATTTTGTCATTTACCCACATAATGCTGACAATGGACTGGGTGAAAAGGTCAGTCTCTCATGCCAATCGCTTATCGTAAGTTCCATAGAGCAAGCAGAAAATAATGGGTATTGTACGGGAATTCAATATATTCATGTATAAAATCTCCTCAGTTCTCCTAACTTGACGCTCTGCGGTTGCCACTTCCTTAAAAGCGGGAAACCTGCCCAGGAAGCAAGTACCAGTCCAGGATGCAGCCTACTGTATGTCGACAGCTTCAGGGGGATGTTGAACTTTGATACCGAGCACGGAGCACTCGGGTAGGGTGGGGGCTACTAGTTTGGAGCAGAAGGCCTCGCAGACCTGCCTTCAGACTGCTATACACTAAAATTGCAGAGCTATGGTCAATTTAACAAAGAGGCCTACATATTGAACAGAAGGGCCTACACAGGGGTTTTATGCTGGCTGAGTGGTAAGGATGTCTCAGGATAATTATATAGCAACACAGGACCCGCTGGTCAATTTAATACGGCCTACAAATGCGGCTGGCAGGGCAAGGACAAGGGTCTCATACTTCAGGTGTGGACAGAACGGGCCAGGGGCCCCCTGTGATACAAAATCTACCCTCCTTCAAGGCTGTGGCAATGTAATAGACCATTGTGGGCAGAAGGAAGAGGCAATGGTAGTACAACCATACATGCCAACAGACCCGATTCAGCCAGGAAACGTCCAATGTTTTTAAGCTCAAATGGGCTTTATTTGACTGTCTCCTGTCTACAATATCCTCTTTTTCAATGTAACTCAAAGGGGAAAATCAATAACCCAGTTTATTTTTCAAAATCTCCCTCTTACCAAGTTCAAAATGTTCGCAAGTATGGTACATTGGATCATGGAAGGAAATGGGATAGGGACATGGACTTGGATAACAGAGGACAGGAGGGACATGGAGAGGTGCACCAAACTGACCCTGCAGGGCAGGCATCAGGGTATGCAGCAGCACAATACACCACACAGGGCATGCAGGACGGGAGTGCAGCACAACAATCCATAGAAAGCAAGAGGGAGGGGACAGGACCATGCACATGGACAACAGAGAACAGAGGGGCAAGAGGCAATGGTAGCTAGCTGACCATAATGGACAGACAGGAGAGAAAGCTGCAGCATAACAGACCATAAAGGGCAGGAGGGACGGATCAGGGGCATTACAATGGAACAGACAAGCCAGGAGGGAGGGAGTAGGGGTCTGCACATGTAAACAGAGGGCTGGGGGCAAGGGGGCAGGGCAGGAGCAGCAAGATAGTCATGGAGGTCAGGCAGGATGGGCACTAGAAGCAAGACACACCATGAAGAGCAACAGTGAGACTGTGATGGCATACACACAGATCATGGAGGGAAGGTGGGAGGGGGTCAGGGGCAGCTAACTGACCACACAGGGAAGGTGGGAGGGGCCATGGCAGCACAGAAGACCATGCATGGCAAGTGGGAGGGTTAGTGGCAGCACAATGGCTATGATGGGCAAGAAGGAGGGTGCAGGGGCATGCACAAAGGACGATGGAGGATAGAAGGGAGGGTCAGGACCTGTGCACAGACAAAAAAGTTCAGGGGAAGGGACCTCACAACAGACCACACGGGGCAGGCAGGAGGAGCAGTTGCAGCACAACAGACCAGGGAGGGCAGAAGGGTGTGGCAGTACAATGGACCATGTAGGACAGGAGGAAGAGGATAGGGGCATGTCATGTGGACAGGCAGGGTGGAGGTGGCAGGGACAGGTTACAGTCATCTGACAATGCTAGGCAGGTGGGAGGGGAGTGGCAGCTCAACAGAACACTCAGAGTAGATAGGAGTGGCAGGTCCATGGGACATGGTGGGCAAAAAGGATGGAGCAGGGGCATGCACAAAGACATCGGAGGGCAGGGGGAAGGAGAATAGGGGCAGCAAGCTAAGCACAGAGTTTAAGCAGGAGGTCAATGATGGGGCATAGAATTGGGCAATGGAGGGCAGGAGGAGTGGACTGGTAATCATACTAAATTGAGGGCAGTGGCAGCACATCAGACCATGCATGGCAGAAGGGAGGAGGCTAGTCCATGGATTCACACAACAGAGGATAGGGAGGAGGGGGATGGGGCAGCAAGCTAACTGTTCAGAGAAGGCGGGTATTAGGAACTTTATTGTTTTTAAAACATTGTGTCTGTGCGAACTACTTAAAATATGAACAATTATGCAGCATAATCTCACTTTTATTCAGGAAGAAGAGGACGTTTGTGACTGTGACTCCGGGCTCACTTGGCAGGAACACCCCCTGACCCTCCACCCCCTATCGCAAAATGTAATGCCCGTGAAAAGGGTAGGTGAACACAGTGTTCTATAGAACATAGTCCTGAGAGCACGATTGAAAATGAAAACTAGATATAGTGTATGGTATAAACTATGCACCAAAAAGTGTGATATGAGATGAACCGGGCGTGAAATATAATATGCAATACATTGTGCGCAATGACAGATTCATTGGAGAGCGCGAGATAGCACAGGCACTAGCGCGTGCTATGCGATATAAGCGCCTTGGAGTGTAATATGCACAGGGCAGTGTTGTGTAACCTAACTAGTCTCTAAAGTTGTAATATAAAATATGTGCTGGGGAGTGTAACGTTGCATATGCACTGTGACAAAGATATGGATCCCAGATTGTAATATGTATGGCATAGCACTGTGCGTTATAACATAGGCATCGAGGAAGGCACGTTAGATGGGGCAATATAGCCCGTGCGAAGACAAGTGTGGCATGACATATTCACGGGGTGGTGTTACAGTGCACATGGGCTAGAGAGTGTCATAGCATATGCACTAGCTAGTGGAATACAACACAGAGGTGTGTGGCACTCGGCAGGCAATGGTGGGTGTAACACAGCATTGGGCTCTGTCAGGAGCGCGCTGTGACTCTCAAGTGATGTTCGTCCCCTTTCCAGAGAGTAAAATAAAAAGTATTACACATCCGGCAGTGGATGTGTGTTTTATTAACCGTGAGGGGGGTTTCTTGCATAGTTTTGGTCGAATTTTTGTCGAATCCCCTTTGAATGGCTTGGTGTGCATGTGTATTAAATGTGCCCGTCAATAGCTACCCATGTTTGTATAAATAAACGACAAGGGTGTCTACCGGGATTAGGCACGGTAGGGCATAAGACATGTCAGAGCTTCACTAGTGGTGTAAATACATTCCACGTGGATTCATTGCATGCATAGTCGCCTTTTAATGAATATCACGCAAATCGTCATGGTGATAGGTACGTATGGTTTGTCCAGCATGTCCTAGGTGTGTCTATAAATATATATTTTTTAAAAATAATGAAAAACAGTGGCCGGCCCTGGGGATTGGGGTCAAAAAAATATAATTAGGAGACAGGCCCTGGGGGATGGGGTCATCAGGGCCAATAAATTAGAATAAGAAGGGGAACCACACAGCCCCCCTTCTTAAAAAATTTAAATAAATAAAAGACTGGCATCGTGCCGGAGGCCATGCCCCCTCCGTGCAGCACTCTGCAAACGCGCCCCCAACAGGCATCTCCAGTATGCGCCAGGGAGCTGCGCTGCAGACAGGTGTTCTGAGGCCAAGCCCCTTTTTACACCTCTCTGCAACGCAGCTCTGTGGCGCTTACTGGAGGTACCTAGTGGTCTAGTTTGACCCTAGGGACCCTTAGGATTCAAGGGGACTTAATCTCTCAACTTAGAACAGCCACAGGGCGCGTTTACACAGTGGTGAAGGGAGGGGACGGGGCCTGAGGTGACGTGTGCAAACACGCACTATGGCACGTTTTAAATTGGGGATATAATTTCCCTTCAATACTGAGGGCCCCTGGGGGCTAACTAGCCCACCAAGTGCTTCCAGTAAGCGCCACTGAGCTGCATTGCAGAGAGGTGGTCCAGGCCGTGCCACTTTTTACACCTCTCTGCAACGCAGCTCTGTGGCACTTACTGGAGGTACCTAGTGGGCTAGTTAGACCCTAGGGACCCTCAGGATTCAAATGAACTTAATCTCCCAACTAAAAATGGACACAGGGCGTGTTTACACAGTGGTGAAGGGAGGGGACGGGGCCTGAGTTAACGTGTGCAAAAACGCCCTGTGGCCTGTTTTAAGAGGTAGTTTTAATCCCCATGCCCTATTATATACTAGGGGCTTACAGAGGAGGTCATGCTAATCACAGGGGGACCCCAATGCATAATGTTCCCTAGTGTATGTAGGTGTTTTCACTGTATTCTAATTGTCTTTTAACATAGCACTGGCTCTAGGACTGGTTAGTTAGACTCAGTTACCACCAGTATCCGTCTGAAAAAGTTGAGGGTACAGGATGATTTTGCAACAAGGCTTCTTTCTGCTCTTCTTTTTGTTCTTTCTGCACGTTATCCTTCTTCCTGCACTTATCTTCGTATTTGAGGACTTCTGTTGCTTCTTTCTGCACTTCTTTTGTTTCTTTCTGTGCATTTTTTCTTCTTTCTTCACATGTCCTATCATTGTAGGCATAGTTAGAAATTAGCATTTAAAAAACCTTTGAAATTCACAGAAAAAACCATAGGTTTCAGGCACGTTATAGTTAGGAATTAGCATTTAAAAAACCTCAGAAATGCACTGAAAAAACCATAGGTTTCAGGGGTGTTATAGTTAGCTGGACTTTTCACTTGTACAAAACCATTGAAATTCCCCCGTTATAGTTAGTTCAGCTAACTATAACTCGCGCGCCCGCAATGCACTGCTGATGACGTCACATATTACATCACTCATGACATGGTCAGTGACATCACTCATGATGACTGATGACATCATCCTTGTGATAGAGTGGCAGACCTCCTCTCACCCTAATATAACCTTTGATACACACATTCAAAAATAGAGACTAAAATTTTCAAAACAATGGACATACCAATACCAGTTACAACAACCTCTTCAGTAATTCTAAGATCCACATACACATCCACTCATTCACCAACAGTCCTATACAGTCACTCATACATGTACTCACTCATCATATGTACTCATACACCTATACATCCTGTTACACAATGCCACTCATCCATAGAGTTACTCACACACATAGTCACTCATGCTAATAAAGAATCAAACATACATTTACTTGCATATACAGTTATACACACACCACCACACTTACTTCTACGGAAACTTACACATACTTAGTCTTTTAAACAATCACTTATAGAAACACATACTTATCCATACAGGAACTCTTTCAATCTCTCACTCTCACATATACTCACATATATACACCAATAGTCACATATACTAGTTTAAAACATATGTAGTTACTCATAAAGACACTATTGAGACAGTCATTCACTCACTAACACACCCATACACACACTCATCCACCCATACAGTCCTGCACACATGCTGTGTTCAACACATACAAACAGTGAGTCACTCATGCATGCACCTATGCACTACGTAATACCCCCCACCGAACCATGCAGACACTCAGACTGATACTCAAAAAACCAACTAATAACCTATATAGACACCCATGTAGCTACTCACCAACCCATGCAGCCACTTATACACAAAGTGAGAGACTGATACAGATATTTACATATTTAAACATTACTCACTAAGCCATGTATTCACTATGATACACTTAATCAGTTAGTTACACAATCAATTTTTCAAAAACAAATCATCCATTTAGACACTTATATACCCATTTATTCTTCCATCGACCTTGAGATATACATATATAAAACATATTTAATTTTCAGAAAAACACACATTCACTGGATGATGTCATCAGTGATGTCATGAGTGATGTCATTTGAGATGTCATCAGTGATGTCATGAGTGATGTCACTGACCATGTCATGAGTGATGTAATATGTGACGTCATCAGCAGTGCATTGCGGGCGCGCGAGTTATAGTTAGCTGAACTAACTATAACGGGGGAATTTCAATGGTTTTGTACAAGTGAAAAGTCCAGCTAACTATAACACCCCTGAAACCTATGGTTTTTTCAGTGAATATATATATATATATATATCTTCATTTACACGATCCCAACTAGGTTGCCGAACTCACGGCGGGTGCCGCCGTGGACGGGGTGGGGCCCATTTTTGTTACACAACAACTGAAAAACTATTCGGAGCACTCACAGGGTAATTTCCATGACTTTTATTTTTGCAGACATGTTTCGGCGTTGTGCCTTCTTCCGTGCAGTCAAGTCATTTTAAACATGCACAGTGGTTGGGTGCTTTAAAACATCCAACTGTTATTCCTATTGGTTGAACTCCAACCAATAGGAATAAAAATAGTATCCTAGACCTCTTAGTTCCTCCTAGCCATGACATAATTCGTCTAGACATTACCCACAGCCTCACTGGCCTCTAAAGGGCGCAGATGGGCCTGCTCTTAACCCGGTCTTCCATTCAGTTGCAGAGGTGATTCTGGTACACATAGTCCATGCTGGAGCCCAGCCCTGGAGCAGTGTAGTAAAGCGTGTCCAGTTCTGAGGGTACACACTGCCCTTTTAGGTGTGTCATGTGCCATGAGGGGCCCACCACTTCCATCCTCTTGGTTGTAGCGGTGATTCTGAGACAAATAGTCCCTGTTGGTGCCCAGATGCAATGCAGCAAAGTGTATCCTGACCTGCAGGATACAGGTGATGTTTTTAAGCATGTCAATCATCAGGAGGAAAGAATGAGGGGCCCACCACCTCAATCCCCTCAGTTGCAGAGGTTGTTTTCGGATACATAGTACCTGCTAGTGCCCAGATGCAGTGCAGCAAAGTGCATGTGGTGTTCATGTGCTCAATGGTCCACAAATGAAATGAATATGCCTCCAGAATTCAGCCCTTTTCTTCGTCTCCTGTGCACTCCTGATGTGACACAGGTATACCTGTAAGTCTTCTTCTGGCAATCTCAAAAAGTGTCATGGCTGCTGTAGGTTACTATCACAAATGGATTGGGATGCCTGGAGCACCTGTGCAGTATCATAAATGAGTTCGTACTAAACTCATGGAAGAAAGAAATCTCTGGCTTGGGGTGGTACATCCACAGAATCATGCATACCTCCTTGAAGATGTCTACACACCTCTGAAGAGGACCATACCAATGAGGGAGGTTCTCTACGCAGTGCACCCTTGCAGTTGTTAATTGTGGATATCAAATACAGCTGGACCATTCTCTTATGTCCGTGCAAGACGATCTGCCAGATTCCCTTCATACCATTCATACGACATCTTGACATCAATTTTTCCTTCAACCCATGGTGGCTAACAATCTGCACTACTTTCCTTAACCTCTACAAACAGAAGCCTCTAGCAAGGGGCTCCTTTTTACATGCTGCTCAGCCAGCAGATAAGTATCTCCAACTTCCTTGCAGTGAATTTAATTGTTACTTGTTATATCCTCATTCCCTACACTTTTGTAGCTTACCCAAAGCTGTCATTT
This sequence comes from Triturus cristatus, assembly GCF_964204655.1. Classification (NCBI taxonomy): domain Eukaryota; kingdom Metazoa; phylum Chordata; class Amphibia; order Caudata; family Salamandridae; genus Triturus; species Triturus cristatus. The sequence goes on from NC_140590.1 coordinate 1,368,310,072, forward strand.
GTCTTATTTTGTTTTCCTAAGGGAACTCTAGTTGTGGCAGCCTTTGAATTTAGACCCAGAGTTTTTGACCTGTGACCTTTGGCCTCTGACTTTGTCAGGGTAACATAATATAGGTTTTTTATAACTTTATTATGTTATGAAAGCTTATATATTTGTGGTGTTTGATCATACTAGGATGTTTTTATTATTGTTTTTGATGCTTTGTTTAACAAAAATATGTGTACCCAGTTTGGGAAACAGAGTTGTCACTGCTAGTATTCTGTCTTAGATGTGTACAGTTCTAATACCTTATTCACAAGTGCATCTTGATAAATAAGTATTCCCTGTTCACACTTTTTTGCATGTAATGACTTTTCACACTATTTTCCTTAATGTAACAGAATAAAATGCCTAACGTTTTAGCATGTGGCTAGAGAGGAGAATCACTATACTGATAATCACTATGCTGATATTCTGAAGGACAAGTGCTATATTCTAGTGGTGGCTGGTCAAACCTTAAATTGGTAGTGCATAATAAATTGCCCTGGGTTCACCTCATTGTTTTTTGAAAAGTTATGAGAAAAGCAATAGGCCAGAGTTATTTATTGTGAAAAGCACTTGTTAAAGCCTATAGGACATTACAAGTAGATTGTCCTTACATTCTGGTAAAAGCTTATAGAGGTATTTTGTTAGACAGAATAGCACAGATTACCATAGTAGGTATGTATGGGTTTTTGTGTTGGTGTTGGTTATCTCCTGTGACCAATCCTCGAGGCAGATTTGCACCCTGAAAAATCTTGTTATCACTTTTTCAAAAGGGATGCATATTATCTTGCTAATTGTAATTTTGCAAATATTAGTAATTTTATGACAGAATACCAATATTTGTCTTGTGGGAAACCTTATGTGGAATATAACTGGCCTGACAAGCCTGTGATAAAGGCTGTAGGTCTGACTTGTTCTTGGGGACAATTATGTCCAAGGTCATTGGTCCAAACTTTTCCTTATGAAATGTTACAAAAAAGAGACTAGGTCTGACATTAGTTGAGAACATCATATTTTAAAGCCAATACCCATTTAAGTTGCATTGATATTACCTAGAGGCATGTAGGCTAGTATTGCATTACATAGATTCTCAAGAATTACTTTAGTAGACACGGGTTTTGGTGCTGGTGTCCCCCTCTGTCTCCCTCCCTTACATACTTTGCTGGTAGAAAATGTGCACTTTGATACTAGATACTCTCCCCTGAGGCGGAAGCCGGGGGCTCTACTCTATCCCTGTGGTATTTCTGGCGAGTCTTTTTTAATATTTGTAAATATCTTAAACTGGTAGATTTTATTCTGTACATTATCGCGCTCAGTGAGAACAAGCTCTGTTTAGCACTGAGGCGCGCTCCACTCACCTTTTCCTCCCGCCGTGGCCGATCAGGGGCTGACGACGCGGGGCAAAGGCGCCATCTTGGAGGGAGAAAGGGTTGGCGGTCCAGTGGCAGGACGCCTCTCACCCTCCCGGATACTTAAGCTGTAAGTGTCCGTCGCTCTGCGTACTAGATACTCTCCCCTGAGGCGGAAGCCGGGGGCTCTACTCTGTCCCTGTGGTATTTCTGGCGAGTCTTTTTTAATATTTGTAAATATCTTAAACTGGTAGATTTTATTCTGTACATTATCGCGCTCAGTGAGAACAAGCTCTGTTTAGCACTGAGGCGCGCTCCACTCACCTTTTCCTCCCGCCGTGGCCGATCAGGGGCTGACGACGCGGGGCAAAGGCGCCATCTTGGAGGGAGAAAGGGTTGGCGGTCCAGTGGCAGGACGCCTCCCACCCTCCCGGATACTTAAGCTGTAAGTGTCCGTCGCTTTGCGTACTAGATACTCTCCCCTGAGGCGGAAGCCGGGGGCTCTACTCTATCCCTGTGGTATTTCTGGCGAGTCTTTTTTAATATTTGTAAATATCTTAAACTGGTAGATTTTATTCTGTACATTATCGCGCTCAGTGAGAACAAGCTCTGTTTAGCACTGAGGCGCGCTCCACTCACCTTTTCCTCCCGCCGTGGCCGATCAGGGGCTGACGACGCGGGGCAAAGGCGCCATCTTGGAGGGAGAAAGGGTTGGCGGTCCAGTGGCAGGACGCCTCCCACCCTCCCGGATACTTAAGCTGTAAGTGTCCGTCGCTTTGCGTACTAGATACTCTCCCCTGAGGCGGAAGCCGGGGGCTCTACTCTATCCCTGTGGTATTTCTGGCGAGTCTTTTTTAATATTTGTAAATATCTTAAACTGGTAGATTTTATTCTGTACATTATCGCGCTCAGTGAGAACAAGCTCTGTTTAGCACTGAGGCGCGCTCCACTCACCTTTTCCTCCCGCCGTTGCCGATCAGGGGCTGATGACGCGGGGCAAAGGCGCCATCTTGGAGGGAGAAAGGGTTGGCGGTCCAGTGGCAGGACGCCTCCCACCCTCCTCAATACAGTATAAAAATATGGGGTCTTTCCGTCCGCGCAGCGGGCGGGCGCAGCGGGCGCGCCGGCGGCGCGCCGAAGGCGCGCCAAAGGCAAGCCCGTCTGCGTCCGTCCGCGCCGGACACGGGCCTAGGGCCACCCCCCCTGGTCGGACTGCTCCCGCATGCATCACATCATACCCGCGCTCCACGCTGATAGACCTCTGCCCACAAACAACGGAAAAATGCACAAGGTATAGTCCTGACTCCATACCTTCTAAAACGGCACTGAATTGTACACATTGTCAAACGTCCATCCCTCTATTAGATAAAAGGGTAGGTAGTGATAATCTTAATCAGATAAAGCAAATGTTTTCCATTGCCCTTATCAATGTGCGCTCTCTAGCCAAGCATAGGCAAGAAATAGCAGATGTACTTACTGACAGGAACATAGACATAATGTTCCTGACGGAGACTTGGTTGGATAAAGCATCCGACCCAGACCTCGTGATAGCCGTTCCTCAAGGATTCAAATGCTTTAGACTAGACAGAATTGGTAAAAGAGGCGGTGGGATTGCTATAATTGCCCGTGACTCTTTTAAAATCCGTACTACTGCAATTCCTTCTGCGACATGCGAGGCACTTCAATTTGACATCTATTTATCTCCCTCATATAACTTCAAAGGTGTATTATTATATAGAAGACCAGAAGCCCGGTTGGATTTCCTTACAGAAATCCTCACCATTTTAGAAACCTCAGTCACGGATAAATCTATAACACTGTTAGGTGATTTCAATTTCCATTTAGACTGTAGTGAAGACAAGGACACCATATCTCTGCAATCAGAAATGGAGGTCTTTGGTCTATCGCAGTTGGTAAAAGGACCTACTCACATTGCAGGCCACACCTTAGATGGTATTTTCTCCAATTTGGAAAATATTTTAGTGACTGATGTCTTGCCAATGACCTGGTCCGACCATCACCTGGTATTGGCTACAATACAAATTAATAAAACACCTACCGCTACAACAACCCCCCCCAAGCGAGAATTGTTCAAGGACTGGAAAGACATTAACATTCCCTGTTTTAAGGAGGCGTTGCACAATTCAATACCCATATGGGCTACCGACCCGGAAACTGCTATTGAGCAATACTACACATGGGTGGGCCAGGCTGCTAATAAACTGGTACCAGTAAAAACAATGTCCAGGAACAGAAGCTCCCCCTCAGCACCATGGTACACTGAGGAGCTTAAGAAACTGAAACAGCAGTGCAGAAATAAAGAGAGAAACTGGAGGAAAAAGTATGATAATGAAAGTAGGGAAGTGTATAAGGAATTGTTAATTCAATACAAACTCTTAATCATAGAGACAAAAAAGAAGTATTACACTGAACAAATCGAAAGCGCAAAAAACTCGAATAAAAAGCTTTTTGAAATAACCAAACATCTTGCGGGATGTGTTCCAGACCTTAACCCCCCTTGCTCACAAGATGTATGTGATTCACTGGCATCCTTCTTTTTCACCAAGGTGAACGACATATTTTCTGCGTTCAACCTAGGTGATAAACAGGGCATGGATAAAACAAATAGATCATCTTCAAGCAATAATTTTTCCCGCTTCGCAGAGGTCACTGAGGATCAAATCCAAGACATCATTAACACTATTAAATCTGGATCAGCTCTTGATCCCTGTCCTCTGAATACCCTTCGTTCATTAATGGACACTGTTATTCCAGTTATCACACAAATAAGCAACGTCATGTTTCGCACAGGCATCTTCCCTAACCAGTTAAAAAAGACCTTGCTCAAACCCCTCCTGAAAAAACCCGGCTTAGATAAAGCAGAACTAAAAAATTATAGGCCTATTGCGAATTTACCCTTTCTGGCTAAGATAGTCGAAAAAGCCATGAATACTCAACTCGCGGAATTCATCGAGCAATATCATCTGCTCGATGAATCACAATTCGGATTCCGCAAGTTTCATGGAACGGAAACAGCGCTCATTAAAGCGGCGGACGACATCCGATTAATCAGAGACCAAGGCGGTACAGCACTTTTGGTGCTTCTAGATTTATCGGCTGCTTTCGACACGGTTGACCATAAGATCTTAGTCAGCCGTGTCGAAAAAATGGGCGTGCAAGGCCTAGCAAAAGATCTACTGGCGTCTTTTCTGGCAGAGAGATCCCAGGCTGTCATACTGGGCCAGTTTGAATCCGCTGAGCTATCGCTGCCATGTGGGGTACCTCAAGGTTCATCCCTCAGTCCGACACTATTTAATATATATGTGTCGGACCTCGCAAAAACCATCAAAGCGCATGGGATGAACCTTACCTCATATGCAGATGATACACAGCTGATACTGGCTGTCAGAAATGATGGGGAAGCAGTGGCGGAGAGTTTCAGAACAGGTATGCTGGCCATAGGTAACTGGATGTCAGCAAACTGTCTGAAACTTAATTCCGATAAAACCGAGGTGGTCACTTTTGGCCATCTCAATCCTAGCTGGTCCCCAACCTGGTGGCCTTCTTCCTTTGGAGCAGTACCTAAACCGGTCACGAAGGTGAGAAATCTGGGAGTCATCTTTGATGACAATCTAAATTTCATGGCTCATGCCAATCAAACGGCCTCCACGGCATTCCATAAATTACGGCTGGTCAGGAAGATTCTTCCTTTTCTTCCAAAAAATGTGGGAAAGACATTGGTCAGCGCTTTGGTCTTGTCAGCATTGGATTACTGCAATGGCTTGTTCGGCAATGCGCAAGTCAGGATTATCAAGAAAATGCAGACAATCCAAAATGCAGCAGCCAGACTTCTTCTTAATATTCCTAAATTCAAGCCAATAGCTGAGACTTTGAGGAGTCTCCACTGGCTTCCCGTTAGGAACAGAATTAAATTCAAAACTTTATGCATTGTCTACAAGTCACTACACCATCAAGCGCCTCAATTCTTGTGCGACCATTTGGTTCCATACGTCCCCACTCGAACGCTACGATCAGCAAGACTGCATGACCTGGTAGTGCCACGGACTAGGCTGGTCAACTGGGGAGACAGACGCTTTCTAGTAGTCGCCCCAAGACTATGGAATACACTCCCGCAAACCATAAGATCCTGCCCAAATCTAATGTCCTTTAGGAAGAAACTGAAGACCTGGTTATTTAACCTCTAAAAACTCATTAGATCACTCGGGAGAGTAATAATAGTACAGCGCCGAGACGCCTGCGGGCATTTATTCGCGCTTAATAAATGCTAAAAATAAATAAATAAATAAATAATCCTGTTAATCCTCTGACGAGGTGAATATTGTTTTTCCAACTGTAATTATGTGCATCTTTATAATTTTCTGACTGTATGCCTGAGGGTTGCCTTGTGGGAAAGCATATGCAGAATTCAGTAGATCTGCGTTGGTTATGGTGACAAGTCAAAAGGAAAGACAATAGGCCTCATGGTTATTTGGGAACATTTGTCAGATGCTATTGGCCAGATATGTTTATTATTAAAAGTTAAGACAAAGGGAATAAACCTGTCAAAGTCATTGTAAAAAGCATTTATTAGAGACAAAATGCCTTTAAAGGTGTATTGTGATAACACTGTGTTAAAGTCTGAAGACTGATATTTTCTTACAGGGATTCTCAAAGATTATCTTGGTAGGCAAGGTTGTTCCCCTCTGAAAACATTTGGAGATCAAGATCTGCATTGTGATAATCCTCCTTAGACATTCCTTTTTTTTAAATGTATTTTAATGAGTTTTCAGAGTATCTGTATTGCATTATCTATTACATCTGTGTGGACATTCCTGTTTCATCGGTACAGGTATTGTTTTCTGTATACAGTATCACACAGCAAAACAGAGGCGGTCTACGGAGTTAAGGCATTAGTCAGACATCAGAGGCAAATATGAACTGTTACATAATGAGAGAAACATTCCCCAAACAAGAAACAAACTCCCTAACCCTTCCTCCAGAGTCATGTCTTGGTTAAGAGTATATATGCGGTTTGGGGTACATGAGGGGCCTTTGTATGGCAATGCGTTAGAAACTACTGAAAGTGTGTGATGTTTGGGGGAGAGAATGGGCGTTCCTTTATACTTTTCATGCTTCAGGTACGTGTGCACAGAACTGCTCCAACAGTACAGTCCAATCCAATAATATTGGTTTCCTGCGGAGCCCTCTATATTCCCCCCATCTCAGTGCCTCGCCCTCTGCGGTGGCCCAAAATAAAACCTCCTCTCACTAGGGCCCCACCTGAAGAGCCTGTGGTGACTTCCAGCAATGCGTTAACATTCTTTTAGCCAGTAGTTACAAAAGGTCGGTAACGTGCTGTAGCACTTTTTAGGCAGCGGGGTCAGACCCACTCTAGACATAGACAAGACCCCTCTGGGTCAAATTCAAACCATTCACGCTGACCAGCACAGAGAAGCCTCACATAACCTCAGAGTCATAAATAGTGGCAATCTCAAATGAGTGAACATCATACAGACTCAAACCTCCCACACGCCAGTACGGCTAAAAAGCGTACTACTCAATTGCAGATCAGCCAGTGAACAAGCATCCGATATTTTCGACCTCATCCAAAACAATGAGATAGATATCATAATCCTCATGGAAACCTGGCTTAATCCCTCTTCCACTCCTATCCTAGACCTCTTAGTTCCTCCTAGCCATGACATAATTCGTCTAGACATATCTAAGAAGCAGGGAGGTGGCCTAGCTAGTATACACCGGCATACACTCTTGGTCTCCCACACTGAGACCACCACGCCATTCTCCAGTGAATACCTTTGCCTCAACATTTCGAGTAACCTCCTCCCAGAGTGCAAACGACATACATTCCATCATTCCCCCCCCCCCCCGGAACAATCTCTCCTTCATCGAACAAATAATGGAAATCATCTCCTGCAACGTCGACTCCTCAGTGTCCCAAATCTTCCTCTGTGATTTCAACCTTCACTGGTCTAACCCCAATGACCAAGCGGTAATATGCCTCAAATCATTCCTATTGGATTACAAGCTGACCCAATTCTGTGACCGACCAACTCATAACAAAGGGGAAATTCTGGACCTCATAATCTCAAAGGGAAACACCATCACGCTGGATATCATTTCCTCTTGCGATTGGTCTGACCATTTCAGCATCTTCTTCTTTATTAACAGGGAAGTGTCCCTGAGGAGCGATCAACCGAAGGAATTAAAGCTATGGAAAAGAGACCTCAGAAATATCAATAAGGCGGAACTTGCAACCCATTGTAAATATGCCTAGTCTTCCCAAGTTGACATTACAGAGATTCATGCACTCACTGACCTCTATAACTCTACTATCCCTAGTTTCATGGATTCCATAGCACCACTTCAACAAAAAAATGCCTCTAAAAAATCTCCAAACCTTGGTTCAATGACAACCTAAATACTGAACGCCGCAACTTAAGGGCAGTTGAACGATCCTGAAGATCCAAACCATCCTTGGATAATCTAAAAGTCCTTAGATCTGCAAGCAGCTCTTATAACCAAAAAATCAAGATTGCTAAGGCCTACTTCAGATCCCAACTTAATCAAGACTCAAATCGCCCCAAGAAACTTTTTGAAATTGTTAAACAACAATCGGTGGAAGCACCCAACCGCTTTGAACCAGGAGACAGCCCACCCTCTTGAAACGAACTGGCGGCTTTCTTTACGGAGAAAACTAGACTCATCAGTACTGATCTGGAATCTAAGAAGACCCTTCTTCCATCCTATGGGTTTGTGTCTCCTCCGACCCACTTGGAGATGATCGAGCCAGTTAATCTTAGCACCAAGAACAATGCGTCATGGTGTACCTTTACTCCCCTCAGTGAAAGAGACATTTGCAAGATTTTTCTTAGTATCAACCCATCCAATCCCTTTAGAGACCAGCTGCCACCACCGGTCTTCAAAGAAATCAAGGATGTCTTCATCCCCCTTTGGACAAAGATTGTCAACGCTACACTGTCTCAAGGTACGATCCCGGAATGCTTAAAAGCAGCTCAGGTTTCACCCATTCTAAAAAAAAAACTAATGCAGATAGAGCTCATCTTAACAACTTACGCCCTATCTACAACATCCCCACTCTGGTTAAACTCCTAGAAAAATGTGTTCAATTGCAACTCTGCGCTCACATTGAGAATTTTCAACTCCTGAATCAACATCAATCTGGCTTTCGGAGTGGTCACGGCACAGAATCGGCACTCACTCACTTAATGGATGACATTTAAAAAAATGCTTGACCAAAATGAATCTTGCCTCCTAATCCTCCTTGAGCTTTCTTCTGCGTTTGACACTGTTAACCACAACAACCGCTTATCCATTCTTGAGGACAGGATGGGGCTCTCTGGTCCCGTTCTGCAATGGTTGGCGTCCTTCCTTGACCAGAGACCCAAAGAGTCGAGGTGAATCAATCTCTTTCCCAGCCCTCAACAGTTTCCATGTGGTCTCACAAGGGTCTGCATTATCTCCCATACTCTTAAATATTTTCTTGGAACCCTTAGCTAATGCACTAAACTCCTCGAACATTCTTTTGCATATGTATGCGGATGACATGCAACTTTACCTGAAAATCACCTCCCCTGAAAACTTCACATCACTCAACACTACCCTGACAAATACTCAAAACTGGCTAACTGAGAACCACCTCCTGCTTAACACCTCTAAAAAGGAATTCCTTCTCATATCTCCTCCTAATCACACTCCCAAGATAGACCTCTGGATGAAGCACCACACAGCCTTCAGCTGCTCCCCCCACTTTATTGATTCAGCCAAATCTCTCGGAATCAACCTGGACATGCACTTGAACATGAAGAATCATATTAGTAAGGTGTGCAAGGGTGCTAGTCACCAGATGAGGATACTTAGGCATCTTAAACCTTTCCTTCTACAAGTTGATTTCAAGCAGGTGGTCCAAGCGCTTGTTTTGCTGAGGCTAGCGATGGCAGTACTATGCTCTGTGGCCTCCCCAAATATACCTTGGCCCCACTAAGGGCTTCCTTATATGCCGCAGCAAGATTGATACAAAAAGAAATGCTCACATATCCCCAGTTTTAAAATCCCTAAATTGGTTGCCCTACGAAGCAAGAATACAGCTAAAGATTGCTTGCATGACTCATAAAGCCCTCCATTTCAAAACCCCTGTTACCTGGCTCAAAAGCTTGAATTATCTGGTGGTGGTAGACCATCAAGAAGTGCAAACTCTTTCCTCTTCAAACCACAGATTTTTCACAAAAAGAGAACAAGTCACAGAGCTTTCTCAGGCTCTGCCCCAAAGATCTAGAACTCTCTCCCACGGAAGTCCACAGAATCTCCTTCATAGTTGCTTTCAAAACGGAAGTAAAAATAATCCTAATGAACAAGTGTGAGCAGGAGACGGGCGAACACACAGAAAAGCCATGGTGGAACCGGGGACAGTCTTACAAAGGGGTAGGGGAGGCATCGAAGGAGTTAACTGTATTCGGACCTTCTCCCCTGCAGGACGAGGTACAACCCCTTCGGACCACAGCCAATGGAATAACGCTATGCAAAGACCAGGGATGGAGTCTGGGACAGAAAGGAGAATCCCGGAAGACGCCGAGGTGTGCGTGTTCGAGAGACGGGAGATGGAGAGAACAGACCAAAGCACACTGGAGGATCGAGGAAGAGAAGTAGACGTGCCAGCCTGGAATCGAGGAAGAGAAGCAGACGGTTCGTGTTGGGATCCAGGACGAGAAGCAGACGAGGGACCCCAACGACGCGCAGAGCGAGAAGGCGTAGAGCAGGAGGAGTGGACGGAGAAGTGGTGGACACCCCCGGAGGACACGATAATGCCGCCGTAGCTCAGGAGAGTTGCGGCTCCCGCGGTAGGTGAATCGGAGCAGGGGTCACTGTATTAGCGAGGGGAAGGGGGGGTGGCAAGTACAAGGGACTCAAGGGGCAAGGTGCGGTGGGTTGTTAGTTCTGGGTGCTTATTTCCTCTTCATTTCCCCTCACTGTGCTCACGCATTTGTTAGTTTCTTTGCTTTTGATACTGTGAACTTGCCAAGAGTAGAATCGATCTCCTGACAACAGGAAGTGGCATGAGAACAGGGAACCACGGTGTACAGATTTGCCTGAGTGAACTGGTCTCAGGGCTCGTTTTCACGATCTGTCAACACCCACTGGCAATCTCGAGGGGCTCTTCTCCCTATCCCTTCTGCTCTAATCCTTCCCCATACGTCCATTACCTACCTTCCCTAACTGTGTACACGGTGGCGGCACGATTCACCCTGGTTATGTCTGGCTCGCAACAGGACAGCCGCATTTAACCATGTTTTTTTTCCTTCTTTACCCGGGCGGTGTCACCCTCCAACGGAGAAGACGAGAGAGAAATCGTGACCACCAACATCCAGGACACAGACAACAACGGCTTCCTTTCCTGACCATCCCACCGTGTGCAATCTCCTTCCTGTACCTATATATTTTTCTTTTCTTTTGTTCTGAATAATAAATGCAGCCATCATTCAACAGCCTGTAAGACCTCCTCGCTTTGTTTTCCGCCCGTCCCTCTCACAACAAGTTCTTGCCTTAATTGGCCATGGACCGTCTGTTTTCATTGTATTGGACTTACACCTTGAAGCCCAGAGTCGGCTGCTATACACCTATAAGTAATTGTTTGTTCCTCCCTCAGTTTGCTATTGTACTAGCCTATTGTGATGTTCGTTGATACCCGTTTTGTCATTGTTCTTGCTGCATTCCTAATTGATACCTGTCTTTCCCTTATTATTTCCTACCCTCCATCTGGGTCATGTTTGCGCTATATAAAACTTTATAAATAAAAACAGGAGTCTAAAGATGACCAGGAATTTATTCCAGACAGGTGAGAGAGGCCTTCCGAGACTTCGCCCCAGAATCTTCTCAGTGATGGGCATGACCAGATCATATGTATAAATGCAGCATTAGGTGAGTGACAACATGGGCATTCTGAAGAGTCCGCATGGTACATAGTATGTAATTTGTGTGGCGTTAAATATGCTCTATGTAATATTGAGAACTGTATGAACTTAGAACGGGTATTACGGGAGATTTGTTTTGGGAATTCAAGAATGATGGCCCACTCCTCGTCAGTCAGGTCCCTCACCAAATCAGATTCCCATTTCAGTTTGAGGGGGGGTAGTAAAACCATGAGGTGGGCTCTCAGACCCTGACATAGCCAGTGCACTGAATGGCTCCCATGACCCATTGTGTGAAGCGCACAGAGTAATTAAAATGTGGGAGGTTCCCTGTTTTCCAATATTCAGTGTTTGCAGACATCGTGGAGAATGCTAGCGTGGGTTAGGAATAGTGTGTCGGGTACCCCGTGGGTGTGTTCAAACTCTGCGTGAGGCAGAAGAGCTCCATCTGCAAACAGGGATCTGACTGTCGTCAACCAAGCCCACTCACGGAGGGCCAGTCTGCAAGTCGTCGTTGTGCCTGTAGCAATTGGTAGATCACAGAGCGGAATATTTGATGCACACGGTGTGGACGTGTTAGTGTATTTTAGGGCCATTTTCTAGTAGTGTAGGGTGTTTCTTAACAACAATGAGTCTATATGTGGTATCGTGGACTCTGGGCATAATAATGTATGTAATTTCCCTTGCTGTAGTTGCAAGAGTGTATAACCAATCTCAAACAAGTCATTACCTGCCAGTCAAAACAACAACCATTGTAGTAGCCCAGCTATACAATAAGCTTTAAAATCTGGGCCCCCTATTCCCACTTTTGTTGTTGGCAACTGGAATTTAGACAGGCTAATCCTACAATGTCCTCCCCCCCCCCCAGACCAGGTCTATCAGTATGGAATTCATGAGTTTAAATACCTAAGCAGGACTACTAGCGGGAGATTTACATAATGGTATAACAGCCTCAGCAACATTACCATTTTAGCCAATGCTAGCAGACACACTGTAGAAAAAGGTAATTTGACCCAAAAAGCTACCTGTGACTTCAGGGAATTAATTGTGCACACAAGATTTCCTTCTAGGACATCCTGTGTGTCTTTGTGGATCTGGATACCTAAATAATGGAAAGAAACAGGTTTTGTTTTTAATTGTAGGTCACAAAACTGGAAGGTGGGTGCTGTGTAAGTGCCATAGAAGGAGCACCCGCAGGACTTGGTGGCATTTATTTGTAGACCTGACAGGGAGCCGAACCGAGTGAGCAGTGTGGCCAGGGTTCCCATCTCTAAACGAAGATCTCTGAAGAATAGGAGCATATTGTCGGCGTATAGGGACACCGGGATCACAATGGTTGGCATAATCTGGTGGAGATGTTGAGCCAGTGGTTCTATAGCTAATACAAAAAGAAGTGGTGATAAGGGGCATCCCTGGTCGGTCCCAAAAAATATTTAGTATGATTGGGAAATATATTGACCCGTTTTGGCTCTGGCCGTGGGCAAAGTATATAATAATTCTACCCACTTACAGCATTCTAGAGGGATACCATATCGCCGTAGTGTTGCGAGCATGTAATCCCGACCCAAAGTGTCGAAAGCTTGCCGAATGACTAACGAAAGGCAGCCAGAAAAGGGGTAAAGATCGCAGGCTGTGTCCAGTGACCCAAAAAGTCGACGTATCTTTAAAGATGTGTTACGGTGGGAAACAAAATCACATTGGTCTGTATGTATCAGTAGCAGTGGAAGCAGGTGGCGGGCCAGGATTTTACTAAGTATTTTGTACTCTGTGTTGAGAATGAATATCGGCCGGTAAGTGGATGATTCGATGGGTGATTTATCTGAATTTAATAAAGAAGTCACCAGCGCTTCCCTTAAGGTGGTAGGCAACGCCCCCTCCTCTAGGTATTCAATTTAGAGCTGTTGTAACCTCGATGCCAATTGTGACGCAAAGGTGGATTCAATTCTATGGGGAGACCATCTAATCCCAGCGTTTTGTTGCGAGCCAGTTCTTTAATGGCTCCATGTATCTCCATCTTTGTTATAGGAGCCGCTAGTTCCTTAATATCTGCTGCTGGGATCACGGGCAGGGGTAAAGTGGCCAGGCAGCTGTCTAGAGCCTCTGCGGTAGGTGGCAGTGGTGCAGAATAGAGTTCTGCATCATAATCACGGAATGTCGTGCTAATCTCCAGTTGTGTATTCACCAATCTATGAGCGGGGCTGGCGAAAGACAGAGTGGGTGTGGCAGAAGGAGATGGACGGATTAACCATGCCAGCATTGTGCCTTACCTATCTGCTTCTGAGTGTGTCCGTTGCGTATAAGAACTCTGATTGATTAGCCACAATGGCTTCAAGCGTTCAGTATACTGGACTCTGGCCTTGCGCACCTCCGACGCCTTTGCTACATTATCCAAGGCTGCTACCTCTAGAGGTTGCGATTTACTCTCCAGATCTGCAATATCTCGAGTGACTTCCTGCCTGGCACCAACTACCGTGCTTATTGAGACTCCGTGGACCACCACCTTAAAGGCCTCCCATAATATAGAACGCGTGGAGGATGTGGCAGCATTCTCAAAAAAATAGGATTTGATAGTGGAAGTCAAGGTGTCCCTGAATACAGAATCTTCAAGTAGTTGTGGCTGTAAGCACCATGTCGGAATCGGGGAAGTGACACAACCCCAATTAAACGTAAGTTCAATAAGTTCCAGAGGGTTGTGGTCTGATAGAGTTTTGCCAAGATATGTGGTGTGTGTCACAGTGGAAAGTAAAGCAAAAACCAAAGGAAATGATGGACGGAGTGTGGGGATGAGTGCTTGCAATGTTCAACACTCCGTCCATCATTTCCTTTGGTTTTTGCTTTGTTCGCCATAAGTTGGCAGGGTATGCTCAGACGTGAGTCCCTTGCTCACTTTGCCACTGGATTCAAGCAAGCCTGGCTGAAGACGGCTGAAATGCCAGAAACCGGTCCTAGGAAGCTTGTTTCCGGTCCAGGGAAGACATGGCTTGGCAGTTCGGGCTGGACTGTTCCCATGAGGCACAGGGTCAGACTGATTTGCATATGGCCATGTCTGAACTGGGGTGGCAGAGTGGGCTAAAGAACGGTGATGGATTAAACCCAGATCAGTTGACTGGGGGTGAGTGCTTGCAATGTTCAACACTCCGTCCATCATTTCCTTTGGTTTTTGCTTTGTTCGCCATAAGTTGGCTGGGTATGCTCAGACGTGAGTCCCTTGCTCACTTTGCCACTGGATTCAAGCAAGCCTGGCTGAAGACGGCTGAAATGCCAGAAACCGGTCCTAGGAAGCTTGTTTCCGGTCCAGGGAAGACATGGCTTGGCAGTTCGGGCTCGACTGTTCCCATGAGGCACAGGGTCAGACTGATTTGCATATGGCCATGTCTGAACTGGGGTGGCAGAGTGGGCTAAATAACGGTGATGGATTAAACCCAGATCAGTTGACTGGGGGTGAGTGCTTGCAATGTTCAACACTCTGTCCATCATTTCCTTTGGTTTTTGCTTTGTTCGCCATAAGTTGGCAGGGTATGCTCAGACGTGAGTCCCTTGCTCACTTTGCAACTGGATTCAAGCAAGCCTGGCTGAAGACGGCTGAAATGCCAGAAACCGGTCCTAGGAAGCTTGTTTCCGGTCCAGGGAAGACATGGCTTGGCAGTTCGGGCTGGACTGTTCCCATGAGGCACAGGGTCAGACTGATTTGCATATGGCCATGTCTGAACTGGGGTGGCAGAGTGGGCTAAAGAACGGTGATGGATTAAACCCAGATCAGTTTACTGGGGGTGAGTGCTTGCAATGTTCAACACTCCGTCCATCATTTCCTTTGGTTTTTGCTTTGTTCGCCATAAGTTGGCAGGGTATGCTCAGACGTGAGTCCCTTGCTCACTTTGCCACTGGATTCAAGCAAGCCTGGCTGAAGACGGCTGAAATGCCAGACACCGGTCCTAGGAAGCTTGTTTCCAGTCCAGGGAAGACATGGCTTGGCAGTTCGGGCTGGACTGTTCCCATGAGGCACAGGGTCAGTCTGATTTGCATATGGCCATGTCTGAACTGGGGTGGCAGAGTGGGCTAAAGAACGGTGATGGATTAAACCCAGATCAGTTGACTGGGGGTGAGTGCTTGCAATGTTCAACACTCCATCCATCATTTCCTTTGGTTTTTGCTTTGTTCGCCATAAGTTGGCAGGGTATGCTCAGACGTGAGTCCCTTGCTCACTTTGCCACTGGATTCAAGCAAGCCTGGCTGAAGACGGCTGAAATGCCAGAAACCAGTCCTAGGAAGCTTGTTTCCGGTCCAGGGAAGACATGGCTTGGCAGTTCGGGCTGGACTGTTCCCATGAGGCACAGGGTCAGACTGATTTGCATATGGCCATGTCTGAACTGGGGTGGCAGAGTGGGCTAAAGAACGGTGATGGATTAAACCCAGATCAGTTGACTGGGGGTGAGTGCTTGCAATGTTCAACACTCCGTCCATCATTTCCTTTGGTTTTTACAGTGGAAAGTAAGGCATGCATGCATAGAAATCTGTCCAAGTGGGAGAGCAGAACTTGGAGATGTAAATAAAAAGAGTATTCGCGCAGACCATTGTTATTGTTTGTCTGTCCATGCATCTGCCAGGCCCTACCCGGCCACCCAACGGCCCAGTTCCTTGGCTTGGTGTATTATAACTCTGCCCCGGAGAGAGGAGTGTGAGCATCCCAGGTTAATGTCAAGTACTGCATTAAAGTCCCCACTCAGTAGCCAGGGATATTGTGCCCATTCTGCCAAATCAGCTAACAAGCGGGCTAAGAAGGCATCCTGGTCTGTGTTAGGTGAGTATATACATCCTAGGACAATTTGTTTCCCATCAATGTGCCCCTAAGCAGCATATGCCTTCCTTGAATATCAATCTTAGAGTCGAACACTGCAAGCGGGACCCCGCTCAATCAATCAATCAGGAGTTTTGAAGCGCACTACTCACCTGTGAGGGTCTCAAGGCGCGGGGGATGTGGGCAGCTCCGTGCTCCGAAGATCATTCAAAGAGCCAGGTCTTGAGGTCCTTTCTGAACTGGTGCAGTGTCGAGCTTCATCAGATGCAGAGGGGGAGTTCGTTCCAGGTCTTGGCCTCTAGGTAGGAGAAGAATCTGCCACCTGCTCTGGCCCTGTGGATGCGGAGGGACCGTGGCTAGGTCGTCAGAGCTGAGGTGTCTCGTGGGGGCATGGAAGGACATTCGTTCGTTGAGGTATTGGGGTTCGGTGTTTTGGCGGGCTTTGTAGGCATGTGTGAGAAGTTTAAAGGTTATTCTTTTTTTGACATGGAGCCAGTGGAGGTCACGGAGGTGTTGGGTGGTGTGGTCAAGCTGTGGGATGTCGAGGATAAGTCTGGCTGCGGCGTTCTGGACAGTCTTGAGTTTGCAGAGGAGTTTTTTGTTGATTTCCTCATAGAAGGCGTTTACGTAGTCCAGTCTGCTGGTGATGAGTGCATGGGTGACGGTCTTCCTGGCATCGGAGATATCTATTTGAAGGTCTTGGAAGAATGCGGAGGGGATTGAAGCAAGTGGAGGACACGGTGTTGATCTGGCCGTTCATGATGAGTGAAGAGTCGAGTATGATCCAGAGGTTGTTTATTGCTCCTTGTCTGACCTACACAGCGCAGTTGGAGTGCTTCATTTTTTCCCCCAAACCTGAAGTCAAGAAGAAGTTCTCACACCAGCGTGTGGTAAAGCACTGCTACCTCCACTTGTGAGGGTTTCAAACCAGTGCATGGGGATGCGCCGCTACATGTTCCTGACTCTCTGGGGGACAGCTCGTGTTGAGCACTCCTCATTAATACAGAGTGGCCATATTGAGGCACCTGCTCTCGGTATACCACATACCCCTCTGCCCAAGGGAAATCCCCCACTAGCACAGCCCCTCTTCCAGAAATGTGTGGTTGCCCAGTGATGCCTTTGATGCAAAAGAGGAAACCAGCACCATGTGGGGGTAGTGCCACATTGTGTCTTTGCCCAAGAGAGATCGAGCGTCTTCAGGGTTTTCCTGAGGCTGAGCAAGTCCAGTTCTAGTCAGCGGCTCTAATGGTTTGAGAAACCTGTACAGGTACTAGCCCACTGCAGCTGCACTGCGCTATCGCAGGCAGATTAGGTGGTGCGTGGATTTGGGATAGCGAGGGGCCCAATGTGGTCTCTCCGCAGTCTTCAAGTTCGTGTCTTCCCCTCCTTCTGTGGGCTCGCGCTGTGGGGGCATTATTGTTACTCTATATTAAGTGGGGAAACCTCTGGAGAGGACCCTGAGAGCAGCGCAAGCTGTGTACAGAGGCGACACAGCTTGGGACTTTTAATTAGATCCTAATTACCGTATGACATTTAATAGAAGCGGAAGTGCTCTGGTGCCTCATGATTAGTTATTGTGATTCAGGTGCCTAACCAGCATTTATTCAATGTTTTAACTGTGTGTATTTCAGATAACGAGGAGTATCTTTACATACCCCTACCAGATCACAGTAACACATATAATATGCTTCCAGGTGCTTCTATGCCTACCTTTTGTGACTGTTACCGTATAAAGTTTTACAGGAGAGCTGGTGTGCTGTCCCCTATGTGCTTATTTGATAAATGGTGATTTATGTGTTTCCCTAACCTAAAATAGAATTACATACACTGATGCTATAATGTGTGCCGTTTTGATTATTTGTTTTATTTGACACGTGAAGAGACACTAACTTACCTTTTTTTTATTATTCAGGTGACAAACCATAAAGTTCAACGTGCTTGCCTTTTTCCAGGCTATGTGAAGTCGTGGGTGGTACAGATTTTTTAATATCAGTTTTGGAGGAAGCAATGTTGTTTGCAGATGCATACCGCACCTTTTTTTTTAACTGCTTTTATTGTTTTACCAGCATAAACAAGGAATACACCGTGTGATACTACACACGACAATGTGAGAGAAAAAAGAATATCCCATGCCACAGTTACAGAATTAACATTTTGAATAACGAGGCGAGCTATACTTTGCATTATGAGTGCCCAGTCCCAACAAGTTAGTTCATTGCCAAGCCCCCAGGGGGCGTAAAATAACTTAAATTATTGTGCACTTCTCATGGGGTTTCAAAATCAGTTATCACGAAACTCCGATGTTTCCGCTGTAGGAGCTACCAGTTGTGCCTGTAGATAGTGTTGCAAGGGGCCCCAAATGTCTCGTGGGCGCGACGATAATGGTAGCAGCTCTGGGTATGTGTTCAGCTGTTCTTGGCAAAATATGAGGTCCTGCAGCCATTCTTTAAATTTGGGGGGCCCTTCCTCTCCCCCACCTGCATGCCACTCTTCGCTTGGCTATCAGGAGTACCAGTAATATAAACCTCCTGTATCGTACATCTAGCTCCTTCGTGTAGCCTAATATCATGATTAGCGGTGTATCTGGAATGTGCAGTCCAGTCATCAGGTCGAGCGCTTTTAGTACGTCTGTCCAGAATTGCTGAAACAGGGGAGCAGTCCCAGACTATGTGTTGGAAGTCTGCCCCCTCTGTCCCACACCTATCGCTGCAGTCTGTGTTCCTAAGACAGAAGCGCATGAGTTTTGCGGGCGTGTAGTAGAGACGGTGCAGGTACTTATAGTGGATTATTCGCAGTCTGATACTGGCAGAAATTTCCCCGGTCTGCTGGCAGCAATAAGTCCATTGGTCGTACGTAAGAGGAAAGCCTAGCTCTTCCTCCCAGTGTATCCACGCGGCAGGAGTAGTGTGTAAACAGTCAGTCTGGGTGGTGCGATATAGCACGGAAACTACATGTGTGGGATCCTTTTTCTGCAGCAGGGAGTGTAGTGGGCCCATGATGGGAGGCTCCTGTGGGAAGTCGGGGGTGAGAGATTTGACATCTTGTCGTAGCCTGATGTACTGAAAGAGTTCTAGCGGTGTAGGGGTGAAATTCGTCATGTTTGTATAAGTCTCCCCAAGTCAGAGCTAAGATTTTCCGGAGCAGTTGTCGGCATCCTCCCTCCTGAGTGACATGGAGGTCTAGTCTTCCTGCAAGGGGCTGCGGGGGGGAGTATAATATGTCCAGTCGACAGGCCAGGTCTCTCCAGGCTTTGTTCATGCAGTCTACCGTGGTTGAGGTGCGGGGTGAGCTAAGATAGGCCGAGCTGGGGATGGGGGTCATATACCCGTCTTCTACTGCTTGGTGGGGCATGTAGAGCGGGGGGGTTCATCCAGTATGCAGCGTACTGGGCTTGAGCGCAGCTGAAGTATATCTTAATGTCTGGGATTTCAAACCCTCCAGCAGCAAATGGGCGAGTGAGAGTGTCCCATTTGAATCTTGGTTGTTTACCTCATCCACTGGGGGCATGTGGAATATTGGGAAAAAGGTATAGAAGTTTGGGGAGGATCACCATCTTTATGAGTGATGCTCTGCCAGCTATAGAGAGTGGCATGGCTATCCATCGTGTAATTTTCTCCGTGATGAGGTCCAGAACCCGCCCGTAATTAGCTCTCATTAACTCGTCTTTATCTCTCGTGATCGCTATACCCAAGTAAGTGACCGTGTCTGCACACCAAGCAAGGGGAAATTCTGGGTCAAAGCGGGTAGTAGTTGCGGTGAGAAGGAATATTTGAGATTTACCCCAGTTTATGTTGATGCCAGATAAGTTCCCAAAGTGTATGAGGACTAGGAGGATCTTATTCAGACTGTCTTCAGGGTTGCAAAGATAAAGGGTGAGGTCATCTGCATATAAGGATATTAGGAGTTGTCGTTTGGGGTATATGAGGGCAGAGTCGCAATGGTGTTGGTGCAGTTTTGCTGGCAGGGGTTCTATAGCAGGGGCATAAAGGGGTTGCGACAGGGGGCACCCCTGCCTTGTTCCTCTCGCAGTGTTGAAGGGGAGATAGCGGAAGCCATTAATAAGGAAGCTGGCTAGGAGGTTGGTATACAGGAGTTGAATCCAGCCCAAGAAGGGTGTGGGGAATCCCATCCTTCGGAGGACAAAAGCCAGGTACTCCCATTCCAGGAAATCAAATGCTTTTGTCGCGTCTAGAAAGACGGCCACCGCATTTTCCGTAGGGTCTATGTCCTGGAGGACTGTTAATAGAGTTCGGAGGTTGTGTGATGTTCCCTGACCAGGGACAAAGCCTGACTGGTCCGGTAAAACCAGGGCAGTCATCAGGGGGCTGATACGGTTTGCTATTATCTTGGCCAGGATTTTTGCATCAACATTGATGAGGGAGAGCGGCCTGTATGAGTCGCATCGGTCCGCTCGTTTTCCTGGCTTTTGTAGGGAGATGATCAATGCTTCACACATTGTCTGGGGAAGGGATCCCATCTCTCTGGCTTCTTCATAGACCTGTCGAAGAATGGGGATGAGGGAGGAGCAGAATGTTTTGTACAATTCAGCTGTGAGCCCATCGGGGCCCGGAGACCTACCTGACTGCAGCTGCATAATCGCAGCCCTAATTTTGTCATCCTCAAAGATATCTGGAGTGTTTCTATGCACCTGTCCCTCTTCGTCTAGTATTTCGAGTATAGTATTCGAGAACCTAGGAGACCGGGTTAACGCCACCAGGACTTTACCCCAGCCACTCCCTCTCTCCATACTGCCGGGCCCGGAAGTATTTCCCCCTGAATTTGCATTTCCTCTCAGCAGTGTCCTGGTATTCAGATACCATGTCCCACATTTTTGCCTGTAATTCAGGGGATAGTGTTTGCTGCATTTGGGCGTCGAGGTGGTTGAGATCTTTTTCTAATTTGCCAAGAGTGGTGCGTATGTCTTTTAAAATCCCTCCCCCCTTGGCGATGCATATGCCTCGGGTGGTGACTTTAAATGCCTCCCATACCCTAGCATAGCTCGCCACTGACTGTGTATTTTGGGGGAAGAGATCTTCTATTTCAGCTTCCAGGTCAGTTTTAAAGACTGGGCCGAGGAGCGCATGGGTGGACAGATGCCAAGACCTGTACGGGGGTTCCACACGGGGGGGGTAAGAGTCATTGAAACAGGTGAGTGGTCTGAATAGGTGCGCGGCAGATGTATAGTGCATGTGAGCACTGTGGAGAAGCACGTACCTTCGCAAGGCATCAATCAGACCATGAACTGCGATGAGGCCCTGAAGGCAGCGCTGGGCATTGGAGTGGTGATGCGGCTGAGGGTGTGATCTGTCCATAAGCAGATTCAGGGTAACTTTCCCAGACCGTATTCTCTGAACCAATGGCTATAATTTTCCCCCATAGGATCATGAGGTTAAGTGTAAAGTTACCTAATCCATATACTTCATTTTCTAGATCAGTTCCTGTTCTTTTGGGAAGTCCCTCCTTGTTAGGGTAGCAGACTTTAAGCAAAACTAGGTTCAGGTTTCCCCATACCCAGTTGTCTTGATAAACTGCGGAATTTGAATCTAGGGTATTAATCAAACTAAACCATGCTCCACAGGAGCCATTGTGTGTAAACGGATAGGGAAAGAGGGGCAAAACTCCCTTATAGTTCTGATAGGGAGGGAGTCGGCCACATATCCAACAATTTGTGGCATTGCTGGTTTGATGGGAATGATGTAACATACTAATGAATGTGTTGTTGCGCAGCGCAAATCTATAGGACAACTCATGCGGAGGAAATTCACTAAAAGAATGTTCTGCAGTTATATTGTAAGCACGTTTAAGAATAGGGTAATACATGTGCAATAGGATGCTGACAATGATGATCAGAAGACTTAGGAAAAACAAAATTAATAATGTTACTGTACAGTGACTACGAAGTGATTTACAATACGCATGCTTTTTGAGCTGCATCTGATGATTTCTTTCTCTATTCCGGTCTAGAGGATACATGTCAGGGACAAATTCAACCGATTCACCTTGGAGAGGACTTAAACAATCAAATTGTCTGACTTACTAGACCTCAATTTTAGTTTATAAATTTCTGAGTTCGATTGCTCAACCAAGGGGAGCTTTGAGTCTGTCTGTGAGGGAATACAGGGTTGAGTATCTACACTGGGTGGTAGTCCATGAAATTTCTTGATATGACTCGAGTGCAACCACCCTTTCCTTCCCTCGATTTTCACGGCTGTCCTTGTGGTGAGTAGAACCAACTTCGGTGACTTCCACCTAGGATCCAGTTGGGTCTTCCGGTCAAAGTTCCTGACCAGCACCAGGTCACCAGGAACCACGTCATGGGGCTTCACCTCAGTATTGTCGGGAAAAGCTGCGGATACCTGTGAACGACAAGATTGTAGTGCAGACATCAAGGAAGCCAGGTAATCTGTCAGCATATTACAGTCAACGTCAGTGATTTTGCGAGGTATAGGCGTCCCCCACATATTTGGTGGTCTACCGAAGATCACCTCATACGGGGATAGCCCTGTTCGAGAATGTGCTACCATTCTCATGTAAAAGAGCGCAACTGGTAAGGCTACTATCCAATCGACTCCTTTTTCTCTACATATTTTGGACAATCTAATTTTCAAAGTTTGATTATGGCGTTCTACGAGACCTGCTGCCTCGGGATGTCGGACACAGTGAAATTTCCATTGATAGCCTAATAGAAGGGAAACGTGTTTCATTAGTTCGGATGAGAACGGCTGGCCGTTATCTGAGTAGACAACACGTGGTAAACCGTACCGTGGGAAGAATTCTCGAACTAACTGTTTGGCAGTAGTCGGGGCAGTGTAATCTGAAACCGGGTATGCTTCTGTCCAACGGGAAAGAGCACAGACAACTACGAGAACATATTTGAATCCTCGACATCGTTCCATCTGGATATAATCCATCTGGAGGACTTCAAAAGCATGATCGGGAGTTTGAAATCCACCCTGTTCTACGGGGATGCTTTTACCTGGATTAAACTGACAACATATCATACAGGTACGAACCTTTTGTTTAGCTGCGGCTCGCAAGTGTTTGTTGAACCAAATGTGTTGAATACTGTCTAGCATAGCTTTTTCTCCTAGGTGCGCTGGACTATGTATTGTGTTAATGATGACTTGGACCATAGAGTCGGGAAGAAACCATATAGATTTTTCCTTCGTCATCCATCCTTGATCTGTTTGGATCCCTCCTAATTCAGTCCATTTCTTTATTTCTTCTGGTGTAGCATGTGTCTGTATGTCAATTACATCAAGGGCGGGATCCTTAACTGTCATGCAATGTGTTGGTGTCGGAACTATTGTCTTTGTCATGTCAGTTGTGTGAGTCTGATTCTGAGCAGTCTGTTTAGCTGTTCTGTCAGCTAGGTCATTACCCTGAGAAATAATATCGGTAACTTTTGTATGGGCTTTGCATTTCATAATCGATATTGCAGTAGGTAGATGAATCGCGTCTAATAGGGCTTGAATGAGGGGTCCGTGTTGGATGTGGGCACCGTGAGAAGTTAAATAACCTCTCTCTCGCCACAGTACGCCGAAGTCATGGACGCATCCGAATGCATAACGTGAATCTGTGTATATGTTGACTTTTTTATTTTTGGCTTGGATACAGGCTTGTGTCAGAGCGATGAGCTCTGCTGCTTGAGCTGACAAAGTGTTAATACGATTTGTTTCAATGACTTCAGTGTCTGTTGTGACTGCGTAAGCGGCCACTAGCTCTCCTGTACTTGCTCTCATACATGACCCATCTACATACAATGTCAAGTCTGGATCTGACAAAGGGATATCTGTCAAGTCTTGTCTGGGTTTCGTCGTGATAGTAATAACTTCGACACAATCATGTGCCAATGGATCTGTTCCGCCCACTGGTAACAGTGTGGCAGGATTTAACGTATTACAACGTCTGATTTCTATATGTGGCTGAAACAATGTTAATTCGTAACCGGTGAGTCTCGCTATAGTCAAGTGTTGTGTCTGTGTGCGGTTCAAAAGAACCTCTACTGCGTGTGGTACTTGTACTGTCAATTGATGTCCTAACACTATGGCATCGCTTTGTCTGATTGCTAAAGCTGTTGCTGCCACCGATTTCAGGCACGCAGGAAGAGCCTGAGCTACTGGATCTAATGTACTAGAGAAATAAGCACATGGTTTGTGTGATCCTGCTTGTTCCTGAGTGAGTACTGACAAAGCAGTACCTTCGCGTTCTGTAACGAAGAGTGTAAACTGTTTACTGTAACATGGTGTTGCTAGGACAGGTGCTTGGCATAAAGCTTTCTTTAAGCTTTCAAAGGCGTGTGTATGTTCTTGAGTCCAAGGGAGGACAGTCGATGTGGCTGCCTCCTGCGTTGTCAACTGGATGAGTGGTTTTGCTAGAAATGCATATTGAGGGATCCACTGCCTACAGTATGAAGTGAGGCCTATAAAAGCCCGCACCTCCTTTTGTGTCTTGGGTGGTGGCATATTAGCAATTAACTGGATGCGGTCGGGTGTAAGCTGCCTTCCCTCCTTGGACAGCGAGTGCCCAAGGTAAACAACTCGCTGGACACAGAATTGCAGCTTAGAAGGGGACACCTTGTGCCCCTTGTCGGCCAGAAATTTCAAAACCGTCAGTGACGCTTTTTCACATTCACATTCGTTTCGAGCGGTGATCAGCAGATCATCGACATATTGAAGCAAGGCAGTGTTAACTGGCATGTGGATACTGTCAAGTTCTCGTTTCAGTGCTTGGCTATAGATGCTGGGGCTTTCTGTAAATCCTTGAGGTGCGCGTGTGAATTTAAAACTTCGTCCATTTAAACTGAATCCGAACAAATATTGACTTTCCGGATCGATTGGGACACTAAAGAAAGCATTCTTGAGATCAATTACAGTGAAGAACGTTGCTTCTGAGTCAATAGCTGTGAGTAATGAAGAGATATCTGGGACCACAGGGTATTGTGGCACAATACATTTATTTAATTGGCGCAGATCAATAACTAATCGATATACTGGTGGAGCATTTGGATCCGTTCTTTTAAGAATCGGAATTATCGGAGAATTACATACATTGGAGTCAGTTTCGACAACCACTCCTTGTGCAATGAGCTCGTCAATGATTTGCAGTAAAGCCACTACAGCATCTGGTGGTAACTTATATTGTCGCATTCGTGGTAGTACTATCCCTGATTTCAGTGTAACTCGATATGGTGTAATATTCATGCAACCAACATCAGTGGGGCCTTGTGCCCATAAATGTGTAGGTAAATTCTGCAGTCGGTGATCCATGTCTCTGGATACGTAGTGACCTTTAAAGTCACGTAAAAATAGTCGTACTCCTTCCGGAGAACAACATATTATAGCTCCTAGAGCTTTCAATGTTTTTATGCCTAACAAGTTTTCTGGACATGATTTAGTAAGCAATAAATCTGTAGTACGTGTCAATGGACCGACTGTAAGTGGAAGAGGTTGTGTTACGTCATTAATTATAGGTTTTCCTGAGAATCCAAGGGAAATATTCTGTGAGCCTGAGAGGGGTGCCCCTGGAACTTCACTGCGTCTTATAGTTGTTCTGCTTGCCCCTGTATCAAGTAAAAACTTTCTGTCTTCCCCTAATAATTCGCTATGTACATAAGGTCCCTCTTGGTCTACAGGAACCTTAATAAGGGGTAAGCCAACTTCCCTCTCTAGGCTATGTCATGTATATCGCTGATAGTCGGGATAATCTGCTTGTGCATACTGATACATCTGTTGTGTCGTTGCTTGTGTTGCAGCAATAGGCTGCGCTTGTGGTGGTGCTACGATCTGTTGTGGAGCTCCCTGTTGCGGAGCTAGTTGTTGCGGAGCTAACCTATGTTGTGCATGCTGAGGAATTTGTTGTTGATTCTGATCCTGTCTAGGTGGACGTGGTCTCTCCTGAGTTCTACCTGTAGCAATATTATGTTTCAGGACTGGACAATCGTGTATATAATTACCTAGTTGTTTACAATAGTTGCATGTCCCTTTCGCAGGGCCTGCGGAATCACCCTTTTGATGACTATCGGCTGGAACTGACTGTGCAACAAGCATTTTCATTTTTGTATCTTTCATACGTCTTTGTTCGTGTTCTTGTTCTTCTCTAATTCTATTGTGGTGATATTGTAACATCTGTAGCATCTGTGATGGGGTATTACCTTGCCAGGTACTTTCGAATTTCAATACTCTATTCTTAACTTGTAGCAGAGAATTTTCAACTAATTTTGTCACGAACAGATGTGGATATGACTCACTACTGGCTTTTATGCCACTATTTATACCAAAACATTTTTCAAATCGGGAATAGAAATCACTAGTGTCTTCGTCTGGCTTTTGTTTACAGGCTGAGATTGCACCCCAGTCTTCCTTTTTCGTAGTTAATAAACGTGGCAGTACCTGTATTAGTAATCCTGCTAGTGCTGTAGTCTTTTCCCCAAGCCCTGCTCCTGCAGCTCGGGCTTTTTCTTCGTTTTCTAATGCGGTCCAATCTATCTTTTGGTCTCCCACCTCCCATTCTTTTTCTTTGAGTTTTTCATAAACACCGGCGGGTAATAGGACTTTTAATATTTTCATAATGTCGGGGTAGGTATACTCTCCCATGAGTAACATGTCTTTTATCTCACGGTGGAAACCTGCTGGGTCCTTGTCATGGCTGGGTACTACTTTCTTCATTTCTAATAATTCTAATTTAGTTATAGGCGTGTACACAAACACGCGTGTGAAATTATCACCGGCACCTCTAATTGGGTGCACTTCGCGTAACGGGTTCTGTCTATCTATGTGATACATTTTTCTTCCCATAATGGGAACTGGAACGTGTTCTGGGCATACGAAATTTAAATATTGGTTTCGGGATTCTAGAATTTCCTTAATCAAATCAGTACCTGACCCTCTCCATATATTCGTGAGTAGTTCTGTCAATATGTCAGGTAAGGGTCCTGGATCGGAGTGTTGGCTTTTATATAATATAAGGAGGTGTTGAATCATGTATATACTAGCTAAACGCTGTTCATATGGGTCTAGATTCAGAAACGTATGCGTAAGTACATCATCATTGTATTCGCCGGGACTGTCAGCCCATTGTACTGCTGACCTGGCTAATTCTTGTTCGTCCATGGAATCGAGCATGTGGTACCCCCTTCGATCTCGGAGTAATTTATCAGCGGCTTGGAATAAGTGTTCAGGGGACTTTGTATTTAACATAGGGTTTGGAAAATGTCTATTATATTCTGGACGTATTGGATGTACCGGATCATTAAAGCCTCTAGTATTATTATGGGGTCTTCCTCTACCTACATAAGCTATCGTTTCTACTTGCTCTGACTCTTGCTCCTCCTCCTCTCTGTTTAGGTCAGCGGTGTCTACCTCTAATCTTTCTTCGTGTATTCGTTCTACTTCTTTGCGGATCTTTCGGTACATGGCGACTATACATAACTGTTTATCATGTCTCCCTTCTGATACATTCTGGCCCCAAGTGACAAGTTTTTGCATTTCTTCCGGATTTACCCCAGGCCGGTCTTGATTTCTGATTACACAGTTTATGAGGAAACGTAACAGTTGTCCCTGTACCTCCGCTTTCTGGTACTCCATGGCTCTGCTAATACTTTCAGGACCTCGCCCTGACTGGACAAAGTGATATATATTTTCTAAATGTGTAATCATTCCTGGTAGTTTTGTTAAATATATTGCAGCTCGTCGAATACGTAATGATGACAGCAGCATTTCGTCCCGTTTACCGGGCACAGGATCATATCTACAATCTACTAGAAGTTCCTTAAGCATGTCGGGAGTTACTAGTTTGGGCGTACGTTGGTGTGCTAATTCTCTAAGGGTCGGTTTATTTCTCGGCGGTGTGGCAAACATATCTGTCGTACCTCCGGTAGCACCATCTGAGGTGCTAGGCACGAAAGGATTCGTTGGGCGTAGGATAGAGATTGTAGATGCGGGAAAAACTGTAGAGACGGACGGGTCTGTTGGAACTTGTGTAGGAGTTTGTAATTGCGGGGGTACAGACGTATGCTCTTGGTGTTGAACACCATCGGCAAGCGATGTGGGTGGTATGGCATTAGCATACTCGGGAGCTGCGTCATCTAGATAGGAGGAAAGAAAAACGTCCTTTGCTGTTTTGGGATGTGATTTGGGATATGCTTTTATCGGAAACAATGGAGGTGGCAAGTCTTTTGGTATTTCCGGAGTAGCCTTAGGTAACCCTTCGGCCAGAAGTGGATACATACCATTCATAAGGGCGTTTCTTTGTCTATCTACTTGTTCTGAGTTTACTCGGGTAACTTCCTTAAGTAATAGATTTTCTAGAGTTTTATTTGGATTCTCTCTACCTTTCTCTTCCTGTCTGTGTGCTTTTTCTGTACGTCTGTATGATTCTTTACGCCATAATTCAATGGCATCTTTCTGTGACTGTCTGGCTTTCTTTTTCCATAATTCTTCTTCTACTCTCATGATGCAATCTGCATCCCAGGTCCCCGTTACGGGCCATCTCTGACTCTCTGGTAATTCTTTGGTGTAGTCCACCCATAAATCAAGAAATAATACGGCATCTAGGCCATGCTTATGATACATAAAGTATCCTGGAGTGTCCCTAGGTGGAATGGGAACAGCTTCTTCGAGTACACCTTTTCTAGTTTTGATCTGTCTTAGTTTCGAAAAGAGCGGCATTTTTAGATCTTGTTTCTAGAACACACTTTATACGATGAACACAATAATGAACAGTCATTCACACCACAATATATAGAACGTATAAAAACATTTTAACATTTAACAGTTTTAACGAACAATGATAACTAATAGAAAACTAGTTACTGACATAATACTGACACTAGATAATACTTATTTATATGCAAAACATACTATATATACTGCTAAACAGTACAGATACACTGCTAAAACAGTGCAGACCGGATTTGTGTACCCAAACCCGTCTTGACCGGCACAGACTATGTGCACGTAAAATGCCTCCCCGGTAATGGTACTCACCGGGTAGCTCGGAACGGAAGGCCTCGGAACGGAACTGAAACTGGACCGGACTGGACTCGACTCGACTGGACTCGGAACTTCGGAACCTGGCGGGACTCTGTATACCTCGGATCTTGCTCTCTCAGCTAGGCTCTGGTCGGGATACTTCGCACTTCTCACCGCCTCGTCTGGGTTTTGATCGCAGCCTCAGTCGTCCCCGCTTGGCCGGAGGGAGATACAGGAAATCCTGCGGGTACGCGTTTTTGTCCGTTCAGCTGTGGCAGGAGACCGGGCCTGCAACGCACCGCCGGCGTGTGAGATGAGAAAGTGTCCCTATTCGGGCGCCAATTTATGTGGTAAATATTTCGTTACCGGTACTATTTTTTTTATGCGGTAAAGTCTATTAAGAATAACTCAGTAAATATAAGAGGCAGAATCCGTGGTATTAGAGGTTTTAAAAGGCTTTATTCCTATAAAAAGGAAGACAATTCGAATTGTGGGCCTTCTATTCCATCACCACGAAAGTTCAGGAAGGAAGGGAGCATACATTATTGACAGATAGACAGTTTTATAGAAAATACATTACAGTGAAACAGATGCAAGAGGCGTGACAGCTGATAAAAGGTGCATACGTAGCCAATAGAGGCGTAAACATGGGTGCAACTAAAATACGTCATTAAACATGATGTCACAAGTGGGTGGATCCATAAAAGAATCCTGCAATGTCAGCAGAAATGTTTGGCAAAGATGCGCACGCAGCCGCATGACGTGTGATTGACGTGCAACTAGAGGGTGAAGGGGACTTGACATTTAGCTCTACGTGTGGAGACAGAAGTCTGGGGTTATGTCAACCTAATCCCTAATCATATCTAATATCCTATGTTTAAAGAACTGTGTTATCCAAAAGGAGAGGTCTCTTAGGATAGAATCTTATTCTATACTGACTATACTGACTGTTAGTGCGTGTACAAGCGTCTAAGTGTCTACACTAGATGCGAGGGGGTAGGAATATTCCATGGTAACGGGGCTATGAATTACTTGCATGAGGACAGCGAGGCCTGGCCCCTTTGCACGGTAACTGGAGGAATGTTTACCTAAACTACTAGACAGGAATGCATCGGATGAGGAGCGAAGGAGATAATCTCGAAGGTGAAATACAGTTTTTGGCAGGCGACAGGCTGGATCAGGCACCGTTAGCCGCGCAAGGAGTAAGACAAAGTTCATGGTCACAGATGCAGGCTCAGACTGGAGCTTTCAGAGGCAGAAGGCAGGAAAAGGCTTGATGACAGAATTCGGGCCTACTCGCCTGAATCTGTGAAATGTGGAAAGTGAACTACATAAAGTCGGTGGCCTTTCATACTTAGGAATGGAATATCTGACCCATTCATGACGGATCTGAAAGAGTACATGTTGACGGTGGACGCACATATGTTTGCGTCTTCAGAACTGGAGGGGAGGGAACATACATGTACTTATAGCATGCACATGGAGCCGTTGGGGTCTACGATAGGGGACATAACTGATCACAAAATTCATATTTCCTCACCGGGTTAACGCCACCAGGACTTTACCCCAGCCACTCCCTCTCTCCATACTGCCGGGCCCGGAAGTATTTCCCCCTGAATTTGCATTTCCTCTCAGCAGTGTCCTGGTATTCAGATACCATGTCCCACATTTTTGCCTGTAATTCAGGGGATAGTGTTTGCTGCATTTGGGCGTCGAGGTGGTTGAGATCTTTTTCTAATTTGCCAAGAGTGGTGCGTATGTCTTTTAAAATCCCTCCCCCCTTGGCGATGCATATGCCTCGGGTGGTGACTTTAAATGCCTCCCATACCCTAGCATAGCTCGCCACTGACTGTGTATTTTGGGGGAAGAGATCTTCTATTTCAGCTTCCAGGTCAGTTTTAAAGACTGGGCCGAGGAGCGCATGGGTGGACAGATGCCAAGACCTGTACGGGGGTTCCACACGGGGGGGTAAGAGTCATTGAAACAGGTGAGTGGTCTGAATAGGTGCGCGGCAGATGTATAGTGCATGTGAGCACTGTGGAGAAGCACGTACCTTCGCAAGGCATCAATCAGACCATGAACTGCGATGAGGCCCTGAAGGCAGCGCTGGGCATTGGAGTGGTGATGCGGCTGAGGGTGTGATCTGTCCATAAGCAGATTCAGGGTAACTTTCCCAGACCGTATTCTCTGAACCAATGGCTATAATTTTCCCCCATAGGATATGGAAAAAATCAGGGTTGTCTATGTTGGGGCCATAGCAGCTGACAAAGGTAATAGAGTCAGATTCCAGTCTCCCCCCACATGATACAGTATCGCCCTGATGGATCCGCGTAAGAACCTATGGTGGTGTAAGGAAGAGTGCGTCTGATCAGTATTGTGGGGCCAAAAGCATATGTGGAAAATGAGGAGAAGCTGCGGTGTGTCACACAACGGGCTGAAAATGTGGGCGAAGAGTCAGGACCTAGATGGGTTTCCTGCAACATAGCACAGTGTACATTGTGTCTGGCTAGGTATGCTAAAATATGTCTGCGTTTGCATGGGTTCCCTAGGCCGCGCTCATTCCATGTCAGAAGGTTGTAGCTAGGGGGGCTAGGCTGGTTCCTCACGGGTGTACAGGTTATGCTGAGCGATGGGTAGTGTAGGCGTGTCTCGCAGATGAGTTACATAATAGTGAGTGTCTGTATCTATTGTGGAAAGCAGTGGTTTTTGAGTGAAATCCCTTCTCTCCTCCTCCCACATCAGCAGCCCAATCCTGCTGTGGTTTGTGGCCCTCCCTCCCCTCCCTGTATATCCCAACACAAAGTTCCCAATGGGGGAGTAAGTACAAATCTTTGTAACATCGGGGTACCAAACCAGGTAGGGATTACCCATTGGGTATTGGCTAGAGGGTAACACAGAGCCTCCTCGGTAGTACAAGGGTGCTCAGGGCAAATATGGTGTCTCAAATGTCATCATGATGTATCGTATTAGCGTGGGATCATCTCCGCACATACCATGTCCAATACAGGGGAAACATGCTGTACCTCTGCAGGTGTGTCTGTGTAGGAAAAATCTAACTCAGTCTATGTTGACAGTCTCAAGACGTAGTCGGCCTCTCACCAGAGTGTTTTGGTTTCTTCGTCATTCTACATCTGAGTGGTCCGTGGTGGAGGTGCGCGAAGCACCAGGTGACGTTTGGCCAGAGGGTCTCTTGGGCAGGGGCTTCAAAAAATCATCAACAAGTTGAGGCTGATTAAAAAAATGCTGTTTGTCCTGATAGGTGACTTTCAAACATGCTGGAAACAGCATGGCGTTCGTGATGTTGGCTTTCTGGAGTTTTCCCTTGACAAACAGAAACTTTTTACGGGCCTCCTGGACGGCCATGGTAAAGTCCGGGTATATAGAGATTGACGTGCCTTCGAAGGATAGTGGATGCTTTTCTTTTGTCAGCCGTAGGGCGGTGTCGCAATCTCGGTAGTTTAAAATCCTTGCGATGATCAGTTTTGGAGGGGCTCCTTGGGAAGGACGAGTGGCTAGTGAGTGGTGCGCTCTCTTGACCACCTGAAGCGTGGAGAAGACCTCTCTGCCAAATAGCATGGTAAGTAGGCGCTCAACTTACTCCTCTATTTTACTGGCGTTTGTAGATTCGGTTACAGCAAGAATTCGGAGGTTGTTTCTATGCGATCTTGATTCCAGGGCCTCGTTCTTGGCGGCGATGACTTTAAGAACCTTTTCCATATTGAGCAGTTTCTCGGTGCTTGCGGAGGAGGTATCTTCTAAATTTGACATACGTTGCTCAGTGTCTTTAATCCACTCTTCATGCTGGTTGAGCTTGTGTGTGAGGTTATCAAGGCTGGTGCACATGGAGTTCATCTTGGCCTCAATTGAAGCGAGGCTAGATTTCATTGTAAGAAGGAGATCTTTCAGGTCATCAGTGGACGTGGGTGCACCTGTGGTGGGGCGTTGGTCGCATCGTCCTCCACTTCATGCTGCATTCTGGCTGATTTGCGGGCGTCAAAGGTGAGTTTCGGCTGTCTGCTGTCCGTTTTCCCCATAGCATTTGCCCTGTGGTTGCCTGTTGGATTGGCAATGCCTGGAGGACAAGAGATGGGTGTAGCCGGGCAGGAGTGTGGCTCCGGCACTGCGAAGTGGCGAAAAGGGGGGCAGTAGTGCTGCTTCTGAGTTATTGTGGGTGGTAGCCAGCAGGTCGCGGTGGGCCAGAGCGGTAAGTAGGAATCTGCTCCACCAAGAAGAGCAATGGCAGCAAGTTCAGTGGCCCCCCGTCAGCGTGGTGGCAGACCAGCCAGTGAGGGCGGCACGTGACTTTGATGACGGTAGTGGAGTAGGCTCTGCGAGGGATGAAAATGGCCGGGGCGCGTGGTTATTTTGTGAGAGTTTACTGTGGGTACTGGAGGCAGCATAGTGGCAATGCCGCAGGTGGCGCCGGCTGTGGTACAGACAAAATAGCTGGTGACAATAGCTAATCAGGCCCCCCTCGCGGTTGGGTGTTTACCAGGCAGACGTCAGTCTGGTGAGGAGCGCGGTATTGCCTTTATTAATAGGATGTGTGCCGTTGGTCAAGTTCTTATGGGAGGAAGTCCTTAGCATCCGGGCTATGGTGTCCTTAGTCGAAAACAGGCTGCAGCGGTGGGGGGCGCACTGCCCTCACAATGGTGCCTTCAGCAGCAGGAGTAGTGGTGAGCACTAAAGCAGCTGGGGGTGTGCAGGGCCAGAGTCTATCAGCCCGGGACCGGCCCTGGCAGGAGTCAGAAGTGAGGATGGAGGGTGCCGGTGCTCCGGGGGTAGGCTCCC
Organism: Triturus cristatus; assembly: GCF_964204655.1. Taxonomy (NCBI): domain Eukaryota; kingdom Metazoa; phylum Chordata; class Amphibia; order Caudata; family Salamandridae; genus Triturus; species Triturus cristatus. Next base: position 1,368,343,946 of record NC_140590.1, read on the forward strand.
TGCTCCGGCTGGCAGGGCCGTCCAGAGTCGCGCAAGGCCCCAGGCAAGGTGCCAGTTTGCAGCAGGCTCTGTGCAGGGCAGGGCAGCTCAGTGAGGTCACAGAGGCAAGGAGCAATGAAGGGGGAGCGGGGATGCCACTAACCCACGGAGCCGTCCCTCTGCCCTAGGCAGTCTCCACTCACCGGAACCACAGGCATCCCAGCAGGCAGGAGGGCTCCCTCAGGGTGCGGCTCCGTCCGCGGCGGCCGAAGGCAAGCAGCAGCAGATCCGGGTACACCGGCAGTGCCTTGCAGGTTGGTTTCAGCGGTACTGACAGACGGACTCCCAAGGACATCGAGTTGCTTCAAGTGCATTCCCGACCGCATTCGGGGCCACGCCGCTGGTGATCGCCGGAGCAGGGTGCAGGGGCAATGGTGGCCGCTATCAGGCAGTTGTGGCCACCATCTTGAGGTCTCGGCAGCGCCGGTCTAGAGGGTTGATAACTCGCCAACTGGACTGATTTGAACACCGTGGTCCGCTGTAGGGTGTAGTGGAGGCGTGCCTATCCCACGGTGGCTGTTTTTGAAAAGTGCTAGTTCGGCATATGAGGAGGATATTGCTGTTTATGGGCCCGAGCTGCAAGAGCCTCACGTAAGCGCAGCCATCTTGCTTGCGCGCCCTCTAGCGCCCCCGTGCTGTTTTGATTCTTGCATCGGCAGGATAATGAATTGCATAGTATGCACAGTATTTATGATTCATGTCTTTTTGATCTATAACATGTACAATATATTACATTTTTATGTAAATTTGTGTGGAGTCTCTCTTGTGATGTATTCATTGTGTTTCTGTGTGAGTGTGTTTTGCAAATGCTTTAAACATTGCCTCTGGTGATAGGCCTGCATGCTCATCGCCAAGCTACCAGAGGGTGAGCACAGGTTTTCTTTGGTGTGTATTTGCCCAGACTAGAGTGGTGCATTCTGCCTGGCTTACAGGCATACCATAGCCAAACAGAAACCCCATTTCTAACATCAGCCATCCTCAGACTGTCTTGACGTCAAAGGCGAGCAATGGGCATGCTGCAGGGTTCAGTTATGTCCATCCCGGATTAGTTGGCCCAAATATGGCTATCCACTTAAAATCAACACACTAACTTTTGAGAGAAAGTAATCAGCTCAGAGTGCGTTTTAGGTGCAATTGGTCACTGCCCCATTTAATAAAAATTAACTTGGTTTATTGCTTCCAGACACTGCCCTTTCGACATCACAAATCAACAGATTTGTGGGTGATGTACGTGTTGGGCAAGCAGCCCATCTTCCTGGTAAAAGGTGCACAGTTTGACCTGCCCTTGGGATTATTCCTTTTCTTGGTCCGTGTTCAATGCACCTAAACATAATTTCTTCTCATGGCGGTATGTCAAAATATCATCCACAGACGTATTGTCTGAGATAAATATCATATCCGAAATATCGTTTACAAAAATATAATCCCATTGGTATAAAATTAATTAACTTCAGTGGAGCAATATTTTTGTGCTCAGGACACAGTAGTCATGTGAAACAACCTTCTGAAAACAATATTCCACTTCCATGCCATCCTTCTTTCTCTAGGATGATGATTTCAGAAAGACATGTGTGCTTCATAAAGATACTAGAGGGAGCGGAGAGCAGGAAGGGGCCATGCAGAGAGAAGGGGATTCTATGTCAGTCCACGGAGGCGAGGATTATGCTTCTCTTTTTTTTTACTGAAGCAAATATAGGAGCCAATCAAACTTTAAACTACATAGACCCGGAAGGACAGCCCCTTCCTAGTATGTACCATTCACCATACCCCCCAAAAGTATAAATGTCTCTGGCCCTGGTGTCCGTCCTCTTTCTTTGCTGCTGCAGCAGCAAGTTAAGTGCACTTTAACTTTGATACTTAGTGAAAAACTGTGATACTTTGGTGTTGTAATTGTTATTAATAATTGTTATTATTGATTACTGTTTTGGTCAAATTTGGCGAACTTTTCAGTATTCGCACTCCACCGCCCACTGTGGCATTTTGTGTGGAGCGGGAGCGGGACAGACGTGCACTGTGCGCCCGAGGACGGTCGCACACGTGTGACCAGACGGATCGGATTTTCACTACCGATCGGTTCCTCGTGCTTATGTGATCTCACCTGTACAGGTCCTCGGTCACTTCTGAACTCCCGAAGGGGGAAATAAACGTTAAAAGGGTACTGCCTTAAGGAAGATTGAGGGGTGGTTCCCTCCACTTGGAATTGACAATATATTCTGCAATTTCTGCAGGTTGCAAGTAAGCTGCAGGGTTAGTGTCTAATTAATAAGTCTAGGGGCAGGTTAGTAAATTTATCATTATTAATAAAAAAATATTGACACCCCTGGGTTTTCTCCCCCCGAACCTCCTCCACACCTCCAATTGCACAATGGTGTACTACGCCAGGGAGGTTGATCATTGGGCAGAATTAAATGAATATGCTGAATATGAAGAGGTGCCTTATGAGCACCAAATGGAGGAGCAGCTGGTGGAAGCTCTGGATACCCATGTCCAGTGTTCTGTGAATAAAAGCCTTGCTACCTTTCACTAAACCCCTGAAAAGTTATGGATAACGCAATTTTTACGCCTCACTGGGCGAATCCTCATGCCATTCCCCAGCTGAGGTTCTATCACGTATGGCATCGTCTGTCCTTAAGAGAACATGGTTGTGGCGGCACCCTCCCATCTGGTAATTCTTCACTCTTAACTACAGGGGAGGCGGAGGAGTCTTCTCCTGCTGCTCCGGACACATCTGAGTCCGATCAAGATTCGAAAGCCCGGAAGAAGGCGACAAAGCATAAACGCAAGTCCCATAATGTGGAAGACAAACAGCCTAATAAAAAAAATGTATTTGTCACCAAGAATATCGTCCACCCACGATCCACAGAATAAGTGCTGTGTGTAGATGTGGCACACTACATCCAGGAAAATCTCAGGCAAGGTTTTGAACGCAAGGTTTGCTCTATGCTAAGATCAGAATGCCCTCAGCCTTCCCTTCTGGGCACGGTGGCAGATACTCCAGAGTTGTATCCTAATATGGCCACCTTTATGAAGAAATTCAAAAAGGATCCTAAAAAAGGGCTAGATTGAGCTTGGAGGGGACGTCAAGACAAACTTCTTGACATCTCATGCCCCTCACCAAGATCCTCGATGCAGCGGTAAAGGCTAAAGATTCCAACACACTGCTGGACCCCACTGAGCTTCTGGAGTGGGCACAGGGGGCATTATGCTTCCTAGGCAACACAAATTGCGCCCTCTTGACTGAAAGAAGGAGATCGTTACTGATGCGAATGGATCTGCAATTGGAGGACATGGCCACGTCAGAGGCCAGAACCCTAGCCAATGGCCTGTTATTTGGAGACAAATTTGTTGAAGAACTGGGAAAGTACATGGCAACCTTTTTGGCCTTAGACAAGGCTCAGGCTAACATTAAGAAAGTTTTACATACTGGTCTTTTTAACAGGGCCGGACGCTTCAGGGGTCGAGCAACCGGCCGAGGTTTCAACCAGACCTCTACAGGTTTCGACCAACGTGGCCGAGGCGGAGCCCATCGCTCCAATTTCTATTCCACCCAGAAACATGGTGGCAGAGGCAAGCAGAACAAAAGGGACAGAACAACTCAGGAGACACCTCTTACTCCGGTAAATTTGGTGCAACCTGGGGAAGTTATGGTAGGAGGCCCGGATTACTTTGTTTCTGCACAAGTGGGAGAATCTGACGCACGAGTGCTTCAGACAGCAAGCACACACCCCTCCACCTCTACATTTTTCCCATGTAGAAATGTCATTCATAGACAAAGAAGTGGTCTCACTATTGGCAAAAGGGGCAATTTTGGAAATGTTTCCACATCCTCACAGCTTTATAAGGACAATCTTTCTCGTTCCAAAGAAGGATCAGGGTTTCAGACTAGTGCTGAATCTCAGGGAATTCAATGCCTTGGTAGAGTATCGCCACTTCAAAATGGAGGGCATACACTTACTAAGAGATCTTCTCTTAGAGAAGGATTGGATGGTGCGCCTTGATTTAAAGGATGCTTATCTGGCAGTACCCATTTTCCCTCCACATTGGAGGGTCTTACAGTTCCAGTGGAGAAACCAATGGTTTGAATTTTCAGCCATGCAATTTCGGACTCTTGTCCGGCCCTTGGTGTTTCACTAAATTGCTAAAACTAGTGGTTCATAGCTGAGAGAAAGCGGGGTGAGACTCATAATCTACCTAGACGATATCCTTATCATGGCACAGAGTGTGGATACAGTACTTCTTCATCTAGCTTGGACGATGCGACTCCTGCAGGAATTGGGATTCGTCATCAATGCAGACAAATCTATTTTAACACCGGCACAATCAATGGAATTTCTGGGGGTTTAGGTGAACTCGATTGTAGCACAGTTGCTATTACCAAAAAAAAAAATAGAAATCAAGAAAGAGTTGAGGAGAGCGCTTGTCTCTCCGACTATATCCTTGAGGACGTTGGCACGTTTGGTAGGTCTCTTAGCCTCATCAATTCAAGCGATATTTCCAGGGCCCCTACATTATCGAGCACTTCAGAGTCTGAAAATCATGCATTTATGCAAGGGCCTGAGTTATGTGGAATAGATTCTGCTATCCAGGGAGGCCAGGACAGAGACTGCCTGGTGGTTGAAACATATCGACGCGTGGAATGGCAAGGCCATATTTGCGTCAATACCAGAGGTAGTAATCGAATCCGATGCCAGCAGATGGGCCTGGAGAGCCCGGTGTGGGTCAGTTGAAACGGGGGGCAGATGGTCCCCGGAGGAACTGAAACTGCATATAAATTGCCTAGAGTTACTAGCGGGTTCATTTGCGATTCGAACACTCTCCCCACAGAAAGCGCGTTGCTGTATCCTCCTGCGGATGGACAATGTATCGGCAGTAACATACATCAATCTCCTGGGTGGCACGAGATCGAGTCTATTGGTGGAGATAGCCAAAGATTTCAGGCATTATTGCCTCCTACACCACATATCAGTGATGGCGGATCACATTCAGGGCAGCTCCAATGTGGTGGCAGACTGGAACTCTCGGTTCCTATGGTACTCCAGCGCTTGGAGATTACATCCCAGAATATTTAATGTCCTGAACAACAAGTGTGGTCCATGTTCAATAGACCTATTTGCGTCCAGACTACACACGCAACTCCCTCAATTCTACAGTTGGCGACCAGATCCTCTGGTGATCAACTCAGACGCATTTCTTCAATTGTGGACGACGGGTACGCTTTATGCCTTTCCCCCATTCACCATGATTCAGAGTATTGGCACAAATCCGCAGGAAGACAGTGGAGGTGAAATTGATTTCCCCATGCTGGAAAGCACAAGTTTGGCTCCCAGTGGCACTAGCCTTGTCTTGTTCTCCACCAGTAAGTCTACTATTGTTCCCAGAGATACTTGTGTATCCGCTGGGTCAACCCCATCCACTAGTGGTACGGGAACAGTTTTCACTCATGGCATGGAGACTTTCAGGTGACACTGGCAGATGCCAGGATTTTCGCAGGAAACAATGTTTTTCCAGTCACAGTCCTGGACACCCTCTACACACAAACAATACGAATCAGCTTGGCGTAGATGGGTTAGTTGGTGTTCTGAACGACAGGGGGATCTTGTGGGATCCGGAATCCATATGATCGTTAGCTTCCTTTCAGAAATGGCAAGTTCAGGTATGGCCTATCGGACGGTTAATAATTTCCATTCCGCAATCTCAGCAGGATATCCTCTTTGGATGGTAAACCGGTGGGAGAACATCCGCTGGTCTGTAAAATTGTAAGGGGCATCAGATTGGTTAATTCTCCAAAATCTAGATATTCCACACAGTGGGACTGTAGATGTGGTTTTGTGATTCCTCAGAAATTGGCTAGAAAATGACGGATAATCTCGCAAGCCATTGTCGGCGAAACTTACACTGTTGTTATGTCTTGTATCCTGCAGACGTGTTTCAGTTGTGCGAGCATTAGATCTAGCAGACACAGTATTTACTCCTACGGGAATATCAAAAAGAACAAACACGAATTCTAAATGTACTTCATATCTGTTTTTCCACATCATAGCAAGTTGTGTGTGGTGCAATGCTTGAAGTGTTATGAAGATTGCACTAGAGAATGTAGGACTGATGTAGCAGGTCAATTGTTGATTTCATTACAGAGACCTTCCCGCCCAATCACTGCAGCAACTTTGTCCAGGTGGGTTACTTGGTTGTTAAATCAAGCAGTTATTGATACTTCGGCATTTAGAGCTCATTCCGTGAGGGGAGCGATGGCTTCCAAAGCCTTTTCTGCTGGTTCTCGTTTAGAGGACATTATGACTGTGGCAGATTGGTCGTTTGATTAAACTTTCAAAACGTTTTATCATAAACCAATTGTTGATGTGGCATCTACGGTGGTAGCTCAACTTTACACTAGTGTAATACGAAGCCACCCTGGCCTGACATAGAATAAAAATTGTTCTAGTTTACACGTCAAGAATTTTCAATTCCATTAAGGACACGGAGGCGAGGCCTATCCCACACAGAATTAATGTGGTAAACATGTGTCAATGGTTCATAAAAAATATTGATATACAATTTGTATATATGTCTTAAATATTGTTGGGTTACCCGCCCTTGTGATATTGTTGAAGGATATCCTGTGAGTAGTGAATTACAGCTTATATTCTCTTTTCAGGAGATCAGAGCAAGGCGACCTGAAGTGTCAGGAAGGGTTACTATCAAGGTCATGTGAAGAAGCATCTTCGTAGAAGTTCTGGTTTGGGTCGATGAAATTAATCAACGCTGTTCAAGTTTATTGGGTCGAGTTATAGGACTAAAATTGTTGGTTCGCACAGAAAGAGGACGGACACAAGGGCCAGAGACATTTATACCTTTGGGGGGTATGGTGATTGGTGCATACTAGGAAGGGGCTGTCCTTCCTGGGTTATGTAGTTTAAAGTTTGATTGACTGCTGTATTTGCTTCAGTAAAGAAAGAGAAGCATAATCCTAGCCTTTGTGTCCTTAATAGAATTAAAAGTTGTTGATGCGTAAACTCCAAAAGAATTTTTCCAGCAGTAATAGCTACCATTAAATCCTTTGGAGTAGCCTAGCATCCTAAGGATTAAAACAGCCTGGTATTCCAACGTGGGTACCCCGCTTCACTTATAGTCAAGCACACTCTACATTTCACATGCAATGAGGAAAATGGTAGGCAATCCGGGCATAATACACAGATATACTAAATAAGGCCAGCTATTTGACTCGAGTTCAGGTAGAAAGGTCTGTAGACAGGTACTGGTAGCATAATAGCTGGTACATTAAGACCAACATTTATTATCCTATAAACTCTGACTCAGTTTCAGCCAGTGAGCTATACCATTTCAGGCAATATTCGGCATAGGTTCGTAATACATAATAGAACTGCTACACCACCTGAGCCCAGATCTTCCCAAGGTAATCTGACAGCGCATCCACATCAGTAGAACCCTGAAGTTCTCTATATGGAGCTCAGTTTGAAACCTACCTACTGAGTCATTAGACTAATTATACAATTAATATCAGTCAGTCCTTCATGGTTTTCACCAGGTCCTACGATTTGCCGCAGCAGTTTTCAGCACTGGTTCAGCAGATTCCACAGGTAAGCAGCTTGATCTCATTGTGTCAATGAGGTCTGACAGGCCATCTGCCACTGGGTCCCTTGTTGTTGCAGCTCTGGCACCTCTACAGGTAGATCTCTTAATTGCCACTTGTCAATGGCCAGGTGTCTCCATTCCTTCAGCCAATCTCACACCTCCTGAGGTGTTAGGTAATGCCACCTATTCCCATCAGCAATAGCTATAAGCTTTGATAGTACAGTATGGTGTATTTCAAACCAAGATCCCAGAGTTTCTTTGTTGTGTCAAAACATTGTCCCTGCCTCTGTACAACCAATGCAAAGTCAGGAAAGGGCAGCACTCTGGTGTTTTGGTAAGGAGTCCCACCACATTTCCCACGACCTGTAGGATGGCACGGCAGCCCCTACTGTTCACCCATTTTTCTGTGATCACGTGGAGTGGCACCCCAGCAGCCAGAGAATGAACCGGTACTCTGTGGGCACACATCTCAGAGAAAGAGAGCAGTAATAAACATTTCATCTAATCCTCTACAAATAGCTCCGCACTCAGGACCTAAGCTCTACCAGGAGCCTATGAATTATTGCTTTGAGAGCATCCTTTTGCATCTTCAACCCATTGAAAGATGAACCCCAAATACTCCATAAATTTTCATACACAGGCTTTCAATTTCATCATCTCTTCAGATACCACCTGCATTTCTATTTCAGACATCCAAACGCTTTCTGATATGTTTTTCAATCTTTCCACAAAAGGAAAAGCAATTGACTTAAATGGAATGTTAAATTCTAACACTTCTGGTGCTGGTATAGCTTCCAGCCCACTCCTGCAAGTAAAGAAGGGCTCGCTTTGGGCTCTTTTCTTAGCTTTGTGCTTTGCAATATGTAACAAATCCTCCCTTGGCAACTTCTGACTCCTCATTATATTTATTTTATAGTTTCTTACTTTAGGACACTCAACGGCAGTTCTGCCCCGCTACTCCCTAAAAATCCTCACTATCTGTATCCCTGCCTCCCTTAACCAAGCAGCACCCACAAAACTGTACTTGGTATATATTCTGGTATTTCTCATTCAAGGTACCACACTACCACCAAATCAGAGCTGAAACTTCAAAAACAAGTCCAACCAAAAACAGCGTGCCATGTGGAGTCACTGAATCAAAAGAAAATATTACTCTACAGCACAAGAAAACTATACTTAATTATCAACTGAAACCATAATATCTGAGAAAACTGTCACTGTCAAAAGTACAGTCAGTGTCGCAGGGTGGATGCATTACTCCACCTAACAAGTAGCCCCAATGGCTCAGTGAGAACATTACACTTATCACTGCTTATGCTGGGATGATCTTTCAGGAAAAGCCTTTGCATGCATGGGTTGGTCTATTAGAGGGCCACAAGGCAATTCTTCTTATCTGTTTTACAGACCCTTCTGGTCTTCATGGCTGTCCTGTGACAGAACAATCATAGGGTGCCTCAACACTTCAGCATCCTTAGAAGTAGCTCAATGTAAAGTGCTACAGCACATAAAAGTAAGAAAACATCTAGCAAGACTCCACTAAGAGAATCAGGGTGCATCAACAGTCAGCAGTAGTGTGCCCAGCAGCAGTATGCCCAGAAAGCACCTGGCAAGTGAGGCTATTGCCTTTGATGAACATTGGGATCTTTTACATCTGCTAACATCATATATGTGCTTGGGAAATCCTGCAAATGGTATCAGTGCAAATTTTATTGTGTGCATATTTGTATTTTAATGTTACGAAACTTTGAGTAATATACATCAATTGGTATTTTAGTCTATATTCAAACCCGTGCCATCAATATCCTACATATCCTTTATTTTGCCCACGTTATCTCAACTTGATTGATGGACTCCACCTGCTAAAATGCTACTGTGGGGGGAAACATAGCAGTTGGCTTAATTAAAAGAATACCCAAGTGACCTGCAAGTTTAACGAAGGGTAAAATAGGGATTCTCATACAACTCTGTGCGTAGAAAATCCTCAGCATACCTCAAACATAAACTACAAAAAATAAATAAAACACATTTTCTGTGTTGTGGAATCAAGAAATAATTAAAAGAGGTGGCAGGATTCTTTGAAGTCTCTCAATGATGAAATGACACAGTGGACTTTTATTTCTAAGTGCGGGCAAAAATATTGTTCTCTCGCTCACATTTTGACACAGATAACAAACATAGCAATGTCTATTATTTTTCTTTTTTTCTTCCTTTTCTGCATCAAAATGATTTCCAGAATTTACCATTTAGCTGACTGTCAGGTCTTGCAAGCGGTCATGTTTCCTGGCCTGGGCATCATGGGGAAATTCCACAAATAGCAAACTTTTCTTCATCTTATGTTTGTATGGATTGTAAAGTATCCATTGACAGATATACATCATACATTTATTGTTCACATAATCAGGCTTCCAGAGTCTTTCGATCTTCCAATGCTGCTCTATTTGATGGCCTTTACTAGACGCTGACAAGGTCAAGATGAAGGCATTGTTGTACTCTGCCTTTTTCATGAGGGACATTAGCAGAGTGGATGCTTTCTCTGGCACAGATGTCAGTCTGCTAAATGTTTCACTTGGTGTCTTTCTGTCAGCTTGAACCTATAAGATGAAATGAAGAGGCAAAGCGCATAAACCCCTTTTGACATGGCCGTGATAATTAATTACAGTGGTCCACCATAGACAATTATTGCTGTGGAAAGATGATGGTTAGGCCAGAAGAATCATATTTGTATGGTAATGGGGCAGGCCTAGCAAGAGAATCTCCTCTGAATGGTGGAGGGCATGTGCCATTGCCGCAATTGCTCAACTGCATGTGAAACTGGTATCCTGACTATTTGTTTGGCCCTGGCAGTATGCTAATTTAGCATGTGCACAGAGGTCTTAGCCTGTCCCTGGCAAAGTGAGGTACAGACCCTGCACTGTGACCTGGAGGTACGCACCAAGTGTGTCTTCATCAAGAGAATTGGACTATTGTCCATGCCCCGGGTGATTCGCATAGAATGGTGGTGGAAGCATACCAAGGTTTGTGAGTTTTTAATATGACATGATCTTTTTCTCTGTGTCAGGAGACAATGTGGTCTACTGGCCCCTCTCTTGTAAAGTTCCACTGCAATGTGAAGGCCAAATCTTTGCGCTAACATATGTTGAGCATGTGTATGACACACGTATAGTAGTGGGATTCTGTGAGTGATGAGTCTGAATACTAGGACTAGTCGGATCCATTTTGGATGCCCCCTGGTTTAGCATGACACAACATGGAGGATGGATATAGCTGCTCAGGAAAATAGCAGTGTACTGCCTGAGTTCCTGCGGCTGGAAGGTAGAAATCCAGACACTGAAGTGAGGAAGGATGGAGATATGGATGCTACTCAAAATTCCATGAAGACTTTGTAAGCAAAGGATACTATTTAGTTCTTCCTGAGCACTGCCAGTTGGAAGATGGTAACGGTGAGGGGTGAGACTGCAGTTTCTGTTCTTCAAGGTGAGAAAGTTTCTAGGCAGGGCGCACCCTTTTGTCTGTCCTTGATTACAGATTCTGGAAAGCTCATGACAACCAGATACAGACATCTCACACTACTATGTACCCTTGATTTAGATACACCTACTTGGAGTCGACATCATTACTACCTGCTGTTAGTGCCGTCTCCTTGAATAAAGGCGTAAAGGCTTTGTCTGAGGAACAGCCAGAAAATTACATTTGAAACAAATTCCAAAGCTGTTTTCTGACTACAGGCTGTCCGTCAACATCGACAGTCTAGAAAATGTGTATAAAAGTCAGATCTAAACCACTACACTTTATTTCAGTTTCAGGTTCTTCATCAACAATGAAGGGAAAGCTCTGTAGAGTACTCAAAGCACTGCTGTGTGACCGGACTGGGGTCTGAATGACAGCCAGTCTCTAAGAAGTTAGGGGACATCACCTCAAGTCTGAAACTTGCTGGAGAGACTGAGTGCATTCCTAAACACCTAAAAGCCTACCTGCTTAAAGAAGGAAGGAAGGTGCCTTGCCCTAGAAGAGGAGAGACTGTCCAGGAGGAGCTCAGCATGTGGAACACCCAGACATAGCTGACTACTGGCAGGGAGAGAAGCAGCTACTGACTCGATGTGTGAGGTGATGCCCGGTCTTATTCATGATGTGAGCATCCTAGGAAGTTGTTTGCCAAATCACTGTGTTATCCAGCATTCCTAGTGACAGCTCTGAAGGCCAAGTGCCACCACAGTCATAAAGGCTGCCCACCTGTAAGGAACTGCTGCTTCCACCTGGAGGCTGCACCAGCTGAAGACGAATGGACCCCAGCATCGGGCCACAAGGTGCAAAATCTTGCAAGCCAGCCACATGCACTGTCCAATTCCAGCAGTCCCAAGAGGAGCACAACATCAATTGGTGGACCTCTGGTGCCAGCTTGAGTTGTAAGGTCACTGGCCGTGCTGGGCTAAGCCACAGACGGCTACTGCCATTGAGCAGAAAACATGGGGTCTATTATGTGCAAAGGGAATTTTGGCTATTAGAAACAATAATCTTTGCCTGAAGTAACTTGTTTGGCCCACAAACTATTGAAATGACCTTCGAGCTACCCTTTGGGGTAGTCTGCATCTGTGACTCATCTATGGTTATTCCTGTGTCACTGCCAAATTTTCCTAAGGGGGAACCTTCCTAACAAGAGAAAGGGGGAAGCTGTCACCATAGAGTAGAGGTCTTCAAACTGTTTGATGCAGAGACCCAGCTTGTCAACAGTTTTTAGATGTAAGGATCCCCTCCTGACAAACATTTCTAGAACCTGTCACTCCTCATCATCGACAACCATAAATGCCCCCAATTCCCACAGCAAATGATTTTTACGGTGGGGAAATAATATTAAATAGTGTTTAGCAAACCAAAGGTTTATGGGTGGCTGTGGTTCGGTGTCAGAGGCTTACCACAAAGTTCAAACAAAAAGTCTCCAAAAAGAATTACCTAAAAATGCACAATGGTACTTTATTTCAAACAAACAAAACATAATTTGACAAAACCTATTCGGATGATAACACCTTTCTAAACTAATGTGATGGGTGTGCCTGTTTTTCTCCCGAGATAAGTCAATCTGTGGTTGCACCTCATTAGTGCCAGTTTAACACTGAAGTATAGCAATAAGCAATGAAAGGGAGACCCGTCAAGCTTTGCAAGGGCCTTATAGTGCACTGCAACATGTGTCACTGCTTTTTTCAGGTATAGCATTCGAGACATCCTGTAAATACTTTAGTATTTACTTATATGTGTATGTACTTTGTGGGCTCGGGAGATCGGCGCTAGGACTTGTCTTCTTCCGCTTAGGGACTTTTTTTTCTGCTCAACTGCCTTTATTTAACAGTCTTGCTAGAGAACGACCAGTAGAGGTCAGTAAAATACCAGAATTGCTTCCTGCTTGTTCAACTGCCTCTATTTAACTGTCTTGGTAAAAAAACAACCAGTAGAGGTCAGTAAAATACCCGAATTGCTTTAGCATTCTCTAGATTCAAGTCCATAGAAATTGTCTTCCACGAGCACCCATAGACAATAATATTTTTTTCAAATCTTGTATTTTCAGTGATATGATCACAGAAGGCCCTGATTTTATATTAAAAACAGAGCTTTGGATTATACCATTTCCTGCTGAAAAGCAATATTTCTCTCCATGTGTTCCCATACCTGGCGAGTCACACAGTTTGGTGCTTACTTTTCGTTAATCTTAAAGAACAGTAGATATTTTAGCACAAAGGCTAATGTGCTGCACAGCTAAATACATATAAGGCGAGACCGATTGCATTGCAAATGCTTGTTAGTAGCAGTAGTTTATTCGATTAATAATGGATCATTCACAGAAAAAATCAAAACAGCTTTCATCATGTATTAAAAACATTTGGGGAGAAATATTATTAGAAGAACATCATAAAAAACATCATAATAGTGGACTAAGTTAAAAAAAATAAAACATATAATATTTGTCAAAGCTAAAATTACTATGTGAACAACCGCATGCAGAGTCAGGAAAAATCAATATAAAATCCATTGAGACGAATCGCCAATTATGTTGCAGACAATTACAAAGATTATTGCACATTTTGGGAGAGGAGCCTGCTTTTTAGTAAGTTTTGAACCATATGAGTAATAAAAAAAATGATGTTGTTAAAATCAGCACATTATGCAGCAGATGATGGATTATGTGGCAAATGTGTTAAATCTATAACTATGTCAAAATCGCAGCATGCACACAATGGCATATTTCCAGTGGCTCTGGGTATAATGGCTGTAATGCATGGGCTGCAACTTTAGTGCAAGGCACCCAAGGAGAACTATACAAGATTTCATGAGATGCTGATGGCTTGGCTTTTACAGCTGCATGGAACTGGAGGTTGCTGAACCCCAAATAGAGGATGTGGTCCGTCGGCTAGACTGCTGACTTTGGTGCTGGAAACCAGAGTTCGAGCCTCGAGGTCATGTCCACATCCTGTGATTCTGGGCAAATCACTTAATCTCCCCGTGCCTGAATGTGTAATGTAGATACGATACTCATGTAAAGTGCTGCGGGTCGAGTTCGCGCTATATAAATATGCAACAAAAAAAAAAAAAAAAAAATTAAAACATACCATTTACAATCATTATTGATGAGCTGTAAGTACCAAGTAGGATGCTTTCTTTAATTCCTGGGGAGGAAGCGGTCCCTTAATCTTCTTTCATACTGTTTTTCTAAAAAGGTTTTTATTTTTAACATTCTGAAAACAGACGCTTCTATTTTAGCAAAAATTGACTCCTGGATATATTAGTTTGCTGCTGTTGTTGACTTCAGTCATGTTTTGGGCGGGGGCTAGAGGGCCTTGAGAGACTGAACATGGAGTGTGGTCAAAGGCGTAGCTAAAAACTGAATATTCTCCAATTTTTTTATGTCTTTCACCATCAGGTAGCTACATATAAAATAACGGGCAGCTTAAATAAAAAAGAAATGAATATAAAAAGTTGTTACTCAGTGGGAAATGAACTATGGTACATTATGAAACCACTATTAGTTAATACACTGTAGAGGTCTGTGAGTAACTAGAGAGCCACAGAATTAAATCTTGGTTGGTGCAGTGGAGAATATTGACTTGTATATTTTATTTTTAGTGCTACGAGGTCACAGTCTGTGACAGAAAGCACTGTGAATATGAAAGTCATTATTTTGTACTTGCATTACACACAGCATTAGATAGACTGCTACAAAATGCCAAGAACGTTTTCCGATAAAATAGTGCTTCCAAGATATAGATTTTAGCAATGCCCAGACCATACGTAATGCTATTTTGTTTTTTTACAAAACTATCCCTTCAACACCTTCACAGGGATAGTAAGTACTATGTAAATATAATGACAATTAAAAGCACACACTTCACAGCTCAGTTGGTAAATCTTTGCACTATCACTCAAAAAGAATACATCTTTGTCATCACAAAGCTTCAAGTGATTCGATCAATTAAAGCCAGTACAGGCTCCCAAATATCCTTTACATTTGCAGATTTCCCTTCACAATTGCAGATTAAGTTGTTGTGTACATTTGCATTCCTTTTAGGAGAGCAGCACAGTGGCAGAAAGACGTATTTAGCTGTCTGCCCGGCTTTGGTTTTACAGCACAGGAGAGTCCCGGAATGACACTCCAGCTGAAGAGGCTGAGGAATGCAAGCCCCCCCCCTTACCAAGACTCCACAGTCCCCCCTGGGGGTTGCGCCCCACAAATTGAAGACCTCTGCCATAGAGGGTGCCAACATTTTACTAGACCTCATATGGACATTGCAATGCTGAATTGAAACCATGTTTGGAGCATATACTAGTGTGTTTAGCTGCTTGATTTGAACACTTACCTTTAGCTAAAAGATGAGCACTAGACAGGAAATTTAATTGTTTCTGTAGGTTGACTGTTGAGTTCAAAGCTCTAGCCCATCATTACTTCTTGTTTTCATGTTTTATTGAGCAGAGCATCGAGAACATGACAATCACAAAAGAAGTGCAACACAGGGAAACATTGATAGATCAACATATGGATAAAATCAATACATTAAAAGCGTAGAGTATGTGGCGGAAACATTTTTTCATCAGAGGTTCAAGAACAAAACCATTTACATTAATAACAATAGTGAAGCAGCTTTAGAAATATCTGCCATTCATTCTTGCTGAAGTACTTAAAGTGCTAGAGTATGAAAGTGCTAAAGTGCCAGAGTGCTAACGTGCTGAAATGACCCAGGCGTAAACCTCCAAACCCCTAAACATATACCCCCTATTCCGCCAACCTTTAAAATTCAAAAGGACCTAAATTCCTTATTGGGATAAGACTACTAATCTATCTGATTTTCCAGACTCCTTAAATACTTCCAGACTTCATTAAACTTTTTGGAAGCACCCACCCGCCTCGGATAAGCTTCCTCAAAAGCCCTAGTCCCCTTCATTTTGTTTAACCACTTCTCGTAAGTGGGTGCTTTTGTCGACCTCCAGTTCTGAAGAATTAAAGAGCGGCCAACCAGGGAGGAGATAGAAGGAAAAGTCTCTCCTGCTTGTATCAGATTTGTCCTATCTTTACTAATTCCGAAAAGGGCAACCTCGGCCTCTAACTAGACCCTCTTCTTAATTGCCCTATTTAAAGCCAAGAAAATCTCACCCCAGAAGGGCCCTAGTCTAGGACACGTAAACAAAGATATGTAGCCAGGCCCTTTCACCTTCTGCCTGGCAACGGAAGCATCTATTTTCAACTTCTGGGTATTTTTTATTAAGTGCTTTGGGTGTAAAGTATGCCAGCCAACGGGATAGAAAGGCCACTCTTTTCAAATTAGCTGCTCTCAAGGCCTTGCTCCTTAACTGGCATATGACTTGCCATTCTTGGCTAGAGAGGGTACATTGCGTTTCCCGAGTTACCCTTTCTAGATGTTTCTCAACTAGTAGGGGCTTGCCATGATTGCGCAAAAGAAGATACCAGTTCCCCACCCCTCATAGCTTTGCTCCAAAAAGGGCTGTCGCCAATTTAGTCGGCGAACTAAAAGAGAAATTTTGTCTATTTAGAAAATATAAAATCTGTAAATATTTTTTTTAAATGGCTTCCTCCGGTCCCTACTCCTCATCAGCACCACTTGCCAGTTGATTACCCTGTTCTGAATTAAGAAATACCGTAACTCTTCTAACCCACAGTCCTTCCAATTTCTTAGGTGGCTAGATTGGATTTGGAGGTCGAGATTTAGCATTCTCCTAATTTTAAATAGTGAAACCCGGAAGAACCAGCATTTTAAAAAAAAGATTGAAGTCTTATAGAGTAATCCTTCAACGTCTTATATCTTGTCCTTTTGGGAAGTTTAGAGGTTTTTAAAATTATCAGAATCTGAGAACCAGCTTCCTGCACCATTTTATCCACAAGCAAATTGTCATTTAAACCGTTAGAAACCAATAAACGAGCTGTGAAGTCTAAAAAGGCTCCTTCATAGTATGAATGAACATGAGGTAAGGCCAATCCACCCTGGTCGATGGCTAATTGTAACAAAGAAAGCTTAACCCTTAATGTCTTTTTCCCCCAGACAAACTGTCTAAACATAGTTTCCAGCTCCTTAAAATAATTAATGTTGATTTTGATAGGTATATTTATAAAGAGATAAACAAGTAACAGAAGTATAGACATTTTGATAAGGGATAGTTGGCCTATCGAGGTTAAAGGTAGTAGCAGCCAATTATCCAACAGTTTCTTGATTTTACCCTTCATAGCTACATAATTCAGCTTGTATAGCTGTTGATGTTGATCAGAAACATAGATCTCTAAATAGCGTATTGGGTCAGGCTTAGCGGCTTGGTACTTAAGATTGGCTGGAAGAAAATTCGTGTCAGAATTCAGAACGAGGATTTCTGTTTTGTTTTGGTTTATTTTATATCCCCCAGTTAATTCAAATTTACTGAATTCCTTTATGGCCAATGCCAAATTCTGGCTATCGGGTCTAAGATATAGAATAATATCGTCCGCGAATAGCTTTAGCTTGGACATACCCAGAACTGAAGCATTAATTGTAGCATTTTTTCGAATTCAGATGGCTAATGGTTCAATGAAAAACGTGAAGAGTAAAGGGGAAAGCAGACACCCTTGTCTTGTCCCCCGATTTATTTTTATTGTACCCACAAGATTTGCATTAATTGCCGCCTGAGCCCCCTGATAAATGCTCTGAAGCATTAAAATAACCTGGGGAGGAATGCCAAACCTTAAAAAAAAAACGTATTCGAATTTACCAGGTCGAACGCCTTTTCGGCGTCGACCATCATGATACAAGCTGGGGTTAAGTTAATATTACAGTAGTCAAGAGCTTGTATTAAAAATTCAGTGTTTGATGATATAGATCTCCCTGCTATAAACCCGACTGATCCTTATGGATTATTTCCTGTGCAACGGGTGTAAAACTCTGTGCCCAAGTCTTCATTAAGATCTTATAATCAGCGTTGAGGAGACTTATTGGTCTATAGGAATTGACATCCTTTGGATTCTTACCCTTTTTCACGAAGCTGACAACGATCGCCTCTTTAAAAGGCGAGGGCACCACACCGCCATTTTTGATATGATTAAATAGCTTAGTCACAGGTGGGGTCAATTCTTTTGCAAATACCTTATATAAAATTCTATGGGGAACCCATCATCTCTACAAGCTTTAGCTCCAGCAGTTGATTTTAAGGCTGCCAGAATTTCTGCACTTGATATGCCCAGTTTTAGCAGTTCTACAAGGGAATCAAACAGTTTCGGGAGATTTACGCCATCAAAATAATTATGTATAGTATCTTGCCTAACTGGATATTCCGTTGGATATTCCATTGTGTAGAACTGTTGGTGGTGTTCCATGAAAGCCAGAGCAATCTCATCACTATTTGACACTACAGCTCCAGTCTTGGGATCTACCACCTCTGAAATTAGGGCCGCTTACTGTCTAGTTTTTGTGGAGCCGGCTAACAATTTACCCACCATTTGGCTTTCCTCGTATACCCGTTGTTGGTAAGTTCGGGAACTACTAATTTCTTCTAATAAGAAGAATTCCCTTAGCGCCTTTTTGGCGTTTTCAAGCTGATGTAATTGAGAGGCATTTCTCAAATCTTGTGCCCTTTCTACGGCCTGCTGGAGTTCAGCTATTTTAACCCGTCGTGCTTTCGACTGAGCGGCCGAGAAGGAGATAATTTGTCCTCGCACAGCAGCCTTGCAAACCCCCATACTGCAAGGGGTTCTGTCGTCCTCTCATTAAGCATAAAATATTCAAGGATCCATACTCTTAAACCCTCGACCCATTGTTGATCTTGAAGGAGAAGACCATCCATCTGCCACCTGGATCTCTCTCTCCTCTCTTCGTCAATTTCTAGGTCGAGCTTAATATAGGAGTGGTCGGAGAAGGAATTAGCCCCGATATCTGCCTTTAAGATATTTAGTGATGTGGATGTTAAAAAAAAATCAATACGGGATGCCATCTGGTATTGGCGAGAGTGGCATGTATAACTATTTGTAACCTGGTTGGCATTCCGCCATGGGTCTATCAGCTGATAGTCGTGCTTTATAGCTTCAAAGATTCTTTTTGTATATGGTTTCAATTGTTTTTTTTTTTTATTCGATCTTTTTTTAGATCCTGGATATAATTAAAATCCCCCCCAATTATGATCTGACCAGGGGCTCCCCTTAGCAGCTCGTTGATCTTTGCCAACACAGAAGCATCATCCAATATCGGACCATAATAGTTCACAAAATTCAAAATCCTCCCATTTAATTTCGCCACTACCTATAACCATCTTCCCTGGGGATCCCTGTGACCTTGCTCAAATTCCCAAGACAAATTTCTAGAAAAGTAAATGGCAGCACCTCTCATTGCTAGCCCAGCTGACGCAAAAAAAGCATCAGAAAATGTTCTCGGCAGATAGAGCTTAGGTGAATTTGACTTGAGGTGTGTTTCTTGAAGAAAAAGTACTTGGGGCCTAAAGATGGCCAGCCATCTTATAAGCCCACCATATTTCTATTTGTTAAGCACACCATTCACGTTTAGTGACAAAATACTACATTTGCTAGCCATGTCTATTGCTTGAATAGGCGTGGTATTTAATCAGATGTGAGATCCTGTTTGCTTCTCTCTTTATTCCCTTTGCTATTGCTCTTTTTACTGCTAAGTAACCCCCCGTCGCACCCCACCACCTCCCCTCTGGGAATGTGGACCCCACCCCCTGAAATGTGGACAACCCCACTAGCCATGCTAGCCACATCTCAGCCCCCCTATTTTCCTGATGGGTGTCATGGAACTACACCCTAGGTGTCCCTCCTCCCCCCCGCCAATGGAAAACTTTAACATCATGTTATATACATGGATGGTTTCAAATTTTGGAAGAGATTTCTTTCAATAGGCTCTGGGCATCTTCTAAATTTGAAAATAGAAGAAACTTCCCCCTCACTAGAACAGGAAGCTTAGATTGCTGCGGTATTGAGGCCTGGGCACCCTGAGCTTTAAAAAGATATAGCAGCTTAACAAATTCCTTTCGCCTGCGCGCAGCTACAGCTGACATGTCCGAATATATGCGACATTTGGTAACTTCATTAATAGAAAATTGTCTTTGCTGTATCGCCTTCACCAAGATTCTCTCCTTAATACGGAAATCAGCAAAGTTTATCAGGATGGTAAGTAGTATCTTTGAATTAGGCAACGGGTGTTAGGAAACTCGATGTGCCCTTGTAATAGCTAGATCTACAGCAACTTCAGGCAGAACCTTTTGCTTAATAAACGTGTCGGCCCATTGAAGAGTTTGGGATCCCTCACTCCCTTCGGGAACCCCCACTATTCGTAGATTTGACCATCGAGAATGGTTCTCGAGTTCCTCCAGTTTGTTCTCCAAGAAGGTTTTATTTTTCGTCGCATCTGAGAAGCATATCACTCATCTGATCTTCTAACAGAGCGATCCTTGATTCGGCTTCCTGCAATTTGGCTGGAAAACAGGCCACTGCCTCTTCAATTTTCCCTAGACGCAGATGGAGGGAGGCGATCTCATGCTCTTATGATTTTTTCATCTCCCTTATCTCCTCCATGATAAGGTTCAGCATGTCCTTTATATAGATCTGTTGGGTGGAGGATCCTAGTATCGAGGAGTCTGGGTTGTCTTGTGATGTCTTCCCGTCTGGCCTTGTTTCCCAGCAGACTGTCCCTCAGTTTCCAAGCCAGTTCTACCAGACATCTGCGACTGCGGCTGAGACTGAGACTGCCTTTGAGCCTCTGATAGCGGAATTATAA
Organism: Triturus cristatus; assembly: GCF_964204655.1. Classification (NCBI taxonomy): domain Eukaryota; kingdom Metazoa; phylum Chordata; class Amphibia; order Caudata; family Salamandridae; genus Triturus; species Triturus cristatus. The sequence goes on from NC_140590.1 coordinate 1,368,364,819, forward strand.
TATCTTCGGGAGATAACAACGCTGGCTGAGTCTGATTCTGTGCCATTAATGATATTGGGGTTGGGGATGTAGCCTGTCCATCCAAGGATTTGCCGAGGTCTTGTGCTGCCTGAACACCCGTAGAAGGAGGAGATGGAACCTGCCCTGCGTCCGGGCTCGTGGTAATGAAGACGACACCTGTAGAGGACCATTTAGCGCTTCCTCCGGCCCTACCTGTGGTTTTGTTATTGGTTTATGGGGGGCCGGCAGAGATGCTTTTTTTAAAAATAGAGGAAAATCCTTAGAGCTTTTCAACTTGTCCTTGTTGCCTCCAGTTGTTGGCTCATCTTCTTGTTCCTTAGCTATACTCAGCGAACCATCCGTTGATTTTTGTGTGGCAGGTGTCTCCCATTCTAACTGTACCAGGGACTCGAGCTGGTCCTCTTCTGAACTCTCAAAGCTGGAGTTGAGGCCGGGCGATTTAAAGTGAGTTCAGTTCTGGCCGCTGAAGAAATTGCCTTTGCCTGGGCTAAGTGGGTTTTGGCTTTTAGCCCAGCCGCTGAGTCAACCTTGGCAACAGTGTTAGTCTGTTTTAAATGCTTTCCCGTTTTTTTAATATATTTTTTTCTCCTTCTTTTTTTTTCCCTTTCCCCGAGTTAGGGCAGGTTTTGCAGAGTTTCACATAAAGCACCCCAAAAAAAGGCACTAGAGTTGCGCGATTTAGAGCACCTTCTCGAGCACTCGCTCACACCTCAATTGGTTTTACAGCAATATATTTTCGAATGAAAACATTCTCAGTATCAGTACCTAAGCGTCTCACAGACCGCTACAGGCAGCTTCAAGTGTCCCGGGCACATCTTTGATTAATTAGTTGCATTTGACAGCCATGGAGAAAAATCCCCCTACCTCCTGCTTCTGGACTCTGAGCCCCCTCAGCCAAACAGCCTTTGTTGTTGTTCCTGGCATCTTCAACAAGAGTTGCCTCGATGCCACGAACGTAACTTCATGCCGGCCCAGTGAAAGAGAAGAGGCCACAACGAACGCCAGCCGCAGAACACCGGCCGTGAAGGGGAGAGAAAGACCGCAAGCAAGACCTTTGTTTTCCACCGCGCATCCGCTCAGGTACGCCGAAACTCCATTACCGGGGGCGGGGCAGCATCACCTGTGGCTACAGAGAGGTGTGCATCACTACTTCATCAATGAGAAGTCTTTGTCGGCTTGCCCTCGCTACCCTTAGAGTCAAGTGCGAAAGGGAAAACTTGGTCAAGTTTGCAGAGCCTTAGTAGGATAGACTCCAGGACATCAGTGACAAAAGACCTCAACCACCATGTTTGGGGTCTATTAGACCTTGTTTGCTGTGTGGGTCTGATAGTGTTGCGTTTTAACGGGGTAACCCGTATCAGTATCAGTAGTGTCTCTCTGTTGTTGTGCCAAGCCCTCTTGCGGGTTCTTTTCACAAGTCTTTTTGGATATCCCCGTTCCAAGAGGCGTGCGATCAGGTTGTCTGATTTGCGGAAGAAATCATCCTTCAGTGAGCAATTCCTCCGTATCCGGAGGAACTGGCCGAATGGCAGGTTATCACGGATTCCCCGGGTGTGGCTTGTGTACCTCAGCAGGGTATTGCGTTCTGCCGGTTTCCTATATAGGGTGGTGTATAGGCGGTCTCCTGATGCCTTGATACTGATATCCAAGAAGTCGATGGTGTGTCTGTCCCAATGCATGTTGAACTTAATATCGTTGGAGCAGATGTTCAGCCAATCAAAGAAGCTTGTCAGTTCGGTCTCATCCCCTGTCCAAATAAGACACACATCATCTATGTATCTTCTCCATTCAGTGATGTGGTTCCCGAATGGATTGGCTGTCGAAAAGATGTGGCCGTCCTCGAAATTGTCCATGAAGAGGATCGCTAGGTCCGGGTCAAAGGCCGCCCCCATCGCAAATCCTTTGCTTTGAATGAAAAATTCATTTTGAAAAATAAACTAGTTCATCATCATAACTACCTCCAAGAGTTCCACTATGAATTCTGTAGGGGCACTGGTTGGTTGAGGTCTGCTGTCGAGGGCTAGTCTAATGAAGTCCAAGGCTGGTCGTTGAGGGATACTCGTATAGAGTCAAACAATATCTAGTGTCACCAGTAGCTGTTTGTTTGGATCAAATTTCATATCGTCCACCAGGTTAATCACCTGCATCGTGTCTCTGAGATATGTTCTCGTTGTTTCAGCCAACGGTTTCAGAAAAAAGTCAAAGTATTTGCATATCGGCTCCAAGAGCGAGTCGCATCCAGAGATGATTGGTCTTCCTGGTGGTTTGTGCAGATTTTTGTGTACCTTGGGCAAGGTATATATTGTCGGAAGGCATGGTTGGTTGGTGTTCAAGTATTCACATTCCTTGTCTGAGAGGAAACCGGCTTCTTTCCCTCTTTCGGTGATGAGTCTGATTCTTCTGAGGACTTCCTTTGTGGGATTGTTGCTGACAGCGTTGTAGCTGATACCATCCCTTAGTTGCGAATATATTTCTGCTTTATAATCTTGGGTATTTTGCACCACAATAGCTCCCCCCTTGTCTGCTGGTTTGATTACTATGGTCTTGTTGTTCTTCAAGGTGTTAAGTGCTTCACGTTCACCACTGGTGATGTTGTGTTTCACGTATGACTTAGTTGCACAAACCTTCATAACGTCACAAAGGACAACGTTCTCAAAGGTCAAGATTTTGTTCGAAACCATGTGTGCCGGAGGCATGAAGGTATATGGTGGTCGCATCCCTGTATTTGATGTAGACAATATGGGTAGCGAGTGTCTGAAAAAATGTCTCAAGCGAACCTTCCGGAAGAAGCGGTATAGTTCTGCCTTTATGTTAAAACGGTTAGCATGGGATGTGGGCACAAAAGACAATCCCTTGTTGAGCATACTGCTTTTGTCATTGGATAGCATATATGTGGACAGATTAATGATCGGGCTCTTCTGTTGGGCTACCACCTGTATGTCCTCCTCCGGGTGTTGATTTCCCCATGGTTCTCTGGTTGGAATCGTACTTGTTTCGAATTCTGTCCCTGTTGGCGTCCTGTGTCCCAGTTCTGCTGATTCCGCCCTCTGCGCGTTGGTCTGTTCCACTGGATCCTCATCCTCTGGGTGGTCTCCAGTGGGTGTCCTCTAAAAAAAGCGAGGCCCCTGTTTGCTGATCTTGGGGCGGTTGGTACCATGAATCTTGATATTGGTAACCACTGCTGAGTCCTTCTTGGTCACTATCGCTGCTGGTGCTGTAGGATGAATCTGAGAAGTTGGTAAACCTTCTGTTGCCTCTGTAGCCTCCTCTTAAAGAAACGGCCTTGGGTGTCCTGTTTGAAGTAATCGTCCTGGAGGTATGGGTACGTTTTCTTTTTGTCGTAGTACCGTACGTCTTTGGCCAATTTGTCTAGTTTCTTTGTTTGCGTGTTGATGTCGAATTCCTTCACAGTATTCTCCAGTCTCTCCAGTGCTTCTTTCGCGTTGGTTAGCACAGTCACCATTTATCTCGTTTGAGATCACTGATATCTTTCATTAATTTTTCAACTTGCTCGAGCGCTGTTTCAACCCCCAGCACCATCCAATGGCGTGAACAGTTATTAGCTACAAAGCTGAATCCTTCTTTGAATTTTGGGTTGTCTACAAAGATTGCTGGTTCGTTATGGACCTGCAGGCCTGTCGGTATAATGTTAGCTTGAAGATATTTCGTCAATAAGTGTCCATGAAGGCGTGTTCGAATGAGTTTCTTCTTTAAGCGCTCCAATTTGTTTATTTTCTCATTTAGCGAAAAATCAATATTGGGAGTGTTTGACATTAGAAATTTCGACCCAGAGTCTCCTTGTATTAAACTATTAATGTATTCCTCAGTGTAGGAAAGTGTATCCCTCTCTGACATGATAGGACACACAGGTTCCAAACAAAGAAAACCCTTGCAAGTGTACACTTGCTCTGAAAGTGTTGAGTTTTAACGGGGTAACCAGTGTAAAACTACCAGACCTGGGTCAGTATTACAGTACAATAGAAAGGCGGTCATGGTAGAAGCTTTTTACAAATAAATAACGAAAAGGCATTCACCACTCTTGCTTTTTTGTGATGCTCGAGTCAGATTTAATTCCAAAATTGAAAGGCATCAAATGCAATATAAAGTCAAAGCATTTGGGGTGTGGGTCTGATAGGCACCAGCGTGCATGCCTCACAAATTAGTTTATCATCTGTGACTGTATTCCGGGCTTTAGCACGGCTTCTATAAGAGGCATTCCGTTCAGTAAGTTCTGTTTCTGAACTGATATCATTTTAAAGCTTTAAGCGATTCAGGGCCAACATATTTAATATGCATAACTCATGAAAATATTAATGAACACAGCCAATACCAGCCTTAGTGCTGGAAATAGAATTACCTCTAAGGGCCATTAACAATCTACCTCCAATAATAAAATCTATTTTTCATTTCAGGAGTTTTTAAACAGTAACTATTTACAGAAATGTAATTCAGAGAAAGTAGATAAACAACATAAAACCACAAGTATTTGATACTAGATCATACTGCTGTCAAAGCACAGCAAACTGCTTTCTCTGTCATGAAGCTTGGAAAGTGGCTCTCCGTTGCAAGTACAATGAATGCTTCTTTTGATGCAGGGGCATAGCTTCAGGGGTGTGTATGGGTGTAACACCACCTAATAAAATATTCATCAGCTTGACAGGACAGCATTGATGTGTTTAGACAAAACACACACCCACCAACAGGGGAACACAAGCATGTTAAGAATGATTACCTACATTTTCTAAATACGAAGCTATTCACTACCTTCACTTGCTATCAGGTCAGACTCATAGAAAATGAGTAAATCTGCACTATGTGCCAGATGTACGAAGCTATTTAGCATTTCAAAATGGGCTGGAATCACTATTTCAGGCTGTTAAGAAATGCTAAATAGCCTTTAGGCGTGTACAAAGGCTGTTTGGAACTCTCAAAATGCAATTTCTACCCAGCAGAAATATCATTTTGTGACACTCAAATAGGAAATCGCAAATAGATATTTTCTATTTGCGATTTCCTATGCACATGTACTAAGCTTTTCTTAAATGCAAAATGGGCATTTATAAAAAAAAATGCTATTACCATTGACTCAAAGTCGATGGTAACAATGTGCAATTTAATAAAAGCACTTCAAAATGTTTTCTTTTGAAGTGCAATAAAGCGCACACATGCCCCTAGGGCATGTATACACTTTACATGTGCACCACTTCTTTCGTAGTGCCTAAAGGGGGGGCTTAGGCTGAACATCACCCTTGCTTTAGCATTTCCTAATTTGCGATTTCTTAATAGGAAATCGAAAATATAAAAATAAAAAACCATTCGTACCAATGGGCCTTTAGGCCCACAGGAACAAATGGTTTGGCATTACCTAAATAGAGATTTCCTAATAGCAATTCCTACTCTGTAGACTGCGGCCGCCATTGTTTATTTAAGCGTGGTGTTCGGGAACTGCGGCTAAGGAAGCGTGTAGCTGTTCTGCCTGCAACATCAGCAGACCACAAGTCATGAACAAAATAGTGCAAACAAACTGTAAATAAAACATCCCAAGCAAGATTACATGTTATAGGGCCAGTCCTTATGGGAGGTTACAACAGTAGAAAGGACTACTGAACAAATTAACCAATGAATAAAAAGCATTTACAAAAGACAGTCAAAGGAGCCAATTGAAAACATGGGCGGAGGTGCAAGCCCATATCCTGAACACAGCATGTCTTGAAGAGAGCACAAGCACTGCCTAGGCGAGACATAAAATGTTTTTGAGTTGTGTATGCACCAAATCAAGTCATTGGTTTCTTGAGTGGAATTTTTAATCAAGGTGCATCTTCTACTCCACATTTCTATGCAATGGCCACCAGTCAAGGGTAAGTTGCACAAAATGAGTAATTTGGGAGAAATTACATGTTATACTTGAGAATATCATGCAATATTCAACTTTGGCCCTTTTTTCTGCGTGGTTTTATTTGACACTAGGGGGTATATGTTCAAGAACTGCTACTAACTAGCGTTAGCGTTAGTTAGCGGCAGTTTTCCTAACGCGGCCTATCACCGAAAAATGTCGCCCTGTTAGCGATGTATCTACAATACGTCGGTACATAGCGATCGTTATAGGTAGCCGCGGTGAAAACTGCTCCTAACACTAGCATGAAGGTGATAAAAATTCTGGCGAAAAACTGACAAAAGGCCCCTTAGCGGCAAAAAAACTCATGTTAGTCAGCCCAACGTGACCTTTTTTCCTCTAGAGGTAACAATAGCCTACCTAAAAGTTAACCTCCAATGATAAATAGGAAACAAAACCAATGGATTGCAGAATGGAACTGCCAGGGCCAAGTGCAGCACAGATCAACAACCCCCGAAACCCTCCAGCAGCCAGGATGACCAGCCAGAGTCGAAGAGGAAATCGTGAAAAGAGGCGCATCGCTGCGCAAAACCAGTGATGCATTACTTAACATTGCGCACTCCGTGAAACACCATGGCATCCAAAACCTTGAATGCGTGGACAGTACCCGGGGCCAGGAGGCTTCGCTGGGCCTGCGTCTGGGACCCCAAGTTGGAGGCCGAGGTGCTGTGGAGTTGATGGGCCGTGGCAGTAGACATTGAGGCGTCGGCGATCGTCCTTACCTGGTGGTGAAGTCTGGCAGGTTGCATGGAGAAACGTTGTTGACCTGTGGGAGAAGACCACCTGGCGCCCCTTGGAGCTGTGAACAGTAGAGGTGCTTCTGAACCAACATATGGAGGTCTGCATCGCATTACATGCGCCACCACCACTACACCGGGGTGCACGGAGGAGATTAATAATTGTAGGCCGCGCATCTCTGCATCACAGGCCAGAGGATGTGGTGCTGGATGGACGCTTTGGAGGGTGAGGCCCCTAAGATGCGCCAAACTTGTGTGGCGGGAGCGCTGCAACTTCACGCATAAGGGGGCCCTGTTGCATCACTTGCATCGGGAGGTTTCCCAACGGACTTTGGGCCGACTGCTGTACAGAGGCTTGTGAAATCCCACCTGGCTTAGGCTCCTGCTGGCTGAGTCACAGATTTGGAGAGAGTGCAGCGCTTTGAGCTCCATGTCAATGTCAAGGTGAGGAGAAGGTGGGGCGCGTTGCGGAGGAGGCCCGGGGGCGAGTCAGGCCCAGGCCTAGCAGACACACGCTCGAATCCCGTCTTCTCCGCCAGTGGGAACTTCAACTATAGCCAACCAACGAACTCTCCTGGACCACCCATCATTGTATACATCACGCCTTCACCATGCCCACCGTACACCACTGCTATCATCGCCCCTCCCCCCGTTGCAGCTGAATCAAGGCCACTGAAGAACTTCTCATCAACTCCCTCAGCACCACCACTTCGCCAACGCTTACAGATGACAACATCGCAGCGCGCAACCTCCATCAATGGATCTCCAACTGGCACCCCTCAAGAAAAGACCAGGCAAACAACACTCCAAGAAGACCAACTGACTCACTTATGCCCTCCACTACTCCACACGCACCTGCAGATGTCTCGAGAAGAGATGGAGCCACAACAATACCCCTGAAACACACAACCTTCAAATCCACCGTCAACGCACACCACACAAAGGAAGAGGAAATCCCTTGGATTGATAGGTTTTATGCAGGTAGGTGTCCCTTCCGGCACAACATCAATCAACTCTGCAACACATGGAGCAAGGGTGCCTGCGTTGGCCCATGGCAGCCATTGTGCGTCAATATAGGAGAAAAATACAGAGGGGCTCAACAGTTGAAAGCCGCTGGTGCGTCATTTTTTTGACTTACTTGCAGGGTTAATTTGGCACCACTTTGCACCGTATTTACAAAGTGAAGAATCTAGGCATATGCGTGACCTTGTGAAGCCCTGTGACACATTATACCTGCGTCAGGCATGATGTATGCAGGGTGGGCGTTCCAACGCAACCAAGCCTCATAGTAGTGGTGCAGTGTAATCCATATGATTTCACTGCGACAAATCTAGGACACCACTGCGTCAGAACCTTACACCTGCCTCATGGCAGGTGTAAGAGTGACGCAGTGCCACAGGGATATGCTGGCCCTATGCATTGCTGGAGTTGCGTCACGCTTGTGATACAACTGCAGCATTGTGTGACTTTAGCGCTGGAAGATACGTCAGGATTCCAGACGTATCTGTCATTAATTGAGACATGGAGTGCCGTACAGTGAATACAGCGAATCCATGGTGTCGCAAGAAGGGTGCAGTAAAAAGTGTTGCATCTCTGTTTTGTTACAGCGCTGCAACACTTTTCATGCAAGAGGCCCAGGAATGCGCCCTATCTTATTGATTATGCGCATTCCTGCCCTTTTGTTTTGTGGTAAGGCAGCGCAGCAACATTCCTTGCAGCGCTGTCCAGCACCAAAACCTTCTGAAATGAGGCCCCAAGTGTTTGCACCAATTTTAAGACCAGCTATTTTCTGGTGTTAAAAAAACTGTATATAGCTGGAGTTAGAGAGTTTTGGGGTTTTGCACCATACAAGGAATTCCTTGTAAATATTGCGAAGTGGGGTTAGCAGCACTTTTTGCATGGGAACGCCCACCTTGCATTTCATTTTCGTTAAGCCCCGCTAACAGAAGTTGGGATCTTAAAAATTTACATTTACACCGGAAAAGTGTTGCTAACTGCAGTTAGTGGCAACTTGTAAATATGGTGATTTTTAAAAAAGCTGCCTAACATCAAAAAATTGACGCTACGGCGGCGTTAAGTCCTTGTACATATGCTCCAAGAAGTTCACCTAAAGTCACTATTTTAATAGACCTGGCTTTTTGTTAACTTCTATGGTTGTTTGTGCTATTCCCACAAGCTTACGACCCCTTCGTATGGATGATAGGCGGCGTTGATGCATCATGTTGAAAATGTATTTTGTGCTTTGCTCACGTCAGGTTTCTGGCGCAAAATGTATTTTGCTGAACGGTGCTGTCACGCAGGCTCCCAGGTTAAAGATAGGAGATGAGACCTTATTTGGGCATGCCATGGTGAGAGTTAGGAAATGCCAGGCTCACATGCTCCCCAATTATACTGACCAAGCTACCCCCGTTTGGATGTGAAGGCGGGCAGTACGGTTCTAAAGGTGAAGTAATGAAAGGGCGGAGGGGAGCCTGAGCTTGGGAGCAGGGCAGTGGTCGAAGTGGGGGGGATCGGAAGGGTACGGCGTGCCCCAACTTTTTGAATTTATTACAGTCCGTTCCCCTACTTCTTTTTATTAAGAAAGTGTCCCAGGACTGCAGGAATGGTCCATACTAAAATGAAAGCTTAATAATTTAGCCATGTCCCCTGTGTGGCTCATATCGAAGAAGGCCTCTGCAGTGCCCACGACCTCCCCCCCTCCCCCCGCCCTTCCCCTCTGTATCTGGGAACAGGAGCCTGTAAAACAACAATGAAAGGGCCGTCAGTGGGAAACCTGCTACCTCTGATGGCTCTAATTACAGTGATTTACAGCTCATTTACTGGCGATGCTACCTGCCTGCCCCCACTGTGACCGATACAATGGTCACAACAAGAAGGTTTGGTGGCACCGCCCTTGACCTCGTGAGCTCTTTATTTTCGGGCTCACCCAGATTGACGGACACCTTACTGAAAAGAAGTAAGAGGGATTCAGTGAGGAATCCCTGACTGGCTGTGAATCTGCTCTCCAATCAGCCAGAACTCGAAAATAGGAGGAAGGCGGTTGCTGTGGAAGAGGCCCCCAGCTGACCCAGCCCCACCAGCCTCTCCTGGAAATTGTTCTACGTGCCTGCCCCAGAGGTCCCCAGCCCCTCCTTTACAGACCTGCTCTTTTCCCCACACTGGGGCCTGGAAGAGGAGCCTGGACTGCCTCAACTCCACGCTTGCTCGTATATAAACATCAAGTAAGTTGGGAAATTTTATAGAATACCTTGATGCATTTTTTTTTTTTACAAACGTTTAATGTCTTAATCAACTGTTTTTCTTATGTTATTTTATTTAATGTGTCTTATGTAATTTTATTTAATGTGTGAATGGATACTATGTATCTGTTAAGAGATGTGGTGTTTTAAAAACATACTGTTCACCTTTTAAAAAAATAATATTGCATTTAAGCGGCACAAGTTCTGTGACCCCCGAGCACCAGAGCCCCTTTCAGACCCCATCCCGGGTCAGACTATGAAAACAAATAGGCCCTGGCACCAAGGTCAGACTGGCCATACCGAATATGGGAGGAGAGGCTGGTTTTGTAACTGGGGACCGGTTTTGCTGCAGTGCTGCAAAATCGGCCCCCAGTAACAAAACAAGCATTTACTATGCAATAGGTCTCGCATTTGCTAAATTTTAAGCTATTGGCATTGTAAACGTCAATGCCTCTTATTTATCTCTTTTCAAAACCAACACATAGATAAAAGGTTTGTCATTTACAATGCCAGTAGCTCAAAGTCTCGTAAATGCGAGACTCATTGCATTGCAAATGCTTGTTTAAAGCCCTCCCAAGAATGTGTGCAGACCACAAACATACTAGGATCCCAAAACGCAAAACAGATACTGAAAAAGAATAAATAAATGTACTTCTTTTAAAAAGCATTTACAATTTTAATTTCTTTCATGTTTACACAAGATCACACAGTGCTTTCGTGTTTTAATACATCACAGAGTTACCACCTCAAGGTGAGAAGACGGAAACAAAACTCTGTTGCAAGAATGTAGCAGCCAGGCTGCCTGGCGCTTTAATCTCAAAGATGTTATTTTGTGCAATAAAGAATTCTGAAGTCGACAAAGTTAATAGACCCTAAGCAATGTAAACTGCCCCAGATCACCATATGTGAAAGTGATGCCAAGACTCAAATGGTTGTTTTGTACATTGAAATCGTCGCGGTCTGTGAAAAAAAAAAATAATTCTTATCGAACTGAATTTGTACAAAGCTGGTCTAATATACTCCAAGTTAAATATGAAGTCGTGCTTGCACAGCTACACACAATTTCTCAAAAAGGGTGTAAGTCATTGAAGTTTACGACAGTATACACTCCATAATAAGAGTTATTTTTTAAGTACATAAACAAAAATCAAACGACTCTGAAACCATTTTATGCTCACGTGTTTTTGTTACAAAGAAATATACCCTTAAATAAAGTAACTGGTGACCATGTAACACGGTCTAAAGCCCTCTGGTTATGTGTCTGCCGCTGTGAGCAGGTCATTGCCACGTGTAAACAGGGCGCAAACTCTTTATTGCAAGCATTTGTAATGCAATAGGTCTTGCATGTACGCGAGACCTATTGCATTACAAATGGGAGGCATCACGGACAACGGGAGGGGGGGGGTGAGGGGGGAGGCATTACGGACAACGGGAGGGGGGAGGCATCACGGCCAAAGGGGGGCGGGTGGGATTGAAGGGCACAGACAACGGGAGGGGGGTGGGTGGGGGAGTGAAAGGCACGGACAATAGGAGGGAGGGCTGGGGGAGTGAAAGACACAGACAACGGGAGGGAGGGCGGGGGGGAGTGAAAGGCACGAACAATGGTAGGGGGCGGGGGGAGTGAAAGGCACAGACAACGGGAGGGCGGGGCATAGTAAAATACAAGGACAATGCACAGACAATGAGAGAAAGGGGGGAGTGAAAGGTACGGACAACGGGAGGGGGGTGAAAAGGACGGACAATAGGAGGGAAGGCGGGGCGGGGCAGGGCTGGGGAAAGAATGGAGCATAGCACGTCCTGCATGCAAGGAGAACCTCATTAGCGAAAATAGTGCTCACAGTCTAAAATAACACCTACCGTGTAATACTCAAAGTAAAGGGGACAGTCGCCATGGGAGGTGACAAATGGAGAGGAGGCGGTACTAAGGAGGGACTAACAAGCCTATCGACAAATCTGAAGCCAGCACTTAGGACGGACAATGACACAAGCCAATGGCAAATATGGGCAGAGAGTGGGCGGAGCTTGTACTCTGGAGCTTCTACTCCGTACTCCTCTACAATAAGCCTCGCAGAGCAGTGCATGCGCTCTGGTTCTAGGCTCCACCTAACCAGCAGAACTGTGCAGCAAAAAGACTATCTCTTAAAAACACATAACTCACTGCAGAGTTCCTTGTAAACCCAGTAGTTATTCTGCAACTAATAAAGTGTTAAGACTGTTATCTCTGATTGTTTATCTTCTTGGTGGAGATAGATTAGAGATTTGTTTGTTGGCAGTTTTGAGGTTTGACTCATCTAATGTAACGCACAGGGGTAATATGCCTGCTGCAAAGAAGTTGTACCATACAGATGGCAGAAATGTATTTAATGTTCCGAAGTTCTAATTAATTAATGGGAAAGCTGGATCGGTACTTTGTGGCTGTCAACCCATATTTTATAGGGACCTCTAAAAAATAGCTCGTTTCTGTGAAAAACACAAAACATTTAGAAAATATTATTTAATGCATAAAGATAAATTAACCATTGCCGATACTTCTCAGTTTTTGCTACAAAAATGTCAAGCGCCAACCAGAATCGGAATCAATAGCTGAACTGCAGGTTAGTTTGCTGAACAATTGGTCCCTTTGTATATGAGAGATGACTGGTAGAAATTGGGATAGTATTATGGCTTCTCTGCCAAAAAGATTTTGCATAGTAAAGCATAGGCAGGAAATGTACAGGAAGGTCAAAAAGGTAAGTGGTCCTGTGTGAGGGTCCTTAGGAATAACATTAATGTGCTTACCTCAGAGGGCCTTCATTTGGAGATAAGTCGTGCAGGAAGCTTTGTACCAAACTGCTCATGTGAATCATTCATGCAGGAACCCAATTCCTAGGATATTCAGAAGGAATCTGTGTCTTACACTAACAGTGACACGTGACGTTTATATCAAATAGGCATACATATCTACAATAGTGCAGTGAAAAAGGCTTTACAGTAACTGGGCTGGACTGGCCGGACTGGGCATCAGACGTTTCCCAGGGCATCCGGAAGGGTAGGGGGTCGGTTTAGTTAGTGGGGGCTGGTTTTGTAGCAGTACAGGAGTTTGAAAAACACTGCAAAGTTCCTTGTATATTCAGCAGGTTTCGGGCAACAATAAAAGTGCCAAGATAACTCTGGTGATCAATGTACCTGAAGAGAGAGATGGGATGGAGTTTTGTCTAATGGCTGTTTTGACGCATCTAAGGTAGTGCAGAAGGTTAATACGCCTGATGAAGAGAACATGTAACATGCATATCAAAAACAATAATTTATGTGCACAGCTCAGTGGGTTACTGCTTTTTGTTCACTTCCTGAATGAAAATATAATTTTGCCTTTTACTGTCAAGATCTCTTTCAAGTTTTTTGTGAGTAGGTGAATTAGCCAAGCTGGACAGTTCAAAAGGTATCCTTTGCAGGACACTTGAATACATAACGCCTATGTTTGAGCAGCTAGCTGGCTGACATGAATGGGGAGGAGTCCTGGTGGGTTTCCGTGAGTCAGATCAAATTCTCCTGAATAGCCCCTTTCTCTTCTGAGGCCTGCTTAACCCCTTCCTTGCTGTCCAGGAATGCAAAAAAGGCACACCTGTGTACAGGAGGAGCCTTGTATTCATGTCCTCAAAGTTTGAGACAAAAAATACTCATTGATTTCTGAACAATGAGTGTAAAAGCATTAAGATAACATGTCGTTCCTGCTTATATTTCGCATGCTTTTTCCAGGGTGTTATTTTTTTCAGGCAGGGCATAATTTGAATTGAGTCCCATCCAGGTGTTTATAATGGGGCAGAATTGGTTTGTAGCTGACGACAGTGCAAGTTGCTCTCAGTGGGGCACAAGGGTGTTCGGGTCGGGATAGGATGTAGCACTATGGCCAGTGCTACCGAATTTGGAACTGGGGAACCTGGTTCAGCCTTCATGACTTGTCCACTAGACCACTCTCCTGAGGGAGCAGATTCCCCTATTAGACCGTAGAAGGCCCAGCTAGACTTTAGAAGCCCGGGTATCTTAGCACCTTGAAGGACTGTCAACCACTATCCATACTGAATTTTACCTCCAGTCTTGCAGGCAGGCCTAAAAAGCAGCACACCCTCGAGCAGCAGTGAATTTGTCACTGAGGTCACAGGACCCTAGAGGCTAGTCCACCTCACTCATTGGTGCCTCCATTGGCTTTGTTCCAGCAGCACTAATGCAACTCACCAGGGATTGGCATGCACAACGCAAAGCTCCAAGTCATATTTGAAAAGCCACGCAAAGCCACTTTGCATGTCTTCAATGGCTTCATAAATTTGAAGTAAAACAACGCAGCGCAAAGTGCTGCGTTGCCTTACTGTGCGCAAAGGAGGTGTTGCGGTGGGTGTTGGGTGGGAGACTGGTTTTGTAACTGGGGACTGGTTTTGCAGCAATGCTGCAAAATCAGCCCCCAGTAACAAAACCAGCAGAACTGTGCAGCATAATGACTCACTCTTAAAAACACATAATACACTGCAGAGATCCTTGTAAACCCAGTAGTTTTCCTGCAACAATAAAAGTTTCCACGCAACTCCCACAGTTTCTGATGTATTCACAGATTTACAAGGACTTCTAAACTTGGGATTGCGTCAAAATCTTGCACCTCCTGAGAGGAGGCATAACGAGGAGAAATATTGTTATTTCTCCTTCTTTTTTCAGCACACATAGAAAGAGGAAAGAGCGTCTTAGGATTGTTTTTGTACAAGAAGGTGCATGCAACTGAGGCATCCTTGCACCATGGTGCAAGTGTGTCTACGTTGGCGCTAGGCTGCCAAAATGGCAACAGCACAGGGGAAAAGGAAAGAAATGCACCATATTGGATAAATACAGTGCATTCCTGCCCTTTCCCTGTGATGCAGGGCAGCGCAGCAAAGTAACTTGCTGTGCTGCCCTAGGCCACCATTCCCATAAATATTCCCCTAAGTTTGCAAACTTCACGGTCTCTCTGCTTCATGCAAAAGCACTTTTAGCATGTGCTGCCTGCTTTGATGCCACTGCAATTATGCAGCAATGGAAGACAAAATTACGTTGCAGTGTTGACTAAATCCTGCAGCAAAAAAGGCTGCAGCATAATGTTGTACATTTTCTGATACTTTACTATTTTGACATTTTTACACATACTAATAGTCTCTGCAAAACAGTTTAATAAACAAGTACAGCACTGAGAACGTGATCAGTCAACCTTTGTAAAGGGCCCTCCACTTCACAGCAACACAAGTCACGTTGTTAATCAATTTGAGCTACAATTCTTTTTTAGTTAAAACCATCAAATTATGCAGCAGATGGTGCATTATGTGGCAAACATGGGAGAGCTATAATAATGTGGAAAACAATTGCAAACTAGGATATTTGCCATCCATGTTTGAAGTTCTCTCATGCAGTCTCTGTTGGGGTGGTATTTCCAGACACCTACAGTGCTCGTGGAGAGATAAAGAACGAAGGTGTCTAATAGTGATTGCAGCGGATAGTAGTCTGGAGGGGAGAAAATAACTGATTGAGATAATCCAAGGACCACTACCTATTTCTGACTCTACCACTGTTTGAGTCTCATAATCTCAGAATTGATGCATTTGCAATTCTCATTGCTAACTAACTCGAGTAGTCATTACACATACTACTAATAACATAGTTGTATTTCATTCGTCTGATACTACTAAAAGCATCTGCAAAACCACCAGGTCTGGGTTTTTGAGTGTCCTATGTTTAGATACAATAACCGGAAACTAAGAGGCATCTAATGCTGGCTTCATGACATGTTGCGTGAATCACGTAAAAACGTAGGAATATAATTTTGCATGGCCGGGGGGGGGGGGGGTGGGGCACAGAATGATGTAATCAACAGTGCTGAAGCACTCGTGGGGGCCTTCTGTCATAGAATCTAAAGCCACATTTTATGTTCAGAAATCGTTAGAAAAAGGGAGGAAAAGTGCTGATGAAAGAAACTGCATGGTTTGGACACACATGGCTTACGATTCCACTTATATGCGTATTTGGGACATTCTGTGATTGAAAACGTATCCCACATTGTAAATGTATTTTAATGTCAATAACTTGTATTAAACCTCAAATAAACATGTTTCTATTGGTAGCATTAAAAAACACTTATAAGCTGTAACTGGTCAGTGGAATGCCAAACATGCTAAAAATTAGGATGTTTTGCTCTTTCTAGCCACACCTCTGACTCCGCCCACTGAACTAATCCCTGATTATTCCCGCCCCCTGATGCCCCGCCCACAGTTCCCCTACTCCCACCCCCCCCACTTCGACCACTGGAGCAGGGTAACTGCAACTTTGAGTGGAGGATAGTCTGGATGTATAAGGTGTAAGCCTAAAGCCAATGGAGCAGGTTGAGTTCCAGACGCGAAAACACCTCTACGTGGCCCTCCAAATAAGCCTAAAAGTGATCTCGAGCAAATGTCAAGAGTGTAATTTAAAGAAGCCTAGCAACCTGCACTGCAGAGGGTGGAAGAGTGGAAATAACATGCGCCTCTGCCTAGAACACCACACTCTTTATTCCCCATTCAGTGACCCTGCTTCGGAAATCAGGAGGCCAACTTCCCGAGAGAGCTACAAAAGAGATATGCGCCCCACGTCAATCCGATTGAACAACGGCAGAGTAAATATTGACTACTGTGGCTGCGTTCAGGACAAGACTCTGGTCTTTCATGCGGAAGATACAGGCCGGGAGGCTCTCGGTCACAAATGGCGCCACTGATATTGCTTCAGGGCGCAGTCCAGTAAATCAGACCTAAGTCCGAAAGTATAGAAAAACACAGATTTTATTCACATTCGTCTGTTAGCCTTACGTCTGGATGCCGGTTTATTGTGACACACAAGGAAAATCATTCAGTGAGCAGTTCCGGAACTTGATTACAGATGCAAGCTGCAATATGTAGCATATTAATTCCCTGCCTTGCACGCAAGCGCGCTTGCTACTGCGTTTCAGTCTTTGAACATCTGGCACGTGAGTTCCCAGGCCAATTTCTGGAACCCCGTATCCAATGAGTATCTGATAAGAATTCTCTAGCCAATCCAATCCCAATGCTCCTCGAGCCAATTCAATCTCACTATGCTTTCACACTCCCAGAGGAATCTGTTTTCTCTTTTCTGATTGGTTCTTAGCACACGGCTTGTCCCAAGTCTTTTGGCTGTTATTACAGACATAAATACTTCCGTTGAATATAAGCTTCAACACTGTCTCAACATTTTGTGGAAAGGTAGCCACCGCACTAATACCGTGCGATGTGCTATGGTGTAGTAGCAGAGTGATGTCAGAAACGGCGAAGGCGTCCTGGTGAAGGAAATTACAATCATTAATGTGAATAATATGAACGCATTCAAGATCGTTTTGATGTGCATGGTGAAGAAGGTAATACTTTTACTAATGTTAGTCCAATTCTTTTTGCGAAATTTCATAAGCAAAGACTTCAGTTTGCAAAAAGGAAGTTGATTATAACAAACATTGGTAAATGCAAGAGGTTTCGCCAATGTGATTAATAATAAGTTTTTGTTGTAAGTTTTAGCTTGGTCAGCAGTTGTGCAATATAAGCTACTGAAACACTATAAAAGTGTTATGACTTGTTTATTGAGAATGGCAATATATTGTGCAGTAACAAAAATTCTGGTTAACATTTAAGCATTTTATGGAGGCGTCCTTGTGTCTCATGTCTAATTTCATTTGTCACCTCTCCCTGTAATGAAGCGTGGCAATTATTGTGCTCCAGATTTCTCTTTTAATTATATGTAACTTAAATCATTCAACAGTCTTTTGTGGAAATTATTTTGCTATTTTTGAAGCAGTCTGTGCCAAACTGCCTGTTTTAAGGTCTGATTAGATACAATTTCAGCTGTGTGCCTGAGCTCTAGGCACAGCAAACAATTTTTGTTTTTTTTAAATGAGCTATGCTGCAGATAGCGTTGACCGCGTCATATAAGATTGTGTTTATACCCCTTAGTCATGGTTGTTTACCACTGCACATTGTAGAATATCATGCTGTTTGTTTTAATGCAGACTAATAATCTTGCAAAAGACCCAGGTGTGCGGGAGCTCCCTTCTTAAGTCCAGGGTGGGGTCTGGAATGTTATCTGCTCGGGAAATGAAAGGTAAATTTGAAGCCAGAGTCACATTCCAAGAAGTTCACTTATATTTATTAATGTCTTATTTATGGTGGGTCTCTCTGGCTGATATTGTTTCCTTGAAGACTTTCAGCCTTTCTGTAGCCTGGACACAGCTTCTGAAGTCTGACAATGAAGCAAGCGTGAGGCTTATGTTTTCTTCTGGACAGTCTCTACAGAACAGGATTTGTGAAGAGGATTGGAGCGGTGCACCACCAATTTCCTTGTTAATACGTCACACCAAGTGGTCAATTGTTTGTACTCAAAAAAATCTTTATTTTAATTTAATTGTCCAACCATAGTCTCAGCCAATGCGTTTCGTTCAAATTGAACTTCGTCAGGGCTGGAAAAGTATAGAGAAACATAACATAAATATACGAACAACAGAAAACATTTAAAAATACATTAAAAGACCCATTTAAAAGCACCACATACTAAGAGAATGAGCACAGGACAAAAAGAAATATATTGTAAACACTCCATACATAAATATAACCATACAAAACAATTTTTTGCAAAATTATATACAAAACATAACAATGAAAAATGAAAATACCATATATATATATTATAATATTTCATCAGTAAAAAGGGGGCATACGTATGCCTATGTGGGTCCAGAGTTGTATATTCTGAAGGCCCTTTTGCATGGGTGTGTGGTTGGGTGAAGAGCACCCTAAACTGGAAAGTAATTCTAATACATAGAATAAGCAAATTGTAATGTTATATCTAAATACCCCATCAAGACATGTATAAGCCAACTAATTAGGACAGAAGGGCAGAAGAAAATAATGAGTAAAAGTCCCCCTGAGGAGACACGTACCATATGTGAGATTGCGAATATATTCCAAAAGTATGACCGCCGTCTATGTAAATAAATATCCGTCTCGAGAGGAGCAGTGATAAAAGCGACTGTACACGATTCTGTAAAAAAAAACAGTAGCAAAAGAGTCTCTTTTGCTACTGTTTTTTTTGACGGAATCGTGTACAGTGCTCTTATCAAGGTGGCACTGGTCGCACAATTAGGACTATTTACTTGGTAAATACGACGCTTTCTGGCTATGTGGCGGCCACTGCTGTCTGTAGGGAGAAGGGCGAGGAAGGGGGTGGGAGAGAAGGTTCAAGCAAAGACGAAGCCAGATGAAGTGGGAGGAAAAGGGGGAGGGGCGGTCAAGGGATAGAGAGGCCCTGAAAGCACATGGACTTTGGCAGGTATCGACAATGTGAGAAGAGCACCGGGGAGGAGAGGAGATGGCATGTAGATGCACTCTTATGTAGTGTGAGATAACACAAAAAAAATCACTTAATCCCCCGTGCTTGTAAAAATAAATGTGTCCTTGTGTAATGTAACTTGTGCTTATGTAGAACACTCCAAGTCCTTTACATGTAGAAGGGTCTGCATTTGAAATAAATTGTGGGATTAAGTACATTTATATTTCCTTTAAATTCAGTTCATTTTGCAGGTTTCTAATTTAGAAAGTTTACATTGCACTTTTCTCCAACTGAGAACCTCAAACTGCTAGAAATCAAATAAATTATGGAACCATGCATCATACACAACTTTTCACCAGCTCTAAGATGTACTTATGTCTTGGCTTTCATGGCTGTACTTAAGCGCATCCCACAGGTCTCTGAGGACAAACCACTATAGACAAAACACAAGAAGCAGAGAGGAAATGTGCTGTAGCCAGCTGGAAAAAAGAAAAGAGGGAAGGAGGGGCGTGATGAGAAAGGAGAACAATGTATGTGATTTATAGCAGTGCAAGACAGTTGACTCATTGCTGCTCTTTCGCCTCTGATTCCTTGGCAGAAGAGTATAAGGCATACAAATGGTAATTAGGTTGTAGTAATTGGTCCTTAAGAAGCTAGAGTAATGAGGCTGCCCTGCATTGTGTAAGCCTGTAATATCACTCAACGACTTGCATTGTTTCAGAAGCAAATACCGCATTTAAAGGTAAAAAAGGCATTCTTACTGTGCAGCATTGAAACACCCTGTCAGCTGCTGCTCCCTTGCAAATACTTTCCTCAGCCATGCAAATGAAGAGTTCTTGCAGGATGAGTGTGCTCAGGGCTGGTACAAGCGAGGACGTGGGTGAAGGGGCTCATTTACAAGTAACTATGTGTAAGGAATGCGAAGGAGAAGGGGAGATTGCCGAAAAGCACGCGCAATCTTATGGAGTGTTAAAACATAAATAAAATTAGATTTTTAACAGATTTCCCTCAGAGCATAGAACAAGAAGGCTGCATTGTGCTGCTGAGCAACAATCGACTAAAGGTTACTTTGTAGGCTGAAAAACTGTCTGTAATTTAAAGCAAGGGCTCTGTGAAGTGAGCGTGAGGTGCAGCTGTTGGGGCTGAGGCACAGGGTGGGCTGCACGCAGAGGATAAAGCAGAGCCCGTTTGTTGCCGATTCCACTAACCTACAGTCCAGCTAGGCTCAATCCACAGGAGCGACGATAAATTCCCTACTCTCCTCAAACCAAAGTATGAATGTAAGAGATAAAGAACACCAACAACCATAAATTGATCTAAAGAGATGTGGGGATTTGAAACCTGGATGTGTCACTTCTAAATCCCCCAGCCGATTCACTTAGTAGGGCCCACAGAACAGGAAGAGTGATTACCTATAGAAAGATAAAGATATCATTAGAAAATCCGTTCCCTTCCCAATTCAGCTTAAACATACCATTCATTTAGGGTCTACTGAGTGCTTGCTCTATAGAAATAAAACAGTCCTCACCGGCTGGACATCTCTTGACGCCAAATGAAGAATCCACACGTTGTCTGGAGAATTGCCAGTAAATAACTTATTTAATAGCAGCAGTAGCAGGCTTCAATAAAAAAAAAATAAAGGATGAAGAAATGAAGAGGAGGCTGGTAGGTCAATAAGTGAATCCAAAAAGTAGAACAGCCTATCAAAATAAGCGCTGCTTCAGGGTCTCTTTCTTGTGCAGCTCAACGTAAAAATGCAGTAAGCTTTCAAAGGGCAGACGCGCGATATCGCGCTAAAAAGATCAAAAGTAATTACGCGTTCAAGACGCGTTTTCAATGTGGTTACATTGTATCTTTGTCCAGGATTTCAAAAAGCGGCCGTGTCTTTCCGCTATCGGAACACGGCCGCAGAACTTCGTAAAAGGGGAAACTCAGGTTCAAGGATCAAAAAGAGACCGCGTCTCTTTGTTCTTGTAACGCGGTCTCGGGAATAGTTATCAGGGAAATCAAGGCTCTGGAAACAAACCTCAAACGCGGTCGCGTCTTTTGTTGTATAAGAACGCGACCCTTGAAGGTTTCTTGAGGCAAGATAAAGGGGGAAAATGACGGGGAAGGGAATTTGAAAGAGTCCGATTACTCTCACGGGCTAAGAGCAGGAAGCAGAGCGGAACTGGGAATGCGGAATGCAGTCGCGTAAATAAAAAAAGGGGAACGCGACTGCAAGGAGTTCTTTTATGTCGGATTCCGATGTAGTTGACACAGGGCCGAAAACAAGAATCGCTCAGCAGGGAAGGTAAGCGCTAGGAATAAAGTTGTAGGTAGAGCGAGGATACTAGTCAGGAATCGAAAGCCAAGCAACGGCTTCTACAGCTGGTGTGCCATTTAAAGGAGGGGAGTATCAACAAACTCCACCTCGTGTGGAGAGATTAGGGACCATCTTAAAAGTGTGCCAAATTTCCAAAGAGCAAGCACCTAAGCTTTCCCTATGCTACACAGAATCATGCATGAAGCTTGTTGTCTAACAGTTCTCCCACCCAAAGGCCTATTTACAAGACGGGGTTTTGTGGGATATAGGGCATGGAACCTACAAACTAAAACAGGGGCATGTACGTTTTCTGCCGGTTCCCAAGACCTATCTTCGGGGCCGTAACCCACCCAGTCTATTAAATACTGGAGTTTTTCTCTGCATCTACGCGAATCCATGATCCTTCTTACTTCATATTCTATTTCTCCATTCACCTGGACAGGGGGAGGCAGGTTTTCAGGGTCAGATGGAGAAACATACACTTTAAGTAAAGCAATATGAAACACGGGATGGATCTGCATTTCTGCTGGTAAGTCTAATTTCACAGAAACAGAAGTAATAACCTTGATGATGGTATATAGCCCTATGTAACGGGGTTGTAACTTACGGGGACCCTCTAGTCTTAGATTCTTGGTAGCTAACCATACTTTGTCACCTACTTTATACGCTGCGGCAGGAAGGCGATGCTTGTCAGCTTGTTGCTTCATTGCTTCTGTTGCTTTGTGTAATTCAATTCTTGCAGTTTCCCAAATATTTGAAAGGGTCGCATGATGAGATTGAACTGCCGGAATGTTAACTAAATTGAGGGGCAAGGTAAGGGCAAAATTCTGGGGTGATGAGCATTGGCAAAGAAAAAGGGAGATACACCAGTGGATGAATGTGTGGTGTTATTGTAAACGAATTCCGCTAAAGGCAAAGCCTGAACCCAATCAGAAGTGATGGTTGATAACAAACAGCGTAAGTATTGTTCCAGTGTTTGATTGCTTCTTTCTGTTTGTCCATCTGTTTGCGGATGGTACGCAGTGGATAGTCGATGGTCTATACCCAAGTTCGTACACAGCCCTTGCCAAAAACGTGAAATAAACTGGGCTCCTCTGTCCGTGATTATCACCGAGGGCAGGCCATGCCAACGTATCACGTTCTCGATGAACACCTGTGCCAATTCTTTGGATGAGGGCAATTTTTTCAATGGCACAAAGTGGGCCATCTTGGTGAACATATCTACTACCACCAATATGACAGAGTAACCTTGCGTTCTAGGGAGGTCCGTACTGAAATCCATACTGACTGAATGCCACGGAACCGAAGGAATAGGTGTAGGTTGTAGTAACCCCGCTGGAGACCAATGTAAAGACTTCTGTCTAGTACAGACCGGACATGCCAAGACATAGGCCAAGATATCCCTATTCATGCCTTTCCACCAAAACCATCTTTTATAAGTCTGTACTGTCTTTTCTCCACCAGGGTGAGCAGTCAATGAGGTGTTGTGACAACATCTAATGATTTGTTGTTGTAACTCCACTAGTGGTACGTATAGTCTCTCTTTATGGTAATACAAACCATCTCTTATGGTATGGTGGGGTTCTGTCAACCATTCAAGGGAAGGAATAGCTAAACAGACGGTGGTTTACTGACCTAAAAAGGAAGGTGGATTCAACCCCACTTCTCCTGCTCCTATTATTTTATGACAAGGGATGACTGGTGAGCACTCGTTTACCTGTATTCTTTGGTCAGATCCCAATCTTGATGAATCATCTGCTTTTCCCTGTTGGGTTCCTGTTCTATAGGTAATACTAAAGTCATATTCACTGAAGAACAAGACCCATCTCATTTGTCTAGGCGTCAATGCTTTTGCAGATCTAAAGAATTGTAGATTCCGATGGTCCGTGTAAATGGTGATAGTGTGAGGGGAACCCAGGGGATAGTGTCGCCACTCCTGAAAAGCAAGCTTGATGGCTAAAAGCTCTCTTTCACCAATGGTGTAGTTTTGCTCAACAGGCAGCAAAGTCTTAGAAAAATAAGCTACAGGGTGTAAACAGCCAGTAGCAGGATTACGTTGTGACAACACTCCTCCTACTGCATAGTGAGAGGCATCTGCCTCCACAAAATAAGGCTGTGTGTTATCTGGGTGGCGAATAATGGGTGCCGAGGTGAACCTGTCTTTGAGTTGTGAAAACGCCTGCTCTGCTTCAGAAGACCAAACAAAAACAACACCCTTGCGAAGTAGTCGAGTAATAGGTGCGATCAGATCTGAAAAATGATCAATAAAGCGCCTATAAAAATTGGCGAATCCAAGAAAAGATTGTACTTCCTTTACATTACTAGGACTGGACCATTTGACCAGGGCATCGATCTTTTTGGGGTCCATGTGGATACCCTCAGGTGAAATGACAAATCCTAGAAAGTCCACTTTAGTAGTGTGGAATGTACTTTTGTCCAATTAAGCGAACAACTGATTGTCCTTTAACCTTTTCAAAATCTTCTTGACATGTTCAACATGCTCTTGTTCTGATTGTGAGAATATTAAAATATCATCAATGTAGACTATCACAAATACATCAAGATATTCACGTAAGACTTCATTAATAAAGAATTGGAATGCCGCAGGAGCATTGCAGAGACCGAATGGCATGACGCAGTATTCGAATAATCCGAATTTAGTTCGGAAAGCAGTCTTCCATTCGTCTCCTTCCTTTATTCTTATTAGATGGTAGGCTCCTCTGAGATCTAACTTCGTGAATATCTTGGCTCCCCGCACTTGGTCTAGGAGAACCGGTATGAGAGGGAGAGGATACTTGTTTTTAATGGTGACCTTATTCAGGGCACGGTAATCAAGGCACGCTCTTAACCCGCCTTCACGTTTAGGAATAAAAAAGATGGGAGATGACACAGGAGAGGTGGAATGTCTAATGAAATCCCTTTTCTAACATGTCTGTGATATACTTCTGTAAGTAGTCTGTTTCTGGTTCAGTCAAGGCGTATACACGGCTCACAGGTAATTCTGCCCCGGGATTAAATCTGTCCGGCAATCATAACTCCTTTGTGGAGGTAGGTCAGTTGCCTTCACCTCGTCAAACACTTCTTTATAGTCTGTATACAGGTGAGGAAGGGTCTCCCGTGCAAGGTCCATGGCACAACATAATGATGTTCCCCATTCCCTGGCTTTGCCATAACAGTGCGACAAGCAATAAGAGGATTTTAAAGTAACCTGGCGGGAATTCCAATCTATATGGGGACTGTGTACCTGCAACCAGGGAACCCCAAGTATGGCTCCAAAGTTAGGCGTGTCGATCAAATCAACAAGCATTTGCAATGCAATAGGTCTCGCATTAGGAAAGTTTGAGCTTTTTGTATTGTAAATTGACTAATTTTTTATTTATGTGTTGGTATTGAAAATATTGAAATTGCTAGCTTTCTCATGTACAATGTCAATAGTTTTAACTGTTGCAAATGTGACACTTATAGCATTTGTAATGCAATATGTGTTGTATTTACGTGACTTAGATGTATTGATATTACAAATAACAATGGCTTTTAATTTTTGCAAATAATTAATACTTAAATAAAAGTTAATGTAAATTATAATGGCAATCGTTTAAACTTTTGTTAATAACTCTTGTGAAGATTATGTTTAGTGTATTTAATTGCTCCTAAAATCCAAGAACAGAAGTTAAATATTATCATTTTTTTTGTGCCATTTGTAATAAAGCCTAAATATTGAGAGAACATATTATAGCCAGTTGTTGTTGAATGGTTGTACAGATTGATACTGTGGTGGCGGTGAGTGATGTTGTGGTGGTGTCGAGTGATGCTGTGGCGTTAATTGATGCTGTGGTAGCGCATAGTGATGTAGTGATGCCCTTGAGTGATGCTGTGGTGGTGCTAAGTGATGCTGTGGTGATGCGATAGATAGATAGATAGAATGCAATAGTCTGATAGATAGATAGATAGATAGATAGAGAGTGAGGGCGATAGATAGATAGTGTAATTATGTAGAATATAATTATGTGGCACTGAGTGGTTTTGTGTGGAGTGTATGTTGATTTTAGTGGCGTGTAATTATGTGGCATTGAGTGTTATTTTGAGTGTATCTTGCATTGTTTCATTGTAATTAATTGGCACTGAGTGTTATTTGGAGTGCATTTGGCATTGAGTGTAGTGTAATTATGTGGTGTGTAATTATGTGGCGCTGAGTGGTATTTGAAGTGTATGTGGCATTGAGCGCTGTGTAATTATGTGGTGTGGCACTGATTGGTTTTTGGAGTGTCTGTTGTATTGAGTGCATTGTAGTTATGTGGCATGTAATTATGTGGCTCTGAATGGCATTCGGAGTATATGTTGCCTTGTATTTCTATGGTTCCTTAAACCCTTAAGAGGCAATTCTTTTATTTTAACTAAAAGGATGGTAGTTAAATGGTGTTTACGGCAGGATGGTCGTTAAATGGTGGCTACGGCGAAGCTGTGTGCTGAAAGGCAAAGAGTACACGGGCATGAAAGTGAAAGCGAGGATGAAAATGGAATGAGTGTGGCAGCATGTTAGTTAAATGGTGGTTACGGGGAAGCTGAGTGCTGAAAGGCAAAGAGAACACGGGCCAAAGCTGGAAGAAAACACGAGATGCGAGAGGCATGTGTGTGTGGCAAACACTGGTGGGGCTCAGAGCATTCTGTTGCTGCCTTGATGCCTGTGTGTGTGAGCAATGGGGCTGTGTGTGTGAAGTGCCTAAAGTTGCAAGAAAACATATGGTTATTTAAATCCTTAGACGCAGAATTAATGGAGCTAATGTTATCGACCTTAGAAGGATGAAAAGGGAATGAGCGCGGCATATGTTAACTTTGTAAGCGCAGAAAGCGTGCACGGCAAACTTATTATTTTGGTTGTTTGAGACTCAGATCTGGGCAAAGCTGCAAGAAAACACGGAGGGGGAGGGCGGGGGAGAGATAGGCGAGAGGCATGTGTGTGTGGCAAACACTGGTGGGGCTCAGAGCATTCTGTTGCTGCCTTGATGCCTGTGTGTGTGAGCAATGGGGCTGTGTGTGTGAAGTGCCTAAAGTTGCAAGAAAACATATGGTTATTTAAATCCTTAGACGCAGAATTAATGGAGCTAATGTTATCGACCTTAGAAGGATGAAAAGGGAATGAGCGCGGCATATGTTAACTTTGTAAGCGCAGAAAGCGTGCACGGCAAACTTATTATTTTGGTTGTTTGAGACTCAGATCTGGGCAAAGCTGCAAGAAAACACGGAGGGGGAGGGCGGGGGAGAGATAGGCGAGAGGCATGTGTGTGTGGCAAACACTGGTGGGGCTCAGAGCATTCTGTTGCTGCCTTGCCTTGTATTTCTGTGGTTCCTTAAACCCTTGGAGGCAATTCTTTTATTTTAACTAAAAGGATGGTAGTTAAATGGTGTTTACGGCAGGATGGTCGTTAAATCGTGGCTACGGAGAAGCTGTGTGCTGAAAGGCAAAGAGAACACGGGCATGAAAGTTAAAGCGAGGATGAAAATGGAATGAGTGTGGCAGGATGGTCGTTAAATGGTGGCTACGGAGAAGCTGTGTGCTGAAAGGCAAAGAGAACACGGGCCAAAGCTGGAAGAAAACACGAGATGCGAGAGGCATGTGTGTGTGGCAAACACTGGTGGGGCTCAGAGCATTCTGTTGCTGCCTTGATGCCTGTGTGTGTGAGCAGTGGGGCTGTATGTGTGAAGTGCCTAAAGTTGCAAGAAAACATATGGTTATTTAAATCCTTAGACGCAGAATTAATGGAGCTAATGTTATCGACCTTAGAAGGATGAAAAGGGAATGAGCGCGGCATATGTCAACTTTGTAAGCGCAGAAAGCGTGCAGGGCAAACTTATTATTTTGGTTGTTTGAGACTCAGATCTGGTCAAAGCTGCAAGAAAACACGGAGGGGGGAGGGCGGGCTGTGTGCTGAAAGGCTAAGAGAACACGGGCATGAAAGTGAAATCGATGGATGGCAATGCGTCCGTGAGACTAGCCCTGAGGTGGGGGAGGGACAGTTGTGAGAGGCGCCATGAGGAAGCAATCTCTCGGCATGCTGTGGCGGGGGGGGGGGAGCGCATTCCAGACGGGGGTGCGGACTCTTTTTAGTATGATGCCGAGGCTGTGGCTACACGTGCACGCGCCAGTGGGCTGAAGCTCTTCCCCAAACGGATTGCATGGCGGCACGATGCACATGATTGTGCGCGTGCTCGCCATGCAATCCACTTTTGGGAGCACTTTGAAATGCCCCTCTTACTAGAGTCTCGCATAGCGATTGCGTAAACGCAATAGCTAGGCGAGGCCTAAAAAAGCATAGGCAATGCGTTGGTCCACCAGCCCTGGCACTGGAGTAGGCTTTTTTTTAGGAGGAATTTGTGTAGTGACGCGCTCTAGTGTTTATGAGCGCGCCTAGGGCATGCCGGGAAGGGGCGCGGCTATGCGCCAGATCGCCGCGAGGCAACGCGGGGAAAGGACGCGTCCCGGCGCTCGGGGCAATAAAGTTAATTCAGACACCTCATACCATGCTGAGTTATTCATGTGCCAGGAATTTACTACAAATTGCACATGTGATCAGGCATAATGCCATCACTCGCTGTGGAAGAGAGCCAGTGGCTGAAGTGTGCTCCCACACCACCCCTTGCTGTACGCTGTGGGAGTAGCAGCAGAATGCGAATGATAGTGGAACAGCCCAGGAGATGCAGAGGCCTCACCCAGACCCCTCTGTGTATCCATACAAGTACATATTTTATCATTTATGATATTGTTTTAACACATAAAGCGAATAATTAAACTGAAACCGTTTCTAGGCTAGACCTAAAAAAGTCATTTCTTAAGAAAATCGTGTTTTGTGACACTGCCCTGCCCTCTAGTGAATAGCAGAGGGCAGTGACTCGCGTGCAAACATTTTATCTGCTGTAAACTTGATCCAGCTCCCAAGTGAGACCCAATCCTGTAGTCAGCTGCATAAAAACGTGACTTTGTCTTCGTTTTACCCTACAATAGAAGGCGGTTAGAACCCTGCCCCTGTGTGCTTGTAGGAGAGTGGAATCTGACTAATGGTTGCCCCCAACTTTTTGCCTGGTATTTAAGTGGTTTTTGACTAGTCTGGCTGGGATCCTGCTATCCAGGACCCCAGCCTATCTGCTTTCTCCCTAAAACTGATGTAAAGTACTCTAGGTACAAACCTAATTGGATGCTGGGCATACCCTACCAGTCCCTTGTAGATGGTACCCTAGGTACCCAGGGCATGGGTCCCCCAGTAAGCCTACCAGGGCTGCAGCACTTATTGTGCCACCCTGGGACAGCCACACAAACTGACACCACCAGACCACTACTGTAGTCTGGGTAAGGTGGTGCTAGCACCCCTTACAGGGATGTAGGTACCCTATATCCCACACCCTTACAACACATATACTCTCATTGGTCACCCCTATGGCAGGCCCTGGTAATCCTACAGGGCTGGGTGCTGAGGTATGTGTGAGGGGGGACCCCTACATGAGTAGGACCTCTCTGCAACCTTCGTAAAATCGTTACTGGGTTGTTTGTAGTGTAGCCATACCATATACTCTTAACCGCATTATAAGTTATCGCGTCATCGCTGTAACTTGGGAATGGCTACACAGAACCATATCGTGTTTGGTGTCAAACATGAAGGAATCATACCCCCAGTCCAGCCATGGGCATGAGGGTACGATTCCCCCTTGCTAGGAGGGTGATATGGGAAAAGCGGTAGAATTTAGACACCAATTTAAAAGTGCACATGTACCACAAAAGGGCTACTGTCCGCCACCTACACGACTCTGGCTGGCTGTTGCTGGGGAAAACCCCAGCCTCGCCATCTGGACAATAGGGCTCCTGTGGCAGGGAGGTGCCAGCACCTCCCCAGACAGGATATGTGGATTGGAACAGGGTGGGTGCACCAAATGTCCATTCAGAGTTGCACGTAGGCAGCTGCAGAGCCCCAATTCTGCATACACCGCCTGGAACCGGTTCAAGGGCATCCTGCCCCTCGCCCAGGTGGGAAACACACAAAGGGGAGTGGGTGTAGCCACCCTTTCCCGCCTCTACTCTGATTGGTAGGCTCTATTTGGGACCATCCCCTAATCTTGGGGATATATGGGAATAACTTTGCCCCAGAGCCTTAGATTCGTCCAGAACTTTACAGAACTGACCTTCGACGAGCTGCTGCCCAGCTGACTGAAGAAATCTCCCTTGGGATAAAGGAGTTATCCCCCTGCTTGGCAGGCACCTAAAAGACTGCAAGATACCCGGTTGGAACTTCGCTGCTCTCACGAACTTCAACGCCTTCCATCAACCTTGAGGTGGGTCTCCAGTGCATCCCAGAGTCCTGTGAGCGTGCCCAGCAAGTCTGAGCACCGTGGACCACGTGGGTGCCGAGATCCCTGCATACCCCGAGACCCCGGCCACCTCTTGCATAGCACACGACCCCGACCAGTGGGGAAGTTGTGCTTTGGCCCATTTCTGAGCCAACCTTCAAGCAGCATCCGTGCCAAAGCTCAGTTCCCTAGTTCGCTCCGGTGGCCCGTGGGAGCCCTTTTACGCACTCCATTTTGCTGCCTTCCGCGGTCCCTTGTCTCTCGACTTGTGGGCCCTGACGGAGGACAATCTACCTTTCCAAGAGTTCCCCTGGTTGCTCCAGGCCTGCTCTGCGCTCCCTGCAAAGGAGAGCACCCTCAGACCTCGTGGGTCTGCACCAGCAGCTGCTTTGTACATCTTGCGTGGGTTGCGGTTGCCAATGCTTAGTGGATCCAATCGGGACACTAACACCGCAGCGACCCTCATCCGACGTGGGACAGTCGCCCTCCAGAAGCTGGCCTTCCTTGAAGCCTCCCGGAGCCTGTGACTGCAGAGCCCAGCTGTACCTTCCTCACCTGAAGCACCCAACATCCACGAGCTCCTTCCTGTGAGCTCCCTGGTCACTGTGCCGTGACCCAGACTCTGTCCCCTCTGCTTTCAGGTCCTTCTCTACATTTCCTACATCTTCAATCTTCACGACTTCAGCGACGCTTTCAGCTAGCAGCAGTTTGGACTACTTTTCCATTGAAAATCAGCCCGCGACCAGACACCAGAATCGACCTATGCACCCGGCTTCCCTGGGGCAGGTAACAGTGGTACTTCGGTACTCCCGTGGTGGTGGGCTCTCCAAAGCCTTAAGTCTCAAGTCTTAACTTTGTACTACTGCTAGAAGTGTCCTTTAACTTTAAATATTCAACCGCGACATTCTCCATAGGCTAACATTGAGATCCCGACAGTAGCTTCTCGCACTGCACACGCCTCCCGTGGGTCCCCTTCCTCATAACTGTGGGTGGATTCTGAAGGGGCAAGCGATCCTGAATGCCCTAGGCATTGCCTGTAGAATTGTCGTGGTTCTTATACCACTATTTTAGTATATGGTTTGGTCCCCCCCTGGGGCCCATTGATTTCTGTGCTATTTATTGTGTTTATAAATGCTTGTTTGAAGTGTAACTTTGCCACTAGTCACATAAAGTGACTGTGGGATTCTGTCTAGAATAAATACATATATTTTATATATATACCTGTGTGGACTACTCTTTCACTTGGTCATTCAAGAGGTTATTATGGTAAAACAATAAGCTTAACACTCCTTCAAGACTTAGCCTGAAGGCTGCTCTCCACAGCTACCACTAGGATAGCTTTCTTTAAAGGTTGTCTTAAACCTATCATCAATAAGAGTCGAATTGGACTGGTGCAAGGTGTCCCTATAACTAGGAACAACATATGCCAGGCCAACTTCTCACAGTGCTGATGATAGTGTAGCTGCAATCAATACTTCAATCCTGTCTCTTGCCTGATCGATCAGTCTGTGTCTGCCCCTCCACTCGGGGCGAATCACCTCGTCACAGCCTCAGCTTTGTGTTTTGCAAACCTTTGAAGGCCAATCACTTTAGGAAAGAATAGAATTATTAACCAGTCACAGAAAAAGCCCATAGGTCTTACTTTTGTATAGTGCGGGCACACATACAGACACACAGCTTTCATGCACATGTGGACATCCAGAGGCAGAGATGAGAATATACAGACAGAGTACCATTTCTGGAGATACCCAGGCACTCATGCTGTTACCCAAAGACACAGGCCTGGGGACAGGCGCGCAACACCCATTGGGCTCACCGGGCTTCAGTCCCCCCGTCATGTGTGTCAGCCCGGCTGAGACAGCCTCGCGGGCTGGCATCCGTCTAATTGCAGCCGGACCCGAGTACTTCAAAGGTCTTTAAAAGACCATTTACTCATTAATGAGGCTTTTGTTGTGTTTTCACCCCTTCTTACAGCCACTCTGCCTATGGCTGGAAGACTTAGCCCCCCGAAATTTGGCTCTAGTTGCCCGCCTGCTGAGGGATGTGTTGTCATGTTGGCTGCAAGTATAGCGCTCTACTCTGCTCTAGAGTCATCTCAAAGTGCTAGATATGACAGAAAGGGCCTCTCTCCTATTATCGTACAAAAGTAATTCAGAACCATTATTTCCTTGATACAAACATATAACACAAGTATGTTTGCTCTACCCCTCCACTCACAGCAACCATTAAGCATCCAGTCCTGGAGTGTGCCTTCATAAATCATTGTTATCAAGTGGATGGAAGCAAACGACACTACAAGGCCCAGAAGACTCTGATTTATACAAATGAAACTTCATGACCAAGAATATGGTGCACAGGCAGCATTGAGAAAGCTGGTTAAAAATTTGCTTATTTTCATTCTCCTGATTCTAAAGTAAATGCGGCGTCACACTTCACAAGATGAAAAAGCAAAGAGCGATGCTGCACATTCATGGGAGTCCTTTTACTTTACTGAGTAATGGAACGCGAGCACGATGATGACGATAAAAGGAAGACGTAAATTCTCGCGAGCAGTAGGAAGCACGTGCGCTCCTGAAGCAATCAATGGAAAGGGAGTACTCTTATTCTGAAGAATGGAATATGAGGAAAAGTACAAGCATTGTCAAAGCCAGTGAGACTTGCCTTGTGGTGGGGGAGGGACAGTTGTGAAAGGCGCCATGAGGAAACAATCTCTCGGCATGCTGGGGTGGGGGAGCGCAATACAGGCGGGGGAGCGGACCCTTTGAAGTATGATTGATGCCGAGGCTGTGGCTGCACATGCACATGCCAGTGGGCTGAAGCGCTTCCCCAAACGGATTGCATGGTGGCACGATGCACGTGATTGTGCGCGTGCTCGCCATGCAATCCACTTTTGGGAGCACTTTGAAATGCCCCTCTTACTAGAGTCTCGCATAGCGATTGCGTAAACGCAATAGCTAGGCTAGACCTAAAAACCAGTGCCTCCGAATGTCCGTTGCTACATACCATGGTCAGAGCTGGAGTATGATGGGTTATTAACCCTGAGGATAATTCTGTCCCATCTACTGCCCTTATCGGTTCTGGTTTTGTTTTGGGCACAAAGGGAATGCCCAAGAAATGAACAAGATGAATATCTAGAAAATTCCCAGTAGCCCCAGAATCAAGAAGTATAGACAGTGCCTTTCTACGTTGAGTAGAAACGATTATAGTGACCGCTAGCATGAAATGTCGAGCCACTGGAGCCGATATACTGGCTAAGTTTTGTGAGACCAAGGCATTCCAACAACTTGAAGAATCGGCCTCCATTTTCTTCAAGCTCTCTAGTTTTCCGACAAGGAAGTGTACTCTTGACTCCCTGCAGCTGTCTTAGGGACGGTAGTAGACTTGACAGGACAACCTCTAGCATAATGTCCTCCTTTACCGCGGTAAAGACAAAGGTTGTTCTTTCTACGCCTTTCCTTTTCTTCAAAAGACAAAGGTGCTCTCATACCTCCTATTTTCATAGGTTCGCTAGGATCTTTGGTTTCTTTGTTTTCTTTCTTCTCACCTCTAACAACTAGGAAATGGGCCATGTTACCGCGAGATCTCTCTCCCTTTCGCTCACTCAGTCTATGATTCAATTTTACAACAAGGTCAATAAAAGCGTGACAATCTTCGGGAGGATCGACTATTTGGGAAAGGAGATCTTTGAGGTCGTCATTTAAACCTCGGTAAAACAAGGAGGTTCTCTTTTCCTCTGGCCACTGTGTGTCTACTACCAATCTATTGAATTCAGTGAGGTAGGTGAGAAGATCTTTGGAGCCTTGTCTCAGATTCAACAACTCATTATCACTGGCCTGCACATATGTGTGTCTAGCAAACAAACTCCGCAACTTTTCTTTGAACGAGTTGAAATCATACAAAAGAGGGTCATTATTTTCGACCAAAGGAACTTTCCATCTGGCCGCATTACCCCCCAGATAGGAAATCACAAAAGCCACCTTGGCGGCATCATCAGGAAAAGAAGAAGCCTTACATAAAAATTGTAAATGACACTGATTTATGAAAACGCTGTACTTCGCACTATCCCCATGGAATCTTTCCGGCACCGCCAACGGAACAGGGTTATGTGTGTGTATCGATACATGAACTGCTTGAGGGTTTTCGGTGCTTGGAGGCGTAGGGCTTACTATAGAGGAGGGGGTGGAAGAGGGAACTGTGTAGTGAGCTGGTTGTATATAAGTACGTTTATTCTTTTGCATTGTATCGCTTCCACTAATACTAGGGACAGGCTGATGTCTAACTTGTGCCAATTCTGTATGAAGTTGCTGATTTTCAGCTCTAAGTCTTCCTACCTCCCCTTGGAGCTTTAGTAGAGCTGTGGCCAGTTCCTCAACCGTGGGACTATGGGGAGGGTTCTCCATTGAGGCACAAACCCCTTGTATATTCATCGTCGCCCGGGTGGACTTAAGTCGTGGGCTTGGCTTTCTGTTGCCGATGCCACTAACCTGCAGTCCAGCTAGGCTCAATCCACAGGAGCGACGATAAATTCCCCACTCTCCTCAAACCAAAGTATGAATGTAAGAGATAAAGAACACCAACACCCATAAACTGATCTAAGGAGATGTGGGGATTAGAAACCTGGATGTGTCACTTCTAAATCCCCCAACCGATTCACTTAGTAGGGCCCACAGAACAGGAAGAGTGATTACCTATAGAAAGATAAAGATAGCATTAGAAAATCCGCTCCCTTTCCAATTCAGCTTAAACATACCATTCATTTAGGGTCTACTGAGTGCTTGCTCTATAGAAATAAAACAGTCCTCACCGGCTGGACATCTCTTGACGCCAAATGAAGAATCCACACGTTGTCTGGAGAATTGCCAGTAAATAACTTCTTTACTAGCAGCAGTAGCAGGCTTCAACCCAAAAAAAATAAAGGATGAAGAAATGAAGAGGAAGCTGGTAGGTCAATAAGTGAATCCAGAAAGTAGAACAGCCTATCAAAATAAGCACTGCTTCAGGGTCTCTTTCTTGTGCAGCTCAACGTAAAAATGCAGTAAGCTTTCAAAGGGCAGACGCGCAATATCGCGCAAAAAAGATCAAAAGCAATTACGCGTTCAAGACGCGTTTTCAATGTGGTTACATTGTATCTTTGTCCAGGATTTCAAAAAGTGGCCGTGTCTTTCCGCTATCAGAACACGGCCGCAGAACTTCGTAAAAGTGGAAACTCAAGTTCAAGGATCAAAAAGAGACCGGGTCTCTTTGTTCTTGTAACGCGGTCACGGGATTAGTTATCAGGGAAATCAAGGGTCGGGAAACAAACCTCAAACGCGGTCATATCTTTTGTTGTATAAAAACGCGACCCTTGCAGGTTTCGTGGAGAAAGATAAAGGGGAAAAATGATGGGGAAGGGACTTTGAAAGAGTCCGAATACTCTCACGGGCTAAGAGCAGGAAGCAGAGCGGAACTGGGAATGCGGAATGCAGTCGCGTAAATAAAAAAAGGGGAACGCGACTGCAAGGAGTTCTTTTATGTCGGATTCCGATGTAGTTGACACAGGGCCGAAAACAAGAATCGCTTAGCATGGAAGGGAAGCGCTAGGAATAAAGTTGTAGGTAGAGCGATGATACTAGTCAGGAATCGAAAGCAAAGCAACGGCTTCTACAGCTGGTGTGCCATTTAAAGGAGGGGAGTATCAACAAACTCCACCTCGTGTGGAGAGATTAGGGACCGTCTTAAAAGTGTGTCAAATTTCCAAAGAGCAAGCACCTAAACTTTCCCTATGCTACACAGAATCATGCATGAAGCTTGATGTCTAACACTGTTGAAGATGATAAGAATCTGTGGGAGGAGTGGCACAGGAGGAGGAGGGTACAAGTAGGGTTGCTGACATGCTTGCTCACAAATAACAAAGAAGTTCTTTGATAAAAGCGGAGGAATATGAGTACTTAGGGTGTGGGACTCTGATAAGAAACCCACACAAACACCAACAAGAAACAGCATGCTACAACCAATAGAAACAAAGAAAAACTAAGTGGCAAGCGCACAAACAACTGAAAAAAGTGAGGGCGGGATGTAAGCCCCCTTTCAGATTTATATTAAATGCAATAGACTTCACAAGCACAGCGCAACCACTGTGCAGGCAAAACCTATAAATGGCGGATTACTGCTCATTTGACATTTCTATGGTTTCAGTTACCGAATGAATTACATTCTACTGTCAGATGTGTGATACTTCATGGTGAGAGCTCACCCAGTTGACTTACTTAACAGTGACACCGAGAAACAAGCGGTTGAAGGAGCTACCATGTAAATCATGAAAGATACAATGTATCAGACACGTTGGAGTCTTTACAGGGCTTAGTTCTATCAACGCTGAGTAATGGAGTGTTATTCTCCTTCTCCTTCTCCTGTGTCCACCCCCACTCTAGGATGTATGGTATAATAAAATAGGCTTATTGAATAACCAGGAAAAGGCTCTGACTTACCTGTCAGACCCAAGGATCTTGCTTGTCAAGCTCTTTAACTGAGAGAGAAATATGGAAAGTGCCACGTTCTGATGATGATTGGTCAGTAGGCAATTTATCCATTGCAAGGGTTATCCCTTGAATACCAACCTAGAAGAGGGTATATACTAGGATAAAATGGCCCACACCTCCGGCTAGAGAGCGGTTCAGAAGGGGGTGACTTTCTTTCTGTTGTGATCACATCCCTGTCCATGAAATCCTCCTCCCTTAGTTCACCTCGTGCTTCCTTTTCAAATGTTTCTTTAGTAGAGAAACTATGGCTTAGTTTATCTAATCAGGCACCATAACTATTATAAGGGATGTCTTGCTCCCTCACTTCACCTACCACTCGTCCCACATTCCTTTTCTCTATCTTCTCTCCTCTCCTCACTTTACTTTTCTTCTCTTCTCTTCTCTCTTTGACCACCTTTCTCTCTCATCTTATCCCCTGTCCATATGTTCCTTTACATTAAGTCTACTTTTCTGCTTTCTTGTAGTAGAACCAATAACAAGTCACGTGACGAACAAGACAAACTGTATTTTTGTAGTCACTAGATTAGAATGTATATCTTATGACCAGGTGTTGGTCTCCCTGGACCCTACACTGCTTGCCCCACTATATTTCTTTGGTTCACTGGGTCTCTGTCTCCTCCCCTTGGATCCCAGCCTCCTATCCTACTCCGACAGCCGGGAACATGCAGTGTTAACATTGTTTCTTCTCCACTAATGGACACTGACCTTCTCCCCCAGATGAGACATGCACTTTCTCCCCTAATTTGACCCAGCAGTTTTTGCCCGGTTGACCCTTCACTGCTTCCTTTTCTTGGACCTTGTACTGCCCCCTCGATCACGTGCTGCCCAGGCCTCTTGGTGAAAGGGGATGCTGTGCTACTTTCTGCCAGCTTTACTCCTTTAAACCCTGCTCCCCTTACTTTTTGGACCCAGTGCTACTCCCCTCGGGCCTTCACTTTACCTTGGATCTCTGTGTTCTATCCCACGGCTAAATTCTGCACTTCTTTCTCTGCCCAGACCATAAGTGTGTGCTGCTCCCCATTTGGACTCTGCCCTGCTCTTTTGGTCTGTTGGCTATGTGCCTGACAAAGCTAGCTGACCCTAGTTCTACCTCTTATACTACAGTATTTATAGCTCTCTGAAGGTATATTCATTTGTTTTATGTTTGGTAAATTGATTGATATTTCTTTATTAGTTTAATATTGAATCGTTCATGTTGTTAAAAGACCAACATCTTTTTTTACATAATTTAAATATATCCTTAACTTGTTATAATGTAATTGTTACATTTTATGTCTAGCTATCATTTTAAGTAATGGACTGTTTTTTTGTCTCTAATAGATGTCTTTATTATTGTTTCAAATTAATTGTTTGTGTTCTTGCTTGAATTAAAGGCTGATTTTAACTAACTTGTACAATTCATTCATTTACTATAAGTGAGAAATTAGCACACCCTGCATCTGCCTTTGTGCTACCTCTTCTGTGAATCGCTCTAGCTTGGAGCATTTTCCCCATAGTGAAAATACATTCTAAGGCCTTGGTTAAAAGGGAAGTGGGGCATTAAATTCCAATCAATGTGCAGTCCCCTTTTGCACAGGGATTAAAATTAAGAGTTGTGCTGCAACTACAGCACCTCCACAATTTTGCCAAGGTTAATTTTGCCAGGTCAAACCTGCTGAAATTTACTGGTGAGAAATGCTTGGTAAATTCCAAGACACGTTGAATTTAGTGCACAAAATGGCAGTTCTGCAGGTTTCCGGTAGAAACCTCAAAACAGAGGTATTTATCAAAACTTATAAACCTCCCTGAGTGTTTGTATTTACTGGGTACAGCAAATACCTCACTCCATTGCAACATACCTCTAGTCACAGCCTGAAGAAAGAAAACTATTGTTAGAAACGGGGGTCTCTAGTTGGCAATGGTTTGCACCTTGTCCAAGAAGGCTCCTTTCCTTCTAGTCAGGATAAGGGAGTTACACTCCTAAAATAACCCCTGCTCACCACCATGGTAGCTTGGCACGAGCAGTCAGGCTTATCTTAGAGGCAGTGTGTAAAGCATTTGCACATAACCAACATTAATACAGTGTAAGCACTACAAAAGGACACCACACCAGTTTAGAAAACTATCCAATATGTTTATATACTTAAGACAAGACCAAAAACAATAAAAACCCACAATACAGTACTTGGAAATCTTTAGTTAGCAAAATAACCTTGAAATAAAGTTCCTTGAAGTTGATAGCTCCGTCTGGGGCTAAAACAGCATCCTGGATAAACAAATCCAAACAGTTCTGGCTGACCTCAGCGTCGCGGGCACGCTACGGTGTCGGGAAGACCAGCAAAACAGTACCTTCAGAAATGCAGGGCTCCGGTGACCT
Organism: Triturus cristatus; assembly: GCF_964204655.1. Lineage (NCBI taxonomy): Eukaryota > Metazoa > Chordata > Amphibia > Caudata > Salamandridae > Triturus > Triturus cristatus. The sequence goes on from NC_140590.1 coordinate 1,368,403,573, forward strand.
CTCGTCAAGCTTCCGAAAGCACGGCGTCTGCCGGCGTCAGTTCTGGAGGTCGGTGCAGGAGTCGTGGGGCTCTCGAAGTCACACCCGTTGCAGATCGAACTCCTCACGGTTGGAGTCAGGAGCTCTGGTGTCGGCGGACGTCGGGTGCTGCGGTGTGAAGTGCAGCAGTGCGGTGTGGGATGCCCTCAGGTCGCGGTGCGAGCAGCGGCTCGATGGCGGCGTCAGATGGCTGCGTCAGTGAGACCAGGTCCTGGGTGCGAATTGATGCGGTGCTCGTCGCGGTGCTGGCAGGTCACAGTGCAAGCAGTGGCATCGTCGTTGCTGTAGCTCTGTCGTCGGCTGACGAACTGGAGGCGATGGCGCAGGCGTCGGTAGGCCAAGGCGGCGGTGCGGGATGAGGGCGGTGCGTTGTGTAACTTTGCGAACGGTGCCCTCGAACCACGGTGGAAGCAGCAGCATAGATGGTGGCGTGAAGCGTTGTCGTCGGGGATACCAAGGCGGCGGCGTGAAGCGGGACGGAGTGCAGTGCCCGCAGGTCACATGCGAGCAGCAGCTCGCTGGCGGTGTCCGATGGCGTCATCGGTGAGACCAGGGTCGCGTTGCAGCGGTGCCCTCTGCGGTGCCTTTAGGACACTGAGTCGGCAGCAGCGTTGTAGACTGCGTCCGGTTGCTTTCTCTTCTGTTGCAGCACAAAACACACAGTCCCCAGTGCTGAGGGCAGAAGAACTTGAAGTCTTTGCTGGCAGGCCAAAACAGCAAAGCACTCAGCAAAGTGGTAGTTCCTCCTCACAGCTTCTCCAGCTCTTCTTCTTGGCAGCCTTCTAAAGAGTTCTAAAGTTCAAGGGTTTGGGCCCCACTTTTTATAGCCCAAAATCCTTTGTCCACTGAGGCAGAGAGTGTCTGTGCCCAGCCAGAACCAGTTTTGTCCTCTCTGCTGTAGCTTCCTGGCAGAAGATGAAGACTGCATTGTCAGAGGCAGACCAGGCCCATTCAGATGAAAGGAAATCTCCTCCTCCCTACTCTAAATGTAGCCCAGGTCTATTCAGCCCATCCCTGACCCATCTAGACTCTCTGGTGCCACTGTTCCTCTCCAGCCCCTGTCATTCAAATCCCAGACAGTCAATCCACAAACCCAGCAGAGGCCTACTGGATGGTTGAGAAAGACAATACCTACTTTCTAAAAGTGGTATTTTCAAACACAGAATGTAAAAATCACCTTCACTAAAAGATGCATCTTTAGATTCTGAGTTCAGGCATACTAAAGTTTATTTTTCTACCTTGTTCCTAGGGCCAGTTATGTTTATGAGATGTTATAAACAAACTCCCCATTCTGTCCTATGGGAGCAGTTAGCCTTGCAATAGTCAAAAACGAAATTGGCAGTAATTCACTATCAGGACATGCCACAGACACCAGGGCATGTCCAACCCCTGCCCACAGGGGTTCCTTGGGCCTACCTTAGGGGTGACTGACATGTGAGAAAAGGGACTGTTAGGGCCTGGCAAGTGGGTACACTTGCTTAGTATACATGGCAGTCCCAGACTGAACATAGGCTCTGCAATGGCGGGCCAGAGTTACATTTACAGGCTGCTTGTGTGGGTGGCACAATCCAGTGCTGCCGCCCACTAGCAGCATTTCATTTACAGGCCCTGGTACACTCAGTGCACTTTACTAGGGACTGACAAGTAAATCAAATATGCCAGTCATGGAAACACCAATCCATAACACAATTTATAACAGGAGCACTTGCACTTTAACACTGAACAGTAGTGAGAAAGTGCGTAGAGACACTAAGCCAGCAAAAACAGAGTCAAAACCGGGAGGTCAGAAAGCAAAAAGTCAGGGGAAACACGCCAAAAGATGACAAGACTAACAACTATGCATGGTGAATTAGGGGGATATGCTGTAAAGTGGTAGTAACACAGGAGAAACGTGGATGGTCTTTGAGAACCAACTTAATAGCTTATTGACCATTATGATTTGTATTTATAGACCCAGCTTGCTTTGGCAGGAGTCAAAACGATAGAAAGCAGGATGACGGTTCGTTGGCACTGGCTACATAGGTACAATTCCAGAGTCTAAACTGAGCGTACTAAGCTTCTTAGTTGACACCGTTTTTCATTTGGGAATCCTGTTTTTAAGTTAGTAAACACTACCTAATATAAAGCAAATGCGGTCTAAAATCTAATTCAAGGAATGAGAAAACAGAAGTTTGAAAAGAAGGGGCAATTTGCTTGCGAATTTAGAAAATTCACGTGGAAATAGATTAGAATGTTGACAGGCTAACTACATGCTTTATACTGAGAATGAATCCTAGAAGGAATTTCAGAAAGACTCTGGCTAAGCTAAGGAGAACAAAAAATACAGACTACACTTCTCATCGAAAAGAAAAGGACACTGAGAACCAGGCATTTATAGAGTACATTTGAATAAGAAACCTTCTGACGAGTTCTGTCATATAGAATATCTATTGACATATATCATCGAGGTTCCACATTTTTCACCTTTCGGCTCAGCCATGCCGTATTGTATTCCTTGCTGTAAGGGGTGATAGAGATACCCCATCATATATTATTATTTGTGTTCATTGTTGCCTGATTTTAAATTACTACTCAGAAAATCAGGACAAATCAGGTAGTGTTTTTTGCAACTTCTTGCCCTCTGCTTTCACAACTCAGCAGAGGTCTTATTGAGATTTAAAGCTAATAAAATAAATGTCTAGTGATTGACTGTGGCAAGAAATAATGACAGTCTTTTTTAATCCACCCCTTCGGACTCATTTTAAAATACAATGGCAGGCGACCCTCTCCAACATTAATACTGTGTGGGGCAAAGATTCTCATTATGGTCAATTATATAACACTAGGAAGAGCACTAAATCTACAAACATGGAATAGTCTGTGATGGAGTGGTAGTGAGGAAAGTAGGGGACAAAAGGCTCAAATTCCCCCTGGGCAATCTGAATACAAGTGAGCTTCGGGGCAGAAAATTGATTCCTCTGTATGTTAGAATCCAGCTTCAGATTTTATTTGATCTAAAAACAAATTCTATGACGTCAGCATAGATGTGAACACTAGGCCTGGGCGGTAAATTCCGTTTCGCTTGCAGAATTTGGGTAATTTCACATTCCGCGGAGAACGCGGAATTGCCAAAAATTCCGCGATCCACGGCTTCACGGAATTTTTTGCTTGTTTGCGCTTTAAAAAGGAGTGTTTGCGAGATATTTCTCCCCGACCACACAAACCGCGTTCACAAACAGGAAAAAAGCATTGCGAACGGGCAGAACAAGCAATTCCGCGTGTTCGCTGAACTTTTGCGTGCTCGCTGAGATTTTTTACCGTTTCGCAGAGCTTTGCGTAGCGCGATTACGCAAATTCACCCACCCCTAGTGAAAACCCATGTTGTAAGAGAAACTAAATTCTACAGAGGTTTTAGGTTGCACAGTAAATAACGCTGGTGATGGCACCGAATCCACAGGTGGTCGCAGTTTTTGGGCAGAATCCTTCCATAATTATGACTTCTTTAGACCATTTTAAACCTTCCCTAAAGGCTTATGCTATACAGTTGGAAGAATAAAAGGAAAATTACGACTCCACTTTAAATGGTATGGGAACAAACCAGTGCTAAGTTGAATTATAGATGTGCTTTCAGTATTTGGTACATGATGAGGTCCGTTATTGAAATTACACAGAATCATTTAGACGTAGAGTAGCCCTCTAAGTAAGAGGAACATTATGGTTATTTGATGTAACCTCTGGCGTGAAACTAAGCAGAGGAAGGATTTATAAATATAACCCATGCACCAAGTGCTAGATGTCTGTGGGTTTCAAAGTGCTGTAATGCCAAATATAAACTTATTTTCATAGAGAAACATGCATAGTTAAGTGAGATTAAGCATGGTTTATGAGCTTTAAGTACTGCAATTTTATATTTTAAAAATGCGTCCACTAATATTTTTAAAATATCTCACAGTAGTTAGTGAACATGCAACTCTATGTATAACTCCCAATGGTGTGCAAGCATCACTTGTATTTTAGTTTCTCCGATTGTCTATAGAGATTTGTGCCTCTAGTATGCTGGGCCTTAAGTTTTACTCCTATCGTGCTGAGTCCCTTTAACTACTACCTTTCTTCTATTGTGCAAGTAGAATTGAGTACATGTTCTTGTATACCATTCCAAATACTGTGTTGTTATAATTCACGACATTCTGAGTTAAACAGTGTCATTTTAATTGACATTAAAACATATGCTTTTTTTCTCACCGGAACAACGTAGTTCATCGATCAACTGCAGAGATATAGAGGGGGCCTCGATATAGCTGTTAAACACCTACAAGTATAAACAATTGGGTCAGTCATTGAAAAGCACCTTGGTGGAGACCGGTGAATGCTGTGTAAGATGCACTGGAAATCACAGCAAACTGCAGCATCCATATGAACGCCTTTGAGATCGTTTTGATGTGCATGGTGAAGAAGGTAATACATTTATTAATGTTAGTCCAATTCTTTTTGCGTAATTTCATAAGCAAAAACTTCAGTTTGCAAGATAGGAAGTTGATTATAAGAAGCACTGGTAAATGCAATAGTCTATATGATTAATAAGTTATTTTTTGTTGTAAGTTTTAGCTTGGTGAGTAGTTGTGCAATATAAGCTATTGAAACTGCATAAAAGTGTTAGGACTTGTTTACTGGGAAAGGCAATATATTTAAGCCCTGGGCGGAGTTCACAAAGCTCCGCTTGGAAGTCCGCAAAGTGAAAGAAAAAACTGCTGCACTATGTGGAGCTCCGCAAGCAGCGAAGTGGGTTAGAAAAAATGCAGTTTGAGATAATTTTCAGTGCTGGGTGTTTGTCCGCATTGTGAAAGTATCTCAAACGGGGTGCTGCACAGCGCAAGCGGGCGCTGCTTCCTTTCTGCCGCTTGAGTAGATTTTCTACCCGAGCAGCAGCTTTCTCAACGCGAACAGACAGTTTCTCAATGCGTGCGGTTGCAAGCATATGCGGTCACTTGCATTGAGAAATCCGACCGCCCACATTAAGAAATCTCGCCTGGGGTTGATTTCCCTCACTCGTGCTTGCCAACTTGACGTTGACGAGTGCAAATGAGGACAAATCTCACCGGGAGTTAGATTTTCCTTGCTCGCACTCGCCAACTTGATGTTGATGAGCGCGAGCGAGGAAAAAAACTCCGCTCCTGGAGCGGAGTTTTTCGGAACTCCGCGGAGTGCGGAGTTGACCGCCCAGGCTTAAATATATTGTGCAGTAGCTGGTTTAAAGCGGGGATATTAGGTGAAGGGCAAAGGATTTAACTAAAATGAAATGCAGCCCACAACGTTCCCCAAATAAAAATGTGAGAAACATGTTTTAGTATGGTTGTGATTTAGGGAGGGAAAGGGGCATCGTAGAAACGACAAGAAGATGAATTAAAAGGTGTAGTAGAAAAAAATCATACAGCTCACAAGCACGCTTGTAATGCGTGCTGACGTGAGGAGATAAAATTAAGTGTTAGACAAACCAAAAAATGCATCTGAAAAGCACATAAATGTTATGTTATGTTACGGGGATTTATATAGCGCGCAATTACACAAGGGTGTCCTGGCGCTACCGATTATTCCTAAAGGAGGGGACAGAAGCTTTCACACTACTTATTAAACAACCAGGTCTTCAAGCTCTTCCTGAAGGCCATAAGATCAGGGCACATTCTAAGATAGGGCGGAAGGGCGTTCCATGCCTTGGTGGCTCGCAAAATTAAGCTTCTTCTACCCCAGGAAGCCTTCCTTATCCGTGGTACTATTGCCAACCTGGCTTCCATTGACCGTAACGTCCTTTTAGGATGATACCATTGGATGTTTTCTTTCAGGAACTCCTTGCCCATGCCCTGAAGTGCCTTAAACACAATACAAAGGGCTTTAAAACAGACCTGCTTCCTCACAGGAAGCCAGTGCAGTTTGCTAATTTCTTTGGAAATAGGCGCAAACTTAGCTGTACCTGACAGTAGCCTAGCTGCCGCATTTTGAAGCTTTTGCAGTCTATTCATATGGCATTCCTGTAGGCTCAAATATAGACCTTTACAATAATCAATCTTGGCCATCACGAGAGAAGTAACAACTGTACGTTGACTCTCAGGCGGTAAGAAGGGGAGGATCATTTTGATCATCCTAAGGATAAAAAAGGTTGCCGATGAGAGAGTTAATCTGGTCACCAAAATTAAGCTTGGCATCTATCAAGATTCCTACATTTTTTATGTTCTTTTTAGACGGTGTGGGAAGAGAACCGAGGGTGGTACCTGAATTCAATTTAAGGCAGTTGCGAGACATCCACGTTCCCACCGCTTCCATGCAATCATGGAATTGTTTGCAGTCCTAATGAACTCGTTCTTAAAGACATGGTGGATTTGTCCTGAGTGCAACAGTAACTTTTAAGTTTTAAGTGCTATTGCCGACACAACAAAAAAGTAATGCAGAGCACAATCTATGAACAGAAAGAGTGGGGACATGTAACATAAACACTGCTTCTGTGCTGAACAGGACTGTCATGTTGTGCATATGAACCTGCATTAGTCCCTTAGAGCGGGATTGTGTAATATTTTGTATATTTGAAAAATATTATCGTTTATTTCATAGCTATATTTCTTAAATAATTAATTTTAAGCTATCTTTCCTGTACCTTGTTTAATTTTTGCCGTGTATGTGTTTGATTGCTAGTTCGCAAAAGATCGCACTGTGTCTAACACATTCAACAGTGGGTGATGGCGTGTGGCTTTATGGCCCTGAGGTAGTCTACAACTGAGGACACTTTGCTTTAAGATCGTTTTAATTTTACCAAAGTGAATGCTTTTATGTGAATTCATGGCTTTATTGGCATTAAACAGGAAGGATACAAGAGCCATAAGGCCACTTAGAATCATGTAGAGGAAAAAAAACCATAACACAACTAAAGTTGTGAAAACTAAGGAGGGATGATCTATAATAGGGGCTGAGGAAATAGAAAAGAGACTGCCATCCCTGAGCCGTGCTAACAAGAAAAGTGTCTTTCATGTCTAAAGTGGCGGCCATCTTGGTAATAATACTGTAAAGTACTTGCACTTTTCAACAGGAAGCAGGCACTCTCATGGTGCATGTTTGCAGTTCTACATTTCCATTTCACTGACCAGGTGCATTAACATTGGATGTTTTTAGCCAAAGAAAGAAAAATTCAAGAAAAACCGATTTGCGGAGAAAGCATCTCCAAACCAGGTTTACATAAAGATGTTTTTCAATAGTATCACATGTAACCACATCTAGGCAGATGATGTGGTGTACATTCATACACACACACACACTCTCACTCTCACTCTCACTTTTCACCTGATACAGACATATCAACAAACACAAGTACACACTACGGAAAATAACAGTTTGTAGCAATCAGGTTAACAATAATGCCTAGTAGTGGTGCATTGTCTTACATTGTAATTTTGTAATTTTTTTATGAGCATATTTTGTATAACAGACAGTGTAACCTGTTTAATCTCACAGCAACTGGCACTGCAGTGCATAGTGCGGCAGTATACACTCAGGCATGAGACTCGAAAAGAGAGTTTTGCAGTGCCTGCTGCTGTTAGTAAGGTGCGTCTGCCTTCATTTTGTTTGATTGTGCCTTTTTGTTCATCTCCTGAAAACTTGTTGTGAACAGTCAAGCATAAGGACAACAAAGTAGTAATTTCAGAAGAGTACTGCGGCAGCCCTGCATGCAAAACCCGGGGGCGGGGCTTAGGGCTGAAAGTGAGGCTTGGAGAGTGATGCGTTCAAAGTCTCTTGTAAGAAATGCAAGTTACAGCGCAGAGTGAAACAGATAAGAGAAACAAATGAAAGACACCGGCTGGGATGGCAAACCAAAGCTTTTAAGCCTCCTAACAGAAATGCCAGCAGTTAAAAAAACAAGCAAAACGCAAGCGCTGTGCAGGCAAAAGCTTAAAGAAAATAGTCCCACAAAGCGGATGAAAACAGTACTTGGTGACTGATAAGAGAGACACACAGAGGAGCAAAAGGAAATAGTATGCTCCAGCCAATAGAAACGGAGGAAAAGTAATTGTCAAGCACACCAATCAATGAAAAGTGAGGGTGGGATGTAAGCTCCATTTAAGATTTATATTAAATACAATAGATTTCACAAGCATAGCACAAGCGCTCTGCAGGCGAAACCTAAAAGGTGGAATAAAAGCATTGATATATTGTAACTCTTATTATTACCATAAAGTTAATGAAATCAGAGCAGGCGTCTCCCCATTGACGCATTTTTTACATGGTACTTATTATGTAAATATTATCAAGAGCAATACATGTGCTTTTAATTACAAGCTAAGCCACAGAACACCATGTTTTAAATGTCATTATCACTTAAATTTCAGAAAAGATTATTGATACCATAGTTTATTTGTAAGAATTCATTCTGAACTAATCTGATCAACCCCAGGATCAATTGGAGAATTAATTTAATGAGAAACTGAGGGAGCCAACAGTGGTTGTGTTTGACAATAGAGTAGTAGCATCAGTATACTTAAAACGTTATTTAATAGTCTTGATTCCTATTGTTGCTGGTTCCTACAAAGAGAGAGAGAGAGAGAGGGTGTGTGTTTGTGTATCTCTCAGTACTATGCTTGTATTATTCAATGACATCCTCACATGACGTATGGCATGCTGCTTTGACTGAGCACCACCACAATCTGTGCTGATATCGTGGAATTTCAGGGACCATTGGTCTGCAACGCTAAGGGAAGGTGGGAGGAATATATGCTAGATGGAACAAGTACTTGGTATTGTACCCTTTGGAACATGCTGCATCATGCATAGGTAGCAATGCTTAACAAGATTTAACTTCTCTGAAGAGCCTCCGAAGATCTATAGTGAAAGCGAAACATAATGGTGACAAAGATTACCGCAGTGAAAATAGGAACAGTACTAACTGTTTAAAAGAAAGGAAATTGCCTCATTGAAAATTGATCAGAACTTACTTTTAAAATGAAGATTGAAAAAAGAAAGTGAAAATGCATGGGCTGCATCTCCCAGAGTGCTATATGGCCTAACTGAAACCACACACATGCAATAAGATATATGCTGCTATTTTTTTTCAATATTGGTTCCCCACATCAGTATTATTTATTAGCTGTCATTCAGAATTGTACCCAAATATGCACCTCAAATTTCATGTGCCTGAAAGATAAAGTGCGTGTCCGAGAAAGATTTGTCAAGGTGCTTGACACCATGTTTAACCCTGGCGTAATTCCTATCCCAGTCTCTTCAGGCTATTAAGTACTTTCTGTACTGTAATGTCGGCATAGCCTGATATGCCCCCTGATTAATCTGAAAAATAAACGTTTAAAAGCTCGTCACAGAGCTCAAATTCCTGCCACTCATTAGAGAACCTTCTTTTGAAGCTTTTGACCCGTTTTCCCAATTGTTTGAGTTTGCCTTATTCAAATTTCAGGTATACCATTTAATGTGTATCTTTGCTTGCTGCACAGTTTCAGTGCATTTCTTCTATATAAGCATCGTCTACGATTCTTGCAGAAGCCATAGAGTAAGTGTCCCACTCTCATGTTGCATACATCGTTCAATGTATGTGGCGGCATGTTACTTTTCATCATGGAATGCTATGCCAGAATGGCAAATTATTTTTTCCCCCCAAATTAATGTATGTCAAATAAGTTTATTTCGCGGTCTACCCTATAAAACTACATAAACAATTTGTCTGTACAATTCAAAAGCAATAAACACATATGAACAGCAGTAATGCAGAAGAAATTATTAAAAACAATAAGGTTCACACTTTTGGTAAGAGTTATCCATAATAGTGCACTTATGATGCTTATAAAATTGCATGTTAGCATATTAACAAGAATCGCTCCAGAAGAGCTAAAATCAATTTAAATGCATATAGACCATTCTAAAGTCATAACGTTGAATACAGTCTTTAACTAAAAGTTGTCTATAAAATTGCTCCCATAATTTTCTAGCTTGCTGTGAATGTGTAAACGAAAGTCACGCCAATACCATTTAATATGTACGAAAACTGTTGATTAAAAAAAGTCATAACTGTAGACCCAAACCAAAAAATATATCGGCCGAAAGTAGATGCCATAAAGGACTAGTACCCGTCAACAGGATTCGAAAAGCAGCTTTATAATGCCTCTCACCGAAGGCTATGCAAAGCGGCCTAATCCATGCCTTTCTTGGCCCAGTGAACATTGGACCAAAAATTATAAATGTTCGGAAAGAAAGTATGTGTCCCACTTTTATGTTGCATATGTCGTTCAGTGTATGTGGCTGCATGTTACTTTTCAACGTGGAACGCCACGAAAAGAGACAAATTAAAATGTTTCAAAATTAATGTTTCAGAGGCTGACTACATCAAAAAGAAAGTGACAGGGAAGTTTTGCCAGAAAATGACTGGAGAAGAGGGCACTCATATGGCGCGAGGTAACAATATGCATTTTATTTCTTCCTAGATGTTTTGAAACGTTTAGCACTTGTACAATCCATTGCTGGTCCCTTCATTTTTTGCGATTTATCAGGGTTTGCCTCTATCATCTGAACAATGTACTTTCCAATTGTTAACACCTGCGTGGGTAGATGCATGCCAAAATAACAAGGCTGTCAAGCTTCCTGAGTTCATTTACATTCGTTCAAACCTGATCTCGCCATCTAAATGTAAAGCAAGCTTGAAAATGCATTCATTCAAACATGAGATTGACTCATAGACCCTCATACACAACATTGTCCAAATGCATATAAAATAGGCTTTGTTATTAATTAAACCTGAACCTTGTACCAATGAACGGGACACGCGTATAAATGGTCACTTCTCTCATTTTAAAAACGAAGTATAAAAATGATGCTGCCTCTAGATTCTCCAGATGATTCAGCAGATCTTCTACATTTAGGAATATGTACATTTGCAATTATTCCTGGCCTTACTGGCCTTTTTAACATCCCTTCTGCAAGTCAAGAATACTTCAGCTCTGTTTTTCGCCTGTGATACATGTGGTCCCCTAAATAGGACATTTTAGGATTACAAAAGTTCCTTATACTCGGATTAAACCTTGAACCCCCTCCTTGCTGGCAGCTGTCATCTTAGTCGACATTGCCAGAAGGCACAAGTAAGTTAACAATGCTCTGTTGGCTTGGGCGGTGGTATGCTTTGTAAAGTAGTGTAACAATATTGAGATGAAGAACATTGGCTAGCATGCCTACCTGTGACCTTCTGTAGAATGACCCGCGTAAATGGGCTCTTGCAAGCCACTCTCCTCAGCATTAAACAAAGCTCAGCTGGAATGATGGCTGTCCTTTGATCTAGGTTCTGGTGGTCAACAAAGCGTTGTACACAGCACAGAAAAATGAATTGCAGAAAATTAAAAGTTACATAGTAAATCTCCTCTGAGGGATGATGGATACCTCATGTATTGCCTTGTCTCTGGAGAAAGAAGGAAAACCCCACAGAGATCACAGCAATCCTTTGAGAATCTGAGGCCACTGTGACTCTGGAACCTTATTTTCTGTGCCTCGGAGGGCCACAACAGCGTAGGTGAATATGAGCATTTGTTTTTTTCCCCTGCATGTATGTAGCTAATGTTTCCTGATCAAGCTATCAGGATGTCCATAGTGTAACAGCAATTTTCAAAATGTTTTTCTCCCTCTATGAGGACACTGTTGATAAAAGGCATGAGCATGCCACCAAGCCAGTAGAATACAAGTCTTTATTTCTTGCTTTTGCACATTTAGGGTTCATGTGTGCCGAGAAACTGTGGTTATCTACATAAATAAGTTGGATGTACCTGATCAGTGGAAGGTTGTCTTGACATATTGAATTTGCCTGTGACCCATGAAATCCCACAATGCAGCCGGGCATGAGAGCAAGAGCATCTTCGTAGTCATGGAGCTTCATTGTCTGTCATTGGAAGGGCTCCTTACCCTGCAGCACTTGTATGTAGTGTGCATGTTTTTCCTTCACCAGTCCCATTAGGATCAAGTACCAGTCATATCCACACCCCTAAATATGGCATTCAAATATTTTGCCTGAAGGAGGTCAACATGATTAAAAGACCCTTTGAACAAACCTTCTAGCCCCTGTGATTCTAAAGGTGATATAAGATAGAGGTGGTTGCAGTTGTGGTCAAGCCCTAACCATAAATCACCAGTTCCCAAACAGAACTGGTGACACCAATGACTGCAGTGACTCTCCCCAATGTCTTGGGTTCCCCTGCCAATTGAAAATCTTAACTATGACCAATACCTCCTGAAAAACTGGCCCACTAAGTCCCCGGAGGATAAAATTGGCTCTTGGGCTAATGTAATGAGACATCTAACGTCTATTGTTGATATTTGGGGTTGTACCACAGCCTCGGAAGTGGCTATCGCCTCCTTGCTTTCTTTGTGTATGCTACCTTTAAATGTTTCATTTACCTACAATTTAGCAAAAGGCCATTTCCTTTTCAGAGATAAAGCACTGACTGAATAGTTTTATTTACTGTTTTACTATCTAGGTTCTAGTCCTCCACAGTCTCCCACAATAAGTATTTCACATCAGCCTCACAATTTGCATTCCACCATCCTTACACAGTTCTGATGTTTTTCTTATCGCCAGAATACAGGGATAGACTCTATTTTGGAGTACTCTTTCCTCGATGTGGTGCTTTCTTTTGCTTTTAAATTTCCGATCTGTGATCTGAAAACATTGAGGCCACAAGACCCTTCTTGGCAATGCCTATACAAGTGTGTTGATCACCATCCTTGTTTCTGGGCCCTCTCAGTGGGAAAGCCGTCAGTCGCAGATATCTGGCACCTGTCACCATCACCTATCATCATGGTACTGTAGAGCAGCAACTATTCCTTGGATCACCACTAAACATTTTTGGAGCACTCCGAGGTTGATCTGGCTCTGGGAGCTAAACAACCAAGAGAGGACGATAGAGCTTGTTAGAAACAATACCCCTAAGAGAGCAAGCTACACTCTCTTCAGTGCCAGTGCACTAGTGTTATTTGGATTCTTGATGAACTCTTTTCGAAACCCAGGGTGTTGTCTTGTACTCCTCCTCCTATGTTTTACACATCAGCAGTTTGGTTTAACAGAGTTTTCTTTAATACCTCTGTGGTATCCTTGATGTTGTCATATCTTTATTAATAGCTTACAGGTATCCATTGACTTGGTTATGGAATGTTATGTAGGAGTAGAATGTAATGACATCTGTGTAGAATGTAATGACATCTGCTTGTGGATGTCAGTGTTGTGTCAGTTGAAGACTACTGTTCTGTGGATGGGACCTTGGATGATGTATGTCCTGAATAAAGAAGATTGAAGACATATGGGAGTCAGCAACTTCTTCACACTGGCGACGATTGATGGGATCTTTTCTCCTGCTCATACATCAACAGACTTATTTTTTTTTTTTTTACTTTAACCAAGGTCTCAACACGACGTTTCTCACTGCTCTGACCCAGCAAGGTATTTACTTTTGATCTCTGAGACTTTCATGTGAAGCGCTGCGCTGTTTCAAGCCTAATTCTTCTTGTTCTACCTTCGGCGATTTACTTCCTTGCTAAAATTCAAATTCTGAACCTTATTTTACGCTCCGCTTTACAAGCCCGTCATCCACAGACAATTAATTCTACTGCGAGTGCAAGGCTGTTACTGCGAGTGCAAGGCTAATTGAAGTACACTTAATTTGTCTAAATCTATTGAACTCGTGAGCTTACTTCTAGGCCTGCCAGCTCGCGCTTCTCTCAGGCGTTGGTGTTTGAGCTCGAGGATCGTCCTTCGATCAAATGATGCCATTTCTCTACTTGCGCTGACGTCAGCCTTTGTTACGTGCTTGCAGCAGAGGTTAATGGAACACTGAAGACGGACTTTACTTCCGTGTTTCTGGGCTTTTGTCACGTCATTCTTTGTTGCTTAGTTACGGCTTTCGGCAGCGTTTCATCGCAACAAACAACAAGCTTTGTTTACACGTTGCCTAGCAACTCTCGTGTAAAAACAAGCTCTGCTTTCACGTTACTGCGACTCTTGCTGTGTTCGAGAGGCTTCGTGTGGCATGATACAAACAATTCCTTGAGTGAAGATGTCATTCTACAGGTTGAACTTAAGCGAAAGTTCTTGTTCAAGCTACTTTGTGCACGCAATTTGAAATCTTCTCTCTGATGTGCACAGATTAACTTTTCAATCACGCTGATGTGCACAGCTTATAAAATAACTTGTTTAAATACTTGGAGAAGTGGATAACTTTACAATAATCGCTGCAGTGTGTATATTCTGTTCTCAACAAGTGTTATTCACAAGTTTATTTATTTATTGATTTATTTATTTATTTATTCTAAAATGCAGAATGTAACTTCCGCTCCATTTTTTCTTTCTGATCCTGGCGATCCACCTAACCTATTCGCTGGTCTAAGTGGAAAAAAGTATTTTTAAATTATGCAAGAGTGTGTGGTGTTTCACTCAGTGCTGAGAGGAAGTCTGCACTCTTGTTACACTGTCTTGGCTCAGAGGGCCAAGACGTTTTTGAACATCTACCTGACTTGAACGAAGAAGAGTCTACAAATTTAAATGAGTTTGAGATAAACATAAAAAAACTTGATAAACATTATCTTCCAAAGATAAGCACAATTTTAGAACGCTATCAATTTGGAAAACGAACGCAAAAAGAAGAGGAATCGGTGGAAACTTATGTAACTGCTCTTCGGAAGTTGGGAGCCACTTGCAAGTTTGAAGATTCTCTGGAGGAGCGAATACGTGATCAGTTCATGCTCGGCTGCAACATAGAGAAAATAAAAGATGAGCTTTGGCAAAAAGATGATCCTGACCTAGATGAGGTCATAGCCATAGCAAAAAGAATAGAGCATTCTCTTGTTTGTGTTGAGACAATTAAAAAAAAAGAAAAGAGTGTTCCCGAAGAGAAAGTGCTTCATGTCAGTAAAAAACAGTCTCAATTCAAATCTTTACCCAAGTCTTCTAGCTCTCAACGTGCTTCCTCCTCTTCTCAAGGTTTTTCTAAAGTTAAAGCTGATAGTAAGCTCAGGTGTAATGCTCTTGATCATCTAGCCAATGACAAATCATGTCCTGCGATTAAGTTTAAATGTCTTAGTTGTGGGAAGGTGGGTCATTTTACCAGAGCTTGCAATGCACAGAAACTGAACAAGGGTAAGCGTGTTAAAGAGATAATGGTAGAAGAGGAAAGTAATTCGGACTATGATGATGTTGACTGTGGGGAGGTTTATCTACCTAATGGTGATAAAAAATGTAAGGGTCCTCTAGACGATGTAAATGTGAACAGTTCTTGTATCAAAATGCTTTTTGATTCTGGGGCTAAGATATCATTAATACCAAAAGTGTTTTTTGATAAGGAATTGCGTGGTAAGGTCAAGGTATTTAAGCCTGACATCAAACCTCTTGCATATGGTGGACAGCCTATAAAACTATTTGGGTACTTCTTAGGTGACATCGAATATAAAGGAAGGTTAACTGCAGGCAAAATTTATATCTCCTGCAGAGGCGACAGCATAATAAGTTGGTTTCATCAAGCAGATTTAGGAGTGTCATTAGCTCCTGGTTGTGACCCGTGTATAGTTCTAAGAGATTTGGGTACTACTGCTAGAGTTAGTTCTCATGGTCCTGGTACTTTGAACTCCGTGTCTCTTAAGGATAAACCAGGTAATGTGTGGCAGCTCCAATTTAAAAATGTGTTTAGTGATAAACTAGGTTGTCTCACTGGATTCACTCACAGTATAACTCTAAAAGCAGAGGCAAATCCTGTTACGTGTAAAGTACGTAATGTACCTTTGGCCATGCTAGAACCAATGCGTCTAGAATTAGAGAAGTTAAGAAAGGAAGGTATCATTGTGGAGACTGAGGCATGTGAGTGGTTGGCTCCGGTAGTTTTGGCACGCAAGGCTTCCGGAGAGGTTCGTTTATGTGTGGACTTGCGCGCTCTCAACCGTGAGGTTGTATCTGATAAATATCCGTTACCCAACATTACAACCATGTTAACACAGCTTGGGGATGCATGTGTTTTCTCGTCTTTGGATTTAAGGGCTGCATATCACCAGGTCAAAATTGATGAGAAATCCATGGGTCTTACTTCTTTCATAACCCCTTTTGGAACTTACAAATTTACTCGGCTGCCATTTGGTTTGATTTCCGCAGCGTCTGTGTTTCAGAGGGTCATGGAGGATGTGCTTGATGGGATTCATGGGGTAAAAATATACCAGGACGATGTGCTAGTGTATGGTTCGTCCCAAGAGGAACATGACCAACGATTGAAAGCTGTTTTACAACGATTTGCAGAGAGGGGTTTGACCTTAAGAGAAAATAAATGCAAGTTTAATCTTAAGGAAATTGATTATTTAGGTCACTGTCTAACGTCCACTGGGGTCAAACCCAAGGTGAGTCTGGTTAAAACTATAAGTGAACTACCGGTTCCAGAGTCCAGAGATGAGCTGGTTACTTTTCTAGGTATGGCGGAGTATTATAATAAATTTGTACCGCAGTTTGCTTCCCGTACACCTAATTTGAGATCTCTTTTAAAAAAAGGGGTCAAATTTATCTGGTCCTCCAAGTGTCAGTTGGAATTTGATGACGTTAAGGTGGCTCTTAATTCTGCTCCCTCTCTACAGAGCTTTGACATCACTTCAGACTCTATACTTGTTACGGATGCAAGCTCACGTGGTTTGGGTGCAGTTCTCAAGCAAGTCAGGAATGGGAAAGAGGTTACCATCCTTTTTCTCTCAAGAGCTCTGGTAGGTCCTGAGCTTCTTTATTCTGTAATTGAGAAGGAGGCACTGTGCATTTTTTGGGCCATCAAGAAGCTTAAAAAATTTCTTTGGGGTAATGCTTTTACTGTTCATTCGGATCACAAGCCTTTAAAGGATGTGTTTTGCAAGAAAAGTCTTGATGCAATCTCTTCACGGATTTGCAAGTGGGTAATTGCGCTGCAAGACTTTGATTTTGTGGTCAAATATATACCAGGGGTTGACAATAAGGTTGCGGACTGTCTGTCCCGGTTAATTCCAACGCAAAATGAAGATAGTGTTGAGGATGTTGAGGACTCTTGGGAGGTTGACCAATTTAAGGTGTGTGAAGTCGTTGAGGGTGTTGTCACTGAAAGAGATTGGAGGGATGCCATGTCTGAGGATGTGGATTTGATGGAAATTTGTGGTTTAATGGCGAATGGTTGGCCTTTATTGAGAAATTTGAGTGAAAATGCTCGTAGGTATTGGAACGTGAGGAATGAACTGTCTGTGAGTAAAGGTCTGTTGTGGAGAGGGACAAGATTAATTCCTCCGTCTGTGATTAGGGGGAAAATCATTCATCTTGCACATCAAGGTCATCAGGGCATTTCAAAGACAAAAGAAAGAGTGCGTCTACATTTCTGGTGGCCTGGTGTAGGTTTAAGTGTGGAACGTCTGATAAGAGATTGCACTGATTGTAACATATCTGATAAGGTATGCAAAACCAGGGTACAACCCATGGTTATTCGTGAAGCACCTATTCGATGCTGGCAAGATGTAGCATTGGATATTCTAGGGCCTGTGTACAATAAGAGTGGCCAGTTTTTTGTTCTAGTTCTGATGGACATGTTCTCTAGATGGCCAGAAATAAAGGTTACACAGAGTATACAGACTAGTAATGTAACTAAGTTCTTGGAGGAGGTATTTGGTAGAGAAGGGTTTCCTGAATCTTTGTTAACGGACAATGGTGTTCAGTTTGTCTCGAATGATATGGAAGAGTTTTTAGCAAAAAAGGGCATTAAACATAAACGTTGCTCTCTCTATCATCCCGAATGTAATGGGATGGTGGAGAGATTCAACCGAGTGTTGAAGGAGTCCATCCAGTTGGCCAAGGCGCAAGGGAAAGACTGGGTAGCTGGGATTCATGAGAGAGTCAAGGTTTACAGGATCACACCTCACTCCACTACCGGTGCTATTCCCTTTGAACTTTTTAGAGGTCGTACTCCTAATAGTGTATTGTTCCAGTCCTGGATGAGGGAGAAAGGGGCTGAGACGGGGAATTTAAGTAAGGCTCAGATGCTAGCAAGACAAAGTGCCAAGTCCTTGCAAAGGAAAAGTAAGTTTGATGTTAGACATGCGGTGGCTCGCACCTGTGTAAATGTTGGTGATCGTGTTAGAGTGCGACTCCCTCATAAATTGGGTGCCTCAAAGTTCTCCTCTCCTTTTAAGGTTGTTAAACTGTTTAACAATGCGGTTAAACTTCATGATGGACGCATTTGGAACTTAAATAGGATATCACTTATCCCTAATAATCTACCTGAGTGTGATGACAAACTTTCCAGGCTGGTGCCTAAGTCCATACGAAGGGATGATAGTGCTTTATTGCGTAAGAGCTCACGTGCTGTTAGAGTTCCTGCTGCCCTTCATGATTTTGTGTTAAATTGATCAGAACGTTAAAGCGTAGGTGTTCATGTGCTGTCAAGGTTTCTGCTTTTCTCTATGACTTTGTGTTATTTTGAAACAATGTACATCCTTGTATTTGTTTTTTTTTCTTTTGTTGATTCGGGGGGAGGTGTGTGGTATCCTTGATGTTGTCATATCTTTATTAATAGCTTACAGGTATCCATTGACTTGGTTATGGAATGTTATGTAGGAGTAGAATGTAATGACATCTGTGTAGAATGTAATGACATCTGCTTGTGGATGTCAGTGTTGTGTCAGTTGAAGACTACTGTTCTGTGGATGGGACCTTGGATGATGTATGTCCTGAATAAAGAAGATTGAAGACATATGGGAGTCAGCAACTTCTTCACAACCTCCTTCTCCTGAATCTCCTTCTCCTGATTTTTCTGACATATGTGTAGGGCCTTAGATCTTTAGCTGTCTGTTCACAAACGTCACTTTGCAGTATGTTTAGTAGTGCTGCCATGGTACTACTTAAGTACTATAGCATGCAATTAACAAAACCAAGTGCGTCTCCCTCTCCTGTCTATTCTATGCAAAGTCCTCCACACACATAGGTATACATTTCAGTAGTAAGTGTGGGAGGAACCCAGGGAAGTAGCTGGAAAATGTGCAAATATTTACTATTAAATGGGCGGGAATTAGGAAGGGTAAGGAGGGGTTTATGGAGGGTTAATGAGGGGTTTAGGAAGTGACATTCAATACGAACATCCACAGAGAAAATAGTAAGCCCATTGCTATTCACAAACTGCATAGTATTTAATCAAATTCTAATCGAAAATAATTGCGACAGGGACCTAAAATAACACTGTAGGAAATAATGTAAATAAAACAAATTATTTCAAATTAAACACACTCACGTGCGTTAATGGTTCTATTGAATTTAAAATAATTTTTAATTAAATAAATATTTAACTTGTTATAGAACATTTGTTAACTCAAACTTATTTAAAATGTAATTAAACAAATAGGTTTGAATCAAATTTAGTGAATAATTCAATATAAAAAGGGCAGTGAGGGTTGGGCTATAGTCCTAAATTTTTTAAAATAATATTTATAATCCAATAATATATTCTACCTATTTGTTTGTTAAACATATACTTTGATGAGTGTGTTTTAAAATTATTTATTTTTTAGTTCTAGGTTAATGTATAATTCTGGTAAATGTACATTCGTAATTCACATAAAATATTTTGAAGAATTATTCTACTTTATTATTTTTCCTTATAATTTACCATAGGGAGCTCCCACCCCGGTGCCGGAGACCTCTGCTTGCATGTGTCCTATCAAGCTCCATCCCCAGTGTTGAGAAATCAGAGACCTGCAAGTCTGCACAAGATAGTAAATTTACACTCGCAATTAATGAATAGCAAAATAAAGTTACTAGGTGTAAACCTGAGTAAATTTACAGGTGTAAATTTACATTTCTGAATAGGACCCTGTGTGTTTAACTTATATAACAATAAGTTGAACATTGATGTACTTCATCCTTCATTGCAACTAGTTGTAAAAGGGGATTTTTCTGCTTCAGTGAGGGCATCTAAGGATGACTCTATTCTTTCTACTTGTAGCTTAGATAAGTACGTGATAGATTTAAAAATGGATCCTATATTTTCTAGTTCAACAAGCCTAGGAAAAAAGCCCTGAAGCCTGATATTATGTCACTGAATCTGATCCTTCAGCCTGTTGTGCATACTGTAACCCCAGTGTAAATTCTGCCCAAAAAAGCTAAAGTAGAGGCAGGAAACGATAAATTTTCTGACCCAGAATGTTGTCAGTTTCTCCCCATCAAACAATTAGAAGCTGTTGTGTAGAGTCTGATATGTGATCCTTTTCTTCCAGAGAGCATACATTTAAGCTTCTATGTATATAAGCTTTGTGTTGCACAAACAGGAAACCAGAACGTTTGTTTTTTTAATGCTAAGAGTTTTGACTCTCACTTATTTTACAAATCCAGTCGGTTTAAGGTTCCTCAGCAATAATACAGTAATCTAGTATTCAAAAAGATGTTCTCCACAGACCGTGATACTTCGACCAGATCATCTATCTTCCTGTGGTTCTTAGAGGAAGCGTTCATATTAGGGTACCAATATGCACCTGCCCATACAACCATATAAAATAACATCCGATAACTTGATTAGGTTTGGTTTACCAGTCTTGCTACTTTTGGGCTCTTTTGATAGTTTGTTCTTTCTCTTTACTACTAAACCAAGTCTGTTCATGGGGCATCTTATTTTCGAGCAATCTATAATGACTTGTTGAAGGCCTCACAAACTTGCCATTTCAAAAGGTTGTAGCATAATGTTGTCGAAGGATGATACATTCCTTATTATGGGAAATCTCCCAGCTCAGCCTGCTACTGTTGTCACAGAAGCCTTGGGGAAATCCAAGCGTTTAGTTCTTCGTTCGTCTATCTTGCTGTAAAGAAGGAATAGTGTAGGTGAATCAGAGAAATTGTTGAAAAATGCTTACCTTTCTCTTGAGCAAAGTAATTCCACCACAATTATGCCCTCTTATAATTTTCAGAACTGGAGCAAGATTAAGAATACTGTGGAATGTATGTCTCTGGTGTTTGCTGTGCAAGTAAGGGTTTTGCCTTTAAGGGTGAAGAAAGTTGCCATTCAGCAGCAGTAAATTAACAAACATATGGTGACCCATGCAGCGAGAGAGATACACAGCTCGGTGCTTATGTTCTGAGATCCAAAACTCGGGACCTTGTTGCTCTGCTTTGACTTGCACAATGAGGTTAGATGCCTCCTTTTTGATGGAAAGACCATTTATTCACCTAATTCGGCCCTTTAAAAATATAAAATGAGAGCACTTATAGATAAATACCATACTTTAGTCCCACCCTACAATAGGACAGGTATCAGCCTTCTATAGCCGTATTAGTAAGATAGGCTTTGCAAGGAAATCAATCTGATGGATCTGTCTGTTCAAATAAGTGCAAATTTCGACCCCATCACAAAGGTGCTAGCCTGTCCAGTGTCACAGTTGAAGCAATCAAAAGATCAGTATAACTTCTCTCAAGGTTTTCAGGTCCTTGCTTTTCAGTTGTTCCAGAAGCACATGTCACAAGTGTGAACTCAACTCTCCTATTTGTAATTGTTTATGCATGAGAACCTCTCAAGTGTGACCAAACTAAAGAGCACTGAAAATGGGTGGGAGCACTGAGATATGATTCAACATTTTTTACAATACAAGGAGGCGGAATATTTGGTTTGTAAGTGTTGATTCTTATCGAGATCTAGTGCTGTCTGAAGGTATGAGTTTATAGGTATGATTAAAAGTGATTTGAAATGTGTAATCTTATTTTTGTTTGCTTTTGTGCGGTGCTCCTGTTCATTCCCAATGTCTGCGTCTGCATCTGATTATCGCACATTTAACCATTCCTCATTCTGCACTACAACACAATCTGTGGGAACAGCTTTTCTTGTAGACACCGAACGAATATATTGTGTGTAGGAAAAGCCCTTTTGAAATTTATTCACGGATGTGTTATCTAATGACAAATTATACTGTCTGTCATTGTCTCTCTGTTATAAGTTTGTGGAAATTTTAATTGCTAGGTGTAGCTATTGTGGTTATGTTGGGTCCAAAAATTGCAATTAAGTATGTGTACAAGTTGTACTCTTGAATGTAGTAGAATTTGTATCAAGTTTATATGATATTTGTATGTTTTGGAAATAGATGCATTTATGACAGGATCATAAACTGCTTTTGTTTGTTCTTAATCTGTTTTTAATAAAATATGTTTTTATTAAATTTTAAAGTGGTATGATTTACATTAATTGGACATATCCTAGCACATGGGCTTATGATTGTGTATTTGAATATAACAATTCAGTTTCCTTATACTATTAATTCTTATATCATACTGCACCACGGGAATTCTATTTCTACCAGATAGTAGTACCCTATTCCCCTGGTTGGTTAAAGGGGTCTCTCTCATCTCTATTCTAATAACCTCTCAAGTGTGACCAAACTAAAGAGCACTGGAGCACTGAAAATGGGTGGGAGCACTGAGATATGATTCAACATTTTTTACAAAGGAGGCGGAATATTTGGTTTGTAAGCGTTGATTCTTATCGAGATCTAGTGCTGTCTGAAGGTATGAGTTTATAGGTATGATTAAAAGTGATTTGAAATGTGTAATCTTATTTTTGTTTGCTTTTGTGCGGTGCTCCTGTTCATTCCCAATGTCTGCGTCTGCATCTGATTATCGCACATTTAACCGTTCCTCATTCCCCACTTCATGAACTGGTGTACCTGACAACATTTGGCTCATTTTAGTGGGATGGACCTGGAAACTTTAAGGAAATTATGGTGGTCTATGGTCATGGTCAACTTCTCATTAGCAAATTATTACCATAATCTGAGTAGCCACCCTCTCACCTTAGGAATCCTGTTTTCCCCAAAAGGATGCCATCCTCTCTTTGGAGGCCAATAGGGCCTATACCATTTGTTGCTGAGAGGAGCAGTTAAATTAGCTTTTCTGGGCATTACAGCAGAATGATTTGAGGCTCTTGAGGCAAAGCAATGTTGTATGTTTAATCAGTCATAAACAACACCCCTTTAAATATGTGCTGCAGTGTGCCCAGCCAACAACTTTCTTATTTCAGTTTGTCCCAGTTGTAAATTCTGGAAGGCACATAGCACCATTATAGTTGAAGTTTATAGGCTGATTTTCTACTTTGTGCATTCTTAGCCATCTTATATATTCTTAATAAACTGTCCTCCTATAAATTATCTGTCAAATCTTCTTGGTAATTCCTCTTCCTTTCCTTGCTGATAGAGGTTCCTTTTGGTCATCTTACTAAAAGAAACTGATACAGGTGCGACACTAGATTCTTTTCTCCATCTTTTACCTAAATTCACCTTTAAAAGTTGGTGAGCTGTGTAGTTCTTTAGTAGATGGTTATGAGATCCAGTGTCTGATATTACCTAACTATAACTAAACATTTTTTGTTTCCGAAAACGCAGAATCCCCTTTCATCTTCTGAGAGGTTTAATAATATTTTTCTTATAAATCTCACATGTTTGTGCATTTCTTTTCTTTCCAAAACAGAAATCATCTATCCAGGAGGTCTGGCCTGAATGCCAATTAAACCCAAGTTAAACCCTATCAGAATGAACTGGGATGGATATTTGATAAGGCCTTGAGGCTAACCTTGTCCCGGGTCGCCATAGTTGCTGGTGTCCAGTGAATTGTAAATTCCCTTGGATTGTGTTTCTAAATCAAAACCAATAAGACAGCGCTGCTGTCTGGTTGCACTAAGACTTCTTGGGGACATTCTAAAGCTTCCCTGGGAATGCATTCTGCCCATTGCTTACCATAGGCTTTGTGGTTTGTAAACTCACATTTGCTTGCTCTCTATTTGGTGGCTTTATTTGTTTTATGCTGTCCAGCATGTCTTTGCCCATCCAGTGGAGCATAGCATGTTAATAGTATCTTTCTATGAGCGCTTACTTTCTGTAAGCAGGCCTTTAAATTTCGTTCCTATCTGATTCTTGTCACATTTGCTTTGCGTACAAAGATCGAGGTCAAATGTCAGGCTGTCTTCAGAGGTAGCTATGGTGTTTACTTTTCTTGTTCAGACTTCAAATTGAGAGGATTTATGTGAGAATCTTGCTGAGTACTAGGAAAGAAAAGGTTTTGTACTAACACACAACAAAAGTTAATCAGAGCAAATTTTTCAGAATATATCAGGCTTGGGAAGGTACACATAAAGGCAATTGTTTGTCATTCTGAAGTGTGTTAGAAACATATTTTATAATGATCAATACAAATCATTGCATTAGGTGATGGCATTTCCACCAATTAATCGTTTGTGCGCTGTAGAGTTTTATCAGTAAAACTGTATGTGCAAATGTAATGGTCATTTCAATTGAAAATGTGTTGTCTATCGTGGCAGTGCCATGCATACGGCACTCTGCACCACTCCTAGACACTTTACTGCACTCCACTCTACGCCACTTTGCTCCACTCTGACTCTCTACTCGACCCTGCCCCACTCCATCCTGCGTGCCACTCCACCCTGCGCGCCACTCCACCCTGTACACTCCACTCTATGACCCTCCACTGTGACACTCTACTCCATTGCGTGCCTTTTTACGACACACTACTCCATTCTATGCCACTCCACGCAATTCCTTCTACTGCACTTTACTTCATTCTGTGAAACTCCACTCCACTCTAATCCACTACTCCACTCTACACCATTCCACTGCACGCCATTCTATGCCACTCCACGACAAACTAAGCTAGTCCACAGTATGGCATTCTACTCCAATCTAAGCCCCTCCACTCGGCACCACTCCTAGACACTTTACTGCACTCCACTCTGCCCTACTTTGCTCCACGCTACATCACACAACTCCACTCCCCCTGTGCCACTCCACTCTGCAACCCTCCACTCTGACCCTCCACTCCGACACTCTACTTCACTCTGTGCCTCTCTGCGACTCACTGCTCTATCTACGACTCTCCGAGCAATTCCTAGCACGCCACTTATTGCTCCACTCTACCACACTCCACTCTACCACACTCCACTCTACCACACTCCACTCTACCACAATCCACTCTACAACACTCCACTTTATGCCGCTCCACTCAACTTTAGTACTCCACTGTGGAACCTAGGGTATGATGCAGTGAGGCTGGCTAGGCTTTACTATGTAAAACCTTCATATTACCCCAAATAGGTCCTTTAGATTCACACTAATGAATCCCTAGCTCAGTCTTGGTAGTGTCTCACAGAGCACTCAGGCTTTACTAGAAGAACATGTGTTAAGCATAACAGAGTACCAACATGGATGGTAAGTAACTGACGTGACTCAAAAGAAGCTCAACACCAGTTTACAAAAATAGAGCAGATTTGTATACAATTTTAGACAATCGGATGAGTATAACCGGAGTTAGGGACTTCAAAGGAAAAATACATTCGTGCATTTAACACTTGTAAAATGATAACATTGCGGTCAATGTGAAAACACACTAAGAACACTTGGGGCCATATGTAGGTAGCCTAATACCGGTCGGTAACGGCCGATTTTCGGTAAATATCCCGTTACCGACCGGTATTTAGGCTTGTGCTATGTAGGGGGAACATTTCAGGAATCGGTAAAATTACCGAATCGGTAATTTTACCGATTCGGTAAATACCGAATCCTGAAATGAGATGTAGGTGACACTCAAATGAGTGATGTGTAGGGAAAATAATTCGGTATTTAGCACCAAATATATGTTGGTGCTAAATACCGAATTCATTGCAAAAAGCAATATTTTGCTGGACTAACAGTGCCATGTGGCAGACATACATGCCCTTAGGGCATGTATGTGCGCCACATGTGCACACATGCAGGAATCAGGGGTGCAACAGGGTGTCAATGTGACACCCTGCCACCCTTGAATGTGCTCCCCCATTACCGAATCGGTATTTACCGATTCGGTAATGAGGCATATCGGTGATTCGGTAATGAGGGCCTCCAGGCCCATAGGAATCAATGGGAAGGTATGCCTCATTACCGAATCGGTAAATACCGATTCGGTAATTACCGAATTTCTCCGATTCGGTAATATTTGTTTGGTATTTAAGAAGTGGTAACTTGTATGCTACCTACATATGGCCCTTGGTCACTTGCAGGTCGAGTCTAGTTGAAACCACTGGAAGGTAAGGTGCTGTGGGTCCCAGGAACAGGCTCCAACAGTAAGTTGAATTTTACCTGGCTCTTAGGGTCCAGTTGCAGAGTTGTCCTGGCTGTCCCTGGTGCTGAAGCGGAAGCCGCAGGATTGCTAGTTTTAACACTTAGTGCTGGTGAGGGAAGGGATGCAAACACTCGACAAATAGCTGGTGAGGCGTCGAACAAAGATAGGGGTAGCCAGACTAGCTACCAACAAGCCCTGGCTGCAGCAAGCTCAGTCTTGACTTATTTCGATGTCCTTTAGTCCAGGGGAAAATGGTAGCTCCCTGAAACTTGCTGGAGAAAAGGATTACGTTGCCCACAGTGCACTAGGGGCCAGATGTACGACATGCAAATTAGCGCCTCACAAATTGCGACTCACAATTTGCGAGGCGCTATTTGGCATGTACAACAGTGTGTTTAACACTGTGTGCGATTCCCAATGGGGTTGCAAACTATGAGGCTCATGAATATTAATGGGCCTTTTGCAATTTGCGAGCCCATTAGGAATGACAGGCCCTGCCAGGGATGGTGGCCTGCTTGACTCAGCAGACCATAATGTCTAGGACTGCTTTTAAATAAAGCAGTTTATGTTTTTTAAATGCAGGACGTTTTCCTTAAAAGAAAATGGGATGCATTTAAAACAAAAAATGAAACGTTTGTGTTTCATTTTCTAAGGGCAGGTAGTGGTCCCTGGGACCACTGCCTGCCCTTAAAATTTTTTTTAGAGACAGTCACAAAGTGGAAGGGGTCCCGTTCCAAATTGCAACTGCATTACCACCCTCTTGAAGAGGGTGGTAATTTTAGAGTGTGTTGCGACTGCAATTGCGGTCACAAAGCATTCATACATTGCTTTGCGGATGCAATTAGGAAGGGAACGCCCCTTCCTAATAGCGACTCGCAATTCCTAAATAGTTAGTCGTAAAAAAATTACGACTCGCTATTTAGGAATTGTACATGGCCCTGGGCCATTTTGCATGCGCAAACGGGCCCCAAACCTGTTTGTGCATGCAATTTAGGGTCGTACATCTGGCCCTAGATCTTATACTTGTTGCCGACCCCCCCCCCCGCAGCAGGCCCGATAGCCAGTGAGTTTTTTGATTCGGTTTTGTGATATGCCATTGGGCTGCAGGGGACTAGTACCTCTAGGCCAAGGGAGTTCTGGAGTTGCCTTCGGCTTGCAGAGAGGCTTATCTTTCCTATAAAGACGATCCCTGGTCCAAGAAGAGCTGTGGTTGTACAGTTTCATGACGGTTGCCACAGGTGCATATTATTGTGCCTTTGCTTTGTGGAGGTCCTGAAGTAGCAGTCGCCAGTCTCTTCTTTGTCCTTGGTTACAATTCAAGCAGATCTGAGGTTTTGGTGCTAGAGGTGCCCCTTAAATCCTAGGTTTAGGGGTGTGGGTGGATGTAGCCAATGTGCTACTAGCCCCAGCACCTAATTTGCTCCTGAGGTGACTATATCCGGGGATGATTGCCAACTTTTCTACCCTGATCCCTCTATTTTGCCACTTTAAAAATGTCAGAACCCATCCTCAGCTGTACAGACCAGGTAGCCCACTCTAGGGGTGGGGTTAGCCTTCTGGGGGTGTACGCCTTCTGACTAATTTTCCCACCTTTCCGGGTGCTGGTGTAAATGTGCTTGGGAGCAGGGGTTCGGCTGTTTCTACTTATGGAGTCAGCCTGGTTGCATATCCGAGGTGGTGAGAAATTTGAAGCTCACTGCCTTGATGTGCCACTTTACTAGCCATCCTGTTAGGGAATGAGGTGACACCTCCCGCCCAGTCAAGCCTTTGTTTCTGACTCGTGGGAGTGTTCACACCTCCTGGCAGGTGGTCAGATTTCTGTCTTGGCGCAGCAGCTTCAGGCTGTCAGCCGCAGGAAAGGCTGGGGAAACCACCTGAGTGCATGTCACATCAAATCCGACATAGAAATCATGTCAGGTTTGATGGGACAAGTTGTTCAGTTGGACCATAATGGAGGTGGCTACCTCGGGGTGCTTGTGTGCCAGCCATGTTATCCAATGGCCCCCTGACCACTAATAGTTGCCCCTAAAGGAAAGATGCTACTATAGGGACTTATAAGCTTGCATTTATAGGTACACACCTTTAATATAATGTGCCCTGCCCCCTGGGCTCAGGAGCCCTACCTTAGGGGTGACTGGTATATATTGAAAATTGTGCTTTGACCTTTCCACTCATGGTGAGGGCAAAGTCGACTTAGAGCAGTTTGCACTGCTCATGCAGTCTGCAATGACAGGGCTGCTGTCATCTGTTTACTTGGATTTTTCAAGGTGGCACAATTAGTGCATCAAGGCCTGGTGACCCCTTTAAGTTCCATGCCCTGGGTACTACTAGTACCACTGACCACAGACTTGTAAGGTGCTTAAAGGCCTTGCCAATTGGGGTTACCAATTCACATACATCCTATTTAGGGAGAGAGAACACAAGTGGGGCCTGACTAGCAGGTTCCAGTGCACTTTCAGAGTAATAACCATCAGCATTGGGGGGGAAAGTGTAGGGGTGACCATACAAAAAGGGCACTTTCCTACATCAACTCTACATTATTCCACTCTACGCCACTCTGCCACTCCACTGTAAGGCACTCTGCCTACACCACTCTGCCACTTCACTCTACACCATTCCAAGACACTTTACTCCACTCCACGCCACTCTCACACCCCACTCTTCTCCACACCACTCCACTTTACAACACTATACTCCACTCCCTCTATGCCACTCTACTCCACTCTACGGCACTGTACGCCACTCTATGCCACTCACCGACACTCCACAACAATCCACTCAACTCTGCGAAACTCTATTACACATTTCGCCACTCTACTCCACTCTTTTAAGTCCCTGATTGAGTTGGTCAGAATTGTTCCCTACCCCAGCATAATCTCCTGTTTGCACAGGGATTAGAAGTCTGATTTGGGTGGTATTTACTGCATCCGGTAATTACTGGTCATGCCTTTCGAATTGTAACAGGGCAACATTGTACAGTATTTACAGCACCTGGCAATTGATAACATAACCCATTGTTATTTATCAAGTGTGTCAACACTTTGCACCAATAATTTAATAATGGGAAGATACACAGGACTGGCCCTGTGTGAGTGCCACAGGATGAAGACCCAAGGCAAAAAATGAAAACCAACGAATGACACTATTAATAGTCCAAACCATTAAGGTTTATTCAAACGTAATAATAAATACAGAAAGCAAAACAACAATTGGTTAGTCAGTTCAAATCATCATCAGTATGTATCATAGTCAGAAGAAAAACTCTACGTACAGTCAGTAAGATGACTGACATCAAGTATAGGCAAAAGCGGAGTAGGCCACTTCCTAAATAAAGCACATTTTTTAGGTTCAGGAGGGGTAGAATATCACCCACTTCGCACGGTGTGAAGTGGAACCCTGGCACAACTAATACAGTTACAGGCTACTGTAAAGGCTGCCCAAACATTGAAACAGGGGAAACAGCATTGCACTGCTAAGGAAAAAACTATTTTAATGAATCGGAGAACAGTGGTGGCTGCAGGCAGCAAACAGCTTTGATTATTGCAACATTACGAGAACATTTCTGGCATGGCTTCCTTCGAAGCACAAAATAGATACAGTACGAGAAGGTTCTCTACAGAATGAATCCCATTTTGACTATTTAATGAAAAAGGAAAAACACTGAAAGGAGATAAACACCCATGAAGGAAACTTTCTGTGCAACTTTTATAAGCCACGTTGTCTTCAGGTGTCAACACAAACAAAGAAAGGCACAGTGAAATTTCCTTTCGGCCTAATTAAGCTAACTTAACACACACAAATTAAAAAGTATTTTTATTAATAAATCTGCTCTAACAGTTGCAATAAATAGCATCTTTATTCCGACAAACGAATTGTGGCCGAATGGTTTATTTATTTTAAAGAGGAGGCTATTTGGTTTCCATGATAGGTTGGGAACTTTGGGGGTAAATTTTAGTGGAAACCACTACCCTCCCTCACCCTCCTTAAAAGTCATTTTTTATCCACCTGTAACTTTTTGGTTAGGTAAACTTGAAGCCTGGTACCTGCCTTTGCTTGCTTTCCCTAGCGGCCTATCTGCTGCTCAGTTTTAAGGAAACAAAAAACCCTTTCTGCTATTTTTTTAAAAACTGATTTATCTCTGCTCGGTAAATAAAAAAAGGCACCCACGTCATTTTGAAGGTATACAAATGGGCTAGCCTAGAATATGAAGCACCCGCAGCACCTTTTTCTTTAGACAAGCTTTACCGCATTGATAAAACCCATTGGCAAAGACCGTGTGTCCTGATGACAAGACCTATTGACGCTACTAATGCTTGTGTGAGCAATATGTTGCAAGTTCATCACCAGTCAGGTGTCTCTCTTGTAGAAGACAAATCTCAGAATCGAAGTTCTCCAGTAGTTTTAGGACATCTAGTCATTTTGCTAATGCTTTAATACTCTTCTCACCTAATCCAATATGTGCAGTGGCAAAATGTATTTATCTTCTTAGTTGAGGCTTTTTTGATCTCTCCACCACCAACCCTTCTCTTTCATTACTAGTTTGTGGATAGTGCTTTGATCTCCACCCTAATCATCCCAAAAAAACTCTCAAAATTCCAACTCACAAACCTCCAAAACCAAACATTTTTCGCACATCCCCTCCCCCACTCATAGCCATCATTAAAAAAAGATGTTCCCCTGTGCCAACCTTCAAGGATAGCCTTCAGCAATACTGAATATTTGCTCCTCTTGAATGTTGTTTCTAGGATTTTTGCAGTTTAGCTGTGGACGAATTCATGGCGATTAGCGAGGTGGAAGAAGAACCACTACAGGATGAGGCAGGAGAAGCGCATGCTTTTTTGCAGTTTGTGGATCAATGCTTTGTGGTCGACCGTGTAAAGGCCACTGACAGGTCGATTAGGATGGGGATGCAGTGTCCTTGTCAGAGATAATGAAGAGACTGTCAACAAACTGACGTGTAATATGTATGTGCTGTAGAATGGTCTGAAACTAGATTGTAGTCCTGGGCTTATTTTCATTGCAGATTTGGTTTTGAAAATGCATAGAGACTGCTGCCCTGCTGATTTTCTCAAATGCAAAATGGTGGGTGGTAGACTCGTCTGCAAGATCATCTGGATCAGTGTGGGCTTCTAGAGTAGTGCAAAGATCTGTATCTAGGTCGTCTGGGAAAGTTCATTGGTTGAGTGAGACATTGACAATGTTGAGGAGGGGTATGATGGCATATCCATGAACGAATATCACTGCGGATGAAGATTGGAAATTTGTCCTTCTAGGTGGTGTCCTTGAGGAATTTGAAGATGTCGGTGAGGTCAATGTGTGAGAGAAGGAGAGATCTGTGTGTGAGAGAAGTTTGAAGATCATCTATTTGGTGGATGACTCAAAGAGAAATTAGAGGCATTGAGTGGTATTTGAAAAGGTGCACAGATTGGCAGGATGTTATTAGCTGTATAATGTGACTGGCCTTGTGGGTGTTGGAGACACTTCTGAGTGATTTATTGAATCGCTCCAACAGCAAGAAATAGCAGTCCTTTCCTTGTCAGCAACTGCAATTCAATAGAGCTTTGCTTCACGCATTGCTGACATAGGAATTACCTTCTGCAGAGGGAATGATTTTTCAAAATCTAAATCTTACTGCACTTTTTTCGGTGACCACTGCTCAATAAATGGATCTTCTCTCATAGGTGCTACTTTCGCCAGAAAATTCTCCAATCTGTTTTCTCAAACCATAGTCTGTCAATGATGTTTCACTCTTGTCCCCCCCTCACCTTCCAAGCATTTCAGACTTGTACAATCAGTTTCCCAATCGTTTGACAAGGAGAGAGACCGAAAAACAGAGTTATGTAAATTACTCACCCAGCCACCCATCCCCTCATGCCTTTCTTCAACATCATGAGAGGAGAGTTGGTGGGAACTGAGTTGAGGTTGTTGGTAAGGTGGGCAGGGAGTGGCGCCGGAACTCAGGAGAGTGGATGGTTGTGCTAGTTAAGTAGATAAAATGTGAAGTGAAAGCTATCTTTTTCAGAAGCCTTTTTGAGGCCCATCATTTAATACAAGTATTCACAACCAGTCTGGCTGTTACTCTGATTCTGATCTATGAAAGAAGCCTGCTTATTACAGCGATGTAAAAATAAAGATGGAATCTACACTGTGAAAGAACGCAGTTGGGAATGTGTAATGTTGCCACTTTCATAACTGGCTTTAGATTAGTGTCTGGTAAACAACACTGTGTGTAGCAGTGCAATAAATAAATTCGTTACCATAAAATGCCTCTTAAACATATAATAAAAGTGAAATTCTAGGAACTAAAGCCAGAAGAGAAAGAGGTAAAAGCAAGTTCTTCTCCAATTTGCATAGGCCGCAGTTCTGTTCAGTGACCTGTCCTCCGCATTGCCTGCTGGTTCTGGCAAGAGGCATCATAACAGGCATTATAACATTACATCTAGAGGGTAACACTTTATTACAACATGGTAGCTGTATCACTTTCTTATTGTGTTGAGTAGTGATGGCACAATCTAGGCTGTAATGCGGAAATTACATGAAGGTTTTCATATAGATATTGCATGCTTCTGTGTATCATAGTAGAAAGGGAAAATCCGATTCTTATTCGAAACAAGGAGTAATGCCAGAACTGGACCATGATATGGTTAATCTTACTGGTTTACATAGGTATGCATGCCTCTCATGCATTCTAAAACCATGCATTCATTCAGTCAGTTATTCTTTATTCTGCTGATATCAAGCCATAAAAGCACAGAATAAGAGTACAGCCATAAAATTAGCTAAAACGATTATTAAGAAGCGTGCTTATAAACAGGTTGGATCCATTACATAAAAATCAGAATAGTTTGTTTATACAGCAAAAATTCATCACGTAGCCCTGTTCAGATTTCTAATCCTTATTGAACGCTTCTCTATGAAATCTAATCTTGGACGAAGAAAACTTTGGTATCAGTAAACGCTGAGAATATAAATGACAAAAACGAGTGCGTAACGCTTCAACTAATCATCACAAGGGCAATTTATCAAGGATGTAATCCATTCAGCTTCCCTGGGAAAGGCCACTCATAGGTGAAAAGAATGAAAACAAAGCTTTCCCTCAAAGCCTTTCGTTAAAATCCCCCCACCCCACAAGACAGTCAATAACTCTTTGTTGTGACTATCCTGGAAGGATACCAGGTCGCTCTCTAAATCATCAACTAGGGCAGTTACACGGTTCAGACATTATTGTATAAGTTGACCAAAATCACATCAAAATAGTTTGTGGTCTGCAATACAACCAACTGATATTTGCACCTAGTAAATATAATTCTAAGCGAAATACCTGTTAATTTGCCATGCATTCATATTAATAACGTAAGTTTTTTATTACAATCTGTAATCTATACATTTTCATTGATCAGCTGTTGGGACTGTGAAACCAGAGGTGTTAGAGATTGAAATAGGACAGATATCGCCTGACGGGAGTCGCTATGAATCAGACGACACGGAGTGGGATGGTACCTCTTCTGCAGGTAAGGAATAGATATTTATCTTTGTAAAATTCTCGATGTAGTGTTTTCTTCGCCCTTTTAGGGGTTTCTTTAGACTGAGTCTCATTGTTACTATTCTAATACAGATGCCAATGCACTGTTTAGTGGATGCTTTTGGTAATTAAGTAATTTTCTTAATCAGATCAGACTGTATTCTACAGTGTATTTGCATTGGAGAGCGAGGAGAGAGGCAATGCTTCACAAGAGGTGAGGCCTCAAGCCCATCATGACGCCCCTCACTTTCCTTACCAGTGATCACATTAGTCTTGTGAATCCGCATCTATATTTTATGCCATGCTGTTCCTCCATGTATATACATTAAAAACAAAGTTGTTTACCAGAACCACAGCACATGGGGTTTAATCCATGGAGGGAGATTACATCTCATTCATTATGCCTTGCGAGTATAGGCCCAGTTGTTCTGCTCTATATAGTGAGTTCAACCTGGAATGGACAGAATGTAATCAGCGATTTCTTAAATGATTTATACTGTACCGTAGTCCTTACATAAAATAGACATTTGCAGTGCAGTAGTAACGGTGTAAATGAACGTTTATTAGTGCTGCAAATTACTTATTTATTTGGGCCTCTTTTATTTTTACTCACAGGGCATTAATATATTCATGCTATGCCAGTGCATAATATCCTCTGAGGTAGTGTTCTGGTCTAATCAGGGACCTGAATGACCCACCTACATTTCTGTTGTGAGGTTTTAGCAGTTCGAACGAGTGCGACAGGGGTGCCAGAGAAAATGGTAGAGTGCAGCAATTTTGCTCAGTTGTGCCTGTTCCGCTGTTTCATCAGCTCAGGTTTTGTGTGCAAGTCTGGGCTTCTCAAGGGGTTAAAGCCCCAGCTTCTGATTTTTTTTTGTCATGAAAAATCCACTACCCAAACAACAAGGATCACTGACACCCAATTAAATCAGTGGTGCAGTTTCAGGAGTCCAAGTGTTTTGGTTTTTAGTCAGTGGTGACTGTGAATATGATTACAGGAGTCCAAGCCGGACATGTTTCAGTATTTTCTTTGAGATCTTTTATGGCCTCAAATTGTCATATCTTTTTTAAACAGAACTTGAAGTGGCAGTCCACTCCCATTATGATATTATTCTTGTGTGCCTTTAAGCGACTATATCGAAACTACCTGCCACTGTCAAAATATTTCAGTAACCAGGATACCTGGCAACCACCAGACCCCAAGAAATCACGAGTTCCACATTCCTATATAATCTCAGGATCTCCAAGGTGCTACAGAGATGGTTTAAAGGAATCCCTAATCAGAATATCTCGCTTCAGCCAATAGAAGAAACCTGAAGTCATTGAACATATGGAACCTCACAGACCTCTGGGGCTAGTTGCGGCTGATAAAGGCATCTAAAAGACAATGGGATTAGTTTGGATGGTAAACATATCAGTTATAACCAGGAAAACATATCTGCAGCTCCATCACCCAGGTGGTTCTTAGCTCTTTGAGCCCAGCTGGGCTGCAGTGATCTTGTGGTTCTTGGGCAGTGTTATTGCCTTGAATTGTCTTCCACTTGGATCTTTATTAAACTAGGCCTTGTGTTAATCTTCAGGTAGTCTGGCAGTTCTCTTCTCACATGACCACGATTCCCATCTTGGACAGGTCATAGCTCTAGGTGGTCCAGGAATCAACACTTATCCACAGTCTTTAGAGATCCACAATAAAGAGTTTTTCATCTTCTGATGACGTATGCAGAGTCCTCTTGATATCCAGAAGATCTGCATTTTGCTGGGCTCAAAGGTCCGGTTTGTATGCTACTTTGGGGCCACAAGCAGGAAGCCTAAGCCAACAGAAGTGCAATTTTTAAATATAGTCACTTACTTGGCCGGGTGGAGCCTAGAGCCCAAGGTTAATGGTGGTGTTCCCCCAAGGTCCACTGAGAACAGCCCTGTATGTGCCGCATGCAAGGTCTGACACAAACTAATGAACGAGGAACATAGAGGCTGCCAGACATGGAAGATAGCCTGCAGCGTGACTTTATGCCACTAATGCAGTGCACCACCCAGTTTTGAAGGAGCTGGATGTCTGCAATGGAAGAAGTGATCGGGGACCTCAAGTACATAGAGCACAACGAGTTCAAAGGCAATAGGGTCAAAGAAAAGAGATGAGAGTCAACTTTCCCCTTGGATAACCACAGCACCTGTAAAGGTTTATGTCTTAAATTGACACACTCCAAAAACGTACCCGGTATGCAGGGTTCAGACAAAAAGTCCACCACCGGTAATTGTATCGGACTGAGTACTCATAGAAAGGGAACTGACTACTAACGGCTGCCATTTGGAATACTTCACTAAAGGGAGCAAGCAATCTGATTCCTATATATATGTTCCCACGTGTATCCAGCTGCCCGCATGATAAATCTCCTGAGTATAGTGAGCTAATACAAGGCCACATGAATAGATAGTTAAAAGCTATGGTAGCTTTCAAGGGCATTTTACAGGTATAGAAGTCCAACTTCCTTGACACCAACTGGAAGGAGATACCTAACTGCAGTGCTCCGTGTGAATCTGATTAGAGCCATCTGACGATCAAGGGGTGACCCGGTCTAGCCTACTGTTTGTATATGATCAAATATTGAATGACATGAAGTGATTTGGCCTGTATTATGATTGGATGAGACTCAAACCCGTCTGCAGACCGCAGTTAGTGACAATGTTCACTCTAATGTTTTCCTCTGTGTGCGGCAGTGTAAGGTCTCTGCACGCTGCAGCCAAGGCTATGTGAGCCAAGAACCCGACCGCTCGAGTGGATACAGCAACAGGGGTTCTGACACGGAGATTCCTGCTTGATTGTGCAGATAATTGACCTGGGTACTGGAATGCAGGAGGCCTGCTTGATGGGGCAGGCAGGTCTGGTCTGGGAACCAGAAGCAGCCATGGCAATTTTGTCGGACCGTCGCCCACCCCTGCGGGCTGCAAGTGTCAAGTACTACTGCTTAACAAAACTGGTCCCCAGCACTGCTACTTTTGTTATTGGGGACTGATATTGCAGCATCGCTGCAAAACTGCCCCCCAGTAACAAAACTGCCCCCCACTGCTCAAAAACTGGCCCCTACCCTTCCAGTCTCCCAGGCAAACGCCCGGTGCCTGCTGTGGCCAGTCTGGCCCTGGGGTAGGCATTCGTGTTGGTGACTAGCATACACTGGTTGTGTCATGTTGAAAATGAACAGGTGCAGTGCAGAGCATCTACAACCATGACAAAGCTACACTAATATATATTAGGAAACTGGGGCAACCTACCTCATTGCACAGCGCCAGTGAACCTCTGCTTTCCAAACTAGCTACACTGCAGCGGCTCAGGGACATCTTGAGGATTTTGAGCGCCCTAGACCAAACATATTTTGGAGGGTCCTGTGCGGATCAGATTTGAATTTAAGATCCAGTTTCAGCTCTCTTGTGTTCTCTTTGGCCAGATCACAAACAGTGCACAGACACACTGGTTCAAATTCTAAATGTGTTTATATTTAATATTCAGGGATAGTGATGTATTTTTCCAATATTGTAACCCAGTAGAAGCTAACTAATACTTCTGCAAATAATCACTGTGACATCCTCCCATTTCTCATAGCTGAGATACTGATTGAATCTAAAAGAAACATTTTGTTCGAGGCATATGAGCTGCAGATCACACACTATGCATAGATCGCTATCTGGTGTTGGGCCCGAATGTTTGCACTTGTTTTTGTCCTGGAAAAGTCTTTGGAAGTCACGCGATAGGTGACTCCTCCTTTGGATGATAGTGCTCATGGGCATCGGCTCCATCTTCAGATTGTTTTTTTCCGCCATCGGGCTTGGATGTGCTTCTCGCGCTCCAGTTCGGAACCGTCACTGATTCCACTCTCGACGCGCAATCCTTCACCCTTCTCCGGTATTGTTGTCGATCGCGATCCCTAGTTGTCATGCATCTCTTCAACATCGAAGTCCTCGGTTCCGGTCGTCGACGAAGGCCTTCGGGCCTACTTAGGCCTTGGTATCTGGCTCATGGAAAGGACGCCATTCAAGAAATGTCCTCAATGTGGGTCAAAATTTCCCCACACCGATCTGCATGAGGTGTGCAACCTCTGCCTGTCACCAGAGCACGAGGCCAGAGACTGTGCGGCTTTTCCTCTTTCCACTCCAAGAAGACCATTAGAGATCGTCGGGCCAGGAGAACAATGGCTCGCTCGTCGGCACCCATCCCCGATGACATCTTCCAGGAGGACGTCGATGT
The DNA here is from genome assembly GCF_964204655.1 of Triturus cristatus. NCBI lineage: Eukaryota > Metazoa > Chordata > Amphibia > Caudata > Salamandridae > Triturus > Triturus cristatus. Next base: position 1,368,441,475 of record NC_140590.1, read on the forward strand.
ACCAGAACAGGAGCGTATTGAAGAAGGCCCCGTCAGTGCCTCCGAAGCCAATGACTCCGACCTCGAGGACATCACTCCTGGGCAGCGGGTCGTAAGTAAAGACGCCGACTCCGACCCCCTCCCTACACCATCGAAAAAGGCTTCGGTCACACCTTCACCTTCAGGCCCAGGTGCACACCGATAGACTGCTTCCCATGCCCCTCCCTCGGGCCCGGCAAAGAAGCATACTGAGCCTTCAGGCGACTTTGGCTCGAGTCAGTCTGCCATCGGTACCGAGCGGTCACTGGCACCAAAAAAGAAACCGTCCTCCGTGCCGACAGTTGCATCCACATCCAAGCATTCAGCACCGAAATCTATAGGCACCGCCCCATCGACTCCGAAAAACTCTCGGATCCTAGCAAAAACCCGATTCCTAAAGCTTCGGATTCGCACCCTTCGGAACCGAAAAAAGCTTTGGAACCGTAAAAACACCCGGTTCCACAAGCGGCCACAGAGACTGTAAAACATCACAGTTCCAAGCCAAAGGAACACAAAACCGTTCCAGAGTCGTTGCCCCGCAAGTCTGCCGATCTGAAACGGTCGACGCCGAAAGACCAGCCTCTATCAGAAGAGCTATTTAGACCAGACCCTAAACAGCAAACCCTAAAACTGGTCAGCTGACTTTGAGTACAAAGAAGAGACCATTGGATACGCCTGTACCGGCTCCACCACCTAAAAAAAGGGACATTGCCACATCTCCCCTCAGGGTCCCTTCTCCACCTCCTCCCCCCCCCCCCCACCCCATTCTCCTACACCATTTCTTCCACCAATGGATGATGATGGCACCTCTGATGACACAGGAGGGGGTGCGGATGATGAGCCACTAGGGGGGTCCACCTTACTCCCCGGACCCCTGGGATGATTACAGTACACCAGATGTCCCTAATGTTCCAAAGGGTGACATCTACCACTCTAGCCCTTCCCCTCGGAGGATACAATGGGTTTTCATCAGCTCCTCCACAGAATTGCCCACTACCACGGGGTGGACTTACATACTGACCCTGTGGAAGACGATTTCCTTATGGACACTTTTGATAACCCACAAAGGTCCACCACTATTCTGCCCATGCTAAAAGGAGTCACCAAGCATGCACCTGAGGTATTTAAAGATCCTGTTAGGGCTAGGGTTATTAACCCCAGGATCGAGAAAAAGTACAAGGCTGCCCCAGCAGACCCAGCTTACATTAAGGGCCCCATACCACTATACTCCCTTGTAATCTCCAATGCTAGAAAGAGGGCCAAATCTCAGACATCAGGGGACGCTCCACCCCCCGATAAAGAGTCCAAACTCTTGGACACCTCTGGCAAAAGAACCGCATCACAGGCAGCTAACATATGGCGTATCGCCAACACTCAAGCACTGTTAGCCAGGTACGGTCGTGCACATTACGACTAGCTGGAAACCCTATTGCAACACCTCCCAGACAAATATAAGGACCAGGCCAATCACCTTATACAGGAGGGGAAACTCATCACCAACACCTCCATTCGTTGCGCGCTGGATGTGGCAGATGTTAATTGCAGCACAGTGTACGGGATGACAGGCGCTGCAATTAACATGAATACTTTGAAAAATGCACACAATCTGCCTGCAGCCACGCTTTATTAACAAAAGGTATGCAGCAAGCCTAAAAGCACAATGACTTTCAGAATCCCTAACATATATTAGTGATTGTGAAATCACACGTCGTGCTTTTTGGCTTCCTGTATGCCCTTTCTTAATAGAGAGCAGCTGGGGGCAGATTTTCAGCTTTTTTTAAAGTAATCATGTTGATCGCTTCGCCCGTCATACTTCTCCAGGGCTCTGCAATCAACATGATTACTGTGTGTTCGTGCACTTTACAGGGAACAGCTGTTAGTGATTGCTTTTACCTTATGTCTGCAAATGAATACTACACACACGTAACAGCAGAGAAAACAGCTAATGTCTCCAGACAGATCTCATTTGCCTAATGAAACCAAGATAGATGCATTACTTCTCGAATAACCCATACTGATGTAAAAACTGACAAGACAGGTTACTCCAATGTTGAAACTTTCACAGATTCACATTCTTGAATCATTCCCCGTCGTGGAGATTGGAATCCCTGGTATATCAAAATAGCTATGCAAAGATAACACAAAGTAGAAAAATAGGCCTAGGTCCTTTTAGTTTTGTAACATATCCCTATTATTATATTAAAGAGACCAAACATAGGTTTCAGCCAATCAGAATACCCTACCTTCTAGAACACTCCTGAGAGAACCTCAGACCTTCAGATTTTCTACTGCACATCTGCTCAGTTTTTTCCTTCAAATCTACTTCCTCAGGGTTTCTGGAAACAGTTTCTGTATTCTTCTTTATACAATGTACTTTTGATTGAACCAACTTATTCAGTCTGCAATTCCTTCTCTTAATTTGTTTGTTGTCTGTCATGGAGAAGAGTCTCTTCAGAGCCTCTGCCATCTGCTCCAAGAAAAGACTGCATACTGATGACCCTCACAGCGACTGCATCTATTGCCTGTGTCCCAACAACAAGGCAAAGAATTGCAAGGTATATCATACCTTGTCTACCAAAACATTGCGGGATTGTGAGGGATGCCTTCTTATTTGGCTTCAAAAGTTGAAGTGATGACAGTGATGAGGAGTCTTCTTCATCATCTAGAAGATCTCACAAAAGGGAAAGATCACAAACTCCTTCATCCTGTGAACGCCCTCAAAAAGCCTAAAAAAGACCACTCCTAAGTCTTACAGGTGTAGTCCATCTAAATCTCCTCACAGAAGTGGAAAGGAGAGAAAAGGCCACAATTCAGGGGTTATTTAAACAAAAAAGGCAAGTTCAGACCTGCCTATAAAACCTCCTCAGGGCATGCATGCTTTCAAAAAGCCTAATCTGTACCCCCTCCAGATAAATCGTTCATTAAGGCTTTAATGCCTTAATTGATGGTTAAAAAAACATCGTCGTCGATGACACCGATGAAAAAATCCTCAACACTGTCGACGCGGAACGATGTTCTCCATTCTCCCAAAGCCAATGAGCCGTCATCGGCAAGTTACGCTCCACTGACAATGTCAGCGCCGACGACCCCATCGTTTCGGGTTTCACAGTCGTCACTGACCATTCTTTCGAAGGCACCCACATCATCGGCAGTAACAATAGCGACAATGTCGGCATCGTCTACGATAGTGTCTATGTTGCAGCCGGTATTGACAACGATGGTAGCTCTGCTGACAACACTGTTGACGATCTCGTTGATGAGGAAAACACCACCTAGTCAAGGGGAAAAAGATCTGAAGTAGACATCTGACACCGGAGGTCACCTCACCTAGCAAAGTGACACCTTTACTTCCTTCACATCTCCTGGAGGAGCATGAGTCTGGTGAGGATGCTGGACCTTTTCAACATGCCCATAGTCCATCGCAGTTGCACGTAAAGTGTCAGGATGGTGACTATGAAGAGGAGTATGAGGTACAACACTATTCTATGCCTCAACAAGAGCACCACCAACAACATCAAGAAGAGATGGTTTGCATGCCAGCTTCATTACTCTCGCATTTGCAGTTCATGCTTTTGGACTATAAAAAAACAGGATCCCATTAGCATCTGCTCCTTCTGGACATTCTACATTGCCGCCTCGGCAGCTGTCGGTCCCTTCCACTCCACAACAGAGTCCAGCATTACAATCTATAGTTCCTTGAAAGACACCACCGCCTCCCGCTCTGCACGATCTGGTGACTACGGATGATGACGATGAGGAGGGAGAGCTTCCAGATCCTCACCAGAAATGGGATGACTACCATCTACCCACACCATCTTCTCCCTCTCCAGTTCCCATTGATTCACCACCAGAGGACATCGGTTGATTTCACAATTTGCTGGAAAGGGCGGCCAAAAGGTTTGACTTGCCAATGACAACATCTCAAACGGAGTGCTTTCTTTATGACTTTAAAGACCCCTTTAGAAAGTCAGTGTGAGACATTCCGATTGTTAATTATATATGGGAGGAAGGCCTCAAAGTCATGAAGACACCAGCCACAGTGACTCGGGTTCTTCCCTGGTTGGGAAAAAAATATAAAGCTCCAGAGGATGCTACCGCCTGCCTTGTGGGCCACCCAAAGCCTGACTCTGTGATCTCTCAGGCTGCACAGAGGAAGTCTTAACCAGTCTGCTTTGATTACAACACCTCCGGATAAAGAAGACAAACGCCTTAATAATGCAGGCAAACGTTTCTCATCGATGTCAGGTCTTGTATTAAGGTCAGCTAATGCTGTAGCGATCTTGGGATGCTACAATCCCAGATGTAGTACGATCTGGCTCCATACACTGATCAATGTACGGATGACAGTAAGACAGAAGCCAGAGGTTATAGACTGTGCAATGGACATTGCTACCACATCCTTTAGAACGCTGGGAGGCGCTGCAGTCTTACGTCGCCAGGGTTGGCTCAGGGTTACATCTTTCCGTCCCACAGTACATAACAAAATGCTTCATCTTTTCTTTGATGGAGAGGCCCTTTTCAGGAAACATTTTGATGAGGCACACTAAGACATGAAGAAAGACACTGACACGGCCAAGTCATTGGGGACGCTTCAGTACCACAAGGTACCCTTTCGAGGAGCGCGAGGAAAAGGTCTTCTATCATATAGAGGTGGACACCTACAAAATGGGTATCCCTCTTGCACTCTTCTTCATCTCATCCATATTGGGCTCAATACACCCAGAGTCAGCCGCAATCTGCAGCGTATTCCAGATCTGCCCCTAGTGGAAGAGCAGAGCGACAGGGGAAGGATGTCTCGCATCGCCAATGAAGACTTTCAGGCTCCGTCTTTCCCTTACCCCCATTTCTCAGATCACCTTGGGGGGGAAGGATCTCTACACAACTCCAACATTGGCGGAGAATAACAACAGACCAGTGGGCTCTGAAGCTAATTCAGTTTGGCCGTACTCTGGAGTTTCTTCAAATTCTACCATGCACTCTGCCCCGCTTACAAGCAGTGAAACATCAACACCTCTTGCGTTTGGAGGTCCTTCTGATGCTCTGCATAGTGGCGATAGAACCAGTTCCTGCATTCCAAAGAGAGAAAGGGTTCTACTCTTGCTTCTTTTTGATATGGAAGACTTTCAGAAAATGGCAACTTATTCTGGACTTGAGGACTCTCAACACTTAGCTAAAAAAAACAGTCCTTTTACATGGTTATATTAATTCTAAACCCAGGAGATTGCATGTCCACTCTCAACCTACAGGATGCACAGTTCCTCATCCCAATCCCCCCATCCCACGGGAACTATCTCCTATTTGCTATAGCCAGGAGCCTCTACCAATTCAAAGTCCTGCCATCCGGCATAAAGTAGGCTCCAAGAATATTCACCAAGTGTTTGCCTCCAATGGCAGCCTTTCTAAGAATACAACAACATCAGGTGTTTCCCTACTTGGACGACTGGCTAATCGAGGCACCATCAGTACCAGCAGCCCATGGTCCACGGCGGCTTGCACAAAACTGTTTGCCAGTTTAGGCCTTACATTAAACACGGAGAAATCAGTCTTACACCCTTCCACAAACATCACTTTTTGGGGGTTGATACTGGACACAACTCTCAACAAAGCCTTTCCCTCTCACGAGAGGCAGACCAATTGATATTGATGGTTCAGCTTATCCTAATCACTCAAACATATGAGAGGGACCCCTTACAACCAAAGGAATAGGGTTCTGTTGTAAGCTCAATAAACGTCTGTGTTTACTTTGGTTACCATAGGATACGTACTTATTCTTCACAATCATCCAAACCTCTCATATCACTTCACACAAAAAAGCGTAAAAAATACCATCTATTGCAAACATAATATGCCACTACGCAGATATAATGATAAGGTTATACAAATAGGTTTATTAAAATCGTAATAAAAAACAGTAAATATGATTTAAATATATGGCTGATGCACAAGTTAATTCTCACACCCGGACCAGCTGGACCAGTCCTTGGATTCTTTAGCCAATACGGAATTGGATACGTCACAGCAACCACCTGACCAGACAGCTCTTCACCAAGCCACAGGTTCTCTCCAACCAGACTCCATGACAACTGGAGGAGAGGCTTAAAGAAGTCACAAGGTATTGAACATCAGGTAAAAAACACAAGCAACGCCAACCCAGAGAGACGAGTCAATATATCCAGTTAAACCAACATAGTAGGCATGTAAACAAGCATTTACAATGCAACGGTCTCGGCATTGTTAAAGTTAGAGCTATTGGCATTGCTCATGACATTATTTTTGTTTATGTTTTTGTTTTTAAAACATTTAAAGAAACTACATTGTTATTTACAATGTCAATAGCTTAATCTCTCTCAAATGCGAGACCTATTGCATTTTCACCCACACACAGAGCCACACACAAAGCCACCCACACACACAGAGCCACACACACAGAGCCACCTACGCTAGCCGAGACCTAAAAAGGGCCACAGTCAACTCTTCCGAAATGCAACTTCACATACACGTAATAAAAATGTTCCACGCCGCTACTTACTACCCAATTGGTGTATGTGTAAACCATATAAAGAGCGCTGGGACCTCACGGCGCTATAGAACTTCATTGCTACCCAGAGCCCGGAAGGATGAGCGGCTGAGAGGCCGTGTCAGGATTTCAATTCCCGGTGGATGCATTCGCCCACTGAGCTCCGTGCCCCCGCCGTAGATGAAGGCCCGTGCAGTAAAATGTAAATGCGCCTTCAAATTTTAACTAGCCCCCAAACTTCATCTACCCACTGAATACCAAGTTCACAACGTTAATGTCCTTTTATTAAGAAGTCTCCACTTGCAGATTTAGAATGAAGATTTTATTAATTGTTGCATGTGCTGTTTCGTGGCAGCTTAATGCAAACTAATAAACCGGTCAGTCCGAAGACAGGCCCAGGATTCCACCGGGAGCACCCCTATGTTTCATGGTAAAACTTCAGCGAGAAAATAGAATAAAGAGGGATTCATCGCGGATCTGTCAGCGCCAGCCTGACAGGAATGAGTCAACCCTTCCCAGACAAAACAAGAGGCGGGAGCGCGATTCACAAAAAAAACCAGCCACGCTCGAGTTGGCCAGCACATTTTCTGACTTGGACTAAAATATATATTAACACTCGCCACAACAGGTGCCAATCCAGTCGGAATTTTTGAAACCATTCAATTATTTACCTTTTACGGGTCCTTTTGCCTTAATTTTAATTCAAAATGCTTTACCGAGGCAGTAAATAAAGTTACAAAAATTACATCCCAGCCTCCCCCTTCATTTCTCTATACTTTGTGACGTTTATTTTGTGCCTGAACACGCCCTTCTCAGCACATGTTCAAGGGTAAATTTATGCTTGGTTAATCAGATATAAGTTGTGTGGTCTACTGTGTGTGTGTGTTTGGGTGGGGGCAACAACTCAGAAATGGTAAACGCATAATGAGTGGAGAACAGGAAACACATGATTGCGACACAACAAACAGAAATGGGTCTCTGAAGACAGGAAGCCAGGCACTGCAAACACACAAGAAAAACGGGCAGCGAGCAGACACCATTACCCAGGAAAAGCAAACACATGAACTCAAGCACACGAAGCACAGTTAAACTCAAGCACGGCAAAGACGAAGGGTCCAACGCGCACACGCAAACACACACGCACACGCACACACACCACACACTCACTCACTCACTCACTCAGAAAGATGGAAAACGACACAAATTAACCCAGGCATGGAAAATATAAATGCATAGGAACGGTAAATAGACACAGACTCGAAGAACAGCAAAAACATGTTCAGGCACAGCAACACCGAGGGACATGGGCAAAGCAAACATGAAGGACATGTATAAACGAAGGACTCTGGGGAAAGCAAAAGACACGAACCACAACATAACAAGCCTCATTATACGCCATATGACGCCATGAACACCACCGCCTTTCTCCGAGGTCAAGCAGAAATGCCTCGGAGAAACGCAGCGGCATTTTCGGATTCGGGGGCTTGTTTTTCTTTCTCTCCTCTTGCCATTGGCTGGAATGTTTACATTCCAGAGGAGAGAAAGAAAGTAAAAAACACGCCCCCGAATCCGAAAAAGACGGGGCTTCTTTGGAGAGACAAAGCTCTTCTCCAATGGCTGACCAGCATTTAAGAGGCCAGCCAATGGAGAAGAGGGGAGAAGAGGGGCGGGTTCAAGCCCCTCTTCTGAAAAACATTAAATCTCGGAGCGAGACTGCGCAAGCGCAGCCTTCGCAGCCGAGACCTAAAAATGGGTAAGAGGCAAGTGTGACTTGTTCATAAATTTACTATAGGATAGCTAGGTGGCTTTATATGCCGTAGGGTCAAGCAGTAGCCGGTCCTCCAAGTGCGTGTATTCTGGTAATTGCTCCCCCTAGAGTACCTGTCTCGGTAGTGCATGTCCCAACTGTAAATATATAGACCCTTCTTTCTAACTGCCATCTGATACTCTACCTGCAGGTCTTCAAATGCAGTCAGTGCCTGGTTTCTCCAAATATCCCCAAGATAATCAATGTCCAGAAGTCCTCACTTGTGGAATCCCTTTAGGTTCCCTACCTCCCGCAGCAGTTTGCTGTCCCATTGTTAGGCTGCCCTCCCAGCCTAGGAACTTAGTGGCCTCACGCCATGCACAAATCACCATTTGTGTGTGGATTGGCAGCTGTCCCTCCTACTTTTTCCGGTACAATACTGCTGGCTAGACTCGACTTCCCAATGCCTGCCGATCAACCCAGGCAGGTTCGTTCCTATCCGAGAACACCCAGTCATTGACTGTAATCAATTGGGCTGCCCAATAATATTTCCTTTTGTCCGGGACTGCCAGGCCCCCTTTGAATACCCCTCTATGAGGTTTGTGTAGTGCTATTCGTGAACTATCCCCCATCCCACCACCACACCCACCCCCCCCCCCTCCCACCCCCATAGGAGTTTGCAAAGCTCACTGTCAATCTTTTGGACAAAGTATGCCAGTATTTCATAAGGCGTGTTCTTCAGAATATACAGCAAACGAGGTAGGGTTATCATCTTGACATCTTGAAAAGGACAGCCTATCCATCAGAGACACTGGTAGTCTCCTCCAGTGGGCCACATCGTTCCATAGTCTCTGGAGTTGTTGGAGTAATTTCCGAGCCAGGAATTTATCAGCATTTCATGTGATATGAATGCCTAAGTATTTGAATCCATCTTTCACAGTCTGGGCTGAACATCTTGTCGATAAAGGAGGGATGTCCCCAGTAAGGGGAAAGATTAGGGACTTATCTCAGTTAATTTGAAATCTGGAATATCTACCAAATAACTGGAAAATGTGAAACAGCCTGTCAACCGTTTTGCAGGGCTGTTCGGCATACAGCAGTATATAATTGGCATACAGGGAGATTTGTTGTTCCCAATCTCCCTCTCCGACAATGCCCGGTACCAATGGGTCTGGACGGGCCCATGCCGCTAGAGGCTCAAGCATTTAAGCAAATATCATTGGAGACAGTGGCCATCCCTTTCTTGTGCCCCTGCGTAGGGTAAACAAACAGGACAGTGTACCGTTACCATGCACTCTCGCCATTGGGTCTGGATAGAGGAGTCTAACCCATTCACAAAATCTCGGGCCAAAGCCCAGTCTAGCCAAGGCTGCAACTAGATAGGGACATTCAAGGCTGTTGAAGGCCATTCGTGCATCTAGTGAGAGTAGTACAGCCCTCTCCTGTTGTTGGGCTGTGGTCATGTGTACCACTCCATATAGACTTCTGAGGTTTAATCGGGTGCTTCTATGTGGCAGGAGTCTTGATTGGTCAGGGTGGACTGCAGAGGATATCACTGTCTGCAGCCTGTTTGCCAAGTCCTTCGCTAGTATTCCTTAGCCCCTAGATTCAAGAGCGATACGGGCCAGTATGAACTATATAGCATGGAACATATTCAGCATAAACTGCGCCACCTCGTCTGCTATACCCTAGTATAGCTCTATGGGCAGACCTTCCCGGATTGCAAGTCTCAAATGGCCCCCTCTATAACTTTGACCTTCAAGTCGCACTAAAGTTCACCTCTATCTTCAGCTGTCAGAGTGGGGAGGGAGAGATCTCTGAGGAACTCAGCGCAGTCATCTCCAGACCTATTGGAAGCAGATATGTACACTGTTTCATAATAGGCCACAAAGGCCTCTGCTTTCCTGTTGTGCATGGAGGTCCTCCAGGAGAATGGATTACTAGGACCCAGTTTTTCTCCTTGTCACTTCTTTCTAGCCAGGCAATCGGTTTGTTTGCTTTGTACCCACATTCCAAAGGAGAGTCTAGCATCACCACCTGAAGCACTCGAGCCTTCAGTATAGTGATTTTCCGTACTAGTGCTTTGCATCTCAATTGTTTCTTCCTTATCCCACCTATCATGGCCTGACTATCGCCCCTTAAGACCAACTAGAAGGCTTCCGAAAGGATGCAGTCAGAGGCAACCACCTGTTATCCTGAAAATATTTATCAGTCTGCTCCCTTATCCGGTCCCTGAATGTTTTGTCTTTTAATTGCCAGAGATCTATTCTGGAAGGTAGGGTGGTGTGCCTAGGGGGCCCTTGAAGCAGTACTTCCACCGGGGAGTGGTCCGTGGTGCCACACGCTTTATGTATTGCACCTCAAAACAGTCCAACATTCACGCAGTGGTGAAAACATGATCTAAGAGAGAGCAGCTGCCGGATGCGACAGAAAAGTAAGTGAACTGTCATGCTGTGGGATTATGTTTACACCACAAATCCATCAGTCCCATCACATCCACAAAGGCCCACAGTGGTCCCATGCCAGTGCCCTGGAAGAACCCAGATATCTTATCCAACCCCAGAGTCATTGTAGTGTTCATATCGCCCCCCAGTAAAAGGGTGGCAAGTGGCATTTCGAGTAGTAGGGCGCTGAGTGCCGGCAGTGTATCAGCATGGAATCTTGGCGGGATGTATGCCGAGCATATGTTGCCAGTCTGCGCCACATACCTACTATGAGGATCCTGCAAGACGCGGACTGGAATGAAGGGCACAAATGTTTTAATGAGTACACTCACACCTTTAGAGCCTGAAGTAAAACCTGCATGGTCGAGAAGAGTATGCCCAAACATATTGAGCGCCTTATAATAGTTGCCTTTCAGGTGAGTCTCCTGTAAGAGGACCAAGTCTGGGGCTTGGCGTCGAAGATACTGCAGGACTATGGTGCACTTAATTTTATTGCCACGGCCATTTAAATTCCATGTCATTACCTTCAAGACTGAGCTGGTTCGAGGCTTCATGTAGTATCTGATTGAGGTACGATCCACCCCCAGACTTACAGCATATCCCACCCCCTCACTGTCAAATGACCCTCCCTGCTCCCTGTGACCTAGTTTCACTGAGTGAAGGTCAATTATCACTTGTAATTTAAACATTATAGTACAACAAAACTGTCTACCCCTAAGAAACTCCCCCCCCCCCCCCCCCCCCACCCACCCTGCTAACCTGCACTGTAGGCCTAGAACTGGCCACTTCCCCAATTTGCAGAGAACCTATCTCCCAAACAATATCGTCAAGACAATCTAGGGTTTGCCGGCTCCTCCATATCAAGCCTGACAGTGGTACGTCATACCCCCTTAACTTAGCATAGTGTCGCCAGACTGCATTATAAAAGTTTCATCAGTCTTCTTTTCTGCACCCCCAAAGTCAGTCTTAATCAATGCCCATGGAGGCTCGATCACACCTGGAGTACCTGAGTCCTATGTGTATCCACCAAATTCTCTCACCAACTTCTCATGCATAGATGGAGTGGCAAATCGACAGAGAGTTGCAATTATGGTGGGGAGCTCGTCAATCGTTTGTTTTGTGGAGCGTTCTCTCTTAAGTGTTCAGCATTATTCGTTGGATTATCATCCTTCTCTCGGCTGCCTTGGTGCCCCTACTCTTGTTGTGTCTCCCGTCGGGGCGTACGCCAGCCCTCGAGCCAATCCCAGGCCTCCTCCACTTTGGTGAAATGCCATGACTTTCCTTCTCCCACCACTCTAAGTCTTGCTGGGTATAGCATCTTGTATTTAAGGTCTTTGGCCCGGGTGCTGTTTTGACCTCGTCGAAGCTGCGACGCTTGCGTTGTACCCGTAAGGTAAAATCCGGGAAGAAGCGAATCATTGCATTGTTGTAGGCAATGTCCCCATGGGAGTAAGCAGCCTGTAGGATGGCATCTCATTTGCAATGATTGTAGACCTGGGCTATAATTGTTTGAATTGAAGCACCAGGTCTAGGCGGTGATATCGAAAAGAAATTGGAGAGGCACATGGGTTTCAAGGTATTGGTTATCAGGTCCTCATGAAAGGGGTCAACACTGGGTCCCTCTGCCCCTTTAGGGGCCCCAACCCCTCCAATGTTGTTTCTATGAGTTGTACCTTCTTGTTCTTCAAGTTTTGCCGCCATAACCTCATGTTGGTTTGTCAAGGGTTGGACTTGCTCTTCCAACTTCTCGGTCGTCGACTGTAGCTGGTTGATATCCGTCTCTGCTGCAATTACTGTTTCTGTCATCTTATTGAAGTCTGCCTTGAGGAGGTTCACGTCTATGGTCATAGCATCTATTTTGGGTTCCAGGGTGTTCTTTAGGTCACGGATGGCCACCATTATGGCTCCCACAAAGGAATCCGCTAGCTCTGAGTGTCCGCACCTCCGCATCCAGATCAGCAGGTGGAGGGCAGATGCAGACTGTCCAGAGCCAGGATTAAGTTGCTGTAGTAGTCCAGGCGCAACACACCGCCAGGCCGCTACCTCAGCACAGACATAGAGCACCCAGGCCACCCATTCTGCTCCAGCCACGGCCCAAGACGGCAGCAGTCTCTCCTCCCCTGCTGGTAGCCGCTCCAAGGGAGTACTGCTGGCACTCCCTTGCACTTCTGTGCGGAGATTGGACCGTATATTGGGGGTTATTCCAGCAGCCGCTGCTGAATTCTTTCAAAGTGCGGCCATCGATACTGTTGTTAAGCTACGCCCCCACGAGTCGCAATCCTGATTATGAAAGGGCTCCCATTACGAGTGATTCGAACTTGTACAGATCCCAGTGGTCACTCTGTTTTCATTGAAGCAAGTATATAACAACAAGTAGTGGCATTTATTGTCTCTATATATGCCCCATAAAAGCAAAGACACATTTTTAAGAGATATCACTAAAATAATGCTATCTCTTCCCCCTGCAAAAGTCTTGATGGGGGAATTGGTACTTATTGCAAGACCCACTCCAAGAAAAATCAGACCGTCAGATAATAGCGCACCCTAAAGAATAGTCCTTTAATGCTTTTTGCATGATTTGACTGGACGCCTGTATTGAACACCCATCTGAGAAAGACTATACTTTCACATCCTCTGCGCATGGAACACATAATTGCATAGATCTTTACATATCAACATTGGTGTTGATGGCCAGGGTCATGCAAACCTCCTACACCAAGCAGCATGCCAGACCATAACACAATTCTTATTCGCATTGATCTGGGTTGCAAAAACCCTTTACAGAATAATGGAGACTGAATATGTGTCAGTATTAATTGCATCCCAAAAAAGAGTGTATCAATGCTTTCCTGTGACCCTACCTGGGGTCAAATGAGGGTTCAGTAGCTTCACCACAAACTATGGGTGGCAGAGAAAACTTGTTTTGGAGAATAAGTATAAGTGACCCTGCCTGAGAAACAGTAAGTTATGTCACCATCAGATCCTACCTGAAAAGAGCATATCTGACCTAAGCAATAAACACAGCACACATCTCTTGTGAACCATTCTTTGGTGTCTACTTGGCAAGATAAACAAGTTTAACTCAAAGTTAACACCCGAGGCAGAAAAAACCTCTTCTTGTGCCAGCCACAAGAAGCAGGCTGACTTTCAGCTTTTCAGCTGCGACAGCAAGAATCAAGACTACCATTCCAGCAATAAAAAATGGGAAATCATGACACATCCTATTGATATTCTGATAACCTTTAGAGATTTTTCTACGACTCTCTATTTGCATCTGAATGCAGTGACACCCAGGTGCAAGATGAACTGTTCTTTGCCCGCTCCAAATGTAGATGCTATCTCCAGAGCTAGTCCAATCGCTAGAAGCCGAGAAAACATAGGAAGAAATAGAGTTGGCAAATGACAATATGCCCACAAGCAAAGCCCCAGGATTAGATGGATTACCCATAGAGATCTAGAAGGCTAACTAAGGAGCATGTATCCCCTTTTGCATGAGATATTTTTAGATAATATGCATGAAACAAAGCTCCTCCTAGAATTTAACACTGGAAAAATCTCTTATATTCTAAATTGATTAATGCATGCATGAAGATACTCCCAAGAGTTAGTAAACCACTAAAACTAAGCTCTACCGAGTTTAATTCACCCAGAGCAAGTAGGGTATGTTTCACACCGCTTCTACTCAGCTCATAAGAGATTGTTAGCCCATGTTTTGACAAGTACAGCATGATAGACCTGAGAAGACAGCAATCTCGCTAGATCCAAAGAAAGCTTTTGGCACAGTAGAGTGGGCCAGTTTATTCAGACTGCTGAATCGTGTGAGATTTGAAACTCCATCCCAACAGCTGTAGTGGCTTGTAATGCCTTTATATACCCCTTATTTGGGAATGAGATAGAAGCACGCCAGGGTGTCCCCTATCAACCCTTCTTTTCGCCATTGCACTTAAACCTCTAGAGCAGCAAATTGACCCAGTAAACAGATTAAAAGCATAATATCTCTGCTTGAGTAATGCAAAACACTTTTTAATGCAGATCATATTCTGGAGACCTCTTCCAACCCAGAGCACTCAATTGTGGCCCTTATAAAACTCTTCTCAGACCCCTTCACATTTCCTGTTGAGGCAAGTATGAGGCGCTGTCACTGACATCAGTTACAACCATGGCATTGCTAGGAAGCTCCCAATTTAGATGGAAAGAGAATAACCTGAAATAGCTTGAAATCTGTATAACGTACTACATAATGTAATGTAGGATAACTTAAGTCCATTAACTACTAAGATCCAAAGCCGTGTAAGTATATCGTTTCTTTTAAATTTCACCCTATAGGGAAAGTCTCAAATAATAAAAATAAATATTATGCCATGGCTGATCTATGTTTTTTGCCATGCTATCGCTCAGAGTTCCTGCAAACATAATGCACACAATAGCTAAACTTTGTAAACTTTCTGTAATAATATAGAAAACCTAGATGGAAGTTATCTAAACTTCACACATTCACAGAATGCAGATTTGTTTTTTTACCACACTTAGATTCTTACTGGCTATTCTTCCATTGGGCCCAACAGTTTCATTTACATGCTAATCTCGAAACACCAAGATGAGTTATAACCCAAAATAGTAGATTAGGTAAATATAGGTGCCTGAGTTTGGTGTATTCTTAGGACTTCTGAAAGTCCTAAAAGACAAATCCTATAATGATCTGCATTGCATAAAGCACATGAGAAATTAAAAATGAATTGTAGAATGCACAGAGGGGCTCTGCTGTGGGGCAGGTCCATATGGATTACAAAGGACAGTTCTGGCCATATTCTGAGTCCAAAGGAATCTTCAAAATAGGCCATAAAATAAATGGGGACAGACTTAAGACGTTTCCTGAAATACAGATCATTTATGGTCTCCTCCCAACCCAGTTCTGGAATTACCAACGGTTAGGGCAGTGATTAAGGAAAATGTTGGGTAAATGACCTGTAACCCTCTATGAATCTCCAATTTTAAAATACCTTACTAGAAATGGTAATATGCTCATGCAGTATTCTAACGGCAGAGTGGATAAGAGGGACTTGGATGAGAGTATGCAGGTTACATATCTAAAAGGTACTGATTATGTTTAGTTTCATCATTCTCTTTGTATTCATTTCCGTTCCACTTTTTCCAATTTTTTTTTTTTTGTTTTGTACAAACTTGTGTAGAAACTCCTTAAAAAGTGGTTTAAATGATAGTTATATTGACGAGTTGTATGAGGAGCTGTCAAGGACTGTCTTAATGTGAAAAAGAACGAGGAGGATGCATATTGTGGGATGGAAAACCGAGGAAGATGTAGGTTTATATAGACTGAATGTTAGGTCATAGCAGTTGAAGTAAAATCATCAGTGTAACTTTATAATTCAGCTGTGTGATGTAGTAGAAATATCGATGTGATGTATATTTTAACTTCAATAAAAATGGCCATCACCAAAAATTGTGCACTTCAGACAACCCTTTGACGTTTATTCTCCTCTTTGTCCTATTGTTTTCATGGACTTGTAAAGAAGAGTTCAAGATCTGACAAGTTTAAAATTATCAGTATGTGGATTGCCAGCAGAGCCAACAAAGTCCATTGTGCCTAGGTACCAGCCTGCAACAGAGGAAGCGTGAGGTTCACCATAGCTGGGTAAACCAACACTGAACAAAAAGAATGGTGTGGCAAGCCGATCACCCCATCCCATCATACCCAAGCAGAGAACCAGTTGTGGGAGGTGTACTGAGCAACATGTACCAGATTTTAACCTCTTGGCTTTTGAACATGACTCAATCTATGGGGGAGAAGAGTTTGAGGATACCAAATCTGGCACCTCATTGGCCTAGTATAAATCTAAACCAAGACTACACCCAGTTTAACTGGCCACTACAGAAATCTCAAATCCAGATCCAATAGAACAAAATTAGCTGGCGAGCTCCTTGGATAATTCAGATTTACCGTTTGAAATAATTTGAATTGTTTTGAATGCAACAAACCAATCCTCTTCCCCTCTGATAGAGGGAAGAGGCAGATCTCCAGTCTTGGATAACCAAGAACAACCACGGAAAGAGGATCAAGACACACCTCCAGTATATCCCGCGGTTTCTGCAATGGGTGCAATTATCTAGTGGAGGCCCTGGAGTTTCAATCAGCTCTCATCAGTGAACAGTTCACTCTACTCAGATCAATACAAGAACATTCGACCATTTGAAACTGTGTTAATAAAACCCTGACTGGGATAGAGACAAAACTGACGATACTAATGAAGAGTAACTTTAACCTGGCAAGATTGGATGACCTGATTAGCTTATTACTACTTCTTCCCAGTATGGACATGGCAGGCAGCCATGTCCACACTGGACAAAGGTTGCCCGCAGGAAGACTGCCAAAACCTTTCACCCTTGCACATTTTGTCAATGGACGCCACCTTTCATTCATGTTACAGTGAAACATGTACACCCAGTAGACATGTTTTTGACACGTTGCATACATAAGGCAAGCCAGGACACCCTGATGTATGGGGGACTGGTGAAACATTTAACGAGGACAGATGCTTGGCAGATTTCCCTTGGCAAAAATGTATGTGTCCAACACCTGTCACCTCATGTAAGAGATGATAGTTCAGGAACCACCCTCATTCAAATTGTGAGTATACATTGAGTGTCTCGTAGACGAACAGCAAAGCAAGAATGTTTACTAACCCGTTGTACGGGGTTGGGATGTTGAATGATCTTTGGTTCATGTTTTACATCAAGAAGATAAATCGTTTTTAACCAATGAATGGTTATCTGTTGGACTTGGTGTGCAGATCTTAATAGCTTGTTGAATTGTGGGATCTGCAATATTAAACAGAAGAGAGACTGCGTCCTGTATAGGTGGTTCTCCTGTGTCATGCTTTTCTGGTAATACTGTTGAAGTGGATTGTAAATCAGGAGTTAATACCTTCCCTCCTACCACCTGACTTTAAGTTGGAGCTTTGTTAAGATCACTACACATGGGTCGATTCCGATCCTGGAGAAATATTCCCCGTACAAATCGTATCCGGATTTTTTTACGTACGAATCGTACAAGTCCCGTACAAACTGGCAAGTACGATTCGTATGTAAAAAACATCATACGAATCGCATTGGGAATATACCCCGACACGTCCTCGGGTCGGAAAAAGTGTCCGACACATCCCCGGACGTTTTTACGTACGACTCGGTAAACCGACGTCCGAACGCGCAAGTACGATCCGTCCCGTCCGTCCGAATCCACAACCGTATGGTAAAAACACCGTACGGAGCGAACCTCCACAGCAACCATGGAGACATCCAAACATGTGCCCGCATACGCGCCGAACACCCCCCCCCCCATGTCCGCGCCGTACTGCCATCCCCCCCGTAGGTCCGCGCCGTACCCCCACCCCCGTATGTACGGTGCGGACCCCCACCCCACCCCCCGTATGTACGGTGCTACGCGCTGGGGGTCCGCACCGTACATACGGGGGGTGGGGTGGGGGTCCGCACCGTACATACGGGGGTGGGGGTCCGCACTGTACATACGGCGGTGGGGTGGGGGTCCGCACCGTACATACGGAGGTGGGGTGGGGGTCCGCACCGTACATACGGTGGGGTGGGGGTCCGCACCGTACATACGGGGGTGGGGTGGGGGTCCACACCGTACATACGGGGGGCTGGAGGGCTGTCCGGCACGTACCGGGCCCCCTTTTCCTCACGCTTCGCGGCGTACTTAGCTTTACCGGCACTTTTTGTGTGCCGTAAAAATATAGCCGTCCGGAGTGCTGTCGGTACGAATCGTACTTGCTGGTACGTAAAAAGCTGCCTAACTCCGTCCGCATGTCGCGTACGCGCCGTCCCGGATCACATTTGTATGTGTTTTTGTGTCGGTCGGTGTTTTGTACGAATCGTACGGAAATGGTGTTTCCGTACGAATCGTACTTGCATGTTTGTATGGTGATTTTTTCGGGTACGAGTCGAACGGAGAAAACGCTCCGACCGACGGTTCGTACCCGGTTTCTCCAGGATCGGAATCGACCCCTAAGTGTTCCCATTATGGGAAGAATAGCTTTGACGATAGGCTGAACATTGGCCAGTTTAGATGGCAGCGGAGAGGACTCTGAGTAGATTTCCAATGCATTCCTTAAAAATTAGAAAAATATTTTGCTTCCCAGGTGTATTGCTTTCGACAGCGTCACTTGAGTCCTTATTCTTCCCTTTATCTAAATTTGTTGTTATTCTTTTTAGTTGCCGTTTACTTACTGGAGTCTCAAAATGTTATTTTGAACAATCTACGTTGGTGGTTTGAACCTCATCGGTTCTTGGGTCACTCCCTAGCATAGCCATTGTGTCTGAGTTAGACAGATTGGCTACACCTGTTTCACTGTGAACTACGTTTGTTCTGGGAATTTTGTCTTGGTTCTTTACTTCCAGTTCTTCTCTCCCAATTCCAGGGAGTGTTATTGGCTTGGGCACCCTTTGTGGAGATGCTGTATTGCTTTAGAATTGTTGGAAGCTTGGTCCCGGGTATTGCATAGTAATAAAAGATACTGCCCCATTCATCCACTTTTTTCCATAATCAAGTTGGAATTTAGTACGAGTTCCGATTTTTAAGTTTGAACTTATTTTTGTGGGAAGAAGTTGTAATAAGCTAATCAGGTCATCCATTCCTGCCAGGTTAAAGTTACTCTTTATTAGTATGGTCAGTGTTGTCTCTATCCCATCCAGGGTTTTTTTTAGACTGTTTAAAATGGTCGAATGTTCTTGTATTGATCTGAGTGGAGTTATCTGTTCACTGATGAGAGCTGATTGAAACTCCAGGGCCTCCACTAAATAATTGCACCCATTGCAGAAACCGCGGGATATACTGGAAGTGTGTCTCAATCCTCTTTCAGTGGTTGTTCTTGGTTATCCAAGACAGGAGAACTGCCTCTTACCTCTATCAGAGGGTAAGATGATTTGATTGTTGCATTCAAAACAATTCCCTTTATTTCAAACAGTAAGCTCGAATTATCCAAGGAGCTCGCCAGCTCATTTTGTTCTGTTGTATTTGGATTTGATATTTCTGTAGTGACAGGTTAAACTGGGTGTAGTCTTGTTTTAAATTTATACTAGGCCATTGAGGTGTCAGATTTGGTCTCCTCAAACTCTTCTTTCCCATAGATTAAGTCATGTTCAAAAGCCAAGAGGTTAAAATCTGGTACATGTGGCACTCTGCAAGCTTCATCCTGGGTTACAAACAATGTTTGATGCTCTGTGAGGTTTATTAGTGGAGATTTGAAGCTTGAATGTGGTCTCTGGACTTTGAACTGATTGGTTCCTTCAATTGGCTCGAGCGAAGGGACAATGTAATTTTCTTTTATGTCCTTCAAGTTATGAGGGTTAAGCGTGTGATAAGCCAGAGGCTGATCATTTTCTTTTTTAAACGGACAGGGATTTCTTGTGGGTCAAATTATAACTGGCATGAAAGGATGGAGTCCTTTTGTTGGCATGCTTCTTAGTTTAATGCGATCAATGACAGATTACTACTATTTAGAGGGTGCAAGTGTGGTAGGCTGCCTACTTGAGTTGGTCCATGGACCACAGCCTCACTTTGATCCTGAGAGACCTGCGGTGAGACCTGCGATATGCTGGCTTACCCTCTGGTAATGCTACCACAGGTGACATTTCTAGATCTGCATGGCTGGACTTAATGGCTGATCTCTTGTGCGGGATCTGGTCTCCTGTGTCTTTTGTGGGCTGAAGTAGTGTTTTTATACTGTTGGCAAGGACAGATTTATCATTTTTCCTCAGTTTTTGATGGTGCGTTTTGATTGTCGTAGGAGCAAATTATTATTATTGTTATTGATGGCATTAGTCACTCAGTGTTCGGTGTGGTGTATTGTTTATTTTGTCCTGTGGCGTTGCTGTAATGAAGAGATGGTGAACTTCTGAATTTCCTTCAATAAATTCGGTTGATGATGAGTGGCGTTTTACGCAGTAGCTGGGTGCAGGAAGCTGTACTAATGCTGATGGCAGGAATGCAATTTGTCTTTGGAACCCCCACAAACTGCATTGAAAGGCTGCTTTATGAAGGCAAACTAGTCGAAAACTGGCACATAGGCTGTACCAAACTCTTACCCTTCAGATGCAGCCTCACCAGAGTGTTAATGTGCCATCTAAGTGCCTGACAAATGACTTAACTTCCTAAACCATCACAGAAAACAAGCTTAACTGCAATCTAAATCAAGGCAGTCAAAATCGCTGGAACAGTATTTGCATCGGAGGTGTTCCCCTGAAAGTGAGAGCAGCAGACCTTATGTCCAGGAATGGTTCAAGGCGATACTGGATGACCCAGTCTGTCCATGCATTCATCTGGACAGAGCTCACACGATGACCTCTGGTTGACGGGCAGGGGGCCTGCCCCGACATCTTTACCTTGGTCCACTTCTTCAAGGATAAGGAGGACCTTATGCTGAAGACACAAGGGGGAAGACTGTTCTCCTTTAATGGAGGCTCACGGATGCTGTTCCAGGACCTGTCTTCAGTCCTGCTCGTCAATCGCAGGTCCCTCAAGCCTGTCACCGACTTCTTGAAGTCTAATGGAGTTAAATATGGGGCCACCCTTTTTTTCTTTTCCAGTGAGAAACGAGAGCCCAATCTCTCACCTCCCTAGAGGCTGCATAGGAACTCTGGGGAGTTTAGAAGCACATGAGAAGCACCAACAGCGTTAGAAGTGGTCCACTGTACAATGCAGTAGATGGACCCGGAGACCTAACAATGTGGAAATGGAGGCCAGCAAAGAGAGACTGCTCATGCATGTGAGATGTGCTACCAGTGAGAGCCCTTTGAGGAGGAGGGCAATGGAACTTCATCACAGAAGGACGCTGGGGAGTCCTCAGGACTGCATCATATTGACTCATATAAGCATTGTCAATAGTTCTTTACTTATGTATTTTTGAGGGGTTTGAGTGGGACCCGAGAGGGACTGACAAGACTCTTTCATAGGGGTGGTGACCTCGCTTCTCTCATATCATTGCCATCTCCCTACGGGGCGGCTATATAGTAACCCACCCTTCCTAGGGTCTATTTTATTCTACCTTTTCTGTTATGCATTGCATATTAAGTTTAATTGTTGTAGGTTTATGGGTGGGTTTGGTTACAGTCAAGGGGACGACACCACCTAACTTTAAGCACCCGCCAGCGGTGACCAGCTCACATCCTGCACGGAGGGCCCCACACCAGCAGCTCCATCCTGACACATCCAAACACATGCAGCAGACACTGAAGGTGCATACTTACAATGTTAGGGGCCTTAACCTGCCGTCAAAATATCTTAGAATCGTAGATTAGCTGAGGAGGTTGGGTGCAGATATTTGTCTGCTACAGGAGTTGCACCTACTAAAAGGTGGTCACCATAGTCTCCGCTCAAGGGCTTTCCCGTTCCTGTATCATGCCTCAGAATCCACTTAGAAAGCGGGGTGGCAAATCTATTTCAGCAAGTGGGCAAGTTCTGCGGACATCAACTTCTGTCTGACAGTCAAAGAAGAAGGCTCCTAGTGGATGGCGATTTGGAGGGCACCCCCCTCACAATCAACTGTATATACTGCCCTAATGTGGGCCAAGAGGCCTTATTGGTCCCCATTGTGCAGACGTTTTCCAGTGCGCCCGATCATCCCATCATCGTTGGGCGGAATATAATTGCGTTATGAGTACTACACTGGATAAGTCCCTGCAAAGGGTGGGAGGGATGCGGACCTTGTCCGTGGCAGGTAGAGCCGTCCTGGAGGAGCTGGGACTTACTGATGCATGGTGTTATTGCAATCCATTAGTGAATGGTTGTTCCCACTTCTTGACAACCCATAATACTTATGCTAGGGTTGACTATCTTCTGCTAGAGCAAAGGTTGTTGGGCTGGGTTGTGGAGGATTCCCAAGAGCCAATGACTATCTTGGATCATGGCCCAGTGCAGTCTACTCTACGATGGCCTAGCCCTAAGTTAGCACACCAGTGGTTCTCTTGGAGATTTAATGATACCCTCATAAGCGAGCCCGTGATAGAACATGAAATAACGGCCATACATGAATACCTCCAATTCAATCATACAGGAACAGTGTGCCCCTTGACAGTATGGGACGCTTTGAAGGCAGTGATAAGGGGCGTCTTCATTAAAGAAGCAATCAGCCTCAAACGAATGAGTGAGGTTGAACTACTCTGGCTCAAGGCAGATCTTAGCCAGGTCGACACAAACATAACTCCCACCCCTCCAAGAAAATCTGGAGGAGGCTTACAGTTCTCCATGACCAACTATCACCCAAAAGTATGACAAAGCCAAATATTTCCTGGCCCACGAGGGGACCAGGTTCTATGAAGGGGGTAACAAGCCAGGCTCGCTCCTAGCGAATAACTACTGGTCCAGCATGCTAAGAGTTACATCCTGAAGGTCAAGAACGCGGCCGGTGCCCTCTTCACCTTGGTGGAGAAGAAGGTGGAAGCGTTCCCCGAATTCTAGAACACCCTTTATGTGGCGAACTACCCAGATTCGGAAGCCCATTGCGTGTACTTGCAAACGCTCAGCCTTCCCTCCCTTCCTCTAAAGGCGCTGGATGAGCCCATCTCGGTGCCGCAGGCTCTGGTGGCTATTCACCACCTGAAGCGAGTTAAGGCCTAGGGCCCAGCTGGCTTTCCGCCCCATTTTTAGGTCTCGGCCTGACGTAGGCAGCGCATGCGCTGCTTCGTCATACGAGGCTTCTTGGAATCTATACGATTCCAGAAGCCTCGTCCCCGCTCCGCCTTAACTTTTTATTCGTGCGCGTTGTTTTGCGTCACGAATTATGCCAAAGGCAGTGCAATGATTGCACTGAAGGCATGTCACTCTCTTATTGTTGCCAGCCTGTCTCCTTTTATCTACGCCCTGCGGGATTGGATCTTTTACCTGCGGCGTTAGACTAGTGCCTTTATTTACTGGGGAAGCACTATTTGTTTCCCCTTCAGTCTGTCTCTCTGAGACACAGCTACTTACCACTGTTGTTCTGTACCATAGGCTGGACGGTTATCTCTATTATGTTGATTCAAAAAGTGCTGATGTGAGTTTGTACTTCGAACTACAGCCGAATGCTGAATGGACCCTCTGTTCTGTTCTTTGGAAGTGGGTGCTGAATCGACGTTGCATTTTGTTCCTTAAGACAGCACAGGACGTAAACTGCACTATGTTCTGCCACATCAGCGATGTGACGTCATACTATGTGTAAGCAGTAGCAGTGAAGCGACACCGCGTTCTCTCGGGCTGTGCGCACACGGAACGAACTGCGTTAACTGGGCGCGCACGCCACGAATGGCGTAAAGTAACTTAGCATTTAAAAAACCGTACAAATTCACTGAAAAAACCATAGGTTTCACACACGTTATAGTTAGGAATTAGCATTTAAAAAACCTTGCAAATTCACTGAAAAAACCATAGGTTTCACACATGTTATAGTTAGCTGTACATTTCACTCGTAAAAAAACAATGAAATTCCCCCGTTATAGTTAGTGCAGGCAACTATAACTCACGCGACCGCAATCTTCTGCTGATGACATATGTGTCTTTATGAAAAAAAAATATTTGTAATATATGTATAGCTAAAATTTAATGGAAGAAGACATGGGCAAATAAGTGTCTAAATACAGTATTAGCATCAGCAGAGGATTGCGGTCGCGTGAGTTATAGTTGCCTGCACTAACTATAACGGGGGAATTTCATTGGTTTTTTACGAGTGAAATGTACAGCTAACTATAACATGTGTGAAACCTATGGTTTTTTCAGTGAATATATATATATATATATATATATATATATATATATATATATATATATATATATATATATATATATATTCATTCAGAAGATTTACATTGTGTTTTCTGGTAGCAGAAAGCGTCGAGGCGACGCTGTACATTTATTTTAGACCAGACAATGTTGAAGTCACAGTGCTGTTTGCTCGGGAGCACAGAGTGCTGAGGTGACCCCGTATATTTGCCTCATAGAAGCCGTTTTGCGCGGTAGCAGAAGGCACCGGGGTTACCTTGCATATTTGGTTCATACAAAGTAATTTGTTCGACAGCAGAGAGTGCTGAGGTGACCCTGTATATTTGTTTTGAATCAGATAATGCTAAATTAACAATGCTGGTGCTGAGGCGACCCTATATATTAGCCTCATACAAGACATTTTGCCCGGTAGCAGCTCTCTACTACTCTCTACTGCTCTCTACTCACTACTCACTCTCTACTACTCACTCTCTACTACTCACTCTCTACTACTCTCTAGTACTCACTCTCTACTACTCACTCTCTGCTTCTCACTCTCTGCTACTCACTCTCTGCTTCTCTCTACTCACTCTCTACTACTCCGTACTACTCACTCTCTACTACTCACTCTCTACTACTCACTCTCTACTACTCTATACTACTCACTCTCCAATACTTACTGTCTACTAATCACTCTCTACTACTCTCTACTCACTCTCTACTACTCTCTCTCTGCTACTCACTCTGCTACTCACTCTGCTACTCACTCTACTACTCTCTATTACTCACTCTCTACTACTCACTCTCTACTACTCACTCTACTACTCATTCTAATACTCTCTACTACTCACTCTCTATTACTCTATACTACTCATTCTCTACTACTCACTCTACTAATCACTCTCTCCTACTCACTCTGCTACTCTCTACTCACTCTCTACTACTCACTTTCTACTACTCTCTACTACTCTCTACTACTCACTCTCTACTACTCACTCTCTACTACTCACTCTCTGCTACTCTCTTTGCTACTCACTCTCTACTACTCTCTACTACTCACTTTATACTACTCTCTACAACTCTCTACTCTCTATGACTCACTCTCTACTACTCACTCTACTACAATCTACTACTCACTCTACTACTCACTCTCTACTACTCTCTACTACTCACTCTACTACTCACTCTCTATTACTCTATACTACTCACTCTCCAATACTCACTGTCTACTAATCACTCTCTACTACTCTCGACTCACTCTCTTCTACTCTCTACTCACTCTCTACTACTCACTCTCTACTACTCTCTACTACTCACTCTCTACTACTCTCTCTGCTACTCACTCTCTGCTACTCTCTACTACTCACTCTCGACTCACTCTACTACTCACTCTCTACTACTCACTCTCTGCTACTCTCTACTACTCACTCTCTACTACTCTCTATTACTCACTCTCTACTACTCACTCTCGACTCACTCTCTACTACTCACTCTCTACTACTCACTCTCTGCTACTCTCTACTACTCACTCTACTACTCTCTATTACTCACTCTACTACTCTCTCTACTACTCAATCTAATACTCTCTACTACTCACTGTCTATTACTCTATACTACTCGCTCTCTACTACTCACTCTACTACTCACTCTCTCCTACTCACTCTGCTACTCTCTACTCATTCTCTACTACTCACTTTCTACTACTCTCTACTCACTCTCTACTACTCACTCTACTACTCTCTAGTACTCACTCTACTTCTCACTCTCTACTACTCTCCACTACTCACTCTGCTACTCACTCTCTGCTACTAACTCTCTGCTACTCTCTACTACTCACTCTCTACTACTCTCTATTACTCACTCTCTGCTACTCACTCTCGACTCACTCTCTACTACTCACTCTCTGCTCACTCTCTACTACTCACTCTCTACTACTCACTCTCTGCTACTCTCTACTACTCACTCTCTACTACTCTATTACTCACTCTACTCACTCTCTATTACTCTATACTATTTGCTCTCTACTACTCACTCTACTACTCACTCTCCTACTCACTCTGCTACTCTCTACTACTCACTTTCTACTACTCTCTACTCTATACTACTCACTCTACTACTCACTCTGCTACTCTCTTTGCTACTCACGCTCTGCTACTCTCTACTACTCACTTTATACTACTCTCTACTACTCTCTACTCCTCACTCTACTACAATCTACTACTCACTCTGCTACTCACTCTCTACTACTCTCTACTCACTCTCTACTACTCACGTTCTACTACTCTCTAGTACTCACTCTGCTACTCACTCTCTACTACTCTCTATTCACTCTCTACTACTCACTTTCTACTACTCTCTAGTACTCACTCTACTATTCACTCTCTACTACTCACTACTACTCACTCTCTATTACCTTCTACTACTCACTCTCTACTACTCACTCCGCTACACACTCTCTGCTACTTACTCTCTGCTACTCTCTCTACTACTCTACTACTCACTTTCTACTACTCTCTACTACTCACTCTACTACACATTCTACTACGCTGTACTACTCACTCTCTGCTACTCACTCTCTGCTACTCACTCTCTGCTACTCACTCTCTAGTACCCTCTAGTCACTCTCCACTACTTTCTACTACTCACTCTCTACTACTCTCTACTCACTCTCTACTACTCTCTACCCACTCTCTACTACTCACTCTCTACTACATACTCTACTACAATCTACTACTCACTCTCTACTACTCACTGCCTACTACTCTACTACTCACTCTCTACTACTCACTCTGCTACTCACTCTATATTACTCTCTACTATGCACGCTCTACTACTCACTCTCTACTAACCACTCTACTACTCTCTACTACTCACACTCTGCTACTCACTCTCTACTACTCACTCTCTACTGCTCACTCTATATTACTCACTCTCTACCTCTCTCCCTCTCTCTACTACTCTCTACTTCTCTACCTCTCATAAATATAAATATATGCATGCATACATATACATATATGCATGTTATGTACATGAAAGTTTGAAAAACACTAATAAAAGCGAAGCTAAAAAACCGCCTAATTACAAACAGGACTGCTTTAACTTAAACGAGGGCGAGACATATTGCATTTTCAATGATTGTTTAAATACTGCGCTCCACACATAGCTCCTCTACTAGCCAAGGTCTACAATAGGTTGTCCCAGGACTGTGGCCTGACGCGTGGTATGACGGAAGGCACTATAACATTAATAGCCAAACCAAATAAGGACCCATGCTGTGCCAGTCTTATGCCCCGTATCCTTGCTTTTATATTGATACAAAACCAATAACCAAAATTCTAGCAACCTGCCTCAAGGAGTGCCTTTTCACCCTAATCCAGGCTGATCAGTCGGTATTTGTCCTATCCCGATCCACCTGTGATTGCACTAAACTCTCCATGTCGTAGACCTAGCAAGGAAGCGTCACAGGAGGCGGTTTTGCTTTCCGTCGAAATGGAGAAGGCCTTCGACCAGGTGGACTGAGCTGTGCTGAGGGCCACTTTACCCAGAGCGGGACTTGGGGCCTTTTTATGTGAATGGATTGAGGCGTTATACGCCTCTCCCTGGGCTAAGGTCAATGGCTATAAATTGCAGAGAACCCCAGTCCATAAGGACACCCAGTAGGATTGCCCCCACTCCCCTATGTTATTTGCACTGTATCTAGAGCCACTCCTGCATGGGATCTGGGTTCACAAGGACTTTCAGGGATACCCTTCCACTAGGACACATTCAAATTTGCCTCCTTTGTGTATGACATCTTATCATCACCGATGGCTCTGGACCATTCGCTCCAGCGTCTGATACCTCTCCCTGTGGAGTACGGTGCTCTTGCGGTGCCTTAAGATCAACCTGTGGAAGTCTGTAGGATTGGTGGTCTCTGGAGGACAGCAGCTATTGCAAAAGCTTCAGTTGATTACTGGGCTGCTGATTCCCTGCCTTGTACACATGCTACAGGAGCCATTTTCAACAACTGGCAGGCTTCCTTAAAGCCGCCACCTCTTCGAGGCATCTTAACACCCTCACATGGGATGGGAGAATAGCCTCCTTTAAAGTGGCTGCCCTCCCCAAGATCTTGAATATGTTGCAGACCCTTCTACTTTGAAGGGCAGTACTAGCACAACTGATGGATATATGCCGGTCCTTTATTTGGGCAGAGAAGCTATCTCGACTCAGCTACCAGGCCTCTGAAGCGCGGCAGACTGGGTGTCCTTAATATCCATCTTTATTACCTAGCGGCTCCGGTGCGGTACAGAGGGGAAACAGACAAACAGTGGTGCTTCATTGATCAGAATATGAAGCTGCTATTGTCTCGGATTTATTCCATGAGGAGCAATCCACCCTTTGAGGAGATTATGCAGAGTTACCGCATACTGGAGGAAGAGAGAGAGAGAGGTTCCACTATCTACAAATCAGGGACTAGGTCCTCCATCCCCTGCTTAAAGTGGCGGCCACAAGACTGCTTATGTACCTGGAGAAGTTCCTCCAGGGTTTCACAACAACTCATCACTTGATCTCCCAGATATACAAAACTCTGCTCTCCAGCTTTCCCCAGAGTCCACACCTTTATAAGAGGGCTTGGGAGGAGGATTTAGGTGTTGCTTTAGACAAAAACAGTGGAAAGCTATCCATGCGCGAACGACTAACTTTGGTAAACACGCCTAAGGCAGGGAAGTGCTCTTTAAGATAGTCTATTGATGGCACTGCACTCTAACTCCCGTGATAGACGCTAGCAAACCCAGGACGTACTGAATGGCATGTGCTGAAGCGGGGACTATTGCCTTATTTTGTGGTCTTGCCCTCGTCTGAGCCAATTTTGGCTGTTGTATCCGAGGTGGAGGGGCATCCTTTCACCGGGACCCTTGCCACAGTCTTCCTGGGGCTGCTCAAAAGGGACTCATATCCCCTCCAGTCTCTCAGAGGGAATAGGTTCTCCCACCTCCTCCTGGAGTCCAAGCAGACCATATTGAGTCTCTGTGGGAAAGGCCTAAACCCAAATGAAACAATGTGGCTTCCTATACTCTGGCAGCTGTTGGCATATGAAAAGATTACACATGTCTATACTCTGGCAGCTGTTTGCATATGAAAAGATTACGCATGCCCTTTAGGATGACTCAGACAAGTTCAGCGCTAAGTGGGATCCCGTGCTGGAGTACCTCAGTAAAGATAACAGCTGCTTAACTTGCCCCAATAGATTGCAAGTATTGGGTCTCTTGTCATGGAACAGATTATTGGCGGATAAAGAAGCAAGATTTCACCTCTCATTCTCAGGCTGCTGTTTTTTTGTCTGCTTTCTCTTGTGATTTTGATTGTGAAATGCACCAGTAACATGATGGCTCAGGTGCATATGAGGTGAATCTACTGTCTTGGAAACACCAGATTGGTACTATAAGCCCTGGTTATTGGCTAAAGACAACACCAGGTACACTTGACAGAATTTTAAGTTCACAGAGTAACCACTAGAATTTGGTGAAACACTATTAGGACCAACCTAGCTCTATTTAATGCAGATGAATGAAAACTGTATTGTAGCTAAGCTTAAATTGTAGGTTATTACACTGACTTTAAATGAATGTGTCCTCATTCTGCTAATATACATACACAGTTGTCTGGTAACCAAAGCAGCAGCCAATCCTTGAAGTCAGTGATGCCCTAATTCTTCTGCGCTTTATATAGTGACACTTAGCGATTATCTATTATGCCTATCGAATTTAAACAATGCATATTTTTATATGCTTACCATTTCAGAATCTCCTGTTTGTTAGACTATTGTAAAGCAGTGATGTTTATATATTTTATATATTATAGTTGATGTGAATCAGAAGAAAGGAAAGGGATCACATTGCAGCCATCAAGTACTTATGTAAACTAAGAATTGCACTGGGTCAATCAATCGGATTTGTAGAGTGTGAACTGCCGTCACCTGTGAGGGTCTCAAGGCGCTGGGAAAACTATCTGTTGGTTCTACTATTGGTTGTGCATCCAGGTCTTGAGGTCCTTCCTGAGCTGCTGGAGTGAAGTTGAGGCCCTCAGTTGCAGGGGGAGGTTGTTCCAGGTTTTTGCCTGCAGGTGGATGCGATTTGTGGCTGCTAGGAAGAGGGAGTCGGAGTTTCCTTATAGGTTGGTAAAAGTTCATTCGAGTGTTGAGGTACACTGGCCCTCCGTTGTGTAGTGCCTTGAAAGTGTGGGTGAGCAGCTTGAACTGACATTTCTTTGCAACCGGTAGCCAGTGGAGTTTCCTGAGGTGAAGGGTGATGCGAGTCTACCTGGGTATTTTTATTTGTGTACTTTTGGAAATGGTACAGAGTACATTCTTGATTTATCATTTAATATCAGTTTTTTTTCAGTTTAGGAATGTGTACTTCAACAGATTTACTAAGTAGCCTCTTGGGCCTCATTTAACTTGATCTTCCTGAATACTAAAAAATATAATGTTAACACATTTAAACTCTTCCGTTTTAGGAGGAAGATAGTTTTTTGTAGTTATGATCCGAGTGATTCCTTCAACATGTTTAATATTTGTTCCTTCATTGTTGCTCAAATATATTTCAATTTCATCAACTCTTATGACTTCAGAATCATTTAAAGACTGAGTTCTACATGTTTCCAATAAGTTTGGTGTTGCTTCCTAAAATATATAAATTTGTGTCTGCATAGAGGTTATTTCCTGTCGAGTTTCTTTGTAATATTGACAGATTAGAGTATAGAAACTCCGAGGTAGATTACACAGAATGTAAATTTACAGGCTAATGTTTTTATCAAGAACTCAATTTTCATTATTTTCATTCACTTTAGGACTTTCTTAACTGCTTGCTCTGTGTTATGCTCACTAGTTTTGTTTTAATATTTGGTCAATTTAATATTTATTTTCTTATGAATCTTATCCATTTGTGCTTTCTTGTCCTAACTCAATTTTATGGAGTTTTGCCACGTATCTGAAGTTGATATTAACCCTGGGTGGAGAACTCCGTTCCGCTCGCGGAGTTTGTGGTGTTTTCCGCTCTCCGGGTTACGCGTAGCTTACGCGTGGAGCGGAGTTTTTTTCCTAGCTTGCGTTCGTCAATGTCAAGTTGGCGAGCGCGAGCGAGGAAAATCAAACTCCCTGTAAGATGTTTCCTCGTTCGCAATCATCAGCATCAAGGTGGTGAATGTGAGTGTGGAAAATAAACCTCCCGGCGAGATTTCTCAAAGCAGAATTCTCATTGTGAGTGGACGCAAATGCTCGTCACTGCTCACTTTGAGAAACTGCCCGTTCGTGTTGAGAAAGATGCCCCTCGAATAAAAATCTACTCGAGCTGCAGAAAAGGAAATCAGGGACCGCTTGCGCTATGTAAGGTGCCGTTCGCAATGATTGCACAGTTCGGGCAAGCATCTGCACTGTGCAATCACCGCGAACAACATTTTTCTATCGTACTCCGCCACTTGCGGAGCTCCGCGTAGTGCGGCGGAGTTTTGTTTGCACTTCGCGGATTTCCGCGTAGTGCAACTCCGCGAACTCCGCCCAGGGCTAGTTAATATGTCCTCCTCCTACTACTATATAGAAGTAGCAATGATTTAATGGCCAATAATACATATGTTTTACCCCCACCTTCTCTGGAGACGGACAATGGTAACAGTCCTGAGAAAAAATACTGCATAATCTTTGCTTTCTTTAAATGACTTAAAATATAATATTAGTAAATGGTAATCACAATATACCTTTGGATGGTTTTAGTATTCCATGTTTCGTTATCAAAGCATGTTTTTTCTCTGTAGCTGTGATGTACTTCCTGATTTCTTTCTCAAGATTTTGTGAGCATTCTCTAGCTATAATATTTTGAATGCAGACCGTATTACATTTGTATGTGCCATTTTAATGCCTTGTGTTTACCTGTAATATGACAGGAACTACTAGAAGGCACGAAGAGGACATGGCAACCGTTGGATCGTTTCAAGTGTCTCGCCAGCAGGGAAAATGGATGCATGGACCTAGAGGGAAAATAGCGGCAAAGTGGACCGAGGTCAGAAGACGCAGTGTGAACTGGTCTATAGAGGAGCTGGAGGGACTTCTTAATGCCTTGAGACGATCACCCCACCTTGGACTCCTAATGTCGTCTAAACATATGTCTACCCTACATGAATGGCAAACGGTTGAGGATGACATGCGTCAGGAAGGTTTCTGTCGTTCAGCTGACCAGTGCCGGCTAAAGATGAAGGGTATAAGACGTGTTTTCCATCACTTGAGACTTGGTTGGGGACCTGGTGGCAAGAACACGACATCCTTGCCTCACTGGTTTCCTCGAATGATGGATCTGTGGAGACAGGCTGGGAAACCAAAATTTAATACTCCGTTGACCAAAGGTAATATGAAATCATAGTTGTGTGATGTAATAGTAATTTTTCTACTTTCTCTATGGCCCTGCCTTGTAGCTATCCCTCTCAAGTTATTTTTATAATAGAGAAGTGCAAAATATATATCTCTTTGTAACTCACCAACCCTTCGTGGTTGTATGCTAAAAGTAAGTGTGATAAAATGCGTGTCTAATGGATAGTTGCAGTGTACCTCAAGTTTATCTATTGGTGCCATTCTATGGGGACTATTTTTGTTCGATAACTCTGTGACCTTTCCGTGAAGAACAAGTTCTGTAGCTTATTTTAGAGACAATTTAGTGTCTGTTACCGTTGTCTTTGTTGAAGTGTAGATTAAACCTCTATAAATCAAATGGGAGATTTATGTTTTCAGGTGGAAAATCCGTGATTATTTCCCACGCTGTAAGGTATTAATAAGCAATGATTTTCTTGGACTAATCAGCCAAACAGTTGACGCTCTTCTGCGCTTGTTGCAAGTGTTCACAGTCACAGTGCAACTGAAAGGAGTCTCAGCCGTATGTATTGGCTTGCAGAACCATGTTGCAGCCTTAAAATACTCTTTTAATTGACAATTATTTTTGTATGTTAAAATGGCCGTGGGTGTTTTTCTGTGGGTACATTTGAAAACGGTAGACCGAGCGTGTTCTAGATTTCATAAATAATATTTCGGGTTCTTTTTTTTATTCAGGGCTGGGTTTCCACAGTAGTTTTACTAAGTAGCCCACTGGACCTGTGTTAACCTGTTCATCCTGTATTTTGAAAAATTTAATGTTCTAGTACTGACGTTTCAAATCCTCATTTTTATGAGAAAGATAGCCATTGATTGCCATGATTTTAGTGATTCTTTGATCTTGTTTAGTATTTGTACGGTCATTTTTGCTCAGCCACATTTCAGATTTATCAACTCTTATCTCCTGAGGCTGTTGCTTGTTAAGCCCGGCTCAACTAATGTCCGTTGGGTTCAACTAATGTCCGTTGGGTCGGGTCTGTTCCTATTGGAGCAGACCCAAGGCTGATTGCATAAGGCAGGTCGCTTTCTAGAAGGGCACAATGGGTGATAAGCGATGGTCTGGAATGGGGTCGGAGTGCTTGCCAGTGGCTGAGAATAACTCGGGCATTTCTTCCATCACCGTATTTTTGTTTTTACGAAACTCCATGAGGAGGTGTTTGGTACAGCTGGGGAACGATACTATCAAATACATCACAGCAGCCGGGTTGCACGCTGATCAATGAGATGCCGCAAACATACACACTCAGGCAATGGATGTGCCCCAAATCTACCATTGTGGTGGTGTTTCCGTTTTTGGGAGGCATTGATGGCAGCTAGCATAAAGTTGTGTACTGAGGCAGACATTTCCAGGGTGAGGGGTTTATTGGGAGACACTTTGTTCATACATCGATTTGTTTTTAGGCAACAGTATCCCCACTGGTCAGTTGTTAGCCTACGGATTCCTTGTAAAGGACTTTGAATGTGATGTAACAGAACCTCAAACACATGGTGTTCCAAATCTGTTATTCACAATGGCTGGTACTAAGAAAATGATTACACAGTTGTATGGTGCTGTTCAGATTATGAACAAAAAAACTACGCTGTAACCACTACAGGCTAAATAGACAGTGGACAAGAGTAGAGAAATGACAGACACGGAATTGTCCTTTGTCCTGAGTTCTCATGTCAAGGTCTCCAGGAATGTTAGATTCAAATTAATACAGCCTAAATTAGCACATCGAACTTACATTACACCTCAACTCCTACACCACATATTACAGATGATACTAGACAATTTTTCAAGATGCAACCCGACTGATGCAAACGTTTACCATATCTTATGCCTCTTCGTAAAGCCACATCATTCTGTAGTCATGGACCTCGTAGCTGTACTTGCAGACAAAGCCCTCATTTATAAACCTTAAGTTCATCTGCTTAGCCTGATGCCCAGACATGAAGAACAAAATTAGAAAGCAAATTTATAGATCTAGCACTGTTGCCCCCAAAGTGCATATTGCAGTGACACTGAGATCAACCTGCACTACACCTGTCCTCATATGGAGGAGAGAGCTGCTACAATAGGAGGTGGCAGAAGCTGTGGCCATTCTATAACATCAGTGGTATGGAGGTAACAATATGTTGTTGACTGTTTGGGACAATAGCCTAATCTCCCTAACTGGAAAAAATGATGATAAACCTCCATAGATCTGTAATTGGCAACCTATGCAGCATTTATAATTTGTTGTTTCACTAGAATACTTAAATTTATTACCGTATACTAATGTACTTCAGACACAATCCATCAGATCGTATAGATAGATTATATGGATATTCGATTTCTTGGACTGCCATGTTTGTGCTGATCAGCAATGACCAGTACAAGTTTGTTTGACTTTGCCATTGTTGATGTTAAATAGAAATACATATATATTTGTTTGAAAAACAGAAATGTTATGTTAACTATAATAGGAAGGTTTTCTAATAACTGCATCTCTGAAATGATACGCAAAATGTAAAAGTAATGCATACTTTAAAAGAGATTATACACTGAGTTTCTACCAGAAGTTGGAATGCTTGATCACAATACAGGCCAAGGAACTCTAGGATATTGAGCTTCATCCTTCTCATATAAGGGCAACCTGGATGACTCTGCAGACGCACATGGTAAACAAATATGGATTGTAATCTTGCTATGACTGCGATTGGTTTTTTTTTTTCCGTTACGACTAGTTTTCAAAGGGCACAAAGTGCACTTGTTTTTGCTTAATTTTACCTCACTACAGTTATAAATATACCACAGCATGCAGCTCAAGTGAACCCCTGTACTTAGAAAGGAAGCCCAAAATATTTTTTCCCATAAAAACGTAGGTCATTGTTTATGCCCATTTCTCTGATCTTGCTTCAGTCATGTAGGACTCCTTGTTTGCAGGCTAAAGTATTTTGACCTGTAACTTGCTAAATGTTGATAAAAAACCTGAGCTGTCTTAGAAAACTGAAACCATTCCTAGAAACGTCAGACCTCAAAATGGCAGTTAATGCTTTGCACATCGCAAGGATCGAATACGGATGTACAACTCTATCTGGCCTGCCCAAGATCTCAACAGCTCTACTAAAAGCCTGTCTCAACACAGCCGCAAGACTCATAATTGACTCTAGAATATTTGATCACATCTCTCTGCACTTAAAATCTCTGAACTGGCTACCATACAAAGCCAGAATACAACTCAAACTGGCCCGTATCACTCATAAGGCGCTACACTCAAAAACACCAGCGTATCTACCTCAGAAAGTGGTGATATCCGGAGGAGGTAGGTACTGCCAGGGTGCAAAAGATCTTGTGCTGAAACCACGGTTCTTCCAGAAGAAGAAAACCTACAAAAGAGCTTTCGCAGGTGCTGTGCACCTAGAATCGGGAACTTGCTACCGCCAAACATTAGAAGAATACCGTCCTCGTCAAAATTGAAGAAGGAAGCTAAGACCTTCCTAATGGGTAAATTCCTTCCACAACTCACTGCAGAGGAATCTCCTAATTTTCTGACTTTTGGTCATCATCCTGTCCCTACAGATTTATAATCAGAGGGCCCCTCTAGACTTCTTTAATGAATTGCATTGGGTTCTATACAACCTCTTCCAGTGTCCCCTATCTCGTTAAGCTACTGAGGCGAATGCTATGGCTAAACTTTAAATTATGAGTCCTTTGATGGTAAAAAGAAAATGTATAATTCGACGTGTTCTTTCAGTCTCAGATATTATTGTAAATGCTTATTATATCTTTTCCTGTCCACTGTTTTGTATTGTTCTTCACCCGTAAGCTTATTTTGATGCTTGCTATTACTATAACTTTAGGCGTAAATGAATGATCAGCTTTTATCAATATTCAGTTTCCCTAGCATAGAACCTGGTGTTCCTGATCAACATGAGTCTTCTGAATAGAAGATTTGTGAACAGCACCTAAATCAGACTACACACTTTAAGAGGGAAAAGAACTCTACAGTTATGGATAACAAATATATAGGGGCAAAGCAGGGACGCCAGTTCTACACTGAGACCTATCAACTCAAACCTTCGTATGCTGTAGGGGATCTTAGTGGATATCAATCAAATACTCAAAGCAGGTGATCACTCTTTGGTAATTACAGTTTGAAGAGCAGAAAACTATGTTCAACTAGAGAAGTAGTCCCCGTGTTTACATCTTGCGCTTTAATTGACTTCAAAGTATCACTTAACAGAAAGAAGAAAGGCCTGGGAGCAGAAGGTCTCACTCATTTTGGTCTTTATGGGCATGACTGTCTGATACCAGGAACTTGCTCTGCCTCCACTCTTCCAAATACTTTAATAACGAACAACAATAGCTGTCAGCTTTTCGTAAAAAAATGTTTAATTGGTTGAGGAGGTCAAAACCCTACTTAATCAGTAGTCACAGTCCTTGTCAGGATGAACTACAAAAGTCACTAAATTAACATGTGCTTAACCCTCTGGTCGGTTGGTACAAAAGCAGTCAGGCTTAACTTAGAGGCAATGTGTCAAGTATTTTTGCTACATTCAAACAGTATTAAAGTAAAAACAAAACAAAAATAAATCCCAAACCATTTAAAAAATTGAGTAAAGTTTAATAAATGAAATTATATCAGAATTACAAAAATCTAATCCGTAGAACCGGATACATACAATTTTAAGGTATTAGGTAAATATAGCACCTAAAAGTACAAAGTGCAACTCACGGTTAGCTGGTCATGCTAGTCTGGGGACATTTACGATTTCAGGCCGACCGCGATGGAGTGCAGGCCAGATAAAGGGACCAGGTTAGTTCAGCTAAAAAAAACCTTCTCCAAGTCTGGCTGTGGAGGTGGCTGAAAGGAGCTGGTAGAGCATTGCGAATTAGAGTTTTTCCCAAATTTGACATGTAAAACCTAAATCCACATGACCTACTTTTTTCTAAATACAATGCACCCTGCCCTCTGGGCCTTTAGAGCCTACCTTATGGGTGACGTATATAAAGTTTATTTTGCCAGGTCGAATTGGCAATTCAAAACTGCACTACAGGCTGCAATGCCGGGCCTGACACATATTTTAAAGTACTGCTTTAGTGTGTGGCACAATAAGTGCTGCAGGTCTACTAGTAGAATTTAATTTACAGGCCCTGGTTACATGCAGTACCACTTTACTAGGGACTTGCAAGTAAATTTAATGTGTAAAACTGGTGAAGGACAATTTTACCATGTTAAAGAGAGTGAGCATAAGCACTTTTGCACTGATTAGCAGTGATAAAGTGCACAGCGCTAATTTTTTTGTTTAAATTTGTTTTTATTATTATTATTTGCATTACAATTATTACTCTGCAACAGTTTGCAGTACATCTGCAGCCTAATACTAGTTACATATCAACTTTGTAGAATGCGTGCAGATACGACTGTACACATTATAGGCAATTTCTCTTGGCATAGAGCCAGTATGTTGTCAGCTGAAATAATCGTTTATATGTTGAACATCTATTAAAACCAATTGAACTCACAGAATCTGAAACATAACATTTGTACCCTGCTCTTCAAGCCATTGAACAACATATCTGCACATGTCTAGAATGAGTACAGTTATTGCCACTTCACCATGTTGAATATACCCAACCACCCACCCTGCTTTTACAAGATATGAATTCAGTCCTATGGACCTGTCAGTGTTCGTAATTTATTTGCACTGGCCCATTCCTAGTATTATGGGAATTACGCATGGACGTGAGTGTAAGTGTTGTGCCCACAGGTTACAGTAAGACGTTGTTTTTGAAAGGCTAGTCATCTTTCCCATTCCTTGTACTCAATTCACCCCATGTACCTATCCCAGCCCGCTCTCTGGTGCGTCTTCTCATGTCTCTGAGCGCTCATGCCAGGTTGAGCAGAAATCTTATAGAATCCTATCCCATGCCACTGCTATTAGTTGCTTGCGCAAACCTGTTGCGTCAAGTGCACAGGCCTAATACCAACAAAAACAAATTCAGAAAACAGGAGGGTTAAAGACAAAATGTTTTGGGAAAGCCACATCAAGGAAGGCAGGTCTCATTTGGGGCCTAATTATGATGTCAGTCGGAGTTGCATCTTACCAATACCGGTTTGGGGAGGGGGCCTCCCAACCTTAGGTTGGCGGTTCCGACAACCCTATTAGGATGCGGCCGCACATGGTGGAAGGCCGACATGGATTGGCTGTCGGAAACTGACCTCATAATCCCGAAGGCAGAAATGCCTACATTCAGGGATTAGCGTGCAATTCCGACTGACCGTGGGAACTAAGTCAGATTCCCCCACCGGTTTAAACTCCGACCGCCGTCATCGTAATGCGGCGGCCGGAGTTTAAACCTACCATGTTGGTTACTCGATGTTACGACCAACATCGT
This sequence comes from Triturus cristatus, assembly GCF_964204655.1. Lineage (NCBI taxonomy): Eukaryota > Metazoa > Chordata > Amphibia > Caudata > Salamandridae > Triturus > Triturus cristatus. Next base: position 1,368,480,719 of record NC_140590.1, read on the forward strand.
AATTAGGCCCATAGTATTTACTAAATTGATGGATTGTGATGCTAAAAATGAGGAAAAATATTTGGCCTAAAAATATAAAGTCGCCTAAATCATATATGTCGCAGTAGACAGTCATCTTCTGGTGGGTCCTCAAGAACTCACCACAATCTCTTCCAAAAATAATAGCTTTTCCTATGGATCTCTTACTGACAGTATTCTTAACTGACACTATGAACATCATGAAGTATGTAACAAGGAGAACTGAGACCACCAAACCTGGGCATTTATGAAATTATATTTGAAAACTAAAAATTGTTCGAGTGCAATAAATTATGTAGAATAGTACAAACCGGTTCTCTATTATTGAAAAATATAAACATTTTTTTTATGTTTGTGGCACTGTGAGAGTAATCAAAACACAAAACCCTTTTAATGAAAAAGGGTGGGGGAACAAGAGACAACGGGGTAAACAGGGTAAGCTGGCCTCCAACCAACATGTATCACACAAGAAAAAGCTACCCTGTTTGCGAATCTGATTTCTAACGCATACAGAAGCACATTATGCCAATGATTTAGGTGGTGTTGGACATTACAAAAATTGTATGGACTGGCCTCACACACCACCAGGTGTCATGCTTCATCATCGGCTGTCCTCGCCCTTTAAAAACCACGTTTGATAAAGGGCGGGCCTGCACCTGGAGACATTTAGTGGAACATCTTCTGGCTGGCTGTTCCTACAATTTGAAGAAATGTAGAGGTCATTCAACTGCACAAAAAGAAAGTCAATTACCAAATGATGAGAAAAAGAGCAGAACGGAAAATGTCTAATGGCAATACATGGGTTTAGAGTGGCACACGTCTCCATTCCATGGTTGACTGGGTCTCTTTTTTCCCCCACCAGCAGTAGCCTAGAACTGAACCACCTAATGACAGTGCTGCCCTTTAGCCCTAAATGTGGATAGGCCCCTGGGCAATGCAGATGGTGGGCGGATGTTGGTTTCTGCCCGGGTGGACAGGTGGTAAAGACAGACCTGTCCAGTAAATGTAAGCACAGTTTGTGACTCCAACTCGCCCTTCTTAAGAGTGCGCACGATTGCCGAGGAGTCTAAGGAGGCTGGGAAGAGTGCTCATAATACACCTGCGTTTGTGCAGAATGTCCCACATATTCAAGAGCAGTGGCAGGTTGTCTCAAACTCTTTGGAACAAAAGTTCTAATTTAGTGGGCCCAAGGAGAGACGTGAAACACAGAATAGCCATGCTCCTTAACATGGATGGAAAGATCTGTGGATGGAACGTGGCAGCATTGTAGTTTGAAGATCTCACTGGGGCCCTACACTCCTCCCCACCAAAGTGTGCTTCTCTGGCACAGTAGCGCAATCTTTAAGTCTGACCCAAATTTCACGTTAGGCTCTAAAATGGAAACATTTCCAAACCAGGATCCTGCTCTCATTTAAGTATGCCAAACAAGGACCTGAACGCTCTAGTGCTCATGTGATGTATTTTTGATAACATATTTTCTCGCTCTGACGACTATTAATGACTGAAGGAGCTAACCTTTCTGTATTTTCCTTCCCACTCAGTCTCTGTCCTGGGTATATTCTCCATACATTTTAATTTATCCTTCCATGCAGCTAAATTGTGCCAGCAGGCCATTCGTATTTTAATATAAATTAACTTCTGCTTTTAATTTTTCGTTTCTGTTTGCACTGAAGGTCGAGCGGACAAGGGTTTCTGTCCTCAAGCAGTGAACTACATTGCAAAATGCTTCCTCGGTTTGTCATGAGAAGCAATGAATTAGGTTTCAAATGCTTCCTCCGATTGGTATGAGACAAAGACGTATTTGTTATTCGCTTGACATATAGGACAATGCTACCATCTAGTGGGAATATTTGAGTACTTTTCGATTTACACTGTAAAGGAAGTTTTCAGTCCGTGTTAATTTTATGTTTTTTACAGAATCCCTATTTATATTAAAAGCAGGCTTAATCGCCAAATAGACCTGTTTTGGAAATACTGCATCTGAAAGTTAACATACGGCCATTCTTTAAACTGTGTGGAGACGTGTGTTGAAAGTAAATTGTAAGTCCAATGAAGTTCTTAACAGTAATTTTTATTCTCGTGGATCCATATTCCTGACCTCAGCTAGGTGGCGTAGTTCTACAGTGATTGGCATAAGCACCACTCCTGCGTGCTGACTTGAGCTCATTTCTTTCTGCAGAAAGCAGAAAAACGCACTTGGCAGTACTCGAAACAGGACTGTCCCCCCACCAGTAACCTTTAGCTGTGGGTTTCAAGTCGCACTCCATTGAGGCCACCGAGCACGGAACCGATTCTTCAGTTGGTTCCAGTCTACCCAAGTTCCTCGGGCTGTCTTCAACCCGCAGCTGTTTGAGGTTATCAAAGAGGCCAAGCTGCGAATTTATGATCAGTACTCTTCGGCTCTTTCTGGTGCGCCCTTGGGCCCCACAGTCCTAGGAGCCTCCAGTCAGGTTACCTCCGGCGGGTGGCTCTCTGGTGCCTTCTTTCCACTAAGGAGCCATTGCTGGGCCAGGGCCAGCTATAGTATATAGTACTCACTTCCACTCCGGCCCAGGGATCCACCCTGGTTTCTACCAACATTAGTTCAATGCCCATGTTGGATCCCAAACCAACATCAGCTCGCAGTCGGCCAGTGTTACGCTATGAATTTACTATAGTGCAATAGGTTGTCTTGTCGCCTGGCTCTAACCCTGTGGCTCTCCTGTGTCACACTATGTGCAGGAACCTTCTGGTTCTGACTCTGATTATGTGCCAGAGCAGGGTGCACCCCGGGATATTGATAATGATGATGGTGACTGCAGGGGTTGCTCCTTCCCTCATTACACTAATGATGCCTTTTATCTTGATACCTCTCCTGAGACAGATCTCATGGCTAACAACAGAAGCGAGTGCCTCATTTGCAGTGGTGGTAGTTTGGAGAACAGCCAAGTTACTTGAATTACAGCTGCCCTCGGTTGAGACCTAGACAAATGTTCCACAAAAATCCTGCAGCGTGGACAAAGAACATATGAGCCCTTACTCCCATTTAATGATGCCCTCATAGCTACTCTGATGACGACCTGGTAAAAGCCATGTTCTTGCCTGCCTGTTAGCCAGCATGTGGCCAGAGGCCATAGGATGGTGCAGGGTGTTCAAGATTTTCTCACCAAGAATCCTACTCTGGAAAGCCAGGTTGTATAGGCCTCAACCAATAAGGTAAACGCTAATTAATTTCCGACCAATCCTCCGGATAAAGAATCCAAATGGATTGATGCCTTTGGCAAACATATGCTTTCTTCTGCCAGCCTGGCACTGTGATCCATAAATACAGTATGTCTGTTGTCCTGATACAGACATGTTCTTTAGGACATGGCCAGCCAGATCTTGCCTGGAAGTCCAGGAGTGCCGTTGGACCTCTCTGGCTCACGTGATCCATGAATGGTGGACGTGGCCATGTATGCTATATGAGCTGGTTTGTACCATGGACTCCATTGGCAAGGCAGCTTTGTTGTTCGTAGACATGCCTGTATGAGGTCCACCAGATTTTCCAGCAATGTACAGACATCTTTCATCTATATGCCCTTTGATGGGTCTCACCATTTTGGAGAGAAGGCAGTCTTAGCTGTGAAATGCTTTAAAAGCAGCAGAGCTATAGCAAGTTCCTTGGGTGTGTTGACTCCCAGAAAACATTTTCCACATCAGTTCTGAAAATGTTGGGGCTATTCTTGAGGGCCTTGGTTTAGGCAGAGTCAGCCTTCCCAGCAGTAAAGTAGAAGGTATCTCAGTTCTTTCAGAGCTGCATACACAGAATCAGCAGACAGTACATGGGCCTGTAGGGGTACGAGTCCTCTAACTCATCTTCCTCTGCTACAATGGCCAACAAGCTGCTTTAGTTTGCCCTTAGTGGTGCATGGCCAATCAGTGGAGGGCAGTATTTAGTAGTTTCACCTGGGTAGGCGAACCATCACCTCTGCCAGATGGTTCTTGCAGATTTTTCAAAAGGATGAGACTTACTTTTCTTTCCTCTCTACCCAGTACCCCTCCACACCAGAGTGAATTTCAGACAAGCATGTATCCACCCTGCTAAATGATGTATTCCTTTTGCTCTCCAAGGTTGCCATTGAGAGGATAGGGACTCAGAGAAAGGCGGAGTTGTTAAAAATGCTACTTGTAGGAAGCTGGCTCTGTATATACTATTCCAAAGTAAGGTATAGTGTGCAGAGAGTCCAGTGGAACCTCTAAGGTAGGCAGAGGTAAAAGTAGATAGCACCTTACTCTCAATTTGTGGTAGTGTGGGCGAGCAGTAAGGTTTATCAGGGGGTAGTGTTAAGCATTTTTGTACACACTCAGTCAGCAAATGATGGCACAGCACACTCAAAGACTGAACTCAGGCCAATTTTGTTTGTATAAAAAATATTTTATTTCTAGAACCAAGCAAAGCCTGGCACAGTTAAGTGAAATACTTTGCAAAATATTAAGCTGTGTTTACAAATTGAATGCAAGTTCAAAACGCAGTGGTTTGAAATACAGGTAAGTCAAAATATCGGAATTCCTGTTCAGATTACTTTTTAGTTACTTTTCAGATTTCTTTTTAAGTTACTTTTTCTACTCAGTGTGATATGCCTAGATATTGCACTGGGACATTTCCGAGAGAAAAGGTAAGTAAAATCAGTTTTGCACAATTGTAGTTTTTCAGGTTTCCATACGAATCAACTCCACACTTAGAAATTTTTTCAGAGAGTAACAGTCAATGTATTCCTATGGAGAGAAATGAAGTTATCGGTTACCAGGTAAGTACTCCGTCTTTGGGGTTTAGTTACTGGGATTAGAACAAGGGTTCCCCCAGGGTCGAGGATGCTTTCTCAAAACACCCTCAGCGGCACTAGGGCGGCCTGGTGCAGAGTGCTGAGGCCCAATTTTATCCAATGGTTGGTGGCTGATTATGAGCAGGTCAGTGGGTTGTGGGAGCAAAGCTCCAGGTGTTAGGCTCAGGGCAAAGGGGGATCCGGTTTAGCACACAAAGTGCACCCGCAGCAGCGGCTGGGTGCAGGTTGCTCCCTTGGGGTCAGGTGCCCTGTTGTTCAAAGGGGATTTTCATTTTTGGTTTTAAGCTGCAGGCTCAGTCCAGGAAGACTTCTGGGAGGAACCAACAGCCGGGCAGGTAAGTTGGAGGGCTCAGGGACATAGGCGCATCTCAGGTTCTTTTCTCTACACCCTTGGTGTTCTCACCCCACATGGGGGAGTGGGCACAATCCCTAATCCTGATTTAAGAGTGTCTGCCATCTGCAAGAGGGCGGGCACTGAAGAGTGGGCTTCACCTCGCCTCCCCCACCTGAGGGGTGGGGTTGGTAGAGGTGGGCACACCTTCCAGGCTGGCTACTTTTTCCTGCCGAAAAGGAGGGGAGACAGGAATGGGGCCTGCTCCTGATAGCAGGAGAGGCTGGGGGTCGCATTACAAAGGCTGCAAGGCCTTTGAAACTCCCCTCCCACAGATGGCTCTTCCTGGCCTGGGGGAGGTGTGAACACCTCTGCCCAGGAACAGCTTTGTTTCTGGGCTCAGGGAGCGAAGGTTCCCACCCCAGGGGTCCAGAAACATGTCTCATGGTGGCAGGCTTTTGTGTACTAGTCAGGGAACCCACCAGAGGCTGGTCGTTTTTCAGGGAGCATCCTAAGGGTTTAATGTGCTGACAAGATTGATACCAAACTTCCCTGTTTTCAGTAAAGCCATTATGGCGCTGTGGAGTTCGTAATGACAAACTCCCAGGACCATATACTCTTTGTGGCAGTACTGCACTCACAATGTCTAAGAAATGGCCTAGACACTGTAGGGGTACAGGGCTCATGCACCTGTCCCCTCACAACTGGTATAGTGCACCCAGCTAGAGGGGCGGCTGACCTATGCGAGGGCAGTGGGTTGTAGGCATGGCACACATGGGATGTGTGCCATGTCGACTCTTCACTTTGTTCTGCACCAAAACACGCAGCCTGCAGTGGCAATGTGTGTGTGTGTATGTGTATGTAAAGGTACAGGGCCTCTAAGGGTGGCACAATAAGTGCTGCAGCCCTTGGAGGCCTTCCCTGGCCACAGTCTCCTTGGTACCCATGGTACCTTTTACAAGGGACTGACATGTGGCCAGAGAGGTTCCAATTGGGGATACAAGGTCCAATTTTTGGGAAAGAACACAGGCCCTGGGAACCTAAATGGCAGGGACCCAGGGCACATCAAGTCAAAGTGCATCAGTACTCTGGCAAAAAGTGGGGGGTTACTTCCAACAGAAACCCAGCTTCCTACAACTAGGCACTGTAAAAGGTTATTTGCTAGCCCTTTTGTCTTTGTTTAAATCACCTGTGATGCTATAGTTAGACCTTAACTCGGTCTTGACATTCCTGATGTGTAAAAGTCTTTCAAGTCAATGTGTTGCTCCTTGCTGCATCTCCTGTCCTTGAAGACTGTATTACTCATTGCTCATCCCATGAGTGAACTGCAGGCACTTTCATTGCAATCACCACTACTACCTATTTTTCAGACAATTTGTTGCTGGAGCCCTCCTTACTGAAAGTTGTGACTTTCCACATTGGGCAATCAACCACTCTACCAACATTCTTTCCCCACGCCCTGGCCCTCTTAAAGAGGAGGAGAGGCTCATTTGGTTGGACACCAAATGGGCTTTGATTTTTTATATTGATCATATCAAGGACCCTCGGGTATACAATCAACTTTTTTTTTTTTAGTGTTCTCTGGAGCAACGAATGGGAATGGCTCTGTAAAAGAGGAACTTGTTGAGAAGTATGGCCCTCTGCATTAAGAACTGCTACGTACAGGCTAATAAGCCCCCCCTGGAAGTTGGAGAGACATTTCTACCAGGACCAAGGCCGCTACCTGTAACTTGGCACAAGGAATGCTTGTCCTTGACATCTATTAGACTGCGACATGGGTCTCGGTGCATACGTTCACAAAGCACTACTGCCTTGACAGCCAGGTTGGGCGAGAAGGACATTTTGTCTGCTTTAGTTCTTTATAAGCCCACTCCCCAGACCCTCCACCTTGAGGAGTTAGTGCTCTGGTATTTATTCTGAAGTGAGGAATCTGGGGTTTGATGTATCCACCAGAAGAACACGTTATTTACCTTTAGTAGCACTCTTTCTGGTGGACACGCTATCTAACCATAGATTCCGCACTGCCCACCCAACACCCCACTCTGTGGAGCAGCCTCTTTTAAATATTTTTTTTATAAATAAATAAAAAAAAGTAAACATGTTTGCATTGTGTTGCTTTAAAAATAATTGCCATGACAAAAGCAGTACATAGTATATCAAGTACAAATTGGCATACGATATGGCGATGACGAATATAATACCAACAATCACATAACAATGCAGGTTTGTATAAGGATAGGTAATGCAGTATTTTTTCCTTTTTAGCTGGCTAACTAACAACACATCTATGTGCAGCTGTCTAAGGCTTTCAGTCAGTGAGTTCGGGTGGAGTAGCAAATAGGAGAGGAGTGGCTGCCAAATGTTCTTAGGTCGAGAAACCAGGGGCAGCAGCACTGCATAAATGTCACTAGTAGTGTCACAGTACATGAGATCCCTCATCCAGGCCTTCGCTGTCGGTGGCGCAGACCCACCCCAATGTAAGGAGATGTGCCTCTTGGCTAGTAGCAGGGCGATAGCAATAAAGCGCCAAATCCCAGCCCCTAGAGGGTAAACCTATCTTAACAGCGCGATCAGTGGGGAGGGGGTCAGTTCTGATTCCACCATTAATGTCAGGTGTCTGAAGACCGTCTCCCAGAATGTGAGGACAGAGGGGCAGTTCCATATCAGATGGATGAAATCCGCGTGCTCAGCCGCACACTTCTGGCAGTTGTCTGGCCTAGTTGGATCCATTTTTGCAACTTGTGTGGGGGTAACGTAAACTCTATGTATATATTTAAAGTGAAGTCGTTTGTGCTTATAGTTGCTGGAAATATAGCGGGTCTGCTCACAACAATACGACCACATCTTGTCTGTCAGAGGATGTCCCAAGTCCCCCTCCCAGGCCTTCCGTGCCCTTCCACCTACCTCCGGCAGAGTATCTGGGATAGGCGTTTGTCAGAAGATCAGGTGTGTGCTGTCCGGTGATATAATTATTGTAGACCGAGGAGGAAAGTCCTGTGGTTCCACTACTGAGGGGCGTATTGCGGCGACCAGTGCGGTACGCCTCCTGTGTATTAAAAACTTGTCTAAGATGGATATGTCTCGGTCCTCCACTATGTCTGCACCGAGCGCACATGGCCGTCCACGAATACATCTCCCACGGCTCATAGGCAGCATCGGGTGAGCACCTATTGCGCCAGAGTTTCAGTGGTCAGGGATAGCCATGGTTTATCAAGGATTGGTAGGTGCGAGGTGTAAAGGTGGTCAACCCCGAGGTATCTACAGCGCCTTTCCCAGGCCCAGCATGTGGTTTGTAATGTATAGAATTCCATGGGTGTCCCCACTAGGCCACATGGGAGGACGGTGGAGAGGGGGGAGGTCCGTGCATCCGGATAGTACCAGAAATAGGCATAATGTGTCTGTGCTACTAGATAATAAAAGTACAGATCAGGCACTCCAAAACCGCCTCGATCAAAGGGCATAAGTGAGCGTTTGCCACCCCACCCGGGCCTGTCCACTGGTCCAGACCAGTTTTGTCAACATACTCCGGAGAGTAGCGAAAAATGTAGTTGTGAGTGGTATGGTGACGTATAAAACAAGTAGAGAAAGCGAGGCAAAACGACCATTTTAATAATGGCTATCCTACCACCAGTAGACAGTGGGAGCGTTACCCAGCGATCAATCTGCGTCGATAAGCGATCTATGGCAGGGCCATAATTGAGGCGGACGACTTCTGAAGCGGTACGGTGTAATAAAATACCTAAATACCTAGGAGGGTCGTTGCACCATTGCAAGGGGAAGTCTAAAGTGAAAGGTGCGGTACCATCCGTTAAGGCAAAGATCTCTGCCTTGGCCCAGTTAATGACTATCCCGGAAAAGCCACCAAAGCGAATCACCTCACAAATTAGTGGGGCAAGATTTGTAGCTGCGTCGCGTTCAAATAAAATAATGTCATCCGCATATAGCGAGGCCAAAAGCGCACTTTTTAATATCTGCAAAGGTCCCGAATTAGTAATATGCACACTTTTCAGAACAATTGATCACACTCTTCACAGAGGGGCGGCCGTATATACAAATCTACTCTGTCACTTCCAGGGCAGTATGGAGTCACGACACCACCTAGAGGCGCCCGAGAGCACTGCTGCAGAATTATTTGTCTCCAGTCTTGTGCCGAAGTGATATTCTAAGGTGGGGAATCTCCAGTTAGATACATTATCTACCAGAAGGAACGTAAACGAAGGTAAGTACCTCAACAATCAATGTGCGCGTACACACTATTTTCCTCGTCTTTCCCTGTTTTCCAGCCCCAAGTTGCAGCAAAGTGAAGGATGTTTTAGTTTCTGGCACCTAATTGCTCCATCAAACATTGTCAACTTTTGTAAAAGTTTCTCAATTATGTTTTCCTTTTATTTTAGCTAACTGTTCTAGCAAAAATGTGAATGCTAAGAGAACACAGGAAATGTCAAAGTTGATAGACGTGGAACACAATGAAGGAGGCCACAGAACCTTTCCTTGTAAGATAGAGGGAGTGCATCCCAAGCCACACTACTCCTTCCATCTGCATCCTTCAGGAATTATGCAAAAGGCACATGGATTAAAACATGTCCCAACTTCCCGTCAAGGTAAGTAACGTTTTTTTAAATCATAGTACATAATACTGTATTTTTTTTAACTTGGTCCTCCTTCTTTATATTAATGTATTATTATAGTCTATGAAACATGTCTGCAGAATCAAAGACCATTCTCCAGGTACTTGTATGTGTAAAAGGATGGTTCAAGGTTCATACATGATGTCAACTGTAACAGTAAGGTTTAGGTTATAATTTGATTAAACTGCATTGTTTTCGGTGAGATCTAATTATTAAAATTGGCAGTTTGGAGAGTTTTGTGGATGACATTTCATTTTGTTTCAGAAGTGTTTTCCATCTGAAAAACAAATAATAAACTACTAAATTTCTTTTAAGTACGGTAACGAAAAGTGGACTAAAGAGTCATAATGACTGTTAATATAAAACTGAGCTCAGTAAATTAAAATGACACTTAGGTAAAGGGCCTAATTTAGAATTTCAAGGTATTAGAAAATCCTCCAATCTCCAGGCGAATTTCCTACACAGTGATATCCTTCTGTTGAAAGAAATTCAGCATGTGGATTGTGATCTGTATTTAGAGATATTGGGGATTTTCAGGTCACTCAAAGCACCAAATGAGGCCCACAGTTTTGACTCTCTCTTGAATAATAGTCACATAGATGTGGTGTCTTGCCCTGAGTTGTCTTAATTATATTTAAGTCTGCCAAGAACCATCAGTGATAAAATAGAGAAAAGAGTCCAACACATTGCTTAGGGCGATATTTACAAATTTCCCACTAAATGATTAGCAGGAGTGGGCAAATTCCATTTGTTTTAGTCTGTCAGAAGCAGATGCGAAAGTGGGCAGTTCTGTTTTGGTTCCTCTGATTTCTCATGTGACCTCCCTGGATTTAAAACAAATGGCAGAATGTACATAGGAATTCCCTACTACCCTGGAATTCCTTGTTCCATGCTTTGAGGCATACATTGAACAAGAAGTACTGCATTGTTAGGTACCCTGCCGGGCTCATGACAGAGCATGACATTGGAGACTACATTTGTTTTCTTGCCTGCTAGAGTGTCAGGCAGACCCTGCAGGCAAGTGCTGCCCGCAAGCTTCCCTGCTGGGGACGTTGATTTGGAGAGCACTGTCAGGAGTCCGGGCTATGTCTTTGCCCTAATGAACCTGTCATGAATGTGAGTACTTTGCCCAGTCCTTCACATTGCTCAAGAAAGTAGCACTGCTGAACGTCGTATTTTTCCCCACCCGTGGGAAAGCGATTGAGCACTAATGTCTCTCTTAAGGTGGAAAAAATGGGCGGGTTTTGACTTTTTTAAAATTTGCCCAAATCTTTTCTCCACCCAAATTGTCAGGTGATATCTACTTAAACCTTAAATTCTCTGAATTCTGTCCTTGAAATGCTACAGAGTAGCCAGATTTCACTTGGAGTTAAGCACATATATAAAGCTATATATTCAGATTGCTTACATTTGTAACTCTACCGCCTCATTCCCAAAAAAGGTCAAATGGTTACTCCTGAATGACCATCTACAGCAATAGTCCCGAAGCCATCTTAACTGACTTTTATTTCCTGTTGACACTATTTGATACTTCTGTTCAAAAGTTTTAATTTTGGCTCTCCATGTGCCCTATAAGATTTGTTGCTCTTCTGATACTTTACGTGTCCCACAAGATGGGTTGTTACCCTCTGTTCAACGTTTTCATTTTGTCTTTCCACATGCTCCATAAGACTTGTTGCTTTTCCGCTACCTCACATGTCCCACAAGAGAGGTTGTTGCGCTTGGTTTTTAATTTTTATTTCTGATACCTATACGGGTTATGTTCATGTTTTATAAAACTTTTCAAATAAATAATTAATTGCGTTTTAAGAAAAGCGCTCCAGGTTTGCTTCTGTACTGTTGCACACATATGATGTTTTTTGCTCTCTAAATGTAATTCTCCAATTTTTCCTGCCATCCCATCCTGGGTGCATACAATGTGGTAGTATCCAGTTATTTGCCCCATATTATTAGACTGAAGCCACCATATTGAAGGGACTACATCTTTTCTAATAAATATGGTATTATAAGCAGATCAGTGTAAACCCCCCAACCCCCACCCTTCTCCTTGAGTGGGCCACAAAATGAGGACTTTTTTTCTTAAATACATTTACACGCCTAAATCATGGCTGCTATATTGTTGCTCTTGAAACGTTTGCCCTTCAAACACATGCGCTGGGGAAATACCTCACCAAGCCTTCTTAGATACGTTAATCATCAATTTCTTAAGTTAAAGCTTTAGTCAGATTGTTTGACACCCAAGCCTAAACAATTCTCTTATTTCTATTGTGGTGGTGACCAGGCAAACGTCAGGGCGAGGAGCTTAACTTCTTTACTCCTCAAAGCGGCAAATAAGTTACTGATTCATAAAGACCCTGAGAGCACCATTAGCAGTGACCTACTTCTGCGTGTGTGTATTTTCTGTGTGTTAATAAAGAGCTGGAAAAAAAACAAGTATTTGCAATGCATTTGGGTTCACATTTAAGAGAGTTTGAGATATTGGCATTGTAAATGACAATGCCTTTTATTTATGTGTTTATTTTTAAAACCTAAATAAAAGGCATTGTTATTTACAATGCCAATAGCTTAACCTCTCGCAAATGCGTAATTTATCTAGTGTAAATAATCGAAATAAATAAATCGTGCTCACAAGCTCTGAGTAACATTACATGTTACAGAGGCAGTCCCTGAAAATAGGTGGAGCTTTTAAGCCCATATTCTGAAAACAGCATGTCTGACAGAGACAGTGCAAGCGCTGCTTAGGCGAGACCTAAAAGTAGAGTGGTTCAGTTGGCCACATGGCAGGAGGCATTGCAGTCACCTGTCAGGATCCTCTCTGACAGACTGGGCAGGCTTGTAGCAGTATATATCTCATGTTAGATTTACCTTTGGCAGGCTGTCAGTATATAGTGGAATATTCCACTAATCGTCAACGTATATCAACAAGAAGCTGTGAGTCCTGCTTAATGTAGAAGCGAACCTCGAGGTCACAGATATCTTGCTCAAGATGTAGCAAGTCCCCCTGTGTAAGGCACAAAGCACACCTACCTGTTTGGAGATGCAGGCTCCCCTGATAACCACCTTAAAGGTCTCCCAAAGGGTGGCCATAATGGTGTCCTCCTTGCATTATGCTCGAAATATTCGATAATTGCCATTTTGATGTCCTCGGGTAACACTTGGCCATGTAGCGCTCCAGGGGCTGACCTACCCTTTACATACTACTCACATGCACACCACTAGCTCTCCTGCATCAGCAATTTCTTCCTCCCAGCAGTAGAAGTCGCCTCTGTTTCTCAAGTTCGAATGCTATGAGGTTACTCTGACCACTCTCTATTGGAGCTGTGCCTTCGGATGGCAGACATAGGCGGGGTGGGACTTGAAATCTGAACTCCCAGTGGTTGAGGGATGGGCCGATGGTAGACCTGCTTCATGATGCAATTGCGGTATGCTTCGAGCTTATAGAGGGCTTGATTCCCTCCCAATCTTCCCTCTAGGAGGCATTTGAAACAGTTCAGAGAGAGCATGGCATGTCCTACTATCAGAGTAAGGAAAGGGAGGGAGACAAAGGTAATGAAAAAACAGATTAGGTGTCTAGATATGCACTCTGGTCATGCACAAACAGAGGAAACATTCAGGCAGCTAGAAATACTCAAAAACTCCTTGCGGGGAAAGATGCTGGGTTCCGCCTGCTATGCTTGACGCCACTTCCAGCAGAGAATATACGAATGGGGAGATAAAGTAGGCAAACTACTCTATTGGCTAGCTAGCAAGAGATTAAAGCAAAACTTAAAAAGATACCAAATCTGTTATACAATCTTGTATTCTAGTTTTGACATAGGCCATTGATGTGGTAAAATGTTTTTAAAAATGTGTTTTCTTTAGAAAAACATTTGGAGTCCCCTGTATCTGACCTTCTTTTGGATTTTTTTTTTTTTTAGTAATCCTGTGTATTTGGTGCAGTTAAATCATTTATCATTTCCTGTACCAGGCAATTATCATAGCAATGTTATGCTTTTTTTACTTAATCCTTAAGCAATCGTATTTCAAGGTATAACAATAATTCATGTGTAAATTAGGTAGCCCTAATCCACAATCCAGTTTAGGGAGAATTTTTGTGCTCAGTGCAAGCCTGAAGCATTTATTGGCCTAAATAAAGTTAGAGAACAGACTCTTGATCTTTTTAAATGCCCTTTGTATACAAAATACATGGTGCAGTGGAGAACACAAAAGTGAACAGTGAAAAGTATTGACATTTTGTTTTAGAGCAATCCTACTAATTATTACAAGAGAAAGATCTTTGCATTTATCAAAAATTGCTCCAACTCTCCTGATCAAGGGAGCGTAGTTTAGGACATATGTGTCTAAGGATTTTTCCAAAACTAGAATTCTCACATATTGTTTCTTTTACTGCCTATACACATTAGCGTTTGTCTGTGGTAAAACATCTATTGTGGTGTAAAAAAAAAGAAGTCAAGTTTTCTCTCTTCACATGTTTTATTTTACAAGAGGATAACTCCCAACATTTGCTAAAGTTCTCCTTAACGTAGTGTAAAGTAAGATTAACTACTTTAAAAAGTAAAACAATATTGTCAACTTGTAGTTTTAATTTCAAAGTATTTTGTAGTGGTTTCATTTCTGAGCTATGACTAAAGGTTCAACAAATATAAAGAAATAAAATGAGTGACATGGTACAACCCTGTTGCATGCCCCTTTACACCTGACTTCATCAGCTAGTACCAAATTCACCATAATTTCAGCCTCAGCATCTGTTTGGAGATTGACTGCCATCACTATAAGCTAGGTAGCTGAAGCAAAATGCTGCCAGGATGTAAACAAGCAATGGCAAAGCAACCCGGTCTGGCTTTGTCTGCCAACCTTTTGTCAATTCTTTTGTTTTGCCATAGTTTTTGCAAAACGTTACTGTTCAGGAAGTGGCTGGTGTTGGTCAATATAAAAAAAAATCTGACTAAAGGCCAAAATGTTTTTGGGTCTCAAAAAAGCACACATTGCCATAGTACTCGCTGGCACTGCAGGGAGTAATTTTCTGTGTGGATGTGCTCATTTTTAAAGGGTAGCATTCCATAACTCATAGTGAAGTCAGCAAATGGCTGAAGTTGGCTGTAAAGCATCATTGATTGTGTTGGAGAAACATGTTGATTACAAAACATCAGACAAATGGATGAAATATGGCTTAAAGCCCCTCTAGATAACTGTGCCATACACGTACTTTTAGTAAACTTTAAAGGTATAGACTAATCTAAACCTAAAAAAAGTAAATCATTCTGCATTGGCTGCCAGCCACTTGCCTTTGAGAAAGAAGGAATGAAAGAAGAAAAGAACTAAAGAAAGAAGGCAAGAAAGAAGCCCAAAAGGAAACAAAGAATTAAAGGCTAGGAAGACCAAAAAATGAAAAAAAAGAGGCAAGGATAAACAAGGCAGGAAAAAGAGAAGACCTCAAGGAAGGAATATGGAAAGAAGGAAGGGAAGATGAAAAGAAAATGCAAAAGGTGAAAAAGAAGGAAAGAAAGAAAACGGAAAGAATAAGAAGGATGGAAAAAAATAAAAGAAAGGGAATGCAAGAAATAAATTATAGAAAGATAGGAAAGAGTGTACAACAGAAAGAAGGAACGATAGAAAGAAAAAAGAACAAATGAGAGAAAGAAAGGAAAGAAAGCAAGACCAGGACAAAAGCAAGAAAGATAGAAAGAAAGAAAAGAGATAAAAAAATGGAACGAAAGAGAAAAGAAAAATGAGAAAAAAGGAAAAAAGGAAGGAAGAAAGAAAAGTGGAAAGAAAGAGCAATAATGAATGAAAGAAAGGCTACATGGAAGGAAAGGAAGATGGCAAGAAGGCAGGAAGGAAAGAAAAGAAGGAATGAAATATTGAAAGAAGGAAAGATGGGGCAAAAAGAACCAAATGAAAGAAGGAAGAAAGGAAAGGAAAGAGAAAAGCGGAAATAAAGATGGAAAAAGCAAGAAAAAAGGGAAGAAAACAAGAAAGAGGAAAAAAGTAAGAAGAAAAGTAAGAAATAATAAAATTAATTCTATCTAGATAGAAAACAGGGAAGGAAAGAACAATGGAAAGAAAGAAATTAGGAAAGAAAGAAAAAAGAATGGCATGAAAGAAGGAAGCTAAGAGAGGGAAGAAAGAAAGTACGAAGAAAAGAAAGAAAAATTGAAAAAAGGAAGCAAAGATGGAAAGAAAGAATGAAGTAAAGATAAAAAGAAAGGAAAGGAAAGAAGTAAAGAGGGAAAGGATAAATCTGAAAGAAGGAAAGAAAAACAAGAAATAAAATAAAGCAGGAAGGCTTGAAGGAAAAAAGAAAACAAAGAAGGAAAGAAAGGTGGAAAGATGGAGAGAACTAAACAAGAAAGGAGAGAAAGAAGGAATAACAGAGCACAGAAAGTCAGAAAGAAGGAAGGGAAAAAAAAGACAAGGCAGGAAGTAAAGCGAGAATGAAACCAGGAATGATGGAATGAAAAAGAGCGAAACAAATGAAGGAAAGAAGGAAGGAAACATTGAAAGAAAAGAGGAAGGAAAGATGGAAAAATGACAGGAAAGAGGGAATAAAGTAAATAAGGAACAAAGGCAAGAAATATGAACAAAAGGAAGCAAAGATGGAAAGAAAGAATGAAGGAAAGGTGGAAAGCGAGAAAAAATGGAAATAAAGCTGGAGGGCTACAAGGCTGGAAGGAAAGAGGACAAAAAGGTTGAAAGAAAGAAGGAACTATGGAAAGAATGAAATAAGAAAGAGAAAAGAATGACAAAAGAAAGGAAGGAACAAAAGAAGAAACACGAAAGGAAACATAATGGATAAAAGGAAGGAAAGAAAGATGGAAGGTAAAGGAAAGGCTAGAAAGTCAGAAAGAAGGAAAGGAACAAAAAAACAGAACACATGGAAAGGAAGGGAATATGGAAAGAAAGAAAAAAAGCAGAACAAAAGAAGTTAAGAAAAAGAAATTATAGAAAGAAAGAAGGCTAAAAAGATGGAAAAAGGAAGCAAAGAAAGAATGAGGGAAATAGAAGAGAAAGCAAAGAAAAAGGAAAGGGGGAAGAATATAGGATAGAAAGAGCGAAAAAGAAAGAAATAAAGCAAGAAGGCAAGGCTGGAAGGAAAAAGGAAGATAAGGAAGGAAATGTGGAAAGATAGAAAAGAGGAAAGAAAGAAATAAAAAAGGAAAGAGGAAATAATGAAAGCAAGAATAAATAAATGAAAGAAAGATGGAAGGCAAAAAAGAATGAACAGAAAGAAAGAAATATGGCAGGAAGGAAAGAAGGACACATGCAAAGGAAGGAACTATAGAAAGAAGGAAAGAAAGATGAAGAGAAAGTAGAAAGAAAAGAAAAGAACAAGGGAAGAATTGAAAGGCTAGAAAGAATAAAGTAAAGGAAGAAAAGGCGGGCAGGAATCCACACGGAAATAAAGATGGCAAGAAAAAAGATGGAAAGCAAGAAAGAAAGGATAGAAGACTGAGAAGGCAGGAAGGAAATAAAGAAGAAAGGAAATATGGAAAGAAAGAAAAACGAACCAAACAAAAGACGGAAATAAAGAGGGAAAAAAGGAAAGATGGAAATAAAGAGGGAAAGAAATACTAAAAGATGGAAGGAAACGAAAGCAAAAGAAAAGAAAGGAGAAAGGAAGGTAATAAGCCTTGAAGGAAAGAGGAAAAGAATGGTGGAAATAAATAAAAAAGAGGACATTAAGGCCGAAATAATGAAAGGAAAAAAGATGGAAATATTGAAGACAAGGCAGGAAGCATGGAATGATGGAAAGGTGAAAAGAACGAAGGAAAGAAAAAGCAAGGAAGGCACGAAAGGTTAAAAGAAGGTATGAAGGAAAGAAGGAAAGAAAAATGGAGGAAATATAGAAATAAAGAAAAACTGATGTAAAGAAAGAAATGGAATAAAGGATGGGCTAAAATGACAGAAATAAGGGAGGAAAGAAAGAAGGCAGGAGGGAAAGAAGGAACGAAAGAGAAAAGAAAAAGGAAGCAAAGGTGGGAAAAAGGAATGAGGTAAATATGAAAATAATGAAAGAAAGATACCATAGAAGGAAAGAACTAAAGATAGAAGAAAAGAAGGAAAAAGAAGGCAAGAAAGAAGAAAACAAGAATAACAAGAAAAAAAACCAAGGACTGCAGTCTGTTATGCCATGAAATACTAGCATTGAACAAACATAGGATAGTTGAAAAGGAATTTACAACCGCATTGACAGGAATCAGAAACGGATAAATCACGGACTGTGACCTGTGCTCACATATTTTATAATGATCTTGCTTTCACCTTGGTCTCTAAATACAAATGCAACACTAAAGTAATTATAAAGTAAAAATAAAATCACTGGCACTGAAGGAAAAAACCTTGTGTGCAGATATGCTCTTTGTGAAAGAGAAAAAGTTAACTGTTGGCTGAAGTAGTCTGATCCATTGCTCCATGCTCTATGCTGTTGTGGCCAGAAGTAAAATGTGAATAACACAACAACAGACCAATTGATAAAGAGAGGTTGCCGTAAGCCCCTTTAAGTTAGTATATAATGCTTATAATTTTATTAAAATCAAAAGGTCTTGGCCAGACCCAAAAAGGCTTCCCCAGCACACAAAGACTAAGTCATATGCATCATCCAACAACTTTACAACCTGTCAGTAGTTTAACTGAGAGAAAATATTGCTTCTAACTGTTTATCTGGAATAAAACCGCTTTGGCCTTTATGTATCTTACCTCCTGTCACTTTGGTTATCCTAGTTGCCATTACATTAGTGATGAATTCATAGCCTCATACATCTAACTTTGCTTCATTATTACTGCATCACACAATGAAATTTCAAGTGTGCAATAATTTTGACAAATTAAACTGTACCTCAAATATTTAGCTCCTACTTTAAGAAAACAAATTTGAGTGAAGTACTTGTGGGTTTATTGACTTACTCAACTATGTGTCTAATTGCTGTGTGTTGTTTTTTCAGGCTCTGTACCCTTTGGAGCTCAGTATTTTGACTAAATTATTTTCCAGACTGACGTGCTATTGTCTTTTTCACTCATTCAGATGTGGACTCTTTGGATAAAAATATAGAGAAACTAAGATGTGTCTGTAGTGCAGAATATCAACTGTTCACTCCCACAATGAAGTCTTGTATTTCCTTGTGTATTTCCGATGGGACCATTTTAATACTGATTGAGGCCGTTTATTGTAACTCATAACGCAGGTAGATTTAGCTCCATAGGCAGTATGTTTGATTGGCCTAATTCTTCTTTTCCAATAAATCGCCTGTCCGTTACCAGAAACAAATTTTAGCTTGTACCAAAACTAATACAGAATGGGATTGCCTTGGCTGGTAAGGGTATTAAGGCCGTTTGCACTCACTTTTCACATCCTTTTATCGAATGTTGAGTACAAATTGAGTAAACCTAAAGAGTCTGAGCTGTTCATTAGTGCAGCTCACGCAACCTCAGCAGCCACCTTTTTAATTTGCTCTTGATCCCAAATGGCAAATGTATAATTATGTATTAGGGCTTTGCTTGAACTGCACAAGCTAAACCGGTTCTTAGAATCAAGAAACATACAGAATTAAACCTCTTTATATCTGTGGTATTATATATGTATTTAGGGAAATATAGTGACATTTTATATTTTGGGGCAAGTATATGTTAACGTTTGAGGGTAATAATTTGCCAATGCTTTGGGTTATGCTTTGAGCATTGAAGCTCTGACAATGCCTATTATGTGTGGCCATGTTCGGGTCCCATATGCCAAGTTTTAAGATAGTTGGAAAACTTTTGTTCTTCGTGCTTATGGAAAATTAAGTATTTGCACTTTTTTATGGTGACTAAATATATTGATGCCCCAGAGAGAAAACATTGGAAACGGGCTCTCTTCCATAACAAAATGATCTGCCTAGGTCAACAATATTGTTAATCTGTGAGCAGTACAACACCAGAAACAAACAATTGCCCTCAGCAATTCTTCTCCTGCAGGTCTGTTTCTTCCCCACCCTGCCTTTTGTCCCTGAACAAAACCGCTGAAATTAACCATTTATAATTATCTCAAGTAACTATAACTCGTACCTTTGCTAACATTGCTAATTACCTTATATATTACATCACTCATGACATGTTCTGTGACATCATTGATATCTTCACTGCAACATCTGAAATGACTTAATTGATGATAACACTGTACATGGCGGGAGCACAATATATAGTTATTTGAGGTAACTATAACTGGTGATTCTCAATAGTTTTGTTAGTTTAAAACTATATGTTTTAACTGACATTTTCACCCAATGAGAACATTGAAATGAAGTCCCAGAGGGGCGGAGCATATGGTGTATAGTCCACGCGGCTGCTGTGAATGTTGTGAAAAACGCCAGTGATCATGGGCAGGAAGCCCGAAATGCATATGGCAGCGCCAGGGGAAAATGAGCAATGTGCCTGCAACCAGGAATAAAGCTACGGAGTTACTTACCATTGTGTGGCGTCTCTACAAGGGTAACCTTTCGTGTGTGGATATATATATATATCTATATATATGTGTTCAAAAAACCAAAGGTTACAGGGATGTTCTAGTTAGACTTAAATTTCACTTGTACAAAACCAGTGAAATTCAGCAGTTTTAGTTACCTGAGATAACTATAACTTATGCTCCCCATTACACTGCTTATGACCTCACATATTACATCACTAATGACATGGTCAGTGACATCACTCATGACATCATCCACAGAACCACTCACACCCCTATACAACCTCTTATACACACACCAACTTACATACCCATTCACAGACCAGTGGTCTATTGGCTGAATTTGAATAAATGAGTTCAGATGCTTTAAGGACTTGCATTTTTTTCTTCCTTGTACTTGCTTTTCCACTGAAATTGGTAGGAGTGCAGCAGGACCTCCATGCCTGGTGACAACCCATTTATGCTGGCATTTACTGTTCTTGGCTACTACTGGCAAGCTTTCGCACATTACAGTAATAATGTTCTTAATCTATATTTTTAAAGCATGCGAGAAAGGTGCTTAATTCTATTTTTTTCTCTTAATTCATGTATTTCCTTATAATTGCTTCCATTTTTTGCTTTTTATTGTCTGTAGCGGAACGCATGGTAACCCTGCCATCCAGAACCGCAGCATCTCGTTTCACCTGTAAGTGTGTCTTTAACATATTCCTTCAGAAATAAGAATCAACTGATGTAGCTCTCTTTACATCCTTTTGATTGTATTACAATTTTAGGCACATAACCATAACGTGTGTTCCACAGTCCTTGCTACGATATACAGTGTGACTCTTGGGGGATGGTGTAAGAGTGGCATCGCTTGATTACAGGAAGAAATGTTCGCGTTGTACTAGCCATGTCAATCAATATAATCACACAACTTTATTTGATTATAAAAATATAATCATAAAAGTAAAGACATAATTCAGTAACCAACAGTTAAAAAAGCACAGAGTTCCTATGTCGTACTGCGTATTTTACGATCATCCAACTGCAAAAGAGACGTCCTGTCCTGATAGCATCTGCAAACAGCGCTGTTCTACATTTCCTAAAATTGTAACACTTTAAAAGAGGAATTATTGTATTGACCAAGGGTAAGCAACAAGAGCCTGCTAATCAACCGAACTCTGAATCTAGATACAGAAAGTTTTTTCCATTTTTCTGGTGCACACATTATGGGCCTGATTATGATGTTGGGCGGACGACTAAACCGCAGTCTTGGGACCGATCGACCTCCGGTCGGCGGTCCCGACACCGCCATTACAGTGCAACATACATAACATACACTCATTTCTCTATGGGAGCTTGTGCTACGGCCATAAACCGGCCGTAGCACAAGCTCCTATGGAGAAATGGGGGACTCTGTTAATCCCTGCACCTGGTGGCAGGCACATCAAGGTGGATTAACAGGGAGCACCATAGGTGCCACCTCGGCCCATAGCTGGAGGCTGTGGAGGAATGGGGCCGAGCTAGAGGCCCCCAAAGTCGCTTTCCAACAGGCTTTCCATGTCGGAACTCCCGACATGGAAAGCCTGTTGGAAACGGACATCGTAATCCTGGCTGCGGAAATGCCGTCCTCACTGATTATAGTGGGGTTCTGCCTGGCTGACGGGCTCCTGGAGCCCGTAGGGATCTAGCTGGAATGACTGGCCGATTTCACTTTCGACCGCCAGAATTATAATGCGGTGCTTGACAGTGAAATTTAAGATGTCGGTCGGAAAGCCTCCGACCTCAGGTTGGAGGCTTCCCGATCAACATCAAAATAGCGCCCAAGTAGGGTTTAACACCAGGGGTAGTCTTTAAATGAATACAATGTTGCAGTTTGTTTTAATAATTTCTCCGAATTAATCTATCATCCAAAAAGGTCTTTTTGGACCCTTGTCTTGTCCTGCTTATTGATAGTAGTGGAATCGAGAAATAACGAGGCAGATCCAAAACCACCACTTTGGACTTTATATAATAACCAATGAATCTTGGTACAATCATTGCAACTTTAGCAGTCAGTGATTATATTGTGGTTCAGAGTGGCATGGGCATTGGACCACACAGAAAGCCATAACAGCAAAGGGGCAAGCTTGATATGATCCACAATGTAGGAGAGCTTCAGTTCACCATAACAGAAAAAATGAGTACAACTTGGAGGAAGTGAAAGTAGACTGCTATAAAACCGATTGTCTTCAAGTTGTATAGAATTTGTGTATGCATTTCCCCAACCACCCGCGCCATATGGGGTGATCGGAAGACACTGAGTATAAAAAATGTCAAACACGGTTATGATGGCACTACTACCTGCTTTGGACTTTAGATTAACTAACACACCCACTGAGCGATTAAGCTTTAGGCATCTAGTTGGGAGACCATGAATTACCAGAGTCCAACACAATATCATGATATGGAAATTGATACACCTTCTCAAGAGTTTTACCATCAATGGAGACAACTTATATATTCAGACTATTAGAGCCACAAGACAATGGTCTCCAAATCTATATCCATCAGAAAACCTGGGGGGACGGGGGGCGGGGGGGGGGGGGGAGACAGGTGTGTGTCTGTGTGTGTGCTTTTTTTTTTGACCCCTTGATAAAGCCAATAGGCCCAGTGACCATTAAACTGTCAGTAGGTCTGCCTTACTTAAAATTGCACCCTTTATATGGTTACATCACATAGTCAGCTGTGCGTGCCCACAGTGGATGGGTTGGCCCACGCCCATTGCCACCAACACCACATTGTGCACCGCCAAAGGCCATGCGTTGCAGGGGTAGGGCGTCCGCGGAGGATGGATGCTTATAGTTAATTGAAAATGTCAGTTAAAGCTTGCCATTTTAAACAAACAAAGCCACTGAAATTAGCCAGTTATAATTATCTTAAGAAACTATAACTTGTGCCCTAAAGTAACTATAACTAGAGCCTTTGCCAACAATGCTAATTACGTCACTCATGACATGTTCTGTGACATAATTGACATCTTCCTGCAACATCTGAAATTACATCATTGATACCAACACTACATGGCGGGAGCTCAAATTATAGTTACTTGAGATAACTAGAAATGATGATTTTCAGTGGTTTTGTTATTTTAAAACTATGTTTTAACTGACATTTCCACCTGATTACAACATTCTCTTTACCCTTTGAGGGGGGGGGGGGGGGAATATATATATATATATATATATATATATATATATATATATATATATATTCAACCAAACTTCCTCACAAGTAGGAAAGCCGACGCCGTGTCTTGTGCTTCAATATTTCTTTTATTCGGTCAGCTAAAACGTTGAACGCGTTTCGCTTGTCCCGCAAGCTTGTTCACCAACAAGCTTGCGGGACAAGCAAAACGCGTTCAACGTTTTAGCTGACCGAATAAAAGAAATATTGAAGCACAAGACACGGCGTCGGCTTTCCTACTTGTGAGGAAGTTTGGTTGAATATTATCGGACCGTGCTTGGGAGGTCCGTTCGTCGACGCGCCCCCTGGTTTGGAGGCGGTAGGCATACCTGAGCAAACGGAGGAGCAATATATATATATATATATATATATATATATATATATATATATATATATATATATATATATATTCTCCTTCGTTTGCTTCAGTATGCCCACCACCTCCAAACCAGAGGGCGCGTCGACGAACGGACCTCCCAAGCACGGTCCGATAATATTAGGCAAAACTTCCTCCCAAAGCAGGAAAGCCGACGCCGTGTCTTGTGGGCAAAGTTTTCTTTATTAGTCAGCTAAATTGTTAGACGTGTTTCGCTTGTCCTGCAAGCTTGTTCACTAACAATCTCCATAAAGTTTTTCCGCCATTTTAAGTGCTTAGTGCATGCGTGATACGTGTAAAACTACTAAACAATAAAGAGTGACAACAGACTCGTAGTTCAAACTTAACAAAGGACTTAGAGGCAACTCAAAACGGTATTACATAAATTCATCTCATATTGATACAATCAGTCTGCCCTTATCCTTAAAGTCACTAACGATTCTAAAATAAAAAATTGTTGACAATATTTAAGCATAATACATATTGTAGTATGAAAAGGGAAGATAATCAAATTAAACTTGGGTGGGTATAAGCACCACTCATAAATACACGCTATGCCCCAGTGGGCTAATCTCCAAACACGGTGACCCTGCATAAATTGCAATAGCTTGGTCGATCAGTAAGGCAGTAACAGAGGACAGTGTTAACCCCTTCGGTGCTCATGACGGAATGGTTCCGTCATGACCCACGGTTGAGCTGTGCTCATGACGGAACCATTCCGTCATGACCACGCCCGCGCAAGATTCCGTCAGCACAGCGGCGGAATCTGCGCAGCATCGAAGGGGTTAAGCATTTGATGTACACACTCAGTCAGCAAATGAATTCACACACTCAAGAACTGAACTCCAGGCCAATTGTTTTTGTATAAAAAATATACTGTTTATTTTTAGAACCAAGCAAGCCTGGAACAGGTAAGCATTAAATACTTTTCAGTAATAAGTTACTGGATATAGAATTGTTAGAAAATGCAATAGGAATGTTACTTTGTTTAATTTACAGGGGAGCAGTAGAATGCAAAACTTAGCAAATACAGTACAGTGGAATGAATAGGCTTTTTCAATAAATTGCAGGTAAATTACTTTTTGGATTACTTTTTCTAACATAGTGCTGAATCCTAGATTCAGCACTGGGAAATTTCCTGACAACAGTTAAGAAAATGCGTTTTAGTTAGATGTACAATTTTTAAAGAATATCCTTGTATTTCAAAAGTTGACACTTAGAAACTTTTTCACAGAGAACCACCAATGTTATCCTATGGAAGGAAATTCAATTCACAGGTAAGTTACTTTTGCGTTACTTTTCCTACTCAGTGCTGGATACCTAGATTCAGCACTAGGACATTTCCTGAAAACAGTTGCGAAAATGCGTTTTGGTTATTTGTGCGATTTTTAAAGAATATTCTTAGTTTTCAAAATTCGACACAGAAACTTTTTGGGAGAAAAACTGTCAATGTTATCCTATGAGGAAAAGCAGGTTATTGGTTTCGAGGTAAGTACTCGGTCTTTGGAGTTGGGGTTCTGGGGTTAGACTCAGGGGTCTCCCAGGGTCAGTGATGCACTGTTGTTGTATCCTCAGCGGCACTAGGGCGGCCGGGTGCAGAGTGTTGAGGCCCTATGTTATCCTATGGAGGATAAGGGGGGCTACGGTTGGTGGCTGCGGGCAAGCAGGCCACGAGGTAGTGGGAGCAAAGCTCCTAGGGTTTGGCTCAGGGCAAGTTGGGGACTAAAGTAGCACCAAAAGTGCACCCTCAGCGGCACTAGGGCGGCCGGGTGCAGTGTTCTGTTTTGAGGTCGGGTGCCCTGTTGATTTCAATGGAGATTCTCCGGGACAAAGAAACACTGCAGGCTCGGGGATGAGGATCTTCCAGAAGCGACCACCACTTCGAGAGGTAAGTTGGGATGTTGAGGGTTGGTTAGGTACCGTTGGTTTGAGCCCACAAGGCCGTGGGGCGTCGGGTGCAGGGGTGTCTTGGGACTTTGGATTTTCTTACCCGCTTTGGTCGCGGTAGGGGCGTCCTCTGGATTGAGGCTGCAGGCATCGTCAGGAGGCTTGAGGCAGGTCGGGTGTCGCCGTATCTCGGGTCAGGATCGCCGGGGGGACCTCCTCGTTGTGTTTTCCCCTCGAGCTCGGCCGGGTTCGGCGGGTGCAGAGTGGGCTGGATGTGCGGTTCCTGGCTGGCACCTGGAGCTGCAATTTAAATACGTCCGGTGTTCACAAGAGAAACAGTCTGGAAAGTGAAGGCAGGCAGGTCCTCCAGGGTGTGTGAGGTTGCTGGCTGCTGGACACGCCGGGATTTCGCAGGAGCAGGTTCGAGGGGAGACCGGCCTGTAGAGCTGGGGCCAAGTCAATTGGCGTTGTCCTCTTGTTAGCTCTGCACGGCTTTTTGTCCTTCTTCTTATCTTCTTTTCTTGTTGTTGCTGGATCTGAGGAAGGAAGGTTCAGGGTGCCCCTAAATACTAAATTTAGGGGTGCTACAGGTAGGTAAAGGTCAGGGACCAATGGGTCCCTTCCCTGGGGTGGGTACACCCCCTATTCTGCCACTCTCCAGTGGGAAGGGGGCAGGAGCCTGTCCCTGGTTGGCTGGGTCTCCCCATCCTCAAGATGGCGGGGACTCGAGGTTGTGCTTCACCTCGCCTCCCCCACCTTAGGGGTGGAGTTGGCAGAGGTGGGCATACCTCTTTTCCTCACTTGTTTTTCCCACCGATTCTCCCACCCAAAGTGGGGGTAGAACCAGTGGGGACCAGTTGCTGAAAGCAGTAAATGGTCTGGAGAGGCTCACAAAGGCGGCATGCCTTTGAAGCTTCTCCTTTGTGAACCCTGCCCATCCTGGGGGAGGAGGTTTGGCACCTCGCCCCATGATGTGCATTGTTTCAGGCCCCCGAGAGCAGCAAGCTCTCGACCCAGGGGTCCAGAAACATGTCTGGTGGTGGCAGCCTAAGCAGCCACTCTGTCAGGTCACTAGGAGTTGGTTGAATTTCAGGGGACATCTCTAAGATGCCCTCTGTTGTGCATTTTACATTAAAGCCCACACTGGCATCAGTGTGGGTTTAATGTGATGAGAAGTTTGATACCAAACTTCCCAGTCTTCAGTGTTGCCATTATGGTGCTGTGGAGTTCGTAATGACAAACTCCCAGCACCATATACTCTTTACTGGCAGCACTGCACTTACAGTGCCCAAGAATGGATTTGGGCACTGCAGGGCTCATGCACCTGCACCCTCACCACTGGCATAGGGCACCCAGCTAGAGGGGTGACTGATGTATGCCAGGGCAGTGGGCATGGCACACAGGGATGTGTGCCATGTCGACTCTTCACTTTGTTCTGCACCAAGGCACTCAGTCTGCAAAGGCAGTGTGTGAGTGTCAGGGTACAGAGCCTCTGAGGGTGGCACAATAAGTGCTGCAGCCCTTAGAGGCCTTCTCTAGTCACAGTGCCCTGGGTACCTGTGGTACCATTTACCAGGGGCTGACATGTGGCCAGAGATGTCAATTGTTTTGGAGAAAGAACACAGGCCCTGGGAACCTCATTAGCAGGGACCCAGGGCACACCAAGAAAAAGTGCATCAGTAGTCTGGAAAACAGTGGGGGGGTTACTGCAACAGAAACCCACTTTCCTACACCATGTCATGAGTGATGTAATATGTGAGGTCATCAGCAGTGCATTGCAGGGGCTTAAGTTATAGTTATTTCAGGTAACTATAAATGCTACATTTCATTGGTTTTGTAAGAGTGAAATTTGAGCTCAACTCAAATGTCCCTGTAACGTTTGTTTCTATGAATTTCTAAGGCTTTTTAAATTCTATTTCCTAACTATAACTTCCCTGTAACCTTTAGAGTTTTCAGTGAATTTCCACGTTTTTTAATGTTATTTCCTAACTATGACATCCCTGTAACCTTTTGTTTATTTAGTGAACATCTTTTTTTATATTACTTTTTAACTATAATGTCTGTCACCTTTGCTTTTTTTGAGAATTTTGAAGGTTTTTTCAAATTTTGTTTCGTAAGTGGAACATCTAACCTTTGTGAGTGAGATTGTGATTCGCTTTATAGGTCTGTGAGTGGGTATGTGAGTGGCTGTATGTGTCTGTGAGTGGGTGTGTAACTGGCTGTATGGGTCTGTGAGTAGCTGTATGGATCTGTAAGTGGGTGTATGAGTAGCTGTATGGGTGTGTGAGTGGGTGTGTGAGTAGTGTTCTGGGTGTGTAAGTGGCTCTGTGTCTGAGTGGGTTTATGAGTGACTATGGATGTGTGCGATTTGCTGTGTGGGTCTGTGAGTGGGTGTGTTAGTGGCTGTATGGGTGTGTGAGTGGCTGTATGTGTCTGAGTGTGGCTGTATGTGTCTGAGTGTATGTGAGAGAGGCTAACTGAATGTGTATGTCAGTGGTTGTGTGAGTGTTGGTGTGGGTGTGTCAGTAGCTCTGTGAGTGACTGATAAAGGTGTAGTGCGTATTCTACACTACAGCTGCGTGATGGACCAGGAGGAAATGTCTCCAGCAACTTTATGTGTGTTTTGGCAATGTGATTGTTCCTCGTGCGTCTTCATCCAGAAATCTGTGATAACATGAATCCTCCTACAGAGAAGACAAGAAAACTACAAAGAGGGGAATCTCCACCAAACAAGGGTACTTCCTCTTAACAGTATAAAGCAAGTTCTTTTTTCTTTTGTGGCGATGTCCTCATTTTCTACAGTATCATGAACATTTCCCCAAAATCTGCAGGAAACAGGCTGGTGGCCTTTTGGTAAGATGTCCATGATCCTGACAAAAGGCAGGAAGACCATTGCATACTACTAAGGTGAAAGGAGCGAGGCCAAACAGGTAGAGATTCAGGTGATTTTTCACACTTGAAAACTCGTAGTCATTAAAAGGGAGAACCATGGACTCTGCTCTCACCAGGAGAGGCCAGGAAAGAACCCGCTTGTCACAGTTACAACAGATTATGCTCCAATAGATCTACAATGCATTCACCTTCAACAAGGATTTAAGATAATTTTTCAATGTGGAATTTCAGAGAGTGCACACTTGCTTTGCCTTCGCCAAGCCAAAGCCCAGGAAGTTGGGATAATTTGTTCTTTACAGAAGTGGATCTTCAACTGGGGTTCCTTCTATGTATATATTTTTGTAAATGCCTCCCGTTTAGGTTTACATTTTGTGAAATGAACATCAGAGCCAGAATGGCCCAGGCAAATCTTAATAGGGAGGGAGGGCCATGCGCCCCCACCTCCTCTTTCCGGTCCAATGTCATCCCCAGGGAACCCATTCACCCGGGCCAAGCCTCCTGATCCTGCGTGCCCTAGAGCCCACCCAGGGCACTCAGTATGCAAGGTTGGGGACCGCAGCGGGAGTCTCAATGCCCCTGCGGTCCCTGGAATAGCTCCTGCATGCAGGGAGCTGCTAAATACGCAACACCCTGGATGTGGGAGCAATCCTTTCATCTGTTTCCCTGCCCAGATAAAAAGTAGGCTCCTAGCTGGTGGGAGCAGTTTTCCTACTCCCACCATCTGGGAGCAGACTTACTGTTGCTCTTGCTTGGTGGGAGGCAGGCGCCAACAGCTGTGTCTCTGGATGGGCTCTCCGATGCATAGAGAGACGGCCCTGTCGGGCGGCAGTCCCTATTGCCATTAATGGCCCCTCCTTTTTATTTTGCAGGGCCTGCCCAGAGAGGCGGTGGTTACCGGGATGGAGAATGGCCCAGAAGGGCCCTCCTCACCCATTAAAGGAAATCTCCAGCCCTGGGAAGGTGGTGGTCTCAGGGGCCCTTAAAGGCAAAGGAGGGGGATTTACACAGCCCCCCACCATTTTTCTTAATAAAGCCCCTGGGAGGTGGTGGTCCCCGGAGCTCATTAAAGCCTCAGGAGTGGGGCCTTGTGGCCCTCTCCTTAACACACACTTTTGACGCGCCCTCCGGGGAGGTGGCGTCCCTGGAGCCAAAATCAGCTCTAGGGAGGAGGGCTGTGTGCTCCCCCTCATCATTTTATGTCTATAAATAAGGGCCCGGGACCTGGCCCACCCAGAATCTAATAAAGAAACACAGGAGACTGTTTTTTTTTTCCCAGCGGATTTCCTGGGAGACCCCAGTAGCAGGGCAGAGATCACGGTATTCCTGCCCTCTTTTCTATTTTTTTTATTTTTTTATTCGGGCTCGGCTGAAGCAGAGTCCCAAAATGGCTGCCAACACTTCCCAGTTGAAGTGTTGACAGCCAATCAGATCTCTGCACAAGATTGTCAATATTCTAGGAGGCTTTGCACAATAGATATCCAAATTTTGATTTTCTTTAATATCTCCAAAACTACTGTACAGATTTGCACCAAATACAAAAAGGGTGCTTTCTGGATTGAGAGTTACCTTTCTGCTAAATTTGGTGTAATCCAGTCTAGTGGTTTAGGCTGTAGTCGTGTCTAAAATCTCTATGGGATTTAACACCCCCCCCCCTTTTTTTCTCGGCCCCCGCTTGACGGATCACCCTGAAACTCTCCATGCACGCTTTTCCTATGGAAACTAGGTTCTAACTATAACTGCCTACTAGCGACTGCCAAGAGGTTATTTATTTTTATATATGTCAACTGCCCTAACACTGGTAGAAAACAAATTTATAAGGGTTTTTTGTTATCTACCAACAAGAACCCCTGTATTGCCACTGAGATAGTATACATCTGGTAGTTGCTTTAAAGCCACTGTTATATTGGGTGCAGCTCTGGTCAATGGTGGAGCTGTCCATCTACCAAAAATCTCTTGTGGAATTAATCTCATGCGGCAAAGAAGCTCATACCCTGTGGTTGAAGTATGTAAAAAATCTATGTGGAAGGATCAAGAGGGGGAAACTTTGGGATTCACCTATCAAATAACAAAAGTAATCACTTTGAAATTAAAGAAGAATTATTGGGAGACTAGGTTGTCCCAGATCTGGAATGAACACCCAGAAGGGAGGGCATCAGGTTAGTTCCTACTTTAATAATGAACTCCTGGATTCATACCTTGTATAGACAGAATCCTCCCACTTTCTGCTAAGAACCTGTATGTGTAATTTAGAAGTGACACCCTGCGTTTAAGATCCTTCACTGCAAAGTAGGCTAAAGCAAAGCAATCCACAACGTTTTGTCCCCATTGCCCAAGGCATACGGAAACAGAGGCTTATTTCTTTTTCTTTTGCCCAAAGTTTAAACTGCCCCACAAGAAATGGATCATAGCTCTCTGCAAAAATGTGGGGGCGAAACATTACTGGGAGGTGCTAAGGATCTTAAAGCATGACACTACAGAACAAATCATGTTTGCTGTCTCTCGATACTTAAACTGGGCATGGAACATCAGAATTAGAGCGATGTTTACAAATGATTCGTAACTATCAAATAGAAATCTAATTATGATAGCCTTGGATTTATGATTATAGTTATATTACCCCAGTACTCAGGACGTAATTCAAAGAGGTAATAAATGTACCAATACAAACCATGCACTTTATTTTAAAAATCTTCCAATTTGTAAAATTGCATGAGTTTGTTGATTTACATTTTTTTTAAATAATTTTTTATGATGTTTTAATTGATGTAACATTTTTAACTATTGAATCTATGTATGTTTGCTGCACTTTGATGGGTTTTTAAGCCAAAATAAAGTTCTATATAATAAATATATAATCGGAGTGGCAGTAACAACTCTGTAATCATTGTTAGGGTCGCCAGAGAGAGGAATTGTTAGCATTTTTGTCACTTTAATAACTGTGCACCTGTTTGAATGTCTGCAAGACTTTGCAGACCTGTTGCAT
Source organism: Triturus cristatus (assembly GCF_964204655.1). Taxonomy (NCBI): domain Eukaryota; kingdom Metazoa; phylum Chordata; class Amphibia; order Caudata; family Salamandridae; genus Triturus; species Triturus cristatus. The sequence continues at coordinate 1,368,512,284 of NC_140590.1, forward strand.
TGTCGGAGGACTGAAAGTTTCGCGGTGTTTGGTGAATGGGGTGCAAGAAATAAGGGGCCCCCAAAACAGGCTTGCAATCCAATGCATTTTACATAGACTTTTGAATTTCGCATAGCGCAAAAACAGGCATTCATATTTCATTGTGATTTGTCAGCATTATATATTAGGGTGTGCAGATGATTCTTTTGGGCACTGCAGATAAGTAGAGTAAGTATAAGTAATTAAGTTTTTCAACTGAGTGATATCTTGGAGCACAATGCCACTAAATGTTGCAAGGAAGCCCAAAAAAGAAACTAGACTGCATATGTAAAGTTTAAGATTTAGTACATGAACAATTGATAGACACATTTATGGTTACATGCTAATGGTAATCTATAAACAAATACATAACTAGAATACATCTTAATTTACATAAGTTTTATTTTCATGCTCTCTGGCTCACAAAATAAAACTGGCCCAACAAGCCAAACAAAAAACGTCTTTCTTATGCACCCCTGTACAACAATATAAAAAACTGAACTAGCAGTGAGCCACACTAACTACTATTTGGAGGACATGATAAGTGGTAGCTAAGAAAAAAAATCTAAATTTTTATAACAATAACAGTGATTGCGTTTCATTCACTTTGGCCTTCATATGGAGCAAAATCCTACTAACAGTAGCAAGGAAGCCCAAAGAATAAACTAGACTCCATATGTAAAGTTTCAGATTTACTACATGGACAACTGAAAGATCCAATTAGTGATAATATGCTAATGGAAACGTGTAAACAAACGCATAAAAAATAGAATAAATCTTAATCTACTTAAGTTTTATTTGCATGCTCTTTTGCTAAGAAAACTGGGCCCACAAGCCAAACAAAAAACATCGTCCATTTGTTCTCCTGTGCAACAAAATGGAAAAGGGACCTAGCAGTGAACTACACAAACTGCTATATGGAGGACATGATAATTGGCCAATTGGAAAAAAAATCTTAATTTTTATAACCACGTTTAACTTTTATTAAACTTTTGACTTCATCCTACTTAAAGTAGCAAGGAAGCATGAAATAGAAACTAAACTGCATATGTAAAGTTTGAGAATTACTACATGAACAACTAACTAAGACACATTGATGGTCACCTTATTATGTAAACCAATAAGCAAATACATTACAATTACAGTAAATAAAAAGAAAGAAATCACATTAAATCTGATTGTCACTCTGTAGTTATTGTTAGTATTCCCAAAGATAGGAATTCCTTGGATATTATCTCTCTATTAACTTTACACCCGTTTGACAAATCACCACAAATCTTTCCAGACCTATAGCAATTTCTACATTTAGAGATGATGTAAACTTTTGTGGTGAATCATTAAGGGAGTGCAAAGATAAAAGGGGGGCCCAAAAATCGTTTTGCCACCAATGCATTTTCCATAGACTTTTGGATTTATATGACATTTGGCAGTATTATACATTATAGTGCAAAGATTATGCTTTTGGGATACTGCAGTTAAGTAGGGTAAGTACTTTTCAAGTTATAAGGCATTTAAGCATAGTGATATCTGTCACCTCAATACTTAAGCAGAATGTCACAAAAGTTTGTGAAACTACCGGGGTACATGGCCGTGAACATATTTAAAAATATTTTATAAATACATTTCCCAACCAATTACCACTTTAATAACAGTGTAATAAGTAGAGACCCACTAATTACCTATATCTAAGGCCCTAACACTGACCACTCACAAAGTGTAGTTAAAACAATATGGCTGCCTTTCCATTCTCTAACAATAGCCATCACCCACTTATATACTGGATTGTCATCACCATGTAAAGTTATCGTGGTATACCATGGCCAAAAATATAACTAAGGCTAAGCTGTATTATTGGGTTGTGGTACCCCTGCGTCACTCATGGGGTCGCATTGGCAATGCAGTACTTAAGTCAGATTTAAAAAGGAACACAAGGGCACCATGTGTGGCCCTGCATTGATTGGCAACTCTGGATAAACACAATTCAAGGTCTTTCATTGTTATGCTTTACTCTGCACACCTTAATCTCATTGCTGCTGAATTTGACATACATCCTTATGCTACTCCACTGTAGCCACTCCACTATTCCACTCTATGCCTCTCCACTCTGCGCTATTACACTGACCACATTATCTAAAGCAATGGGGTAACCCAGTATCCCTCGGAACCTGGGCGTGTATGATACAAGTAACAATCAGTTCTGTCGGGTCAAACAATTTCTTTGTAGTATTCAATATTAAATGAAAAACAACGTAATTGAATAAAAGCAAGCAACTTGAACACAAAAACGAATCAACAAATGTATCTCATTCGAATAGGTATTTTACTTTATATTTGCAAATCTTTGAATAAAGTAAAGAATTATCATGACATAAGAGCTGTCCGATAACTCAATTAAAAACGGCTCATGTGGGCGTGATTATAGTGACATGGCCGGCGTCTTTTTTCTAGGTGCCCTGGAGCCCACCCAGGGCACCCAGTATGTTATATTGGGGAATGTGAGGGGATCCTCAATGCCCCGTGGTCCCTGCCGGCTCCCTGCCTCCAGCGGGAGCTAGCATTGCTCCACACGGAATTCTTTAATCTGTTTTCCTTCCTGCATGACTGTGGTCCGGAAAACAGATGATAATCCTGCTCCCAGTGAGCAGGAGAAGTTTTCCTTCTCCTGCCTGCTGGAAGCGGACTTACAGTTTGCTCAGCTCCCGCCAATTGAAAGCAAACTGCTATCTCCTGAGGTTGGGCACCTCTGGAGATAGGACACCGGACATGGGGGGGTGGCAGTCCACAGGGCCATTAATGGCTCAAGAAGGGGGGCAGCGCGGCCCCCTCCTTTCTGTTTGAAGGGCCTGCCCCGGGAAGGTGGTGGTCTGCCTCAGGGGGGAGGCCACATGCCCCCTCCTTATTATAAGGTCGCCCTAGGGAGGTGGTGGTCCGCGGGGCCTTAATTGGCCCGGGAGTGGGGCGGTGAGGCCCTCCTCCCTCAAATTGTTTCCATAGCCCCAGGGAGGTGGTGGTGCCCAGGGTCCTTAAAGGGCAATGGACGGGGATCCGCGCAGCCCCCTGCTTTTTTTTTTTTTTTTAATAAAGCCCCAGGAAGGTGGTGGTCCCTGGGACTCATAACCGCCTCAGGAGGCGGGCCGCTCAGCCCTCCTGTGCTTGATTCTGCCTGCCCTGGGAAGGTGGCGGTCTCCAGGGCTAATATTGCCCATGGAGAGGGGGGCCTCATGCGGCCCCTCCCCTTATTTAAAATATAAATAAACCCCCGGAACCAGCCCCACTCGGGGACCCTTGTTTAAACAAGTACAGACCGCACGTGTTATTTTTTTATTTTTTTTCTGCTAATTCGGGAATCTGTTGCGATTTTCGCCAAAAAATGTTTTAAAGAAAATGCTTTTTTGGCCAGTGGGGAATCCCTGTGAGACCCCAACACTAGGCCTATGGGGTCAGGGTTTTCTTACCCTGATCCGTTCTCTTTTTTTTGTGTTTTTATTGGGGACTCGGCTGAGTCCGAGTCCCATGATTGCTGCCTACACTTCCTGGTTGAAGTGTTTGCAGCCAATAAGATCTCTGCACAAGATCGGCAAGATTCGTGAAGGGTCTGCATCTCCAATATACAAATTTGGCTTTCTCTAATATCGCAAAAACTACTGAATGTATTTACACAAACTCACAAAAAGGACGCTTTCTGGACCAAAATCTAGCTTTCTGCCAAATTTGGTGTACTTCAATTCAGCGGTCCGGGCTTTAGTCATGTCTAAAATCTCTGTGGGATTACCATGGAAACCCACACCCCCAAACCCTCCCCTTTTCTCGGCCCCCGTTTGGCGGATCACCCAAAATCTTTCCATACACGACTAGAAACCGGAAGAGCACTTTTTGGGGGAAAAGTTTGTGAAGATGCACCAAATAGCGCCAAAATTATTAGCAAGTCAAACAACGCTTTGTCTATGGGAAAAGTTGGTCCTATCTATAACTACCTAATGGCGACAGCTGAAAAATCAAAATAAAACCATCCAAGAAAGGCAACATTCTCATCCTTAGTACAGGAAACAAGCATTGAAAATGCAATAGGTCTTGCCTTTGATTAAGTTAAACCCATTTGCTTTGCTAATGGTATTGTATAGCAAAGCAAATGGCTTTAACTTAATAAAAGGCGAGACCTATTGCATTTTCAATGCTTGTTTTTTAGCCCCCATACTAACATACTGACATGGAGTAAGGACCTTCAGAGGGTTAGTGCACATGCTGCAGTGCTGTGCTTTTATAGTACAGGCCTCGGGCTCTGCCACGGCTGGCTCAACCTTTCACTTCCGCCGTACAAATGATTTGTGTAAATAGCCGCATCTCAGATGCGGCATCTGCTACTACAGCACTTAGAAGCCAGGCGTTGTCAGCAAGCATTGTATATGCACTTTTTTTTTTTTTTTCTTTTTTTGCAGTTTTATACAGCGTGAACTCGACCCGAAAGTATTGGAGAGCTTTAGAAAGTGCTTTAAGTGGGATGAGAAAACTGGGGAGGGTCTCTGGGGCGTGGCCGATGTAATTAAGGGCATGGCTTAAACATACCCACGCTAAAGTTCTGTGCTTATCATAGTGTGCCGCCCGTCAGGCATTTTGCTGTTTCTATCCTTGCATCCAGATATATACTACTGCAAGTAACATTACACCTACAACAAGCCAGGACTATTGGCTTTGCCAATGGTTGTTAGCTTTATAAGATAAATAAGCAGCAACTATGGCTTTGTTGCATATATAATATTGAAAATGCTTCCATTTTCAAATTATGAGTCTGTGAAAGAACTATAACAAGTCTCTTAGAAGTTATCTTAAAGGCAGTAAACAGTGGCACTGCCGCAGAGTTAAGATGTATCTGTTCACGGAGGGTGAGGGTGAAAATTGACAGCCCGATAGGGACCCATCTTGGCACCTACTTTTTAGAACTGCCGGTGCTGAGCACCGGCAAAACCCGCCCCACTTAAAGCCCTGGCTTCACATGAGCAGCAATAACGTTACACGTTAATTTTTGGTAGGCATTGGGAGATTAAGTGATTTGCCCAGAATCACGGGATGTTGAGCCAATGTCAGACTCGCACCGGCTTCCCCCATTGCTAAAGTCAGCAACCCTTATGCCACATCCTCCATTAATAATGAAGGCGCTATATTTGCTTCAGGCCGAGTTACTAGCATGAGTGTATTTAAATGCGTGCCAATGTTACAGCGAGTCAGCTTGCTGTAATGAAACATACAATTGGCATATTCAGATGCTTTGCTGAGTTCATTTAAAAAACACACACAGCTTGCATACTGTTGTTTCTTTCACTCTGTGTGCTAGACTTCCGTCTTACTAAAACACGATTAAATTAAATGCGAACCACTGAGCTCTGTTTGCTCTTACAATGAATTGTCTTACTCAAAAAAAGTTACAGAGTTATTTTATTACAATTGCAAGCAACTGCGACCCCGATTTTCCAAGGATTACACAGTTTGGTCAAGCGGGTTAGCCGGGATCTTAGTTCGCTTGTTTTGGAGCCACAACTGACCGTTAGTAAACTAACTATACATCCAGTACCAGTACATAAGGCATGGAGATAGTTATGTGTTTGTGCGTATATTAGAGATTCTTCTTACATGCACACGTGCATACAAACATACGCTTTTATTTCCGCAGGTGAAGAATTCTGAACTTGCAAACATAGTCAATATACAGTTTTCCCAGTTCGACCGGAAGCAACCTACCTTCATTTACAACCAACAGGCGCGTCAGTATCATCCGCCTCAATTGCTACTCACTGGTATCGACCCCAGGAGGATGAAAGTCTGAGTCAGCGCGCACGGCCTGATTACGCATAGATTTCCAAGCCGTGTACATTACCCCGCCTGATGTGCGAACAGATGGTCCGAAATCCTCTGAGGCTGTACTAACCGAGCACGTCTGCGAGATGGTAAATATGGGGCCCCACCTCTGACCCTCCCACCTCTGTCAGACACCCCTCTCGAAGACTAACAGAGCAAAGTGTCTGAGGTCGAAGGACCCTGAACCTGTTTTGTGACCCTCCCCTGTCTTACGTGATATAGTTAGCTCACTTTAACTTATTAAAAACACTTGCACTTTACACGAAGCAGGCCTGATGTAAGTCTTAACGAAACATAAAAAACACAATCATAATAGTATCAGCGCTCTCAGTACGGGTGTATGGACCATTTTTCGTGCTATAGAAGTTATATCTTTTATTTATTGCCTACTAACGAGAACATACCCAAAAAATAAAAAAAATGTAGTTTGCCACAAAACAGACACATTTTTAACGAAGAACATATAGAGCCTGTTTTTAATACTGTAGAGTCGAGTGCGCGTTGAAGCGAATATCAAATTGTCTCATTTTACCTCATACGTCACAACTGTTCACACCCGCAATAAAAATAATATATTCAAACAATCGAACAAATAAAAAAATAATGTAGCCGCTTTAGAGGCTGCGAGGTCGCAGAGTGTCTAACCGACTAACTTTCAGGACTGAGTTTAGGTAATTATTGATCGAGGACGTTCAAGCGCTTGCAAGTGTCTGGAAGGAGGGGATGATGGCGCTTTACATAATAATCAAATGCGTAGATACATAATTTTAATAAAGGACGTTTAAGAACATGTTCTAGCACACCGCACCAATTCCATCGCCCTTTCGTTAATGATCTCAGGAAAAAAAGAAAACCTGAAGTGACACTTCATGATTCGGTCTCGAGACCTGAAGGCTGCATTAACATTTATTTATTTATCGGTATAGCGCTAATACTCCATGGACTGACCGCTTTTGAGCCCTAGAGATGTAAACAGTATGTTAGAAGGAAGGGAAAGGAGAAGATTAAAACGGTACAAAAGGGGGGTGGTGATGGACGGAGCATCAAAACCAATCAAACACTCACACCCAGTCAACAGATCTGGGTTTGATCCATCACCGTTCTTTAGCCCACTCTGCCACCCCAGTTCAGACATGGCCATATGCAAATTAGTCTGACCCTGTGCCTCATGGGAACAGTCCAGCCCGAACTGCCAAGCCATGCCTTCCCTGGACCGGAAACAAGCTTCCTAGGACCGGTTTCTGGCATTTCAGCCGTCTTGAATCCAGTGGCAAAGTGAGCAAGGGACTCGCGTCTGAGCACACCCTGCCAACTTATGGCGAACAGCGAAAACCAGCGCGCATTGTTTAAGCTACCAGATCTGTTGCCAGCGAGCAAGTGCTTGAATGTCGGTTCCTTGGTTTGTAGCGCTATTCAATGTAACACATAGATCACCCCTCAACACCGCTTGTTTCACCCGCTAAGATACTTTTCGGCGCTCCTTAAGAAATATTAGATATATTTGAAATATAGACGTCACAGTAAATGTCTATAGCATGCCAAATACGTGCATAAGCATCGACACACTTAATTTTTCACAAAATATGAACTAGAAATTAAAAATATATATCTTTATAGTATTTACATTAAGACAGGTCACGGGAGGCTTTAAGGTCGTGTTATTCTATAATAATCACTGCACCCTGAACAATCCAAACCCAAAGTCCCATTATGCGGCATTGATTCCTTGTTGATGGTGGTATTAAAACCTTTTTGTCGCATACAAACGCAACACAACCAACTAGCAAATTGTCACCGAGCCACCCAGTGCGTTTGCTCTGGCGCTGGCCGAGGCTGTGGAGGAGGAGGGGGAAATCAAGCGGGAGAGGGCAGCGTCCCTGCCTCCCAGTGTTTGGGAGTATTTCCAGGCAGCGGGCCTCATTCACCGAGAGGTGTCGACTGCACGCCTGCTTGGCAGGCAGGATGCACCCGCCTATAGCAGTGTAAGGAGAAGGGTTTCATTTGGAAAGGCCGGCAGGACAGGGGCATGTGCACTCAGTCACACGCCAGACACTCATTACCTCATAGGAATTCCGGTCTGAAAGTGCTGCGCTTTCAAAGTTAAAGTGGACATGCGCGCTCAATTTCCAATCACAAGCATGCATTTGCCATAAACCTAAACCTCCCACATCACGGGAATAAAGATGGCGTCAGCCTGTCCACATGGGCTGTCCTAAAAGTGGAAAAGGAGGTAACCAAGATGCCAGATTTCCAATCACACGCCATTGTTTACCATAAACGATGTCGCAAACCAATGGGAAACAGGGGCGGGGCTTCAAGTCCCTTCTAAATCCGTATCAATTGCAAAACGCCCTCGCATGGCGAGAGCAACGCATGTGTGCTGCTAACGCCAGACGAGACCTAAAAATGTCAAGGAAGGTTTAAGACTGTTAACAGATGCAGAGCATTACATAAAACTGAAAGATAATCTGTTGTGCCCTTTTATGCGCAGTTTTTGCATCAATAATTTGATTGCAACTGTTGCTGTGATGTTGTACGTGATGTTATAGAAGATCTCATGAGTGATGTAATATGTGGGGAAATTAGTGCATGGCGAGGGCGCGAGTTATAATTATTTGAGATAACCATAACTGGTGAATTTCTGTGGGGTTTATTTTGTTTAAAATTGTACTTTTGTACTGAACCTTTCACCTGATTATAACATTACCTTAACCTTTGGTTTTTTTCAGTGATTTTTTTTTTTTTTTAAAGTAAAGTAATATATTGTTATCATAAGTAAAGCCACTCTACCCCACCTCACACGGCCTTTGGCACAGCGGGTGTTTGGCCACATAGCCTGGCCTGAGGCCAGGGCCTGCTTCCAACCGCCCGCAGGCAGCCAATCCCACGCTGGGAGGTTGGCTGCAGGGTGGCAACCAACCTCCCCCGAAAGCTGCCAACCGTGCACCACACGCAACTTATGGTGTGAACAGTGTGTTGTAGGCCTTTGAGCCCCTGGGACCCCATCCCCGGGGCCAAAACGTATATTCTAAGGGCAGTAGGGCGTGCAGCCCACATCCCCATGTCTTAATAGGCCACGGGGACCGGGGACAAATTCCACTTAAAAGGGGAGTGGATGGTATGGCCCCTCTCCCTGAGCCTATTGTGGCCCCGGGGAGCCCATCCCCTCTCTAAGGACCTGATTACGATGGTAACGGTCTCCCGCCATTCAAAGTCCCGATCCTACTGCCGCATTACAATGGCGGTCGGATCGGTGGCGGTCAGAAAGACCGACCGCCACAGTTCTGACAGGCGAAATAATTCTGACTGCCCGTCGGACTGCCAGAAATCTACTGAATGGCGGCAGTGCCTGGCAGACGCTGCCGTAGGGATAATGATATCCCTTTCTGCCTGTCTTTCCACAGCGGTTAACCCGCCGTAACCAGGCAGGCAAAACTGACTTGGGAGCCTGTAGCAGGCCCCCTCCTGGTCCTCGGACAAGGGCTGTGGGGGGCACCTATGGTGTCCCCCTACATATCCCAGCACCATGGTGCCAGCCAAGGGGTGCAGGGATTTGGAGCGTGTAATTTTTTTGTACCGCATGTGGGACCGCCGACTTGTAGGCTGGCGGTCCCCATCCCGAATGAATGGTAAACAGACCGAAGTGCCCACCCAGATTACCCACCAAACAACGCTTATATTAAGGGGATGAGGGTGTGCTGCCACCCCTACCAGATCCTCATCCCCTGAGGCCATATTCAATAAAAAACGGGAGGGGAACCGTTGTCCCTCTAGACTCCCTGAGCCTGTGTACCCCATCCCTCAGGGCCGAATTCAACAAAATTGTGGAGGGCAGCTACATGGCCCCCTTCTTGGGCCCTGGGGACCCCCATCCCCCGGTGCCTCTCTTTATTATAGGTTGATGCCCCATGCCCACCTGGCGTACCCTCCAAGCAACATGTTGGAGGCAGTGGGGGAGGGTTGTATGATGGGACAACGCATCCCTGAAAAATGCATGCCTGTACCCCTGCATCTCTACCACGACCGCTCCTTTAGCATGAGAGCCTTTACCACGCATGCCTTTACCACGAACTTTTGTGGTAAAGACATGATGGGTAAAGGGGCATGTGGGCTTAAGATCATAAACCAGCCCCCTGCCCTGTAAACTGTCCCTTCTAGCCCTGCCCTGAGCCCTAAAAATACAGCCCATTCCCCAAAAACGACCCAGACCCCAGCCTCCCTGCCCTGAGCCCTAAAAACTATCCCCTACACCCCTAAACTATCTCGACCCTGCTCCCTAACCTGTAAACTGTCCTTTTTCCACCTACCCTGAGCCCTAAAAATTAACCCCACACCCCAAAAACTACCCTGACCCTAGCACCCTGCCTTGAGCCCGAAAAAACTTCCCTACCTCCATGAAGTACCCCGACCCAGCCCCCCACCGCCCTGAGGCCTAAACTGTCACCTGCCCTGAGCCCTAAAAACTATCCCCTACATCCCTAAACTACCCCGTCCCTGTAAACAGTCCCTTCTCCCCCTGCCCTGAGCCAACTAAATTAAGGCGACACCCCAAAAACAACCCCCTCCTGACTTTCAAAACCTACGCCCCGCCCAAAAAACTACCCTTCCAACCCCATTGACCAATCCCCCACCCCACTTACTTCACCGTCTCCACTCCAGATAGTCCTTCCTCTTCCTGTCTTGTCCTTCCTGTGCCTCCGCTTGGCAACTAGACAGAGCATTGCCTTAACTACGTATATGCGTGGTTAAGGCACATGCGTGGTTAAGGCAGTTGTGGTACGGCTTGCAGGGAACTGGCATGCGTGGCTCAGCCCACGTTGTTACGGCCATTTTCCGCGGGAGAGCCCCACGGCCCATGGAGCCCTAGCTGGCTTACTGCATGGTGCACGAGCCAGCATTTCTCCCGCCCATAGGGAGAAGATGTATATGGTTGCTCCCTCTGGGTGGGAGCACAGAAGTTTGATTCCAGTTGGGTATGAGCTTTTTTAAATCTTCTGCCCGGTGGGAGCAGACATGCATGTTTGCTCCCATCTGGTAGGGATCAAGGTCAACAATAATGGGGTAACCCTGTGTCCCTTAGAACCTGGGTAAGTATATAGGATATTTATATGAATTCCAGCATTTATATACATTTACAATTTAGTCAATCACGGCTGTAAAAACAGTGTGCAGGGTGACATTTGGGTGCTCAGTGATAGACCTGCAGTGCATATATAGTGAAAATATGTACAATATATACAGGGAATGAAGGATGAATGAAAGTAGTCAGAGCTACAGGGACGCAATGACTCTGGTGGATAGGCAGTCATGACACATCACTACAATTGAATCGTGCCAGTATAGGACTCCTGTCTGGTGAATTTCAGCCTTTCTAAAAATGGCAGATTTAAGCCCCATTCTTACAGAAAAGAGATTACTTCACCCGTTTTTTTCCTGGAGTTCCCCTGAGTAAATACAGGCATAACCTCTACCAGACGTCTCAAGACGATATTTCCTCGCTGAATTACCACTTTAGACCTCTCCAGACGACACCACATCGCCCGATGAGAGTGTACATCATTGATAGACACCCAGGCTGCCCTAAATTTTGAAGGACGCCTCCGCAACCTTGAGTGGGCTGTTTCCTGTTCATGTCCTGATGAAGACCCGTTTGACAATTGAACAATGCGTTGTTAGGGTCGAAACGTCGACGATTCCACATGGTCCAGAAACACCAAGACTTTGGCTTAGAATCAATAAATAACTGCCTATCCACCAGAGTCATTGCGTCCCTGTAGCTCTGACCACTTTCATTCATCCTTCATTCCCTGTATATATTGTACATATTTTCACTATATATGCTCTGCACGTCTATCACTGAGCACCCAATTGTCACCCTGCACACTGTTTTTACAGCCCTGATTGACTAAATTGTAAATGTATATGAATGCTGGAATTCATATAAATATCATCGATTGCAAGCAACTTATCCTTGTTTTCTTGTTGTGTGTCCCATTGTTTTCATGTTGTGCATTCAAGGCATGACTCAAATTATTGTATATAAAGAGATGTTTGTACGACATATTTCGTGTTCACAAAGGTATAGTGTATTCCCGACAGAAGCATTGTTGCTATACATACCCATCTGGTAGGGAGAAAACATGTTTGCCTGCCTGTGCTGGTGCGGGTAGAGAAACTACTGTGTCCCGACATGGGCTCCCTGAGACACAGTACCTGAGCCGGCCTCTCCCTTTTAATTAGTATCATGTCCCCGGGGCATGGGTTCACTGAGCATTTTTAACGCTCCAGGGGCCCCCCTCCCCTTTTATTTACTTTTCAGCCCTGAGGGATGGAGGCCTCTGGACCTATTAGGCTCAGAGAGGAGGGGCACATGCCCCTTCCCTTCACTTATTCACTCGACCCTGGGGGATGGAGTGGAGACTTTGTAGGCTCAGGTAGGGGGGGGTCCATGTGGCCACACTCCCCTTTTTAATGTATTTCGGCCCTGGGGGATGGGGTCCCTGGGGCCTAATTAGGCTCTGGAATGGGAGCTGTGTGCCTCCATTCCTTCTTTTTAACTTTAGCTCCGGGGATGGGGTCTGCAGGGTTTGGGGAGGCGGACCATGCGCCCCTTCCCCAAGATAAAAACAAGTGTTTCCCCTCGGGTCCTGGCCTACCTCGATATTGATTTTTTTTTTTTAACCAGGCACAGAGCCAGCGCTAAGATTTTATTTATTTTTTTGCCCAAGATTTTCGGGTGCTCTGCTAATTTGCTGAAAATTATATATTTTTTCTTTAGATGTTTTTCGTCCCAGTACTACGGCGGTCAGAGTATCCCTACCTTGCCCCTATGTCTTTTTTGTGTGTGCATTTATTAGGGGTAAGGGCTGAGTCCTGAGATGGCTGCCACCACTTCCTGGTTGATGTGGTGGCAGCAAATCAGATCTCTGCTAGAGGCCTGTCGGCTTCACAGATATTCTGCTGTATTAAATGTAAAAAAAGTAATTTTGCATTAATTACTACAGAGACGATTCACACCAAATTACAAAAAGTGCTCTTTCTAGACCAAGATCTATCTTTCTGTAAATCCATTCAGCAGTTTGGTCTGTAGCTGTATCTAACGTTCCTATGGAAAAGTATGTTTAGGGACCACTCCCCTTTTTCTCGGGCCCCGCTTGATGGATCACCCCAAAACTATCTATGCACAAACTGGTTAAAAAGTAGCACTATTTTGGGAAAGTTTTGTGGGGATGCGCCAAAGTTATTAGCTACACAAAAAAATTCCTAAGGAAATACGAAACTAACTATAACTACCCAGTAGCGACTGCCACTGGGTAACATATGTAACCACGAAAAGGAGTGGTAAAGACCCACAATGTAATGCAACGCTTTGTATTACATATGTATTTATGGCATGCTTTGTAAAGTTGTACATCCTCTGATAAGGTATAATACTAAATCGGAATTACTAAGTGAGAACTTGTGTGAAGTTCATTTAAAGCAGTAATACAATCCATCAATAATTGTTTATTTATATTCTTCAAAACTGATCTGTTCCATAGAAGAATTAATCTGTGCTATAATGTCCCTGAGTGAAACGTTTCAAAGGTAACATTGTTGGACATGTTTTGGATTATCGCACTACTTGATTGAACACCAGTGATCTGAATAGGGGTAATAAAATAAGCAAACCCTAACAACATGCTGAAATATATACAATGCATCTATAATGTATTTCTCCTTCTCTAGTTATGCACATTGTTGCTTCAACTGTGCAAGCATTTTGAACTTTGCTTTTACAGATAGCCTTTTGACAATTAATATTTAACCATACGAAGAGATTGTTGAATAACGCATTATTAAATACGGAAGTTGATGCATGCTGTTTAATTTTTTTTAAACAAAATGTTGTCCTCACTGCAGCCTCCTTCCAACACCATCCAGCTCCACATCAAAAAAGTATGCAGAATATCCGAACTTCAGCTTACCAAGGTAAATAGATCCAGTAACACAATACTGTATGTGTTGTTTTAATGATTGGGTGATTAGCCTTGAGAAAAATAGAAATTGATGAGTGGAATGCTTTAATTCATCTGAGTCACTAGAAATGACTTTGGCCAAATTCTAGTAAGTAATTTTTTGCCCACCAGTCCACCTCAGACAGGAATAAGCCAAATCAGCCTCGTTCCAGCTTCATTGGGAATAATAGGAACATTCTATCCCAAACCGCCAGATCCCCTCTAAACGGATACACAAGCAACCCCAGAATGATTTTGTTCTAATTGGGCCTCGTCAGTAGGGTTTAGTAAGACGCAGCTTGATCCCTGTGACACAGTTAGCACGGGATCCATGTCTGAGTGTACTCTGCACAGTTAAGCCACCGCAATGAGCAAAACAAAGTGTTGCGTGGAACGCTTGAATTAATGTCAGACATAAGTAATAATTCTGGCCATACTTTAAGCGCAGAGGACCCCTCATGTCTCTATGCACTGGCACCATTTCACTATTTTTGTTGCTCGATGCACAGTCACCCTATTCATTTTTCAATATTTGAAATAATAGTTCTAGATACAACTTTGAAAATATGTTACCTTCCGTGTCAAAGCATCTTTAGAACACTTCCACTGATGGATTTAGGATATTAGTGCTAGTAAGCAGAGTCTATCAAGGTTTTTCTAAGTTCAAGCTTCAATTTGCTCATGGCTGATCATTTACTCTAGGAAATTTCTCTGAGTAAAGGAGTAAAATTAAATCTCACAAAATTTGTAGTGATGCAGATAATAAGCAAAACATTAACTGCAACACACTTTTGGCAAGAAAACAATGCATATAACACAGGTACATTAGCAATGGCATGGCATGACTCAAGCATTCTGTTTAATGTCGATAAGAAAGTTCTCTCCAGACATCTAGCCAGGTAGCTCTTGGCGTAAGTGGGAGAGAGAAGCTATGAGCCCAAAACAATCTGTATTGATGCCAGTGAGGGCTATTAGAATCAATCTCAACTGACTATGTTTCTGCCTGGATATGGCTAGATGGGTAATTGAGCCTAATACGTATCTCTCGCTGGATGCGAAAAAGGTGTTTGACTCCATGGAATGGCTGTTCATTTTTCCTGTCCTAGATACCATTGAACTGGGCCCAAGAGCACTCACGTTGTGTGGTGTGTTTTCCATGGCCAGGGCGCAGGTGAAAAGGACTCTATTGTTTCATTTACCTTTTTGTTGGGGATGCTAGACAGGGTTGTCTAGTTTTCTCAGCCCTCTTTTCCTGGTTTTGGAACTCCTGGTCTATTTGGTTTCCAGGCATGTATTGTTTGGGCGGGTGAGGTTGTGCTTGGATTGGGAGGATTAAGTATTGCTCAACACAGACAGTGTTGCGGTGCATTACAGTTTATGGGGACTATCAGCAGTTCTCCGGGTCTAAGATAACCTGGGACAAGTTTCTATTTAATTCCAATAAATGACTGGCGTCCTCCACATTGAAAGGCAATTTCCCTTAGGGTCGTGGTTGAAGGTTTTAAGTGCCTGGGATTATGTATAACTATGAAATTGAAATGATTTTATGACTACAATTTGGGGCATGTTAAGAAAGTTATAAGGGACAGCAGCGTCTCCCATTGATGTTTTTAGAGAGAGCTGTGTTAAATAAGATGATTGCTCTCCCCAGACGATTATATAGACTTCAGGGAAGTGCAGGCCATCCTTCATAGTCCATTCTTCGCAGGCCATCCTTTGTAATTTTGGTAGAATGTATTAGTGTATGGGATTTTGCTGGCTACACTGTACAGAGTACATACAACATTGGAATTTACCACCCAACGTTACGTAACTAAAATTTGGCAGCTCATTTGGTAGTTGTCAATATATGAACCTTTACTGCAGATGTACCATACCAGATGGAGGCATGCAGGATTTCCAGTGTGAAGAAATAAGGACCCTCTGGTAATAGGTCAGGGTTCTAAGGGCAGGGAACACATCAACAACGTAATAAAGAACCCCTTGGCATCCACTTAGATTTTCATGTAATTATATAATGAAGGCCATGTATGATCATGGAATTTGTAATATTTATTATATTTTTTATTTATTGATAATTGATTATTATTTTGTCATTTGATATGTAAATTGATTTCAAATTTCATCCTTTAAGGACTATCAAATAATTAGATAACATAAACGATAAAGTAGAAAAAATCCACAACACATCTAATGATACAAATACAGTCACAATACACAATAAATATCAACAATACAAATGTGAGACAATATCAAACCATGTAATACATCAACACGAAAGTGCAAACATGTAACATAACATATATATAACATTCATGAAATAAATACAGGTAAAATCTCAATACAGAAAAAATGAATTAATCTCTAGTAGTTTCTCAATACAACCAACGTTGTGAACACTCCTCAAAGATTCAGGATTTCTGAATTAGGTATACGAGGAGGCTGATGATCCCCGTGCTGACCCCATTTGCAGTGGCAGTAAAAGCATAGACAGTGGATGGTTTTGATATTGGCTGGAAAAGACTTGTAAAATAACATGGAAAACCTCACAGTGGATGAGAAATTGTTTGAGAAATCTCTCAGCTCACTGGATTTCGGAAGTGGGACAGGATAGGAATCTCCAATATATGGGACATATTGGGGAAAACTGCAGTGCTGTCAGTCATGCAATTAAGCCAACAGTTTGAACCATCTCACTGGCTGTTGATCACATACCTTCAAGTGGGACCTGTGCTGAGTAAATATTTTCAGTTGGGGTCTATGCTGCCTGTGTCTTACCTACTAGACCGCCAAGTACATATTGATATATTGAAGGCCGGTGCAGTGTCAGCTCTATATCAAACATTGAAAAATAATCCTCTTTACACACTGACTAAATTTAAGACAAGTGGGAAAAGGATCTGGGGGATCTAGACGAAGACGATTTGCAAGAGATGCTTGCATGTCCTAGAGAGTGATCTAGTTCAGAAATGGCGAAGTAGCTCCTCTCCATCGCTGGGTGTGTAATGCATTAACCTTGACTAATGTGAAGACATTATTTGCACTGGTGGGGTTATTCAGGTAAATTTGACAAAATGTGGAGAGCGTGGACTCCGCTAAACTTGTTGAGGGATGATGCGGTTATGGGCACTATTATTTTTTATAAGGCTGTCTAACACCCAGACCATAATTATATGCACACATACATGTATTGAACCACTACAGAGATATATAGATGTTGTACTGCAGCATTTATTTTAAGAATTGTGCTATGACTGTACCGAAAAGGTTTGATGTGTTTTCATTTATAATTGGGAATGTTGTCAGGATTTAAAACATTAACGAAATTAAAAGAAATTTAACAAAGTAACCCGGATTGATGGACACTGAACAAATGTTGTGCCTTTCACATAGATAATTGAGAGATGTCAGCATAGACAATGGGGCCATTGTTACATGGGAATCATCACACATCATTATTTTCCTGCTGCAGTTAACTCCTACGGGTAAGAGGCCATCGGGATCATTGGGTTCATTGGGAAATTAATCATCATTATGGGATGCATGTCCACTGTGCGGAACGTGCAGAGGTTAATCAGGAAATTGAGTAAGGCATACACTCAAAGGACAACTCACACAATCCGAAGAAGTTTGGTCAGGAGCGGTATGGCAGTATAAGGTAGGTTTTAGAAATATTCCTTGAAGGACATTTAAAAAAAACAATCTTAATGGGAAATGGGACGGAAAGGGGGAAAATCCAGTCAAATGTTGCCAGGTCCGACTTGAGATTCCTTGGGAAATTGCAAAAGCTCTCTAAAGTCCTACCGCTGGAAAAATCAAGCAAATGTGCAGCATGCAGTTTTAAAAGGAAACCATTTGATTGAAAGGCATCAGTCAATAGATATATACTGTGAATATGGCCCATGTCAAAATATCTGCAAAAGAACTTCGGGTGAACTGAATGCCTTAATTTAGCAATTATTAGTAATCTAAAGTCACAGGTAGTTAGGCGTATGGGGCAATCAATTGCAGGCAAAATTTGACCTAGTCACCAGAAAATTGTAAACAATCAGAGCAGGAGTTTTAAGGTGGATATAGTGTCCTACAAGTTTTCATTTTTCCATTAGTGTTCTCAGACTACAATGGCCAAGCCTTAAGATTTTTGAAGAAAAGTAGAGGCGGCACCAGGAATGAATTTACACATCCGAAAAGATCATCATTTTTTAGAAAATCCTTTATTCATCTTCAAATATTGGTAGGTATACACAGGACAACAGCCAATGCGTTTCGTTCCAATTGATGGAACTTCATCAGGGCTGGAAACAACATAAGACACCATATATAAGATTACAAGGGTAACATACAAATAAGGTTAAATATTTTGACTCCTGTACAGAACAATAACCCTAGACATACAATACATAAATTACTTCACCGTTAAAAAAACACACAGAATCAAAAAGACATGTCACAAAATGTAAAATTCAAGACAATCTAAAATCCTAATTAAAAGTGACAGATCACACAAAGAAATATAAATCAATATTGTCAATCTTCTTGTCAATTGAATAATTACTCAAAAAACATCCATATTAACTAGTTGTTATATAAACAATTAGAAAAGAGAAAAAAGAAAAAGAGAAGGATAGAAAAAAGCTAACTTTTTTGCAAAGTTTTTTGCGGAAAAGGGGGAAACCTCATAGAAAAAACACCGACAAAGAACACCAAATATAAATCAATCATAAGAGGACCAACATATCTATCCCTAGTTTTGTACATTACTAAAAGGAAAAAGCTTACATAAGTAATAATAAAATCTCACCATCAAATTGTACAGATTTAGAACACAAGCGTGTAAGTATATATGTAGGTTCAGCAATGAATACCTAAAAATAATGAGAGTAAAATAGCTTACAGTTCAAATTGGTATGGTAACCTCATTTTCATAACTATTGTGTTTGTAAACTTATATCACTTCCAAAAGATTACCATCTCGTGCATAAATGCCACTCATAAAGTCCTCGCACGAAAAAGATTTCAGAAAACCTAGTAATAGATGATATACAATTAAGGCATAGTAACACCATTAACTTGGCTTCTACTAAGTTTCCCAGAAACAGTCATACCGATCACGTCCCGAATGGACAGGACCAAAACATATACTGATATTGCATTAGAATATAAACAAATAATAAAACGGATAAGGACATATATATTACCACAATCTCACCATGAATAAAAGGGATCAAGTATCATTGCGCGACACAGTATACGCGTCTTTAATATCAAATAATCATGCCCTTTATAGAGATAGCGTCCGTAGGGATTATGATAGCTGGTTGAAAAACATAGCAAGTTGATAGTCTTTTGTCCAATTACAAAAGTTCCTAAGAGAGATAGTAATAGATAGGCACACAGCACATTTTATTTCATTACTGGGACATTACCGCTCTACCCTAGCGTTCCCGCTTAAGATGCCAATCCAACAGCAAAAAAGCATCAGTAGAAATAGTGTAATCCTGTTAATACGCCTTAAATATACATATGTATGTTAAGGTCATAGATACTGTTTCAATAAATGTCGCAGTCACGCTTAGTTGATTGGAATATAATAGAGCTAACTAACAGTAAATATTACAGTACGAGTCCTACTCGGACGTGAGATAAACGTCTTACATATTAAACAAACAAGTTAATTGCGTGAAATGCAAGAACTATGTTCGCACCGCACTTAAAGCAAGTTGTAAGAAAGTACGTGTATCAGCGTCTGACATCATATTGATGTCGGAGATATCCCGACTCCATCCCACCAACATAGGCGCCATCTTGAAATGTAGTAAGATGACAATAAACCATCGTATCAAGACGATTGACACAGACAAATAAGAATACGGGCATAAAGATAACAAGCTAACATTTATTCCAGCATAATATATATATATCATCTCAAACCAGCCATAAAATCAATGGCGCCATCCATGAAAATAACAGAACCGTTGAAAAATCAAGGCGCAAAAGGACAAACTACTAAGTATTTACAAAAAATATATATATACACATGTAGGTCACTAAAGTAGAACGGAGAAAAAAAGGAATATATGTATTAAAATGTACACCAAAAATATTGCGTATACAATTTATAAGTGGCCCGGTTAGGGATCGATGTTAAGCATATGGCAACCAGTATCTCTTAAGGAAGCCAATAGCAGTGCCATCTTGAAAAGACCAATATGAGTAACTGAAAAATGTAATCAAGTAGAAAAATAGCAAAGCCTGTAAGCCAAAAAATTGTAATGTATTCATGTTATCAATTTCATAATTAACCTATATCGTTACCATCTGCAGGAAGTAGGTAATGTAAATATCGTAAGGGTATATCCCACCCTTATCACACATGACTAAGGAAAGGAGACTTACAGAGAAATATCCAAAAAGGCCACCTCTGTAATCAAAGCAGAAAAACAGTCAAAGCCCGTATATATTGCTCTTCAGAGAGCAAATACACAAAAGATACGTCGAAAAGGTCAGTAAAACTGTTCAAAAGAGACTCCAGATCAAATAACAAAAATCATAAAATAATGTAATGCATTCATAGTATCGATTTTCATAATTAACCTATGTCGTTGCCATCTTCAGGAAGTAAGTAATGCCAATATCATAGGGTATATCCTACCCTTGTAGCACATGACTAGGGAAAGGAGACTTGCATGGAAATATCCATCGAGGCCACCTCTGTAATCAAAATGGAGAACAGCCAAGGCCCATATATATTGCTCTTCAGAAAACAAAAGCACCAGAGGCACATCAAAAAAGTCAATAACACTGTTCAAAAGAAGAGAGACTCAAAATCAAATCTCAAAAAATCTTCAGAAGGGGACATTCTGATATACAGAAGATATTCCTAACTGTATGTAATGCAATACCTCTATAAAAAGTAGTGCATTTCACTATCAGTATTATGTCCAAACTGTATAGATTGCAAACGACATATCCATTTAGCTTCTGCCCTTCTCAGGGTGAGTTCCCTGTTGCCACCTCTCCTATTGGTCTGTATATGCTCAATAGCATGAAACCAGAATGTGTCATCCCCTGGGTGCATTCGTTCATAGTGTTCAGTAATAGGGTATCTTGAATCTCTACCCCGAATAGCTCTTCGATGTTCCTGTATTCGGAGTTCCTCTTTCTTTCGAAAAAACTGGCACTTACTTACAACTATCCCTGGCCTAAGGGAACATCTAGGCAATCAACCCTCCATTACGTATAGGAAGGGTATGTCAATACGCAACCATCTATGCCCTCGCTATGTAACATCGATAAGTAGTGGTGGAACGTGGTTGCCTCCGAAACCTAAGAGTTTTTTTACATGTGGGATGTGTAACATCTGCCCTATGGGTAGAAATAAGACCACACTTTTCTCTTACAATACTAATCAAAGGTATTTTGTGAATCATTTCTGCAATTGTAACACTACACATATTGTTTACATTTTGGGTTGCCCATGCGAATTAATCTATGTGGGTAGTACTGTTCGCCCTTTAAAACTCCGAATACAGGAACATCGAAGAGCTATTCGGGGTAGAGATTCAAGATACCCTATTACTGAACACTATGAACGAATGCACCCAGGGGATGACACATTCTGGTTTCATGCTATTGAGCATATACCGACCAATAGGAGAGGTGGCAACAGGGAACTCACCCTGAGAAGGGCAGAAGCTAAATGGATATGTCGTTTGCAATCTATACGGTTTGGACATAATACTGATAGTGAAATGCACTACTTTTTATAGAGGTATTGCATTACATACAGTTAGGAATATCTTTTGTATATCAAAATGTCCCCTTCTGAAGATTTTTTGAGATTTGATCTTGAGTCTCTCTTCTTTTGAACAGTGTTATTGACTTTTTTGATGTGCCTCTGGTGCTTTTGTTTTCTGAAGAGCAATATATATGGGCCTTGGCTGTTCTCCGTTTTGATTACCGAGGTGGCCTTGATGGATATTTCCATGCAAGTCTCCTTTCCCTAGTCATGTGCTACAAGGGTAGGATATACCCTATGATATTGGCATTACTTACTTCCTGAAGATGGCAACAACATAGGTTAATTATGAAATCGATACCATGAATGCATTACATTATTATATGATTTTTGTTATTTGATCTTGGGTCTCTTTTGAACAGTTTTACTGACCTTTTTGACGTGTCTTTTGTGTATTTGCTCTCTGAAGAGCAATATATACGGGCTTTGACTGTTTTTCTGCTTTGATTACAGAGGTGGCCTTTTTGGATATTTCTCTGTAAGTCTCCTTTCCTTAGTCATGTGTGATAAGGGTGGGATATACCCTACGATATTTACATTACCTACTTCCTGCAGATGGTAACGATATAGGTTAATTATGAAATTGATAACATGAATACATTACACTTTTTTGGCTTACAGGCTTTGCTATTTTTCTACTTGATTACATTTTTCAGTTACTCATATTGGTCTTTTCAAGATGGCACTGTTATTGGCTTCCTTAAGAGATACTGGTTGCCATATGCTTAACATCGATCCCTAACCGGGCCACTTATAAATTGTATACGCGATATTTTTGGTGTACATTTTAATACATATATTCCTTTTTTTCTCCGTTCTATTTTAGTGACCTACATGTGTATATATATATATTTTTTGTAAATACTTAGTAGTTTGTCCTTTTGCGCCTTGATTTTTCGACCGTTCTGTTATTTTCATGGATGGCGCCGTTGATTTTATGGCTGGTTTGAGATGATATATATATTATGCTGGAATAAATGTTAGCTTGTTTTCTTTACACCCGTATTCTTATTTGTCTGTGTCAATCGTCTTGATACGATGGTTTATTGTCATCTTACTACATTTCAAGATGGCGCCTATGTTGGTGGGATGGAGTCGGGATATCTCCGACATCAGTATGACGTCAGACGCCGATACACGTGCTTTCCTACAACTTGCTTTATAAATCGCAACTTGCTAGGAAGGCGGTTGCTTTGCCTTGACACTACGGGTATGGTCGACCATGACCACATCGCCAATCGAATCGCTGCAGTATCGAAGTAAGTGCGGTGCGAACATAGTTCTCGCATTTCACGCAATTGACTTTTTTGTTTAATATGTAAGACGTTTATCTCACGTCCGAGTAGGACTCGTACTGTAATATTTACTGTTAGTTAGCTCTATTATATTCCAATCAACTAAGCGTGACTGCGACATTTATTGAAACAGTATCTATGACCTTAACATACATATGTATATTTAAGGCGTATTAACAGGATTACACTATTTCTACTGATGCTTTTTTGCTGTTGGATTGCCATCTTAAGCGGGAACGCTAGGGTAGAGCAGTAATGTCCCAGTAATGACATAAAATGTGCTGTGTGCCTATCTATTACTATCTCTCTTAGGAACTTTTGTAATTGGACAAAAGAGTATCAACTTGCTATGTTTTTCAACCAGCTATCATAATCCCTACGGACGCTATCTCTATAAAGGGCATGATTATTTGATATTAAAGACGCATATACTGTGTCGTGCAATGATACTTGATCCCTTTTATTCATGGTGAGATTGTGGTAATGTGGTAAATAAAAATTCCTTTACCGGGACTGAATTTGATACAGAAACATTATAAAATAGCTCAGTGAAATGAGAGGCAGAATCCGTGATATTAGAGTTTCGAGAATGGGCTTTATTCCAATAATCGATTATAATCGGATGCTTCAAGTTCCATCACCACGGGGGTTCAGGAAGTGAAGTACATACTTTATTGACAAGAAGTAACTTTTATAGTACATACATTATAATGAAGTGAATACAGTAGGCGTAACAATTGATAAGGACATTGACGTTTGGTCTGCGTAACCGAAAAATGGGTGTAATAATGAGTAAAAAGGAACATGATTGGTTATGACGTAATACATAGGTGGATCTATAAGATAATACTTGGCATTGATGCGCGCGCAGCAGTATGACGTGTAATTGACGTGTAACTAGGGGGTGACGGGGACTTGACATTTAGCTCTATATGTGGAGACGAGAAGTCTGGGGGGTCAAGTCAACCTAATCCCAAATCATATCTAACATCCTATGTTTAAAGAACTATGTTATCCATAAAAGAGGGACTCTCGGACAGAATCTATTCTATACTGACTGTGCGTGCGGGTACAAGCGTCTAAGTGTCTACACTGAATGCGAGGGGGTAGGAATATTCCATGGTAACAGGGCTATGAATTACTTGCATGAGGACAGAGAAGATGGGCCTTTTTGCTTGGTAACTGGAAGAATGTTTACTTAAACTACTAGGCAGGAATGCATCGGCTGAGGGGGAAGCAGATAATTCGAAGGTGAAATACAGTTCTTGGCAGAGAGTAGGCTGATGTCAGGCTTCGTGAGCCGCGCAGAGAATGAGACAAAGTTCATGGTCACAGATGCAGGCTCGGGCTGGAGCTTTCAGAGGCAGAAGGCAAGAGGAGTTTTGATGACAGAATCAGGGCCTACTTGCCTGGACTGTAAAGTGGCATAAGTGAACCATATAAAGCCGATGGCCTTTCATATTTAGGAATGGGATATCCGGCCTATACATGGCGGATCTGTCAAAGGACATGTTGACGGTGGACGCACATGTATTTGCGTCTTCATAACTGGAACTGGAGGGAACATACATGTACTTGTGACATGCACATGGAACCGTTGGGGTCCAAGATAGGGGACATAACTGACCAGAAAAATCCATATTTCCACATTCCCTCCTTGTCCCCTACTTGCCCTTCAAGAGATATCAATCTTCATCAATCCATTGATCTGTTCATATAGCATCATTTGTTCTTCTTTCTTCTTCCGGGATCTTGAATGAAAATCTTGATGTGGAATGCACGATGTGGCACACAGACCACAAATTGCTGGTCCACATTGTAGACATAGACAGCAACTGAATAGTATGAGAAGGCCAATACCTAGGAAGGATAAAACTCTCCATCCCCAGGCTGATACCGCATTCCAAAACCAACTGGACCAAGTCCAAGTGCCTGTGTTCTGGTGTATCTGGCTTACAATCTTATGAAGGCGAGTGATGGCTTTATATACAGATGGCGAATTTTCTGGTATGAATACGCAGCAGCTTGATCCGATGACCCTACAAGCTCCGCCCCTATCAGCCAGGATGACGTCAAGGACAAGACGATTTTGAAGCACAACAATCCGCATAGCCGACTGCTCTTCCGTTAAATTGCCTAAGGCGGAAATAGTCTCATTCACTACTGCTTCAAGGGTTCTAGTTAATCTACGTATCAGCTTACTATTAGTAACAGTACCTATATAGGGAAAGATGCCTTTATTAAAATCTACATACTTGTCCCATGCCGTCTCAGTGTAATCGACAATGGGGAGATCTCTCCGTTCTCTGTTGTGTACTAAATGAATATTTCTGTAATAATCAGGAGGAGCTAGGAAAACAGGTGGCAAAAGGAATGCAATGTAGCAGGTACCATTCCAATCTAGAGGTAGACGCATATATGCAGTCTGACCACATATAAAGTAGGAGTGGCGAGAAGCTCTAAATGAAGATTTTCCTTGATCACTGAATTCTACCATAGTAGTGCATTTACTATGGCCCATATGTATGGAACCAACCTTTCTTACACATAATTCACCCCTCGCTGGGAATACTGACATGGTGGGTAAGACTAGTTCAATTTCAGATACGACATTTAGAATCATGAGATTAGGTGTAAAATTACCTAATCCATATACTTCATTTTCTAGATCAGTTCCTGTTCTTTTGGGGCGACCCTCCTTGTCAGGGTAACAGACCTTGAGTAAAGCTAGGTTCAGATTTCCCCATACCCAATGATCTTGGTAAACTGCTGTGTCTGAGTCTATGGAATTAATTAAGCTAAACCATGCTCCACAGGAGCCATTATGTGTAAATGGATGTGGAAAGAAAGGCAGGACTCCTTCATAATTCTGATAGGGAGGGAGTCGGCCACACACCCAACAATTGGTGGCATTACTAGTCTGATGGGAATGATGTAACATACTAATGAAAGTGTTATTGCGCAGCGCAAGTCTATAAGACAATTCATGCGGAGGTAAGTCACTAAAAGAATGTTCAGCAGCAACATTATAAACATGTCTAGAAATAGGGTAATATATGTGCAACAACATACTTGTAATAATTATTAAAAGACTCAATAAAAACAAAATTAATAATGTCACTATGCAGTGGCTACGCAGTGATTTACAATACGCCTGTCGTTTCAACATTTTTCGGGTATTTTCTCTACTCAGGTCCAAGGGATACATGTCAGAGACAATTCAACCGCTTCACCTTGGAGAGGACTTAAACAATCAAATTGCTCGACTGGTTGGGCCTAAGCTTTAGTTTGTAATTTTCAGATTTGTTAGGTTCAACAAAAGGGAGTTTTGTATCAGTCTGTGAGGGAGTGCAGGGCACAATGTCTATATCCGAAGATAGTCCATGAAATTTCTTGATGTGGCTTGAATGAATCCAGCCCTTGCGGCCCTCGATCTTCACGGCTGTTCTTGTGGTCAACAGGACCAACTTGGGTGCTTTCCACCTGGGCTCCAGCTGAGTCTTTCGGTCGAAATTCCTCACAAAGACAAGATTACCCGGAACAACGTCATGGGGTTTCACCTCAGTGTTGTCGGGAAAGGCTGCAGCTACCTGTGAACGAGAAGATTGTAGTGCAGACATCAAGGAAGCCAAGTAATCTGTCAGCATATTACAGTCAATATCAGTTATTTTGCGTGGTATGGGCGTCCCCCACATATTCGGTGGTCTACCGAAGATCACCTCATACGGGGATAGCCCTGTTCGAGAGTGTGCTACCATTCTCATGTAAAAGAGTGCAACTGGTAACGCTACTACCCAGTCGACACCTTTCTCTCTGCATATTTTGGACATTCTAATTTTCAGTATCTGGTTATGTCTTTCTACGAGACCTGCTGCCTCGGGATGTCGGACACAGTGGAATTTCCACTGATATCCTAACAGAAGTGAAACGTGTTTCATTAATTCGGATGAGAACGGCTGGCCGTTATCTGAGTAAACAGCACGTGGTAAACCGTATCGTGGGAAGAATTCTCGAACCAACTGTTTGGCAGTAGTCGGGGCAGTGTAATCTGAAACCGGGTATGCCTCCGTCCAACGGGACAGAGCGCAGACAACTACGAGAACATATTTGAATCCTCGACATCGTTCCATCTGGATATAGTCCATCTGGAGTACTTCAAAAGGATGATTAGGAGTATGAAATCCACCCTGTTCTACGGGAACGCTTTTTCCTGGGTTGAACTGACAACAGATCATACAGGTACGGACCTTTTGTTTTGCTGCTGCTCGTAAATGTTTATTGAACCAAATGCGTTGAATGCTGTCTAGCATAGCTTTTTCTCCTAGATGTGCTGGACTATGTATAGTGTTAATTATAACTTGGACCATTGAATCAGGAAGGAACCATACAGACCTTTCCTTCATCATCCATCCTTGGTCCGTTTGGATCCCTCCTAATTCAGTCCATTTCTTTATTTCGTCTGGTGTAGCATGTGTCTGTATGTCAATTACGTCAAGAGTAGGATCTTTAACTGTCATACAATGTGTCGGTGTCGGGACTATTGTCTTTGTCATATCGGGGGTTTGAGTTTGAGCAATCAGTTTAGCTGTTCTGTCGGCTAGATCATTGCCTTGGGAAATGATATCAGTAACCTTCGTATGAGCCTTACATTTCATAATTGATATTTCAGTGGGTAGATGTATTGCATCTAATAATGCATGAATGAGGGGTCCGTGCTGAATGTGGGCACCGTGGGAAGTTAAATAACCTCTCTCTCGCCACAGCACGCCGAAGTCATGTACAACTCCGAATGCATAACGTGAGTCAGTGTATATGTTGACTTTTTTATTCGTGGCTTGAATACAGGCTTGTGTCAGAGCGATAAGTTCTGCGGCTTGAGCTGACAAAGTAGTTATACGATTAGTTTCAATGACCTCAGTATCTGTTGTGACTGCGTAGGCGGCTACTAACTCTCCTGTACTTGTTCTCATGCATGAACCATCTACATACAAGGTCAGGTCTGGATCTGACAATGGGACATCGGTTAAGTCTTGTCTGGGTTTTGTTGTTATTGTAATAACTTTAATACAGTCATGGGCTAGTGGGTCTGTTCCGACTACTGGTAAAAGTGTGGCAGGATTCAATGTGTTACAGCGTCTGATTTCTATATGTGGCTGAAACAAT
This sequence comes from Triturus cristatus, assembly GCF_964204655.1. Taxonomy (NCBI): domain Eukaryota; kingdom Metazoa; phylum Chordata; class Amphibia; order Caudata; family Salamandridae; genus Triturus; species Triturus cristatus. Next base: position 1,368,540,405 of record NC_140590.1, read on the forward strand.
GTAAGCTCGTATCCTGTAAGTCGCGCTACAGTCAAGTGTTGTGTTTGCGTTCTATTTACAAGAACCTCTACTGCATGTGGTACTTGAACTGTCAATGGATGTCCTAACACTATGGCATCGCTTTGTCTGATTGCTAAAGCTGTTGCTGCTACTGATTTTAGGCATGCAGGCAAAGCCTGAGCTACGGGATCTAATGTACTAGAAAAATAAGCACATGGTTTGTGTGCTCCTGCTTGTTCCTGTGTGAGTACTGACAAGGCCGTACCTTCGCGTTCTGTAACAAAGAGTGTAAACTGTTTTCTGTAACATGGCGTTGCTAAAACGGGTGCTTGACATAAAGCTTTCTTTAAGCTTTCAAAAGCTTGTGTGTGTTCCTGAGCCCAAGGGAGAACAGTCGGTGTGGCTGCCTCCTGTGTTGTCAATTGAATGAGTGGTTTTGCTAGAAATGCATACTGAGGGATCCACTGTCTACAATATGAAGTGAGGCCTATGAAAGCCCGCACCTCCTTCTGTGTCTTGGGTATTGACATGTTAGCAATTAACTGAATGCGGTCGGGTGTAAGCTGCCTTCCCTCCTTGGACAGCGAGTGACCAAGATAAATAACTCGCTGGACACAGAATTGCAGCTTAGAAGGGGACACCTTGTGCCCCTTTTCGGCTAGAAATTGTAAAACTGTCAGTGATGCTTTCTCACATTCGGGTTCGCTTCTAGCGGTGATCAGCAGATCATCGACATATTGAAGCAGGGCAGTGTTAACCGGCATGTGGATACTGTCAAGTTCTCGTTTCAGTGCTTGGCTATAGATGCTGGGGCTTTCTGTAAATCCTTGAGGTGCGCGGGTGAATTTAAAGCTACGCCCATTTAAACTAAATCCGAACAAATATTGGCTTTCCGGATCTATTGGGACGCTGAAAAAGGCATTTTTGAGATCAATTACAGTAAACAATGTTGCTTCGGAATCAATAGCTGTCAATAATGACGAGATATCTGGGACCACAGGAAATTGTGGCACAATACATTTGTTTAACTCGCGTAGATCAATAACCAATCGATATACTGGCGGAGCTGTAGGATCTGTTCGTTTAAGAATCGGAATTATCGGTGAATTACATACATTGGAGTCTGTTTCTACAACTACTCCTTGGGCAATAAGCTCGTCAATGATTTGTAGTAAAGCCGTTACAGCATCTGGTGGTAACTTGTATTGTCGCATTCGTGGTAGCACCACTCCTGCCTTTAGTGTGACTCGATATGGTGTAATATTCATGCAACCAACATCAGTAGGGCCTTGTGCCCATAGATGTGTAGGTAAAGTCTGCAGTCGGGGATCCATGTCTCTAGATACATAGTGACCTTTAAAATCACGTAAAAACAACCTTACTCCTTCCGGAGAACAACATATTATGGCTCCTAGGGCTTTCAACGTTTTTATTCCTAACAAGTTTTCTGGACATGATTTAGTAAGCAATAAATCTGTAGTTCGGGTCAGAGGTCCTATCGTAAGTGGCAGAGGCTGTGACACTTCATTAACAATAGGTTTTCCTGAAAAACCAAGGGAAATATTCTGTGAGCCTGAGAGGGGTGCCCCTGGGACTTCACTTCGTTTTATAGTTGTTCGACTTGCCCCTGTATCGAGTAAAAATTTTCTATCTTGACCTAATAATTCACTATGTACATAAGGTCCTTCTTGATCTACAGGAATCTCGATAAGGGGTAAGTCAACTTCCCTCTCTAGGCTAGTTCATGCGTAACGTTGATACTCCGGATATTCATACTGTGCAGTCTGATACATTTGTCCTGTTGTTGTCTGTGTGGCAGCAACAGGCAACGGTGGTGCAGCTGGCACAAACTGTATTGGCTGTTGTGCGGCTGGCATGGCCTGGGCATGCTGCGTAGCTCCTTGTTCATTCTGATCTTGTCTTAGTGGCCGTGATCTTTCTTGTGTTTTACCTATGGCGATATTATGTTTTAGCACTGGACAATCGTGTACGTAATGACCTGGCTTTTTACAATAATTGCATGTCCCTTTTACAGGTCCTGCTGAATCGGAATGTGTCATACCCTTTTTATGTCCTTCAGCTGGAACTGTCTGGGAAACTAGCATTTTCATTTTCGTGTCTTTCATGCGTCTGTGTTCATGTTCTTGTTCCTCTTTAATTCTATTGTGGTGGTACTGTAACATTTGTAACATTTGTGTTGGAGTGTTACCTTGCCAGGTACTCTCGAATTTTAATACTCTATTCTTTACTGGGGGCAGGGCATTTTCCACTAATTTTGTTACAAACAGATGCGGGTATGATTCGCTACTTGCTTTTATGCCACTATTTATACCAAAACATTTCTCGAATCGGGCATAGTAATCGCTAGTGTCTTCATCTTGCTTCTGTTTACAGGCTGAAATTGTACCCCAATCTTCCTTTTTCGTAGTTAATAAACGTGGCAGTACCTGTACTAGTAGACCTGGTAGTGCTTTAGTTTTGTCCCCAAGCCCCGAACCTGGACCTCGGGCCCTTTCTTCTGCTTCTAATGCTGACCATTCTATCTTTTGATCACCTACCTCCCACTCTTTTTCCTTGAGTTTCTCATAAATGCCAGCAGGCATCAACACCTTTAATATTGTCATAATGTCGGGGTAGGTATACTCTCCCATGAGTAACATGTCTTTAATTTCTCGGTGAAAACCCGCTGGATCCTTGTCATGACTGGGTACTACTTTCTTCATTTCTAACAATTCTATTTTCGATATAGGCGTATATACAAATACACGTTTAAACTGATTGTCCTCGCCTTTTATTGGGTGTACTTCTCGTAAAGGATTCTGTCTATCCAGGTGATACGTCGTTCTTTCCTTGACAGGCAATGAGACATGCTCTGAGCATACAAAAAGAATATACTGCTTTCTAGATACTAGAATTTCTTTAATTAATTTGGTACCTGGACCTCTCCATTTATTCATAAGCAATTCAGTCAATATGTCAGGTAAGGGACCAGGGTCCGAATGCTGACTCTGATATAGTATAATGAGTTGTTGAATCATATAAATCCCAGCTAACCTCTGCTCATCTGGGGTGAGATTCAAAAATGTGCGTACTACTGTCTCATCACTATATTTTCCGGGACTGTCCACCCAATGAACAGCTGCCCTCGCTAAATCTTGTTCATCCATAGAATCGAGAAAATGATAACCCCTTCGTTCTCGGAGTAGTTTGTCGGCGGTTTGGAACGAATGCTCGTTAGACCTTATGTTAATTATAGGTATTTGGAGATTCCTGTCATTATCTGGACATATTGGACGTATTGGGTCAGTATGACATCTAGTCTGATTCCTATTACAAGATCTTCCTCTACCTACATAGGCTATGGTGTCTGACTGTCCGGCGGGCAGTCCTGACCCTTCTTCCTCGCTTTGCTCGAACTCGTCTGTCTCTAATCTCTCTTCGTGTAGGCGTTCTATTTCTTTACGGATCTTTCGGCACATGGCTATTATACAATTTTGCTTATCGTGTCTCCCTTCTGATATATTCTGGCTCCATTTTGTAAGAATTTTCATTGCTTCCGGATCTACCCCCGGTCGGTCTTGATTTCTGATCATACAGTTTATGAGGAAACGCAACAGTTCCCCCTGTATCTCTACTTTCTGGTATTCCATAGCTCTGTTAATACATTCTGGATCTCGCCCTGTTTGAACAAAATGATATATTTTATCTAGATGCGCAGTCATTCCTGGTAGCTTCGCTAAATACCCTGCGGCTCGTCTGATACGTAATGATGCCAGGATCATTTCGTCCTCTTTACCGAGCACCGGGTCATATCTACAATCTATAAGAAGTTCCTTAAGCGTACGATCACTTACGAATTTGGGTGTACGTGAATGCGCTGACTCTTGGAAAATAAGTTTATTTATTCTAGGTGGCGTAGAAAAAATATTGGTAGCACCTCCCGTGGCCCCGTCTGGGGCGTCGGGTGTGAAAGGATTCGTCGAACGTGACACAGCAACTATAGGTGTGGACTCAGCTATAGAAGTACTTGTAGGAACAGATGCAGAAACAGATGTGCTTGCCGGAACTTGTGACTCGATTTGTTGCTGCAGGGATACGGGTGCTGGATCTTGGCGTTGGACCTCCCTGGTATGCGGTCTACGTGGGGCGGAATTAGCATACTCGGGAGCTGCGTCATCTAAATATGAGGAAAGAAAAACATCTTCTGCGGTTCTAGGATGCCCCTTAGGATGTACCTTGATTGGGAATAATGGGGGTGGCAAGTCTTTCGGTATCTCTGGAGTAGCCTTAGGTAATCCTTCGGCCAGAAGGGGATACATACCATTCATAAGGGCATTTCTTTGTCTGTCTACTTGTTCTGATTTCACTCGGATACCTTCCTCAATTAATAGATTCTCTCGAACTTTATTGGAATTCTCTTTACTCTTCTCTTCCTGTCTACGTGCTTTTTCTGTTCGTCTATGTGATTCTTTACGCCATAATTCAACGGCGTCTTTCTGTGACTGTCTGACTTTTCTTTTCCATAACTCTTCCTCGACTTTCATGATGCATTCTGCATCCCAGGTCCCCGCTGTGGGCCACCTCTGACTTTCTGGTAATCCCTTGGTATAGTCTACCCATAAATCAAGAAATAATATAGCGTCTAAGCCATGTTTGTGATACATAAAGTGCCCTGGAGTGTCCCTAGGAGGAATAGGGACGGCTTCTTCGAGAACCCCTTTTCTGGTAGTGATCTGTCTTAATTTCGAAAAGAGCGGCATATTGAGAACTGACCTTATACTTGATTTTGACCTGATACTTGAATTTGAACAGACTTAATACAATAAACACGATAATGAACAGTCATTCATACCACGATATACAGAACATACTTAAACACTTTAAACATTTAACATTAAACCTTTAACTGAAACAACAATGATGATCGTCTGCATAACTAATCACCAAGCTTAATTCTCGACAATAACTAGACAATAACTAGATACTTCGGAATACTTCGGAATACTTGATATACTGCTAAACAGTACAGATACACTGCTAAAACAGTGCAGACCGGATTTGTGTACCCAAACCCGTCTTGACCGGCACAACCTATGTGCACGTCAGAAATGCCTCCCCAGCAATGGTACTCACCGGGTAGCTTCGGAAACGGAAGGCCTCAGTAACTTGAACTTGAACCGGACTGGACTCGACTCGACTCGATTCGTCGGACACTGGGCTTGACTTCGGACTGGTGGGTCTCTGTATACCTCGGATCTTGCTCTCTCAGCTAGGCTCTGGTCGGGATACTTCGCACTTCTCACCGCCTCGTCTGGGTGTTGATCGCAGTCTCAGTCGCCCCCGCTTGACCGGAGGGGGATACAGGAAATCCTGCTGGTACGCGTTATTGTCCGTCCAGCTGTGGCAGGAGACCGGGCCTGCAACGCACCGCCGGCGCGTGAGATGAGAAAGTGTCCCTGTTCGGGCGCCATCATGTGGTAAATAAAAATTCCTTTACCGGGACTGAATTTGATACAGAAACATTATAAAATAGCTCAGTGAAATGAGAGGCAGAATCCGTGATATTAGAGTTTCGAGAATGGGCTTTATTCCAATAATCGATTATAATCGGATGCTTCAAGTTCCATCACCACGGGGGTTCAGGAAGTGAAGTACATACTTTATTGACAAGAAGTAACTTTTATAGTACATACATTATAATGAAGTGAATACAGTAGGCGTAACAATTGATAAGGACATTGACGTTTGGTCTGCGTAACCGAAAAATGGGTGTAATAATGAGTAAAAAGGAACATGATTGGTTATGACGTAATACATAGGTGGATCTATAAGATAATACTTGGCATTGATGCGCGCGCAGCAGTATGACGTGTAATTGACGTGTAACTAGGGGGTGACGGGGACTTGACATTTAGCTCTATATGTGGAGACGAGAAGTCTGGGGGGTCAAGTCAACCTAATCCCAAATCATATCTAACATCCTATGTTTAAAGAACTATGTTATCCATAAAAGAGGGACTCTCGGACAGAATCTATTCTATACTGACTGTGCGTGCGGGTACAAGCGTCTAAGTGTCTACACTGAATGCGAGGGGGTAGGAATATTCCATGGTAACAGGGCTATGAATTACTTGCATGAGGACAGAGAAGATGGGCCTTTTTGCTTGGTAACTGGAAGAATGTTTACTTAAACTACTAGGCAGGAATGCATCGGCTGAGGGGGAAGCAGATAATTCGAAGGTGAAATACAGTTCTTGGCAGAGAGTAGGCTGATGTCAGGCTTCGTGAGCCGCGCAGAGAATGAGACAAAGTTCATGGTCACAGATGCAGGCTCGGGCTGGAGCTTTCAGAGGCAGAAGGCAAGAGGAGTTTTGATGACAGAATCAGGGCCTACTTGCCTGGACTGTAAAGTGGCATAAGTGAACCATATAAAGCCGATGGCCTTTCATATTTAGGAATGGGATATCCGGCCTATACATGGCGGATCTGTCAAAGGACATGTTGACGGTGGACGCACATGTATTTGCGTCTTCATAACTGGAACTGGAGGGAACATACATGTACTTGTGACATGCACATGGAACCGTTGGGGTCCAAGATAGGGGACATAACTGACCAGAAAAATCCATATTTCCACAGTAATATATATGTCCTTATCCGTTTTATTATTTATTTATCATTTGTTTATATTCTAATGCAATATCAGTATATGTTTTGGTCTTATCCATTCGGGACGTGATCGGTATGACCGTTTCTGGGAAACTTAGTAGAAGCCAAGTTAATGGTGTTACCATGCCTTATTTGTATATCACCTCTTACTAGGTTTTCTGAAATCTTTTTCATGTGAGGACTTTATGAGTGGCATGTATGCACGAGATGGTAATCTTTTGGAAGTGATATAAGTTTACAAACACAATAGTTATGAAAATGAGGTTACCATACCAATTTGAACTGTAAGCTATTTTACTCTCATTATTTTTAGGTATTCATTGCTGAACCTACATATATACTTACACGCTTGTGTTCTAAATCTGTACAATTTGATGGTGAGATTTTATTATTACTTATGTAAGCTTTTTCCTTTTAGTAATGTACAAAACTAGGGATAGATATGTTGGTCCTCTTATGATTGATTTATATTTGGTCTTCTTTGTCGGTGTTTTTTCTATGTGGTTTCCCCCTTTTCCGCAAAAAACTTTCCAAAAAATTTGCTTTTTTCTAGCCTCCTCTTTTTCTCTATTCTCTTTTCTATTTGTTTATAAAACAACTAGTTAATATGGATGTTTTTTGAGTAATTATTCAATTGACAAGAAGATTGACAATATTGATTTATATTTCTTTGTGTGATCTGTCACTTTTAATTAGGATTTTAGATTGTCTTGAATTATACATTTTGTGACATGTCTTTTTGATTTGGTGTGTTTTTTTACCCGTGAAGTAATTTATGTATTGTATGTCTAGGGTTATTGTTCTGTACAGGAGTCAAAATGTTTATATGTGTTTAACCTTATTTGTATGTTACCCTTGTGATCTTATATATGGTGTCTTATGTTGTTTCCAGCCCTGATGAAGTTCCATCAATTGGAACGAAACGCGTTGGCTGTTGTCCTGTGTATACCTACCAATATTTGAAGATGAATAAAGGATTTTCTAGAAAAATGATGATCTTTTCGGATGTGTAACTTCATTTCTGGTGCCGCCTCTACTTTTCTTCAAAAGTTTACTCCTGGTTTTTCCAGTAAGACCTTTCTGCAGCAGGTCTTGGAGACGCTTGGCACAGGACTCTTTGAACTGTGGGACCTTGTTATTGATGTGCTCAACATTAGTCGGCTGTGGGGACCTTTTTTTGTCCAAGCCTTAAGATGATGCAGTCGAAGTTTTGGCCCAGTTCATAAGTGCTCAGGCTTCAGATGGATTTGTCTTTCTGCATGCTCTTCACCTTATATTATCCTCCAGACACCAGACTGGATCTGGAACATTTTCCCACCAGCAATATCTCTGCTGTACTACCAGTTGGTGCCATTCAGTTAACAACCAAGCAGTATGACACTTTCAAAAGATATTAGACACAAAGTGGTGCTCTGCTGTCAGTTCCTGGTTTCTTCCTTGCCTCATTCATGTAGGTCCAGAGCTCTTCTTGGTATTTCACAGACAAAATTCCTCAGCTTTTCGTCAGCAACTAGGTCAAATGTCTCCTTCTAAGATTTAGGTGTTTAACCCTGCTGCAGGTTCCGTATCAAAATGTCTTTGTCGAATCTACATGATGTCTGTAGTGTCTGGGATCCCTACACTGCACCATGGCCTGCAGCTCTTGTTCATTGATGCACCCAAAGGCCATCAGTGTGTGCAAAGCAAGATGTTTTTGGCCAAGACGCAAAGGGATACTCCAGAGCATTCCTCTACCTTCAGGTAAGTCCTTCAACAGATAACAATGTCCCTAAAGATCCTCCCATAAATATTACTAAAAGGAAGGAAAAGCCCTAATTGGAAAGAAAAATGTCCTATTATTCTTAAAGGAAATATTCCCACTCCCCAGGCTGTTCGGAGTCTCTGCATTATTCTGTAACATGAGATTCTTCCTCTTTGTCCGGGAAATTTCGGGCATTAAATGACATGAAGTCATAGTTTCATGCTCCTTCGGTTGACCCTGTAAAGGTTGAGAGCTTCGGACTGGCAATGCTGAATGTATACAAGACAGCTCCAGTATCTTCTGGGAAACTCTTCATGGGTGAGATAATTCAAGTGGGTTTGGCAACTCCAGGGGGTCCCACCGCAAAACCACAACGCCTCACCACCACATGGTTCCGGCACTTAAGAATTCATAGATGCCTGCTAATGCATCATTCCGTGTTACGTTGCTGCTGCCTTCAACAAAGACACAGACACTGCTGTCCAAGCTGTTCTCAGCGCCACCCTTGATATTGGCTGAAATCATCTGAAGGAAAAGGTTAAACATGTATCTCTGTCAAAGTACCTTTACTTACAAAACGCAGGTGTTCATTATATTTCTCTTGAAGATGATATTCCTTACCCTTTTGGCCTTCCTTAAGCAGGAGTCTCTATTTACTACAGTGGTACACAAATAAGTGGAAGACTTGAAGTAGACGCTACACTCTATAAAGACCAAAACTAACTTTTTAACTGTAATCGTGCAATCTAACCTCACATTTGGGAAAGCTGTTCTTCAGATTGGTCCATCCTGTTCTTCACTGGTAAATGTGCCTCTGCAATCTTTTAGTGGATCTTCCCTTCATTCTTTCACAAGCCTGTGCTACCAAGGTCACAGATGTCATCGCTTGGCTGTGGCTCCCATCTGAGCAATATGACAGTCTGCGATGGAGCAATGTCAGCACATTTATGTGCTGGAGATGCAAATGGTCCACCTTTCTGTGTAGGGCTTTCCCCCTTTTGTCTTGGGGAACATCATTCATCCCCATGGTTGTGGGCACAAGGGATTTCCCAGTACCAGCTCACCTGGTGGATTCCTTCAACAAGCAAGAATGCTCTAAGTCACCTCTCTCGGGAGGACCAATAGTCAGAGCTACCCTGAGGTGACAGACATGATCTTCACCATATTTGGAGCTCCATATGTGGATTTATGCGCCACAACGTGGAACAGGAAGTATCTTCAGTCTTGTACCATACTTCCATTCTGGATTGTCCTCTGGGGGATTTGTTTTATTTTCAGTTGACCTCAGAGCCTGCTTTATGCGTTGCCATCGACTTTATTTCTGTCAAAGGTTTTGCTGAAGGTGCAGGAAGATTTTCACAACTGATTCACCCAAAATTGGGAGCGAAATGGATCTATATTGCAATCTGTCAGCGGTCAGCATTCAGTCACCACCTCCTCTTTAGCAGAGGGTGGACCCTTGTAGCAGGGTAGCTAATAAAAAAACATTCATGGCAGTTGCAGGAACAAGTTTGTTCAGTGATGCGAGGCCTGAACCCTTTTCATTCACACCCTTCTTATGTGTAACAATAAACACTGTTTCTTGTCCTACATTAATTGTCAACGGCCACTGCCAAATTCGCCTTTGTCTCCCAAACCAGCCATCTCTTTTTCGATCCCCACTAGTGGCTCTTTTTCTCAAACATTTACTTTACTGTTTCCCCCCACTCTGTTCATTATTCCTCAGTGAGAAATGAATCTTCTGTTGATTTTTCGACTGGCATCCTCCTTCAAGCCAATGCATACTTCCCTGATTCAACCCCCTACTCTGAGAACTGTTTTCTTGGTGGAAATCACATCAGCCTATTTGCTTGGAGAACTTTACGCACTCTCACTTTGTCCATCTTTGACAATATTCTACCAGGACAAGTTGGTCCTCTGTACTTGCCCATTATTTATACCTCAGGTTGCATCTAACCCCCACACGGGCTGGTCTGTTATCCTTCCAACTTTCTTCCCTCCAACTCCCACAAAAGAGGAGGTGTGGCTACAGAGATAGCACCCCAAAAGTGCAGTATCCTATCACATCAACCACACTCAACAGGACAGATGGTGGATGATCAGCTCTTTGTGAGCTTCTTCAGAGCTAAAAAAGGCAAGGGGATGACTAAATGCACCATTCCACATGAAGTCATCCTTTGTATCATTATCTGCTACACTGTAAACAAAAAAAGACACTCCGAAGGCATCAGTGACCTCGCCACTAAGGCCATGGCTGCTTTTGCAGTTATAGGCATTATGGTGTATGGCATTTCCAGGCAGACACCTGGTCATCTTTGCATGCATTTGCTATATATAACTGACTTCATTCAGCTAAAGCATGCAGTGATGGATACTATGTTAGTGGTGTGTTACACGACTCCCTTGATTAATCTTCACTCTTCATCCCACCAGTGTTAGGATATGGCTCGAGGAATTCAGGGAAAAGTCCCATTACACCAATAGTGGGCACGTATCTAAAACCACACATAAATTGGCAGCCATCTTAAAGAGAAAGCAATCTACTTTCTTGCAAGATAACCTTAACTGAACAACCAGATTAAACTGGTGGGTGCATATTAATTTCACAACTATTATTGAATTTAATATTTAGCTGCATGTCCATCTCAAAAAGTGGACTCACATTTAGGACACACGCCCAGAACGTATCCAAAACCACAGTAAATCAGAGGTCATCTTAGAAGAAAAAGCAATCTCGTTAGAAAGAAGATTTCTTTCTCTTTCAAGATGGCTGCCATTGTACTGTGGTTTTGTATCCATGCCAACTATTGGTGTAATGCAAATTCAGGGTTACTGCCTATAAATTGATAGGAGTTACAACATGGCACCTGTTTGGCACAAGACTATGATGTTATGATGTGGCTCCCAAGTACGTACTTGGGTGTGGCAGCTGTAATAAGACCAGTGTGTTTAATGGTGTTGGCGGAACTGTTGCTAGCTTTTTCTTAACTACATATCAGAGTTAGGGAACGTCTTAAATTGTTGCAAGGGAATGTGATTCTTAAATTTAACCTAGTAACCAAACCGTTTTTTTTTTGTTATGTAATGTGTCTAACTTTCTGGTTTGATCACTGCTAAGCTACGCACAACTTTTCTTATTATATTTAACTAGTCCTGCCATGTAAGTTTTGTTTGGAGGAAACTTGGTGAGTTTTCATACAAAATGTTTTGGTAAACTGACTTGTAGGTACAGAGAAGTAGAATTGGATTATTGTCTTGCTGTCTAATCGATGGTCAATTTTTTTGACTCTTGATATGAGGGATGCAGTTTATAGGCCTGTTAAGTGTATGACGATTACATATTGCCTTGTTGGGTCATATTTCAGGCTGTGCTTAATGTGTTGCATCATGGCCAAATGGTTTTCTTTTGAGATGATTAGTGTTTCCAACAATATTATTTTTATTTGTAGAGGACTGTGGAAGTGCGAATATAACACGATTTCATATAACTCAAGAAAGAAAGATAAATGAATTTATCAATTACCTCTTTCTTTTGAATAATAGCAAATTGGTAAGGCAAATTTGTAAGGATATTGTTTGTGACTATTTGTTTGATTGCCATACTAAGAAATTATGATATGGGTGTGGATATAGGTGGCAAGTTGTGATAGTACCACATGCACTGTATAAGCCTATGATGTCTGTCTGTTGAATTTGACATTAGTATCAAAGTCTAGTACTAAATAATTGGTTGCCTGAAGTTTTAAGATACTCTGAGTAGTATGTCAAAGTTTACCAATTATTGATGTATGATTGTTTTAATGACCTAGACCATGTCCTGTATTTGCTCACTATATTTGCGTTGATTAGTTTTGACGTTAGATGAATCAAGAGAATGTATTAATTAATACATATTGAAACATTATTTTAGGGTTAGGATGCCAATGTGAACTATGAGCCAACTTTTCATTGAGTAACTAATTCATTACTTATACATATATGGTGCAGGCCTTGTTTACTATTAGCGCCATACCTAGGTATGGTAATAAGCCCAAAGTTGTGTCGTGAATCAATATATAGCATTGATATCATGTTTTTAATAATGTATATTTGTCTTTTACTTTTTACACGATTGTAGGGAATCTAATTTTGATAATTTTTTAATGTGTTTTTTTATCAGGCCTGAAGAAGTCCCATTGTTTTTGGGACAATACGGGTTGGCTGTGTTTGTCACTTACATTGTGGCTATCTATGTCATTTATTATGGAATTAAAAGAGAATGAAGTATATCACTTGAATCACAAATGAGTGTTCTTGTATTTGGAAGATTGAATAATTAGTTTTGGACTTACATGTGGATTATTAATTCTCCTTTTAAACAAATTGAGAGCTAACCTACTATTTACAGAGTGCCTCTCCCATATTGTATGTTTACTGCTTGCCTCTGTTTGCTTCTGGCAGCTTGCAGCATATGGAAGATGTTGCTGCCCTTGTGATTTGTGAAACTTCACTTGGTCCCATTGGGTTTCCTCTTTGTGAGCCAAATTGTTCTTTTTTGCTCAGTTGTTCACTCGTTTTGATCTACTTCAGTGTTTCCAGATCATTTCTGGGCAATCTTATACTGACCAAAGTGGCTGTTTAGCCTTACCCATCTAATAATTCTAGCTGCTGTTGCTCCTACCCCCTCCCCGTGCTGCTCACTCTTTTCTATGGTAATATGTAAGGGTACTTACCAATTGAAGACTGGCAGTTTCATTACCTTTTCCATTGAGGCCCCTTCTCCGCACACAGTCTTCTCTCTCTCCCTCCATAGGTCATATTATAGGCTTGAAATGAAGTACTCTGCAGTAATGCTTATGGGTACAGATTTTTCAGCGGGCGTTTCTGTGTAGTGATGTTGGTGTCTGAGTGATCAGTGGCAGTAAGTGTAGCATAATGGATTTGCTCTGCTGTTGCACTTATGGTTGTGGCTTGAAAGGGAAATGCTAGAATTATTTGACCTGGATTTAGTCTGTCTCTCTCTCTCTCTCTCTCCCCCTCTCCCCCTCTCCCCCTCTACCCCTCTCCCTCTCTCCCCCTCTCCCCCTCTCCCTCTCTCCCCCTTTTCCCCTCTCCCTCTCTCCACCCCATAAAACCCCCTCAGACAAGCATCTCCCTAATCTGCCTTTGATTCAGCTTTTGGTTGGGGCTGACTGCGCCTAAGATTGAGGCCTTCTGAGGTAGATCAGGCCCTCTTCCTTTGCTTTTCCCTTTTGAAAGGTGGCAGACTTATTGTGTTTTTCACCTCTTCGCTCCATTTTGGGTGTCAGGTGGATTGAGGTGATTTGGAACAGTTCTGAGTGATTTTTAAGTAGTTTTGAGGTGGTTGTGGGCTATCTAAAGGGTAGGTTTCAAGTGAGGTTGGAGAAAGTTCAGGTGAATAAAATGAGCTCAGTAGGAAAACTAGGTTAGAATGCTAAGGTAGAAAAATAGAAACAAATAGTCTCATCAAGTTGGATTGTTGAAGTTAAAATTAAGTTACAGACTATGTTCATGACTAGGCTCAGGATAGTGAAGAACCAAGACCTTAGGGGCCTGGCGGCGCAGGGTACGCCTTAATCTCCTGAGTTCACCTGCTTTGTCGAACAGAGACACGGGACACTCCGTTAGGCGTAGAAGATAGGGTTTATTAGCTGCAGCTAAGTACAGTTGTCCCAGAACGACACTCGGTATGTTCTTAGGAGACTGCCACTTTACTTTGTGGCGCACAATCTTTTATAACACACTTATTCACAAAGAACACTCCCAATGCATACAGGGTCAACCAATGAGAAGAATGCAAAAACAAGATATTAAGTAACTCAAATGAGCCTCTCTCCCAACTGTGTTTGTCACCCTTCCCCACAAGTTAATCAGCGGTAGTGTTTATAAGTCGACTTGCAGGTGGCAGGACACATTTATATGGCCCAGAGGACAGTTGTGAAATAAGAGAATACGAGTAAAGAATAGCGAAGGCCAGAGGATAAGATAAAGTCAGGAAAGAATGGTGCGAACCAACAGATAGTTGAAACAGGGATCAGTCAGACCAGACGAGGATTAGTGGAGTCGGTCGGACCCTGACACCAACTATAAACAGAGGCAGGAGGTTATTTGACACGTTGCAGTAGGATGAGGGAAAACAACACTTCGTTCACCGTGCCGCCTGAGTGAGGGCAACACAAAATGGCAGAAAGACACAAAATGGTGGCTAAATACGAACGGGATCGGAAACTGAATTACCTCAGACCCTCCTTTTGCCATTACTCAGGCAAGACACACAGACTCATTTTAATCTGAGTCGACGTCAATGGCCATGAGGTCATCAAGCTGTTGCAGCAACATCATTTTAATGCTCTCCGTCTTCCGTCGCACAGGCCTTGGGACACACATAGTGGCACAAAGGCCACAGATGGCGGGGCCACACTGCATACAGAGACAACAGGAAAAAATGATGGCCAAAACCACTCCAAGGAATGTTAATACCTTCCATCCCCATTTGGACAATAATCCCCAAAACCATTCCAACAAAGACCAATCTCCTTCGTCCTGATGAATCGACTCGGCGATCACATGTAATTTGGAGATGGCTTGGTATACCGTAGGGGCGTCGTCAGGTATATAAATGCAACAGCTAGATCCGATCAATTTACAAACTCCACCACGATCTGCAAGAATAACATCCAAAGCGATCCGGTTCTGCAATGTCATGAGACGATCCGCCTGAAGTTCAGCTGTGAGATTGCTCAAGGCTCCCACAGTGACATCTATGGTAGTCTCAACAACACAAACCAATTGTCTCATGTTTCTACTGTTGGCCATTGGGCCCAAAAAGGAAGAAATCCTTTAAGGAAATCACCTCCCTCTTGTCCTGCCGTGTCTTTAGAATCAATAATCCCTCTGCCATATCTGTTTCTGTGGTGTCCCAAAGGAGCAGTGTATGTAGGGGGGAGAAGAAAGGCTATATAGCATGTTCCTGAAAGATCCGTTGGTAGCCACGTGTAAGCTCTATTGTGGCAGACAAAATACGTGCCCTGGGATAGCACTAACGGTGGTGAATTCTGAGATGTGTGAATGTATGTATGGGAACAAACACTCTTTCCTTGTCCAGTGTCAGTAGTCTGGCCACTTATTTGTAAACAAAAGTTACCTTGATGAGGCACAGTCTAAATTGGTGGAGATTTTCCCTGTTTAATCCTATCTGTAAGGCTAGTGGCGTAACGAGTCATGTTCCAAGCATCATATGCCTGTTTCTCATCAACAGGAACCTTACTATTCTCCACAATTCTAGCCATAGCCACTATTCCTTTTATCAGAGAACTATGACTAAAATCTTGTCCACTACCATATGAACCAGCTGGACGTCTAAATCGGTTCTGATGTGCATTTGAAAACCTCACAAAATAGGCCCAAGCGGAACCTTAATAAGAAAATGGAAGGGCTAAATATGGCATCCCTTTTTCTGTGGTATGAGGCATAAGTCCACACACCCAACAGTCGGTTGTGTTGACTACCAATTGGTGTTGATGCAATAACTGGACAAATGAATTGTTAAAATATTCTGTTCTCCTGATTAGTTCATGTTGGGGAAGCATATATAACTGGTGTGGGGAGATAGTAGAATGAAAAGGCAAAGAAATAGAAGTAGGAACAGATTTGTGCTGTATAACTTGAACAATCCAACCTATACAAGCCAATAAGATACTAGAAAACATAAGAACACACAATGTTATGCCACATTGACTGTACACTAATTTACAATTTTTCTTTTTCATCTCTTCCTTCTTATTATTCTTTCCCAATTTGACATCCATCCTCTAAAATTGTTGCTCACGGCAATCTTCCTTACTCACTTGGCTGTGATTATTAGCCGTCCTATGACACTGCAAGTCCTGGGGGCCTAGCCACTATACAGGTCACGAACCAAGACTCCTACCGTGACCCTGCAACCTGGACAGATGATACATGTCACGAAAGAGATGAAAATGTCAGGTGTCCTTGACCAGTCTAGGCCTTAAATTATATCGAGTTCTGTTTAGTATAGTTTGGTCCTGAAATAGTGTCTGTGGATCTGTAGTGTTCAATCGGAGATGTGGCAGTACTGCTTCTTGTAAAACGTCGTCATCTTCTTTTTCAGACCGAGCTCCATCTAGGTGTGCACTACTGAAAGGTACAAACCGAAGGACCCTTTCGCCTTCAAAATCACCTACACCCTTACGGACCCACTGGTCATAAGGCAAGGGCAAGGGCACCTTTTTGCAGTGCACGCCATGGATCCAGTTCTTTTTCCCTTCGACCTTCACTGCTGTACGTGTTACTAGAAGAACCTGTCGAGGCGCCCTCCAACGAGGTTCCAAATTCCTTGTCCTCTGAAAATTTTTCACACAGACCCAGTCTCCCGGTTGGATAGAATGACCTGGGTCTGTGGAGGCCTCTGGTAAAGCGTCTCGAACCTGTTGGTGGAGAACACGTAATTTAGTGGTGAGGTCATGCAAGTAATCGATCAGCATTGGATACTGTATGTCAGAATACTTTTTAGGGCGAGGGACTCCCCAAACATTAGCCGGGCGCCCAAAAACATCCTCGTATGGGCTGAGTCCCAAACGAGAATGTACAGCTGTTCTTGTGGGCCAGGCAAGTCCCGTGCTAGCCTGTACCTTTGCAAGATTAAGTTTGAGAGTGCCGTTACAGCACTCTACCAAACCCGCTGATTGGGGATGGTTCGCCGCATGGAATTTTTGGACGATACCAAGACCGGCACACACCTTTTTCATAATTTGGCCCACAAATTCACTTCCATTGTCACTCCAGACAATGCGCGGCAAAACAAACCTAGGGAAGAACTCTTTCAGAAGAACTTTGGCAGTGGACAAAGCAGTGTTGTCTTTCAGGGGGTAGGCCTCTATCCATCTGGAGAAGGCACACACCACCACCAAAACATATTTGAGATTGTTTCATCGTTCCATGTGAATATAATCAATTTGCAACACCTCAAAAGGATATGTTGGGGGAGCAAAATGGCCTGCTGGAGTTGTGGTTCCCTTTCCTGGATTATGCATCAAGCAAACGATACAATGCTTAACTAAATTGTCTGCACATTTTGGAATCCCTTCGTTCAGCCACACTGGAGCCAGAAGCTTACTTATTCCTTTCGCACTGATGTGGGCTGGACCATGTGCCATAGCAACTACAGGCAGTACATAGGCATCTGGTAACAGCCAACGCTGATGTTCTGACAATTCTATCCCACATCCCATCGCGTCTAACATTCCTGTACTCTTTCCACTTACTCAACTCTTTCTCTGTAGCCTCTCCATGAATCGATCTCACACTTTCTATTGTATCCTCACACATTCCTTTTTCCTTGACCCAATTTGCCGGGCCCGCAACATACATGCGACTCATAGCAACTCTGGCTGTTTCTTTCGCTACCTCATCCGCAAAAGCATTCCCGCAACTAACATCATCAGTAATCCTCTTATGCGCACTACACTTTATGATTGCTATCTGGGTAGGCAAAGCAAATGACTCAAGAAGATCAGTTAACAACTGACCATGCTGTATTTTAGTACCGTGGGAGGTAAAGAATCCTCTTTCCTTCCACAAACGACCAAAGCTATGTGCCACACCAAACGCATACTGGCTGTCGGTATATACATTCACTCTCTTCCCCTTAGATAACACACATGCTCTGGTCACAGCTATCAGTTCAGCCGCCTGAGCTGAATTATGTCTGATGCGTGTTTTATCCACGATTGTATGCAAGGTGGTAACAGCGTAAGCTGAAGTTGTTTCACCATTAGAGAGTTTAAACAAGAACCATCCACCCATAGGATCCCATCCGGGTCCATTAGTGGTGTATCCTTCAAATCAATCCTACCTTTTGTCTCCTCCTCAGTACGGAGAAAACAATCATGTTGTTCCTGAATACCTTTCTCTTCTGGAAGAGGTAACAATGTGGCTGGATTTAAAGTGTTACATCGTTTGATGTGCACATGACTAGCCAAGAGCGTCAGTTCATACCCAGACAAGTGAGCGCTTGTAAGATGCTGCGTTTTTGTCCTATTTAGCAAGGTATCCACTGCATGTGGTACCATGACAATAAGTGTTATTAAGCACCACTCCAGCAGATTGACGAATAGAAATTGCTGCTGCTTCTGTAGCTTTAAGACAACTAGGCAATGCCTTGGCTACTGGATCTAATGTAGCCGAAAAGTAGGCACATGGCCGCTGCTTGTCTCCAAATCGTTGTGTTAAGACTGACAACGCACAACCCTCTCTTTCGTGGACATAGAGCGTGAAGGGCTTACTGTAATCCGGAGTACCCAACACAGGAGCAGAGCACAGAGCAGTACGTAAATCAGAAAAACTCTTCTGACATTCATCAGTCCAAGGAAGGGGTTGGGGTGTGTCTTTCAAAGTGAGTGCCAACAAAGGTTTAGCCAACAAAGAAATATTTGGAATCCACTGTCTACAATAAGAGGCAATGCCTAGAAAGGCACGCACTTCTCTTTGTGTGGATGGCACAGACATTTGTGCAATTGCTTGAATACGTTCTGGGGTCAGTCGCCTTCCCTCCTTCGACAAGAGATGACCTAGATAGGTAACCTCTTGGCGGGCATATTGTAATTTAGAAGGTGAAACCTTATGGTGAAGGTCAGACAAGTGACGCAATAGTGCAATAGTCACGTTTTTGCAAATATCCTCTGAATCAGCAGCAATCAATAAATCATCCACATACCGAATAAGGGTAGCACCTGGCGGCAAAGGAAAAGCATCAAGCTGGCATTTCAGAGCTTGGCTATAGATGGAGGGACTTTCACAATAGCCTTGGGGTGCACGCATGAACCGGAAACTTCGGCCTCCTAAAGAGAAGCCAAAAATATCCCTACTCTTTTCAGCAATGGGGATGCTGAAGAAAGCATTTTTCAGATCGATAACAGAAAACCAAGCTACCGAGGCAGGTATCATAGTTAACAGGGCAGTGATATCTGGAACAACAGGAAACTGTGGTACAACAATTTTATTAACCTCCCGGAGATCAATAACAAAGCGATAAACAGGAGGCTGAGAAGGATCAGTGCGTTTAAGAACCGGAAGAACAGGACTATTGCATACATTTCCCCTCATCTCCTCGACCACACCCTTCTGAACCAAATCATAAATAATAGCAAAAAGTGCTCTTTCACCATCATTGGGAATTTTGTATTGAGGGATGCGTGGCAATTTAGCATTGAGCTTGAGGGTAACAACATAGGGTGGGATCTCAAGACAACCAACATCATTTGGACCCGTAGCCCAAAGTGTTGCAGGGAGAGAGAGCAATTCAGGTGAAAATTGATCTTTAGACAAATACATTGGAGAAGTCAGTTTCTGCCCCAAAACAAGATGTACAACAGAAGGAGAACAATATATCGTTGCATGCAGTCTTTTCAATAAATCAAAACCCAACAGATTTTCGCCGCAACCAGTCGTTAAAAGAAGCGGAGCTTCCAAATCATAAGAACCAATTGAAATAGGCAGAGGACAAGAGACCGGGCTATGAACTGGGGCGCCAGAAAATCCTACGGATGCGTTTGTTAAGCCAGACAAAGGTGCCCCAGGGAGTTTGGAGTGAATAATAGAACTTCTCATCGCACCAGTATCTAAAAGAAATGGCTCTGAAACACCCATTATAGTGACATTAACATAAGGCCCATTCTGATCTACTGGAATCGATACAACTCCCTCACTTTGTCTATGGCTGTCCTAGTTAGCGTGAAGACCGTCATTCTCACCTTCAACATAGTAATCATCATTGTAATACTGTGTAGACTGAGTATTTTGCTGATCAAAGTAGTTCATAGAATGTGGAGGTGGAGGGGAACGCTGTGTCTGGGGCGACATACCTCGACCTCTACCCCTGGGCGCTAACTGGGAACCACCACGACCTCGTGGAGTAGATAGTCCTCCATTACGCTGTAATAAAACCGGGCAGCTATTCTTAAAATGACCTTCCTCCCTACAATAGGCGCATTGGTTGGGACCTAACAAAGGCCGCGGAATAGAGGGCTCAGGCTTTTGAAACACCCTCTGAAACTGGGGAGGCTGTTGAAACTGGCGCGGAGCAGAGCGAGGAGGATAAGCTTGTTGCAGAAGAACCTTTGTTTTTAATTCTTTAGTCTTTTTCTCTTGCTTGTCTTTTTCCTCTTTGTCCCTGTTTTCGTAATATTGAGCAGTAGCCAATATCTGAGCCGAAGAAGAAACAGCCCATGGACTTTGAGTCTTTTAACTTACGTGACAACTCGGGGAGCAAATTGAATACGAATTTATCTACAAATAATCGCTGTCCATCCTCCGTAGTCATATCCTGACCACTGTGATCAATAAACGTCTCCTCAAAACGAGTGAAGAAATCGGAGACACTCATCTTTCTTCTGTTTACACGCGGCTAATTTATCCCAATTAACTCGTAAGGCGGGCATCATTGTTTTCATTAAAGTAATAATCCTACCAGGGAGTTCTGTGATCAAAACATCAGGCTTAGCACCACCCACTTGTGCTCTATCCGAGGCAGTTATAGCATCCCATGTACCACCCAATTCTTGAACGTGATCCTCTCTACGAATCCGAGCCCATAACGCTTGTGGGACTACATTTCCCATCAGCATGTCAATATCCGCTAAGTTCATAATACAGGCATCAACAGTCTGAGACAATTCTTTATAGTAAGCAGCAGGGTTTTTACAGGGGTCCGGTAAAGATTGTTTGAGGGCCAAAACATCAGATCTCTTCCAGGGCACATGTACCCATATACGCTGGAAGTGAGCGGGAATAGCTGGATTATTACCTGCTTGCGCAACCTCTTCCCTCCATATCGGAGGAACCTCTCTCATTGGGTAATGTTTCAATGTCTGCCGAACAGGAGTATCAGAATCAAGAAAAGTTTGTAAAGAAAATAACGACCTAAAAGTAACAAGTAACCTTACGGCATCCTCAACCTTAGAACCCACAATGAGTCCTTTATCGAAATTAGCCTGAACATCTAACAAACCCTGAGGAAGTAAACCCAAATCCATATCCTCCCATTCTTTAGCGAGAGTGTCACACATAACATTAAATGCATATCTCTGCGTGGGCGCCTCCCACTGATGAAAGGTGATCATGATATCTTTCACACTATACTGGGGACCCTTCTCGATCCATTTGCGAACGAGAGAGTCCAATACCACCCGTTCGTCGGAACCTGGAAGTTGACTACGAGACTGTCTTCGAGAAAAAGCCGGAGACATGTTCAGAGCCTCAAAGAAAGGGGACAAGAAACCAGATATTCGTTTGCGCACAGTAGGAGAATTAGACATAAGAACAGGGGACAAGGTATTAGGCGATACAGGAGAGGAACTGGCAGTTATAAGGGGAGCCGAAGGCAAAGAAGATTGAGGTTCAGGAGATGGAGACAAAGGAATCGGTGGCACGAGAGGTGGGAGTGGCAATACCGGAAGAGGCAAATGTGGAAGAACCGGAACAGGTGGGGGGACAACAGGTAACTGAACAGGTTGTAACAACGGGGGTGCATTAGCACCTTGTACATAGGGCGGAGGCAATCTCAATAGGTGAGACATCAAAGGGTCTTCCTCCAGATCCTTACTTTTATCAGAAGGGGAATTAGGCAACACCGGATAGCATCTATCTATTGCCATAAGATGCTGTCTCTCTGAAATTTCCATTGCATTATTAATCTCATTATCTTTAAACTGCTGGGCAGCCTGTATAATCGTCATATTTTGTGCTTTCTTATCTCGTTTTGCCTGCTTATTTTCTTTCTGTTTGGCTTCCTTACGCCAGAGGCGGAAAGAGTCAAACATTGCCGGCAGGGCTTGTCTTTTGAACAATATCGCTTACAACCAAAGCAACAGAACTTCCTAAACTTATTCAGACCAGGCATCGTTATTTCACTGGACTGTTCACAAACATCAAGGGGTTAAATAATATAGCACAAACGTACTCACCCCTCTGCTTCTGCTTTTGCAATAGCCGAATCAAAGACCCAAATCAAAACAAAATAGTGGGAGCTACCCACCAATACTTAACTAAGTGTCTTCTTACGCCAACAGAGGCCCGTCTAATGTCTCGCGATACCAAACATCAAAGGGACCAAAGCAGGGCGGCAGTCAGGGCAGCAGTCGTCAGCAGCCGTCAGAAAGGAAAAACCGTGCTGCAAAAGACCTTCGGACCACTTCGACATACAGGGGTCGCTTGACGTGGTTCGCGATTCCTCCAGAATTTTCCTGCGGGGCTCCTCACGATCCTCGGGCAAGAACTGCTACCTCTGAAGCCGGCCCACGTTCGGGCGCCAATTGAAGAACCAAGACCTTAGGGGCCTGGCGGCGCAGGGTACGCCTTAATCTCCTGAGTTCACCTGCTTTGTCGAACAGAGACACAGGACACTCCGTTAGGCGTAGAAGGGTTTATTAGCTGCAGCTAAGTACAGTTGTCCCAGAAGTACACTCGGTATGTTCTTAGGAGACTGCCACTTTACTTCGTGGCGCACAATCTTTTATAACACACTTATTCACAAAGAACACTCCCAATGCATACAGGGTCAACCAATGAGAAGAGTGCGAAAACGAGATATTAAGTAACTCAAATAAGCCTCTCTCCCAACTGTGTTTGTCACCCTTCCCCACAAGTTAATCAGTGGTAGTGTTTATAAGTCGACTTGCAGGTGGCAGGACACATTTATATGGCCCAGAGGACAGTTGTGAAATGAGAGAATACGAGTAAAGAATAGCGAAGGCCAGAGGATAAGATAAAGTCAGGAAAGAATGGTGCGAACCAACAGATAGTTGAAACAGAGATCAGTCAGACCAGACGAGGATTAGTAGAGTCGGCCGGACCCTGACACCTGCTATAAACAGAGGCAGGAGGTTATTTGACACGTTGCAGTAGGATGAGGGAAAACAACACTTCGTTCACCGTGCCGCCTGAGTGAGGGCAACACAAAATGGCAGAAAGACACAAAATGGTGGCTAAATACGAACGGGATCGGAAACTGAATTACCTCAGTAGGCTATGTAAATTTTATAGGGTAGAGCATATTATGCTATGCTAGTGGGCGCAGTACAAGTCAATGCTGGCAATATAGGCCATAGCCATCCTGCTACTTATTCCCAAATAGTAACTTATGCCCATGATATGGACAGGTCATTAATATTAAGCAAGTAGCCTCCCTCTACTGAGTTACTGTGGCTTATCTTTAACACCCTGTGAGGCCCACAGTGTACTTTCTGTACCTTAGCATAGTTTGTCGATATGTCAGATACTGTCACTGCGGGGCGTGGACAGGTGGTTGGGAGAGAGATGAAGTGCTGGTACAGCCTGCTGTGACTCCAGTATAGCACTGCTCCCACACTCAGTCTACGATGGGGGTGCCGGAATTATAGCAGGCCAACCACTGCGGAGGAACCTGTTTGGCTGCAGGACCTGGAAACTGGAACTGAGTTTCCATCCTACAATTAACGAGGAGGAGAGCAGAGAGGTGGTGTGAGTAGCAGGTTCCACCAGCTTCTCCAGGTGGTGCTTCTACTCTTGCTGATGGCTCCTCCCCAGAAGCACAGATCTAGTGTAGTGCTATCACTGATCAGAGCCTTGGGCTCCTTTGCACTTTTAATTTTTGACAAGCCTGCACCATTTTATTTCATGGCTAGACAAGCGACTGTGCAGAGCGAGGTCTCCAAGGGGCAAGGTCTGAGTGGAATAGGTAGTAGTTTCACCAGTTGATTCTAAGGTACTGCTAATACCAAACACATAGGCTTTCTGCTTTCATTCCCCTGTCTTCCTTAATGTTCTTGTCCCCTTATGCTTGCATGGACATCCTGCTCACTCCAGGCCCTTTCAGATATTGTTGGCTCTGTCACCCTCCCTCCATTTCATAACCTGGTATCCTCTGGACCTTTGCATCCTCTCAAGCCATCAGCACTCTTGCACATCATAAAACCCCATCACTCACTCTACCTTTCACATACTTGACTTCATCTCCCATGCCCAAAAGCAACATTGTTTCCTCATTGTGGTTTCAATGGGTTGAAACATCACACCTTCAATATTAAGACATTCAATATAAGCAACGGTTAGTACTGCCTGGGCATCCAGGACGAATCCACACCTCTGCATTATAGTTGCCTTTTAGCAGGAAAAGCCACTGACACTTTCCACTTCACATCTTACTACTATTCAGGATCTTGGTGGAGAGCCGATAGAACTTGCGCAAGTAACAAACCGTCCTCCCGCAGCCTAGTTAGGATTCCACAAGAATTCCCATGGTATTTATATTTGATACATTTACATTTTTTTTTCTCTATCTTAACTCAGGGACAAATGCATCTTATGACAGTCTTGATATGTCAGCCTTGGAATAAAGACTTCCACCTCTCTCGAGAAATGCGCCTTTCAATTTTTATTTATGTAGTCCGTTCAGATGTTCCATAGCTTTGGTATCAGGATAGCTCTCTGGTTCTGTGTGGGACATATTGAAGTATTTTGCTCCACAAATAGAGGTCTTGGTTTGTATCTGAATGAATACTTACTAATGTCTTCGAACCTTAACAAACATACCTAGCATACACCTCCTTAGCCTTGGTAAATAAAATTAAGTAATATCAAGGCTGAAACACTTTTAAAAGGAAGAAGTGTGCATATCCAGGTTGCCCTAATGTAAAAGTATGAAATAATATAAAAGAATACAAGCTTGCTAAAGACTGTCGTCACTGGTATTAAACTAGAATATTTTTTAAGTCTAGTTTGTTAAATGTCAAGGTTAATTGTGTGTGTTTGTTTGATGCTGGTGGATTTTTGAAATGAATTGAGCCCAGGCCACCTTCCATATAAATGGAAAGGGGCAATTGTCTAGTTTTTGAAGAGATGAAAGAATGCTGACGTTACAACTTATTCTTACTACATTGCCACCAATGTCTAATTATCTTTTTTGTTAAAAAAATTATATTATTGAAATATTTGTTATGCTTTTTAGTGCAAGAAACGACACTGGAGAGAGGGAATCATGTACCTCTTTCATCCTGTAAGTATAGTGTGGTTCATTTTGAAGCTGTCCTCCTGTTCTTTTTATAGTGAAACTAAAAAAGTGAATGTGTTTTTCTATTTCCAGACATACCCAACCAGTCACAGCACATGCCCCCGTGTCAGCCTGCACCGGCAAGGCCACAAGCACACATTCAACAGAGTCAAGGTAGGTTCAACAGTGCACAATACAACTTGAAAGTATTACTAATGTGAACAGTCTAACACATTTGTTTTGTGTTATACTAGGTCATTACTAATTTTCCACCTCATGCTTATCAGCTATTGCTGTAATGCAGGTCTCTGCCACTTGCTGCAAATCACCCCTCACCCTATCTTGTCCGTTTGTATCTCCTACTCGTGTGTTCACCCTCACTGCTGTCCGCCTTCCTTGAACAGCCAATATCCATAAAAGGCATTCTAGGGCTATATTTGAACAGATATCCCCAAGAAAAATCTAGTTGTATGCCTAATCACAATAGCAGTCACACTGATAATAATGCAGTCTTTGTTCTGATCCCCTGCACAGCTGCAGAGTGCACAGAGCTAGGATGCAGAAGTGAAATATATGTGTTAAACCGGTCATCTTTAGGGTGTTCTTTCCCCAAACATTTTGTCTGCTTACCTCCACTTCCTGCTGTATCTTTTTGTTGGCCTTAGGACTCCGAGCACTTTACCACTGCTGACCAGTGATAAAGTGCATGTGCTTCTCCCCTAAACATGGTGACATTGGTGTATACATGATTGGCATATTTGGTTTAATTATAAATCCCTTTTATATTGGTATACCATATTCCAAGGGCCTGTAATCTAAGTGCTACTAGGTGGCCTGCAGCACTGGTTGTGCCACCCACACAGGTAGCTTTTCAAACCTGCCTCTTGCCTGCCGTTATGAGGCCTATGTGCACAGTTTACTGCCACTTCTTCTCCCCATTTAAAACCACTTGCCATGCCTTAAATTCCCCTTTTATTACACATAAGTCACCAATAAGGTAGGCCCTAGAAAGCCCTTAAGGCAGGGTGCTGTGTAAGTAAAAGTATCAACATGTACAGTTATGTTTTGCATGTCCTGGTAGTGGCAAACAGATGCATTTGTTTTTCACAACTGTGAGGCCTACTGCACTCAGATGCTAGTATTGGGAATGCCTTAAAACACTTTTAACGTGCAACTGCTCATTAGAAAGGAGTAGCTACATCATGTTTCACATCTTTGGAATGGTAATGATAAATCCTCTTTACTGGTACTGTTGGAGTTAACATTACTGTTTTTGAAATGCTACTTTTAGAAAGTGGACATTTCTCTGCTCTTAATGCAGTGTGTCTTGCAGCCTCTCAACAATACATGTCTGAGATGGGTGACAGCTACACTTTGTGCATTCCTTCTAGATAGCCACAAACGCAGAAAGGGTAGGTGTGACAGAGAACTCATCAGCATTCATCTACCTTCTGATAGCTCTTCCTGGGCAAGAAAAGAGAGGGAGAGCTGATACACCTGAATAGGCAGTGTCCTGTTTCCACACAGAGGGCTGCTTGCCCCCCCCCCCCCCCCCCCCACAAAGATTGTCTGGGTGACAGGACTGGGATGGAGGGGGACCTGTGCCTCTCAAGGGCCTGCTTTGAATTCACCCCACTTCCAAGGCACATTTGGGTATATGTACTGGGGCTCTGACCCTACTAAGACAGTACACTACTGGGCCTGTGATGAATTCTGCTAGGAGTAAGGACTGCTGTGTTACATGGATTGTCACTATGTCTGACTGCTGCTCTGAGGGAACGGCTTTCTGCTTTGCTGAGCTTCTCCGCTGTCGGCTGATCTCTGCCCTGCTGAGGACAAGGACTGGACCCATCTCACCTGAATCCAAAGTGACTCCAAGGACTTGCTGGCTTGCCCCCTGTTCTGAAATCTCAGGCTATCAAAGACTTCCTGCGACTCTGCAACAGCACCTGGACCCTGCCATCTGTGACTTATGCCCTGCCAAGTGGTGCCAATCCAATCCTGGGCCCTTGAAAGATTATGTTGCTGTCCAGAACCACAAGAAATGTCACAGTGCCAACTTTGCGCTGATTCAAACTGATGCAGTGCCCTTGATGCTGACACAATGCCGATCCCTTGCGCACTGTGGGTCGACGAAAAGTGCCCCAACTGTGAGGTTCGATGACGACGCAGCACCTGCATCAAAAGGGTTTGACGTAAGCATCGACCCGATGCTTGCTCCATCCAAGATACTTTTTCAGCAGGCCCTGCGTGGGTCCTGTAGCCGGCCTGCCCTCCATCACGGTCGGCCTTAATTTTGGATTTACACCGCTTCAGCACAACCTCAAGTAACACCTAAGCACTATTTGACTCTCAGCACTACTGTTTGTTTAATTTTTCCAAAAATGAATAACTCGGGCTCTACTTATTGTATTTTTGTTGTTTTGGTGTTGTCTTACTCAGAAAATTGTTCTCTGTTGTTTTAAACTTGTGTGAAGTATTTTTGTAGTGTTTTCATTGTGTTACTGTGTGTTGCACAAATTCTTTACACATTGCCTCTTTAGATAAGCCTGACTGCTCTGTGCCAAGCTACCAGAGGGTGGGCACAGGTTATCTTTTAATGTGTATCTAGCTTTCCCTGACTAGGATTGTGGTCCCTACTTGTACAGGGTGCATACCTCTGCCAACTACAGACTCAATTTGTAACAATATGTTTTTCTCATCTGCTTCGAAAACTTAATGTGTGATTTTTGTTTACATTTTTCTTGGACTCTCTGCTGCAAGTCATAGTTTCTACTTTAGGAAGTGTTATGTGATACTTGATGTGTACCTGTTGATTAGCAAATGTTGTCAAAAACAGATTTCCAGTATTTAGAAAACCTAGGCTGAAAAGACAAGCAGTGACGGTAGATGGCAGTTATCAGATATCCGTATTGAAGTTATGAGATAAGGAATCTATTATTATGAGCTCAATTGCAGTACATTCAAAGAGCTTACACATTGCTGTCTTCAAGTGTAGCATCTTTTTGCATTTTGATGCAGGCAAGGAGCCACGGTAGGGCCTTTTACTGGAGATGGTCTAGATTGAGTGTTAATTAAATGAAGGAGATAGCCTTTAGAGTTTAGAGGACTTAATTAGGAGGCCTTGGTTGGGGTGAAGTTGGAGTTTAGGACATTACTCTATGCAGCCTAGACAAGAAATCACCATGTGGATTTTTGATTGTGGATCTTGTAGCGTCCTCCCCAATCTGAGAGCATGCAAAGGAATACTCTACAAATGAAGCTCTGGATTATATTATATTATTCCTCAGCATACAATCACATTCTGATCTCTGATTACATCATACCGTTAATAACCACACCTTAACACCTCCCAGCTAGTTACATACTTCCTCTACTGAGTCTACACATTCTCACAACAGTACAGATCTGTGAGATAGTTTTGTTGCGAGAAAGCATACACTCAATATTGGAAGTGCATCACTGTTGTAAAACAGTAGAGGTAAGCAAAAATTGTATCAGGTAGTTCTCGCCAGCAATAACTAGCTGCCTTAACATTTAAAATATCGTGTTCAGTCTGTTACAAGGACAGAATCTTCTAATATCTCAAGAGAACTGAACACACACCTGCTTGTTATGTGGAAAACAATCCTACCTTCTTACCTGAGATATTGAAGAGAATTGATTTATGGTCCACCTGAAATGTTGCTGTCTCCTGAGGCTTATGACTACTAATAGTGCTGAGACAGAGGGAGCTTGTGCCGGTCAGGGAGATTTCCTGATGACTAGTGGTAGTGGACGTGTCTTCTGGAATTGGAATCCGAGTTTTCTAGGTCAACCTGCAACTGAAAGAAGAGGAGTGGTGTCTGGGCACCACATCATGTATTTTTGAGAACTTTTCGTTAAGGTGCACTTTACCAGGATGTGAGGAAAATCTTCCGGGAGGAGGACCAGAGGTACCTGCAACGTGTTCCTGAAATGGATGCCACCTTATCAAGCTCTTCTTTACGTGTTTCTTTCTGAGCTTTTTGGCACAAGCTTTGAGCTAATAGTGGCATTACCCGATCCCTGCATCCAATGCCTTGCAACATTTTTGAGGAACAACATTCAGGTTTGCCTCATTAAAGATATACTGTTTCAGAAGAGTTTCTAAGCTAGACCCTATTGTATTCAATCACAGATATCTGTGGGGTGGTGCCATGGGGTGTCTAAGTTGCAATTGACTGATCCCCAAGTCTTAACTATTATTAGCAGGCCCTCAACATCCATGTAGTATTTTCTAAGGCAAACTGCTATCCAATTTGCCTTAGCAGGCGGATTTTTGGTTAGACAATGGTATTGCTTTTATCAGAAACAATTTTACAAGAACTGTTTGAACCTCTTTCATAGGGCCACGGGACAAGCACAGGTTTCTGGGCCCAAACTTGGGGGTTGAGGTATTTTGATCCTGATGTCCTGGGCCTGACATACTATGAATTCTGAGCAACTGGGCCAAGTGCCCCTTCTGCACTTGAGTCTCAGTAGTAACGTGGTCGAGCAGTCCAAGGCTCCTTGGGGCTGGGGGAACCAGAGGATTGAACACAGCTCAAAACTTAAAATACGTGCAGCAACAACAATAAATCAATCATTGTCTGGCTAAATTCTCACTTTTATGGAGAAATGAGAAGTAATTTATTTCTACTGCTACCCACACAAAGGAACAATATGACATTCACAAACAACTACACAGTCTCCCTGATGTTAGGGCTCTAGTGTTTTGTTAGGCGGTCACCCTGGTCCCACTCTCTACTCACTTCTACAGGTAGTTGTTATTCCTCATTCACTATAGGCAACATCCAGGGTAAGCCCCACTGGTAGTTCGAGTCTCAAGTGTCCACTCTGACTCTATTTTTAAAGTCAACAGTGATCCACACAGCAGTTCTAATTAGTAGCAAGTTTCACCAGGCCGACAGGCCTCAAATCAGTCTAACTCGCAGGATCGGAGCGACAGGAGTTTCTAAGCACGCCCTTTCCGTGGGCGCTGGAAAGACAACAGCAGATTCAGGTGAGTGTGCTCCACATGGACCAAGCAGGTTGCACTCAGCTGTCCGAGTCCTCAATGCGGTAACGCCTCCGCAGCAACTGGAGGTTCTCTGCAGCTCCTCCTTGCAGGATAAGTTTCTGGTTCCCCCGCGATGGTGGAGGTGATAAATCAAAGCTCGTGGTGCAAACCCTTCATCCCAGGCAGGTGCACAGGATCCCACAGTAGCAATGCTCCTCTCGGCGATGTCTCCAAACAGGTCCCATAAGTTGCTGGTCTTGGTGACCCCCTGTAGCATGCAGAGTTATTGCATCCTCACGGTATACTGGGTCTGGCCCGATAGGCTCAGTAAAGTCTAAGGCAGCGGCTACTCCTGGTATATGAATTCACAGCCCACTAGCGCTAATGGGCTACCACCCTTACCGCACAGCAGTCTTTTCTCGGTGGCCCTTCCTTGCACACAGGGTCACTGTTCCCACTACGCACATGCTCCGGCCCGATCGGGGCAGCAATGAACATGGCTTAATTCACAGTGTCCCTCCTTTGGCATATAAGGGTCGCCGACTTCGTTCTGCACATGAGCAATGAGCTGTTGGTTCATCAGCCGTCTCCTCAGACCTCGCAAAGGGTGTCCACTTGACAGGCCTCCCCACTGGACCGTGCTCGCTCCAATGCTCTCCTGTTCCTCAAAGAACCACTGATCTTTGCAAGTAGGCAGGTGCTGGTGCTTCAGGCTTCAGAGTAGGTGGTCTTGGATTCCCTGGTTGATGTTTCCTCACCCAGCACCCAGCAGGAAGACTAGCAGGCCTTCAGCTTCAGTCCTGGTCACAGGCAGAGGTCTATCAAAGCTTCCTCTCCGCACACAGCCCATCTGGATGTTTGACGGGTGACAATTTTTGGGTTTTCAAAATCCCCTTCTTATAGTCCATTTCCAAACACCAAATGTGTTTTAGAGTATGAGTCTTTTAAGTTTATGTTGGGGTCTGCTTCTTTTGAAGTGCCCACTCCTTTACCGTTTACAATGGTGGCAAAGACTGATCGGTGATCCAGATCATGCCGGTCATTGAGCCTGTGAGTCTCTGGTAGATGGACCATTCCACCATGACCAACTGTTTTATCCTCTTCCAATGGTCAACTTCTACTGGGCATTCCTTCCATCTTGCTCAAGCAGGACTCCTTGGGTCCCAGGACAAGTCAGCTATTCACTAAGTGGCATGCTCTGAGGGCAGTCCTGCCTTTCCCTTTGCCATACCTTAAATGGCAGTCTCACAAAGACTAATGAGAAGCTCTCTGTCTCAGAAATTGCCTATTCGAATTTCTAAGGGGTAGCTTGTTTCATCTTTCACCACTTCACTGTTAGGGTCCCCTCCCTCCAATCTCATGAATGTCAGAAAAACACTCCCACTATCTCAGAAAGCTACCTCGCCTCCATTTTGTGCACATGAGCAGGGCCAAGGGCTTCCAAAATGGAATCCATAGGCCTGTGTCACTCAGGTTCACTCGTGCACTGCATACTAACTCCAGTAGCAGTCCACACTGACTAGGATTCCGGGTCCACTTTTACCAGCATAACTTTGAGTGAATGGACCAGTAGACTCTCATTTGCAAAACACAGGTAAAAAGACCTTGTTGACTATAATTAGTACAAAATAGAGTATGCTGACACCCCTAAGAATAAAGCTTAAGTTCACCACAGCAGGACTGAGTTGGTTATAGTGGCAAACCATTGATCAACTCTATAGCCAAATCTGTTTATTGTGAAAAGGCAGTGGGCTTGACTTAGTTATTGAAAAAGTCACATGTTAAAGCCAATAGGCTGGATTGGTGTAATATTCTGCTAAAGCTTGTAGACAGGTATTCATGTTTCAGGGAATCAAGCAGATTTCTAAAGCAGAGAAGAATTTGGTGTTGGTTACCCCGTACAATTCCTCCTGTTAGAAGGTTTGTACATTGTGAATAGTTATCATGCCATTTTATGATGGGTTATATATTATTTTGCCAACTATAGTTTTGTATGCATTTGTAATTTTATGACTACTGAGAGAAGAGCTTTGACTCTGCCCAAAGATCGATTTCCTTCATTGCAATTTTTGATTTTACAAAAGTTGTGAACACTTATATTGTCTTATGAGAAAGCAGCAGCTTGATACAGCAGGAGTAAGTTGGTCATGGTAACATGACATTGATCAAACCTAAAGACCTTATCTGTTTAGTAAAATTTATGACAAAGGCAATTGACCTGACTTTATTTATTGTGAAAAGCAGATTTTGAATCCAGTCAGCCTTTAGGAATGTCATTAGACTGAGTTAAAGACTGTTGACAGGTATCTTGTCAAATGGAATCTCCGAGATTGATGTATTATGCCAGGCCTTTGGTTTTGGTTACGCACTGTAAAAACAAAACCCGGGGGTAGATTTGCACTTTTAGAATCGTTGTTAGGCTGATCTAGGAGTGGTATACCAGCTGTAGTTTTGCATATATTTGTAACTATATTACCGAATACTTCACAGTTACCTGGAACGAAAACCTATGCTTTTTATAGTCAGTCCAAGTTTTTATGGTGACAAGCCAATTATAAAGGCTTTAGACCTGATTGGTTCACTCGGAAAAGTTATGTCAGATGCCACAGGTCTGATCTGTTTATTATGAAAATGTATCTAAAAGCAGTAGGCCTGACTTACTTATTGTGAAAAATCATATGTTAAAGTCAAAAGGCCTTTTAGGGTAGATTGTTATTACACTGCAGACAGTTAATGTGTTACAGGGATTTTTATAGATTACTTTAATAGGCAAAGGGTCTGGTTTTAGTTACCTCTCTTACAAAACTGTGAAGGTAGAAGACTTGCACCATGGCAATCCTTGCTAGGCCCTTTTAGAAGGTGTTTTATATTGTTTAGTCTCTAATGTACTTTTTTCTAATTTTGCAACTGTATACTGGATGGTTATCTGTTAGGAAAACCTTTGTTCAGTATAGTTGGCCTGAATTGTTTATGGAGACGATCAAATGATAAAGGTTATAAGCCTTATTGGTTCACGATAAAAAGTTATTTCAGAACGCCGCGTTGGGCTGCCTGGGCTTCACTGACCCTGCTGTTAGCGGGGAACGCTGCTGACTTTTGCCCTGCGCACCGCAGTGCGCCCACACACTCGGGTGGGACTCCAAGTCCCAGAGTGCAACGCCGGTCTTCTCCTCGCCACCTGAGAGGGTGGGACAGTTCTCGCGCTCAAAAGCGGCATTCAACATGGGCCCGTCATTGCCTGGAAGAGGCAGGGCAGGTGTCACCCCCATTTCACCTAACTGTTGGATTGAGTGTCTGCTGTCGCAGCCATAATCCACCCAGACAAGGTATTCCCTTGCCGACTCTTAACACACTGTGAGCCGCCTTCTAAGTCTTATCGTTCTGGAACGTTACCCCTTGGCCGTTTTTTGTAACAACCGTTGTTGATATCTAATACTGGTGATATTTTTTATCTTTTTGAGTCAAGGCCATTATCTGAGAATTGACTAATCCATTTTTGTTGAATTATGGGCACACGGAAAACCATGGTGGGTACAGAGGCGGGAAGTAACACTAATAGTGGGGCAGGCAAGGGAAAAAAGGCTTGGAAAAATCAGAAGCATGCGGCTCGTAACTGTGTCATTGATAGAATTGATGCTCTCATCAGTGAATGCGAGGCTATCCTAGCCTCAGAACCTTCATTACCACGGTGCTAATGGTCATTCCTCTCCCATCTATACTAGCCGAAAACGCGCAACAATTATTCCCACAATGTTCCACAAACCCTCTAGAAAGGGAAATTCCGACAATATAATTATCACATCAGTTGTTCAAGCAAAAGGACATGTAAATGTCCAGGTTGAGGCTTCTAAAACTCCAGATTTCTCCACCAGTACTGACGAGTGTGTACCCCATCTTATAGTCCCCTGTTCAAATAGGTTTGCTTTGTTGGCCACGCTTGACATTTAACACAAATGTAGATACACAGTTGACAAGCACACCACAAGCACAAGATAGCGAAGACCAACAATCTCTTGCTCATCTCCCTGGCCATTAACTCACTCAAATGTGAAATAATAACTATGAGACACATGATTGAAGAACTCACAGTACTGGTTAAATCTTTACTTCCATTGGTTCCATTCTGCCAACAGCAAGTAAACCATCCGCTTCATCATAATCAAAAAAAGGAATCGTTAAATAAGTTGCCTCCAATTGAAAGGGCTAAATCAAGCAGAGCCGCCATTTCTCGTGCTTCATTTCCCACAAATTCTGTTTCCCAAACTCTTAAAGCAAATAACAGTATAAATGCTACTACATCTAAAGGCTCTACTATCTCAAAGGCTTATACATCTAGAGAACGCCCTAATCAAACTGCCCACAGAACGCGGTCAGATCAAGTAAGTTCTAGTAGCACATCCTTGGGAAGGAACACTCTGGCTAAACCACAGCAGCAGACTCACTACCCATTTGCTGTTTCCCAGTCACATGACCAAATCATCTTTATGACCAACGTTCCCAAGTTTAATCCTAATGCTGTTCGTGAAAGTCCTGACTCCTTAACAAATAAAGTGATACATTGGATTCGTCATACTAGGGGCTGCCGCTCTGTGATACGCGAGGATATCATTTGCACTCGCAGATGCTCACCCCCCGCGCAAACACACGACTACATTGAACTTACACTCTGTTCCACCGATCTGGCAGAATCTTCTTGCCCTAGAATACAGAACTTGCCCCCCGCCTACCTCATCCATACAATTTAGAAGTGCACGATCTCATATAGGGGGTGGGATAACTGACATTCCGGAGCAAGGGACATCCTTAGAAGCAGTCGACTGACTAGAGACAGCCCACTGCTCGAACATAGACCCAAGTACTATCATCTCTAGCTCCATGTGTAACCCCCAAACCCCTTTATCCCACCCGACGCACAAGACACAGCATTGGGTATTCTTGGGAATAAGGGCCCAAGTGACCCCCTTGAAATTGAACAGAGGATATACAGGACAGGATAACGCACATCATTAGTTCACCCCGAGATGCCCGATCCCCCAGCGCAGCTAAGCCTGCTACAATTGACAAACGATAATTTGGCTCTGACTCCCTCCTCCACTAAGTTTAGGCTTATATCGTGGAATGTAGCAGGTCACAAAACAAACTCCTACTCCCGCATCTTCCAGGAGGCATGGAGCTTGGTGCCAGTACACAAAACAGGCTATGCCTGTTTTTGCATTCCAGCTACCACTGTGGGGAGAGGGTGTCCCTAAGGGGGTTTGATTGTCTGGGTGAATATTGCCATAGGCTGTCGAATTTTCACGCACCCAACCCTAAGTCATGATATCTTGAGACTTTCTATTAAGGGCCCAAATGGCGGGAATATTTTAGACCTGTTTAATGTCTATATTAGAGGAACCAAGGGGGGCAACCCATCGCCCACCATTACGCTTTTAGAACAGGCTATATACAGCTGTTCGCCTGGTAATCGAATTATGATTGCAGGCAACTTTAATTGTACCTTTGAGCCTTTGAGCTCAGAAGATATGCTGGAGCATGATGGAGTTGATAACAAATGGGCAGTCCTTCCACTCAATTTACCCCCCATCAAAAAATGGACCAATTTAGCTATTCAAATTAATGCATTCGCCACAGAGTTTGATCTTAGGGCAACCAACAGTAGAACCCTTTCGGACATACAGGGGGCTAACACCTTCAACAGAGTCAGTTGTCCCTCACAAATCGACCATATTTTAGTTGATGTAAATTTGTGGGATGAGATGACTGATATGTTTGTTGGCACCATGATTGATAGTGACCACAACCCTCTATGCATGACCATGAGTAACCCGTGGGTTCTTCTACCACACCCTCAGATTAGCCGGGTAGCGAATTGCATCACTAATATCGTCCCCTCTAATTGCAAAAGTCAGCGAAAGTGGCACAAGGTCTCTTGGCATGACTCAAATCTAGTGGGCATCCGCAAGACCTTGTCCAAGAAGATAGTAGAACTCCGGGCCTCGGTCTCAGATATATCTGAGCGGGAATCTATTCCTTTCATCCATTCATGCACTGTAGAGACCCTAAGCTCTTACTTTCAGCCACCTTGCAGGTATAACATTTCACATGTTCACCAAAAAAACAGCATCCATGGTACACTAAGGACTGTAAGCTTAAAAGACCTCCGCAATTAGAACTAAAAACTGCTTCAGGGTCAAAACGGCCAGGTAGGAATATAAGGCTGTTTTGCACAAAGCAAAGATTGAGTAGGATGAACGGTATTGCCAGGAGTTGAAGGACGCAAGCCTTGGTAAGAACAGGAACCATTTTTTATCCTTAGTGAGCCGGGGAAATAACAGGGATTTAGGCACTATGCCCAACCATATCACTTGCCATGTATGTCAGGACCATTTTACAAAACTATAATCCACTTTAGAGGACTGATGTCTGGAGGTGCCATGTGGCCCCACAAACGTCTCTCCTATAGGGAATGTTAGTGATCCCTTCTCGCGGGCTGAAATAGAGGCTGGGATTATGAAATTAGTCCCCGCTAAAGCCCCAGGACCACACGGTCTTCCAGGAGATTTATTCCTGTTTGATCCCAGAGGGTGGTCGTGTTACTTTCAGCTATTGTTCAACACCGTAGTTGCAGGATGCCCAGTCCCAGAAACCTGGAAAGGCGCAGAAGTGGTCCCTATTTATAAAAAAGGTGATAAGGAAGATCCCTCAAATTACAGGCCCATAAGTCTGACTGACGTTATGCAAAAGGTGCTAGGCAGGGTCCTCCTACAGAGAATACAATCATGGTCTGAAGAGGAGAACGTTCTTTCCCAATACCAGACGGGCTTTAGGGTCAGTACCGGGACGATCAACCAGGTATTTAGGCTAATGCTTATATACTGGAAAGTCGTGCTAATTGAAAAAGGCACCCTTCACCTGGCATTCATTGACTTAAAAACTGCATTCAATCTGGTACCTAGGGCCAGATTGTGGCAGATCCTGAAAGAGATGGGCATTCCACCGCTAATTCTTAACCTAATAATCCATCTTCACG
Source organism: Triturus cristatus (assembly GCF_964204655.1). Taxonomy (NCBI): domain Eukaryota; kingdom Metazoa; phylum Chordata; class Amphibia; order Caudata; family Salamandridae; genus Triturus; species Triturus cristatus. The sequence goes on from NC_140590.1 coordinate 1,368,577,909, forward strand.
AGAAAACCTTTGCCCAGGTGAGATGGGGAGCCCAAGGGCAGCTATCAGAGCAGATTCCTGTTGGCAAGGGAGCCCGCCAGGGTTGTGTCATGGCCTCCACCCTGTTCTCCTTGTACGTGAACGGGGTGGTGAAGTTTCTGCAAGAAGATCCAGCTGACGCCCCAATCCTGGCAGACGACAAAGTGCCAAGGCTTCTGTTCGCTGACGACACCTTGTTGGTGTCAAAGACCCCAATAGGGCTACAAAAAATAATGAACAGATATAAATCTTTCTTTGACTCACGGGGCCTAGTCATTAATACCACAAAGACAAAGCTTATGGTTTTAAACCGCACAAATCTTTTAGGTATTATTTTACATTGAATGGCACGCCCTGGAGAGAGTCGGGACCTTTGAATATCTCGGTATGCGACTCTCTGATAAAATGCATTGGAGGAGCCATATAACTAAAACGCTTTTGAACCATAAACGCGTGACCGTGGCACTAAGCAAACAACACCGCTCCTCGTATAGTAGGCCAGTTGCCCCGGCTTTCGTAGGTTATGATGCAAAGGCAGTTAGCTCGGCTCTCTATGGAGCCGAGCTAGGGGGGTTTGAAAACGTAGACGAGATCAGCAGGTCTGAGCACAAGTTTCTGAGGGATTTGGTGACGCTTGCCCGTAACACCCCACTAACACCTTTAATGCACGATATGGGTAGGCGGCCATTTAGAGCCATTGCTAGGCTCTGCCAACTGCTATTTTGGGCTCGCCTAAGGCGTACTGAAGAGCTACGCCTCCGCTCTAACGGAGGTAATGAATTTGGATGTGGACCATAGGGTCAAATGGATATTATATGCGAAGAAAACTATGATGCTACTTGACCTTAAAGAATCATGGGATACCCAAATTCCCCCAAGCAAGGTGGAACTTAAACGTCATTACTAGGATTGGATCGACAGCCAGGAGCTCAGTAAGCCAACTATGGGGAGATTAACAGAGAATTTTCTTATATTTAAGCACACTAGAAACCTAGAGCCTTACCTAGACGTGATCCAGGTCCCATGAGATAGAACTCTGTACTTTCAGTTTAGGTTCGGCACGCGCCCTGTTAAAACCCTAACTTCAAAGTGGCGCACAGCTGAGAACACAACAGAGAGTTGCCCCTGCTGTGGAGCCTGGTGGAGTGTGTTGCTCATGTCATGTTTGCTTGCCCAGCTTACAACAAAGCAAGGATCAAATGGTTAAAACCAATTTGCAGTGACATGCGCACCCGCGACCACCGGTTTGCTCTGCGTATTATAAAATCTGACCCAAGTGTTCTCATGTGGGGTGGCCAAGTTTTTAGGCCAAGCTTGACTTGTTAGGATCAAAGCACTACGTGGGGTGACCTCAATATAGGTGTTTCTGACTCTAGAGGCAGCTAAAAAAGTTGTTATATAGCATTTATTAAAACTGCAGATCATATCGGGATGTTACAACAAATTTAGAATATTTCTCACGATGGATATAGCACTAGCACTTTATATAAACACTATTGTGATGGATTGTGTCCCTTTTACCTCCTTTTATTTGTTGAATTCCTATTATAACTTTTGAGTACCTGTGGTGGAAGGGATTCATAGAAAGTGACATGCACACTTTTTTAGGTTAATGTTTTTAGTGATACTTGTTTTTCGCTTTGTATTATAATACGATGCCAAAAATGCTAAGCCAAGATATTTTAAATGAACTTTTGTATTCAAAGATTTTTTACTATCGAACACATATTGTTTTATTGAACAAATATCAAATAACGCTTTTATGATACATGCTGTCGAATGTAGATATATGAACTGAACTGATGCCATAGGGCCGATCTGTTTATTATGAAAAAATGCAGCAAATGTATAAGGTCTGACTTACTTACTGTAAAAACCTTTATGGGTTGATAGAAATGGCACATGCCTGTAGACAGTCGTTTTGTTACATGGTGTAAGATAATGCCTTTTTTGCATGATCACACCCATGTTTGTACACTGATGCCGCTGTTTTTTTTTACTCTAAAGGTGTACTGATCCCTGCCAAAAAGGCTGCAGTGCCCGTGCTCTGATGCCTAAAACGTGTATCTCTGATTGCTTTATCCACAATTGGCATAGGTTAACTTACTTATAAGTCCCTAGTTTATGGTACCAGGGATACAGAGGGCCTGTAACTTAAAGTGTCTCTCGCAGACTGAAGTACTTATTGTGCCACCACAAGTGGGACAAAGCAAAACATGACTCCCAGCCTGCCTTTGCCGGTTGGCAGAGCGTTTTCCAACTGCTAACTTAGCGTTGCCATTTAAAGTACTGAGAGAGCTAAGATTTTCCTTTTTAATACTTATAAGTCACTCTTAACACAGGCCTTCAAAGCCCTAAAGGCAGAGTGCATTATATTAAAAAGGTGGTCTTGTGTTTTCTAACTTTACATGCCTGGACAGTAAAAACCCTGCATTGTCGTTTTTTATTGTGGAAAGGCTAGTAGCCCCATTGGTGAATACAGAGTTATATGCTGACAACTTAACAGTTCAAGGTATAAAAAAAATGACTTAATTTTCAGGTTATTAATGCAACTTTTGCATTTTTTGCCCAAACTCTTCCAGTGACCATTTACAGTTGCTGGGCACGAGGCAGCCTTCTGCTCTCTGGGTGGGGGGTGGTTGTGAATGACTCTCAGAAAGGAACACAACGGGCCTGCCACTGGAGTGGTGTGACCTCACCCTGGAAGGAAGACCAAACAGGATGTGAGCCCAAAAGCCAACTTCAAAAGGGAAGCCACACCTCTGGGATGAACTCGGGAGCTCAACACACCAAGAGAAGTATTCTGCCAATTTGAGAGTGGGCTGAATGGTGCATTCAGAGCTAGCTAGAGGCCAGACTTCACAGGAAGTCATCAGAAGGTGGAGGGCACCTGGTAGCTTATTGGCTAGTAGTTGCCACATCCCAGAGGGTGAAAACTGGCCATAAAGGTGGCACCGCTGGCATCCAGACCTCAGATCTCAACTTAAATAGAGAGAAGACCGAAGAAGGACAGCCCAGCCGCTCCTTGTGCCTGTGGTGCTCTGCTCAAGAAAACATAATCCCCGAGCCCCAGACAGAAGAAGTGAGTCCGAGGGTCAGTTGACTGACTTCCTGCTACAGCTACAGGACACAAAAGCTTAAGAAGCCTACCCTGGCGCGTTGGTAGTCAAGAACGCCTGATCGTCACTGACCGCCAAAGTTTAGCCAGCCTTAAAAAGTTGAACCCGAGACTGTTGCACCAAGGAGAGTCATCAGAGTGCAGTTTAGTCACCCAACAAGGAAGTTGCCACCAGTTAAAGGGAACCGCTGGTTTTGCTGTGACCTGAGACCAGTAGACCACTGCCAACTATTTTTTGATTTGACTTCACCCAGATTTTGAGGGACACCGAACCCTAAAGCCAGAATCACCTCACTGTGTTCATGTACCGAGGGATGGCCCCAGAAAGACCACTGTTACCAGCTCAGCATCTGGTTTACATTACATCAGGACCACTCCCTCAATCAAAGACTATGACAGGTCACTCATAGAGCCTGGAACTGGACTGGAAACTGCTTTGACTGTGAGGTAACTTTTCGGTTGTACCTTGTTGCTCCCTGTGACTAGCTCCCTGCCAGGGTTGGTGAGGCCAAGAGTGCTTAAGTAGTTGTTTGAAACTTTATTAAAAAATGTGGAAAGTTTCCCACTATTGTGGCCCAGCACAATCAATTATTATACTAAGTGATAATCTGTGATGTATTGTTTCTTTAGAAGTTCATATCAGTTATTGTGTTGTGTTTTACTCATATTCAACTGTATTGAATACTCTTTAATGCTTTACAATTGTTCCTTTGATAAAGCCTGACTGCTTAGGGCCACAGCTACCCAGAGTGTAGCTAAGTTTTTGCAAACATCACTGGACCCCAGTACAAGTTTGAGAGTTTATTACGTGGTCAGGCTGCACAACCACACCATATAATAAACCACTTTCCTAATAAATGGAATCTTGAAGCTTACTGTAGCAAGCAAGAATTTTGATAATCCCTTTGATAAACCCTCTGGTGGAAGATTTGCACTGTGATAATCCTTGCTACACTCTCTTTTAATGGAATGATAGGTAACATTGTCTTCCAGAACCTTGTTAAAAAAAAATCTTTACATACCTGTAAATACATAGTGGTTTTTTGGATCAGCCTCACTTATGTCTACTCGAGTGTCATTCACATTCTGTTTCTCTGTATTAACACATGCTGCATGGGGCAATAGGTTAGCCCGTTCCTGCCATTGCCTCTATAGGTCTGGTGGTAACTGGAGTTTAGCTGATCATGTGCACATCTGCCTGGAAATGAGTGCTCTTCAGCATCAGGGATGGTGACCTGTCCTTTTAGTTTTACATTTGTTTGTTTTATAGGTCCCCTTTCATTTCCTTAGCTTTTTAATAGTCTCTTGCAGCTACCTAAACAGTCTCACTGCGAGGCTTGCTTGCTGCTTTCTTAATCTGCAGTGTGCTGTATCCTATCTGGCCATTATTCCTAAACTGGTCTGTCATCTTTGTAAGATATTTTCCATAATATATCATTGCTTTCCCACTGGCAACGGTCATTAGTATCTTTAGAATGACAGACTGCATGTAACTCATTGAGTGCCTAAACTCATCAGTGACTGAAGAAGTACTTTATGAGAAGCAAGATTTATTGACATTGCCAGTGCTCGTTATAAACATTGCGGAGAAATGTGCGGGCTGCATGTCATGATGCATGTGTCAAAAGAGCTATTATTTACAACACATTGGACCCCATTACGAAGTCGGGCGGAATGTCATTCGACAGCTTGGGCATTGGTCTGACTGCCGTATTATATGGGTTGTCCGATAGATGCCTGCGGGGGGAATTTGCTTCCCCTCCTACAGAATCAAGGGGCCCTTCAGGCAGAGGGCGGATCGTAATCCCCAAAATGCCAAGGCACTGCAGTAGGGATTATGATGCACGTTTCTGGCAGCTTTTCTATGTAGGTCCGACCACCAAAGAAAGGCTGTCGGAAACGGACTGTGGGGGCCTCTATCAGAGCCCCTGTCCCCCAGCGCCCTCCTCTGAGCTGCCCCCCAAACATCCATGCATCGTGTGTCCATCGTGTGTCAGAAACCGCTTGGTGCCTGCCACACGGTGCATAGATGTTGAAAAAGTGCATCCTTCCTATGACGGCTTCTGCTGCAGCCTGCAGCACAAGCCTCAATAGGAAAGCTACACTTTCTGACCACCATGAAGGCAGTCTTATTCTGATTTGGGAAGCGGGACCACCGACTCCTTGAGACGCGGTCTAATTTTCGACACAGTGCGTCCGACCGGCATCATAATGGGACCCAATATGTCAAAACAAAGTGATTATATAGCCTTTCATTTTCACAAAAGTTCAATCAAATGTTCAGTACACACACAAAAGTGATCATGCATTTTTGAGTATGGGAATTGAAATTTAAACACAATCTACTTCCCCCATGGTCTTTACGTTCTTTAAACGGTCTGGCAGATGTAAATCAAAAATCAGGTAGGATCCATTGGAACTCCAAAGCAATCAATAAAATGAACACTTACATTTCTTCCTTTTTGCCAGTCCTTATAAGCGGAGAAGGTGATCCCTTAACCAGTTACGAAGATACAGTACAATCAGTCATGGCTACCGTTCAGGCAAATATAACTAGGCAAGATAAAGGTAAAATCCACCAAAACGGAAAGCGAACAGATCATCTGTCATTTCACCTAAATACCTTGACCAGAATGCAATTCCAATCTTTCTGTGCCACAAGAAAAAGAGAAATAAGAAAGTTGAAAAAACTCCGTGAACTGAAAAAAGAGAAACAAAAACTGGGTTGATATTCAAATTGCAGTAACATGTACATGGGTATAAGAAAATCAATCCAAGCATCGCCAGTCTAATCATCCGAATGGGAAAACACATCCTTAAATGTTATATATATATAACATTCAAAACCAAGTCTCACCTGGACACTGTCCCTACCGAAAGGGCCAATCAGATTGGGACATGTTAGCCATATCGTCTGCACAGATCGCCGTTTTTATTAAAACCGCCAGATCATCTGCAGAAATTGTACCAGACAACATCTCTATCAAAGTCTTACAATCAAACCCTGAAGATTGGAGCACATTTTTAACCCCGCTCTTTCATTATTGTTTTGAAACTGGGAAAATACCAAAATCTTAGCGAGGGAGCATCGTGGTCACCTTTTTTAAAAAAGGCTCCAGCTCCAATCCAAACAACTTTAGACAAATCACCCTCCTAGATGCCACTAGAATGATCAACGCAGCATGCATATTGGAATACGCAAAGGACTGGGCATTTTCGAATGGAGTGATTCCTATGGTACAGGCTGGCTTCCGCCCCAAACATCCAGTTACGGACAATATTGCTATCCTTCATACTGTCCTTGATATGTATGTAGTGTTAAAATCACAGATAGTTTACTGCGTTTTCTTGACTTTTCGACCACTTTTGATAGCGTGAATAGGCCAACATTATGGAAAAAGTTAGGGAGTTTAGGGATTCCCCACGATCTCCTTACAATAATCATTTCTTTGCATACAGCAACATGGTGTACAGTCCAAATGGGGGTAGAAAATGGCTTAATCAGACCAATGCCCGCGATGAATGGATTGAAACAGGGTTGCCTTCTTGCCCCCATGTTATTTCCATTTATGTAAGTGACCTACCGGGGAACTTTTCCCAGATAAATAATTCTCCACCAAAATTAGCACAAAGCGATATCCATAGCCTAATGTATGTCGACGATAACTTTATACTCGATCGTGCCCCAATTGGCCTACAAAGAAACTTAAACTAATTAAATTGATACGCAAAAGAAAACGTTTTGGTCTCTAACATTTCAAAAACCAAAATGTTACCTTTTAGAGGAAGAAGGAAATCTCTTTCTTTCACATGGTCACTGGGAGGTAACCTTATCGAGATAATGAACGAATATGCTTATTTGGGTCGAATTGTTTCATATAATTTACAAAATGCTCACTATTTTGAACATCTCTGGCAAAAGGCAGATGCCCATGTCGCAGCATTACAGAGATTTTATCGCTCTACTGGGAATAGACATTTCCAATCCCTGCTAGAGGTTTACCATATGAAAATCCCACCTATTTTATTTTATGCCCTGGTGTATATATACAGATTAAAACCTGGCAACCAGTAAAAGTGAAAGAAGGGATTATTCTATGGAAACTGCTAAAAGTCAGCTAATCAGTCACGGCACAAGCCTTACGTCTCTAGTATTCTTTAACTGGCATATATGCTAGAGCCGTTTCCAAAATTATAAGGTGGGCCTTTAACCTTGTACATGCTTTCCCTGTCTCCCTAAGATACATATTAAAATTGGAGACTTTTAGAGTTGAGTCGACACAGCAAACTTTCAACAGGAACCTTAAAATAGCCCTTGATGCATCCCAATGTACTGTAGCACTTTTGCAGGCTTGGTCACCAGCGCATCTGAAGCTCTTTTAAAAACACCTGACGCCGAGAATAAGCTTTGAATTAGATATGGAACACTGTACCCAATTAAAGCACTATAAACAATTTGCAGAAAATATAGTATAGAAAACCCTTGAGCACTATCTTCAGTTTCAGTTAGAGAACAGAGTAAGGCTTTGTATCCTTCTTCTGCGATTAGGAATCCTCCCCTTAAAAGTATATTCCTCTAGATGGAACCCCCTTGAAAATCGCTCTGGTAATTGTGACTTGTTACGGTTAGCACAAGACCTTTCTCATGTATTGTTAATCTGTCCAAATCCAATCCTGGTAGAGGCTCGGCGACGATTTATAAAGCCCATTTGCTATAGATACAACACTATTTTAATTCAAAATTTAATTATGTTGTGCAAGTCTCCCTCAAATGAAGTTGTTTGTCATAACCTGTTTGTTTTTAAAGAGTTTTTTAAAGCTGTTTTAAAAGCGCATAAATATAAGTCTTATACTCGTGCATTTTGTATTTGTCGACCTCAATATGCCATAACCTGTTTGTTTTTAATGAATTTTTAAAGCAGTTTTTAAAAGTGCAAATATAACTGTTTTATACTTATGTACTTGTATTTGTTGACCTCAGTTGAGGTCTGAATCAAGTAAAAATTGATTGATTGATTGATATAGCCTTCCATGCAAGCAAACTAAAAAGCATGATGTTGTGTTATTTGTTTTGCACTTTTGAAAAGCATTTAACCCCTTGCGTGCGGGTTTATTTCTCCCGCTGTGCGGGAGAAATAAACGGCGTTCGGGAACACGACGTCTCCCGGCCGTCGTGCGCACACGCCCACCGTAATGCACGACGGCCGGGAGACGTCGTGCGCGTCTTTTTACCCAGTTTTAAGTTACATTGTTGAGAACTTTCTCTTATGAATATAGTCAATTTACCCATTTGCAATATGTGATTGACAACAGGGAACCTAATACAGGTTACTTATGGAATTATTTTGTATCAACCGAACCACGTTTATTTAAACATTTATAGATGGTTTAGCATTATGAGGATAAGGAAATTATATTTTATGGCTCTACAGTTCTTACCATCAGTGTGCTCTTTTGCTAAGACTTGTAGCTATGCTTACTCCAAGTTTATGTGCCAATTATAGGAGGGAAGATCTGTTGCTGTAATGTTTACTATGTATCTATGTAGTGTGTCTGGTGCATGATTTGAAAAGGTATGGGAATGCAGACGGCTCTACAGGTTTGCACGTTCAGTATAGTGTAAGGTCAGTCCACAGAGTTGTGACAGCCCCTCTATTTCTCCTTACTTTACCACAACAGTAACTTCTCATTTTTCCTAATACCTGAATACTGGTTTGTTTCTTAGGAGAAACTGCATCTTCACCTGTCCCAGCCGCTTGCCAAGCATCAGAAAACAACACTGAGCTGCTGAAAGGTAAGCATGCACTAGAGTAATTAAATGCACATAGCAAAATAGTACGAAGTCAGCTGGCGCCCGAGATTAAAATTGGTTAATTAATCAAGGAGTGCCTGCAAACTGCCTTTTCTTATTCGAAGATTTCCATTGTCAGTTCTGGCACAACTAGCAAATGGCTGTTTCCCACAAGCCAAGTTGTACAAAGATGCTTACCCAGAAGGCTAGCACCCCTGTTGTCTGGCTTGGAAACTTCACCATATAGCAAATGCTGAAGGAGGATCCGTTTCTGAGACTGAACGTGGATACAAGGGACGATGACAATCACCAGAGCTGGCTGGTTGGTAACCTAACATAACGTGTATTTGTAAAGTGCACATTCACCCGTAGGTACCTTGGCGCTAAATAAAAGATGTGTATTGCTACCCAACTCAATGGTACTCATTTTATCGACCTCAGATGGATAAAAGGCTGAGTGCACCCATCAGGATTTGAACCTGTGACCATAAGGTCGCACACAGGCCCTTGCAGTGGACGCGTTAGTCCACTGAGCCACCAGACCCGGCAGCTGCTTCAGGGTTGTTCTTTATATGAGCTACTTAATGAGGAAGGTGGGTACTGTTAACCATCCTTTTCTTCCGTTACTTTTGGGCCTCAAAGCATGAATCGCAGCTTTTTATATTCATTTCCACTGAGATTGAGTTTTGAATGCTTGGTATCGAGCGATCACAGTTAGAAATTTAAAAGCTGATATGCAGTACATAATTGGTCATTCAAACAGTACAGTAAATTAATATGTAACCCCAGCAGTGACTCCTCAAGGAAATTGATAAAAAAAATCACTGCTGATAACTTGCTAATCCAGTTAAATTTATTTTTTCTTTTTCTTCTTTTTGCCACAACTGTCTCTTTGGAGACAAACGAAAAATAACATTTGGAAATTCATCAAACGGAATCTAAAACTCAAGTAGCTCTCACATAATCCATTTTTATTGTTTTACGCACAATATGTCATTTACTTCTTTCCTTAAACATTACTTTTTACAATTTCATATTTTTATTGCCTAACGGTTATTGTACTACAGATTTCTCAAAGGGGTGTTTGTTGTGTCATTTTTACTACACATCGTATTTTACTGCTCTTCTGCAGAGGTTCTTTGATGGAAGCAATCAAGCATATCAGACAAATGAAACATGGGAATAATGGGGTATAAGTCAGTAAGTTCAATTCCAGTGTGCTAAGGACAGAATACAGTATGAGTGGAATTCTTCACAAGCATGTACAGGAAGAAGTGGTAGTACAAGCAAGGAGAAGAAATATTCAACAATAAGCAGTAGAGCAACATAATAATAAAAGGGATCTTGTCATGCGCAAACATAGCCCAATGGGCGTCAAGGCGCCTAATTCCCAATCCAGCTCATAGCAAAGCTCCTGCAGCTCAACCTGTGTAAGCTCTAGAGAAGCACCAGGTTTTTAGGGCCTTTTTAAACAGAGCTAAAGAAGGCAGAGTCTTCAGCTCTATCGGCAGGCTATTCCAAAGTTGTGGAGCAACAACTGAGAAAGCCCTGGCTCCCCATCTGGCGAGCTTAAAACGAGGGACAACAAGTTGAAGCAGCCCTGAAGAACGCAGACTTCTTGAAGGGCAGTAACGAGTAAGCAAGGAGCTGATGGCGCCTTTAGATTCATCCTCCATTGCTCTGTATGTCAGACACAGAATTTTAAAGTTGATTCTGTGCTGAATAGGCAGCCAATGAAGGTCTCTCCTCGCAGCAGTAGCAGAAGAAGACCTGGAGAGATCCAGGACAAAACGTGCAGCAGCATTCTGCACGATTTGCAGTCGATGTATAAGGCCCTTGTTGGCTTCCATGTAAAGAGAGTTGCAATAATCCAACCTGGAGCCAACAAGGGCGACTGCAATCTGCTTGCGAGTTTGAAGTGACAAATAGCTGCGAATTCTATTGAGTGTCCTGATCACGCCCCAGCAGGTCGAAACAGTCCGATTCACCTGTAGGGACATTGAGAGTGAGGTGTCGAACATTACACCCAGATTTCTGGCAGATTGAGATGGAGTCGGGCAGATACCCAGAGAGGAAGGCCACCACTCACTTGACTAAACCTCTTGGTTCTTCCCGAAAATCAAAACCTCAGTCTTATCGCCATTTAGCTTCAGGGAGTTTGCAACCATCCAGTCTGCAACATGTTGCATGCAAGACCGGAAGCCAAAGGCAGATGTTATGACAGAGGATTGAGTCAGCGAAACCATGATCTGGGTGTCGTCGGCATATGATACCACCTCCATCCCCTGCGATCTTACTAGTCTAGCAAGGGGGGCCACGTAGATATTAAACAGGGTGGGACTTAATGCCGACCCCTGTGGCACTCCACAGTGCAAAGACTTTGCAGGGGAGAGGTGGTTGCCGAGCATTACTCTTTGTTCCCTATCAAGGAGAAAGGAATTGAGGAGACTCAATGCCGAACCAGTGACACCTGCCTCTCTAAGCCGAGATGTTAAAATGGCAGGGGACAGAGTGTCAAAAGCGGCTGTGAGGTCCAGTAGCACAAGAACAGTTGTTTGTCCAGCATCCACCTTGCGTCGGATGCTATCGACTACAAAGGTGAGAGCGGATTCTGTGCTGTGGTGTTTTCGAAAACCATGCTGGGTAATGTCAAGACACTCAGAGACTTCAAGAAAAGAGGATAAGTGGCGATTCAGGTGGGCTTCCAAAATTTTTGCGGGTGCGGGGAGCAGAGAGATCGGCCTGAAATTTTTCAGGAGGCCTGGATCGAGTGAAGGCTTCTTTAGGAGCGGCTTCACAATGGCCTTCTTCCATATTGATGGAAAGATGCCTTGAACAATTGCCTTATTCATCACCTCAAGTAAGGGAGGGAGAAGACTGTTCCTACACTCTTTTAATTTTTTGAGCGGCAGTGGATCAAGAGGAGAGGAGGATTTGATCTTATCCAAGAGGCCGTTGAGACCCTCCAAAGACATTAAAGGAAATGCAGAAAGAAGGCTAGGGGGTACTAAAGGAGGACTGAAAGGGACTAATAGAAGATTTTCCGGCAGGGCAAGACGTTGTACTTCCAAAGAGGTATGAATATCTAAGATCTTAGTATGGAAGAAGTCTGCAATATCGTCACAGAGACGCTGAGAACTGACTACGGGGTCTGGAAGTTGCAGGGAGCACAACGAGTCAGCAATTTTAAAGAGCTCCCTAGAGGAAGTGAGTGAGCTGGTAAGGCTGGAGAAGTATTTCTGCTTCTCCATAATCACTTTCTTCTTGTACTCACGAAGAGCAGACTTATGGGCCTCCCTGTCCATGGGATCCCAAGATTTCCTCCATCTTCTCTCGCTGCTTCTACAGCCCTGTCGTAGTCCTCTGAGATGGTCCGAGAACCATGGTGCTGATGGTTTGCGCCGGGCTACATATCGCAGGGATGCAGGAGCAAGTTTTTCCACTGCATTGGCGATGGAATCCTGCAGATCATGTGCTGCCTCAGCCGCATCCTTTAGTGAAAGAGCCTCTGGTGTGGAAACAAAGGGGGCCAGAACCTCATTCGAGAGATTTCTAAAGTTTCTTCTAGAAACAAAAGGGGTAGTCCCTTTCCTAATCCCATAAGAAAGAGAGAAGGCAAGCTGCAGAGGGACAGCAAGGTGATCAGTCCAGACCAGGGGTAGGGGTAAGCCACTGGAAAGTCTTGTATCATTGGAGAACACCCCGTCAAGGATATGGCCAGCTATATGGGTGGCATTAGTAACAAGCTGGGTAAAATCACAGGATGCAAGAGATTCGACCAGTGATATGGTATCCTTAGAGTGAACCTCATCAAGATGGAAATTGAGGTCACCTAGAATAGTAAAGGAGGGCTTTCCAAAATATGGTTCGAGGATTTTCAATAAATCCAGGGCAAAGTTAGCTCTATACCCAGGCGGCCTATAGATCAGTATGCCCGTGAAAGAGACTGAGGGGGCACAAATGATACAAAAATATAGAGCTTCAAAACAGTCTTGGGGCGAAGACAGTGGCTTAATCGTGCATGACAAGGAAGATTTAAAAAGAATGGCAATACCTCCTCCTCTGCGTTTAGGTCTGTCATGCCGATGTAGAGAGTAGCCATCAGGAATGGCTAACAAAAGGTCATGTCCAGAAGAGTCAGTAGCCCAGGTCTCCGTAATGAAGACCCAGTCAGGCTGCCTTTCGTCCACGAAATCGTGGAAAGCAAGATTATGCTTAATTAGCGAGCGCGCGTTTATTAAAAACCCAGTGTTATGAAAAACCTTTGGCCCAGAGAAGGAAGAGCATGATTTGGTAAAACAAGTGGCCTGGGGATGAAAGGGGGCAAAACAGACAGTACAACGATAAAAATTCAATAGGTCCAACCTCAAAAGAAAAACAAAATGTATTCATGTACATATTTCTTTATAATGTGCATTGCGAATTATTTGCTGGTGGGCACAAGGAGGGCTAAACACAATCCTTCTGTAGGAAATACTTACTTGCTGTGCACATTGCTAGGGGCAACCCTGGAGTACTTGTAATCAAAGATGAAATACGTTTGTTTTTACTGCTTTCCTAAAGGGCTGGCTTGTATCCTTTGATCCTGAGATGTACCTTGTCTTGCAAGTCACTGAAGACTAATATTAGTTAAGCTATTACAAAAAAGACAAAAAAAGAAAGGATTGAGCAAGAGTGAGAGTCGCACACAGACGCAAATGAAATCTTCATAATAACATGCATAATCTTACAAGCCTTGATAAACATGAAATTAAAAGAAATCGAGACATGCAAATAAGTGGTGCATTCGGTCATTGAAACTGTATGCAATTTCAACTGTATGCAACTGCAGTTTCTTCCCCTAGTTGCAAAGTTTAGTAGCCCAGGTAAGGCAGATACATCGACAATTGACATCTCCATTTCACTAAATTTCCAAGTTTTGAACCTACCATCTGATTACCAAAAAGCCACGTCAATGTCATGGGAGAGATGATGGGTTTCCACTCCTTCCAGCTGAACAGGTGAAGCATGCTGGCAATATCTGAATGAGGATTCAATGCAGTATTCACCACTTCCAGTGGGTAGACATACACTTAAATTAGTAGCCCATTTAATAGGCACAGCACATTCAGAAAACAACGTTAATTAGGATTTTTCACTTACCACTTACGGCATCACTCAGAATCATCCACGTTATCACCCACATCTGCTCTTATCACTCCACACGATCTCCCATCACACCTCCTTTCAATTTACTATCCATATTCTCTCTTAATAGCCACACGCCTCTTTCACATACTGTGTCCACTCTGTTTTCTTCTCAAACCTTCAGTTTTATTTTTAATGCCCATATTCTCTTCTCACCCCTCTTGTCCCCTACTTCCCTGCATGCACTCTATCTATGCTTAATTTTTTCCTTATTCATGCTCGCTTCATTTTTTCCTTATTCATGCTCTCATTCCCCACCATAACACACTCTCTCCATCTGTTCTCTCCTCCACACTCGTGCCTCTGCCGTCCTGCCCTTATCCCATACCGGAGGATCACACCTACACACCACTTGTGTATAGTTTTACCTGAAGCAGGAGGTCACAACATTAATAGAATTGTGTATTGTAGGCTATATTCCCCGTTTACACAAGTCTGAAACATCTTGTTGCCCTTGCTATGTGCCCATGGGGTCAAGGCCATGGGCAGGACCTATAGTAACCTTCAATGCTCCTGCCTACGTCAGAGTCCATTCTAGTCTAGAAGTTATGTTTCTATCAGTCAAGAATACGAGACTAGTGGAGGAAGTGAAAAGAGGAGGCCTTCCTTTCCCAGTGTAAAACATGGCGTTGTAGATGAGTCACCTCCGGACAGAAAGGTGCAGAAAAGTACAGGGGTTTGTTGCATATTGCCAAAGAAACCTCCTGTCAGGCAAATTTGCACTCGTTGTGTGATGAAGTGAAGATAGCCCTCTGTGTCCTCTTCTTTACAACTCATCGAAAACACACTCCTACCAGCACATAAAGACAAACAGTGAGTAGTTATTCTGTAATAAAATCATATGTGGGTGTTACTACACTCGCGCAATTGTATGCTTAGTTATTCTTCCTTCACGTCGGGTAGTAGAAAAAATGTTGCATATTATAACCTCTTTTATAATCGTTTGCCAAATCCTACCATAATTGTGCACAATAAATTACTAATGAAAGTACCTTGAGTATGTCCCTGGAGACAAGGCACAAGCCGTGAGTACATGAGGGTTGAAGGCACCTACCCACTCTTTTTACAGGGTGGACTCCGTCCACCCTGCCAAGAAGTTGGGCCCTACAGACATTTTCAGACACCGAGACACATTTAGCAGCACCTGCACGTTGTCTGCTTTCGTTCAGAACAGCAACGTGCAGGCGAGAGGGCTTGGTTATTTTAAATTTCAACTGGAGCCAAAACAAAGCCGAATTTATGGGCACCATGAGGCCTCCTTTTGTTGGATTCTTCTACCTGAGAGCTATCTGGAGCCTCGCACCTAGATGTAAAGGCGATGGAGGGGAAACAGAGGGCCGAAGCTTGTTATCACTTCACAAGTATTTAAGAGAGGCATTCTTTTGACTTTGTTCAGCCCCTCTATATAAGAGATATGCATGCACTGTTATAATATCAGATGTGTTGGTTTGTCCCAGTTTTTCTCAAATAATTTAAGTACCACTATTTGGTTTTATTTCTTTTATAAATGGCGCTACTCAGAGGGCTTTAATTTACACGTACATATTGACAATACATTGTAAGTGTGTAAACCAGTGTACAGGATGTGTTACATATGACAGTGAGGGTTACAAATTGTAGGAGTCAAATGTCCTTCATAGCTCTATATTAGAAGGATTACAGTTTATGAATTCCAAGTAACAACAGGATCTCTGCACCAGGTGCTTTAACCCCACAAGATATTTTAAAATGCTGACTTCGCAACCAGCTTAGCAGAACAAATTTACTCACATATTTATTCTTGTTGGCAATTTATGTGTGGCCAAATTTAAAAACATGAATGTAGAAGTTGAGGCCTAGAAGTTTTGTCAGGACTGCGTCACTTTTTGGCACAACCCATATGCAAAATGTCATTTGTTAAATATTGTAATGCACTCAAATGTACTCATGATATACCTTCTAAACATATTTCTTTGAGGTCTGAAGATCTGATGTCACTTCTTGTGATGTAGCTTCCTGTGTTGCCACGTGCAATGCCATGGGCTGTGATCTTATGTGCCATGATGTCACTTGTATACTGCCTAACTTGGTTAGTCCCCTCACTTCTGTTTTTTAGGACTTGTGCCCTGCCTGGAGGTCTACTGGAGTTTGCTCCGTGGTGTAAACACCTGAGCAGAGTATGAGTCTCCATTTGAAAGCGGGTGAACCGCCCAAGTGAGTTCAAGAGTCAGCAAAATCTGTTTTTGTGGCCTGCTCCTGTGGCGTCAGCTAGCCTGTACATGCATCATCATTGTTTAGTCATGTTGGCGTCATTTGAATTGGAGGTCAAAATCAGGCCATTAATCGGCTTGTACATTTGAAATGAGTGTGTCACAAATATTCCAGGGCATAAGACATATTATTTTTTAACCAAGAAAAAGACCTGCGACGACAAGTCATGAAATTGTTAGGGCGTCTAGCTGCAGGTCATTTTTCATGGTTTCTTCCTTCTGCAGAAAGAAGGAGGCAAATTCCTCACAGATTGGAAGCGAGTTGTTTCCCACCAGTGACTGGGTGCGCAGTTTGATTGTGCTTTTATGAGATAAAATAGTTTTTGGGGTCGGTTACTGGCTTCATCGAGTTGGTTTCTAAAGAAGTCTACTTTAGAAGTTCTTATGTTTTTATAGTAACTGTTCCTTAATTATCCCAGGTGCTTGAGATGCTTAATGGACTGATCAGATCTTCATTGATGTTCAGCTAATCTCAAGTTACGTCTTTCTGTGTATAGACTACCATTGTACCATGGTTTGGAGATTTAAGTGGGCCTTCTTTTTTATTTGGAAAGGCGAGATTAAGTCCAGAACAGATTCCATGGAGCGAGTGTAGTGATTCCTAAAATCAAGGAGAGCTCTTCAGGGGTATTCAAGCTGTTGTGACTGAGAGGACTCAGAACATTCCCGGCGATGTTGTGCATGTTCATTTTCCAGATTTTGGGCTTGGATCGTTGTGCTGTGTTGTTTATCAAATCTTCTGTGAAGAGGAAAGTGATGTGGTGGAGGACAGTCCAATCACAGGGTAGGATAGATTCCAACTGAATTAATTTTGGCTTTGCAATGATAAGATCTAATGTAGGTCCTTTGTTGTGAGTGGGCTTGTCTCAGAACTGAGTCAGGTTCAGGTCTGCAAGTAAAGATTTTAAGCTGTTGACTGCTGGGTCATTCAAATCATTCCAATGTAGATTGAAGTCTCAGACGAAGATTTGAGGGAAGTTCTGATGCACAGAACGGAAGCTCCACAAATTACACTGTAGTGTGGTCTAGTTGGGACTTCCATTTCACTTAAGCTTTTGCCAATTTAACGGCAAAAAAAGTTTTCGCCAGTCAATTTTTGTTAAAATTAATCATTTCCGAGTGGCTGTTAATGTTTTTTTTTGACAGAGAAGGTGGAAAACGTAGTCACGCATGTTAGTCTTTGATTTTCTGGTTTAATGTGGTCTTCCAGTAGAGCCTTGTTATTATTAGTTCAAACTCTTTTACATGTTTTTTTAATGATTTGTTCAGGCTAGCCACGCATCCATAAGTTATAACTGAGCTGCGCAACTTGGTTGTTTTAAGAGGAAAAGCTGCAACAATTTCTGTATATCCTCGTAGCTCGACCCACAGGTAAGATCTCTCTCAGTGCCGTCCGCTGGTGACTTTTGAAGATAGTCAAATCATTTTTGTTCATAAGCTTTGAGAAAACCGTGGTTTCAAGTCTACTATCCTTTACCACAAAGAGGATATCAAGGAATGGAACTTTATACTTGTACATTGTCATTATAAAGTGTAAGGAACAATAGAGTTGATCAACTGTAGAAAGGAACCTGCCTCGTGCCCCATCCTTATCCAAATAAGTAAAATATCATCAGTATATCACCATAGTTGACTATATTCACTAAATTGATTATTTTCCGGAAGGAATTTAGTTTATTATTTTATTTATTTATTTGAGTTTTATATATAGTGCTGGCTAAACCCAAAGGTTTACATGTTTAGGGAATATGTTTACAACATGTACATGGCAAGGGCCAAGTGATAATCACAGGAGGTAATATAGAAAAATATAGGAGAACAGAGCATTCAAGTCGACACAGTGAGAGCACAGTAATATATATCAATCAAGCAATTGGGTACTGGGGAAGAGAATAGACATTGAGTCAGCATAGTCAAATTGTCAGGAGACTTCCGACAGTTGATTCAGTGAGAAGTAAATAAAGATTCACTAGACTTAAGGCACAGACTCTGCCCATGCTCGTGCCTCCCTCTCTTCAAATCTGAAGATCTTCTTAGTTAATACAAAGTTCAGGCACTTCATGGCAAACTTTACGGCAATATGAAATGACTAGCCCATGGATCTTTAGGAGGTCTACTTTAACACCCAGCATTGCAGTTTTGGGATATTAGTAAAAAATCTTCCACATCTAGAGTGATATTGACTCACTGGGTCAAATGGGTAAACAGCGTTTAGTTCGCAAGCTAAACAACGCATGCCATAACAACGCAGTCGTTACAACGACCATGTTGTTATTTTGCATACCGTTACAACGCAAGTCGGAACAACGACTTGCGTTAGGGGGCAGAATATGTTGGATTTAAAATCTAACACCTTCCGTAGTGTCCGCACAGACTGGAGTTGAAATAGTACATTATACTATTCCAACATCCAGCGCCCCCTAAGAGCAAGTCGATGTTCTGTCTTGCGTTGGTAATGGTATGCAAAATAACAACGCAGTCGTTGTAACGACCGCGTTGTTATGGCATGCGTTGTCAACGCATGCGAAAAACGTCATATATTCGGTCAAAGGTCCATATTTTTTATGAGATTCAGGATATTTTTTAGGTACGTTGGCGCATTTTTCAATAGTGGTTGTAAGACAAAGTCTGCAAATTGTGAAAAAGGTTCTAGTATAGAGCCTGTGCCAGACAAGATTGGTCTGCCAGGAGAAGGATTTTGTTTTTGTGTATTTTTGGTAAGACATAAAAACTAAATGTGCATGGTCTGTTTGTATTGATGAAGACACCACCTTGTTTGCATATCCAACCTGATAAGTTGACTTCCTCGACCATAGATTTAATTTTAATTTTCTGAGATTAGGTAGGGTCATCCTTAAGTAACTAGTAATGTTCGATAGAAATTATTCGCCGTACATTGAACAATTCAGCACCACAAAGGTTCCTCCCGTTATCCTCTGGTTTAATGATATTGTCTTTGACATAAGGCTTAGAGCTCTTTTCTTCTTTTTTGGGAAGTTTTAATATTTGTTAGTATGTTTTCAAATTTCATAACATCTGCAAGAACTGCTTTCTGCAAGGTCAGTACTAGCAGAATGGTGTTAGATGATGTGTAAAATGTGGACCTTCTTTCTAGCCCAGTTTTATTGTCATTCTCCCATTTTGTGTGAAAAAAAGTGGCGATACGGCTTACTGAAAATTGATGAAGTTCTCCACTGGCTTCAAAGGAGTTGTGGCTAATAGTAGGGGTGAATACCAGGTCTCTTTGAAAAAGACAGACAAGCATGTGTGAAGAGAGTACCCCAGTGAGCGTAAAGAACTAGAGTATTTGAGGAGCATGGCTGAAGTGCGGAACCAGCAACACACGTCTCCGCTGAGCCCCAAGTCTAGAGGTTTTCAACTTGGAGTCATAATGGTTATAAGCACATGGCAAATCACTGATGACAAACTGAGCAGAATACGCTGTGGAAAGTAATAAAGAGCTGAACTTCAGGGTGGATAACTAGTGAGTACAAAGAAAATCTGGGCATCATTCACAGAAAGAAGATGCCCCTTTCCCGCTTGCATTGGAAAGATCAGCAGCCAACGACAGCTGCATCAAGAGAGATATGTATTGGAGGGTGAGCAAAAGACAACCTTGTTTGAAATGACCACAGCACCAGGTGCTGAAGGCAATGGAAGTGGGAGAGTCGTGAGTGTCTGGGAGAGAACACCGGGATTAGAACTGAAGAAGTGTGAACTGCGCTAATGGTGAGAAAAAGAACGAATGCTTGTGGCCTAGGCGGGAGGCTGATACTTGGATGCTGGTGGGGCCTTTGGGAGTGAGAGCAGCGTAAGTACAGCAGGGGACGATTTGTGAATCCGGGGGAGGCAAAAAAGCCTTGAGTGTCCCCTCCCACTTCTCCTGGAGAGCAGTACAGAGCTTGAGGCTGAGGGGAAATTGGAGAAGAGTGCACTGCGTACTCTAATTGGCAAATCTGCCTTGTGGCTCATTGGGTGGCCATTGTTGCTGAATTGGTACTGTCTTATGGATGATATAGGTATGAACTTGATCTACCCTTGTCAAGTGGCACACCCTCTTTCACTGTAGTGTCAGATGGTTGGATTTATGTCCTTTTTAGAACAGGTGCTCATCCCAAAAGAATCAATTGAAGCAAAGCCTATTGAAACAACGGCTATGACAAGCCCTCAAAGAAACCCTCTATGAAAGAACACTTGGCTTCCCAAAAATCAGGACCATGACGATGGAGGTGGGGATTATACCCTTCAGAGTTAAACCATTGAACTGATGTTGGCTGCTGAGCTGCAGACTGTGAGACCTCAGTACTGGTTTATCAAGAGCATAGACAATCCACCTGTATCCGCAAGAGAGCTCTGTCACAGTGTGAAGAGTAACATAGCTGAAGATAGCTGTACCCTAGAGAAAAAATGGGTCAGGAGAGAGAGATAGACGCGATCCTGATGGCAGTGCGGTTCAGCATGTCCTGACAATTCAAAGGCCTCTCCCAGACCTTTTGGGCTCCTATTTTAAAAGCAACCAACACATTAAAAACAGATTTATATTTGTTGTCAATCTCTCCAAGGCCCAAAACTCAGGTGCTGCTTACCAGAGTCCGATAGTGGAAGAACTGTAGTCAGCCCCCCATGGTCCCAATTTATGCACCAAATGAGAGGAGGGAAGAATTTTACGTGCACCCGTTCCCAGCAATAGCAAAATTCCTGAGGTTTTATGTCAAAATAGGAGGTGTTTTCAATGCTACACTAGATCTCAATATGGACTGCTCAATGTAGAAGATCTAGCCTGCATTGACATGTGGAGAAGGCAGCACCCAAATGATGAGGCTTTTATGTTCTATTCTAATGTGCAAAGAATGTATACTGGGGCGGTATTACAGAAAGTGCCCTGGGGCGCAACAGGCATGTGGACCTGCTTTGTGTGCCCCTTGGACACTTTGGTATTAAAGAAGAGGCCACAGGCGCTTGTGCGGCCCCTTCTGTAATACATGTTGCGCCAGCGCTATACCAAGAGGGCCTTCCCTTATCTGCATGTGGGCGTGGATCCCCTCGGACAACCCTTTCAGGTGGCTGCAGTCATTCACTGTACCCACCTGCAAAAAGATCTCTAATCGTAATCCCTTTTTAAAGAGCAGGCAGGTTGCCTCCTGCAGAGTGAAACACAGAGCGGCTTTGAAGCAGCCGCTTCATATTTCACTCAAATGTGCTGCCCTCAGGGCATCATGAGTTCACTGCTGCCCTGAGGGTCGTGCATTCACTGTAATAGGGTGCACCTTCCCTGTTTGCGCATAGCACACCTATTTAAAGGTGTGCCATAGCGCAAAAAGGAAAAGTGCACCACCTGCATAATAAGTCCCAAGATTGGGTTTTCCCTAATAATTAATTCTTTGGTCTTGTCGAATCCTGGCGCTTAAATACGAGCCAAAGTTTGATCTGACCACTCACCAGTTAAAAATATTGTTAGACCTTCCCCTATTGGTACAGCATTTCATGACCTGGCAGTACAGGCTTCAATAAGAGAGGCGTTTTTATTTTTATGATAGTATTAATCGTACATTACAACCATGTCAGAGGGAGGTATACACAAATTGTCTGAACACGTAGTGCTTCACCGGCCCCATCATAGTTGATTCGCAGTTGGCCCTTCGCCATACACAACTCTTTGTTTTAGTCAAAAAATAATTCAGCCTATCAACAAATATCATAAATATGTCATGCATTCTATGTAATTCGGTCATCAGTAGACATTACTGGAACTCTTTTTTTTTTTTTTTTTTAAACCGTTTATTACAGAATCCAAAAAATATACAAAGATGGGCCTACAACCTTCAGGCCGGCCGCTAACAAGCAAGAGGAGCATATGATACAGACAATAGCACGCGTGCTGCGGCAGAGGGAAATGTACAGGAGGTAGAAGCGTTGGTAGCCACACCATCCGGACCCCACATAACGGTTTCATTTTAGTATAAATAACAACAAAAAACAAATCCACAAGGCAACCCACAATCAGAAACAGCAGCATGTGCTCCCCTAACAGGGGGACCCCACCAATCCATAGGAGTATCAAGGGGGGGAAAAGGTCAGTACGGGGACTAAGTAGACTCAGTGCCCGGAACCGGGAAGATAAACTGGCTAAGGGGACGGGGCCGGTGACGGATCGGGCAATAACGGCGGGGTACAGATTCCCCCCCGGTAGGCGTTCCAGGGGCCCCATACTTTCACCCATGTCCCAGGCTTACCTCTCGCAACATACACCACCTTTTCCCGAAACATGCACCAATCCATGTTATTCTTCCATGCCGAGACAGTCGGCGACCTCTGGGAACCCCACAGTTGAGCAATGTCGCGTTTGGCCACCATATATCCCAGAGTCGCCCACCACGTTTGCGGCACCGAATAGTCGGTTGGCTCCCACACATTCAGAAGACATCTCCTCGCCTCGGGCAGCAGCGACACACGCGTAACTACCCGCAGAACCTCATGCACACCACGCCAGAAACGCGCCACCTCCGGGCATTCCCACAAAATATGGAGAAAGGTCCCCAAAGAACCACACCCACGCTTACACAACCCGTCCACAGCATAGCCCATACGCATTAGCCTTGGCCCCGTAACATAGACCCTATGGAGTATCTTGAGCTGGACGAAGCGAAGACGGGCCGGTATGGCCACCTCTTTCGGGGAGGCCACCGCAGACACCCAGTCCTCGTCATCCAGCTCCAATCCATCGGCAACCCATGCCTCACGAAGGTTAGTCAGCAGTCCCGAACGGTCATTGATAAGTTTTTTATAAATTAATGAAATCGTGCTGTCCGGTACATGCCCATCTAGCACTCTATCCTCCAGAGGGGAATACTCCGGGATGGAGGCAACGTCCGGGAATACGGAGCACAACGCATGGCGGATCTGCATATATCGAAAGTACTCCCTGTCTTGCAACTGGAATTCCTTCTGCAGCACCCGAACGTTTTGAATCCCCCCCTCGTCCAGAGGTCACCCACCCTGCTGATGCCTATCATGTCCCACTTCTCAAAGCCCTTCGAGGTCCACAGGGAGCCCAACTGCTCAGATGCGTATAGTGGCGACGCACGGGTCAAACGATCTTTCCACCCCATCGCCACATTAGCCGCGTGCCACACTCGTACCATGACACGCGTGGGGCCCGTCAGACGTGCGTCGAGCGAGCTGGAGTAAAGCGCTCGATTATAGTCACCACCCGGCAGTAACATCTTATCCATTTCAAAGGCCGGGTTTAGAGCGGGCCCGTACAGGCCGTGATTGATCACAGCCAGCTGGGAGGCCCAATAATACCGTTTGATATCCGGGAGGAGTCTCAAGTGGGACAGGCATCAGCAGAATCTCTGGCTTTTCAGTCAATTTTTTTTTTAAAGTGAGCCCAAAACCCCAAGATCAAGTCAAGTCATGTAAAGTGCAGAAAGTCTGCCAAAAAGTGACAATGTCTAGACCTAACGAGCTCAACTTCATGGGTATATCGTAAAATCTATGTAAATATTTAAAATGGTAAAGTCTGTGTCTGCAGTTTAGTGACAATTCTTTTGTCTGTGTGCAACAATGCCTCCATTGCTTATCTGCTCATGGCTCGCCATCTGATTGGTTCCTAAACAATGTCACCACCTACACTCTGCATTCTTATGCTCCTCTGTTTTAAAAACAAAAAAGGCCAGCACAGGCCATATATGTCGTTGGTTGTTCTTTTCGAGAAAAGCAGGTTATTGGTGTGTGCTGTTGTATGCAGCCAAAAGTAAAGGAAAATATCCAGAGGTGTCATTGCTCTTGGTACATTATACTGCTGCAGTGTCAAGAACGGTCCCCTTGGATCTATATCTCCGGTTCAGGCAATTCCCAATTTACCAACTGCTTCTGTGCTTTGGGCTGCATTGTAGGCGGAATGCATTGATTGCTTTGTATGTGCAACTCTGAGGAGTATAGACCCTTAAACCCTCCAATTCTGGACATGCAGTGTTGAGCCCAGTTTGTGTATGCTACTACGTTAATATGCTTTAATAGGAGAGGCTTTACCGCACCGTGTACATGAAAATGCAGATGGAAAGTTATTTGGAATTGGTATGTGGTATGCAGCTACAGCTGAAGGGAAGAAATAATATAACAGATGACCAGGTTTTTTCGGTTTGCTAAGGACAAAACAGTGGCATTAGAGACAAAAGTGCTTAAATTAAAAAGCCCAACATAAGCAAGACAGGACGATATATGCTCTACTTTACTAATAATCATACATCTAATGCACTTTGTGTTTTGGATCCTTTAGGTCTGAATCAAAATTTCCTGGTTGATGCAGAATTCCACATAGGAACCAATCAAATTTTTTTGGTTATATCTCTACCCTAGAATATCTGATCTTTAGAGTTTAATGTCCCTCACATTCAAGATACGTTGTTTTATGATCAGTGTAGATGGGGCCACCTAGACATTTCTTGATTCAGTCCAGCATCTGCCACTGTCTCCCCCGACTTGTACATAATGCAAACATCACTTCTCAGGTTCCCAAAATCAACTATTCTCATGATACAATGAAAGTTATTGGTGTTTGAAGGGCAAAAGAAGTCGTCTAGAGTCCCTAAAACAACTCTATGTATACCAAAGGCAGATAGAGGAATCCGGTTTCCCAGTATAGGTACCTGTATTAGAGCAGCACACATTAGAGTAGTCTTGGAGTGGGCAAGCTGTCCTCACAAAAAAAAGTGGGTGTTGACAAAAAAAGATTATTCTGCTACACCACATCATATTTATTGTGTTTACCACCAATATATAGAACATTGAGTAGTTCATCTGTTAATTTAGTAGAGGTTTTGTTAGAACACTGGGGGTCAGTGGTCAGGAAGAATAAGATTTTCGCATATCTCTCCTCTGTGTCCAGAGTAACTCATAATTCTGCCTTCCTACCCAGAATGACTGACATGCTGTTTCAAGGCTGAAAGAATCTCCACCTCAGCTGGGCAAGCTTGTCTCATCGAGACTCAAAATTCTTTTAACTCTTACTGTGTGCAAGATAAAATGTCATCTCCCAAATCTACTGGGTGTAAGCCCTGTGAGAAATATGGCAAACAAATGTCTTTGACTACCCCTACATGTAGTTTGCCTGTGGTATCTTGAGTTAATCACAACTCTAAGGCCTGCAGTGATTTTGCCTTGATGCACCCCAAGGAGAACAGAAGCTAAGCTCTTCATAGCAAAGTACCGCAAACTGCCACACCAGTATCGGTTACAGTCTAACGGTAAATTCCACTCCCAAGGCCATTCCTCTGACTGGTCTTCTTTGCGCTCTAAGTCCTCCGGGAAATCCAAAAAGAAGCGTAAGAAGTTTGAGAAGGACTCTGGCCCTTCCCCGCCATTCTTCATCCCCTAAGAAAGACCGAGGCTGTCATTGTGCTTCCAGATCACGCTTTCGAAGTCGGTCCATTTCGTAGTTGATTCCAGCCTTGGTCCTGCGGCAACCGGAATTTCCAGCGCCATCAGCAGCACTGCCCTCAGGCCGAAGAATTCTGCACAGCTATGCTCCACTTTTTTGGCTTGTTACCGGCTCCCTCTTACACACCTATGGGCCCCAAGAAGCCAAGAGGCTTCTCATCTGTTTTTACACTAACAGGTTAACCCTCTGCACCGGTTGGGACCTCTGGATCAGCTCAGGGCTCCTGCCCAACTTTGGTACTAGTTCCCTCCTTGGCCCCACAACCCACGCTGTAACACGATCAACCAACATCGATGCTGGCTTAGTCGAATCCGGGTGACGATGGCAACCCATAATGCATTCAGTGCTGAGACTGCACTGCCCCAACCTCAGCCAAGGCTGCATGCTCCTTTATCCAAGCCGCAACCTTTTTACCACCATTCTGTCTCCTATACAGTCCCTCTACCTTCTGGTGGGCCTCAAGTTCTTCGAGATCATTTCGGCACGGACTCAGACAATGGGGTCTATGATGCTGGAGATTAAATTGCCCAATCATACTCGGAGGTAACAACTGGTAAAAGGATCTCTAGAATGCCAGTGGATTGAATACCTCCCCAGACACTGCCACTGACGAAAGTACCTCATTCGCAATGGTTATGTGTAGGATGGCAGAGGTCATTGGTTTT
Organism: Triturus cristatus; assembly: GCF_964204655.1. Lineage (NCBI taxonomy): Eukaryota > Metazoa > Chordata > Amphibia > Caudata > Salamandridae > Triturus > Triturus cristatus. The sequence continues at coordinate 1,368,604,379 of NC_140590.1, forward strand.
CATCTTCCCACTCAGGAGGTTAGTACCAATGTTCTGATGGAAGTGCTGCAGCCTAGCAAGTTGAACTCTGAGCCTTTGCTCCCATTTAATGAGGCTCCCACACATACTTTCTTAAGTACCAGAGCCAAATCATGCTCAGGCCCCATGTGCACGTCAGATAGCCATATGCCATTGCCCTGCTCCAGGCAACCCCGCCTTCCTTACTGTAGGAGGTCTTGTGGTGCAGGCTTCGGCCAACAGAGTGAACCCAATATGGTTTCCCACTACTCTCCCTGACAGAGAATCAAAGAGGATAGAGGCCTTTGGGGAGAGCATTTTATCCTCCACAAGTCTGGCTTTTGGTTCGGTCAATCAAGTGTGAGGACTTAAGGTAACAATGATATCAACTCTACATAATTTCAACAGTGCATTAAACAAAATATGTGAAAAGCCAAAGGAGAAACAACATATCTGTTTGTCTATATGAAGTAAAAAATGTTTTTATTGACATTTAATTAGATATAGAAAAATCATTTCATACTAAAGCAACACCCCATTTATACAATGTATTCATATCTTTATTCACACAATTTATAAACAACACCCAATAAAAATCACAGATTTTGTAAAATAAAGTTCACAGAGACAATTATAACAATTAGTATCTGATATTCATAATCCTGGAGAAACAAAGTGGCACAATAATAACAGACTGTTGTGTTCTACGCGCGTTTCGTCACAGGACAGTGCCTTCATCAGGAAAAGGGGCCACAATGGATCAGAGCTGATTTCTTATCCCTCTGAAAAGGATAATCAAATGTTATCTGTAGCTGCTGCAAGCTGTAGAGCTTTCACTGCATCTGGCCAAGAACGAAGATAAACTTAGACGGTAAACCTCCAGTGGAGAGTGTATTTTGTCATAACACCTCCGACCCAGGTATTTGTATTATATTTTAATTCCAATATGTTTGGCTGTTAACCAGATAATGTGATATCAAATTGCCGGATGGGGATTCCTCCGCCCACCACGATATCCGCGTGAGGACTCAATGCCAGCTGCCTTGTAGTACTATATTCTCGCATTGTTGGACTCAGTGCATTGACTGTGGATTCAGAGAAGCTGAGGCCATTCTTTCGCAGCAAATTCAGGCTGGCCTAAAAGCAGCGGAGTTCACCATCCTCTACAGACTAAGTACTACTGACTTCATCAATAGGACTATTGGCACCAGTGTGGTGGTTTGCGCACACGCATGGCTTTTTAGGAGATGTGCAGGCTAGTCTTATGGACATTCCATTTGCTCATTCCCGACTCTTCAGGCATCAAGCCAGTGCATCCCTTGATCGCTTCAAAGATCATGCCACAGTGCACTCCTGGGCCTTTCTACTACCCCATACAAGCGACATCAGCAGTTTTGCCACCTCTGGTGTTTTGTAGGGACAACCAATACAGTCAGTATCTCCCACTAAACAACACTTCCTTTTCGTGGCTGCGGGTGCTGTATCCATTGGGGAGCCCAGTCTTTCACAACCCCATTTGCCGCCTCTTCCAAGCCTCTTTAGCATGCCTTTACGGATGCACAGCCACCCTGTCAGAGGCAGGTTACCACACTTCCTATCTGGGTTGCAGGCAAAACTTCAGACTGGTGGGTTCTGCAAATTGTTTAGTGGGGTTACACTCTACCATTTCTCGAATCCCTTCCACACCTTCCATCATCCTCAGAACGACTGATGGAGAAGCATGTGTCTCTCTTGTAGCAAGGAGTGAAGGCTATTTTGGCAAAAGGAGCAATAGAAGGGGTCCAGACATCGGTTGTGGTTATTATTCCTGCTGTTTTCTGGTGCCCAAAATACGCAAGGGCCTCAGTCTCATATTAGACCTTCGTCCTCTCAATGCCCTTCTGAAAAAGGACAAGCTCAAGATACTCACCATGGTCCAGGGCTTGTCTGCCCTTTACCCTGAAGCCTAAAAGGTAGCTCTGGGCCTGCACGGGCCTCATTTTTATATCCCCGTTCTGCAGGCCCACAGGCGTTTCCGGCGGTTCACGGTAGGCCACAAGCGTTTTCAGTTTGTTGTGTTTCCCTTTGACCTTACCAGTGCCCCTCAGGTGTTCACAAAAGTGATGGATGTGCTTGCAACACATCTTCGGAGCCCAGTCTTCCTCTTCTTCTGTGACTGAATGTTGAAGACTGGCCCTCCCCAGGTAGTCGTCTCCCCACTCCAAACTACGGGAAACCTCCTATCATCTCTGGTATTCACTATAAATGTGCCTAGTCGCACCTGACTCCTTCACAGACGCTTCCCTTCATTTGTGCCATTCTGGACACTGTACAGTTTCGTGCCTATCCCCCAGAGAAAGGAGTCCAGGATATTTGGGCTTTGATCCCAATATTTTAACCTCTGTCCTGGATCTCAGTGAGGATGTCTTTTCGGAAGAGACTGCACAATGATCTGCAGTGGTGGCTGTAGGAACGTGATTGTGTAAGCCGTAGACCACTTTCCTTACGCCACCCAGAGCTTACTGTGGTGACTGATGCATCACTTCTCGGTTGGGAAGACCCTCTGGGAGATGTGCAGGTCAGGGGCGTCTGGTCTCCGGCAGAGGTCTGGCTCCATATCATTCCCCTGGAGCTGAGAGCCATCTGATTAGTGCTATAAGACTTCCTGCCCTACTTCCTAGGGAAGCTGGTGCAGGTGCTCACAGACACCAACATGTGGTACTGCAACAATCAGGGGAGGGGGGTTTTGGACCTTATAGTAGGAGATTTTGCATCTCTGGATATGGCTGAACCTCCCGGAATTTTAATGGTGACACTCAACGTAGTGGGTTCCTTGAACTCCAGAGCGTACAAATTAAGCTGTTGATGCCATACAGAACACGTATGGCAATTACATCTGAAAGTGGCAAAGGGCCTTTTTCCGCAAATAAGGAGAACCATGGCTCAATCTCTTTGCCACCACCGAGAATACACAATGTCAATTGTTTTGCACACTGGGTGTTTCAAAGGTGTCTCTGCACAGTAGAATTTGGGACTCCGGTACGCCTTTCCGCTGATACCTCCTCTGCCCCCAGTTCTGAAGAGATCAGGACCGACCAGACCCAAGTCATCATAGTGGCTCCAGATTGGGTACGGAAAGAATGGTATCCCAAACTCCTGGGCCTGAGCATTCGTCCTCCGATCAGACTGCCCCTTCAGGAGGGCTTCCTTTTGCAACAGCAGGGCACGGTCCTGAACCTGGGCCTGCACACCCTCTACCTCCATGCTTCAAGACTGAGCGGCATCACTTGAAAGCTTTTGACCTTCCTCCAGAAGTGGTTGATGTCATCTTGCTAGGGAAGTGTCCCACAACCAAACCAATATATACCTGCTGTTAGAAGTTTGTGGTTTGGTGCAATACTGAGCAGATTCACCTCTCTAGTCAAAGCTCTTCAAAGTTCAATCAATCAGAGACATTTATAGAGCGCACTACCTACCCGTAGGGTCTCGAGGCGCTTGGGGGGGGGGGGGGGGGGGGTGCCGCTACTGCTCGAACAGCCAGGTCTTGAGCTTCTTCCTGAAGGAGAGGTGGTCTTGGGTCAGGCGCAGGTCGGCCGGGAGGGAGTTCCAGGTCTTGGCGGCCAGGTAGGAGAAGGACCTTCCTCCTGTAGTGGCTCTGCGGATGCGTGGGACGGCGGCGAGGGCGTGGCTGGCGGATCGGAGGTGGCGTTTGGGGGCGTAGAAGTTGATTCAGTTGTTGAGGTAGCTCGGGCCTTGGTCGTGGAGAGCTTTGTGTGCGTGGGTAAGGAGGCGGAAGGTGATTCTCTTGTTGACCGGGAGCCAGTGCAGGTCTCTTAGGTGTCCGGAGATGTGGCTGTGTCGTGGGATGTCGAGGATGAGTCTGGCTGAGGCGTTCTGGATGTGCTGGAGTCTCTTCTGGATCTTGGCGGTGGTTCCGGCGTAGAGTGCGTTGCCGTAGTCCAGTCGGCTGGTGACGAGGGCCTGGGTGACGGTCTTCCTGGTCTCTGTGGGGATCCACCAGAAGATCTTCCGAAGCATGCGCAGGATGTTGAAGCACGACGAGGAGACGGCGTTGACTTGCCTGGTCATGGAGAGGGAGGAGTCCAAGATGAAACCCAGGTTGCGTGCGTGGTCCGTCGGTTTGGGTGCGGTGCCCAGGGCAGGGGGCCACCAGGAGTCGTCCCAGGCGGAGGGCGAGGAGCCCAGGATGAGGACCTCCGTCTTATGTGTGTTCAGCTTCAGGCGGCTCGTCGTCATCCACTCGGCTACCTCTCTCATCCCTTCGTGCAGGTTGGCTCTGGCGGCGGCGGGGTCGTTGGTCAGGGAGAGGATCAGCTGGGTGTCGTCGGCGTAGGAGATTATGTTGAGGTTGTGTTGGCGTGCGATGGCTGCGAGGGGGCTCATGTAGACGTTGAAGAGAGTCGGGCTCAGTGAGGATCCTTGAGGGACGCCGCAGATGACTTTGGTGGCCTCTGACTTGTACGGTGGTAGGCGGACTCTTTGTGTTCTTCCGTCGAGAAAGGAGACGATCCATTCCAGCGCCTTCTCCTGGATTCCGACGTTGCTGAGGCGCTGCACTAGGGTGCGGTGGCAGACCGTGTCGAAAGCCGCGGAGAGGTCTAGGAGGATGAGGGCCGCTGTTTCCCCGTTGTCCATCAGGGTTCGGATGTCGTCAGTGGCGGTGATGAGGGCGGTCTCGGTGCTATGGTTGGCACGGAATCCGGACTGCGATGGGTCGAGGGATCCATTCGTCTCGAGGAAGGTGGCTAGCTGTTTGTTGACGGTCTTCTCGATGACTTTGGCTGGAAAAGGGAGTAGAGAGATGGGGCGGTAATTCTTGAGTTCGGTGGGGTCTGCTGTAGGTTTCTTCAGTAGAGCGCTGAGTTCGGCGTGCTTCCAGCTCTCGGGGAAGGTGGCGGTGTCGAATGAGGTGTTGTTGATGTCCCGCAGGTGGGGTGCGATGACCGCGTCGGCTTTGTTGAAGACGTGGTGAGGGCAGGGGTCGGTCGGAGATCCGGAGTGGATGGAGTTCATCGAGTGGACGGTTTCTTCGGTGTTGACCGGGGTCCAGGCGCGGAGGGTGGTAGTGGGTGGCGATGCTGCGGTCGTGGCGTGCGTCGGTTGAGTGCTGAAGCTGTAGTGTATGTCCGCGATCTTGTTGTGGAAGTAGGAGGCGAGGGAGTTGCAGAGGTCTTGCGAAGGGGTGGTGTCGTTGTTTCCGGCGTTGGGGTTGGAGAGCTCTTTCACGATGTTGAAGAGTTCCTTGCAGTTGTGTGCGTTGTTGTCCAGTCGGTTTTTGAAAGCCGTTTTCTTGGCGATGCGGATCAGTTGGTGGTGTTTCCGGGTGGCGAGCTTGAGGGTGGTCCTGTTGTCCGGCGTGGGTTCCCTTCTCCAGGCTTTCTCGAGGGCTCGGCAGTTCTTCTTGGAGCTCTTGAGTTCGTCGGTGAACCATGGGGCTCTCTTGCTGCCGTGTCTGCTGGGCGGGGTCCTCAGTGGGGCGAGTTCGTCCGCGCAGTTGCTGATCCACTTCGTGAGGTTGTCGGCGGCCTGGCTGGGGTTCGCTGAGCTGGCCGGAGAGTGCTGGCTCAGGGAGGCGGCGAGCTGGTCGGCTGTGATCTTGTTCCAGCTTCTTCGGGCAACCTGTTGCTGGTGGTGGTTGGTCGTCGTTCTTCTGAAGGTGAAGTGGATGCATCTGTGATCTGTCCAGTGGAGTTCTGTGGCGTGGCTGAAGGCGATGTCTTTGCTGGATGTGAAGATGGCGTCGAGTGTGTGTCCGGCGAGGTGGGTGGGGGTGGACACCAGCTGCTTGAGTCCAAGGTTGGCGAGGTTGTCGAGCAGGGTGCTGGTGTTGCAGTCGTTGTTGTTCTCCAGGTGGAAGTTGAAGTCCCCCAGGAGGATGTAGTCAGCGGAGGGGAGGGCGTGCGGGCTGACGAAGTCGGCGATGTCCTCGCTGAATTGAGTGCGTTGTCCCGGAGGTCGGTAGATCAGGGTGCCTCTGAGGGTGGTCTTCGGGTCGGTGTGGATCTGGAAATGCAGGTGTTCGGCGGAGGGTGGGGTGTTGTCGGTGCTGGTCGTGATGCGGATGGTGTTCTTGTGGATGATGGCGATGCCTCCTCCCACCTGGTTGGCGTTGCGGTCCTTCCGGGTGATCTTGTATCCTTCTGGGATGGCGATGTCGGGCGCTGAGGAGGCGTTCATCCAGGTCTCCGTGATGAAGGCAACGTCAGGGGCTGTGGTGTCGAGGAGGTTCCAGAGTTCGATGGTGTGTCTGTGGACGGAGCGGGTGTTGAGCAGGATGCACTTGAGGTGGTTGCTGCTGGTGCGAGGCATGGCAGGTGCTGGTGTCGGGCAGGTCCGGATGCAGGAGAACTTGCAGGTGTTGCAGCTGAAGGGTCCATGGACGCGTCGTGGGGTGGCTCTGCAGCATCCTGGGACTCGGCCGGTGTTGAGTGCGATGAGGGTGGCGGCGGTGTACGTCAGGCGGGTCGGTCGGGGTTCTCGAGGGCCAGGGGTCCTGGCACTGGGCGCGGGCCAGGCGCGGACGGGCGTAGACGGGCTTGCCTTTGGCGCGCCTTCGGCGCACCCGCTGCGCGTGACCGCTGCGCGTTCGCACGGTCGCCATATAAGGCGAAGTGCGCGGGTGGGCGGAGCAGCTGGGAGGCGGGAGCGGGGAGGGTACAGAAGAGAAAAAGGGGCGGGGTAATCGGCGGTGGCGGGAAGCGGGGAGGGAGAGCGGAGGGCGGCGAGGTAGGCGGGCAAGCAGGAAGGAAAACGCTAACACGGGCACAAAATTACAATGAAACAGGCACAAATGGAAAGAAAAAACAAGACCAAAACTAACAAAAGTTCAGGCAGCCGGCAGGCGAGCACGGACCACGCCGCTCGGAGGAGGGGGCGTGGTCAGCGGCAGCGAGGCAGGCAGCGAGGCAGTGGGCAAGGCAATGGGGCACACGCAGCAGCTGGTGGCCGTGCGGCGCGGGGATGTCCCACAAGTGGGTCACACTCACCTGCGTCGCACGGTCGCCATATAAGGCCAAGTGCGCGGGTGGGCGGAGCAGCTGGGAGGCGGGAGCGGGGAGGGTACAGAAGAGAAAAAGGGGCGGGGTAATCGGCGGTGGCGGGAAGCGGGGAGGGAGAGCGGAGGGCGGCGAGGTAGGCGGGCAAGCAGGAAGGAAAACGCTAACACGGGCACAAAATTACAATGAAACAGGCCCAAATGGAAAGAAAAAACAAGACCAAAACTAACAAAAGTTCAGGCAGCCGGCAGGCGAGCACGGACCACGCCGCTCGGAGGAGGGGGCGTGGTCAGCGGCAGCGAGGCAGGCAGCGAGGCAGTGGGCAAGGCAATGGGGCACACGCAGCAGCTGGTGGCCGTGCGGCGCGGGGGTGTCCCAAAGTTTTGACTGTGTTGTCGCTAGCCCTGCAAGGCCTTGCTTTGGGCTCTGTTTAAAAGGTACTTGTCAGCTCATTCTGACTTTTTAGGGTTGCCAAACCAGCTTATGTCATTTAAATCTTATGTTGTTAAGCAATTTTGCAAAGAGTTGAAACTGAAGTTTGCCCATTCTCCTTCTATTGCGCCCCAATGGGGCTTTGGATTGGTCCTCACATTCCTCATGTGTATGCCTTTTGAGCCCCTCTACAGTTGTCCTCTCAGACTGCATACCTTTAACCCCTTGAGTGCCAAGGACTTAACAGTTACACCTTCGGCTGTGGCACTGATGTGCCAGGGATATAACCATTACGTCCTTAGCCCACCACAGCTGATTTCCTTTTTTTATTTTTTAGCCTCAGGAGGTGGGGAAGATCTTACCAAACTCCTGCGGTATTTCTTTTTCTCAATGTAATGACGATGGCCCGCATGGCATGCTGACGTCATTACATTGAAACTGAAACAAACCAATCGGCTTGTTTCAGTTTCACTGCTTCCATGCTCGTGAAGCTATATCAGCCCCTGAGCACCGAAACACACAGGAGAGGTATCGTTTGAAAGGGAAGAATCTTCCTTTTCTAATGGTACTCTTTCCTAGTAGATCCCCAAGCAGAGATCCACCACTAGACACAATCAAGGGGGGAGTGGCCCCTTGGGCAAGGGCCTGTGCTCCCCATATCAATTTGTGCATTCTCAGTCTTTCTGCCCCCCCCAATGTGGGGGCAGAAAGCCCACTAAGTATCAGGGATCTTTTTTTTTTTCTTAAATAAAAGAGGAGTGGGGGCTGCCCACAATGGGCATGCCAATGACCCCAACCCAAAAGCAACAGTCTTTCTGCCCCCCCCAGGAGGCAGATGGGGGTTATTACTCCTGATCCGCTCCCTGGGGGGCGGGGGGGCAGAAATCCCACTAGACAGAAGGATTTTATTTTTTAGCACTTAGGTGGTGGAGGTAGCCCTAAATGGGCACTATAATACCCCCACCCCTCCCAAAATTTGCCACAGTCTTTCCTCCCCTCCTGGGGGCAGATGGGTTTTCTGCCCCCCCCCCCCCGGGGGGGGGACAGAAAACCCACTAGGCGCCAGGGATGATTTTTATTTTTTTTTTATAAAAGAGGGGTTGGGGCTTCCATGGATTTCTTTTAGTAATTAAGTGTGGGGGCTGCCCAAATTGAGCATGCCAATGCCCCCACGCCCCACCATACAAAAAGGGACAGTCTTTCTGCTCACCCTGGCGGCAGACGGTGGTTATTACCCCTGATCTGCCCCTGGGGGAGCAGAATGCCTACTATACACCAGGAATAGTTTTTTTTTTAAATAAGAGGGGTGGGGGCCACCTATAATGGGTGATGCCCCCCCAAAAAAATAGTCTCAATCTTTCTGCCCACCGGGGGTCAGATGGGGGCAATAGCCCCGATCTGCCTCCCTGGGGAGCAGAGCGCCCACTCATGGGCATGTCAGGGAGCGGCAACTTAGGCAAGGGTTGTGCCCCTTTTTTTGTGAACACTTTTTGGCTGCTTCTTCTCCCCTTGGGGGCAGATCAGCGATATTTTTAGGCACATCTCCTCCCAAGGGGGACAGAAAAACACTAGACACTAGCAAAAGTTTGTGTGTGAACTGCAGTTCAGATTACGGTCTGTGTTTAGTGGCGTTTGGTTGGCTGTGTATGAACCTGCATGTTCCCATTTCATATACTTAACTTTACTTGATAGCTATTTTTCACTCCTTATATTTTGCCAAATGAATTACTTTATACCTGGTATACAATGAAAAACCATTGCAAGGTGCAACTCAGTTATTGGCTCTGGGTACCTCGGGTTCTTGATGAACCTACAAGCCTCAAATATCTCCGCAACCAGAAGGATCCCGAAGCCGTATCGATTAATAGCTTTCAAAAATCTACCATAGTTAGAGAAGTTACAGGTGAAAATGTAGGCACAAATGGCTGTTTTGGTGCAATGTTCTTTTATTTCAATTGTTACTTTTTATAGGAAAACCTTGAAAGATCTACACAAGTGACTCCTTGCTTAATTCAGAATTGTGTCTACTTTTCAGAAATGTATAGCTATCCGGAATCCATTATTGGTTTTTCAACCATTTCTTCCACTAACTGAAAGGAGGCTGAAAGCACAATTTTTTTTTAAAATAGGCTCTGTCCCAGTAAAATGCCAAAACTTTGTAAAGAAATTTGATTTTCTGATAAAAGTCAGCCCGTTCCTAAAAGCTGGGAAGATGGTGATTTTAGCACCGCAAACCCTTCATTAATATCATTTGCAGGAAAAAAAACGCTTTCTTCTGCAGCACTTTTTTCTCATTTTTCCCCCCAAAACCCCAATTTTTTTTCCATATTTTGCCTAATTTCTCGATGCCCTCCAGGGAGTTCCTCAAACCCTGGGTACCTTTAGAATCCTCAGCATGTTGGATGAAAAGGGCGCCAATTTGCCGTGAATACCTCATATGGGCAAAACGTTATGGGGGGGCCTAAGAACGAACTAACCCAAATAGCCAAAAAAAGGGCATGGCACAGGAGGGAGAAAAGGCCTGGCAGCGAAGGGGTTAAGATAGTCTTTCTTGTCACAATAACATCAGCAAGGTGGGTCAGCAAGCTTCAGGCTCTTTCTGGTAACCCACCTCACACTATGTTCTACCCAGACAAGCTACTCCTCTCGACAGGTTCTTCCTTCCTTCAGAAAGTGGTGACTCTATTTCATGTTGTTTAGACCATCACCCCTCTGGTGTTCATTGCTCCACCTCACACCTCTAAGCAGGAGGAAAGGCATCACCTTCTATATTTATCGTGCTAATGAACATCAGGTGGAAGATCAGCTAATTAGCAGGTTTACTGGAAATGCAAAGCTGTGTGGAAAAGGACCATCCTTTATACTTTATACTCTGCATTCAGATCTGCTATGCACTGGCCAAAAAGCACCCTCCTAAAGGCTTGCCGGCTCATTCAAGACTGCTACCACTACATTGGTCTGTGGGGCGCTTGTTTTAGACATCTGTCAGGCCGCTATGTTGGCATCACTCGTGTTCATGAAGCAATATTGCCTAGACTGCAAAATCCAGAAAGAAGGGTAATTTGCCCACTCACCTCTCCAACACTTTTGGGTTGAGCCAATTCATGGGCCCACCCCCTAAAAGGTGTGCAGGGGTACTGCAAAAAAAAATCCAAATCAAGTCTGACACCTGGGGAAGAATCTGTAATTAGATAGAGTCTCTCCCAGAAAGAGCGTTGCCAAAGGTAAGTAACTTATTCTTCATCTCATTGCTGGAGGAAATGTGTCATAAGAGGAAATATGGCCCACATGGGGTGGACATGCCCAAATTACTGGGAAATAATATTGAGAATCATGAAAGAAATAACGGGTCTTACTGTTAGCCCAGTTTGGGAAACAGGCAATAATAGCTCTTATCCATTAGGTTGCACACTGAGTAGCCTTATTACTCACTTTCTCCAAGCATCCAGGCTGTCAGTTGTACAATCTGAAAGCAGACAGATCCACTGTCCATAAACTTTTGGTGGGGTAAAATATAGTCAGTCTGTGAAATAGAGCGGATTGCGGCTGTTGTGCGAGATAAAGTGCATAGATTTGAAAGGGACCCCCTAAAACATTTCCAAAGCCACGTGACACTGTTGATAACATTCTTGCGCGTGTGCCGGCTGTGGTGAGAAGATTGATCGTGTGCACCGTATCTTGAGGCCTGGAATGTTTTCATTATCTAGGTTATGTGCTCGAACAATATTACAATGTGATTAAGATTTGTATGTTTAGGGTTTGTTAGGCCGGGTGTCCTGGGCTCCTAGGTGCTCCAGTGGTTTATGCTATCTATCTCCTAGGCTCATCAGTGATACAACAAAACAATTGTGTCGATTTTTAAATGCAGATGTACCCTTGCCGGCCTGCAAACATTGAAAAAAGAATTTCGGTATTTAACATCGGATTGTGATCAGAATACAAATTCCAGTATTTCAGGGCTAGTTAGTTGGTATTCATCAATACATATTGGCATATTTCCATAAAAGCGATCTTTGTTTAGCTGCATGCTCTCCGGTTTAGTGCACAATCCCCACATGTTCACTCGATAAGAACAGTCCTTTTTAGAGAATCTCAATGTAGTTGGTCTGTTTTAATCCCCTGCCCGTAATCCAGATTTGAGCACAGGATTTTGCCCTGACTCGGGATTACATTGTGTTTTAAAAATGCTGCACCTAGTAGTTTTTCCCACACAAGGATTTCGCCTGCTGCTACCTATTGAAAAATATGCCCTGAAAAAACCCATCCTATGCCAAGTTTTGCACCTCGCATTAGGGAAAATACAGCAGTCCAACCTTATTCACCGTTCCACGATGCAGAACTTAGACTGTGGGGGAAATACCAAGCATCTTAAATGATGTGCAGTGGGGAATCTCCATTTACCCTATGCAGCATTACTTCCCAGAATAATGGGGCATCTGGATGAGATCCTTAATATTGATTTTCAATTTGAGTCTGCTAGTATCAGAAATCGTTCAAACGTTTATTTACTAACCTTAACAGACTACAAGTTTCAAATGTCATTTATTCAATATTCACAGCATGTTGGTGGTACCTTCTGCTTGACTTTTTCACAACTGATCTTTTTGGGGTTTTGGAATTCAGAATTAGTTTGTCATATAAAAATTGGCAAAAAGTTAAATATCATTTTAGCTAAATGTGACGGTTACTGATAATTGCAATTATACTAAATGGCTGAAATTAATAATATTCACAAGTACTTGGAGGTATTCATTTTCATGTTTTATTCTTTTCTTAAAGAACTCAACGCCAGAGTTCAAAGACTGGAAGACTACCACCAGCGCACCAATGAACTTCTTCAGCAAGTGGTCAACATTCTCCAGACACAAAGTAATGTCCTTCAGCGGTCTGTGAACTGAAGTCCAACTCAGACTCATCAAAATGTGATCATGATACTCTTCTCTCGGGAGGCATGGTGGCAGAAAGCAAATTGCCTACACAGTCCAGTGTTTATTCATTTTCAGATTTTTGCCCCATCACCATCTCTTGGCCTCCTTGACCGTGTAACCTTCTATAAATATCCTCTTTTTGCTCTTAATTTAACCGTCCCCAAATTCATTTATAGGATGTCATCGTTCCTAAATTGAATCTCAACATAACCTCCAGTCCCATTTCTCACAAGTTATGAATTAGTTCTAATGAGTTAGTTATTCATTTTATTACAAAAAAGAAAATTATTCTAAAAAATATTAGAATGTTTAGTTCTACATTTTTTTCTACTGAATTGTTATTTTAATAAAATACTGGTTTAACTTCACTCTGAATGTAAAATGATGTTTCAGTTCTACTGGATGCATTTAAAGAAAAGACTGAGTCTTAACAAACAGAGAGAACTTTCTAATACTGCCCTTCCTTTAAGTTACAGCTACAGAAATCTGTCGCATGAAAGTGCTGTGGTCCATTGAAGCAGATTAGACCTTTTATAATCCATTGCACTGTGCATTTCTGTCCGTAAGTGGTGTGCATCACCGAACCGAAAAACACCCTATCCTTTGTGCAAGATATGTTTAAAGTCAGACATAGTAAGAGTTGTTGCAGCACTTTTTGTGGTTAATATAAGCACCTGACCTGAAATGCAAGAGCACGGGGCAGGGGCAGCTTACCAACACACTACCAAACCGTCACCACCTTCAAAACTGTCCCCAGCACTGCAAAACCATCCCCAGCACCACACTACTGCTGCTCAGTACTGCACTGCCATGACTTCCACAGCAGCATATTATAAAGCTGCCACACTACACAACAACACCATTGCAAACTACCATAGCACAGCACTACTATAAATTCACTACCTGAGCAGTGCTTTTGCACTTGGACCACCCCATACTATACTACTCCCCAAGTGCTAAGATGATTGCTTTACCATCATAACACAACTTTCCTCAAAACTACCTTCTTTAAAGCAGTGGACACTGAAGTGCTGAAAAGAACGATAAAACTTGGAACAGGCTTGCACATGGAACTGATTTGTATGCACAATAAAATAACACAGATTTTTCTGTGTAGATTTAACCTACATCAATATTTAGATTTGTATTTTTCGACAGACAAGGTTCTGTCTAGACTTAATCTTTGTAGACACTTAATTCAATAGAAACAGCCAACATCGTATAGTTGGATTTGAGTCAGCCAAATCGAATTATATTTCATAAGCAAGACAATAGCTTTATCATTTGCAAATGAGTGAGTGATAAAAAAAACTTTTTGAAAAAGAAGAAAAGAAGAACCTAAAGTGAGAGAAAACAAAAACAAACAGGGAGCATGTTGGCCAATTGTGTGAGTATATACGATATATTGGTTATTTTAGCAGAAAACAGCCGATTCTTTTTCATACAATGAAAAACAAAAAGTGGAATTCTCAGGATATACCATATATGCTCACATAATTGGCTACCGTGTTCCCGGTTTGGTTTTGGTTTCTCTCACTTAGGGTTCTTCTTATCTTCTTTTTTCAAAAAGTCTTTTGTCATTCGCGTATTTGCAAATCATAAGATTGTTTATTGTCTTCCTTATGATATAAAATTTGATTCAGCTGAATCGAATCCAACTATAAGATAATGAAATATATAAGAACTATAAGAAATTGAAATTTATATATTGATATAGATTAAATCTACACAGAAAATCTAGTGTTATTATATATTCCTAAAAATGAGTACCATGTGAACGCCTGTTCCCATTTCTACTTGATACCCATGTTCATGTGCACAGTAGGGTCGCTCTTGTTTTTGTTAATCTACTGAAAAGCACTGTAGCACGGCAGATCCACCTCACACTGCCTTGCCACACCCTACCAAATCAACGTTTGCATTACCTTGTACCTCTTGGAAGAAGTTCTTTCAGTTTTGAGATGACTTATGATACATCACCTAAAACCCTTTATACACCAGAACTCAACTTAGATTTATTTTTCTGCCATCAGTTTTGAATAAGCTTTAGAGCACTCCATTCTGCTGTGCACCAACCTTCATTTTGACGCGTGAGTACTGGGCTTTGTTGGTGAAAAAATCGAGGCCATGTCCTTGCAGGCAACCACTTGAGGACTGAATCAGAAGAAGAGCCATGGGCCATGAGGTATATTAGTGACCATTTGGAGGAGGGTGTAGAGAACACGCATTTTTAATGTTACCCTTCTTGTACAACTTCCTGTGGTTGGACCAGCATTGGGTATATAACCTCTGTCTGCTGAGGTACCACAACAATAGCTCATGCTCAGCTTGTTATACCTTTCAGTGGAAACAAACATAAGTGTTGTCCTTCCTGTAATAATAAATTCCTGTGGTTGGAAAGTTGGGAGCATTACTCCACGATGATGCACCAAGAATCTACAGAGTCAATGTCTGCTGCAGTTTCCAACAACGTTGAAGAAACACACCCCGCCCCTCAGTTTCCAACGACGTTGAAGGAACAAACTCCAGTGACTACAGGTACCCAGGATGCCTTGCAGGCACGGACCCCAACATATGTTTCATCTCACAACTGTGACTCTGAAGAAGAATCTCAAAGGCCATCCACGAAACCCGCACCACGGTCATAAAGCTATGCGTTTCTCTCATCAACAGCAAGAGCTGGGTGCACCCGCCATGATCACAGGTACACAGAACACCACTGCCTACTGAGGATAATTCCACCGTGGTGACCTTGCATTTAGTATTGCCTCCACACCAAACAAGCATTTGCAATGCAACAGGTCTCGAATTTTTTAGATTTAGAGCTATTGGTGTTGTAAATGATAATGTGTTTCATCTATGTGTTTATGTTTGGAGTATAGTGGATGTATGAATAGAGCTATAGCTGCAGCTTTGCATAGAGGACTTAGAATGAGAAATTACCATTTGGACTAGAGAACCAGCTGCAGTATTGTGTAGAGGATTTAAAATGAGGAATTACCATTGAGAGAAGAGAAGCAGGTAGCATCAATGTGTAGAGTATTTAAAATGAGAAATTATCGATGGGAGGATGTAGAATGAGGAATTGTAGATGAAAGCAAAGAAGCAGCTGCAGCATTGTATAGAGGACTTAGAATGAGGAATTACCATTGGGACCAGAGAAGCAGGTGGCAGCACTGTCTATAGGAATAAGAATGAGGAATTACTGACAGGACCAGTGTAGCAGCAGGCAGCACTGCCTTGAGGTCTTAGAATAAGGAATTACCACCGGGACCAGAGAAGCAGGTAGCAGCACCGCCTAGCAGACTAAGAATGAGGAATTATCACAGATGCAGCTGTAGCATTGCTTATAGGATTTAGAATGTGGAATTACTACTGTGACTAGAGATATAATTGCAGCACTTCCTAGAGGAGTAAGAATGAGGAATTAATGTCAGAACCAGGGAAGCAGCTGCAGCACTGCCTAGAGCAACCTTAAAATGAAACACTGCTACATTGTAGGGCAAATAAAATAACAGGCAAAACAAAATCCCTAGATGTTTTCCTTTTGCTATAAATATAACCTCCACAACGTAAATATACACTGTAAATCAATGAAATGATGCAGGTTGTTATATAAAGTTGATATGCACCTAAATATAGAAGCACGTTCTTTAAATATAGAAGCACGTTCTTTTAAGGTTGCTTTGGAGTTTGAAATAAATACATGAAGCAACCAAGTACCTAGTTGTGACTTTCAACGTGCATAAACAAAACACAGCTATAAAAAAGCACTACAATACATAAGGGCATGTTGTCAAGCTGCCAAGCCCTTTGTTGTAAGTATTAAAGCAAATTTACTGGGTTGTTTTCAGTAAATGTGGAAAGGACAGAAAGACATCGGTTGAAGTGTTTCATACACTTCGCCTTGTACACACAGCACAAAGTTTGTAGATCCCAAAAATAAATCTTTGCCTTTTTAAATAAATTAGCTTTTGCTGCAAAGATATCTTTACTTCCTACGAGCCTTAATAGGGGTTACCATTATCACGAGGTGAAATAACTGCTCGCCATCAGGACAAGGTAAATGTAAGAGGTTTAATAAAGGACGGATTAGAGCTTATAATACAATAGTGTCACTTGCGGTATTCAAAGGACTTGAGGTACAAATCCAGAGAGAGCAACTCCATCTTACATACTTGCAAAGACGGTAAATAGAGCATAATTAAAGCGCAAAGAAAAAAAATTCTACATATGCAATTTGAGAAAATATTAGATGAATTACTGTACAAACTAGGTTTACCGCAGCATTATAGTGCTTTTTTTTGCACAATAAAACAGCAGGGCATCCAAGCAAGTATGGAAGGAATGGCTTTAAACACAATACTGGCCTGTAAATGCCTTTACGTATATGCTACAGTTTTGTGAACAAACAGTAGGCTACAAACTGTCCAAGTTGCCCATGTTGTACTGGCATTATTTACAACCAGTAAAATGGGTTAGTGAAACTTTCCCCCTGTTATTTGGGGTTATTTAAAGGACTAAAGCAATAGTTTCAGTGAGACCAACTATATTGCCAATGCGTGCAAAGATGTTAAATAAAGTGTCATTAAAGCGGCAAAAAACATTATTATGTACCCATGCGAATTTCGAAAATATGATGTGAAGTAGTGTTGAAACCAGCAATTACGTCATTATTGTGCTTCTGGTATTTTTTCAGATAAAGCAGCAGGCCAAGGAGTTTGGACTGCTTTAAACAGTACTTAATGTTTTTGGGAAACAGATGGTTATCTTGTCTAAAGTACAGTGGGACACATGGTATTATGGAATGAAAGGCCATGAACTACAAGATGGAAAGATTCTCACAGAAACTGCAGCGGAAATGTTAAGCTGCCCAAAGCTTTGATGCGTTATTCAGTTGTCCTTCTCTTTGGGTGGTGGTTTTTTAGCACCAAAAACTAATTAATGGCCCTTTAAACGTAATCTGCCTTTGCTGCAAAAGTAACGTAACTTCCTGGCAGCCTCAATAGGGGTTGCTGTCATCGCCACATGAAATAACTACTCACAGCTAGGATATAAACAGTTTGATGAAGAAGTGAGCCGAGCTTATAATGCAACAGTGCCCCATAGGTTTTTTTGTGATGCCCATGTGTAGACTAAACACTGATCAACATTCCTATGAACAATCTGATATGAAAGCACCAACCACAACGTTACTGCGCAAAAGGCTAATTGCAGGAGTTTTACAGCAGACAAAATAACAGTAAATTCACAACACAAAGCACAGTAAAAACAAGGAGCACATTCCCTTTTAGTTTTTCAGCATCGGATTTAGGCAATCCAATGCTGATGAGGGCAGACAGAGTACACGAGACGCAAACTCGTCTCCCACAGGGAACTCCCAGTTGTTTAATGTACAGCAATGAAACGAAACAAGAGGCGCAGAAAATGCTTTTACAGTGTTTATCTGCTAACTATTTCTGTCATAAGCGCGCAACGCCCATTGGGCTCCATGGGCTTCAGCCCCCCCCCCCCCCTCCCCCCGTCGTGTGTGTCAGCCCGGGCTGAGACAGCTTCCCGGGCACACACACAGCCGCACTTGAGTACTTCACTGGTCTTTAAAAGACCATTTGCTTGTTAATGAGGATTTGTTGTTCTTTCACACCTTCTTAGAGCCCCTGCATCTTTACTCTGGCGATTGCTGGAAGAATTAGCCCCCCCCCCCCAAAAAAAATTTATTAGCTCCCCTCCCCCGAAATTTCACTCTAGTTGCACCTCTGAACTGTACAATCTTTACAGTACACTATATACTGCGGGCCCGTTGATATGTTTGAGCACGCAGTTTAAATTAAGACCTGCCAAGAAGAGCCGCTTCAATGCAGCATGCAGATGACATCAGTAATTCAGATTAAATATAAATAATTTAGGACGCGCGATACAAGATGGCCGCCTCCCGGTGAGCTCCGGCGCATTCTCACCCGTTTTTACCGATTAACGACGATTTTCTGTCAGAATTGCTGCTAAAATGAGGTCGCTGAATTGATAAAGCCAGTACCTGTGGAGTGATGTGGTTTTTCTCGTTTTTGACCGGCGAAAGTGGCGTTTTTCTTCTCCCAGCCTCTGCTTCCAGCTCTTCCTTCAGGTACAGCCAGGCTTGTTAGTCAGGGGGGCAGAGTAATCTTTTAGAAGAGGGCCTGGCTTGGGCCTAGCCACACCCACAACCCATTTTAGCTGCTGCACCAGCCATATTAAGGATTTCTTCACTGCTACCTTCATATTTCTCTCCAATCTTTCTATTTTTTTACACATTTTAATTCTTAATACAAGAAAATGGACAATAAAAATACTATTCATAATAAAAGGAGACAGCAGGTTTCTCCTCCACCAATTAAATCAAAAACGGTAGAGTCATCAGAACCTTCATTATCCTTAATATTAGAAGAAATTCAAGCACTTCGTATTAACACAGATTCTATTGCATCAGAGATTAAAAATGTGCGAAAGGAAATGGCGAGTTTGTCAATGAAAATCTCTGATAATTCAATTAAAATACAAGATAATAAGGCTAAGCTAGAGACTTTTACCCCACTTGTAGCGAAAATATCACCTATGTCTACGCGACTTTTAGATATGGAAAATCGCAACAGACAATACAACCTATGCATTTTTAATTTGCCAGAGGATGTTGAGGGTACCAACTGCAGATTATTTTTTGAAAATCTGATTCCTGGCCTTCTACAAATTAAATTTCAAGAAAAATTTGAGATTGATAAGGCCCACAGGATTCCTTCTCATCGCAATCCTCAACACACTAAACCTCGACAAATGATATTCAAAGTTCTCCGACATCACCACCTGGTTTTGATTCGAAAAGTAGCACGAGAGATCCCTTCTTTGATGGTCAATGGGAATAAAATATTTATTTATCAAGATTTTGCTAAGGAGACAGTTTCAATTCGCAAAGAATTCACTGCTTTTCGTCCTCAACTACGAACTCTTGGTTTCAAATATGGTCTTTTTGATCCTTCAACAATGCGTATCTGGAAAGACAATCTTTCAAAATCTTTTCATAGTCCTGATGAATTAAGACAGTTTTTGGATCAGCAATCACAGCACTCCATGGATACTCATGACTCTAATACTTGATTACAGCTAACTATGTATTTTCTGACAAAGTAATGGTTTAGTCTTACATAGGGCTCCAACGGTTCCGGTGAGCTTGTAAAGCGTGAGTGCGTTTCATTCTTGATATTTATGTTCTCTGTTTGTCGTTTTTTCCTTGTTTTAATTTCCTCCTGTCCTTTTAATAGTTCTGGAGCTACTATATTCTCATACTCTTTCTCTATCTCTTCCTTTCCTCTTCTTGACTTCTTATTCTCTCTTTTTTCATTATGGCTAATGTTCACAATATTAAAGTTGTCTCATTAAATGTTAAAGGATTAAGTCATCCAGTTAAGCGTACAAACATTTTAGATTATTTAGGTAGTTGTAAGGCAGATATTTGTTTTGTTCAAGAGACTCATATAGATGACAAAATCTTAAATTATATGAAGAAAAAGTGGGTGGATACTATTGTTTCTTCGCCTGCTAATGGAAAAAAAAAATGGTGTGGCTATTTTCTTTGCAAAAAAGCTACATTGCCAAGTTATGAGTAAAACTTTGGATGCTGATGGGAGATATATAATAGTTAAAATTAAAGTTCATGATTCAGTCATATTTTTACTTAATGTTTATGGCCCTACTGTGGATGACCCTGTTTTTTGGTCTAATATTACTACCGAGGTTCTAAAGTTGGGTAAAGTTCCTTTAATTGTTGGAGGTGATTTTAATGTTATTGCTGACCCATTACTAGATAGACTACCTAGTATTAAATTTCGCCCACCTAAGGTTTTTCATGCTTTTAAATCATTTATTCAAACCACCAAGTTAGTTGGCATTTGGCGATTGCATTTTCCTACAAAAAAATGCTTTACATTCTTTTCCAACCCACATAATTCACATTCTAGGATTGATTATCTATTAATCTCCACACAATTAATCCAATCTGTAATAACTCCTAAGATTGGTAATATTGATATTTCAGACCATGCCTTGATTTCTTTTGTTTTGAATTTAAATTCAACTTTTACTAAACAATCTAGATGGCGAATGAATACTGGAATTGTTCTTAATGAACATAATAAACCAAAACTCTTAAGTGGCATTCATGATTATTTTTTACTCGACCCTGAAGATTCCACTTCTATGGTCAATAGATGGGACGCTTTTA
The DNA here is from genome assembly GCF_964204655.1 of Triturus cristatus. NCBI lineage: Eukaryota > Metazoa > Chordata > Amphibia > Caudata > Salamandridae > Triturus > Triturus cristatus. The sequence continues at coordinate 1,368,624,979 of NC_140590.1, forward strand.
AAGCTTACATTACGGGTGTAACTATTTCTATTATGGCCTAGGAAAATAAAACATTTAATGCAAATATCAAAAATTTGGAAAAACAAATTGCGAAATTTGAGAGACTATTTTATTGCGCCCAATGATCTTCAGCACAGAGTCAAACTACAAAAGCTTCAATATGAATTTAACTCAATCTTTAGTAAAAGAGCTGGCATCCAAATCTCTAATTCTAAAGCTAAATTTAGTTTTAATGCCAACAGGTCTGGGAAACTTTTAGCTAATTATCTACGTATAAAAAAGATAAAACTCAAATAACTTCAATTCATGGCCCTAATGGCAAAATTGCACTATCTCACAATGATATCGTTAAATCATTTTTTGATTTTTACTCTAATCTATATAACAAGCCCGATTTTCATGATGTCTCTTTACTTGACTCTTTTTTAACTACTTGTGATTTGCCCAAGATTTCACAATCAGATAAAATTGGACTGGACTTACCCATTACTACAGATGAAATTTTATCAGCCATAAAGTCTCTTAAAAAAAAATAAGTCTCCTGGTCCCGACGGTATCCCAGCTGAGTTTTATAAGAAATTTCAATCACAACTTTTGCCTTGCTTATTTCAATTTTTTACCTTTTTTGGTTCTTCAGGAACTATCTCAGGTTCTTTTACCGATGCTTTAATTATTTTACTCCCCAAACCGGATAAAGACCCCACTCTTGTTTCAAATTATCGTCCTATATCTTTAATTAATCAAGACTGTAAATTATATGCTAAAATACATGCTTCTAGACTAGCCCCTGTTTTGGATTCTATTATACACCCAGATCAATCTGGTTTTATGAAGAATAGATACTCTACAAATAGCACAAGAACCTTACTACATGTTATTGAACAAAGTTCCACTTTAACTTCTCTCTCAGGAATTTTAGCTTTGGATGCAGAGAAAGCTTTTGATAAAATTAATTGGCAATTTTCATTTCAGACCTTGTTGTCATTTAATTTTGGTCCCACATTTATTCGCATGATTTCTGCTCTATATTTTGCTCCCACTGCTCGTTTATTTATCAATGGCCAAGTTTCAAGTCAATTTTCCCTTTCTAGAGGCACAAGACAAGGCTGCCCCCTTTCTCCGCTTTTATTTCTCATTGGTATTGAACCTTTCCTTACCTATATAAGAAAATGTGATAATATTAAAGGAATCACAAAGGATGTTACTATCAAAACCTTAGCTTATACTCATGATGTGCTTTTATTTATTAGTGATCCTATATCCTCATTTCCCTCCTTATTAATTCAATTCAATTCAATCTTTCTTTATTCGGCGTTTCAAAAAAAGCCATAAAAGATACTGTTAAAAACATATACATTGTAAAATTCATCACATAAAAACAATGGATCCATCACATTAATACAAAGAATTTAAAATCGTCTCCTTCATCGACATGGGTATTTACAGCATTTTCCATCTGATAGGTTAAAATGGCAGTGCAAAAGATAGCATATTTAAAAGGGTGTAATATAATCATTTCACAATTTTACCCTAGATTCAATCTATGTCGCATAATGTACTGTAAGAGGTTAGAGACAATGTAGACCACCTCTTCCCCCTCGAGTAACTGTAAGAATAATAAAGCCGGGCGGCATGTACGAAAGCCCCTACGCTTTAATAGGGGGATTAATACATTCCTCCGTTGGTGCATGTAATATTTACAAAAAAGAATAGTGTGAAGTGTAGACTGGGATGATGTCCCATCACAGGGACAGGGTGGCAATATTTTGTCCCAGTTATTCTTAAACGGAAAAGTCACCAGACGGTAAAAGAGGTTCAGTCTAAACCTGACTAGAAGAAACAGTTCATAAGGAGCTATACTATATGTCAGGTAGGGCTGAATACCAAATACCGACTGGACTAGTAAACAATGTCTGGTTGTTTGTTTCATAACCTCTAGGTTAAATCTGAGCTCTTCAAGATGATTAAGGCAAAGTTTATAAAAAACCTTTCTTGTTAATTGCTGGATCTTGGTCGGATCTTTATAATATTTTTCTAGCCCAAGGTCAGTAAAAAACTTTTTGATATAGACTAACCACCTGGATCTATGTGCATTATCTAGGCCTTTACAATCTTGGATAATTTGCTGCGTAAGGATTGTTTGTTCAGATGTCCAGATCCTGTGCCATAATAACAGAGGCTGTATTCTCACCAAATCTGTGACATATGGGAGACCCAATTCCACGTGACAGGGATAGTTGGCGGCTGTGGTGGGTAAGGCAAGGAGATATTTCAGAAAGCCATTCTCTACCAATTGGATAGGGGTAGCCACTACGTGGCCCCATACACCTGCTCCATATAGAGCTACTGAAAGGCATTTGGCTTTATAGATTTTAATCATCTCTGAGGGCGCTTTTTTCCCTATTTTCCTTGAGAAATTTGTGAGTGCAGAGGTAGTTCTTGCAAATTGCAATTTCCTCACTTCAACAGCCGGTTTCCAGCTAAGTTTTTCGTCAATCATGACGCCGAGATAGGGATACTTATCCGTAGTTGATAATCTTTCGTTATTCAGGTAGATGGGCTTAGTTTTATTTTTCCTTCCAACACCTGCCTTCATGACGAAAGTTTTCCCAACATTTATTTTAAGATCTAGGCTGGCCATGAATGAAGCATAGCTACTTAAGGCCTTCTGTAATTCAATAGATGTACGAGCTAATATCACAGCGTCGTCAGCATACAGAAGGGCTGGAACAGGGCGGTTTGCTACCATGGGAAGGTCCTGAGCCCCTTTCAGCATCTCTCTCTCTAAGCCATTTGTATAGAGGGTGAATAGAAATGGGGCCAGGACACAACCCTGCCTCACGCCCTTTTCCACCCCAAACGACGCTGTGAGTTCTCCACTAATGCCAAACCTTACTCTGGCTGACGCGTCCCTAATAGTTCCCTAATATAGGTTACTACAGTTTGTTCCACCCCCAGGTCTAATAGGATGGGCCAGAGTTTGGAATGGCTAACGCAGTCGAATGCAGCTGATAGATCTACATAGACCATATATAAAGCTCCGGCTTTGATGTTAACATATTTATCAATTAATAATGATAAGTTTAGAGCTTGGTCTACGGTCCCCAAACCTTCACGGAACCCATATTGTAAATCGGATAAGATGTTGTTTTCCGCAACCCATTCCTGTAAACGATCGAGTAATATCCGGCCCATCATTTTTCCTGTGGAATCCAAAAGGGAGATGGGACGGTAACAGAAGGGTAAGTTCCTGTCTCCCTTCTTGAAGATAGGGACTAATATAGATCTCTTCCAAGACTCGGGGATACCGGTGGACGTCAGTGCGTTAAAAACCCTTGTCAAAAAAGGAATCCAGAGCTCAGGGTACGTTTTATAAAAGTCTATAGGGACGCCATCAGGGCCGGGGGCCTTGCCTTTTTTACTTGCATTTAGTGCCCTTTCAACTTGATCGCAAGTGATGATCATATCAATAGGAAAAGTCGGAGGCTGGTGTTCAAAAACATCATTTTCTCTAGGGTCATTTGATGTTGGATTGGTCTTAAAAATTTGTGAAAAATGCTCTACCCATTGTCTTTCGTCTATGGCGACCTCTATATTTGGAAGGCTGCCCTTGTCAGTTAAAAAGGGTGTTTTTACTATCTTCCAGAAGGTAATGTTATTATTACTGTGACAGCTCTCATGTAGTTGGTCCCAGAGTTGTCGTTTTAATTCCAATTTCCGTTCCTTGATGGCAATATTATATGTTCTCCTTAAATTAGATATTTCTGCCCTATCCCTGGGCGTCTTGTGTAAAGCAAGTTTTAATTTAGTGTGGGCGATGGTGCACGAGTGATTAAACCAGCCCTGGCTACTCTTCTTTGAACTGTTCTTTTTTACCATTAGGGCATTTTTTATGGTTTGTATCACTATGCCGAAATTAGTAGTGACGTCATCGTCAGAAGCGGTCAGATCCAGACACTTCGTTACAGGTAGATAAGCTTCAGTGATCACTATACTAGCTATTTCTACCGGATCAGCTAAGGCCCATTTTAGCGAGTAGCCATTTACTCTCGCCAATTCTAAGTTATTTTGATTGAGAACGCTAGAGATTTTATAGTTGGGCCCTGTAAAAATAGAAAAGGTTATACTTAACGGGTAATGGTCACTTAAAGCTACCTGATGAGTGTCAAAGGTGGAATCCTTTAATATCGAACCATTTGAGAGCAAAATGAAGTCAATCGTTGAGTTGCAACCCCTGCCATGAAAGGTTGGGGCCAGCATCATCTTTCCGTTTGCTGGTTTATTTGCAATTCTCAGGTCTAGATTGAAAATTGTTTCGTTTATTAGACTACCTAAAATTGAGTGAGAGAAATGTAAGATGGGGTTATCATCCTCATCATTTAAACCACACAAATGGGTGTTTGGGGCAGCACAGATAGTCTGGTTAAAGTCGCCGCCTCATATGATGGTCACTTCTCGGGTTGATTTCTTAATTGTAGATGATATTGTGGAGAAAATAGAATTAATTTTCCCCATTGCATCCCGGTCTGACAGATTGTTATAAAAATTAACCAAAAGGAAATGGTCCCTGGAATTTGGTATGAGGCTAAGAAGCTGAAAGTTGGGGTCAAGCATTATCACCTTTATTTTTTCTAGCTTAACCAAATTTGATATATAAATGGTTAAGCCGCCTTTGGCCCTGCCAAAGTTAGAATGTTCGGCTGGTGAGAAATATGTTTTGTAGCCATCTAGATGGGTCTCTGTTGTTAGCCATGTCTCCTGGAGGCACAAAATATTAAAATCTACTATAAAATCGGTCCAAATATCATTCTCTAATTTGGAGCGTAGACCCGCCACGTTCCAAAATACTGCTGCGATTTTTGGTATGCTACGGTCTTGGACAGAAGTGTTTTTAAGATATGGGGCAGGTGTCAGGGGTTCGGATCTTTCAACCCTTGGCACTACATCATTATTTTGGGGTGAACAAGATAGCTCCTCGATGACTTGGGCAGTACGGAGTAATGGTAAGTAGGAAGGATTGCTATATGCTTGTCCATTCCTTGTGCCGTAAAAAGAGCCCTGGTTATGATCTTCTAAAGGGAGTCAATCAACATCCTCTAACCCTCCAAGGGGAGAAAAGCGGTTAAATGTTGGAATATTAAAATTAGAGGATCTTAGTCTATCCCATGGAAAAATGTTGGGCTGTATCGAGTTTCTAGCTAGAGACTGTGGGTAAAAATAGGTCAGATCATAGGTTCTTATAGAGCTTTGGTTTTGATCTTGTAGCCAGTTGGTTATGTAGCTAGTTGCTCTGTGATCTCTAAAGTTAACAATTATTGCATCACCTTGTGTTTCTTTCGGCCGTGGGCCTACCCAAGTTAGTCTGCGAACGTTCAGAATTTCCCCGTTGATATTAGGAGGCAGCGGCCTATTCTGTCTCAGCCAGTGCATCACCTTGTTTTTCAGATCATAGTAGCCCTCCTTTTTCCCTGATTCCAGGGGCGGGACTCCTGTTAGGACTACGACGTAAGGGACTGCTTCTGGAGGTAAATGTATGTGATTACAATTAAAACCCTGATTAGGTCTGGTGGCAGTGTCAGCAAATACAATGTCTTGTTTTTGTTTTGAATTGTCAGTTTTAGTATTATCGATGTTCTGACCTTGGACTGCGTCAATATTACTCTCTATAGCTGGCCGCTGGTGGTTATAAATTGCTCGGGTTGGTAGTTTTGCGCTTGTTTTCGCAGTTGTTTTGCTTTCTTTTACTGCTAGAGATAGGTTAAGATCAGTGGGACTTTTTGATGGTATGAATGTATTTAGCGATAGGTCTTTAAATTGATCGCAATTTATTTGTGTCAGCTTCTCTAGTGAGTCTAGTTGTTTAGACAGACCCTTTATTCTTTCCAATACAGGAAGAACAAGAGATCTGACTAAAGTTTCTAATCGACCTATAAGAAAATCAGAATCATTTGTATGTTTAGCGTGGGGAGGGTGGTCGGCTTCTTTGTGCCCTGCTTTGTTAGGATTAGTAATTGTATTACCATTCTTCAACCCTCTCTTTCTTTTTTTAGGAGGGGGGGGGCAATAGTAGTAGTAGTTCTTATGCCCTTCTTCTGCTTAGAGTTTGTAACAGTAAGCCTGGAGGGTGATATAACTGACGATATGCAGTCAGAAGAAAGATTAGGGTGGGATTTGGCAGCCGAAGATGATGAATGGGTATGGGATTGTGTCGAAGGTATAGACTCAAATATAGGTGAAGAAATCCTAGACTCGCTAGGAGTGTCGTGTATTAGGCAGGGGACAGGAGTTGTAGGATTCGGAGAAACTGCTAGTCGAATTGGTCCAAGAGAGGAACGCTTATTTTGAGCGTGTTCAGCCGATAGGCGTCTCTCTACTATGGCGATCTCCTGTTCGAGGACTGAAGCAGCTCTAGTGATGAAATTGTCCAAGGTGCCACGCACAGAGCCTCCCAGTGAGGCTCTACTCTTCATGCTACGTGTTGTCATTTTAGATGGTTTAATTGTTCGGCTCTGAGCTGTGCTTATCTCAATACTAATGCAAGTAATCCTACAGAGTTGATAACCAGATACAGCGCACTTAGACTAGAATGGGGACAGTGTAAAAAACAATCAGAGTCTACCTTTCGTCACTTATTCCACTCGTCAGAGGGGGGGCCCAGCCCGGCCGCGAACAGCCCCGGACGGCCACAGACGGCCCGCCCTTTGCCCGGGCTTAGCCCGGCGTGTCCCGCTGCGCGTCCCGCGAAGCGGGAGGCGCGAGGTCGATTTCAAGGGCTGCTGGTGGAGGGGGAGGGGCTGCAGGTGACGACGCTGCTCCTCTCTGCCTCGGGTCCCTCTTGTCTTTGGAGTTCTGGTGTTCCAGGTACGAGTCACACACCACACGCTGCGCGTCCCGCGAAGCGGGAGCCCGAGGTCGATTTCAAGGGCTGCTGGTGGAGGGGGAGGGGCTGCAGGTGACGACGCTGCTCCTCTCTGCCTCGGGTCCCTCTGGTCTTTGGAGTTCTGGTGTTCCAGGTACGAGTCACACACCACACGCTGCGCGTCCTTATTAGAAATGATTGCAAAATATTCCATAATTTCTGGATATAAACTTAATACTAATAAAACTGAATTTTTTCCCTTAAACATCTTTTGTACTCATGATATGTTACCTATGACTGATAATATGAGGCAAAAAGATAAATTAAAATATCTTGGTATTTTATTCTCGTCTTCTATTAAATCAACATTAACATTAAATAGTCATTTTATCTTAAATTATATTAAAGATAAAACGTCTAAATGTTCTTCACTTCATCTCTCATGGGGGGTAGACTGGACTCCATTAAAATGACTATTGCTCCTAAAAGAATGTATACCCTTGCTATGATTCCTACTCAATTTTCATTAAAATTTTATAAAGATGTTGATAGACTTCTTTCCAAATTTCTTTGGATCAATAAGTCATCTCGTATTGGTTATAACAAATTAAAAATACCCAAATGTAATGGAGGATTTGGCTTGCCTGACTTTTTTGTATATCACAAAGCATTTATATTAAAACAAAGTTCCATATGGTTTAATCCTTCCCTTTTCAATAATCCTCCTGCTTGGCTTCATATAGAGAAATCTATAGTAAATCTTTTTCCATTACCCTCTTTGCTAACCATGTCTAATAAATCAACATTTTTCACCAATCTGTTATTATTAAATCCACTAAACTAAGTTTTAATGACTTGGATACAATTTTTCTATCTCCTATGTTCAATACTGAAGACTTGTCATTATGGCATAGTAATGTTATTAAAGTGAAAATAAATGTTAATTTCTGGAATTCTTGGATTAATGGTGGTATTTTTTATCTTAAAGATGTCTACTCTAACAATGCTTTCATATCCTTTGAAGATTTACAAACAAAATTTAGTTTACCTCAATCTGATTTTATTAAATTTGAGTATTTATGTAATTCAATTTTAGACTCTTTCCCTCATGGTATTCCATCTAATGTTAAAGCAGATTTAGTAGTATATATTCAAACTGTCTCCACGTCATCTCATGGTGTTTCTCTTTTATATAAAAAATTATCAAATTCTATAGGAAACAATTTAAATATAATCTCAGTATTTTCGAATAATAAACTCTCACTTTCTTTATCTAATGATACTTGGAAGATTATTTGGCTTAATAGTATTTCAGGCTGGCTACCTGTTTTGCTTTACCAACCTAATTTTTATATTTTCTTCAATTCTTTATGGACCCCAGTAAGTTTTTTTCGTGCTAAACTTCTACAATCTGAAACATGTTGGCATTGTCAATTATATCCTGGATCATTACAGCATATGCTTTTTGATTGTCCTTTAATTTTTAAATTTTGGTCTGATGTTTGGGATATTATAAAAAAGATATTGAATATCCATGATGTTGTTTCCTACAAACTGTTAATATGTAAATCTGTTGGTCTTTTGCTAAATTTAACTGACATAGAAGGTAAACTTTTTAATTTTCTAATTTCTGCTGCTTTAAAATCCATTACTTTTTGCTGGAAGGATATTTCATCATTATCAGTTCATGCTTGGTGGTCATGGGTCATTTTTACAAGAAGAGGCGCTCAGTTATCCCTGAATGGGATTAACCATTACTCTAACTTTTTTCAATCTTTTTGGTTACCTATTGATATATATTTATCTTCATAATTGTATATTTATAATTGATATCTTTTTACCATCATTATATTACATTAATTGTATGTTAAAGTATCTCTATTTATAATTGATGAAATCATAATTATACATGGTTTCCCTCCCTCCTCCCTTTTTTTTTGTTTATTATTCCTTCTTTAATCAATATTTATACTTCCTTACCTAATGTAATTCAACTGTTGTCCTTGTAAAGTTTTCATTATGATTAGGTATTTTCGCCTAATAATATTTTTTCTGTATTGTCTGTTTTTGTTATTTATTATGAAAATTCAATAAAATATTTTGAACTTAAAATATAAATAATTTAATCCAATTCACACATGCGCTGCTGGCTGGAACTGGCGTGCTTTTGAGGGAAGATCAGCGTCATCAGTAGCACAGCAAAACAAGCCCAATACCCCTTTAAAAAAAGCCCAAAACCAAACCAGTATCCTACCAAAAATAGTCCAAATAACTGTCGATATCTAAAATTGCAAAAACATTTATAATGGCTTGAGCAGGTGACTTTAAAGTTTGGAAAGGCGTTTTGCGCTCCAATACGTTCGGAGTGCAGGACACGCAAGAAAAACATGCAGTTGCCAAACACTGAAATGGGAGAGACAGTAGCTGCATTAACAAGCAAGCACAGGCACACAGTAACAAAGCACAAAATCAAGGAAAAAAATAGTCCCCCTAAGAGCAGATCAACAACCATAGTGTAATGAAACCGTAATTAGTCCATTCTGCCTGGGAGGAACCGTAGAGAAAAAGGAGGGACAAAGAGGCAGGACTGACCACTAGCAAGCAAGTATTTTTAAAGGACACTCGCGGAGACAAATGGAAAGCAAAGGCAAGCAATGGGTGTAGTTAGAACTCCACAAAGCATTTACATTAGTTCGCTAAGCGGCAGCGCAAGCACGGTCTTCACTCAACCTAAAAACAGGCTTAAGAGAATCATGACTTAATCAATGGACCGACCTCTAAAAAAAACTCTACAGTTTGTAAAGCACAATAATGTTGAGACCGTTCTATGCCAAAAGGTATTTTCAACACCAGGAAATTCTTAAGGTCAAAGCTCTGAAGCTCCAGTCCAAGGGGTTACTGATATACCTTTGGAGCTGCTACAAGAATCGATGTTGAGCACACCCTCAATGCCCACCCTATTGGCTCCTTCTCAGGAAAAAGTTGAACAGCCAGACGGCAGGCAACACCTCATTTACATTGACCCGGATAGTGGTCATATATGTGCGCAACAGCCTTCATCATCTCATGTTCCAGTTAAGAGGAAACTCAGATTGATATGGAGGGGACGGATTACCCTATTCCCAAAAGAAAGTCAGTCTTAGCTCCACCCCAAATACATGTGTCACTGGATGACTCTCTGATTGTGACCAGGAACATTCCTCTGCTATTTTATCAGTAACCAAGGCCAATTGATCATCAGGATGCTTAGCATGATTATAGAAAAGATCCTCAGGATGACACATCCGATGAGCCTTCTCCGGTTGAAGCTTTTCTGTCCGAGGATACCACCACATATCATTCTGTCATATCAATAGAAGCGGCAAACCATAAGGTCCCTTTTGGACTTGGCCGTTTTTGGCAGGTTCATCCCCAAACCTTTTGCCTTTCTCCTAGCATTTTCTGTGACATGGTGTTGGTGGTTTTAGGCCTCTTGGCACCTTAGCACTGCTGTCCAGTGTAAAGTGCGTGCGCTCTCTGTGTACATTTGGTAAGATTGGCCTGCCCTCCCATAGTAATGCATTGGGGTTTCCCTGATCAGTGTGTCAGTAGTAATTCCTGGTATGAGAGCCACAGCGTGGTCAAGTTTAGTATATTTGGAATTGTAATATTAAATGCTGCACAATGGTGTGCGTAGATTTATTATGAATATTTTAGAAAGGCCACTTTTAGAAGTTGGCATTTCTGTGTGCTATGTGTCTTCCTTCCTGATGTGAATTGCAAGTCTGGCTTGTGAGTGACAGGGGCTGGGAGGTGTGTGTGGCTCCAGGAGGTGCAGGGAGAGTCAGCGCTAGGCTGAATGGGACATCTGCATTTGGAGTAGTGGGAGGAGTAATCCCCTGACCCTGAAAAGGACTGTGCGCCCGCCTGTACAATGCTGGCTCCACCCCCTGTGGTGTGTCTGATCACCTAGTCCCCACTTGACAAAGGGGAAAAGGAGCTTGGAAAACAAAGTGCTCCAATTCCCCCCTGAACCAGTTGCATCTGGTTCCCCCATGCTCTGCAACTGCAGACAGAGAGATTGAGTGGTATAAGTATAGGGGCTGTGTACCCATGTCTCTATTCTGTGCTGGTGTGCTGGTTCCTGCACCTTGCTGGGGCGTGCTGCTGCTGGGGCCCAGGAGGAACCGCCATGAGGGCTTGCCTCCCTGGGCCCAGCCTTGCCCCCTTGATTTCTGTGGACTTTTGCTGTGGAGCTGTGGCTCCTAGCGCCTGGTGAGCGCTATATTTTCATTTCCCTAGCAGAGAGGAACGCTGGAGCTTTGCAGCGCCATGCCGCACATCGCTCCTGAGGGAATCCCCAGCGTAGGGATTCCCCCGGATTGCTGGGAACGAGCGGGTGTCCACCCCGCATTTTTTCTGCCGAGCGGGAGCCCACCCCGCTTTATGAATATTTGAATTGCGAGTGCCCACCCCGCATTATGGGGCCATTTTGGCGGGTGCCTACCCAGCATTGGTGCTTGATGTAAAACGGGTGCCCACAAGGAAATCACCGCCACGACCAGAGGAAGAGGAGCGCCGACCGGAAGTCCGGCGAAGCTGACTGACGTTGGGCGGAGCTTCCACCGCCATGGAGAAGAGGAAGTCCGGTGACTCGGGGCCCCCGTGTGCAAGGGAGAGCCCTGTGGTATCAGCGGTGTGGTGACTGCGGCACAGAGGGGCACAAGGAACAGTGTCGGTGCCTGCCCCCGCCGCATTGCAGAAGAGAGAGTCCGTAGGTCGGTGTCTTCTTCAGTGGGGCCCCTTGTGAGCTGTGGGAGCCCGGCAGGCTGCCAGAGGAGAGGAGCAGACGCCCAGAGAGTCCCGGTGAGTAGGGGCTCCATAGGCCTTTGTGGTTTCTTTCGAGGCACGGTGTCGGTGCTTGGTCTGGGCAGTCCCACAAGAGAGCGGGCCGCCCCAACGATGGGGGCAAATTTGTTTTTAGAGCCCTGGGGGTCCTGAGGGCACAGTGGTGCCGGGCCCCCCCTTTATGTATATTGTCACAGCTGCGCCGCTTTAGCGGGCAGCTGCAACGTGGGCATATTGGTTTCCAGGGCCCCAGTGGGGGGGTCCAGAGGGCACCGAGGTGCCTGTGCCTACTCTTTATTTGCTCCCAGCTGCCCCGCCTGACAATGGGCAGCTGCAACATGGTGCATGTTTGTGCAGAGAGCCCCAGAGCAGGGCCTCTTGGTTATTTCTCAGTTACGCGCCATAGCGGGCAACTGCAACGTTCTGCACATGTTTTTTAGAAGTCCCTGAGTGGGACAGGAGAGGGCACAGTGGTGCCAGGCCTTCTTTGCTTCACAGCTGCACGGCAATTAGCGGCAGCTGCAACATTTAGGCTATCATTTCTTTGGGGCATCGTGGATGAGACAGGAGTGAGATGCACACCTACGCCCCACTTTGGATTCTGCTCCATTGGCAGCCGCCCTGACATTTGGGACATAGGGCATTTGAGCCCTCTGAGAAGGCCAGTTGGCCAGGGGGACAGTGTAAGGTTGATAGATAAGGCGCCAGGCCCTAATGTAATTTATGTGGTGCTAGGAAATGTGATTTATGCACTATGATTTATGCCTCTACTATTTATGCTTGTGAGGTTATTGTCTAATGCGTTTAGACTTATGAGAGGATTGCATAATTTGTTTATGCTGGTGAGGTTATGGCATAACGTGTTTATGCTTCTAAGGTTGGCGCAGAATGTATTTCACGCCTAATGTGATGCTGCTTGCATAATATGATTTATGTTGCAGGAGATGATGCCAAGTACAGTATTTTGCTAGTAGTTACTGGTTGTGTTCTACATTTATTATTGATTCTACATTTAGTATGTGTACTTGTGATGTTTATGACAGTGGCCCAATTGGCCCTGTCATGTGTATATAATCCCCTGTAAATATTGCCTAGTGCTAGTTGGCACAGTGTATATTGTCTGATTACTATTCTAATGTGTTTATGAGAATACAAAGGCTATTTTTGCTATAACCTTGTGTGGAGTCCCTTTTGTAGTGTGCCTAGTGGGTTGCTGCTGTGTGTGTGTGGTGCGCAAACGCTTTACACATTGCCTCTGGGATAAGCCTGACTGCTCATGCCAAGCTAGCGAGGGGGTGAACAGGGGTTATCTTCTTCAGCGTGTAACTCCCTTGCCCTGACTGGAGTGGTGGTTTCTGCCTGGCTTTGGTGCAAGCCTTAGCCAACCAGAAATCCCATTTCTAACAGTCCCAATGCACTTTGAAGAGGAGGAAAATTATTTTTTAAGAGAGTCTGTTGAAAGCAGCATTCTATTTATTACCTTCCCATGTTAAAGGCAATGCTTAAATATTTCACTGAACACATCAAGGGCCCCATTATGGTAAGGGTAGTTACTCCCCGAGTGCAGAATACATTTAAAGTGGTTCCTCAAGACCCTTCCTTTATTCGTGGGTATGTTTCAGAAGACTCCCTGGTGGTGCACACTGCCCACAAGAAAGGATGCTAAGAAGGCTGATTCACCCTGGGCGCTGTCACACAATTATGTATTATTAACTCCATGGCCGAACCAGCAAGGTGCAGTAGAGATCAGTGGGTAGAGGTGGAGAAGCGGCTTAAACTCTCACCTCCCTGGCACCTGCAGGAAGAGACCAGCTGAGATTGTCTAAGAAGGAAAATTGATGTCAAATGCTAATATTCGTTGTCCTTTGGATGCAGCAAATAGAGTTTGCAGGCAGATTAAAACTAACATCCTAGTCTGCCGCTGTGCTTGGGTCTGCCTTTGTGGCTTTCGGTCGAAAGTCCAGCAGCACCTTCTTGGCTTGTACTTTAGCGGTGATCATCTCTTCTACCCCTGTATGGATGAGATGCTGTAAACAATAAAGAAAGACACCAATACTGTGGGTATGCAGCAACACAGTCAGCCAAAATCTCTGTTTCAGGGACGACAAAGTTGAGCTAGCTCGAAGGTTTCTCCCACTTCTTGATTTCTTGATGCCAGTATCTCCCACAACCATAGTACTTTCCAGGAAATGAACAGCCATGGGGTAGTATTAAAGGAATGGTTTCTGTGGAAACCAGCATGGTAAGGTCCACGTAATAACCAAGTGGTCTTCTCCACCGATCATCCAACACCAGTCAGGGGGCGACTGAGGTTCCTCATGCCACAGTGGAGTGTATAACCTCAGACCAGTGGGTGCTTTCCCCCATCTCCCAAGGCCATTGCCTAGAGTTCCATGGTGCTCCGCCCAATATACTGTGTTGCGGCAACAAATGATGAGCAGTTCGGGCTGGACTGATCTGTGACTGGGGGGGAATGTTTGATTAGTTCAGCATTCCATCCATCATCGGTTCTTTTTGCATTTGTTGCCCTAAGTGGGAAGGGTATGCCCAGAAGTGGGTCCCTTGCTCGCTATGCCATCAGATTCAAGCTAGCTTGGCCGATGAGAGGTGATACCCTGAAACTGTTCCCAGGATGCTTGTTTCTGGTCCAGGGAAGACCTGGCCTGGCAGTTTGGGTTGGACTGTTCTAATGGGGAGCAGGATCAAGACTGATTTGCATATGGCTGGGTATAAACTGGAATGGCATGGCGTGCAAAAAAACGATGGATTTAACCCAGATCTCTGATTGGGGGTGAATGTTTGATTGGTTCAGCATTCCGTCCATCATCTGTTCTTTTTCCACCCAATATACCAACCTGCCCATGCAGAATTTCTGGAGAGCATGCATCCTTCTGCTGAAGGATGTTTAAGCACTACTTCAAAAGGGAGCTATTGATATCGTCCTGTTGCAAAAGCAAGGGCCAGATGTGTACCCTACTTTCTCTTTTCAACAAAAGAAAACTTTGCATCCCATCCTTGTTCTTTAAGCACTCGACTACTGCATCACATCTAATTACTTCAAGAAGACCACCTTCCAGGACGTCATCCCACTACTTCAACACCTTCAATGTCAAGGATACCTATTTGAAAATCCCCATCCACCTTGCTCTCTGCCAGTACCTAAGGCTTGTGGCAAGTGATGTTTATTACCCTTTTAACAGCCCCATATGTTTACCAAAGGTCTGGCGGTTGTAGCACTGCTTCTCCGGTGCAGTTTCATATTTGCCTTTCCATTCTTGAATAACTGGCTAATAAGGAAGCTGTTCAGGCAGCCTCTCCCCTCTTAATCTTTCCTCTTCACCTCCATGCAATCTGTAATTCCTGTGGATCTCATTAGTTTTGTAGGGGTGGCTGGATTACACCACATTTTGCCTATATCTTGTTTTGCCTCAATGCACGGAAAAGCAGCTGTCTTCTAGGCAAGCCAGCATCTCATCGAATACCTAAGATCATGAATTGAGGGTTACTAGGTACGGGAACATCAAGGAATGTTTGCAGTTCAGCTGTTATTAGGTCCAGTAATTTTGGATCACAGAGCATTCCCAGACTGTATGAAAGAAGGCCCATCTGCAGCATTGCATTCAAAGCATAATTGAGAGTGTGCCCTTCCCATTTGGTATAATCTGGTTTGATTATAATATACTCTATGAAGTATTTTCAGTTAAATTAGTCATGGTTGCATCGATGCTGCCTTTGAGTCAATGTCTGCTACTGAGGAGAGGCCCACCTCCCACGCCACCCTAAGTGTCTGTAAGTTATCTGGTCTGTTGTTGATAAGAGTTCGAATAATGGAGGAGATGGCTATGCCTGTATATTCCTCCTGTAGTATCCTTCTTTTGAGCGGGTTGCAGTCAGCGTGTTTTTCCCTCAGGTCCTCAAAAGACTTTATGATATCATTGTGAATTATGTCTCCCAGTTTTGAACTATCAGTGAGGGGTTTCCCTCAGAAGCTTATCTTGCTCTCTCATGAGTCCTATCACAGGTTGTCAGAGTGACACTGACAGGGCCCATCAAGTCCCTACTAAATGTGTTTCTGTGAAAGTAATGGATGTAACAGGGTGATTCCATCGAGATCCGCTCTTTTCTCGTCACCAGCCCCCTTGAGGCAAATTCATGTCATCAATAAACTGAAGCTGCAAGGCCCAGTAGTAGTCTCTTATATCTGAGAGATATAGACCTCCATTATATGCAGAACATTGTAAGGTGTGAAGATTGTTTCTAGATGTCTCAGAGTAGCAGGCTTTATCTGTCTTGTTAAAGAAAGAGTAGGGTATTGTTGTGAGGTTACATAGGCCTGGGGCACAAACATATAAATTGTACATGCTCACACTTAAAGTTGACCTCTTTTTAGGTGATCACTGGCCTTAGAAAATTCTGTACAAGGACTTAGTGCACTGCACAAAAGGTCATTTATGTTGTCCGTTCGGTGACAGATCTGGATTAATATAATCAACAATGACAACAGGACCGGAACTCAGGCATCGAACAAATGAACAACACTATGCTTCCATTTAGACAGAGGAGCATCTTGATGAATTGTCGAAGGTCACCCCGTGCCTGAATTCTAGACTAGCTGATTCCAACACTATCCTGAAGAGGGCGGTGGCCTGTTCTACACCAAGACTGGCTGCTGGAAGACACACGCCTGCAAGTAAATAGGGAGTTAGACCACTCTAAGGCATCTGGCAGACCCGCACACCCTATCCTTCATAAGATAGGCAGCGCTAGGTATGAGTGCGATTTTATATATATATATATATATATATATTACCTACTGGCGGTCGCCAGTAGGTAGTTATAGTTAGGACCACGTTTCCATAGGAAATCCGCAACATTCTATTTTGAATAACTTTAGCGCCGGTCGACGAATCCTCGCGAATTTTTCAAAATAGGTGGGGCGCTATGCTCCGCTCCTTCCCTGAAAGTCTCGGGGGGATTCGTCAAGCGGGGGCTGAGATAAAAGGGGGGTCCCAAAACGCGTTTTTCCCATGCATTTTTCCATAGGACCTTTAGACAGGGCTACAGCCCGAACGGCTGAACAGAATTACTAGAAATTTGGCAGAGAGGTAGTCCTCAGGTCAAGGAAGTGCCTTTTGTTGGTTTGGTGTAAATCTGTTCAGTAGATTCTGAGAAAATAGCCTTTAAATCAATATATATATCTGAGCCAGCTTACGGTGCGCTTACGGTACGCTTACGGTACGCGTACGGTGGCGTGCGCGAGCACGATTCTGATTGGCTCTTAGATCTTAGTAAACATTCGAATCGGCCGAAACCAGGAAGCGGTGGCCGCCATTTCGTGTGTTTCACTCAGAAAAAAAAGATTGATAACAAGAAAAGGGGGCAAGGAGGAGAGTTACAGACCCCCTAACATTTGTAAGGGGGTCAAAGAAGGACAGAAAAGTACAAAGAAAACATTTATTGATTTTAAAAAAAATCGCGGGGTACGCGTACGGTAAGCGTACGGTAAAAATAAAAATAAAAAAAGAAATGAAATGCAGATTTAAGTGTTTAGATATTAGGGGGCTCTAAAAAGAGCCGTTGTGTTTATGAAGTGATTTTTAAGTGGTACCTACAAGTAAGTACCGATGCAGAGTCTAAGGTTCAAGAGGAAGACTCTGTTCCCTTCATCATTGAAGTGCACACCATCTCCTCTATAAATGTCTTGCATGTCGTAACGCAAGTTGTTGTGGTAAATGGAACCCATACCATAGTCACGGAGGAAAGCAGAAACAGATTTGTTGACGTGCTTTCTTGCTTTGTCAATCTGTGGACAGAAATTATTGGACCAGTTCCATTTTTGCCTTTGGCATATGTTAGAAAACACAAAGGCAGTTTTAGGGAAAAGTGAAAACAGTTGTGCAAAGGTGTCCTTCATAAGCATTTCCAGACCTACCCCAGTCAAAGTGCCTAGGTCATTGCCACCGCAGTGCACTATTATGAGGTCAGGGTGTTGGATTTGCATGAAGGATTTCACCAATGGCATCAATTGGTGCCACTTTAACCCTCTCTGACCAATCCATTTAATGTCTACATTTGGCAAAGCAAGGTCTCTCACCATACCTGTTTTCTCTGCAAACTTTTCACTCCAGAAGACATAGCTGTGTCCTACAATCCACACTGTGAACATCTTCAAAGGAGATCTGGATGCACTCAGGAGGTGTATTTCAGTAGAATGGTAAAAAGAAATGAAAGACAGTTTTGAAATGGAGGCATACATACTTTTTTTTAAAAAAAAGAACTGATTGGCTGTTTCATACCATTCTACACTAAAAACTAGGCTGTATGTGTAAATTTATAGAAGCATGTTTTGTATTGGTACAGAAAAATGTGTTACCAAAGAACAGTACTATGGATTTGCTGTTAGGTTAGAAAAGTCAAGCACTCTTGCTCTGTGGAATTGAAACATTGTTTGGCGAACTTCTGACCTAACTCCACACAGCAGTGTTCCATGAGCTGTTGCTATGGTAGCAGGCAGAAGTCAAGTTGGGGGAAGGGTACTAGGCAGAAGTCAAGTTGGGGGAAGGGTACTTTTGGAAAAGGGTTGGTTTTCAACCAATAGAAATGTGTGATTACATTTGAAAAAAAGGGGGAAGCACTGAGATTTGAAATTAACATGTATATATGTGGAAAAAGAGAGGGAAAGTTTGCCATTATCTGGTTCTGCTGAGAGGAGAGAGGTGAACAGAACAGAGATCCTGGCTCTGATAATCTGCTGTTTGAGTGCCACATTTCTTTCACAACTAACTAATTTTAAAGGTGAGTTTAGAGTTTGAGAGGGGATGTATATGGTAAATTAAGAAATGAATAATAGAAATGCAATTCTTTTTGTTGAAGTTGTGTTTATTATTTTCTGTTTTGGGAGAAATTTAAATGTGAGGAACATGTAAAATAATATGGACTATGTTTTCACAATAAATTAAGGTGTACTGGTATAAAAAAAGAATAGTTTAAGGGTTTGAGGTTGGACTCAGTAATGCAAATACATTCAGCATCACTAAGGCTGGTTGCCCTTGCTGGAGTGTAGGCAGTCACCCAGGTTACACATGGTGCTGGTCTGAAAAAAGCAGTTTGGACATGTGCTTTTATCAGAATCTGAAAAGTGGATTCATAATGTGATAATTGATTTTTAGTGTTTTAAAAAAAAAAAAAAAAAGGTTGGCTCTTAAAAGAGCCGTTGTGTTCATGCAGGGACAGGGGAAAGAAAGATTGGGAATATTAGATGGTACGACAAGTGTGCTGATCTATTTTATTGTTCACTAGGGAAATACTGGTCTCCCTATAAGTAATTAGATCATGACAAGTGGCGCACCGTACTTCAACCCTCGCAAACCGAGGGTTAATTTCCAGAGGACCAGAAAAAGGAGATGCTCCCCCCACAGATGAAGGGCTCACCTGACCTGCAGAAGAAGGACTCGGCACTGCAGATGATGGTCCAGGCTGAGCTGCTGTGGATGTGCTTGGTTGATTTACTGAAGGGTTACCTTCAGTAAGTCGAGCATGTATCCTTCTGTGTACATCCTTAAGGTGTCTCATCATGGTGTGATTCCCAAAGGAATACTTCCTGTCAGGATTCCCTCTTGAAAGTACACGGCCACACAGCTTACAAGTCACTAAGGGTGCATTTACCTTTTGCTGGCCTTCTGGAAAAGAAAAATACTCCCATATGTAAGAGGTCTTTTGTTTCCTCGCTCTCTGCCTCAAGGTAGTGCTGCTAGCCTCACTCTCAGAAGGGCTCTGCTGTTCTGCCATCGTATCACAAAGACAACCCAGCTCCTTCTCCTAAGGGATCACAAGCAGAAATGAGGGGAATGGGTGTGGTGTAGGAGAGTTCTAGAACTGAAAGTAGTTTCAACCAATCAAAAGTTGTGTTTCATGATCACATGACCTACCGTACGCTTACGGTACGCTTCCGGTGCGCTTACGGCAAAAGTACGCATGCGCGTAAAAAAGACACGCGCACGCGCGCATGCGCAAAACAGGCACGCCCCTTCACTTCCGCGTAACGTGCGCGTGCAGCGTACGCGTTACGCGCTATGCGCGCGTGACGTGCGTCTACGCAAATTGCGTAAATGAACGCAAACAGCGTAGAAATCTAACGTAATTACAGCAAGACGTGCGCTTACCGTACGCGCACGGTAAAAAAAAAAAAAAATGTATTGCTAATAAATTTTACCTGTTTATTTTAAAAAAAATGTAAAATAAAAACATATTGTAGAATTTTTAAAATTTAACCATAGTCTTTAAAAAAGGATAGTAAAATAAAAATATGTAAAAAAAAAAAAAGTAGAAAGAAAAAAAAAATTAGCATTTAAAAAACCTTGCAAATTCACTGAAAAAACCATAGGTTTCAGGCACGTTATAGTTAGGAATTAGCATTTAAAAAACCTTTGAAATTCACTGAAAAAACCATGGGTTTCACACACGTTATAGTTAGGAATTAGCATTTAAAAAACCTTAGAAATTCAATGAAAAAACCAAAGGTTTCACACATGTTATAGTTAGCTGGACATTTCACTCGTAAAAAACCATTGAAATTCCCCCGTTATAGTTAGTTCAGCTAACTACAACTCGCGCGCCCGCAATGCACTACTGATGACGTCCCATATTACATCACTCATGACATGGTCAGTGACATCACTCATGACATCACTGATGACATCTCAAATGACATCACTGATGACATCATCCAGTGAATGTGTGTTTTTCTGAAAATTAAATATGTTTAATATATGTATATCTCAAGGTCGATGGAAGAATAAATGAGTATATAAGTGTCTAAATTGATGATTTGTTTTTGAAAAATTGATTGTATTACTGACTGATTAAGTGTATCTTTATGAATACATGGCTAAGTGACTAATGTTTAAATGTGTAAATACCTGTATCAGTCTCTCACTTTGTATATAAGTGGCTGCATGGGTTGGTGAGTAGCTACATGAGTGTCTATATAGGTTATTAGTTGGTTTTTTGAGTATCAGTATGAGTGTCTGAGTGTCTTCATGGTTCGGTGGGGGTTATTATGTAGTGCATAGGTGCATGAATGAGTGACTCACTGTTTGTATGTGTTGAAGACAGCATGTGTGTAGGACCGTATGGGTGGATGAGTGTGTGTATGGGTGTGTTAGTGAGTGAATGACTGTCTCAATAGTGTCTTTATGAGTAACTACATATGTTTTAATCTAGTATATGTGAGTATTGGTGTTTATAAGTGAGTATATGTGAGAGTGAGAGATTGGTAGACTTCCTGTATGAATAAGTATGTGTTTCTATAAGTGATTGTTTAAAAGACTAAGTATGTGTAAGTTTCTGTAAAAGTAAGTGTGGTGGTGTGTGTATAACTGTATATGCAGGTAAATGGATGTTTGATTCTTTATTAGCATGAGTGACTATGTGTGAGTAACTCTATGAATGAGTGGCATTGTGTTACAGGATGTTTAGGTGTTTGAGTACATATGATGTGTGAGTACATGTATGAGTGACTGTATAGGATTGTTGGTGGATGAGTGGATGTGTATGTGGATCTTAGAATTACTGAATAGGTTGTTGTAACTGTTATTGGTATGTCCATTTTTTTGAAAATTTCAGTCTCTATTTTTAAATGTGTGTATCAAAGGTTATATTAGGGTGAGAGGAGGTCTACCACTCTGTCACAAGGATAATGTCATCAGTGATGTCATTTGAGATGTCATCAGTGATGTCATGAGTGATGTCACTGACCATGTCATGAGTGATGTAATATGTGACGTCATCAGTAGTGCATTGCGGGCGCGCGAGTTATAGTTAGCTGAACTAACTAAAACGGGGGAATTTCAATGGTTTTTTACGAGTGAAATGTCCAGCTAACTATAACATGTGTGAAACCTTTGGTTTTTTCATTGAATTTGTAAGGTTTTTTAAATGCTAATTCCTAACTATAACGTGTGTGAAACCCATGGTTTTTTCAGTGATATATATATATATATATATATATATATATATTCATATGATTTAATGCAAAGGCACGATGGTTGAATTATACATTTTGTTCACCATTCTTGTAATGCTGGTAACAATGTTTTGCTCAATTCTATTAATCATTGCAGTGCAAGTATTTTACAATAGATTACAATTGCTTCAATAAATGTTAGAAATGCCAATTTGTGTACTTCCTGTGTCTCCCTTTGTGCATTCCTGAGTTACTAATGAAGGGTAGAATCTGTTTCCACGATTTCCTTGGAGGAATTAAGGTTGTCATGTTATGAGGTTCAAGACACTGTCAGGTGCCCTGTCAGTTTAAGGGCCCAGATAGCGCACTGTGAGCTAGCCATGAACTAAGTCAACATATTCTGATAGTACGAATTTACTCAGTTCCACATAATTTTGAAGCTTATGTTGCCTTATCGCACAGTCTTACTGAGAAAGTAGGAACTGTACAACAGTATCGGCCAAGGAATATTTTGTAGGACGTACATAAATTTGGATAATGTAATCCTTTTAATTATGGCGACTGTTCCTAGCAATGTGAGTGAGAGTTTCCACCACTGCTCATCGTCTGTTTCAAACTCTTGAAGGGCCGCCCTCATGTTTTACTCCAGGAACTGTCTGTGTTGGGTGTTAGCTCAATTCCCAGATATCTGAAACCTGATGTGGGCACATGGGTAGGCCTTACTCTGCTGTCCAGTCCCTTTGATAATTAAGTCGATTTATCCTAATTTATCCTGTATCCTGTATATCTCTTGAAATTTTGAAAGATTGACAGGACCACGGACAAAGACAATTTGGATTCAGATGGTATCGTAAAACATCGCCCATGTAGAGGGAAATTTTCTCAGGTTCCCAAACGACCTCAGGATATCCCACAACATCATCTCTCACTCTGATCCAGCATTACCGAGTCTCCAAGGAGGGAGCAATGATCAGGGTGGAGAGAATCCATCTGGCTGCGTGCCGCATGAAAGCTGAAGGGTTTTAAGAAGTTACACCATTGACTATTACAGCTGCTGTCAGGCCTCTTGTAAAGAAGGACCGAGCATCTTGAAATTTTGTGCCAAATCCAAAGATCTCAAAGTCTTGAAACAGGTAGGTCCAATTGAGAGGACCAAACACTTTTCTTGCTTCAAAAGTCATAATGACCAGCACTAGCTGTGTATCTTTTATTTTGTGTAACTAAGTATGCAATCTTCTCAGATTAAGTCGCGTGGACCTCCTAGGCATCAATCCAGTCTGGTTACCATGAATCAATAGGGTGAGGACCATCATGCGGAAGGCCATAATTGTTGCTAGAATTGTGATTTCTGTGTTTGACAAGGAAATTGGTCTGTAAGAGGGGTAGACATTTTAAGGCTTCCCTGTCTTAGGAATTACTGTGTTAGTTGCTTGCTGAAAATCAGGTGTCAGTTCCCCAATCTATCTGGCCTTTCTAAACATATTAAGCAGGTAGAGACCCTGCACCAAAGAGAGCAGATTAAAGAATTCTATTAGTATTCCATTAGGGCCCTATATCTTCTTGCTCTTCATTTATATCTTTTCCGTCAATAGTTTCTGCAATGTAACTTCTTGTTCCAGAAACTGTGTACTGTTTGCATTGAGCTAGGGCACCTTTGTTTCCTCAAAGGAAAGGCTCTAATGTCCTCTGTATGCTGGTTGCCTTAGTACCATATAATGAGGTATAGTTCTGCACAAATGTAAGTGCAATGAGTTGATCTTCGTCAACTACCACCATAAAATTTCAAATGAGTTACCCCATGCCTCTTCATTTTCTTCTTTCTTGATCAGTTAGGCCAAGAGGCAGTCAACCTTGTCTCCCAAGTCATAGAATACATGTTGCATTGCATGAAAGTGTTGTTTAGCCACTTCATGTGTCAGAGCATGGTGTCCCCTTCTCTAGACCTCTAGAAGTTGGAGACTGGTTTGTGATCTAGAGAAAAATATAAATATTTGCCTGTGTCAACATCTTTCTTTCTAGGTTTATTATATGTTGAGTCTTCAATTTGCATTTTTGGGAGGTAATGTTTTGTGCCCTGTCTCTAAGGATCATCTTGTATGCCTCCAGAGTAGTGAATCCATCTATTTTATGTTTACTGAAAAGTATATTTTTGTGGCTGCCCGAAGTGCCTTCCCAACCTCTCTATCCTGGAGCTTAACGCTGGGCAGATTCCAATTACCCCTTTGGGAACTGCTCCATTCTTCCACTGTGGCCCATGGGAATAATGGTCTGAGAGTCCCTTGCAAGGTATTCCACCCTTACAAGATCAGCATTGTCACTCATTGGGACAAACATGTAATCAAGGCAGGAAAAGGTCTTGTGTACCCCCAAAAGAAGCAGCAATGCCTAGATTTTGGATGTTTCCACATATTCACCAGACCTAAGGCATGATTAAATTGTACCAGTCTAGTTGGTCCAAAAATGTGCCTCGAGTCAAGGCAAGGAAGCGAGCCATCAGAGCCTATTAGAATTTGGCCAAACTTGTGGAGGACCATGTAATGTAATATGGGGGTGCATACACGTTTTACACATAGACGGATCTCCAACTCCACATTCCCTGTATTGCCACATATGTGTCCCCTGGGTCGAGTCATGTCGGGTCAATCTGTAGTGGCCGGGTTTTCCATGCTGGAACAGCTACTCCTCTGGAACCCCTTGTGAACCTAGCAGAGTGTGCCAAGTTTACATACTGTCCTCTATTCAGTCATTACCAGTTATTTCCCACCAAACGAGTCTCCTGCCGGAAGACATAATTTGCACTTTGATATTGGGACACAACTCCCCTAATGAGTTTATTAATCAGGCCTTTGATAGTCCATCTCATAGATTTTAAGTTTCTCCATAAGTTGGGGTGGAGGTATGTTGTGGTATCGAACGGATGCAATCCGACCTTAGCATCAAGTTTGCTTGCCTGTCTCTGTCCTGCAGTAGTGCGTAACACTTGTGTGTCCATGTGAAGATAATCTCCACAGGTGAATAGTTATACTAACCCCTCTGCCACCCGTTGTTTTGTTGTGCAGATCTAAAACTACCCATATTCCCTACTGTGAAAATCTGCTGACCCTCATCCCCATCTCAATATTCAAATCCAACATCTCCAATGAGCTGCTCCAACAGCCACTACCCCATACTTCTTCCCAAGAAGCATCTGTAGCCCTGCCCTAAAAATGTGTAAAACTTTAAGCAGAATTAACTGAGGGGTGGAAGACATTTGCAGTCCACATCTCCTATATAATGGAGAGTGTCCATAAGTAGTGCTTGTGATCACTGAATCCACTGGTTAACATTCTAGTAAACTTGCATCTATCCTAAACTCCAGCATACTTCAGCTGGATGGTGGTGTTTAAAACTCATGCTCGGCAGTAGCTCTTTCAATCTTCTCACCTCACTCTCCACTCTACATTACCTATAACTTACCCCTTCTCCATGCACCACATTTAGCCTTGCATAGACAGCAGATGAACTGAGTTGCAAACTAATTTTAAATATTTCACAAGGATTCATTAAACGACGCCATAGTTGTTAGCAAATGAAAAACTGGTGTCGCCAGTATGTAGTTATGGTTAGGACTTAGTTTCCATAGGAAAAGCGTTTTTGTCTTGCCTATATCTTTGGTGCGCCTTTTGATAAATCTTCACAAAGTTTTCCAAAAAAGTGCACTAGTGATTCTAGTTGTGCATGAAATGTTCGGGGTGATCCGTCAAGCGGGCATCGAGAAAAAGGGGGGATGGGTCAAAAAAGTGTGTTTCTCAAGTTAATTCCCATAGGGATTTTAGACACAATTACTGCCCGTACTGCTGAATGGAATTACACACATTTTGAGAGAAAGGTAGCTCTTGCTCCAGAAAGAGCTCTTTTTGTTATTTGGTGTAAATATATTCAGTAGTTTTAGAGGTATTGAAAGGAAAACAAACTTGTATATCTAGGGAAGTGACCCCTCTGCAAATCCTTCCAATCACATGCAGAAATCTAATTGGCTGCCAACACTTCAAACAGAAAGTGTTGGCAGCCATCTTGGGACATGGACTCAGCTGAGTCCTAAAAAAGGTACAAAACAAATAAAAGGAGGCATGGTAGAAATACCCTCACCCCCTAGTCTTGGTGCTTGGGTCCCCATGGGACCCTGCCAGTGCAAAAAAGCATATCAATTTTAATGTTGTCACTAAATCATGACAGAGTCATGAATCTGTGGCAAAAATACAAAAAAATACATGCTTGTTTACAGTTTAACATGTAGGTGGACCAGGTCCCGGGGCATGCACATAGATTCAACAAAATAAAGCAGGAGACTCACAGGGCCCCCTCCTGAGGCTCCTATGAGCACCGGGGACCGCCACCTCCCTGGGGCTTCATTTAAAACAAAGGAGGGGAGCCGCACGGACCACCCTCCTGGGGCTTATATATTCCCTAGGTCCACCACCTCCCTGGGTATAAATAAATACTAATGGAACACCACGGACGCCTCACCGGGGACCACCACCTTCCGTGGGCCAAATACATCTTAGAGAATGAGAGGGGGTCCATATACGGCCCCTGGAGACTACCACCTTCCCAGGGCCGACCCATTCTATTTAAAGGATGGGGGCCACCAGCCCCCATCTTGGAGCCATTAAGGGCCCTGGGGATCACCAACCCCCCCAGGGCCGGCTCCTGCTATCTCCAGAGGTGGCCACCCTCAGGAGATAGCTGTTTGCTCTTACTTTGGGGGAGCTGTGACAACTCCAGCTAAGTGAGAGAAAACAGCCCTGCTGCAAGCAAGCAGAGCTGTTAAACTGCTCCTGCTTGTTGAGAGCAGAGTTTTCATCTGTTCCCTGTCTATGCCATGCGGGAAGGAAACAGATGAAAGATTGCTCCTGCACACAGGGAGCTGCATCCTGCATGTGGGATCACTACCGGCTCCCCGAATAGGTGGGGAGTCAGCTGGGACCACGGGGGCCTTGAGGCTGTTCCTGTGGTCCCCAACAATGCACACTGGGTACCCTGGGTGAGGCCAGGGCACTCAGATAATAGTGGCCTGGCTTCAGGGGATGGGGTCTCCGGGGTCATAAGTGTCCAGAGAGGAAGGCTGTGCGGCCCCCTCACACTTTAAAGAATGTATTTGGTACTGGGGAGTTGGTGGTGCCTGGGGCCTTTGGGCTCCGTGTGGTCCTTATGTGTAGTTTTTAAGTTAGCCCATTTGCAGTAAAATTATTGAGGAGAAAACTTACATGGCTGGGCACAAGTAATAGTTACCTTAAGGCATGTGTTATAATTTGCAACACACTTCAGCTGCTGTCTTGAAGGTTTTGGGGTGATTTGTCAAGTGGGGGCCAAGAAAAAGGTGGTCCCAAAATTAATTTTCCCCAAGCAATTTCCCATAAGCATTTACACAACTACAACCCGAACAACTCAATGGAATTACACCAAATTTGGCAGAAAGGTATCCGTTCAGTAGTTTTGGAATTATTAAAGAAAAAAGATTTATATAGACGAGGACCCACCGCGGATGTAATAGATCTCATGGTGAGATCTGAAGGGCAGCCAGCACTTTAACCAGGAAGTGGTGGCAGCCACCAGCTCTTTAACCAGGAAGTGGTGGCAGCCATCTTGGGACTTGTGCTTGGCTGAGTCAGGCCAAAAACGTTTTTCTTGTTTTTAACTTTCACGTAAAACTTCAGTGGTTGAGCAGACCCGCTGCAACATTTTTTTTTTTAAAACAAGTTTGTTTGACGGTTGTTTTTATATGCCCCCTGGTCGGCCAAGTCCCAGGAGATGGATTGCAGTATGTGTAAATTACTTTATTTATGCAACATGTGCCATAAAAGTTTTAAACAGACAGTACAATAAAAACAAACATGGAAAATGACAAACTCTCAGAAAAAAATTGCTAACATTCCATCTATAGAAAAGGAATGGTCATCTTTACAAATATATGATGATCTAAGTGTTAACATAATTCATAAGGCAGTATTGAGTGACCTCCATTGAAGATCATAAAATATAGCATCAAGAAAGTGCAAGAAAAAAAGCGCAGATGCAATTAGGGGGCCCGAAAGTGAAACCAAGTGCCTCTCAAAGGGAAGGTATGCAGGAAATAAAGTCCAATGGCTTTACGCCTGGTTCATTACTCCTCCTCGCATTCCACACCGTACTCAGGAATTTTGTAACGGTACAGACAAATAGAAGGCTCGGGTTGGATATCAGTATTCTGAGGGTAACCTCATGATGGCGAGTACCCAGCAGCCTGCAAACTGGCTTAATCCAAGTACCTCTAAACTGGGAATAAGCCCCACAGGGAACTAGAACATGTGCCATAGTTTCATTAGTAGTTCTACAACCTGGGCATAACAGAGATGTTGGTGATGATATGGACCATTTAGCTGTGAATGTTTTGAGAAACAATGAGCCCACCCTAAATTGGATATAGAGCTTCCTCCTGTCCTTAGGATCTGTAATGTTGCGCCGACCGGTCCTCAGGAGCGGGTTGATGATCGAGGGGTCCACCTCTTGATCTAACCAAGCCTGAATGCCTTAATGGCACAGGTCAGCGGAAGGATCAAGCGAGGGAAGGAAAGGAAGGGAACGCCAGGGAGGGAGATCTGTAATGAAAAAGGAACAGAGCATACACCAGTAAGAATCACCATAAACATATACAAGGAGCGATACTGTTTCTTGGACCTGTTATCTCCCCCTAGCCCCTATACCTGTAAAGGAAAATAACATCCATTCATAACATGGCGATGGTAACGTAAAGTTGAAGGTGGGTTGAACGGGGAACAGACTGTGCTTGTGGTGGGAGGGTTTTTCTGTAGCAAATGACAAATGAACAAAGGTCAACCCCCACAACAGGACCCTTCTCTGAACAATGTGATTCAAATGCAGGAACCAGGACCTACCCTCCACTGGACTCCACCGTGCTTCACAGGGGTAGAGCGTAGCCCTCTACCACTCGTGATAACCCCTGTTAAGATAGAGCCGTAGAGTACACCAGTTAGACAATAAGATACTGCTTTAATCACTGTATGCCCCATCAAGCAGTCACCACACTCTCCATTCGTGTCCAAGCAATACTGACAACGTAAGCTGTACCCAGTGGTACGTGAAATTTAAGATATGGCAAAGCGCCACGGAGCTTCCTTAGGTTTGAGCTCTCTGGTTGCACAAAACCGTGCACTAGTATCAAGGTCTGTTTCAGGCTAAGCGCCCCACCCCGCCCGCCGACAAAGCAGGCCGATCATATCCCTGGTGAGAGCCTCGCTCTCCCCACCTGCCGATAAATGCAGGCCGAACAATTCCACAAGTTCACCACGAAAGCCTTCGTAGGAGCACCCGCTCGACTACGGAGGTCTGAAAAAGCAGTCGGTGCAAGCACCCTTACCATACTCTAGGCTACTGCCTGGTAACACGGATCGGACAAAGAAGACGCATCCACATGGGAGAATTTCCGACATCGGGAGGCCGGTGACTTCCTGTTTTAAGCGTCCGGGCGCGTAGTCTCGCGAGACGCGCAACGCCTCATGGGAATTGTAGTTCGGGGCGGCTCCGTGTGCGCGCGTCAGTGTCGCGCTGCCAGCGCTCGTCGCGGGAGGGGGGTTCATAACAGTACATCACCCCACACCGAGAGCGCACCTAAGGGCCTGGTTTCGCCGGATGCGCGCGATGAAATGCTGCCACCAACCTCGGAGCATGAATGCCCAGAGCCGGTTCCCACGAATTCTCCTCCGGACCGTAACCCTTCCATGCCACCAAGTACCATACCTTCCCGCGGCGTGTTCTTGAGTCCAGCACCCGCAGGACTTCGTATTCCAGTTCACCCTCCACCTGAACAGGCGGAGGCGGTTTCCGGAGTACTGCGGTGGGTGGCTTCAGGAGGGAAACGTGAAACACCGGATGGATGCGCATGTGTGCCGGCAGTTTCACCGCCACCGGGCTGATCCGTTTCACGATTCAGTACGGCCCAATGTATCTGGGGTTAAACACGCTGCGCCGTTGGAAGTGGATATTCTTTGTGGACAACCAGACGCTGTCCCCGGTACTGTACAAGGGCCCCTGCCGACGATGTTTATCTGCTGCCGCCTTGTAGCGCTCCTTCACGGCTCGAAGATGCACCTGAGCTTGAGTCAAAGTCTTCCTTATATGCGCCACCCGGGCGGACACTTCCGGCAGGGCATGCTGCAACCCCGGAGAAACAAAAGGGAGAAAACGTGGATGGTGGCCATAGTTACAATAGAAGGGGGAAGCTCCGATGGAGCTGTGCTTGGCGTTGTTATAGGGTATCTCCGCCAGCCATAGCTGTTCCACCCACCTACTGGAGCAGACGTCCACATAACATTGGAGATACTGTTTGAGAGATTGATTCAGTCGCTCCGTCTGACCGTCAGTCTGCGGGTGGAAGCTGGTGGACAAGGCTGTGTTGATATGCAAGGCAGAGCACCATGTTTTCCAAAATTGTGCCGTAAACTGCGACCCCCTGTCTGACACAATCACACTAGGCAGTCTGTGCAATCGTACCACGTTTTCCAACAGTACTGCTGCCAACTGTCCTGCCGAGGGCACCTGTTTACAGGCTATGAAGTGCCCCATTTTAGTTAAAAAGTCGATGACCACCAATATGGTCGTGCACCCCTGATCCACTGGTAGCCCGACAATGAAATCCACTGAAATGCGGTACCAGGGTTTCGTAGGCGTGGGCAGCGGCTGTAGCAACCCTTGAGGGCTTCTATGGTCAGATTTCATGGCAGCGCAAGTTGCACAGGAGGACACCCACGTCAGTACATCCCCTCTAACCGAGGGCCACCAAAACTGTCGCAGGATGTGGTCTCTGGTCTTGTCCACCCCAAGGTGCCCCGCACTGGGAGACGTGTGACACCACTGGAAAACCTGCTTCCTCAACCGTTCCGAGGGAATCAACAGGCGATTGTTATGTATGGGGAACCCCGCCCTGGAGATGCCATTCCGGATGGAAGCGCAGCCAGGTCCTCCATTTGGCAGAAGCCACGCCCCTGCGGACCCCAAGAAGGAAGGTGTCCGGTTGTATGGCTCCAATCACCTGCCCCGGGGCGATGATGCTTTCCTCAGGAGCCCCCACCGGTCTCACAGGGGACGATTGCTGAGTAAGGGCATCCGCCTTCCTATTCTCGGCACCGGGCCGGTAGGTGATAACAAAATTGAAGCCGGCAAAAAACAATGTCCAACGGAGCTGTCGGGGAGTCAGATGTCTGGCAGCGGCCATGAACTGCAAGTTCCTGTGGTCAGTATAGACCGTCACCACGTGTCTGGCTCCCATAAGGAAATGTCTCCACTCCCCGAAGGCCACTTTGATGGCCAGAAGCTCCTTCTCGGCAATCGGGTAGTTTTTCTCTGCATCATTCAGCTTCTTGGACATGTATGCCACCGGGTGAAGTTGCCCTGTGGTGGCATGTCTCTGTGACAAGACGGCACCCACCGCGTCGTCAGAGGCGTCCGCCTCCACCACATATGGCTTGTCAGGGTCTGGGTGTGACAAGACGGGAGCCGAGACGAAGGCGGCCTTTAAAGCCTCAAAGGCCCTGTGTGCAGCTTCGTCCCACACAAACCGCTGCGATTTCCTCAACAACCGCGTGAGAGGCGCCACCAGTTTGGAGAATTGGTGGATAAACCTCCGATAAAAGTTGGCAAAGCCAATGAAACATTGAACGTCACGTACGTTCCGAGGAGGCAGCCACTCTCTCACCGCTGTGACTTTCCGCTCCGCCATCTCCTGGCCAGCTGGACTCAGCATAACCCCCAGGAACTCCACGGTCCAAACGTGGAAATCGCACTTACTTAATTTACAGAAGAGGTGATGCTCCTGTAAAATTCCGAGAACTGTCTTCACATGTTGAACGTGGGAGACCTCATCGTTGGAGTACACCAGGATGTCATCAATGTACACCACAACGTAGTGGTCCAAAATGTGCCGCAAAACGTCATTGAGGAAATATTGGAATGCCGCCGGGGCATTACTCAGCCCGAACGGCATTACCAAATATTCATACAACCCGTAGCGGGTCTTAAAGGCGGTCTTCCACTCGTCGCCGTGTCTCATGCGGACCAAGTGATAAGCCCCTTTGAGGTCGAGTTTGGTGAAAATCGTTGCCGTTTTCACTTGTTCCAACAGAACGTTGATGAGAGGCAGGGGATATCTATTCTTTATAGTAATAGCGTTCAGTGCCCTGTGGTCCACACAGGCCCTTAACTCGCCGTTGGCCTTTGGGATGAAAAAGAGTGGAGAGGCAGCTGGAGATTTGGACGGGCGAATAAAGCCTAGTTCCAGGAGTTTGTCCAGATAGTCGCGTAGATGTCGCGTTTCAGGTTCTGTCAGGACGTAGATACGACCTGTAGGGACCACAGCTCCAGGGACCAAGTCTATTTGACAATCATATTGTCTATGGGGCGGTAACGCCTCTGCCTGGACTTCACTGAACACTCCTTGGTACTGCTGATAGACCTCGGGTAACAAAACGTTCTTTTCGGCGGCTGTGGCTATCACGGAACTCTGGGCTAACGCCAAGGCAGGTTCCACTGGATTGTCAAGGCAGTGCTTCAAACAATACATGGAGGACATGCGAACCGTTTTCTCCTCCCAGTCTATTACCGGATTGTGTCTCTGCAACCATGGCAACCCAAATATGATCTTGTATTGCGGGGCTTGGATGATGCTAAAGATCACCTGTTCTTTATGGGATACCCCGTAGAAAACCTCCAGACATTCCGTATTATACCCCACCGGCCCAGTACTCAGGCGCCTGCCATCCACGGCGTATACCACCTCAGGCTTGTCTTTCGGCACCAATCGAATCCCTGTCCTTTGAGCCACCCCTAAGTCCATAAATACGCCTGTAGCCCCAGAATCATTAGAATCCTCTCGGAAGCTACGCTCACCTCCACCTGAATCACCAAATGCCCCCTGGTTACCCTCTCTTCTCCCGCCACTGATGGGATGAATGCTGGACTCCAAGAAACCCCTTCATCTTTCTTTGAGCCCGCTAGTTTTCCGGCAGCGCTTCTGCGCTTGCGGTGGCTATGCAAGGGTTGCGAAGCCGACCGGTTTTGGGCTTCACAGGACACTCCCGAACGAAGTGCCCACGTTTGCCGCAATAGAGGCAGAGACCCTGCTTACGGCGGGTCTCTTTTTCGGTAAAGGTCAACGCCGTTCTTACAGCCCCAATATCCATAGGCTCACTGGAAGAAGAGGGACTAATATGCGAGGCCCGCTGTTTTTCTGGCGGGTGTGGGTACCGTTCCTTCCGTCCTCCTTTCCGTTCGCTCAGTCTATGGTCCAACCTAAGCACTAGACTGATCAGGTCCTCACAGGAGGAAGGTTGGGGGTCTATTTGAGCCACTACATCTTTAAGGTCTTCCCGCAACCCCTGATGAAACAGAGCCGCCTGTTTGCTTTCAGGCCACTTAGTTTCGGCCACCAGCCGTCGAAAGGGAATTCAGATAGACGACCAGTTCCTTATCGCCTTGTCTGAGCTCAAGCAACTCCCGGTCCGCGGTATAGGAGTCTGCTCTCCTATCGAACACCCTTAGGAATTCGACCATGAATGCGTCCCAATCATGCAGAAGCGGATCGTCACGACTCACCAGTGGTACTGCCCATTGGGCCGCATCCCCCACTAAATAGGAGATCAAAAACGCCACCTTGGCCTGGTTCGTGGGGAAGGACTTGGGCTTGCAAGCGAAGTGAAGTCTCACTTGCATGAGGAATACCTGTACGGTGTCAGGACCCCCGTGATACCTTTCTGGGGACGCTAGCGGGATGGACACTGGCATTTCTACAAGTACCGAAGCGGCCGGCCCTGCCACTGGGCCCACTGTAAACGGGTTTCTCTGGATGCTATCCATCCGTGCTCTAGATCAGCGGTCTCTCTACGTGAGGCTGCTAGCTCACCCTGCATGGTAGCCAAAACGGCTAACACGTCCTCAAGAGTGGCCATCCTCAAATATCAAACCGACCGGGAGGACCGAAATTCTTGGGTCAGAAATTCTGTTGCGCCGACCGGTCCTCAGGAGCGGGTTGATGATCGAGGGGTCCACCTCTTGATCTAACCAAGCCTGAATGCCTTAATGGCACAGGTCAGCGGAAGGATCAAGCGAGGGAAGGAAAGGAAGGGAACGCCAGGGAGGGAGATCTGTAATGAAAAAAGAACAGAGCATACACCAGTAAGAATCACCATAAACATATACAAGGAGCGATACTGTTTCTTGGACCTGTTATCTCCCCCTAGCCCCTATACCTGTAAAGGAAAATAACATCCATTCATAACGTGGCGATGGTAACGTAAAGTTGACGGTGGGTTGAACGGGGAACAGACTGTGCTTGTGGTGGGAGGGTTTTTCTGTAGCAAATGACAAATGAACAAAGGTCAACCCCCACAACAGGACCCTTCTCTGAACAATGTGATTCAATTGCAGGAACCAGGACCTACCCTCCACTCGACTCCACCGTGCTTCACAGGGGTAGAGCGTAGCCCTCTACCACTCGTGATAACCCCTGTTAAGATAGAGCCGTAGAGTACACCAGTTAGACAATAAGATACTGCTTTAATCACTGTATGCCCCATCAAGCAGTCACCACACTCTCCATTCGTGTCCAAGCAATACTGACAACGTAAGCTGTACCCAGTGGTACGTGAAATCAAGATATGGCAAAGCGCCATGGAGCTTCCTTAGGTTTGAGCTCTCTGGTTGCACAAAACCGTGCACTAGTATCAAGGTCTGTTTCAGGCTAAGCGCCCCACCCCGCCGGCCGACAAAGCAGGCCGATCATATCCCTGGTGAGAGCCTCGCTCTCCCCGCCTGCTGATAAATGCAGGCCGAACAATTCCACAAGTTCACCACGAAAGCCTTCGTAGGAGCACCCGCTCGACTACGGAGGTCTGAAAAAGCAGTCGGTGCAAGCACCCTTACCATACTCTAGGCTACTGCCTGGTAACACGGATCGGACAAAGAAGACGCATCCACACGGGAGAATTTCCGACATCGGGAGGCCGGTGACTTCCTGTTTTAAGCGTCCGGGCGCGTAGTCTCGCGAGACGCGCAACGCCTCATGGGAATTGTAGTTCGGGGCGGCTCCGTGTGCGCGCATCAGTGTCGCGCTGCCAGCGCTCGTCGCGGGAGGGGGGGTTCATAACATGTAAATCTGTCCAGATAACGCTCAAGAACACTTACAGGTTTGAATTCTACAAACTCCCTTGTCAGTGCCCCACTGGTAGCATTAACACCATCATTTTGTGCTGTGCACTCCCAATTGCACCTCTTCAAATGCTCATTTGTGGTGATAATTTCCAGGATAAGAGAATCCCAAGCCTGTTGCCTACCCAGGGAAGATAGAATCTTTTTGATATTACCAAACCAGGACATTTTGTGTAACCTATCCAACTTGATTAGTTCCTTAAATGCTTCCTCATATGGTGCTAGTTCTGGAGTGGAAACTAATCTCCTCCAAAACAGAAGTGGTCATACCCTAGGTCTGTCTTGGATTGCTTTTCTTCCAATATCGATCTTTAGGGTTATAGTAGACTGCTGACCAGCATACACACTAATTTCCTTAGGAACTTATATTCTGACCTTGTCATAATAATCTGACGGCAACCCTATGATGGTGAGTACCCAGCTGCCTGAAAACTGGCTGAATCCAAGTACAGCGAAAGTGGGAATAAACCCCACAGGCAAATAGAACATGTGCCACAGTGTTGTTAGTAGTTCTACAACCTGGGCATAACAGAGGTGCTGGTGATGATATGGACCATTTAGCTGTGAATGCTTTGAGAGACAATTAGCCCACCCTACATTAAATATAGAACTTCCTCCTGTCCATAGGGTCTGTAATTCTGTCCAGATATTGCTCGAGTACACTTATAGGTTTGAATTCTTCAAACTCCCTTGCCAGTGCCCCCTGGTAGCATTCAGACTGTCATTCTGAGTTATGTTCTCCCAATAGCACCTCTTCAAATGCTCTTTTATAGGGATAAGTTCTGGGATAAGAGAATCCCAAGCCTGTTGCATACCCAGGGAAGATAGAATCTTTTTGATATTGCCAAACCAGGATATTTTGTGTAATTTATCCAACTTGATTAGTTCCTTAAAGGCTTCCACGTAAAGCGCTAGTACTGGATTGGAAACTAATGTCCTCCAACACTGAAGTGGTCATAGCCTAGCTCTGTCTTGGATTGGTTTTCTACACATGTCGAGCTTTAAGGGGTATAGTGGGATGCTAACCGGCATACACACTAGTTTCCTTAGGAACTTATGTTCTACATTTGAAAACTCCCATTGTTTGGCATTGTACAGGGCCAAGCCCATGGCTTTCGAGTTGTAGATCTGTACAGCGGGTGATACTGGTTTACTGTAAGATACAAAATGCTCTTTCAGTAGAATATCTACGACTTGTCTGTGTTTCATGGTCATTTTACCGATGTGGGAAATCCAAGACATGCTACTTATTAACTTAATACCCAGATATTGAAAAGCGGCCACCCTTTCAAGTACGACTCCCCCCATAAAAATCCTCCCCCGAATTGATTTGTGCTGATTTATGTCCATGGATTTGGTCTCTGTTGTGTTACTCTCCAACCCACTGATGGTACAAAAATTCCTCTAATCGGTTTAGCAGGGGTTGCAAACCTCCTGGGGTTTTTGACACTCACATCATATCATTTCCTTAGCAAAAGAGGAGACATACATCGGACAAAGGAAGAGTAAGCGGAAAAATTCATTCAGAGATAACAAGAATAATGTCAGGGATAGCACGCATCGCTGGCAAACGCTCTTGCTTTGCAGGGATTTGGTCTGTGAGCTGCCCCTACTCTCCCCAGTGGATTTTAGAAAAATTGTCCCCATGGAGGTGTATGACTAAAGCTAAGATCTCCTGCGGCGTTCCCAAATCACAGAGCACAAGCCAGAGCTTTTGCCGGGGCACCATATCAAACGGTGATTTAAAATCTACAAAGGCCACAGAAAGATGAACCCTGCTGATTAGGACAGTTTTCCAGTACAAAAGAAGAAAAAGGAAAACCTGATCTATAGTACTGTTTTTTACTATAGCCAGCCTGCAGGGGGGTTAGTATTTATTTGTCATCTATCCAATCCTGGATTTTGGTCAAGACTGCTTGACAAAATGCCTTTTGGTCTGTAGTTGGTAGGTGAATTTCGATCTCGCATCTTATAGATGGGTACCACCAGCTCCTTTCCAAGATCCAGTAATGGGGGCACCCCTAGCTATTGCATTTGAGAGGGCAAGAACGTATTTGCATCAGCTTCCTTTTTCGAGGATAAAAATATTCGCTGGTATCCCATCGTGCCCTGGCACTTTGCCACGTACTTTGGCATCTAAGGAAGTAGTAGTATCACTTAGATCGGACAAATCAACATGCCCCGGAGATATAGATGGAAAAAGAAGTCCATGTTCAGGATTCTGCATGTCATCAGATCACATGATTTTTGAATGATTAAACCAGTCAGGTGAATGTTTTGATTTGTTCTGCATTCCGTCCATCAATTGTGTGTCTTTTGCATCCTTGATATGTCCAGCATGGAGACTTCACATACAAATGTGAACCTCATAAATTATATCAATAGCATTGACAAACAATTCAAGTGGATCACATTAAGATGCTTCACTTTGTACATTGACTGAACGTCATTGTTCCGTGCATTCACAGAACCTTACTACTTTCTGACATAATAAAGTCAGATAAAATCCTTTGCGGACCTATGTCCTGCAGGAGTTTCAATTCAGATAGGATTCTACTTTGTGTGCGCTCCAAGACCTGCCTGATCAAGACAGATCCCTCCACAACTGTGTCATGCCAAACACAACTGGCTCAAGATAACCGTGTCTTTAAGTTCTCCGAAAAATGTGGCCATGAAGACGATCATGTTTACGTGAGCATGCTACACAGGGACTGAACAAAAAGAGTTATTATGAAGCATGCCATCCCTATAGTCCATGTTCTGTATGGCCAGATGCAAATCAGTGCAGCATAATTTACAGACGATAAGGACTTACAAAGCCCTGCCTGAGTCAGACACACTACTCCGTCACTTCATAGAATGCCCAAAAGCAGAGAGTGGCCTGCCGGAGGCACCTACGGGCCTCTATGTTAGAACCATGTTACAGATCTTCTCTGTCCACTTCTCTGCCCCACTCAGTGGTCGATCTCGTAAAGAGGTGGATCTGGGGCACAACCTTGGTTTATGAAATAGAAGGCCTGCAGGTTTGCAGTCTAAGGGGCATATTTTCAAGGGAAGTGGCGGAGTGAGGCATCAGCCTTTCTGGCTTAATGCCTCACTCCGCCACTTCAGAAATGCAGGGCTGCACCATATTTACAGGAATATGGTGCATAACTGCATATCCCCTTGCGCTGACTCTACACTTAGCAGCCTAGCGCCAACTCAGGCACCCTTGCACCATAGTGCAAGAGCAGGGGTGTCTGCGTGCAGGGGAAGATTGTTTTTGTACAGGAAGGTCCCCATTCCTGCACATAAACAATCTTGAAATGCTGTTTTGTAACTTCTATGTGTGCTGCTTAATGCAGCACACACAGAAGTTGCAAAACTACATTATTAAAAAATGATTGTTTATGTGCAGGGAGAGAGACCTTCCTGTACTTAAACAATCATTGGCCTTTTGCTGTTTTCATATGTGCTGCAGTACACATTAAAACAGCAAAGATGAGGAGAAATGAAAAATTTCTCCTCGTTTCGCAAGGGTAAGACCAGTTTTCCCTGGTCTTAATTCTGGTACTGCCTCCCATTTATGCGTGCCTTGTAAATAGGGGGGTGGGGGGGTGCAGCGTCAGAATCAATGGGTGTTGCGGTGGAATGCCCACTGCAACACCCATTGCCCTCTCTTTTCAAGCTAAGCATAGCGTGAAAGGGGGCCTTATTAACCCCTTCAGAACGGCGCGGATTACCGCGCTGTGCTGAAGGGTTCGTGCGCGGGCGGGGCCGTAACGGAGCGGTTCCGTCATCCGCACAGCGCGACCGACGCGCATGACGGAACCGCTCTGTCACGC
This sequence comes from Triturus cristatus, assembly GCF_964204655.1. Lineage (NCBI taxonomy): Eukaryota > Metazoa > Chordata > Amphibia > Caudata > Salamandridae > Triturus > Triturus cristatus. Next base: position 1,368,663,689 of record NC_140590.1, read on the forward strand.
GCATCGAAGGGGTTAACAAGGCAGCGGTAAGTCCCCTTAAGTGGCTTAACGCTGCCTTGTAAATAAGGCCAAGCCCCTATCGCCACAGTGACGTTGTAAAAAGTGATGTCCCAGTGGCGATAGGGGCTTGTAAATATGCCCCTAAGTGTCCTCATTTTTCACCTCTGAACCAGGCAGTGCAAACAAGACCACTACGGTCAGTACACAGCAAGTACATCATGTCTGTCCAACAGCACCAGTCAGCACAGAGGCGCAGATGTGAGCCGCTGTTTCGTTTCAGAGATAGCCGTGGTCATTTTATGACACTACATGTATTCAAAGAACAAAAATATGTTTAAGTATTTTCTCTCTTTATAAATCACAGCAAAATGGACCAATGATTGAAATGGGATCATGAGCACTTCAAAGATGAAAGGTGTGCTGGCCCAAGCCTGTTCCTCGAATCATTTACCACCTGTCCTATTCCCTCGACCTAAATAATTAATATTCATGAGGATTGTGGATTAGCTAATATTGTGAAGCTCCTTTCTTAAGGTTGAGGAGAGCTAATTTGCTGAATAGGAGGATTGTGGCATCAATGCTATAAAGGTAGGTTCTGATAGCACTAATTTTCTAATAGCACTCTTCTGTATGTCATGACGGAATAAAATGTGTATTATTACGGAATGTGTACAATTATTTCTAATACATATAATTAGCGCGAGATTTGCCACTACCGCAGTGTATTTTTAGAACGCGTGTTTATGCATTTTGTTCTGGGCCTAGAGATTTATTTCGGGGTTTGCTCCTTTCCTATATAAAACAGAGATGGCCCTGTCAGGAGTCTATTCGCATCCAGGCATCATAGAAATTATATTTGGCATACTCAATATATCTCAGCAGAACAGGGTTCTGGAAGCCAGGAGAAAACATTGCTTTCTAAACGTGTAAACACGTTTACTGTGTTATGCAAAGTTTAATATTAATGCGTCAAACAAATCTGACCGACAGTCAAGACATTAGTAAGGTTCAAATATTAATATTTCTTATGCTCTGCTTAGTTTTGGCATATACTGTTGCCAATTTCCGTGTAGTGGGGTAACATTTAGCAGGCAGCGTTACTTTTATTTAAAGTTATGCGGCAAAGAATAACAATATTTTTCCTTTCGATACTGAAAAATCAGTTTTTGTTTGCAACAAAGACCAGTGTTTGTGAGGAAATATCTAGTGCGAGCCACATCTGGATTGAGAATGAGTTCTCTGCTGTCGATACATTTATTCTTGCTCATCTCAACTCTTTCTGCTGCCAGTGAGAGAGGCTGTAAGCTCTCTTCTCAGACTCTGCAAGCTTACTCGAAGGAGGGAGATGTGATGTTTGGGGCCCTGGTGCCTGTGCACGGAGCAATTGTTACACATAAGCTAAGCTTCACCGAGACCCCCTCTAATGGATATTGTGACAAGTAAGTGACCCAATGGAAATGACTTATAGTCGATGCTTAAATGTACTTTGAAACCTGGTGTGTTGCTTTTAGAGTTTGAGTCAAACAGCTATGGATAACAAATATACAGCCCTAATAAAACCCATTGTAACACTCAGCCAAAAGCTTTTTATTCTTTGCAACCATCACCCTCTAAAAAAAAGGCATATGCGGTCTCCCTAGAGACGAAACGAAAAATAAACTAAAATAATACATTAATAAGATATAGTACAAATTTACTGTACACATTCAACTTGAAGATACATTTCTGCTTCTTCATTTCTTAATACTGTTTCACAAATCCCCAACAGGTCTTTTAAAGTACAGAGTTCTTGTGGAGCACCTTAAACAATGCCATACTTTTTTCTAATTAATTACAATGTGATCTCTTTAAAGTGAGGAGCCCAATTTAGGTGCAGGAGAACCACATCCAGCCCAAAATGTTTAACTATCCATGTAAGATATATTTCCATACAACTGAAAAAATGTACTAATTCAGCGGTTTTCCTTGAAATCTGGCATGGATCTGACACCCCATCTGCGTAGGGCAACCCTGTTTAAAAACAAGTTCTGAAGTGGTGTTCAGATAAGCACACCACACAATTACTGCAATTCCTGTGTGTCTAAGATCAGACCACCCATTTAGTAAATATGGTACAAGGGGCCCAGTTTCTAAATTATTGAGAAACCTGGGAATGCGTGAAAATGATACGCCTTCCAAAGGGAGGTGTAACGAGGAGAAATATCTTTATTCCACCTCGATTTTTTCCTTTCTACACCTGTTCCATGCTTCAGCACACATAGAAAGATGAAATAGCCTCAGTGGAGTGTTTTTGAGGGGAAGGCATCCCTTCCTGCACTAAAAGAATCCTGCCTGCAAAGCTGCCTGCAACGCAAGGCCCTGCATCAGCGTGCTTGCCTTGGTGCTTGGCAGCAACAAGTACACCAGCACAAAGTGAGAGCAAGTATGCATCATATCTAATTTGATATGGTGCATTCCTACCCTTTCCATTTGACACAGCGCAGCAGGTTGTCTTGCAGTGTTGTGATGTGTCATCAAATGTTAGTGAATCTGCCCCCAAGCATTTAGTAGTTGGGATCTTTGTGTGGGGGGAGAGTGTGCCAGACAGCCAGCAATTATTATTTTGCTTGTGATTAACAGCATTTGTGCCCCTGTATTGAAGCTTCCTTTATAGGTGCTTCTGCCTGTCTCCTCCTTGAATGCAGTCCAAGATGAAGGTCTATTGCACCCAAAAACTACACAAACCTGGGTGTACACCACCATCAACTAAACAACCGGTGGCATCTACGTGGGTTAAGTGAAAGGAGCATTAGACTGCAAGAAAGCCTGACTTTCTTAGCACATGAATGCGTTCCTGTTATATTTGACCCTTTTCCTTCTTTGGCATGCATCACCATCCAAGATCCAACCAAAGTTTTATACCCACCAGCATTTTGGGCTGTTATATGGCCGTAGGTCCCACTCTGCCACTACCGCTTCATCAGTTATGAATTTCGGTTTCTCTTGACTGCTAAATTCCTCAGGCAACCATTGAGCTGTTCATGTTGAGTATGATCTGCCGCACTTGTTGTATGTCTGTAATTTTTATGATCTTATCTATGAGGTCTTTTCTTCTAGAACTAGCCCACGTTCGAGGAATGTGGTGGACTATAAACATAAGCTCCGTGAACCATAGACTAGTCAATCCTCTTCAGAGTCCTGTACCTACTTTTCCAATTGATGTTCGAGTTGGAATGAACTGGAATCACATAAGATGGAGGTTTGTCCTTGGAGATCATTTGTGTTGCCTCTTAAATCATCTGAGATGTGGTTATCCTTAATGTACTGCATTGCGACTGCAGAAAACATTTTGTGCAGTTGTGGATAAATCTGCTCTTTGGCTTTGCCCTCATTTAAATGTTAAACTGAGTCTCATATAGTTTTTGGCTACTCTCCCAGATCTAATGTCTCTAATGGGATTTAGATCTTTGGAGTGCAAGCTGACTCTTTCCTCAAATGCGAAAGCTTCTCAAATGAAGCTGCATGTGTACTCCTCTCTGCTCCTAAACCACATTTTGTGTACGTTAGCCTTCTTTAATTTCTCTCATTTTACTTGATAACTTTGATATAAGATCTCTGCCTGCTTCTTTATACTTGCAAATGAGAAACCCATGTACCACCACAATATTCACTGGTTCTTGAAGTAGCTATGTTAGCTTAAGTCAGTTTTGGAAACAGTTCAGGATATTTGGTGGAGAAAGATGAGATAGGCTTAGGACAAGCGTTCCCACCTCTTCTAGGTGTGGACTGTGACCGTAAGGAACAGTTTTCACCTCTTCTCCCCTTATGACGGTCTTGTTTCATGTTGTTTTGGTACAAAACATATTTGGGATAAAGGTAGTTCTTAAAATGTTTATATATATAAGAAGCAGGTTCAGTTTGAGGCATGGACAGTGGATATATAAGCATAAGCGCGTATTGTTCAGACACCATGTCCCCTTGATCACCTGTGATCAATGTCAATTTTATAAGAAATGCTTATTTTGCAGGGGACATAAATATTCAGTTCACAAGGTTTGAACTATACACTACAGTTAAAATATTGATTAATCTTGAATTAGTAATAGTACATACTTTTATAATCCAAATCATCTGGCTGAGACACTGAGGCTTGTGACCTGAAAGTTGCAATAAAATATCTGCACCGTATTTATTATACAACTGAATTAGCTACTCTTGCACCGGTCAGCCTATTGGAAAGCCTTGGATATGTGCTACCCCATCCCACCTTTATTTTAATTACATTTATAGAACAATTTAATTTGTGGATTATAAATCAAGACATATAAATCTTTAGCCATTAAAAACTGTCAAACTCTTTAAAATAATCTTTATGTCTAATGTTAAATGTTTGGTGATATAAACTGTAGTTTTAGTTAGAAAAGGAGCTATAGGGACTGTAATGATAAAGAGCAGTACTGCAGAGAAGGCACATTTTAGACAGTCAAGGAAAGGCTGACCAGGCTCCCATAACCTCCAGCATTGGAAGGTGCCATAATATATATATACACGCCTTTGGGAAGAGGTGTGGCGCAGCGGCCAGGGCGACTGACGTTGGAAGTTGGGGCTCACGGTTCGATCCCCGGCACTGGCGGCAGGTCAGCCCAGCACCATGTGACTCTGGGCAATAGCTTGCTTAATCTTCCAAAGAACCTATTGAGTATATGTCAAAGGCAAAACAGTAATGATTAGGAGTTGATTTAGCAGAAATAAGGAGCATCAACTATGTTTCGCAGTAACATACTTTAGCATTGTATGTTTGTCTGCTTAAAACCTAGCATAGTTGCTGAATGCTCATTGAATTCATTTTGAACAAAAAGTTAAAGCTGAACTCAAGGTATAAAGAAGACTACATCTTAGAGAACCCTGTTTATGGCACATATACAGCTTAACACAAATTAACCAAGAACACGTGTTATATGGTACACCCTCCAGTATTAATTACCAACAAATCAAAAACTCTAAACTTTGCGCAGAACTCGAAAGCAGTCGAAGCTTAAGCCGAATTAGCTCCATAGGCTGGGCCATCGGAATTAAGCGGCAGACGAGGGCCATATTATGTTGAAGTGTTGAGTACTTTATTCTGCAAGAAAGGGAAATTAATGCGACACATGATGTAATAGGATTACTTCATTATTTAGCCATTTTTTAATTTGGTAACACCCTCTGGGTATGGGTTGCACCTCATTAGTACCAGTTTAATACCCAAATATAGTAATAAGCAACAGAAATGTGACGAGTCAAGCTTTGCAAAGTCCTTCCGCTGCGAGGCAACACGTGTTGCTGCATTTTTAGTAACTTTTGACCTGTTTGAGCTAGAAACACATTTTGGGGCATATTATCAAGCCATTTATCGCCACGTTAGCGGCACACTAACACCACTGCGCCCTATTATCAAGGATGAACTGGACCCGCGAAGCGATAAAAAAAGTCGCGCTAAGTCCCGTTAGCTGCAGGAACATAAGACCAAAAATTAGCTGGTCTTAAAAATGGGGACAAGACTTCGGCCCACATGTATGCATGTTTTTGGTGCTGGACAGCCCTGAAAGCAATGTTGCAGTGCTGCCCTGTGACAAAAATACAGTGAAGGAATGCGCACCATCAATGAGTGAGTGCGCATTCCTGTGACCCACTCATGAAAAGTGTTGCTGTGCTGCGACAAGACAGCGTAGCAACACTTCTCATTACGTCCTCCATGCAACAGCATGGATGCGCTGTACTCACTGGACAGCGCTCCGTGACACAAGTAATGACAGATACGTCAGGAATCCTGACGTATCTGTCTGCGCTAAAGTCACGCATTGCTGCAGTTGTGTCACAACCATGATGCAACTCCAGCAATGCATGGGGCCAGCCCATTCCTATGGCACTGCCTCACCCTCATGCCTGTTATCAGGCAGGTGGATGGCACTGACGCAGTGTCGTTTATGAGGGGTGCCCGAATGTCGGCGATGTTGGAGACCCATCGGTGATGGTTGCGCACTGCTGTGTCATTGTTTGGAAGCATTGGTGGAGTGTTGGTGCGGAGGCAATTTACCGGACGTTCTGCGGTTGTCTTGATCCAGCTGCGAAGGGGTGCGATGAATGTGCTGGCGTCCAGTAGGCAAGGTGAAGACGTCATTCATCCAATGATGGTAGTGCCAGGAGAGTCTGGTGTTGTGGCTGTAGTTGAAGTACCTGCTGACAGAGGTGACGTGCTCGACAGTGTGTCCTGCGATGTTGCATGTTGAGGTGACTTGCTGCTTGCGTCTGATGTCGGTGACAGGAGGGGGTGGTGCTCTGGTCACTGGGGTTGCCCAGGTAGAACTTGAGTTCACCGAGTTGGATGTCGTCGGTTGATGTGAGACCTTGGGGTGCAATGATGTCTACAATGGGATTGTAGAATGGGGGGCAATGGTCCGGATGGCCTGCAAATGAGGGTGCCATAGAGGATGTTCTTGGGCTTTGTCCGGATCTGGGAGTTGACGTGGTCCATGGTCACCCTTGGCACATTAGAGTGCGTGGTCAGTTGGAGTGTGCCTCTGTAGGTGATGGCAATGCCTCCTCCTTGATGGTCGGGGTGCTCCTTGCGGGCGATACTGCATCCATCAGTGATGGCGAAGGAGATGTCCGTACGGAGCAGAGGTTTGTCCTGGCAGGCGAGTTGGCGCCCAGGGTTGATGGCGAGGAGGGTGCTGGCACCGTAGCGGTGGAGTGTCCAAGAGGAATGCACCTTAGTGCTGAGCACGGTCCAGGGGCAGACGGATTCAAACGGCGTAGCCTATGTGTTGCCTTTGTCACGGGAGATGACCATTACAACGCAGGCAGTACATCGTTAACAACGCAACTCCGACAACGCAGGTCCCTTAACATCGCATTTGATTACAACGCATTGTGAGGTCAGTAATGGTGTAATTTTAATTTTGTCAGGTGTGTATGGGTTTTGGACGTAAACATTTTTAAAATGGTCTACTTCTTGGGGTAAAATATGAAAAATGGGGTGTTTTTTGGTGTAAAATATGAAAAATTGGGTGTTTTTTGGACTAAGTTTTTCAATTTTTGGGTGTTTTTTTGGTGTCATATTTCTAAATCTTGGGTGTGTTTTGTGCCAAAATAAAGAAAAATGTGGAGGGTGCATTTGGGTGTCTTTTGGGGGTTCAGAAAGGAATTCCAGGGTTCACAGTTGGGTTTGTTGTACAAAGGTTATTTTTGGGTTGCATTCACTGTACTGGGAACAGTGATCTTCATGTATCCGCCATGCAACACCTACTCTACTGTTGCAATGTGCCTAGTATTAGTATGTATTGGTATGGAATGCGATGTTATGGCATGCATCGCAACTACGTATGTGCCTTTGGCACACGGTGGTATGCCCGCTGTGCATGGGCACACAATGGCCACCATTGAGAAGTGCGGGGGGTGTCTAGACAGCTTTGAGGTGGTAAACCCCGTGAAGAACGCTGGATGGTGCGTGGATGCCGGGATGTGTGTGTGAGCGTGTGTTGTTAACCTCTTCGCTGCGGCGCAAATTCCGCCGCAGCGCTCCCGCAGTGCTGACATTCCGATCGCGGGCGTGGTCATGACGTCTCCCGGCTGTCGTCCGCACACGCCCATCGTGACTCATGACGGCCGGGAGACGTCATGAGCACGGAAGAGGTTAAAAATGTATTGAGGGAAGTCTTACCTCTAAGCCGTGTCCCGTGTCTTCGTAGCTCCTGCTCTCCTGCGTCTGCTTCCAGGACAAGGAAGTAGGCAGCCAGGCTCCCTCCCCTGAGTCAATCACAACACTGCGATGCGGCGGTGGGATTGTTATTTGGCAACGGGACAAGTCCTGCAGCCAGGGGCCGGAGGGGTGGGTATGTTCTCCATGCAGGCTGTAATGCAGCCTGCATTGCAAACAGAGAAGTGCGCATGTCTGCATTTTGGCGGCCTGAGTGGGCCAACCAAACAGTCATTACACACTTGAGTGTGCATGCCAATCTGCACATTCCCTGCTCCGTGTTTGGAGCAGTCCTTCCCACCTGCCCACCCCTGAGGATACATAGCATGATTACATCAGTTAATTATCCCTTGTTTTTCCCTTTTTTATCTGTTTTTTTTAGCTTCTCTGAGCCCACACTTCCCGCTTCCCACCGATACTGCCCCTTTGGCCTCGCACTCCTGTTGTCGCACATTCCCGCCTCCCAGCTGATCGTTCCTCTACCCTCCCCTACTTAATGGCGGACGCTGCATGATTGCGCAGCAGACACGCGCTGCTTGCGTGAAGAAGGCACGCCTAAGACAAGCCCGTCTGTGCACGTCTGTGACCCAACCGTGACCAGTGCCAGAAAGCCTGGATCACAGGCCACTCACTGCTACAGCACAGCCACCCTCCACACACTCAACCCTGGCAAAAGTCAGAGACTGACAACAGGCCTCGTCAAACATGACCCACGGCCAGTTCTCCTGCCTCCACTGCTGCCAGAGCTTAACCGGACTCCAACACAGCAGACGGCAGCACCGACGACACCCTAGGTTGCATCCTCGTCAACGGGCACTCCGTGCACAAACACGCCGTGGAAATCTGGAATCTACTTGGCTCTCTCTCACCCGACATCACCTTCTTCGCGGAGTCCTGGACCAACGCCTCCTCTTCCTCCGACATCAACACCACCATCCTGGACGGATACAAGATCCAGAGGAAGGCCCGCACCAACCACCCGGGAGGGTGCCTCGCCATTGCCCACTAGAGCACCCTCCACCTCACCACCTCCAGTGAAAGCTTCCCCTCCGCCGAACACCTGCACTTCCAGATCCAGACCAGCCACACCTCCACACTCCAAGGAACCCTCGTCTATAGACACCCCGGGCCCCAGACACACCAGCGAGCCCACCATCTCCACTCGGACACCAGTCACAGCCGAAGACACAGCCTCAACCATGAAAGGCATCCACTCATGGGCCCCCACCATTCCATGCCCTCCCACATCTACCACAGAGCCGTGGCCGCCATCACACACGAACTGCAATGCACCATCAACACCACCTTCAAAACAGGCACCTACTCAGATGACTGAAAGCATGTAGAAGTCTGGCTCCTTCTCGAAAAAAAGACCACAGATGACCTCACCTACCTCAAGAACTACCGGCCAATCTCACTCCTTCCCTTCGCGGCCAAAGTTGCAGAGTAAACAGTTAACAGGGAACTGACACGATTCATTGATGACAATGCCATCCTCGACCCGTCTCAATCCGGATTGCGAACCAACCACAGCTGCAAGGTCATCCTACTCGCCGCCACAGACAACATCCACACACTTCTGGACCAAGGCCACTCCACAGACCTCATCATACTCGAACTTTTAGCGGCCTTCAACACCGTCTCCCACCACACACTAGTTGCCAGACTACACGACCCCGGCATACAAGGAACAGCCCTCCACTGGATCTGGTCATTCCTCGCTGGAAAAAGCCAAAGGATCAGACTGCCAACCTTCCTCTCCGATCCCACGTAAATCACCTGCGGAGTCCCAGAAGGTTCATCTCTGAGCCCGACCCTCTTCAACATCTAAATGGCACCCTCGACGGCATCGTCAGACAACACGGCCTCAACATCGTATCCTACGCCGATGACACCCAGCTCATCCTCTCCCTCATCAAAGACCCCACCACTGCCAGACTCAACTTCCAGAAAGGAATGCAGGATGTCGCAGTCTGGATGACCAACAGCTGCCTGAAGCTCAATGCAGAGAAGACCGATGTCCTTGTCCTTGGAACCACACCTTCAGCATGGGACAACACCTGTTGGCCTTCTCCCTCGGAAGTCCACCTACCCCCTCGGACCACGCCAGAAACCTCAGCATTGTACTCGACCCATCCCTCACCATGAACAGACAGGTCTATACCATCACCCCCAGCTGCTTAAACACCCTCCGCATCCTCCGCAAGACCTTCAAATGGATACCCCCAGAGTCAATGAAGACAGTCACCCATGCACTCATCACCAGCAGACTGGACTATGGAAACACACTCTATGCCACCATTTACAAGTTCCTACTCTGCAAACTACTGACATTACAGTACTCTGCCACCAGACTCGTCCTCGGCATCCCCCGGCACTAACACATCAGCCAACACCTACGTGGACTCCACTGTCTACCCGTGGTAAAAAGAGTCACCTTCAAAATCATGACTCATGCCTACAAATGCCTACACAACAACAAAACCAAATACCACAACTGCAGAATCAACTTCCATGTACACAAATGAGACATCCGATTTTCCAAACTTGCACTGTCCGAAACCCAGCACATCCACAGAGCCAGAGCAGGCAGATGATCCTTCTCCCACATTGCATCCAATACCTGGAACGAGCTACCGGCAGACATCAGAGATGCCCCCTCCCTGAACACTTTCAGGAAGAGCCTCAAGAACTGGCTCTTCGGCTAACAGATCTGTGGCCCCCACCCCTCAGTGCCTTGAGACCCTCACGGGTGAGTGGCATGCTTACAATTCCCAGAGTGATTGATTGATTGAGTTATCATCATGTGATGATTGTTCCTCTTCTGCACTGCTTGAGGTGGTGAGGCAACACTCTTCCAACATAGCGGTAGAGCCGCCACAGGGGGTGCGCCATCTACATGTGATAGGCATGAATGACTCCCCCCCGGCCCTCCTGCGCTACGCATCCCACCTTCTCCTTACCTGGTCATTGACACCGTGGCGCAATCCACCGCACTCTCTCCAAATCTGTGACTCAGCCAACAGGTGCCTGAGCCATGTGTGCTTTCACTGGGCTGGGTTCAGCAGTCTCCGCGTAGTCCACTGGTGGACCACCTGAAGCAGTCGATGCACCATGGCTTCCTTAGGCATGTAGTTGCAGCGCTTAGACCACACTAGTTGGGCGTAGCAGAGGGACTTCACCCTGCAGAGGGTCCAGCCAGCCCAACATCATCCGTCCTGTGATGCAGAGAGTTGGCACCCACCGTTTGTGATCCCCTCCGTGCACCCTGGTGTAGTGGTGGATCATAGTATGTGAAGCGAACCTCACTACGTTGGTGCACAGGATCACCTCTACCATTAACTGCACCAAGGTGCGCAAGGCGGGCTTCTCACACAGGTCAGCAACATGTCTCCATGCGACCTGCCAGACTTCACCACCAGGTACGGGCGATCGTCGCACATCACTGTCTCCCGCCATGGCTCATCCACTCCACAGCTACTCCACATCCCACTCCAGGCCACAGACGCAGGTCCAGCAAGAGATCCAGGAACCAGATGCAGCTCCAGTGAGGGATCCAGGAACCAGATGCAGGTCCAGCATGGGATACAGGAACCACACACAGGTCCAGCGAGGGATCCATGAACCAGATGCAGGTCCAGCGAGGGATCCAGGAACCAGAAGCAGGGCCAGCGAGGGATCCAGGAACCAGAAGCAGGGCCAGTGAGGGATCCAGGAACCAGACGCAGGTCCAGCAAGGGATTCAGGAACCAGACGCAGGTCCAGTGAGGGATCCAGGAACCAGACACAGGTCCATCGAGGGATCCAGGAAACAGACACAGGTCCAGCGAGGGATCCAGGAACCAGGCGCAGGTCCAGCAAGGGATCCAGGAACCAGACGCATGTCCTGCGTGGGAACTAGGATCTCATCCTGGTCAACTGGGATGTTGGGTGGCATGAGGGGATTGTTGATGTGTGCTGCACTATGCCCTGGCTTCTAAAATCTGAATTTTTCCTTTTTTTTGTGTGCATCTTTTATATTGGAGGTGGACAGATAGGTTAAGTCCAAACTTGCGGGTTAGCGTGCCCTTTTCTATTGCTGAAGGCTTATCGCTGGATTCCACCCGCTATCGACGGTTTAATTAACGCCATTGCGCTAATGTTAGCGGCGATTTTCGCCGTTGATCCCTTAAACTATTGCCTGTTAGCAAGAAGTTGCTAATACGTCGGTAACAGGGCGATAACTTGCAGGGATCGACGGCGATAGGAAAACTAGCGCTAACCTAGGTCAGCGATAGTTATCGCCATATCTTGGTAATATGCCCCTTTGTTTTTTGTAAAATGTGCAGATTATGCGGCAAATTATGGATTATATGGCAAAAGTGTCAATTCTATAATAAAGTGAAAATCGCTGCGTCCGTACAATCGCATAATTCCCTGTCTATGGAGTCTTAAAACAAGTAGTCATGTACCAATGGGAGCTCCCAGACTATCGTTTGTGTATAAACCAAAGGAAATGATGGATGGAGTGTTGAACATTGCAAGCACTCACCCCCAGTCAACTGATCTGGGTTTAATCCATCATCGTTCTTTAGCCCACTCTGCCACCCCAGTTCAGACATGGCCATATGCAAATCAGTCTGACCCTGTGCCTCATGGGAACAGTCCAGCACGAACTGCCAAGCCATGTCTTCCCTGGACCGGAAACAAGCTTCCTAGGACCGGTTTCTGGCATTTCAGCCGTCTTCAGCCAGGCTTGCTTGAATCCAGTGGCAAAGTGAGGAAGGGACTCATGTCTGAGCATACCCTGCCAACTTATGGTGAACAAAGCAAAAACCAAAGGAAATGATGGACGAAGTGTTGAACATTGCAAGCACTCACCCCCAGTCAACTGATCTGGGTTTAATCCATCACCGTTCTTTAGCCCACTCTGCCACCCCAGTTCAGACATGGCCATATGAAAATCAGTCTGACCCTGTGCCTCATGGGAACAGTCCAGCGGCAGGGTATGCTCAGACGTGAGTCCCTTGCTCACTTTGCCACTGGATTCAAGCAAGCCTGGCTGAAGACGGCTGAAATGCCAGAAACCGGTCCTAGGAAGCTTGTTTCCGGCCCAGGGAAGACATGGCTTGGCAGTTCTGGCTGGACTGTTCCCATGAGGCACAGGGTCAGACTGAAAGCTGCAGTGCCTACACTAAGAAAATGGTAGCCACCGCTGAAGTTTTGCCACTGTCTACGAGTCGCCAGGCTTGTAGATCGACAAGTCCAAGATAGCCGAAACCTGCACCTGAGTTTGACTGACACAGGAGTGCTGTCCAAGATCAGATTTGTCACATCCAAGGAACACTAGCCCCCACCAAAGGATTTGACTTCAACCGCACTGCAGACTGACCAGTAGTCCAGCATTGGCTAGCCTGCAAATGTAACACAGAGGTTTTCTTGAGACCCAGTTCCCTGAGGTCAAGTTTGTCTTCCATCACCTGTGAATCAAGAAACCACCACAAAGACACTCCAGCTGACCACGCTACAACCAGAGCATCCTTTGATCATCTCTTCGCCCACATCCCTCAGCATCAAGAACACTCCATTAAAGTCCATTAAAGTCTATGGTGGTTGTCTGGTAACGTTGGGATCTTGGGTCACAAAACGCTCTGGTGACCAGGTGACTGTCCAAAATCTCCTCTCTGGCCCCCTATACCTCTGTCCTGCCGTATTTGGTCTCACAACCCTTGCCGGAGTAGCCTGAGCAATTGTTCCAAACTTTTCAAAAGTTAACAAAGTATTTGTTTACTAATGCTTGTTTGCGGTTGTATTTATAAGTTTTACTATTGTCTAAAATATGTATCTCTGGAACCCTACAGTGGATTTTGCCCATCAAGGTCTCTAAAAAGTCATAAAAATATTCTTAGGTAAACCATTTTATTTATTTATTTATTTGAAGATTTTATATAGCAATGGCTAGATGCTTTACATGAGGATCATTGAGTTGCAAGTTACAAATTACATCCGTTACCAGAGCATAGTAAAACACAGGCAAAAAACAATGTTATATTAATTCGTTGGAGGGAGGGGGAGGAAGGAGACACAGCGGCAAGATGGGGAGAAGTGTGCCCAATGTACGGCTGGGTAGGTGACGGCCAAGGGTGTGAACCAGGGCTGATCTCCTCTTTAGCTGTCTAGCAGCTCCACCGGGCATCAGCCATGTTGCTCAGGTCGCAGTGGTCAGGAATAACAGGAATAACAGTTTTTATTAGTTACATTAGTTACAGTTGCATAGTCAAACACAGAATAATGAGTCCCCAAAAGAGGAATAGAGGGAATGGGGAAAGAGAGTGGAAACAGGGGGCTGGGAAGCAGATCAGTTGTGGTAGACCGGCAGTGGGAGAAAAGTACCTTGTGGGGGCCCAAAAAGTTAGAGTAAGCGGGCTCATAACCCAGATGCGGTCACATAGTTACGAAGTCCAGTGCCAAATTCAATTACCACGCTAGGTCATCTCGGCAATGTGGGTGACCACAAGGGGAGGGTGGAAAAAAAAGGAACCTCATTAGTGGCAATTATTGTCTGGGGGGGTGAAGCGCGTCCAGAGGGGTCCAATGGACAGGTAGGCGACCAAAGGCGTGGACTGGTGGCATGCAGTGAAGGATCCAGGACTGGTTGGGGTAGGCAGGCGCAGGATTAGTAGGAAGGAAGGCTGTTGTGAAACAATGTCACTCAAACCCCTGTCTCTCGGGTCGTCAAGGGATAGTCCGGTAGTAGAATCCCGACCAAACCTGCTTTAGAGATGGGGGAAATCGGAATCGGGGCCCCGGCAGCCACCTTGAGGAGGAAAGGCAGCCACGGCGACCAGAAGACTCGCTCCCTCGTGACTCGTCGTGGAAGACAAGATTGTGGTCATTGGGTCACAATCCCTCGGAAAACCGGCTCCAGGGTCTAGTGCGGCAGCATCATTGGAATTCGTGTCGCTGATCTGTCTGTGGCGCTACAATTGCGCGGTACGTCCCAGTAGAAATCTAAGACGGTGCCGCGAGATGTCCCAGAAGGCGTTGAGGGAAGCCAAACAACGAAGGTCGTGTCCGGAAGGCAGGCGACAGCCGGCGGGAAGACCCGTCCGCCCACCCCCCACAACTGCGAAGGCAGCCCAACCAAGGCCGTGGACACTCTGGAATTTGATCCACGGGAGCCACACCAGGAAAAACCAGGAAGGGCACAGCAACCACGGGTCGGAAGAGCAGGGGACCTGGAAGAGAACCCCACGCCCACCAGGAGATTCGCACAGGAGAGATGTTCATGTTCCACAGCATGGTCCAATTAAAACCATTTTAGTTTACTCTACACCAGTCAGGCGGGCAATGAGCTGGGGGCAAGTGGAGCATCCCACCCAAACACAGAGAGAGAGACACCGGATGCAGATTTGGTTCCCTATGGTCTGGAGGAAACTAAGCTAGCCCTTATGTCCCTTCAAAGGGATAAAGTGCAGAGAATAGATAAAATAATGGTGACCTCTTTCTTTCTGAGCCTGAAATATGGAGTGTCAGTCTTAAGCACTGTTTTAATGCCATTTTATAGGGTGCTGAGTTACTGGATTCCAGGCAGGGAGAGGAGGTAGTACCTGTATTTAAGAAAGGTGACAAAAATCAACAAGCTATTTATAGGCCAATTAGCCTGATTTATACTTCACAGAAGTTATTTTGCAGGCATCTGTTTTTGAGACTACAGGGCTGGTTAAGTGAGGGCCAGATATTATCACCCCTGCACGCTGGGTTTAGGGAGAACACGAGCACTATCACCCAATTATTTATGTTCATAACCATATTATGGAAATATGTGGTCATCCAAAAAGAACACATATATGTGGTGTTCGTTAAACTATGCGCCGCTTTTGATCTTATTCCCAGAGATAAAATGTGCAGTTCTGGAGCAGTTAGGTGATCCAAAGTACTTATTAGACACCATACTTAGGTCCCACATGGATAACTATGACCAGATTAGATGGGGAATTAAGGGCGAACTAACAGAACCTGTAAAGGTGAACAGAGGGTGAGGCAAAGATTCGTTTTGGTTCCGACTTTGTTCACCCTCTACATTAGCGGCCTGATCTGAGACATCTAGATATTTCAATTAGAACATGATTTGAGCCTGATTGTTTCCTGGTGAATTTGGGGAAGGTAATCCCTCAAAGAATTCCTTGACAAAAATGCAGTCAAAGTGTGCAGTAAACTATTGACAAGAAATGTTGCTACAAACTTTTCTGGATATCTATGGGTTATCATGCAGATCTGTAGGGAAAATCATAAAACATCCTCTTATATTTAGATTTGCCAGTGAACTCCGAAACTATGTTTACAAACAGCAGAAAATTGTTTATGTGCCGTTTATGTGTAAAATCGTATGCATAAACACAGGATTCACAAAATACATATATCTCTGCAGCATCCTCATAACACTTTGTTTCACAAATTTTGTAATAAAAGCAACGCAAAAACTCCAAATTTGCAGATAAATTATGAGAGCCATTGCATCGCAGCATACGAGAAGATAATGAATGATATAATGGGCAACAAAATAAAACTAGTATCAAAACATTTTGCTAAAAACTAGGGTTCAGTATTCAAGACCAATCACATACTCTAGATATTGACATACAACAGAATGCCTTTTCCCCAAAATTCAAATGGCGCTCAAAGAGCTATAAGTAGTGGCTCAAATCAATTGATTACTTGTATGGGCCAGAGTGTTATAAAGGGGTTTCAATAGCAGTCAGCACCTTTGCTGTTAGGTGACTCACAACTTGCCCAGGAACTTTGCTACTGCGCATGCCTAAATAAGTCTAGGATCTGATCTAAGATTTCTGAGGGCAATAGCACTGCTACGTGTTCCTAATGTCCTACAAATCACTTTGATCCATGTCCGGTATGAAACTGCATAACCCGGACAGGCAAATAAAATATGCGCAATATATTTAGATTACATATTTCATGAGGCACACATTGCATTTCTTCCAGGGACCCAGCCTTTGGTAAATGATCTAAAAAGTATGGATCCTACCCTGAATTTGAAATATAATTTCCTGATGACATCCCAATAAGGTTCCAAGGTGTTGGTGCATTTAAGATCAAAGACATTTCCAGTCTAGGGGTGGATAGTACTCACTCTAGCCCCATTTCTAGCTACCCATGAACAGTAACGTTTCTTTCTCATCTCAGCCAACGTGAGTGGGTTAGAATGGGGATTGTCCCAGAACTCAACAAGATCTATAGCTGATAATACATTTTGGATCTGCTTTAGTCAGACAATCTTATGGAATCTCTTGGCTCCATGACATCCCTTAAAGCCAAAACATATTGAGCTAATTCTGGTTTAGTCCATAACCTTCTCCAGAACAACAGTAGACAAAGTCTAGCTCAAGCTGCCAAAGTTTGCCTGCCCATGTTCATCATCAGGGCTTTAGTGGGGATGCCCTGCGGTAGCCTAACCAGATTTCTTAGGAATCTGTTCCAGAGCTAGTTAGCACATCCATCTTAGTAAAACCCCACAGCTCTGAACCATAAAGGACAGAACTGACTGCTTTAGCATTGTATATTTATAATACTGGTGTAATATGTTTGGTGAATAAGCAACTATGGGGTATATTCACAAGAACGTGTGATAATTACCGCAAGAGTAGCTTAACGCAACTCTCAACATCGCAGCCCATCGCGGGAAAATAACCCAGTGTCAACGTGGAATTCACAACACGGCGGTACCATGCGATAGTCTGCCTAAAACGCAGACAATGTCCACGATACAACCACCTCCATGGAGATAAGAACACAAACCACAACACAAAAAAACCTGCAATGGGCCAAAGCGCGGTGAGGAAATCAGTGATAAGCAGCGCCAGGCCTGCAACACACACCTGGCAGGAGGGAAAAATCACCATAAAAGTAGAAAAACACCGAAACACAAACTGATCAACACCCAAGCACCATGGAGGCAGTCGGAGCAGGCGCAGAGGACGAGTGCAACCCCACAAGCACCCTGGACGACCAGCCCGGGACCTCAGGGACAGGGAAGGGCAAGGACAAGAAGAAGAGGAAGATGAAGTTCAGTCCGCAGGTGAACAGGATCATAGTCACGGAGGTGATGGAACACCATCAACAACTGTTTGTCACCTCCAACGTGTCATTGGGCACTAAAACTGGAATATGGCCGGACATTGTGTACAAGGTGAATGGACGAGGTCAAGTGGCGATGGAATGACATCAAGCGGAAGACCAAGGAGAAACTCACAACCAACCAGAAGGCAGCAATGCAGACTGGAGGTGGGGGCCCAGCACCACAGCTCATGCTGGATGACATGGAGGAGCTGGTGTCGACAGTCATCACTGTGGATACTGTTGCCGGAGTCCGGGGACCAGACACTGCTCGACAGGACACAACACAACCGCAACAGGGTGCGTGACCACCAGGTACTGGGGGGATGGGTGGAGATGGCCACGATGGCACACATGCACAACCAAGTAGAGCACAGTGCACAAGCACAATGACTCTGGGTCATCGCCCGGATCTATGAACTGTCACAATGTACAATGCCATGCTGTGTGAATGTCAACATGTATCAGGCAGCTACATTCATGTGGACACATTGCAATACACCATCTCCCCTTCACATTGCAGGGCCACTGTCAACACCCCCTGCAGAGCAGTCCCAGCCACTCTTCACTGATGACGAGGAGGACAACCCCAGCATCGACGCACAAGCCCTCCTAGACATCATTGACATCATCCGCGACTCACCTCCAGGATCAGGGCTGACCAGCTGCATCGAGGAGACCCCACCCACCACCCAATCCACCCAGCAGGAGGCAGCGACGACCCCAGCAGTCTCCCAAGACACCCAGGAACAACGCACGGCCTTCCAACACCGTGTGCTGGAGGCCCAGAGGGAGACGGCTGAGCTGGTGCGGGTGGGGTTCGACCTCATGGCCACCAGACTGGACGCCATCCATGGGTGTCTAGGCCCGCTCCATGGTCTCCAATGAGCCCTGACTGACATTGCTGGAGTCCTGACGCGGAGAGAAGAACACCTGTCCACTCAGAGGGGCACCAGCGATACCAGCCGTGAGCTGGCACACATGCGGAGGCTCATGGAGGACATGGTGCGGATGGAGGCGGAATGGATGGCAGCCACTGCTGCACATCAGCGAAATGTAGCTGGGATCTACCATGCCCTGCAGATCATCATCATGGCATTGCTGCCACAAGGCGTGGCACAGATGAATGCTACTGCCCCCACACCATCCACATCTCCGCCCCCTGGTGTGCCATTGCCTCACAGTGCGGAAGACGTATCCACTCTGGTACCTGATGTGTCAGTGGCACACAGTGCCTCAGCCGGTACTGCAACACCCACAGGTGGGGCAAAGCACACATCCAGGGTTTGTGATCAGGAGGCACTAGCATTAATTTCTGCCACCTGGCCTGTTTCTGCTTGTTGCCACACATGGCCTCATGACCTTCCACTGACCCCCGATACACTCCAATACACTCACCTTGGACAGCGACATGGACAGCCATATCCTGTTTGATGATCAATGACACGGCGACCAGACAGTGGACTATACCTTTCCTCTTCCGGAGTACTTGTCATCCCCGGATGGACTCTGGCTGGCCCTCCACGGGCCCACATTGTGTAGTGTGCTTGGCATTGGCCTGTACCACTCCAGCTGCAGAACTGCACTGGATGTGCAATAAACATCCAGTGACACACTGCTGTGTCATGTCTTTCATCATTCATGTATGAATGTGTGGATGAATGCAGGGACAGTAATTTACCTTGCATCAATGATGCTCATCTTGTGGGATGCCAGTCAGAGGGTGCTACATTGCATATTGTGTACTGGGTACTGGGAACCACGCTCAGAGCCCATGAGTCATTGTTGCAAGCCCTGCGCTGGTCCGGCGTACGGCAGGCCAGACCACCCTGACTACGCTCCGAGGGGGGGGGCCCTCACTTCTACCCATCGCAGGCGTACTCGCTGGTGGTGTGCAGGTCACTGGTCTAGCTGTCAGCATGTCACAGCCACTCCCTGAGGGCAGGTTTGCATGCACACCCCACCCATCTGGCACAGGCGTCACAGGCCCTGTGACTCCACCAACATAAGGGGCCGACGACGTCACATTCCCCTCTGCCGGTGGTGACTGGATGACGGACACTCCACGGTTCTCAATCATAAAGGGCTCATGAGTTGTTGTGCACAGGGTTAGTGGCACCCGAGGCCTTGCGGCCGCCACGGGCCTTCCACCACGTGGTGCTGACTGGGGTTGCACAGGGTTAGTGGCACCCGGAGCATTGCGGCCGGCACAGGCACCCCGTCACGGGACGGTGACTTTGGATGCACTGAGTTAGTGGCACCTTAAGCTGCTGAGCAGGTGTGCAGCCTGCGATGATGCCCCGTCCTGGCGGTCCGGACAGCTCAGGTTTTGTGTGACCTGCTGGACCGCAGTGTAGACTGGAGCCAGCGGGCAGCGTGGGCCTACCGCCATGTGGAGTAGCTTCCGGGATCCCAGAGTTAGTGGCACCCATTGGGCTGTGCGGGTGTGCAGCCTGCGATGATGCCGGGTGCACTGGTATGTCCTATGCCATGGAGTAATCAAGACCCAGCACCAAACATGAGACCTGGTGACCTGCGGAGTGGGGCTGCATGGTGTGGAGGGTGCCATGTCCAGGGGCCCGGGCTTGTGACTTGCAGCAGCATGTGGTGGGACCTCCTGTCTACACGCCGGTGGTGGAAGGTGAGCAGTGAGGCCTGGGTTTGCATGGGTGGGCCTGCTCCGATGGGCGTCGGGAGGGGCTGGTGTGCCTCTGCCTGAGTGTGCATGAGCGGGCATGCTCTGATGAGCGGCAGGAGGGGCTGGGGTTCCTGTGCCTGGGTGTGCATGGGCGGGCAGGCGATGTTGTCTTGTGCAAGTATGTGTACTGTGCCAATCATGTATCTGGACTCTGTTTCAGATGACGGCTCTGTCTCAGATGGGTGACCTGGTGTACTGCTATAAATACCGGCAAGTGGTTGGAGACACACGGTGGCAGCAGGTGAGCAGTGTGGCCTGGGTGTGCAGGGGCGGCACTCTCTCTCTCTCACTCCCCCTCTCTTCTTCTCTCTCTCTCCCCCTCTCTTCTTATCTCTCTCTCCCTCTCTTTCTGTCTCTCTCCTTCGCTCTCTCTCTGTCCTTTGATGTGCGCAGGACACACCTTCTCATCATGATTTTTGTCTTGCAGGCTGTGACCTACGGATTGTCCCAAGGGAAGCTGCCATGTGTCTTCATTTCATTTCAGTGTTCATTTTAATAAAACTTCATTTGTTGCTTTGAAAGTGAATGTGTGATGCTCATTTTTGTGACGTCACATGCATGTCACCAGTTGTGATTGTGCGACATCAAGCCGATTATTTTGTACATGTTGTGGTGAAGCTGATGTGGCATGTCTTTGGTCGGGGGTGCCTGGGAGGGGGGGTCCTGGGGGTGGTGGCGGCGGGTGTTGTTGCCCTTTTGGCCCTCCGGGCTGCATGTTCAGTTGCCCGTGTGCATCTGTTGTTCTTCAAGTGTGGGTCTGGGCTGGGCTCCCTTTTGTGGTGCAGGCTGTGGTCCGACTTTGCACCAGGTGTTATTTTCCTGCTGCTAATGTGCCTTATCGCCTGTTTTGTGTTCTTATCGCAGTTCTGGCTGGTCGTTGTGAATGTTGTGGAGTGGTGTTGTCGCTGCTTTTGGCACGGAACGCCCACTCTGCATCTCATTAGCGATAGTTGTGGGGGTCATCTGTGGCGATGTTTTATGGGCTGCTATCGCGGGTAAACTGGTGCTGTGGGCTGTTAACACCAGCTTGTGATTGGGGCGATAAGTTTATCGCAACTTTGGCTGCGATAATGTGCCGTTAACTCGGCGATAGATCCTTGTGAATATCCCCCTATGTTCTTTAGAGATTGTGCCTGTGACTTGCCTCTGTGTAAGGGTAAATGTTCCACCTGTGATTTCCATGTTAAGTTAGAAAATAGAGTAACCCCCAGATACCGAAAAGACTCAACACTTTCCATGGGTATACCCCCAACTCAAACCTACCTCTAACATATCTATTTTTATTAAACCCCATAACATTGGTGTATGCGGAATTGATTTCCAAACCTTGATTATTACAAAATTCCTCAAAGTGGGATAGAGAATGCGGAAGACCACGCTGAGTTTTCTATCCGCGAAGAGCAGAATGTGTTTTTTTTTTTAGACCAGCCACAGTTGGGGTGTCAATTGAGAATGAGGATAGATGCTGAGCAACTTCATTAATATATAAAGAAAACAAGGTGGGCACCAGGACCAAGCCCTGGTGAACACCTTTATTGATAGAGAATCATTCTGTGACTTGACCCTGAGTTACCCAACGAACCTGGGCAAAGTTTCTCTCTGTAGGCAAATCAATAGACTCGAAAGTTACCAGGGGATGCCCATATCACCTAAGACTTGCCATAGCCTACTCCGAGAACCAGGCCAAAAGCCGATTTGAGGTAAATGAAGGCAACATACAAGCTGCCTTCGGCCTTGGCCAACCAAAACAATCTTCCAATATAGAAGGAGAAAACGAAAGACCTAGTCGATTTTAGATATCCTGTTCCTGAAGCCCTCCTGCAAGGGGGATAAATAGACTTATCAGCAATCCAATCCTCTATCTTCCCCAGGACCAGCCTTGCAATAATGTTCTGTATACAGTTGATAAAACTGTTCGGCCTGAAATTGCATGAGCTGGACCTGTCCCTCTTTTTGTATACTGGCATTACCTCCGCTCACCTTCAAGATTCTGTTGCGGGTATGCCACTAGCAATGGCATTAGATAAGAGGAGTATATACTGGAACTCCTTGTCTCTCTCCTGTAAGGAAAATGTCAGCCGGGATGCCATCTAACCTGGGCCCCCTGCCTCTGGAAACAGCATCCAAGGCTGAGGAGACATCAGCTAGATCAAAAAGGGAGTCAGATGGGATAACATAGTCTTCTAAGGGTAAAGCCCTTGACACATTATCCTGCTGATTGAGAGGGGAGCTTACTGAATAAAGGTGGGATCCTTGACAGCACAGGCCGCTTTCAGGTCCTGACATCTTCCTTCATTCCAAATTTTCTTAGCCCATTCCTAAACCCTTTTATACATCACCCTGACCAAATGTATTTGCGGGACATCCTTCGATCAAATTGCCTCAGCCAAAAATCTGCATGACAATCTACACTTGTTATTGGGCCAAATGTTTTCTCTAGGGAGATTCCCTTTGTGTCCCATGATGGGAACTAATAAGAGGTCCAAAATTCCCTTGAAAAATGTATTGCGAATGGCTGCCATTGTTGCACCACGAGCTAAGGGAGAGGGACAGTGAGTCATTTGCGTTAGACAGTTCTGAAGATCTTTATTTATTTGTTGCAGAATGTCAGATGACTCTGCAACTTGGAGCCACTTGAATTGTTGCATGTTGTAAGGGGAGATAATATTCCTTGTGCAGGCTAGTGGGCGTTGGTCACTTTGACATTTTAAGCAGATGGAATCCAAATAAAGGCATAGGGGATTATGATCACTCCCTAACCTGCTGGTACCTTACAAGAGGGGACCAAAGCAAAGATCTAGTAGATAATGGTCTATGTGACTGGAATTAATAAAATTACTATGGGTAACAACCCCCTGCTTATCCGCATTAGCTCTGCCATTAGTGGCTTATAGGCCGTAATCCGCCGCAAAGGCCTTTAACTGCAAAGTTGCCTCCCTCCATTTCTGTATGGGTGGAAGGTCGAGTTGCTGGCCATCCCAGGATCATCCTCCGCCTTATCGCTAGTGAGAACGTCACAAAGGAGGGGCTCGAAGGTGGTGGTGAAGTCTTCCCCTATAATCAACAGTGAATTATGTGGATGGGCCACCAAATATTCCTCCAGTGTTAAGATAGTTTGGGACCTTTGTCCTCCCCCCATCCCTTTTGCATAGACATTAAACATTTCAATATTATGGTAACTCTCAACGGTTGTCACTACCCGAATGGCTAAAATATCAGGGGACTCTATAGATAGTCTTTGAATTTTACAATTAAAGTCCAATCTAACCCAATGGTTAGACCTCCCATTGTATCTCTGCATCTTTAGATGCAGTGCCTGATAACGTGGGTTCAATTGTTATTGTTATTTCACTGGTAGTTCATTATTCACCAAAACGTGTGTGCCAGACAGTAAAAAAACATATTCATGTAATTGCCATAAATAAAGGCTACTCTGGTGTCATTTGTCATAGAGCGTTTGTAGTTAAGGTTAGGTCGGAGTTTCCATTACACAGGGATTGTTTGTTTTCTTCATAACTCTAGCACCCTGTAACGGATTCACCAGAAAATTACCCCTCAAAAAGTAAAAAAACCAACCACTTTGAGGCCAGCATGACTAGCTTTGTGCAGCTCATTCAGGTAGGGACCACATAAAACAGTCGCGGGTCAAACAAGTGACATTTTTCATTTTAACCCCCATAAGATTTTCTGTTCCTTGGTGCAGAAAACAGCTGAACATAAATACGCCAAACTTGGAATAAAAGTAGAACTTTACTCAGTAGTGCTTTTGCTTCGTTTGGTGTAAATCCGGTCAGTACAAGAATTTAAAATTGTTCCAGTCTGGGCATGAAAACGTTACATTATAGAGACACTTAGATAGCTATTTAGGGAAGAGCTGGTAACCTAGGATCACATACATTTTGCTAGCCCAAAATTAAACCAGTACTGAAACCTGATTGGATGAGGGTGTTTTTTCCCTTTGTGGGATGCTCCCACCAATCAATAGGGTCATACTATTTTACACAACACCTTCCCCAGGGACAGTCTGGCTGAGATACACAATGTTTCCTGCCAGTCGTTTCCCCAGGGGCTACTAGGTTTTAGGTCCTGCTAAATGTATGAGATATTCTCATCAACACACCTAAAAGAAACGAAATAATACATAGACAGGTAGAGAGAGTGAGAGACCGCTTTGGGACAGGTAACTTGCCCATTGGGTTTCTTATTTTTCCTTTTTGTGCGCTGCTTGGATGTCTGACCAGCCAAGCCCACGGCTGTCCTCATTCTGCCATTGACTAAATTGTGCCTTTGGCTTTAACAGTTATATCTTTGATCATGGGGCTATATCAAAGAGTTCCACACAGTGACTACTAAATACCAACGCAGAGAAATCTGATACTACTGTTGCTGAAATTAACCACATGTTGCATTCTTCACAATGTAATTGTGTCCAAGTAGTAATCAAAAACAGTGCAGTAAAAGTAAGAATTGGTAAACGGGTTACCAGTAGTTATATGTTCCTCACAGGGTAAAATTTGTATTTGCTCTTAATGAGCGGGAACGAATTATTGCCTTCACAAGTAGGATATTAAAACGGTAATATTAAAAGTCATCATTGTCGTAATCGT
This sequence comes from Triturus cristatus, assembly GCF_964204655.1. NCBI lineage: Eukaryota > Metazoa > Chordata > Amphibia > Caudata > Salamandridae > Triturus > Triturus cristatus. Next base: position 1,368,688,824 of record NC_140590.1, read on the forward strand.
GAATGGTGTAATAAGCTTTGATTGTGGTGAGAGTAGGGAGTGTTGCTACTTTATGTTTGTTGTTTTTACATTTTGCGTTTATTGAACTGTGACATTTCTACTATGTGGCTGAGCATATAAGTAAGGTATTATTAAAGTGTTGCTATAACTAAGGGCCGATTACAAGTCTGGTGTTCCAAGGATTGCCAGACTCTTGGTGGCGCAGTGGTGGCGGTGTTGCTATCGCCCCATTATGAACCTAGTGGCCGTGCCGCCCTGGGACCGCCGACTCCGTTCATTAGGGAAGTCATAGTATTCTACCTTTAGTATTGATAGAAGGAACATACAACTTCATGGATCTGGACCTGCCAAGAGGGAGAGTATGATAGGGGAGCAAGAGGAGACATTAAGTAAAGCCACCTTTAGGTACCTTGAATTAAGAAGTGAGACATAGCAGGTATTGAAACCAGAGGGGCTTAAAGGAGTTTGTATTGTACGTGGAAGATTTTGTGTCAATTTTCTTGATTGTTTCCTGCAGTAAATGGATGGTGTCTTTGCCTCTTCCATCACATTTGGTGATTAAATCTTCCAGAAGAATCAGATTTGAAAAGCAGTTTCTAGAGAAAGTGGGATATGCTTATTACTTGCCCAAATCGGCAACGTTGCCATGGTACTGTATGATGTGCACATTTGCATACTGATCTCAGAGGTAATCCCCTATGAGCTGACGGTTTATCAATCAAGAAGCTCTTCAGAGGGAGGAAGGGAGACTTCAGTGGGAGGAAGGGAGATTAGAATTATCAACTAAAATATTTTTGCACATAGGTGTGGGAACAAGGCATAATATTTTGGGCCACATGTATAAAGGTTTTTTGCATTCGCAAATGGTGCAATTCGGTCAAATCTGCAGTTTGCAAATGCAAAATAGCCTTTCATTATGTATGGAAGGCTTTGTAGTCACAATTTTAGGTAATCACAAAAATTACAATTATCTAAAATTGCGACTACAAAAAGCGAATCTCAAATTACGATTCCCTTAGCACATGTTTGAAGCATTTTCCAGATGCAAACTGTGCATTTAGGAAAATGCAATTACCATTGACTTCAAGTCTAACCTATGAAAAATGCACAAAGCTGCATTTTTTCAAAGTGTCATGTAGTGCACACATGCCCTAGGGCATGTGTGCGCTTTACATGTGCACATTTATTTTTTGGGGGGGGTGCTTCAGGGGGCCCTTAGGCCCCCGGGCAACCTTCCTTGGCTTTGCATAAGCTCATTTGTGATTACCAGTTAGATGATCACAAATTAGCTAATGGAAAACCATTCTACATATGGGACTTTTGACCCCTAGGAACAAATGGAGTAAAATTACCTAATAGCGATTTGCTACTTACTAAATCCTTATTAGTTAAAATAAAAGAATCACAAAATCTTTGGTGATTCCTTACATACATAGCATTTTGTGATAACCAAATAGCAAGTCAGTAAAAATCGCTATTTGTTATTGATAGAACGTATTTGATACATATGGCCCCTATTTGCTACCCTAAGGCTCGTGTATAAAGGAGGGTGGTAATACAATAATTGTCTCAAGGGTGGAACCCTTACCAGCAGCAAAGAGGATACCTCATTTTACACTGCTGGCTTTCCTAGGTGTAGTGAGAACATTATGAGAATTGCTTGCACAGCAGCAACTCTAGGGTGACTCATTCATGCCGGTGTGTGTGACCAAGTTTAAGTTCAAGGAAGACTATCATAGATATAATAGCACACCCTAGAAACAAAGAGCAGTATGGTGTCCTTCACATGTTATGGAGATTGAGCTTTTGGGTAATAATAATGTAGCCCCATGTTGGGTCTACTTTATCGATACCCTACTTGATGTTGGAAATGTCACCAACTACCAGCTGCACTGCCAGAGGTTTTGCTTAAGGTTTCACAAGCATACTCTTCCTTCCACTACAGAGACAGCCACTTTGGTAGTTGAAACTCTGCTGGCAATTCAGAGACCCCATTTAACAGCAAATTGTCCACCACCAGTGTGACAGAAAACCTTTATCCGACACAGTGAATCAGATCCGACCTTCTTTTTCTAACATTTTGTGTGAAATTAACTTGCTTATTTGAAATGAATAGTTCATTGTCACATTCTTCTCACCACATCAGATGAAACAGAAGTTCTTCACCAAATCATTACTTTTTGCCAGAATATATAGACACAATAAATTATTCTGATCGAAATAGAGTTTTGATTTATTGCAGTTATTTGTTTCAGAACAAACGTTCAGAAGGGAGAACATTTAAGAGCATGTACATAACAGAATCACTTGTACGTTTTCCTAACGAGAGGAGAGAAGATGTATGTTGAGAAAATCAATTACTTTAGCACCTATGTCTTGGTTTTACAGAATATATCTTGAAATGTACAAATGTGCCTTGGCTATGGTTTTCGCCACAGAGGAAATCAACCAAAACCCCAACCTTCTGCCCAACCTGACACTGGGATTCAGATTTCTTGACCCATGTTACTCCAACTCTTTGGGCGCAAATGGTGCTATGTGGTTTCTGTCAGGAAATAGAGATACCCTTCCCAATTACAGCTGCAAATCCCCCCTCAAGATGGCTGCCATCATTGGAGATAATCTCTCGTCTTCATCGGTTCAAGTGGCTCGAGTATTAGGCCTCAGTAGGATCACACAGGTAAGGACTAAGAATACATTGAAGTTGTTTTTTTTTACTGCAGGTATTTACCAAGAAATAAAAATATCTTTTGTTTTACCAAGTTAACACATATTTCGATGCCTCATGAGTACCATATACACCTCTGGTATTAAACTCCATTTAAATGTGCACACAAATATTGAATAGATTAATTCTCAGTTTCATAGAATCGAGCACTGTGATTTTTTTTTCACTGAGTATTATATAGGGCGAACTTGACCCGAAGGTATTAGTTATCAGAGTGCTTGACACGAGCACCAGTTGCGTTACATGAGGACGCATTCATTTTTGTTAGGCAAAGGGAGATTTGCCCAGAATCACAGATGTTGCACGTCCTTGCAGAGACTCGAACCTGGTTCCCCAGATTTGAGGTGGACCGCCATAGCCGTTAGGCCACATCCTCTCCCCAATGTAACTTATGGGTGCTTATTAGTTATAGGGTATAATCTATAGCCATTTCAGTTGTGCTTAATTTTGCACAGTGTAATAGTTATTTACATTTTGTTTTAGTTTATTAAAGACAGCAGTGATATAAAGAACATAGACCCCCTAGAAACGTTCCATAGAGAGCAGAAGCTATGCACATCATTCCCCTCAATGAGAAGGAACCATTTTCTCTCTCAAAAACAACCTAGGGACACATAGTATTAATATATGCAATATATGCATACTGCAAGGAATTATATATTTGGTTGACTGGGGAGTGAGCCCTGGTCAAGCAACAACAACAATCCTTGTCAGAGTGAGGCAAGAGCAAACCTACTTTAAACTGTGCTCAACCCTCTGGCAGCTTGGCACAGAGCAGTCAGGCTGAACTTAGAGGCAATGTATAAAGTATTTGTACAATATTTCAAACAGTAACAAAAAGTGAAAACAACACACAGAAGGATCTCACAGCAAATTTAAAAAATAGAGTAATTTGTAATTGTTGGAAAGTGGCTTATTAGTAGTGATAAGTAGTGACTTTCCACTAGTAATACGGCCTCAAATACAAAAAGAAGGTCTTAATAAATTATTCCCTTGCTCAACCCCTGGTAGCTGGCTATGAGTAGGCAGGCGCAACTTAGGGGACAGTTGTGTAAAGCATTTTTTAAAACACCAATACATTAAATAAGTAAGCCACAGCACACAATAAAAATCCAATTCCAATTTATAAAAATAGATGGCATTTGTATGAACAAATAGACACCAAAAAGACAAACATCCAACGCAGGGAACCCGAGATATACAGTTTTTAAAAGCATAAACACTTTCTAATGCTTAAAAACATATAGCGCCACTTTTGAACATCCGGTCGAGCTTGACTGGGACAAAGTCAAAGTTTTTGGCCAATCGCAATGGGACCCTGCCGAACACACTAAGCGGGAGACCTTGGGCAAAATGTTATCTTCAGTATCAGCGGCCCTTTGCAGGTAAGAGTGATGGGCCATGTCGGTGGGGGGGATTCGACAGACGACCATGAGGGAAAATTAAATAAATAATTAATTTCCCCTTGCCATTTGTCGAAATCCCACCCCCTCCTTCCCGACCCCACCGCCCCACAGCTCTTACCTGCACGGGCCGCTGCTGACCTTCAGATGTTGAAACTTTTCTGGAGGATTTTTCTCACAATGTTGAGCAGTCCCCTCCAGCAGACATATTACGATGCAGTGTCATCAGATTGCTTCTCCACGAGACCTCGGTCCAATCCCGGAAGTCTGGAGCTCCATAGCTTTCAGCGGGATGAAACTGCAATCCAGGCCAGGTCGTGGCTGAAGGTAGTCAGCTTGATTCGCGACATCGAGTCGGTCACCTGATGTAGCGTTTTGACAAAATGTTCTCAAACTTCATCAAAGTACGGGATCTTCTTCCAGAAGATCACCTTGAGGGTTCAAAGTGTATAAAACACAAATCCAAGGGTCTGAAATCTCCTAGATGGTTCTTTAAATGTCTGGACTACAATTCCCACAATGCACCAAGCCAAATCCTTAAAGGTCTACTGGGAGCACTCCAGGGTGGGGACTCCTGGTGGAGATGATGCAGGTGGGCTCTGTTAACCTACAGCTTGCAGTGAATCCACTCCTTAATCCTTCTTGAAGCAAGGCAATGTCCTTAGGGCTGTAGTACCAGATTGCACATCAGGTTAATTCCTTTGAATGCAGATCCAGATTCCAGCAGGGCAGTACTTTTTCTCCTTGTAGTGTCAGGCAGCAGACCTGAGGAGCTATGCAGCTCTCCCATATTTATTCATACTTTCTGGGTGTCAAGCAGAGGGGCACCCCTGACCAATGAGATTCAGTGTGCCACATAGGTGTATGACCACGTCCTCCAAAGTGTGGCATATTCTTGCCCCAGAAAGCACTTTTTTTCTGGGCCAAGTCTCTCCCAGAAAGAAAGTCTCTCCTTCTGGGTTAGATCTGACAATGCCAACCGCTGGTGGGCTACGTTTCATTAACACACCCCTTTTAAGCCCCTGACTAAACTAATTACTGAGGCTCCTGTGTGCCTGGGTGCACTGGATGTGGGGGCAGCCTGTGCTGGTCCAAAACTGTCATTCTCCTTTTGAAGACCAGTTTGGCTTTCCCCACCCTCCTCCTTCTTTTTGGCTTCTGCAACTAAAGTTCCCCACCCAAAGGAAATCCATTGTCTAATCTGACAGGACACTTCACACCTCCTGAAGCAGCTCTAGCTCAGTCTGGGAAAGACTGACTAACCTATGAAAGGCTGGCCAATCAGAAGAAGGCAGGTGGGAAGCTGGAATTTGGCTCACAGAAAAGAAAGTTTAATAACTTATTTTCTGGAAATAGCTATTATAACTCTAACAGTGGCAAGTTGTTGGATTCATCATAAATATTTATTAGATAGTTTGAAGAATATTTTTAGGTGGCTGCTGTCAATATTTACACTTAAATAAAACATCCCAATGTTAGCCTATGGGGCCATTCACTACAATTGGGTAAAACGGAATTGACATTTTTTCCTCACTGGGGCATAGAAAAGATCTTTTATAATGTCCCTGCTTATAGTTACAAGGCGCCCTCCCCCTGGGGTACCTATATGGAGTATATAAAATAAGGTAGTTTGAGACTTTGGAAGTACCTTTAAATGATAAGTTGAATTTGCATATAACTTTAAGATAAACACAGCCTGAAAGGCAGTGCTGCCTTTAAAATGACAACAGGCACTAAAGTAGTGCACACTTAAGTGCATTAAGCCCACTGGGCCTCTAAACCTACATGCCTTATTATATACTAGGGACTTACAGCTATGCTGTCAGTACCAATTATAATTTGCATATTCCTATAATCAGAGCACTGGCCCATGGTCAGTTAAGCAGAGCCCAGGGCATAGTCAGAGTCAGTTACCTCCAGTACCAAGCAAAAGATGGGGGTGATCAAGGCCAAAAGGATGACTTTCTCACGTTAACCCTTTGAGTATCAAGGACGTAATGGTTATGTCTTCGGCTGTGGAGCTAGTCTGCCAAGGGTGTAACTGTCAAGTCCTCAGCATATCAGTTAGAAATCCCTCTGCTGGAGACAGCAGTGGGATTTCTTTTTTTCTTTTTCAGCCTCGGGAGCTGGGGAAGAGCTTCAACAGTTGCCCGAAGCTTTTTTTTTCAGTGAAATGACGATTGACGTGCATGGCGTGCCAAGGTCATTACACTGAAAGTGAAGGGCAAATGTGCCGATTGCCTCATTTCACTTTCACTGCCTACGTGCTCGAGGAGCTACCTCAGCCCCCGAGCAGGTAGGCAGATGGGAGAGGTGTCACTGGAAAGAGGAGAGTCTCCCCTTTCTAATGGTACCTCTCCCTAGTTGATCCCTTCTTAGGGAAAACCACAGGAAGGCGATCCCCAAGCAGGGATCCTCCACTAGACACCAGGGTGGGGGAAGCTGCCTCGTGGGCAAGGGCCTCAGCTCCCCCCAACTATTTTGGGCATTTCCAGTCTTTCTGCCCCCGGGGGGCAGATGGGGCAATAGCCCCTGATCTGCCCCCCGGGGGGAAGAAATCACACTAGGCACCAGGGATTATTTTTATTCCAATATATAGGGGTGGGGGCTGCCCAAAACGGGCATCCCAATGCCCCCACCCTCCTAAAGGGACAGTCTTTCTGCCTCCCCTGGGGGGGCAGATGGGGCCAATAACCAAGGATTATTTAGTTTTGGATATGTAGGGGTGGGGCTGCCCAAAATGGGTATGCCAATGCCCCCACCCGACCAAACACTGATGGGTCAGTCTTTCTGTGCCTCGCGGGGAAGATGGGGCAAATGTTCCCAATCTGCCCCCCAGTGCAGAAAGACCACTAGGGATTTGTTTGTTTTGAATATGTAGGGGTGGGGGCTGCCCAGAATGGGCATGCCAATGCCCCCACCCCTCCAAACACTGGAGGGACAGTCTTTCTGCCCCCCTGGGGGGCAGGTAGGGGCAATAGACCAGATCTGCCCCCATGGAGGGGGTCAGAAAGCCCACTAGGAGCAAGGAATTACATTTTTATGAAAATGTAGGGCTAGGGGCTGCCCAGAATAGGCATGCCAATGCCCCCACTCCCCAAACATAGCAAGTCTTTTTTGTCCACACGGTGCAAGTGAGGTATCATTTTTATTGGGAGACTGAGAGGAACACTGAGTGGTAGGAAGTTTGTGCTGCCGTGGTGATCCCAGCCAGAAATGTAAGTAGAATGTGATTTTTTTAGCTAAATTTTAGGTTTGTAGAGAATTCTGGGTATTAAAAAAAAAGCCACATCTCTCTGGACTTCCCTGGGTGGCTAGTTTGAGAAATGTCTGAGTTTGGTAGCTTTCCCTAGATAGCTGCCTAGCCCGGGACCAAAAATGTAGGTGCCCCTCTTGCAAAACCAGGTTGTTTTGTGATAGATCATTTTGATGTCTCCACAATACGTTTTGGACCCTTCCCTGTCACGGGTACTTGGCCCACCCACACAAAAGAGGGATCATTGTTATCGGGAGACCTGGGGGAATGCTGGGTGGTTGGAAATTTGTGTTGGCCCTTTGATCCCACAGCTTTCCTGTACAGAAATGAGTGGAAATTGTGATTTTTTCAAGCTAAATTTGAGGTTTGCATGGAATTCTAGGTAAGGAACCATTGGGGGATCCACGCAAGCTACACCTCCCTGGACTCCCCTGGGTGTCTCATTTTCAGAAATGCCTGGTTTGGTAGGTTGCCCTTGATGGCCGTCGAGCCCAGGACCAAAACCTCAGGTGACTCCTTTATAAAACCAGGCTGTTTGGTGATAAATAATGTTGATGTCTCCACAATAAGTTTTGGACCATTTTATGTTTCAGGCACTAAGCCTACCCACACAAGTGAGGAACCATTTTTATAGGCAGACTTGGGGGAACGCTGGGTGGGTGGAAGTTTGTGGCTCCCCCGGATTCCAGAACTTTCCATCACAGAAATATGAGGAAAATGCAGTTTATTTTTACAAGTATTGAGGTTTGCAAGGGATTTGGGGTATTATAACCTGGTGAGAGCCACACAAGTCCCCCCATCCTGGATTCCCCCGGCTGTAGCTTTCACAAATGTACATGTTTTCTAGGTTTCCTTAGGTGCGGCCTGAGCTAGGGCCAAAAATCCAGAGCTAGGCACATTCCAAACAAAGGGCCTGTTTTCACTGGAAAAAATGTCCACGTTGCGTTTTGGGCCATTTCCGGACACTAGGCCTACAAACACAAGTGAGGTACCATTTTTATCAACATACTTGGGGAAATTCTGTGTGTGTGGAAGGTTGTGGCTCCCCACACATTCCAGAACTTTCCATCACAGAAATGTGAGGAAAATGTTTTTTTTTTACAAAGTTTGAGGTTTGCAAGTGATTCTGGGTAACAGCCAAACAGGTCACTGCATCCTGGATTGCTCTGAGTGTCTTGTTTTAAAAAATGTACAGGTTTGTTAGGTTTCCTTAGGTGCTGGCTAAGCTATAGCTTGTCTTCACTGGAAAAATGTGTCCATGTTGCGTTTTGGGATGTTTCCTGTCGCAGACACCAGGCCTACCCACACAAGTGAGTGCCATTTTTATTGGAAGACTTAGGGAAACACAGAATAGTAGAACAAGTGTTATTACCAATTGTCTTTCTATGCACTTATGTCTTCCAAATGTAAGACAGTGTGTAAAAAAGAAGTCATTTTGAACAATACCAAATAATCCACATGCTAAATGGGTACCCATACATTCAGAGATGCACAAATAACCACTGCTTATAAACTCCATATATATATATTGCTCCAATTTCAGAAATACATAGGTTTCCTTGATACCTATTTTCACTTCATATATTTTACCAAATAAATTGCTGTTTACTCGGTGCACAAAGAAAAAACATTGCAAGGTGCAAGTCAGTTATTGGGTCTGGGTACCTCTGGTTCTTACCTAGGCTCGGGGAACCTACAAGCCTCATATATCCCCGCAACCAGAAGCGTCCTGCAGACATAACGGTATATTGCTTAAAAAAATCTATCATAGTTGGAAGACGATACTGGTAAAAATGTAGGCAAAAAGGACTGTTTTATTAAAAAAATGCAATACTTTTTTATTTTAATTGTTACTTTCCATAAGAAAACCTTGAAGTATCTACACAAATGACCCCTTGATGAATTCAGAGTTTTCAGAGTTTTGTCTACTTTCCGGTAATGTATAGCTTTCTGAGATACATTATTGGTTTCACACCCATCTATACCACTGACTGGAAGGACGTTGAAAGCAAGAAAATAGGAAAAATAGGCTATGTCCTAGTAAAATGCCAAAACTTTGTACAAAATGTAGGTTTTCTGACAAAAATCTGCCTGTTTCAGAAAGCTGGTAAGATGGTGATTTTAGCACCACAAACCCTTTGTTGATACCATATGCAGGGAAAAAACCATACGCTTTCATCTTCAGTAGTTTTTCCCCATTGTTCCCAAAACCTCCAAAATGTTGCTGTATTTTGCCTAATTTCTTGGTCCCCTCCAAGGGAATCCACAAACCCTGGGTACCTTTAGTATTCTCAAGATGTTGGAATAAAAGTACGCAAATATGGCATGGATAACTTATGTGGCCAAAAAGTTATAGGGGTCTAAGTTCAAACTTAGCCAAATAGCCAAAAAAGGGCATGGCACAGGGGTATGCCTGTCAGCAAAGGGGTTACTAAATAAAACAAGACCAAAGAGACAAACATCCAATCAGTAGAACCAGAGTTATCCAGGCTTAAAGTTTTCAGTGGAAGAGCACCAATAAGCACAAAAGCAAAGTTCAGGTGACCATGATGGAGCGCGTGCCTACTACACAGACCAGGTCAGGTCCACTGAACAAAGTACCTTAAATCCTGGTTTGCGGAGCATTTTTAGGTTTTGTGCCGAAGGTGCATTGTGCAGCTGAATCGATGCATCGGTACCGGGATGCAGTGAGACTGCCATGCAAGATTCACATTGATGCTGAGGATCCTGATGATGAGAGCCTGCGATGTGATATCCGGCATCGAAGATTCGTCTCACAGTTGAGATGATGAATCGATTCGGAGGGGCTGAGATGTGGATTCCGGTGTCATCATCGAGTCTGCCGCCGATGAGGAACTCGACGACCTGCTCTGAAAATGAATTGCTCTGTGGCAGATCAGAAGAGGCTGTGGGCTGTGCAGGCAATGTGGATCTTTGCACCTGGTGTGATACACACAACAGCTGCAAAGCACCAGATCTGCTCTGTGATGTGCCGCACAGCAGAGGAGGTGCTTCGATTCCATTGGGCCCACAGATGCTCATAGAGCACCTTAGGCACACTTCCAAACGTCCAGGACTGGGGTAGCATCACTTGGCAGGGTAGACTCACAGATCGCAGAGTCTAGATGCTGGGTACGTGGTTGTTAGAGTCTTCTATCCCAACTAACCCTTGGAGTCATTCTGAGGTCCTGGGTTCAACAAATGCGGGCCCAGTCCTTCTGATTCAGGCAAGTGGGTAGCAGGCTGCAGGTCAGCACAGCAGGACAACAGTCCTTCAGAACAGCATTACAGCAGAGAGGAAGTCCTTTAAACAGCACAGCAGTCCTTCTTCCTCGCAGAGTATCCACAGGTTCAGAAGTGTACCGAAGAGGTGGTGTCTGAGGTCAAATATTTATACCTGGTGCCCTTAATTTGGAAGGTGGTGGAAGCTTCTAGAAAGTCCCTGTGAAATCCCCACACATTCTGCCTTCTCTAACTTGGCTCCTGACTAACTACAGTGGGTATGCAGCCCTTTGTGTAGAGGCAGGACACATCCTATTCAAGTGTCAGTGGGACTGTGCGCAATTCCTCCCTCCCATCCTGCCAGTAATGGTCAATCCAGGCACACCTAAGCTTTCTATTGTGTGTGGCTGCCTAGGAGGAATACACAAATCCCAACTGTCAACTACACCCAGTCATGTGACTCAGAGACAATCTGCAGACACTAAATGGCCAAGGCAGGATAATGCCAACTTTCTAAAAGTTGCATTTTCAAAATGGTAATTTAATTTCCAACTTCGCCATAAGTTAGGATTTCTCACTGCAATTCCAAAGACACCAAACATGAACTTGTTACCTGCTCCCATTTGGAAATTACAACTTGTTAAATGTAGCAAGATAACGCCAATGTTACCCTGTGGAAGAGGTAGTCATTGCAGTAGCGAAACACAAATTTAAGAATTTTCCACTACCAGGGTGTGTAAAACTTAAATCTGCATGCCCTGCTTTTTACCGACCTTGCACCCTGCCCTCTGGGCTGCTCACAGCCTACCCTAGTGGTGATTTATATGTGCTAAAAAGGATGGTTTGGTCTGGCATCAGGTTTATTTTGCCACGTCGAAATGGCAGTTTAAAATTGCATACACAGGCTGCAGTGGCAGGGTTAAGACATGTTTAAAGTGCTATTAAAGTGGGTGGCACAGTCCATGCTGCAGGTGCACTAGTAACATTTGATTTACAGGCCCTGGACACATGTAGTGTCAATTTACTAGGGACTTACAAGTACATTAAATATGGAAATTTGGTAAAAGTCAATTCTATCATGTTTTAAGGAGAGAGCACATGCACTTTAGCACTGGTTAGCAATGGTAAATGGAGCAAAGGCCAGCAAGAACAAGATCAGCAAAAAATAAGGGGAGGAAGGGTTTGAGGGAAGACCACCCTAAGGCTGACAGGTCTAACACATAGCGTCTACCTGAAACTCTCCTTTAGAGAAGGCAGACCCTGAACCACTGTACAATGGTAAGTAACAATTCTGAATTCACCCTCTGTTGTGGGGGCCCTCCATGATTCAGGCAGGGCACACGGATAGAAGCCATGCTCCATATTTTCATTCTGCATCTATTCCAAATAGTACTGTATGTAACATTAGGAGTTCAGTGCATCCAGTAAATAATGTACTTACTTAGGCATTTGTATGCACAGTTCAGGGGACATTTGATCAAACTTACATAGTTGATGTGTGTAAATGACTGAAGAAAAAGCTGCAAAGTCTACATTATCAGCACTGCCAAGTACCATGCATTAGAGGTTAGACCAATGCATTCCAGTGCTGGAGTCCGCATCACAACACCAAAATGTATTCGTCATGCAATTATAGAACCCTGGCTACCTACAAGGCATGCTCTGCAAGAGCTAGATTTAAATAGCATTCACACTGGCAAAGGGCACTGTGCGGAGTGCGACTATCTCACTTGTTTACTTAACATCGGCACTTAAATCTTCTTCATATTCACCACTGATAACATAATGAAATGAACTCTGGTGCCATGTGGGTGAATGATTCATATCACCCAGAAGCCAAGGTTGGCAGATACTATTTTTGTGTCTAGAATGATAAAGTATTTTGAACCCAGCAGAGTCTTCCACTTGGAATGTGGATACGGCGGCGGCGCCCTGTTAATTTTTGCATTCCAGCCAGGCACATTCCCCACTGTGACCATGCGGAATCTAGTTCACCAGAGAGCCAGTCACTCAGACTCCTAGGATAAGCTTTGTTTTTGATTCCCATGCCCACCCCTGCTAAAGTGGCACCTTTACAGCACATGGCCACCCGCTCTTGTAACTAACATCATGATTGAAGAGGTGTGTCGGTCATGTTCACACTAAGGCATGAGGTCTGCCGCCCCTGCCCACCTCAACAACCCACAGCACTGTGACTGGCAGACAATCGCAGCCACTGCTGGATCATGTGTGATGCTTCCTGTCGCATGGTCCTCTATAGAACATTGTTTGGCCTTCTTTGATGAGAACGCTGGTTAGCTGCTCAATGCAGGGGCAGACCCGCTTAGGATAGTGGACAGAAGGGTGGAGCTGCTGTCTAATGATGCCCAAAGCACAGAATACCTAAAACATGGCACCATTTAGTCACTCTGTTGAACAGTGGAGTTTTCAAAAAGACAGAACATTATAATACTTTGTAACTCCCACACCCAGTTCTGTGTTTGAGATCTTGTAAGCACGTTAATTTGCTCACACTTTGCCAAATATGGATTATAAATCTAGGCTAACAAAATGCTTTTTTTCCAATTACTTTACTTAAAATCAAATTACTTATTTGTTTTATTTTCAAGGACTGGGAGATTAAGTAACTTGCTCAGAATCACAGGATTTTGAGTGGATCTCAGGACTCGACCATGGCTCCCCAGTCCCAAAGTCGTCAGCTCTGGCCGTAATGCCACATCCTCACCTCGCCTGAAGTAACAGAGACCAATTCATACTGAAAATACAAATAGTAGTCAAAGGGAGTGGCAGAACAGAGAGGGAAAACAAAGGAGGGGAAAAAAAGAATGTGTATGAAAGAAAGAAACAAAGAAGGGGAGGGAGAAGAGAGGACAGAAGGAGCAAGGGAGTGGAAAGAACTAAGAGCACGAGAAAGAGGGGAAATGTTGGAGGGGAGAGAATGACAAATGGAGTACGGTGAAATGGGAAGATAGCGAGACAAAGATGAAGGTAAAAGGGGAGGAGATATACCAAAGGAGAGGGTGGATTTTTGGAGAGGGAGAGAGAGAAATGATAGCTTCGGAAGAAGTAAACAACTGCGGTTGCTGAGAGATGAGGTAGAGATGAAGGAAAAAGGGAGTAAAGACAAGAGGAAGAAGATAGACGAGCTAGTGAGGGAAATGGAATTGCTTTGGCAGTTTAAGATTGGGAAAGAGAGAGAGCAAAGGGAGAAGAGAGGACTAAAGAATGAGTGAATGTGGAAAACGTACACACAATCATCCCATCTGTGGTCCACAGTATCCCAGTCTTTTACTGTCATTTTGTGAATTATGACTGTGAGCTGAATTGAAAGGATGTTTGTTCCATCTCTTCCTGGCCTAACTTGAACTGTGTTTCATCACTTCAGTAAAGTTTCAATTTTTTAAGGCCCTTAGTACATTTTGGAAAATAGAGTAATTTCTGATGGACATAATTGTCTTTTTCCACTAACGATAAAGTGTCACTCAAAGTGTCACACTTAAGGCATTACCTTCACACTGTAAACATGGAAATGTTACACACTGGGAAAGTGGAAACGTGGCAGATCTGAATTTGTGATATTTACCCTTTTACATGGACTTCATAGCTTGATATTAATTGCACCAATGTGTCACTCAAAGTGTCACACATTCAGCAGTGAAATGTCACTCCCATGACCACTGAAGCCATGGATATGTCACACAAAAACTATCTGAAAGCTTGGCAGCTATGTATTACATCGTAGACATAGACACCGTATACTAAACATTGCTGGAATGTCTCAATCTTTGTTTAGATGGTAATGCCACAAGAAAGCAACTCAGTGATGTGAGGCAGTTTGGAGAGCTGCTAATATGAACAGCACCAGTTTACAACTACCTTGGGGTGTGGCTTTCCGAAAGGGCCAAACTGGCCGCTCACTTAAGTCATCTCAGTATGAAGTCCAACCGTTTCGTCCACATATTGAAGCGCCTAAGCAACCGCCTGTTAAGTCCAACTGCAAAGCCCATGCTGACAGTCCTAAAAGAAAAATTATCCCAGCCCTCAACTACAGTCATCTGGCCTTTCCAGGTGCTCTGGACAGGCATCTAATAGTCGGTCAGACCAAGGCATACAAGGAAGTGTGTTAGCGCCGCGACAATCCAGAAGAGGGAGGCTGAGTTTGAAGCTTGATCTTGGGAGGCCAGACTTGATGAGCCAGGGGTACCTAAAAAAGTTTTTCATCAGGGTCCTGCGAGCCTCAGAAGACTCAATCAAATACCAACTGAGGATAATTTTTGAGGAGCAGTGCTCCCCCTAGCAAACCGGGATTGGTCAAGCAACTGGTAGTTTGAAGATCATGGCAGAAGGTTTGTACTCCCATGACATTCCTTTCTCTGCCTGGACAAAAGTGGTTGACAGGCAGGTCTTAATGAACTCATTTGAAAAGGATTTTAGCAAATTTTCTTGCTAGCTCCAACACAGCACCATTGGATGCATCATGTATCTTGGGGAAAGCACAATCCTATCTTCACGATACCCTGAAAGTCCAGGCCCACAGGAAAATCCTCTACATGAGGCTCATTGCTTTACCAATCTCAGATTTTAATCCAGCCTGGGCACGC
The DNA here is from genome assembly GCF_964204655.1 of Triturus cristatus. Lineage (NCBI taxonomy): Eukaryota > Metazoa > Chordata > Amphibia > Caudata > Salamandridae > Triturus > Triturus cristatus. The sequence continues at coordinate 1,368,704,034 of NC_140590.1, forward strand.
AAGGAGAAGGCTGTCTCATGCAGGTTATGTACGTATCGCAAAGTATCCTGGCAGCATCTGTTGTTTTTGGTTGCATCTGTTGTTTTGTTGCCCCTGACTGACCATCAATGCCGCCTGCTTCTCCCTATTCCCAGTGCAAGGGGAGTCAGGACTTGCAGGGAGGTCTCGGTGTTGTCCTTTACTGAAAATACTAACAGGTAAGTGTGCCTACAAGGGATTTGCTAACTTATACACAATTAGGAGTTCAATATGCAAACAGTTGTAGTAAGCTCTGTCTTGTAGCTTACATTCAATCAATTAGAAATTAAATTGACTTATTTCAATTAGAGTAAATCTGTTACACAAAGTCTTACACGGGTGTACATGTATCAAAATAGTGAATTTAAATTGGAAAGATTTTTCAGAGGGTACAAAAACTAGTACAAAAGTCTATTTAAAACAACACATAACAACGAAGGATTTCGGTGACTGCAGAAACAGCGGCACGTCGTTGAAGCTGGGCTCAGAAAGAATCGAGACTTATGCGTAGGCAAACTTACCTGTTAATGTTTTGATTACCCAAGCCTCCAAGGGTATATTGGGTTTCCCACTTTTTCCTACACTAATTACTGAAAATACGGCATGCAACCTGGCAAGACAGGGGAAGTTCACCAACTCTATCAGGTTTGCACTTACCAAGTTGCGACAGATTAATGCCAGTCCATGACTGGCCAGCCTACTGCACTTTAAAGATGTTTTCCCTCAAACTCGAAAGTTATTGGCAAACCGGAAGGAATCTACTTCAGCATCTGTGAGTCACAAATTTAAAAATAGGAAGCTAACAGGAATGCACTCAGCACTTTACACCTTCTACGTCATAGTACAGTGTTCTCCCTCTCCGACTAGAAGGAGAGTACAGTAAAGGCCTCATTTGTTTTAGATTATTTTGGATTTCAAGTCTTTATTTATTAATTGGTTTTAGGATGTGATATGCCTCTATTTAGGTCATACATGTAGCTTTAAATGAGAACACATCCATAATGGCAAAGGGCCGGTACCCGCACTTGTTTCTTTTAACAACGGCAAGTGCAATTCGCACCGCCTTATGGGCAAGCTTGAGGCAGTGCATTTTACACTTTTTATCCATAAGGTAAGAAGCTGGGGGGGAGGGGGGAAATGGTTCAACATATTTTACTGTAATGATTTTAATTTATCGAACAGTTAACAAATACACTTGAAACTCTGTGATGTCGTTTTTAACCAGTGAAATATGTTATGTGGAATCAGCATTATATATTCATTACATACAGACAGTCTCTTTATAGAAATTAGGCATATAAATGTGAGGTGCAGAAAGCCCCAGCTCAGACCCTGCCAGAATAGTAGTACTTGGTGAGGGGTCATTTGTTTGTTAGTACATTCAGGTTTACAAACAGTTTATGGGCTGGAGACCCCTTTGGTGGATGTCCTTGATAACATATTCAACACTGTGGAGAAAGCTGTAGAATTCAGGATTCATCACTTTATAGTCATTATTAATGGAGTGACCTAATTGTGGCCATGCATTATTCATTAGGGCATGTAGGAGGAATAGTTATCAGATGGTGATAATTGGCATGTGTGCTTGGACTTGGTAATCCCAGACAAATGGCAGACAATCGGTGGAGGGCAGTAACGACCTCAAAAGTGCTGATGTGCGACTGAGCCAGAAACATTTCCATAAGATCATATTTTCCTTCCAAGGATTATACAGTACCTCAATGTTATTGGTTACACTGGAGGCTAGATTTAGTGATACACTGTGAAATTGGTAGTTAGGCGAAATAGGTTCTGGTTGCAACAGAATTTTATAAGGAATCATGAATGTTGAGATACTGCACTCTGATCCAATTGAACAGCAATCTTCCACCTGGACTCTTAACAGGGAATTGGTAATAGTTAAGGCATAAGTGGGAGGAAATTTGGCAGCCAGAGCCACATAATATTATTCTAAAACTAAACATATAGAGCCTGATTTAGAATTTGGAAAGGGGTTTACTCCATCACAAACGTGACAGATATCCCATCCTCCTTATTACACGTGCCAGAGGATATAATGCACTTGAAATAAAGCTGAGGGAATATGTGTCACGTTTGTGACAGAGTACACGTTTACTAAGCTCTAAAGTAGGCCCATGGTTATGAGGTCAGTGAACAGTTGTGGAAAATAATGGCCATTGCGGCGCTACTTGTCAATTCTATATTTATGGCGTCCGGATGTGGATTCTGACACAATACTGTGAATTTGACTTTCTTGATGGCAGTCCATATGGATAACGACTTTTGATATTTCTGAAGGTATTGGTACTGACTGAGGATACAACTTTATAATAAGCATATTTTGTCAAGGGCTGGCATCTATAATTGAAAACATTATATTTATTTGAATTGTATTCTTTTTTCATCAGTTCCTTTATTGGATACTTACCTGGTATTTTCAAGGTCTGAGGAAGTCTAGTTTAGACGAATTACGTGTTGGCTGTGCTGTTTGACAAGACGGCTATTTAAATACATAAACTGGCACATGCATCAAGGTAGGATTTTGCGTGTCCTTAATTGCGATAATTAAGGACTCGCAAAAGCCTATGCATGTAGAAATCGCTGTAAAAATAGCGATTCCTACACATTCCTCAATTGCGACTCGCATATTGTGAGTCGCAAATAAGGAATGGCTTCCCATTCATTCCTATGGGCCTACAGGCCCATAGGAATGAATGGGAAATTGCATGCGCAATTTGCGAGTACCAATAGGTCCTCACAAATTGCACATGCAATTTCAGGGTGCAATGGTGTCAAAAGGACACCCAGTTGCACCCCTGAAATTGATCTGTGCACATATGTTGCACACACACATGCCCTAAGGGCATGTGTGTGTGCAACATGAAACTTTGAAAAATGCACATAAGTGCATTTTTCAAAGGTTTTGCAAATTACCATGAAGTTCAACTTCATGGTAATTTGCGCCCCCTATTAGCGAAATTGCAATTTTTTTAACTTTAATGCATTGTATTTAAGGATTCTCAATTTGCGATTCCTTAAATGCAATCGCAATTTAATTAATCGCAATTTAGAGATTATTTAAATTGTGATTTTTGAATTTGGGATGATGCATCCCAAATGCAAAAATACCGTTCGCAAAGGGGCAGAGTTGGAGAATCTGCCGGTTTGCAACCATTTTTTCTTTTGATGCGTGTGCCTCAAATTTTATTTTTTCTGTGTGTCATGTATTTTCTGACTTTTTATCATCTATGTTAACTTAAAATATTTTGTATTTACTAGACTGGCTAGGTGATTCATGCTGCATGTTGATACATTAGATCATATCGTTTTTTGATAATTTTATTTATACAATGTATTTTGTAATAAATGGAGGACACCTTTTTTAGGTCGAGCCTGAGTCACTGCGCATGCGCTGTTCTGGCGATCTGCTGAAGTAAGAGTATGGAAAACAAGCCCCGCCCACTCTCGGCCCGTATTTGTCATTGTTTTTCGTCTTTGTCCTTCGTAAATGCAGGATTCTGATTCAGTAATCGGTTTGTTAGTCCCTCCTTAGTACCACCTTTTCTTCATTTGTAACCTCCCATGGCTAATGGCCCCTTTAAATCTGTTGTTACATGGTACGTGTTGTTTAGTCTGTAAGAACTATTTTCTTTTTTGCTAGTGGTCCACTGCCACAAGAGGAAACACGAGTGTTTCCCCCCATGCGCACACATGCCAGCTATGCTGACCCTGCCCCTCATCAGACACCCAGAGGTAGGGTTTGGCGCTCAGGAATATGACACCAAACTCAATGCGCCTGAATGGGTTGGAAATGTGGGACCCTGTTTCCTCTGCTGTCGCCCGCACTCTGGTAGTTTTCTTCAAAACAAATAGCATAATTCACTTGGAAATGACCACTTGCTTGGGGTTATTGCTGTGAGGCAATGACCTGATGGGCGCCTGTTTCTTTGCCTTTGCCCTCTTTCGGAGTGAATTGATCATCCTCACGGCCAGCTGGAGAGCTGCTGCTGCTGAGGGCGAAGCTGTGCTGCCTACAGCTTGAGTCCAAGCACAGGCTAGAGCAGGTAGGTAGCAGACAGAGTGGGGGAGAGTGAAAGACGCGGACAAGGATGCTGGCGTCCGACACGGGGGCTGGATGACGGGAAAGTTCTGCAAGGAATCAGCGCTCCTCTGTAGGCAGGATTTTTGCTACAAAATGAAGCGTTTTAAACTAATGCCATGTTCCTTCTGAATGTGCCTGCCTGGCCGCCCCAGCTTGGAGACCATTTCCCGTTGTTACCAGACATGCAGCAGCCGGGTGCTGCGTGATCTTGGAGGAGTGGTGCGCTGCTAACTTGTGCCTGCTCTTACAGGCGAAGCATGTCTACCAGTATCGATGACATGTCACTCCCATGTTATGTTATGTTTTGTTAAAATTTCTTATAGAGCGCACATACACAGATTGGTTTCTTGGCGCTAACCTAGGATATTGCCGGAGCCCCATGTGTTTGATCATCTACTGGGTTCTAGATATAAGCTTGGACATATGACCAAGTCTTAAAAAGCCTTCTGAATCTAGAGAATTCAGTGCAGGTTCTGATGTCCAAGGAAAGAGTATTCCAGAAGCTGGGTGCCAGTACTGCGAACCTACAACTACCTAGTTGTTTCCGTTTGTAGGAAGGAATGGTTAGGAGGCTCTTATGAGTGGAGCGCAAGCTCCGGAAAGGTATGTATTTTTTAACAAGCCTGGATATGAATTTTGGTCTTGCACCATGCAGGGACTTAAACATGAGGCAGCCAACTTTAAATGCACATTTTTGTGGGATAGGAAGCCAATGTAATTTTTCCATAATGGGGGAGACATGTTCCCCTCTGGGTTGCTGAAATATCAGCCAGGCTGCCTGATTGTGCACCAACTGCAATCTTTTAGTGAGATATAGAGGAATGCCGAAATATAAAGAGTTGGCATTGTACAGGTGTGAAATCACCATGGCTAGGGCCACCTGGATCAGAGCTTCCCGAGTAAGTAATCTCCTGATCTTTCTTATCTTTCTGAGCTGAAAGAAACAGGTGCAAGAAACTCCTACGTTACACCTTGTATCCTGTCTGAAGTAACATTTCGTATACACTGATTTACACACATATGATTGTCTCTGTGCAATGTGTGTGTTATGTAAAGTGCTCTGACACCTTACACTGGTATGAGTGGTGCTACAAAGCTAAATGAATCTGACAGGCAGTGGATATGGAGACTTGTGGGGCACTGTTAAAGGGTGCTAGTGAGGGAATCTGTGGCAAGGATGGTAATGGGGGGGCGCCAACAAGCACTGTCGCACATGATGCCACCAGTGTTAAAGCTGGCCCTGGCTAGCCCTGTTCACCCACCGGGAGGCACAGAGCGGTGACACCAAATCAGGACAGCTGCTGAAGCTGGTGTTGTGGGGGCATTCTCAGACCTCTGCCAATCCTCGCGGCTTCCCGCGATTGCATCGCTGAGCAGGCAGGCTGCCTCCTCAGCACCGATTCGTAATCGGCAGATAACAATAGCAGTTGGCTGGGCTGGCTTTCTTAAGAACAGACTAGCAGGGACCCGTACGCTGGAAGCGAGGGCTTCATGTTTCCAGCTGCATCCAGCCAAGCTGCCAGTGCTGAGATGGCCCAAGTATGCCAAGGCAGGGTCCATATGGGAGACACCGGACCACATGGCGTGCTACTACCTTGTAATCAGCTCCATGCTTCTTAGCAGTGGGCACTTCCATGGCATTAAAGGAGTCTTCAGGGGACCTCTACGGAAGAATGGCACTTCATTATCGGTAATGACACAGTTGTTTTCTACTTAAACGGTCATGTGTGTATGTAAGGGCAGACATTACCGGTGGGTGTACTTAGCACCTGTCACTCTACACACCCTGCACGTGAGCAGGGCAAGCTCTCGGAAACCTCTGCTGCAAAGCCTTTTTTGGACAATATGTTTGTTTGTAGCTGTCTATATTTGTGCAGTACAAGCTGGGTGATTCAAGCTAACCGTATTGTGAATATTTATGCATGCATGTTTATTTTTAAATGTGTGTGTTTTAAACAGGTATTGCAAACAGGTATTTCTGATGTAAGTCTTATAGTTCTATTTGTGTATTGAAGTGCATGTGTGGTAATAGTGATATTTGGTGGCTGATTTGTGGCACGTTTCCACACCAAAAAGCATCAAGATTTGCAATTCTCAAGGGTCATAAATGTGAATAAAGATGTACTATGAATCAATGCTGCTGCCACAAACGGAAAAACCAAGCAGGCTGCCCCATGCATGCGGATGCAGGCAACAGGAGGCACCAGCAAGGAGGTGAGTCTTTCTGCTTGGAAGTACTGGGGTCTGTAGTGACGGCACCACCCGGCCCGTGCACACTCAGCTTACACGCATACACGCACCCTGAGGGCGGGCTCACCCAAGGGGTTAAATAAAGGGGTGTTAGACCACTCAGGGTCTTGGCCCAGTACCTCTATCCAAGTGTGGGTGTCCCATTACTGCTGCGTAGCCATGCCTGAGGCCTAGCCTCCGTGCAGCGTGTGTCAAGCTAGGCTTGGACGCCGCATTGGAGACTAGGCGTGTCCCACCCATGCCTCCGTCGTGCCTCACCTGTCTTGACTGTCCCCGGTGCCGGAAGCGCGGCAGGCTGCTGCCGTGTAGAGTCACCGTGGGGCGAGTGTGGTCCAGCGTGTGCCGCTTCAGCGGGAGCCCACCCCGCACTCCGCAGCTGTGCTTCAGCGGTGGGTGCACCGGCATGTGCATCATCAGCAGGTGCCCACCCCACACTGTGAAGCTGCCTGGTGTCCTGCTCTGTTGACCGGATCGAGCGGGGCCCATGTGGAGCGGTGATCATCGGTACTGGGAGCAGCCCCTTGAAGGTGAGGCCGGACCATGCCTGCGCATGCCTGATCTGGCGGGGCATGCAACTCCAACCGCTGTGTGGTCGAGCCAGCGTCCCAGTGGTGAAAAGGCCCTGCCATGCTCCGACAGTCACGTGGTTGAGCCTGTGGGCAAGGGAGACGCCCATCATGGGCAGAGAGCGTGAAGAGTAGCATTCCCAGCATTTGGCCTCACAAACTGGCAATGAGGATAAAAGACTAGATAAAAAAGAGATACAGCTGGTCAAAACAAATTGAGGCACTCACACCATCTCGAAGTTGCCTGTGACCGGCCCTGTCATACGCCTCTGGCAGTGGTTGTCAGGCCCCAGGGGTCACCAGCCCAGCACCCATAGCATACAAGCCACCATTGGCGTAGTGGAGGTCACTACTGGCCGAGGCACCTGCATCGCCTGTCTGCTCTTCACTTCCAGTGGGGGCAACTTCACCTGTGGCCCGTGTCAACCGAGGGCCCAGCAGTCTGCTCTGTCACCCACACCCGAGAGTATTGGTGAGCGCACTAGGGGAAGAATATGAACGTGCAAAACGCAGACGGAGGGTGTCGCGCCCCTGTGGCACAGCCGCGGGCCCCTCAGCAAGCGGCCCTACCTGCTCAACCTCGGCCTGGTTAGGCCATGGCTGCCCCACTTCCACCATTCAGCGAACTCTCAGACTCTGCCACAGCCCCGGAATGCTGAAAGTCCTGGATCGGCCGCCTAGACCACTATTTTGTGGGTGTGCAAAAGACCGACGGAAAGGTCACTCCTCATGTGCTACGGAGGGGGTGAGCTATATGACCTATTCAAGACATTGCCAAACACTGGGGCGGACGACGACTACGACGGGGCGGTAGCAGACCAAAACTGGCATTTCGGCCCCCAAATTAACCCCGACAAGCTCCGCCAGTCACGGCAAGGTGAGGACGAGACCATTGATGTTTTCTACACCCTCCTACGGGAATTGGCAAGTTCCTGCACACTGCCTGACCAGAGGGAGGAGATCAGGGCACAAGTCATCCAAAGGTGCTGTTCGGTGACGCTGCGTCACCTGATACTCCAAAAACCGGGCATCAGTCTGGACGAGAGTCTCGTGATCGCCAGGTCCCACAAGCTGTCCAACGCTCGCGCCGATGAGATGGAGGTGGTTCTCAACCGGCCGACGCCGCAGCCCGGGGCAGCACGACCCCCTGTGATCAAAGAAGAGAGGGTGGACGCTGTTCAGAGGCGACCGGCAACGTCAAGAGGAACCGCAAGCCCGCTCCAAAGGAACGCATGCGGTAATTGTGGGTTGGATCACCCTACTGCAGGAAGGTGTTTTGCAAAGGGGAAGACCTGCTCCCATTGCGGTAAACTCAATCACTTCGCGAAGGTCTGCAGTAGAGGCAGAGCGAGAGCGAACACCCCAGGTCAACATGGACCGGCAACAGTGGTAAGACAACTGACGCTCGTGGACCCCCTGGATCAAGCAGACATTACCCCGCCAGGATTCGGTCTAGGTGTAGAAGACGACGACGTGTTCTTTGTGTCGTTCGTCAGTCGAAAGGGACCGTGATGACGACCCCCACCCATGTGCACCATCACAGTGTCAGGCTCTCCCCCTCATAGACACGGGGCATCAGTGAACATAATGGACAGTGACCAGTACGAGCAGCTGTCACTGCATCTGCCGCTCCTACCATCCAAAGCGAGAATATACACATACAGCGGGACAGAGCCTCTCCCCCTACGAGGAGTCATGGAGGTTGAAGTTGTTAATGAAGGTCTCTGCCTCGACATGAGGTTACATGTCAAGAAAGGGAAACGAGGAACACTTCTCAGTTGTCACACGGCAGAGGACCTGGAGTTGTTTTTTTTCGTGAACCAGGTGCACGATCTGCACGCCCGAGAAATTCTCAAGGACTTTCCCAAGTTGTTCAAAGGCCTGGGAAATATGTTCAGACTGCACATCAACCCAACAGTCAAGCCTATGGCATTGAGGCACCACCGAGTGCCATTCTACCTACGCCCTCAAGTGGAGGAAGAACTGAAGAAGCTGGAACAGTTGGGTGTAATAGAGAAAGTGTCGGGCCCCACTCCATGGGTGTCACCATTATTTGTTGCCCCCAAACCAAAGCAGCCGGGAGCCATTCGGCTGTTTGTTGACATGCGCCTTCCAAACAAGGCTCTGAAGCGGGAACGTTATCTCACGCTCACCATGGATGACATCGTGGCCGACCTCAATTGGGCCAAATGGTTCACCAAACTCGACCTCAATGCCGGCTACCATCAGCTGGAGCTCCACCCCGACAGCAGGAACATCACAACTTTCTCCACCCACGTGGGGCTACGTCAATATAAGAGACTGGGCTTCGGGGTGTCCTCCGCCACGGAGGTGTTTCAGAATGCGATAAGGGAGACGCTCACAGGATTGCAAGGTGTTATCAATTTGAGTGATGATATCCTTGTATTCTCAAAGACACTTGAGGAGCACCATGTACACCTCAGAGCCACCCTTCGATGACTGGCAGAAAGTAGGCTCACTCTGCACCATGCCAAGTCCTCGTTCTATCAAGAGTCAGTGGACTTTGTCGGCTACATTTTCTCCAGAGAGGGCCTACGCGTCGATCCAAAGAAAGCAGCGGCCATACGGTCTGCTCCAAGACATACGTTGCCCACGGAGGTCCGCAGATTCCTTGGCATGGCCACGTACTGAGGCCGGTTCATTCCCAATCTAGCATCCCTCTCTGAACTGCACCACAATCTCACAAAGTCTGGTCAGCCATGGACCTGGACGGCGAAGGAAGATCTGGCATTCCATGCCGTGAAGGAGGCCCTCCTCGACGACAAGATGATGGCGTACTCCCGTCGCCATCGGCGCACAGAAGTAGTGGTTGATGCAAGCCCCATAGGTCTGGGTGCAGTCCTGATGCAGGACACAGAGTCCAAAGAGTGGGTCCCCACTGCACACGCCAGCAGGGCGCTGACCGGAACCGAGATGCACTATGCGCAAATTGAGCGCGAGGCCCTGGCATCAAATGGGCGTGCCAGGACTTTCATCTCTACTTATACGGACATGAATTTCGCTTGCTCACAGATCACAAGCCTCTTGTTCCTCTCTTCACCGGCACAGCCCCGCTGGCCCCTCCCCGGATCCAGAGGTGGGCAGTTCAACTACAGGCATACAACTTTGACGTGATCTTCCGACCAGGGGTCAACAACCCCGCTGACTTCCTGTCGCACCACCCTGGCACGCCTGCGTCATCTGGGCTCCTATCCGATGAAGATAACACCGAAGAATATGTCTGGATGGTATCTCTAGAAGCGTGCCACATTGCTCTCATGCTTGAAGACATCGGGAGGGCGACTGAGTCTGATGAAGGCCTGGTCAAGGTCAAGGGTACGTTAGCCAAAAGGAACTGGAGTAATTTCCTCGATGGAGTCAGTGCGCTGACAGCGGAGGAGAGATTGTTCCACCAACAGATGTGGAGAGCTAAGAGCGAGCTCAGTGAAGGTCTTCACGGAGTTGTGTTGCGTGGCACCACCCTAGTAATCCCCAGGAGCCTTCAAGAGAGAATAGTACATCTGGCGCACCAAGGGCATCAAGGGATATCGAAAACAAAGGCCCGCCTACGAAGCAAAGTTTTGTTTCCGGGCATAGATGCCATGGTGGAGGAGATCATCCGCACCTGCCACTCCTGCAACATCACTGGAAGCGACCCGGCACCGCATCCGGTGATCACTGAAGCACCATGCCAGGAGCCCTGGACCCGAGTGAGTTTCGACTTTGGGTCTTTTCCTGATGGCCGAAGCACCCTGGTTCTCATTGACTCACATTCAAAGTTCCCTGTTGTGGAAATAGTGTCGTCAAAAGCTTTTCAGCACGTCCGGATCGCGCTCGAGCGCGTTTTCGCAATGATGGAACTGCCGGAAATCAAGTTAGATAACGGCCCACCTTTTCAAGGAAGAGTGTTCCACGAATACCTGGCCTCATGCGCCATTCAACACCGCAAAATCACACCACAGTGGCCTCAGGCGAATGGCGAGGTGAAACGGTTCATGCGGACAGTGAACCGAGCCCTCCGGATCGGAGTAGAGAAGGGCGATGATGTCGAGCATTGCCTACAGCAATTCCTGAGTGCCTATCGCCAGACACCACACTGCACCACTCAGTGTGCGCCTACCCACCTGATGTTCCAAAAAGTACCTCGGGACAGCATCCCTGCAGACCCCTCGTGGAGTCCCTCGGTGCTGAATCTCGATGCTGCCCAAGCAAGGTGGAAAGCTACCAATGATAAAGCCAGCCAGGACCGCAGGGCACAGCCGATGAAGATCCAAGTTGGTGACGGGGTCATTGTGAAGGACCGATTACCCGGGTGGAAGTATCGCACCCCATATGATCCGGAGGTGTGGGAGGTCATCAACGTGCAAGGGACCATGGTGTCAGTGAGACATGGGGCTCGAGTGGTTACCAGGAATGCGTCCTGGTTTAAGAAAGTGGAGATCGGACTTCTGTCGATGGATGGAGCCACAGGAGAGTCAGAAGAAGAGATGACGCCAACCAGCACTCCTATCAGTAGTCCGACGCCTGTACCGCACCGAGAAGGAGGAGAGTCAGAGATGGGTGAAAAACAGCAGAGTCACAGTGCAGTGTCCCCGGAGTCAGAGGGAGGTGCAGGAGGGTCGGAAGCAGAAAAGAACTCCTGGAGCCAGAGGTATGGTCTCCTGCCGAACCCAGCCCCCAACCAAAGGCTGAAGGACTTTGTGTGGTGTGTAAAGAAGGACTGAGGTTGCAAATGTGAAGGACCTTAGTATCTGAAAGATCGGAGGGATGCAGTGACGATGTCACCCGGCCTGTGCACACACAGTTTACACACATACACGCACCCTGAGGGCGGGCTCACCCGATGGGCTAAATAAAGGTGCGTAAGACCGTTCGGGGTCTTGGCCCAGTACCTCTATCCAAGTGTAGGTGTCCCATTACTGTTGCGTAGCCATGCCTGAGGCCTAGCCTCCGTGCAGCATGTGTCCAGCTAGGCCAGGACACCACAGGGCCGTCGCCACAATCGGAAACATGAGCGGCTGCCCCCATCTGCATGCATGCCAAGGAAAAGACTGAGGAGGGGGCAAGGGAAGGAGAGTGAGGGAGGGGCAGGGAGACCAGTTTCAATCCCTTGTGCTTTGAAAAGAAGAAAGATTGTTGACTCCCGGCGCTCAAATGAACATCGGCTCATGGAGAAGGGCTCAAAAGCAGCACCCGATCTGTGCTGACACACAGAAGTAACTTGTAGGGCAGGGAATGAAACAGCAGTCCTGTAAAATACAAAGGGGCAGAGCAAAATAAACAACCTCGGCTCTCCGTTGGTGAAAGGAGGAAGATTTTAGGATCTGTGGGCCATATTATGGATGCTTTATTGGCGACCTTGGATCAGCGGCGACTTGAGAGGAATGCACCCGGGAAGGGAGAGGCTGGATTGGCAAGGTTGACACGCCGTTATCCTGCTGGTCATGGTGTCACTGTGGACTGGACATGAGCATCACAGGGCTGAAGGTAAGTGTGCTGAGGGGATTTGGCATGGCTTTTAACCTTCACTGTGTGCTTAAGTAATGCTGGATCGGGTACTCGGCTGCCAGATGTATTAGTGGCGTCTGTGCCTGCAGCATGGCGATGGAGACGGACAACAGTTGACCACTCCATTGCACTTGGGAGGATTCATGTGTAGGTGTTTGTGTTTACATGAGAGGGAGGGTCAAAGCTGTTTTTGTTTCCCTCCGTGTGGCTCCCAGTATATGTTTGTACGTATAGGTATTTGTGATTGTGGCTGTAGAATTGTCGTTACGTATATTGTGTTGATGTATGTGTGGCTGTCTGTGTGAAGTGTGCTCGCGCTTTGCTGTGTGAGTTTGTGTGTTTCTATTTTTTTTTTACACAGATTTTAATTTTCTGGGAAGTTTGGGGGTGTCCATTTTTCTCTTGGTGTGTGTGTGTAGTTGGTTGTGTTAATATCTGCATTTGTCAGCATTGGTGTGTGTGTTCTGCTGTCTAATTGTTGGTTTTGATCGTGTGTGAATTTCATGTTTGATGTGTTAGTGTTTTTGAGTTAGTGTATAGTATATCCTTGTTTGTTGCTACGCATCTACATGTGGCAGTGTTTGAACAATTTTCTGTGCTGTTCTGTACTTTTGTAACTGTTTGTACTTCTTCCTGTTTGTGGCCATCTGTCCATGTCTGTGTGTGTGGGAAACTCAAAGTTGCCGTGGGTCTACTTATGTGCGCTAGCCTATGTATCTGGGTGTGCTTGAGTGAGAGGGAGAGAGGGAGGAACTGTTGTCTGTATGTGTTCTTCCGTTTCTTGCTGTTTCTACATTTGTTATTTGCGTTTCATTGGTTTACTGATCGTGTTTGTTTTCCTCCATATTTTTTGCTTTGTGTGTCTATATGTCTGCCTGTGTGTGTCTGCTTTGCTGAAAGTGTTTGCATGTATGTGCGTGTAGAGCTGCATGTTTTGCTGAGTTTGTATATGTTGGTTTGTTTGTTTGTTCACCCTGCTATAAGTGTGTGTTTTAGTGAGGGGTGTACTTCACCTCTTCTTATGTATGTTGTCATCTACAGACCAAAAATTGAACGCTTGAGGCCTGGAGATTCTGGCATACTGCTAGAATCCCATCATACTTGGCCAGATAACCTGAATGTTAGTGGTTTGCTTGGTTAACAGCAATATGTTTTACATAGGGTACAAAGAGTAATGAGAACCCGTACACGTGTTGTCTTCTCAACCAAGCAGCAAACATATTTATTCCGAAAGTCAACAAAACCATTAGGGTTAAAATGCAATTTCTATTATATTGGTATTCCTTCTAATGGTTTGCTGCTTAAATACACATAGTTGCAACATTTGTGCCACAAAAGAGGTTTGTTTATGCAGGCTAGCAAATTAATTATCGTGTCAACAAACAAATGATGGACGGAATGCTGACAATACAGACATTCTCCCCCAGTCAAGAGATCTGGGTTAAATCCATCGTTCTTTTGCCCACTACGCCACCCCAGTTCAGACATGGCCATATGCAAATCAGTCTTGACCCTGTGCCTCATGGAAACAGTCCAGCCCGAACTGCCAAGCCATGTCTTTCCTGGACCGGAATCAAGCATCCTAGGACCGGTTTCTGGCTATCAGCCGTCATCAGCCAGGATAACTTGACTCCAGTGGCGTAGTGAGCACGGGTCCCACGTCTGGGAATACCCATCCCACTTATGGGCTAAAGAACGGTGATGGATTAAACCCAGATCAGTTGACTGGGGGTGAGTGCTTGCAATGTTCAACACTCCGTCCATCATTTCCTTTGGTTTTTGCTTTGTTCGCCATAAGTTGGCAGGGTATGCTCAGACGTGAGTCCCTTGCTCACTTTGCCACTGGATTCAAGCAAGCCTGGCTGAAGACGGCTGAAATGCCAGAAACCGGTCCTAGGAAGCTTGTTTCCGGTCCAGGGAAGACATGGCTTGGCAGTTCGGGCTGGACTGTTCCCATGAGGCACAGGGTCAGACTGATTTGCATATGGCCATGTCTGAACTGGGGTGGCAGAGTGGGCTAAAGAACGGTGATGGATTAAACCCAGATCAGTTGACTGGGGGTGAGTGCTTGCAATGTTCAACACTCCATCCATCATTTCCTTTGGTTTTTGCTTTGTTCGCCATAAGTTGGCAGGGTATGCTCAGACGTGAGTCCCTTGCTCACTTTGCCACTGGATTCAAGCAAGCCTGGCTGAAGACGGCTGAAACGCCAGAAACCGGTCCTAGGAAGCTTGTTTCCGGTCCAGGGAAGCCTTGGCTTGGCAGTTCGGGCTGGACTGTTCCCATGAGGCACAGGGTCAGACTGATTTGCATATGGCCATGTCTGAACTGGGGTGGCAGAGTGGGCTAAAGAACGGTGATGGATTAAACCCAGATCAGTTGACTGGGGGTGAGTGCTTGCAATGTTCAACACTCCGTCCATCATTTCCTTTGGTTTTTGCTTTGTTCGCCATAAGTTGGCAGGGTATGCTCAGACGTGAGTCCCTTGCTCACTTTGCCACTGGATTCAAGCAAGCCTGGCTGAAGACGGCTGAAATGCCAGAAACCGGTCCTAGGAAGCTTGTTTCTGGTCCAGGGAAGACATGGCTTGGCAGTTCGGGCTGGACTGTTCACATGAGGCACAGGGTCAGACTGATTTGCATATGGCCATGTCTGAACTGGGGTGGCAGAGTGGGCTAAAGAACGGTGATGGATTAAACCCAGATCAGTTGACTGGGGGTGAGTGCTTGCAATGTTCAACACTCCGTCCATCATGTCCTTTGGTTTTTGCTTTGTTCGCCATAAGTTGGCAGGGTATGCTCAGACGTGAGTCCCTTGCTCACTTTGCCACTGGATTCAAGCAAGCCTGGCTGAAGACGGCTGAAATGCCAGAAACCGGTCCTAGGAAGCTTGTTTCCGGTCCAGGGAAGACATGGCTTGGCAGTTTGGGCTGGACTGTTCCCATGAGGCACAGGGTCAGACTGATTTGCATATGGCCATGTCTGAACTGGGGTGGCAGAGTGGGCTAAAGAACGGTGATGGATTAAACCCAGATCAGTTGACTGGGGGTGAGTGCTTGCAATGTTCAACACTCCGTCCATCATTTCCTTTGGTTTTTGCTTTGTTCGCCATAAGTTGGCAGGGTATGCTCAAACGTGAGTCCCTTGCTCACTTTGCCACTGGATTCAAGCAAGCCTGGCTGAAGACGGCTGAAACGTCAGAAACCGGTCCTAGGAAGCTTGTTTCCGGTCCAGGGAAGCCTTGGCTTGGCAGTTCGGGCTGGACTGTTCCCATGAGGCACAGGGTCAGACTGATTTGCATATGGCCATGTCTGAACTGGGGTGGCAGAGTGGGCTAAAGAACGGTGATGGATTAAACCCAGATCAGTTGACTGGGGGTGAGTGCTTGCAATGTTCAACACTCCGTCCATCATTTCCTTTGGTTTTTGCTTTGTTCGCCATAAGTTGGCAGGGTATGCTCAGACGTGAGTCCCTTGCTCACTTTGCCACTGGATTCAAGCAAGCCTGGCTGAAGACGGCTGAAATGCCAGAAACCGGTCCTAGGAAGCTTGTTTCTGGTCCAGGGAAGACATGGCTTGGCAGTTCGGGCTGGACTGTTCACATGAGGCACAGGGTCAGACTGATTTGCATATGGCCATGTCTGAACTGGGGTGGCAGAGTGGGCTAAAGAACGGTGATGGATTAAACCCAGATCAGTTGACTGGGGGTGAGTGCTTGCAATGTTCAACACTCCGTCCATCATTTCCTTTGGTTTTTGCTTTGTTCGCCATAAGTTGGCAGGGTATGCTCAGACGTGAGTCCCTTGCTCACTTTGCCACTGGATTCAAGCAAGCCTGGCTGAAGACGGCTGAAATGCCAGAAACCGGTCCTAGGAAGCTTGTTTCCGGTCCAGGGAAGACATGGCTTGGCAGTTCGGGCTGGACTGTTCCCATGAGGCACAGGGTCAGACTGATTTGCATATGGCCATGTCTGAACTGGGGTGGCAGAGTGGGCTAAAGAACGGTGATGGATTAAACCCAGATCAGTTGACTGGGGTTGAGTGCTTGCAATGTTCAACACTCCATCCATCATTTCCTTTGGTTTTTGCTTTGTTCGCCATAAGTTGGCAGGGTATGCTCAAACGTGAGTCCCTTGCTCACTTTGCCACTGGATTCAAGCAAGCCTGGCTGAAGACGGCTGAAACGTCAGAAACCGGTCCTAGGAAGCTTGTTTCCGGTCCAGGGAAGCCTTGGCTTGGCAGTTCGGGCTGGACTGTTCCCATGAGGCACAAGGTCAGACTGATTTGCATATGGCCATGTCTGAACTGGGGTGGCAGAGTGGGCTAAAGAACGGTGATGGATTAAACCCAGATCAGTTGACTGGGGGTGAGTGCTTGCAATGTTCAACACTCCGTCCATCATTTCCTTTGGTTTTTGCTTTGTTCGCCATAAGTTGGCAGGGTATGCTCAGACGTGAGTCCCTTGCTCACTTTGCCACTGGATTCAAGCAGGCCTGGCTGAAGACGGCTGAAATGCCAGAAACCGGTCCTAGGAAGCTTGTTTCCGGTCCAGGGAAGATATGACTTGGCAGTTCGGGCTGGGCTGTTCCCATGAGGCACAGGGTCAGACTGATTTGCATATGGCCATGTCTGAACTGGGGTGGCAGAGTGGGCTAAAGAACGGTGATGGATTAAACCCAGATCAGTTGACTGGGGGTGAGTGCTTGCAATGTTCAACACTCCGTCCATCATTTCCTTTGGTTTTTGCTTTGTTCGCCAAAAGTTGGCAGGGTATGCTCAGACGTGAGTCCCTTGCTCACTTTGCCACTGGATTCAAGCAAGCCTGGCTGAAGACGGCTGAAATGCCAGAAACCGGTCCTAGCAAGCTTGTTTCCGGTCCAGGGAACACATGGCTTGGCAGTTCGGGCTGGGCTGTTCCCATGAGGCACAGGGTCAGACTGATTTGCATATGGCCATGTCTGAACTGGGGTGGCAGAGTGGGCTAAAGAACGGTGATGGATTAAACCCAGATCAGTTGACTGGAGGTGAGTGCTTGCAATGTTCAACACTCCGTCCATCATTTCCTTTGGTTTTTGCTTTGTTCGCCATAAGTTGGCAGGGTATGCTCAGACGTGAGTCCCTTGCTCACTTTGCCACTGGATTCAAGCAAGCCTGGCTGAAGACGGCTGAAATGCCAGAAACCGGTCCTAGGAAGCTTGTTTCCAGTCCAGGGAAGACATGGCTTGGCAGTTCGGGCTGGACTGTTCCCATGAGGCACAGGGTCAGACTGATTTGCATATGGCCATGTCTGAACTGGGGTGGCAGAGTGGGCTAAAGAACGGTGATGGATTAAACCCAGATCAGTTGACTGGGGGTGAGTGCTTGCAATGTTCAACACTCCGTCCATCATTTCCTTTGGTTTTTGCTTTGTTCGCCATAAGTTGGCAGGGTATGCTCAGACGTGAGTCCCTTGCTCACTTTGCCACTGGATTCAAGCAAGCCTGACTGAAGACGGCTGAAATGCCAGAAACCGGTCCTAGGAAGCTTGTTTCCTGTCCAGGGAAGACATGGCTTGGCAGTTCGGGCTGGACTGTTCCCATGAGGCACAGGGTCAGACTGATTTGCATATGGCCATGTCTGAACTGGGGTGGCAGAGTGGGCTAAAGAACGGTGATGGATTAAACCCAGATCAGTTGACTGGGGGTGAGTGCTTGCAATGTTCAACACTCCGTCCATCATTTCCTTTGGTTTTAGCAAATTAATTATGACATCCCCGAAACTGATATCGCATGAACAGACCTGACTTTATGGATTATTAATGTGTCATCACCAGGCCAACACGTAGTGTTGTCACAGCTGGTGATGCCCTCATTAATCCTCCTTATTAACAGTTGGCAAGCACAAATGAAACCAGCCTTGTTGCAGTAATGTGCAATAATGTGCTGCATCGCTAAATACTTATGAGGTCCGAAGGGATAGACTGATTGCATTGCAGTTGCCAGACGCCTGTTGATATACTGCTTTAACTTGTATAAGTTTGAGTGCTCTGGACTACTAAAAAGAATAATGTTTTGCATTGTTTTTTTGTTGCAGTAGAAGTGTTGTCTGGTATCGCACGTTTCTTTTACTTAGATTGACTACCTTTAGCGGAGGGAATGTGCAGGTGTTTGATCCATGACTGCAAATTGTCACAGACAATAAATATCCTTGGCCTAAAAGCAAAAGTGTTCTACCCCATAGGGGACAAGGGACCAGTGGATGAAAATAGGTGTTTTTCACACAATTTGTCACTTTACCCTCTTATTCTGGGATTTACATTAAAAAAAGTTAACTTAGTCTAATATACAAATTTCTCATTTGATCTTCAGGGAAGAATGTTAAAATAATGGGCAACATTTTCACTGTCATCTTTATCATGCCATTAATATATGTTCTTAATGGTGTACTTATTTCTTCTTTCAGATTAGTTATGGCTCAGCCCTGCCACTCCTAAGTGACAAAATTCAGTTTCCTTCCTTTCTGCGAACTAACCCGAGCACTGACCTCTCGCCGTATATTCTTTCACGACTGGTGATAAAGTTTGGTTGGACATGGGTGGGCATACTGGCATCTGAGAGTGACTATGGTATACATGGGGGCCAGAAGCTGAGACAAGAGTTTGAAGCTAATGATATTTGTGTGGCATTCTTGATATCCATGGGAGAGATAAACAGTGAGAGGAAAATGTCTTCAACAGTTGAATTAATCAAGAAATCAACAGTAACTGGGGTTATTCTCTATTTGTACCAAAATGAAGCGATTGAATTGATGGATAAGCTGGCGGCACAGGAAGTCATGGGCAAAGTGTGGCTTATGAGCCCAAGTCTGCA
This sequence comes from Triturus cristatus, assembly GCF_964204655.1. NCBI lineage: Eukaryota > Metazoa > Chordata > Amphibia > Caudata > Salamandridae > Triturus > Triturus cristatus. The sequence continues at coordinate 1,368,723,323 of NC_140590.1, forward strand.
AGGCTCCATTCTGTTTTCCAAAGCAAATCTGCAGCAGCTCCTCTGTGGTTCTCTGGTCCTCACTGCTCCCAAACGGCAGAATCAGGCATTTCAGAATTTTTTGTATAACACAAATCCATCTTCATCTCCTGATAACATGTATGTGGCTGCTTTCTGGGAGCATGTATTTCAGTGTCAATGGGGGAAAAACACAAGTCATCTACACATGCCAGTAGATAGATACAGCATTGAGGATAATCATGTTTGCACAGGATCAGAACGACTGGAGGCCCTACCCAGCTCAGTCTTCAATGCTGAAAATTTTGGTTTATCTTATTATGCATACATTGCTGTATATGCACTGGTGTATGCGTTGCACAACATGTTATCCTGCCAGCTTAGGAATGGGCACTGTCCTGTCTCTCGCACGTTTCATCACTGGCAGGTAAGTGCTGATCAATAATCGTCTCCTGTAGAATTTTTCAGATATTCCACCCCTCTGCAAAGTTATGCTGGCCTATTATTATATACATACATGCAAATGTATATGTGGTCACTACTATGTTGTTATAGTTAGGCCTGAGTTTCCATTGGAAGAATGTTTATTGTTTTGCTAATAACGTTGGTGTTGTTTGACAAATCTACATGAAACTTTCCCAAAAACGTTCACCCACCGCATCATCTTTCTGGAAAGTTGTGCCCTCGTCCTTTAAGAAGGGGCTAAGTAAAAACCAGGGGGGAGAGCGGGGTCCAAAGCATTTATTTCCCATGTTAAGTGGCACTAATGATATTTTGGTCTACTATGCAGAAAAAATGTCTGAAAGAAATTACACCAAATTTGGGTAAACATTAGAACTTTACTTAGAATTTATACCTTTTCTGGCTTGTTTTACATCTTTTAAGATGTTTTTGAGTAACTAACATTTAAAGAGGTACTCGGGCTGGGCTTGAACAGGTTTAAAATTATATCAGGGCTGCTGGTTCTGCAGGAGTCCCACGCTAACATTTTCTCCCAAAAGGCATTTTGGTACTCCTGGAGCAGTCCAGCAATACTGAGCGTCTGGCTGCAACTCTGATGAAAAGGTTGAGGCCGCTAATATAGGCTTTGGGTACCCAGTCCACGTGTCCTGAAAATGTTTTAAAAATAATATTTAAGGGGGCAAGGTGCCCTGGCACTTTTCAGGGATGCATAGGGATCTTCCCAGTTGTCAAAATGTTTTTGTTTTCATGCCATGGGTACTGTAGCTCTTCTGTGGGACCCAGCACAGCCCCTTGAGGTTTTGTGGTCTTACCATTGGAGCCACCACTCAAGTTTTTCCTCAGCTTAAACAGTACTGCGGTACCTTGCAGAATGAATCTTGAAAACCAGTACTGCAGGATTACTTGGTTACATTTGAAAAATGTTTTAAAAATGAAAAGTGGGTTGGGGCATCGTGGATTCCAGGCTCTACGGTCAACCCTCTGTGGCAAAAGCCAAAGGCTGTGCGCAGCGGGGGTTTGGTGTCCGTGGTAGAGCTGGAAGCCTGTGAGGATTGGGCACCCTAGGCCAGGCCATATGGCCACCCCCCACTGTGCACAGCTAAGTGAGTTGGTTGAATATGATTACAAAAAACTGAAATTCACTTAAAGAAACAAATGCTAACCCCTTCGCTGCTAGGCCTCTTCCCCCCTGTGCTAAGCCTTTTTTTGGCTATTTGGGGTAGCTTAGGCCCCTGTAACTTTTTGACCACATAAGGTATCCACACCAAATTTGCGTCCTTTTTCCCAACATCATGGGGATTCTAAAGGTACCCAGGTGTTGTGGATTTCCCTGGAGGGGACCCAGAAATTAGCCAAAATACAGCAACATGTTGTTCTTTTTGAGAAAAATGGGAAAAAAGGGATACCGATGAAAGCGTCTGTTTTTTTTAACTGCAAATAATATAAAACACGGGTTGAAGTGCTGAAATCACCATCTTCTGAGCTTTCAGGGACAAGCAGACTTTTTCCAGAAAACCATAAATTTTTACACAGTTTTGCCATTTTTCTGGGACATAGCCTATTTTTGCTATTTTTTGTGCTTTCAACCTCCTTCCAGTTAATGGTAGAAATGGGTATGAAAGCAATAATGGATCCTGCAAAGCTATACATTTTATAAAAGTAGATTAAATTCTGAATTCAGCAAGGGGTCATTTGTGTAGATTCTTTAAGATTTCTTTATAGAAACTAACAGTTAAATAAAAGAAAAGTTGAAAATTATTTGAAAAAAACAGCCTTGTGTGTCAACGTTTTCACCTGTAACTTTTTCTAATTATGACAAGTGTTTGAAAACAATATACTGTTACATCCACTGGACCTTTCTGGTTGTGGGGATATATAGGACTTGTACGTTCACTAAGAACCCGACGAACACAGAGCCAATAACTGAGCAGCAACTTGCAATGAATTTTTATTATATTCCTGGTATATAGCAATTATTCTGGGAAAATATATAAATGGAAGAAACGGTATGAAAGACACCTATGTATTTCTGAAATGGGAACAAAACATAGAGTTTAGAAATAGTAGATATTTGCACATTTCCAAAATTGGGAATACCCATACTAGCATGAAAATTATAGGACATTTTTAAAAATGACTTCTTTTTTAAACGTCTTTCATTTGGAAGGCAGAAATGCATCAAAAGTCTATAGGTAATAACAGTTGCTGTACAATTCTGTGTTACCCTAAGTCTCCCGATAAAAATGGTACCTCACATGTGTGGGTAGGCCTAGTGCCCACGACAGGAAGCGGCTCAAAACGCAACGTGGACACACCACTTTTTCACAATGAAAAATTACCCGTTTTTGCAAAGTGCCTAGCTGTAGTTTTTTAACCCTAGCTCTGCCGGCACCTAGGGAAACCTAGCAAACGTATACATTTTAAAAAACTAGACACCCAGGGAAATCCAGGATGGGGTGACTGGACTGGCTCTCACCAGGTTCTGTTACCCAGAATCCCTCGCAAACCTAAAACATTGTCTAAAAAAACACATTTTCCTCACATTTCTGTAGTGGAAAGTTCTGGAATCTGCGTGGATCCACATAATTCCACCTACCCCTTGTTCCCCAAACTCTTCCAATAAAAATGGTATCTCACTTGTGTGGGTAGGCCTAGTGCACATGACAGCAAACAGCCCAAAATGCAACGTGGACACGCCACATTTTCACAGTGAAAAATGACCCTTTTCTTGCAAAGTGCCTAGAATTCGTTTTTTAACCCTAGCTCTGCCGGCACCTAGGGAAAGGTAGCAAACCTATACATTTTTAAAAACTAGACACCCAGGGGAATCCAGGATGGGGTGACTTGGCTGGCTCTCTCAAGGTTCTGTTACCCAGTATCCCTTGCAAACCTAAAAAACTGTAAAAAAACACATTTTCCTCACATTTCTGTGGTGCAAAGTTCTGGAATCTGTGTGGATCCACAAAATTCCACCCACCCCATGTTCCCCAAAGTCTTTCGAGAAAAATGGTACCTCATTTACGTGTGTAGGCCTAGTGCCTGCGACAGGAAACGGCCCAAAACGCTAGGTGGACACACCACATTTTCACAGTGAAAAATGATCTTTTTTTTGCAAAGTGCCTAGCTGTATGTTTTAAACCCTAGCTCTGCTGGCACCTAAGCAAACTTAGCAAACCTATACATTTTTAAAAACTATACACCTAGGGGAATCCAGTATAGGGTGACTTGACTGGCTCTCTCCAGGTTCTGTTACCCAGAATCCCTTGCAAACCTAAATAATTGTCAAATAAAACACATTTTCCTCACATTTCTGTGGTGCAAAGTTCTGGAATCTGCGTGGATCCACAAAATTCCACCCACCCCGCGTTCCCCAAAGTCTGTTGAGAAAAATGGTACCTCACTTATGTGGGTGGGCCTAGTGCCGCGACAGGAAACGGACCAAAACGCAAGGTGGACACACCACATTTTCACAGTGAAAAATGACCCTTTTTTTGCAAAGTTCCTAGCTGTAGTTTTTGAACCATAGCTCTGCCTGCACCTAGGAAAACCTAGCAAAACTAAACATTTTTGAAAACTAGACACCCAGCAGAATCCAGGATGGGGCGACTTGACTGGCTCTCACCAGGTTCTGTTATCCAGAATCCCTTGCAAACCTGAAGAATTGTAAAAAAAAACACATTTTCCTCACATTTCTGTGGTGCAAAGTTCTGGAATCTGTGTGGATCCACAAAATTCCACACACCCTGCGTTTCCCAAAGTCTTTCAAGAAAAAATGGTACTGCACTTGTGTGGGTAGGCCTAGTGCCCGCAACAGGAAACGGTCCAAAACGCAAGGTGGACACACCACATTTTCACAGTGAAAAATGACAACTTTTATGCAAAGTGCCTAGCTGCAGTTTTTGAACCCTAGCCCTGCCGGCACCTAGGCAATCCTAGAAAACCAATACATATTTGAAAACTAGACACCCAGGGGAATCCAGGATGGGGTGTCTTGACTGGCTCTCTCTTGGTTCTGTTACCCAGAATCCCTTGCAAACCTAAAGAATTGTCCAAAAAACACATTTTCCTCACATTTCCGTGGTGCAAATTTCTAGAATCTGCGTGGATCCACAAAATTCCACCCACCCCCATTCCCCACAGTCTTCCGAGAAAAATGGTACCTCACTTGTGCGGGTCGGCCTAGTGCCTGTGACAGGAAACGGACCAAAACACAAGGTGGACACACCACATTTTCACAGTGAAAAATGACCCTTTTTATGCAAAGTGCCTAGCTGTAGTTTTTTAACCCTAGCTCTACCAGCACCTAGGGAAAACTAGAAAACCTATACATTTTTGAAAACTAGACACCCAGGGGAATCCAGGATGGGGTGACTTGACTGGCTCTCTCCAGGTTCTGTTACCTAGAATCCCTTACAAACCTAAAACATTGTCCAAAAACACATTTTCCTCACATTTCTGTGGTGCAAAGTTCTGGAATCTGCATGGATCCACACAATTCTACCCACCCCGCATTCCCCAAAGTCTGCTGAGAAAAATGGTACCTCACTTATGTGAGTAGGCCTAGTGCCGCGACAGGAAACAGCCCAAAACGCAAGGTGGACACACCACATTTTCACAGTGAAAAATGACCCTTTTTTTGCAAAGTTCCTAGCTGTAGTTTTTGAACCATAGCTCTGCCTGCACCTAGGGAAACCTAGCAAAACTAAACATTTTTGAAAACTAGACACCCAGCAGAATCCAGGATGGGGCGACTTGACTGGCTCTCACCAGGTTCTGTTATCCAGAATCCCTTACAAACCTAAAACATTGTCCAAAAACATATTTTCCTCACATTTCTGTGGTGCAAAGTTCTGGAATCTGCATGGATCCACAAAATTCTACCCAACCTGCATTCCCCAAAGTCTTCCGAGAAAGATGGTACCTCACTTGTGTGGGTAGGCCTAGTGCCCGTGACAGGAAACAGCCCAAAACACAAGGTGGACACACCACATTTTCACAGTGAAAAATGACCCTTTTTTTGCAAAGGGCCTAGCTGTAGTTTTTGAACCCTAGCTCTGCCGGCACCTATGGAAACCTACCAAGTCCACACATTTCTGAAAACTAGACAACATGGGGATACCAGGGAGGTATGGCTTGCTTGGATCCCCCAACGTTTTCTTACCTAGAATCCCCTGCAAACCTCAAATTTGGCTGAAAAAAATCACTTTTCCCACACATTTTTGCGTGTGAAAGTTGTGACATCACCGAGCTGACACAAAGTTCCTACCACCCAGTGTTACCCCGGGTCTCCCATTAAAAATTGTGCCTCACTCGTGTGGGAGGCCCAAGTACCCGCAACAGGCAAGGGCCCAATCTCATGCAGCAGGAATGATTTTTTTAAAGATATCGGAGGAAAGGAAAACACTTCCTTTCCTCCGATGCCTTTTAAAAAGTAGCCCCCACCCTCCCCGAGGAGAAACTCACCTCCTCTTCCCTGGATGCACTGGAAGCAAATGGCTTCCAGTGCATCCGGTATCCTCTAATGACTCCAGCGCGCCTCGCTCGCTGATGCCATTAGAGGACGTGGAGGAAGGGGGCAGGGGAAGGGCTTCCCCTGCCTTCCCTGGTGGGGGCAGCATTTAGGGCGACCCACGGGGGGAGCACCATCTCTTCCCCCGTGGGTGGGTGCTAGGATGGCCGGGAGCTGTCCCATGCACACACCACCTGTGATGTCGGACGGCACCCGGCCGTCTGACGCACGGAAAGGGTTAAAGGGAAGTTATAAATAGGCATGGTAATAAGATCTTCCCTTAAAAAAAAAAAAAGAGAGAGCTTCACTGAAAAAAGCCAAAGGTGCAAGTAATGTTATAGTTGGGTATAGTAATAAAAGTCTTAGCTTCTATTAAAAAAAACCTAGGGGAGCAAGAATGCTGCGTCTGTCTTATGGAGGGATTACCTGTCCCATGAATACATTGGGCTAGGAGAAGCTCTGCACCGTCAGTTGGACCTGTGTCATGCCTCAAGCACATTTAAGCACTCATCGAGTCCCAGGGCATAGGGAGCTAGAACGCTGCTGCTGACATTTTTGAGGGACTACCTGTCCCAAGAATACACTGGGGTAGAAGGAGCCCTGCACCATTGCCCGCACCTGTGTCCTTCCTCAAGCGCATTTAAGCGCTCCTTCAGTCCAACGGGGCGAGATGCAGATGAACTGTCCCTGGGCAAAGCCTGGGCCAAGGGCGGGCCCATCTGCACTTGTCCACTGCTGGTTGAGGCTGGGCTACCCCTTGAACATCTTGTATACAGGCACTGTGTGCTGATTGCTTTATTCTGTTGGTAGAGCCTTCCCGTACCCCATAAGCATTTGAGACAAGCCTAGGGGGTTATTTGACTCATTTAATCAGTGCATACTGCTTATACCCTTGGGTGAGTGGAGATGGAGAAGCGGAAGGCTCTGGAGATAGCGCATGGTCCACCAATTGCCAAAATAGGCCCTAGCTCAGCCAGGGAGAATTGCTTTATGAAAGAAGAAGTGGAAGAGAAAGTAAATTCCCTACCTGATCAGAACCCAGTTATATTGCCTAAAACCCAGGCATGCCATGCAAAGAAAAAAGATCCTAAAAGAGAATTTCAGAGATTTTTACTAGGAAAAAGGCTCTTCCCCTACCTGATGATCTTTTCTTGGACACATACCATCCTCCCAATGATACTGACCATCTAACAGGGGACAATGCAGTGATTATAGTGAAGCCAGATGTCATATGTGAAAATAGGTTCACTGCTTTAAGTCCACAAGAAGGTGGCATGAATGGCAAAGAGGTGGGGGCTAATGCTGCTGATTCACCTCAGGCTCCTGTAGGTTCAACACATTTAATGGAGGTGATTTAGGGGCTAAAATCTTTAGAAATAAAAAATTATGAGATTAAACCATCAAAGGGGGGCCATATGATTGTTACATCAGCCTCGCCCCAGGGAGGTTCAGAGCCCTTAGCTAACAAGCGCTGTTGTGCAAAGAAGATGCATCCCCCTTCAGATTCCCAACCTATGTCTTTGGTCAAGGCCCAGATAGACCACTAACCCAACTAGTTCCCGCTCTTCATGGTTATGAGGTACAACCAATACCAGGCCTAGCTGATAACAAGTTACTGGCACCAATGAAATCCGAGAGGTTTGGGTATGGTAGGGGGAGGATTGAGTGAGAAGAGGGCAATGGCAGGGGTTGGGGTTCTATGCCAAACCTAGGTCAGGATAGGGTGGGATTGTGGGAGGATCCCGGTGTTGTGTAGTTCCTACTAATCCGTAGGATCTGCACATTATTTGGACAACATAACCTAAGGGCTTGTTGTCTAGACTGATTCCAGACACCCACACTGGATATGTTGGCCTAGAGACCAGCTAGTTCACAGTGCCACCGTAAGCCCCCCTCACCTATCAGGAAATGAAGGGTTTTTGGCAACCACTGAACATGACAGCCCTGTTCCCTCACAGATCGTGGAAACAGTACAGAACCTTTTGCTCGTGCTCACTTATTCCCAGAGTAATACACAGAGAATACATAGTGGGACATTTTATTCTTGCATAAAATACGTGTGCTGCAATGATTAGTAGACAGAAGCAGATAAACGTGATTACAAGCACCAAAAGCGTAAATATTGGATATAGCTCTACCATGGTGCTAAACCATTGTATATATGCATGCATATAAACAAGACAGTAATCTAGCTAACTCCTCATATGTGAACCCTACTCTCAGTGTACCTAGAGTGTGTGTAGGTGTGGAGCCAAGGATCCCCCCAAGGGATGATCCAACTCCATTAACTGATGGGATAAAGTGAAGGACCCCGTCTTGGTCACGAACTGGACACCCCTCATGAGATGTCTGATTGCTGCATGGTGATTTCTCAGCATGCCAGGACCCTCAGTGTCAGCGAAAGTACCTCCTCTACTAATCTATTGGGATGCATGGAAAGCAGCCTTGCGATGTGCGCATAGATTAGTGGTGTTAGGGATATATAGATAGCCCTGTCCCAACGTGGATGAAGATAGTGATGACATTTGTACGTAGTACAAAAGGAGACCTTGTACATGATGCTCAGGGGGTTGTGATAGCGTTGTGCAAAACTAGATGTAAAAACAAGTTTAGTTTCAAAGAAACTAATCCAACATTGTCCTACATGAAAATGTGTGCAAAAGGTCAAAGCTGGAAATGTTATTTGTGAGGATAATGTATGAAATAAGCTGCTTCGCTACATAGGCCTAACTCGAGAATACAACACCTACTCCTCATACTAAAGGTCGATATCTAAAAAGTTATCTAAAAAGCCAGGAGACAATTTTAAAACATTAAAAACTACTCTTAAAAGTATCTAAAAGGGGGTTTCAAATAAAATATGCATTAAAAGTCTTAACGTCTTTATATTATTTGCAATCACAATCACTCAGAAAGACAAAAAAAAAGAAAAAGCTGTTTTGGTACATTTTGTTTTTAAAAAGAGGCCAAATTGTTCTTACACGGAAAAAGCCAATTGTTTATGTGTTTCAAGTGGTAGATGCAACATTGCTGTTGCCCACATCCGCAGATGTTCCCATAGGCGCACCTCGTAGCCTGTTTATGGAACAAAGATGATTCCATCCAGTTCCTACAGCAGTGGGTCCGCATAGCCGTTGCTCACAACACTAGGAGCTGAAGCATCCCAGGGTGGCTCTAAAATGCATTCATCATCAATGGAATACACTGGGGACAAAAATGCACAAGGGCCTTTAAGGGGTCCATCAGTACTTCAATGTCAAGTGGCGCAACCAATTCTGATCTGAGATATATATCCAGGATGCATTTGTGGCTGCAAAGCAGGCAGCAGAAGACAGTTTAAATGCAGTCAAGCCAGACCGGCCTGAATTTCAAGAACCAGTGCTCATTTATTTATTGAAGCGGAGGTGTGCCGAAGCAGTGTATCATGCGCTCACGGCAACACAGCTCTAGCAGTGCTGTCTCCATTTCCGAGTTGAACTGGGACGTACATTGTGGAGCAGATAGAATAAAATCAATACGCCCACCACAAGTAGCAGGACAAGCGGTAGCCCTCCAAAAATGCTTCTCAGAGCGTATGAAAGATTGCATATCCCCGAATATTGTCTGAAAGGTGCTAACCAAACCAGAACCGGTATAGTTAAAAACATGCACTATTTCTTTTGTATCAGACATGTTAAAGATACGATGGACCAGCTTTCCTAAATGCAGCAGGAAGTTAGTATGGAGTAGTGTCTGTATCTCAGACGAGGACCTTGCAACTTGGAGATCAAATGTCTCTTTGGCTGAAGTTAAAGGTACATCCGTCTGTAAAAGCATGGCTTTCGTATTGCTTAGGGAGTCAAATTTGATGTTGAAAACATTTATTGAAGGCCATAGTGCTGCCTCCCTAACTGTGCGGGCAGGAGGAAACAGTACTTGTGTACAACAAGAGACTATGGAATTAACCGTCATTAGATAAGCGATGCCCAATTCCATTCCACAGCAACCTTGATCATTCAGCATTAAATAGCTCCAACTGGAGAGCAGCCTGAATATAGGATGAATCGCAGCAGCTGGGGAACCCTTCATAGAATAAGACACATTTGCCATTGAAGTATTGCACGCCTCATGGAGAGAAATGTCCTTGCAAACCATGGAACTGCTTAAGGTGTCTCCACAGTTGGAGCCACTAAGAAAAAATGTTGTGTCCCCATTCCTGCATCTAAATATGAATGGTAACTCCCAGGATATTGCACATTACCTTCCCCTAGCTTTACATATCTACCTACCTGTTGGTATTGGAGACAATATTGGATGGATGGATTCCAAGCTACGGTGGAAGGTAATTGGTCTAATTTGTCAATGTACAACATGGTATATTTTGCATCTCTACGTGCCATTGTTATCTGTCTTTCTGTTAGATCGTATGCTGAACACAGATTTGTACTATTGGTGTAACACCAAAACACATGGCTAGAATGTAATGTCTGTAAATTCCAGCTCAGTAATACTATTGACCGTAATTGTGACTGTCCATGTTGTTATATAGACACGTCCTGCTCTATTATGCCACTTGAAGAAGATACTATGTTGCCCAGTAAATAAGTTCTGGATGATAAAGTGGTCATACCATTGTCAACCTCTGCCAAAGCATTTTCTAAATTAACCCTATCAATGAGACTTGCATAAAGTGGGAAGGAGTAGACCTAAGCCAAATTGTGCATGACATTTGCCCGAAGGGTTATCATGATATAATTCGATGCCTGGGAGATGTAGTTACCCCTAACTAGTTACTCCATAGCTTTACTGGCATTACCAACATATTAGATGCATTTATGGCTCGCCCGAATACAAAATGTTCAGGTCAAACATAGAGGATGGTTTGACCATGCATGCACTACAGGGACCTGAAATTGGCCCTCTGCAGACAACCTAGAGATAATCTGTTGATTAAATCTCTTGGATTTAATTTTAAAGTGGTGCCTCTAGCCAGGAAAAAAGAACTCAGAGATGTAGCATGGTCCAAATTGTCACAGGCTGCAGATACAGAGGATAGCAAATTATTCTGGGATACTGTGAACTCCCCTTTCCTAAAAGACGATTCTTTCTCCAAGTTATTGTCACATGTCACCTGTGATGCCTGGGTTGTTCACTTTATGGAAATCTTTTGCTCCCCGAGGGCAGAAATGGTGTTTACTCATAACATGGAACAGTCTATCCGGTCCCCCTTACCCCTGTACATTACGATAAAAGAAGTGTCATGGGCTTTGAGAAAAAGTAAAAGGGGGTAAAGCCCCGGGCCCGGATGAGGTCCCAGTAGATGTCTTTAAGTTGGCCGATGATTTTTCAGCTCCAATTTTAACAAGAGTTTTTAATATGGCTGCTACGACAGTGGTTCATCCCCCATGGGAAACATCCATAATAGTCCCTATTTTTAAGAAGGGCAACAAATCAGATCCCAAGAATTACCGCCCCATTTCATTGCTAGACTCCTAGGTGAAAGTGATGAGCAGAATCCTGCTTAAGAGACTAGAAGAATGAGCTCACGATTGCTCAATTCTTTCACCAGTGCAGTTTGGTTTTAGGAAAGGTGTGGCGACCCAGGAGCAATGTGTGGATCTGGACCTATTAAATGGTAAATATACCCGTACCAAAGCTGGAAGATTACATCTCTGTTTTGCTGATTTGAGCAGCGCTTTCAATCTAGTAGGCCACAGAATCCTTTGGTCTACCCTGCTTTGTGTGGGGGCACCTAGGCCTATTATTTGTTTTTCGGCAAGATTATATGAGAATCTAATGCGAGAAGTACGCTACGGCCCACAAGGCGAATGCACTAATACCTTTGCAGTTAAACATGGTATCCGGCAGGGCTGTGTACTTGCCCCTTTACTATTTTCTATGTTTATAAATGGGGCGGACTAGACCTTACAATCAGTGTATGTCAACGCCACCCAGACTGTTGGGCCCCCTACCCCAGTCCTCCTGTATGCAGACTATGCCGTCCTGTTCCCTAGAACTCCATTGGGGTTACAGCACTTAATGAATACCTTCAGGGATTTTATTGCAGCCAGGAAATTGATAATCAATAAAAGCAAAACTTATACAATGATTTGTGGGCCAAGGAACAAACACTGTAGAACATTTCTTATGGACAAGACACAGGTGGCCACTGTCGATACCTTTTGCTACTTGGGTATCACTTTTTCAGGTACTGGATCATGGTCCCAGGAAGTTACTAATGTCAGGAGCAAAATGAATAGATGCACTCATTGATGTTTTAGATTTTCAGCCAAGTTGGGCTCTAGGCCGTTTAAGGAGATGATAGCTATTTATAGCGCACGGGTACTATTTATTGCAACATATGGGACTGGTGTGTGGGGCTATCATAATAGTGAGGCACTACAGACAGAGGAAAATGGTTTCCTCAAACACCGACTTAGTCTGCCTGCCTCGGCCTTCTCGGAGATCATTCATAGTGAAGAAGGGCTACAGTAGCTTACAGATATTGATACACTTCACCCCCTGCTGCTCTAGCATTCCATATGGTCCAAAGATGATACCAGTTTTGCCAAGTCAATTATTTTAGATGGTTTGTCCTTGGACAATGTAATGGCTATATAAGGTTAGAGGAATTCTCTGTATAGTTTATTATTTAAGATATCTGTCCGGACTAACCCTTTATTGGTAACATCACCAACCAAACTTCTCATCAGAGAAACCTTTCTGACCCACAAAAGGGATGTTCGGTTGGATTGTAAAAGAAGCAAATCAACTGGCAAGTTTTATTTAACTTTATCTGAGGGCTGCAAAGATTATTTAATTTATATTCCCAATCTCATGCATCGTTTTGTACTAGCTAGATTTACATTGGAAATTGATCACCACCTAGTTGCCTTCCCCAATATAAAAACTTGCCCTTTAGATTTGACTCCTTGCCTATGTGATGGCCAAAGCAAGCAAAGCACTATGCACTTTATATTGTTTTGTGATTTTTATGCACGTTTTAGAAGGTATTATTTAAAACCACTTTGCATGCAAAATGTATTAGATCGCATATTGCTGCCTAAAAATATATTTGCAGAGACACCCGAGGGCAGCGGACTCAGCGGACCTACCTGGTGGCAGCTCAACCATCTCCTTGGCCGTTTCGTTCTCCCCGCCGCCTCTTGTCATCCGAGGCCGAAGTCGGGTGAGAACCACAGGTCCCAGCATTCTCTCCCGCCCCGCCCACTTCCGCCGGATAACGCGCCCGGAGGCGCAATAAACAGCGAGGCTCCCTCGGTGGAGCGGGGGGACTTTGCAGAGACACCTGAGGGCAGCGGACTCAGCGGACCTACCTGGTGGCAGCTCAACCATCTCCTTGGCCGTTTCGTTCTCCCCGCCGCCTCTTGTCATCCGAGGCCGAAGTCGGGTGAGAACCACAGGTCCCAGCATTCTCTCCCGCCCCGCCCACTTCCGCCGGATAACGCGCCCGGAGGCGCAATAAACAGTGAGGCTCCCTCCGCGTCGCGGGACGCGCGCGGGCGGCGCCGGGCTGTCTGTGGCCGTCAGGGGACGGAAGAGGCCGGGCTGGGCCACTCCCTTTGCATCTACAGGCTAAACAGGTAATTGCTGAAAACATGGGGAAACGTACAACGAAGTCTACATTTGTAGACACTGCCGCCCCTATTGAGTCGCCCACGTCGATAGACTCATTGTTGGCCAATGCCCTTACTATGGTCACCAATGAGATTGCTGATACTGAACGTAGAATGTCTTTTGGATTCCCCACCACCACCACTTTGCTACGTTCTCAATCTCCTAAGGCTTTATCTAACCTGGGCCTCCCCCTCTCCCCTACAGTAACGGTTATTAAACCAACTATTCATGTTGACACTCTAACTTCGACTACTGACACACCCAGTTTGCCGACTATTGCTGTAACCGACTGTTTAGCGGAACCTGAACTAGATAAAATGCCATGCTCCAACAAACTTATAAGGGAGAAACGCAAGAGAGGCCCAGTGAAATGCACAATAAATAAAAGGAAACAATCAGGTCGTTGTAGAAATCAACCTACGCCACAGAGCATGTGGAACAAAGATAAAGCCAAAGATTGTGAAATAGTTATATCAAGTGCCACCGAGGACTTACTACCTTCCCCATTACCATCGGATGAAGGATCTGAGAGACCTACCACTCCTATACGAAGACTAGAGTCTCCAACCACGGACAAAAGCATTTGTGGGATCTCTATGCCATTTAAGGAGAGTAGTGATAATACAGTCAGTACTCAGACTGAGTCCACCGATCAAAATACTTCATTTAAATTTAATGGCAATTTGATAGAAACTATTGTTGATACTATTTTTAAACAAGTTGAAATTCAAATAGTTAAACAATTTAATACTGTTTTTAAGAGATTGGATAAAATCGAAAACCTTGTCAAAAAAGAGGAAATTAAAAGGAAAGGCACTATTAGCCTAGATGTTATTCGAGGCGAGAAAATTATGAGTAAATTGGAAACCTTATGTAATGGTTTGAGAGAGGGGGGCTCGACCACCGTTGCTGATTCTGGCCGTGGAAACATACAAGGCCCAACTGTTGACAAAACTGTCCTATCTAACAGCACCCCAGCCAATATCCAACCCACATCGCCTATGGGCCTAGATCATGACCCCTCTGGTGCAGAAGGAACAGTAATGACTGGTATTTCAATTTTGGATGCTAAGGCCACCACCACCCCGCTAGCCTCCTCAATAGACAGGACAGGTATTACTTTGGATGGCGTAAGCACTGGTGGAGGTACATCAGCAAGAAACAGACCCACTAATAATTTAGGGCCGCCACTCCACTTACCCCCAGAATCTTGCCCATATGTTTTAGTGCTAGCAGGCGTACCTGCTCTAAAAGAAGGCCAAAGCGAGTCATGGGTACAATTACACAATAAATGTATCAATTGGCTGACAAAACATAAAGGGGCAAGATGGGACATTTCAAATGAGATTATATTAACTCGTAGGGTAAGTTGGGTGGGGCCACAACAGAAAAATATCAGCGGGGACTGTATAGTGATTAATTTTAGACATCCGAATTTTGTAAGATTTTTTATGGACACACATAACACCCATGTTAGTGCATTTACTGCAATAAGCCTTCACCCACTGGGTTATTTTTATAGGCCCCCCCACAGACCAATTCAAACGGTTTCTAATACCATCCCTATATCTAACAGATTTTCCGCCTTATCGAACTTAGGAAGTCTAGACTGACAACCATCAATATCTCCTATTATATTGGATAAGGTTATCAGCACAGTGCCCCTGGATACGGCAAATCCCATATGTATTCACAAACCCTGCCCAGATAGATTAGTCCTTCCACATGTAGTTTGTTCAGATCCTCCCATTGCCCCTACTCTTTCCACTACTATTCCATCAACTGACACTTTAAGTGTTATTAGTTGGAATATTGCAGGGCTTCCAGGTAAGATGAAAATCAAAGAATGGGTTACCTGGATAAGTAACTTTGATGTGGTAATGTTACAAGAAACATGGTGCACATGCACTCAATTATTGGAGGGTTTCTTTTGCCACAATTTCATTGTACCATCTCCTGCTTTGGGGCGACCAAGTGGTGGTCTATCTATCTGGGCAAAAATTTCTAAGGACGTGAAAATTGAACCTTTACACGTGGTTAGTAAAAATTTGATAGCCGTGAAATATGTTGCAAGGTGAAAGATTTGTTTTATAAATTTCTATAATAATGATTTTGTTAACCATCCTAACCCCACCTTTTTAGAATTGTTTAAGTTTATCGGCGAAGTTGCGAATTGTGAAAAATATGGTCTATTTGATGGCATTTGTGTTGGCGGGGACTTTAATGCTCACATTTATTCCACATCTCCGCCCTGTAGACGAGGCTCTGAACTTTTGGATCTTTTACATAGCAGAGACCTAGATGATGTTATGGGTCATTTTGGAATCGCCGAGGGAAAGGTACCGGCCCCCACGTATATTGGCCGTGGTTGCTTAACCACGATTGACTATATGTTTACTTCTTCCCTCCTTAGCGAAGTGCTACTCAAGTCTGAGGTTGTCAGCAGCTCATATAGTGACCATCTGCCATTAGTAATCCATCTTAAATCTACTAAAAAACCTGTAGGCCCATATGAGGTTGGAGTTCAAAATATTACTGTATCTACAGATAGGCTTAGGATTATCTGGAGAGGGATTGACAATCGAGAGATTCTAACTAATGTGATGAAGAATAATCCCCTGTTGATTTTCAACTGCCTAACACTTGGTGGCCCCGATATTATTAAATCCTTCTGTGATCTATGTATAGTTATAAAAAGGGCAATTTCCAGACCAGTAATAGTACATAATATAAATAATCAAAGATGGTTTGATACCAATTGTTCGAGGGCCAATAGAGAACTTAGGAAAGCTTTGGAAGCTAAACCCCGAGATGTATCCCTCGTCAGTTCATTACGTTCTAAATACAAACAGGTTTTAAAAGTCAGCACTGAAGAGCTCCTAATAAGCCATTGGGATAATCTCACTAAAACAATTGCCCTAAAAGATTCTACTGGTTTCTGGAAAGAAGTAAAAAGCTTGAGAGCCCTGGGAAGCAATATCACCCCGATAAATTGCAACATCACAGGAGACTCCTGGGTCAGCCATTTCTCAAAACTTTATGCTGCAGCTGGGAATTCAACTGAGGATAATTTCCCAAATGATACCATAGTCATAACATTAGAGGAGGTGGAGGAAGCCATCGCAAACAGTGCTGGCAATAAGGCCCCTGGTCCGGATGGTTTGTCCATCGACCAGATAAAATCAAACACATGCTTTTGGGCCCCCTTACTCTGTAACCTCTTTAATAACCTGAGTAAGGAATCCATCCCTCCTACATGGTCTTGTAGTACTATTGTACCCATCTTTAAAAAGGGAAATAGGTTGGACCCGGGGTGTTACCGACCAATATCCCTGATAGACAACACCCTGAAGGTCCTTGGCAGGGTCCTATTTGATAAAATAAGTACTTGGGCAGATGAAAACTCCATTATCCACCTTTGTCAGCTTGGCTTCAGGAGCAAGCTTGGCACGGTGGAACAATGTTTAAACCTTAACCTCATAATGGCCAAATACACGAGAGCCAAACGATCCCCTCTGTATTTTGGCTTTATGGACCTAAGCTCAGCATTCGATTTCGTTAATCGCTCCCGCTTGTGGTCCATTCTCTTAAATTATGGTTTAGATGAACCCTTAGTCCATTTTTTGGCCAACCTCCATCGCAACCTGAAAGCCCGAGTTCGATTAAACAATGACGGTGAGGTTTCGAATGAGATTTTAATCGGCAAGGGGGTGAGACAGGGCTGTGTCTTGGCCCCCTTGCTTTTTATTTTATACATCAATGAATTAACTCATTCCCTATGCAATTTGACTAAGGACGTTCCAATTATCAATAAGAAACCTATCCCGGCGTTACTCTACGCGGATGATGCGGTCCTTATGGGCCGCACTCCGAATGCTCTACGTATTCTAATATCGGGATTTGTTAATTATATGTCCGATTTAGGGTTGTGCACTAATTTCAACAAATCTTTTATAATGACTTGCGGCCCTAAAAATTATAAAATCTCAAAGATTGTGATAGGTCCAAACATTCTAAAAAGCACTTGCACTTTTCCTTACCTGGGTCTGCTATTCTCTAACAGCGAGATTAAGTAAGGGCCAAACCCAATATACCCTTGAGGGCTTGGGCAGATAAATGTGAAAGGGTAAATTTGCCAACAAGGGATTTTGTTTAGAACGAACAAATTATTTAAAAATTTCAGAGAACTAAATCAATGAGAGTGTTAAGATAAAGTAACACCACTATGAAATCAATCGACTGATCTAAACATCAGTAATTCATAATAACAACACACACGGGGGTTCTTTCTGTGATTTAAGCACAATGATCTTTATATTTTCATCAAGAGTAAAAAGGAGTACAAATGAAACATAGATTAGAGCAATATTACATGAAAACAGGGGACGAGATTAAGTCCACATTTCATCAAACAAACACATCTATTCCTACTTAGTTTGAACAGAGACAGAACTCTTTGTTGAGCATATGGTCTACTGTACATAACAAATAAACTGGAAGTAGATGGTAAAGTCGACGTTTCGGTCTTGGGTGGTGTCAATCCGTCAGACCATCTTCAGGACAATAATTGCATAAACAAGACTCCTAAATAAACACAATGCAAATAGTTACATAAATGTAAACATAATTTGCGCTAACAAACTTATGTACATAGTCTAAAACATAAAATCCAACCCGTGTGCGAGAAATGGAACTGTCAATGTTATTATCTAATGAGTCTGAGCTATATCCACCATCTGTTGTTGAACAAGCTGTTACCATTAATTTATATCAAAAGGTTGCTTTTTGAAACGAACAATTTTCATTTAAGAAGGAGAACGTGCTTACTTTGGAATCTCATTAGTGTTCTCACGTAACTTTGATTAAAATCGTGAAGGTATTTATACTGAAAATAAAGGAAGACGGAAACTTAGCATTTGTTTACAAAGTTACATTGTTATGTCATAGAGAAAAGAAAATTTGTATCCTACCAGATAGTCCTTGGCACCTTAAACTGCCAATTCGTTTTTACATAGGAGTTAATCCTGCCGTAATTTCGCAGCTGTATAATAAAGCGAAACGAAGAATATTATGCGGTCACTGTCCTATGCGTTGTACATATCATTGTTATACCATTTATGAATTAAACTTGCGGCCATGGTTCATTTGTTGTATCCCTCATATTAAAATCCTAACCAACTGATATGCGGTATCAAGGTAGCAGTGTTTGTTATTTTTAGAAATGTTTGCTAAATCCAACGTGAAGTTTACCAAGCGTGGATTTACCTTAATAGTTAAACACCCAGCCCAAAAATGCTAAATGCTGCAACTTAAGGATTGGTCTAAATGTAAATACATTGCTGGTCATCATTTGAATTGGACCTTGGATCTTGAAATCATCACAGCATAGTAAGTTATGTCAAAATGTAAACAACATTCCCAAGACTGAACTACAGCGTTGGTCGTTTGTATAGAGAGACCACCGATTTAGGAAAAACGGCACTCTAAGATAAAAGTATTGTGACTAATCCTCACATTTGACCAATTGGACTAAAAGGTCATGAGGTTAATCTAACTTGTACGTTTACATCAGTCGGTTCGAGTCGCACACAAGCCTGTAAACAGTGCGTGGGCCAAAATCTACTTACATTTCTGACGTTAGTCTCCAAAATACGAATGGGGGTCCGCCTGAGTCGAAACAGCCTAATTTTAATCTCCGCAATCGGGCGCTTTTAAAGGCTAACCGTAGCTGAGATTCGGCACAGCTGAGAGCTGAGACGCATCGGGAGTCTCAGCATTAAACTGCGGCGGCCATCTTGGAGTATCATATACACACTGGTTTACTATGTTGTTACTACAGAGTTATTGCTGTATCGTGCCGACTAATAAAACAACTCTAGATATTGGAACTGGATTACTGATGCATCACTGAGATTAAAAAGGGGGAAATGAACCTGTTCGTGGTTTTTTGATGTAAAGAAAAAATCGAATCTCTCTAGTACAGAGTTTGTAATTAGAGATGGTGTTTTCGATTTAGCGCCCTCGAGCAGAAAAAACTACTCGATGTTCTAAGTCATTTTAAATTGCTCGACATCTAAACGGTGCCATTCAACATGGTCTATGCTTACATAGTGAAAAACGCTGAATGTATGTCAACATTACCTCAAGACATTTGTCAACCTGTGTATTTATCAAATCACGTGTTCATTTTGGACAGGTCGTGTATTTACATGAGTGAATATTGAACGAAGTATCCTAAACAATGCTTTAGATATCCTGCCTATATACATTCTATTTGAACGAGATTACTTCAACAACAAATCGCTATCTGAGTTTCTGATACATTATACATTAAACATTCACATCGACATTTTAAAAAAGTCTTTATCGATCATACATTAGGGCATAAGGTGAATGTTGATTATAAACATCGCCATCACATGAGAGTCAAATTGTGAGCAATATATATATGCAGGAAAGGACATATTGACATTATCACTTTAAGCACGTAATCAGTTGAACATAGTAGACTTAATGCATAATTTAACAACAGGGGTCTGTGAAATGCAAATCTACAGAGGAGTATTTGAAACCTCACTGAACTGTAAGAACCTCGATCAGAGATCTTCAAACTGAGAAAACATAAATGGGCAACTACTCTTAAGTTAGATATCTACAATGCAGTTTAAGTACTATTCTGACATCAACGACTGAGGCAAGCCAGAGAATGCCATTCAGTGGCTGAGTTCAGACCTTGTCTAATGTTATCAGTGCGACAAATCCAACGATTCTCCCTCAAGGTCAGTATGTGATCCACATTGGTCTGTCTTATCGTGGGTTTGACCACTTCGATGACCCACCAGAGCATTTCCTTCTCAGTATGCTTCAATTTAATATAGTGCTCTACTAGTGGTGCAGTCTCCACTTTGCATCTGATTCTCGATTGATGTTGTAGGATCCGTTTTTTCACCATTTGTGTGGTCTTACCTATGTACTTTAAGTTGCACGGGCATTGTATACAATAGACCACGTTACTGGTATTGCAATTTGAGAAAGATTTGGCCTTGTGGCTCTCACCATGGAATTCAAAAGATTTAATAGTCCTTGTACTCGAGCATGCTGCACAATTGCCACATTTATAGTGACCGATTACTGGTGCTAGCTGTCGCATGTCGTTGACTATATTTTGGTCTGACGTGTTGTAACCATGTACAAGCCGGTCTTTGAGGTTGGTACCTCTCTTGAATGAAAACAATGGTTCCTTGGTAAACTCAGGTAATGCTGCCAAAAGTGACCAATGTTTTTTCACGATATTTTTAATTCTGTTAGTGGCTGTACCAAATGTGGTGACACAGACAAGTTCAGGTTCATTGTTTTTGGCTTTTACTTCTAGCAAAGCGTTCCGGTCGTTGTACCAAGCCCTTTTTAGTGATTTTTTCAGTAATTTATTCGGATAACCACGTTGGTGTAATTTTTCTTTGAGCTTCTTAGCCTCCAGAAAGTAGTCACCTCTCCTGGAACAATTTCTCCGAAGACGGAGAAATTGACCAAACGGTAGGCCGTCCTTAAGTGACTGAGGGTGATGGCTTTCATATTTCAAGAGAGTGTTGCGGGCTGTTGGTTTAGTGAATAAAGTGGTGTAGAGTGTGTTTTCTGTACCTACTTTAATTGAAATGTCGAGAAAGTTCATTTGTTGGTTATTGTAATCAATTGTGAATTTCAAATTGGGGTTTCGAGAATTAATCCAAATATGGAACTCGAGCAGTAGTTCTGTGGTGCCTTTCCAAATAAAGAACACGTCATCTATATACCGTAACCAGCATGAGATGTTAGCTGTGTACGGATTGGTAGAGTTTTGGACATGTTTCTTCTCAAAGTCGGATACATAGATATTGGCTATATCCGGTGCGTAAACAGCACCCATTGCGACTCCCTTCAGTTGTTGAAAGAAAGTTTTTTCAAAAAGAAAAAAGTTTTCGCATAGGGATATCCTAATGCATTCCACGATAAATTCTGTTGGTACCACATGCGGTCTAGGTCTACCTTCAAGTAGATACTCGAAAATCTCCAGAACTTCTGTTTGTGGAATGTTGGTGTATAAACGCTCTATGTCCATAGAGACTAGAAGTTCTGAGAGCGGGTCGAAAGCGTGATTATCGACCACATTGATAACTGCTGTGGTGTCCCTAATGTAGGTGGGTGTTTCTGTGGCGAAGGGTCGGATGAAAAAGTCTGCATACTGAGCCAAAGGTTTCAAAATGGAATTGCAACCGGAGACTATTGGTCTCCCGGGAGGCGTGTCAACATTCTTATGTATCTTGGGTAAGATATATATTACCGGTACTGTGGGAGATTTATTGATTAGGAAAGAGGCTTCTTTGGCGCTGAGCCAGCCACCATCAAAGCCTTGTTTGCTGAGTTCACTGATGGATTTCTCGATACGTGAAGTGGGATTATGGTTTAGCTTCTTGTAATGTGTCAGTACTGAGAGCTGTCTGGTCATTTCGGTGTTGTAAGCTGTCAGGTCCCAAAGGACGATACCACCGCCTTTATCGGCTGGTTTAATGATTGTTTCTGGTAGAGATTGAAGATTTCTTAGAGCCTGGTGTTCCTCATGTGTGAGATTGAATCTAGTGTGTGTGGGCTTCTGGAACAAGTTCTCTATCTCTGTCAGGATAGCGTTTTCAAAGGTGATAACCTCTTTTGCTATCATTGTGTTAGTCGGGAAGAAGGTCGACGGATGATGTAAACCTGTAGTATCAGAGTCACGTGCAATATATTTATTTGCAAAAAATTTTTTAAGTCTGACAGAGCGAAAAAACTTGTACAGCTCCAATTTTGTTTGAAACAAATCGTTTCTATTGGTAGGTACAAAAGACAGCCCTGTTGAGAGCACTGATATTTCAGCTTCAGAGAGTTTGTGTTTGGATAAGTTGAAAATGGGAATGGTCTCATTAGAGTTTACCATTCGTAATACTGATTCCGGGTTTGTCGAAAACCCGGTGTGTAGTGATTGCGGGACCACCCTCTCCTTGCACCTCGTTGTCTCCGCTTTTGGCCGGATCCTCTCCGATCCTGCCCTAAAAAAGACTGCCGTGATGTGGAAGGCTGTTGGTCAAAGACTTGACGGTAGTTCTTTTCAGATGTCTGATCACTGTCAGTGTCAGAGTTGGTGTCTGAAAATGTCACTTTTTTGCGATAATCTTGCCTCAAATTGTGATCTTGCGGTTGGTAGAAATCTTTCTGTAGATAGGGGTAGGTTCTCTCTTTGCTGTATCTTCGGATATCTTTATGCAATTTATCTATTTTTTGTGAGAGTTGAACTCTTCGAAATCTTTTATTGTCAGTGCAATTTTATCTAGTAGTGCTTTTGCATTGACTATATTGGAGTCGGCGTTAATTTTATTCTCTAGGTTCTCAATCTCCTTTGTGAGCTGCTTAATATGTTTAATGGCTGTCTCTATGCTGAGCACCATCCATGTACGAGAGCATTTATTGGATGCAAAACTAAACCCTATCTTGAATTCTTCATCGTCGACGAAGATAATTGGGATGTTTCTAATTTGTAGACCGCCTGGTATGATGTTTGCATTTAGGCAGTCGGTTAGAAATTTTGCATGCAGTTCTGTTCGAACCAATTTCTTTTTCAGTCTCTCTAATTGATTTAAATCTGATTCATGAGGTAAAGATGCTACTGAGCCTTTGGTACCTAGCAGAGAGGGGCCTGCAGCTATCTTTAAAACATATTCATCTGAATAAGACAATGTCTCTGCTTCAGACATGAATCTTAATGAGGTTAAATATTGGAGCAAAGAAAAAAGTGGGAAGAGAAAGGGAGACTAGGACACAGTCAAAAGTTCTTTCAAACAACCACTTCAAAGAAGTGACCCAAAACAGACAATCGTCTGCGCAGTAGTGAGATTAAGTAAGGGCCAAACCCAATATACCCTTGAGGGCTTGGGCAGATAAATGTGAAAGGGTAAATTTGCCAACAAGGGATTTTGTTTAGAACGAACAAATTATTTAAAAATTTCAGAGAACTAAATCAATGAGAGTGTTAAGATAAAGTAACACCACTATGAAATCAATCGACTGATCTAAACATCAGTAATTCATAATAACAACACACACGGGGGTTCTTTCTGTGATTTAAGCACAATTATCTTTATATTTTCATCAAGAGTAAAAAGGAGTACAAATGAAACATAGATTAGAGCAATATTACATGAAAACAGGGGACGAGATTAAGTCCACATTTCATCAAACAAACACATCTATTCCTACTTAGTTTGAACAGAGACAGAACTCTTTGTTGAGCATATGGTCTACTGTACATAACAAATAAACTGATAGTAGATGGTAAAGTCGACGTTTCGGTCTTGGGTGGTGTCAATCCGTCAGACCATCTTCAGGACAATAATTGCATAAACAAGACTCCTAAATAAACACAATGCAAATAGTTACATAAATGTAAACATAATTTGCGCTAACAAACTTATGTACATAGTCTAAAACATAAAATCCAACCCGTGTGCGAGAAATGGAACTGTCAATGTTATTATCTAATGAGTCTGAGCTATATCCACCATCTGTTGTTGAACAAGCTGTTACCATTAATTTATATCAAAAGGTTGCTTTTTGAAACGAACAATTTTCATTTAAGAAGGACAACGTGCTTACTTTGGAATCTCATTAGTGTTCTCACGTAACTTTGATTAAAATCGTGGAGGTATTTATACTGAAAATAAAGGAAGACGGAAACTTAGCATTTCTTTACAAAGTTACATTGTTATGTCATAGAGAAAAGAAAATTTGTATCCTACCAGATAGTCCTTGGCACCTTAAACTGCCAATTCGTTTTTACATAGGAGTTAATCCTGCCGTAATTTCGCAGCTGTATAATAAAGCGAAACGAAGAATATTATGCGGTCACTGTCCTATGCGTTGTACATATCATTGTTATACCGTTTATGAATTAAACTTGCGGCCATGGTTCATTTGTTGTATCCCTCATATTAAAATCCTAACCAACTGATATGCGGTATCAAGGTAGCAGTGTTTGTTATTTTTAGAAATGTTTGCTAAATCCAACGTGAAGTTTACCAAGCGTGGATTTACCTTAATAGTTAAACACCCAGCCCAAAAATGCTAAATGCTGCAACTTAAGGATTGGTCTAAATGTAAATACATTGCTGGTCATCATTTGAATTGGACCTTGGATCTTGAAATCATCACAGCATAGTAAGTTATGTCAAAATGTAAACAACATTCCCAAGACTGAATTACAGTGTTGGTCGTTTGTATAGAGAGACCACCGATTTAGGAAAAACGGCACTCTAAGATAAAAGTATTGTGACTAATCCTCACATTTGACCAATTGGACTAAAAGGTCATGAGGTTAATCTAACTTGTACGTTTACATCAGTCGGTTCGAGTCGCACACAAGCCTGTAAACAGTGCGTGGGCCAAAATCTACTTACATTTCTGACGTTAGTCTCCAAAATACGAATGGGGGTCCGCCTGAGTCGAAACAGCCTAATTTTAATCTCCGCAATCGGGCGCTTTTAAAGGCTAACCGTAGCTGAGATTCGGCACAGCTGAGAGCTGAGACGCATCGGGAGTCTCAGCATTAAACTGCGGCGGCCATCTTGGAGTATCATATACACACTGGTTTACTATGTTGTTACTACAGAGTTATTGCTGTATCGTGCCGACTAATAAAACAACTCTAGATATTGGAACTGGATTACTGATAATTATGCATCACTGAGATTAAAAAGGGGGAAATGAACCTGTTCGTGGTTTTTTGATGTAAAGAAAAAATCGAATCTCTCTAGTACAGAGTTTGTAATTAGAGATGGTGTTTTCGATTTAGCGCCCTCGAGCAGAAAAAACTACTCGATGTTCTAAGTCATTTTAAATTGCTCGACATCTAAACGGTGCCATTCAACATGGTCTATGCTTACATAGTGAAAAACGCTGAATGTATGTCAACATTACCTCAAGACATTTGTCAACCTGTGTATTTATCAAATCACGTGTTCATTTTGGACAGGTCGTGTATTTACATGAGTGAATATTGAACGAAGTATCCTAAACAATGCTTTAGATATCCTGCCTATATACATTCTATTTGAACGAGATTACTTCAACAACAAATCGCTATCTGAGTTTCTGATACATTATACATTAAACATTCACATCGACATTTAAAAAAAGTATTTATCGATCATACATTAGGGCATAAGGTGAATGTTGATTATAAACATCGCCATCACATGAGAGTCAAATTGTGAGCAATATATATATGCAGGAAAGGACATATTGACATTATCACTTTAAGCACGTAATCAGTTGAACATAGTAGACTTAATGCATAATTTAACAACAGGGGTCTGTGAAATGCAAATCTACAGAGGCGTATTTGAAACCTCACTGAACTGTAAGAACCTCGATCAGAGATCTTCAAACTGAGAAAACATAAATGGGCAACTACTCTTAAGTTAGATATCTACAATGCAGTTTAAGTACTATTCTGACATCAACGACTGAGGCAAGTCAGAGAATGCCATTCAGTGGCTGAGTTCAGACCTTGTCTAATGTTATCAGTGCGACAAATCCAACGATTCTCCCTCAAGGTCAGTATGTGATCCACATTGGTCTGTCTTATCGTGGGTTTGACCACTTCGATGACCCACCAGAGCATTTCCTTCTCAGTATGCTTCAATTTAATATAGTGCTCTACTAGTGGTGCAGTCTCCACTTTGCATCTGATTCTCGATTGATGTTGTAGGATCCGTTTTTTCACCATTTGTGTGGTCTTACCTATGTACTTTAGGTTGCACGGGCATTGTATACAATAGACCACGTTACTGGTATTGCAATTTGAGAAAGATTTGGCCTTGTGGCTCTCACCATGGACTCAAAAGATTTAATAGTCCTTGTACTCGAGCATGCTGCACAATTGCCACATTTATAGTGACCGATTACTGGTGATAATCACGCTTTCGACCCGCTCTCAGAACTTCTAGTCTCTATGGACATAGAGAGTTTATACACCAACATTCCACAAACAGAAGTTCTGGAGATTATCGAGTATCTACTTGAAGGTAGACCTAGACCGCATGTGGTACCAACAGAATTTATCGTGGAATGCATTAGGATATCCCTATGCGAAAACTTTTTTCTTTTTGAAAAAACTTTCTTTCAACAACTGAAGGGAGTCGCAATGGGTGCTGTTTACGCACCGGATATAGCCAATATCTATGTATCCGACTTTGAGAAGAAACATGTCCAAAACTCTACCAATCCGTACACAGCTAACATCTCATGCTGGTTACGGTATATAGATGACGTGTTCTTTATTTGGAAAGGCACCACAGAACTATTGCTCGAGTTCCATATTTGGATTAATTCTCGAAACCCCAATTTGAAATTCACAATTGATTCCAATAACCAACAAATGAACTTTCTCGACATTTCAATTAAAGTAGGTACAGAAAACACACTCTACACCACTTTATTCACTAAACCAACAGCCCGCAACACTCTCTTGAAATATGAAAGCCATCACCCTCAGTCACTTAAGGACGGCCTACCGTTTGGTCAATTTCTCCGTCTTCGGAGAAATTGTTCCAGGAGAGATGACTACTTTCTGGAGGCTAAGAAGCTCAAAGAAAAATTACACCAACGTGGTTATCCGAATAAATTACTGAAAAAATCACTAAAAAGGGCTTGGTACAACGACCGGAACGCTTTGCTAGAAGTAAAAGCCAAAAACAATGAACCTGAACTTGTCTGTGTCACCACATTTGGTACAGCCACTAACAGAATTAAAAATATCGTGAAAAAACATTGGTCACTTTTGGCAGCATTACCTGAGTTTACCAAGGAACCATTGTTTTCATTCAAGAGAGGTACCAACCTCAAAGACCGGCTTGTACATGCTTACAACACGTCAGACCAAAATATAGTCAACGACATGCGACAGCTAGCACCAGTAATCGGTCACTATAAATGTGGCAATTGTGCAGCATGCTCGAGTACAAGGACTATTAAATCTTTTGAATTCCATGGTGAGAGCCACAAGGCCAAATCTTTCTCAAATTGCAATACCAGTAACGTGGTCTATTGTATACAATGCCCGTGCAACTTAAAGTACATAGGTAAGACCACACAAATGGTGAAAAAACGGATCCTACAACATCAATCGAGAATCAGATGCAAAGTGGAGACTGCACCACTAGTAGAGCACTATATTAAATTGAAGCATACTGAGAAGGAAATGCTCTGGTGGGTCATCGAAGTGGTCAAACCCACGATAAGACAGACCAATGTGGATCACATACTGACCTTGAGGGAGAATCGTTGGATTTGTCGCACTGATAACATTAGACAAGGTCTGAACTCAGCCACTGAATGGCATTCTCTGGCTTGCCTCAGTCGTTGATGTCAGAATAGTACTTAAACTGCATTGTAGATATCTAACTTAAGAGTAGTTGCCCATTTATGTTTTCTCAGTTTGAAGATCTCTGATCGAGGTTCTTACAGTTCAGTGAGGTTTCAAATACGCCTCTGTAGATTTGCATTTCACAGACCCCTGTTGTTAAATTATGCATTAAGTCTACTATGTTCAACTGATTACGTGCTTAAAGTGATAATGTCAATATGTCCTTTCCTGCATATATATATTGCTCACAATTTGACTCTCATGTGATGGCGATGTTTATAATCAACATTCACCTTATGCCCTAATGTATGATCGATAAAGACTTTTTTTAAATGTCGATGTGAATGTTTAATGTATAATGTATCAGAAACTCAGATAGCGATTTGTTGTTGAAGTAATCTCGTTCAAATAGAATGTATATAGGCAGGATATCTAAAGCATTGTTTAGGATACTTCGTTCAATATTCACTCATGTAAATACACGACCTGTCCAAAATGAACACGTGATTTGATAAATACACAGGTTGACAAATGTCTTGAGGTAATGTTGACATACATTCAGCGTTTTTCACTATGTAAGCATAGACCATGTTGAATGGCACCGTTTAGATGTCGAGCAATTTAAAATGACTTAGAACATCGAGTAGTTTTTTCTGCTCGAGGGCGCTA
The DNA here is from genome assembly GCF_964204655.1 of Triturus cristatus. Taxonomy (NCBI): domain Eukaryota; kingdom Metazoa; phylum Chordata; class Amphibia; order Caudata; family Salamandridae; genus Triturus; species Triturus cristatus. The sequence continues at coordinate 1,368,752,005 of NC_140590.1, forward strand.
AATCGAAAACACCATCTCTAATTACAAACTCTGTACTAGAGAGATTCGATTTTTTCTTTACATCAAAAAACCACGAACAGGTTCATTTCCCCCTTTTTAATCTCAGTGATGCATAATTATCAGTAATCCAGTTCCAATATCTAGAGTTGTTTTATTAGTCGGCACGATACAGCAATAACTCTGTAGTAACAACATAGTAAACCAGTGTGTATATGACACTCCAAGATGGCCGCCGCAGTTTAATGCTGAGACTCCCGATGCGTCTCAGCTCTCAGCTGTGCCGAATCTCAGCTACGGTTAGCCTTTAAAAGCGCCCGATTGCGGAGATTAAAATTAGGCTGTTTCGACTCAGGCGGACCCCCATTCGTATTTTGGAGACTAACGTCAGAAATGTAAGTAGATTTTGGCCCACGCACTGTTTACAGGCTTGTGTGCGACTCGAACCGACTGATGTAAACGTACAAGTTAGATTAACCTCATGACCTTTTAGTCCAATTGGTCAAATGTGAGGATTAGTCACAATACTTTTATCTTAGAGTGCCGTTTTTCCTAAATCGGTGGTCTCTCTATACAAACGACCAACGCTGTAATTCAGTCTTGGGAATGTTGTTTACATTTTGACATAACTTACTATGCTGTGATGATTTCAAGATCCAAGGTCCAATTCAAATGATGACCAGCAATGTATTTACATTTAGACCAATCCTTAAGTTGCAGCATTTAGCATTTTTGGGCTGGGTGTTTAACTATTAAGGTAAATCCACGCTTGGTAAACTTCACGTTGGATTTAGCAAACATTTCTAAAAATAACAAACACTGCTACCTTGATACCGCATATCAGTTGGTTAGGATTTTAATATGAGGGATACAACAAATGAACCATGGCCGCAAGTTTAATTCATAAACGGTATAACAATGATATGTACAACGCATAGGACAGTGACCGCATAATATTCTTTGTTTCGCTTTATTATACAGCTGCGAAATTACGGCAGGATTAACTCCTATGTAAAAACGAATTGGCAGTTTAAGGTGCCAAGGACTATCTGGTAGTATACAAATTTTCTTTTCTCTATGACATAACAATGTAACTTTGTAAACAAATGCTAAGTTTCCGTCTTCCTTTATTTTCAGTATAAATACCTTCACGATTTTAATCAAAGTTACGTGAGAACACTAATGAGATTCCAAAGTAAGCACGTTCTCCTTCTTAAATGAAAATTGTTCGTTTCAAAAAGCAACCTTTTGATATAAATCAATGGTAACAGCTTGTTCAACAACAGATGGTGGATATAGCTCAGACTCATTAGATAATAACATTGACAGTTCCATTTCTCGCACACGGGTTGGATTTGATGTTTTAGACTATGTACATAAGTTTGTTAGCGCAAATTATGTTTACATTTATGTAACTATTTGCATTGTGTTTATTTAGGAGTCTTGTTTATGCAATTATTGTCCTGAAGATGGTCTGACGGATTGACACCACCCAAGACCGAAACGTCGACTTTACCATCTACTTCCAGTTTATTTGTTATGTACAGTAGACCATATGCTCAACAAAGAGTTCTGTCTCTGTTCAAACTAAGTAGGAATAGATGTGTTTGTTTGATGAAATGTGGACTTAATCTCGTCCCCTGTTTTCATGTAATATTGCTCTAATCTATGTTTCATTTGTACTCCTTTTTACTCTTGATGAAAATATAAAGATCATTGTGCTTAAATCACAGAAAGAACCCCTGTGTGTGTTGTTATTATGAATTACTGATGTTTAGATCAGTCGATTGATTTCATAGTGGTGTTACTTTATCTTAACACTCTCATTGATTTAGTTCTCTGAAATTTTTAAATAATTTGTTCGTTCTAAACAAAATCCCTTGTTGGTAAATTTACCCTTTCACATTCTCTAACAGCGGCTCGTGGCAACCACATGTTGCGATGGGGAGAAATAAACTCTCAAAATCGATTAATTCCATTACCTCCCTACGCCAACCACGCCAGGCTGATGTGGTTCTTAACTTACTACAAATTTACCGAACCCAATGTCTTCCAACTGGTACATATGGTGCCGAAGTTTGGGGGTTTTCGAATTGTACAGAACTACAGAGAGAAGAGAATAGATTTTGCCGAAAGATCCTGGGTGGAGTTATTAGTGCACCGACCCTTGTATGTCACAATGAATTAAAACTGCAATATGTTGAGGATTTTATAAGAGTGAGACCTGCATTATTTTGGTTAAGGATATGGCAAAACCCGGCAGCTTCCCTGACCCGTGAGATTATTTTAGATTGTTTGAAAAGCGATAATGTCGCTCTAATCCCATGGATCAATGCGGTAGAAAGGAGCCTTGTGAGCGTCAATTATGGTTATCTTTTCACATACCCCGACAGGATTGACGGCTCCCATAAAAACTTGGTGAGAAGGGCACTCTATCAGCATTTTCACAATGAAAGGGAAAGAGCAGACTCCGTGAAACAATCCACAATTGACTATTTACTAATCCGGGAATCACATACTAAATTCCTGACGTCTCCCCAGCCTTATCTATGTAAAAAACTGGGCAGATGGACCAGACTTCTATTGTTTAGATTCAGGGACAGGAGCATCATAAACCTCATCTGCTTTCCACTGGGTTACATCAAAAACTCGGAAAAACTACATTGTCCTTGTGACCACGGTGGAACCCAGAGTATGCTCCATTTTATTTTCGGCTGTGGTTTTTATATGAAATTTACAAGACATTATCTAATCCCATATTGTAGGAAATATGACTTGATTAACCACAACCTTGCCTATAGACATTTTTTAATGCTGGGATCAGATGAATTAATTTTTAGAGTTAGTAGCTTTCTTAAAGCCATTGTACGTTCGCGCAGGTCGTTGAAAATTGATTAATTTTGTTTAGACATTCACTTTGCATTTTAAAGCATGTCTTGTTCAAATTTAATACATTGTACCAGTTTCGTCATCATAAATTTATGAGCTATTTCTACGCATAATTTTATATTTTGTTGCATGATAGCCTTATGCCCAGCCCAGTCAGAAGGATATTTGTGTCTTCATTGTTGTTTTTATAAATTATACTCTTACATGTAATAAGTCGCGGACCAAAATTGTAGTATTTAATGTGTATTTTAAAAATTTTGTCTTTGTGCTTTTATGGATGGTTCTGCTGAAATCCGAATAAAGTCTATTTGAATTGAATTGAATGTCCAAATTAAATGGCGCCAAGGTCTGTCTTAATGTAGCACTTTTTATTTTAAATGCAATCAATGTTCGCAAAAGTATTGTTATACTGACATAGTGATGACCTTGCGGGAAATTAAATGGTGATTGTACCTTCTTTAAATGTTTTAAAGTGTTTTTAGATATGATCAGTTTTGGTATTATGTCGCACACCAGGTTCTGATTTGTAGCATTTTTATATTTTATATTAATCATGTATAATGTAATCAGCTTTTTATCTATGTGGACTTTTATGGTTGTTTTATAAACACCATTAAAGTTTTTGAACTGAACTGAACCCTATCATTCTCATGCACTCTCTCACCAGTTTCCTGTTGAGAAATCTTCCACAGCTTGTTCTAAATTCCGTACATAAAGCCCTCTTGACGTGGGTACCGGGGACCTAGTAAAACATTCCTGTGATCCATGTCATCAGAAAGAAGGGAGAAATGTTGCTTCACCTGGAAGAGTGTTGAGGTTTTTAGCCAATCTAGGCATAACTTCCCAAAACTATATGACGTCACCATCCCGAGTGTTCTATTTGTACATATCGTTGATCAAGCCAATTGATTCCAAGCCCTTCGGTGTTACTCAGAAATCTAGATTGACACCCATTTGTGTCTACAGACCAAACCAACCAACCCTTCCAATTGGGGTCTAATGAATGGAAAGAACCATTTTGTATCATGGTATGTAGTGTATCCTCACTAAAATGTGTAAAGTGCTGCCAATTCTCAAAACATGGGAATGCGGGAATACATGATGCATTCAAAACCTTGGGTTTTGCTATACCCAGACATGAAGTTTGTTGCACTGTCTTGTTCAGATAAATCATTTGATGTGGTACGAGGCATGCTCTAAATAAGGCTTCCGCCCCTGAACCTCCCAATCTTTTCTCCCCCAGATAGACTTTGTGTCTATGGTGTCTTTCCAAAAGTCAAAATCCTGTATAGATAGTTGGGAATTAAAGGAAGCAGAGTATATCAACTTGGTGCTTGTTAGCATATTTTTCTTTGCAGGTTTAGGTGCAAGCCTACAGTAATATGAGGCTGGGTCTGATGTTTGAAAATCTGAAAAATAAGCAAACTTATGTGCAAAAGTCTGTGAACTACCTTTTGGCTGTGATGGGCAGTGTTCCCATTGTGTGTAATTATAAATAGCGCGTGGGATACTGGCTTTATGTAAAAAATGGTGACCATAATGCTGGTAACAGAACATGTCTCCAAAATTACTTGCACCATCATAGAATTCATCATTAGAAAATACAGCTGATTGCTCTAAATCTGAAAGCAAATTATGCACAGGTTCAATGTCCCAACCATCAGAGAAAGTACTAGAGGTGATGATGTCATTTTAAGAAATTTTGAACAAATAAGGAATTTTCAAAAGTTCAATAGGACCATATACATTTTACAATACCCTGTCCCATACAATTTCTTCAGAAACTGGAACCGCTGTAATGTTCACCAGGGACAAATCTCTTCGTTCACGGTGTGATGATGCATGTGATTTAAGAACCAAGTCCACAAGTTTTACTGCAGAGTGTTCTGGGAGAAAGTGTCTGTTCAGAAGTAGGAAAAAGACAGTTACTATACCAATCCAAATTATCAGGAAAAGTAAGCCAATTGTAATCCATAGATGTATCCAGGAAACAATGAAGTAAGTCTCTTTCAGCCAAATATAGAAAGCATAAACTCGAAGCTTAAAAGGGGGAGGCGGTGTTGGCAGCTCAGGTTCACTTGGATCTGTAGCCAGACGCCGTCCGGTCTATTCTTGGCAGCTCAGCAGGTTTTGTAGGAATGGGAGATGACTCGATCTGTAGCATGTTGACATAGAAGTCGCCAATTTTTCAAATCAAAATTTCTACTGTTGAGAATCGGCCACATACTGTGGTTTGATCAGACCAATTGAGACAAACCTTTTGTCTCGGTGGCCGGCAAGAGGCTGAAGGAGGACAGTTCTGGATCCTTTGGCAGCTCGGACAGGTACAGGCACTCTGTAACAATGCCCAAATTATTTTTTGTCCACAATTGTCTCTCTTACCAGGTCCCCAATCTCTGGGATTAAAGCAGGTGGTGCCGAAACTTTTTTCACTTCCCCAGTGGCACTGTATTTTACTTGGATGTTGCTTTGTAAAGCTCTGTATTCTTTAAGGTCCTGTAAAACATCCAAATGATCATAGAGGTCAAATGGAGTTTCAGCCTCCACTGTGCTGACACTATTGAGTTCAGGTACCCATATTCTTATCCCAAATAGGAGCTCAAAAGGTGTATGACCCCCCAGGGATGTTCTTGGCATTCTGTTAAGTAGCCTCTGGACCCCATATAGGTGATTGACCCAACTGCCACCCCTAGCCTAATACCCTTGCCTTTAATGATTGCTTTAAGTCCCTGTTTTTCCTCTCAACTACCGAATTTCCCTCAGGATGATAGGGGGAGGAGTACTGCAAGGCCACACCCAAACGTTCCATGGCTTCTTTGTAAGCCAGAAAGCTAAACGCCAGACCCTGGTCAGAATGTAGTGTGCCAATTGCATATGTGCCGATAAAGACTATCAAATCCTTTATAACAGTTCGAGTGTCGGCCGAGTGCTGGGGTCAAACCCACAGGAATCTAGAGCATGAATCCAATGCCACCATGATATACTCCTGAGCCCAGTTAGAGTGTAAGGGACCCCAGTGATCCAAATAAACACACACAAGATATTTGTCTGAGATCAATAAAGGTATTTCCAGTAGACGTTCTACAGTGAAGCCCTTCATCTGATGGCAGATGTTGCATTTGAGGACAAAGTCCATGGTCAGCTTAGTAAAACCTGGCCACTAATAACTCTGCTTTAGTAGTGAAACTCTGCCAAAGATCCCCCATGTGATGACCCCAGATCCTCATGTACGGCTAGTCTTAATCCCAATCTATGATCTGTGTTTGGTATTACTACATCACCCACTCCTGAAATTTGAGCATATGGAATGTTTTGCCCTTCTAATTTGTAAGAGTACCTGAGTAGAAAGCCTTTAGGCAGGGCCGAGCTGTTGTGCAAGGCATTGACTGCTAACATAGTCGATCTGTCTATCCTCGTGCTAGAGCGAGTTATTGCAGCAAAGGCAGCAGTCTGAACTGTTGCCTTGGCAGCCTTATTTGCCATTGAATTCCCCTCAAAGTCAATGCCCACATTTTGATTACTTAATGTATGAATAACATGAGACTGTGGCAGGCCTTCTTTTAGCTTTGCCACTTGTTCCCAAAGCATCTTGTGCTTTACTGTGCAACCTTTGGAATCCCTAAATCCATTCTGTCCTCATAAATATAAATATTAATTGTAAGACTGGACACAGTAAAATGAATGAGCGTGGAGAATTCATGATCTGTATTTTGTAGTGCCAGTAACAGGGCTTTTAGATCTGTCAGCTGTGCCATACAGTCTCCTAGAGACTGAGTGTGTGTTTTCCTAAGAAGACATTTTCCACCCTGCATGCGCCCTTTTACAATTGTGCATGCTGCAAAATTTTGCTGTTTCATTCCTATGGCCGGCTGGGCAGATCCATCAGTATAAATGATTCATTCATATCAATCTAGAGGCATTATTTCATTTGGCAGAGGATATGCTTGTATGCACTGCAGGAATGCTTGTATTTGTAACTTAGAATCAAATCTGTAATCTACATCTGTTGCAGTGAGAGAGTTAGCCCATTGAAACCATCATGGATGCAATGCTTTAGCATTTGGATAGCTTGCCTTTGTGACAGCCTCTAGTGTAGGTACTGGGGTCACAACAATTATGCATTTCCCCTGCACTAGCGCTCTCTCTCTCACTACAGCAGACTGTACTGCTGTGAGTATTTTTCAGTTGGTGCAAAACGCATTTCAGCGTTTGTGAACAAATGATATTTGTATGCACTACGTACTGTATCGCTTCAATTAAAGTGATGCAGGTGTACCCGGTTGCTCCAGCCACTACGCGGATCACCAGGTTAGTTGTGTTGACATGTGTGTGCAAATGTTTGGAAGCTATCAAGTCAGCTTGTACGGAACATTGGATATCAGTATGTCCAATGATGCACTGAAAAATCAGGTCTAATTAAGTCATAGAAAGGTTCTACCCTTTCTGCGTAATACAAAATATATGTTCTGCCAAAGTTAAAGAATTCTAAAATGAACTGTAGTCTTTTCACAGTTTCCGGAGGTTGGAGCAGTGCACAATTTAAAAAAAATTGTGCTGCCAGGCTTTTGCCGTCACTTGACAATTTTTACCCTAAAAATTAGACACTGAGGTGGGCAGTTTTTAATTTCTTGAAATTAAATCTGTATTTTAAGTGGAGAACCCAAGAATTATGTGGTTCACCGTAGACAAGTGTTTGATTATTTTATCATCCCTTAAATATATGTCATCTACATAGGAAAATGCCTCCTCATTAAAATTTTGAGGTAAGTCTGTTACCCTGGCTGAAAACAACCTGGGGCTGTTCATATACCTCTGAGGTAATTGACAAAGTTTACGTTGAGAGCCTAGCACCAAGAATGCGGTCAAATATCTTCTCCCAGGCGCTATGTTTTGGCAGAAAAATCCATTTGAGATGTCAAGTGTTGTTTTGTATTTTTCCCGCACAATGTTATTCATTAGTGTGGCACAGTAAACATTCTGTACCGCAAGTGTGAATGTGGAAACATTTAAATGTCTATAATCCAAGACTAGACAATTGAAATATCGGGTTTCATTACCAGAAACAAATGATTATTCATAGGTGAGGTGAAATTTTCTATCATACCCTGGTATTTAAGTTGATCTAGGATCTCTCTGACTTGTTTCTTTGTCTTATGTTTAATTGGGTATTGTGTCTGTGGTAGAGAAATAGATTTTAATGGAATTTTGTGATGAGGTGACTCATCATCCCATTCAACATGATTGTGGTAAATTGCAGTAGCTAACTCTAAAGGTTTTAATTAGGCATGAACATTCACTACAAGTTCCGGCGTGCTTTGAAACTGAATGAAAAAATGGCACACCGGAGGCCCATAAAATGAATGAAGCATGCAGGGGAACTGTGGAAGTCTGAAGACTGTTGTGCTTTTTTAAAAGGTGCCGCTGAGTAAAAGTGAAACGCGTTAGGCTGATGGATACAAAAAGCGGAGCTGTAACCCTGTTCCTTGGGAAATAAAAGTTGTACTTACCATCTGGAGGAGTGCATCTTTAATGCAGGGGCATTTTTTTGGTGGAGATTAATACGCGGTGAGTCCAGCCGTGAAAGTTTGCACCGCCCGTTAAATATCGCAAGGGCCCGTCGGACCTGAACTGTCAGGACTTGAAGTACGGCGCAACTGGTTCCATGTACTGTGGAACACTTTACAGCCCTAGGGCCCACTGGAGGGCTGTTGTTGATCCATGAATTTGTTTTGGTAGCACACAACCCCTGGAGGTTTTAATTAGGCATGAACATTCACTACAAGTCCCGGCGTGCTTTGAAACTGAATGAAATAATGGCACACCGGAGGCCCATAAAATGAATGAAGCACGGAGGGGAACTGTGAAAGCCTGAAGAATGTTGTGCTTTTTTAAAAGGTGCCTCTGAAGAAAGTGCGTGAATGCACTTAAACGCGCCAGGCTGATGGATACAAAAAGCGGAGCTGTAACCCTGTTCCTAGGGAAATAAAAGTTGTACTTACCAGCTGGAGGAGTGCGTCTTTAATGCAGGGGCATTTTTTGGTGGATGTATATATATATATATTCACGAAAAAAACCATAGGTTTCAGGGGCGTTATAGTTAGGAATTGGCATTTAAAAAACCTTAGAAATTCACGGAAAAAACCATAGGTTTCAGGGGTGTTATAGTTAGCTGGACATTTCCCTCGTACAAAACCCTAGAAATTCCCCTGTTATAGTTAGTTCAACTAACTATAGCTCGTGCCACTGCTGATGACGTCACATATTACATCACTCATGACATGGTCAGTGGCATCACTGATGACATCACTGATGACATCTCAAATGACATCACTGATGACATCACTGATGACGTCATCAGTGACTGTGTGTTTCTGTAAAGTTTAAATATGTTTTATATATTTATAGTGAAAGGCCTGTGGAAGAATCAGTGGGTGTACAAGTGTGTGAATGGATGATTTTCTAGGTGCGTAACTGACTCTATAAGTGAGTCATTAAATGTATCTTACTGCCGACTAGTGACTAAACTGTGTGAATGTCTGTATGTGTCTGTGTGTAGGTGTATAAGTGGCTGAATGGTTTTGTGAATAGCTATATGAGTGTCTATATGTGTTATTGATTGGTTGTCTGAGTATCTGTATGGATGCCTGAGTGTTTGTGTGGGTAGGGTGTGTGTGACTCTATGCATAGATGTGTGAGTGGGTGATTCTATGGGTGCATGGTTTTAAGAGTGCATCTGTGATGAACTGTATGGTTGAGTGAGTGTATGTATGGGTGTGTTAGGGATTGAATGTATATCTCAGTGGTACATGTGTGACTAACTACATATGTGAAAGGCAGTATATGTGCATGTAAGAGTATATAAGTGGGTATATGTGAGAGTTTGTGATTGTGAGAGTGGCAGTATGGATGAGTGTGTGCTTGTATCAATGATTGTATAAGAGCGTAAGAATATGTTACTATTTTATAAGTAAGTGAACTTGAGTGTGTATAACTGCATAGGTGAGTAAATGGGAGTGTGATTAATTATTTGCATGACTGACTAGGTGTGAGAGTACCTCTATGGATGATTGGTGGTGTGTGAGTGTCTATGTAGGTGTATAAATGCATATGATAGTCTTTTACAGAGTGACTGTAAGTATGAGTGACTGTACAGGTGAGTGAGTGGAGGTGTATGTAGACCTAGGAGTTAATGAGTGGGTATGTAGTTATTGGTATTGGAGTATCTATGGTTTTCAAAATGGCCATCTGAAATTTTGAGTCGGTGTATCAAAGGTTATATTAGGGTGTGAGAAGATGCACTAATTTATCACATGGATGACGTCATCAGTGATATCATCAGTGATGTCATTTGAGATGTCATCAGTGATGTCATCAGTGATGTCACTGACCATGTCATGAGTGATGTAATATGTTACGTCATCAGCAGTGCATTGCGGGGGCGCGAGTTATAGTTAGCTGAACTAACTATAACAGGGGAATTTCTAAGGTTTTGTGCGAGGGAAATGTCCAGCTAACTATAACACCCCTGAAACCTATGGTGTTTTCAGTGAATTTCTAAGGTTTTTTAAATGCCAATTCCTAACTATAACACCCCTGAAACCTATGTTTTTTTCAGTGAATTTCTAAGGTTTTTTAAATGCCAATTCCTAACTATAACGCCCCTGAAACCTATGGTTTTTTCAGTGAATTTCTAAGGTTTTTTAAATGCCAATTCCTAACTATAACGCCCCTGAAACCTTTGGGTTTTTCAGTGAATTTCAAAGGTTTTTTAAATGCCAATTCCTAACTATAACGTGCATGAAATCTATGTTTTTTTCAGTGCATTTCAAAGGTTTTTTAAATGCTAATTCCTATCTATAACTTGTCTCTGAAGATATCATTTTTAATGATTTTGATTGGATTTCTATATTTTTCAAATTCAGTGTGTCAATTTCATTAATTATCTTTTTTTTTAAAATACTTTTTTATCACCATTTTTTAAACTTATTTTTTCAATTAATTCTTTTAAAAATTACAAAATATTATTTGAACTTAATGGGTTTTTCAAACATATTTTTTTCAAAATATTTTTTTAACTATATGTTCAAAACTTTATTTTATATATTTTTTCAATGTTTTTTGGATCTGCGCACCCTATGCTCACCGTTCTTGATCCCTACGCGATAGCATCCGCGCATGGTATGCGTCGGGTACGTGGTTACTGCTCGATTCCAATGCGACCGGTACTCGACTCCCAGCCTATACGTGACATGTTCGATGTACGTAACGCAACGTTTACAAGCTTCAGCAATGCGTCTTCTGTGTCTATGACGTGGTTGTTGCGCGGATCCGGCGAAGTATATGACATTTAAAAAAACATATGTATGTATTTCATGTGAATATTAATTGAAGACAAACTCTAAACTAGCCTTAAAACTAATATATTTTTACATCTAATCCTATAATCTTTTTTTATTCAATTTCGCGGATGCGCGCCGGGTCCATACTGCGTACGCGCAGGGTGCGCGGATTCCATGTGACCTGCAAAAAAAGATATTTGATTGGTTCATTACACATCCTCTTCTAACTATTGAAAGACCCCACCCGTTTCAATCATTCTTCTTTGACCCTCTTTGGAGCACCATCTCTTTGGAGAGAAGAAGATTTTTTAGACTAAGTTTACACTTAGCTCTAACTTTTTTCAACCAAAAATGGCTTCAGGACAGCAGGCATCACCTGCATCACCTCATACTTCTGAGGATGAATTTTTGCCAGAGGCACCACCCAAAGAAAATTTTTCTTCAGTGATTTGGAAATTTTTTACTTTTCCCGAGGGGCAGAATAAGACCAATGCCACCTTGGTCACGTGCAAGATTTGCAAAAGAGTCCTATCGAGAGGGGATCTTAACAAGAAATACTCATACGGTACGGCAAGTATGATGAAGCACATGAGGACTCTTCATCCAAACAATATTGCACGAGAAGAGTGCTGACGGATAAGAAACACTCCTGCTCCTGCGCCATCCACCTCATCGCAGCCAAGCACATCAAGAGTGCATCCATCAGGGGTTTTTAGCCGCTAGCGGCCATAGAGTATCTTTGGACTCTTTTATGAATGTTGTGTGTGTTTTAACACTATATGCTGTTCTCGCTCAAAATTTGATCGTATTTTATCTGTTTGTATTAATCTGCCTCCTGCTGCCCTCAAATGAACGCTGCTAATAGTGATAACATTGATATTTCTTCACTCGCTGCTAAAATTTACATAATTAAGTACTTACCCGTCTGTGACCGTTGCGAGCTGTGTTCAATGCTCGTGGGGGGATTCTAGTACTATCTGGCACCATTTCTTGGCGGCCATTTTCTCGGGTCAGCGCTCTAGTGACTGAACCCGAAGCAGGGGATAAATTGAAGGATGAAGAGCCCGCGCAGTGGGTTTTGAACCGCTAGCGGCCACAGAGTATCTTTGGACTCTTTTATGAATATTGTGTGTGTTTTAACATTATCTGCTGTTCTTCCTCAAAATTTGATCGTATTTTTATCTGTTTGTATTAATCTGCCTCCTGCTGCCCTCAAATCAACGCTGCTAATAGTGATAAAATTGATATTTCTTCACTCGCTGCTAAAATTTACATAATTTAGTACTTACCCGTCTGTGACCGTTGCAAGCTGTGTTCAATGCTCTTGGGGGGATTCTAGTACTATCTGGCTCCGTTTCTTGGCGGCCATTTTCTTTGGTCAGCGCTCTAGTGGCCGAACCCGAAGCAGGGGATAAATGGAAGAATGAAGCACCCGCGCGCAGCGGGTGTGCCGCTGGCACGCCAAAGGCGCGCCTAAGGCAAGCCCGTCTGCGCCCGTCCGCGGCCGACCGGGGCTAGGGGCCTTGAGCCCTTGTCCCTCCGCTCCAGACAGGTATTGTTATAATTCGGATCAGCTTCTTGCTCTTAATTTCATCCCTGAGTTGAACTGTCTCCACTCACTTGACCCCCTTATTTCTGTTTTACCTGCCAGCATTGCTCCTTTGGGACCAAGATATCGCTTCCCTCTATACATTACATGGAACCGACTGTGACTACATTTAAGATATTGTTGCTCAATTGTAGATCCCTACCTAAGCATGCTACTGAACTTAATATTTTATTTTCTACTGAAAGACCTGACCTGCTATTTCTCACTGAAACTTGGATGAATTCCAATTCAGGCCCCGACATTATTCAGACTCTCCCGCAGGATTATTTAATTCAAAGAGTGGATAGGCCTACCGGGGTTGGTGGTGGACTAGCCATTGTTTATAAAAATAATATGGCTTGTCGTACCTTTGGTAGTCCCTTAACCCTGTGCGAAAATCTTCATTTCTCTATACGTTTTACCCCCTTGCTTTCGCTTTCAGGTATTCTTATTTGCCGGCCTCCTGGACCTTCAGCCAAATTTCTCTCTTTCTTACCTGAAGCAATTACTAATTTGGTCTCTACAGCGTCCAACTTTATGATTTTAGGGGATCTGAATATCCACCTAGATAACCGGGATTCCACTAGTGTGACAGTATTTGCTGATGATCTCGCTGTTCTTCAATTTTCACAACGGGTACCCTATGCTACCCATATGAAAGGTCACCTTCTGGACCCTGTTTTTTCGAATCAGCAGGAGCTATATTGTAGGAATCTCATACCCATCCCATGGTCCGACCATTATTTGATCTCCCTTGACTGGTCTCCCAAGGTGTCTAGTCCCCATACTCGGCCGGTAAAGAAAACTGCCCGCTGTTGGCAGAATCTACACCTAGAGGATTGGACCCTCTCTTTAGAAAACAGTACTCCTCGAATGAATCCAAACCCTGAGATAGCCAATGAGCAGTTTAATCACTGGATGGAAGACTCTTTAGATCTAGTCCTCCCTAAAAAGATCAGTACAGTGAAGCTGAGTTTGAATAAATCAGCCTGGTTCACCTCTCTGCTCCGGCAACGTAAACAAACTTGTAAAAGGGCGGAAAGAGTCTGGAGAAAGGATTTTTCTCCTTCCAGAAAAAAAGAATATAAAGATACGCTCAAGACTTATAAGACCGAAATCAAAAAAGCCCAAGTCGGCTATTACAGCGGAAAAATTTCCGGTGCATCTAATTCTTCTCAGGAAACCTTCTGTATTGTCAAGGAATTTACCTCAGGCATTACGGCCCGTGACTCTTCGGAACTTACTACTGAATGTTGTAATGAGCTGGTGGACTTCTTTTTTAATAAAATTCAATTAATTCGAAAGGCATTCACTGAACCCGACCTCAATTCTCTCGCTGAAGCAACCACTGTTAGGAGGGAATCGCCCCTGCTGGAGATATTTCCTCCCCTGACTATAGACACTTTCTATAATATCTCCGCCCTTATCAGGTTTGGATCACCTCGAGATCCTGTTCCTCCAAAAATTCTCACGTCAGTTATGGCGTCGGTTAGCTCATTTTTGATGGGCTTGATTAATTCTGCCTTCTCCTCTGGAATAGTTCCGTCCTTATGGAAGAAGGCGTTGGTCAAGGCACTTCTGAAGAAGCCTGGCTTAGATCCAGACTGTCTTGCCAACTACCGTCCCATCTCGCTTTTGCCATGGATTGGCAAAACTGCGGAGAAGTCTACAAATACGGTCCTCTCCAAACATTTGGAGGAGGGTAAGTTCTTACATCCGACCCAAACAGGGTTTCGTCCCATGTAAGGGACTGAGACCGCCTTAATGGCTGTGGTTGAGGATGCAAGGAAAATACTTGATTTAGGAGGGTCTCTAGCCGTGATCTTGCTGTACCTTAGTGCAGCATTCGATACGGTTAACCACCGTATTTTACTCCACCGACTCAAGAGGTTGGGTGTAACAGGTCCAGCACTCAATTGGCTGTGTTCTTTTCTAGCCAATAGATCTTTTCAGGTATCTGGGGGCGAGGCCATTTCTAGCCCTAGATTCTTACATTTTGGAGTGCCTCAGGGCTCGTCCCTGAGCCCCACCCTCTTTAATGTTTATATGTCCCCTCTGGCGGAGATTGTCTTGCCCTTTGGGGTGCATATAATTACATACGCAGACGACACCCAGTTAGTGGTGGCATTTAATAATAAAAGTGGCCCTTCATCTAGTCTCGGCCCCTGCCTCGAGGAGGTGATGAGGTGGATGTTTGAATCCCATCTCAAACTTAACGGTGATAAGACTGAGCTTATGTTGCTCGGCAATCCTTCTCCCCTCGAGGTTGCCACCATCTGGCCAGCAACTATGGGCCCTATGCCAGCTTCTAAATTGGTAATAAAGAGTCTGGGCTTTTGGCTTGACTCCGAACTTAATTTCAAAACTCAAGCCATAAAGGCAGTTGCTTCTTGCTTCTGCGTTTTGAAACTTTTGCGTAAAGTTTTGCCTCTGCTCCCTTTTTCAGCAAGGAAGCTTGTAGTTCAGGCGTTGATTCTATCTCGCCTTGACTATGGGAATGCTCTCTACCTTGGTGCTCCCGGTGCAGTCTTTAAAAAACTCCAAACTATGCAAAATTGTGCCGCTCGATTGTTGGAGGGTGTTCCTTATCGCCAATCAGCTAAACCCACTCTTAGATCTCTACATTGGCTTCCTATTCGGGAAAGGGTTCACTTTAAAGCCCTGTGCACCACACATAAGATACTTCGAGGTAAAGGCCCTGACATTATTTCATCTTTTGTTCTGCCCTATAAAACTCAAAGACAGCTACGCTCCAGTGATCTGCATCTGGCATTTGTTCCAATGATCAAGAGGTCCAGAAGCGGAGGCCGTCTTTTTTCCTACAATGCTCCCAAACTTTGGAACACCTTGCTGCTGTGCTTGCGTAAAGAATCTGATCACTCCATCTTTCGTAAAAGGCTCAAGACCTGGCTTTTCCCACAGTGAGTGCGGAAGTCCATTGCGGTTCAAACCTTAGCGCTGGGATACCTCCGGGTAGCCATGCGCTTTATAAATGCTACTTCATTCATTCATTCATTCATCAGCCCAAACCTTGGACATCCGTCCTCAATTTCAATTTTTAAAAGTGCTCTGCACTAAGTGCAATAAGACTTTGTGCTATGGTGAGCAGTCGATTATTTTTTAGTTATTTTTTGTTATTGTTCCCTGAAGTTCATTGTTTGGTTTCTCCTGTTTTTTTTTTTTGTTTGTTTTTTTGCAGAAAAACCAAAAAAAATTAAAAATTGGTCAGAAAACCCCCAAAAAATTATAAAAGAAGAAAGAAGAAAAAAAAAGTTCTTGTAAGAACTAACTTTCATGGTTTAAAAAAAGAGCTAAATTTCTTTGTTAGTGTTAGTTTAGATGAATGTATGTGTAGTACGTAATTGACTGAATGAATGCATTAGTAGCGTATGGTGAATGTATAAGTGCAGAAGTATGAGGAAGTGCTGCAGCATCACACAGTAACCTCTTTAACTGCAGTGTGCTGTAGTACTTCCGAAGCACAGGGATGCAACATATGTACATAAATATGTTGCAAATCTATGCTTCTTTCTGCACGGCTGCTTAAACTGCAGCCATGTGGTGACACAGGCACCCTTGCACCGTAGTGCAAGGATTTCTGTGTCATGTCCTGTTTGTTTTTCTGCAGGAAGCCACACCTTCCTGCACAAAAACAATGAGAAAATGCATTTTCTCCTTCAATGTATGCTGAACATTTCAGCATGCATTGAAGATATAAAAATGTGGAGAAATGAAAACAATTCTCCTTGTTGTGCTTTCCTACACCAATTTTAGAATGGCGCACCATTCACACACATATCGAGATTTATGATTTCTGATAAATCTAGACATGTGTCTTGTTCTGAGTATTCAGTGCAATCATGCACAACAACACTTATAGAACACCCTTTCAACACAAAGTGGTGTGCATGATGAGGTTGTATTTATATGGAGTATAAAAAGTGCACAGAGTGCCTTTTCCTCTCTTTGTAAATATGAAACAGTATCTTACACAATAACTATGTTACAAAAAGTGACATATTTCCGTTTTTAAACTTCCTTGCGAATGATAAAAGTAAGCACAGAGTTTTGTCTGCAAAGATGTTCAAAGAAGAATGATTGAAATAATTGCGGTCCTTCAATAGCTAAAATAGGAAATAATATGAACCCCTCAAATCTCTTTTTTTGCAGGTCACATGATATCTGATTATGGTCAAATTTCAAAAATACATAGGTATAAACAGAGTGTTTTTAGAAATATGTTTCCACTTTGTAGCTTCTTGCAGACCTTCTCATTTTGCATATTGAGACTTAGTTAAACTTACCTTCACAGTAATAGGAATAAAAAATGGTACACATTTTTTGCACATTTTCATTCAAATCTAAATTCTTAAAAATTGCTTATTTTAAAATTTGGATCTGTGAAAGAAAAGAAAAAAAATATATAACATGTAATAATACATTTTTTACAACACGGCATAATTTCCACAAAGTAATTTGTTTGCCTTTTTTGCTGTTCTCAGAATAAATTGAATTTCACTAGAAATAGTGATTTCAATCGTACTCATCACTTAACAGCGGGCAAAAAAAAACAATCAGAAAGATTGTTAAAAAAACCCAACATACTATACATATATGAAATGCTTACAGATTACAAAATTTTATAACTTTAACTTATAAAAACTGTAAATGTTGCCGCATTAAAATAATCACCGAATAAATGACCACCAAAAAGTCCATAATTCAAAAATATACCTTTCCTTGAGGCCAAATGGTATTTTTGCACTTCTTCTTTATGTAAATTGTCCAATGGTAGTCCTATTAAATTATAATAATAAATTCCTCAGAGAGTGAATTAACTTCCTAAAACGTTGGCTTTAAAAATATCAGGTAGGAATTTGGTAATTCACTAGGCAAACGTTGTTTGAAAACCAACTGGGCATCATTACAAAGTGTCCAGCCTTTGTCACATTTTAGATAGGCAGTGTAATGTCCAGATGTGGTGGAAGGACCATCATGAAAAATTATAGCAATTGCTACAAAAGTCCTTCCTGATATTGATAGTTGTGCTGCTACAAATTGCTTTATTAAAGTATCCAATTTTCTTCCGTCAGCTCTACAACGTTGCATCAATAAAATTATGTATTTTCCATATTTTGTTAAGAATAATGTGGATAACATTTCTGATTTACATTGACTACACTCCATGTTTTGATTTGCACCTTTAACTAATTTATTGAAAGACACTGATTTACAGTCTGGTAATGTTAAATGCAGAAATCTCTCAGTGTCTACATTGGTGCTACATGTATACATGCAATTTCACAATCATGTTCCCATTTGTAAGAAAGGCCAAAAATATTTTCTATTTCTACACCTTCATTTTCAAAAATGGTAAGCATATACATTAAAAATTCCTGAGCATCTTGTTGGATATTTTGTGTAAATTGTGTAGAACCAGAACACACATCCAAAAGATTACGAACATCTGAAACAGATTGTATTTTACTTCTATCTGTTGTCAATTTTTCATAAACAGAATGCAACAGAGAACAAAATCTTTTTTGCCGATTCTCTATGATTTGTTCTTGCAAACCTTCAAGATAAAAAACAACATTGACCACTACATTAGCATAGCAGTTGACACCAGAACTATTTTCAAACTGATAACCAACAATCTCTCCAACAGTGTCCAATTTCTTTTTACCTGCAATCACAACATTATCTTGTTCTTTTCTTTTCTTGATACCTTCAGAACAGATATTCTCTAACCTTCTTTTTCGACCAACCATACGCTTTTCAAATACAGGATATTGACCTAAATTTGGAGCATACACCCTTCTTAACCTATTATACTCTTTTATGCAGTTTGCATCTGCAGTAACCTTTGTCTCTTCAAAATCAATCAAAAACAAACCAGATAATGTTCTGACTCGCGACAAAGCACCATATGCCATATCCTCTTTAAATACGGTAGATTCAATGTTCACCAATGCACTGTCTACACTTAATCCATGCGATTTATGAATAGTCACTGCATATGCCAGAGAAAATGGAAATTGTTTCCTACGGACATATAAATCTTTAATAAGCAAAAAACGAACTGAACAACGACCAATTTCTTTAACTTCATTAATCTGATCAAATTTAATTTTTAAAAATTCAATTCCTTCTTTTTTCTGATAATTCACAAAATCCACCACTTTGCCCATTGCACCATTAACTAAACCTTTCTCTACATCCAAATTACGCCTTAAAATTACCCGACAGTTAAAACACGCATACAGTGTCTTTTCCAAACCAGCAGTTTTTGATAAATTTTTTTCTAAACAATCTAGTTTTGATCTCAACTTACCCGTCATAATAGTGATTCCTTCATGTAGTATTTTATCGATGGCTTCCATTTTTACAATTTCTTCATCTTCCAATTTTAATAATTCTTCGTTGAATATTGAACACTCACGCAGTGTTGGCATTAAGCAAATCACTGACTTATTTTTAGCAATTTCCACGTACACTTTTGCAGGAGCTGCATTTTCATTTGGAAAGACATTGCAAAGTAATCTACTCTCCAAAGCTTCTTTCCCTTTTTTTAAAGAATTCCAATTCTTATGTCTTGAAGAATACTTCCATATTCAGCATCATTTGCCTGTCGCATATTTGTTGTCAGTTCTTTGTATTCAAAATTACTCCAAATGTTCACATTACCAACACTGCCAAGAGACTTTCTGGTATCTTCATGGGCAAGTGTTTTAAATACCGGTTGTCCTTTTACCGGTGTCAGTTGCAGTAGATCTCCAAAAACTATGACGTGTTTTCCTCCAAATAACACGTCATACTCTGTTTTAAGAATGTGCTGCATTCTTAAATGCACAAAGGCAAGCATCAAGTATGAAACCATGCTCACCTCATCAATAATGAGAAGTTTCATTTTCTTCAGCACTCTTGAAACTTCACAACAAGCTTCTCCAGATAGCTTGTGGTATTCCAATTTGTTCTCATGCTCTACTGGCAGCATTAGTAAACGATGTAAAGTAATTCCTTTAACCCCTTCCATGCGGGGCGGATTCCCCCGCGGTGCTGACCGTTACTTGCGCGGGCGTGGTCATGACGGAACGGTTCCGTCATGAGCACAGCTCAACCGACGCTCATGACGGAACCGTTCCGTCATGAGCGTCGAAGGGGTTAATGTTATCTGCCAACCCAGTTGGAGCAGTGACAACTCAAGACAAATGCGACTCAGTTGTTTTTTGCAGATAACTTGTAATTACTTTAATTAAGAAACTCTTTCCTGTTCCAGCTTGACCACTCACATACATTCGGATAGGTTGAAATGATGTACATGAGCACACTCTCTTTTCATGAAGTAATCCATGGTTAATCTGCTCTTTCACTTGCTGATATATTTGTTTCTGTTCAACATTTAGTTGCTCTTCCAAGTTTCCTAACTGTATTGCATCTTCTTGTGCTTGATACATTGCTGTTTCCACCTCATTCATTGCAATCGCTGCTTCATTTTCAACAATTGGTTGTCCTAGTGGATCTTGACTCAGTGCAGCAGAACTTTGACTGTCTTGAGAACTGTCTCTAGCAATCTCAGCTGTAATTATAGCTTCTTGATCAATTTCATCATTCAATATTTTGACATAATTTGCGAAAGCACTGCATTGTATGCTATCTTTACAAGCAATAAATGAATCTTCATAGCTGGGAAAATCTCCAAGTAATTCCAGTTCAGAACGCCATGGTTTGAACATTTGCAAAAGGGCTAAATAGTAATATTCCCTTTTGTCATCAGTGTCGCAACTCAGTTTTCTGTGATTAATTAAATTTCCTTTCCTTTGTTTCACCAGACATCCTTCAGAACCAATCACTCCATATTTTCCATCGTCGATGTTCTCTGTAATATTCCGTTTAAAAGTGTAGTTTTGCAGCACTTCTTAGAGAATATCTGTACTTTAGGTTCATTTTCTGCTAAATATTCAATTTCTTGAACAGATTTCAGTACCCGATTTTGCATTCCTGCAAGACCTAGACTCACCCAAATGATTCTTCTACTTTTGGAATATAGACTTGCAGATGATAACCGATCTGAACATTCATATACTCCAATTTCACGATGCGATAACATCTTCAAACTGAAACTGTATCATTTCTTACTTAGAGTCTTCTTGTGAGAAATCTCTTCCCACATTTCTTTCAATTCAGTCTTTTCTGATTTAGTAATGTAAGACGTTACATATCGAGCAACAGCAATGGAATTGTCCGCAACATACTGAATATCCATGTTGGCGTTCAACATGGATAAAATAACTGGATTGTAGTCATTTATGTATTTTGATTCTTCGCTTCTTCTTAAGTTGTAGGTGTTTTTCGGAGACTTTCTTGTGATGGTATGTCGTATGTCGTACAGCTGACATAAAACTGTTCACTCTTCCTTTGGATAATACAGGACATGGAAATCCAAAATGACATTTGGTATAGAACTTATCCTTTGACTTGTACTTTTGTCTACAGTATTTTCCACACCTGTGGCTTTGAAATCGTAAGACTTGAAGTTTTTAAGTTTTTCTCTTCTCTGCTATTTGGAAGAGCACATGTAGCATAATCTTCAATGAAAGACAAAACAGTTTCATCTGAATCTGTTCCAAATTTGGGGGCGTCCTTGACCCATAACAACATATGTATGTGAGGAACACCTCTTGCTTGATACTCCTTTCTCCAAAAGAAATCCACAACTTTTAATGTTTCACTATCTTCTGCTAAATCTATTTCTTCTTCTCCAACAAACACATTTCTATAGTACTCATTATTTTTTAACAGATACAATGATGCCTTTTGCATTTTTCTGACATCCACTAACTCTTGCCAGATTTTCCTATTCTTAGTAGGAACACCAATAACTAGAATGACTAGTGGCTCATTTTCTGCATGATCTACACCAATAGTTTCAATATTTTTCCTTAAATCTAATGGTAAATACACAACTCTTCCTTTCAATCCTCTTTGCAACTCTGATGGAGGTAATTTACTTGTTTTGGGCTCCATACGAACAATAGCCTGAAACGGGTGAACACATTGTATCAGAATAGATTCATACGTATTTAAATCTATCAGCTCTGGAGGAATAGCAACCAACTCTAGATTATTATGAACAGCTCTAGCAGGCATTTTATTCTCATCTAATTTGTTATAACAATATTTGCAAATACGCTGCTCACATCCCAAATCAAAACAATCCTCTACCAACAAATACGTTGCAAATTCCATCCACTTATCATTATCTTCTATTTCACTTTTTAAATACAGATTGACACCCCTAGTCTGATTTTTATAGTGACTTCGCCGACAACAAATACAAGAAACATTTGGTCTTTCTCCTGAAATTACCTTAAACTTTGTGATTTCATCCTCAAATTTTTCTGTAATTACAGGTTCTACATTGTCTTCAACATTTTGTTCTACTAATGTGTCAGTTTCTTCACTCTCTTGCTGAGGCCCAAAGTAACAAAACTCAATATCCTCACAGACCTGCTTCACATCTGAAACTGACCCACGTAAAAGAGCACTGGTCAACTCACTTAACTTTAGTGCTGGACTTTTTGCATAATACAACCTTCTCACTAACTTCCGCATTTGAGTATGATGTACTGCCAGCATTCTGAAATGGTGAAAACACTTTCACAAACTTTCCTAGAAAGACAAGCTAGAGAATGACCTTGCAAACCAGTATGTTTTCTCACTCTGCAAGGGTCTAGTCCTTGCAACAACATAATCATTTGTTTTACACTTTTTTTAGTATAGGCTCGTAAAAAACTACATAATTTTTCAATAGATTCTTGTCGTACACTACAAACACTACTGCAATCCCAAGTGTACACAGGGTTTTTAGCACGTCTCCCTAAAACTTCATCAGCTATCACTTCTTCTGGATTTCTTTCAACCATTTTCTCTTTCTCCATTGGACAACCATCACTAACCTCATTACCTCTACCACTGGTGTCAACTGCATACAATAATTTTTCACTCAGTGAATAACTCTCTTCATTAAAAAAAGGCTCTGAACTAGAACTGTGTTTCCATTCTCCCCAAAAAACATCACACATTTTTTTTTATTAATAACTCTTTTCCTCCTACTTTTGGCCTTCATTACATATATTGGTTTATCTAGTGATCGAATTCTGTTTAACACTAAAATAAAGAGTTTCCTTTTTACTTCAAAAGCCTTTTCCACGATGCTTTTAATATGCTTCTTCTTTTTATAAAATAAAGCTCTCTTTTTATATTTCTTCACATCTTTCAGCAAATTATGCACTACTCTCTTGTAAAATATTTTTTTTGCGTAATTCCTTATACTGATTTTGTCTACTTTTACCATACTTTATCTCCTTTGACTGAACATTTGCTTTTTTACTTTTCCTCTTATTTTGATTTTTTTTCTAAATTAAAAAATTCTCTGAAGTTGCAGCATTATCTACATTCTGTTTGCTCCTACAAACATTTTTAATAAATTGCTTCGTGATCTTACCAGAAGATTTTTTCCTTTTAGCCACATTATCTTGTTCATTCAATACTTGTGGTTGATGTTTCTTCAAATAAACCTCCTGTCTCTGTTCTTTTCTTTTTCTTTTTTTTTTCTGGCATAATTTCTCTATTTTAACGTTGAAAAACAGTATCTGCAAAAAAGAAACACAAATGTATATTAATAACTTTCAAATTTACAGTATTCCATTACTGTACAAACACATTTGATATAAAAACTGACTAAGAAACTATAGCCCTGAACCACAAGTGTGACGATGATTAAAACACTACATACATAGTGCATACTACTTTGAAGCAGTTCATGCCCTAAAGCCTACCTCACTAAAAGACTACATGCTAAGTGACTGAATGATTACAGTACTAAAAGGAGACACACTGGGTGAGTAACAGGGTGTTTGCTAGAAGTGTATGAATACTAACTGGGGAATTGAAGGTGTGAAAGACAACTGTGTAGCTGATTAGAGGACTGAATGCATACTGGATAGGCATTTAAAGCAGTCCATGTGCTAAGGCCTGGCTCACTGCATGAGTACTTGGGTACTGACTGAATGATTAGACTACAGCAAGGAGAGTGCCTGGATGAATTTATAAGTGGTAGGCTTTTGGCGCAGGGAATGGATTAGTACTTGGTACTGAATGGGTCACTAGAAGAGTGCAAAGGGAGTGACAGGATGTTTGCTGGACTATATGGATACTGAGTAGGGAATTGAAAGTGTAAAAGACAAGTGTCTAGGTGGTTAGAAGACTGCATGCATAGTGCATAGGGGTTTGAAGCAGTCCATGTGCTAAGGCCTGGCTCAGTGCATGAATACTTAGGCAGTGACTGAATCATTAGAGTACTGGAAAGAGAGTGCCTTGGTGAATTTATAAGTGTTTGGGTTTTGGCACAGTGAATGGATTAGTACATGGTGCTCAATGGGTCACTAGAGGACTGCAAAGGGAGTGACAGGGTGTTTCCTGGAAGTGTATGGATACTGACTAGGGAATTGAAGATGTGAAAAACAACTGTGTAGGTGGTTAGAGAACTACATGCATACTGCATAGACATTTGAAGCAGTCTATTTGTTAATGAATGGTTCACAACATAAGTACTTAGAAACTGACTAAATCATCAGACTACTTCTAGGACAGTGCCTGGGTAAACATTTAAAATTTTCAGTTCTGGTGCAGTGAAGACAATACTACATGGTACTGCACTTTAGTGTCAAAGCATGACTCATTTTATCAATGCATAAGCAAACACTGGCTTCTAATGCTACTAAAACTTGACAACATGACAGGTTTTAAAACACTTATCTGCCACCAAATACACAATGTTACCAAATGCTTCTCTCACAGTGGTTCCCAAATGCACACAGACTCACAGTGTGATTCTAGACAACAACCACTATCCCTAGGAGTTTACCAAAACTCATTCACTACAGTGGAAGTGGTAAGGGAACTGCCCACAATCTACATATTTCACGACTACACTTTACTGTCAATAGCTGACTCATTTAATGAAAGCATAAGCCATAACTATCTTCTAATTCTACTAAAACTTGACAACATGACATGTTTTAAAACAGTTATCTGTCAGCAAATACACAATGTTACCAAACAGTTCTCTCACAGTGGTTCCCAAATGCACACAGACTCACAGTGTGATTCTAGACAACCACCACTATCCCTAGGAGTTTACCAAAACTCATTCACTACAGTGGAAGTGGTAAGGGAACTGCACACACTCTACATATTTCACGACTGCACTTTAGTGTCAATGCCTGACTCATTTAATCAACGCATAAGCAATGACTGGCTTCTAATGCTACTAAAACTTGACAACATGACGGTTTTAAAATAGTTATCTGTCAGCAAATACACAATGTTACAAAATGCTTCTCTTACAGTGGTTCCCAAATGCACACACACTCACATTGTGATTCTACACAAACACCACTATCCCTAGGAGTTTACCAAAACTCATTCACTACAGTGGAAGTGGTAAGGGAACTGCACACAATCTACATATTTGACAACTACACTTTAGTGTCAATACCGGACTCATTTAATGAAAGCATAAGCCATAACTATCTTCTAATGCTACTAGAACTTGACAACATGACATGTTTTAAAACAGTTATCTGTCAGAAAATACACGATGTTACCAAACGCTTCTCTCACAGTGGTTCCCAAATTCAGACAGACTCACAGTGTGATTCTAGACAAGCACCACTATCCCTAGGAGTTTACCAAAACTCATTCACTACAGTGGAAGTGGTAAGGGAACTGCCCACAATCTACATATTTCACGTCTGCACTTTACTGTCAATGTCTGACTCATTTAATGAAAGCATAAGCCATAACTGTCTTCTAATGCTACTAAAACTTGACAACATGAGATGTTTTAAAACAGTTATCTGTCAGAAAATACACAATGTTACCAAATGCTTCTCTCACAGTGGTTACCAAATGCACACACACTCACAGTGTGATTCTACACAAACACCACTATCCCTAGAAGTTTACCAAAACTCATTCACTACAGTGGAAGTGGTAAGGGAACTGCACACAATCTACATATTTCACGACTACACTTTAGTGTCAATAGCTGACTCATTTAATGAAAGCATAAGCCATAACTATCTTCTAATTCTACAAAAACTTGACAACATGACATGTTTTAAAACAGTTATCTGTCAGCAAATACACGATGTTACCAAACGCTTCTCTCACAGTGGTTCCCAAATGCACACAGACTCACAGTGTGATTCTAGACAAGCACCACTATCCCTAGGAGTTTACCAAAACTCATTCACTACAGTGGAAGTGGTAAGGGAACTGCACACAATCTACATATTTCACGACTGCACTATAGTGTCAATGCCTGACTCATTTAATCAACGCATAAGCAATGACTGGCTTCTAATGCTACTAAAACTTGACAACATGACAGGTTTTAAAATAGTTATCTGTCAGCAAATACACGATGTTACCAAATGCTTCTTTCACAGTGGTTCCCAAATGCACACAGACTCACAGTGTGATTCTACATAAACACCACTATCCCTAGGAGTTTACCAAACTCATTCACTACAGTGGAAGTGGTAAGGAAACTGCACACAATCTACATATTTCATGACTACACTTTACTGTCAATACCTAACTCATTTAATGAAAGCATAAGCCATAACTGTCTTCTAATGCTACTAAAACTTGATAACATGACATATTTTAAAACAGTTATCTGTCACCAAATACACGATGTTACCAAACGCTTCTCTCACAGTGGTTCCTAAATGCACACAGACTCACAGTGTGATTCTAGACAAGCACCACTATCCCTAGGAGTTTACCAAAACTCATTCACTACAGTGGAAGTGGTAAGGGAACTGCACACAATCTACATATTTCACGACTGCACTTTAGTGTCAATGCCTGACTCATTTAATCAACGCATAAGCAAAGACTGGCTTCTAATGCTACTAAAACTTGACAACATGACAGGTTTTAAAACAGTTATCTGTCGGCAAATACACGATTTTACTAACCGCTTCTCTCACAGTGGTTCCCAAATGCACACAGACTCACAGTGTGATTCTAGACAAGCACCACTATCCCTAGGAGTTTACCAAAACTCATTCACTACAGTGGAAGTGGTAAGGGAACTGCACACAATCTGCATATTTCACGACTGCACTTTAGTGTCAATGCCTGACTCATTTAATCAACGCATAAGCAATGACTGGCTTCTAATGCTACTAAAACTTGACAACATGACAGATTTTAAAATAGTTATCTGTCAGCAAATACACGATGTTACCAAATGCTTCTCTCACATTGGTTCCCAAATGCACACAGACTCACAGTGTGATTCTAGACAACAACCACTCCACTATCCCTAGGACTTTACCAAAACGTATTTACTACTATGGAAGTGGTAAGGCAAGTGCACACAATGTGCATATTTCAAAAGTGCACTTTTGTGTCAAAGCCTGACTCATTTAATCAACGCATAAGCAAAGACTGGCTTCTACTGCTACTAAAACTTGACAACATGACAGGTTTTAAAAGAGTTATCTGTCAGCAAATACAATATGTTACTAAATGCTTCTCTCACAGTGGTTCCCAAATGCACACAGTCTCTCTGTGTGATTCTAGACAAACAACACTATCCCTTGCACTATACCAAAACACATTTCTTCATCTACAAGGATTACTGCATTTTACTGCAGAAACATAACTCATTTCACAAATTCATAAACAATGACTGGTTTCTAATTCTACCAAAATATAAAAACTGCATATTTATCTGTCTACAAACACATGGAAAAAAAAAATCCTTATCACAAAATGGTTTCTACATGCACACACACTGTCAATAAGATTGTAGAGAAAAAAAAGTACTCCCTATTCTTTAGCAGAAGAAATACATTAGTCTGATTAAAATAAAAATAGTCTACATACATCCCCTCACAATTAAATAACTCACCTTTCAAGATGTTTTGTAGATTAAGAAGTATATCAGTCACACACCAGATATCAGTCACACACCAGATTTTCTTATACAGAATCTCTGCACTGTGCACCTGTCAGCAGAACCAAAGAATGGCAAAGTTTCCCTCTCATTTTCCACACATATACATGTAAACATCAAATCACATTCCTTCCCACATAAATTCAAAAGCAAACACACATTTCTATTGGTTAAACATTTCAACCCTTTCCAAATGACATAAACTTCAACCCTTCCCCCAATCTGCCTTCTGCCCGTTACCATAGAAACAGGTCATGGAACACTGTACTGAGCACACAGGTCACAAGTTCAGCACACACAATGTTGCTAATCAAAACAGCAAGTGTGCTTGACTTCTCAACATATCAGCTTATCATATATAATGTTCCTCAAATCAGTTTTTGTTAACCAATAAGAATCATGCGGTTAAAAAAACTGAAATATGCACCCTACCTTTCAGTGTAGAAGGTTGTCAAACAACCAATGATTTCTTGTCTTTTTTAAAAATTGCATCTTAGCCACCATTTTAGAAACATCTTACTTTCCAAACTGCCATTTCATTTACAGAGACCATCTGAGTGCATCCAGACTTCCTTACAAGATGCTTACAATGTGGATTGTGGGACACAGCTACATTTTCTGGAGCCAAAGGTATGCAGAAAACAAAGGCATTCACAAAGACCTAGGTTTGCCAAATGTAGACATTAAATGGATTGGATAGAGAGGGTTAAAGTGGCACCAATTGATGCCATTGGTGAAATCCTTCATGCAAATCCAACACCCTGACCTCATAAAAGTGCACTGTGGTGGCAATGACCTAGGCACTTTGACTGGGATAGGTCTGGAAATGCTTATGAAAGATACCTTTGCAGAACTGATTTCACTTTTCCCTTAAACTGCCTAACATATGCCAAAGGCAGAAATGGAACTGGTCCGATAATTTTCGTCCACTAGCTAGGAAACATGTGAATAAATCTGTTTCTGCTTTTCTCCGAGACTACAGAATGGGGTCCATTTACAATAACAATCTGCGCTTTCATATGCAAGAGATGTATAGGAGAGATGGAGTACACTTTACTGATGAGGAAAACAGAGTCTTCCTCAACAACTTTGGACTCTGTATAGGTACTTACTTATAAGTACCAAAAACTCTCAATGGACACAACAGCTCTTTTTAGAGCCACTCAAGAACAAAACACTTAAGCTTAATCTCTCCCAACAATTTCATTTTTTTCCCTTGGATCCGCGAACCCACCGCGAGAGAATCCGTGCATCCAACGTGATAGGATGCGTGCACCGTGCGCGCATTTTGCCGTTTGTTTTTTTTTTAAAAAGGGGACCCCAGGGGGTCCTTCTGGGATCCCCTAAGCACCTCTAGAGGGTCAGAGTATTTCCACTCTGCCCCCTTTACATGTTTACACACTTTTTCCCTTTGCTTCTTCAGCCTCGCTTCTACTGAGGCAGAAAATGGCTGCCAACAGTTCCTGGTTTCGAATGTAGAGCGGCACTTGACAGCCAATTAGCATTCAGCGCGCGATCGGGAGGGTGCGCGCTCGGTTCGGGGAGGGTGCGCGTACTGTGCGTGTACGGTCCGCGGATCCTCTGCGGCCATAGATATTTATGTACTTTTAACTCTAATTTTCTCAGGAACTACTGAACAGATTCACACCATTTATGCAAAAGGCACAAGTCTGAACTGAGGACTACCTCTTTGCCAAATTTGGTGTCATTCCGTTCAGCGGTTCGGGCTGTAGCTGCAACAACAGATCCTATGGGAAATTGCTTTGGGAAAACGCGTTTTGGGACCCCCCTTTTTTCTCGGCCCCCGCTTGACGAATCACCACAAAACTTTCAGCGTAGGAGCGGAGCGGAGCTGGCCAAAAGTTTGGACAATTTCGTGAGGATTCGTCAACCGGCGCCAGACTTATTGGGAATAGAATGTTGCGGATTTCCTATGGAAAATAGGTCCTAACTATAACTATCTACTGGTGACCGCCAGTAGATTATATATATATATATATGGTGCTGGTGGGAGAAGCAGGTGGCATGGTCAGATGCCAATGAGATGTGGACCAGTAGGTTAATTAGCTGGAACCGCTACATAGACGATCTTTTTATCATTTTCAATGGCACCATAGAATCTGCCGATGAATTTGTTAGCAATCTGAATTTAAATGATTTGAACCTCAGATTCAGTGGTGAAGTTAGTAAATCTTCAGTAAATTTTCTGGATCTGGAGGTTTTTGTCTCTGATGGAAGACTGTGTACATCCCTACACAGAAAACCAACGGCAGGGAATTCCGTTCTCCGTTCTGACAGCTGTCATTTAGGCAAACTGGTTAACAGCATCCCTTATGGCGAGCTGCTAAGAATTAAACCGCAGTTATAGGTGCACTCGAACTTTGGATTATATTAGGGTACTGCAACTCCCACAAGTCTCTACAATGCCATATTTAGGGAGGAGCCTTGAAAGCATTATGGGAGCTAGCCCTCTACAGCACGAACTTTCCCCGTAGCCCATGAAGAAGAGGACACTCGAAACGCGTCGGCGAAAGCGGAAAGCTGCATTACTTACCTGCATGCAAAAACGTGTCCATACCTGATTTGATTAAAGGCTGGTAACCTTGTACGAGTTCGTGTGCGTCTTCATGTGAGCGACCAGTGTTTTGAAAATATATATATATATATATATATATATATATATATATCTATATATATATATATATATATATATACACCTATAACATAAAATCTAACAAAAACATTATATTATAAATTGAAACATTAAAATATTTAATAATTTTTAAACTTACATTTTGCACTCCCTTTACTGTAACAGTGGGGAAAGTGTTGGATAGCATAGGGTTACAAATTACTGTTCCCACTGCTGTGAGTGCAACAGTAGGGAAAATGTTGGCTAGCAGAGGGGAAAAATTACTATTCCCCCTCCAGTGAATGCAACAATAGGGAAAGTGTTGGATAGCGGATAGGTAGAATTACTATTCCCACTCCAATGAGTGCAACAGTGAAGAAAGTGTTGGATAGCGGAGGGGTAAAAATTACTATTCCCACTCCAGTTAGTGCAACAGTAGGGAAAGTGCTGGATAGTGGAGGGGTAAAGACTACTATTCCCACTTCAGTGAGTGCAACAGTAGGGAAAGTGTTGGATAGCGGAGAGGTAAAAATTACTATTCCCAATCCAGGGAAAGTGTTGGATAGCGGAGAGGTAAAAATTAATACTCCCATTCCAGTGAGTTCAACAGTAGGGAAAGTGTTGGAAAGCGGAGAGGTAAAAATTACTATTCCCACTCCAGTGAGTGCAACAGTAGCGAAAGTGTTGGATAGCGGAGGGGTACAAATTACTATTCCCACTCCAGTGAGTGCAACAGTAGGGAAAGTGTTGGACAGTGTAGAGGTAAAAATTACTATTCCCACTCCAGTAATTGCAACAGTAGGGAAAGTGTTGGATAGCGAAGGGGTAAAAATTACTATTCCCACTCCAGTGAGTGCAACAGTAGGGAAAGTGTTGGATAGCGGAGGGGTACAAATTACTATTCCCACTCCAGTGAGTGCAACCGCAGGGAAAGTGTTGGATAGCGAAGGAGTAATAATTAATATTCCAACTTAAGCCAATTCAAAAGTAAAAACAAACAGAATATCAACTACACTACAAAAGGTGTTAAAAAAACAAACAAAAAAACATAAACCAATATTAAAAATGACAAAAGATAGGAACATATTATAATGTTAACAAAATCTAAAAACACCACACAATTCACAATACACATCTACATTTTTCAAAGAGTGTACCTCCATAATTAACCTGATTAATTATCAAATTAACAAACATTATTAACTAAAAAACAAATTGAAACAGATAAAAATTAATTTACTGACCAAACGTTACCCCTATAAAACTAAAATCCACACACAAAATAAAAAATAACAATTACCATAAATATTTATCAATTAATGAATGAATAATAATGAGCAACTAATTAATCAAACCTAAAAAACGTTCCACCCTCTACCACAATAAACACCACAACACACACCTAAAAATCATTACTCAATTTCTATAACTAATTGTAATTTATTAAATTAATATCACTTAACAACTTATTAACTAATTTAAAAGAATTTACTTCCCACCCTTTACCTCTATAAACCCCACAACTCACTTCTCAAATTAATTACACAATTGTCACATTTAATTGTTATTTAATTAGTTACCATTAATTAACGATTAATTATTAACTAGTTATAAATAAATTACTTCTCACCCTATTCCCCTATAAACCCCACCAACCATTCCTACAAAGTGACACAATTAACATCATTAATTACCAATTAATTAATTAATTATTAATAACTAACAAGCAATTGATAAATACGTATTAATAAAGTAATTCCCACAATGGACACTATAAATGATAAATTACATAAATATTAATATATAAAAAACATTAATACATTTATAAAAATAAATTACTTCCCACCTTATTCCCCTATAAACCACAACCCAAAAATGACACAATTAACATAATTACCAATTAATTCAGAATAATTAACAACCAATTAAGGAAAAATGAATAATAACTTAATTCCCACAACTAACATTATAAAATATAAATTAAATAAAAATTAAAAAATTAAAAATATTAATAATTTGATTATAAGCAAATTACTTCCCACCATATTCCCCTTTAAACCCACAACTCGCTCCTAAAAAATAACACAATTAACATAATTATCAATTCATTAATTCATTAATTAATAAAAATTACGAACCGATTAATAATTAATTATTAATAATTTAATTTCCACAATTAACATTATAAAATCTAAATTAAATAAATACTAATAAATACAAATTATTAATTAATTTACTATAATTAAATTACTTCCCATCCTATTCCCCTATAAACCCACAACCCTCTACAGAACTAAAAAACGCAAAATGTAATTAACATAAAATTAATAACTACTAAAAAATGTACACATATATTAAAAAACAAAAGCAAAACTTATACAAAAAATAGATCACATACTTTTACAATATCAATTTTTTAAACAATTTTATTTTTGCAAACAATGTTACTAACTTCGATATTTTCAAAAACGATTTTTTGTGCCTTAAAGTCGATATTCGTGACCACGATATTCCTGCTGTCGATATTTCTGTATCATGATATTTCCAACTCGAAATTTGTGTATGTCGATATTGAAAACTCGATATTCTGTCTGTGAACCTTTTCAGTACATCTGGTATGACTGCTATTGAAGGGGTACCATGCGTTCTGTTATATACGGCAGCAAAGATTGCACCTGAAGTGGCACAATCTTTCAACTGGGGAGCCATCCCCATTGGCAAGCAAATTGTCAGTATTCTGTGTTTTCCCTGCAGGCCGTATGTGAAAAAACTGCTTCAAGCTGTGCTGTTTTTTGTGCTACCTAAAACGGGATTTGCTCCAGACTGGTGGGAACCTTTCCCATAATGGCATTCAGGTGCCGATTACGATCCGGCAAAAAAATTCCCCGTACGACTCGTATCCGGTCTTTTTACCGTACGAATCGTACAAGTGCCGTACAAACTGCCAATTACGATTCGTATGGTAAAAAGTCCATACGAATCGCATTGGGAATTATTCCCCACACGTCCTCGGGTCGGAAAATGTGTCCGACACGTCCTCGGACGATTTACCGTACAAATGTGAAAAGTGAAGTCCGACCGCGGAATCACGATCCATCCCGTGCGTCCGATGTTACAACCGTATGGAAAAAACACCGTCCGCACCGAACTCCCATAGCAACCATGGAGACGTGCCCGCATACGTGCCGACCCCCCCCCAGCCCGTACGCGCCGTACCCCCCCAGCCCCCGTACGTTCGAGTCGTACCCCCACCCGTGTATGTACACCCTTGTACGTGTCGAACCCCCCGTGTATGTACACCCATGTACGTTCGAGTCGTACCCCCACCCGTGTATGTACACCCTTGTACGTGTCGAGCCCCCGTGTATGTACACCCATGTACGTTCGAGTCGTACCCCCACCCGTGTATGTACACCCTTGTACGTGTCGAACCCCCGTGTATGTACACCCATGTACGTTCGAGTCGTACCCCCACCCGTGTATGTACACCCTTGTACGTGTCGAACCCCCCGTGTATGTACACCCATGTACATTCGAGTCGTACCCCCACCCGTGTATGTACACCCTTGTACGTGTCGAACCCCCCGTGTATGTACACCCGTGTACGTTCGAGTCGTACCCCCACACGTGTATGTACACCCTTGTACGTGTCGAACCCCCGTGTATGTACACCCATGTACGTTCGAGTCGTACCCCCACCCGTGTATGTACACCCTTGTACGTGTCGAACCCCCCGTGTATGTACACCCGTGTACGTTCGAGTCGTACCCCCACCCGTGTATGTACACCCTTGTACGTGTCGAACCCCCGTGTATGTACACCCGTGTACGTTCGAGTCGTACCCCCACCCGTGTATGTACACCCTTGTACGTGTCGAACCCCCGTGTATGTACACCCGTGTACGTTCGAGTCGTACCCCCACCCGTGTATGTACACCCTTGTACGTGTCGAACCCCCGTGTATGTACACTTGTGTACGTTCGAGTCGTACCCCCACCCGTGTATGTACACCCTTGTACGTGTCAAACCCCCCGTGTATGTACACCCGTGTACGTTCGAGTCGTACCCCCACCCATGTATGTACACCCTTGTACGTGTCGAACCCCCCGTGTATGTACACCCATGTACGTTCGAGTCGTACCCCCACCCGTGTATGTACACCCTTGTACATGTCGAACCCCCCGTGTATGTACACCCGTGTACGTTCGAGTCGTACCCCCACCCGTGTATGTACACCCTTGGGGGTACGCACCGTACACACACGGGTGGGGGTACGACTCGAACGTACACGGGTGTACATACACGGGGGGTTCGACACGTACAAGGGTGTACATACACGGGTGGGGGTACGACTCGAACGTACACGGGTGTACATACACGGGGGTTCGACACGTACAAGGGTGTACATACACGGGGGGTTCGACACGTACAAGGGTGTACATACACGGGGGGTTCGACACGTACAAGGGTGTACATACACGGGGGGTTCGACACGTACAAGGGTGTACATACACGGGGTTTCAACACATACAAGGGTGTACATACACGGGTGGGGGTACGACTCGAACGTACACGGGTGTACATACACGGGGGGTTCGACACGTACAAGGGTGTACATACACGGGTGGGGGTACGACTCGAACGTACGCGGGCTGGGGGGGTCGGCGCGTACGTACGGGGGCTGGGGGGGGTCGGCGCGTATGTACGGGGGCTGGTGGGGGTCGGCACGTACGTACGGGGGCTGGGGGGGTACGGTGCGTACCGGGCCACCTACTCTGGTCGTTTCGCGCCTTACTTCGCTTTTCCGGCACTTTTTGGGTGCCGTGAAAATATTGCCGTCCGGACTGCTGTCGGGTCGAATCGTAATTCCTGGGTCGTGAAACGCTGCCTGAGAGCGTCCCGAAGTCACGTCCCAGCATTCCCGGATCACATTCGTATGTATATTTTCGTCGGTCGGTGTTTTTTACGATTCGTACAGAAACGCTCCGACCGACGGTTCGTACCCGGTTTTTACCGGATCGTAATCGGCACCTCAGTGTTTGTGGGCTAGTACCAGTAGTGACCATGTGTGGTTGCATAGCCTGAGCAAACCCCGCAGGATTGACTGTCAATGTTCTCATTACGTATTGTGTTAGATTTTTGTACATTTTTACTAAATCTCAGTAAGTTTGCGCATTCCTGCTGATGTGAAGGCAGCAACGTCTGGATTCAGTGTATGAAGCTAAGACTGGCTGGGTCGCTCCTTTTCTTATGAGCGGACCAAGTCTCACATGCTTTGTGGTATGGAGTTGGGTGTCTTTAAACCAATTAATGTGCTCTTGGTGAGTCAATAGGACTTCTAAGTCCACGTATGGAAAATACTCATCAGGTGATTCATCTTCAATGTATTCATGAAATAGCTGTGTGTGTGCATCTGCAGGTGGGAATTTAACCCAAGAATAAAATACTTCTGTTCTGAATGCTTCATGTGCCTCACCCACGAAGGTAACATCTCTGCAAGTTGCCGGGAGGCCATGTTGTAACAATTTCATGTTCACTGCCTGTCTGCAATTTTCTGAAATATTTAGTTTAACTAACTGTTCTCCAACGTCCACATCTATTTGTTCGATCATTGTTTTTTTATTGAGTAGAGCTTTCAGGAAAGACAATTCATATTTACACATTAAATCAACAAGGAAAGAAAAGTGGTTGCCCTAGAATACAGACCGACAAAATTAATTAATTAGTATATCTCTTTCGACAGCTTATTAAGCAAAATTCAAGAAGTTTAAAAAACCTCGACATAGAATCGTGAACCAAACAAGATTGCATTTAACATCCCTCAATTTAACATTCTACAAGATATTTCCAAGTCAGAGAATTTTTTATTAATTTCCCCCACTCGTTTAGCATAAGCCTCTTCGAATTTTTTAGTACGTTTCATTTTGTTTAGCCATTTCTCAAACACAGGTACTTCCAATGATCTCCAATTTTGTAAAATTAGAGAGCGAGCGACCAACATTGAAATAGCAAGAAAAAGCCCCTCAGATTTCGACAATATGGCCTCCCGATTGGTTGTAGCGAACAGGACAGCTTCTGCTATTGGAGCATACGTTTTTTGGATCGCCCGACTAAAATACCCCCCAAAAAACTTCCCAAAGCACTCCCAGGTTAGGACAGGTAAAAAATATGTGCCTCCATCCCCCTTTTAATGGGGTACAACAGCAAAAACACCTATTTTGAACCCCAGGATAGATTTTATTTAGGGCCTTTGGAGTATAGTAGGCCATCCAGTGAGAAAGAAAAGCCATTCTTTTATAGTTGGCAGCTCTAAGGTTCTTATTTTCTGTACTAGATATTGTTTGCCATTTCTGATATGAAAAAACACATTGAGTTTTAGAGGCGACTTTCTCCAAAAAGTTTAGGACCAATGGAGATTAATCTTGCGTTCGCATTAAGAGATACCAATTGCCGACCCCACTTAATATTTGAGGAATACAAGGCGGTGGCTGCCTTTGAGGGGGAACTATTAGGTATAAAATTACATTTATTAAAGAAATGAAATATTTGAATGAATTACAGCCATAAAATCTGTCCTGAACTTCTTCCCAGGTAATCATCCTCCCCTGAATAATAAACTGATTAACTACCCCCAAGCCAGAATCATGCCAGGTTTTCAAATGGGTAGAATGAATATGGAGGTCCAGATCTTGTCACTCTGCAATTTTCTGAAATATTTAGTCTAACTAACTGTTCTCCAACGTCCACATCTATTTGTTCGATCATTGTTACAGCAGTAGTATATATGTTAAAATCTTATTGAGCTATGGTGCGCACAATGTGGAAACTTCTAATCCTCCAAGCTTTATTTAACCTACAGCCAATCCATAGGGTATGCCTACTCAGCTGAGGCGAATTTGTTTCCCTTCCCACTACGGATGTCTCCAGTTTAAATGTGAGTAGGGGGTCTCTAAGAGAGCACAACTGAACTACTCAGATTTGACTGTTAAATAGGAGCCTAACAAACGATGGCAGTACCATGTCGTCTAGTTCCTACTAACCCTTAGAATCTGCGCATTATTTGGACAATGTAACCTAAGGGCTTGGTGTCTAGACTGATTCCAGACTCCCCCGCAGGATATGTTGGCCTAGAGACCAGCTAGCTCACAGTGCCACCGTAAGCCCTCTAACCTATCAGGGAGCAAATGGCTTCTGGAAACTACTGAACATGACAACCCTGCTCCTTCAGGGATTGTGTAAACAGTACAGAACGTTTCGCTCAGTCACACGTGCTCAGTTATACACTGAGAATACACAGTGGGACATTTTCAATAATATTCATTAAAACAAACTTATTCTTGCATAAAATACGTGTGGTGCAGTGATTAGTGGACAGAAGCAAATAAACGTGATTACAAGCACCAAAAGCGGATATAGTAGATATAGTTCTACCCTGGTGCTAAACAATTGTATATATGCAGGCATATAAACAAAACAGTAATCTGGCGTACTCCTACTATGCAAACCCTACTCTAAGTGTACCTAGAGTTTGTGTAGGTGGAGAGGCAAGAATACCCCCAGTGAAGGACCCCGTCTTGATCACGAAGTGGATACCCCTAACGAGATGTCAGACCACTGCTTGTTATTTCTCAGTATGCCAGGACCCTTGTTGTCAGCAAAAGTACCTCCTATACTAATCTATTGGATTGTTTACCTTTTATATTAGATAGCAGCCTTGCGATGTGCGCATAGATTAGTGATGTTATATATAGATAGATGTTAGATATAGATAGCCCTGTTGATGGAGCGGGTAAAATGTTTTCTTTTTATATATCCAATCCATTTATATAAGTTTATATTAAAATAACTAATGAATAATTATAATGATTAATAGTGTTATGTGAAAGAACTAAACCAACCTTATTAACAGGAAGAATACACGTGGGAATGCATTTGCATGGCTAAAATAATAAGTGAACTAAGTTCGTATGCATATTAAAATGATAAACGTTGCTTATGTAATGTTATTGTGATTTGCGCTTTAATAAACCAGCATTAATGGCTTTGGATGTTGCATATGGCTAGATAAATACACACACATAAGGGTATTAGCAAGGGAATAACACTGTTTTAATCATTTCCATGTATTAATTACGATTTTGTGTTTTCTTTGCTTAAGTTGACTATTCTGGCCTACCAAAAGATGGCCGCCAACTGAAGCCTAACTAAAGTACATTACTTCACCATTTGAACAATAGAGAAAGGCGCCTGCACTGACTTCAACCGTGTCCCTTGTGTGACCCGTCAGACCATGCCCATGAAGACTACCCTGGGCGAGGGGCCAATGCCCCTGAACGTGAAGAAAATGTTGCAATTGAAATATATGAACTGTTGAACCCGACCTGTTCTCTACGAACTGATACATTTAGGACCACAGATTACTCGTTCCCATACATTCGCTTTGAGACTTTTACCGCATTGGAAGAATTGAAAAATGTATCCTGATGTGCCGAGATTGATTTGAATTCAGCCAATCATAGTACTGTGAAATGAGAAATGTAACATTTGATATGTAAATTTTAGTATAAATATTGGTAGACCAGAGAGGTGTTTAAAGATGTTTGGTGGTGAAGCTGCTGACGGAGAACCAATGATAAAAGATCCTTATGCTGACGGAGAGGACGGTGACTCTACATGATAGAACAGAACTCTGACGAATTTACTGAGGACCAGTTCTGACTTAGAAAACGACAATTAGCCAGAATAGGTAAATATGACAAAAGATGATATTGCATTATTAAGGTTTAACCTGCATTTAAATTAGATAAAAGAAAATCATTATTTGAATTAATGTGTCGGGTGATTATTTGATTGAAATGTCTATTGATTAATTTAGGGTGTTAAGGTATCATTGAACTAATAAACAGCTAAATGATTCGACCGACCCATTTGATGGAGGAATTGTTAGGGTGATTCAGGGAAAGTGGTTCTTCCATCAAGGAAATCAGTGTGGTTCGGAACTAATTGTCTCTTTATAGGCGCGGATAGTTTGATAGAATTAATGTTGGTGTTATGGGCCCCACCAGCGTATGATGTGTGTGTGTGTGTGTGACTGAGAAATCATTCTGTCCGTGGAAGTAGAGGGAAATTGAGGAACCTGAACTGCACCAGTTTTTCTGGTAGCAGGATGATGGTTTTTATTGTTTTGGTTTGATGATTTTTGCCTGTATATAGCTTATCGATTGTTGATTGGTATTGATATGTATACTAACACTATATGTTGAAGATGTATTGAGTTTTATGTAGTCTGTATGGCTTCTGGGATGTAAGAAGTCGGTGACAGTTCCGTAGTAGGGCAGAGGAAAGCGCTGCTCTCGGGAAAGACGGGATTGTGGTAGCCCGTAGGAACACGGGAAAAACGTGTGACAATTGAAGTTGCGCGTCACATTGTCTGGGTTCGATTCGGTGACATCGCTGTGTGTTGCTATTAGAGACATTTTCTGTGTGAAAGAAGTGCGTATGATAGTGAAGGGTACCTGTGAAATTTTGGTTTTAAGTACCAGGAAACCAATTGGCATACCGATAACGCTTATCACTGAAAAAGTAGCAGGTGTTCTCTGAGCTTGAGTGAAGGACAAAGTAGAGGTAAGCACTGCTTTGTTAACGTATGTGATAATTCTGTAGTAGGACAGACTGTTCGCTGTTCTCGGAAAACACAGGATTCTGTGTGAATGAACTACAATTTCTTGTGTGAAAGTGCGTGAATGAAATAGCATTCGGGTTAATTGTGAAACTCTGGTTTTATTTCTCAGGAGCATTGCATTTCCAACTATGTGTCTTAATTCCGGAGAAACAGTTAATTGATGCTTGATGGAAGGGTAAAGTAGAGGGATGTGCTACTTTATCAATGGAAGTAAATGATTCTGTAGTAGGGCAGAGGTAAGCGCTGCTCTCGGGAAAGGCAGAATTCTCGTGAGAAAGGTCTATTGCTATTCTGTGGTTAGCGTAGCAGACAATGGAGATGTTTATATGTTGTGACTAACAGTATCGTAAAATTGAAACAAAGTCTGCCGAGTAGTCTTGTAAAGGAGGGGTAGACTGGAGACAGGAGCAGGAGCTGCTGCAGCGACTGCTGACGTCAGAAAGACCGCGCTGGGATTGGACAGTGGGTCAGAACAGCAGAAACGCCCTGATTGGTGCATTATTGTGTGTGCCACAAAAGGATTGGGAGAAGTACAGGGGGACGTAAACGCTCCAGGATTGGTGCGTTAGTGTGAGTTGCGCTGCTATTGGACTAGAGACCGTATACTTGACGAAAAGCCTAGGGGTTCACGAAAGAGAGGAAGATGTATCATCATTCAGCCGAAAAGAAGAAGAAATCCCTATTTAGTAAAATAAAGGGGTGGTTCGTGAAAGACAAAGAGATTGTGACGAGGGAAGAACAGTTACTTCCTCCAACAAAGACACCCGCATCCTTCATGGTTGCGAAATATGGTTACCATACTTGCATTTGGTTAGACAATTGGGCAAAGTATACAAAGGAAGATGGAGTTTTAGCATTTCCGGAACATTGTTCATTTAATTTTTTGCGATTTTAAGGAACCTACGTGAAAGGAGGATGGGATTAGTACTCGTCCAAGACCTACACAGTTTGAGGCATTGACTGAGTGGGAAGATGAGATGCATGAGCGAGAAAAACAGAGAAATGGCAGTAGGTATAGATATATGTTTGGACGGCCAAATGATCGTGAAACTTATTGTGATCGAATGAGAAGGTGGCGAGACGCAAGTATGACTGAAGGACTGTTTCCCATTCGAGCTACAGGAGAAAATGAAGGAAGGAAGTGTGTAGAAAAGAGACATAGGTGCCGATTCCGATCCTGGAAAAATTTTCCCCGTACGACTCGTATCCGGTCTTTTTACCATACGAATCGTACAAGTAGCGTACAAACTGCCAAGTACGATTCGCATGGGAAAAAGTCCATACGAATCGCATTGGGAAAATTTCCCCACACGTCCTCTGGTCGGAAAAAGTGTCCGACACATCCCCGGACGATTTTACGTACAAATGTGAAAAGTGAAGTCCGAGCGCGCAAGTACGATCCGTCCCTTGCGTCCGATGTTACAACCGTATGGAAAATGCACCGTACGGACCGAACTCCCATAGCAACCATGGAGACATGTGCCCGCATACGTGCCGAACCCCCACCCCAGCCCCCGTGAGTATGCGCCGAACCCCCCCAGCCCCCGTGAGTATGTGCCGAACCCCCCCCAGCCCCCGTGAGTACGCGCCGAAACCCCCCCCAGCCCCGGTGAGTACACGCCGAACCCCCCCCAGCCCCTGTGAGTACGCGCCGAACCCCCCCAGCCCCCGTGAGTACGTGCCGAACCCCCACCGTGTACGGACACCAGTGTACGTACGCACCGTACCCCCACCCGTGTATGTACGGTGCGAACCCCCTGCGCATCGCGCTGGGGGTTCGCGCCGTACATACACGGGTGGGGGTACGGTGTGTACGTACACTGGTGTCCATACACGGGTGGGGGTACGGTGCGTACGTACACTGGTGTCCATACACGGGTGGGGGTACGGTGTGTACGTACACTGGTGTCCATACACGGGTGGGGGTTCGGCGCGTACTCACGGGGGCTGGGGGGGTTCGGCGCGTACTCACTGGGGCTGGGGGGGCTTAGGCGCCTACTCACGGGGGCTGGGGGGGTTCGGCGCGTACTCACGGGGGCTGGGGGGGTTCG
The DNA here is from genome assembly GCF_964204655.1 of Triturus cristatus. Taxonomy (NCBI): domain Eukaryota; kingdom Metazoa; phylum Chordata; class Amphibia; order Caudata; family Salamandridae; genus Triturus; species Triturus cristatus. Next base: position 1,368,794,222 of record NC_140590.1, read on the forward strand.
GCGTGTACTCACGGGGGCTGGGGGGGTTCAGCGTGGACTCACGGGGGCTGGGGGGGGCTCGGCGCGTACTCACGGGGGCTGGGGGGGGGTTCGGCGCGTACTTACGGGGGCTGGGGGGGGTTCGGCGCGTACTTACGGGGGCTGGGGGGGTTCAGCGCGTACTCACGAGGGCTGTGAGGAAATATGAATTTTTATGGTCAATTGTGTCCCCTATCTAGACCCCAACGGCTCCATGTACATGCTACAAGTACATGTATGTTCCCTTAATAGTTGCATGTCCCTTTAACGGGAACCGCTGAATTACTGGACTGTGTCGCACCCTTTTTATGACCGTCAGCTGGAACTGACTGAGCGACAAGCATTTTCATTTTCGTGTCTTTCATACGCCTTTGTTCGTGTTCTTGTTCTTCTCTAATTCTATTCTGGTGATACTGTAACATTTGTAACATTTGTGAAGGAGTGTTAGCTTGCCAAGTGCTCTCAACTTTCAATACTCTGTTTTTAACCTGCGGCAGTGAATTCTCGACTAGTTTTGTTACAAAAAGGTGTGGATATGACTCACTATTTGCTTTCAGGCCGCTATTAATACCAAAACATTTTTCAAATCGGGAATAAAAATCACTGGTGTCTTCCTCGGGTTTCTGTTTACAGGCTGATATTGCTCCCCAATCTTCCTTTTTCGTAGTTAACAAACGTGGCAATACTTGTACTAATAGACCTGGCAATGCTTTTGTTTTGTCCCCAAGCCCTACGCCTGCAGTTCGGTTATTTTCTTCAGTTTCTAATGCGGTCCAATCAATCTTTTGGTCTCCCACCTCCCATTCTTTTTCCTTGAGTTTCTCATAAATACCGGCAGGCACTAATACTTTCAATATTTTCATAATGTCAGGATAGGTATAATCACCCATGAGTAACATGTCCTTTAGTTCACGGTGAAAACCTGCTGGATCTTTGTCATGGCTGGGCACTAATTTTTTCATTTCCAATAGTTCTATTTTGGTTATGGGCGTGTACACAAACACGCGTCTAAACGTATTGTCATCATTCCTGACTGGGTGTACTTCGCGTAAGGGATTCTGTCTGTCTATGTAATACGGGTTTCTCTCCATGGAAGGAGCTGGATCATGTTCTGGGCACAAAAAGGCACTATATCTGTGTCTGTATTCTAGAATTACTTTAATTAGATCGGTACCTAAACCTCTCCATTTATTCATGAGCAGTTCTATCAATATATCAGGTAGGGGACCAGGATCGGAGTGTTGGCCTTTATATAATATAAGGAGATGTTGTATCATGTATATACTAGCCAAACGTTGTTCGTCTGGGGCAAGATTCAGAAACGTGTGTGCTAGCGCATCATCACTGTATTTTTCAGAACTGTCAGCCCATTGTACTGCTGACCTGGCTAATTCTTGTTCATCCATAGAATCGAGCACATGGTACCCCCTTCGTTCTCGAAGTAATTTATCAGTAGCCTGGAATAAGTGTTCAGGGGTCCTTGGATTTGTAATAACTGTTTGAAAAATTCTGTTACATTCTGGATGTATCGGACGTATTGTTTTATTAAAAGATCTTCCTTTTCCTACATAAGCTATCATTTGTTTAGCTGGTAATTCAAATTGTCCTGTGTTCATTTCTGACTGTTCCTCCTCCTCTTCCTCTGATTCAGTTTTATCTGCTTCTACTCTGTTTTCATGTATTCGTTCTACTTCTTTTCTGATCCTTCGGCACATGGCTTCTATACACTTCTGTTTATCATGTCTCCCGTCTGTTATATTCTGACCCCATTTGGTAAGTGCTTGCATTTTCTCCGAATCTACCTCAGGCCTATCTCTATTTCTGATCAAACAGTTTATAAAAAAGCGTAACAGTAATTTTTGTATGTCTACTTTCTGGTATTCCATGGCTTCGGCAGTACTTTCAGGACCTTGCCCTGATTGGATAAAGCGATATATTTTGTCTAGATGTTCAACCATTCCTGGTAACGTCATTAAATAGTTTGCAGCTCGTCGCAAACGTACTGAAGACAGCAACATTCTGTCGTGTTTTCCTGGCACTGGATCATATCTACAATCGGAAAGAGGCTCGTTTAATATATTGTCTGATATTCTTTGGGGTGTACGTCGATATGCTAAATCTCTATAAGTCAATCTAGTTGTTGGCGGTGGCGTGGAAAAACCTCCTGTCGCACCCCCTAAGGTGCCAAGTCCAAAAGGATTTGTTGGGTGCAGGGTAGAGAGTGTCGGGGCAGGAAGGACTGTAGAAACAGATGGAATTGTTAGAACTTGAGTAGGAGTTTGTTGCTGCGGAGGTGAGTGCAGCTGATTTTGGGGTTGAGTGTCGTTAACGGGTGGTGTGCGTGGCTGCACACCATTAGCATATTCGGGGGCTGCATCGTCTAAATAGGAAGAAAGGAAAATGTCTTTTGCGGTCTTGGGATGTACTTTAATCGGGAGTAACGGAGGTGGCAGATCTTTTGGTACCTCCAAAGTGGCCTTAGGCAAACCCTCGGCCAGAAGAGGATACATACCATTCATAAGAGTGTTTCGTTGTCTGTCTACTTGTTCTGTTTTTATTCGGGTACCTTCGTCAATTAATATGTTTTCTCGGGCCTTTTCTGAATCTTCCCTACTTTTCTCTTCCTTTCTGAGCGCTTTCTCTGTGCGCCTATGCGATTCTTTACGCCATAGTTCAATGGCATCTTTCTGTGACTGTCTGGCTTTCTTTTTCCATAACGCTTCTTCTATTCTCATGATGCAATCTGCATCCCATGTTCCAGCAGCGGGCCATCTCTGACTCTCTGCCAAATCCTTGGTGTAGTCCACCCATAGATCAAGATATAATACGGCATCTAGGCCATGTTTATGGTACATAAAGTACCCTGGAGTGTCCCTAGGTGGGATAGGAACAGCTTCCTCGAGTATCCCTTTTCTAGTTTTTATCTGTCTTAATTTTGAAAATAACGGCATCCTGAACCTTGTTACTTAATTCTTACTCGGTTTTTGAACACAATAATTACAATAAACACAATAATGAAGATCGAACAATCACTCATACCACGACATTTAAAACATATCAAAACATTTTAGAACGAACAATAATAATTAGAATAAAACTAGTTAATTGCATAATACTAAATATACTGTATGTACTGCTAAACAGTACAGATACACTGCTAAAACAGTGCAGACTAGGTCTGTGTACCTAGACCCGTCTTGACCGGCACAAACTAATGTGCACGTCTAGATGCGTCCTCAGCAACGGTACTCACCGGGAAGCACGGAACGGAAGGCCTCGGAAGTCTGGACTGGACTAGACCAAACTGGACTGGACTCGACTCGTGACTTAGATACTTCGGAACTTCGGAATCTGGTGGGCCTCTGTATACCTCGGATCTTGCTCTCTCAGCTAGGCTCTGGTCGGGATTCTCCGCACTCCTCACCGCCTCGTCTGGGTGTTGATCGCAGCCTCAGTCGCCCCCGTTGGCTTGAGGGAGATACAGGAAATCCTGCGGGTACGCGTAATTGTCCGTCCGGCTGTGGCAGGAGACCGGGTCTGCAACGCACCTCCGGCGCGTGGGGTGTGAGAGGTGTCCCTATTCGGGCGCCAATTATGTGGTAAATTTTAATTACCTAGACTTAATTTATGCGGTAAAATACAATACGAATAACTCAGTAAAAATAAGAGGCAGAATCCGTGGTATTCGAGGGTATAATAGGGTATTTATTCCTTACAAAGGAATGATGGTTCGAACCAGGCAATCGAGTTCCGTCACCACGAAGGTTCAGGAAGGGATCAGCAATACATTATTGACAGGTTAAAGTATATATAGTAATGCATTACAGTAAAGACAGATGCAGGAGGCGCAACAGCTGATAAGAATACACATACGTAATAGAAAAGGCGTTACAATAGGCGTGCATAGAGGCGTATACTAAAAACGTCATTATGATGATGACACAAGTGGGTGGATCCATAAGAGAATCCTGCAAAGTCAGCAAAAATACATGGCAGAGATGCGCGTGCAGCCGTATGACGTGTGATTGACGTGTAACTAGAGGGTGAAGGGAACTTGACATTTAGCCCTACATGAGGAGACAGAAGTCTGGGGTGTCAGGACAACCTAGTCCTAAATCATATCTAATATCTTGTGTTTAAAGAACTATATTATCTAGAAGGAAAAAGTCTTCTCGGACAGATCCTATTCTATACTGACTGTTAGTGCGTGTACAAGCGTCTAAGTGTCTACATGGGATGCGAGGGGGCATGGGCCTACTATGGTAACGAGAGTCATGAATTACTTGCACGGAGACAGTAAGGCCGGGCCCTTTGCTCTGCAGCTGGAGGGATGTTTACCTAAGCTACTTAGACAGGAATGCGTTTCTTGAGGAGCGAAACAGATAACTTGAAGGCTGAATACAGTTTTGGCGGACAACAGGCCGGGCTAGTCACCGTTAGCCGCTCAGGAAGTAAGACAAGGTTCATGGATACAGATGCAGGTTCAGGCTGGAGCATTTCAGAGGCAGAAGCAGGAAAAAAGCTCGATGGCAGAATTCAGGGCCTACCTTGCCAGAGCTGGAAAACGTGAAAAGTATACCATATAAAGACGGTGGCAAGGCATACTTAGGAACGGAATATCTGGCCCATTCATGGCAGAGTACATATTAACGTTGGACACAATTGTATTTGCGTCTTCATAGCTTGAAGTGGAGGGAACATACATGTACTTGTAGCATGTACATGGAGCCGTTGGGGTCTAGATAGGGGACACAATTGACCATAAAAATTCATATTTCCTCACAGCCCTCGTGAGTACGCGCTGAACCCCCCCAGCCCCCGTAAGTACGCGCCGAACCCCCCCCAGCCCCCGTAAGTACGCGCCGAACCCCCCCCCAGCCCCCGTGAGTACGCGCCGAGCCCCCCCCAGCCCCCGTGAGTCCACGCTGAACCCCCCCAGCCCCCGTGAGTACACGCCGAACCCCCCCAGCCCCCGTGAGTACGCGCCGAACCCCCCCAGCCCCCGTGAGTAGGCGCCTAAGCCCCCCCAGCCCCAGTGAGTACGCGCCGAACCCCCCCAGCCCCCGTGAGTACGCGCCGAACCCCCACCCGTGTATGGACACCAGTGTACGTACACACCGTACCCCCACCCGTGTATGGACACCAGTGTACGTACGCACCGTACCCCCACCGTGTACGGACACCAGTGTACGTACGCACCGTACCCCCACCCGTGTATGTACGGTGCGAACCGTTCGCACCGTACATACACGGGTGGGGGTACGGTGCGTACGTACACTGGTGTCCGTACACGGTGGGGGTACGGTGCGTACGTACACTGGTGTCCATACACGGGTGGGGGTACGGTGTGTACGTACACTGGTGTCCATACACGGGTGGGGGTTCGGCGCGTACTCACGGGGGCTGGGGGGGTTCGGCGCGTACTCACTGGGGCTGGGGGGGCTTAGGCGCCTACTCACGGGGGCTGGGGGGGTTCGGCGCGTACTCACGGGGGCTGGGGGGGTTCGGCGTGTACTCACGGGGGCTGGGGGGGTTCAGCGTGGACTCACGGGGGCTGGGGGGGGCTCGGCGCGTACTCACGGGGGCTGGGGGGGGGTTCGGCGCGTACTTACGGGGGCTGGGGGGGGTTCGGCGCGTACTTACGGGGGCTGGGGGGGTTCAGCGCGTACTCACGAGGGCTGTGAGGAAATATGAATTTTTATGGTCAATTGTGTCCCCTATCTAGACCCCAACGGCTCCATGTACATGCTACAAGTACATGTATGTTCCCTCCACTTCAAGCTATGAAGACGCAAATACAATTGTGTCCAACGTTAATATGTACTCTGCCATGAATGGGCCAGATATTCCGTTCCTAAGTATGCCTTGCCACCGTCTTTATATGGTATACTTTTCACGTTTTCCAGCTCTGGCAAGGTAGGCCCTGAATTCTGCCATCGAGCTTTTTTCCTGCTTCTGCCTCTGAAATGCTCCAGCCTGAACCTGCATCTGTATCCATGAACCTTGTCTTACTTCCTGAGCGGCTAACGGTGACTAGCCCGGCCTGTTGTCCGCCAAAACTGTATTCAGCCTTCAAGTTATCTGTTTCGCTCCTCAAGAAACGCATTCCTGTCTAAGTAGCTTAGGTAAACATCCCTCCAGCTGCAGAGCAAAGGGCCCGGCCTTACTGTCTCCGTGCAAGTAATTCATGACTCTCGTTACCATAGTAGGCCCATGCCCCCTCGCATCCCATGTAGACACTTAGACGCTTGTACACGCACTAACAGTCAGTATAGAATAGGATCTGTCCGAGAAGACTTTTTCCTTCTAGATAATATAGTTCTTTAAACACAAGATATTAGATATGATTTAGGACTAGGTTGTCCTGACACCCCAGACTTCTGTCTCCTCATGTAGGGCTAAATGTCAAGTTCCCTTCACCCTCTAGTTACACGTCAATCACACGTCATACGGCTGCACGCGCATCTCTGCCATGTATTTTTGCTGACTTTGCAGGATTCTCTTATGGATCCACCCACTTGTGTCATCATCATAATGACGTTTTTAGTATACGCCTCTATGCACGCCTATTGTAACGCCTTTTCTATTACGTATGTGTATTCTTATCAGCTGTTGCGCCTCCTGCATCTGTCTTTACTGTAATGCATTACTATATATACTTTAACCTGTCAATAATGTATTGCTGATCCCTTCCTGAACCTTCGTGGTGACGGAACTCGATTGCCTGGTTCGAACCATCATTCCTTTGTAAGGAATAAATACCCTATTATACCCTCGAATACCACGGATTCTGCCTCTTATTTTTACTGAGTTATTCGTATTGTATTTTACCGCATAAATTAAGTCTAGGTAATTAAAATTTACCACATAATTGGCGCCCGAATAGGGACACCTCTCACACCCCACGCGCCGGAGGTGCGTTGCAGACCCGGTCTCCTGCCACAGCCGGACGGACAATTACGCGTACCCGCAGGATTTCCTGTATCTCCCTCAAGCCAACGGGGGCGACTGAGGCTGCGATCAACACCCAGACGAGGCGGTGAGGAGTGCGGAGAATCCCGACCAGAGCCTAGCTGAGAGAGCAAGATCCGAGGTATACAGAGGCCCACCAGATTCCGAAGTTCCGAAGTATCTAAGTCACGAGTCGAGTCCAGTCCAGTTTGGTCTAGTCCAGTCCAGACTTCCGAGGCCTTCCGTTCCGTGCTTCCCGGTGAGTACCGTTGCTGAGGACGCATCTAGACGTGCACATTAGTTTGTGCCGGTCAAGACGGGTCTAGGTACACAGACCTAGTCTGCACTGTTTTAGCAGTGTATCTGTACTGTTTAGCAGTACATACAGTATATTTAGTATTATGCAATTAACTAGTTTTATTCTAATTATTATTGTTCGTTCTAAAATGTTTTGATATGTTTTAAATGTCGTGGTATGAGTGATTGTTCGATCTTCATTATTGTGTTTATTGTAATTATTGTGTTCAAAAACCGAGTAAGAATTAAGTAACAAGGTTCAGGATGCCGTTATTTTCAAAATTAAGACAGATAAAAACTAGAAAAGGGATACTCGAGGAAGCTGTTCCTATCCCACCTAGGGACACTCCAGGGTACTTTATGTACCATAAACATGGCCTAGATGCCGTATTATATCTTGATCTATGGGTGGACTACACCAAGGATTTGGCAGAGAGTCAGAGATGGCCCGCTGCTGGAACATGGGATGCAGATTGCATCATGAGAATAGAAGAAGCGTTATGGAAAAAGAAAGCCAGACAGTCACAGAAAGATGCCATTGAACTATGGCGTAAAGAATCGCATAGGCGCACAGAGAAAGCGCTCAGAAAGGAAGAGAAAAGTAGGGAAGATTCAGAAAAGGCCCGAGAAAACATATTAATTGACGAAGGTACCCGAATAAAAACAGAACAAGTAGACAGACAACGAAACACTCTTATGAATGGTATGTATCCTCTTCTGGCCGAGGGTTTGCCTAAGGCCACTTTGGAGGTACCAAAAGATCTGCCACCTCCGTTACTCCCGATTAAAGTACATCCCAAGACCGCAAAAGACATTTTCCTTTCTTCCTATTTAGACGATGCAGCCCCCGAATATGCTAATGGTGTGCAGCCACGCACACCACCCGTTAACGACACTCAACCCCAAAATCAGCTGCACTCACCTCCGCAGCAACAAACTCCTACTCAAGTTCTAACAATTCCATCTGTTTCTACAGTCCTTCCTGCCCCGACACTCTCTACCCTGCACCCAACAAATCCTTTTGGACTTGGCACCTTAGGGGGTGCGACAGGAGGTTTTTCCACGCCACCGCCAACAACTAGATTGACTTATAGAGATTTAGCATATCGACGTACACCCCAAAGAATATCAGACAATATATTAAACGAGCCTCTTTCCGATTGTAGATATGATCCAGTGCCAGGAAAACACGACAGAATGTTGCTGTCTTCAGTACGTTTGCGACGAGCTGCAAACTATTTAATGACGTTACCAGGAATGGTTGAACATCTAGACAAAATATATCGCTTTATCCAATCAGGGCAAGGTCCTGAAAGTACTGCCGAAGCCATGGAATACCAGAAAGTAGACATACAAAAATTACTGTTACGCTTTTTTATAAACTGTTTGATCAGAAATAGAGATAGGCCTGAGGTAGATTCGGAGAAAATGCAAGCACTTACCAAATGGGGTCAGAATATAACAGACGGGAGACATGATAAACAGAAGTGTATAGAAGCCATGTGCCGAAGGATCAGAAAAGAAGTAGAACGAATACATGAAAACAGAGTAGAAGCAGATAAAACTGAATCAGAGGAAGAGGAGGAGGAACAGTCAGAAATGAACACAGGACAATTTGAATTACCAGCTAAACAAATGATAGCTTATGTAGGAAAAGGAAGATCTTTTAATAAAACAATACGTCCGATACATCCAGAATGTAACAGAATTTTTCAAACAGTTATTACAAATCCAAGGACCCCTGAACACTTATTCCAGGCTACTGATAAATTACTTCGAGAACGAAGGGGGTACCATGTGCTCGATTCTATGGATGAACAAGAATTAGCCAGGTCAGCAGTACAATGGGCTGACAGTTCTGAAAAATACAGTGATGATGCGCTAGCACACACGTTTCTGAATCTTGCCCCAGACGAACAACGTTTGGCTAGTATATACATGATACAACATCTCCTTATATTATATAAAGGCCAACACTCCGATCCTGGTCCCCTACCTGATATATTGATAGAACTGCTCATGAATAAATGGAGAGGTTTAGGTACCGATCTAATTAAAGTAATTCTAGAATACAGACACAGATATAGTGCCTTTTTGTGCCCAGAACATGATCCAGCTCCTTCCATGGAGAGAAACCCGTATTACATAGACAGACAGAATCCCTTACGCGAAGTACACCCAGTCAGGAATGATGACAATACGTTTAGACGCGTGTTTGTGTACACGCCCATAACCAAAATAGAACTATTGGAAATGAAAAAATTAGTGCCCAGCCATGACAAAGATCCAGCAGGTTTTCACCGTGAACTAAAGGACATGTTACTCATGGGTGATTATACCTATCCTGACATTATGAAAATATTGAAAGTATTAGTGCCTGCCGGTATTTATGAGAAACTCAAGGAAAAAGAATGGGAGGTGGGAGACCAAAAGATTGATTGGACCGCATTAGAAACTGAAGAAAATAACCGAACTGCAGGCGTAGGGCTTGGGGACAAAACAAAAGCATTGCCAGGTCTATTAGTACAAGTATTGCCACGTTTGTTAACTACGAAAAAGGAAGATTGGGGAGCAATATCAGCCTGTAAACAGAAACCCGAGGAAGACACCAGTGATTTTTATTCCCGATTTGAAAAATGTTTTGGTATTAATAGCGGCCTGAAAGCAAATAGTGAGTCATATCCACACCTTTTTGTAACAAAACTAGTCGAGAATTCACTGCCGCAGGTTAAAAACAGAGTATTGAAAGTTGAGAGCACTTGGCAAGCTAACACTCCTTCACAAATGTTACAAATGTTACAGTATCACCAGAATAGAATTAGAGAAGAACAAGAACACGAACAAAGGCGTATGAAAGACACGAAAATGAAAATGCTTGTCGCTCAGTCAGTTCCAGCTGACGGTCATAAAAAGGGTGCGACACAGTCCAGTAATTCAGCGGTTCCCGTTAAAGGGACATGCAACTATTGTATACAGCCAGGTCATTATATAAACGATTGTGCAGTTCTGAAACATAATATCTCCACGGGTAAAACCAAGGAGAGACCACGTCCGCCTAGACAGGATCAGATCCAACAACAAGTACCTCAGAATATACAGCCTATGCAAACTGCACAACAGACCGTACCACAACAACAGCCACAGCCTATTGCCGCAACACAAAACACGACACAACAGATGTACCAGTATGCACAAAATGACTATCCAGAGTATCAGCGCTACACATGAAATAGCCTGGAGAGGGAAGTTGGCTTACCCCTTATTGAGGTTCCTGTAGATCAAGAGGGTCCCTATGTGCAGAGTCAAGTATTAGGGAAAGACAGAAAGTTTCTACTTGATACAGGGGCAAGCAGAACAACTATAAGTCACGATGAAGTTCCAGGGGCACCCCTCTCAGGCTCACAAAATATTTCCCTTGGTTTTTCAGGAAAGCCCACTATTAACGAAGTATCGCAACCACTTGCATTCACAGTCGGTCCATTAACACGGACTACAGATCTATTGCTTACGAAATCATGCCCAGAAAACTTGTTAGGTATAAAAACATTGAAAGCTCTAGGAGCTATAATATGCTGTTCTCCGGACGGAGTACGACTATTTTTGCGTGACTTTAAAGGTCACTACGTGTCTAGAGACATGGATCACCGGTTACAGAATCTACCTGCACACTTATGGGCACAAGGCCCCACTGATGTAGGTTGCACATTACACCTTATCGAGTTACGCTCAAAACAGGAGTGGTACTACCACGAATGCGACAATACAAGTTACCACCAGATGCTGTAGTGGCTTTACTGCAAATCATTGACGAGCTCATTGCACAAGGAGTGGTTGTAGAAACCGACTCCAATGTATGTAATTCTCCGATTATTCTGATTCTTAAACGAACCGACCCAAAAGCACCCCCAGTATATCGATTAGTTATTGATCTGCGAGAATTGAATAAATGCATTGTACCACAATATCCCGTGGTCCCAGATATTTCTTCATTACTGACAGCTATTGATTCAGAGGCAACGTTCTTTACTGTAATTGACCTCAAGAACGCCTTCTTCAGCGTCCCAATCGATCCGGAAAGCCAATATTTGTTCGGATTCAGTTTAAATGGACGAAGTTTTAAATTCGCACGCGCACCTCAAGGATTTACAGAAAGTCCTAGCATCTACAGCCAAGCACTGAAAAGACAACTTGACAGTATCCACATGCCTGTTAACACTGCACTGCTTCAGTATGTCGATGATCTGCTGATCACCGCCCGAAGCGAACCCGAATGTGAAAAAGCATCACTGACGGTTTTACATTTCTTAGCCGACAAGGGGCACAAGGTGTCCCCTTCAAAGCTGCAATTTTGTGCCCAGCAAGTTGTGTACCTAGGGCACTTGCTGTCCAAATGGGGGAGACAGCTCACACCTGATCGTATCCAGTTAATTGTAAACATGCCACCACCCAAGACACAAAAGGAGGTACGGGCCTTCATAGGCCTCACTTCGTACTGCAGGCAGTGGATTCCCCAATATGCATTTTTAGCTAAACCACTCATTCAGTTGACAACCCAGGAGGCAGCGACATCGACTGTCCTCCCTTGGACTCCAGAACATACACAAGCTTTTGAAGACTTAAAGAAAGCGTTATGCCAAGCACCTGTCTTAGCGACACCATGTTACAGTAAGCCTTTTACACTCTTTGTTACAGAACGTGAAGGTACTGCTTTGTCAGTACTCACGCAGGAACAAGCAGGATCACACAAGCCATGTGCTTACTTTTCTAGCACATTAGATCCCGTAGCTCAGGCTCTTCCTGCGTGTCTGAAATCAGTTGCAGCGACAGCTCTAGCGATTAGACAAAGCGATTCCATAGTATTAGGACATCAGTTGACAGTACAAGTACCACACGCAGTAGAGGTTCTCTTGAACCGAACACAGACACAACACTTGACTATAGCACGACTGACAGGTTACGAACTCACATTGTTTCAGCCACACATAGAAATCAGACGTTGTAGTACATTAAATCCTGCCACACTTTTGCCATTAAGTGGAACAGACCCACTGGCACATGATTGTATTGAAGTCATTACTATTACGACGAAACCCAGACAAGACTTGACAGATGTCCCATTACCAGATCCAGACCTGACACTTTATGTAGATGGTTCATGTATGAGAACAAGTACAGGAAAGTTAGTGGCCGCCTATGCAGTCACGACAGACACCGAAGTCATTGAAACAAATTGTATCGACACATTATCAGCTCAAGCAGCAGAGCTTATTGCTCTGACACAAGCCTGTATTCAAGCCAAGAATAGAAAAGTTAACATATACACAGATTCACGTTATGCTTTCGGAGTCGTACACGACTTCGGAGTCCTTTGGCGAGAGAGAGGTTATTTGACTTCTCACGGTGCCAACATTCAACACGGTCCCCTCATTCAAGCTCTATTAGATGCAATACATCTACCTACTTCAATATCTATCATGAAGTGCAAAGCCCATACAAAAATCACCGATATTATTTCCCAGGGTAACGACCTAGCAGACCGAATAGCTAAGCAAACAGCACAGAATCAGACTCATGCAACTGACTTGACAAAGACAATAGTTCCGACGCCGACACACTGCATGACAGTTAAGGATCCCGCTCTTGATGTAATTGACATACAGACACATGCTACACCAGAGGAAATAAAGAAATGGACTGAATTAGGAGGGATCCAAACCGATCAGGGATGGATGACGAAGGGAAAATCTATATGGTTTCTCCCCGACTCAATGGTCCAAGTTATCATTAACACAATACATAGTCCTGCACATCTAGGAGAAAAAGCTATGTTAGACAGTATTCAACACATTTGGTTCAACAAACACTTACGAGCTGCAGCCAAACAGAAAGTCCGAACTTGTATGATTTGTTGTCAGTTCAACCCAGGTAAAGGCGTACCTGTAGAGCAGGGTGGATTTCAACCTCCCGATCACCCTTTTGAAGTCCTCCAGATGGATTATATCCAGATGGAACGATGTCGAGGATTCAAATATGTCCTCGTAGTTGTATGCGCTCTTTCCCGTTGGACAGAGGCGTATCCCGTCTCAGATTACACTGCCCCGACTACTGCCAAACAATTAGTTCGTGAATTCTTCCCACGGTATGGTTTGCCCCGTATCGTGTACTCAGATAATGGCCAGCCGTTCTCATCCGAGCTAATGAAACACATTTCACTCTTGTTAGGCTATCAATGGAAATTCCACTGTGTCCGACATCCCGAGGCAGCAGGTCTCGTGGAACGTCATAATCAGACCCTGAAAATACGACTTTCTAAAATCTGTAGAGAGAAAGGTGTCGACTGGATAGTAGCCTTACCGGTTGCACTATTTTACATGAGAATGGTAGCACATTCTCGCACAGGGCTATCCCCGTACGAGGTGGTCTTCGGTAGGCCACCAAATATGTGGGGGACGCCTATACCTCGTAAAATAACTGATGTTGATTGTAATATGCTGACAGATTACCTTGCTTCCTTGATGTCTGCACTACAATCTTGCCGTTCACAGGTAGCTGCAGCCTTTCCCGACAACACCGAGGTAAAGCCCCATGAAGTGGTTCCGGGAAATCTCGTTTTCGTCAGAAACTTCGACAGGAGGAGCCCGTTGGAGCCTCGCTGGCTACAACCAAAGCTGGTCCTCCTAACGACGAGGACAGCAGTGAAGGTCGAAGGTCGCAAGGGTTGGTTACACTCGAGTCATATCAAGAAATTTCATGGACTACCATCCGAACTGAACTCTCAGCCCTGCCCCCTTCCAGAGACTGATTCAAAACTCCCCCTGGTTGAACCGACCGAATCTCAAAACTATAAACTGAAACTAAGGTCTAGCAAGTCAGACAATTCGATTGTTTAAGTCCTCTCCAAGGTGAATCGGTTGAATTGAGTCTTTGACATGTATCCTCTAGACCGAATGAGAGAGAAAAATAGACAGAAACAGCTCAAGAAACATGCATACTGTAAATCACTTCATAGTCACTGTATAGTGACATTGTTGATTATGTTTTTCCTAAGTCTTTTTATTATTGCTGCAAGTATACTGTTACATATGTACTATCCTATTTTCAAGCGTGCTTACAATGTTACTGCCGAACATTCTTTTAGTGAACTACCTCCACATGAGTTGTCCTATAGATTTGCGCTGCGCAACAACACATTCATTAGTATGTTACATCATTCCCACCAGACCAGCAATGCTACAAATTGTTGGATATGTGGCCGACTCCCTCCCTATCAGAAATACAAAGGAGTTCTGCCTCTCTTTCCATATCCGTTCACACACAATGGTTCCTGTGGAGCATGGTTTAGTTTGATTAACTCTTTAGATTCAAACACCGTAGTATACCAGAGCAACTGGGTATGGGGAAACCTGAACTTAGTTTTGCTTAAAGCCTGTTATCCTAACAAGGAGGGACTTCCCAAAAGAACAGGAACTGACCTAGAAAATGAAGTATATGGATTAGGTAATTTTACACTTAACCTCATGATTCTAAATGTTGAATCTGAAGCTACACTAGTCTTGCCTGCTATGTCCGTATTACCAGTCAAAGGTGAATTATGTGTAAGAAAGAATGGTTCAGTATACCTGGGTCATAGTAAATGTACTACTGTGATCGAATTCAGTGATAAAGGCAAGTCTACATTTAAAGCTTCCCGTCACTCCTACTTCATCTGTGGCCACACCGCATATATACGCCTACCCCTAGATTGGGATGGTACCTGTTACATTGCATTCCTTCTGCCACCTGTTTTCCTAGCCCCTCCTGATTATCATAGAAATACCAATCTAGTACACCATAGACCCCAGAGAGATATCCCGATTGTTGACTACACCGAAACAGCATGGGAACAATATACAGACTTCAATAAAGGTCTCTTTCCTTACATAGGTGTTGTCTCAAACAGTAAACTGATACGTAGATTAACTAGAACCCTTGAAGCAGTAGTGAATGAAACTACCTCTGCCCTAGGCAACTTAACAGAGGAGCAGTCTGCGATGCGGATTGTTGTTCTCCAAAATCGTCTTGTCCTTGACGTCATCCTAGCAGATAGGGGCGGAGCTTGTAGGGTCATCGGATCAAGTTGCTGTGTTTTCATCCCAGAAAACGCGCCATCCGTATATAAAGCCATAACTCGTCTTCACAAGATTGCAAACCAGATACATCAGAATGCAGGCACCTGGATATGGTCCGGTTGGTTCTGGAGCGTGTTGTCAGCCTGGGGATGGAAAGTCCTATCCTTCCTAGGTATTGGCCTTCTCATAGTATTCAGTTGCTGCCTATGTCTACAATGTGGACCAGCGATTTGCGGCCTGTGTGCCACATCGTGTATTCCACGTTCAAGTTTTCATTCAAGATCCCGGAAGAAGAAAGAAGAGCAAATGATGTTACATGAACAGATTGATGGATTTCTGAAGATCGATATTTCATGAGGGTCCGTAGGGGACAAGGAGGGAATGAGGAAATATGAATTTTTATGGTCAATTGTGTCCCCTATCTAGACCCCAACGGCTCCATGTACATGCTACAAGTACATGTATGTTCCCTCCACTTCAAGCTATGAAGACGCAAATACAATTGTGTCCAACGTTAATATGTACTCTTTCATATCTGCCATGAATGGGCCAGATATTCCGTTCCTAAGTATGCCTTGCCACCGTCTTTATATGGTATACTTTTCACGTTTTCCAGCTCTGGCAAGGTAGGCCCTGAATTCTGCCATCGAGCTTTTTTCCTGCTTCTGCCTCTGAAATGCTCCAGCCTGAACCTGCATCTGTATCCATGAACCTTGTCTTACTTCCTGAGCGGCTAACGGTGACTAGCCCGGCCTGTTGTCCGCCAAAACTGTATTCAGCCTTCAAGTTATCTGTTCCGCTCCTCAAGAAACGCATTCCTGTCTAAGTAGCTTAGGTAAACATCCCTCCAGCTGCAGAGCAAAGGGCCCGGCCTTACTGTCTCCGTGCAAGTAATTCATGACTCTCGTTACCACAGTAGGCCCATGCCCCCTCGCATCCCATGTAGACACTTAGACGCTTGTACACGCACTAACAGTCAGTATAGAATAGGATCTGTCCGAGAAGACTTTTTCCTTCTAGATAATATAGTTCTTTAAACACAAGATATTAGATATGATTTAGGACTAGGTTGTCCTGACACCCCAGACTTCTGTCTCCTCATGTAGGGCTAAATGTCAAGTTCCCTTCACCCTCTAGTTACACGTCAATCACACGTCATACGGCTGCGCGCGCATCTCTGCCATGTATTTTTGCTGACTTTGCAGGATTCTCTTATGGATCCACCCACTTGTGTCATCATCATAATGACGTTTTTAGTATACGCCTCTATGCACGCCTATTGTAACGCCTTTTCTATTACGTATGTGTATTCTTATCAGCTGTTGCGCCTCCTGCATCTGTCTTTACTGTAATGCATTACTATATATACTTTAACCTGTCAATAATGTATTGCTGATCCCTTCCTGAACCTTCGTGGTGACGGAACTCGATTGCCTGGTTCGAACCATCATTCCTTTGTAAGGAATAAATACCCTATTATACCCTCGAATACCACGGATTCTGCCTCTTATTTTTACTGAGTTATTCGTATTGTATTTTACCGCATAAATTAAGTCTAGGTAATTAAAATTTACCACAGCTGGGGGGGTTCAGCGCGTACTTACGGGGGCTGGGGAGGTTCGGCGCATACTCACGGGGGCTGGGGGGGGTACGGCGCGTACCGGGCCCCCTAATCTGGTCGTTTCGCAGCGTACTTCGCTTTCCCGGCACTTTTTGGGTGCCGGAAAAATATTGCCGTCCGGACTGCTGTGGGTGCGATTCGTACTTCCTGGTTCGTGAAACGCAGGCTGCATGCGTCCCGACATCACGTCGGCGCTTTCACATTTGTATGGATATTTTCGTTGGTTGGTGTTTTTTACGGTTCGTACGGAAATGGTGTTTCCGTGCAAATCGTACTTGCATGTTTGTAATGTTTTTTTCCCGGGTACGAGTCGGACGGAGAAAACACTCCGACCGACGGTTCGTACCCGGTTTTTCCAGGTTCGGAATCGGTACCATAATGTAGAACCTAGAAGATATGGAGCAAATGAATCGGAGGACGATGTCCTAGATTATATGTTTTACAAAAACCCACCTCCGTACAGAAAAGAATCAGAAATATCAACCCCAGATACTCCAGTAAGGGAAACCCTACGAATTATTAAGACAGAGGATACAACACCAGAGCTGAAGAGGAGAAATTCCCTTAGGGGAAGAGATGGAAAACAAGGCTAAAAGTGAAAATTCTAAAGAATTAGCAAAAACCACGTTAGAATTAACAGAGAAAATAAGAGAACTGACAAAGAATCTAGAAGCAGTTACAGTCCCCGTAACCATAGGGCCAGTTATGCCCATTTTTGAGAAGCAGAAGGAAAGTGAGCATGGTCTAACAGTTCCGTATGTAAGCAGTAGACAAGCGTAACAGCCCCAAATGAAAGCAAGGGAGAATCCTTGGAGACATACAATGAGTGAAGGTGGACTAAATGTGTCAAATAACCCGTTTTATAGTCCTGATTCTGTAGAAAGAGACAGAATAGAAGGAGGACAAATATTAGAACCACAAAGAATGACAGAACCAGGCAATATGGAAAAATCAGTAGGTATACCTACAGATGAATTGAGTGAATGGTTGAAGAGTCTGCAGGGAAAAGATAAAGAACCTCAAACTATTGATGTGGCAAAATTACGCATGGTGTTAGAAGAATTAATAGTAGGGACAATCCCCATGGAAAAGCTGAAAAATTACCAGGATGAAGAACTGTTGTTTTTGTGTAAGAGCGTCACTTGGAGAGCAAAGAATTTACATGACAGGCTAGAAGAAATAGCAAGTGAAATGGGAATTGACATGGATAAGGTAAAAGCTTTACAGAAGCCTTACCGAGTGGATTTTACGGAAAAGGATATTGAAAATCTGAACACTGCAGGACGAATAGGGCAGATTAAGGATAAAATCACGGTGTTAAGGAACTGGGGAGATGTGGACAAATGGAAAAGCAGGTGGTATAGAAAGCAGGATGATACATCAGACAGAGCTTTTCCAGCATTTCCTGTGAGAGAAAAGGAAAAGGTAGTGACAGAGTTCCCCATGAGAGAGATTGCAGGAGGGGGATATGTGCATGTCCCGTGGACAAGACAGGACATTTTGTCATTTACAAATGACTTCCCTCGATTGCGGGAAAAGCCCGTCGAGTGGTACAGACAGGTGGACAGATTTGTTAAGCTGTCAAAAGTGCTGTGGATTGATCTAAATAGCCTATTTGATATAATAGTACCAGCAGACTTATGGGCAGAATGCAAAATAGTCATTGATTGGCCAACTAAAGAATACCCGAGAGACCCCAAAACAGGAGCACCAGACCCCAAGGTAATGAAGAAATACGAACAGGTTATGGTATTTTTGAAAAACAAAGTGCCTCCCAAAGAAACAGATTGGGTTAAAATAGATTGAACACATCAGGAAGTGAAAGAATCCGTTCATGCTTATTATGAAAGGCTAATACTAGCTTTCAAACAGTTTAGTGGAGATGAAAATCTAGGAGAAAAGGATCTGAGTCATTTTGTGTACAGATTTGTGTATGGTTTACGTCCCAAAATTAGCGAAATGATCAAGCAGCACACGGTCGACTGGCAAAGCAAGAAGATAGATGAGATCTTGAGACATGCTAAATACTTTAGTGATGAGATTGAGGCAAAGCAGCGAAAACTGAAGGAAAAGGCAATGTGGGCACAAGTGAAAGTCGCAGAAAGGCAGGAAGCTCAGCTGGTTGAACAAGCCAATAACCCAGGAATCAAACCGAGATTTGGCCCAGGCAAGGGGAAGGGTAATATAGAAGAAGCCAAAAAGAAGTTCCCATGTCACAATTGCGGTAGGTTAGGGCATTGGAAATCCGAGTGTAAATATCCACCAAGTACTAATAATGAAAATCCATCATTGAATCCACAGGTGCAGTGTGAGGTGGGTGGCCAGCCGCAGCAACAGCAGAAGGCTGTTAATCCACAGAATCAGGTGCCAAAACCGCAAATACCGCAAAGCAGAAATACCCAAAAATACAATAAGGAAGTGGGATTCTACAATGAAGAACAGGTAAACAAGCCGCAACGTGCAAGCGCTGTTTCACAATATTGGCTGCGAAATGAGGAGAGTGATTCAGAGGAGAATTATTGACGGTGCCAAAGGGAGGAAGAAGAGTGCGTGCTTGGCGCAACTCTAGAAATAGATCAGACAGGACCATTTGTGGATGGGAAAGTTAATGATGAAAATATTACTTTTCTAGTAGACACTGGAGCTACACGATCAACTGTCAGGTCAGCAGATGTAAAGAATCTTCCTCTCTCGGATGAAACAATCCAAGTAGTTGGTGTGTCAAACACCCAGATTAGAACCTACCTTACTGAACCGGTAAAGGTCAAAATAGGGAAATTCACAGACATGCACCGATTTGTGGTGTGCGATACCAGTCCTGTGAATTTGTTAGGAAGGGATTTGTTGTGCAAAATGAATTGCACTATATTCTGTAGCCTAGATGGAATAGCCTTTGAGACACCAGATGAGGATGTACTGTATAAAATGACAATAGCTAATCAAGACCATGAAGTGGCGGGAACTTATGCAGTATTCAACCCTGATGAGTTACCTAAAGAATTGAAGCAGTCTGTGAAAGCAGGAGTCTGGGATTTTACTGGAGAAGATGTAGGCCTCATGAGAAATGTAGATCCAGTAAAAATTACATTAAAAGAAGGAGTGGTTTATCCAAACATTCCACAATACAGACTGACACCTGAAATAATTGAAGGAGTTTCACCTTTAATTGAAAAAATGATTCAACAAGGAGTGTTGAGGGAAATCATGAGCAGTCCATGTAACTCACCTATAATGGGACTGAAGAAGCCTAATGGAAAGTTCAGAATAGTGCAGGATTTGAGAAAAATTAACAAAATTGTTGTGTCATGCTGTCCCATTGTTCTAAATCCATCAGTGATTTTGTACCAGATTCCCCATGATGCAGAATGGTACACAGTAATTGATTTGTGTCATGCTTTCTTTTCCATTCCGTTGCATCATGACAGCCAGCCGATATTTGCATTTCGGTTTGGAGAGCGTATTTTGGCATGGTGCCGAATTCCACAGGGGCACACAGAGAGCCCCTCAATATTTAATCAGTTGTTAAAGAAATCTCTGGAGAGTCTAACGATGCCTGAGAATTCAGTTTTAGTTCAGTACATCGATGACCTCCTGGTGGCATCGAAAACGCGTGAAGCTTGTGAAACAGATACCATAGCTTTGTTGAATCATTTGGCAGACGGAGGACTAAAAGTTTCTCCGACAAAATTGCAATTCTGCAAAAAGGAAGTACAATACCTAGGACATCACATTGAAAAAGGGCTGAGAAAAGTGACAATAGACAGAATCAAAATTATCAGAGGAATGAGAGCCCCAATGACCCAGAGAGAAGTGAGAATGTTCCTAGGATGGTTGGCTACTGTCGTCAGTGGATAAGTAACTTTTCCCTGATTGCCAAACCATTGGTAAAATTGACAAAAAGTGAGGTTAGAGATCCTCTTGAATTGAACAAAGAAGAATTGGCAGCATTCAGACAATTAAAGGACAAACTTTGCGAAGCCCCAGCTCTGGGTATGCCAGACTATGAGAAAAAGTTTGAATTATACTGCAGTGAGAGAAACGGATGTGCACTCTCAGTGTTAATACAAAAACATGGAAGACTAAGGAGACCAGTGACATACTTTTCATCAATGCTAGATCCAGTAGTGGTGGGTCTGCCAGGATGTCTGAAAGCAGTAGCTGCAACATGTCGAAGTCTAGAGCAAAGTGAGGGAATCGTGATGGGATATCCAGTGAGAGTGTATGTACCTCATGATGTGGTGATCCTTTTAACAAGGAGCCGAACACAGTTCATGTCACATAGTCGGCTGACTAAGTATGATAAGGTCATTCTAGGTGCAACCAATGTGAGTTTGGAGGGATGTGTGAATGTGAATCCAGCTACACTATTGCCAGATGCAGAGAGAGTGGAGGTAAGAGATGATGTTGATCATGATTGTTTGGATGTGCTTGATTTCTGTACAAAACCCAGACCAGACATAAAAGATTTACCATTGCCAGAAAGTGATTATGTGATGTTTGTGGATGGATCTTGTTTGAGAACGGATGAAGGATTGTTGAGTGCAGCATATGCAATATGCACAGTTGCAGCAGTTGTGGAAGCATCACATTTGAAAGGAGTTAAATCCGCTCAAGTAGCAGAACTAGTGGCACTGACAAAGGCATGCAAAATCGGGAAGAATGTGAGAGTGACTGTGATAACTGACAGCCAGTAAGGCTTTGGAGTTGTCCATGATTTTGGCCAACTTTGGCTACAGAGAGGTTTCCTGACCTCAAGTGGAACTCCTATAAAGAATGCGGAAGTGGTTGGAAAATTGCTTGAAGCAATACAGTTGCCTAAAGAACTGTCTGTTGTGAAATGTGCTGCTCATAGTCAAGGTAGTGATTACATCGCTACTGGGAACAGATACGCAAATGACATGGCTCAGTATGTGCCCGAAACCAGTACTCAATTAATAGGGGAAAAGAAAAAGAAATGTCTTCTTGCTCCATAATGTTTACTAACATTGTGGGAACATGGGAAGAGGTGAGGCAGTTGCAGGATGAAGCAGGAGATGAAGAAATTAAACAGTGGGTAAAAGCAGGATGTGCCCCAAGGGAGAAAGATCGTGTGTGGGTCTATCGGGATGGAAGACCAGTAATGCCTGATAGCATGATGTCAACCATGGCACGAATGTATCATGGCCAAGGGCACCTAGGGAGGCATGCCATGATAAGGGCCTTTAAGCAGACCCGGTACAATGCAAAATTCAGGTTGATAGCAGAGAGTCTCTGTCAAAGATGCCTGATATGTCAGCAGTACAATCCTGGAAGGAAAACAGTGGTGAGCCTAGGCACAAAAGGCCGAGAGGGAGGACCTTTCACCAGAATGCAAACAGATTTCATTGAAATGCCCCCTTATAACAAGTTGAGGTATGTTCTGGTGGTAGTTTGTCTGTTCTCCAGGTGGGTGGAGGCTTACCCAACAAGAAGAAATGATGGACTCACAGTGGCAAAACTATTGCTAAGGGAATTCATCCCCAGATACGTGTTCCCAGTGACCATTGAATCAGACAGAGGAGGACACTTTTACAATGAGATCATGGGTTTGATTTGTGAAGCATTGGGTGTACAACAGAAACTACATTGTGCTTATCGACCAGAGGCTTCTGGTGTGGTTGAACAGATGAATGGTACGATCAAGAACAGAATAGGGAAAATGTGTTTAGCCACGGAATGAAATGGCCTGATGTCTTGCCTCTAGTCTTAATGACAATTAGGTCTACTCCAGACAGAACTACAGGTTTGAGTCCCCACGAAATTATCATGGGACGAGCCATGAGACACGTGTTTGTTCCAGCCAACAAATTGATGACAATAACTGATGACATGATTTTGGATTACTGTAAAGGCCTGGCTGACGCAGTCCATTCTGTGTTTCACCAGGTTGGAGCGGATGCCACCACCCTTGAGAGAAAACCAGCCCATGATCTGAGCCCAGGTGACTGGGTGAGAATAAAAGTACACAGAAGAAGAAATTGCTTGGTTCCGAGGTGGGGAAGGCCAAGGCAAGTAATCCTGATCACAACCACTGCTGTGAAGTGTGCTGGACTGAAATATTGGATACATGCAAGTCACACTTTGAGAGTTCCAAATCCAGCAGATAGCGTTGGAAAATAATATTTTGATGCTTCAGAATCAAGTGCTGATTCAGATGATGAGAATTCAAAGACAAAAGAAAATCCTGAAAGGGGGGAGAAGGAGCCAAGACTAGTTCCAACTCCAAGAGAAGAAAACCTGAGAAAGAGATTGCAGATTTCAGAAAGTTCAAATTCTGGAAACGAGCAAAACGCCAGTGTCGAGCACAGAAAGAAGAAAAGAAAAGAAAAGAATGTTTCAACAGAAGTAACAGTCACACCAGATGAAAGAGTAGGAGAAGTACCACCAGAGAAAATTCTTGAAAGAGAAGAAGGGACAGGTACAGAGAGAGAGGG
The DNA here is from genome assembly GCF_964204655.1 of Triturus cristatus. Lineage (NCBI taxonomy): Eukaryota > Metazoa > Chordata > Amphibia > Caudata > Salamandridae > Triturus > Triturus cristatus. The sequence goes on from NC_140590.1 coordinate 1,368,817,669, forward strand.
ACAGATTGCGGAGGATCCCCGAGGAGGTGTAGGGAACTGCAACATCCAGTTAGGCGAAGGGACAAGTAGTCAGCAGGAAGATTGCGTGCCGGAGACCCGAGGAGGGACAGAAGTAGGGCAAACACAAGAGGTGGAAACAGAAACTGTTGAAAAAGAAAAATCAAACGAGACAGAATCTGAAGACAGTGAGACAGAAATACCAGAGGGTCGAATTCTGAGAAAGAGAACTTGGATCGAGGAAAGAAACAGTAAAGAAGGTAAACTAAGAAGAAATGCTAAAGGAGACCTTTGGCCAAACAAAATAAAGAGACTGAGATACTGATTGACACGAGTCAAACCCACAAAAGCTGAACAAGTGAATGAAGTGACTAGTCAGCTCAAAGAACAAGACGGTGAGACAGAGGTGTCTGAGGAAAACAAAAGATCAAGAAAACCCAACCAGAAGTATAAGTCACCTGAATGGACGTACGTGGCACTGCCTGAACAAGGAGAAGAGGTAGATAGTCAAGGAAATCCAGAGGAGACTTTACTGAAAGTGGTGGAGGAAGAAGAAACAGCGGAAATCCTGAGAGTTATCCTATCCGATATTGGAGGAGAAGCGGAAATTCAGGAATTTCTGTATGTGGATGACGAAAAGGAAGTGAAAAACGATGAGATGCCAAACTGAGTGATTTCTGGAAATCATTGGTGAAAATATAAAGGATTGAATAAGAAATTGAAGAACTGGGTTAACCTGATAAGTGCTTTGCTCTTTCAGGTGAAGGAGTAAGGCGTGGAGTAGAAGAGGCTAAGTCAAAAGACACGGTCAATTTATTAAGATGGCTAACATAGATAATAACAAGAGTAGATGTACTTTCATGAGAAGATGGTGCAAAATGTGTTGCTGTTGTACAGGATTATTAATGCTTCTATGGAGCGTACTCGCTCTTTTGATCTCTTTCAAAGTAACTTTAGATACACTCGAAGGGCATACAGAAAATATGACTAACATAGTGAAGAGTTCACCAAAGGTAGTTCCATTTAGAACAAGCACTGAACGTATACACCAGGATAGGTCTATAACTGATTTTTCTAGCAATGTATTTTCAAAATTATTGTATGAATATGTAAAAACTATGGATGTAAGGAATTGCTACGTATGTATGCAGTTACCTGCCTCTGTTTCAGAAGGGGTGACTTATCATCACCTCCCAGCAACTTATGGAATAACATGTAGCGTTTTAACAAGTATATTTTATCAATTAGGGAAATTAGAATATAATCTGTCTAATATAGATAACATTCTTCGACACTTGCCCATGAATAATGAATTGAATCCAGCTAAAACTGCTAATGTACTAGGTGAGATTTTTATAGAAACTAAGGAACTAACATTAGAATATATTTTTAGAAACAATTTAACTTGCAGTTTGAAGAAAGAAGAGAAAACATTCCTAGATATGGTCGAAGAAAGGAGATTGAAGATGCATGAAAAGGCAGAAGGACATGAAGTAGGAGAAAATATTTGAAACATAGATGGGAAAAGGGAGACAAAGGGTGAGGTTAGACCAACAATAGCTATAGACTCACCACAGAAAGGCAAATTATGCATTATGAGGGAAAGATCCCAATATGATTATATTTATATAGGGACAAGTGAGTGTCATGATACATATTTTATTGCATCTGGATGGGGATTTAGAGGCGGAGAAGATCCAGTCTTTCCTGGATTATACTACATTTGTGGGAACAAGGCTTATTACAGGTTGCCCGACCATTGGTATGGCACATGTTATGTTGGCCTGGTCTTTCCAAAAATCTTTCACATGGATAGAGTAGAAAATAGTGGATCACATAACCTACTAATGCGTAGTAGAAGAGAAACTTGGTTAGAAATTGTAGGTGATATTTTCGGAGCCTTGATACCAGCAGTGGGAATATCTTTGAATGCAAATAATATTCGGAAAGTGTCAACCAAAGTGGATCGCTTGTCAACAAGCACCGCTGGAGGATTTCTTTTGGTAAACACTGAGATGGTTGCCATGCGTGCTATGATTATGCAAAATCGACTTGCCCTTGATATCTTATTGGCAAAAGAGGGTGGAGTCTGTGGAATGCTGAAAGTTCAACATTGTTGCACTTACATTCCTGATGAAAGCAAAGATCTAAAAGTATATATTAAAAATATTACAGAACTGCATGATGAAATAAAACCACTGGAGGTTGAAAGTATCTGGACTAGAATTAGTAATAAGATGGCTGCTATTAAGACTTTCTTAGGTAAATTAGGTAGTACCATATTATGGAAAATATTATTTCCATTAACGTGTGTGATTTTCGTATTATTAATACCTAGATTAGGATGTATGTGTTGCAAACACCAAAGAAATAAAAAGAAAATTAGACGTGAAATTATTAAAAAGAAGGAAAAGAAACAAGAAAGAGATTTTGAAGAAATAGAATTAGAAGAATGGAAAGAGAGTATGTATGACAAAACAAAAAGAGAAGATGAAGGAGAAACCGAATTATAATTGAGCAAGAAAACATTTAGAATTCCAGAAAAGGGGAAAATAAATTGATTTTGTGGGTTTTGATTTTGTGGTGATAAAATCACCAAAGGGGGGATTGATGGAGCGGGTAAAATGTTTTCTTTTTATATACCCAATCCATTTATATAAGTTTATATTAAAATAACTAATGAATAATTATAATGATTAATAGTGTTATGTGAAAGAACTAAACCAACCCTATTAACAGGAAGAATACACGTGGGAATGCATTTGCATGGCTAAAATAATAAGTGAACTAAGTTCGTATGCATATTAAAATGATAAACGTTGCTTATGTAATGTTATTGTGATTTGCGCTTTAATAAACCAGCATTAATGGCTTTGGATGTTGCATATGGCTAGATAAATACACACACATAAGGGTATGAGCAAGGGAATAACACTGTTTTAATCATTTCCATGTATTAATTACGATTTTGTGTTTTCTTTGCTTAAGTTGACTATTCTGGCCTACCAAAAGATGGCCGCCGACTGAAGCCTAACTAAAGTACATTACTTCACCATTTGAACAATAGAGAAAGGCGCCTGCACTGACTTCAACTGTGTCCCTTGTGTGACCCGTCAGACCATGCCCATGAAGACTACCCTGGGCTAGGTGCCAATGTCCCTGAACATGAAGAAAATGTTGCAATTGAAATATATGAACTGTTGAACCCGACCTGTTCTCTACGAACTGATACATTTAGGACCACGGATTACTCGTTCCCATACATTCGCTTTGAGACTTTTACCGCATGGGAAGAATTGAAAAATGTATCCTGATGTGCCGAGATGTATTTGAATTCAGCCAATCATAGTACTGTGAAATGAGAAATGTAACATTTGATATGTAAATTTTAGTATAAATATTGGTAGACCAGAGAGGTGTTTAAAGATGTTTGGTGGTGAAGCTACTGATGGAGAACCGATGATCAAAGATCCTTATGCTGACGGAGAGGACGGTGACTCTACAAGATAGAACAGAACTCTTACGAATTTACTGAGGACCAGTTCTGACTTGGAAAACGACAATTAGCCAGAATAGGTAAATATGACAAAAGATGATATTGCATTATTAAGATTTAACCTGAATTTAAATTAGATAAAAGAAAATCATTATTTTAATTAATGTGTCTGATGATTATTCAATCAATCAATCAAACAGTCTTTATTTCGACTTATTGTCATAAAAGACAAATTAAAAACACATTTCATCATCAAATACAAAGAAAGAAAATAAAAAAAAACACTTCATCATCAGGTATATCCTGTTTAAGCTACACATTAGAGTTATACACAGAAATCATGACACTAAGACTAAAAACAGCAGGATTTAAGTTTACTACATAAGTGGTATTCCTACTCGACCAAATAAGAAAATAAATAACTGTCTTCCATAAAAGCACACTAAAACTTTAAAAAGATACCACAGTTGTACTAGGTTTACTTTATGGCGACTGGAGGGCTTTCAGTTTCCCAACTCTTATTATCCACATCCATTTCAGAAATTTTGCTAAAGCTATCACTATTGTTTCAGAACAGTCAGTTTGAAATATTCTCAGTGCAGTAATCCCCGTCCTAATGCCCTTTTGAATGCAAACTGCTCTTATCCATCTGTAACGGGGGGCCTTATATTCTGGGCAAATAAACAAAACGTGTGCTATGGTTTCCGGGTATGTTATGCAAAAAGGGCACATTTGGTAATTTTTACTAGATGCCCATTTGCAGGTGACCGTATTCAGTGGGAGAGTACCTACCCTAAACTGATGGAATAATTTCCTATCGTGAGGCAATGTTATCAGATCTCAATACGTCTCATACCCAGTAGTATGTTTCAGCTCCAAAAAAGCCTTAGTATACGATGGAGCAATGTGTGACTGAAACTCCTGCTGGGATATGAATGACCAGTAGGCCTCTTTTAACTGTTGTTTGGTAGGAAATATCGTCCCCTGAGGATTATCCCAAAGATCCCCCAATCCTAGGGACTTAAGGAGGATTTTAACCTTTCTAAACCAAAGACTTTTACCCCCAGAATCCATATCACGCGTCTCCAGAAGTGCTAGCACATAGTGATTCAGTTCTGGGGTTACCCACAGTCTTCTCCAGTAGGCAACTGGTCTAAATCTACAAATATTTTCTAGACTCTGACATCCCAGATCCATGCGCAGAGGTACGAGTGGTGTAGAATGTGGGAGCCCTGTTATACAGCGGAGAAATTTGTTGTGTGCTTTTTGTAAACCTACTATATCAGACGACCCCCACAATTCCGCTCCATATAACATGGAAGATCTTACACTTGAGTCATAGATTTTTAATACTGGGGCTATAGGTTTAGTGGCTGACAACTTGAATTCTCTTAAAAGGGCACCAGATAGTTGTGCGTGCTTAGAGATTAAATGGGCCACATGCGGCTTCCACTGTAACCTAGAGCCCAATGTAATACCCAGGTAACTGAAGCTATCAGTCTGCTCTAATGATTCCCCATTCATAAAGACTCTACCCCTAATGTTCCTATGCCTATGCATCGTCATAAATTTAGTTTTGGAGACATTAACAGAAAGGCCATAGTCATTGCAAAATTTTTCAAAGCAGTCTATTGCCTTCTGTAACCCTTCCTGAGTCTTTGATAATAGGAGGGTGTCATCGGCAAACATTAACAGGGGGACGGGGATGCCGTTCTGTTTGGGTGCGTCAGTAGTAGAGTCCCTATAATAATCCATAGCTCTATTTATATATAGTGTGAATAATGTGGGTGCCAGCACACACCCTTGCCGCACACCCCTTTCCGTTGGAAAACTGGCGGTTTACCTGGCTCTGGTTACCCCATCTGACCTGCGCGTAATTATTTTCATGTAATTTAATCAAAACCGCAAGTAGTTCATGTGGGATACCCTGCTCGTGGAGCGCTCTCCACAGCCTATCTCTTGGGACTAGGTCAAATGCAGCCTTTAAATCAACAAAGGCTGCATATAGTGTGCCACCCCCCAGAACCACCCATTTCCAGTATATTGTGGAAAATCTAAAAACTTGATCTACCGTGCTAGTCAGGGGTCGGAAGCCAGCCTGTAAAGTGGACATGACTCCCGAATCCTCGATCCAATTCTGGACCCTGAGAAGTACCATTCTGGCCACAACCTTCTGGATACAGGCTATTAGGCTAATTGGCCTGTAGTTTCCCGGGTCAGCTCGGTCACCCTTCTTAAAAATTGGTATGATTTCTGCTCCCCGCCATATGTCCGGCACCGTAGTGCCTTTAGCAATAGTGTTCGTCAGTAATTCAATGTAAGGGACCCAGACTGATCTGCTATGCAGAAACAAATCTGCGGGAATTTTATCTAAGCCCGGGGCCCTGCCTTTGGGAATTAGATTGAGGGCACATTCAACATCTTTCTTGGTGAACACTAGCGTGTTTACTGATAAAGGACGGCTGAGAGAGGCTGGGGCAGGTGGTGGGACATTATTTGTGTTAGCGAACTGGGACTTAAAGTGCTTGACCCAGTGTTCTGGCGGGACATGATTAACCGGGATTGGTTTTTGGTTCCCCATGCCCCACCTCACAAGATGCCAGAAGTCCGTCGAGTCTCTGGACTTACTGGCTACCAATAACTCCTCCCAGTATTTAGTGTCCCACACTTTTTTCGCGGCATTTTGTGTCCATTTGTAATGATTCCTTGCTGCCCGTATATCCTCCCTATCAATGGATCGCACTGCATCAGCTAACGATTTATATGCAATCCTGCAGTTTTTATCATACCATTATTCCTGTTTTCTTTTCCCCTTACAAGGGTTCCTCTTCCTCAGAATACTAAAATATTTACTTAGTTTAAAAAAAAGGGTCGAGTGAATATGGACTACCCTGCTGCAGTAATCCTCGTAATCCAGTTGCCCCTGCATTTCAATTGTTGCTTCTTTTACCATGTCATTCATTTCGCTAATGGTTTCGGGTTTACCCAGACACTCGGCCCATCTAACTCGCCGAGTATCATTTGTCATGGTGATATCATCTATCATATCATCTGGTATTAACCCCAACCCTTTGTGCAGCTGCAGCTCAAGACTGAGAGGGTTATGGTCATTTTCAATACGATGAATTACAGTCATATCACGTATTGAGATACAAAATTCAAGATTGACCAGAATATAGTCAATTCTGCTGGTGCTCAGTCCATTATTAAAAGTTGGATTACCCTGCTCGTCCCCTCGTGTCCTACCATTCACTGCTCTCAGCCCATATTCTAAACTGAAGGTCTTAAGTTGTAGGGCTGCCTGGGTCCACCGTTTAATAGGGGGTAGTCTAAGGGGGGGGATTTGCCAACAGATATCCTCTGCCTCCGTGAGCTCTAGATCCATATGGTCCAGAGGCTCATAGGAGCAGTTGAAATCTCCGCAAATTAATATGTTGGCACCTCCCCTCCAAATACTTACATAGTGTCCCAGTGCCACCACAACTTCTGATGGTTTCCCTCCCGGCTTTCCCCTGGCATACACATTAAAAATGATGAGTTCACCAAATGAGGGAGATTTTAACTTGACCGCCAGAATGTCCCTTGAATTGATTTCTAATTGTGTAGTTGTAAAACCATCATCCTGTTTTACCCAAGTGGTCAGTCCCCCCTTAGGTCTCCCTCTATTTGTTTTGGTTGCAGCTATTGCAAAGTGAAGATACCCTGATCTATGTTGAGGTTCTAATGCCCATGTTTCTTGCATATTGAAAATCATATATTTATCAATAAAAGTAGCCCAATCCCTGGAGGCCAACTTATTTTTAAGACCTGCCATATTCCACGAAACCAAAAACTGGCTCTCCACATTACTGCTTAAAGGATTGTGAACAATTGTAGTATCTCCTATGCTGCTATTAACCATCACTCCCTCTGTCTCTGATCCACTGACCTCCACCAGACATCCAGTATCATTAGCCTTCCCTGGACAGTTACTAGGTATAAGATAACCTGTGACTCCGGGGACAGCTTCATAATTAGTTAGACCATGGATTGTTGTATCACTGACACGGCTACCTTGGTTGTCTGTTTGTGTGCAGTGGTCAGAGTTATTTGGCACATTTATAGTGACACTAGTAAAATCAGGAACTCCATCAGATATATTTGAAGCAGTGGGTACATTCCCTTCCAAAGCCTCAGCCAAGCCTCCTGCATTTAAAAAGTGTGCACCCACTATCTCCTCCCCCAGTAACTGTAGACTTCAATCACAGGCATCCAGACCACTAAAGATGTCAAACCTGTTAGACACCTCCAGTGGAGTGAATATCACTGGATAGTCCATGCTCCTATGTTCAGTGATACTTGGCCTGGTAGGTACTATATTCCACCCAGATGTTTCTGCAATTGAAGCTGCACGATGCACATAGGCAAAATTCCTGTTGTTCATCGTACTGGGGAAATTGGTAGTAGGAAAAGAGTAGCCATGGGCAGGTTGGGATGGAAATACTACAGATCTTGGGTAGAAGTAGGTCAGAGGGCGAGGAATAATGCTACTATCAAAATTTACCTGAGGCCAATTCAGGATGTAGCGTACTGCATTGTGATCTCTAAAATTGACCACAACCACGTCCCCCCCCAATGTCTTTAGGTCTTCCTCCTAACCACTGAAGACGGCGTACATGAATTATTTCGCCATCTATATTACTGGCAATTGGCCTGTGTAATGTCAGCCAGTGTGTTATTTTGTTCTTTAGTTGGGAAAAACCCTCTCTCTTGTTCACTGGGAGCTCTGGGACCCCCGTGAGGATCACAACATATGGTACAGCCTCTGGCGGAAGATCCGGTAGTGGTCTCCTGAACTGTTCCCCCCGGGTCTGCCTGAGGCCTCCCTCCTCGTGTCTCCTTGATCCATTCAAACAATTACCCAGATCTCTGGTAGATTTATTATCAGAGATTGTTGGATAACAGTTAGTATTAACTGATGCGATGCTCACGGGAGCATTTGTCTGATTGGTAGTGAAATTGTTATGAGCGGGTTTAGGGGCAAGAACTGTCCCACTCGAAGGGTGACTGCTAGAGGAAGGGGCGTCTAATATGGGATTATTTGAAACTATGTTTGGAACTGCCCCAATTTCGGTAGATGAAACCTGTTTAATCTCTAAATTAGCTTTTTGTCGTGTTGGACTTCTCTTCCTACCCAGGTCTGCTTCTATTTTCCCTAGTCGGTTCTCTATTTTTTTCGATCTTTCCACTATTGCTAGAGTATAGGATCGCATAATCATCTCAATACTATCCAAAATATTACTGGTATGTTTTGTATTAAACTCGTTATACTCGAAGCTGTGTTTAGTACTATGTTCCCCCTCTATGTGTGCAGAAGTTAACACTGATATAGGAACAGTGTCCGTTCCAGTCCCATCCGTAAGGACTGCAGCATTTATAACGTTAGTACTAGGGGGGATGGCCTTCTTCCCAAAGTCAGTAGAGCTCAACTTCTGCTTGGTAGGTTCCATCCTATTGCGTCTCTTCTTGGTAGGTGGTGGACCGTACTTTGTAGTTTGTACCGGTTTCTTGTACCTTAGTCGTGTTGTCTTAGGGGGAGTGGGTGTCACAGCAATCAAAACTCCTGATGTACTGGGAGTGCAAAATGGATCATGTGATGAATTTGAGATGTCTATTCCAGTAGAACAAGTGCTAGGCACTGCGCAGTCTCTCAGCAAAAGAGGTACACCATCTGTGAATAAAGTATCTTCAGCAAGGTCTGGGACTAGCTCGTTATTAGTAATGGCTGCAGGGTTAGGCTCAGACAGTGCCCTATTCTTGATATTTTCTATAGAGCGTCTACGCTCAGCTCGGCGCTCTGCGGGTGAAAGTTCTGTCGAGCCTCCGGATGGTGTTCTAGTAAAATAATTATCCAAGGTGCCATTCAATAAAGTCCCCACTCTATCAGCCACCGTTATTGTCGGACTCAGCACAATCGTAGACATGTTATTAACTTTGACAGGTAATTGTCGTAGCAATAGAGTGTAGTAGCAACTTACTATACGTTGTTATCTTTTGGATCACAATTTGCCCAGGGGGAGGGGTCCAGTCCGGTCTCGTAGGTCCTCGGAGGGCCGCAGGGGGCCTGCTCTTTGCCCGGTCTTAGCCCCGCGCTTAGACCTGCGCGCGCCCCGCTAGCGCGTGTGGGAGGAGCTATGACTATGAGAAAGGGGGGCGGAGATAGGGGAGGAGTCGGGAAGAGGACCAGGTGCAGCTGGTCAGCGTCACCCACAGCACCCTGGTCCTCGCAGTCCCGAGTGCGCTAAACTCCCACTCCAGTCCGAGCTTCAAACAGCGCCCTTTCCCCAATCACAGGCACAGCGCAGGAAATCCACCAACATGCAATCGGCTCCAGAGGCAGATCCAGGCGACAGGCAGCGAGTTCCACTCCCTCGAACGGCACCCCGTGTCGGATGATTATTTCATTTAAATGGCTATTGATTAATTTAGGGTGTTAAGGTATCATTGAACTAATAAACCACTAAATGATTCGATCGACCCATTTGATGGAGGAATCGTTAGGGTGATTCAGGGAAAGTGGTTCTTCCATCAAGGAAATCAGTGTGGGTCGGAACTGGTTGTCTATCCATAGGCGCGGATAGTTTGATAGAATGAATGTTGGTGTTATGGGCCCCACTAGCGTATGATGTGTGTGTGTGTGTGTGACTGAGAAATCATTCTGTCTGTGGAAGTAGAGGGAAATTGAGGAACCTGAACTGCACCACTGTCACCCCGTGGATGAAGATAGTGATGAAATTTATACGTAGTACGAAACAAGACCTTGTACATGATGTTCAGGGCATTGTGATAATTTTGTGCAAAGCTAGATGTAAAAACAAGTTTAGTTTCAGAGAAACTAATCCAACATTGTTATACGTGCGAGACCACTGTGAGCATTGGCAAAATGGGTGCAGACAGATCTACAATGTTCAATCAAGATCCTATCCGCTGATTCCTTGGTTGTGTTGGCTTTTAGAGTACATTTTAATTGTGGCAACTCCCTGGTGTGGATTAATGTCTACAATCGGGTTGTGGGGAAGAAAGACGCTAAGACGCTCAGCAATTTATAGGATTTCATGATTGAGTATAGGGGTCGAGGGGAGCTTATTATAACAGGTGACCTGAACAGCAACTTCAAACCCCTCATTTCACTGGACTCTAATCTATTGGTTAAGCTGGATACAGAATAGGAATTCCATCTGTAGATCTTCCTTCCATTAAATGGTCTAGAGGGAAGCCCAGAAGTTTGCACTAACCTTAATTTGTTACTTAAAATCCACAAATTGGCAGACTGTATCAGATACTGAAGGCAAACACCGCTTCAACAGGCCAGGGAACACCAGCCATATTGATTATTTGTTAGTTAGCCTGAAGAGCTGAATGTAAGTTCAGGACAAGGTGGTTTTGAAAAGGGTGGACAGCATTCACAACACCCTTAGTTTGAATTTGCTAGGCTCCCTTGCCACATATCCTGCTTGCCCAGCGCCATGTTGAAATGGATGCATTGAACTCTCCAATAATGGAAAGACTGTTAAATGGGGTTGGGCTGAAAAGTACCTAGAAGCTGTGGAGGTGGTGAACATCATAGCTAAAGAACAGGTAGAGTTATTGAATAACCTTGCCCCCGAGGAGAGAGGGATGTTTATGGCCAAATTCCTTGAGCCCCACTTTGATAATAAATGAAAGACCTTGGCACAAGACATTAAGTACCCTCTCAAGAGCCAGAATGACATTCCCTGGTATACAAAGGCATGGAGGGTAGCCAAAACTCAATTACTAGTAGCTGCCAAGACTAGGGACAGGTCACAACTTGTGATATGTGGGGAAAATTACAAGATTGAACTGGAAAAGGCAAATAGGGAATAGGAGAAATTCCTCTGGGATGAGCTGTCCAATGAGCTGTCAACTAAAGACAACATTACATTTTGGGCCAACCTAGCAGTGAGATCTAACAGTGGCAGAAAGATCTATGGAGTACTTTGTACAACCCCAAGATTGGGTATCTCATTTTAGTAACTTATACTCCTGTATGGATGCCGTGGCATGGGTCAATATGGACCTCGAGCTGGCAGTATAACCTAAGGATACAAACAGCATAGAAGAAACTCTGTGGGAGACCGTGGAAGTTTTTAGCTCTATGCTGCTATGGAAAGCACAAGGACCTGACCATATTCCAAACAAGTTTTTTAAATTGCATCTAAGAGTCTGGGGCCCCTACATAAACCACCTCTCAAATGCTGTTTTAAAATATATGCAGATTCCTGTGTCATGGTTTTCAGTGTAAATCATCCCAATCTACAAGGAGGTCCAGCACAACGTCCCTAGTAATTCTAGGCCAATTAACCTAATCGACGTGTCACAGAAGATTATCTGCATACAAATATTGAAACACATCTCAGATTGGATTTGGTAGAACAATGTGCTTTCAGAGTTCCAGATGGGTTTTAGAGGCGTAACTGGTACAGTAGACTAGGTTCTACACTTCAATTGCCTTTTTTGGAAGGCTGTGTTGGTAAATAAGGGACAACTCTTTGTCAACTTTGTTGACCTATATGCATCCCTCAACCTGGTTCCAAGGGCACTGCTATGGACAACACCAGATTGGATGGGTATTCTGCCGAACCTGTTGGCAATTTTGGTGCAGCTGCATGAAGAGAATTATGCGAGGGTTAGATGGGGGGAAAGGGGAAGCTCACCCAACCAATTAGCATCAGGCAGGGAGTTATACAGGTTGTGTACTGGCAATCAGTCTGTTTTCTCTCTTTATTAATGATGATCTGAGAAGGCGAGATCGGGATGGCTGTGATGCCCCAAGGTGGGGATAGGAGAGTTCCTCATCGCAATTGTTAACGATATACAATCATACTTCATCCAAAAAAGTTGCCCCAGCAATTGAGATCAATAATATAAAGGCTTTGGTGTTAGCTCTATATGGAGCGTAGATATGGGGCCGTACCCCCCAGCCCCCCGTTTGTACGGGGCGTACCCCTGTACTCCCCAGCCCCCCGTATGTATGGAGCGTACCCCCTGGGGGTCCGCACTGTACATACGGGGGGCTGGGGGGTACAGGGGTACGCCCCGTACATACGGGGGGGCTGGGGGGTACAGGGGTACGCCCCGTACATACGGGGGCTGGGGGGTACAAGGGTACGCCCCGAACATACGGGGGGCTGGGGGGTACAGGGGTACGCCCCGTACATACGGGGGGCGGGGGGGGGGGTACCGCACGTACCGGGCCCCCTAATCAGCTCGCATCGCCGTGTACTTAGCTTTTCCGGCACTTTTTGGGTGCTGTAAAAATATTCCCATCCGGACTGCAGTCGGTGCAAATCGTAATTGCTGGTATGTAAAAGCATGCCTAACTCCGTCCGGACGTCACGTCCGCGGTGTCCCGGATCACATTTGTATGTATTTTTCTGTCGGTTGGTCTTTTTTCCGATTCGTATGGAAATGGTGTTTCCGTACGAATCGTAATTGCATGTTTGTAAAGTTTTACAACCCGGTACGAGTCGGACGGAGAAAACGCTCCAACCCACTGTTTGTACCGGGTTTTTCCAGGATCGTAATCGGCCTACTAGTGTCAAAAAGTACAATGCAACAGTCAAACGCAAGATAACGTTGTAATTATAAGTGATGTAAGGCAGATATCAACCAGATGCAAGCAACTACATAGAAACATCTGAATTGAAGCAAACTAGATGCAAGAAATAGTTTACAAGATGAAATTAAAGAGAGTCTTCATACCATAGCACTGGCCACAGTGACCCAAGGAGAAGTGCCCGGGGGTACGGAATAGTGGCAGGTTGCTGTTTCGATGGAAACCAAGAAACAAAATAATGTTTCCAGTTGTTACCAAGGATGATACAGAGGGTAGTATGTCACAGGGTCTCGGGGAGATTGAGCGAGGAGCTGTGGCCAAAAGACTGCCATGTCCCACCTCAGTACGTTCTACACTAATCTACAACATTGCCACTTTCTTGAAACCACCATCATCATTTGATACCGCCAAAAAGCAAAAATTGGCGACCGGTGGACAACGAAGATAGAGATATTTGAAGATTTCATTGATGCCCTTGAAGAGACTGATGACAAAAATATTACCTCAAAAATCTTGCTGGTGATGGTGTAAATGAAGTCATAAAGAAAATGCCATGAGCTGTAAAGGAATCACATACTGTCAGATTAATGACATTTTAAATCTCAAGTTCAATCCAATGGCAAATGTTGACTATGAAAGATATATTTTCAGTCAAGAATGGCAGAAAGCTTATGAGACCATAAGGAAGGTGCACTCAATGTAAAAGTCATTCAGATTCACACGTATTATCCGTTGTGGTTTCAAATTTATTCCAAATTTAATCGGCAAACAGCCAACGCGTTTCGTCCCTTTTGCCAGGGGACTTCTTCAGGGCTGCAGAAGTAACATGAAAACATATAAACACATAAAAAAGCACAAATATAATCCGACAACCAACAAGTATACATAACAAAATACACATATATAAATACAATTTTGATCAGTAACAATTGAACACATATATACAACAGTGTATGTATAAAATGACAAGAGACACACACATTACATATAACGTATTATGTTAGATATATAGTGCAGATATGAAGCTAAAACGTGCTTATTTGAATCTAAAAAATGCATATACTCTTTAATTAATAAAGAGAAAGCTACTCTAAACAGACATGCAAAGAAAGGAAAAAGGAGAAAGGAAAATGCGAAAGGATTAATTGTGAAAAACGATTATAAAGCAAAAAAAGTAAAGTTAAGTGGAAATTGAAAATATATAAAACCAACATAGTCAGATAAAGAAGAGTAAATAAGCTCTAAAACAGGACATGTTGTTTGGCATTAAAAAGGCATATGTATAACGTCTCACCTAGAAGTCAGATGAGATAAGGCTACTTATCGACATTTCAGCTCAAAAAGATAGCCAGAAATCGTCCGAGAACCGCGCAATGTTCATCATATGTGTATCCCAATCTGAAAGTCAGAGTAACAGGGGGCAAATGGAAGTATAATCTATCTAATCTAAGGCACGTCGCTAAAGTATTGTGAAAACAAAACTGATGTCAAAATAGGTATGTTCCTAAGGGTGACTTACATATTCATCCAAGGTATGTAGCAGCAGGTTGAATAACGTCTTTGGTAAAATTCTAGATCGGAAGGAACTTCATAATAATTACACTCCCACTCTAAAAGCAAATGATAAATAGGGAGCGCAATGAAAACGGCGATTTTTAAAAAAACCTTCAAATCTCACAATTGCGCAGAGAGGCAGGTACATAATCGTACAAATATGAAGAGCACCAACATAAATCCCTAATATATACAACAATGATGTGCAAAAATCGTAATGCAACATATCACTAGTTTCCAATGGCTTGAAGTAAAAATAGCATCAATTTAATAGACGACAATACCAAATGTGCATATGATGCTCAGATTACATGTAACGTGTCTCTGCATGGATATAAACACCGTTACCAATCAAATCCCCAATATGAGACGCATCATGTCAAATGTCAAACCTTAAACCCAAGCGCTGAAAATAAGATCGCACTTGGGTAATGTAATCACTTTTTATTTATCCCATTAAGTCTGATCATACAATGTAATTAAAAACAGTCAACAGATAAACATGTCCCGAAACGCAAAGAAAAAAGCAAACTGTTGTATGCTGCATCCAAAAACCTATTGCTAATACTCGCATAAAGGTCAATGAAATATAACTGACTAATAGCTCTGGTATCCATTACACTAAACTTTAGACCGAAAAGGATATATATAAACCAGGGCGCTGTATGTAAAGCGCAGTTCTAAGCGAACGGCATTTTAAAACATATGTGCTATATGTACTCACTTATAAATAAAAGTGGAGCAGCAGCGTGATAACTGGCCTTGAAACCCGTCCCACAGGACGCGGTCGGTTTTAAAACCCAGAAACAAATATATAAGCCAGGGCGCTGTATGTAAAGCGCGGTTATAAACGAACGACGGTTTAAAACCATATGTCCTATATGTACTCACTTGTCAGTAGGAGTGGAGCAGCAGCGTGATAACTGGCCTTCAAACCCGTCCCGCAGGACGCGGTCGGTTTTTAAAACCCAAACAAATTGAACGTAAGTGACGTTGCCTACGTGGTGACGCGTCATCTAGCAGGGCCGACATAGGTACTAAACACTGAAAAAGGGCCCTCCGTTCATAGGTGTATGGAAGTGCGGTTGCCATCTTTGAATGGGCAACAAACTATAGACGTTAAATAGGCAGTATTACGAACTGAACCAACACGAGCTAAGGAATCTAAATACCAATCATTTAAACAAATAGCTTTACTCGTGAGGTGAGTCATAAATACGTGCAGATAGGTATAATAACAGGAGGCAATCCTAAATAACGGACCAAAAAGGATCTGTAAATCCATAGAAATGGCAATCATGTATAATGACATGGAAGCCATAAAGGCATATAGTAATCCCCAAATTTAACGACGGGAAAGTCAGAAAAGAGGGAACAGAGTAGAATAAAGAAAAGAAGAAAAGGGAAAAGGGAAAAGAAACAGAGAGAGAGGGAGTATATTTGCAAATCGAGAAATAGGATAAATATTAAAACATTTCACAGGGAGAGGGGGCGTGAAGAGTACTAACGCCCAAAAGAGTGTAATGCACATCTTTGCTATAATCTCATGCACATATTGGTCAGCTTTTTGGTAGATAACACTAGGGGAAACCAAAAAGGCCCCATCATGGTCATTTGTTGGCAGCTTCTCAACTTTCCCCTAAGTTACAGAACGCGAAATTTAAACCAGGATGTGGTCGAAACACCAGGACTCCGAAGGATAAAATTTAAAACAAAGCATGTTTTTAAGAGGGTACAGCTATATGACTAGAAAGAGTACAATTCTAGTGTTTTATATAAAAAACATATTTTTTACAGAAACCCAAAAAATTATCCCAGGAAATAATGGAGCTCTTTATCTGTATTGTGGCCCATCTCTGTTGCCCTCAGACGGCATATCCATTTAGCCTCCTTACGTCTAACCAGGAGCTCCCTATTGCCACCTCTTTGGCCGATTGGAACATGTTCGATACCATGAAACCAAAAGGTACTGTTATTAGGATGCATTTCCCTGTAATGTGCACTCAAGGGATATTTATTATCGCCATTTAATATGGCCCTGCGATGTTCCTGTATTCTGACTTTTAATTGGCGAACCGTACTACCCACATAGATAGTACCACAGGGACATCCTATTACATAAATAACATGTGTTGTGTTGCAATTTATGAACTGTAGTACGTCAAATGTTTTCGAGGTGTTGTAAGTGAACTTACTAGTTTTATTTTTGCCATTGGGACAAACATTGCACATCCCACATGTAAAGAAACCATTAGGTTTCTGCGGCAACCATGTTACATTGTTACTAGTCACATAACTAGGGCATAAGGAATTGCGCAATGTCTTGCCTCTTCTATAAGTCACAGAAGGTGCACTATTGATATAATTCTTTAGTCCCGGGATCTCCTCTAAGATGCTCCAGTTTTTCTTTAGGATATTGTAAATTTTTCCACTATTGGTGTTATATTGTGTAATGAATCTTACAGCAGTGTTACGCTCCAATTCAACAGATTTCTTTTGTTTCTCTCGCAGTGTATCCTCCCTCTTAATACGTTTACTCTTCTCAATTGCTTTGTCAAGAAGTTCACTTTTGTAACCTCTTTGAAGGAATCTTTTTTTGGACTCTGTGATATTTTGAAGGTAGGTAGTTTCCTCGCTACAATTTCTTCTTATCCTAATTAACTCCCCGAAGGGAATGTTTTGAACAACAGATCTTGCATGAGCACTTTCTGCATGCAAGACACTGTTGCAAGCTGTATCTTTCCTATACAGAGTGCTCTGTATGAAACCATCCTTGACATAAAAGCTTATATCCAGAAAATTGATTTTTTCTCTGTCATGGTCCATGGTGAATTTTACATTGTAATCATTGGTGTTCAAATACGCAAAGTATTCTTTAAGTGAGTCCAAGGATCCTGACCATAGACAGATGATATCGTCTATGTACCTCCCCCAGAAAACGATATTATTCGTCCAGGGGGAGGCACATCTGCCCCAGGCATGCTCCCTCTCAAACCACCCCATAAAGAGGCAGGCGTAAGAGGGAGCAAACCTGGAGCCCATGGCAGTCCCAAGAATTTGTTGAAACCAACTTTTATCAAAGAGAAAAAAGTTATTATCAAGAATGATATCAATCATTTCCATGATCATCTCATTATACATGTATAGATCCGCACTGTCCTTATCCAGAAAAGACTGTATCGCTAGTAGTCCTAGATCCCTACGTATACATGTATATAGGCTTACCACATCAAATGTGACAAACATTAGATCATTGGACCATTCATAGTCCTTGAATTTAACCAGGATGTCCTTGCTGTCACGGACATATGATGGAAGATTTACCACATACTTCTGAAGTTTAAGGTCAACAAACTCAGAAATTTTTTCTGTAGGTGAACCCACCCCAGATATGATTGGACGACCCGGGGGAAAGGGAGCGGGCTTGTGTATTTTTGGCAGGACATAAATGCACGGGTAGTTAGGACTATCAACCCTTAAGTATCTGAATTCATCTTCAGTTAACAAGGATATATCCCTCCATTCAGAAAGTCTCATATTTATCAGGGTTGTTAGGTTCAACATGGGATTATGTGCTATTTTCTTATAACACAGATCGTTGTTAACTTGACGATTTATTTCTCCCATATAATCACAGTAATTCATGATCACAACATTACCGCCCTTGTCCGCCTCACGTATAACAATGTTGTTATCCTGTTTTAGTCTATTTAATGCTTTTCTCTCTTGGGCGGTAATGTTGTGATATCTTAAGGGAACAGGTTTATTAGATCCCTCCAAATCATGTAATTCTTTACTGACTTTGTTGTAAAAAGTGTCAATATTACGATGGTAATTGGCAGCTGGCACAAATTTCGATTTTGGTTTTAAACCACTGTTAGAAGTGTAATTTTGTGGAATATCGAGTTCATTCATGATTGTTGTCATATCCTGAGTATCTTCATCATCAAGAGTTACTAGACAATGTATCCCCCGAATGTCAGCAATGGTGTGTGTTACATTGTCATCAGGAGTTGTTAGTGCTACATTCCTAGAGTATGATTGGGAAAAGTAATCCTTTAGTTTAAGAACTCGAACAAATTTGTAAAGATCTATGTGTGTGTCCGTTAGATCCCCACTCTGGGTTGGACAGAAATTTAGGCCTTTACTTAAAACTGAGATCTCATCTGCATCCAATTCTTTATTTGACAAGTTAACAATTTTCAAATCATTGTCATTATATGCTTCATCAGATATCCCCAAATTACATTCCACAGAATTGATTATTCTTTGGGCCGTGCTGCAATCTTCCCCTTTCCCACTGTGCCTCCTTTGGAACCTCCCTTTGCCCCTCCTGCCTCCCCTCCGGGTTTTAGTTGTTCCCTTTTTTGCTGTAACCTGTTGCTGATGCGTAGTTTCGCGAGCTCCTTCTGGAAAGAAGAAGCTCCCTCCTCTAAAGGGGCCTCATTTGATGTATTTGATGCTCCACTATTGAAAGAGGAAATGCTCCTTATTGAGCTTGATCCTTCACTCCCTTCCTTCTCCTCTCTAAATCTCTTCTTTTCCTCTATTCCTGAAATATTGTCGAATTTTTTTGCAAACGTATAGACCCGACCATCCTGATAGTCTCTATCGTCCCTTTTTATTTTCTTGAGTTTTTTATCTCTAAGGTACAATTGATGATCGTCCATCACTTTTTTTAAAATAGCAAAGTTCTTTTCAATAAGATCTTTTTGTTCGAGATTATTAATCTCCTTTTCTATAGCCTCTATTTCTTCTTGAAGTTTTTCTCCTTTCTCTCTAGCATGTTTAATCAGTATCTGCATCATGATTACCGATGCACCTTCAAGGTTACCCTACCATTCCTTTAGAAGATCTGTACTTAAATCCTCGAATGTGGGGAAAATAAGAATCCTTAGGCCTCTAGGTACTTTCTTGTTCTCCAGATATTGTTGGAGAGTCACCCCATCCCACCAACGGGAAAGTTCTTGTTTTTTTAGGCGTTCAAGTCTAAGGAACAATGTTCTAAGACTCGTACTGGGTGAGGTGTCTGGTAAAGTCGGTTGTCGTGATTTATTAGTCCCGAATAGATTGAGGGCCATTTCCTCCCTACCATCTCCAAATTTGGACATATTGTTAATTCAAGTAACAAGAGGGAATAAGTGCAGAACAGTCCAGCAAATCAACGATTTACATAAAACAAAAGAACCACCAACGACAGACAATGGTTAAGCACTTGAATTCCCTGGTACAATTCTATCTGAAAAGGTGCATCCACTTCCAACATCCGTCGTTGAAAGATGCTCTAATGGTTCCAAAAGTTCACAAACATAAGGAAGGTGCACTCAATGTAAAAGTCATTCAGATTCACAAGTATTATCCGTTGTGGTTTCAAATGTATTCCAAATTTAATCGGCAAACAGCCAACGCGTTTCGTCCCTTTTGCCAGGGGACTTCTTCAGGGCTGCAGAAGTAACATGAAAACATATAAACACATAAAAAAGCACAAATATAATCCGACAACCAACAAGTATACATAACAAAATACACATATATAAATACAATTTTGATCAGTAACAATTGAACACATATATACAACAGTGTATGTATAAAATGACAAGAGACACACACATTACATATAACGTATTATGTTAGATATATAGTGCAGATATGAAGCTAAAACGTGCTTATTTGAATCTAAAAAATGCATATACTCTTTAATTAATAAAGAGAAAGCTACTCTAAACAGACATGCAAAGAAAGGAAAAAGGAGAAAGGAAAATGCGAAAGGATTAATTGTGAAAAACGATTATAAAGCAAAAAAAGTAAAGTTAAGTGGAAATTGAAAATATATAAAACCAACATAGTCAGATAAAGAAGAGTAAATAAGCTCTAAAACAGGACATGTTGCTTGGCATTAAAAAGGCATATGTATAACGTCTCACCTAGAAGTCAGATGAGATAAGGCTACTTATCGACATTTCAGCTCAAAAAGATAGCCAGAAATCGTCCGAGAACCGCGCAATGTTCATCATATGTGTATCCCAATCTGAAAGTCAGAGTAACAGGGGGCAAATGGAAGTATAATCTATCTAATCTAAGGCACGTCGCTAAAGTATTGTGAAAACAAAACTGATGTCAAAATAGGTATGTTCCTAAGGGTGACTTACATATTCATCCAAGGTATGTAGCAGCAGGTTGAATAACGTCTTTGGTAAAATTCTATATCGGAAGGAACTTCATAATAATTACACTCCCACTCTAAAAGCAAATGATAAATAGGGAGCGCAATGAAAACGGCGATTTTTAAAAAAACCTTCAAATCTCACAATTGCGCAGAGAGGCAGGTACATAATCGTACAAATATGAAGAGCACCAACATAAATCCCTAATATATACAACAATGATGTGCAAAAATCGTAATGCAACATATCACTAGTTTCCAATGGCTTGAAGTAAAAATAGCATCAATTTAATAGACGACAATACCAAATGTGCATATGATGCTCAGATTACATGTAACGTGTCTCTGCATGGATATAAACACCGTTACCAATAAAATCCCCAATATGAGACGCATCATGTCAAATGTCAAACCTTAAACCCAAGCGCTGAAAATAAGATCGCACTTGGGTAATGTAATCACTTTTTATTTATCCCATTAAGTCTGATCATACAATGTAATTAAAAAC
Organism: Triturus cristatus; assembly: GCF_964204655.1. Taxonomy (NCBI): domain Eukaryota; kingdom Metazoa; phylum Chordata; class Amphibia; order Caudata; family Salamandridae; genus Triturus; species Triturus cristatus. The sequence continues at coordinate 1,368,839,003 of NC_140590.1, forward strand.
AGTCAACAGATAAACATGTCCCGAAACGCAAAGAAAAAAGCAAACTGTTGTATGCTGCATCCAAAAACCTATTGCTAATACTCGCATAAAGGTCAATGAAATATAACTGACTAATAGCTCTGGTATCCATTACACTAAACTTTAGACCGAAAAGGATATATATAAACCAGGGCGCTGTATGTAAAGCGCAGTTCTAAGCGAACGGCAGTTTAAAACATATGTGCTATATGTACTCACTTATAAATAAAAGTGGAGCAGCAGCGTGATAACTGGCCTTGAAACCCGTCCCACAGGACGCGGTCGGTTTTAAAACCCAGAAACAAATATATAAGCCAGGGCGCTGTATGTAAAGCGCGGTTATAAACGAACGACGGTTTAAAACCATATGTCCTATATGTACTCACTTGTCAGTAGGAGTGGAGCAGCAGCGTGATAACTGGCCTTCAAACCCGTCCCGCAGGACGCGGTCGGTTTTTAAAACCCAAACAAATTGAACGTAAGTGACGTTGCCTACGTGGTGACGCGTCATCTAGCAGGGCCGACATAGGTACTAAACACTGAAAAAGGGCCCTCCGTTCATAGGTGTATGGAAGTGCGGTTGCCATCTTTGAATGGGCAACAAACTATAGACGTTAAATAGGCAGTATTACGAACTGAACCAACACGAGCTAAGGAATCTAAATACCAATCATTTAAACAAATAGCTTTACTCGTGAGGTGAGTCATAAATACGTGCAGATAGGTATAATAACAGGAGGCAATCCTAAATAACGGACCAAAAAGGATCTGTAAATCCATAGAAATGGCAATCATGTATAATGACATGGAAGCCATAAAGGCATATAGTAATCCCCAAATTTAACGACGGGAAAGTCAGAAAAGAGGGAACAGAGTAGAATAAAGAAAAGAAGAAAAGGGAAAAGAAACAGAGAGAGAGGGAGTATATTTGCAAATCGAGAAATAGGATAAATATTAAAACATTTCACAGGGAGAGGGGGCGTGAAGAGTACTAACGCCCAAAAGAGTGTAATGCACATCTTTGCTATAATCTCATGCACATGTTGGTCAGCTTTTTGGTAGATAACACTAGGGGAAACCAAAAAGGCCCCATCATGGTCATTTGTTGGCAGCTTCTCAACTTTCCCCTAAGTTACAGAACGCGAAATTTAAACCAGGATGTGGTCGAAACACCAGGACTCCGAAGGATAAAATTTAAAACAAAGCATGTTTTTAAGAGGGTACAGCTATATGACTAGAAAGAGTACAATTCTAGTGTTTTATATAAAAAACATATTTTTTACAGAAACCCAAAAAATTATCCCAGGAAATAATGGAGCTCTTTATCTGTATTGTGGCCCATCTCTGTTGCCCTCAGACGGCATATCCATTTAGCCTCCTTACGTCTAACCAGGAGCTCCCTATTGCCACCTCTTTGGCCGATTGGAACATGTTCGATACCATGAAACCAAAAGGTACTGTTATTAGGATGCATTTCCCTGTAATGTGCACTCAAGGGATATTTATTATCGCCATTTAATATGGCCCTGCGATGTTCCTGTATTCTGACTTTTAATTGGCGAACCGTACTACCCACATAGATAGTACCACAGGGACATCCTATTACATAAATAACATGTGTTGTGTTGCAATTTATGAACTGTAGTACGTCAAATGTTTTCGAGGTGTTGTAAGTGAACTTACTAGTTTTATTTTTGCCATTGGGACAAACATTGCACATCCCACATGTAAAGAACCCATTAGGTTTCTGCGGCAACCATGTTACATTGTTACTAGTCACATAACTAGGGCATAAGGAATTGTGCAATGTCTTGCCTCTTCTATAAGTCACAGAAGGTGCACTATTGATATAATTCTTTAGTCCCGGGATCTCCTCTAAGATGCTCCAGTTTTTCTTTAGGATATTGTAAATTTTTCCACTATTGGTGTTATATTGTGTAATGAATCTTACAGCAGTGTTACGCTCCAATTCAACAGATTTCTTTTGTTTCTCTCGCAGTGTATCCTCCCTCTTAATACGTTTACTCTTCTCAATTGCTTTGTCAAGAAGTTCACTTTTGTAACCTCTTTGAAGGAATCTTTTTTTGGACTCTGTGATATTTTGAAGGTAGGTAGTTTCCTCGCTACAATTTCTTCTTATCCTAATTAACTCCCCGAAGGGAATGTTTTGAACAACAGATCTTGCATGAGCACTTTCTGCATGCAAGACACTGTTGCAAGCTGTATCTTTCCTATACAGAGTGCTCTGTATGAAACCATCCTTGACATAAAAGCTTATATCCAGAAAATTGATTTTTTCTCTGTCATGGTCCATGGTGAATTTTACATTGTAATCATTGGTGTTCAAATACGCAAAGTATTCTTTAAGTGAGTCCAAGGATCCTGACCATAGACAGATGATATCGTCTATGTACCTCCCCCAGAAAACGATATTATTCGTCCAGGGGGAGGCACATCTGCCCCAGGCATGCTCCCTCTCAAACCACCCCATAAAGAGGCAGGCGTAAGAGGGAGCAAACCTGGAGCCCATGGCAGTCCCAAGAATTTGTTGAAACCAACTTTTATCAAAGAGAAGAAAGTTATTATCAAGAATGATATCAATCATTTCCATGATCATCTCATTATACATGTATAGATCCGCACTGTCCTTATCCAGAAAAGACTGTATCGCTAGTAGTCCTAGATCCCTACGTATACATGTATATAGGCTTACCACATCAAATGTGACAAACATTAGATCATTGGACCATTCATAGTCCTTGAATTTAACCAGGATGTCCTTGCTGTCACGGACATATGATGGAAGATTTACCACATACTTCTGAAGTTTAAGGTCAACAAACTCAGAAATTTTTTCTGTAGGTGAACCCACCCCAGATATGATTGGACGACCCGGGGGAAAGGGAGCGGGCTTGTGTATTTTTGGCAGGACATAAATGCACGGGTAGTTAGGACTATCAACCCTTAAGTATCTGAATTCATCTTCAGTTAACAAGGATATATCCCTCCATTCAGAAAGTCTCATATTTATCAGGGTTGTTAGGTTCAACATGGGATTATGTGCTATTTTCTTATAACACAGATCGTTGTTAACTTGACGATTTATTTCTCCCATATAATCACAGTAATTCATGATCACAACATTACCGCCCTTGTCCGCCTCACGTATAACAATGTTGTTATCCTGTTTTAGTCTATTTAATGCTTTTCTCTCTTGGGCGGTAATGTTGTGATATCTTAAGGGAACAGGTTTATTAGATCCCTCCAAATCATGTAATTCTTTACTGACTTTGTTGTAAAAAGTGTCAATATTACGATGGTAATTGGCAGCTGGCACAAATTTCGATTTTGGTTTTAAACCACTGTTAGAAGTGTAATTTTGTGGAATATCGAGTTCATTCATGATTGTTGTCATATCCTGAGTATCTTCATCATCAAGAGTTACTAGACAATGTATCCCCCGAATGTCAGCAATGGTGTGTGTTACATTGTCATCAGGAGTTGTTAGTGCTGCATTCCTAGAGTATGATTGGGAAAAGTAATCCTTTAGTTTAAGAACTCGAACAAATTTGTTAAGATCTATGTGTGTGTCCGTTAGATCCCCACTCTGGGTTGGACAGAAATTTAGGCCTTTACTTAAAACTGAGATCTCATCTGCATCCTATTCTTTATTTGACAAGTTAACAATTTTCAAATCATTGTCATTATATGCTTCATCAGATATCCCCAAATTACATTCCACAGAATTGATTATTCTTTGGGCCGTGCTGCAATCCTCCCCTTTCCCACTGTGCCTCCTTTGGAACCTCCCTTTGCCCCTCCTGCCTCCCCTCCGGGTTTTAGTTGTTCCCTTTTTTGCTGTAACCTGTTGCTGATGCGTAGTTTCGCGAGCTCCTTCTGGAAAGAAGAAGCTCCCTCCTCTAAAGGGGCCTCATTTGATGTATTTGATGCTCCACTATTGAAAGAGGAAATGCTCCTTATTGAGCTTGATCCTTCACTCCCTTCCTTCTCCTCTCTAAATCTCTTCTTTTCCTCTATTCCTGAAATATTGTCGAATTTTTTTGCAAACGTATAGACCCGACCATCCTGATAGTCTCTATCGTCCCTTTTTATTTTCTTGAGTTTTTTATCTCTAAGGTACAATTGATGATCGTCCATCACTTTTTTTAAAATAGCAAAGTTCTTTTCAATAAGATCTTTTTGTTCGAGATTATTAATCTCCTTTTCTATAGCCTCTATTTCTTCTTGAAGTTTTTCTCCTTTCTCTCTAGCATGTTTAATCAGTATCTGCATCATGATTACCGATGCACCTTCAAGGTTACCCTCCCATTCCTTTAGAAGATCTGTACTTAAATCCTCGAATGTGGGGAAAATAAGAATCCTTAGGCCTCTAGGTACTTTCTTGTTCTCCAGATATTGTTGGAGAGTCACCCCATCCCACCAACGGGAAAGTTCTTGTTTTTTTAGGCGTTCAAGTCTAAGGAACAATGTTCTAAGACTCGTACTGGGTGAGGTGTCTGGTAAAGTCGGTTGTCGTGATTTATTAGTCCCGAATAGATTGAGGGCCATTTCCTCCCTACCATCTCCAAATTTGGACATATTGTTAATTCAAGTAACAAGAGGGAATAAGTGCAGAACAGTCCAGCAAATCAACGATTTACATAAAACAAAAGAACCACCAACGACAGACAATGGTTAAGCACTTGAATTCCCTGGTACAATTCTATCTGAAAAGGTGCATCCACTTCCAACATTCGTCGTTGAAAGATGCTCTAATGGTTCCAAAAGTTCACAAACATAAGGAAGGTGCACTCAATGTAAAAGTCATTCAGATTCACAAGTATTATCCGTTGTGGTTTCAAATTTATTCCAAATTTAATCGGCAAACAGCCAACGCGTTTCGTCCCTTTTGCCAGGGGACTTCTTCAGGGCTGCAGAAGTAACATGAAAACATATAAACACATAAAAAAGCACAAATATAATCCGACAACCAACAAGTATACATAACAAAATACACATATATAAATACAATTTTGATCAGTAACAATTGAACACATATATACAACAGTGTATGTATAAAATGACAAGAGACACACACATTACATATAACGTATTATGTTAGATATATAGTGCAGATATGAAGCTAAAACGTGCTTATTTGAATCTAAAAAATGCATATACTCTTTAATTAATAAAGAGAAAGCTACTCTAAACAGACATGCAAAGAAAGGAAAAAGGAGAAAGGAAAATGCGAAAGGATTAATTGTGAAAAACGATTATAAAGCAAAAAAAGTAAAGTTAAGTGGAAATTGAAAATATATAAAACCAACATAGTCAGATAAAGAAGAGTAAATAAGCTCTAAAACAGGACATGTTGCTTGGCATTAAAAAGGCATATGTATAACGTCTCACCTAGAAGTCAGATGAGATAAGGCTACTTATCGACATTTCAGCTCAAAAAGATAGCCAGAAATCGTCCGAGAACCGCGCAATGTTCATCATATGTGTATCCCAATCTGAAAGTCAGAGTAACAGGGGGCAGATGGAAGTATAATCTATCTAATCTAAGGCACGTCGCTAAAGTATTGTGAAAACAAAACTGATGTCAAAATAGGTATGTTCCTAAGGGTGACTTACATATTCATCCAAGGTATGTAGCAGCAGGTTGAATAACGTCTTTGGTAAAATTCTAGATCGGAAGGAACTTCATAATAATTACACTCCCACTCTAAAAGCAAATGATAAATAGGGAGCGCAATGAAAACGGCGATTTTTAAAAAAACCTTCAAATCTCACAATTGCGCAGAGAGGCAGGTACATAATCGTACAAATATGAAGAGCACCAACATAAATCCCTAATATATACAACAATGATGTGCAAAAATCGTAATGCAACATATCACTAGTTTCCAATGGCTTGAAGTAAAAATAGCATCAATTTAATAGACGACAATACCAAATGTGCATATGATGCTCAGATTACATGTAACGTGTCTCTGCATGGATATAAACACCGTTACCAATCAAATCCCCAATATGAGACGCATCATGTCAAATGTCAAACCTTAAACCCAAGCGCTGAAAATAAGATCGCACTTGGGTAATGTAATCACTTTTTATTTATCCCATTAAGTCTGATCATACAATGTAATTAAAAACAGTCAACAGATAAACATGTCCCGAAACGCAAAGAAAAAAGCAAACTGTTGTATGCTGCATCCAAAAACCTATTGCTAATACTCGCATAAAGGTCAATGAAATATAACTGACTAATAGCTCTGGTATCCATTACACTAAACTTTAGACCGAAAAGGATATATATAAACCACTGTATGTAAAGCGCAGTTCTAAGCGAACGGCATTTTAAAACATATGTGCTATATGTACTCACTTATAAATAAAAGTGGAGCAGCAGCGTGACAACTGGCCTTGAAACCCGTCCCACAGGACGCGGTCGGTTTTAAAACCCAGAAACAAATATATAAGCCAGGGCGCTGTATGTAAAGCGCGGTTATAAACGAACGACGGTTTAAAACCATATGTCCTATATGTACTCACTTGTCAGTAGGAGTGGAGCAGCAGCGTGATAACTGGCCTTCAAACCCGTCCCGCAGGACGCGGTCGGTTTTTAAAACCCAAACAAATTGAACGTAAGTGACGTTGCCTACGTGGTGACGCGTCATCTAGCAGGGCCGACATAGGTACTAAACACTGAAAAAGGGCCCTCCGTTCATAGGTGTATGGAAGTGCGGTTGCCATCTTTGAATGGGCAACAAACTATAGACGTTAAATAGGCAGTATTACGAACTGAACCAACACGAACTAAGGAATCTAAATACCAATCATTTAAACAAATAGCTTTACTCGTGAGGTGAGTCATAAATACGTGCAGATAGGTATAATAACAGGAGGCAATCCTAAATAACGGACCAAAAAGGATCTGTAAATCCATAGAAATGGCAATCATGTATAATGACATGGAAGCCATAAAGGCATATAGTAATCCCCAAATTTAACGACGGGAAAGTCAGAAAAGAGGGAACAGAGTAGAATAAAGAAAAGAAGAAAAGGGAAAAGAAACAGAGAGAGAGGGAGTATATTTGCAAATCGAGAAATAGGATAAATATTAAAACATTTCACAGGGAGAGGGGGCGTGAAGAGTACTAACGCCCAAAAGAGTGTAATGCACATCTTTGCTATAATCTCATGCACATATTGGTCAGCTTTTTGGTAGATAACACTAGGGGAAACCAAAAAGGCCCCATCATGGTCATTTGTTGGCAGCTTCTCAACTTTCCCCTAAGTTACAGAACGCGAAATTTAAACCAGGATGTGGTCGAAACACCAGGACTCCGAAGGATAAAATTTAAAACAAAGCATGTTTTTAAGAGGGTACAGCTATATGACTAGAAAGAGTACAATTCTAGTGTTTTATATAAAAAACATATTTTTTACAGAAACCCAAAAAATTATCCCAGGAAATAATGGAGCTCTTTATCTGTATTGTGGCCCATCTCTGTTGCCCTCAGACGGCATATCCATTTAGCCTCCTTACGTCTAACCAGGAGCTCCCTATTGCCACCTCTTTGGCCGATTGGAACATGTTCGATACCATGAAACCAAAAGGTACTGTTATTAGGATGCATTTCCCTGTAATGTGCACTCAAGGGATATTTATTATCGCCATTTAATATGGCCCTGCGATGTTCCTGTATTCTGACTTTTAATTGGCGAACCGTACTACCCACATAGATAGTACCACAGGGACATCCTATTACATAAATAACATGTGTTGTGTTGCAATTTATGAACTGTAGTACGTCAAATGTTTTCGAGGTGTTGTAAGTGAACTTACTAGTTTTATTTTTGCCATTGGGACAAACATTGCACATCCCACATGTAAAGAAACCATTAGGTTTCTGCGGCAACCATGTTACATTGTTACTAGTCACATAACTAGGGCATAAGGAATTGCGCAATGTCTTGCCTCTTCTATAAGTCACAGAAGGTGCACTATTGATATAATTCTTTAGTCCCGGGATCTCCTCTAAGATGCTCCAGTTTTTCTTTAGGATATTGTAAATTTTTCCACTATTGGTGTTATATTGTGTAATGAATCTTACAGCAGTGTTACGCTCCAATTCAACAGATTTCTTTTGTTTCTCTCGCAGTGTATCCTCCCTCTTAATACGTTTACTCTTCTCAATTGCTTTGTCAAGAAGTTCACTTTTGTAACCTCTTTGAAGGAATCTTTTTTTGGACTCTGTGATATTTTGAAGGTAGGTAGTTTCCTCGCTACAATTTCTTCTTATCCTAATTAACTCCCCGAAGGGAATGTTTTGAACAACAGATCTTGCATGAGCACTTTCTGTATGCAAGACACTGTTGCAAGCTGTATCTTTCCTATACAGATTGCTCTGTATGAAACCATCCTTGACATAAAAGCTTATATCCAGAAAATTGATTTTTTCTCTGTCATGGTCCATGGTGAATTTTACATTGTAATCATTGGTGTTCAAATACGCAAAGTATTCTTTAAGTGAGTCCAAGGATCCTGACCATAGACAGATGATATCGTCTATGTACCTCCCCCAGAAAACGATATTATTCGTCCAGGGGGAGGCACATCTGCCCCAGGCATGCTCCCTCTCAAACCACCCCATAAAGAGGCAGGCGTAAGAGGGAGCAAACCTGGAGCCCATGGCAGTCCCAAGAATTTGTTGAAACCAACTTTTATCAAAGAGAAAAAAGTTATTATCAAGAATGATATCAATCATTTCCATGATCATCTCATTATACATGTATAGATCCGCACTGTCCTTATCCAGAAAAGACTGTATCGCTAGTAGTCCTAGATCCCTACGTATACATGTATATAGGCTTACCACATCAAATGTGACAAACATTAGATCATTGGACCATTCATAGTCCTTGAATTTAACCAGGATGTCCTTGCTGTCACGGACATATGATGGAAGATTTACCACATACTTCTGAAGTTTAAGGTCAACAAACTCAGAAATTTTTTCTGTAGGTGAACCCACCCCAGATATGATTGGACGACCCGGGGGAAAGGGAGCGGGCTTGTGTATTTTTGGCAGGACATAAATGCACGGGTAGTTAGGACTATCAACCCTTAAGTATCTGAATTCATCTTCAGTTAACAAGGATATATCCCTCCATTCAGAAAGTCTCATATTTATCAGGGTTGTTAGGTTCAACATGGGATTATGTGCTATTTTCTTATAACACAGATCGTTGTTAACTTGACGATTTATTTCTCCCATATAATCACAGTAATTCATGATCACAACATTACCGCCCTTGTCCGCCTCACGTATAACAATGTTGTTATCCTGTTTTAGTCTATTTAATGCTTTTCTCTCTTGGGCGGTAATGTTGTGATATCTTAAGGGAACAGGTTTATTAGATCCCTCCAAATCATGTAATTCTTTACTGACTTTGTTGTAAAAAGTGTCAATATTACGATGGTAATTGGCAGCTGGCACAAATTTCGATTTTGGTTTTAAACCACTGTTAGAAGTGTAATTTTGTGGAATATCGAGTTCATTCATGATTGTTGTCATATCCTGAGTATCTTCATCATCAAGAGTTACTAGACAATGTATCCCCCGAATGTCAGCAATGATGTGTGTTACATTGTCATCAGGAGTTGTTAGTGCTGCATTCCTAGAGTATGATTGGGAAAAGTAATCCTTTAGTTTAAGAACTCGAACAAATTTGTAAAGATCTATGTGTGTGTCCGTTAGATCCCCACTCTGGGTTGGACAGAAATTTAGGCCTTTACTTAAAACTGAGATCTCATCTGCATCCAATTCTTTATTTGACAAGTTAACAATTTTCAAATCATTGTCATTATATGCTTCATCAGATATCCCCAAATTACATTCCACAGAATTGATTATTCTTTGGGCCGTGCTGCAATCTTCCCCTTTCCCACTGTGCCTCCTTTGGAACCTCCCTTTGCCCCTCCTGCCTCCCCTCCGGGTTTTAGTTGTTCCCTTTTTTGCTGTAACCTGTTGCTGATGCGTAGTTTCGCGAGCTCCTTCTGGAAAGAAGAAGCTCCCTCCTCTAAAGGGGCCTCATTTGATGTATTTGATGCTCCACTATTGAAAGAGGAAATGCTCCTTATTGAGCTTGATCCTTCACTCCCTTCCTTCTCCTCTCTAAATCTCTTCTTTTCCTCTATTCCTGAAATATTGTCGAATTTTTTTGCAAACGTATAGACCCGACCATCCTGATAGTCTCTATCGTCCCTTTTTATTTTCTTGAGTTTTTTATCTCTAAGGTACAATTGATGATCGTCCATCACTTTTTTTAAAATAGCAAAGTTCTTTTCAATAATATCTTTTTGTTCGAGATTATTAATCTCCTTTTCTATAGCCTCTATTTCTTCTTGAAGTTTTTCTCCTTTCTCTCTAGCATGTTTAATCAGTATCTGCATCATGATTACCGATGCACCTTCAAGGTTACCCTCCCATTCCTTTAGAAGATCTGTACTTAAATCCTCGAATGTGGGGAAAATAAGAATCCTTAGGCCTCTAGGTACTTTCTTGTTCTCCAGATATTGTTGGAGAGTCACCCCATCCCACCAACGGGAAAGTTCTTGTTTTTTTAGGCGTTCAAGTCTAAGGAACAATGTTCTAAGACTCGTACTGGGTGAGGTGTCTGGTAAAGTCGGTTGTCGTGATTTATTAGTCCCGAATAGATTGAGGGCCATTTCCTCCCTACCATCTCCAAATTTGGACATATTGTTAATTCAAGTAACAAGAGGGAATAAGTGCAGAACAGTCCAGCAAATCAACGATTTACATAAAACAAAAGAACCACCAACGACAGACAATGGTTAAGCACTTGAATTCCCTGGTACAATTCTATCTGAAAAGGTGCATCCACTTCCAACATCCGTCGTTGAAAGATGCTCTAATGGTTCCAAAAGTTCACAAACATAAGGAAGGTGCACTCAATGTAAAAGTCATTCAGATTCACAAGTATTATCCGTTGTGGTTTCAAATTTATTCCAAATTTAATCGGCAAACAGCCAACGCGTTTCGTCCCTTTTGCCAGGGGACTTCTTCAGGGCTGCAGAAGTAACATGAAAACATATAAACACATAAAAAAGCACAAATATAATCCGACAACCAACAAGTATACATAACAAAATACACATATATAAATACAATTTTGATCAGTAACAATTGAACACATAGATACAACAGTGTATGTATAAAATGACAAGAGACACACACATTACATATAACGTATTATGTTAGATATATAGTGCAGATATGAAGCTAAAACGTGCTTATTTGAATCTAAAAAATGCATATACTCTTTAATTAATAAAGAGAAAGCTACTCTAAACAGACATGCAAAGAAAGGAAAAAGGAGAAAGGAAAATGCGAAAGGATTAATTGTGAAAAACGATTATAAAGCAAAAAAAGTAAAGTTAAGTGGAAATTGAAAATATATAAAACCAACATAGTCAGATAAAGAAGAGTAAATAAGCTCTAAAACAGGACATGTTGCTTGGCATTAAAAAGGCATATGTATAACGTCTCACCTAGAAGTCAGATGAGATAAGGCTACTTATCGACATTTCAGCTCAAAAAGATAGCCAGAAATCGTCCGAGAACCGCGCAATGTTCATCATATGTGTATCCCAATCTGAAAGTCAGAGTAACAGGGGGCAAATGGAAGTATAATCTATCTAATCTAAGGCACGTCGCTAAAGTATTGTGAAAACAAAACTGATGTCAAAATAGGTATGTTCCTAAGGGTGACTTACATATTCATCCAAGGTATGTAGCAGCAGGTTGAATAACGTCTTTGGTAAAATTCTAGATCGGAAGGAACTTCATAATAATTACACTCCCACTCTAAAAGCAAATGATAAATAGGGAGCGCAATGAAAACGGCGATTTTTAAAAAAACCTTCAAATCTCACAATTGCGCAGAGAGGCAGGTACATAATCGTACAAATATGAAGAGCACCAACATAAATCCCTAATATATACAACAATGATGTGCAAAAATCGTAATGCAACATATCACTAGTTTCCAATGGCTTGAAGTAAAAATAGCATCAATTTAATAGACGACAATACCAAATGTGCATATGATGCTCAGATTACATGTAACGTGTCTCTGCATGGATATAAACACCGTTACCAATCAAATCCCCAATATGAGACGCATCATGTCAAATGTCAAACCTTAAACCCAAGCGCTGAAAATAAGATCGCACTTGGGTAATGTAATCACTTTTTACTTATCCCATTAAGTCTGATCATACAATGTAATTAAAAACAGTCAACAGATAAACATGTCCCGAAACGCAAAGAAAAAAGCAAACTGTTGTATGCTGCATCCAAAAACCTATTGCTAATACTCGCATAAAGGTCAATGAAATATAACTGACTAATAGCTCTGGTATCCATTACACTAAACTTTAGACCGAAAAGGATATATATAAACCACTGTATGTAAAGCGCAGTTCTAAGCGAACGGCAGTTTAAAACATATGTGCTATATGTACTCACTTATAAATAAAAGTGGAGCAGCAGCGTGATAACTGGCCTTGAAACCCGTCCCACAGGACGCGGTCGGTTTTAAAACCCAGAAACAAATATATAAGCCAGGGCGCTGTATGTAAAGCGCGGTTATAAACGAACTTCGGAGTCCTGGTGTTTCGACCACATCCTGGTTTAAATTTCGCGTTCTGTAACTTAGGGGAAAGTTGAGAAGCTGCCAACAAATGACCATGATGGGGCCTTTTTGGTTTCCCCTAGTGTTATCTACCAAAAAGCTGACCAATATGTGCATGAGATTATAGCAAAGATGTGCATTACACTCTTTTGGGCGTTAGTACTCTTCACGCCCCCTCTCCCTGTGAAATGTTTTAATATTTATCCTATTTCTCGATTTGCAAATATACTCCCTCTCTCTCTGTTTCTTTTCCCTTTTCTTCTTTTCTTTATTCTACTCTGTTCCCTCTTTTCTGACTTTCCCGTCGTTAAATTTGGGGATTACTATATGCCTTTATGGCTTCCATGTCATTATACATGATTGCCATTTCTATGGATTTACAGATCCTTTTTGGTCCGTTATTTTGGATTGCCTCCTGTTATTATTCCTATCTGCACGTATTTATGACTCACCTCACGAGTAAAGCTATTTGTTTAAATGATTGGTATTTAGATTCCTTAGCTCGTGTTGGTTCAGTTCGTAATACTGCCTATTTAACGTCTATAGTTTGTTGCCCATTCAAAGATGGCAACCGCACTTCCATACACCTATGAACGGAGGGCCCTTTTTCAGTGTTTAGTACCTATGTCGGCCCTGCTAGATGACGCGTCACCACGTAGGCAACGTCACTTACGTTCAATTTGTTTGGGTTTTAAAAACCGACCGCGTCCTGCGGGACGGGTTTGAAGGCCAGTTATCACGCTGCTGCTCCACTCCTACTGACAAGTGAGTACATATAGGACATATGGTTTTAAACCGTCGTTCGTTTATAACCGCGCTTTACATACAGCGCCCTGGCTTATATATTTGTTTCTGGGTTTTAAAACCGACCGCGTCCTGTGGGACGGGTTTCAAGGCCAGTTATCACGCTGCTGCTCCACTTTTATTTATAAGTGAGTACATATAGCACATATGTTTTAAACTGCCGTTCGCTTAGAACTGCGCTTTACATACAGCGCCCTGGTTTATATATATCCTTTTCGGTCTAAAGTTTAGTGTAATGGATACCAGAGCTATTAGTCAGTTATATTTCATTGACCTTTATGCGAGTATTAGCAATAGGTTTTTGGATGCAGCATACAACAGTTTGCTTTTTTCTTTGCGTTTCGGGACATGTTTATCTGTTGACTGTTTTTAATTACATTGTATGATCAGACTTAATGGGATAAATAAAAAGTGATTACATTACCCAAGTGCGATCTTATTTTCAGCGCTTGGGTTTAAGGTTTGACATTTGACATGATGCGTCTCATATTGGGGATTTGATTGGTAACGGTGTTTATATCCATGCAGAGACACGTTACATGTAATCTGAGCATCATATGCACATTTGGTATTGTCGTCTATTAAATTGATGCTATTTTTACTTCAAGCCATTGGAAACTAGTGATATGTTGCATTACGATTTTTGCACATCATTGTTGTATATATTAGGGATTTATGTTGGTGCTCTTCATATTTGTACGATTATGTACCTGCCTCTCTGCGCAATTGTGAGATTTGAAGGTTTTTTTAAAAATCGCCGTTTTCATTGCGCTCCCTATTTATCATTTGCTTTTAGAGTGGGAGTGTAATTATTATGAAGTTCCTTCCGATCTAGAATTTTACCAAAGACGTTATTCAACCTGCTGCTATATACCTTGGATGAATATGTAAGTCACCCTTAGGAACATACCTATTTTGACATCAGTTTTGTTTTCACAATACTTTAGCGACGTGCCTTAGATTAGATAGATTATACTTCCTTTTGCCCCCTGTTACTCTGACTTTCAGATTGGGATACACATATGATGAACATTGCGCGGTTCTCGGACGATTTCTGGCTATCTTTTTGAGCTGAAATGTCGATAAGTAGCCTTATCTCATCTGACTTCTAGGTGAGACGTTATACATATGCCTTTTTAATGCCAAGCAACATGTCCTGTTTTAGAGCTTATTTACTCTTCTTTATCTGACTATGTTGGTTTTATATATTTTCAATTTCCACTTAACTTTACTTTTTTTGCTTTATAATCGTTTTTCACAATTAATCCTTTCGCATTTTCCTTTCTCCTTTTTCCTTTCTTTGCATGTCTGTTTAGAGTAGCTTTCTCTTTATTAATTAAAGAGTATATGCATTTTTTAGATTCAAATAAGCACGTTTTAGCTTCATATCTGCACTATATATCTAACATAATACGTTATATGTAATGTGTGTGTCTCTTGTCATTTTATACATACACTGTTGTATATATGTGTTCAATTGTTACTGATCAAAATTGTATTTATATATGTGTATTTTGTTATGTATACTTGTTGGTTGTCGGATTATATTTGTGCTTTTTTATGTGTTTATATGTTTTCATGTTACTTCTGCAGCCCTGAAGAAGTCCCCTGGCAAAAGGGACGAAACGCGTTGGCTGTTTGCCGATTAAATTTGGAATAAATTTGAAACCACAACGGATAATACTTGTGAATCTGAATGACTTTTACATTGAGTGCACCTTCCTTATGTTTGTGAACTTTTGGAACCATTAGAGCATCTTTCAACGACGGATGTTGGAAGTGGATGCACCTTTTCAGATAGAATTGTACCAGGGAATTCAAGTGCTTAACCATTGTCTGTCGTTGGTGGTTCTTTTGTTTTAAGCTTATGAAACCATCAATGAATTTGTAGAGAGACTTGACACACTCATTAAATACTGTAAGGTCAATTAATTTAGTGATTAAGAGGCCATACGTCTTAGGGTCATTGATGGATGTTTGTCCGATTCATTAAGTCCGTGAATGCTGAGAGAATCTTTGAATCTGGAACAAGTGTTCATGGCTGCTACAGCTGAAGAGTGTGCTGATCGACAGGCTGCTGACATGGCCGCTGGAGGTGCCCAGAATAAATCAGTCATGAGTGTGAAAAGCAAGTTAAAGCAAAAGACTGAAGGACACAAGGTGATATTTACACATAAAAAGGAGTTATGTTTCATTTCCACACAAAGACAAATGTCCTGCCATTGGGCAGACATGTAAGGGATGTGCAACTGAGAACCATTTTGTGACGGTGTGCAAAGCAAATGAAAGAGAGAGTGCATCACAGCGTGAAGACAAAATGGCCACTGGAATGTTTTAAAAGCAATGTTCAACGTTCACCAACACCGAAGGAGCTCGAATGTCATCTAAATATCATCAAACAGTTTATTCATATCAGTACCAAGTGAAATTTAAGAAAATTTTTGTGCCATGTCAATGTTTATTTCCAAAAAGCATCGCATATTGGACTGGTCACATGTGAAGAAAAATGTCAGTCAAAGAACAGTCGACATGTCAAAGCACCAAAGTCATTCAAAATTTTTCCGAAACTTACACTGAAAGTAAATGATTGTTCGATACCTTTCATCATCAAAAGTGGTTTGTCGATAAACATTATGCCTGAGGAGAAATATAATGAATTGCATCCCTTGCCACAACCTATGCCGCCAAAAACCTAAGTGTATACATGGGCTCCATCGACACCCTCAAAAATTCAAGGTTCATTTGTAGTGATGATGAAATACAAGATAACTAAGGTGCAGGAACCCATCCATATGCTTCAAGGAACAGAGCCAAGTGCATGTTCACCATGAACTAGTAAGTCAGTGCCCTTCATTTTTTCATGGTTTGGAAAAGCTCACAACCATGAAAGTAAAGTTGCATATTAATGAGGATGTCCGTCCTGTATTCAGAGGCATAGGCAAATTGCTTCTCATTTACAAAGATGCTGTTGACAAAAATTTGAATCTTTACTTAAGCATGATATCATTGATCGTTCGACTGGTCCAACACCATGGGTTTCTTCCATTGTGGTAGTGCCCAAAAAGGACAGTGATGGAGCGGTATGCATGTTTGTTGACATGCGTCGGGCAGACAAGGCAATTGACTGAGGACTACATCCAGGTCCACACATTACTTATATGAGAATACAACTAAATAGTGCCATGGTCTTCTCTTGCCTTCATTTAAATAAATGTTATCATCAGTTGGAACTCAAAGAAGATTGTAGGCACATTACAACCTTTTCTACACATGTTGGTCTGTTTCGATGCAAAAGGTTAAGTGTTGGTGTGTCCTCTGATGCAGAACTGTTTCAAGACATAATTTGGCGCATCATACAGCCTGTAATGAATGCGTTCAATTACAGCGATGATATATTGGTTTTAGAAGCTACCCAAAAAGAACATGATAAAGCTCTCACACAAGTATGTTGTTTACTTGCCGAAGTATGTTTGACTTTGATTGCAGAAAAATGTGAGTTACATAAGACAAAGCTAACATTTTTTGGCCATATCTTTTCTAATGGGGCTATGACACCAGATCCTGCTAAAGCACAAACACTGTCAAATACTGATCACTCACCCAGTCATAGGCCGGCTCAATCCCATCTCCCTACAATATAATCCTAACAAAAAAGATATTCTGCTATTCTAAACAGACCCCCTTCCAGACTAGCTAGGGGCCTGGCCATCCAGTTGTGTGCCTCCTGACTGGAGTGACCAGAAATCTAGAGGTACCATTGGACACGCAGCTTTCACTCAAACCTCAGATCATGGCAGTAATTAAAAATTAATGCTGGATCTTCAGAATGCTGAGGATGTTTCGCAAACTACTCCTTTGGGATGCTCAGAAGATGGTAATACAGGCACTGAAAAAACATTTGTTTTTTATGAAGGCCCTCACCCACCAACCTAGTTGGTGGCGTGCTCCATCATCGGGCCCCACCCAGGGCACCAAATGTGCCTCAGGTGTGCTGCGACATCTGCTTACAGCGGAGAGGATTTTGTTAAGTGAGTGTGTGGTGATGATGTTAAGAGTGTAGGTTTAAAAACTGTCCTAAGGGTCCCAAGGTCCACAAGGGTTATTTTAAACATGGACTCTTGGCAGTGTTAAAAGCAAGGCGGGGGATGTGAGTGGAGGTAACTATGAGCTCCCACATCCAGTGTGGTCAGCATGCTTCAGCCAGGCCTTGTGTTAAATCTGGCTTTCGTCAGGACCTTCTGTGCAAAGAGAAAATAAAAGGTTGGTCTACAGAATATGTGTGACCAGCTAAGTGACGCACTTGCTAAGGTGCGATATGTGTAAGAGGAAGATTTCCTCTAGTTTCTTACCTGTTGGGGTAAAAAACACACAGACAAACAGACAAAGACACACGTGGAGAGTAGCTTCAGATAAAATACGTTCAACTTGTGTGACTTCATACCGACGTGCCTGTGCTGTAATCGGAATTAGAGCTGTAGTGAAATGCGATACGTGTCAGAACGTGATGCATAGTAATCGTATAGATAGTATGCGTTACTGTCCCGTAAAGTCAATAGCGAAAAAAATGCAGTGGCTGTTTGTGCAGAGGGAGACATGAAAACATTCTTACTCTTGTACTGTTAGAGAGAAATTCCCTGAGTCACGGGAGGGGGTCCGGCTTTTAGTCACACACTAGTAGTATTGTGAAAATAAAGAAGGACGTATAATGCATGAATCATGCTGCAGTTACGGAAAATAGTCCCCAAGGTTCAGGAACTGTACCGCAAGATCCTCCCGTTATCTCCTACTTACTTCGTCAAAGCTCAAGGCCCGCAAATCAACCTACTTGGCCTGCATCGGGACTCTGTCGGTAATGGTTCCTGGTTCTGGCGGGATTTAAGTAGTCTCCTTTTCCCACAGGTGTAGGCAATTTCCTACCTGGTGTGATCAGCGTCTGTGGAATGTTGGTAAACACAAAAGACAGGCACAGAGCTACGTGTGTAGCGTGATGCTAGGACCTGCAGGCGTCCTGGCTTATGCCTTCAAGATTTTTTTCAGAGGAGGTGTTTACTAGAAATAAATTTCTCTGTCGGCATGGTCTGATTTATAGAAATTATACTAGCCACGTGTTAAAATGGAAGCGGCTGGCATCGATTACAAGGAAACTATCCTATCAGGGTTCTGTGTAATGTTATGCCTAGGGTTTATTAAAAATGAAAGAGAGACTACATTCCTGTAGTTCTTAGACCTAGTAGTTAACTTGTGAGAAATTAAAAGCACATAATTATGATAAAGCGAAAGCGGTGTCAATGGTAACTAAGTGGCATTAGCTGTTTGGTAACAGGTATTACGAAGCTTGTATGAGTACCCTGAGGGTCTCAGAGAGTGCATTGGGGCTCAGGTTGACTTATTTCAGTGCTTAATGGAGTAAGGGGCCGCAAGGCTGGTGTTGGCAGTTCGATCCTTATATGTACCCAAATGAGGCCACTTGTATGTGAGGCCAGTGGTGTCTAACCCGATGGGTGATGAGTTTTAGGGCTTATTTTCATGTGGTACCTGGATAAGCCACATATATGTGGTGCCAGTGGTGTATGATCCGGTGTGTGATGGGTTCAAGACCTTATATTGATGTGGTATTATGGGTTTTGAAGGTTTAAGGGTGAAGAGAGCCTTTAGTCGTATTACAGAAAAAAACAGAATGGGTAATCAAGATCAAAATGGAGTTTCAGTTATTTAGGCTGTTCCCATGGTATATTTTCATTCAATCCTTGGGTATGGGTAGAGAGGCGATATATCCAGCGCTGCTCCTTAGCCAGGAGAAATTTGTCATTGTTGGTGTTGTGATGAGTAATGTGTTCTATCACGGTCCATGACATGTTGTTGGGGGTATGACCCTCCAGTACATGGTGAGCAGCCAAAATATCGAAACTAAAATATCTACCTACACTAATATCGAGTTTTAAATATCGAAGGGACAGAATATCGATGTCAATAATATCTATGGACAGAATATCGATCCTAAGGTAAGTATTTTAATATCGATGTTAGTAATATCGAAGTTAGTAATATCGACATCAAATATATCGATTTTACTAATATTGATGTTACTAATATCGATATTTATATTATTGCTATGTATTTTATTATGTATTTAATATGTATGTGTTTTATGTTTTTAGTTAAGTGTTCTACTGGTTTTAACATATATGTATACAATTTTTATATGTTAACAATGGTTTTTTAAGTCAATTTTGTGTTTTAGTACCGTAGCGGGTTGTGGGTTTATAGGGGAATAGGGTGGGAAGTAATTTAATTATATGGAACTAATTATACATTTTTAGGAATTATCAATTAATTTTAATTAATTTTTGCGTTTAAGTTCTGTAGCGGGTTGTGGGTTTATAGGGGAATAGGGTGGGAAGTAATTTAATTATATGGAATTAATTATACATTTTTAGGAATTATAAATTGATTTTAATAAATGTTTGCGTTTAAGTTCTGTAGCGGGTTGTGGGTTTATAGGGGAATAGGGTGGGAAGTAATTTAATTGTAATTAATTAATAATTTATTTTCATTTATTGGTATTGATAATTATATTATTGTTAATTAAGTATTAATTGGTAATTAATTTTTATTAATTGGCAATTAGTTTTAATTAGTTGATTAATTGATAATTATGTTAAGTGTATTATTTTATTAGTGGAGTGTGTTGTGCGTTTAAAGGGGAATAGTGTTGGAAGTAATTGAAATCTAATTAAGTAATTATTAAATTAGTTGTTGGGTATTGATAATTAATTAATTGGACGATAATTATTAATTGGTAAATATTTTAAATTATAATATTTTCGTTATGAAAAATAATTAATTGTTGATTAATCATTAATTGTGAATTAAATATAATTACATATTATACATTGATATTTCTAATTAATATATTAATAAGTGATTATTAATTGGTAATTACTGTGTAATATTTATTATTTTGGCGTATGAAAAATATTTAATAGTTCAATATTTTTTAATTGGTAATTAATGTTTCATAATTATTATTTTGCGGTATATATTTTTTTAAATTGTTAAATATATTTTAATTGGTATTTACTTTTTAATAATTCATATGTTTTTGGTTATGAAAAATATTTTATCGTTTAACATTTATTATTTGGTCATTAATATTTATTAATTATTATTTATTTCTATTTATTATTAATGTATTGTTAATTAATTATTATTTGGTAGTTATGTTTGTAATAATTATTTATTGGTATTTGTAAATAATTTTGAGTTATTTAATAATTAAATCACTAATTATTTTAAATAATTATTTTATTTATAACTATGTTATTTTTAACTTCTACGCTATCCAACACTTTCCCTACTGTTGCACCCTCTGGAGTTGGAATAGTAAATTTTATCCCTACGCTATCCAACACTTTCCGTACTGTTGCATTCTCTGGAGTTGGAATAGTAATTTTTACCCCTACGCTATCCAACACTTTCCCTACTGTTGCACTCTCTGGAGTGGGAATAGTAATTTTTACCCCTACGCTATCCAACACTTTCCCTTCTGTTGCACTCTTTGGAGTTGGAATAGTAATTGTTACACCTTCGCTATCCAACACTTTCCCTACTGTTGCACTCTGTGGAGTTGGAATAGTAATTTTTACCCCTACACTATCCAACACTTTCCCTACTGTTACACTCTTTGGAGTGGGAATAGTAATTTTTACCACTACGCTATCCAACACTTTCCCTACTGTTGCACTCTCTGGAGTTGGAATAGTAATTTTTACCCCTACGCTATCCAACACTTTCCCTACTGTTGCACTCTCTGGAGTTGGAAGAGTAATTTTTACCCCTACGCTATCCAACACTTTCCCTACTGTTGCACTCTCTGGAGTTGGAATAGTAATTTTTACCCTTACGCTATCCAACATTTTCCCTACTGTTGCACTCTCTGGAGTTGGAATAGTAATTTGTACCCCTACGCTATCCAACATTTTCCCTACTGTTGCACTCTCTGGAGTTGGAATAGTAATTTTTACCCCTACATTATCCAACACTTTCCCTACTGTTGCACTCTCTGGAGTGGGAATAGTAATTTTTACCCCTACGCTATCCAACACTTTCCCTACTGTTGCACTCTGTGGAGTTGGAATAGTAATTTTTACCCCTACGCTATCCAACACTTTCCCTACTGTTGCACTCTCTGGAGTGGGAATAGTAATTTTTACCCCTACTCTATTCAACACTTTCCCTACTGTTGCACTCTCTGGAGTGGGAATAGTAATTTTTACCCCTACGCTATCCAACACTTTCCCTACTGTTGCACTCTGTGGAGTTGGAATAGTAATTTTTACCCCTACGCTATCCAACACTTTCCCTACTGTTGCACTCTCTGGAGTGGGAATAGTAATTTTTACCCCTACGCTATCCAACACTTTCCCTACTGTTGCACTCTCTGGAGTGGGAATAGTAATTTTTACCACTACGCTATCCAACACTTTCCCTACTGTTGCACTCTTTGGAGTTGATATAGTCATTTTTACCCCTACGCTATCCAACACTTTCCTTACTGTTGCACTCCCTGCAGTGGGTATAGTAATTTATACCTGTACGTTATCCAACACTTTCCCTATTGTTACACTCTCTGGAGTGGAAATAGTAATTTTTACCCCTACGCTATCCAACACTTTCCCTACTGTTGCACTCTCTGGAGTTGGAAGAGTAATTTTTACCCCTACGCTATCCAACACGTTCCCTACTGTTGCACTCTCTGGAGTTGGAATAGTAATTTTTACCCTTACGCTATCCAACATTTTCCCTACTGTTGCACTCTCTGGAGTTGGAATAGTAATTTGTACCCCTACGCTATCCAACATTTTCCCTACTGTTGCATTCTCTGGAGTTGGAATAGTAATTTTTACCCCTACGCTATCCAACACTTTCCCTACTGTTGCACTCTCTGGAGTGGGAATAGTAATTTTTACCCCTACGCTATCCAACACTTTCCCTTCTGTTGCACTCTTTGGAGTTGGAATAGTAATTGTTACACCTTCGCTATCCAACACTTTCCCTACTGTTGCACTCTGTGGAATTGGAATAGTAATTTTTACCCCTACACTATCCAACACTTTCCCTACTGTTACACTCTTTGGAGTGGGAATAGTAATTTTTACCACTACGCTATCCAACACTTTCCCTACTGTTGCACTCTCTGGAGTTGGAATAGTAATTTTTACCCCTACGCTATCCAACACTTTCCCTACTGTTGCACTCTCTGGAGTTGGAAGAGTAATTTTTACCCCTACGCTATCCAACACTTTCCCTACTGTTGCACTCTCTGGAGTTGGAATAGTAATTTTTACCCTTACGCTATCCAACATTTTCCCTACTGTTGCACTCTCTGGAGTTGGAATAGTAATTTGTACCCCTACGCTATCCAACATTTTCCCTACTGTTGCACTCTCTGGAGTTGGAATAGTAATTTTTACCCCTACATTATCCAACACTTTCCCTACTGTTGCACTCTCTGGAGTGGGAATAGTAATTTTTACCCCTACGCTATCCAACACTTTCCCTACTGTTGCACTCTGTGGAGTTGGAATAGTAATTTTTACCCCTACGCTATCCAACACTTTCCCTACTGTTGCACTCTCTGGAGTGGGAATAGTAATTTTTACCCCTTCTCTATTCAACACTTTCCCTACTGTTGCACTCTGTGGAGTTGGAATAGTAATTTTTACCCCTACGCTATCCAACACTTTCCCTACTGTTGCACTCTGTGGAGTTGGAATAGTAATTTTTACCCCTACGCTATCCAACACTTTCCCTACTGTTGCACTCTCTGGAGTGGGAATAGTAATTTTTACCCCTACGCTATCCAACACTTTCCCTACTGTTGCACTCTGTGGAGTTGGAATAGTAATTTTTACCCCTACGCTATCCAACACTTTCCCTACTGTTGCACTCTCTGGAGTGGGAATAGTAATTTTTACCCCTACGCTATCCAACACTTTCCCTACTGTTGCACTCTCTGGAGTGGGAATAGTAATTTTTACCACTACGCTATCCAACACTTTCCCTACTGTTGCACTCTTTGGAGTTGATATAGTCATTTTTACCCCTACGCTATCCAACACTTTCCTTACTGTTGCACTCCCTGCAGTGGGTATAGTAATTTATACCTGTACGTTATCCAACACTTTCCCTATTGTTACACTCTCTGGAGTGGAAATAGTAATTTTTACCCCTACGCTATCCAACACTTTCCCTACTGTTGCACTCTCTGGAGTTGGAAGAGTAATTTTTACCCCTACGCTATCCAACACGTTCCCTACTGTTGCACTCTCTGGAGTTGGAATAGTAATTTTTACCCTTACGCTATCCAACATTTTCCCTACTGTTGCACTCTCTGGAGTTGGAATAGTAATTTGTACCCCTACGCTATCCAACATTTTCCCTACTGTTGCACTCTCTGGAGTTGGAATAGTAATTTTTACCCCTACATTATCCAACACTTTCCCTACTGTTGCACTCTCTGGAGTGGCAATAGTAATTTTTACCCCTACGCTATCCAACACTTTCCCTACTGTTGCACTCTGTGGAGTTGGAATAGTAATTTTTACCCCTACGCTATCCAACACTTTCCCTACTGTTGCACTCTCTGGAGTGGGAATAGTAATTTTTACCCCTACTCTATTCAACACTTTCCCTACTGTTGCACTCTCTGGAGTGGGAATAGTAATTTTTACCCCTACGCTATCCAAAACTTTCCCTACTGTTGCACTCTGTGGAGTTGGAATAGTAATTTTTACCCCTACGCTATCCAACACTTTCCCTACTGTTGCACTCTCTGGAGTGGGAATAGTAATTTTTACCCCTACGCTAGCCAACACTTTCCCTACTGTTGCACTCTCTGGAGTGGGAATAGTAATTTTTACCACTACGCTATCCAACACTTTTCCTACTGTTGCACTCTTTGGAGTTGATATAGTCATTTTTACCCCTACGCTATCCAACACTTTCCTTACTGTTGCACTCCCTGCAGTGGGTATAGTAATTTATACCTGTACGTTATCCAACACTTTCCCTATTGTTACACTCCCTGGAGTGGAAATAGTAATTTTTAGCTCTACGCTATCCAACATTTTCTTTACTGTTTTTTTTTTTAGCTGGAGTAGTAGTTTTATTGTCGGTGCTATTTAATATTTTTTGTAATATTTTAGCTAATGTAATATATAATTAATTTTAACAATATTCAAATTAAATGTAATTTTTTTAATGTGTTATATATAAATTTTTAATTTTTATTCATGTTATTGTTTTATGTGTATGATGTATTTGTAATTTATAATAATTTTTAACAAGTTATACGTTATTAAAACAATTATTAAAATGTATTATTAAGTAAGTATATATATTATATATTATATTTATATGTTTAATTAATGTTTTATTACATTATATATATTAATTATTAATTTTAAACATTATAAAATATATTTAATTATGTTTATTTTATTTATAAGTATTATTTGGTTTATTGTATATATTTTTTTGTAACTAAAAAATACTTTATATTTTTAATAACGATATTTTTGTCATTCTATATTTTATTTTCGATATTTTTGTACTTACCATGTTGTAGATAGGATCTCGATATTCTTGTCATCGATATTTTTGTGTCGATATTTTTGTAGGTCGATTTTCTGTCCGTCGATATTCTGTCAGACATTCCCAGTACATAGTGGTCCATTAGTTTGCTGATATTCTTTTTACATCGGATGGTGCTGCGATGTTCCACAATCCTGGTCCTCACCTTGTGTGTTGTCATGCCAATGTAGCGGAGTTTGCATAGGCATACGATAAGATATACTACGTTGGTCGAATTGCAATTAGTGTGTTTCAGTTGGCACCATGTCTTGCCTGGCTCCAGGTTTAATATCTTGTTGGATTGTGCCAGATGATAGACACTGCAATCACCGCAGGGGTAATGTCCGACTACATTGGGTAATCCCCATGCGTTCAGGACTGTGTTGGTGGTAGTGTTCTGTTTTGTCCTTGGACGGGTGGATACCAAACGGGACTGCTTACTTTTTTATATGCAAAGAGAGGTTGTCCCTGTTTCTGGCCCCCGTGTTTAGGATACGCCAGTTTTTCTTATTTTTTTTGCAGCTTAGTTGGAAGCCTCATTGTAGGTTGTGACGCAAGTGAGCGGTGCAGGGGTATCGCTCCGTATGTTTTCCTCAAGGAGTGCATCCCTGTTTTGATTGTGAGCATGTTTTTTTGATGATCTTGTTGGGATAACCTCGCTCTTGTAGTTTAGAGGCGAAATCTGCTGATTGTCTTTGATAATCCGTGGTCAAAGTACAATTCCACCGTATGCGGAGGAATTGACCAAAAGGGAGAACCGTAAGTAAGGGTCACGTTCATTGAGCCAGTTGAGAAAGGTGGACAGTGATAATCGTGACCCAGCCCAGATCATGAGAATGTTGTCTTAACTTGATGTTGTTGGTATATGGATTAGAGGCTAGGAGAATATGTGCCTTTTCAAATTGATATACATATGGTCCGGCCATGCTGGGGGCAAAAATGCTGCCCATGGACGTTCCATTCGTCTGAAGGTAAAACTCACCTTGGAACTCAAAGTAGTTCTCCTTCAGAGCTATGGGGCCAATTGCAAAATTAACTCTCTGGGGGTGGTGTATTCCAAGGTGGTCTCCATCAGCGTATCATGAAGAACCTTCAGTGTGGCATCCTGAGGGAGGTTAGTGTAGAGGCTCTTAATGTCTAACCCCACTAGGAGTTGTGAAGTGGGGTCAAAACTGATGTCTTTAATGAGGGTGAGCAGATGTTTAGTGTCCCTGATGTAGGTAGATGCCTTTTGAACTATAGGGTTCAGAAAGAAGTCACAGTACCATGAAAGAGGTTCTAGAAGTGAGTTGATTCCTGAGACGATTGGACATCCTGGAGGTTTTTTTTTGTCTCTTTATGGATCTTCGGTACTGTGTAGAAGTAAGGAACTTTTTTGGTATTTAGAAAGTCTGCCTCCTGTTTCGAGATGTATCTGTAACCCACTGCTGATTCTACCAGAGATGTTATAGTAGCTCATAGTGTGTTTGTGGGGTCTTCACTGAGACGTCTGTAGTTGCGTCCGTCACTGAGTAATCTGCGGCATTCAGTGGTGTAATCTTGCTTGTCCTGAATGACAATTCCTCCCCCTTTATCTGCCGGTTTGATGATGATATTGGGGTTCTCTTGTAGTTTACGTACAGTTTCCCTGTCTTTTTTAGAGAAATTGTTGTAAGTTTTTGGTTGATCCATGTTCTCAACTTCGTGGTAAATGGCTAGTTCAAAGGTTGCTATTTTCACAGGGATAGTTGATGGAGGCGGTAGGAATGTGGACTTGGGTCTCAGGCCTGTTTCATTATTGTTAATGATTAGGTATGTTTGGGGTTGCATCTCAAAGAACGCTTTTAACTTGAGTTTGCGGAAGAATTCCACCAGTTCTATGTGAAGTTGGAATTTGTCGAGCCGTGTGGTGGGGACAAAGGAAAATCCTTTGTTCGGTACGTCTTCTTCCATGAGTGTGAGAGGGGTTGAGTATAGGTTGAATACCAGGGATGCTGGCTTGGGGTCCTGGGTTGCTAGCATTGTCCGCTCCTTCCCGGTTGGGGTTCCTTCGTCTTGTTCCTGGTATTGGCGCTTACTGGTCCGTCTTCTTCCGCACAGTGCACCTGCTGCTGGTTCCTTCTCTGTCCCCTTGATCTCCGGCCTTGTCCTAAAAAAGGAGGCCTTTGGTTGTGTTGGTAGAAGGCTTGGGGTGCTGGGCGATACGGGGTGGCCATCCGAAATATGGGTTCTGGGGTGGGTGGACAAAAGGTGGTGGTCAAAAATTCTGGCCATGATGTTGCAACATGCCCCAGGGTTGCTGCCATCGTGGTGTGCGTCCCCTGCCTTTCGATTTGTAAGAGCCCGTGCTCGAGTCACTGGAGATAGAGGTGCTGTCTCCAG
Organism: Triturus cristatus; assembly: GCF_964204655.1. Lineage (NCBI taxonomy): Eukaryota > Metazoa > Chordata > Amphibia > Caudata > Salamandridae > Triturus > Triturus cristatus. The sequence goes on from NC_140590.1 coordinate 1,368,866,549, forward strand.
AAGTATCAGAGGACCTGTCTTGTTTCTGTGGGGCTGTGTGGTTGTCATCTGTGTACGGATATACCTTTTTGTCAGAATTTTTTTTTAAAATTCTTTTGGAACTTGGTAATCTTGTACTGAATAAGATACTCTTTATATTCATTCATTTCTTTATTTGGCTCCTCCAATTTTTTCTTGAAAGATGTTATAGTAATCTTGAAATGGCTCTCTGTGGCCTGGATGTCTATGATCATAGCATCAGACAGGCGCTTGGCTGTTTTGATTATAAGTATCAGCCAATCCCTGGTACTATGCCAAGCGATCTGGGCTCAGTCCTTCCTGAAGGAAGTGTCCTCCAGGAAGATCCTGGGGGCATTGGTTACTAATAAGCCTTTTGGAGCGGTATTGGTTCGGAGGTATTCGTGCGAATCCTGTCTCGCTTTTTCTCAGTTAACGTTTCCCAATCTGTGGTTTGGGCTATGGTCTGTGATTTGTTAATGTCTGCTTTGAAAAAGGGGTCGGCGAGGATTTCACTGACATCATTGTTAGTGAAAATCAAACCCTGGTTTTCCGCCATGTTGAGAGGGTGGATATTCTAAGTGTTTGTTCTCTCACAGCTGTGTGCTGCTGAAGATAATGAGTATCAATAGGAGAGAGAGGAATAGAAATAGGCTGGTTCACTTCCGCTTAGTGTAATTTTGAAAATCAAGAAGATCAAGCTTTTGATTAGAAGTTTAAAGTGTGTGTTTCAGAGGTAAGGAAAAAACATTTGTTTTTTATGAAGGCCCTCACCCACCAACCAAGTTGGTGGCATGCTTCATCATCGGGCCCCATCCAGGGCACCAAATGTGCCTGGGGTGTGCTGCAACGTCTGCTTATAGCTGAGCGGATTTTGTTAAGTGAGTGTGTGGTGATGGTGTTAAGAGTGAAGGTTTATAAACGGTCCTAAGGGTCCCAGTGTCCACATGGGTTATTTTAATAATTGGCCCTTTGCAGTGTTAATAGCAAGGAGGTGGATGTGAGTGGAGGTAACTATGAGCTCCCACATCCAGTGTGGTCAACATGTTTCAGCTATTGACCTGCGCATACGAGAGCATATGCAATTTCGGTTTTACACTATGTGGAGGATGTTTTTAATTTCCAGGACAGCCAATGGCCTACACCTATTCCTGGATTCTTTCTATACTTTCATGGGTGATTTGGACCATGAAACAAATCTTAGCAAATCTTTTATCATGAGAATCGACCCAAAAATACCAAGACCAGGAAATTTCAACTAGGAGGGTTAGAAATGTTACAAGAGCTAAATTTTACATCCCTGGGGTTACCTTTGGACTTGCAATTAAGCTCAAATGTTCTACATAACTCTAAGGTATTCAATGTCAATGGGTTTTAGAGTCAATTTTTAGTTTTGCATGCAGACTGTGACACAAGCCCATGAAGAAGATTGTGAGCATTCATAAAATTGTGTCTCTATTGTAACTTATAGAGCTGGAGGATAGGGCTATAAAGGCACTGAACAAACACAAAACTTGGAAAACAAATTTCTAAATAGGTTACTGGCTGGTTCCCAAACTCCTCGCCATCCTTTATGTGTTAATCCGAGATGGGGTTGGATCCCCTGGAAGACAGGATCAAATTAGGTCCCTACTTTTCTGGTTGGGACAGAAGAAGCAGGTTTCTCAAGGGAGATACTGTTGGATTGTATTTTCCTGGAAGATGCCTCAGCTATCTCATGGTTAAATGATGAAAAAAATATGCTAGCCGACCTGGGACTGCCAGAGCTATTCTACAATCCAAAATGCACAGAAGGACGATCTAAGAGACAGGTTAGAGATTCATTCCTGCAGAGACCAGCTAGAATTAATTCAGAAGATTTTTTCAATAGTCATGATCTCATGTTAACTATAGTTTAATCAAGCAGTCACAGGGGGGAATTTTATCTTGTGAACGTTTTAAACACAGAGCATCGATTTTGCATCTAGTTTCTGTTTTAATAGCATTCGTTTTTAGTGGCATTCCCTAGGCAGGGTGGTTGTTTTTCAAATCGTTCTAATTGTCCCGGTGACAATGTTTCTGGTCAGAGAACTATGCACTTTATGTTTTTCTGCATGTTATATTCATCTCTGGCAAAACTTTTCTTGTTCCAATCCTGCGAGCTGCTGGTATCAGACAATTCAAGATAGCCTTACTTTTCCAGCAACATTTAAGTAAACCAAGTACCTGTATTGCAGTAGTCAATAATTGCCATTGTGCATGGCAAGATAAGCGAGATTGTAACATTATCTGTTTTAGATTTTAAGAATTATTAAGTTGGTGGATTTTTACAGATATTTTGGTGCCGATCACGATCCGGTAAAAAATTCCCCCGTGCGACTCGTATCGGGTCTTTTTACCGTACGAATCGTACAAGTGCCGTACGAACTGGCAATCACGATTCGCATGGTAAAAAGTCCATACGAACCGCACTGGGAATCATTCCCCACACATCCTCGGGTCGGAAAATGTGTCCGACACGTCCTCGGACGATTTACCTTACAAACGTGAAAATCCAAGTCCGACCGAGGAATCACGATCCATCCCGTGCGTCCGAGGTTACAACCGTGTGGAAAAAACACCGTCCGCACCTAACTCCTACAGCAACCATGGAGACATGTGCCCGCATACGCGCCCAACACTCCCCCCAGCCCCCGTACGTCCGACACGTACCCCCCGTATATGTATACCCCCACCCGTCTAGGTACACCCCAGTACGTTCCAGTCGAACCCCCACCCCAGTACGTGTCATAGCCCCGTCTACCTACACCCCAGTACGTTCCAGTTCTACCCCCACCCCAGTACGTGTCGTACCCCCCGTGTACCTACACCCCAGTACGTTCGAGCCACACCCCCACCCCAGTACGTGTCATAGCCCCGTCTACCCACACCCCAGTACGTTCCAGTCGTACCCCCACCCCAGTACGTGTCGTACCCCCTGTGTACCTACACCCCAGTACGTTCGAGCCACACCCCCACCCCAGTACGTGTCATAGCCCCGTCTACCCACACCCCAGTACGTTCCAGTCGTACCCCCACCCCAGTACGTGTCGTACCCCCCGTGTACCTACACCCCAGTATGTTCGAGCCACACCCCCACCCCAGTACGTGTCATAGCCCCGTCTACCCACACCCCAGTACGTTCCAGTCGTACCCCCACCCCAGTACGTGTCGTACCACCGTGTACCTACACCCCAGTACGTTCCAGTCGTACCCCCACCCCAGTACGTGTCGTACCACCGTCAATGTACACCCCCCCACCCCTGTACGTGTCGTACCACCGTCCATGTACACCCCAGTACGTTCCAGTCGTACACCCACCCCAGTACGTGTCGTACCACCGTCAATGTACACCCCCCCACCCCTGTACGTGTCGTACCACCATCAATGTACACCCCCCCACCCCTGTACGTGTCGTACCACTGTCCATGTACACCCCAGTACGTTCCAGTCGTACCCCCACCCCAGTACGTGTCGTACCACCGTGAACCTACACCCCAGTACGTTCGAGCCCCACCCCCACCCCAGTACGTGTCGTACCACCATCAATGTACACCCCCCCACCCCTGTACGTGTCGTACCAACGTCAATGTACACCCCCCCACCCCTGTACGTGTCGTACCACCGTCCATGTACACCCCAGTACGTTCCAGTCGTACCCCCACCCCAGTACGTGTCGTACCACCGTCAATGTACACCCCCCCACCCCTGTACGTGTCGTACCACCGTCCATGTACACCCCAGTACGTTCCAGTCGTACCCCCACCCCAGTACGTGTCGTACCACCGTCAATGTACACCCCCCCACCCCTGTACGTGTCGTACCACCGTCCATGTACACCCCAGTACGTTCCAGTCGTACCCCCACCCCAGTACGTGTCGTACCACCGTCAATGTACACCCCCCCACCCCTGTACGTGTCGTACCACCGTCGATGTACACCCCAGTACGTTCCAGTCGTACCCCCACCCCAGTACGTGTCGTACCACCGTCAATGTACACCCCCCCACCCCTGTACGTGTCGTACCACCGTCAATGTACACCCCCCCCACCCCTGTACGTGTCGTACCACCGTCCATGTACACCCCAGTACGTTCCAGTCGTACCCCCACCCCAGTACGTGGTCGTACCACCGTGAACCTACACCCCAGTACGTTCGAGCCCCACCCCCACCCCAGTACGTGTCGTACCACCGTCAATGTACACCCCCCCACCCCTGTACGTGTCGTACCAACGTCAATGTACACCCCCCCACCCCTGTACGTGTCGTACCACCGTCCATGTACACCCCAGTACGTTCCAGTCGTACCCCCACCCCAGTACGTGTCGTACCACCGTCAATGTACACCCCCCCACCCCTGTACGTGTCGTACCACCGTCCATGTACACCCCAGTACGTTCCAGTCGTACCCCCACCCCAGTACGTGTCGTACCACCATCAATGTACACCCCCCCACCCCTGTACGTGTCGTACCACCGTCCATGTACACCCCAGTACGTTCCAGTCGTACCCCCACCCCAGTACGTGTCGTACCACCGTCAATGTACACCCCCCCACCCCTGTACGTGTCATACCACCGTCAATGTACACCCCCCCACCCCTGTACGTGTCGTACCACCGTCCATGTACACCCCAGTACGTTCCAGTCGTACCCCCACCCCAGTACGTGTCGTACCACCGTGAACCTACACCCCAGTACGTTCGAGCCCCACCCCCACCCCAGTACGTGTCGTACCCCCATCAATGTACACCCCCCCACCCCTGTACGTGTCGTACCAACGTCAATGTACACCCCCCCACCCCTGTACGTGTCGTACCACCGTCCATGTACACCCCAGTAGTTCCTGGCGCACCCCCAACACAACCTCCTAAGTACGGAGCGCACCCCATGCCCCAACATCACAACCGCATGTACGAGTCGTACAAAGCCACACACAAGGACATAATCGTACAACCAAATGGCCCATGTACACACCGTACACACGCTCAAAACGCACGTACACAACAAGGACAAAACAAAACAACACAAGAATACACCATTCGAAAGGCACACAGCCACTAAACATGGCCAACAACCACTAAAATAACACAATCACTGACCTGCAACTGTCAAAAACAAACAGAGGCCCAATACACCACCACTCCTTATAACACACCCACCCAAAATTCAAACACTGCCACACCCACCCATGGACCAATGAAAAGGGCCCACACACACAAACCATGAGCCTTTGCAACAGACTCACTGCTGCCAGACACCACAGAACCAGACTACAAGCTACACCACATCTTACACTTGCACACCTTCACACGACCACCCTCACAAACACCCTCTCATCACATTCACACACACACACACACACACAACCATTCACACCCCCCCCCAACATCCACACACCCCCCACACCCACACCATCCCCACCCACACCCCTCACCATGCCCACTACCAAGAATCCAAAGTTCAGTCACCGAGAGTTGGAGGTCCTTGTTGATCAAATCCTCAGAGTCGAGCCACAGATCTTTGGAACATTGGTCAGAAGCACCAGCCAGGCAGCCAAAACAGCCATGTGGCAGACCATCGTCGATGCTGTGAATGCTGTTGCGGACACCAGGAGGACCAAGCAGGATTGCCAGAACAGGTGGTACGATCTGCGGAGGAGGGTCAGAGCCAAGAGGCAGGAGGAACACGACCAGGCCAACGCCACCGGAGGAGGGCCCTCCCGCAGAGCCGTACAGTACCATCCCTGGGAGGAGAGGGTGATGGCCATACTGCCGGTGGAGGCAGTTGAAGGAGTAGAAGGACTCCGAGACCCGGGTGAGTACACAAACAACGCACCTCACATGGGGGGAACTGCAACCACAACCAAAATTAATAACAGGCACGCAACCACCACAAGCCATCGCATGACTCAACCACACTCCATGAGCAGGCACATGCCACTGCTGCCACCATGCCCCATGCACCCAGCTGGACAATGTCAAGTCACAGGCCACAGAAGACAACAACACATGACACGGTAACCCGGATGGCGGGAGGCTGGGCACCAAAAATCACATAGTGCGACTCCAAAGCAGACAACAATGCCCTCTGCCCATATGGCCTAGGTCACAGCCAGACAAACACTGTGTCCCAACACAGGAATGACTTGCCAGCAAATGGCGGATGCCTTGCATCAACACATGGGGGTGAAGGCACTGTTTTGCACATGACAGCAGCTAATGAACAGCCAACATTGTGAAAGAGTGGCAGCACACACCACCACAGCAGCAGCGCACAGACACACAGCAGACAAAATGGGTGCCTGGAGATCAGAAACAAACTCACATCAACAGGCCAAGGGCCACTCAAAGATCTGCTAACAGTGTGTGCCCAGGAAGCTGGGCCAAGGTGACAGAGGGTGACACACGGAGGGAGGGAGAGGGGGACACAGAGGGAGGGAGAGGGGGACTGAGAGGGAGGGAGACGGACAGAGGGAGGAGGCTGACACACGGAGGGAGGGAGGAGGCTGACACACAGAGGGAGGGAGAGGGGGACAGAGAGGGAGGGAGAGGGGGACAGAGAGGGAGGGAGACACAGGAAGACGGACAGAGGGAGGAGGCTGACACACAGAGGGAGGGAGAGGGGGACAGAGAGGGAGGGAGAGGGGGACAGAGAGGGAGGGAGACACAGGAAGATGGACAGAGGGAGGAGGCTGACACACAGAGGGAGGGAGAGGGGGACAGAGAGGGAGGGAGAGGGGGACAGAGAGGGAGGGAGACACAGGAAGATGGACAGAGGGAGGAGGCTGACACACAGAGGGAGGGAGAGGGGGACAGAGAGGGAGGGAGAGGGGGACAGAGAGGGAGGGAGAGGGGGACAGAGAGGGAGGGAGAGGGGGACAGAGAAGGAGGGAGACACAGGGAGAGCAAATCAGTCCTTTGGTGTGTGGGAATGTTTGCTCGTCAGCAGGTGGACTGCGTGCATGTAGACAAGGGTGGTCAGTGCCAGAACCCCCCCTCTTCATCATGGCAAAACGCAGGGCCATGTCACAACCTGTACACGAGCACAAGGACAGCCACCTGCATCATATAAGTGTGTGGATCCACTCCATGTGCACATGTACAGTGCTACAAGGAAGGCGCAAATGCATGGCTCGCCACACATGCACACTCCACTGCTGACTGCAGTCACACTTGACGCAGTAAGTAAGACTGTGCCACACATAGTTAAAGGGGCCAAATTGGTGCCCAAGGGACACACCCATCCACAAGTGCACTGTGAGTGGAATGCAAGACAGATCCTAATTCCAAGAGGAAATGTGCCAACTTTGTAACGGATGAAACATGGATGTTGCATGGATCAAAATTAACATTTTCTCTCTCACACACAGGTCAACGTCGTGCTGCACCCCCCAACACTGGGGGGGAACACTCACAGGACCCGGATCTGCAGGAGACCGATCCCACCGGCAGCGACCACTCTCACCACTCTGCGGACGACCCCGACCGACCTGGCCCCTCTGGTGTCCAACCACCTGCAGCACCTGCGTCAGGTACAACCGTGCCAACCACCACCCCCACTCCTGCCACATCCCAGGAGACACCCAGGATCCCTGCCCCAACACCACAATGCAGCCAGGCTCGCCAGGAGGGACACGGTGTCCCGGGCACCCAGGAGGAGGCAGGCGACAACGCCAATGCCACCCCTCAGGGGTCCCGGAGACCCGATGTTCCCACAAGTGCAGGCCAGACGCAAGTGGGCAGGGGTGGTGGGAGTGGAGGACGGCGGAGGCGCGAGCCTGACCAGTTGGCTGGGGATCCGGTATTTTCCCATGTCCGTAACATCCTGGACTCATACCGGCAGGACACCACGGGCATGGCCAAGGTTGTGTCCGTCCTCGAGGGGATCAAGGTCCAGCAGGCCCAGCAACATGCGGAGCTAATAGCCTGTCTACAGGTACACCAACGGAGGATGGAGGACAGACAGGCTGAGCAAGTGACGGCGTCCCAGGGGATTCACGCTGCACTCCGTCGGATGGCCGACACCATGGCCGACCCTCCCTGTGCCAGAAGGCGGAGAACATCACCACCCACAGGGAGGGATCATGAGGAGGAGGAGGAAACATCCGACGGAGCATCCCAGACGTCGTCACGGCCTGCTGCTGAGGTTCCCCGCAGGAAGCCGGGTCTTCCACGGAAAGGACCGTGAGGGTGGCTGCTACATCACCATCTCCCAGGACACCTGGCCTGGCACCTGGCCCACTGGAGCAACAGCATCACAGCATCAAGAGACATTCTCTGCCTTATGGCCCTGCTGGTCACTGGCTGACCAATGTTGACAAAGACTGTGGCATGGACTCTGAGGATTTCCAATGGCAAGGACACCAACTCCCCTACTGAACTTTGGATTCCCTAATCCCGGAAAGCCCCTCACTTTGTCCCCCCCCCCCCAATAATAAATCACACTATTAAGAGTAGATGCCTGCTGGTAGCATTATTACCTAACATGTGTCTTGTACAGTCTAAACATGCCTGAGTCATCTGTTCACTTCAACCATCCACACCCTGGGGCCTGAGTCTGGCACAGGACACATGGGTCACAGTTTATTAGGCAAGACAGACATGGAGCACCATACACACCCGTGATGGTCAGAACCAGCTGAGGGGGTGGCCGAACAACCGTGCTGACAGACACATTGAGTACAGCAACAGTCATGCGCAGAGGTCAGGGATCCTGGCCCGTGTCCTGGGGGGCACCCAGGTATGTGTAGACAGGTGGCAGAACCATGTCCTGCAAGCTTGAGTCCGGTGGATGCAGAGAATGGGGTCATGGACAACGTTGGATGCATGGGGATGGCACATGTCACAATACCCACACAGTCATGGACATCATGCCCAATACACAGTCTCAGCACACACACACAGATTGCATCTTGCCACTCGACACATTGACACATAGCAACAATCAGGGAATACCATGCCAGACATGCAGGATGCACCGTGCCAACACACCAGCATTGACTGAGAAGAGGCACCTTGGAGGCATAGGGACACCTTTATTAGTCATGTTTTTGGGATTGCAGAGGCAACTTGAAGTACACATGAACACATCATGTGGAGTAACATGTGGCTCCAACACTGGCACCCCCCTTCTGCAGCACAAATGCGTGATAGCCATGGAACTGGCACACAAGCGTCGGCTAACAGCTAAACACCCACAGCTGCTCACGGAGAGCCTGCCATACACCATAGATCCGCTGATGTGGAAGTCCCACACCATGTCAAGACAATGTTAACCGTATGTGTCCGAGGGCAGTGTCACACACATTGATGCCATCATCACAATCCACTATCCCATCACTGATGACTGACAACCAGGCAGCCCATCTATTCAGGTGTACCCAGCTGCATGTCGTGTCCCATGGGGATGCCACATGTCTGCAGAGGAACCAAACCCCGACCGGGGCAGTGTGCACACATCGTGAACAACTGCCACACCCAATACACCCCAGATGCATCCCTTACCCCATGGAGACTTCCAAACGTGTCCGTGCCTGTAACGCTGAGTCAGCCCACGATGTCATGTCCATGAGGAATAGCAGTGCCACAACAATGCAACCAGCAAACGGCATGCGCAGGTACCTGGGGAAGAGAGACACACAAGAAGTCAGCCACAAAAAGCACAGCCACTTGCATGTGCAGTTACTCGACACATGTATGGATGACAACATGCTAGGTCACAATTATGACTGGGGAAATACTACCATCACTGCCACCATCACTCCAGTGCCACACCCACACACACCTCTGACCCACGTGCCATACATGCAGGTGGAGACACACATCACAACGCATGCCACACGGGGACCAATGCGTGCACACTCAGACCCTGGTACTCACCACTAAGCAAAGAAGTCGCGTATGAGCCGAGTCCGGATGTCCTCTTGCGGCTCCACATCCTCCACATCACTAGCCCCATTGCCAAGCCCTTCGTCCTCCACGGGTGGATGGTCCTCGTCATGTTGATTCAGGATGAGTGGCACAGCTCTTTCAACTGCCATGTTGTGCAGCATGCAGCAGACCATGAAGATCTTGCAGACCTTCGCCGGGGCATAAGGGAGTGCACCGCCGGTCTTGTGGAGGCACCGAAATCGGCTCTTCAGCATGCCAAATGTCCTCTCTATCACTCGCCTTGTCCGGCCATGGGCGGTGTTATAGCGGAGCTGGGCCGGCGTGATGGGGTTGCGGAGAGGTGTCAGCAGCCAAGGCATGTTGGGATAGCCAGCGTCCCCTACATGGGAAGCACATGGACATCGTTAGAACTGGTGTAGCGGTCGTGCTGGTCGGCTATACAGAATACAGGACAGACAGACTGTACCCACCAACAACACATGCCCGTTCGTTGCGCAGCTGCATCATCATATCAGGCATCCCGCTACGCCTCATGATGTAGGCATCGTGTGCTGATCCTGGGAAACGAGCACAGACATGTGAAATCACCATATTGGACAGACACACCGCAAGGGCATTGATGGAGTGGTAGTGCTTCCGATTGCGGTACGCCACCTCCCGTGCGTGTGGTGGTACCAAACCTACATGTGTCCCATCTATGGACCCAATGACATGGGGCATCCCTCCCAGGGCATAGAATCCACGCTTGACCTCAGTCATCTGTTCAGGGGTTGGGAACTTGATGAAGTCATCCAGGTGAATCAACATGGCCTCCAAGAAATCATGCAGCACACCGCTGAACATGCTCTGGGACATGCCACCAACATGAGCTATGGTATTTTGGAAGGTACCCGTGGCAAGAAAATGTAGGGCAGCCATTACCTTCAGCTGGGGTGTCAGTGCCGTAGAATACCTGTGCTGCGGTTGCAGGTGTGGTGCCAGTCTCGCCGTCAGCTCCAGAATCAACGGTTGGGTGAAGCGGTAGAGCCGGATCCTGTCATTCTCCTGCATGGTAGCCAAGTCTGGAATTCTTCGGGCAACAGGAGGCGCTCTGCAGTAATTTGGAAGTGACAAGGAAGAGTGAGTGCACTACGAGAACAACTCATGTCTACTGAGCACATGTAAATCTGGCAATACACACATGCCACATAGGGAGTCAGGCATGTGCTACATGCCCAGGACACGTATGGATGCAAGGTGACACTCCTTCCAAGACCCAGCTACACACGGTGATTGAGAACCTCCCCATGCCACGCCATGGAAATAGCTGTGTCCCAGTGCAAGTGCACTCCCCGACGCAAGACAGGAGTGACATACACCCACACATCAGCAGAAGTGTGATGCCGATTGCAGAGACTGGTAGCGGAACACTGGAGCCACAGGTCACATGACATTACACTAGTCCAGCCCACACACCTTGCCATGAAGGTGCACATGTCATGACTCACCACACATTCCTTGTGAGTTTGCTGACATGGCCTTGTCACGCTACTCCGTGTCCCATGCATACATGTGCACCTCACATCCGATAACACATGTGGCATGGTGTTGGGAACAGTGTGCAATGACAATCTACACACAGCCACATGTTGGTTGCTGCAACGGCTGCAGCTTTTGAGGGTGCTACAACATCAACCTGATGTAAATCCCGGACACATATATGACATAGTCACATTGTGCACTGTGGGTAGTGACAAGTCATGTGTCATGACCCCTGTACCGGGCATCATGGGACACTTCCGTGTGTTGGTGTCCGTGCCATGCCAGTGACGCTCACCCCAAGTACGCAGTCCCACATGCACACATGTCAAAGGAGTCAAGGGCATGCCTGGCACACATTGCACCCTCACATAGTACACATGTACACATCTCATCATACATCTGGTGCCTTCTCCACTCAGGAGGCATGTTCCACATCACAGCCTGTGACACCTGTGCCCCACACATGTAGTAATGCACAGACGATGCCTTGATGTCCATTCCTGGACAAGTATGTCCATCCATGGACAAGTATGTCTGCCCTATTCCTACATGTGTGTCGCCTATCACCACAGTGATGTGTAAAAACCGCCGTACTGCTGCTGAGAGGGCCTGTGCATGTTCCCAAATCACTGTGGGAGTGCTGCCGTATGTGTACCCATCGTGATGGCGAGCGTACAGGCATTTGTACGGTCCGTAGCACTACGGGTACGCATACGCGTGCAGACCCATAGTGATAGTGAGCGTAGATGCGTGTGTACGTTCCGTACCACTACGGGTACGCATACGCGTGCAGACCCATAGTGATAGTGAGCGTAGATGCGTGTGTACGGCCCTATCACTATGGGTCTGCACGCGTATGCGTACCCGTAGTGGTACGGACCGTACACTCGCATGTACGCTCACTATCACTACTACGAGTACGCATACGCGTGCAGACCCATAGTGATATAGAGCGTACAGGCATTTGTACGGTCCGTAGCACTACGGGTACGCATACGCGTGCAGACCCATAGTGATAGAGAGCGTACATGCGTGTGTACGGTCCGTAACACTACGGGTACGCATACGCGTGCAGACCCATAGTGATAGTGAGCGTAGATGCGTGTGTACGGCCCTATCACTATGGGTCTGCACGCGTATGCGTATCCGTAGTGGTACGGACCGTACACTCGCATGTACGCTCACTATCACTACGAGTACGCATACGCGTGCAGACCCATAGTGATATAGAGCGTACATGCGTGTGTACGGTCCGTAACACTACGGGTACGCATACGCATGCAGACCCATAGTGATAGAGAGCGTACATGCGTGTGTACGGTCCGTAACACTACGGGTACGCATACGCGTGCAGACCCATAGTGATGGAGAGCGTAGGCATGCATGTACGGGCCGTTGCCATGCATTTGGGGTGCCCTAGGGCCCCGAAACGCACCGTACCTGTGTGTGATGCTCCAAATTACATAGGGGACAAGTATTAAGGCCTACATGCATGCTGGTTGTCATGGAGACCAAGTTCAAATTTCGAAATTGTTCTGGAAGGTGCACAGCAGAAGTCAGTTGGAATTCTTCTACTTTGTTGCAATGTGTTTGTGGGGCTGACATCATGCAGGAGAATGAAACCGATAGAGAACCCACAGACTGCTAGGTTTGAAGGGATTGGTGGAAACATAGGATGCAAATGTGAGTGACCAATCACTCTGTACTCCTGTGCATGAGACTGGGCAGAAGGGCACATATAAGGCAGCCAGGTCCCATGAGGGAGCACTTGCCTGCACATCTTTGCATTCGTCGACCCAGCTGCTGCTACTGATTCCCTGGAACCATGTCAAGGGCTGTGGAGAGGACACAGCCATTCACCCTGGAGGAGAACATGGCTCTGCTGGATGTGATCCTCCCACAGTACTCCATGCTGTATGGGCGACCAGGGTATCAGGTGAGTGCATAGGCCACTGCCACAGACTGTCCCTATGTTGTGACTGTGACTTCTGCCATTGCGTCCAGGTGTAACACACATGCCATGTACTGTCGGGGGGGTCCCGGGGGGGGGTGCCTGATGTCTCCCAGCAGTGCCCTGAGACAGGAGGGGTGGGGGCCTATCACTCCCAGCAGTGCCCTGAGACAGGAGGGGTGGGGGCCTATCACTCACAGCAGTGCCCTGAGACAGGAGGGGTGGGGGCCTATCACTCCCAGCAGTGCCCTGAGACAGGAGGGGTGGGGGCCTATCACTCACAGCAGTGCCCTGAGACAGGAGGGGTGGGGGCCTATCCCTCACAGCAGTGCCCTGAGACAGGAGGGGTGGGGGCCTATCACTCCCAGCAGTGCCCTGAGACAGGAGGGGTGGGGGCCTATCACTCACAGCAGTGCCCTGAGACAGGAGGGGTGGGGGCCTATCACTCCCAGCAGTGCCCTGAGACAGGAGGGGTGGGGGCCTATCACTCCCAGCAGTGCCCTGAGACAGGAGGGGTGGGGGCCTATCACTCCCAGCAGTGCCCTGAGATAGGAGGGGTGGGGGCCTATCACTCACAGCAGTGCCCTGAGACAGGAGGGGTGGGGGTCTATCACTCCCAGCAGTGCCCTGAGACAGGAGGGGTGGGGGCCTATCACTCACAGCAGTGCCCTGAGACAGGAGGGGTGGGGGCCTATCACTCCCAGCAGTGCCCTGAGACAGGAGGGATGGGGGCCTATCACTCCCAGCAGTGCCCTGAGACAGGAGGGGTGGGGGCCTATCACTCACAGCAGTGCCCTGAGACAGGAGGGGTGGGGGCCTATCACTCCCAGCAGTGCCCTGAGACAGGAGGGGTGGGGGCCTATCACTCACAGCAGTGCCCTGAGACAGGAGGGGTGGGGGCCTATCCCTCACAGCAGTGCCATGAGACAGGAGGGGTGGGGGCCTATCACTCCCAGCAGTGCCCTGAGACAGGAGGGATGGGGGCCTATCACTCACAGCAGTGCCCTGAGACAGGAGGGGTGGGGGCCTATCACTCACAGCAGTGCCCTGAGACAGGAGGGGTGGGTGTGATGCACAGTGTGAGCCTTGATCATTGATTGTGACATTGCCATCATTCCACCTGTGTACCCACTGTGGCACGTACTGCTTTTTCCCTCACCAGGGGATGATGTCCCTATGACAAAGGTGCAATGCGTTGGCTGCATGACATGCCTTGTTGTAACCAGCTAATTTGTACCCATATGTCTCTCTGTGACATGTGGCTGGTGTATTGATGTGGTGTCACTTGTTCCTCCTCACAGGTAGGCGCCACTGCCAAGGAGCAGATCTGGCTGACCGCCGTCAGTGCCGTGAGGGGTGTGGATGGTCGGAGGCGGAGCCTGCCCCAGGTGAGAAAACGCTGGCAGGATATCCGGTGCTGGACGCGGAGGATTGCACGGCTCCTGCTGGGGGACTCACCTGAGAGCCACAAGAACCGCGGCCGCCGCCGTCTGAGCCACCTCCACAGGCGTGTGCTGCCGGTGGTCTTTCCAGACCTGGAGAGGCGCTTACAGGCGATGCAGCAGCCGGAAGGGGGTAGGTACATGTGTGTTTGTTGTGTGTCACCGGCATTTGTAAGGGCACAGTAGCATGAATTAACTGGCAGGGTTTAAAGGTGCTGTGCAGATCCTGTTTGCCCCAGTATAGCGCTGTGCCCCTGCCACCCTTCCCCTCCTTGCAATGTGTTCCCTGGTCTGTGTGTAGTCACTCCTTCACAAGGTGATGTAGGCTGGCGCTTTGTCCACGAGAACAATGACTGTAGCATCATGTGTGGGGGTGGTGTGTAACAGGTTGTGGGACCTTGCCTGTGCACTGTCAAGTTCACTGCATGTGGGTTCCATGTCAGTTGGCACTGATGCTGACTCCAGACATGGGAGTTGGTCTCTCATGTGTCATGCCTTACAGCGCGCATGTCCTATGTAGTGGCCTGTGACATGATGTGCATGAGTGTGCGATACACATAGTGCAGGGATGGTGACGTGTGTTGCAGTCATTACCATTCAGTAGCATGTAGTTGCGTGCCCACTACTGTCCCCTGGGGCACCTTTTCCTCAGTGGTGTATGTGTCATCATAAACGTGGACAATCTCAGTGTCTACAGCGTAGGTTGTGCTCTGTGCCATTGTCCCCTGTCACCATGTATATAGACGTGCTATTTTGTACAGGTGTCCACTGTGCAGCCTGACCTGATTGTCCTTCTACATACTCACAGTTGCCAGTGCCTGTGTGTCTTGTTATACTCATCTGAGGATGGGCACTGGTACCTCATTATTTGTACAGGCGCACCTTGGCTGTTTGGCGTACACTCTTGCTTTTTGCCTGCCCCTGTGTGTATCAGCCAGACTATGAGATGTTGGTGCCACCTGTGTCTCAACAATTTGCCTCGTGTAGGGTCTTGTTGGTGCGGGCAATGCCTATGTGTCAAATCCTGATTTCTACTTGCTGGGTCTGGGCAGTGTGTGATGTGTCTGGACACACACGCAATGTGCAGTGACCGAGTCATGTTGGGCATGTTTTCAGCATTACCTATGCAGCATGTGTCTCAAGTTCATGGATATGGTCCCTGGTCATCGGTATTTTCGCCAACGCTGTGTGGTGCAGATGCAGTGTTGGATTGTCCCCAGGGCCTGGGTGCTATGTCAGACTCCGTTTCCTGTGTTTAGCTATTGTCTCATGCTCTCCATGGTATTTCAGTGGCATGGTGGCTCAACCAACTGTGTGTTTCATGCCCTACATCGGTACCTTGTTTAGTAGATGTTAGGGATCTTCCTTTTCAGGCTATGCAGTGTTACCTATGTCGATTGTACTCATGTGACTGATGTGTACAGCTGTCTGATTAATTTCTGTCTCTCCACCCTGCCCACAGCATCGTCGGGGGACACAGAGGGAGACATGGACACAGGCAAGGCGGAGGGACCGAGCACCAGTGCCAGCCGTGACATCGGGGCTGGCACATCGAGTGGGACAGAGGTGGAGGATAGTGCGCCCGAGGACCTGTCGACTGGCACGTCAGAATACGAAGCTGACAGGTCCGAGGAGGATGTCTCCGAGTGGGCGGTGGCTGCACCAGCAGCTGACAGCGGAACAACACCTCGCACCGCCCCCTCAGTTCCCACCAGCCGCCTCCCACTTGCTCGTGTCCCTTCCCAGCGTGCCCGGTCACAGCATGTCTCCTTCCTGCCAGGCACCGCACCCCCTGCCCCTGTCTCCACTGCTGCCGCTAATGCAGAGTCTGTGGACATCCAGCGGCAAATGCAGGTTGGTCAGGCTGCGATCCTTAATGTCCTCCATGCCCACGGCAAAACCCTCACCACCATCGAGGCTTTCTTGGAGGGCATTCATTCATCGCAGGCTGACCAACGCAACTTGCTGAGGTCCATCGACTCCACACTGACTGCAGCAGTGGGTCTCCTGCAGTGCGACCTCCCCCCACCTACCCCTGCCCCATCCACACTTCCCACTCCCATGCCTGTCCCACGTACACCCAGACGTCGGCATGCACCCACATCAACGGACACGGGCACCACACCAGCAGGGAAGGTCCACCGCACTCCTCCTGACACGCACACACAGGGTGAGGTAGGCACACCCACTGGGTCGGGGGGCAAACCTGTGACACGCAGCCATAGTGGGAGTCCGCATTCCACCCAGTCCACTCCCTCCAAATCCCCTCCCCTCAGCTCTCCTGGCCACATCTCCCCCAAGGACTCCTTCATGGCCGCTCTGTCCCTGAGCCCCACAGTTACACCACCACGCAAGCGGTCAAGGAGGTCCCCGGTCAGGGTGGTTGAGTCTCCCCCCCTGTCTCCACCCTCCCCCGGTGGCGCTGCGACCCATCCCTCTGACCCCCCCCCCTCCTTGGGGCCTGAGGTCCCTTCGGGTGCAGGGGACTCCCTGGAGGACCTTGCAAAGGTGTGTAGTGCCATCCTGGCCTCCGCCTTTGGCACTGACCCACCCCCTGTGGTGGAGTCCTCCATCCCTGCACCCACAACGCCGCCCCTTTGCCCTGATGTCCCTGCGGTGCCTGTTGCTTCCCCCCCCCCTGATGCCCTCACCAGTGTGGAAGACAATGCCATTTGACTGTGCAGGCAAGGTAGGGGACACGCATGCCACTGTGTCCCCCATCCAGCTGAGAATCATTGACTGCCCTATGGGCTTTGTGATGATTGAACTGCCTGCGATCCACGGACATTGTGCTCATGCTGAATAAAGCTTAATTTTGTTTTCATTATCACACTACTGCTATGCTGGTATTGGTGTTGGTGGGGCTGCTACATGGTTTTTGGTGGTGTGTAAGGGTTTGGGTGTGTGGGATATGTAGTAGTGTACTGCTCATTGGTGGGACCCTGGGATCTGTGTGCCATCACAAGGTGTTGGCTAACTTTCTTTGTTCATGTAAGCAGTTACTGCATGGTGCACTTGTCCCAGGGTGTATTCCTTCCTCTGTGTACCCAGCTTTCTTCCCTGCAGGGTGTTCCCAATGTTTAGCGCAGAGCTGTGTCTACATGAGCTGTGTGTGTGACGGAGCCCTTCTACTTTGGCCATGCATGCAGGGCCATGTCTCCACCTGCAACAAGCGTGGCATCCTTGATGATCACTGTACTTGTGTGTGGAGTCTGTTGACATGAGTCCATGGGGACATGTTCCCTTGTAGCCAGTATGCATGTGGATAATTCTGGCCTCACACACATGTGTTACACCCCTCCTGTCTCAGGGCACTGGTGGGAGGACTCCACACCCACCCCTCCTGTCTCAGGGCACTGCTGGGAGTGATAGGCACCCACCCCTCCTGTCTCAGGGCACTGCTGGGAGGACTCTGCACACGCCCCTCCTGTCTCAGGGCACTGCTGGGAGTGATAGGCACCCACCCCTCCTGTCTCAGGGCACTGCTGGGAGGACTCTGCACACACCCCTCCTGTCTCAGGGCACTGCTGGGAGTGATAGGCACCCACCCCTCCTGTCTCAGGGCACTGCTGGGAGAACTCTGCACACACCCCTCCTGTCTCAGGGCACTGCTGGGAGTGATAGGCACCCACCCCTCCTGTCTCAGGGCACTGCTGGGAGGACTCTGCACACACCCCTCCTGTCTCAGGGCACTGCTGGGAGTGATAGGCACCCACCCCTCCTGTCTCAGGGCACTGCTGGGAGGACTCTGCACACACCCCTCCTGTCTCAGGGCACTGCTGGGAGGACTCCACACCCACCCCTCCTGTCTCTGGGCACAGCTGGGAGGACTCCACACCCACCCCTCCTGTCTCAGGGCACTGCTGGGAGTGATAGGCACCCACCCCTCCTGTCTCAGGGCACTGCTGGGAGTGATAGGCAACCACCCCTCCTGTCTCAGGGCACTGCTGGGTGGACTCTGCACACACACCTCCGATTTCAGGATATGTACGCTTGGCACATACACGGTGGGGGTACGCTCAATGCATTCGAGGTGAGGGTACGAGTCTACTTACACTGGTGTGGTGGGGGTACGCTCCATGCATACGCGGGTGAGGGTACGGGTCGAACTTACGCTGTTGGGCTGGGGGTACGCTCCTTGCATTCGCGGGTGGGGGTACGGGTCGTACTTACACTGTTGGGCTGGGGGGTACGCTCCTTGCATTCGCGGGTGAGGGTACGGGTCGAACTTACGCTGTTGGGCTGGGGGGTACGCTCCTTGCATTCGCGGGTGGGGGTACGGGTCGTACTTACACTGTTGGGGTGGGGGTACGGTCCGTGAGTCCGCGGGTGGGGGTTCGAGTCGTACTTACACTGTTGGCATGGGGGGTACGCTCCATGCATACGCGGGTGAGGGTACGGGTCGAACTTACACTGTTGGGGTGGGGGTACGGTCCGTGAGTCCGCGGGTGGGGGTTCGAGTCGTACTTACACTGTTGGCATGGGGGGTACGCTCCATGCATACGCGGGTGAGGGTACGGGTCGAACTTACACTGTTGGGGTGGGGGTACGCTCCGTACGTCCGCGGGTGGGGGTACGGGTCTTACTAACACTGTTGGCATGGGGGGTACGCTCCTTGCATACGCGGGTGGGGGTACGGGTCGTACTTACACTGTTGGGCTGGGGGGTACGCTCCTTGCATTCGCGGGTGGGGGTACGGGTCGTACTTACACTGTTGGGCTGGGGGGTACGCTCCTTGCATTCGCGGGTGGGGGTACGGGTCGTACTTACGCTGTTGGGCTGGGGGGTACGCTCCTTGCATTCGCGGGTGGGGGTACGGGTCGTACTTACGCTGTTGGGCTGGGGGGTACGCTCCTTGCATTCGCGGGTGGGGGTACGGGTCGTACTTACACTGTTGGGCTGGGGGGTACGCTCCTTGCATTCACGGGTGAGGGTACGGGTCGAACTTACGCTGTTGGGCTGGGGGGTACGCTCCTTGCATTCGCGGGTGGGGGTACGGGTCGTACTTACACTGTTGGGGTGGGGGTACGGTCCGTGAGTCCGCGGGTGGGGGTTCGAGTCGTACTTACACTGTTGGCATGGGGGGTACGCTCCATGCATACGCGGGTGAGGGTACGGGTCGAACTTACACTGTTGGGGTGGGGGTACGGTCCGTGAGTCCGCGGGTGGGGGTTCGAGTCGTACTTACACTGTTAGCATGGGGGTACGCTCCATGCATACGCGGGTGAGGGTACGGGTCGAACTTACACTGTTGGGGTGGGGGTACGCTCCGTACGTCCACGGGTGGGGGTACGGGTCGTACTAACACTGTTGGCATGGGGGGTATGCTCCTTGCATACGCGGGTGGGGGTACGGGTCATACTTACACTGTTGGGCTGGGGGGTACGCTCCTTGCATACGCGGGTGAGGGTTCGCGTCGTACTTGCACTGTTGGCATGGGGGGTACGCTCCATGCATACGCGGCTGGGGGTACGGGTCGTACTTGCACTGTTGGGCTGGGGGGTACGCTCCTTGCATACGGGGTGGGGGTAGGGTCCGTACATATCCGTCCCCACGCTATGTGATGTTTGTGCGGCCCGTACCCAGGCCTTTGCCACGTGGGTGCGATCCGTCCCGCCATTGTTGGGGTGACGTGTGTGGGCGTGGTCCGACTCGTACCCACGCTCTTCAGGCGTGGGTACGGGACGTACCTGTCTGGTTGTGTTGCCGGTTCGCGTGGTGACGGACTTCCGTTGTGGCGGTCGCTGGCTTATCAGGACACGCCCCCACCCCCTCGTGGTGACCAGGGCATGGGAGTCAGGTATGTCCAGGCCATGTGTGGTGTGTGACTTATGTGGTTGTTTTGTGGCCTGCCCTGGTCGTGCCACCCCCACCCCACCCCACTTTCCCCCCTCCCTTAGTTATTCTGACCTTCTGCGGCATCTGCGTCGTAACCTGTAGAGGAGGTGTACTGCTATGAGGGCAGGGATGACTCGTAGGTTCGGGTCCATGTCTGTCCGTCGCGTACTGGTACTCCTTGCTCGCGTCGTCCTGTCGCGTACGGGTCCTCCTTGATCGCGTCGTCCTGTCGCGTACGGGTCCTCCTTGGTGGCGTCGTCCTGTGTGTCCGTCACGTACTGGTCCTCCTTGTTCGCGTCGTCGTCTGTCCGTCGCGTACTGGTGGTCCTTGTTCGCGTCGTCCTGATTTCCCTGCAGTTTTTGGCTGCCGCAAAATATTCACCGTGCGGGGTGACGTCGGTGCGAATCGTGATTCCTGGGTCGTGAATGGCTGGCTGCGAGCGTCCCGACGTCAGGTCGGCGCTTTCCCGGATCGCATTGGTAGGTGTTTTTTTGTTCGGTCGGGCTTTTTTACGATTCGTACGGTAATGGTGTACCCGTGCGAATCGTAATTCCTTGTTTGTGAAAATTGACGACCGGGTACGCGTCGGGCGGAGATTGTGCTCCGTCCGACGGTTCGTACCCGGTTTTTGCAGGATCGTGATCGGCACCTTAATGTATGTTATTCACAATTAGAGAAATGGGAACTTTCCGATTTGGTTCTGAAGTACTTTCACTTTTTAAAATCTGTTTGTAAAATGAAATGAATGTATTTATTGCCTTTCGCTTTTATGGCTATTTTTTATCCGAATAAAGTTTGTCTTGACTTGACTAACCAGTGATCAGAAAGAAAGACAAATGACCGGCCTCACCTTGTTCAGAGTCTTTATCACCCTGAACAACAAACACTACACTTAGATCCTTCACCTCTGCTAGCTACTAAATGCCAGTGCCTAGGAAGATTCATCAGCTGCTTCTGCAGCAAAAGGAACTAAGTCTTTACCTTCTCCACTTCAGTGACTAGGTCTCCTTTCACCAGCTTTAGGAATGGCAGCAATTTACATTCACTGTCTGGAAAAGCAACGTTATCTCCATGTTGTTCATATGATCAGTATCAAAACATAAAGGGATTGCCCATATAACCCCACAAATCCTAGGCTACAAATACAGGAAAAACATAGAATTGGATGCTGTGGGCAATGATTAACACAAAATGATTCAAACCTCGATAAAACAATTACTTATCACGGTATTACATTTTAAGGACAAAATATTATCTATCTATCTATCTATCTATCTATCTATCTATCTATCTATCTATCTATCTATCTATCTATCTATCTATCTATCTATCTATCTATCTATCTAGATAGATGAGATTTTTTTGTCCTTACAATTTAATACCCAGTGCAAAATTTTTCCAGCCCATTGGGGACAAAGATAGCCTGCAGCACTACATATCCCAGCTAACGCTGGGGTTCTCATATAAGCAGCCCATTGGAGGGCATGTATTTAAATTGAGTGCTGCAGTATTGCGAGATTTTGGACCATGCCTATGATTAAGGGAATGTTTTCCCGAAATGAGTCAGGCTGCATTTATTAATTAAAGTGTCTGCTGTGCTCAACGGATGATTCTTGTGTCCCGAGTGCGCCCTTATTTTGCTGAGCAAACAGTGGATGATGTATTTGCGCCGGCTTCAGGGCCTGGAGGGCGCACCACCCAACAAATTTTGTGGGGCCATGGGGCACAGAATTTGCTGACGCTCCACTAGTGGGGACAACAAGCCTTTGGATGATGAGCACTGACGGACACTTTTGCGGCTCACTGTGGGCCATTTACAACATTTTTCTAGCCCATTGGGGACAAAGGTAGGCTGCAGCACTACATATCCCAGCTAACACTGGGGTTCTCATATAAGCAGCCCATTGGAGGGCATGTATTTAAATTGAGTGCTGCAGTATTGTGAGACTTTGGACCATGCCCATGATTAAGGGAATATTTTCCCGAAAAGCGTCAGGCTGCATTTATTAATTAAAGTGTCTGCTGTGCTCAACGGATGATTCTTGTGTCCCGAGTGCGCCCTTATTTTGTTGAGCAAACTGTGGATATATATATATTACACAACTCCTCTTCTTCTATAGCCATCCAAAACAGAATCATCACTATAGAGGGAATTGAGGATAAATTATGCATGACACTGGAGAAAGTTCTTTTATATTACATAGTTACCAACTGTACATCAAGGGCAAAAACATGTGAAGTCTGTCAGTTCCTTGTTCTTTCCTTTCAATTTTCGAAAAGCAGAGGTGGTTATCCAGTCGCTTCACTTTTTAAGGCTTTCTATGACACTGGAGCTGGGACAAGGAGTGGCGAGACCCATGCTGTAAAGGAGTGGTCATCTTCCACAGGGGATTTAAGATCACTCTTCCATTGGAATCCTCTGCTAGCACACATTTTAAGGTAGCACCGGTTGTACAAAACATTCTTTTTTGATTCAGCTGATGCCTATGGTAAGCTCCTTGGTGCCATAATAACAAGGGATTCTTATTCTGGAGTCAGGGAGCTCACCCTAGGCAGCAGCTGCCATTATAAAAACCTCCTTTTGTGACAGATAGAAGGCAGAAAAAAAGATTAATCAAAACAGATTGCTCTGTGCAACCAGTGCAACTTTAAAATGTACTCCAATGTCACAGACAGCCTTGAAAAGTGAAGGAACTCAAGTTTACTTGTCTCTCTTAGTCCTGAGGGGGGTCCCTAATTATTTTAGCCAAAACGCATCAACTGTTGTAGAAGGAGTCCAATGAAGTCGAATGCTTTTAGATTTTATTAGAATTAGGTGGAAACAAAGTGTGTTGGCCCATGAATTCTTTTGGACATTTGGACTATCTTCAGGTCGACCAAATTCTGTAGGAGACTGGATAGCTACCTCAGTTTCTCAAAAATCGAGAGGAAATACAAAGGAATCGACAGACTCCATTTGTCTCTGCACTAGGTGGAACATTGTTAAATATGTAATATACAAGCAATTTCTCCAGTGTCATTTTTAATGTATCCTCAATTCCCTCTGCCAGAGATTTAAATGATGATTTTGTTTTGGATGGTTATAGAAGCACGGCCATGTGTAGTATATATTTGAGAAATCGTTGTCATTATAATTTAATACCCAGTGAAAATTAGTTGTTTCTTTGAGGTTTAAATAATCTTTTGTTAATCTTTCCTCACAGCATTCTGTTCTATGTTTCTCCTGTGCTTATGAACAGGCCAGGGGTTTCAAAATAGAACCCCAGACCTCAATTACTCTGGTTCACTTCTGCACACAATGTATGCATGCAGGTCATACACATACATACCCACAAATGTACATGATAATGTTGTGACTAGGATCTGGTTTAGCATGTGGCAGCTGACCTCAGAACTTTACACAAATTGGCCAGTAGGCCTCCATTCCTTTGACAGATAAAAAGGTCTTGTCACAACTACAGAATCATATACCACATATGCTACTACTACTGTGCTACATACTAAACCTATAACAGGGACAGTTGTCCGCTGTCCATTCCCAAACCTATAAGGCCATTCTTTGCGTGCCTCCCCAGCCTCATGACAAGACAAGGAACTTTCTCATGTCTATGGAAGGTCCTAGATTCTTGCACACATGCTGGATTAATTTAGGGCTGGGGTCAAAATAAGTAAAACTGTTTACAAGATGCTTTCTGAAGGGCACTCCTGGTAGGGGAACATGACTGTATACCATACAAGCAACATTCCAACAGACCTATATTCAAGCACCATGCATTTACAGTATTGCCAGTCTATAAAACACTCATGCGTTTTCTTACAATGTAATATCATCAGTACAGTCCTATGGGCTTGTATCTGTTGACATTACATTTTGGCTATCCGTCATTATTTATGTAGTCTTTGTGTAAGAAATGTGGTTATTAGATGAGAAGGGTGGAAGCCTCACTCAAATAACAAGCACAATGCTTGCCAGGGTGAACCACAAAAAGTCACTAAATTACCAGCTTGTCACACAAGCAGTCAATATTAGAACCACACTGTAAAGTATTTATGTAGCACACAAACACTGATTATGTGAAAACACAGCACAAGAAAAGTCACACTCCAATTTAGAAGAATAGAGAAATATGTATTAAATAAAATGACACAAAACACATGAAATTCAATCAATAGAAAAGTTTTTGTGTGAATTCTAGCGCTCAAAAGACCAAAGTTCCAATCATGGGTTTCTGGTTGACTGGGACTGGGACAGAGTTAAACGTTAAGGCTGACCACAGTGTGTGCAGGGCAAATACAAAGGGTGGTATGGTCCCAGTCTCGGCTTACCTTCGGGCTTAGAAAAATTCTTGAGAAAAGTCCTGGAGAAGCTAGAGTCTCAGTAGGGCACAGCACCAGGCTGCAATCAAGGATGCAATGTTAACAATGAGGAGCCACTGGATGAGTTTTCAGTGAAGACTTTGTCCAAGGTGGGAAAAGCTCCAAGTGGGAGCATCTGGATTTCTAGGCCGAGCAGGTCATAGTTGTTGATGGGGTGTTGGTCATTGTCGAACAGGGTGAAGATATCAACCTTCAGACTAAGATATTTTCCTGGAGCTCAGATTCATCTAGTGGGAAGAGGCTGCAGGATGTAGCCGAAGAGGGTTCCACGAGGATGGATACCACTGCAGGGAGGTCCTGATGATGAGGATTTTCTGCTATGGAGAAGAACATAGTGGGAGAATCTGCAAAGTCAATCTGACTGGTAATGCACCTTAGACGGTTCGGCTGGCAGGTAAGTCCCATCCTTCCGCCAAGTCTCCAGACAGATTTTGGTAGAACATTTTTGACTTCCCAGGTTTTGGATTCTGGTAGAAGGAATGTTACCAACACCACATACTAAGGTCCATGACCTGTAGGGCACCACTTGGGAGTTGAGGACTCGCTCATACAGAGCTCAGCAGCAAGGTTCAAGACCTCAGGAGCTTGGTATGTCCCTATAGATCAAATAGGAGGCCAGAAAACTATTCCTTGGAGGCACTCTGGTGGTCCTGGGTTCAAGGACCAGGTCCAGTCCTCCTTCAGGCATCAGAACAGCAGGGCAGCCCTTCCAGTAGCATGGCAGTAGGGCGGACCTTCTGGCAACAAGGTAGCAGTACATCATTTACCCCTCGTAAGGTGTTAAGGATGGGTATTTCTAACTGTTTTTTTGTTTTATCTGCCTGTTCCTATTCCGGTGACAGGCACACCAATGACATTTAGTATTGATAACATTTCACAGAGTAATTTACTATTTATGCTCTACCATGCAGTCACGCAAAAGTTTCTAGTTGACGCCATGTATATGTTACTTGTTTTGCTCATTTATGTATGCCAAGCGAGTTAGTGCAGTTTGCAATTTGTGTGTAATTAACTTGGTTATGGTGAAGTATCTTACACGCTTACTTTTCGTCCCTTGTTCCTTGGGCATGAAGTTGGGTTTTAGTCCCTTCTTCCTTTTTCACTCTAGGTTACATTGTTAACCTTACACAAGGTTGGGGGATTGGTTTTATTCCATTCATCATGTACACAACTATAGACTTTTACACAGAGTTGTATTTCACGTTCTATTTTTAGTGTTACCCTACTTCGGGTGTGTTCTATGGGTTTTTCGGCCATATTTTACAGTGCACAACAACAGACCTTGACTCAAGGTTGTCTTTTCTTGTTGTTACCCTGGACAGGGTGTGTTTTATATCATACCTCTACAAGAGGTGTGTTCCTTGAGTCGTTTTCGCCCATTGTTACAGTATACAGTGTCTTTCCTCAAGTACACGAGGTGTTGTGTGGACTGCAGTCCCACTCACACATGCACAACTCATGACCTCTCCGCGAGGTATGTTTTGGGGTTATTTCCCACTTTCATGTGCATATCAGTTGACCTCAGGTCGAGGTCCGTCGCGCGGACGGATTTCCCACATTTACTAGGCACAATCTCTTGACCTCTCCGGAGGTGTGTTGTGGGGTCTTTCCCCATCACCCTGTGCATAGGATTTTGCCTCCAGTAGAGGTGCGTCCGTACATGAACATCACATTACATGTCTTATGCCTTCACTACAGTGCACGTTTTACCTTTCTAAAGGTGTCTAGTGTGGATCATGTCTTTTTTTTTGTAACAGTGCATATATCCTTATTTCCACTCGAGGTAGCCCATGCACAACCAAATTCTTACCCTTAGCGGGTGTATGGTTTCTGTCGTCATAGTGCATGGGTTACGTTACTCTGGGCGTTTTTAATGGTTCTAGTTTCGTTTTCTACACTGTAGCCCAGTTGTATTTTCTATTTGTAATTCTTTCTTCATATTTTTGATGTAGAAGTATGAGTATTTGCATTCCTCTTCTTCTCTGTCGTCTTGTTTCCTCCTGATGTGAGCTGCCTTCTTGCCTGCTTACCTGGCCAGTGGGTGTGCAGAGGGCAGTCATTAATGGCTTCTCCGTCTATTCTTTGCCCTCTGGTGTTTCTGTTCTGTTGCTATCTTTGGAAGGGAAGATGAGTTTGGTTTATGTTATTCTCTTTCATCTTCCTTAATTATGTTTTACCACTACTCTCTCTGGTTCTTTCCGCTCTTTTCATTCCTTTAGCCTGCCCCTAGCTTCTGCTCTCTTTCTCTTTGGTTATTCTAAATGTTGGTGTTCCTTTTTGTTTTCCTTTTGAAACGAAGGAGGATATGTAGTATCCTGGTTTGTTATGGTTCATGCTTTGCCACTGGAATGCTGCCTGAAAGATGTAAGATGGAATGTTGGGAGTGGGAACCTACAGTTGGAGAAGGGCTGAGCGCCTGGCTGGCTACTCCTGATGGGGCTGAATACTACTTTACTACTGATCTGCAACCAACTTGAATAAATCCTCATGAAACATCAGAATCAGCCTGGACTTGATCACTACACCCAGTCTCTGTCCCCTCTGCTTTCAGGTTCCTTCCATCCCAGGTCCAGGCTTGAGTCTCTTCGGACACTTCTCCTCTTCACGGCAGCAGCAGTTCTTTGCAGGCTTCCATTGCAATCGACGACGCGACCCGACACCAAAAGACACCTATGCACCTGGCTTCCCTGGGTGAGATAACTCGAGTACTCCGGCGCTCCTGTGGGTGTTAGCCCTAGAACTTCTTAAGTCCAAAAGGGTTTGGTCCTGACTCGATTCTAAGTGTCCCTAATCTTTACATGTCCAACCGCGACATTGCTCATAGAAGATAACGGGAACCCGCGGTTGTGTTCACACACTGCATACAGTCCCTGTGGGTCCCCTGTGTCACTACCTTGGGTGGTTCCTTTGGGTCCCAGCAATTCTAAAGGCTCTAGGCCTTGTGTCTAGTTCAGTTGTGGTTCTTATACCACTTTATTGGTATATGGTTTGGTACGCCCCTAGGGCCCAAACGTGTATTTGTGCTATTACTGATGATTGCTCACTTGTAACTTAAGTACTTCAAACTCCAGTCTCATAAAGAGACTAGAGGGGTGTGTTTTTAACCTAAATACATATAGTTTAAATATATACCTGGTGTGGTTGTCCTTTCATTTGATCATTCAAGAGATTATAGACTGGTAAAACAAGCTGCTTTATATTCCTTCAAGACTTAGCCTGAAGGCTGTTCTCCATAGCTACCACTAGGATAGCTTTCAATAAAGGTTGTCTTTAACCAATCACCATAAGGGGTTGTTTGGACTGATACAAGGTGCCCACTAGAACTAGTGGACAGCATATATCAGGCCACCTTCTCACATTGGTGGCAGCGGTGGGATTCCAGCTTGCTATTGTTTTACCAGATACTCTCAATTGAATTGATCAACTGAAAACCACTAAAGGTACCTGAGGTACATATAGTATCAAGTTTAGCTACAGTAAGTTCTACTGAACTTAGAGTTGTGTGTCAAGGGATAGCACACCCGTTCTACAACTCAAGAGAGTTTAGTAGGCCACACTAGTGTATGTAGTGCAATACACCACATCACATTAGTAATGTCTAACAAGCCAGGAACCAGTGGGTCCCTGCCAGGAGCCAGTGAGCACCTTCCCTATAAATATGAGGATCTCTCCTTTGCTCAGCTTAGGGCCTTATGTTCCATTAGGAAGCTGAAGACAGGCAAAAGCCCCTCCACCCAGCATCTCATAAAGATACTTAAGCTGGTAGATATCACAGGGCCTAGTGGGCCTGATGGGGTAGACAGTGTGGGTGGGGCAGCAGGTGAGGGTGGGACTAGGGGTAGCAATTCCCCTGACCCTACCTCTAATGCTGACCAAACTGATGACAATGATCAGAATCTGGTGAACACAGCTCTCCTGGATAAGGATGAGGAGGATGACAACAATGCTCCTGCCTTTATTCCTCCAGGTAGAGTTGAACATAGGGCTAGAAGGGATAGATCTCTGTCAAAGGGATCTGTCCAGTCTAACTCCTCTATAGGGACTTCTGTCTCTTCTCACAGAGGGAAGGAAACCTCCCAGGAGAGGAGAGAGACTGCTGAAGTATGAGCAAGACAAGTTCAACCTCAGAAAGCAGCAGATGGCCTTAGATAGGGAAGCCCTATTCTGTGCCCACCCTCTGATAGCGTGGCACAGAGCAGTCAGGCTTAGCTCAAGAGGCAATGTGTAAAGTACTTGTGCAACACTTCAAACAGTACCACAAAAAAAACACCACAACAAGACTCAACACCAGAAGAGAGAAAATACAGCTTAATTTTATAAAGAGAACAAGAACAAAACAACAAAAATCCAAAAAGTATAAGTCGGGATATCAATAAAAACAAAAAAAGGTAAAAAAGCGCTTAGAAGCAACAAGCTCTTAAATGGGTTATCTGGTCATGCTAGACCAGATCAAAGTAAAAAGTTCAGTCTAAATACATGGACCCGCTTGGGCCCACTGAATCAAAGTATCTTGAGCTGGGATGCATAGTTTTAAAAAAAGTTATGAGGTGCAGCCAAAGCGATGCGTTGGTGTCGAGCCATGCAATGGATGAGATGCCTCAATTTTCTCTATACAATGGCAGCAATGCGTCAGTTCCGAGTGTGAGGTGCTGGATCAGAATGCAATGCACGTCTGCTGCTCTTGCAGTAGGTGATGCTTCGATTCCGAAGGCGATGCGCTGGTTCTTAAGGCAATGCGCGGGGTCCACTTCGTGCAACAAGACTTAAAACTGTCTGCGGTGACTAAAGGTTGCTGTCATGTTTCATTTGTGTGTGCTGGAGGCAACCCCTTTGAAGAGTACGTAGGGCAGTGTTAGAAATTGGTTTTAAGGTTGGCAGAGTTATGCACCCTGTCCAAGCAGGAACCTCTGTCCTAGTTAGGATAAGTCACCACACACCCTAAATTATATTGTGCTCACCCTCTAGTAGCTTGGAACAGAGCAGTCAGGCTATAAAGTACTTGTGTAACACTTCAAACAGTAACACAGAAAAAAACAACAACAAAAAGACTCCACACCATATGAGAGAAAATACAGCTTAATTTTATAAATACAAATAGATAAAAATAAAAAAAACAAAAAGTAGAAGTCGAGATATGAATAAAAAAAAAAAAGTAAAGCAGCACTTAGAAAAAACAAGCGCTTTAATGGGTTATCTGGTCATGCTAGACCAGGGCAAAGTCAAAATTTCAGGCTGAATGTGATGGGGCACGGTCCAAATACATGCTCTGACTTGGGCCCGCTGAATCGAAGTACCTTGATCCGGGATGCGTCAGCAAATTATGAGGTGCAGCTGAAGCGATAAGTCAGTGTTAAGCCACGCAGTGGAGTGAGATGCATCAATTTTCTCTAGAGCCATTCACAGTTGTGTGACCAAGGATACTGGTGAAAGTCACAGCAGCTAAAACTTTTAAGGCAGTTACTTGCCTCTATAAGCGCCTAACGCATGAAATACTACAACCTTTGACTGAGCTATGTCTCAAGTGGGAGGAGGATTTGGGTGAGGCTATAGCTGATAAGCCATGGGGGGAGCTACTAGAGAGAGCCTGGAAGAGCTCCGGAAATGCAAGATTTCAGCTGGTCCACTTCTATGTCGTGCACAGAGCATATCTCACCCCAGGTAAGATCAGTGAAAACTTTGGTTCCCACTCAGCCATTTGCCCCCGCTGTAATATGGAGGGAGCAGGGTTTCTGCATATGTTCTGAGATTGCCCAAACCTGAGCAGCTTCTGGGAGGGGGTCACCACAGTTCTGGCAAATGTAACGGATAGGGAAGGTGAAGCTTCTAGGTTATTGCCTGCTGCACTGGTTCCCTCACACAGCCAGGAACAAGGTCACAAGCAAGTTTTTGGACTTGGGGCCGATTTTGGCTAAAAGGAATATCACTAGTCACTGGAAAGCGAGGAGTGGCCCTATCATATCCAGATGGACAAGAGAATTTGAAAAATGGGCAGAATGCAAGGGAACAATCAAAATCCAATTAGCAAAAAGGACAGGTAGCAATAAAACATTGGAAACAGCCAGGGCATGGTCAGCGCTAGTGGAGCTCCTGAAACACCCAGAAGAAGACAGGGAAGATAGTCTAGTGGAAGTGGTCCCTGACAGTGGTGACTAGCCCCGTGGCACTACGGCTGTTCCTAGTTGATGCCCACACATCAGGCCGGGTCCACCATCTCATGTGCTCCCCCATCCGCACTTTCAACGGCACACTCTAGTTAGAGTTGAGGACAGTTCACAATATAGAGTAACCTCAGAGCACAAAGATAGGGTTTGATAGTAAGCGACATGCCTGGGGAGTGGAGAGGGAGGGGGATTGGTTATGGGCAGACCAGAGTTGTACTGGGAACACAAGGACTGAAGAAGGGATCCTTGTGGACTGATAAAATACTGTATTAAGTTGACACAGGTAAAGGGTTGCTGACTGGGTGTTTGGCCGTTGTTATGATTTATGCTTTTATTCTGTCGCACAATTGGGGGTAATGGGCAACTGTAATTGTAGGGATTTGCTTTTGTTGTAATTACTTGCTTTTTGGCGTTTCTCACTTATTGCTAATGTATCCAGCGATACATTACTATACGCAGCTTGAAAACCTAATTAAGTCTGTTAAAAAAAAAATTGTTAAACTAAATGGCACCACTGAGGGCCCAAGGAGCAGTCTGCGGGCATCAAATAAATACTGCATGTTTTCTTTTTGTGTCTGTATTTGGACTGGCTCACAGTTAGAACTATTTGTTGAATTGTTTGAACATGTTTTTCCTTGTCATCGTGGATCAGTTTGGAATTTTGTAAAAGGAGGGGTCTCCACTGCAGTTTTTGTGTGCAGTGGTAACTTCACCATGGAAAAATGAAAGAATACAGGAAATAGTTGCTTGAACCATTAGCCAGGGTAGGAATCCAATGATGATCAGGAACAAATTTGTCTCATGTAGTCTCATGATTGGTCAAAGGTGACCCTAAAGTAGTAGGTATTCCAATCTTTTTAAAAGTTTAAGATGGGAAAGATAATTGGTTAAATGTTTGACTGAATCAAATTTGTTTTTTAATCTATTATTTTAGTTAACTTTCTATATAGTGCGGCAATCTCAATATTAGGTGTTGTTGAACTTTGTAAATGAAACAACCATGGAAATCATGGATTCCCCAACAAAGACCAATGAAAATGATGTCACAATAACAATTCAGGTTAAGCAACATGATTTTGTTGCCAGCAAGCATATACAGAGAAAGATAGTTAGGGCAAAAATGTCAAATATGGCCAGAAGCCGATAGCAATTATTTTTTTGTGGTAAGGAAGATCGATGTAATAGGAGAGGAAAGAAAGGAAAGAGGGAGTATAGAGAGACAGACTGAATATGAGATTTGTATCTTGACGCAGCAAGGAGCTTGAAAGGTTGAAGAAAGAAAGAAAAGAGTGAAAAGAGAGAGGGAACCTCTCTCCCTTTCCCTGGAGATCTGGAGATTGACTGAGTGCAGCATGTCATGTAATTCTACCACTGAAGTGATCTAATGGGATAGGTCTGCAGGAACAGTAAGTGTCATGCCCACATTAAAAATGTGCTGCTTGAGGGTCCTATTAGTTTCTTCAGAGTAGCAGCCTTTCTGAGCATGAATTACCGCGTTGTAGCACCTGCATTCAAATGTATAGTTTATACTGTATATACCATTTATACAATAGTTTTAACCAGGTTATTTGAAAACCTTAGTTCCAGCTTGCAGGTTTCATCAGGAACATCTTTGTAGTAACCTGTAGTGTAATTATCCTGTTACTTTCTCGCTGGCTGCTCAGTGTGAATGTGCTGTGTGAAATGTTGGTGTAGTGATGATGAATGGAAAGTTTGGGTGCCTGTGAGGTGAGGTGTGACAGTTGGAGTATGGGCTGAGCAGCAGGCAGGCTGCTCCTGGTGGGACTGCTCTACATGATCTTGACTACCTGTAACCAAGACCCAATAAACCTACTTAAACTACATATCAGCCACTGGATTGCATCATCATATTTTTGGCGATGATTTGGAGACAGACACATGTCTCAAAACCGGACTTCCCAATGCTGGCACTCAAAAGAAGATTTAAAAGCTTAAGTAACTTATAGAAACTGCTGTGTCTGACAATGTATAGTACATCTAATACCAAGATGTTCACTGAAAGTGGAAGATTTTTTTCAAAAAGCTGAAGTGTCTACAAGTATGCAGAGTAAATGGAGCACCACGCCTGTCAGCCCCACCAGTGTCCTTCTATCGGACAGCCCCAGTCTAGGCATGATGTGCTCATTGACATCTTCATGGACTTAGATTTTAAGAGTAAGCTACACCAGTTGGCTGTACGCTTACAACAACAAGCTGGGAGCTATTTAAACTCAGCAAAATATACTTTGTGCCTGTCAAACTGCGTTATAAAATGGTTTACTAAAAGGGCTGGCAGTACGCTGCGTTGCTCTCATGAAGTTGAGTTTTTTGGTGGAGTCACAGAGCGCAAAGTAATCTGTGTCCTGACAACAGGCAGAGGCAGTATATGAATAGTATTCCAATATCAGTTTTAGTTCCCAAAGACAGTTTTAAGGTGTGTGTCAGGCTGCGTGGTTTTGGTCATTGCTTGTAGCTTGGATTTGTGACGGAGTCGGTAAGCTGATGTGGCTATATATTTTTTTATCATCTTTGTGAATTGTGTTATTTCCTGGCCTGAAATGAACGTAACATTTAAAAAAAAAAAGAAACTGTTACCTTTGTGCAAGACGCTTCAACTTTTCCATGGCGAGGAGGGGTCTTTTTGTCCATGCGACTCTTCGCTGTTGCCGGTAGCACGAGCCATGGCGTTGCGTCAAAAGTAGCTCTGTCTTCCTTTCGCCCCTTTGGCTTGTGCTAGACAGTGAGGTTGAGTGCACGCATGCGCCTCCAACCATTCGGCACCCTCCAATACTGTGTGCTGCCATCTTTGTTCGAGTTGTAACATACAAGACTTTACTTACAAGTTCAATAGGTTTTGTCAGAAATTGACAAGATCATTCGCCGACGTTGTTGTGAGTATGCTGCTAACAGCTGTTCTTGGCACGATTTCTAAAACAAGAAATTTTGCAGCAGCCGGTAAGCCACGGATTAACCTCTAGTTTTCATTTTTATAATGAAGCGAGTACTGTAAGGCTTTTCTCAAATAACTGCCAAGCACTCATTACAATCTGGCTTCAGGAGTGTTTTGGTGCACAAAGTGACCTGCCGTCTGTTTCAGACAATCGTTTAGGTCCAACCTTAAGAAGTTCATTGAGCACCATGACATGCAACATTTTCATATTGACCTGCATTCAAAACTATATCTGGATAATTATTCTACTGTCTGCAGTAGTTTTATTTCTGCAAATGTGGTTTGCTTTTCAACTCTGTCTTGTTTATAGTGTCCATACTGCAGAGTTTTCCAGTGCTGTTGCATGATGGGTGGATGAGATATCCCTTGTGTATTGTGGGGGCTGGTTTGTTTCCACTCTTATGCTCAGTGAATTGCCGCATGTCAGTGTGAATCTTCTTTGCAGTTGTGGTGCAACTGTGATACTGTAGTTCCGCATTTATTTGCATGTGAAACGAGATTTCTGTGTCCTAGTGTTTTTTTATGTCATAATGAGCCTCAACATTTTACAGTACATTGACGCTAGTGTTCTTCATTTATAGTTTATTTATCCCTTACACGTGGGATTGTGTTATAAGTAGGTGGTGCACATTTTTCAAAGTCTGTTTGTTTTCCCTTACATGAGGGATCACTAGGGGGATGGCTTTTACCTACTTCTATATTTGTCGGTACATACCCTTGCATGAGGGATTGAAATGGGTGTCAGTCCTATTTCTACTATTTGCACTGTAGAGCATTACATTGTGGGTGTTCTATGGGTACTAGTCCCATTTATGTAGATCGTTTTGCATGCGCTTACTTCAGGGATATTTGGAAAGTGTGTAAGCCACCCTGTTCTACATGTTTTGTTTTGCAGTGTGTAAGTCACCCTGTGCTACACTTTTAGTTGGATGATGTGTAAGTCACCCTGTGCTACACATCTGTGTTGATGGTGTGTAAGTCACCCTGTGCTACGTGTTTTGGTTAATGGTGTGTAAGTCACCCTGTGCTACACGTTTTGGTTGATGGTTTGTAAGTCACCCTGTGCTACCAGTTTTGTTTGACGGTGTGTAAGTCACCATGTGATACACGTTTTGTTTGATGGTGTATAAGTCACCTTGTGCTACACGTTCCGTTTACTGCCCCGTGGTGAGGAGCAGCTGGATGTGTTCTAGTCACCCTTTACTTTGATGTAATACATGTGTCTACCAATTGTTTCAAATGGCTAGTTCATTTTGTGCTGTGTCGTACCTCCTCTCAGTGGGTATGGTTGGTGGTAGTTATATGTGCGATCATGTCGTTCAGGTTATATGTGTTTTTTCTGCTGTATTGTATTTGATTGTATGAAATTTATACAGGGAAGGATGTGTGATATCTTATCTTGTATATTTATTCATGCATTTCCTCTATGCTTCAAACATTTTCTTATTTTTGTACTGTATATTTTTCTATGCATCTTCTTGTACTTTCTTCCATTCCATCTATTTCATTTGTCCTGTATATTTTCATGTTCTTCTTCTGTATATGTTCCTTTTATGCACACAGTGGTTTTTCATTGCATCTATGTTATGGCTCTTTCAGTTTTGGGTTGTTTTCCTTCTCGCTTTCTGTACTGTTGCATATTTCTCTTACTTGGGTTCTTCTGGTTAAAACTTTATTCAAGTTTGCCGTTTCATTTTTGTGTTATGTAAGGAGGTAGGATATTTAGTAACCTGTATTGTAATTATACTGTTACTTTCTCCCTAACTGCTCAGCCAGAAAGAATGTACTGTGAGGAATGTTGGTGTGGTAATGATGAATGGAATGTTTGGGTGCCTGTGAGGTGAGATGTGACAGTTGGAGTATGGACTGAGCAGCAGGCAGGCTGCTCCTGGTGAGGCTGCTCTGCATGATCTTGACTATCTGTAACCAAGACTCAATAAATCTACTTAAACTACATCTCAGCTACTGGATTTCATCATCACAATATTTTTCCAGGGCCCTTATAGTAAAAATAGAAACCCATGATCACAAATATGTAATTACCCCTGAGGCTAATTTGCCTACTCTCTTATTATCCCGTGCTCTCCATGCCACTGGAATCAAGCTATCCTCGCTGAAGAGGGGTGAAACCCCGAAACCGGTCCTAGGATGCTTGTTTCCACTCCAGGGAGGACCTGGCTTGGCGGTTCGGGCTGGACTGTTCCCATGAGGCAAAGGGTCAAGACTGATTTGCATATGGCTGGGTTCAAACTGGAACGGCATGGTGAGCAAAAAAACGATGGATTTAGGCCCAGATCTCTGTACTGGGATGAATGTATGACATTGTTCTACATTCTGTCCATCTATTGTTGTTTTTGCATTACTCTCTTATTATATAACACAGTTGATTTATGATACTCAGGTTGAGTACAAAAGAGATGCGACAATTGGATGATTAAGATAAGTAATAGGAAACTTTAAATCAGTCAAATTCAAAGTCTCAAGTAGGTTCATGATTTTGCGTATGCATGGGAACTCACAAGGAGAGATCAGGGGCTAACTAATTGGATATTGTGATTGTGGCTAATGATGTGAAAGTGTTTTGCTCACCTCTATATTCAAAATGTATGTGCATGTAGGTTAATTTAGGATAGCAGGCATCTAATGTAATGAAACATTTAACAGGCACACCTTCTCCTGGAAATTGGACGAACAATCATTGGCCCGCGTTACCTCCTACAAATATCTAGGCTTCTTGCTAGACTGCAAGCTCAACTTTAAGCAACATGTGGAACAAGGATGCACAAAAGCAAAACAATTGTTATTTGCCTTCAAAATCCTGAAGAAAAAGCTCAAGATTGCTCCACCGGTCATCTGCTACAACTGATCACCGCAAAATTCCTACCCTCCATCTCGTATTGCTCAGAAATCCTGATTAATAAAGATGCTACAACATTAAATACGGCACAATCTACATTCTTCAAAAGACTTTTAATTTTTTTAATTTTTTTAAATGCATGGTTCTACTTGCCAGCTATTTAACTGTGGTCGCGACTCTAAGGCCTTCTTTTCTCTCCTATGTTTTTTAAAAAAAAATGCTCATTTATTGTTTAGCATTTTATGATGGTTTGCCATCCTTTTACGATTTTTAAAGAATCAATAAAAGTATTTTTTGACTTGACTTGACTAATGATGTGTAAGTGTTTTTTGCTCACCCCTAAATTCAAAATGTATGTGCATGTAGGTTAATTTAGGATAGCAGGCATCTAGGCTAAATTGAGATAGCAGGTCACACAGATCTGTCAAAAATCAAAGACTGTAGCCTGGTGGATAATAAATTACTTCTATGCTAATTTTCAGATAAGGAAACATGTAATACTTTAACTAGTAGTAGCCAACCACCCAAAACATTCTTAAAGCTTCTGTAATTTATTCATAATACTCATCAAATGTTTTTTCTTCGAATTCCATAAATGAATGTATTATGTGATAAGTGGTGTCGTTATGACACAATAATATCTCCAAAATATATTGCAAGGTTCTGAGTTTCATACTTAGATGCCTCCTCCCACCTATACCCCAGGTCCACCTGCTTAATGCAATAGCAGATCAATAGGTTACTTCATGGACCCAAAACCTCACAGAATAAATAGACATGATTCATTGGTATTTAATCCAAGTCCATTTCTAAATGCCTAAAAGGTCTTATATTAATTTGAAATGTTTAGGCAACACCTAAGAACTCAACAGCAGTCTAAGATTCCATATCTAGCCCAGACGGAGAAGCAATCATACCCCTGCTACCATTATAATAAATAGGAAATACCCTGTCAAAAATCCAAACATCCTCTACAATAAATCTTGCATCATTCTTTGACCAATACCATGTCAAGTTAGAGACAGGTGTAGAGTGACTTTCCTTGAGAACACATTTGGAACACCCTTGCTGAAACCTGCTCCTATCCTTTCATCACAGGAGAGGTTAGTGGTAAAAAACAGCCGCTTTGGTAGCATGATGGAACACCACCCACGAATATTTAGAAGGAGATATACACCAAGCAATGAAATCAAAATCACCTAGATTATTTCAGCATTGATTGCTCGACTGGTGGACAGAAGTCAAACAAGACAAAAAAAAAAAAAGAAACGAAACTGTAGATTAATTGAAAAGGAGGTTATGGAGGTAGCATCTGGGCCTCATGACGATCTCAAATGGTATGTTTTAATAGGAAAAAATTGCAATTTAAAACAAGCAAAAATTCGAGCTTCACAAGATTTGCACTGTCTGACAACTCCCAGCTGCAGCAGCGCCAAAGCATGATGGTGCCACCCAGAACTCTGTGTTGGCCATCTTTAGCTCTTCATTGACACATCAGTATGCCTGGCTCAAGACTCAAGTGTTCTTATTATTGTTTAGTGTTCCATGTTTCTCCTGATAAGCATCTCATCTAGGCCTGGGCTGAAATTCCGTTCCGCTCGTGGAAATTGCGATAATTTGGCAATTTTTTGCTGCTCGCGCTGTAAAATAATACATTCTTGCGTGCGCGCGATCGCCTTTCCTGAATCCCTGCGTTCACCGACAAGTTTTCCCTATCCGGTCGCGTTCTCCATGAGATGTTGGATTGTTGGTAGCCATTTGCGCTGTCTCGTGACAGTTCGCGCCCCCAGTAACGTCATTCGTCGCGCGATCACGTCTTTCTTTTCGCGATCATGCACCGCGAGACAAGTGAAAACAAGATGGCCATGCCCGTGCGCAACGGCATGAGTAAGTTGTCGAGCCGCGACCACGCAGAAAATACCGCGAACGGGCGGGAAAAAAACTTCTGCATCTTTGCGATAGTTCCGCGTGTTTGTGGAGATTTTTAACATTTTCACAATAATTTGCAAAAGTGAATTTCGCAAATTCCGCCCACCCCTAATCTCATCAAGGTTACTCCTTATCCACATCTGTTTGTGCATTGCCAAGCCTTGCTGAAATGGGTCTAACCACGTCTTTCCAGAAGGGTTTCTGCTCTTTCTCAGAGAGTTCTCAGCATTTATTCCATCCTATTTGTGCAATCAAGACAGGGATATTGTCCAAACCTAGATTTCAAGGGGGTCATTCACATTGTACATCACATTACCTTCTAATTAGGGTCCCTGTAGTCTATGAATCTGTTGGTATTTCTGGGGTACTTTGTGCTGAGTCTGAGCCTAGAAGGTGTCTGCTCATCTATACAGCCAGAAGTTGCTGTGGTTTACAGTTGGTTCTAGCCATTATCAACTCCACCTTTATCTTGAATAAACCAGGAAATTTCATTCTATGAAGAACTTGTTTGTAACTTTTGGTGCAGCCAGTTACAGTAAGAAATTTACTGCCACTTTAATTCACTTGGATTGACTCACCATTTGTCATGCCTGTATTTTATGTGGAGGCCTAGGGTATCTCCACTAGATACACGCCTGCCTCTTGGCTGGAGGGCCAAAAAGCTTCCTTGAGTGGAATATGTAGAAGTGCCTCATCTTTTGAATTGACAAATGGATATGCATGATACTGCTGGTGGACTGTTTGAGTGTAAGATATGGTCACCAATTAAAATGATTGAACCAGTTGAGTGATTTGAAACAATTTAGTAAAGGAGCAGTCACTTGAGGGGCAGGTGGCTTTACGATAGGGACCAATGTCTGTTTGACATCTTGAAATCAAGTCACACATTAAAAAATAGAGGATAAATTGTATGTTCCTGCATTAATTTGGCAGCACGCTGGATTCTTTTTAATATATTGGGTGAACGCGTACATACCAGTGTTCATACAGTTTTTGAAAATTCATCATGAAATAAACATTGGAGTTTCGCCCTCATAAACTGATGATCTCACTTGTCCTTAGGATGGTGGAGGATGAAGGGCTGCATCACAAAACACTTTGCTGCAAGATTTCTTATAGATTACCATTTATCACTATGTAACTTCTTTCTAGATTACATATGTGTACTGATGTATTTGCAACAGGATCAGTATTTATAACATGCAGATTATATAGGACTATTTGTTTCAACATGGACAAATTTGTATTTTTTAAATGAGGATAATGGGGTTTGTTTTGTAACAAAAAGTATTGCAATAATACAATATTGTGAATAATCATTTAAGAGTTTTGTTTTTGAGTATGTGCATTGTTCTAAACCAGATTTACTTACTAGAGTTCATTCAGGGGATTTTGTTGAGTCTGGTCTTTTTTTGTACCACCTCGTTTTTAGTATTTGACTAGTAGCTCTTGTGCTTTATACAACCTAGGCTCATCCCCATAGGTTCTTTGGTTCTACGACCCAGATGTTTTAGGGTAAGGAGTGGTTGTTTTGGTTCTGGGGTGTTACAAGAGATTTCTGTGTAATCTTTTTCAATAAATTATTTTGCACTGCACCCTAAGCCATGCATTCATAGGCTGTGGTTCATGGCTTTGTACATACTCACATACATAAGGATTGGAACAATGAAGACAAGCAAGGATATAAGGTCTCAGTTATTTGTTTGTAATCTTCCTTTCTCCAAGTTCTAGGCTTTCATATCCCAGTCTTCTCCCCGCCCTATTTGTACTCTCCTCACCCCACCTCCACTCTGCTACCCTGTTTACCCATGGGCCCTGGGTGCATTTTATTTTTCTGAATTGATAGTTACAGTGTTGCCTGTAGGGACATGGAAGCTATATGGAAAGGGTTCGATTATAAAAATTAGAAAAGGAAGAACTACTTACTTAAGGTAAGAAATGAGAACAAACCTTTATTTGCTTCCTTGCGTATGCGTGGGCCGAGAGGAAGAAAAAGAACGTGAAGCACTGCAGATTACTGGTAGCTAGTATATTTGTGAAACACCATATCAGTCAATTCCTGGTAATACTGCTTAGGTGGAATGTGTAAATCTCAAAAACTTGAAATGTGATTTTTAATTTGTTTGTGCTTGTTTTTAACACAGCAACTTCTTCCGTTTGTAAAAAGTGTCAATTTCATTGATGTTTATGGGGAAGAGGTGTCTTTCGATGAGAAAGGAGATTCACCTGCTCTTTTTGACATTGCAAACTGGCAGCTGTCCTCTGATGGCCTTTACAGATCAGTGAATGTTGGCCATTATAACATTCGCCTGCCTCCACAACAGAGAATGATGTTAAACTTGAGCGCCGTCCAGTGGGGCATGCAATATTCTCAGGTTTGAACAGACAATGATCCTTGTGATTTCTCTTTTACCAAGTAAAAATACCTTTCTTTGTACATGGAATTTGTGATCTTTCAAAGTACAAAAGTTGAAGATAATGAAGTAAGCTATATGAACACTGGAAATCTTTTCTTAGCTCCCAGTATGACAGAAGTGAACCTTTTGTCAATCCAGCAAACTCATAAGGGAAGAAGGAAACTATGCAGATTTTAAAAGCTTTGATAAGGGCAAAGTTATGAGCCGAGACTTTTAAAAACCATTTCATTAGGTTTGGTACTGTTTTGTTTTCTTAGTTTAAACACGTGGGATTAAAGAACAAGCTTGTTTCTGAATGAAGTGTACATTGGATAGAGGTATGGGTGGGAGTTCAACAAATCCTACCAACAAATCCCAACGGTTATAG
This sequence comes from Triturus cristatus, assembly GCF_964204655.1. Taxonomy (NCBI): domain Eukaryota; kingdom Metazoa; phylum Chordata; class Amphibia; order Caudata; family Salamandridae; genus Triturus; species Triturus cristatus. The sequence goes on from NC_140590.1 coordinate 1,368,908,266, forward strand.
ACACTTGAGATCAACCATGAATCACTTTTTATATATATATATAAACTTTATTTGGTTATTACAACCATCAAGGTATACATCCATGAAACATTAGAAGCTGCATCATGTGTTTAAAATAGTTAAACAGACACAGAACATACATGCCAATTGTTTGGTTAAACAGCATTCTACAACCCCGGAGGTGAATATGTCAAGCCAAGGTATAAAAGATATAAAGTGACATGTGCTTTACAAGCAATGCAATGCAAGCCAAGAAAGATGCAGATTACACATTAGCATTTTTTTTATTGAACGTAGATAGCAGACATAGTAGACATGGTAAACATGGTATATAAAAAAGGAACATACTTTCATAATACTAAAATTCATATTTCAGTAGACAATACATAGATTTACATATAGTATAACCAGCATTCTAAAAAGCCCAACACAGGGAAGAAACATTCTGCAAACTGGCCTCGGTTCAAAAATTGAAAAGCAGGCACGACATGGAATAAAACCACACTTTTCTTATTTATCCAAAAAATAGCCTGCCTTACACATTTTCATCTAAGCATGAAACTAGAGCATAGCCCTCTCAAGTTGTCTTGAATCTATGAAGTGCCCCTACCCTTTTTGCATATGCCTCTTCAAATTGCTAGGTCCGGGCTAACATAGGGAGCCACTGTCTCATTGTTGGCACCTTCTGAGATCTCCAGTTTTGAACACCAAAGATCTGGCTACCGCTATAGCAACAAAAACAAAATATTGCCTATACGTTGGCAGCTGACTAATTGCATGAGAAAAGCCAAAAAGAGCCAGCAGTGATGAGGGTAAAATAGCCATTTACATTCAATCCCTTATGAACCTAACCACCTCTTCCCAGATGTTGTAGTTTGGGACATGTAAAGAATATGTGCGTCCAATTGCCTACCCCCACCAGATTACATCTAAAACATTTGTTCGGAAGTGATGGAAATCATTTGCGTAGTCTGAGGAGATTATAATACACCAGCCACCTCGAAAGGAAGGACATCCTCTTAAAATTAGCTACCCTTAATACCTTATTCCCAAATTCACATCCTCGTTGCCATTCCTTAATATGAAACCCGCAGTTAGTTTCCTGAGCAATTTTTGAAAGCATTGCCTCAACAAGATTCTTGTTTGAACCCTGTCGTAGTAATCAATACCAATTACCAATACCACTTAGTTTGAACTCTAGGGCTGCCTTTAGAATTATTGTTTCCCTCTCGTTGATTATTTTATACTTATTCATGAAAAAACAAGTTATCTGTCTAAAACTTAACCAGAGATTGCCCCTCTGAGGTGCACAATTAAATGCAAATGCCTCCCATGATATCAGACTGTTACCATTGTAGAAATCTCCCAGTTTACAAAATCCTAGCCTATTATAGACTGCAGTAACTTTTGTTAAACCTGGAGACCCCACAACTCACAGACTTTGAGGGAAGTAAATGTGTGACATAATCGAATGTTGTAAGCTTTATGGAACCGTTGTATACGGTTAGCAATTTTATTCACAACCTTGTACCTTGTCTTTTTAGGTAGCTTTGCAGTGTGCAGAAATTCTGGTAGCTTGATTGCACTGTCTATTAACATAAGTTAAAGTTAGCACATTTCGAAGCGGGGGCAGCCAGCTGCGTTAATAAACTGATCAACGCAGCTTGATAATAGGTAGATAGGCGAGGTAATGCAGGTCCCCCCAGCTCGACATCTAGTTGAAGCATAGATAGCTTGATCCGGGGATTTTTTTTGCCCATACAAACTCCTCTTAAAATTTAGTCTACTTCATTAAAATATGCAATCTGTATTTTTAGAGGAAGAATTAGAAACAGGAATAGCAGGGGAAGAATCAACATTTTCACTAAAGAGACTCAGCCTACTATTGACAGAGGTCAAAGTGACCATTTTTCGAAAACATTTTTAATTTGGTTGAGCATTTTTCATGTAGTTTAAATGAAACAGTTGAAAGAAATCTGCTGAGACAAATAGGGCCAGATATCTAATAGGTCTTAATGGCAGAACTTTTAGCCCTTCAGGAAGATCGGCCTCTTGTGAATTAAATAGGAGAAGCTCCATTTTGGACTGATTGACCTTATACCCCCTAATTCTGTAAATGCTTGAATTTCCCAGAGCACCAACTGGATATTTGCCCTCTGGGTTCAAATATAAAATTAGATCATTGGCAAAAAGCTTAATTTTTGTCATTCCTGGTAGGGGAGCCAAGATTGACATGTTAGCTTGGATCTTTACTGCCAGTGGCTCCATAAAACGCAAGAATAAAAAAGGGGAAAGGGGGAAGCCCTGCGTAGTCCCCCGTCTTATCAGCACTTGAACCCGCCTGCTCTGCATTTATGATTATGTTTGCAGTTGCCCCATATAGGTTTGCCTTAGCATCTCTATCAGATGGGATGGAAAGCCAAAGTTCTGGAGGATAAAAAAACGGCCTGACAATCCATCAAATCGAATGCCTTTTCTGCATCCATCATTAAAATAGCTGCTCTGTCCTTCCTGGCTGAAAAATAGTCAATAGCTTGAATCAAATAAAAAGTATTTGCCGCCATTGGTCTGCCAGGTAAAAACCCTGTTTGGTCCACATGTATCACGTGTTGCACACATCCTGAGATCCTATTTGCCCAAATTTTCATGAAAAGCTCGTAGTTCACATTTAGTAGACTAATTGGACGATAGGAGCTTGGATCCATCAGATCTTTATCCTTCTTCAAGGTAGTGATCACAACTGCTTCCTTAAATATATCAAAGACAGGCAACCCATCCATAATCTGACTATACAAAGACACTAACATGGGGGAAAGTTAATCTATGAACACCTTATAAACTTCAATTGGTATCCCATCCTTACCACTTGCCTTCGCACTAGCCATTGCTTTTATAGTATCCGTGAGTTCTATAGTTTTATTCGGTTCGGCCAGAACCTTATACTTGTCCTCAGTAACTATGGGTAGCTGGACTGAGCTAACATAGTCCTCAAGGGCTTGGGTGAAAACTAGCTGGGTCTCCACATATATTTGCTCAAAATGTGAAATGAAGATTTCCGCAATTCTGTCTTTATTGGTAATCAGATTGGTGGTACTGGGGTCCCTTATTTGTGAAATTAGTTGTTTACTCTGTTGCTTTTTTGTTGACCCGGCTAAGAATTTGCCTATGTGTTGACTTTCTTTGTTCACCTTCTGTTGGAATGCATTACTTCCCGAGATCTCTTCCAGAATAAAAAAACAATTGTATTGATCCTTTGCCATTGTTAAGTCCTGCCACAGACTTTCTTCCTTAGAGTTTCCTGGGGGCCTAGACATAAGTTCTAACCTTGCTTGAGCCACAGCTTTCTGAAGTCCTTGGATCTTCTGCTGTCTAGTGTTATAAACCAATGAAAGTAATCACATGTAATGTAAATGTTTTTTCAAATGCACGGAAAAGAGGAGCAATAGTAAACTGGATGGCATCTTTTTGTCCGTGGGTGATTTTTCTTCAAGAGACCCACCGTAAATCTAATTCCCCTAATTTTATGCTCCCCAAGAAATATACTCATTCATTCTTTGTCTCGACACATTCTGCGGGTTCGGGGGTGGCTATTTTACTCTCTTCCGCTCGAGATTGGGAGCTTGGAAAAGTGATCTGAGAAGCAGGTGCAAGGTGGATCTGGATCGGGGTTTCAGTTAATGGTGTAGACCTTGTGTTGCTGAATTACTATGGGCCGATTTTTGACGATACTGGGCCTCTGAATAAGATCTATGATTTGTTAATAAATTCCCAGGGTATTATACTAATGGGAGGCAATTTTAATTTCATTCAAGACCTGGGTTTGGATGCATCAAATAATAGTAAAAAAACACCTAAAACCAAAGAAAGCTAGATTCTTAAGAGCTATGAAAAAAGATTTCACCTTAGTTGATCCATGGCGCTTTGATTACCTATCCATTGCTCAGTTTACCTGCTTCTCAGCTAGACATAAAACAGCCTCCCGTCTGGATTTTTTTTGTTGATAAATAAACAATTGGAGAGAGAGGAATCCACTATTTTTTCCAATTCATTTTCAGACCATTCTGTAGTCTCCCTGGATATATATCTACCCGACCCAAAAAAACATAACAGTAGATGGTATTTTGATAAACCATTGCTCTCGGATCAAAATTGCATCACTGAAACTCGTGAATTCATAAAATGGTTTTACAATGAAAATATTAATACAGCATAGGGTTTTATGGTCTGGGAAGCTTTTAAGGCCGCCTTTCAGGGTGGGGTGATTGCATACAGGGCAAATCTTTATACAGATTAGCATTAGAACTAGATCATACATAGAAATATTTAAAAAGCACATGACATACATCCAATTGCCTAAAATAATAGTAGATCACAGCACCAAAAGCGGTTAAGTCATACCAAGAAGTAAAGTGTACTGTGCTTCAGAAACAGTGCAATTATAGGTAACCGCTATGGACACATAGCAAAAGGTGTAATAAAAGAAATAAGGGTCACATCGCATAAATCAAATGCCAAGGTAAAAATAGAAAACAAATTCAAGGTGTATGAATGTTAAAAAATGCAAAAATAATTTCATAGTTCATTGCCCAGCGGCTTTTAAGATTGTGCTTCAGTTGTGCCAGGATGCCTCTAGAAATTTCCTTACAGCTCAAACAATTTTAAAAGAGGTGTTCAGGTGTCCCCAGGTCATTCATACTTTGCCTTGACACATTCTGCGGGTTCGGCGGTAGCTATTTTACTCTCTTCCGCTGTAGTCTCCCTGGTTATATATCTACCTGACCCAAAAAAACATCCCAGTAGATTGTATTTTGATAAAGCATTGCACTTGGATCAAAATTGGATCACTGAAACTCGTGAATTCATAAAATGGTTTTACAAGGAAAATATTAATACAGCATCGGGTTTTATGGTTTGGGAAGCTTTAATGGCCACCTTTCGGGGTAGGGTGATTTTATACAGGGCAAATCTTTATACAGATTAGCATTAGAACTAGATCATACCTTAAAAATAATTTCATAGTTCATTGCCCAGCGGCTTTTAAGATTGTGCTTCGGTTGTGCCAGGATGCCTCTAGAAATTTAATTACAGCTCAAACAATTTTAAAAGAGGTGTCCAGGTATCCCCAGGTAATGAAATATGGGGAGGATCCACTTACAACAAGAGATCGAATATTCTGGGCAGAAGAACAATAAATGTGATTCATTCTCATTGCCCTGTTCACACATAGGACAAGCCATGGGTTCCGGTTCTTTGCCGAATGTATGGGTGAAAGATCTTAAAGGAAGAGTTCCAAAACAAAATTGTAAATGTAAACTCTTGGCTAGGGAAGAAGGTATTAAATGTAGATATTACTCGAAGGATGGTATAAGTTTGTGGTCAAGAAAAGCATTGGTTAAGGAACCTAAAGAGCAAGATTGCTGCTGAATGAAGTGTACATTGGATAGAGGTATGGGTGGGAGTTTAAAAAACACTACCAACAAATCCCACCGGTTATAGACACTTGAAATCAACCATGAATCACTTCTTTACTAAAAAATGGCTGGATGTGAAAAGATCTCAGTTATGCAAAGGAACGCCTTCTGGGGCATTTCAAATTTTAATTGTGAGTTCAATATAATAAATTGAAATCCTTTAAAGCCTTTACTCAATGATGTTGTCATGCATTGAGACCCTTTGCGTGTTGTAAGGTGTCCTCACACAAATACCTCGGTGGATATCACTGATGTGGAACTAGTAGAAGTTAACAGGGATTTATCCTTTGGTACGTAAAGCATGGTTGCCAACTGGCCCAATCCTATTTAACATGTTTTTGCCCAACATCCCAGTTTACCTGGGGATGGCTAGACCATCTCCAGAAAGATGAAGGACTAACTCCTCACATTATGAAATACAGATGATGTGACAATACTTTACAGACTGTAGGTTTGCAAGTTGAATTGATAGCACTCACATCATGTACACGAGAACTACTTCATAATTATCTACGATAAATCAACTGTTGGCTCATTTGCTCGGAAAAAATCTTTTTATCTAGAAATTGGGTGCTAACAGCACTGAGGAGGTATACAACTGTGAATATTTCTGAATACCATTATCTAATCCACTTCGTTAAAAAAGAATTAAAAGCTAGAATTTCTTCTAAGGGCCCAGTTCAGTTCATGGCCTGGCTGCATAGCTATAATTGTTACACCTGTTTTCTCAGGAATTGCAGTTATACTTGCTGTAATGTTTATTGCACCCTTATTTCCATAGTGCGATAAAATTGGCAAACTCCATTAAATTTCGGCATTCCAAACCTGCCGGATTTTAAATGGGGAAAAGCAACCTTAGCAACCTGTATTTAATGAGACATGCAGATAATAGTACAATAAGCAACAAAACCTGCATGTTATTTCCCAGGAAAGGTGAAAATACTGGCAAATGGTGATTCCCCTTTTGACAGAGCCAAGATTACAATCTCCCAATACGTTTAAGATTGCATTATTGACCAGCTTTTCTATGAGCATCCCTGTTGGGAGGTGGATCACTAGGCCGGGGCAAAGTTGAAGGTTTTTTCTGTCGTTTAAGGGAGAACAAGAGTGACTTGATGTCCTGAGGGACATTGAAATACCTGAAATACCTGAAATGAATTCCAAGAGACTGGTGATCTGATAACTGTAATACTCCCTCCTGGCCTTCTGCCTCTGTTTCGTTCAATGATTTAATAATTCAGGGTGTTAGAAATGGGGGTCTTAAGTTGGCAGAGGTGGGTACCTTTGTCCAAATAGGGACCCTTGCTTCTAGTCAGGGTAAGGGGGATAGATCATCAACTTTGGGGGAATAGTCTTCCATGAGCCAAGTCTCTATGAAAAAAAGAATTCTGAGGTAAAATTAAAATAACGGTTCAGCTACTTGTAAGTGGTAATGAAACACAATTCTAACATTGCATAACAACACTTTGATTCAATTGACGTTTACCACTTTTACATTTTCAAAAGAGGTAACCTTTGTTTGACGCATAGGATGGCATACATGTTTTGCCCTAATGGCTCTGTCTGTCCATGGGTAGCAACCTATGAGTTATGGCATGAAGAGACAAAATCAGGGGAGCAGCTGCTCAAACTGTGCTCATCTGCGTGTGCGGGAGACAGAATATCATGGCTAACAGCTGGTGGCATTTGTGTGTGGACTGCCTTGTCTTTGGCATGCAGGCAGAGGGCCAGCTGCCTGTCTCTGCTGCACAGTACAGTAGGACATATACAGTTCTTAGCTATCTTAATATCACCTTCTAAAGAAGCTGGAAGGCTAACACACTCAATGGAAATTCTTGGCTGCACAACAGGGCTTATGACTAAAATTGTACCTGAATCCATCAATCTATGGGAAAATCATTGGAGAAGTCTCACTAGTGGGGGGAAGGAAATTCAGAGGAGAAGAGTATAATGCATTTTTCGCCATGGTGAAATAGTGTAGATGAACAGTGGAAAAGATTAGGCGGAACCGGTTGTTACATGTATGGTTGCAATTAATCATGCCTCCATGGCTGTACCACACATAACCTCTTAAAGAAAAATGAAAAACTAAAACACACAAAATAGTGCCTCTTGGCGGCACACTGGGGTTTTCTGCCAAGATTGTATCTGGACCAACTGATCTGTAGCAAAATCATTGGAGAAGTCTCACTACTCTGGGGAGATGGAAAGTCAAGGTAGGAGGGTGTAAAGCTTTGCAAAACACTCCAGTCTTTTCACATGCATCCAATGGTGTCAGTGAGGGAGAGCTTTTAAAATGATCCTTGTGCATCCAAAAGAGATTTATTAAAACTGGAGTGAGGCGACTAAAGCAATTTTCCAGATATAGCGAAAAGGAATAATGTAAGATTAGTTCTTTATGCACTTTATGCACAGCGCTAATTTGTTGGATTCAAATTTAATAAAGAAGATATCCTTTATAGGATGAATCCATATATCTCTTTCTGCTAGACTCCTGCACGGCTCCAAAACAGAAGGTAGCTAGTTGCTCATATCAATTAAAATAAAGGTGCGATCTGTGAACTATGTTGGATGTCTCCCAGCAAAGATATCCCAGATAATATTCTCATTCACACTGCCCTTAATTTTCCGCCACTGGATATGAAGTTAGGGTATTTGGACTAAATATCTAGTCATAAATATCAAGTCACATAAATATAAAGTTTTTAATATCAGGATTCTGAAATATCGTGCTTCAAAAACATGTTTAGAAAAATATAGATTTTTTAAAGTAATATCGTTGTCAAAAATCTCTGTGTTGTTAATATCGTTTTAAAAATTTAGTTGTAAAAATATTGTTTTTTATTTATCTTAATGTATTTGAGTTAAGTCTTTGATTGCATATGTTATAAATTCTCTGTCTAATTCTTGTTAATGTTTTTAAATATAGTCTGTAATTTTTATTTATTTTTAAATGTAATTGAATTGTTAATTGTAATTTATAGTGTTGTAGCAGGTTGTGAGGTTTGTAGGGGTACAGGTTAGGACGTTAATTAAATATTTAATTGATAGTTAATTATATACATTGTGCAATTTATATATATTTTAAGTTATATTTTAGGTGTGGGTTCTTGGGTTTGTAGGGGTGAAGGTTGGGAAATTAATTAATTATAATTAATTATTAATTGTTTTTAGTTAATATTCATTATTTATTTGATAATTAATTATTTAAATAATATATTTTGCAAGTTATATTTTATGTGTGGGTTGTTGGGTTTGTAGGGGTAAAGAGTAGGAAGTTAATTAAGTATGATTATCAAATAATTATTGATTTGTTATTAATTTCCTAATTAATAATTAATCATATACCTTTTATAATTATTATATCTGTGTAAGTTATATTTTAGGTGCAGGTTGCTGGGGTACATGGTGAAAAGGTAATAGAGAAATAATTTAATGAAAATTAATTAATGATTAATTCTTTTGTTACTAATTAGTTATGTACATTTTGTAATTATCATATTTTAAGGTACTTTTTAGGAGTGGCTTGTTTAGGTTGTAGATAAATAAGGTGGGAAATGTTTTTGATAGTATTAATACATTTAAAATTATTTATTCATTTATTAATATTTGTTTTATTTAATACTTAATATGTTTAATTGTGTTATACTTTTTTATTTCAATTACATTTGAATTGTTGGCTGTTATGTTTATTAGAATATAGTGTGGCATTTTAATTCAATTAATAATATTTGTTTTAGTTCATGATAATTATAGACCCCTGTAAGAATTATGTAATTTGTTTATTTTCTTTTAATTTAGACATATAATTTTACATAAATAATTTTGTATATTTTTGGTTAATTAATAGAGTTGTTAAAATATGTTATTTGTTTGAAGTGAACTACTCTCACTTCTCTAAAGTGGGAATAGTAAATGCTACTCCTCTGGTGTCCAACACTTTCCCTACTGTTGCACAGACTGGAGTACTTTACTCTATCACAGTAGAACTAGCATATCTATTTTCACAGATGGTAGTTCTTTTTTAATTTTGTTTAAATATGTGTAATATTATTATTTGTTTATGTGTATATATTTATAATATATGTTTTACATTATTTGGATATACATATATGTAATTATTTATATATTTTTTATTATGTTTGGTTAATGCTTTTTTTTGCAATTTAATGGGTTAATTATTTTATGTTTTATGTATGTATATGTATATATAATTTATATATATATATATTCACTGAAAAAACCATAGGTTTCAGGCACGTTATAGTTAGGAATAAGCATTTAAAAAACCTTAGAAATTCACTGAAAAAACCATAGGTTTCAGGGGCGTTATAGTTAGTTGGACATTACACTCGTACAAAACCATTGAAATTCCCCCGTTATAGTTAGTTCAGCTAACTATAACTTGCTCGCCCGCAATGCACTGCTGATGACGTCACATATTACATCACTCATGACATGCTCAGTGACATCACTCATTTCAAAGGTTTTTTAAATGCTAATTTGTAACTATAACGTGCCTGAAACCTATGGTTTTTCCAGTGAATTTCTAAGGTTTTTTAAATGCTAGTTTCTACCATTGCCTACAGAGGTACGACATGTGAAGAAAGAAGAAAAAACACACAGTAAGAAACAAAAAAAATGCAGAAAGAAGCAACAGAAGTCCTCAAAGACGAGGAAAAGTGCAGGAATAAGAAAGACGTGCAGAAAGAACAAACAGAGGAGCAGAAAGAGGCCTTGTTGCAAAATCATCCTGTACCCTCAACTTTTTCAGACGGGTACTGGTGGTAACTGACTCTGACTAACCAGTCCTAGAGCCAGTGCTATGCTAAAAGACAATTACAATACAGTTAAAACACCTACATACACTAGGGAACACTATGCGTTGGGGTACCCCTGTGATTACCGTGGCCTCCTCTGTAAGCCCCTAGTACATAATAGGGCCGGGGGATTAAAACTACCTCTTAAAACGCGCCACAGGGTGCATTTGCACACTGGTGAAGGGAGGAGGGACCTGAAGTGACATGTGTGCAAACACACCCTGTGGCCGATTTTAATTTGGGGGATAAAGTCCCCTTGAATCCTGAGTGCCCCTTGGGTTCAACTAGCCCACTAGGTATCTATAGTTCCCGCCACAGAGCTGCGTTGCAGAGAGGTGTAAAAAGGGGCAAGGCCTGGACCACATCTTTGCAACGCAGTGCAGTGGCGGTTACTGGAAGCACCTGGTGGGCTAGTTGGCCCCAGGGGCCATAAGGATTGAAGGGGAATTATTTCCCCAACTTAAAACGCGCCACAGGGCATGTTTGCAAACGTCACCTCAGGCCCCATTCCCTCCCTTCACCACTGTGTAAATGCGCCCTGTGGCCGTTTTAAGTCGGGAGATTAAGCCCCCTCCTGGTACCTCCAGTAAGTGCCACAGAGCTGCGTTGCAGAGAGGTGTAAAAAGGGGCACTGCCTGGACCACCTCTCTGCAACGCAGCGCAGTGGTGCTTACTGGAAGCACCTGGTGAGCTAGTTAGCCTCCAGGGGCCCTTAGGATTAAAGAGGAATTATTTCCCCAACTTAAAACGCGCTATAGGGCGTGTTTGAACACGTCACCTCTGGCCCCGTCCTCTCCCTTCCTCACTGTGTAAACATGCCCTGTGGCTGTTTTAAGTTGGGAGATTAAGTCCCCTTGAATCCTGAGGGTCCCTAGGGGCAAATTTGCCCACTAGGTACCTCCAGTAAGCGCCATTGCAGAGAGGTGTAAAAAGGGGCACGGCCTGCACCACCTCTCTGCAATGCAGCGCAGTGGCGCTTACTGGAAGCACCTGGTGGTCTAGTTGGCCCTCAGGGTCCCTCAGGATTGAAGGGGAATTATTTCCCCAACTTAAAACGCACCACAGGGCGTTTGCACACGTCACCTCAGGCCCCGTCCCCTCCCTTCACCACTGTGTAAACGCGCCCTGGGGCCGTTCTAAGTTGAGAGATTAAGTTCCCTTGAATCCTAAGGGTCTCTAGGGTCAAACTAGCCCACTAGGTACCTCCAGTAAGTGCCACAGATCTGTGTTGCAGAGAGCTGTAAAAAGTGGCGTGGCCTCTGAACACCTGTCTGCAACACAGCTCACTGGTGCATACTGGAGATACCTGTTGGGCTAGTTGGCCCTCAGGGGCCCTCATTATTGAAAGAGAATTAATTCTCCAACTTACAACTCGCCATGGGGTGTGTTTGCACAATGGTGAAGGAAGGGGGCGTGGCCTGAGGTGACATGTCTGCAAACACACCCTGTTGCGCGTTTTAAGTTGGAGAATTAATTCCTCCTCAATCCTGACGGTCCCTGGGGGCCAACTAGCCCATCAGGTACCTCCAGTATGCGCCAGAGAGCTGCATTGCAGAGAGGTGTTCAGAGGCCACGCCCCTCTTTACAATACTCTGCAACCTTAACAGACCCCCAAATTTAAAGACTTAGTGCCACGGGGTGGTGGCGGTCCCCGGGATGTGTTTGGGGGGGCTCAAGCCCCCCCACACAGGTTGAATTATTTTAAAAAAAGCCCCGGGGGGTAGCGGTCCCCGGGGCAGCGGGGGGCCGTGTGCCCCCGCTACACAAGTATTTAATAAAGCCCCGGGGTGGCAGACCCCGGGGCTTGGAGGGGCTTGTATGCCTGCATGTTAAAATTTAAAACCTGGGGGGTGGCGGTCCCCGGGGCTGCGGGGGGCCATGAGCCCCCCGCAAATATTTCCTTAAAGCCCTCTGTAATGGGGGCACTCTGGGCCCCCATTACAGTTAATATATTGCCCCGGGACTTGGCCCACCCGGGGGCTAAATAGCAACGCTCACGCTTTGTTTTTTTTTCTCTGCAGGATCCGGCACCCTGCGTGGATTTTGCCGGTTTAAAAAAATAAATAAAAACATTTTGGGCCCTGGGGGTCCTTGTGGGACACCCTAAGCAGGCCTAGGGAGTCAGGGTGTTTCTACCCTGCCCCCTTTTTGCATTTTGCGCACTTGTATGACTGATTTCTTGTGCCTCGGTTCTACTGAGGCACAAGATGGCTGCCAAAACTTCCTGGTTTGGAGTGTTGACAGCCAATTAGCATACAGCTCGTGATCGGGAGGGTGCGCGGATCCTGCTCGGCCATAGATATATATGTGTTTTTACTGTTGATTTTCTCAGCAACTACTGAATCTTAACAAAAAGGGTTCTTTCTGAACCAAGAACTAACTCTTTGCCAAATTTGGTGTAATTTCGTTCAGCAGTTGGGGCTGTAGCCGTGTCTAAAGCTTCCTAAGGAAAATTGCATGGGGAAAACATGTTTTGGGACCCCCTTTTCTCAGCCCCCGCTTGATGAATCACCCCAACACTTTCAAGAGGGAAGCAGACCGGAGCGCCCCACGAGTTTTGAAAATTTCGCGAAGATTCGTCAACCGGCGCCAAAGTTATTGGGAATAGAATGTTGCGAATTTCCTATGGAAAATAGGTCTTAACTATAACTATCTGCTGGCGACTGCTGCACCGTTGTTATCCAATATATCACGGCAATCCTCATATTTGTGGCAAAGTGCATATAAATGTTCTTTTGGCAGTGCAACAAAATAGTGGAAATAATACCAGGTAGCCAGGTGAGTATATCCGTCAGGTTGCAATGTCTTTCCACATGGCGTGATCAAAGCGTCTTCCTGCCAGCACGATCATCGGTAATGGTTGATTACCGCGAATCCTTTCCAACACGCGCAACCTTTTTTCCACATTGGCAATCCTTAGTAGGCTGGGGCGCATGAGTGGGTCATGCTCCTCAGTAAAATTCAAGAACAAAGTCCTCCGTTACCGGAGCCCCCGACCCTTCAAGGCGGCCTCCTTTTAACAATGAGCACGGAGAGAACCCATCAAACAAATACAGCAGAGACTGGAGGCCCAATACTGTTCAGGATTGTTCTTTTAATCAACGCCTTGCAACCACATGCATCGCAGTAAACCTTCCAATATCCTAACGTTTCGGCCCCTGTCGGCCTTATTCACAGGTGGAAGGAATGAGTTCAAACTGCCAAGTGCGCTTCTGCGTGCTTTTAAGAGTTCTTTTAATCACGTGCCTACAGATGAAAAATACAATTCCCATGCTGCACCGTTTTTATCCAATATATCACGGCAATCCTCATATTTGTGGCAAGGTGCATATAAATGTTCTTTTGGCGGTGCAACAAAATAGTGGAAATAATACCAGGTAGCCAGGTGAGTATATCCGTCAGGTTGCAATGTCTTTTCACATGGCGTGATCAAAGCGTCTTCCTGCCAGCACAATCGTCGGTAATGGTTGATTACCGTGAATCCTTTCCAACACACGCAACCTTCTTTCCACATTGGCAATCCTTAGTAGGCTGGGGCGCGTGAGTGGGTCATGCTCCTCAGTAAAATTCAAGAACAAAGTCCTCCGTTACCGGAGCCCCCGACCCTTCAAGGCGGCCTCCTTTTAACAATGAGCACGGAGAGAGCCCATCAAACAAATACAGCAGAGACTGGAGGCCCAATACTGTTCAGGATTGTTCTTTTAATCAACGCCTTGCAACCACATGCATCGCAGTAAACCTTCCAATATCCTAACGTTTCGGCCCCTGTTGGCCTTATTCACAGGTGGAAGGAATGAGTTCAAACTGCCAAGTGCGCTTCTGCGTGCTTTTAAGAGTTCTTTTAATCACGTGCCTACAGATGAAAAATACAATTCCCATGCTGCACCATTTGTATCCAATATATCACGGCAATCCTCATATTTGTGGCAAATTGCATATAAATGTTCTTTTGGCGGTGCAACAAAATAGTGGAAATAATACCAGGTAGCCAGGTGAGTATATCCGTCAGGTTGCAATGTCTTTCCACATGGCGTGATCAAAGCGTCTTCCTGCAAGCACGATCATCGGTAATGGTTGAATACCGCGAATCCTTTCCAACACGCGCAACCTTTTTTCCACATTGGCAATCCTTAGTAGGCTGGGGCGCATGAGTGGGTCATGCTCCTCAGTAAAATTCAAGAACAAAGTCCTCCGTATCTACATATAGATGCGTTTTATATAAATACATTTAAAAACATAAAAGAAATATTATAATGTGAAACATTTTTTTATAATAGTGTTATTTTATATATATTTATATTTATATATAAATATAAAAGCATATATATATATTTGTATGTATGTTAATGTAAGTATATATTTATATACAGTATAAAATGTTACTTAAATTTATGTACTTTACATTATAGTTATGTTATATATTATAACATTAAATATTTAATATTTTAACCTATATATTTCCATTAAAAATTGATGTGTTTGTCTTTATTAACAAGATTAGTGTGAAGCGATATTTGTCTGTGATATTTTGTACTTTCCTTCATATGTATAGAAAAATTATATTTTTGTGATTTATATTTTTGGCACAATATTTATGAATCACAATGTTTGTGTTCTCAATATTATGTCAGTGAACCGAAGTTAGAGCAGTATTGTGACAAAATAAGCCACCTTAAAGAAAAATGTTTCTGAGGCCAGTACCAATCTCTCTTCCAAGGTGACTGAAATTGCATTTATTTTTCAGTCCAACCAGTGCTGCTACTCTCAGAGGTACTAAAGTCACATACTCACAAGATAAAGCACTGATAGTGATAAAATATTATATTTCCGAAATGTACAGCAGTCATTTGGAAGGTGTAGTGAACTTGACTGCTATTTATGGCGTTGTCTCCAATCTTTGTCTAAAACAGGCACCTCAAGTTCCACGTTCTGCATGCTGTGAGAGATGCCCTCCAGGATCAAGGAAGGCTCCACGGCAGGGACAGCCAATTTGCTGCTATGACTGCATTCCATGTGCAGAAGGAGAGATTTCCAACCAGACAGGTAAATGTAGGTAAAAATCACAAAATGCAACCAGTAGTCAAAAACAAAAATGAATGAGATAAAAAAATACCCCATAAATATATGTTTGAATCCTAATTAAGAGGGCAACCTTAAGGGCTTAGGTCTGGATTCTGACCCCTCTGCAAACAAGACATTGTATAGAGATCGTATTCTCAGTTGTGGATAATTATCACACCACACTGTTTCTCCCAGACAGATATGAGCAGGTTAAACCTAATTATATTCAAGAGAGGAAACATCCAGGGAAAAAAACGAAATATGTTGAATTTGTTGCTTACACACAAGGCCACCTGATGTGCTTCACTACCAAGAACTAACTTTAAAAAGGAGGTATTTTCTGCACTCACTATATACCTCAAACTGAGGCAATGGAGTTTACCAGAAACAGTAAATCCCTTACCCTTTTTCAAATTACTGAGAATTGTGTGTGAGTGGATGGGTGTAGGGGTGGCATTTACCACATCTGTTAAATCCTGGATCCTCAGACAGAGGTACGTACTGAGTGTCGGAACAATTCCTAATAAGAAGAGTGAGGAATAACATGTGGAATGGGATTTTCCTCACCAAATTCCATATGTTCTCTCTCCTTCCAACTCTTTCCTCTGATAAATTCTGGTAGGTCTGACCTGCCAAAATTTGTCTGAGGAAAATTATTGGGATGTGGAGTGTACCACAAAACTCAAAAATTTAATTCATATGCAAACCCAACTTTTTCCAGGGATGAGGATTTTCAAAGCAAATCATAACTGGAGCATTAGTGGTAAAACAAATACTGTGGTGAACTTTATTAGCCATTGTCAGCATTCACATGCAATAGAACTTTAGATAATCAGATATGTTATGTTAAATTTAGCTTATAAAGCGCACGTACGCCCGTAGGCTTCATGGCGCTGTAGGAGGTTTTCAGAGCATAACACAACAACAGGAGGACAACTTAGAACGTCTAAGGATAAGCTTCTCTGAAAAGCCAGGTCTTAAAGGCTAGTCTAAAGGCTAGAATATCCTCGTGTGACCTTAACGAAGTTGGCAAGGAGTTCCAGAGGGAGGCCGCAAGAAAATGAAAAGAGCTGCCGCCCTGACGTTGTTTCCTAACAACCGGCACCATGAGCAAGTTTTTGTGACCAGAGCGGAGGTTGCGGGAGGGGGTGTATCTGGCAAGCAGATTGATGATAAATTTGGGGCCTTTGCTTTGTAATGCCCTAAAGATAATGCAGCCGGTTTTAAAAGCCGCCATCTGGGCTACCGGCAGCCAGTGCAGGTCTGCCAGGCCTGGCCTGATGGACTGCCATTTAGGAAGCCCACAGATCAGCCTGGCCGCCTGATTTTGAACCAGCTGCAGCCTCTTGAGCTGCCCGGCTGGAAGGCCCAAATATAAACTATTTGAGTAGTCCAGCCTAGACAGCACAAGGGCGATGGTCACCTGTATCAGGGCAGAATGGGTTAGGAAATGGGCAATCTTTCTAATCTTGCACAGCTGAAAGAAGCAAGCGGAAACAACTGACCCTACCTGACTTTTCAGGGAGAGGTCTTCACTAAAGGTGACTCCAAGGCTCTTAACTGTGCGGGAATTGGAGGGGGGGTTTCCCATCTCCAGAGGCCAAAATTGAGGTCCCCAGCTGAGTTCGCTCTTCCCAGGCAAGATCAATTCAGTCTTGCCTGGGTTAAGTTTTAGGTGGTTAAGGCCCATCCAACTCTGGATATGAGCCATGACCTCCCTAAACTCAGTGACAGCATCCGGCGACCCCAGGGGGAAAACCAATTGCAGATCATCTGCGTAATTAAAGATCCACACTTTGAATTTCCTCAAGGAGTACAAAAGGGGACGCAAGTATAAATTAAATAAAAGGGGGGACAGGGATGAGCCTTGAGGGACCCCGCAATCGTTCTTAATTCTAGGGGCTGTGAAAGTGCCCAGTCTCACTGCTTGAGTCCGGTCGGACAAGAATGATTCCACCCAGCTCAGGGCAGCACCTCTGAGGCCTGCCTGCTCGACACGGCCGACCAAAATAGTATGGTCGACCGTGTCGAATGCAGCAGACAGGTCAAGAAGCACCAGTGCCTGGTGGACATCCCTGTCTGCGTTACACCGAAGTGTATTCTGGACTGCCAGGGTTACCGTCTCGGTCGAATGGCCTGGACGGAACCCAGCTTGATTTGGCTCCAGAAATCCAGTGGTTTCCACAAAGTTGGAAAGGCAATTGGAGACGTGAGCCTCCAATATCTTGGATAGGAACCCTGCCCTGGGTCAGTGATTTATTTAGTAGGGGTAGAATCCCCTGAGGGGATTAGGGGATCCGGACTTTACCCTCGTCAAAAGTGAAGAAAAAGTTTTACCATCAATGACCGGGAAGGTATCTAATACAGAGGGATTGTAAAAGACGTCATCCAAAGGAAGTGACGTTGGGGAACTAGCAATGCTCGATTTGATAGTGACAATTTTTTCTCTGAAAAAATTATTCAGGGAATCACATAGCTTCTGCGTAGGAGCTATTGAAGGGGCTGTCCTGTCGTTGTCACAGAGTTCATTAACTATATTAAAAATATCTTTGGACTTGTTGGATGACGATAAAATTTTTGAGGAGAAGAAATTAAGTTTGTGTTGTTTTAAAATTTTTTGATAATTTTTCCTAGTGACGCAGAAGGTTTCCCTATCCTGTGAAGAGTAGGTGGCTCTCCACTGTCTTTCTTTCTGTCGTACCCCTAATTTAAGTGCTCTAAGTTCTTGAGTGAACCATTTGTGGGCATCATTACCTCTAATGTTAGGTAGGTATACAGAGGGGGCGAACAGATCTGCTGCATGGAGAAGCCAGGAGGACAGTGCCCTCTCGTCAACCTCCAGATCTTCGTCTAATGGGGGGAGGGTGTTGTTCAACGTGTCCATGAACCCAGAGCGGTCCATGGATTTCCATTTGCGGAACTCTTTACCCATGGGAGGTTTGGCCTTGTGCTGCCCTTGAATTTCTAGCGGGAACTGGATAAGATAATGGTCTGACCAGATGCAAGGGCTTATAATAGGAGAGAATGATGGTACGTTGTATGTCCAGATTTGGTCCAAGCTGTGACCCTTCTGGTGAGTGGGAGAGTGAATGTGTTGGACCAGGTTTAGATCTGTAAGCAGATCCCTCAGTTCTCCAGCTTGGGTGTCTGTGTCTGTTCTATCGAACCAGTAATTTAAATCCCCCACTAGGACAGTTTTAGAGTGCTTTATTACATGGGAGGCCAGTTGTTCTGCCAAAAGTACTGGATAATTGGCCATGTATTGGGGAGGACGGTATAACAGAATTACAGTAAGAGCCCCACTCTCTGAGTCTAGTGTGATTACCAAATTCTCTGTGTTGGGGAGAGTGAGAGAAGGTAATTCCCGGAAATGAAAGGATTTCGAAATAATTGCTGCTACCCCACCTCCAGCCTTCCCTTGTGCACGGTTGGCAGTCAGAATGTAGTAGTCTGAGGGAAGTGATGCCAGAATGTCCGGCAAGGAATGAGGGTTGGTCCATGTTTCGGTCAACAACAGAAGATCTGGTTTTTCTTCCGTCAGGAAAAGGAAGATGTTGACCTGGTTCTTTATTAGGGACCTTGTGTTGAGGTAGTAGCATCTCATGTTATGTAGTAGTAGAGGAGCCGATCTAGGTTCATTCGGCAATGGTGGAATAGACTGAATATCGTCAGCCAGCAGGGGAAGGCGGAAGAGCCCCAATGTTTGTATACGTGTGCAAGTGTGCGAGGGGAGTGAAGGGAGGGCTATTCCTGAGGGGGAGCTAGGTTGTAGTGATAATAGATCATGAGAGGAATACCTCACAAAATGGCCAGGGGGGGTGGGCCCGGGTCCCGGTCGGCCGCGGACGGGCGCAGACGGGCTTAACTCAGGCGCAACTCCGGCGCGCCTTCGTCGCGCCCGCTGCGCTCGTCCGCTGCGCTGACACATATGGACCGTTTAAGTAGGGGCGGGACTCGGGGGTGTGGCGGTGATGTCACTGGCCTCGCCTCCCACCTCACCCGAGCAACCCGGCCCAAGATGGCGGCCCCTGCCGCTGCGAGCCCGCTGAAGCGGTCAACGCTCAGCCGAGCACCGGTGCACTCAGGAGGAGTGATCAGGTAGGTGTCCTGGAGTCCGGGGGAGAGACTGGGATCACAGGATAGTTTCCAGAGTTAAAAGCGCTCCTCTGCGCTTAATGCGGCGATGTGTAAAAAAAATTAAAATACTGATCCAGTAAGGGCCTCTCTCATTCCCAGAAGTCGGATGTTATGTACTACTGCAACTGTTAAATATAGCATTCACCATTATCTGTACTTACAAGGTGCAGTTCCATTGCACACAAACAAAATGGGCAAATGTAATATATGGGCACACATATGATATACAGGTATGCCCAACATCAGGTTGTCAGTGGTTTATACTAAAGTGGAGGTTGGCATGTTAAAGCCCTACAGTGCAGGATTTAGAAAAATTAGAAGGTGTTTAGGAACATTGGGGGGTATGTAAAATGAAGTGGTGGAGCGTGCCGTTAGCCTCCTGGGCTTAATGACACGCTCCGCCACTTTGGAAGCACAAGGCTGCACCATATTTACAAGAACGTGGTGCAGCCTTGCATTTCCCCTTGCGATGGCGCTAAGTTTAACAACTAAGGTGCCGATTCCGATCCTGTAAAACCAGGGTACGAACCATTGGACGGAGCGTTTTCTCCGTCCGACTCGGACCCGGGAAAACCACCTTACAAACCCGCAAGTACGATTCGTACAGAAACACCATTTCCGTACGAATCGTAAAAAACACCGACCGGCTAAAATATACCCACAATTCCGATCCGGGACACCGTGTACGCGACATTTGCACGGCAGTGTTTTACGGATCAGCAAGTACGATTCGTACCCACAACGCTTCGCACGGCAATATTTTTACGGGACCCAAAAAGTGCCGGAAAAGCTAAGTACGCCGCGATGCACGACGAAAAGGGGGCCTGGTACGCACCGTACCCCCATCCCTACACATCTGCACCGTACCCACAGCCCCCCTGCATGTACGCGCCGTACCCCCACCCCGTATGTATGGTGCGTACCCCCGCATGTAAGGTGTGTACCCCCACCCCCCGTATGTACGGTGCGTACCCCCATCCCCGTATGTATGGTGCGTACCCCCACCCCTGTATGTATGGTGCGTACGTGCTGGGGTACGCACCGTACATACGGGGGTGGGGGTACGCACCGTACATGCGGGGGGTACACACCGTACATACGGGGGTGGGGGTACGCACCGTACATGCGGGGGTGGGGGTACGCACCGTACATGCGGGGGTACGCACCATACATGCGGGGGGTGTATGGTGCGTACAGGTACGGGGCTGTGGTACGGAGGTGGGGTACGGCGCATACACGTATGGGTGCTGGGGTACGGTGCGTACATGGGGGCTGGGGGTACGGTGCGGATGTACGAGGGAGGGGTGGGGAGCTGGGGGGGGCCGTGCGACTCATACCCCTCGCCCAGGTGTGCCCGGGGTAGGGGTGGTACACAGTTCGCTCTGTACAGGATGTTTTACATGCGTTTGTACATTCGGACGGACGGTACGGATGGTACTTGTGCGCTCGGACTTCAGTTTTACGAATCGTACATAAAACTGTCCGGGGACGTGTCGTACACTTTCCGACGCACTCTCGTAGACTTTTCCCGACGCTATTCGTAGATATTTTTCACGTACGATTCGTACTTGGCAGTTTGAACGGTACTTGTACGACTCGTACATAAAAAAATACGGATACGGCTCGTACGCAAATTATTTTTAACGGATCGTAATCGGCACCTTAGTGCCAACGCAGGCACCCTTGCACCAGAGTGCAAGGGTGTCTGTGTGCAGGGGAGGATTGGTTATGTGTAGGAAGGTGTCCCTTTCTGCACATAAACAATCCTAAAATGCCATTTTTTAACTTTCATGTGCACTGATTCATGCAGCACACATAAAAGTTACAAAATGGCATTTTTTTAAAAGGTTTGTTGATGTACAGGAAGGGACACCTTCCTGTACATACACAAACCATGGCATTTTGCTTTTTCCATGTGTGCTGCTCAAGGAAGAACACATGGAAAAAGTAAAAATGAGGAGAAATAAGAAATAATGCATTTCTCCTCTTTTCGCCAACTTAAGACCAGGATTTTCCTGGTCTTAATTTTGGCGCTGCCTCCTATGTACACCACCCTTGTACATAGGGGGCAGCGCCAAATACAATGGGTGTTACGGTAGAGCGCCCACCGCAACACCCACTGCATGCCCCTTTCATGCTAAGCACAGCGTGAAACAGTGCCTTATATACAAGGCAGCATTAAGCCATGTTAAGTTCTTGGAAAACTGACAATTATAAGAAAAAGCCATGACTGGAGGAGAACAGATGTGTGCCATTTCCCTCAGATGTAGATCACATTTGAATGATCTAGCGATGACTTAACAGTACTTCGTAAAGAAATAAGTTGACCTTCTTGCTGAAATGTCCATGTGCTTCAGTAGGAGGGGCCCCATAGGCTTTTGTTTAGCAGATCCTGTGAACTGCATCTATGTTTTGACAACTGAGAATGTCTGTGTGTTTACTAGAAGTTACTAACGAGTAATGTAATCACTTTAACGATTTCCTTTTTGTTTCTGACCAAAAACATCCTTATCTGTTTTGACAAAGCTCATGTAACTGTGAACAGTAGTTAAAGAGCAGCATTGAGAGAACGACCCAGTGTTTAATTTGAGCTGGTGGTTTCCGGTGCTTGGCACCAGCACTTAATTTTCAATACAGGTGCTTGTGACATCAGGTAGCTATGTCTGGCTAATTTAGAGATGATCTCAACAACACTTAATTATTAATTCTATATACATTAAAGATGACTATTTCCTGCCACCCAAGCCATTCTCATACTTTGGGGGCCTGGAATAGTCTGCATTGTTACTCTTGTAGGAGTGGCATGGTTAGTCATTGTGTAGTTACTATCATTTGCAGCATGGCAGGGGCAATGAGTGGTGCAAGCTGAGGTGGTCTCCTGACGAGAGCCCTGGCATTTAATTTTTTTATAAATTAATCACTGGAAGAACCTGAGGATGCATTTTGTACTTAGTAAACAGCATTAACTACAACAGAACATGAGCAGCAGCAACCAGCAGTCACTCACACTTCATTCATGTGCTCTTGTAGCAGGCAGGTATACCCCAAATTACTCCAGATTATGCAAGTGGACGTAATTGCATAGTTTTGAGTAATTTTGCATCACAAGAGTAAAATTAAAAATTACCCAAATTGCTCTGATTACTCTGACAAAATTAACATTTCAAGAACAGCAATAGTTGATAAAATGTCCCACTAAACTCTGATAGCCAAAAGTTCTTTCAGGCATACAGAATTACCTTTTGTAGTGCAAACTTGGGATTATCAAGCATGAGTGGGCAGGGGAATAGGGTATGAGGGGAGCTGTTGCGCTCAAAAGGGCTTGTTTGGGAAACCCTACCTGCTTCTCTGTGCTATCAGTCAGCTGGCTAAGCAGCAGCTGCATAATGACACCTCCAGCAGTCTGCTCCAGATATTTCTATGGAAGGATCTTCTTGTTCGGTCCAGGGCACTGGTGTAGGTGCTGTAATTCAACAAAGCTAGATCCAGCACTGGAGGCCTGCATTTTTCTCTTCTAGGATCTTGAGAATGCTCTGGGACGGTTCTTCCAATTTAATCTGGTCAATAGACCTCGATAGTAGCCTGAGAGTAAAAGGGGTTAGTAACAAATTTGAATCGTAAAGTACAGTGTTACCATTAGGACCACAAAATAAAAGTCTAAGTCAGTAACTTGAAGTTAAAAAGTTTATTACAAACTCAAAGCCAAACTGATAACAATCACTCTAAAAAACATACTGTAAAAGTACAACATTTTTAAAGGAAGACCAACACGATCTACCGTCCTCAACAGCAAAGAGCAAAGAAGGATCTCTGTTGCAACTATGCAAAACATAAGAAAAAGGATTTAATTACAAGTGGTTTCGATCCTTCTTCCATACATGGTAAAGATGTGCAATATCTACTAAACCCTACACTTACTAAGGATGAAGGAAACCTTATTTAATCAAGGAAGCAAGAAAGGTGTCAGCATCAGAACCTTTGTAGAGTTTCTATAGGTAAGGAGCCATATTGCAAAAATACCTATATGACAGATGAAGTCTAAAGGAGAATCTGACCAAACCCAAGATGAGTTTACTGATTTAAATGCACAAAGAACATTCACAAAATATGACATTTCATGTTTAGCTTGCTGCTCCTTCCTCACTCCCCTCGCCCTTGGTTCTCTGTCTGCATGGCTTTGTCCCATCAGCCCGCTGCCCTTGCTGGCCTACCTTGTATAGTAAGCTTCCTGCCTTGACCCTGCCTCCTGCCCTGCATTATCTGTGTGAGTGCCCCTTCTGCCTCCTACATCCCTTGTGGTCCTTTGGGATGACCCTGCCCTTGCCTGCCTACCTTGAATGGTCAGCTTGCTGCCATTACTTTTCTGCCTACCTTCTGCCCTATGTGGACAGCTTGCTACCAATGGCCGCCTGCCCTCTGTGGTAAACTTGCTGCCCATGCCCTGTGTTCTCTGTGTGCATGACACTCTAACCCTCTGTGGTCTTTAGTGCTGCCCCTACCCATGCCGGCCTGCAGACCATGGTCTGCTTTCTGCCCTTACACCTTACCCCTCACCTGCCCTCTGACCTCCATGTGCATGCCCCTGTGCCCTCCCTGCTACCTTTCATGCTCCATTGTCCCTCACCTCACCATGCAGGCCTGCCCTCCATGTTTAACATGTTGCTCCTGCAACCTCTTGCCTGCTCTCTGTTCACAGTCTACTTGCCCCTGCCACCTTCGGCCCACCATTTGTGGCCAGCTACCTGCCCCTGCTCATGCCACCTGTGTCTGTGGTCAGATGTCAGCCCCTGTCCCTGCCCTTTTCCCCTGCCCTCCTTTGGATTTGTATCCCTGTCCCAGACACCTGCTCTCCACTGTCTTTGTTACTACCAATGTGCCTTCTGCCTGCCCTTACTGGTGAATTTGCTCCCTGCCCTTTTGCTATCAGTGTGCATGCCCCTGCCCTCTTTCCCCTGCCCTCCTCTGTCCATTGTGCTTCCACTGGCCCTGCTATCTGCTCTGTCCGGTCAGGTTGTTACATCAGCCCTGTTTCCTCTGCAAGCTTTTGTCAGTTTGTGTGCTCGAGCCCCCTTGCTGCTGCCCTCTGCTCTCTTTGTGCTACCCCAGCCCTTGAACCTACCACCTGTCCTTCCAGGTCAACACATTTCCCCTGCCCACCCTTCCTGCTCTCCATGTCTAAGTGCATGCCCTGCCCCTCTTCCCTGTCCTCTGTGGTCTGTTGTGCTGCACTATCCCTGCCTCCTGCCCTGCCAGGTCATCTTCTTTCCCCTGCCTTTTCCTCACTGCCCTCAATGTTATGTATGTGCACCCCTGCTCCCTCCCTCCTGCAATGCCACTTGCCCTGTCTAGCCAGCTTGCACCCCTGCTCCCTTGCACTCTTCTGTCATAGTGTGTGACTCTGCTCCCTCCCTCCTGTACTCCACAGTCCATTTTGCTGCCACTGTCCCTGCCTCCTGTCCTGTCTGGTTAACTTGCTGCCCCTGCCCTTTCCTCCCTGCCCTACTTTGTCCATCTGCATGTACTTGCCCGCTCCCTCCTTCCCTCCATGATCTGCTGTGCACAGTCCCTCCCAGGTCAGCTTTCTGCCTCTCCTTCCTACTCCCTGACACTTTTGGTCCATGTGCATGTCCCTGCTCCCTTCAACCTGCCCTTAACGTCTGTTTTGCTGCCACTGTTTTTTGCCACCTGCTTTTCCTCATTTTAGGTTTATAGAGCATTAAACATAATGTGTATGACATTTAGAAAGGAAATACTTTTGGTTTCACAGCATTCATTCCATCAAGCTGGCTTCAGGTGTGTTATACTTCTGTCATAAATGCTGAATATCAGTGCTCTAATTGTTCAATAAAACACTGTTTGAGGCTGCAATAGCACACTGGGTAGTTAACTGATGGACTGTTCCTGGTGTTGAAAGTACATGTTTTACTCTGCATGTCAGAATATTTTACTGACATGATTGAGAATTTCATTTGCACACTCATAGAAAATGTTCCTTAATTTGAGCTTTTTTGATCCCTTACTATAATTTCTATGAGAAAATAAACCCTCTAATTTTGTTAATTGTAAAGGAAATGCTTTAAGTTTTAGGGCAGCTACAGTAGAATAATAGAAAATCAACCAACCGGTTGCTGCTTGTGCTGGAAAAACATATATTTTTATTCAGAATATCAGATTCTTTTCTCACAGGAAAAAGAAAATGTGCTCTCATTTTAGCTTCTGCATCTCCTTCCATAACCTCCCATATCATGCCAACAGAGGGTCACCTTAGATCACACCACACTTTCTAAAATTAGAATGGTATGACCAACAAATGATTTATATTGTGACTAAAATCTGCTATCACCCTTTACGTGTGTACCTTTTTGTGACTGTCAAAACCTGCCATTTACTACAATGCATTTCAATGGGGACTATGGTCCCGTATCCTGCAATGGCAACATTTTGTCTATGCTGCGGCGAGCAAATCAATGGAGGGTTCATTTGGGATCATCCCACATGACCCCTTGTCAGGGTGTGCTCATATATTTTTCTAATTAATTTTCAAGACAAAGGGATAATATCAATGAGCCCTGTGATGGTTGCCACAACATTTTGTTCAGGTTGTGCCCAGCCAATCAGTATTGATTAACCTCCATTAACGTGTCCAATCAGGGCATATCTGGACACCCGAACAGCAGTCCTGATATGTCTATTTTATAAGACCTTCATGACCACCAGAGGACCTCTTTAAATGCAAATGTCTCTAAAACAGCTCAACCAATTGACACCAAATAACAAAAAACATGTTTCTGAATAAAGTTCTAACTTTCAGCTAAACTAGTTGTAATTCTGTTCTTCTGTTTTTTCTGTATTGCTTCCCACAATTTTCCATGGGTACTAACATGTGAAATCAATATGTTGGGACCTCCCTTTTATCTTGCCCCAGCTTGATGGCTCCAGTATCTGTGAGTGATATATTCAATAATAGGAAGCTAACTGGACAACACTGTGCACCTTACCCCTTCTATGTTATAGCACAGTATACTTCCTCTTCTACTAGAAAGAGCTAATAGTAAGGGCCTCAATTTTCCATTTGTCTTACATGATCTGAGATCTTAAGCTTTTATTTATTTATTAGTTTTAGGATGTGATATGCCCCTATTCATGTCATTGTATATGAGAATACACCCATATTAACAAAGAGCTCTCATCCTCATTTGTTGCGTTTTACATCTTCTAGTGTAATTCAACTATCTTAGGAGCATGCTTGAGGCATGGCGCGTGCCCTAGGGAAAGGCAAAAAAAAAATGAGTGGAAATTTCACCCTTGAAATTGTGGGGAATGTTTTCCCCCCTTAATAGAGATGACAGCAATGGGTACAAGTGAGAACTTGTTAGCACCATAGGGGCGCCACAGAAAGTAATGTGCAAGAATGGGCTGTGTGTATTATTTATTAAAAACTTACTTTTTGGTAACATTGAGTGCAATAACTGGATTAGTGCAAATACTGTTGGATTAACTATGATATTACTGTGGCAGGACGAAAGAGAGCTCATAAATTAAATGTGGAAAAAGGCTTATTTGTGGAGTTGCTTGTATTTTACACTTTTTATTCATGAGGATGGAAGGTGCAGGGGCATATGTTTGTATACATTTTACTGTAATGATTAATTGAGCAGTAACTAAACTTTACAAAGCTTGATGGATCACCCCAAAACTTTACAGAAAAGAATTGAAGCAGACAAACTTTTTTTGGACAGCTTCATAAAGATTTGTCAAATGGCAGCAAAGTTGTGCGAAACAAGAAACACTTTTCCCATGGAATCTCTGACCAATCTGTATTGTGGGGTTGGGGATGAAAACTATAAACTGTGAATTTAAGTGATTTGTTTGTTTGAAATGGTATGATTTATTTGGCATTTTCACCTAATCATAACATTCCCTTAATCATTTTTTTCATTGAAGTTCGAAGATTTCCTTGAATGCAAAGTAACATATTACAATTTCTAATTATAAAGTCACTTTAACCTTAGTTTTATAATTAAATTTCTATGTTTCTTTTAATGTAAAGTAAGACATCCATCACCATGCGCAGCATATGCCGTGCTGTGCCTAAGCCCCCACGTATGCCTAACCCCAGCTGCACATGGTATTCAGGTCCTCCGCTGCACCCAGCCCCAAGCCACCATGGATGGCTGGTTATGTCATTTAACAATAAAAAAGGTGTCATTTTAAGTAAGACAGACCTACTGGCTTTGTGAAAGGCTCAGAATGCTAACATACAAAAGTGGCTGGGCCTATTGGCTTTATAAAGCGGTAAGCACATCAACATTTATATATATAGTAAACCTATTGGCTTTGTAATAAAGTCACCAATAACTGTAATCAAATGTATATTTCATAAATTCGCACATGTGAATGTTTAATAACAGTGATTGTCTCAAGATATTTTTAATAAAGCATTAAAAAAACTATAAGCATGTCTGAGGTTTTTAAAACATTTTTCAGAACACCTAGTGCAGTCATAGAACCAACCACAAGGGGACCCTGCACTCCAGCTAAAGATCATACAGCTCCTGCTTAGAGTACTTACAAAAATTATGATAAGCTCTGGTGGAGACATAGATTCAATGTTCCAGGAAACATTCCGTGTATTTTTACTGTGTTTTTTTGTCTTTCTCGAGGGCTGCTACACTCATCAGTGATCAGTGATGTCATTTGAGATGTCATCAGTGATGTCATCAGCGATGTCACTGACCATGTCATGAGTGATGTAATATGTGACGTTATCAGCAGTGCATTGCGGGCGCGTGAGTTATAGTTAGCTCAACTAACTATAACGGGGGAATTTCTATGGTTTCATATTAGTCAAATGTCCAACTAACTATAACGTCCCTGAAACCTATGTTTTTTTAGTGAATTTCAAAGGTTTTTTAAATGCTAATTCCTAACTATAGCGTCTGTAAAACCTACAGTTTTTTCAGTGAATTTCGAAGGTTTTTTAAATGTTAATTTCATATTTTAATATTTATAAAACCTATAGTTTTTCTATTTTATTTGTAATATTTTGGAACTCTATTATCCATTTTTTTAACTTTAAAAATGGTGTAATGTTTTATATCTTCAAAAAAAATATGTATATCTTTTTTTTGTTTTGGGAAAACTAGAGTCCCGTATCGGTAGTGTACCAAGCTCCATCAGCACGTGAATCCTATCCGCCATATTGCTAAACTCGTAAATGATGCGCATTTTTTATCCGACGGGTTTGTGGCACCGCGTCCTGCGTAACATCATATACGTATGAGGTCGCACCAGCTGCTACTTTGGTATGCAACGGGTACGCAGTACCAAGCCGCGCATTACATCATGTACGAATGGGGTTGTGCCCGCTGTGCGTTGCATATGTGACGAGTGCACGCTGCCAGGCCCTGTGTTACGTCATAGACATATGGTGTCGCGCCAGGGATGCCATTCCCTCATTTTTTTTTATGTCTCAAACTATATCTAAATAAGTTTAAAGTGTATATGAGAGCAAGCGATAATCTAAAATATTTTAAACATTTATATATTTCTAACTGTAATAAACTTATATTATGGTAAATATATTTTCTGAAAATCGCATCGGGTGCGTCCTCCTTGCGCGCTCGGTGCGCGATTGCCATGTGACCTTAAAAAAAAGCATTTGATTGGTTCATAACATTTCCCATTGTAACAGTTGGAGGACCCCACCCATTTTAGTCATTCTCTCTACAGCGTTTGATGGGAAACACCTCTTCTGCTTAGAGAGCTTTTTTGAAAAATGTTTTGCTGTGTACATATATCTTATAATAAACACAACATGCAACGATCATCTTGATCAATATTCATGGTCTGTACAGTAGCCTTCCAAGTGTGATGGCCATGCATCTGAAACGTTACATCAAAAAACAAATGTGTGTTACACACGATGCCCCTGGTGTGTGTGTGTGTGCATTATTGTGCTGCCTTTCAGCCTGGGTATTGGAGGCTCGAAGGGGTATCATCAGCCACAGGCAGAGTGCACATCCTAGATCACATGTGACAAACAGTAAAGAGTAATGTGTAGATTTGTGTTGCAGTATGCTTTGTTGTCAGGCTTTACCAGTATAGTAGTGTGTCATATGTGAGACTTTTAGATTCACATTTGACATGCATTGCTTGACTGTAATGAGCATTATCACTGTGTATGGCGTATCCTCACTGCTGATCCTCCCTCCATCCGAGCACATTCACATGTGTGCGCTACGCGATAGCAACACTTTCAATAATACCGCACACCATTGACATCTGTGTCTGTGCATCTCGACAACGACATGTGAGGTTGGCCCTTCAATGTTTCGGACAGCATCTCATTAGCGATAGTTGCCGCCCTCCCGGTACATGCTACATTAATGTAAATTGCAGATTATGCGACGTCAAAACTGCAACAGGGATACACACATGAGTACACTTCCTGGCCAGGCAGGAACTGAACAACGCCCAGGTCCCCGGTATAATTATTCACACCCCTACGCTGGCCTGGCGTACACAAGTCCAGCCCAGTTTGCGTATGTATAAATAGGATAGCGACAACGCCACATGTCCAAGTTCTTCCACACTGCCTCAGGTGATATGGCCGCATCCACGTCGCATATCACAATGCGCAATAAAAAAAAGGGATCCATGAGGTGTACACCATCCTCGCAATCAAAACTCGATTTGAATTGTAAACCCTGCTGGCCGTCATGTTTGGACACACAACAATGACAGCAGGTGAGCAGTGGGACCTGGGTGCAGAGGGGCTGCAATTGAGCGCGGTGCTGTGGGAGGGGTGGGGTGCATTAGCCTGGGTGCGCAGGTGCGAACAAGCGATGTTGCTGTGCGTAATGATGTGATCTCTGACCTCATTCAGTCACATCTCTGTCTCATTTTAAGGACCTGCTGGACCGTACTGAAGGCCTGAGCCAGCGGGCAGCGCTGCGCTACAGACACGTGGTATTGGCTTTTGGGGCACTGCAGTGAGCTGATTACTAAGTGAACATGCTCACAGGCTTGCGCCACTGCATTACACACACATATTATGCTTCTAGCATGCGCTCTGTTCCTTTGTATGTGAACATTGGCATAACATATTATTATTTAACCTTGTGTATTCTCGTACATTCCAACTCCTCTTTGAACCACAATTACCACTAACAGTTGGTAGATCGTACTTCAAGAAGGAAGGATGCACTCAACTGGTGGTCTCTATTAAGCTTGAAATAAACCTTCATTTACCTCAAGACGTTTCCAGCATTATATTATTTCTCCCTTTTCAGACACTGAGTTAGTTACACCAAAATCGGTGGAGCAGGTACTCAGCCCATGATGGTCCCGTAGCATTCTGATACCTTCCATCGTGGTATCAAGACACTGTCCCCGACCGGAGACCTGCTGTGCCACCCTGAGACAGGCACCCCAAAGTTGGAGCTCGCACGGGCACATCATTGGACACACCAGTGGTGGCAGGTGAGCAGTGAAGCCTCGGTGCGCAGGAGCTGCAATTGAGCACAGTGTGGGGGAAGGGGCTGGGGTGCAGAAGCCTGGGTGCATAGGTGCAGGCAAGCGATGTTGCCGTAGATAATAATGTAATCTCTGGCCTCATTCATATCTCTGTTTCAATTTAAGGACTTGCTGGACCGCACTCTTTCTCGCAGACCCCAGTGTCCCCTACACACACGGGTGATGTGAGGAGAACAGTGACGGCTGGGTGCAGTAGGCTGACGCTCTGTCTCCTCTTCCCTCTGTTCTTTTGACTCTCCCTCCCCTTCTCCCTTCCACCCACTCGCTCTCTGTCCCATTCTCACTTTCTTCCTTTCATTCTGACTACCTTTATTTTTCTCCTGGACATGGCACACATACTTATGTTTCTTTTCTGTCTTGCAGGTTTTGTACGCTGCTTCCGGAGGAGTCCCACCCACTTATTTCATGTTATACTGTTGTTTCTTCGAATAAAGTTGCATTTCCAATTATTTGTGTTGTTTTAATAAAGGTTATTTTTTTACCAATAAATAAGTGAGTGTATGGTTCTTCTTTTTCTGACAACACTTGTCTGTAGTTTATTGTGAAAATCGGCGGTTGATGGGAGGTTATGAGGGAAAACATTTGTAATTTTGTGGTGCACCTACCAAATATTAACCAACACACTATTACATAGCCTGGGTAATTCTACAACTGCAAGGGTTCTATGAGTGTATCACTTTATAACACCATGAGTACCTCCCGTGTGATTGTAGAACCAATAAGGCACTGCCTAGGGCCACAGAGGCTTCAGGGACTGGCGAGGCCCACCCTGCATATTCAAGTAAAGCCCCGGAGGGTGGCGATCCCCGGACTTGAGTTGGCTTCAAAGTCCCCCGAAGAATTAAGGTCCCCAGTGCTGCAGAGACACCTCAATATAATAATAGGATTGGCCCCGGAACATTACCCACCAGGGGGCTCTTTTAAATGAATGGGTGAGACCCCGCTTCATTTTTTTTCCCCCACTTTTACCATCCGGATCCGCTTTATTGAAGCGATACGAGGTTTTCCTCCTCTCGCTTCAACGAGGCAAACAAGGATTTGCTATCACAGGGTGGAAGCCATGCTACCGCCCTGTAATAGCAAACATAAATGTCCCGTGGATGCACATCCCGGGACATTGTATGAGCTGCGCCTGGGAGGTGGCGCTCCATGGGGCCATGGTGCATTGGTTACTGCATAACTACAGAATTAGTATATACGCATACCAACACTACTTGCACACGTGTAGTACAGCGACCAGAGTGTAGTGAAGAGGCAGAGGAAGCCCAAAATCAAAAAATATAAATCCTACCAGAGGTCGGATGACATAGTTCGATGAGCCGAAGACCCTGGGATGAGTAGAAACAGCTTCACAAAGAAAACGGGTCTTCAGCAGAACGCAAGGAAGTTCGAAATATTGGTGAGTGCTGAGTTCTTTTTACCTTCTCCCGCTCGTCGCCAAATTTATGTAGTGAAGAGGCAGACAGCAGTGGATCCGATAAGTAGATTTATTGCAGGAAAAGAAGACTTAAACAGCCACCAACAGGAGCAGACAGCAAGGCAACTGTCTTCTCCAGCACCGTGTACAAACTCCTCAAGATTCCCCTCATGACAGCCCTACATTCTGACATTACATACTTACATTCTAGTAGCATTAAATACTAACATTCTACTATAACTTACATTGGAATACTACACAGAGCACATGACTTTACAGCAATGATCTCATGGTTTCATCCATGAGTCTTGAGACCGGTAGGGGTGAGTAGTTCGCTTCCCACTCCCTGTATTGTATAAACACAAACTAACACTACTTCCACAGGTAGGCTACAGCGCCCAGAGCACATAATTTTACAGCAATGAGCTCACGGTTTAGGCTCACGGTTTAATCCCTAAGTCTTCAGACCAGTAGGGGTGAGTAGTTTGCTTCCCACTCCCTGTATAGTATAAATGCATACTAACACTACTTACATAGTTATGCTACAGTGCCCAGAGCCCATCACTTTATACCAATCAGCTCGGTTTGATCCCCGAGTCTTCACACCGGTAGGCGTGAGTACTTCGCTTCCCACTTCCGGTATAGTATAAACACATGGTAGGGGTCAGTAGTTCGCTTCCCACTCGCTGTATGGTATAAACGCCTACTAACACTACTTACACAGGCATGCTACAAATATCAGAGCACATCACTTTACAGCAATGAGCTCATTGTTTAGGCTCTCGGTTTCATACCCGAGTGTAGCAGCATCTAATCTCAGCGCCATGTCACTCTGAGTACTTCGCTTCGCAGTCCCACACAGAGTTTACAGTGCTCCAATCCTCCTGTTTTCTACTCTTTTCGCCATTTTATTCCCTTACTTGTTTCAACGGAATCACAAAATGGCTGCCAACACTTCCTGGTTGCAACAGCTCGAAGCCAATAAGCAGCAAGCTCGTGCTCGTAACGCCTCAGCCAATCAGATGGCAGAATTCCCAAATATCGATATCTGTAAATATCAATATTTCTCCAAAACTACTGAACAGATTTACACCAAACCTATCGTAGACGGGAGAACGCTGTAAGGCTTTGCGATCCTATCAAGGAGCGTTAGATTGAGGACATGTTCTGAACAATTTCAAATTATGAAGATTCACTTGGTTCTAGTATTTTAATTTTAAAGGAATTACAAAGAAAGATGAACAACTATATGGAAAACCTTATAAAAAATATTTCAAGAACTGGGACAAGAGATTTAGTAGAGCCCTGAAGAAGCGCAGTGTGCGCGAAACATGTGTTGGCATTTGGCATGTCTATGTAATTTTGGCTTCAAAGAAAAAAAAGAGAATTAAAGTTCTTAAAAAGGAAATGGATAAAGAAGACTCTCTTCATTATTAATGATTATAATAAGCAAATGTGATTATCTCAGTTTTGTGTGTGTGTAATATTAAAATAACACTGGTGGGGACCAGTGGCTGAGATTGTGAGGGCGCCGGGCAAAGAACCTGAATCCCGCAGTGTACTATATATATATATATATATATATATATATATATATATATATATATATATATACATATATATATATATATATATATATATATATATATATATATTCACAGAAAAAACATAGGTTTCAGGCACGTTATAGTTAGGAATTAGCATTTAAAAAACCTCAGAAATTCACTGAAAAAACCATAGGTTTCAGGGGTGTTATAGTTAGCTGGACTTTTCACTTGTACAAAACCATTGAAATTCCCCCGTTATAGTTAGTTCAGCTAACTATAACTCGCGCGCCCGCAATGCACTGCTGATGACGTCACATATTACATCACTCATGACATGGTCAGTGACATCACTCATGACATCACTGATGACATCTCAAATGACATCACTGATGACATCATCCAGTGGGGAATTTCAATGGTTTTGTACAAGTGAAAAGTCCAGCTAACTATAACACCCCTGAAACCTATGGTTTTTTCAGTGAATTTCTGAGGTTTTTTAAATGCTAATTCCTAACTATAACGTGCCTGAAACCTATGGTTTCTTCTGTGAATTTCAAAGGTTTTTTAAATGCTAATTTCTAACTATGCCTACAGAGATAGGACATGTGAAGAAAGAAGAAAAAATGCACAGAAAGAAAAAAAAGAAGTGCAGAAAGAAGCAACAGAAGTCCTCAAAGACGAAGAAAAGTGCAGGAAGAAGGATAACGTGCAGAAAGAACAAAAAGAAGAGCAGAAAGAAGCCTTGTTGCAAAATCATCCTGTACCCTCAACTTTTTCAGACGGATACTGGTGGTAACTGAGTCTGACTAACCAGTCCTAGAGCCAGTGCTATGTTAAAAGACACTTAGAATACAGTGAAAACACCTACATACACTAGGGAACATTATGCGTTGGGGTCCCCCTGTGATTAGCATGACCTCCTCTGTAAGCCCCTAGTATATAATAGGGCAGGGGGATTAAAACTACCTCTTAAAGCAGGCCACAGGGCGTTTTTGCACACGTTAACTCAGGCCCCGTCCCCTCCCTTCACCACTGTGTAAACACGCCCTGTGTCCGTTTTTAGTTGGGAGATTAGGTTCATTTGAATCCTGAGGGTCCCTAGGGTTCAACTAGCCCACTAGGTACCTCCAGTAAGTGCCACAGAGCTGCGTTGCAGAGAGGTGTAAAAAGTGGCACGGCCTGGACCTCTCTGCAATGCAGCTCAGTGGCGCTTACTGGAAGCACTTGGTGGGCTAGTTAGACCCCAGGGGCCATCAGTATTGAAGGGAAATTATATCCCTAATTTAAAACGTGCCATATTGCGTGTTTGCACACGTCACCTCAGGCCCCGTCCCCTCCCTTCACCACTGTGTAAACGCGCCCTGTGGCTGTTCTAAGTTGAGAGATTAAGTCCCCTTGAATCCTAAGGGTCCCTAGGGTCAAACTAGACCACTAGGTACCTACAGTAAGCGCCACAGAGCTGCGTTGCAGAGAGGTGTAAAAAGGGGCTTGGCCTCAGAACACCTGTCTGCAGCGCAGCTCCCTGGCGCATACTGGAGATGCCTGTTGGGCTAGTTGGCTCTCAGGGACCCTCAGTATTGAAGAGGAATTAATTCCCCAACTTACAACTTGCCAGGGGGTGCGTTTGCAGAGTGCTGCAAGGAGGGGGCGTGGCCTCCGGCACGATGCCAGTCTTTTATTTATTTACATTTTTAAGAAGGGTTGCTGTGTGGTTCCCCTTCTTATTCTAATTTCTTGGCCCTGATGACCCCATCCCCCAGGGCCTGTCTCCTAATTATATTTTTTTGACCCCAATCCCCAGGGCCGGCCACTGTTTTTTATTATTTTTAAAAAATATATATTTATAGACACACCTAGGACATGCTGGACAAACCGTTCGTACCTATCACCATGATGTTTTGCGTGATATTCATTAAAAGGCGACTATGCATACAATGAATCCACGTGGAATGTATTTACACCACTAGTGAAGCTCTGACATGTCTGATGCCCTACCGTGCCTAATCCCGGTAGACACCCTTGTCAATTATTTATACAAACATGGGTAGCTATTGACGGGCACATTTGAAACACATGCACACCAAGCCATTCAAAGGGGATTCGACAAAAATACGACCAAAACTATGCAAGAAACCCCCCTCACGGTTAATAAAACACACATCCACTGCCGGATGTGTAATAATTTTTATTTTACTCTCTGGAAAGGGGACGAACATCACTTGAGAGTCACAGCACGCTCCTGGCAGAGCCCAATGCTGTGTTACACCCACCATTGCCTGCTGAGTGCCACACACCTCTGTGTTGTATTCCACTAGCTAGTGCATATGCTATGACACTCTCTAGCCCATGTGCACTGTAACACCACCCCGTGAATATGTCATGCCACACTTGTCTTCGCACGGGTTACATTGCCCCATCTAAAGTGCCTTCCTCGATGCCTATGTTATAACGCACAGTGCTATGCCATACATATTACAATCTGGGATCCATATCTTTGTCACAGTGCATATGCAACGTTACACTCCCCAGCACATATTTTATATTACAACTTTAGAGACTAGTTAGGTTACACAACACTGCCCTCTGCATATTACACTCCAAGGCGCATATCGCATAGCACGCGCTAGTGCCTGTGCTATCTCGCGCTCTCCAATGAATCTGTCATTGCGCACAATGTATTGCATATTATATTTCACGCCCGGTTCATCTTATATCACACTTTTTGGTGCATAGTTTATACCATACACTATATCTAGTTTTCATTTTCAATCGTGCTCTCAGGACTATGTTCTATATAACACTGTGTTCACCTACCCTTTTCACGGGCATTACATTTTGCGACAGGGGGGGAGGGTCAGGGGGTGTTTCTGCCAAGTGAGTCCGTAGTCACAGTCACAAACGTCCTCTTCTTCCTGAATAAAAGTGAGATTATGCTGCATACTTGTTCATATTTTAAGTAGTTCGCACAGACACACGTTTTAAAAACAATAAAGTTCCTAATACCTGCCTTCTCTGAACAGTTAGCTTGCTGCCCCATCCCCCTCCTCCCTATACTCTGTTGTGTGAATCCATGGACTAGCCTCCTCCCTCCTGCCATGCATGGTCTGATGTGCTGCCACTGCCCTCAATTTAGTATGATGTACCAGTCCACTCCTCCTGCCCTCCATTGCCCAATTCTATGCCCCATCATTGACCTCCTGCTTAAACTCTATGCTTAGCTTGCTGCCCCTATTCGCCTTCCCCCTGCCCTCCGATGTCTTTGTGCATGCCCCTGCTCCATCCTTTTTGGCCCACCATGTTCCATGGACCTGCCACTCCTATCTACTCTGCGTGTTCTGTTGAGCTGCCACTCCCCTCCCACCTGCCTAGCATTGTCAGATGACTGTAACCTGTCCCTGCCTGTCCACATGCCATGCCCCTATCCTCTTCCTCCTGTCCTACATGGTCCGACATGTACTGCCACACCCTTCTGCCCTCCCTGGTCTGTTGTGCTGCAACTGCTCCTCCTGCCTGCCCCGTGCGGTCTGTTGTGAGGCCCCTTCCCTTGAACTTTCTTGTCTGTGCACAGGTCCTGACCCTCCCTTCTATCCTCCATCATCCTTTGTGCATGCCCCTGCACCCTCCTTCTTGCCCATCATAGCCATTGTGCTGCCACTAACCCTCCCACTTGCCATGCATGGTCTTCTGTGCTGCCATGGCCCCTCCCACCTTTCCTGTGTGGTCAGTTAGCTGCCCCTGACCCCCTCCCACCTTCCCTCCATGGTCTGTGTGTATGCCATCACAGTCTCACTGTTGCTCTTCATGGTGTGTCTTGCTTCTAGTGCCCATCCTGCCTGACCTCCATGGCTATCTTGCTGCTCCTGCCCTGCCCCCTTGCCCCCAGCCCTCTGTTTACATGTGCAGACCCCTACTCCCTCCCTCCTGGCTTGTCTGTTCCATTGTAATGCCCCTGATCCGTCCCTCCTGCCCTTTATGGTCTGTTATGCTGCAGCTTTCTCTCCTGTCTGTCCATTATGGTCAGCTAGCTACCATTGCCTCTTGCCCCCTCTGTTCTCTGTTGTCCATGTGCATGGTCCTGTCCCCTCCCTCTTGCTTTCTATGGATTGTTGTGCTGCACTCCCGTCCCGCATGCCCTGTGTGGTGTATTGTGCTGCTGCAAACCCTGATGCCTGCCCTGCAGGGTCAGTTTGGTGCACCTCTCCATGTCCCTCCTGTCCTCTGTTATCCAAGTCCATGTCCCTACCCCATTTCCTTCCATGATCCAATGTACCATACTTGCGAACATTTTGAACTTGGTAAGAGGGAGATTTTGAAAAAAATGGGGTATTGATTTTCCCCTTTGAGTTACATTGAAAAAGAAGAGATTGTAGACAGGAGACAGATCAAATAAAGCCCATTTGAGCTTAAAAACATTGGACGTTTCCTGGCTGAAATGGGTCAGTTGGCATGAATGGTTGTACTACCACTGCCTCTTCCTTCTGCCCACAATGGTCTATTTTGTTGCCACAGCCTCTCTTGCCAGTCCTGTATTGTTGGTTTGTTGCCCCTGCCCCCCTTTCCACTGCCCTCCATAGTCTGCTGTGCTGCCACTGCCCTTCCTGCCTGCCCAGTGTGGTCAAATTGTTGCCTCTGCACTCTCCTACCTGCCTTCAATTTTCAGAGTCCGTGCCCCTGGCCTCTGCCTCTCAACAGTATCCCAATGAAGAACTAGATTGCTAACATTCTATATTTATTACAAAAGTGTGGAACACCTGACGTCATCTTGATGTAATCAAAACTGTAATACCTAGAGCATTTCCTTTTGAAATTACATATATGAGAGGGTCTTATTGGCATCAAAATTATGGTTAGTGCTCTAAAAGACTAAAATAAGGACATATTTTCTGAGTTTTCAAATAGCGACAAAGCACTTTTAAATTATTTGTTATCTTTATATTTTTTTATCCAGTTGACCACTTGATTAAATGTTGCACTTAGGGGAGAGGATGTGGTGTTACTTCCAGAACTGCAGACTTTGCAACTGGGGAACCAGGTTGGAGTTTCTGCTTCAGCTCGACATTCTGTGATTCTGGTCAAATCACTTAGTCTCCCCATGTCTACAACCAAAATTAATTTGTTCTTATGTGATGTAACCAATGCTCATGTAAAGCACTCCAATACCTGACAAGTCTGCACTATATAACACTGCAAGAACACAAGATAATACGTGTTTTGCACACTTCTGTCACTGGGCTATATTTGGGCTACATCTGGGTGATTTTGGGCTACATTTGGGCTCTTTTGTCTCCGGTGGCCATCTTGGGAGATTTATTTGTTATGAAGTTTCCTAATTTCCTCATGTACTGCAGTCTCCTCAGTAGGAAATGCTTTCAGTTTTTTACTTTGATTCCATCATGAAGGTATTCAGATATGTCACACATTTGCCATAAATTCTGAATGTTAGCACTCTAGTTGCTCATTAGATCACTGTAGTAAAACTACTGTTCACCATGGAAGTCTGCTCCTGGTATTAAAAGTGCATGTTTCAGTCTGCATGTCAGAATTTTTTAATGAAATAGAAGAGGATTTGAGAAGTCACTAAAAATGTGCCCTCATTTTCTTTCTTCAGCATTAATCATAATTTCTATGGCAAAATGAACCCCCTGATTGTGTTCCTTTTTAAATTAAATGTTTTAAGTGCTACCAGTTTATTCCAATCAAGATGGCTTCAGGTGTGCCATACTTTTGTCATAATGAAGACAGTAAGCGCTCTAGTTGTTTTTAAGAACACTCTGGGACATTCGGTCATTGGGCTATACTTGGGCTACATCTGGGTAATATTTGGGCTACATTTGGGCTCTTTTGTCTCTGGTGGCCATCTTGGGAGACTTATTTGTTATGAAGTTTCCTAATTTCCTCATTTACTGCAGTCTCTTCAGTAGGAAATACTTTCAGTTTTTTACTTTGATTCCATCAAGAAGGCATTCAGATGTGTCACACATTTGCCTAAAATTCAGAATGTTAGCACTCTTTTTGCTCATTAGATCACTGTAGTAAAGCTACTGCTCACCAGGGAAAACTGCTGCTGGTATTGAAAGTGCATGTTTCAGTCTGCATGTCAGAATTATTTAATGAAATAGAAGAGGATTTGAGAAGTCACTCAAAATGTGCCCTAATTTTTCTTTCTGCAGCACTAATCATACTTTTTATGGAAAAATGAACCTCCTCATTTTGTTCCTTTTTAAATTAAATGTTTTAAGAGTTACCACTTTAATCCAAGCAAGATGGCTTCAGGTGTGCCATACGTTTATCATAAGTAGGACTGTTAGCGCTCTAGTTGTTCTTTGGAACACTCTGGGGAGCTGCAGTAGAACACAAAGGAATCAACTGACAGTCTCTGCCCTTGTTGGATGTACATGTTTTACTGAGAATGTCAGACTTCATTCTCACATGACTGAGAAAGATAATGTGAATTTACAGAACATAAGCTCTCAGTTTAGCTTATAGATCACCTTCCAAACCTCTGTGGGAAAAGCATGAGAAAATATTTTTCTCTCAATCATGATATCCCAGCAGAAGGCTTTTTCACATGGTGAAATCACCTTAGAACATACCACAATTCATAAAATGAGTATGGTACCATCAACAAATGATTTATAATGTAACTAAAGTCTTAAAACCTTCTATTAACTGCAATGCTTTTTAATGAGGTGCTATCATGTATATTGGTCCCAAGATGGCTGCCAACACTTCTTGGATGAAGTGCTGACAGCCAATCAGATCTCAGGATGAGATGTGTGGTTAGGCTCCGCCCACATATATATATGATTTTACTTTTGATTTTCTCAGGAACTACTGAACAGATTGACACCAGACCTACAAAAGGCACATCCCTGAGCTGAGGACTACCTCTCTGCCAAATTTCAAGTAATTCTGTTCAGCCGTTCGGGCTGTACCTTGGACTAAAGGTCCCTATGGAAAATTGCATGGGGAAAACGCGTTTTGGGACCCCCTTTTTTCTCAGCCCCCGCTTGACGAATCCCCCCGAGACTTTCAGGGTAGGAGCGAAGTGGAGCGCCCCACCTATTTTGAAAATTTCGCGAGGACTCGTCAACCGGCGCCAAAGTTATTCCCAATAGAATGTTGCGGATTTCTTCTGGAAACACGGTCCTAACTATAACTATCTACTGGCGACCGCCCGTAGATAATATATATATATATATATATATATATATATATATATATATATATATATATATATATATATATATATATATATATATATATATATATTATATATTCACTGAAAAAACCATAGGTTTCAGGGGCGTTATAGTTAGCTGGACTTTTCACTCGTACAAAACCATTGAAATTCCACCGTTATAATTAGTTCAGCTAACTACATCTCACGCGCCCGCAATACACTGATGATGACTTCACATATTACATCACTAATGACATGGTCAGTGACATCACTGATGACATCACTGATGACATCTCAAATGACATAATTGATGACATCACTGATGACATCATCCAGTGAATGTGTGTTTTTCTGAAAATTAAATATGTTTTAATCTCAAGGTCGATGGAAGAATAAATGGGTATATAAGTGTCTAAATGGATGATTTGTTTTTGAAAAATGTATGGTATAACTGACTGATTAAGTGTATCTTAGTGAATACATGGCTTAGTGAGTAATGTTTAAATATGTAAATATCTGTATCAGTCTATCACTTTGTGTATGAGTGGCTGCATGGGTTGGTGTGTAGCTACATGAGTGTCTATATAGGTTATTAGTTGTTTTTTTGAGTATCTGAGTGTCTGTATGGTTCGGTGGGGGGTATTACTCACTGTTTGTATGTGTTGAACACAGCATGTGTGCAGGACTGTATGGGTGGAAGAGTGTGTGCATGGGTGTGTTAGTGAGTGAATGACTGTCTCAATAGTGTCTTTATGAGTAACTACATATGTTTTAAACTAGTATATGTGACTATTGGTGTATATAAGTGAGTATATGTAAGAGCGAGAGATTGGAAGAGTTCCTCTATGAATAAGTATGTGTTTCTATAAGTTATTGTTTAAAAGACTAAGGTGCCGATTACGATCCGGTAAAAACCGGGTACGAACCGTCGGTCGAAGCGTTTTCCCCGTCCGACTCGTACCCGGTCGTAAAACTTTACAAACATGGAATTACGATTCGCATGGAAACACCATTTCCGTACGAATCGTAAAAAACACCGACCGACTAAAATATACATACGAATGTGATCCGGGAATGCTGCGACGTGACGTCGGGACGCTGTCAGGCAGCGTTTCACGACCCAGGAATTACGATTCGAACCGACAGCAGTCCGGACGGCAAAATTTTCACGGCACCCAAAAAGTGCCGGAAAAGCGAAGTACGCCGCGAATCGACCAGAGTAGGTGGCCCGGTACGCACCGTACCCCTCCCCAGCCCCCGTACGTATGCGCCGATCCCCCCCAGCCCCCGTACGTACGCGCCGAACCCCCTGCAGCCCCCGT
Organism: Triturus cristatus; assembly: GCF_964204655.1. Taxonomy (NCBI): domain Eukaryota; kingdom Metazoa; phylum Chordata; class Amphibia; order Caudata; family Salamandridae; genus Triturus; species Triturus cristatus. Next base: position 1,368,950,762 of record NC_140590.1, read on the forward strand.
ACGTTCGAGTCGAACCCCCCGTGTATGTACACCTGTGTACGTGTCGAACCCCCGTGTACGTTCGAGTCGAACCCCCCCGTGTACGTTCGAGTCGAACCCCCCCGTGTATGTACACCCGTGTACGTGTCGAACCCCCCCGTGTACGTTCGAGTCGAACCGCCCCCGTGTACGTTCGAGTCGAACCCCCCCGTGTACGTTCGAGTCGAACCCCCCTGTGTACGTTCGAGTCGAACCCCCCGTGTACGTTCGAGTCGAACGTACGGGGGCTGGGGGGGGGTCGGCGCGTACGTACGGGGGCTGGGGGGGGTCGGCGCATACGTACGGGGGCTGGGGGGGGTCGGCACGTACGTACGGGGGCTGGGGGGGGTCAGCGGGTACGTACGGGGGCTGGGGGGGGTCGGCGCGTACATACGGGGGCTGGGGGGGGTCGGCGCGTATGCGGGCACGTCTCCATGGTTGCTATGGGAGTTCGGTGCGGACGGTGTTTTTTCCATACGGTTGTAACCTCGGACGCACGGGATGGATCGTGATTCCTCGGTCAGACTTCACCTTTCACATTTGTACGGTAAATCGTACGAGGACGTGTCGGACACATTTTCCGACCCGAGGACGTGTGGGGAATGATTCCCAATGCGGTTCGTATGGACTTTTTACCATGCGAATCGTGATTGCCAGTTCGTACGGCACTTGTACGATTCGTACGGTAAAAAGACCGGATACGAGTCGCACGGGGAAATTTTTTACCGGATCGTAATCGGCACCTAAGTATGTGTAAGTTTCTGTAGAAGTAAGTGTGGTGGTGTGTGTATAACTGTATATGCAAGTAAATGGATGTTTGATTCTTTATTAGCATGAGTGACTATGTGTGTGAGTAACTATGGATGAATGGAGTTGTGTAACAGGATGTATTGGTGTATGAGTACATATGATGAGTGAGTACATGTATGAGTGACTGTATAGGACTGTTGGTGAATGAGTGGATGTGTATGTGGATCTTAGAATTACTGAATAGGTTGTTGTAACTGGTATTGGTATGTCCATTGTTTTGAAAATTGTAGTTTCTATTTTTGAATGTGTGTATCAAAGGTTATATTAGGGTGAGAGGAGGTCTGCCACTCTATCATAAGGATGATGTCATCAGTGATGTCATTTGAGATGCCATCAGTGATGTCATGAGTGATGTCACTGACCATGTCATGAGTGATGTAATATGTGATGCCATCAGCAGTGCATTGCGGGCACGCGTGTTATAGCTAGCTGAACTAACTATAACGGGAGAATTTCAATGGTTTTGTATGAGTGAAAAGACCAGCTAACTATAACACCCCTGAAACCTATGGTTTTTTCAGTGACTTTCTAAGGTTTTTTAAATGCTAATTCCTAACTATAAAGTGTTTTTTCAGTGAACTTCAAAGGTTTTTTAAATGCTAATTTCTAACTATGCCTACAGAGATAGGACATGTGAAGAAAGAAGAAAAAACGCACAGAAAGAAGAAAAGAAATGCAGAAAGAAGCAACAGCAGTCCTCAAAGACGAAGAAAAGTGCAGGAAGAAGGATAACGTGCAGAAAGAACAAACAGAAGAGCATAAAGAAGCCTTGTTGCAAAATCATCCTGTACCCTCAACGTTTTCAGGCGGATACTGGTGGTAACTGAGTCTGACTAACCAACATCTACATACACTGGGGAACACTATGCGTTGGGGTCCCCCTGTGATTAGCATGACCTCCTCTGTAAGCCCCTAGTATATAATAGGGCAGGGGGATTAAAACTACCTCTAAAAAAGCGCCACAGGGCGTGTTTGCACATGTCACCTCAGGCCCCGTCCCCTCCCTTCCCCATTGTGTAAACACGCCCTGTGGCCATTTTAAGTTGGGAGATTAATTCCCCTTGATTCCTGAGGTTTCCTAGGGTCCACATAGACCACTAGGTACCTCCAGTAAGCGCCACAGAGCTGCGTTGCAGAGAGATGTAAAAAGGGGCACAGCCTAGATCACCTCTCCGCAACGCAGCGCAGTGGCACTTACTGGAAGCACCTGGTGGGCTAGTTGGCCCCCAGGGACCCTCAGCATTGAAGGTGAATTATTTCCCCAACTTAAAACACGCCACAGGGCGTGTTTGCACACGTTAACTCAGGCCCTGTCCCCTCCCTTCCCCACTGTGTAAACACGGCCTGTGGCCGTTTTAAGTTGGAGATTTAGTCCCCTTGAATCCTGAGGGTCCCTAGGGGCAAAATAGCCCACTAGGTACGTCCTGTAAGTGCCATTGCATAGAGGTGTAAAAAGGGGCACGGACTGCACCACCTCTCTGCAACGCAGAGCAGTGGCTCTTACTGGAAGCACCTGGTGGGCTAGTTGGCCCCCAGGGTCCCTCAGGATTGAAAGGGAATTATTTCCCCAACTTAAAACGCGCCACAGGGCGTGTTTGCACACGTCACCTCAGACCCCGTCCCCTCCCTTCACCACTGTGTAAACGCGCCCTGTGGCCGTTCTAAGTTGAGAGATTAAGTCCCCTTGAATCCTAAGGGTCCCTAGGGTCTAACTAGCCCGCTAGGTACCTCCAGTAAGTGCCACAGAGCTGCGTTGCAGAGAGGTGTAAAAAGGGGCGTGGCCTCAGAACACCTGTCTGCAACGCAGCTCCCTGGCACATACTGGAGATACCTGTTGGGCTAGTTGGCTCTCAGGGACCCTCAGTATTGAAGGGGAATTAATTCCCCAACTTACAACTGGCCAGGGGCGCGTTTGCAGAGTGCTGCAAGGAGGAGGCGTGGCCTCTGGAGCGATGCCGGTCTTTTATTTATTTTATTTTTTTAAGAAGGAGGGCTGTGTGGCCCCCCTTCTTTTTCTAATTTATTGGCCCTGGGGACCCCATCCCCAGGGCCTGCCCTCTAATTTTATTATTTTATTTTTTTTATTTTGGAAGGGAGCCACGTGACCCCCCTCCCAACCCCCGGGGCATGGCCTTTTTAAAAAAAATTCTTTAGGAGGGGGGCTGCGTTGCCCCCCTCCTCAGGCCCTTATGGCCCCGGGGACCCCATCCCCCGGGGCTGGCCTTTTTTTAAAATTATTTTAAAAAAATATATATTTACAGAAACACCTAGGACATGCTGGACAAACCTTATGTACCTATCACCATTACGATTTGCGTGATATTCATTAAAAGGCGACTATGCATACAATGAATCTACGTGGAATGTATATACACTGCTAGTAAAGCTCTGACGTGTCTGACACCCTACCATGCCTAATCCCGGCGCCCCCGCCGGTGGGTGCTGTCCAAGTAGACACTCTTGTTGTTTATTTATACAAACATGGGTAGCTATTGATGGGCACATTTAATGCACACGCACACCAAGCCATTCTAAGGGGATTCGACCAAAATTCGACCAAAACTATGCAAGAAACCCCCCTCACGGTTAATAAAACATACATCCACCACCGGATGTGTAATACTTTTTATTTTACTCTCTAGAAAGGAGACGAACCTCACTTGAGAGTCACAGCTTGCTCCTGGCTGAGCCCAATGCTGTGTTACACCCACCAGTGCCCGCCGAGTGCCACACACCTCTTTGTTGTATTCCACCAGCTAGTGCGTATGCTATGACACTCTCTAGCCCATGTGCACTGTAACACCACCCCGTGAATATGTCATGCCACACTTGTCTTCGCACGGGTTATATTGCCCCATCTAACGTGCCTTCCTCGATGCCTATGTTATAAAGCACAGCGCTATGCCATACATATTACAATCTGGGATCCATATCTTTGTCACAGTGCATATGCAACGTTACACTCCCCAGCACATATTTTATATTACAACTTTAGAGACTAGTTAGGTTATACAATACTGCCCTGTGCATATTACACTCCAAGGCGCATATCTCATAGCAGGCGCTAGTGCCTGTGTTATTTCACGCTCTCCAATGAATCTTTCATTGCGCACAATGTATTGCATATTATATTTCACATCCCGGTTCATCTTATATCACACTTTTTGGTGCATAGGTTATACCATACACTATATCTAGTTTTCATTTTCAATCGTGCTCTCAGGACTATTTTCTATATAACACTGCGTTCACCTACCCTTTTCACGGGCGTTACATTTTGCGATGGGGGTGGTGGGTCAGGGGGAGTTTCTGCCAAGTGAGCCTGAAGTCACAGTCACAAACGTCCTCTTCTTCCTGAATAAAAGTGAGATTATGCTGCATACTTGTTCATATTTTAAGTAGTTCGCACAGACACACATTTTAAAAACATTAAAGTTCCTAATACCCACCTTCTCTGAACAGTTAGCTTGCTGCCCCATCCACATCCCCCTTATCCTCTGTTGTCTGAATCCATGGACTAGCCTCATCTCTCCTGCCCATGCATGGTCTGATGTGCTGCCACTGCCCTCCATTTAGCATGATGTACCAGTCCACTCCTCCTGCCCTCCATTGCCTAATTCTATGCCCCATCATTGACCTCCTGCTTAGCCTCTGTGCTTAGCTTTCTGTTTCTATTCTCCTTCCCCCTGCCCTCCGATGTCTTTGTGCATGCCCCTGAGCCATCCTTTTTGCCCACCATGTTCCATGGACCTGCCACTCCTATCTACTCTGAGTGTTCTGTTGAGCTGCCACTCCCCTCCCACCTGCCTAGCATTGTCAGATGACTGTAACCTGTCCCTGCCACCTCCACCCTGCCTGTCCACATGCATGCCCCTATCCCTTTCCTCCTGTCCTCCATGGCCCATTTTACTGCCACACCCTTCTGCCCTCCCTGGTTTGTTGTGCTGTAACTGCTCCTCCTGCCTGCCCCGTGCGGTCTGTTGTGAGGCCCCTTCCCCTAAACTCTCTTGTCTGTGCCCAGGTCCTGACCCTCCCTTCTATCCTCCATGGTCCTTTGTGCATGCCCCTGTACCCTCCTTCTTGCCCATCATAGCCATTGTGCTGCCACTAACCCTCCTGCTTGCCATGCATGGTCTTCTGTGCTGCCACGGCCCCTCCCACCTTCCCTGTGTGGTCAGCTAGCTGCCCCTGACCCCCTCCCACCTTCCCTCCATGGTCTGTGTGTATGCCATCATAGTCTCAATGTTGCTCTCCATGGTTTGTCTTGTTTCTAGTGCCCATCCTGCCTGACCTCCATGGTCATCTTGCTGCTCCTGCCCTGCCCCCTTGCCCCCAGCCCTCTGTTTCCATGTGCAGACCCCTATTCCCTTCCTCCTGGATTGTCTGTTCCATTGTAATGCCCCTGATTCGCCCCTCCTGCCCTTTATGGTCCTTTATGCTGCAGCTTTCTCTCTTGTCTGTCCATTATGGTCAGCTAGCTACCATTGCCTCTTTCCACTCTGTTCTCTGTTGTCCATGTGCCTGGTCCTGTCCCCTCCCTACTGCTTTCTATGGATTGTTGTGCTGCAGTCCCGTCCCACATGCCCTGTGTGGTGTATTGTGCTGCTGCAAACCCTGATGCCTGCCCTGTAGGGTCAGTTTGGTGCACCTCTCCATGTCCCTCCTGTCCTCTGTTATCCGATTCCATGTCCCTGCCCCAATTCCTCCTGCCTTCCATGATCCAATGTACCATACTTGCGGGAATTTTGAACTTGGTAAGAGGGAGATTTTGAAAAAAAACTGGGGTATTGATTTTCCCATTTGAGTTACATTGAAAAAGAGGAGATTGTAGACAGGAGACAGATCAAATAACGCCCATTTGAGCTTAAAAACATTGGACATTTCCTGGCTGAATCGGGTCTGTTGGCATGTATGGTTGTACTACCACTGCCTCTTCCTTCTGCCCAGAATGGTCTATTATATTTCCACAGCCTCTCTTGCCAGTCCTGTATTGTTAGTTTGTTGACCTTGCCCCCCTTTCCACTGCCCTCCATAGTCTGTTGTGCTGCCACTGCCCTTCCTGCCTGCCCACTGTGGTCAAATTGTTGCCTCTGCACCCTCCTACCTGCCTTCAATTTTCAGAGTCCGTGCCCCTGGCCTCTGCCTCTCAACAGTATTCTAATGAACAACTAGATTGCTAACATTCTATATTTATTACAAAAGTGTGGAACGCCTGACGTCATCTTGATGTAATCAAAACTGTAATACCTAGAGCATTTGCTTTAGAAATTACATATATGAGAGGGTCTTATTTGCATCAACATTATGGTTAGTGCTGTAAAAAACTAAAATGAGGACATATTTTCTGACTTTTCAAATAGCGACAAAGCACTTTTAAATTATTTGTTATCTTTATGTTTTTTAATCCAGTTGACCACTTGAATAAATGTTGCACTTAGGGGAGAGGATGTGGTGTTACTTCCAGAGCTGCAGACTTTGCAACTGGGGAACCAAGTTTGAGTTTCTGCTTCAGCTCAACATTCTGTGATTCTGGTCAAATCACTTAATCTCCCTATGTCTACAACCAAAATTAATTTGATCTTGTGTGATGTAACCAATGCTCATGTAAAGCACTCCAATACCTGACAAGTCTGCACTATATAAAACTGCAAAAACACAAATATATATGTGCTGCATTTGGGCTCTTTTGTCTCTGGTGGCCATCTTGGGAGATTTATTTGTTGTGAAGTTTCCTAATTTCCTTATTTACTGCAGTCTCCTCAGTATGAAATGCTTTCAGTTTTTTACTTTGATTCCATCAAGAAGGTATTCAGATATGTCACACATTTGCCATAAATTCTGAATGTTAGCACTCTAGTTGCTCATTAGATCACTGTAGTAAAGTTACTATTCACCAGGGAAGTCTGCTGCTGGTATTCAAAGTGCATGTTTCAGTCTGCATGTCAGAATTGTTTTATGAAATAGAAGAGGATTTGAGAAGTCAAAATGTGCCCTAATTTTTCTTTCTGCAGCACTAATCATACTTTCTATGGCAAAATGAACCCCTCATTTTGTTCCTTTTTAAATTAATTGTTTTAAGAGTTACCACTTTATTCCAATCAAGATGGCTTCGGGTGTGCAATACGTTTGTCATAAGTAGGACTGTTAGCGCTGTAGTTGTTCTTTAGAATTCTCTGGGAAGCTGCAGTAGAACACAAAGAAATCAACTGACAGTCTCTGCTCTTGTTGGATGTACATGTTTTACTGAGAATGTCAGACTTAATTCTCACATGACTGAGAAAGATAATGTGAATTTACAGAAAATATGCTCTCAGTTTAGCTTATAGATCACCTTCCAAACCTCTGTGGGAAAAGCATGAGAAAATAGTTTTCTCTCAAACATGATTCACGATATCACAGCAGAAGGCTTTTTCACATGGTAAAATCACCTTAGAACACACCACAATTCCTAAAATTAGTATGGTACCATCAACAGAGGATTTTTATTGTAACTAAAGTCTTAAAACCTTCTATTAACTGCAATGCTTTTTAATGAGGTGCTATCATGTATATTGGTCCCAAGATGGCTGCCAACACTTTTTGGATGAAGTACTGACAGCCAATCAGATCTCACGATGAGATGTGTGGTTAGGCTCCGCCCAGATATATATGATTTTCTCAGGAACTACTGAACGGATTTACACCATTTAGGCAAAAGGCACGACTCTGAAACAAGGTCTACCTTTCTGCCAAATTTGGTGTAATTCCGTTCAGCAGTTCGGGCTGTAGTTGCGGCTAAATTTTCTATGGGAAACTGCATGGGAAAAATACATTTGGGACCTCCCTTTTTTCTCAGCCCCCGCTAAACGAATCATCCCGAGACTTTCAGGATAGGAGCGGACCAGAGCTGGCCAAAAGTTTTGAAAATTTCGGGAAGATTCGTCAACAGGCTCCAAAGTTATTCCAAATAGAATGTTGCGGATTTCCTGTGGAGAATAGGTCCTAACGATAGCTACCTACTGGCGACCGCCAGTAGGTTATATATATATATATATATATATATATATATATATGTCCACAAAATCCTTCATCCACGAAGGAAGGCACGGTCACATGATTGGTAATATTTAAATCTTTTATTTAGCCGAGGTAGGGATCCGCGCAGCCTTCAAAGTGGGCTTGCGAGGGAACATGATTGGAAAAACAGCACGAAAATAATAATTAAACGGACATCTGTAGACCAGGCATTTACCCACTGAAGGGTTGGAAATGTGCAAATGCAGTGAAAGTAACACCACCGATGAGGTCCAATAGGGACCAGCAGTATAAAATCAGCAACCTGTTGGGACGGAAAGGTTTTGCAATGATGGTAATGCCGGACAATAACCTTTGAGAAAGGTCGCTGAGACTGAAACGCGTCAGGTGTGATGTCCGATGGAAAAGCTAAATAAAAGATTTAAATATTACCAATCATGTGAGCACGCCTTCCTTCGTGGGTGAAGGATTTTGTGGACATTAATATCGGCTCAGTCCCAGCGAAAAGGACGCACCACCCAACAAGAGCGCCATAATGCCCCGCCATGGACCAAGTTTGTTTGTATATATATATATATATTCACTAAAAAAACCATAGGTTTCACACATGTTATAATTAGCTGGACATTTTACTCGTAAAAAACCATTGAAATTCCCCCGTTATAGTTAGTGCAGGCAACTATAACTCACGCGACCGCAATCCTCTGCTGATGACATATATGTCTTTATGAAAAAAAAATATTTGCAATATATGTATAGCTAAAATTTAATGGAAGAAGACATGGGCAAATAAGTGTCTAAATACAGTATTAGCATCAGCAGAGGATTGCGGTCGCGTGAGTTATAGTTGCCTGCACTAACTATAACGGGGGAATTTCAATGGTTTTTTACGAGTAAAATGTCCAGCTAACTATAACATGTGTGAAACCTATGGTTTTTTCAGTGAATTTGCAAGGTTTTTTAAATGCTAATTTCTAACTATAACGTGTGTGAAACCTATGGTTTTTTCAGTGAATTTGTACGGTTTTTTAAATGCTAAGTTACTTTACGCCGTTCGTGGCGTGCGCGCCCACTTCACGCAGTTAGTTCCGTGCGTGCACGGTGCGCTTCGCGCACCGTGCGCGCACAGTGAGCACGCGGTGCGCTTCGCACACCGCGTTCCCACTTTATGCAGTTAGTGCCGTGCACGTTACGCTTGATGGGCCGTCCGCACATGGAGGACATATTATGCGCTTCGTTGTGAAAGGTTATCTATTAAATGTTCCATTTATAGATATTCCATGCACAAAAGGTGCCCGCAGCGTTTTGCACACGGGGGGGGGGGAAAGGTGGATATTTTTTTTGTTTTTTAGTTTTTTTTTACCGTACGCGTACGGTACGCGTAATCGGCGTTTTTTAGAAAAAAAAACAAATTGAATTTTTGGCCTTGCGGGTTCTTTTGGGACACCCTAACCGAGGCTAGGTGGTTAGGAGCCGTCTAGCCTGCCCCTATTCATATTATCCAACTTTGTTTTTTCTCCCCCCCTCAGAGTGCGAGAGAGAAAATGGCAGCCGACACTTCCTGGTTTCGACCGATTTGAATGTTTACTAAGATCTAACAGCCAATCAGAATCGCGCTCGCGCACGGCACCGTACGTGTACGGTAAGCTTACCGTCAGCGCACGGTAAGCGCACCGTAAGCTGCCACAGATATATATATTGATTTAAATGCTATTTTCTCAGGAACTACTGAACAGATTTACACCAGACCTACAAAAGGCACTTCCTCGACCTGTAGACTACCTCTCTGCCAAATTTCAAGTAACTCTGTTCAGCCGTTCGGGCTGTAGCTGTGTCTAAAGGTCCTATGGAAAAATGCATGGAGAAAACGCGTTTTGGGACCCCCCTTTTTTCTCAGCCCCGCTTGACGAATCCCCCCGAGACTTTCAGGGTAGGAGAGGAGCGTAGCGCCCCATTAGTTTTGAAAATTTCGCGAGGATTCATCGACCGGCGCCAAAGTTATTCAAGATAGAATGTTGCGGTTTTCCTATGGAAACAGGGTCCTAACTATAACTACCTACTGGCGACCGCCAGTAGGTAATATATATATATATATATTCACTGAAAAAACCATAGGTTTCAGGGGTGTTATAGTTAGCTGGACTTTTCACTTGTACAAAACCATTGAAATTCCCCCGTTATAGTTAGTTCAGCTAACTATAACTCGCGCGCCCGCAATGCACTGCTGATGACGTCACATATTACATCACTCATGACATGGTCAGTGACATCACTCATGACATCACTGATGACATCTCAAATGACATCACTGATGACATCATCCAGTGAATGTGTGTTATTCTGAAAATTAAATATGTTTTATATATGTATATCTCAAGGTCGATGGAAGAATAAATGGGTATATAAGTGTCTAAATGGATGATTTGTTTTTGAAAAATTGATTGTGTAACTGACTGATTAAGTGTATCATAGTGAATACATGGCTTAGTGAGTAATGTTTAAATATGTAAATATCTGTATCAGTCTCTCACTTTGTGTATAAGTGGCTGCATGGGTTGGTGAGTAGCTACATGGGTGTCTATATAGGTTATTAGTTGGTTTTTTGAGTATCAGTCTGAGTGTCTGCATGGTTCGGTGGGGGGTATTACGTAGTGCATAGGTGCATGAATGAGTGACTCACTGTTTGTATGTGTTGAACACAGTATGTGTGCAGGACTGTATGGGTGGATGAGTGTGTGTATGGGTGTGTTAGTGAGTGAATGACTGTCTCAATAGTGTCTTTATGAGTAACTACATATGTTTTAAACTAGTATATGTGACTATTGGTGTATATATGTGAGTATATGTGAGAGTGAGAGATTGAAAGAGTTCCTGTATGAATAAGTATGTGTTTCTATAAGTGATTGTTTAAAAGACTAAGTATGTGTAAGTTTCCGTAGAAGTAAGTGTGGTGGTGTGTGTATAACTGTATATGCAAGTAAATGTATGTTTGATTCTTTATTAGCATGAGTGACTATGTGTGTGAGTAACTCTATGGATGAGTGGCATTGTGTAACAGGATGTATAGGTGTATGAGTACATATGATGAGTGAGTACATGTATGAGTGACTGTATTGGACTGTTGGTGAATGAGTGGATGTGTATGTGGATCTTAGAATTACTGAAGAGGTTGTTGTAACTGGTATTGGTATGTCCATTGTTTTGAAAATTTTAGTCTCTATTTTTGAATGTGTGTATCAAAGGTTATATTAGGGTGAGAGGAGGTCTGCCACTCTATCACAAGGATGATGTCATCAGTGATGTCATCAGTGATGTCATTTGAGATGTCATCAGTGATGTCATGAGTGATGTCACTGACCATGTCATGAGTGATGTAATATGTGACGTCATCAGCAGTGCATTGCGGGCGCGCGAGTTATAGTTAGCTGAACTAACTATAACGGGGGAATTTCAATGGTTTTGTACAAGTGAAAAGTCCAGCTAACTATAACACCCCTGAAACCTATGGTTTTTTCAGTGAATTTCTGAGGTTTTTTAAATGCTAATTCCTAACTATAACGTGCCTGAAACCTATGGTTTTTTCTGTTAATTTCAAAGGTTTTTTAAATGCTAATTTCTAACTATGCCTACAGAGATAGGACATGTGAAGAAAGAAGAAAAAATGCACAGAAAGAAACAAAAGAAGTGCAGAAAGAAGCAACAGAAGTCCTCAAATACGAAGATAAGTGCAGGAAGAAGGATAACGTGCAGAAAGAACAAAAAGAAGAGCAGAAAGAAGCCTTGTTGCAAAATCATCCTGTACCCTCAACTTTTTCAGACGGATACTGGTGGTAACTGAGTCTGACTAACCAGTCCTAGAGCCAGTGCTATGTTAAAAGACACTTAGAATACAGCGAAAACACCTACATACACTAGGGAACATTATGCGTTGGGGTCCCCCTGTGATTAGCCTTACCTCCTCTATAAGCCCCTAGTATATAATAGGGCATGGGGATTAAAACTACCTCTTAAAACAGGCCACGGGGCGTTTTTGCACACGTTAACTCAGGCCCCGTCCCCTCCTTTCACCATTGTGTAAACACGCCCTGTGTCTGTTTTTAGTTGGGAGATTAAGTTCATTTGAATCCTGAGGGTCCCTAGGGTCCAACTAGCCCACTAGGTACCTCCAGTAAGTGCCACAGAGCTGCGTTGCAGAGAGGTGTAAAAAGTGGCACAGCCTGGACCACCTCTCTGCAATGCAGCTCAGTGGCGCTTACTGGAAGCACTTGTTGGGCTAGTTAGCCCCCAGGGGCCCTCAGTATTGAAGGGAAATTATATCCCCAATTTAAAACGTGCCATGGTGCGTGTTTGCACACGTCACCTCAGGCCCCGTCCCCTCCCTTCACCACTGTGTAAACGCGCCCTGTGGCTGTTCTAAGTTGAGAGATTAAGTCCCCTTGAATCCTAAGGGTCCCTAGGGTCACACTAGACCACTAGGTACCTCCAGTAAGCACCACAGAGCTGCGTTGCAGAGAGGTGTAAAAAGGGGCTTGGCCTCAGAACACCTGTCTGCAGCGCAGCTCCCTGGCGCATACTGGAGATGCCTGTTGGGGGCGCGTTTGCAGAGTGCTGCACGGAGGGGGCATGGCCTCCGGCACGATGCCAGTCTTTTATTTATTTTATTTTTTTAAGAAGGGGGGCTGTGTGGTTCCCCTTCTTATTCTAATTTATTGGCCCTGATGACCCCATCCCCCAGGGCCTGTCTCCTAATTATATTTTTTTGACCCCAATCCCCAGGGCCGGCCACTATTTTTTATTATTTTTAAAAAATATATATTTATAGACACACCTAGGACATGCTGGACAAACCGTACGTACCTATCACCATGACGATTTGCGTGATATTCATTAAAAGGCGACTATTCATGCAATTAATCCACGTGGAATGTATTTACACCACTAGTGAAGCTCTGACATGTCTGATGCTCTACCGTGCCTAATCCCGGTAGACACCCTTGTCGTTTATTTATACAAACATGGGTAGCTATTGACGGGCACATTTAATACACATGCACACCAAGCCATTCAAAGGGGATTCGACAAAAATTCGACCAAAACTATGCAAGAAACCCCCCTCACGGTTAATAAAACACACATCCACTGCCGGATGTGTAATACTTTTTATTTTACTCTCTGGAAAGGGGACGAACATCACTTGCGAGTCACAGCGCGCGCCTGACAGAGCCCAATGCTGTGTTACACCCACCATTGCCTGCCGAGTGCCACACACCTCTGTGTTGTATTCCACTAGCTAGTGCATATGCTATGACACTCTCTAGCCCATGTGCACTGTAACACCACCCCGTGAATATGTCATGCCACACTTGTCTTCGCACGGGTTATATTGCCCCATCAAACGTGCCTTCCTCGATGCCTATGTTATAACGCACAGTGCTATGCCATACATATTACAATTTGGGATCCATATCTTTGTCACAGTGCATGTGCAACGTTACACTCCCCAGCACATATTTTATATTACAACTTTAGAGACTAGTTAGGTTACACAACACTGCCCTGTGCATATTACACTCCAAGGCGCATATCGCATAGCACGCGCTAGTGCCTGTGCTATCTCGCGCTCTCCAATGAATCTGTCATTGCGCACAATGTATTGCATATTATATTTCACGCCTGGTTCATCTTATATCACACTTTTTGGTGCATAGTTTATACCATACACTATATCTAGTTTTCATTTTCAATCGTGCTCTCAGGACTATGTTCTATATAACACTGTGTTCACCTACCCTTTTCACGGGCATTACATTTTGCGATAGGGGGTGGAGGGTCAGGGGGTGTTTTTGCCAAGTGAGCCCGGAGTCACAGTCACTAACGTCTTCTTCTTCCTGAATAAAAGTGAGATTATGCTGCATACTTGTTCATATTTTAAGTATTTTGCACAGACAAAATGTTTTAAAAACAATAACGTTTCTAATACCCGCCTTCTCTGAACAGTTAGCTTGCTGCCCCATCCCCCTCCTCCCTATCCTCTGTTGTGTGAATCCATGGACTAGCCTCCTCCCTCCTGCCATGCATGGTCTGATGTGCTGCCACTGCCCTCAATTTAGTATGATGTACCAGTCCACTCCTCCTGCCCTCCATTGCCCAATTCTATGCCCCATCATTGACCTCCTGCTTAAACTCTGTGCTTAGCTTGCTGCCCCTATTCTCCTTCCCCCTGCCCTCCGATGTCTTTGTGCATGCCCCTGCTCCATCCTTTTTGCCCACCATGTCCCATGGACCTGCCACTCCTATCTACTCTGAGTGTTCTGTTGAGCTGCCACTCCCCTCCTATCTGCCTAGCATTGTCAGATGACTGTAACCTGTCCCTGCCACCTCCACCCTGCCTGTCCACATGCCATGCCTCTATCCTCTTCCTCCTGTCCTACATGGTCCATTGTACTGCCACACCCTTCTGCCCTCCCTGGTCTGTTGTGCTGCAACTGCTCCTCCTGCCTGCCCCGTGTGGTCTGTTGTGAGGCCCCTTCCCCTGAACTTTCTTGTCTGTGCACAGGTCCTAACCCTCCCTTCTATCCTCCATCGTCCTTTGTGCATGCCCCTGCACCCTCCTCCTTGCCCATCATAGCCATGGTGCTGCCACTAACCCTCCCACTTGCCATGCATGGTCTTCTGTGCTGCCATGGCCCCTCCCACCTTCCCTGTGTGGTCAGTTAGCTGTCCCTGACCCCCTCCCACCTTCACTCCATGGTCTGTGTGTATGCCATCACAGTCTCACTGTTGCTCTTCATGTTGTGTCTTGCTTCTAGTGCCCATCCTGCCTGACCTCCATGGCTATCTTGCTGCTCCTGCCCTGCCCCCTTGCCCCCAGCCCTCTGTTTACATGTGCAGACCCCTACTCCCTCCCTCCTGGCTTGTCTGTTCCATTGTAATGCCCCTGATCCGTCCCTCCTGCCCTTTATGGTCTGTTATGCTGCAGCCTTCTCTCCTGTCTGTCCATTATGGTCAGCTAGCTACCATTGCCTCTTGCCCCTCTGTTCTCTGTTGTCCATGTGCATGGTCCTGTCCCCTCCCTCTTGCTTTCTATGGATTGTTGTGCTGCACTCCCGTCCTGCATGCCCTGTGTGGTGTATTGTGCTGCTGCAAACCCTGATGCCTGCCTTGCAGGGTCAGTTTGGTGCACCTCTCCATGTCTCTCCTGTCCTCTGTTATCCAAGTCCATGTCCCTATCCCATTTCCTTCCATGATCCAATGTACCATACTTGCGAACATTTTGAACTTGGTAAGAGGGAGATTTTGAAAAAAAACTGGGGTATTGATTTTCCCCTTTGAGTTACATTGAAAAAGAGGATATTATAGACAGGAGACAGATCAAATAAAGCCCATTTGAGCTTAAAAACATTGGACGTTTCCTGGCTGAATCGGGTCTGTTGGCATGTATGGTTGTACTACCATTGCCTCTTCCTTCTGCCCACAATGGTCTATTACATTGCCACAGCCTTGAAGGAGGGTAGATTTTGTATCACAGGGGGCCCCTGGCCCGTTCTGTCCACACCTGAAGTATGAGACCCTTGTCCTTGCCCTGCCAGCCGCATTTGTAGGCCGTATTAAATTGACCAGCGGGTCCTGTGTTGCTATATAATTATCCTGAGACATCCTTACCACTCAGCCAGCATAAAACCCCTGTGTAGGCCCTTCTGTTCAATATGTAGGCCTCTTTGTTAAATTGACCATAGCTCTGCAATTTTAGTGTATAGCAGTCTGAAGGCAGGTCTGCGAGGCCTTCTGCTCCAAACTAGTAGCCCCCACCCTACCCGAGTGCTCCGTGCTCGGTATCAAAGTTCAACATCCCCCTGAAGCTGTCGACATACAGTAGGCTGCATCCTGGACTGGTACTTGCTTCCTGGGCAGGTTTCCCGCTTTTAAGGAAGTGGCAACCGCAGAGCATCAAGTTAGGAGAACTGAGGAGATTTTATACATGAATATATTGAATTCCTGTACAATACCCATTATTTTCTGCTTGCTCTATGGAACTTACGATAAGCGATTGGCCTGAGAGACTGACCTTTTCACCCAGTCCATTGTCAGCATTAAGTGGGTAAATGACGAAATGTCTGGTAAAATCTGCAGACGGAGCTTTTGGGTAGCATACGTAGGTAGATGTAGCGTGCAAAGGAGCCCACAAAATGATATAAAAAGGGAGCACCCACAGATATCAACGGACAACCTCGCCGTCTGTATGTAGGTTAACAGGCTGTGCAGGTTTTCCCCAAGAACTGGGAGCTCTTGTCTTCCTTTGCTTAAAATGTCTTGCTCTGCTTTGCTTGAAGTATCTTATTCTATTTTACCTATATGAAATGTCATGTTATGTTTAACCATTGTTCTCTTTACTTTTGCATTTAAAAGATGTTGTATTGTAATTGCAGGAATGCTTGCTCTAAGAGTAAATGTGAGTGTTCCTAGGTAACATTTTCCTTGGTGTAACTTGTTTCTCATGATGCATTTATAGATGTGTTTTCTCTCTCTCTCTGTCAGTCCATTAATTGAGATACAGAGAATATCATGACAGCTGTATGATTATCTGGATTCTGTATTTTGTACTTTATGTCTCTATTCTGCGGTTTCTTTGAAGTTGCATCTTCTCATTAAACTGCCATTGTATTCTGCCTCCAATTCCATGTCTCATATGTCTGTTTTCTTCATTTTTGGAGCAAGCGTTCCTAGGCACCCCGGCTCAAATTAAGGTGTCCCTTTTGTCCCTGACTCACTCTCCTGCTCAGTTCTGTGGTGGCTCCCGGGGCTCTGGGGACCGCCCCTAGCTTCCTTGACCCGTAATAGATCTTCCCTCCAACAGCCTCTCTTGCAAGTCCTGTATTGTTAGTTTGTTGCCCCTGCCCCCCTTTCCACTGCCCTCCATAGTCTGTTGTGCTTCCACGGCCCTTCCTGCCTGCTCAGTGTGGTTAAATTGTTGCCTTTGCACCCTCCTACCTGGCTTCAATTTTCAGAGTCCGTGCCCCTGGCCTCTGCCTCTCAACAGTATCCTAATGAACAACTAGATTGCTAACATTCTATATTTATTACAAAAGTGTGGAACGCCTGACATCATCTTGATGTAATCAAAACTGTAATACCTAGAGCATTCCTTTAGAAATTACATATATGAGAGGGTCTTATTGGCATCAAAATTATGGTTAGTGCTCTAAAAGACTAAAATAAGGACATATTTTCTGAGTTTTCAAATAGCGACAAAGCACTTTTAAATTATTTGTTATCTTTATGTTTTTTTATCTAGTTGACAACTTGATTAAATGTTGCACTTAGGGGAGAGGATGTGGTGTTACTTCCAGAACTGCAGACTTTGCAACTGGGGAACCAGGTTGAAGTTTCTGCTTCAGCTCGACATTCTGTGATTCTGGTCAAATCACTTAGTCTCCCCATGTCTACAACCAAAATGAATTTGTTCTTGTGTGATGTAACCAATGCTCATGTAAAGCACTCCAATACCTGACAAGTCTGCACTATATAACACTGCAAAAACACAAAATAATAAGTGTTTTGCACACTTCTGTCATTGGGCTATATTTGGGCTATATCTGGGTGATTTTGGGCTACATTTGGGCTCTTTTTTCTCCGGTGGCCATCTTGGGAGATTTATTTGTTTTGAAGTTTCCTAATTTCCTCATGTACTGCAGTCTCCTCAGTCGGAAATGCTTTCAGTTTTTTACTTTGATTCCATCATGAAGGTATTCAGATATGTCACACATTTGCCATAAATTCTGAATGTTAGCACTCTAGTTGCTCATTAGATCACTGTAGTAAAACTACTGTTCACCATGGAAGTCTGCTCCTGGTATTAAAAGTGCATGTTTCAGTCTGCATGTCAGAATTTTTTAATGAAATAGAAGAGGATTTGAGAAGTCACTCAAAATGTGCCCTCATTTTCTTTCTTCAGCATTAATCATAATTTCTATGGCAAAATGAACCCCCTCATTGTGTTCCTTTTTAAATTAAATGTTTTAAGTGTTACCAGTTTATTCCAATCAAGATGGTTTCAGGTGTGCCATACTTTTGTCATAATGAAGACAGTAAGTGCTCTAGTTGTTTTTAAGAACATTCTTGGACATTCTGTCATTGGGCTATACTTGGGCTACATCTGGGTGATATTTGGGCTACATTTGGGCTCTTTTGTCTCTGGTGGCCATCTTGGGAGACTTATTTGTTATGAAGTTTCCTAATTTCCTCATTTACTGCAGTCTCCTCAGTAGGAAATACTTTCAGTTTTTTACTTTGATTCCATCAAGAAGGCATTCAAATGTGTCACACATTTGCCATAAAATCAGAATGTTAGCACTCTTTTTGCTCATTAGATCACTGTAGTAAAGCTACTGCTCACCAGGGAAAACTGCTGCTGGTATTGAAAGTGCATGTTTCAGTCTGCATGTCAGAATTTTTTAATGAAATAGAAGAGGATTTGAGAAGTCACTCAAAATGTGCCCTAATTTTTCTTTCTGCAGCACTAATCATACTTTTTATGGAAAAATGAACCCCCTCATTTTGTTCCTTTTTAAATTAAATGTTTTAAGAGTTACCACTTTAATCCAAGCAAGATGGCTTCAGGTGTGCCATACATTTATCATAAATAGGACGGTTAGCGCTCTAGTAGTTCTTTGGAACATTCTGGAAAGCTGCAGTAGAACACAAAGGAATCAACTGACAGTCTCTGCCCTTGTTGGATGTACATGTTTTACTGAGAATGTCAGACTTCATTCTCACATGACTGAGAAAGATAATGTGAATTTACAGAAAATAAGCTCTCAGTTTAGCTTATAGATCACCTTCCAAACCTCTGTGGTAAAAGCATGAGAAAATATTTTTCTCTCAATCATGATATCCCAGCAGAAGGCTTTTTCACATGGTGAAATCACCTTAGAACATACCACAATTCCTAAAATGAGTATGGTACCATCAACAAATGATTTATAATGTAACTAAAGTCTTAAAACCTTCTATTAACTGCAATGCTTTTTAATGAGGTGCTATCATGTATATTGGTCCCAAGATGGCTGCCAACACTTCTTGGATGAAGTGCTTACAGCCAATCAGATCTCAGGATGAGATGTGTGGTTAGGCTCCGCCCACCTATATATATTGATTTAAATGCTATTTTCTCAGGAACTACTGAACAGATTTACACCAGACCTACAAAAGGCACTTCCTTGACCTGAGGACTACCTCTCTGCCAAATTTCAAGTAACTCTGTTCAGCCGTTCGTGCTGTAGCTGTGTCTAAAGGTCCTATGGAAAAATGCATGGGAAAAACGCGTTTTGGGACCCCCCTTTTTTCTCAGCCCCCGCTTGACGAATCCCCCCGAGACTTTCAGGGTAGGAGCGGAGCGTAGCGCCCCACCTCTTTTGAAAATTTCGCGAGGATTCACTGACCGGCGCCAAAGTTATTCCAAATAGAATGTTGCGGATTTCCTATGGAAACAGGGTCCTAACTATAACTATCTACTGGCGACCGCCAGTAGATAATATATATATATATATATATATATATATATATATATATATATATATATATATATATATATATATATATATATATATTCACTGAAAAAAACCATAGGTTTTACGTACTTTATAGTTAAGAATTATCATTTAAAAAACTTTTGAAATTCACTAAAAAACCATAGGTTTCAGGGATGTTGTAGTTAGTTGGACATTTGACTCATATAAAACCATAGAAATTCCTCCATTAAACTCGCGCGCCCGCAATCCACTGCTGATGATGTCACATATTACATCATTCATGACATGGTCAGTGACATCACTGATGACATCACTGATGACATCTCAAATGACATCACTGATGACATCACTGATGACATCATCCAGTGAATGTGGTATGGTTCGTTATTTAAATATGTATTTTATATATAGCAATCTGCATTGAAGAATGAGTGGATATATAAATATAAATATCTAGATGGAGGATTTAGTAGCAGTGTGATTGGCTGTTTACTTGACTATTTTACAGTGTCTCACTAAATATATTGGATAGTGACTAAAATGTGAATATCTGTATCACTTTGTCAGTTGTTGTGTAAACTGCTGCACCAGTTGGTTACTAGCTATGTGAAAGTCTATATTAGTTATTGATTAGTTAACTGAGTATTTGTATGGGAGAGTTAATGTGTGTGTGGTTCGGTGGGAGGGTGTGACTGCCCAAAGATGTGTGAATAGTTGATTCAGTAGGTATATGAGGTTAAGACTACATGTTATAACAGTTGTATGGGTGAGTGAATATTTTTATGGGTGTCGTGATGATCAAATATATCTCTCAATGGTACATGTCCAACAAACTAGAAAAATAAAAGGGTGTGTACGTGACAGTTGTTGTGTATAAATAAGTATACATGAGACTCAGTCATTGTATGAGTGACTGTATGGATAACTGGATACTTGTAATAGTTATTTTATAACACACTAAGTATGAGTTACTATCTATATGAATACATGAAGTGGGGTTTGTATAAGTGTGTAGCTGAATAAATGTAAGTATGATCCATTGTTTGCATAAGTGAGTAGTATGACTGCATAAGTGAATAGGATGTGTGCTGGTGTGTAATGTCGATAGAGGTGTATAAGTATATTTGATAGTGTTCTATTGATCATTGACAGCATGTATGAGTGAATCTATAGCTAAGTAATTAGATGTGTGTGTAGATCTAAGAATCACTGAGTGGGTTTTTAGAAACTTGTATTGGTGTGTCAATGGATTCAAATATGGTATTTTACAGTGAGTGATGAAAGGTTGTACTAGTGTATGATGAGGTGTATCTGATTGTCACGTGGATGATGTCATCAGTGACGGCATCAGTGATGTCATTTGAGATGTCATCAGGGATGTCACTGACCATGTTATGAATGATGTAATATGTGACATCGTCAGCAGTGGATTGTGGGCGTGTGAGTTATAGTTAGCAGAACTAACTATAACGGAGGAATTTCAATGGTTTTGTACGAGTGAAATGTCCAGCTAACTATAAAAGCCCTGAAACCTATGGTTTTTTCAGTGAATTTTAAAGGTTTTTTAAATGATAATTTTTAAATATAATATTAGTTATATATATTATAATGTAAATTAAAAAATAAAATAAGTACAAATAAACAGTTAAAACACTGTAGAAAATGAGTATCAAAAAATATATATAACTTATATTATATTTAAAAATTAGCATTTAAAAAACCTTTAAAATTCACTGAAAAAACCATAGGTTTCAGACATGTTATAGTTAGGAATTTTTTAAATGCTAATTCCTAACTATAACATGTCTGAAACCTATGGTTTTTTCAGTGAATTTTAAAGGGTTTTTAAATGATAATTTTTAAATATAATATTAGTTATATATATTTTTTTGATACTCATTTTTAACTGTTTATTTTTACTTATTTTATTTTTTAAATTACATTACATATTTTTAATCTAAATGGAAATAAAAATGTTTTTAAAATATTGAAACTGAAATATTGTTTTTTTGTTGAATGTATAAGTGCAGAACTATAAGTGTGTTGGTTAGTTAGGGGACTGCATGCATAGTGGATAGGGGTTTGAAGCAGTCCATGTGCTAAGGCATGGATCACTGCATGAGTACTTGGGTACTGACCGAATGATTATGATTATAGTACTGCAAGGAGAGTGCCTGGGTGAATTTATAAGTGGTTGGGTTTTGGCGCAGTGAATGTATTAGTACATGGTGCTGAATGGGTCACTGGAGGAGTGCAAGGGGAGTGACAGGGTGTTTGATGGAGTGAATAGATACTGACTGGGGAATTGAAGGTGTGAAAGACAAGTGTGTAGGTGCTTAGAGGACTGAATGCATAGTGGGTAGGCATTTGAAGCAGTCCATGTGCTAAGGCCTGGCTCAGTGCATGAGTACTTGGGTACTGAATGAATGATTAGAGTACTGCAAGGAGAGTGCCTGGGTTAATTTATAAGTGTTTGGGTTTTGGCGCAGTGAATGGATTAGTACATGGTGCTGAATGGGTCACTAGAGGAGTGCAAGGGGAGTGACAGGGTGTTTGCTGGAAGTGTATGGATACTGACTAGGGAATTGAAGGTGTGAAAGACAAGTGTGTAGGTGGTTAAAGGACTGAATGCGTATTGGAGAGGGGTTGGAGCAGTCGATGTGTTAAGGCCTGGGTCACTGCATGAGTACTTGGGTACTGACTGAATAATTATAGTACTTCAAGGAGAGTGCCTGGGTGACTTTATAATTGTTTGGGTTTTGGCGCAGTGGATGGATTATTACACTGTGCTGAATGGGTCAATAGAGGAGTGCAAGGGGAGTGACAGGGTATTTGCTGGAAGTGTATGGATACTGACTGGGGAATTGAAGGTGTGAAAGACAAGTGTGTGGGTGGTTAGAGGACTGCAGGCATAGTGGATAGGCGTCTGAAAGTAGTCCATGTGCTAAGGCCTGGCTCACTGCATTGTCGTAAATAAAGTATTACGCGCTCATAATTTCTATAATATCAATATGATCATGCATAAAGCAAGAGGCTGAGTCTGTGGTATCAGGTTCAAAAGGGCTTTATTCCAACAACTCGAGTTATAGGGAGAATAGTTCCATCACCACAAGGGATCAGGAAGGGTCTTCTGCTCAGAATATTCTCAAAATAATATTCTCAGAGTACAGTATATATACATTCTATATTATACGTAAGCAGGAGTGCTTCAGGCAGAGCAAGAGAG
The DNA here is from genome assembly GCF_964204655.1 of Triturus cristatus. Classification (NCBI taxonomy): domain Eukaryota; kingdom Metazoa; phylum Chordata; class Amphibia; order Caudata; family Salamandridae; genus Triturus; species Triturus cristatus. Next base: position 1,368,973,358 of record NC_140590.1, read on the forward strand.
AATGAGATAAGAGTATGTGGGTGTGTAAGTAGGCGTGAAGGTGGGCGTCAATGTGGGCGTCCACGTGATGATCATTGGTGAATGTCATAGGTGGGTGGATACCTGGAGGGGGTTGCGTGATCAGCTGGAACTTTACTGGAACTTTGCCTTACTTGTGCTCAACTTGAGCATGACGTGTAATTGACGTGTGACTGGGGGAAGGCTGCTTGTACAGTCGGGGAGTCTGGAAGAGAGGCCTTCAGTGTCAGGACGACCAGTACATCTTGTATTATCTGATATCTAAAGTCCGGAGCAGGGACTGATTTGTGACATAGGTTGCCCATCACCAAGAGCTGATGTGGCATTTATTTCTTCATTCACTGCGTAGGCCTTACATGGGGGCTATGGGCTTTTCACTGACGTGAGCTTTGCAATCACACAAAAAGAGACAGAAAGGCTCTCTCCTTTGCAGATGGGTTATGTTTATTCCTCCTTCTCCAGGCAGGAATGTGGTTCAGTAGAAGTAAGCAGATAACCGTGCTCAATACTGTCTCGGCACCTCGGACAGGGCCCCTTTGGCTGAGGCCCAAGTGTGCAAGGCCAAGGATACACAGCTGCAGCTCTCAGAGCGTCTGAGGCCTGAAACCTCTTTTCGGCTCTGGCTGAGCCACAATAATGGGCTTTCATGAAAATGCAGGAAAACATGATGCAAAACGTGTAGGCCTCAGTGCAGATTTGTCGTTTCTCTCATGGGAGACTGGATGATGGCAGGCCACATTTATAGTATAAGCATCATGACAGACAGGCCATGGAGGGGAAATGCATGGGATACATGCATGTGTACATATATGACGGGGAACACACAGGGGACACATAAGCCTCTTAATTTTTATTTCCTCATTCCCTCCTTGTCCCCTAGTGGACCCTTCATGTCACATCTATTCTCATGAGACAGTCAATCTGTTCTTGCAGCATTATTTTTCCATTTTCAATGCTTTGTAAATGGGGATGTGGAACACATGCAGTAGCACACAGGCCGCAAATGGCCGGGCCACACTGCAGACATAGACAACAACTGAATATCATTAGTAGTATCAACCCACAGACGGTCAACACTTTCCATCCCCATGCCGATATTATTCCCCAGAGCCAACTGGACCAAGTCCACGTGCCCGGGTCTTGCTGTATGCTTTGGGCAATCTTGTGGAGCCTTGTTATTGCTTTGTATACAGACGGTGCGTTATTAGGAATAAAAACGCAACAGCTGGAGCCGATGATCCTACAAGCCCCGCCCCTATCCGCCAGGATGACGTCAAGAACAAGACGATTCTGAAGAACGACCATTCTCATAACAGACTGTTCCTGGGTCAAGTTCCCCAGGGCTGATGCAGTCACATTTGCAACTGTTTCTAGAATCCTTGTTAATCTGCGGATAAGTTTACTATTCTGGACGGGACCTATGAAGAAGAAAAATCCTTTGTTGAAATCTGTATATTGCTCCCAAGCTGTCTCAGTCTGGTCAATGCCGGAGGCATCGAGCCCTCGTCTGTGTCTGATAAGTGCTAGTTGGAGATTTTGATGATAGTTCGATGGGGCCAAGAAAACGGGTGGTAAAAGAAATGATATGTAGCACGTCCCACCCCAGTCTAAGGGCAGTTGTACATAGGCTGTCTGGCCACAAATAAAGTAGGTGTGTCGTGATGCTCTGAAATAGGACTTTCCTTTGTCTTTAAACACTATTATAGTATTACACTCACTGTGCCCCAAATGTACTGAGCCTTCTTTTCTGACACACAAGTTCCCTTTTACTGACAGGACTGTAATTGAGGATGGACCTAAATTGTGTATGGGCTTGACATTCAACACTATAAAGTCGAGGGTCGCATTTCCTTGCTGGTACTCTTCATTTTCTAGATCTGTACCTTTTCTTTGGGGAAGACCTTCTTCATCTGGAAAACATGCTTCATTCATGACTTTATTCAAGTTACCCCATACCCAGTCGCCCCTACACTCCTTGTCTTGACATTCTTTGGCATCACCGTTGATGGATGTCATTAAGGCAAACCATGCTCCGCAAGAACCATTATGGGAGAACGGAAAAGGGAAAAGAGGCAACACTCCCTTCACCTTCTGATACGGGGGAAGTCGGCCACAGACCCAGCAGTCTGTAGCATTGCTAGTCTGATGTGAATGGTGCAGCATCCGTATAAAGGTATTGTTGCGTAAAGCAAGTCGATAGGATAGCTCATGGGATGGCAGATCACTAAATGTGTTCTTTATGGTATCATTAGTGGAGGAGTGTAAGAGTGAGGCAATAGGAGGAAAAATAGCATGTAGTATTAAGCTGATACATATTATCGTGATGCACAGAAGAGATAGAAAAATCAAAGTCACTATACATCTGCTACGTAATATTTTACAGTATTTGCTTTTCATCTTGCTCTATTTATCATTATTATTGTCCAAGATCTTATGCAAGCCAGAATACATGTTCAACCGCTTCACCACCTAGTGGACTTAATTGATCAAACGGGTTCTGACTTTTTAGATCTAAGTTTAGCTTTGTACTCCTGCTGGGGAGTCTCCTCTAGTAAAGGGGGCTCAAAGTCTGAAAAGTTCGTGTCCTTTTTAAAAGAATCGTTATTCCCGAAGTAGCGTTTACAATGATGAAGATGAACCCATCCTTTCCGTCCTTCGACTTTAACAGCTGTCCTCGTGGTTAATAATACCAATTTTGGCGTCTTCCACCTCGGCTCAAGAGGACTCGTTCTATCAAAGTTCCTTATTAAAACATAATCCCCAGGAGTGATGGAGTGGTCCTTGACCTGGGTGTTGTCAGCGAAGGCGGCAGCAACTTGCGAACGACAAGAGAGTGGTGCAGACATCAAGGAAGCCAGGTAATCTGTCAGCATGTTACTATCAACATCAGTAATTTTTTTAGGCATTGGAGTGCCCCACATATTCGGTGGTCTACCAAAGACCACTTCATAGGGAGATAAGCCTGTTCTAGAATGGGCTACCATTCGCATGTAAAAGAGGGCAACCGGCAGGGCTACCATCCAATCTACACCTTTGTCTGCGCAAATCTTTGCTAGTTTTATCTTTAAAGTCTGATTGTGTCTTTCTACAAGGCCTGCTGCCTCAGGATGTCGTACGCAGTGGAACTTCCAGGTATACCCTAACAGGAGGGACACCTGTTTCATGAGTTCAGAGGAGAAAGGCTGACCGTTGTTGGAATATACGACACGCGGTAATCCATAACGTGGGAAAAACTCTCGCACCAATTGTCTGGCGGTAGTTACAGCAGTATAATCAGGGACTGGATAAGCTTCTGTCCACCTTGTCAGCGAACATACTACTACCAGGACATATTTGTAACCTCTACATCTGTCCATTTGGATATAATCCATCTGGAGGACTTCAAAAGGGTGGTCAGGTGGATGGAATCCACCTTGTTCCATCGGAATGCCTTTACCTGGATTGAATTGGCAACAGATCATACATGTTCTGACCTTTTGTTTCGCTGCTGCACGCAGGTGCTTGTTGAACCATATATTCTGTAAGCTGTCTAGCATTGCTTTCTCTCCTAAGTGTGCAGGACTATGTGCGGTATTTATGATCACTTGTACCATCGAATCAGGAAGAAACCATGTTGCTTTGCCCTTAGTCATCCAACCCTGATCAGTCAGTACCCCTCCTTGTTCCGACCATTTCTTTAATTCGTCTAGAGTAGCATGTGTCTGTATGTCTTGTACATCCCTGGAAGGATCCCTGACTGTCATGGCTTTGGTCATTGATGGTATCTGTGAGTTTGTCATGTCTAGTGGGGTCTGAGCTGTCTGTTTAGCAGTTCGGTCTGCCAGATCATTGCCTTGAGAAATGGTATCTGAAGCCTTCGTATGTGCTTTGCATTTCAGGATAGCTATGGCTGTTGGTAAACGTATCGCTTCCAGAAGGGCTTGAATAAGGGGGCCATGCTGTATCTTGGCCCCGTGAGAGGTCAAGAAACCTCTTTCTCTCCACAGCACTCCGAAATCGTGCACTACCCCAAATGCGTATTGTGAATCGGTGTAAATGTTTACTCTCAAGTGCTTAGCTCTTATGCATGCTTGTGTCAGAGCGATGAGCTCTGCTGCTTGTGCTAACAGTATGTCTATTCTTTTAGTCTCTATGATTTCAGTAGCAGTGGTCACTGCATACGCTGCCACTAATTCTCCCGCCCCTGTCCTCATGCATGAGCCGTCAACATAGAGTGTTAGGTCAGGGTCTAGGAGTGCACCGTCTGTCAAGTCTTGTCTTGGCTTAGTCACGGTATGTATCACTTCAACACAGTCATGTGGTGGAACGTTTTCTGTACTATAGGGCAAAAGAGTAGCAGGATTCAGTATGCTGCATCGTCTGATCTCTATGTGTGGTTGAAATAACGTCAGCTCATAACCTGTCAGTCTCGCTACAGTCAGGTGTTGTGTTTGTGTCCGGTTCAAGAGAACCTCTACTGCGTGCGGTACTTGTACTGTCAGGGGGTGGCCCAGCACTATCGAGTCACTTTGTCTTATGGCTAATGCCATTGCTGCAACAGATTTTAGGCACGCAGGCAAAGCCTGGGCTACTGGGTCCAATGTACTAGAAAAATAAGCACAGGGCTTGTGTTTTCCTGCATGATCTTGTGTGAGTACAGATAGTGCTGTTCCATCCCGCTCTGTCACAAAAAGCATAAAAGATTTGTTGTAATCAGGGATCGCTAAAACTGGTGCTTGACATAAAGCTCTTTTTAATTCTTCAAATGCTACAGTGTGTTCCTGTCTCCAAGGGAGGACATTAGTAGAAGCTGCCTCCTGTGTTGTCAACTGTATTAGGGGCTTGGCTATGTAAGCATACTGGGGAATCCACTGCCTGCAATATGAAGTGAGGCCAATGAATGCACGTACCTCTTTTTGTGTCTTGGGCTGTGAAAGGCCAGAAATCAATTGAATACGTTCTGGTGTCAGTCGCCTACCCTCCTTGGATAGCAAGTGCCCAAGGTACGCCACTTGCTGTTCACAGAATTGTAGCTTCGAAGGGGACACTTTGTGCCCCTTGTCAGCCAAGAAATGTAAAACCGTGAGTGATGCATTTTCACAGTCACTTTCCGATCTTGCAGTGATGAGAATGTCATCTACATACTGTATCAGTGCTGTAGTGGTAGGCATATGAATACTGTCTAGTTGTCTTTTGAGTGCCTGACTGTAGATGCTAGGACTTTCCGTGAAGCCCTGTGGCGCTCTTGTGAATCTGAAGCTGCGGCCTTTTAAACTGAAACCGAAAAGATATTGGCTGTCTGGATGTATTGGGATACTGAAAAATGCGTTCTTCAGATCGATAACTGTAAAGAACGTAGCCTTCGCATCAATGGCAGTCAATAATGAAGAAATGTCCGGGACCACAGGATACTGCAGCACCACACATTTGTTTAATTCTCGCAGGTCCACAACTAATCTATAGACAGGCGATGTATTGGGATCAGTTCTTTTGAGAATAGGAAGAACAGGTGAATTGCATATGTTTGAATCTGTCTCTATCACCACCCCTTGTGCGATGAGTTCATCTATTATTTTCAGTAACCCTACTTCAGCCTCAGGTGCTATTTTGTATTGTCTAATCCGTGGCAGCACTACTCCTTCCTTGAGGGTGACCTGGTGTGGTGTAATGTTCATGAAACCTACGTCAGTCGGGCCTTGTGCCCATAGGTGCTGTGGTACATTCTGGAGCCTGATGTCAAAATCTTTTATTACAAAATGTCCCTTGAAATCACGTAAATACAGTCGCACTCCTTCTGGCGAGCAACAGATAATTGCTTCCAGTTCCTTTAACGTCTTTATACCAAGTAAGTTTTCTGGACATGATTTAGTAAGCAGTAAGTCTGTTGTATGTATTAGTGGACCAACTCCTAAAGAGACTGGTTCTGAAACCTCATTAATAATAGGCTTTCCTGAAAAGCCCAGGGATATACTCTTTGAGCCCGAGAGGGGTGCCCCTGGAACCTCGGAATGACTGATGGTAGTTCTACTCGCCCCAGTGTCAATCAAAAACTTTTTATTTTGTCCTAGTAAACGTGCATGTACATAGGGACCCTCTTGGTCCACAGGAACTGGAATAAGGGGCAAGTCGAATTCCCTCTCTGGGCTGCTTCATGAATATGCTTTGTATTCTGGATAGTTAGTTTGAGCGTGCTCATACATTTGTGTTGTGGCGTGGGCTGGTGCAGGTGCATGGACAGGCGGTGGCGGCGGTGGAAACGTATCTGATGTCTGATGTGTGTTATTTTCCTTGGGAGGATAAGGACGTGGCTTTGTTTTACCTATAGCTATATTGTGTTTCAGGACTGCACATTCATTGACGAAGTGGCCTGGCTACTTGCAATAATTACAGGTCCCATTAGTTTGTTTCGTGCTATTCTTGTTCGTGTTTGTGTTTGCCGGTGTCGATTGGGCCACCAGCATCTTCATCTTTGTGTCTTTCATGCGTCTCTTTTCCTGGTCTTGTTCTTCTCTAATTCTATTCCGGTGGTATTGTAACATCTGTAACATTTGTGAAGGGCTATTTGCTTGCCAAGTACTCTCAACCTTAAGTACCCTATACTTTACCTCTGGTAGGGAATTTTCTACTAGTTTGCTCACGAAAAGATGGGGATATGAATCGCTACCGGGCTTAAGACCACTATTGATAGTGAAACACTTCTCAAACCTAGAGTAAAAATCGCTAGTGTCCTCGTCTGGTTTCTGTTTACAGGCTGAAATAGCATCCCAGTCTTCCTTCTTAGTAACCAATAATCTAGGCAAAACTTGTACAAGGAGTTCAGGTAAGTCTTTAGCTCGGGGGCCCAGACCAATCCCCGGGCCTCTTGCTTCTTCCTCTCTTTCCAACAGATCCCAGCTGATCTTTTTCTCTCCCACCTCCCAGTCCTGTCCTTTAAGCTTCTCGTAGATACCAGCAGGCAATAGTACTTTCAATAACTTTAGAATGTCAGCATATGTATATTCTCCTAAGCGGAGAATGTCCTTTAGTTCTCGGTGAAAACCCCCCGGGTCTTTATCATGGGAGGGCAACATTTTTTTAATTTCCAGTATCTCTAATTTTGACAAGGGGGTGTAGACATACACCCGTTGCAGCACATTGTTTGTATCCTTTACAGGATGAACTTCTCGTAGGGGGTTCAGCTTGTCGTATAACTGTCCCTTACCCTGTGGTGGAGCGGGAAGCAGGGACCTAGTCACGTATACTATATATTTGTGTCGCTGATCCAGGATGACATTAATCAATTCAGTACCCATGTTCATCCACCTGTCTAGTATTATGTCGTCCAGCATCTTATACAATAGACCAGGACCAGAATATTGACTCTCATACAACGTAATCAAATGTTGGACCATGTAAATACCAGCTATGCGCTGTTCGTTTGGTGGGAGGCTCAAGAACGTCTGTGCTACGATATCATTATTATATATATCATATTGGGATACCCACAGGGTGGCTGACCTTGCTAATTCATTTTCGGTCGGGGTGAGGGGCTAACCATTTATTCACCGCTTTTTCGGTGATTTGGAACAAACTTTCAAGGGAATATCTTTCTTTTATAGCCGTTCCCTGTTTACGGTGATTGAGGCCCTCGGGCCTTTCGAATCGCCGGGCATGGCCCACATATTGTATTCTGTCTTTGTCCCCTGCTTCATCATCAGATGATAACTCAGCCTTTTCGTTCGGTCCTGCTTTGTGTGACGCTATTATTGCCTTTCGGATTTTGGTCAACATGTTGTCTGTCTGTCCTGATTTATCATGCTGACAGGCATCTATGCGATCACTCCAACCAATATAACAACGGTCTACGTCCCCATCACCTTCGTCTTTTTCCCTGATCAGACAGTTAATCAGGAAGCGAAGGATATAGTTCTTAATAATTACTTTTCTATTTTGTACAGCTTCTGCTATGCACTCAGAACCTTCCCCTGTTCTTATGAATGTGTACATTTTCTTTAGATGTTTATTCATATCTGGTAATTTTTCCAAATCTGCGACTGCTCGTCTAAGCCTTAGTGAAAACACGAGCATTCTGCCCTTTCCTGGATCTGGATCATATATACATTCGGAGATGTCTACTTTTACTGTTGGTCCCCCTCCTGATGTTGTCCCAGATCCACCCTCCCCGCCGTCCTCGAGCTCCTGGAGCTGGGCTTGCGTTGGAGGTGCAGGGAAAGATCTGTCCACATATGCTGGTGGGGATTCCTCCAGGTAGGCGTTAATAAACGTTTCGGATGCTGTTTGTTTTATTTTTCGGGGTACTTGTGGTGGCACTCTGATGGGTCTTTCTACTGGGGCCACTCTTGCTAGTTCCTCTGAAAGGACGGGATAAATACCAGCAACAACAGTATTTCTTTCTCTTTCAGTCTGCTCTCTTTTTACCCGTTCCCCTTCCTCCTGTAATTTCTCTTCTTTGGCTTTTTCGGACTCCTGTCTACTTCTCTCTGCTTTGTGGAACTCTTTCTCTGTTCTTCTATGTGACTCCTTGCACCATAACTCAATGGCGTCCTTCTGAGCAGGTCTAGATTTTCTCTTCCATATCTCTTCCTCTACCTTCATAATGCATTCCGCATCCCACGTTCCCGTGATAGGCCATCTATACTTTGTCTCTAAATCCTTCGTGTAATCCACCCATAGTTCTAAAAACAACACGGCATCTAAACCATGCTTACAGTACATGAAATGTCCAGGTGTGTCTCTAGGCGGAATGTTAACTGGTTCCTCTAGTACACCTTTTCTGGTACATATCTTACGCAGTTTCGAAAACAACGGCATGTTGGAATGTAACCGAAAACAAAAATCACAATGACCCAAAAAACAAAAATCACAATGAAACAAACTTACATAAAAAACTTGACACAATAAAACCTAACTGAACCTGACTAAGACAATAACATTCATACAGTTAAATCGGTGCACCTGAATACTTGGATTACTTTAATTCTTTAATACTTTAATACTTGATGCATGCTCTTGAACATACCGGTCTCACAAGTGAGACACGTCTTTACCGTGTTCATTAAATGAACCCGTCTTTATTGCAACCCCCATGAAAAACTCACCGGGAAGCAGAACTTGAAGGCCTCGGACACTTGACGCTGCGCAGGGAATGGCGTATCTGTGGTGGATCTCTAGAAACCTCGGACACAGCTCTCTCGCAGGGTGGGCTCTGGGTCGGGACAATCCGCAATCCTCACCGCCTCGTATGGATGCCTGGTCGCAGTCCGTCTCCTTCGCCGGCCTGAGGGAGTTGGCGGGAAAACCCGCGACGTGTACACTTGAAGTCCGTCACGGCTGTAGAAGGGGGCAAAACTGGACCGTCATCTCCGGCGCGTGGGGAAGGAGATTCGTCCCTGTTCGGGCGCCATTAAATGTCGTAAATAAAGTATTACGCGCTCATAATTTCTATAATATCAATATGATCATGCATAAAGCAAGAGGCTGAGTCTGTGGTATCAGGTTCAAAAGGGCTTTATTCCAACAACTCGAGTTATAGGGAGAATAGTTCCATCACCACAAGGGATCAGGAAGGGTCTTCTGCTCAGAATATTCTCAAAATAATATTCTCAGTGTACAGTATATATACATTCTATATTATACGTAAGCAGGAGTGCTTCAGGCAGAGCAAGAGAGAATGAGATAAGAGTATGTGGGGTTGTAAGTAGGCGTGAAGGTGGGCGTCCATGTGGGCGTCCACGTGATGATCATTGGTGAATGTCATAGGTGGGTGGATACCTGGAGGGGGTTGCGTGATCAGCTGGAACTTTACTGGAACTTTGCCTTACTTGTGCTCAACTTGAGCATGACGTGTAATTGACGTGTGACTGGGGGAAGGCTGCTTGTACAGTCGGGGAGTCTGGAAGAGAGGCCTTCAGTGTCAGGACGACCAGTACATCTTGTATTATCTGATATCTAAAGTCCGGAGCAGGGACTGATTTGTGACATAGGTTGCCCATCACCAAGAGCTGATGTGGCATTTATTTCTTCATTCACTGCGTAGGCCTTACATGGGGGCTATGGGCTTTTCACTGACGTGAGCTTTGCAATCACACAAAAAGAGACAGAAAGGCTAGGCTCTCTCCTTTGCAGATGGGTTATGTTTATTCCTCCTTCTCCAGGCAGGAATGTGGTTCAGTAGGAGTAAGCAGATAACCGTGCTCAATACTGTCTCGGCACCTCGGACAGGGCCCCTTTGGCTGAGGCCCAAGTGTGCAAGGCCAAGGATACGCAGCTGCAGCTCTCAGAGCGTCTGAGGCCTGAAACCTCTTTTCGGCTCTGGCTGAGCCACAATAATGGGCTTTCATGAAAATGCAGGAAAACATGATGCAAAACATGTAGGCCTCAGTGCAGATTTGTCGTTTCTCTCATGGGAGACTGGATGATGGCAGGCCACGTTTATAGTATAAGCATCATGACAGACAGGCCATGGAGGGCAAATGCATGGGATACATGCATGTGTACACATATGACGGGGAACACACAGGGGACACATAAGCCTCTTAATTTTTATTTCCTCAGCATGAGTACTTGGGTACTGACTGAATGATTAAAGTACTGCAAGGAGAGTGCCTGGGTGAATTTATAAGTGGTTGGGTTTTGGCGCAGTGAATGTATTAGTACATGGTGCTGAATGGGTCACTGGAGGAGTGCAAGGGGAGTGACAGGGTATTTGCTGGAAGTGTATGGATACTGACTGGGGAATTGAAGGTGTGAAAGACAAGTGTGTAGGTGGTTAGAGCACTGCATGCATAGTGGATAGGCATTGAAGCAGTCCATGTGCTAAAGCCTGGCTCAGTGCATGAGTACTTGGGTACTGACTGAATGATTAGAGTACTGCAAGGAGAGTGCCTGGGTGAATTTATAAGTGGTTGGGTTTTGGCGCAGTGAATGGATTAGTACATGGTGCTGAATGGGTCACTACAGGAGAGCAAGGGGAGTGACAGGGTGTTTTTTGGAAGTGTATGGATACTGACTGGAGAATTGAAGGTGTGAAAGACAAGTGTGTAGGTGGTTAGAAGACTACATGCATAGTGGACAGGGGTTTGAAACAGTCCATGTGCTAAGGCCTGGGTCACTGGATGAGTACTTGGGTACTTACTGAATGATTAGAGTACTGCAAGGAGAGTGCCTGGGTGAATTTATAAGTGTTTGGTTTTTGGTGCAGTGATTGGATTAGTACATGGTGCTGAATTTGTCACTAGGGGAGTGCAAGGGGAGTGACAGGGTGTTTGCTAGAAGTGTATGTATACTGACTGGGGAATTGATGGTGTGAAAGACAAGTGTGTAGGTGGTTAAAGGACTGCATGCAGAGTGGATAGGCGTTTGAAGCAGTCCATGTGCTAAGGCCTGGCTCACTGCATGAGTACTTGGGTACTGACTGAATGATTAGAGTACTGCAAGGAGAGTGCCTGGGTTAATTTATAAGTGTTTGGGTTTTGGCGCAGTGAATGGATTAGTACATGGTGCTGAATGGGTCACTAGAGGAGTGCAAAGAGAGTGAGAGGGTGTTTGCTGAAAGTGTATGGATATTGACTGGGGAATTGAAGGTGTGAAAGACAAGTGTGTAAGTGGTTAGAGGACTGCATGCATAGTGGATAGGCATTTGAAGCAGTCCATGTGCTAAGGCCTTTCTCAGTGCATGAGTACTTGGGTACTGACTGAATGATTAGATCACTGCAAGGAAAGTGCCTGGGTGAATTTATAAGTGTTTGGGTTTTGGCGCAGTGAATGGATTAGTACATGGTGCTAAATGGGTCACTAGAGGAGTGCAAGGGGAGTGACAGGGTGTTTGCTGGAAGTGTATGGATGCTGACTGTGGAATTGAAGGTGTGAAAAACAAGTGTGTAGGTGGTTAGTAGACTGCATGCATAGTAGATAGGGGTTTGAAGCAGTCCATGTGCTAAGGCCTGGGTCACTGGATGAGTGCTTGGGTACTGACTGAATGATTAGAGTACTGCAAGGAGAGTGCCTGGGTGAATTTACAAGTGTTTGGGTTTTGGCGCAGTGAATGGATTGGTACATGGTGCTGAATGGGTCACTAGAGGAGTGCAAGAGGAGTGACAGGGTGTTTGCTGGAAGTGTATGGATACTGACTGGAGAATTGAAAGTGTGAAAGACAAGGGTGTAGGTGGTTAGAAGACTGCATGCATAGTGGATAGGGATTTGAAGCAGTCCATGTGCTAAGGCCTTGGTCACAGGATGAGTACTTGGGTAGTGACTGAATGATTAGAGTACTGCAAGGAGAGTGCCTGGGTGAATTTATAAGTGTTTGGGTGTTTGTGCAGTTTTTAATTTTTTTCCAGATGGGTATTGGTGGTAATTGACTCTGACTAACCAGTCATAGAGCCAGTGCTATGCTAAAAGACACTTAGAATACAGTTAAAACACCTACATACACTAGGGAATACTATGCGTTGAGGTACCCCTGTGATTAGAATGACCTCCTCTGTAAGCCCCAGTACATAATAGGGCAGGGGGATTAAAACTACCTCTTAAAACGCGCCACAGGGCACGATTGTACACTGGTGAAGGGGGGGCTTGAGCTGACAAGTGCAAACACGCCCCTGTGGCCGTTTTAATTTGGGGGATAAAGTCCCCTTGAATCCTGAGTGTCCCTTGGTCCAACTAGCCCACCAGGTATCTCCAGTTAGCACCACAGAGCTGCGTTGCAGAGAGGTGTAAAAAGTGGCACGGCCTGGACCACCTCTCTGCAACGCAGCGCAGTGGCGCTTACTGGAAGCACCTGGTGGACTAGTTGGCCCCCAGGGGCCCTCAGGATTGAAGGTGAAATTGTTTCCCCATCTTAAAATGCGCCACCGGGCATGTTTGCATACGTCACCTCAGGCCCCATCCCCTCCCTTCACCACTGTGTAAACGCGCCCTGTGGCCATTTTAATTTGGGAGATTAAGTCCCCTTGAATCCTGAGGGTCCCTAGGGTCCAAGTAGCCCACTAGGTACCTCCAGTAAGCGCCACAGAGCTGCGTTGCAGAGAGATGTAAAAAGGGGCGTGGTCTCTGAACACCTGTCTGCAACGCAGCTCCCTGGCGCATACTGGAGATACCTGGTGGGCTAGTTGGCCCTCTGGGACCCTCAGTATTGAAGTGGAATTAATTCCCCCAACTTACAACTCGCCAGGGGGTGCGTTTGCACAATGGTAAAGGAAGGGGGCGGGGCCTGAGGTGACATGTGTGCAAACAAGCCCTGTGGTGCGTTTTAAGTTTGGGAATTAATTCCTCTTCAATCCTGAGGGTCCCTGAGGGCCAACTAGCCCACCAGGTACCTCCAGTAAGCACCAGGGAGCTGCGTTGCAGAGAGGTGTTCAGAGGCCATGCCCCTTTTTACAACACTCTACAACGCAGCTCCTTGGCGCTTTCTGGAGGTACCTGGTGGGCTAGTTGGCCCTCTGGGACCCTCAGTATTGAAGTGGAATTAATTCCCCAACTTACAACTCGCCAGGGGGCGCGTTTGCACAATGGTGAAGGAAGGGGGCGGGGCCTGAGGTGACATGTGTGCAAACACACCCATGGCGTGTTTTAAGTTGGGGGATTAAGTCCCCTTGAATCCTGAGGGTCCCTGGGTTCCAACTAGCCCACCAGGTACCCCAGTAAGCGCCACAAGGCTGCGTTGCAGAGAGGTGTAAAAAGGGGCATGGCCTGGACCACCTCTCTGCAACGCAGCCCTGTGGTGCTTACTGTAGGTACCTGGTGGGCTAGTTGGCCCCCAGGGACGCCCAGTATTGAAGGGGAATTAATTCCCCAATTTAAAAAGAACCAAAGGGCGCATTTGCAGAGTGTTTTTGTGAGGAGGCGGAGCCTAGGGACGATCGCGTGTCTTTCTTTAAAAAAACTTTTTTGAAAGGAGGGCTGTGTGGCCACCATTCCTTTTACTTTTTTGGGGTCATGGGGACCCCATCCCCCAGGTCCTGACCCCCCAAATTAAAATTAAAACAATGTATTTACGGGAAGGGGGCTGCGTGGCCCCCCTCCCTTGGCAAATTCCGGGCCCCGGGGACCCCATCCCCTGGGGCAAGGCCAATTTTTAAAATATTGGCTGCGTAGCAGCATGCCAGAATTCTGTTTGCAGAGTAGTAGAGAAAGGGGGCAGAGCCTCCAACGAATGGCCGGCTTCTTTTTTATGTACTAGGAAGGGGGGCTGTGTGGCCCCGCCTTTCCTTGGACCATTTTGGGCCCCATCCCCCGGGGCCTGACCCATTTCTTATTTTTATCATAACATAAAAGGAGAGGGGAGCTGCACGGCCCCTATCTCCCGGGCCCCTGCCTTCCATTCTTTTTTTCTTAAGTAAAGGAAGGGGGTGCCACGTGCCCTACCTTCCTCAGACCATTTGTGATCCCAGGGACCCCCCCGGGCCTGTCTCCTTTTCTTTTCTTTTTTTATATAGGAAGGGGACCCCATCCCCAGGCCTATTTCTGCCCCCAGGACCCCGTCCTTGGCTCCAGACCTTCACCTTTTTTCCCCCGGGGCATGGTCTCTTGTTGGGGACTGTGGGGTAACCTCAAGGCCTCCGCAGTCCCTGCCAGCTTCCCACCTCCTGCACAAGCGAGCATTGCTTTAGGGTAGAGGGACCTGCAAACATGTTTGCAGCTCCCTCTGTCCAAAACCAATTCTGCTCCGCTTCATGGAGTTGAGAGGATTTTCCATGCTCTCGATTCCATGAAGTGGACCAGAGTTTGCTATGGCTTGGCGGGAGCAGTGCTCCTGCCAAGTCACTGCAAACTGCAATGTCTTTGGGGTGGGCACCCTGGGAGATGGCTGGAGCCAGCCCTGGGGGGGATGTGGCGGTCCCCAGGGCCATGGAGGGCTCCTCTCCCATCTTCTGTGTAGTCCCGGGGAGATGGCGGTTTCCGGGGCTGCATGAGGGGGCTGGAGCCTTCCTACACATTATTTTAGACATAGCCCCGGGGAGGTGGTGGTCCCCAGGGGCTGTGTGGCTCCCCCGTATTTCAGTATTTAAGCCCCTGGAGGTGGCAGTCCCAGGGGCTGTATGGGGTGCTGGATCCCCACTCAATATTTTAGACATAGCCCTGGTAGGTGGCGATCCCCAGGGCTGCAGGTTGGCCCGCATTGCCCTCCCACATTCCAGTATATTAGCTCCTGGGAGGTGGCTGTCTCTGGGGTGCGGGGGCTGCATGCCCCTGCATTTCAATCAATTAACCCTGGGAAGGTGGCAGTCCCTGGGGCTGCGGGGGCGTCCACATTATTATTTGTGATTTCCCCCGGGACCGGGCCCACCTGGCGGCTTAATTAAAAAAATTGTAGGAGTACGTGCTTTGTCTTTAAATTTAAAAAAAATATATGTTTTTATTGGGCCTGGAGGTCCCTGGGAGTCCCTGTGGGTTAGAGTGTTTCTACACTGCCCTTTTCTCTTTTTAATGTTTTTGCTTGTGGCTCAGTTCAACCGAGTCACAAGATTGCTGCCTAGTTTGAAGTGTTGGCAGCCAGTCAGTTCTCAGGTACGAGATCGGGAGGGTTCACAGAACCTTCGCGTCCCTAGATATACAACTGGGAGTTTCTTCAAATTTCTCCAAAACTACTTAACAGATGTACACCATTTAACAAAAAGTTTGCTTTCTGGATCAAGAGCTACCTTTTTGCCAAATGTGGTGTAATTCCATTCAGGAGCATTCAAGGGATTGGGCAGTAGCTGTGTCTAAAGCTTCCCATGGATATTAAAATGGAGAAAAAGTGTTTTGGGACTCCCCTTTTTCTTGGCCTCCATGTGATGGATCACTCCCAAACTTACAAGACTGCAGCTGAAGTCACTGGCATAATGGTTTTTAAATTTTCACGAGGATTCCTCAAACTGCGCCAAAGTTATTGGCAAATGGAAAAACGCTCTTCCTATGGAAGGTCTTAACTATAACTACCTACTGACGATTATATATATATATATAATATCTTCACTGAACAAAAAAAGTAACGTTATAGTTAGGGGAAATGGTTGGTAACAACTAACATGTTAAACTCAACGTGGTAGTGTGGGTACCCCGGGTGGGCATTGGGGCATCCACATATATTTTAGACCTGCTCTAGGAGATAGGAACCCCAGGGCCAAAATGTGCTCTGCATGGGGGGCTGTGGGCATCCTCTCCCCTTTATAATATCAGAGTGGGACCCGGGAGATGGGGTTGAACATAGACCCCTTCCCTTTCTTTACTCTATTTGCCCCAGGGGGATGTGGTCCATAGGGCCTATTAAGGCTCAGAAATGGAGACTGCTTGCCCCTTCCCCTTACAATTTGGCCACGGAGGATAGGGTTCCAGGGCCCAAGAAGACGTATGGATTGGGGCTCTACACTCCCTCACCTTTTTAATTACATTTGACCCTGGTGGGAAGACTTCCTTGGGCCTTTTGATGCTTGGGGAGGTGCACAGCACACTTCCCTTCCCTTATTATATATGTTTTGGCCCAAGGGATTGCATCCCTGGGGCCGGAAGGCCAACTCCACAGCATGTATGCCAAAGGCTGTATGAGGCCTGGTGTTGGCAGCCTGCCGGGGGGGGGGTTAGCCACAAGGTCTGGTAGCAGGCCAAGCACTGTGTGCAGTTGACTACCTGCCGGGAGTTGGACGCAGGGCCAGGCTGTAAGCCAGGCCCCATGGCCAACTCCATGCATGACCAAAGGCAGTGCATGGCGTGGGGTTGGCTGCCTTTGGGTGGTTGTCTGCAGGGAGTTGAATTCTGGGCCTAGCTGCAAGTTAGGCCTGCAGCCAACGACATGCTGCACATGACAAAAGAGAACCAAAGGGGGTTCTGGCTCGTATGGCAGCAAGGCCAAACCAATTATAATGAAAAAGCAAAGAACAAGCCAATGCTGCGTGTCAAATTCCCTACAATTCTCGTGACCTGAATGAAACAAGAACACTGACAACCGATTATTTCGTTGGATTTAATCCTGTGAAAATTCTTTCTAATTCACGTTCAGAAACATTTAAAACTGAAACAGTACACATTCATTAAACAATACATAAAGACCTTAACTTGAAGGTGACAATATAGGAAACATTTAGACACCACTGTAATCATTCATACACTTGCCCATGAGGACAACATTCATACAGTTCATACTGCTCATGCAACCACAATCACAAACAACATAAGAAAGAAATCTACAATTAATAATCTTTACATAAAGGCCATCAAACCACTACTGTACATAATGATGGGGCTTAATGCTGTTTTTTACAAGATTGACCGTAGAAAAGACAAGGTCTACGCGTTTCGAATCCCTTAGTTGGCAGGGATTCTCATCAGGACCGACATTAAACTGCAAACAAAGCAGAGAAGAAAGATTTACTCAACTAGCCCACTTTGTGAGTGAACAGCCGCATGGTCAAGGAAAGGGGAGGGGGGGGGGAAATCTTACCTTAGTTTAAGGAACGGAGAACTCAGCCCCAGCTCTAAAGAAAAAGCTCTAAAGAAAAAGGAGAGCCAACTTGGTTAC
Organism: Triturus cristatus; assembly: GCF_964204655.1. Taxonomy (NCBI): domain Eukaryota; kingdom Metazoa; phylum Chordata; class Amphibia; order Caudata; family Salamandridae; genus Triturus; species Triturus cristatus. Next base: position 1,368,990,852 of record NC_140590.1, read on the forward strand.
CTAATTCTGTGAAGTCAAATCTAGATAGCCACCTTGTTAGTACTAGGCACACCCATGCAACATAGAGACGACACAAACACATAGTATCGTTATTAATAAAAAGGCTTACGGGTGTGTGGAGCGGTGTCTGGTGGACTGAAGGAGATTCTGTCTACAATCAACGTAACCACGGTTTTTTTTTCGAGCGTTAGTAGTTTAAAAGCAATGTCTGAAAGTGAGAGCGACATGACATTAAAAGCGCGTCCTATCGCCTACAACGAGTCGATCCAAAATGATTAGAAAAAGGTCTTGGAGCGCTTACCTCCACAGGAGGAGAGGATGGAAGAAAGTGCTGCGACTCGGTCATCTGATAACCCGAGTGAGAACTCGTGCGGCGCGTGATTCGCCGGCCGTGTTAAAGTTCAATCACTGTCAAGTACTCTGAAAGGAAAGGGAAGGCTGCATCAGGATACTAATACCAGGGTAGTCCTACGGGTTGTGAGATCTATTTGGCCCGCGAAGCAATGTTTACCTGGAGAATCGGCAAAAGGCCATGCGCAGCATGGGGTTGGCTGCCTCCAGGTGGGTTGTACTCCGCCAGGCCCTGTGGCTAAACCCCTGCTGCACACAGCTGAAGGCCCTGCATAGTGTGGGGTGCAGCCCACCTTGCAGCATGGGACTGGCTGCCTATGGTGGGTTTGTTCAGTAACAATGTAACATTTTAAACAAACAAAAAACACAGAATGTCACCAGTTATAGTTATAGTTATCTTATGTACCTATAACTCATTCTCTAAGGTAACTATAACATGTGCCCCGCCATGCACTGCTAATTAGCCCACATGTTACATCACTCATGACATCTTCTATGACATCATTGATAATATGACAACAGCATTTGCATCTAAATTATTGATGAGAAAATTTTGCATGGCGGGGGTGTAACTTAGAGTTAATAGCTGAAGGGCATGAGCTTCAGGTGGTGTGACAACTGCAGGGGGGTTGGGTACAGGTCCTGACTGTAGGCCAGGTACTGCACCCAACCCCCTACAGCGGACAACCATGTGTTGCAGGGGTAATGCACCTGCAGGAGATTCGGCACAGGACTTGGGGCATGAGGTGAGGTAGGGTACACTAACCCCAGGCACAGCAATTGACATCTTACTTTACAAATAAAGAAAACATAGAAACTCATCGAAAAAACAAAGGTTAAAGTGAAGATATAGTTAGGTACGGCACAAATATCCTTCTTTGCATAAAAAAAAACCTTGGAAATTCACTGAAAAAACGAAGGTTAAAGCGATGCTATAGTTAGGTGAAAATGTCAATAAATCCATACCATTTCAAACAAGCAAATCCACTGAAATTCACCAGTTATAGTTCTCTCATGTACCTTTAACTCTTGCTCTAAATTTACCATAACTCATTCTCTCAACATGCACTGCCAATTATTTCAAATTCTGGAAGGGTCTAAGGACAGGGCACGCTTCATGCCAGAGTACTGTGAATTCAGGAGAAAGCTTTATGCACTCATGCCTCACCATTCAGACGTTAACAGTCTTGATTTTGGAAATGTGGACCCAGAAAGAGAAGGCATGGGTCAAAATTCTTGATCTGGATTTGAGGTACACAGTCTTGAAGCTTGCCCTAGATTTCAGGTACCCAACCAGGGTCTGCAATAATATTTAAAAAAAGAACAGGACCTGACCAAAAACCAGGCTCCATGGCCCAACCCCCAAGGGTTGGAAGTCCCTGTAGCCATCCCCTGCTGCACACTGTTTCATCGGTATACAGCAATGGTTGGCGACCTGGCATTTAGGGTGCAGGCTCTGATATCAACCACCATAGGGCATGGCCGAAGGCTATCCACAGCAAAGGCTGTGAATTTAGTGCGCCATAATTTCTGACAAGGATGGATCCTCAGCTAAGGTTAAGTTTGTTCGTTTTTTAGCAATTCCACCTTCTGTCTCTTTTCTGACTTTTCTCCCCCCATGATGTTACCTCAAATCTACTATACAATTTTCCGTCCCTCTAACTTATCCTTCCATAAAGGGCTAACTTTGATCTTACCAAGAACCTTGCGTAGCCAGAAATATTTCTTGGAAACTATTCTTCTATAATTGTGTAGAAGCAAATTATTATTAACAATGGGGTGAGCAGACATGCAGTCAAAAAACATATAGTATATGCAGCACTTCATTAAAGGGTAAACATTTGTTGAGCTTTTCACAATATTTCTTTTACAGACAGCATCAATTGTGTGAAGTGTCCAGATGATCACTGGCCTAACCCAGAGCAAAATGAGTGCATTCAAAAGGTGTTGGAATTCCTTTCCTTTGATGAGCCTCTTGGAGCAAGCTTAGCTGTTATTACTCTTCTGTTCTCTCTTCTCACGGCAGCTGTTCTGCTAATATTCATCAAACACTCAGGCACCCCCATAGTACGAGCTAACAACCGCACTCTCAGCTATATGCTCCTGTGCTCATTAATGCTTTGCTTCCTGTGCTCCTTTGTGTTCATTGGACGTCCAGGGAAAATAAGTTGCCTTTTCCGTCAAATGTTCTTTGGTGTGACCTTTTCCTTTTGTATAGGGTGCATCCTTGCTAAAACACTTCTTGTTGTCATTGCTTTTAAAGCTACAACGCCGGGCAGTATCTTCAAAGGCTGGTTGGGAATCAAACTGCCTGCTGTGATTGTTCTGGTGTGTGTTTTACTTCAAGTCGTTATTTGCATCACATGGCTGGGGTTGTCTCCTCCTCACCTGGAAATGAACATGAAAACCACAACTGGAAAGATCATTGTTGAATGTAATGAGAACTCACAGGCTGCCTTCTACACCATGCTGGGCTTCCTGGGATTATTAGCTTGCCTTAGTTTCCTAGTAGCCTTTCACGCAAGGAAGCTACCCGATGTCTTTAATGAGACCAAATTGATCACCTTCAGCATGATGGTCTTCCTCAGTGTCTGGACATCCTTCATCCCAGCATACCTGAGCACGAAGGGGAAGTTTATGGTCTCAGTTGAGATATTTGCCATACTGGCATCCAGTGCCGGCCTGCTGCTATGCATATTTTTCCCAAAGTGCATTATCATTGTACTGAAACCTGCTTTGAACACACGAAAACATATTTAAAGAATGTGCGTGGTATTCGGACAAGTATTGTCACCTTCTTTGGGAAGTAAGCAAATCTGTTACTCAGTGTGTTTTTTAGGTTTATATCGATGTCCTATTATGCACATTTTAGGGGTGTAAGAAAGTGGGCCTAGTACATGGATGTGCCTCTATGTACCTGAAATATGTTGAAAAGTAGGGCGAAATCTATAAGCAACATTTATGTACATTATATTTAACGATTAACATTTGTTTTATAGTATTTATTTTTATACTGTGAATAATGTCCTGGAGTGGTTGGAGTGCCATGAAGGGTTCCTTTATGCAACAGTTTAATTAGTTGCTTGCATATTTCTAGAATACAATGCATGTTATTTGGGTTCTTCAGTTTTGTATTTATCTATGTTGGAGGTTTTCATATGTGTGTATTGCAGGTTATACAAGTAATATCTGTGAATCTGATTTTCCTCCTCTGTATTTGGGTAAAGTGGTAAACTTTAATTTGGAATATGGAGTTCAGGAACTACATCTAGATGCTTTCTGTGGTAGGCCTTTGCAAAATCTATCTTATACCCAGGTCACCTTGAAGACAAAAAAGCAATGGTAAATCCTATTGAGATGAATCCACAACTATGCCTCTCTTCATGTTTCCTTATTCCCCTATCAAGAAAGTTAAGAACCTTCTGTCAACTTTTTTAATTGCAAGTACGAATTTTAGAAGCAGCATGAGGTCAACTTAATATAATGAAGAGAGTTGCTGGAAATGATGCTCCCATTTGTGAACCTTGGAGCTTCAGTCAAAAGATGTTTTGCTATTAACAATTTTTTTTAAAACAACTAGGCACACATGAACAGTTTATGGAAATGTCTTCAACTCATATAGTTAACAGAGTAAGACAAATAATTTACATTCATATCGTATACTCATTGGCAAATTGTTAATTTTCCACATTTCACTATACGTGCAAGGACAATACTGTATATATTCTTAGGTTTGTCTTTTTGGATTATAGCCCTTATTGTATCCCCTTTCTGCTTGCGTAACGGGACTGGTATGAAGTAACTGGTCAAAAGTATATTTAACACCAATGAAACATAGGCAGTTTCAAATCTCAAATGATATTAAAGACCTTAAGTCACATTCACATGCAATATGACCATCAGCAGTTCGTAACTAAGTGCTAGATCTCTAAAGTCACAATGTCACTTTATCATATTAGCCTCTCTTTTAGACAATAAAGCATGTCAATTGATTTTTCAGGGGAATATAAGCAATATCAAACTGTGCACCTGCAGTAAAGCCAACCCTGTTTAGTTGAGCCTGATAGAATAGCTACACATTGATTTTAAAGGTACTGGGAAGTTTTAATGATCTCATAGAAACGCCAAATACTTTTAAGGAACATATGGATGTTCACTGGTGTCAAAGTGTACACACCTTCAATACGCGCAGAAGTGAAAACTCCTGAATCCAGAAATGGGTGAATAATCCTTAGACTCCTCAGACCTTCATATATATGCATCTCTGTCTCTCAAACCAAGCCACATGTACAACATCGGTGGAGGTTTTCTTTTCAGAAACAAACCCTTAGAATTCAATACAATCTTGAGGAAATAAACCTGTAAGGGCAAAAAAAATAAAAAATGATAGAGTTACCTCAAATTTCCTGAAACAACTTGGTTGAGTGTATTAAAACATACATATTGAGAATCATATCAAATACTAGCAGGTTCATGCATCAATGTAGGCTTTTGCAATTCCTTAATTGTGATTATTAAGGAATCGCAATTAAGGAATTGCAAATGCCTATGCATGTAAGAATCACTATAAAATTAGCGATTCCCAAACATTCCTTAATTGTGACCAGCAAATTGCCAGTCGCAATTAAGGAATGCTTTCCCATTCATTCCTATATGCCTACAGGCCCATAGGAATGAATGGGAGATTGCATGCGCAATTTGCATGTACCATTAGGTACTCGCAATTTGCGCATGCAATTTCAAGGGTGCAAGGGTGTCAAAAGGACACCCTGTTGCACCCCTGAAACTGATCTGTGCACACATGTTGCGCACACACATGCCTCAATTGCATGTGTGTTGTGTGTTGTGTAACCTACAACTTGGAAAAATTCACTTTAGGGAATTACCATCAAGTAAAAATTGATGGTAATTTGTGCTCCCTATTAGCAAAATCGCATCATGCATTGCATTTAAGGAATTGGAATTTGCAATTCCCTAAATGCAATCGCAATTTAAGAAATCTCAATAATTTGCGATTTCTTAAATTGCGAGGGGGTGACAGGATGATGCATCACAGAAGCCCTTTTTGCGGGCGCAAACAACTGATTTTTGTGAATCGCACTGTTTGCGTTCACAAAAATGGTTGATGCATGTGCCTGCCAATGTTTATTTTCTCATCACAGTCTCAAAGTGATGTCTTTTTTCCATCCAAAATTACAAAGAAGCATGCTATTATATATCCATCTTTCTCCCAAAACATTTTCATGTTCAAAAGTAAAATTCTCTTGAACATTATTACAAATGAGCATCTCACAAACATATGCAGATCAATATTCCATTCCTGCCCTTTAAAATAACACACAAATGTTTATGTCCTTTAACTGGTGCTTCCATGGAACATCTATTGCAAGTTGTACATTAAATCATACGAGTTTTCTAACCTGAGACTCAAAATCCAAGATACGATCTATTAGAGTGTGAATTTGGACAGAGAATTTCAATTCTAGGTTAATTTATCATTAGATCTGTGCCTTGTAAGTCACTCATGCCTTCCTAGATGAGCATGTTTGCCTCCCTGAAAGAGCTACTCATGCTGTTCTTCAATCCTTTAGGAGTACCTCAAAAGTCCCACAGAGATTGGAAGAATCAATAGCTCAAACTTCTAACCATGCAAACACTCTAATTAAAATGCCTTTGAAAGGAAAATGTATAGATCAAGTCTTAGACCTCCTGGAGTCTTGAAGGTGAAATTAAGACTTGCTTGCCATCTGGGCATACATATTATTATTCCAACCTTAACATCTTAGGCCAATCAAAAGCAACTGCATTTATTTTTAATAGCCCAACAATGCAGGTATTAATTGGGAAGTGATCAACCACCCTTCAAAAGTTATCTTTCTATCTATACCGATTGCCTTGAATAAGTAACCACAAAAGCAGCAATGTCCGTTATCCATGGAAAAGGTGATCTGGCCACATGAACACATGCAATATATTTCTCATTGAATCCCGTTATGTGAAACATCTATTCCGAAAGAATTAGACCGCAACATGCATTTAGATGCATACATAAGCATGTTGCAAAAAATATTCCATCTGGATAATCTTAGACAGAAAAGAATAATTTGCAAAAGACTCACATGTTCCACCAATAATGAGGCATTTTTAAGTTGATACATAGTTTACAGCTCTGAAAAACTTAACTATCTCAAAATGATCCAATAGTTTTTAAAATCTTAGCTATTTGGTGTCTCCACAGTTTGTGGTATTTAACTTATCATGTTCTAAGTTCCAGCTAAATTAGGCAAGAATGGTATAAAATTTTGAGAAGCGCCATATCATATTTACCATTTCTTCCATATTGTGCGAACTCATACAATAGCATGTGCCTTGCAGTTTAACTGAAACAAGGTATTATTCAAAAATATTTGCTAGAAATCTTCTCCCATCCGTGTAGGTAGGTTTATTCCGTCATAATTGTTCCGTGCCCTTCTCTATACAAACAAGGACACACTAGCGGAACAAGACCACAGAGAACACAGTTATCAACCCCCAAAAGAAAAATCTGTCTTTCTTTATCTATTACACCTTTTTTAGTTTTTATTTCCCCTTCAAAAACTTTCATGAGGCTTTATTGTAATTTGTGGAACAGGCGGTTCTTTCTCTGAATCCATACAAAGGAACCCAAATCTATGAAGTAATATTTGAACATCTAAATCTTACAACTGCGTGAAACCTAAGCTTTTAGACGTAATGGTTGCTTCATTAGCAGCAAAATATTAACCTATCTTTTGAATATTGTTCATCATATGTATATTATTCTTATCCATAACCTTTACAAATGATAGAAATCTCATTAGAACCACTAGTACCTGGAACTTGAAACTGTCCAGTGTTTTTTTTTCTCCTTCCTCCTCCTCCTCCTTCAGTCTTTCCTCAGAAACCTTGCTTGTCTCTCATCATATTGAGAAGTTGAAGTCATATATTAGCACCATTTTATGCTTAAAATTGTATAGAAGAGTTTCCTACTTTGAAAAAAGCTTAGGAAGTTATCATATTTGTTGCCCGTTTTTTGTTAATGTTAGATCAGTTTTATGATGGCATCAAACTTAACAACTGAAATTTATGGTTGCCTCCTTTAGATAAACAACCTTTGGAGTTTAACAATTAAATATGTGATTTACTAACCAACTTAATAGTGTCTAACACATGATGTAGACTTAAGTTGTTTCTTCTTAGTCTATATTCTGCATTTTGCCAACAATCGTAGGTCAGCTTCACCCGAGCCAACCTTGATGGATGGAGATGGACCAGAACTTTTCATTAGCTGAACCTGTAATTTGATGATCACATTCCCTTGTAGTTCTGACTGTGCTGTGCTTGTTCCATCCCTCCTTGGACCTCCTCTTTCCAAGCTACTTTCTCATACACTCTATATAAAATAAAGTTGCAATCTTCTGCACCAACACTTTCAATTAGAGCTAACGAGTTATTAGCAAATACGGTAGCACCATAACCATTCACGTAACCAATGAAACTCTGCCATTCTGGAAGACCTACATCAGCAAAGTTGTACTGCTTAACCGATGTAAAGTGAGTGGCTTTAAGGATACGCATTCCTGCTTTGTGCCATACCTGTAAAAATGATTTTCTGCTGAATAAATGTAAATGATGACCTTTGGAGTCAGGATTCACAGCAGTCAGTTAGTTGCCTATAGCCACCTTTTCCCAAGACAGAATAAAATTAAGTTCAATTTGCCATCAAGAAAAAAGGGCTATTGTTGATTGGCCAGATTTCTATACTCAACTGTCGTGAAATACTTTGACCACTTATGTTTTAAATTTGGAATACATCCAAAGAAAATTTGAGACTACCAAGGATTAAAAAGTCAAGAGCATATGGCCCAAATTTAGTAAAGTTTATTATGGGTGTTTGCAAGACGCAACGGCTTCTACCAACATTCAAACTCAAAAGCATTAGAAAATTAGTCATTAGTTGTGTGGCCTGCTCAAGTAATGGGTCTACATTTGTCCTCCACTGGGAAACAAACACCCCATTGTAGAACTTGACACTCATAGGGTAGCGCTGCAGAGCAGTCCAAGGCCTACTTAAGGGAGATGGTGTGGGCTTGTAATCACCATTCACAGATACACAATAATAACACTCAATAAATGATTGTCCAGTCTGTGCTTTTTCTTTTCAAAAATGGATAAGTAAATTTACTACACAAGCACCACTGAATACTATGCAACAATTTACAAATATGCACAAGCTGATGGAAATAATTGTGGATGACATTGCATATTTCACTCTAACATCTGCCAAAGGGATATCTAGATCAACAAATCACATATCAAAGCATTCCCTTGTATAAAAATGCAATAATGGGATATCAGTTTGAATGAATGCAATTAATCTTGGCAATAAAGCAGTTATACCTTGCACACAAGTTGTTGTCACTGTCCTTATTTCATTAAAACATTTACAAATCAAAGGGTCTATGCATGTCTGGGTGATTGGTAGTATGAATAACGCAATTTTATCAAAGTTACTAAAGGGCATCATCTTTATAATTACATTACTATGCAATATTAACCTTTTATCCCTGGAGGTACTTACTGTATACACTTTTGAAAAACATTCAGCATAAAATATTGCCCTTGAAACATAATCCCTAAAGGATAGCATTATTGTAAAAACTCATGTGTAATAACCACTTTTTCACCCCTTGAGGGTGTCTCACAACATGAAAATTCACATTTCTTACTTTCAAGCCACACAGCTTGCAGGTATAGTCTTTGCCTCTAGAGGGCAGGCTTATCCTTTTAGTGTCCCTTTTGGGGGAGTCTGTGCTGCTCCAGCAGCCCCCTTCCTGCATGTTTGCATCCTTTTAGTGGCGATCCCATTCTCCTAAGGTCATCACATGCCACAAACAAGTGTGTTTGCCTCACAAATGTGACCAGGCTACGCAGGGCATTATGTGGTGCTCCTCTAGCTCTTCCCTGAATTTTATAGCTTGGCTCTCTTGACGAGCTGGGGAGAGCTGCTTCTATTTTCCTTTGTTAGTAGTCTTGTGCCCCATTTCTCTATTGGGGTGCCTTTGCTCTGGGCATGCGGTCCCAGGGATGGGGTCCCTTGCACCCTCTCTCCTTTTTGGGGGTGTGCGATGGTGCTCCGATTCTTCTCAGGCCCAGGTATGGGGTCCTGGGCCCCTTCTTGACATTGTGTGGGAGCGCTACAGTGCTCCCTCATTAATCTCCTCTCCTCATGGGCCAGGGATCGGGGCCTGAGCCCCCACCCACCTTCCCGGTGGAGCCCGATGGCTCTCCCTTGATGTGTTTCTTCTCAGGGCTCAAGTATGGGGTCATTGGACACCCTCCTTCTCCTCATGGGGTAAGCTCGATGGCATTTCCCTCTCATTATTCTTCTAAGGGGCAACCTCCAGGGTCTGGCCATCCCTCAGAGGACAACGATCATTAGGAAGTGGAGCTCCACTCGCTCGAAAATTGCTGTAAAAGTCAAAGGACCACCAGAACTTTAAACAGCCATATTTAAGGCCCCATTGGGCTGATGTAGAAGATCTTAGGCTCACTCTGCTTCTTGTGGTGAGCACTAGCCTAATAAAGCACTTTCTTCAGGCATCCTGGCCTTCAAATGTGATGGCCTTTGCACAGAGCTGGTTTCACTGACTCCCTCTGCCAGGATTTCACTGGGTTTTCCTCAGGGCCTCTCCCCTCGCCTTGCACAAAAGCCCAGTCTTTCCCCCAACTGGACCTCAGGGGAAGTAACAGAGCCAGCGTCCCTGGTATTGAGGAAGTACCCCACTGGTGCTGGGGTCAAACAGAGACGGGGGACAGTCAGGGGGTTCCTCCTTCCAATTGTCCATGGCATCCACCTCTAGTCCCAGTGTACAGCAGAAAATCACATCCAAGAGATCTCCCCCCTTGTGCAGAAACTTTTATGTGTGGGCAGGAGGTTCCAGCAGGGCGGCAACTCTGGCCTATCCTGATGTGACACATCATCTAATTGCCCCTGTCCCAAACTCCCTGTCAAGTTTTCTGGGATAGCTCAAAATAGCATCACCCAGGAGCCACTTGCCACATGTGCTCTGGGGATCTCAGCTCTACCTCTAGCTGACATCACTGCACGGGCATGCCCAAGCACATCTTTAAAGGATCCTTCCTTCTGGTTTAGCTCTAGAGTCTGGGCTCCCTTCCTTTGTTCAGTGGGCTCATGCCTGCCCTCATCCTGGCACAGGGTGACAGTTGACTGATTGATGCAGAGCAGTCCCGCCCACCCTTTCCTCTTCAAGATCTAATCAAGGTTAATAATCTTCCTTTGTGGGGGGAGGCCTTTGTTCCTGCTGTACAGTTATAACTTTGGACTTTACAGGATTATTCTTTTCTCACAGGTTACAGTGAACATTGGTACAACTGTGGAATCTGTACACCAAAGGGAACTGGAGCTGTGCCCTAAGGCAGACTTTCCCATAGGAGTATAACAAGGCATCATTACAATTAAGACAATAAAGCACACTGACTTTCCCTACATGTATACACCCACATTACATGGCCTATTTCAGGTCACTATCAAAATCCTGCATAGTCCCTTATGTATCAGTAGTCTCCCACTTGCAGCCCTCACACACTTGTGCACACATGTTCCTGTGCAACCAGCCAAGTCCCTCTTTCCCTTGCTGCATCGCAGCAGCCTTATCTTAAAAGGCAGACACTGACGTTAAACACGCACAGTCCATTTTACCATGAGTTTACCTTCAGTGAGTCACTGGTTAGTAGGCTCTCCCACAGTAAATGGTCAAAAACTAGGTGAACAAAAAGTAAAATAATCCAGGTGGATTACATGGTCAGACCACATTCTCACAACAAGGATGTCTTTGCTGAAAATTAACAGATGTGAACCCTGAAAATGTGTCAAGTAGCACAAACCCTATAAAAATCTAAGCAAATTTGGCGTAATGAAATGCCTAAAGGATTCCACTCAAAGCCAGATCATCTAGAGTCGCACATAGAAGTGTGATCTGTAATTGCATTCTAGAATTGAATCAGGTTTTATTATCACTCACCTACATCCCTATGCCAGCTAGAAAAAAGGAATTAGAAAAGAGTAAGGAGGTAGATAATGGTTTAGAATTTCAAAATGAGGAAGAGAAGAAGGGAGAGGAAGAGACAGTGATGGGACGGGGAGATGAGAGGGAATGGGTGGAGACACTCACAAAGCAATATGGATGCACTCACAAAGCAATATCAAAGAGTTAATCTCCAACTTCCATTACATCTCGTAGAAGGATTACACTGTATCTGATGATTCCATTGTAAGACGAAGCACAAGTATATACTTTGGGCAAGAATGTTCCAGAGGAGGGGTGGATTGGAATTTCAAACAATGGCCATAGGTTTTTTCAAAAGTAAGAATGGTGTGCTCCGTGATGGATGTTTGCTTCTCCATACTGAGTAAGTCCCAGAGTTTGTGTAACCAGTCAGTGTGTATGGGTATGATGTCAGTGCGTTTAGTCGATGGTGGACGAACCCAGGTAAGTGTAGTACGATCACTGTAAAACAGTGTTTGGGAACCCACTGGATTGGTTAAAAGACCCCTCACACACCAACCTGGTTGGTGTCATGCTTCATCATTGGAGTCCCAACCGGTTGGCCGAATGCCTCCCGGTTGTGCTACGACGCCTGGTTACAGCGGAGCTGGTGTGGTGCAGAGGTGTGATGTCGTGTGGTTAAAAATATCTCTGAGAATCCTTGCCGTTTAAATTTTATTACTGGCGGCTCAGGATATAATTAAAAACTATGTGTGATGCAACTACGTAAGAAATAATTATCTTGGAGTTGTATGTGTGGTGGGTCTACATGTTTCAGCCCGCATGGAGATGTATGTGGGGCTTTCGTCAGGACCAGTGAAAGTGGTGAGTGGCAAAGTGAGTGGTGCCACATGAGGATTGAAAAAATAAAAATGGTTTTTTACCTACACACTCGCTAAGGTGTGTGGAACCGGTGTCTGCAAACTTGCGGACACCGCAGCGAAAAAAGACCTGTGGGAGAGAAAGAAACAGCACAAAACATGTATACAACTGACACATGGGTGCCGAGCAATTCAGCAATTATAAAATGCAATCTTAGGTGCTGTGACGAACCAAACATCTCTGTCACGAGATCGTACTAGTGGCCATATTGGGAGCATACACTGATAATATCGCATGCTGAGGAATGAATGGTAGTCTGGAACAAATTTGACATGTTATGATGAGCCCAGCATCTCTGCTACGGGATCATCCAGAAGGCTACATTCCAGACATGCAGTGATATAGCATGTGGAGAATTATCTGCATGCTGAATACTTTGTGAGTGACGTACATCAAAGGGAATACTATGGCACTGTGAAGCGCCGGGTAGCATCTGTCTATTGCGGAGCCCTGTGCACAGTGTAAAAAACCCAAAGGTGAATGAGCGCATGCCGAATTGTGGGGCGCGTAGCTATGTCCAAAAGGGTTAATATTTAAGAAGAGAGCAAGCTGTACGCAACGTTAAAAGCATATTTACACTATGGCTGAGCAAGATCGCTGGTCGGGGTACGGGAGGAGTGCGCTCCTTGTACTGACTCTGTAGGGTGAGAAATGACAAGCGTGAGGGATGCGAGGACAAAGAACAGCATAGGCACCCCTCATGAAAACTACGGCACGCCACCTTACTTGGTAGAAGTGATGCACCCGCCTTACACCTATTGCGGTCTCCCGTGATCCCGGATGGTGTGGGGCCCGCTGGAATCGGAGACTAAGTACCGCGGGAACTTCATTGAGTACGTGCAGGCTGCCCAGTGGGCGTGTAATGAAGTGGTCTGTGCGCATGTGCGGCGGGGCAGTGTCTGAGTGCCGCGCGTGCGCTGAGAGCAGGAAGGCAGCCCTGGTGCGCGCATGCGCAGGGAGTGTTAAACTCGGGCTGCTCTTGTGGTCATGGCAACTGATGACACAAAGGGGGGGAAGACAAAATACGGCAAAACTATTAAAGAGGGGCAGTATAGAATGAGTGTCCTAAACGGTATTTGCCTGAGCGTCTAAGGTAGAGAACCCTTGCAACTGCCAGTTGAAAGTTAAGTAAGCAGAATAAAGACTGGGGGTGGCAAATTATATGATATTCTAAGGCTGTTCCAGAGTGTATTATCGTTCAGGCCCATGATATGGATGAGAGCCCTAAACGGTAGTGGCCTGAGCGTATAAGGTGGAAAAACCCATGCAAATACCAGTTGGAAGTTATGTAAGCAGATTAGAGACTGGGGGTGGCAAATTTTATGATTTTCTAAGGCTGTTCCAGGGTATATTATCGTTTAGGCCAGTGATATGGCTTGACAAGCGATATATCCATCTTTGTTCTTGTTCCAAAAGATGGTTCTGGATATTTGGTAGGTTAGGGTCCAGAGCCTCCAGGACGACCCATCTCATATTGTTGGTCGTGTGGTCTTTTTGCAGGAAGTGATTGGTCATTTTGGTGGTGTTTTTCTTGCAGCGTATCGTACTGCGATGTTCACAAATCCTGGTTTTGATTTTGCGTGTGGTCATACCGATGTAAGTGAGGTTACACGGGCAAATTATCCAGTACACAACCAGTTCTGTGTTGCAGTTGGTGTGTTTACGTAGTTCCCATGTTTTCCCCGGTTCTAAGTTTAGGTACTTAGTCGTCTCAGCGATGTGGCAGACACTGCAACTTCCGCAAGGGAAGTGCTCTCTGATGCTCGGAAGCCCCCAGGCATTCAGGACCGTGTTCATAGGTCTGGGAGGGGGTGTGGGTCTGGTGGATACAATGGTGTCTTTAATGGATCTTGATCTTTTGTTTGCAAGAAGGGGAGGTTCCCAGTTGAAGTTGCCTGTGTGGAAGATTTTCCAGTGTTTCCTGATGATTTGCAAAGCCTTGTTGGTCACTGTGTTGTAGGTAGTCACGCATGTTAGTGGCGGGGGTGTTGGTTCTTTGGTGTAGGTTTCTAGTAAGCCGTCACGGTTCTGGTTTCTGGCCCTCTTATTGGCTTTCTTTGTTATGTCTGTTGGGTAGCCCCGTTGGTGTAGTTTATGACACAGGTCGGTTGCTTGGATGTTATAGTCTTTTGGGTCACTGCAGTTTCTGCGTAGTCGAAGAAATTGGCCATAGGGGAGGTTTTTATGGAGGGCTCTGGGGTGAAAACTGGTAAAGTGTAGCAGAGAGCTGTGGGCAGTAGGTTTGAAATGGGTCTTGCTCATGAGTCCTCCTGCTACTGCTTTAATGTCCAGATCCAGGAATGTCGTTTTGTGACTGTCAGAGTTATGTATGAAACGAAGGTTGGGGTCACACGTGTTCAGCCAGTCACAGAAAGTGGCCAGGGATTGGCTGGTTCCTTCCCAGATCAAGAGGATGTCATCGATGAATCGTTTATAAAACTTTATTTGAGGAATGCGTGGTTGGTTGTTTGTGAGGAGATGTTTGGTCTCAAAATTGTACACGTACAGGCCCGCTACGCTTGGAGCGAAGACGCTCCCCAAGTGCCATTCTTCTGGAGGTAGAGCTTATCCTCTTACTCAAAGTAGTTCTCTTTTAGTGCAAGGGTTGCACATTTCAGCACAAAGGATGGAGGTGTGCGGTATTGCCAGTTGGAATTGTTCAACGCTTCTTCAAGTACTTTTAGGGTGTCATCTTGAGGGAGGCTGGTGTATAGGCTCTCCACATCGAGTGATACTAAGAGGGATATGTTGGGATCATAGTGTATGGTTGCTAGTAGTCCTAGAAGGTCTTTAGTGTCTTTTAGGTAAGTACTAGTTGACTGAACCAGGGTTTGTAGAAAATGGTCACAGTAGCATGACAAGGGTTCCAAGAGAGACCTGATTCCTGAGACGATGGGGCGTCCAGGGGGTGGTGTTACATTCTTGTGGATTTTAGGCACAGTGTAAAAGTATGGTATTTTACCTTGTGTAGTAGTGAGGAATTTAGCCTCGTTTTTGGAAATGTATCAAGTGGTTTCTGCATCTTCCACAAGAGTCTGGATGCGTGTTTTTAAAGTAGTGCTGGGGTATGATGTCAGTGCCCCATTTAGATTGCAGAACCTCTTTAGCCCTGCAGAATGCTAAAGTAATGGCTCTTCCCCTTGTAGATCGTAAGGGATATGTTAGTGCGTTGAGGTGACCCAAAAGAATGCAACTAGGAAAATGGGGTATATCAGTATTAAACATCTGATCAATTTCTCTGAGACTATTGCCCAGTAGCAGTGTAGCTTGGGGCAATGCCACAAAAGATGAGATAAGATACATTAACTGTTGCAGTGGTGCCAACAGTAATCATTGCTTCCCCTTTTCCACCTAGCTATTCATGCAGGTGTGTAATACCAATAATGGGTAATCTTCAGGCGAGTCTCTCTACTGGAAGCACTGCAGGTGTAGGTGTGAGCCCGCAGCATAATATCTAACCAATCTTTGTCAGAGAACTGGCATTTGCATTTCAACTCCCACTGTGCGTGGGCAGGTAGACTGAAGCTCGAGGGATAGTATTCAAGAGAGCGTAAATGTCAGAGGACATATGTCAGTCATCCGACCAAGAGAGAAGCAATTGCTCAAAAGGGGCGCGTGGTCTACTCGCATGAGGTAATATCAATGGTTGAGTCACACAGTGTTGAATTTCAATATAATATCATTGCTCTGCATCAGGCAACTAGAAGTCTGTTTGTATCTGGGGAAAGTCTAGTAGACCGTGGACATCAAAGAAATCTCCTATTCTTTTGCAGTTGTCTTCTTACCAATGAGAGAAGGATGTGCCGTGCATTGCTTGGGGAAATATGCATTCCCTATACTTGGTGTAAGTAGGGAGATGGGGGTAGAGAGTTGCTTAGATAGGCTGGGTTGGTCCCACAACCCGACTGTAGCCCTAACCATTGGGTAAACATACACCCCTAGTGGGTGGTGTCACTGCGGAAGCCATTACATTTTCCAAATTTGTATATCTGTAACTGCCTAGTCTAAAAAGCACCAGTGTCTTTCCATAGTTGGGCATTGCCATTCTACTAAAAACCTCACATGTGCTGCGTGATGGATAATATTGTATCAAGTTTGGGATGCCTAATCCTCCCCCAATCATCTGCAAATGTGATTGTTCCCTGGCCATTCTAGGGCGTTTGACTTTCCAAATAACGACCTTAATGAGTTTCTGGAATTTTTGCAGGACTTGGGGTGGGGGTTGGAGAGGCAGCGTTTGCATGTCGAACAGAATCTTAAGGAATAGGGGCATTTTAATAGCGGCTATTTGTCCAATACATGATATAGGTTCTCGATGCCGAGATAGAACCATGGAGCAAGCTGTCTCTAACAAAGACTCATATTTATATGTCAGTTTTTTCAGGGGTGGAGAATAGCTGAATTCCTGAGTCTGGGATTCCCTGTGTTACCCAAGGGAATGGGAAAAGAGTCGCCAATTGGAGTTGTTCAGCATGAGAACTAGTGGGGTAAGGGCCTGGGATTTGCATGTTTTCACTTCAAATCCAGATGCCTTATCAAACAACTCAAACTCTTCCAAGAGGGGGTGCAATGATTGAATGATTGACATGGCTTAGTGATTGCTGGGAGCACATCGTCTGCATACAGCGCACTTTTGCGAGTTTGAACTCCCTTGTGAACTCCATCTATGAGGTAATGCCACTGAAGTCACTCTGTCAAGGGCTCCATGTAAAGAGCAAATAGAAGGGGCGACAGAGGGCACCCTTGCTGCGTCCCTCTAGAAAAAGTGATGTCACTGACTATGTCATTAGTGATGTAATATTGACGTCATCAGCAGTGCATTCCAGGGGCGCGAGTTATAGGTACCTCAACTAACTATAATGGCTGAATTTCTCAGGTTTTTGTACGAGTCAAATGTCCAACAAACTTTAATGTCCCTGAAACCAGTGTTTTTTTCAGTGATTTGTTAAGGTTTTTTAAATGCTAATTTCTAACTATAACATCCCTGAAACCTATGTTTTTTTCAAGGAATTTCAAATGTTTTTCAAGTGCTAATTTCTAGCTATGTCTACAGAGGTAGGACATGTGCTGAAAGAGCAAGAAAGGTGCAGAAAGAAGCAAGAGGAATGCAGAAAGAGGCAACTGAAGTCCAGAAAGACGAAGAAAAGTGCAGAAAGAAGCAATAGATAAGCCAAAAGAACCAACAGAGGTACAGAAAGAGGCCTTGTTGCAAAGTCATCCTGTGCCCCCAAATTTTTCTGACTGGTACTGGTGGTAAATGACTCTGACTAACAAGTCCCGGAGCCAGTGCTATGCTGAAAGACACTTAGAATGCAGTAAAAAAAACCTACATACACTAGGGTATACCATGGGTTTGGATACCCCTGTGATTGGCATGACCTCCCCTGTAAGTCCCTAGTACATAATAGGGCAGGGGAAAATGACCTCTAAGTCAGAGGTGCAGAAAGAGGCAAGAGCAGTGCAGAAAGAACCAACAGAGGTGCAAAAAGAGGCAAGAGGGGTGCAGAAAGAGGTAGGAGAGGTGCAGAAAGAGGCAAGAAAGGTAAAGAAAGAGGAAGGAGGGGTACAGAAAGAAAGAAGAGAAGTGCAGAAAGAGGCAAGAGACTTGCTGAAAGAAGCAACAGAGGTATAGAAAGAAGAACCAACAGAGGTGCAGAAAGAGGCAAGGGGGTACAGAATGAGGCAAGAAAAGTACAGAAAGAAGCACAAGAGGTGCAGAAATAGGCAAAAAACTGCAGAAAATGGTAAAAGAGCTGCAGGAAGAGGCAGGAGAGGTGCACAAAGGGGCGAGAGGAGTACAGAAAGAAGCAAGAGGCATGCAGAAAGAATCAACAGTGGTGCTTAAAAAGGCAAGAGGGGTACAGAAAGAGGCAAGAGAAGTGCAGAAAGAAGCAACAAAGGTGCCGAAAGAGGCAAGAGAGATGTAGATACAGGCAAGAAAGGTGCAGAATGAAGAAACAGGGGTTCAGAAAAAGGCAAGAGGGATACAGACATTTGCAAGAGAGGTGCATAAAGAAGCAAGAGCAGTGCAGAAAGAAGTAAGAGAGGTGGAGAAATAGGGAAGCGGGGTGCAGAAAGAGATATGAGAGATGCAGAAATTTACAAAATAGGTGCAGAAAGAAGCAAGAGCATTGCAGAAAGAACTAACAGAGGTGCAAAAGGAGGCAAGAGGGGTACAGAAAGAGGTATGAGAGATGCAAAAATTGGCAAGAAAGGTACAGATAGAGGCAGGAGGGGTGCAGAAAGAAGGAAGAGAAGTGCAGAAAGAAGCAGCAGAGTTGCTGAAAGAGGTGCGAAGGGTGCAGAAAGAGGCAAGAGAAGTGCAGAAAGAAGCAACAGAGGTACAGAAAGAGGCAAGAAGGGTACAGAAAGAAGCAAGTGTGGTGCAGAAAGAAGCAAAAGAGGTGCAGAAAGTGGCAATAGAAGTGCAGAAAGAGGCAAGTGAGGTGCAGAAGGAGGCAGGAGAACTGCAGAAAGAGGCAAGAGAGTTGCAGAAAGAGGGAACATGTGTACAAACAGTGGCAAGAAGAGGTGCAGAAAGAGGGAAGAGGGGTACAGAAAGAGGCAAGAGGGATGCAGAGATTTGCAAAAGAGTTGCAGAAAGAACTAAGAGCAGTGCAGAAAGAGCCAACAGAGGTGCAGAAAGAGGCAAGAGGGGTGCAAAAAGAGGTAGGAGGGTGCACAAAGAGGCAAGAGGGGTACAGAAAGAAGCAAGAGGCAATAGAGTTGCAGAAAGAGGCAAGAGAGATGCAAAAAGAAGCAAGTGAGGTGCAGAAAGAGGCAAGAGAGGTGCAGAAAGAAGAGAGTAAGGTTCAGAAAGAGGCAAAAGAAGAGCAGAATGCGGCAAGTGAGGTGCAGAAAGAGGCAAGAGAGGTAAAGAAAGAGGCAAGGGAAGTGAAGAAACAGGCAAGAGAAATGCACAAAGAGGCAGCAGAGGAGCAGAAAGAGGCAAGAGAGGTACAGAAAGAAGCAGTAGTAGTGCAGAAAAAGGCAAGTGAGGTTCAGAATGAGGCAAGGGAGGTACAAAAAGAGGCTAGAGAGGTAAGAGATCTGCAGAAAAAAGCAACAGAGGTGCTGAAAGAGGCAAGTGAGGAGCAGAAAGGGTAAAAGAAGTGCAGAAAGAGGCAAGTGGGGTACAGAAAGAAGACAGTGAGGTGCAGAAAGAGGAAGAGAAATGCAGAAAGAGGCAAGAGAGGCACAGAAAGAAGAGAGGTTTGTGCACCATGTGTACCAATTTAACACCCACATTTAGCAATACGTAACACATGACCATTCCAGCTTTGCAAAGGTCCTTCCACCATGCTGTAACACATGAAGCTGCATTTTTGGAAACATTTGAGCTAGAAACAAGGCTTTTTTTGTTCAAATCTGCAGATTAGGCAGCAGATGATGGAATATTTGGCAAATGCAGAAAATGTTTAATTATGTGAAAATTGGTACAGCAGAACAGTCACATAATTCCAGTGGCCCTTTTCATACCTCTAACTAGGTCCAGAAGTGCTCCTCAGTGGTTCCGTCTTTTTTTGTGTCTCATTGAGTTTATAGTTTAGCTTCTATGGAAATGAAGAAGACTAAACCTGAGGTTACCACTCCACAACACAGACCACAATACCACATAATTACTCTCCAAAACACATAATTCCACTGCACATTATTCCTATACACTAAATACCACATACTTTCTGTTCACATAATTTCACTGCAAAACATACCACTTAATTCCACTACACACAATGTACATCCACTCTACACCAAAAAACGTTAGTAAAAATCTTTTACATTTACAAAGCCAGCAGCTCTAACTCTCGCAAATGCAAAACCTATTATATTGCAAATGCTTCTTTAACTAGTAGTTGCATTTGCAGAGTGGTGGAGATAGGGTGCTGGGCCTTCAACCAGTGTTTAGGAGTTCTGTTTTGTAGGACTCACAGGAGGTACCAGGAGGGCTTCTTGGACCCCAAAGTCCCTCAGGAGTAAAGTGAACTTCATCCCCCAACCAGGACTGTGCCAGGTGGCACGTTTGCAGAGTGGTGGAGAGAGGGGGCATGGCCTCCAAAGACCTCTTAACATTCCCCGTGGGGGCCAACTACTCCTCCTATTACCTCCATTAAGTCCCACGCAGCCGGATTGCTAAGTTGTCATAGCAGGCCACAGCCCCTTTCCCCACCACTCTGCAAACGCACTCCCTAGCGCACTCTGGGATGGAAACAAAGTCCCCTTCACTGCTGTGGGTCCTAAGGGGCCAACTAGCCTACCTGATACCTCCGGTATACCCCAGATAGTGGTATTGCTGATAGGTGGACACAGGCCACGCCCCCTTTGTCCACCACTCTGCAAATGCACCTCCTGGCACACTCTTGGTTGGCGGATGAAGTCCCCTTACCTCCTGAGGGTCTCTAGGGGCCAACTAGCCCACCAGGTACCTTCAGTAAGTCCCACACAGCTGGATTGCTGAAAGTGGTTCATGGCCACTCCCCCTTTTTACACCACTCTGCAAACGTGCCTCCTGGCACACTGCTGCTAGGGGGATGAAGTCCACTTGTGTCCAGAGGTTCTCAAGAGACAAGAGGACCTCATCGCCCCACCAGCAGTGCGCCAAGAGGCGCGTTTGCAGAGTGGTGAAAAAAGGGGTGCGGCCTTGGACCACCTCTCAGCAATCTCACTGTGTGGGGCTTACTGGAGGTACCTGGTGGGCTAGTTGGCCCCCAGGGACCCTCAGGAATGAAGGGGGCTTAATCCTCCAACTTAGAACACGCCAGGAGGTGCGTTTGCACAGTGGTGCAGGGAGGGGGCGGGGCCTCTCATGAGACAATGACTTTTCTAAAATTAACTTTTTGGAAGGGGGCTGTGTTGACCCCTTCCCTTTAGTATTTTTGGGCCCTGTGGGGAACCCCATCCCCCAGGGCCTGAGCATTTTCTTTCCTTTAAAAAAGAAAAACGGGAAGGGGGCCAGGGGCCATCCCGCCCATGGCCATTTTCTACTCCATCCCCTGGGACCCGGCCTTTTTTATTTTTTAAAAATATAAAAGGGAGGAGAGCCGTGTGGCCCTCTTCCCTGGTCCACTTTTGGCCCTGGGGTACCTATCCCCCGGGCCCTTGCCTCTTTGATGTGTATCGTGGGGGGAGCCCCATTGCCTCCAAGGTACCTGCCAACTCCCCACCTCCTCTGTGAACCAGCATTACTTTTGAGCAAGGACAGCTCCTCCTGTCGAAAAAGCAATTCTGTTTTGCTTTGTTGAAGCAAGAGCAAGTTTTCTGCTCTCGCTTTAACGAAGCAAAGCAGTGTTCCCTCCCTGCCATAGCAAACAGCAATGTTCCGGGGGTGGATACCCCAGGACATTGCAGGAGCTGGCCCTGGGGGGTGGTGGTCCCCATGGCCATCTAGGGCTCCAGGAGGGGGCCACACAGCCCCCCTCCCTACATTTGCACAGCAACAGGGAGGTGGTAGTCCCCGGAGCTGCAGGTCCGCAACAGACCCCATATGTAAATGAAGAGTGCCCCGGGGAGGTGGTGGTTCCTGGGGTCGTGTGGGGGGGCTTGAGCCCCCCACACATTTTTTCAAAAATCAGAGCCCCAGGGAGGTGGCAGTCCCCAGGGCTGCGGGGGGGCTGTATGCCCCCTCATTTAAAGATTAAAGCCCCGGGGAAGTGGAGGCCCCTGGTGCTGCATGGAGGGAGGCATAAGCCCCCCCACACGTTTTAATTTTAATATAGCCCCAGGGAGGTGGCAGTCCCTGGGGCAGCAGGGGAGCTGCGTGCTCACACATATCATCAGCATGGCCCCGGGGAGGTTGCTGTCCCCAGGCTGTGGGGGCCCCGCTGACCCCACACTATACTTTGTGATTGCCCCCGGGAGCTACCCAACCCGGGGGCTTAATAAAACGAAGCACCGGAGACCACACTTTGCTTTTTTTTATTTTCGGCCAAGCGCGAATTAGGCCAATTTTTTTTTTTTTCAATGCTTTTTTGGGGCCTGGCGGTCCCTGTGGGACCCCCAGAGCAGGACTAGGTGGTCAAGGTGTTTCTACCCTGACCCCTTTTCTTCATTTGCATCTTTCTTTTTCCTTTTCTTGTGACTCGGTTTTACCAAGTCACAAGATGGCTACCAACACTTCCTGGTTTGAAGTGTTGGCAGCCAATCAGAATGCAGCTCACATGCTCAGGAAGATTCGCGGCTCCTCCTCGGTGCTCAGATATTGATATTTTCATTTTTTGAATTTCTCAGGAACTATTGAGTGGATTTAAACCATTTAAAATAAAGGTTGCTTTCTGAATCAAGAGCTACCCTTTTGCCAAATTTGGTGTAATCCTGTTCAGCAGTTCGGGCTGTAGCCTGTTCCAAAAATTCCTATGGAAATTATCATGGGGCAAACGCGTTTTGGGCCCCTCTTTTTCTCATCTCCCGCTTGACGAATCACCCCGAAACCTTAAAGACATGAGCTGACCTGAGTTAACCGTTAGTCCTGAAAATTTTGCGAAGATTCGTCAAATGGCGCGAAAGATATTGGCAAAAGAAAAAACGCTTTTTGAATAGAAGCAAGGTCCTAACTATAAATACCTACTGGCGAGATCAACGCACTGGGCTGAGTTAGAGGAAACTTGGAGTGATAAATTGAGAGAGGAAAAGTACTTACTTTACAGAATTTTCTCTGTCCTCTCTTGATTGTTACATCTTTCAGCCAATGGGATTCCTCACCTAGATATTTAAACATCACCCCACCAAAATCCTCACTTTGGACTATCCAGCTAACAGCCAGGCACTGATAAAGAAATCCGCCGAAACACATCTGTGATAAGCTGTTATGGAGGACATTGCGTTATTTTAATTGTGCTTACTGGTGGCATTAAACTTACTGCAGAGCCACTCCAGCATGTGTCGGACCCGTTTTTATGGCAAAAGCGGGATTGGTGGTGTATATGTGTCGGAGGTCGGCTCCGCAAACAGGCACGCCTCTCGGTTTGGAGCTCCGCGTATTGCCGACAACTTTGTGGTTGTGTGCATGGACTGCACAACGCAGCACCCCCCCGGCCTGGACTGTGGTGTAGGCAATGGGGAGAGAGCAGCAGATGGTCTGCTGAGAGAGTTACTCTGCAGTGATGGAATCCACCATCTATCCCGCAGGTAAAAAAGGAGCAAGCAGCACAAAGGCTGACGACGTCACTGTATGCACGGGTGAGTCACTGAACCTTGCTCGCAATTTTGGGCTAGTTTGTTCCTTTTGCGAGATCGACGCACTGGGCTGAGTGAGAGGAAACTTGGAGTGATAAATTGAGAGAGGAAAAGTACTTACTTTACAAAACTTTCTCTGTCCTCTCTCGATTGTTACATCTTTCAGCCAATGGGATTCCAACTAACTATAACAACCCTGAAACCTATGTTTTTTTTAGTGAATTTCTAAGGTTTTTTAAATGCTAATTTCTAACTATAACGTGCCTGAAACCTATGGTTTTTTCAGTGAAGTTCAATGGTTTTTTAAATGTTAATTTTTAAGTATAATGGTTGGTATTCCTATGTTTCTTTACTGAATTTCTTGAGTTTTTTAATTGTAAATTTGTAATTTTAATATTTATTAAACAATATTATATACTTTTCTGTAAATTTCAATTTAAAAATAAAATAATTTTTTAAACTGAGATATTTTATCCTTTGTCTTAAAAAAAAAAATCCCAACATTTTTGGGAGTCGTGCACCCAACTCGCACCTAACACGGCGGGTGCGTGTATTCCAGCCGCCATTTTGGAAAAGTTGTAAAGGAGCCGTGTACGGTCTGCGACGGGTGCGTGGCTTCGTGTTACGTCATATACGGATAACATCACGTCATGTGCAACAGGTGTGCGATGCCTGCTCCCGCGTATTCGCGTCATGTGAGCATTACGATACGTGACGTCTGCACTGTGGCGGGACCCGCGTGTCATCATAAACGTGCTGGGGCGTGCCGGGTGCGCGACTCCCGTAAAAGATTTTATACTGTAAAACTATATGTATGTAACTTTAATGTAGATATTAGGGGAACAGATTATCTAAACTAATTATAAAAATAATATATTTCTGCTTGTAATAAACTTATGTTATTGTTAAATATATTTTTGCATCGGGTGCGTTCTCTGTGCGTGCTGGGTGCGCGCATCCCATGTGACCTTAAAAAAAAGATTTGATTGGCTCATAACATTTCCCACTGTAACTATTGAAGGACCCCACCCATTTTCATCATTCTTGTTGGAGCAGCTTCTCCTACTAGAACCTCTGTGTTTTTTTGGTGTTTGGGTAAAACGTAAAAGCAAAATGGCATCTGGACAGCAGCAGCAAGTCCAAATTTCTTCAGATGAAGAAGTGTTGGAGGAAGCACCACCTAAACAGAGACCGGAATCTGTTGTCTGGAAGTTTTTTACTTTTTCTCCAGGTTAAAATAAAGCGAACGCGAGGAAAGTGACATGCAAGATTTGCGAGAGGGTCCTCTCAAGAGGGAGTGACAAAAAGCATTCATGCGGCGCTGCCAGCATGTACAAGCATCTGCGTACAATTCATCCCCGCAATCTTGCTCGGGAAGAAATGAGACGAGCTGCACAAAATCCAGCACCAGGTGTTGCAAGCACCTCAGGAGCATCGTCAGCTATACCTCCTATTAACATAAGGCAGGAATTTGCATTCCTGGAGCAGCACTGTGTCAAATGTAAAAAAATCATCTGCTATGGCGAGCAGTCGGTGGATGCTGTTTGTGCTGCCCAAAGAAACCACCGCTATTAATTGTTTGTTTGTTTTCTGTTTTAGGAATGATAATTAATTCCAAAAGTTAACTGTTTACTTTGTTTCTTTCTTTTGTTCAGTTTTTTTTAAAAAAACACCAAAAAAATACAAAATTGATCAAAAAAAAAAAAAATACAACAGAAAAAAGAAGAAAAAAAGTTCTTGTCAGAACTACCTTATCTGGTTAAAAAAAGAAAAATAATTGCATGGTAATGTCTAAAAGTTTGCTAGAATATATGTGTAGAGCACGATTGACTGAAAGAATGCATTAAGAGTGTATGGTCAATTTATAAGTGCTTAGGTATTAGCCGAGTGATAGGAGAAGAAGATAGTGCTGGATGGGTGATTGAGGAAGTGCATGGGAGTGACAGGAGGAATCGTAGGCTGCATGGGTAGTACCTTAGTATTTACAAGACTTTTCCAATATTATGTATGTGGTTAGATGTCTGCATGCATAGTGCATAGAAAGTTGTATGTGTACTTGTTTTAATGGCTAGGGCACTCCATAAGTACATGGTGAATTTATAAGTGCTTTGGTATTGGCAAAGTGATAGCATAAGTAGATAGTGCCAAATGGGTGATTGGAGAATTGCATGGGACTGACAGGAGGATTCCTAGGCTGCATGGGTACTACTTGGGTATTTAATGGATTATACCAATAGTATGTATCTAGTTAGAAGTCTGCATGCATGGTGCATAGATTATTGTAGTTGTACTTGTGTTAGAGGCTAGACCATTCCATAAGTACATAACTAGTAATTAAAATGATTACTGTGCTGTAAATAGAGTGCATGATGAATGTATAAGTGCTTCGGTATTGGTGGAGTGATAGGACAAGTAGATAGTACTGGATGGGTGAGTGGAGAAGTGCATGGGACTGACAAGAGGATTCCTAGGCTGCATGGGTACTACTTGGGTATTTAGTGGAGTGTATCAATAGTATGTATCTGATAAGAGGTCTGCATGCATTGTGCACAGGATATACAGTGCTTTACACATCGTGCTTTCGGACTTCATTTCTTTTCTAAATACAGCACAGCTGGGTGCTGATTGTGGGCCATTGTGAAAATATTCCTGTTAATTGCAGCGCATGACGGGCGCTGGGATTAACAGGAATCCTTTCACAAAGGCCCAGTGGCATAGCTAGGAGGGGGGGTGGTAGTGGAGGTCCGGCCCAGGCGTCACTATTTTGGGGGCGGACAAAAGCATTCAGATAAGGCTCAGCTTGCTTTCGTGGACATCGGGCACGGGCAGAGAGGAATAGGACTCGGGCAATGTCCTCTTCTTTTTTGTGCTGGCAGCTGCCTCCCCTCTCTTCCTATTATTCCCTCTCTTTCTGTCTTGCTCCTCACTTACTGAGAACCGTGACTTGAAGAAACGGTTCACAACCTCTCTTTCCTTCTTTCATTTAGTTGCTTCCCTGTGAAATGGATCCAAAAAAAGAAAAACACTCTTGCGGGAAATGCCCTTTTTCTGACATTTTTCTATTCCAAAGTACAGCAGGATGGAGAGAAATAGAAGGTTTTAAATATAAAATAAAGCAAGACAGTTGCAAAGTGGCCAGATTGGTTTTATTCACATCCAAATACATCAGCATCACTTTACAGAGTTTGCCATTGAAGCGCTACTTTTGTTATCTCATCTTTCTTTGAACAGCATTGTTGTCCCCAGGTGGGAAAGTGTACCATTCCTGGAGGGACTGCAATACCTGGTTGATGGGTGGATTGGAAAACAAAATGTGTACCATGGCTCTGTGTTTATGGATGTGGTCTTTTTAAACCATACTGCTTACTTTTTGTAAAGCTATAAGCAATGGACTTTGAAACGGTTCCCTTCAGGGCCCTGTAGTCATGTCCTTAACTTTTCAGGTAAAACCACTCGCTGATTTCTGAATAGTGAGTGAGAGATCGCTAAGGTAACCATGTTGTTTCTGCTTACATTTCACATGCTTTACTTAATCTTGCATTCCCTATGAGTGTTTGCTTTTACTTTTTTTTTAGGCAGCATATTACTCTTATCAAGTGCATAATTTGAATTGAGCCACATCCAAGTGTTTATAGCGGGCACAATTAGGTTGTAGCTGAAGGCAGTGTGAGTTTCTCTCAGTGGGGCAGTATGGTGTTCAATGGGGGAGAGGATGTGGCACTATGGCCAGAGCTGTCGAATTTGGAACTGGGGAACTGGGTTCAGCCTTCATGATCAGTCCACCAGACCACTCTACTAAGGGAGCATATTCCCATGCTAGACCTAAGAAGGCCCCACTAGACCTTAAAAGGCTTGATGTCTTAGCACAAGCAGGTGTACCCTAGTGGTGTCAATTGTGAGTTAACCTTGAAGGCCTGTCCACCACAATCCATACTGAAGTTCATCTCCAGTCTTGCAGGCAGGCCTACGAAGCAGCACACCCTAGAGCAACAGTGATCCAGTCACTGTGACTCTTTCACTGAGGTCACATGAACCTTGAGCAGGTTAGGGCGGTGCGAACGGTGTGACCGCACTGGGTACCTATTTCGGGTGGGTGCGTAGTGTTTGCAAGTGTATTATGGTTTAAAAAAAACTTGCTGCCTCCTTCCTGGCCTCCAGCAATTTTCAGAAACAATAAAAATGTCATGATAACTTCAGTGATTAATGTTCTT
Source organism: Triturus cristatus (assembly GCF_964204655.1). NCBI lineage: Eukaryota > Metazoa > Chordata > Amphibia > Caudata > Salamandridae > Triturus > Triturus cristatus. Next base: position 1,369,018,552 of record NC_140590.1, read on the forward strand.
CCTAGAGAGAGATCCCCTGGAAAGGTAGCACAGAGGGTTAATGTGCCTGCTGCAAAGAACATGTAACATGCAGATCACAAAGTGCACGGCTTTAATGGGTGGACCATGATGAATGGTCATTTAATGTCAGCTGTAGATGATGGATCCCTGAACAGTGTCATGTATGTGCATGTTTGCATTATGCTGAGGGGATTACCAGGTAATTGTTCACACAGCTCTCTGATGGATGTCACATGCGGTTTTTCTGAGTTCCCAGATAGATCATGCAGTCTTTGTGTTCTCTTTTGTACTGCCAGTCACTGCCAGTCACCGGTGTATTCAACTGTGTAGCCTTGGACCGTGTCATGTATGTGCATGTCACTTGCATGATCGAGGTAACTCTTAGCGGCGATACTACGTGTCTCTCGGTCCTCTTTCAAGTGCTTGCCGTCCTTTTTTCCCAGCAACCCCCCCTCCCAGGGGTGACAATCTGAGGGATAGCCTCGGGCGCCACAAGCTCTAGCTACGCCTCTGCAAAGGCCCACAATCAGCCGCAGCCAGGATCCATTACAAATACAGCAAGTCCAAATGCACGAGTATAAAGCACACGTCATGGTTCTGGACTTGATGCATGTCTTTTCTCAATAGAGAGAAGCTGCGGGCTGATTGTGGGCATTTGTGAAAGTATTCCTGTTAATTGAAGCGCATGACAGGCGCTGTGATTAACAGGAATACTTTCACAAATGCCCACATAATTCACATGCAACGTCCATGTATATAGCTGCCAAGGTGTCAGATTGCTGTGTGTGACATTTTCCTAAATTTAGTATATTTGAGTGACATTTCAACGACAATGAGTGACACATTTTGCGAGCAAAATTACGCAGTGATGACCAGGGAAACCTATAAATATCAGAAATTACACTCTGTCCTCCCTAGAAGAGGTCCTTTCATCCCTCCTATCTATTAATCTCTCCACCCTTTAAGCCTTTCATCCAGCGTCCATTTCACCTGTCTATTCATGCTCCCATCCCTCTGTCTTTTCATCTAATTCATCCATCCTTCCTTTACCATTCCATCCATCCATCATTTCACCCACCTTTTATCAATCACCCATCCTTTCACCCTTCCATCCAGGTTTCCATCCATCTATCCAAACATTCATCCTTCAATCCATTCTTACGTGCACCCACCCATGCAAATATAACTTTATTCTTCCATCTCTCAAACCTTTCACCTTTGTATCCATCCTTATATTGACCTCTCCTTCCTGTCGCAGTTTCTTCCTTCTTTTTATATTTCCTATATTTCATTATTCCTTTCTGCCCTCTCTTTCTCTTTCCCTCTCTTTCCCTCTATTTCCCTCATTCTTTCTCCATCTGTTATGGTTTCTACACCGCATTTAGAAAAGAAATGCGGCAAGTTTTTATATAGTGCGAACTCAACCCAAAAGTATTGGAGCGCCTTGCATGATTTATTATTATATATTTTTTTGAATGCATGGGGAGATTAATTGATTTGCCCAGAATCACAGGATGTTAGGCTGACCCGAAACTAAAAACCCATCTCCTAAACTGACAGCTCGAGCATTAAGCCACAACCCCAACCACAAGAGCGGAAGCATTTTCAATATTATATACAACTTGATGCAAAAAACAACCATTGACAAAGACAATAGTCTTGGCTTCTTGTAGGTGTAATGTTACTTGTATTGTATATCTGGATGCAATGACAGAAGCAACAAAATATCAGTAGGGTGGCACACTATGCGATGCACATATTTTTAGCGTAATTGCTTTAAAGCCACACCCTTAATTGCATTGGTTACGCCCCTTTGAAAGATCCCCGAGTATTTTCATCCCACTCAAAGCCTTGGTCTACACGCGTGGTCAGGTTCTTGGCGCACATAGCCTTGGCTGCAGTGCACAGAGACCTTACTCTGCCGCACACAGAGGAAAATAATTAGAGGGAACATTGGGCCTGGGCGGTAAATTTCGCTCCGCTCGCGGAATTTGCAATATTTTGACATTTTTGCGTTCCGTATACAGGCTATTCACCTAAATTGGGAGCATACAGTCTTCTTAACCAATTATACTCTCTTAGACAATTTGCATCTACACTAATCTTTCTCTCATCAAAATCAATCAAATGCAATCCAGATAAAGTTCTGACACAGGACAAATCAACATATGCCATACCTTCTTTAAATATTGTACTTTCAATGTTTACCAAAGCACTGTCTACACTTAAACCTTGAGATTTATGAATAGTCACCGCATATGCCAAAGAAAGAGAAAACTGTTTTCGACGAACATACAAATCTTTAACAAGCAAAAAATGAACCGAACAACAACCAATTTGTTTTACTTCTTCAATTTGATCAAATTTAATTTCAAAAATTCAATTCTATCTCTATTTTGATAATTAACAAAATCAACAACTTTAACCATTGCTCCATTTACTAAACCTTTTTCCACATCCAAATTACACCGTAAAATTACCCGCCAGTTTACACATAGATATAAATTATTTTCTAAGCCAGCAGTTTAAGATATAGATTTTTCTTAAGAATCCAATTTTGTTTTTAATTTTTCCGTCAAAATAATAGTAATTCCTTCATGTTCTATTTTGTCAATGGCTTCCATTTTTCTTATTAGTTCATTTTTCAGCTTTAAAAGTTCTTCATTAAATGTAGAACACTCTCGCAGTGTTGGCATTAGGCAGATTATAGATTTATTTTCTGCAAATTTTTTGTATATTTTTTCAGGAACTATATTTTCATTTGGAAACAAGTTTGTAAGTAGCTGACTTTGCAAAGCTTTTTTGCCATGTTCTGTCAATACAATTCTCTTGAAGTATGGTTCCATAATCAACATCATTTGTATGTCGCATATTTTTAATGAGTTCTTTGTATTCAAAATGTGACCAAATGTAAACGTTTCCAACACTTCTCAAAGACTTTCTGGTGTCTTCATGCACAAGCGTTTTAAATACTGGTTGCCCTTTTACAGGAGTAAGTTGCAGTAGATCACCAAAAACTATCACATGTTTTCCTCCAAATAAGACATCTTATACTGTTTTTAGAATTTGCTGCATTCTTAAATGCACAAAGGCAAGCATTAAGTTTGAGACCAAGCTCACCTCATCAATAATCAGAAGTTTCATTTTCTTTAGCACTCTTGAAACTTCATAACAAGCTTCTCCAGATAGCTTGTGATATTCCAATTTATTTTCATGCTCTACAGGTAGCATTAGTAAACAATGTAATGTAATTCCTTTAATTTTCTGTGCTGCCCACCCAGTTGGAGCAGTTACAACACAAGACAAATGTGAGTCAGTTGTTTTCTGTAGATAACTGGTTAAAACTTTAATTAAGAAACTTTTTCCTGTACCAGCTTGACCACCAACATGCATTCGGATAGGTTGAAATTATGTGCATGTGCATTCTTTCTTTTCATGAAGAAAACCATGGTCGATCTGTTATCTCACTTGCTGATATATTTCTTTCTGTTCAATATTTAGTTGTTCTTCCAAGTTTCCTAAGTCCATAATATCTTTTTGAGCTTGATGCATTGCTGTTACCACTTCACTCATGGTGATTGCTGCTTCATTTTCAATAATTAATTGTTCTAGTAGATCTTGACTCAGTGGAGCAGAACTTTGACTGTCTTGAGAACTGTCTCTAGCAATCTCAGCTGCAATAGTAGCTTCTTGATCAATTTCTTCATTCAACATTTTGAGATAATTTGCAAAAGCTGTGCATTCAATAATATCTTTACATGCATTGAAAGAATCTTCATAGCACTGAAAATCTCCAAGTAATTCCAATTCCATACGCCAAGGCTTGAACAGTTGCAAAAGTGCTAAATGGTGAAATTCTCTTCTATCAGAAGTATCACAACTCAGTTTCCTATGTTTAATCAGATTTCCTTTACTTTGTTTCACCAAACATCTTCTGAACAAATCACTGCATATTTTCCTTCATTTATGTTTTCTGTAGTATTTCTCTTAAAACTTTAATATTGCAGCACTTCATAGAGACATATGTTTTCAAGATGATGACTTCTATTTGGATAGTATGTATCCAACATGTTTGTTTTGACAATATCTGTACTTTCCGGTTCATTTACTGCTAAATATTCAATTTATTGTATAGATTTAAGTACACGATTTCGCGTTGCAGCAAGAACTAGACTCACCAAAATGATTCCTCTTGACTTTTAATATAAACTTGCAGACGACAACCGATCCGAGCATTCGTACGCTCCAATCTCTCGATGGGATAACATCTTCAAACTAAAACTGTACAATTTCTTACTAAGGGCCTCATGTAGGTAGCTAAATACTGGTCGGTAACGGCCGATATTCGGTAAATATCCCGTTACCGACCGGTATTTAGGCATTTGAGATGTAGGAGGCATGATTTAAGGATTCAGTAATTTACCGAATCGGTAAGGGATCGCTAAAATACCGAATCGGTAAAATACAGATTCGGTAAATTACCGAATCCTTAAATCATATGTAGGGAGCACTCAAGTGAGTGAATTTCAGTAGTAAGGATTCGGTATTTAACACCAACTACAGGTTGATGTTAAATAACGAATACCTTTCAAAAAGCTAAATTTGGCTGCTTTAAAAGTGCCATGTGGCAGACATACATGCCCTTAGGGCATGTATGTGCGCCACATGTGCACACATGCCCGAATCAGGGGTGCAACTGGGTGTCAATGTGACACCCTGCCACCCATGATTATGCGTCCCCTATTACCGATTCGGTATTTACCGAATCGGTAATAGTAAATGGCTTCCCATTCATTCCTATGGGCCTCCAGGCCCATAGGAATGAATGGGAAGGGATGCATTATTACCGATTCGGTAAATACCGATTCATAAATACCAATATTTACCGAATCGGTAATAATTACCGATTGTTTCCCTACATACTATCTACCGATTCATAAATACCGAATCGGTAAAATTCAGTATTTATGAATCGGTAAATAGTATGTAACCCACATATGGCCCTAAGACTCTTCTCGTGAGAAATTTCTTCCCACATTTCTTTCAACTCTGTCTTTTCTGATTTTGTTATGTATAATGTTACATACCAAGCAACAGCAATGGAATTATCCGCAACATACTGGATACCCATATTAGCATTCCACATCGAGAGAATAACTGGATTATATTCATTGATATACTTTGATTCTTCACTTCTTTTCAAATTGTAAGTATTTTTGGGTGATTTTCTAGTGATGGTATGTCTCACTGCTGACATGAAACAGTTTTCTCTTCCTTTGGATATTACTGGACATGGAAATCCAAAATGACATTTGGTATACAACTTTTCCTTCGACTTGTATTTCCGTCGACAGCATTTGCCACATCGATGACTTTGGAATCGTAACACGTGTTGCCTTAAGGTGTTTTCTTCTGTTCTTTTTAGTATAGCACATGTAACATAATCTTCAATAAAAGATAAAACAGTGTCATCCGAATCAGATCCAAATTTGGGTGCATCCTTGATCCATAAAAGCATATGTATATGAGGAGCACCTCTAGCTTGATAATCCTTTCTCCAAAAGAAATCAATAACTTCTCCAAGAGGAGGATTCTTTTTATTGCAGATGAAAGACATCATAGCTTCAAACCTATGATTGAAATATCTGCATACATTTGCAGGATCCAAAGAACACAATTCACCAGGTGTCTTGTGTTCAATATTTTTAATATTTGAATTTGCTTTTTGAAGAAATTCAAGTAAATCATCTCAAGCGTATTCAGCACAGCTTAGGGTAACAAACCACGTAGGAGTTCCTAAGTTCCTTAGCATGCATTTCAGTTCTGCATGACGACGATACCAATACTCATTAGTACCACGCTGACATGCCATCAAATTAATCTTTTGAGATTCTAAATGATCATCTCTCTGATGTACTTTATCCATAAATTCCTTTGCAGAAACATTTTGAAGATGTACTCCTATTTTTAATATGTGGTTGACTGCATATGAAAGTGCAGACAAGTCACTCTCAAATAAAAGATGAAATATATATGGGATACATTGTCGAAATCTTGGATCTTCTGCATACAATCTTGTCCGATATTCTGATGCAGGAATCTGTACTGATCATTTGTGATATCGTCCACCTTTTCCAGTTGGGAACAGCTGGGGAAAACAACGAGCTTCCAAACTTTTTCCCAAACACTCATGGGAGACCCCTTCGTTTTCTTCATTTGGAATAATTCAATAGTATTCCCCATCACTTCTTTCGAATGAAGTGGATATACACTATAATGTTCATACATTTCTTCACTTTTGGATATTGTCCACTTTCTCAATTTGACCACTTGGCATTTCATTATCATCTCCTAAAAGTATTTCTTCTTCTTCCACATACACATGTTTGTAGTAATCATTGTTTTTATAAGATATAATGTTGCCTTTTGCACTTTCCTGACATCCACTAATCCCTTCCAGATTTTCTTACTCTTAGTAGGAACACCATTAACTAGAATAACTAGTGGTTCACTTTCTACATTCTCTACACCAATAGTTTCAATATTTTTCTTTAAATGTAGTGGTAAATATACAACTCTACCTTTTAATCCTCTCTGTAAATCTGTAGGAGGCAATTTACCTGTTTAAGGCTCCATACGAACAATAGCCTGAAATGGGTGCACACATTGAATTAGAATAGACTCATATGTGTTTAAATCTATCAGTTCTGGAGGAATAGTTACCAACTCTAGATTATTATGGACAGCTCTAGCAGGCATTTTGTTATCGGCTTATTTGTTATAACAATGTTTCCAAATACGCTGGTCAATACCCAAATCAAAGCAATCCTTTACCAACAAATAAGTTGCAAATTCCTTCCACTTATCATTATTTTCTCTTTTACTTTTTAAATACAGATCAACAGTCCTAGTCTGATTTTTATAGTGAGTTCGTTGACAACAAATACAAGTATAATTTGGCCTTTCACATGAAATTACCTTAAACTTTGTAATTTGTTCTTCAAACTTCTCTGTACTACTATTTTCCACATTTTCTTCAACACCTACTTCTAGCAATGTCTCACTTTGTCCACTCTCTTCTTCAGGACCAAAGTAACGAAACTCTATTTCATCACAAACTTTTTTTACATCTGATACTGACCCATGCAAAAGAGCACTGTTTAAGTCATTTAAAATGTTTACTGGACTTTTTGCCTAATACAATCTTCTGACTAACTTCCGCATTTGAGAATGATGTACTGCTAACATTCTAAAATGATGAAAAACACTTTGACACACTTTTCTAGAAAGACAAGCCAGAGAATGACCTTGCAAACCAGTATTTTTTCTCACTCTGCGAGGATCTAGTCCTTGCATCATCTTAATCTTTTGTTTAACACTTTTTTTACTATAGACTCGTAAAAACATTCCATAAAATATCAATAGATTCCTGTCGTATACTGCAAATTCGACTACAATTCCAAGTATACACTGGGGCTTTTTTACGTCTCCCTAGAACTTCATCAGCTATCACTTCTTCTACATTTCTGGGAACCATCTTCTCTTTTTCAATTGGACAACCATTTCTAACCTCATAAGCATGGCCACTGGTGTGCAAGCAATAATGTATTGGTTTGAAAAAAACTCTCTTCATTAAAAAAAGGCTCTGAACTTGAACTGCGTTTCCATTCACCCAAAAAAATGTCACAAAAGTTAGTTCTGTTAATCACTCTCTTCTTTTTACTTTTGGCCTTCATAAAATTGGCTTATCTAGCGATCGAATTCTGTTTAAAATTAAAATGAATAATTTCCTTTTTAAATAAAAAGCCTTCTCAACAATAGTTTCAATCTGTTTCTTCTTTTTATAAAATGCTGATTTTTATTATATTTCTTCAAATCTTTTAACAAATTAAAGACTATTCTATTGTAAAACATTATTTTCCTTATTTCATCAAATTGATTTTTTCTCATTTTACCATACATTGTTTTTTTAGTACATGATTTCCCATTATTTTTGCTTTTTTTATCTTGTTCTTTTTTGTTGTTGAGGTATTCTTTCTAGTTTCTACATTATGCACACTGCTTCTAGCCTTTGAAAGTTTTTTAATAAATAATTCTCTTACTGCTAGACTTGCTGTTGTGTTTTCTTCAAATAATAGTCCTTTTTTTGTTGTTTCCTCTTTTGTGTTATTCAAGTCATGGAAAGTTTTTTTTAATGATGATGATTATTAAAATACATTTATAAAATATACTATTGTATTACTAAACAAACATGTTATATATAAAAACAATTTAAACACTTTGTTTTGAAATCAAAATCCGTTCACTGCAAGACACAGATACTAACTGGATAATTGTAGAACTGAATAAGTAGTGTTTATGTGTTTAGAGGACTGCATCAATAGTGGATAGATAATTTTAATACTCAATGTATTAGTATGTGAGTCATTACATGAGTACATGGGTGCTGACTGGATCATTAGAGTACTGCAATGAAAGAGAATGGTGTATTCTTATATGCTTGGGTTTTCGTGCAGTGATTAGATAAGGACATAGTTCTGTCAGGATGATAGTAGGAGTGGACAGAGCTTGACACTGTGATTGCTGAACTGTATGGCTACTCCCTGGATTTTGTGAATCAGTAGTCTGCAGGGGGTTAGGGGACCGCATAGGTTGTGCACATTTGACTGTGCCACTGCGTCTGTTAATTCCTGAGGCCTTGTACAAGTGCATGGATAGTGACTGGATAGTTAGAGTGCTGGTAGTTTAGAGCAGGATGAGTTTATAATTGCATTTGTTTCAGCACAGTGATTAGATAAGGACATGTTTCTGTCAGGATGATTGCAGGAGTGGACAGAGAGTGACAGTGTGATTGCTGACTTGCATGACTACTACCTGGATTTTAGCAGGAGTGAATCAGTAGTCTGCAGGTGGTTAGGGGACCGCATAGGTTGTGCACATTTGACTGTACCACTGCGTCTCTTAATGCCTGAGGCATTGTACAAGTGCATGGACAGTGACTGGATAGGTAGATTGCTGGTAGTTGACAGCAGGGTGACTTCATAAGTTATTGTGTTTCGGCACACAGATTAGATTCGGACATGGTTCTGTCAGGATGATTGCATGAGTGGACAGAGACTGACAGTGTGATTGCTGACTTGCATGGCTACTACCTGGATTTTGGCAGGAGTGAATCAGTAGTCTGCAGGAGGTTAGGGGACCGCATAGGTTGTGCACATTTGACTGTACCACTGCGTCTCTTAATGCCTGAGGCATTATACAAGTGCATGGACAGTGATTGGATAGTTAGAGTGCTGGTAGTTGACAGCAGGGTGAGTTTATAAGTGCTTTGTTTCAGCACAGTGATTATATAAGGACATGGTTCTGTCAGGATTATTGCAGGAGTGGACAGAGAGTGACAGTGTGATTGCTGACTTGCATGGCTAGTATCTGGATTTTGACAGGAGTGAATCAGTAATCTGCAGGGGGTTAGGGGACCACATAGGATGTGCACATTTTACTGTCCCACTACGTTTCTTAATGCATGAGGCATTGTACAAGTGCATGGATAGTGAATGGATAGTTAGAGTGCTGGTAGTTGACAGCAGGGTGAGTTTGTAAGTGCTTGTGTTTCAGTACAGAAATTAGATAAGGACATGGTTCTGTCAGGATGATTGCAGGAGTAGACAGAGAGTGACAGTGTGATTGCTGACTAGCATGGCTACTACCTGGATTTTTGCAGGAGTGAATCAGTATTCTACATGGGGTTAGGAAACTGCATAGGTTGTGCACATTTTACTGTACCACTGCGTCTGTTAATTCCTGAGGCATTGTACACGTGCATGGATAGTGGCTGGATAGTTAGAGTGCTGGTAGTTTACAGCAGGGTGAGTTTATAATTGCTTGTGTTTCAGCACAGTGATTACATAAGGACATGTTTCTGTCAGGATGATTGCAGGAGTGGACAGAGAGTGACAGTGTGATTGCTGACTTGCTTGACTACTACCTGGATTTTAGCAGGAGTGAATCAGTAGTCTGCAGGTGGTTAGGGGACCGCATAGGTTGTGCACATTTGACTGTACCACTGCGTCTCTTAATGCCTGAGGCATTGTACAAGTGCATGGACAATGACTGGATAGGTAGATTGCTGGTAGTTGACAGCAGGGTGACTTTATAAGTTATTGTGTTTCGGCACACAGATTAGATTCGGACATGGTTCTGTCAGGATGATTGCATGAGTAGACAGAGACTGACAGTGTGATTGCTGACTTGCATGGCTACTACCTGGATTTTGGCAGGAGTGAGTCAGTAGTCTGCAGGGGGTTAGGGGACCGCATAGGTTGTGCACATTTGACTGTACCACTGCGTCTCTTAATGCCTGAGGCATTGTACAAGTGCATGGACAGTGACTGGATAGTTAGAGTGCTGGTAGTTGACAGCAGGGTGAGTTTATAAGTGCTTTGTTTCAGCACAGTGATTAGATAAGGACATGGTTCTGTCAGAATGATTGCAGGAGTGGACAGAGAGTGACAGTGTGATTGCTGACTTGCATGGCTACTATCTGGATTTTGACAGGAGTGAATCAGCAGTCTGCAGGGGGTTAGGGGACGACATAGGTTGTGCACATTTGACTGTAGCACTGCGTGTCTTAATGCCTGATTCATTGCACAAGTGCATGGACAGGGACTGTATAGGTAGAGTGGTGGTAGTTGACAGCAGGGTGAGCTTCTAAGTGCTTGTGTTTCAGCACAGTGATACAATAAAGACATGGTTCTATCAGGATGATTGCAGGAGTGGACAGAGAGTGATAGTGTGATTGCTGACTTGCATGGCTAATACCTAGAATTTGACAGGAGTGAATCAGTAGTCTGCAGGGGGTTAGGGGACCGCATACGTTGTGCACATTTGACTGTAACACTACATCTCTTAATGCCTGAGGCATTGTACAAGTGCATGGACAGTGACTGGATAGTTAGAGTGCTGGTAGTTGACAGGAGGGTGAGTTTATAAGTGCTTGTGTTTGAGCCCAGTGATTACATAAGGACATGGTTCTTTCAGGATGATTGCAGAAGTGGACAGTGAGTTACAGTGTGATTATTGACTTGCATGACTACTACCTGGATTTTGGCAGGAGTGAATCAGTAGTCTACAGGGGGTTAGGGGACCGCATAGATTGTACACATTTGACTGTAGCACTGCGTGTCTTAATGCCTGAGTCATTGCACAAGTGCATGGACAGTGACTGGATAGTTAGAGTGCTGGTAGTTCACAGCAGGGTGAGTTTATAAGTGCTTGTGTTTTGGCACAGAGATTAGATAAGGACATGGTTCTGTCAGGATGATTGCAGGAGTGGACAGAGAGTGACGGTGTGATTGCTGACTTGCATGGCTATTACCTGGATTTTTGCAGGAGTGAATCAGTAGTCTGAAGGGGGTTAGGGGACCACATAGGTTGTGCACATTTGACTGTACCACTGCGTCTCTTAATGCCTGAGGCATTGTACAAGTGCATGGACAGTGACTGGATAGTTAGAGTGCTTGTAGTTGACAGCAGGGTGAGTTTATAATTGCTTGTGTTTCAGAACAGTGATTAGATAAGGACATGTTTCTGTCAGGATGATTGCAGGAGTGGACAGAGAGTGACAGTGTGATTGCTGACTTGCATGACTACTATCTGGATTTTGGCAGGAGTGAATCAGTAGTCTGCAGGTAGTTAGGGGACCGCATAGGTTGTGCACATTTGACCATACCACTGCATCTCTTAATGCCTGAGGCATTGTACAAGTGCATGGACAGTGACTGGATAGGTAGATTGCTGGTAGTTGACAGCAGGGTGACTTTATATGTTATTGTGTTTCGGGACACAGATTAGATACGGACATGGCTCTTTCAGGATGATTGCAGGAGTGGACAGAGACTGACAGTGTGATTGCTGACTTGCATGGCTACTATCTGGATAATGACAGGAGTGAATCACTAGTCTGCAGGGGGTTAGGGGACCACATAGGTTGTGCCCATTTTACTGTACATCTACGTTTCTTAATGCCTGAGGCATTGTACAAGTGCATGGACAGGGACTGTATAGGTAGAGTGCCGGTAGTTGACAGCAGGGTGAGCCTCTAAGTGCTTGTGTTTTGGCACAGAGATTAGATAAGGGCATGGTTCTGTCAGGATGATTGCAGCAGTGGACAGAGAGTGACAGTGTGATTGCTGACTTGCATGGCTACTACCTGGATTTATGCAGTAGTGAATCAGTAGTCTGCAGGGGTTTAGGGGACCACATAGATTCTGCACATTTGACTGTACCACTACGTCTCTTAATGCCTGAGGCATTGTACAAGTGCATGGACAGTGGCTGGATAGATAGAGTGCTGGTAGTTGACAGCAGGGTGAGTTTATAAGTGCTTGTGTTTCAACACAGTGATACAATAAGGGCATGGTTCTGTCAGAATGATTGCAGGAGTGGACAGAGAGTGAAAGCGTGATTGCTGACTTGCATGGCTACTACCTGGAATTTGACAGGAGTGAATTAGTAGTCTGCAGGGGGTTAGGGGACCGCATAGGTTGTGCACATTTGACTGTACCACTACGTCTCTTAATGCCTGAGGCATTGTACAAGTGCAAGGACAGTGATTGGATAGTTAGAGGGCTGGTAGTTGACAGCAGGGTGAGTTTATAAGTGCTCTTATTTCAGCCCAGTGATTAGATAAGGACATGGTTCTGTCAGGATGATTGCAGGAGTGGACAGAGACTGACAGAGTGATTGCTGACTTGCATGCCAACTACCTGGATTTTGGCAGGAGTGAATCAGTAGTCTGCAGGGGGTTAGGGGACCGCATATGTTGTGCACATTTGACTGTACCACTGCGTCTCTTAATGCCTGAGGCATTGTACAAGTGCATGGACAGTGACTGGATAGTTAAAGTGCTGGTAGTTGACAACAGGGTGAGTTTATAATTGCTTTGTTTCAGCACAGTGATTAGATAAGGACTTGGTTCTGTCAGGATGATTGCAGGAGTGGACAGAGAGTGACAGTGTGATTGCTTACTTGCTTGGCTACTATCTGGATTTTGACAAGAGTGAATCAGTAGTCTGCATGGGGTTAGGGGACCGCATAGGTTGTGCACATTTTACTGTACCACTACATTTCTTAATGCCTGATGCATTGTACATGTGCATGGACAGTGACTGGATATTTAGAGTGCTGGCAGTTGACAGCAGGGTGAGTTTATAAGTGCTTGTGTTTTGGCACATTGATTAGATAAGGACATGGTTTTGTCAGGATGATTGAAGGAGTGGGCAGAGAGTGACGGTGTGATTGCTGACTTGCATGGCTACTACCTGGATTTTTGCAGGAGTGAATCAGTAGTCTGAAGGGGGTTAGGGGACCACATAGGTTGTGCACATTTGACTGTACCACTGCATCTCTTAATGCCTGAGGCATTGTACAATTGCATGGACAGTGACTGGATAGTTAGAGTGCTGGTAGTTGACAGCAGAGTTATTTTATAAGTGCTTGTGTTTTGACACAGAGATTAGATAAGAACATGGTTCTGTCAGGATGATTGCAGGAGTGGATAGAGAGTGGCAGTGTGATTGCTGACTTGCATTGCTACTACCTGGATTTTTTGCAGGAGTGACTCAGTAGTCTGCAGGGGGGTTTGGGGGCCGCATAGTTTGTGCACATTTGACTGTACCACTGTGTCTGTTAATGCCTGAGGCATTGTACAAGTGCATGGAGAGTGACTGGATAGTTAGAGTGCTGGTAGTTGACAGCTGGGTGAGTTTATAATTCCTTGTGTTTCAGCACAGTGATTAGATAAGGACATGTTTCTGTCAGGATGATTGCAGGAGTGGACAGAGAGTGACAGTGTGATTGCTGACTTGCTTGGCTACTATCTGGATTTTTACAGGAGTGAATTAGTAGTCTGCATGGGGTTAGGGGACCGCATAGGTTGTGCACATTTTACTGTACCACTACATTTCTTAATGCCTGATGCATTGTACAAGTGCATGGACAGTGACTGGATAGTTAGAGTGCTGGTAGTTGACAGTAGGGTGAGTTTATAAGTGCTTGTGTTTCAGCCCAGTGATTAGATAGGGATATGGTTCTGTCAGGATGATTGCAGAAGTGGACAGAGTGTTACAGTGTGATTGTTGACTTGCAGGACTACTACCTGGATTTTGGGTGGAGTTAATCAGTAGTCTGCAGGGAGTTAGGGGACCGCATAGATTGTGCACATTTGACTGTAGCACTGCGTGTCTTAATGCCTGAGTCATTGCACAAGTGCATGGACAGTGACTGGATAGTTAGAGTGCTGGTAGTTGACAGCAGGGTGAGTTTATAAGTGCTTGTGTTTTGGCACAGAGATTAGATAAGGACATGGTTCTGTCAGGATTATTGCAGGAGTGGACAGAGAGTGACAGTGTGATTGCTGACTTGCATGGCTAGTATCTGGATTTTGACAGGAGTGAATCAGTAATCTGCAGGGGGTTAGGGGACCACATAGGATGTGCACATTTTACTGTCCCACTACGTTTCTTAATGCATGAGGCATTGTACAAGTGCATGGATAGTGAATGGATAGTTAGAGTGCTGGTAGTTGACAGCAGGGTGAGTTTGTAAGTGCTTGTGTTTCAGTACAGAGATTAGATAAGGACATGGTTCTGTCAGGATGATTGCAGGAGTAGACAGAGAGTGACAGTGTGATTGCTGACTAGCATGGCTACTACCTGGATTTTTGCAGGAGTGAATCAGTATTCTACATGGGGTTAGGAAACTGCATAGGTTGTGCACATTTTACTGTACCACTGCGTCTGTTAATTCCTGAGGCATTGTACACGTGCATGGATAGTGGCTGGATAGTTAGAGTGCTGGTAGTTTACAGCAGGGTGAGTTTATAATTGCTTGTGTTTCAGCACAGTGATTAGATAAGGACATGTTTCTGTCAGGATGATTGCAGGAGTGGACAGAGAGTGACAGTGTGATTGCTGACTTGCTTGACTACTACCTGGATTTTAGCAGGAGTGAATCAGTAGTCTGCAGGTGGTTAGGGGACCGCATAGGTTGTGCACATTTGATTGTACCACTGCGTCTCTTAATGCCTGAGGTATTGTACAAGTGCATGGACAATGACTGGATAGGTAGATTGCTGGTAGTTGACAGCAGGGTGACTTTATAAGTTATTGTGTTTCGGCACACAGATTAGATTCAGACATGGTTCTGTCAGGATGATTGCATGAGTGGACAGAGACTGACAGTGTGATTGCTGACTTGCATGGCTACTACCTGGATTTTGGCAGGAGTGAGTCAGTAGTCTGCAGGGGGTTAGGGGACCGCATAGGTTGTGCACATTTGACTGTACCACTGCGTCTCTTAATGCCTGAGGCATTGTACAAGTGCATGGACAGTGACTGGATAGTTAGAGTGCTGGTAGTTGACAGCAGGGTGAGTTTATAAGTGCTTTGTTTCAGCACAGTGATTAGATAAGGACATGGTTCTGTCAGAATGATTGCAGGAGTGGACAGAGAGTGACAGTGTGATTGCTGACTTGCATGGCTACTATCTGGATTTTGACAGGAGTGAATCAGCAGTCTGCAGGGGGTTAGGGGACCACATAGGTTGTGCACATTTGACTGTAGCACTGCGTGTCTTAATGCCTGATTCATTGCACAAGTGCATGGACAGGGACTGTATAGGTAGAGTGGTGGTAGTTGACAGCAGGGTGAGCTTCTAAGTGCTTGTGTTTCAGCACAGTGATACAATAAAGACATGGTTCTATCAGGATGATTGCAGGAGTGGACAGAGAGTGATAGTGTGATTGCTGACTTGCATGGCTAATACCTAGAATTTGACAGGAGTGAATCAGTAGTCTGCAGGGGGTTAGGGGACCGCATAGGTTGTGCACATTTGACTGTAACACTACATCTCTTAATGCCTGAGGCATTGTACAAGTGCATGGACAGTGACTGGATAGTTAGAGTGCTGGTAGTTGACAGCAGGGTGAGTTTATAAGTGCTTGTGTTTGAGCCCAGTGATTACATAAGGACATGGTTCTTTCAGGATGATTGCAGAAGTGGACAGTGAGTTACAGTGTGATTATTGACTTGCATGACTACTACCTGGATTTTGGCAGGAGTGAATCAGTAGTCTACAGGGGGTTAGGGGACCGCATAGATTGTACACATTTGACTGTAGCACTGCGTGTCTTAATGCCTGAGTCATTGCACAAGTGCATGGACAGTGACTGGATAGTTAGAGTGCTGGTAGTTCACAGCAGGGTGAGTTTATAAGTGCTTGTGTTTTGGCACAGAGATTAGATAAGGACATGGTTCTGTCAGGATGATTGCAGGAGTGGACAGAGAGTGACGGTGTGATTGCTGACTTGCATGGCTATTACCTGGATTTTTGCAGGAGTGAATCAGTAGTCTGAAGGGGGTTAGGGGAACACATAGGTTGTGCACATTTGACTGTACCACTGTGTCTCTTAATGCCTGAGGCATTGTACAAGTGCATGGACAGTGACTGGATAGTTAGAGTGCTTGTAGTTGACAGCAGGGTGAGTTTATAATTGCTTGTGTTTCAGAACAGTGATTAGATAAGGACATGTTTCTGTCAGGATGATTGCAGGAGTGGACAGAGAGTGACAGTGTGATTGCTGACTTGCATGACTACTATCTGGATTTTGGCAGGAGTGAATCAGTAGTCTGCAGGTAGTTAGGGGACCGCAT
Organism: Triturus cristatus; assembly: GCF_964204655.1. NCBI lineage: Eukaryota > Metazoa > Chordata > Amphibia > Caudata > Salamandridae > Triturus > Triturus cristatus. The sequence continues at coordinate 1,369,035,261 of NC_140590.1, forward strand.
AGGTTGTGCACATTTGACCATACCACTGCGTCTCTTAATGCCTGAGGCATTGTACAAGTGCATGGACAGTGACTGGATAGGTAGATTGCTGGTAGTTGACAGCAGGGTGACTTTATAAGTTATTGTGTTTCGGGACACAGATTAGATACGGACATGGCTCTTTCAGGATGATTGCAGGAGTGGACAGAGACTGACAGTGTGATTGCTGACTTGCATGGCTACTATCTGGATTTTGACAGGAGTGAATCACTAGTCTGCAGGGGGTTAGGGGACCACATAGGTTGTGCCCATTTTACTGTACATCTACGTTTCTTAATGCCTGAGGCATTGTACAAGTGCATGGACAGGGACTGTATAGGTAGAGTGCCGGTAGTTGACAGCAGGGTGAGCCTCTAAGTGCTTGTGTTTTGGCACAGAGATTAGATAAGGGCATGGTTCTGTCAGGATGATTGCAGCAGTGGACAGAGAGTGACAGTGTGATTGCTGACTTGCATGGCTACTACCGGGATTTATGCAGTAGTGAATCAGTAGTCTGCAGGGGTTTAGGGGACCACATAGATTCTGCACATTTGACTGTACCACTACGTCTCTTAATGCCTGAGGCATTGTACAAGTGCATGGACAGTGGCTGGATAGATAGAGTGCTGGTAGTTGACAGCAGGGTGAGTTTATAAGTGCTTGTGTTTCAACACAGTGATACAATAAGGACATGGTTCTGTCAGGATGATTGCAGGAGTGGACAGAGAGTGAAAGCGTGATTGCTGACTTGCATGGCTACTACCTAGAATTTGACAGGAGTGAATTAGTAGTCTGCAGGGGGTTAGGGGACCGCTTAGGTTGTGCACATTTGACTGTACCACTACGTCTCTTAATGCCTGAGGCATTGTACAAGTGCAAGGACAGTGATTGGATAGTTAGAGTGCTGGTAGTTGACAGCAGGGTGAGTTTATAAGTGCTTGTATTTCAGCCCAGTGATTAGATAAGGACATGGTTCTGTCAGGATGATTGCAGGAGTGGACAGAGACTGACAGAGTGATTGCTGACTTGCATGCCAACTACCTGGATTTTGGCAGGAGTGAATCAGTAGTCTGCAGGGGGTTAGGGGACCGCATATGTTGTGCACATTTGACTGTACCACTGCGTCTCTTAATGCCTGAGGCATTGTACAAGTGCATGGACAGTGACTGGATAGTTAAAGTGCTGGTAGTTGACAACAGGGTGAGTTTATAATTGCTTTGTTTCAGCACAGTGATTAGATAAGGACTTGGTTCTGTCAGGATGATTGCAGGAGTGGACAGAGAGTGACAGTGTGATTGCTTACTTGCTTGTCTACTATCTGGATTTTGACAAGAGTGAATCAGTAGTCTGCATGGGGTTAGGGGACCGCATAGGTTGTGCACATTTTACTGTACCACTACATTTCTTAATGCCTGATGCATTGTACATGTGCATGGACAGTGACTGGATATTTAGAGTGCTGGCAGTTGACAGCAGGGTGAGTTTATAAGTGCTTGTGTTTTGGCACATTGATTAGATAAGGACATGGTTTTGTCAGGATGATTGAAGGAGTGGGCAGAGAGTGACGGTGTGATTGCTGACTTGCATTGCTACTACCTGGATTTTTGCAGGAGTGAATCAGTAGTCTGAAGGGGGTTAGGGGACCACATAGGTTGTGCACATTTGACTGTACCACTGCATCTCTTAATGCCTGAGGCATTGTACAATTGCATGGACAGTGACTGGATAGTTAGAGTGCTGGTAGTTGACAGCAGAGTTATTTTATAAGTGCTTGTGTTTTGACACAGAGATTAGATAAGAACATGGTTCTGTCAGGATGATTGCAGGAGTGGATAGAGAGTGGCAGTGTGATTGCTGACTTGCATTGCTACTACCTGGATTTTTTGCAGGAGTGAATCAGTAGTCTGCAGGGGGGTTTGGGGTCCGCATAGTTTGTGCACATTTGACTGTACCACTGCGTCTGTTAATGCCTGAGGCATTGTACAAGTGCATGGAGAGTGACTGGATAGTTAGAGTGCTGGTAGTTGACAGCTGGGTGAGTTTATAATTCCTTGTGTTTCAGCACAGTGATTAGATAAGGACATGTTTCTGTCAGGATGATTGCAGGAGTGGACAGAGAGTGACAGTGTGATTGCTGACTTGCTTGGCTACTATCTGGATTTTTACAGGAGTGAATCAGTAGTCTGCATGGGGTTAGGGGACCGCATAGGTTGTGCACATTTTACTGTACCACTACATTTCTTAATGCCTGATGCATTGTACAAGTGCATGGACAGTGACTGGATAGTTAGAGTGCTGGTAGTTGACAGTAGGGTGAGTTTATAAGTGCTTGTGTTTCAGCCCAGTGATTAGATAGGGATATGGTTCTGTCAGGATGATTGCAGAAGTGGACAGAGTGTTACAGTGTGATTGTTGACTTGCAGGACTACTACCTGGATTTTGGGTGGAGTTAATCAGTAGTCTGCAGGGAGTTAGGGGACCGCATAGATTGTGCACATTTGACTGTAGCACTGCGTGTCTTAATGCCTGAGTCATTGCACAAGTGCATGGAAAGTGACTGGATAGTTAGAGTGCTGGTAGTTGACAGCAGGGAGAGTTTATAAGTGCTTGTGTTTTGGCACAGAGATTAGATAAGGACATGGTTCTGTCAGGATGATTGAAGGAGTGGGCAGAGAGTGACGGTGTGATTGCTGACTTGCATGGCTATTACCTGGATTTTTGCAGGAGTGAATCAGTAGTCTGAACGGGGTTAGGGGACCGCATAGGTTGTGCACATTTGACTGTACCACTGCGTCTCTTAATGCCTGAGGCATTGTACAAGTGGATGGACAGTGACTGGATAGTTAGAGTGCTGGTATTTGACAGCAGGGTAATTTTATAAGTGCTTGTGTTTTGACACAAAGATTAGATAAGAACATGGTTCTGTCAGGATGATTGTAGGAGTGGACAGAGAGTGACAGTGTGATTGCTGACTTGCATTGCTACTACCTGGATTTTTGCAAGAGTGAATCAGTAGTCTGCAGAGGGGTTTGGGGGGCCACATAGGTTGTGCACATTTGACTGTACCACTGCGTCTGTTAATGCCTGAGGCATTGTACATGTGCATGGAGAGTGACTGGATCATTAGAGTGCTGGTAGTTGACAGCTGGGTGAGTTTATAATTTCTTGTGTTTCAGCTCAGTGATTAGATAAGGACATGTTTCTGTCAGGATGATTGCAGGAGTGGACAGAGAGTGACAGTGTGATTGCTGACTTGCATGACTACTACCTGGATTTTGGCAGGAGTGAATCAGTAGTCTGCAGGTGGTTAGGGGACCTCATAGGTTGTGCACATTTGACTGTACCACTGCGTCTCTTAATGCCTGAGGCATTGTACAAGTGCATGGACAGTGACTGGATAGGTAGATTGCTGGTAGTTGACAGCAGGGTGAGTTTCTAAGTGCTTGTGTTTTGGCACAGAGGTTAGATAAGGGCATGGTTCTGTCAGGATGATTGCAGGAGTGGAGAGAGAGTGACAGTGTGATTGCTGACTTGCATGGCTACTATCTGGATTTTGACAGAAGTGAATCAGGAGTCTGCAGGGGGTTAGGGGACCGCATAGGTTGTGCACATTTGACTGTACCACTGCGTCTCTTAATGCCTGAGGCATTGTGCAAGTGCATGGACAGTGACTGGATAGGTAGAGTGCTGGTAGTTGACAGCAGGGTGAGTTTCTAATTGCTTGTGTTTTGGCACAGAGATTAGATAAGGGCATGGTTCTGTCAGGATGATTGCAGGAGTGGACAGAGAGTGACAGTGTGATTGCTGACTTGAATGGCTACTACCTGGATTTTTGCAGTAGTGAATCAGTAGTCTGCAGGGGTTTAGGGGACCACATAGATTCTGCACATTTGACTGTACCACTGTGTCTCTTAATGCCTGAGGCATTGTACAAGTGCATGAACAGTGGCTGGATAGATAGAGTGCTGGTAGTTCACAGCAGAGTGAGTTTATAAGTGCTTGTGTTTCAGCACAGTGATACAATAAAGACATGGTTCTGTCAGGATGATTGCAGGAGTGGACAGAGAGTGACAGTGTGATTGCTGACTTACATGGCTACTACCTAGAATTTGACAGGAGTGAATCAGTAGTCTGCAGGGGGTTAGGGGACCGCATAGGTTGTGCACATTTGACTGTAGCACTGTGTGTCTTAATGCCTGAGTCATTGCACAAGTGCATGGACAGTGACTGGATAGTTAGAATGCTGGTAGTTGACAGCAGAGTTATTTTATAAGTGTTTGTGTTTCGGCGCAGAGATTAGATAAGGACATGGTTCTGTCAGGATGATTGCAGGAGTGGACAGAGAGTGACAGTGTGATTGTTGACTTGCATGGCTACTACCTGGATTTTTCCAGGAGTGAATCAGTAGTCTGCAGGGGGTTAGAGGAACACATAGGTTGTGCACATTTTACTGTACCACTGCGTCTCTTAATGCCTGAGGCATTGTACAAGTGCATGGACAGTGACTGGATACTAACTGGGTATTTACAAGAGTGTATCAACTGTATGTAGCTGGTTAGCGGTGTCCATGCATAGTGCACAGAATATCTAAGCTGTACTAGTGTTACTGTCTACGCCATTCCATAAGTACATGACTAGTAACTGGAATAATTACAGTGCTGCAAATAGAGTGCAAAGTGCTTAGGTATTGGTGTTGTGATATGATAAGTAGATAGGGCTGAATGGGTAATTAGAGAATTACATGGGACAGACAGGAAGATTCCAATGTTGCATGAGTACTAACTGGGTATTTACAAGAGTGTGTCAATAGTATGTAGCTGGTTAGACATCTCCATGCATAGTACACAGAATAACGTACCTGTATTAGTGTTACTTGCTAGGGCATTCTATAAGTACATAACTAGTAACTGGGATAATTACAGTGCAGCAAACAGAGTGCATAGAGAAATTATAAGTACTTAGGTATTAGTGCACTGAATGAATAAGTGTATGGTGCTCGATGGGTGATTGGAGGAATGTCTCAGTACTAACAGGGCAATATCTGCTCTGCAAGGACACTCCTTATCGGATTAAAGTACTGCATAAATCTCTTTTGATACTTTACCTTTCTACAACTACTCTTAATATTACACCTAGCCAAATACAAAGGAGAAACGATTCACATTTCTCTGCAATAAGTCTCACCATATCAGTGAAAAACATAAATGAGTGTCTCTCTACCACAACACTACCTACACCACATAAATTCACAGAACAAACTTCAAATTGAAACCAAACACCAAAAATTATGCCACATATTTTAACTGTACCTCTTTAGAAACTTATAAAAACTAGTCTCATCACTAATACCTGAACTCTATATATACATTTCCAATTTGAAATCAACACCTAAAATTATGCAGTATTCTACTAATGTACATATCCACACATTAAAACAATCAGTAATAATCAGCAATCCCTATTCCAAAACACACATAATGCTATACAAAGTGTATATTAAACAACATTTAAATACATTACAAAAAACTGCAATAAATATTTCTTCATTACATTATGATTTATATTTTATGTTTAAAAACAAAGGCACCACATAGTACAACTCACAAATTGATAACTCACCTTTCAAATTGAATTGTAGATTATGAAGTATCAGAATCACACACCAGATTTTCTTATGCACACAATGAATATAGTGCACTGCTCTTAGCGAAACCAAAAAATGGCAAAGTTCCCCTCTCATTCTCCACACATACACATGTAAATATCAAATCACATTGCTTCGCAGGTTAATTCAAATTCTAAAACACATTTCTATTGGTTACACACATCAACCCTTGCCAACTGACCTCTAACTGAACTGAAATTGCTTCTGGAATTTACTGGAGTTGCCCCTGGACCGTGCACCGTAAGCGATGGAACCCCGGATCCATATGAGAGTTCAAAAGTATATTACAAATAATTTTAGCATTTCTTTTAATAACACACAACTTCTAACCATAACACTGACTTGGGAAATCTCACTGCAATAACATATTACTTTAATATTTATAACAAATACACATTTTAATGCCACACATAACTTCCAACCCTACCCCCTTTCTGCTTAATGCCTGTTTCCATAGAAACAGTTCATGGAACACTCTTTTTTTTTTTTTTATAATCTTTATTCGGTGATTAAAAAGCACCATAAAAGCACATATATATACATGGATAAAAAGTCATTAAACATTAATCAAGATCCTTATACAAAGTTAGTGCAAATAGAGATACCGACATACAGGATCATAAAAAAGGAAAATCCAAAGTCTTTCATTCCTCTCCCCTAGTCATCTTTAATCGGACCGCAACCTTAATAAAATTCATAATACAGCACAATGTTAGTGGATCAGAGGCTTTTTGCAAAAAGACTAATGCGTCCCTGGCACGTTCCTGTTGGGCTTTTTTAAAAATATTTACAAGAAATCTGCGCCTGGGCATAGAGAAATAGGGACAGAGCAAAACAAAATGAAGGGAATCCTGCGGAGACCTGTTGTCGCAGCCGCAGGGTCCCTTCTGCTCAATTGACGTGGAGAAACCTGCTGGTGAAGCCAACATAAAAGGAAGTAAATTCAGTCTAAAACGGCACATAAGAAATCTATCCTGTGCATTATGCACAAGATACAGATAAGGCTCCATACCCTCCACACTCTTTACCAGATTATGAGCCCTCACAGTCTTTTTGACACCTTCAGCCTCAGCTCTACATTGGGTTTTCCGCTCTAGGAAAATTTCCCCTACTTGTTTCTTGTGCTGGGCTGAAATTGATGTGGGGTTCGTGAAGAGGTTTCCAAAGCCTAAATCTTCAAGGGTGTTTCTTACATATTTAAGCCAGGGGATGCACATACAATGGGTCCTATCTAAGCAGTCCAATAAAATTTCTCTGCTTAGATGCGCATCTGGATTAACCCATATTTTTAGCCAGGCCACAATTGGCCTAAGTTTTAACAGGTCATCCAAGTATGGTCTCCCTAGCTCCCTATGAGCTATGACTCCAGCGGTACTTGGTGGTGCCCTCAGGATAGATTTCAGATATTTGTTTTCTTCCTGTTGAATTCTAGTGGTGTTCACAAAGCCCCATACTTCTGCCCCATGGATTACTTTGGAGCATGATACGGAGCCATACAAGTTCATCACCTGTTCCGGGCTCCATCTACCTAGCCTCCTGCCATATCCAGCTATAGCCCCATTAGAGGCAATCATTTTGCTACAACGTTCCACCACTAAAGAGTTAAACTGCAAAGCACCATCAAAGGTTACTCCAAGATAAGAGAACGTTTTGACCTCCTCTAAAGTATGGGTGCCTATTGTATAAGTAAATTTAGAGGAAGGTTTTTTGCCGGCCAGGAGTACATATGATTTGCCCAGGTTGACAGATAGATCCAGTGTACTCATGAACCTAACAAACCCGTCTATCAGGATTTGTAAGCTTCGAGGTGTGCGTGCAAGCAGAACCGTGTCATCTGCGTAAAGCAGAACAGGAATATGCCGCGCCCCGACCCTTGGGGAATCTGCCTTTAACCCCAAGAGAAACTGCTCCAGGTTATTAATATAAAGGGAGAACAAAAAAGGGGCAAGAATGCAACCTTGTCTGACTCCACTCTTACAGGGAAAAGAGTCAGACAATCCTCCCTCCCTATTAAATCGAACCTTGGCCGTGGTGTCGCTGTGTAATTCCCTTAATATGGTAATTAAACCACTCTCAATCCCCATGCTTAACATCATATCCCACAGCTTTCCTCTATTGACGTGATCGAATGCTGCTGCCAGATCCATGAATCCCATATAAATGGGTTCATCACTAGCCAGAGTATATTTGGCAGTCAGCATGTAAAGGTTCAGGCATTGGTCACTGGTGGACCTCCCTGTCCTAAACCCGTATTGAGTGTCCGAGAAGGTGTTATTCTCTTCGGACCACTCGGACAGTCTGTTAAGGATTGCCCTACCCAAAAGTTTAGCCGATACGTCAATCAGGGAAATGGGCCTGTAGCACTTGGGGTCATCCCTATTGCCCTTTTTGAAGATTGGCACGATGATCGCTTTAGACCAGGATGGTGGCAGGCCGCAAATGCTCGCAGTATTTATGACCCTGGTCATCAGCGGGGCCCATAGTTCTATATTACTAAGAAACAGGTCAGGGGGAATTCCATCCGGCCCGGGGCTTTATTTTTAGTCAGACCCTCCATCCCTGCAGTAATCTCCTTAAGAGTGAATACTACCGAGGGAACCTGACTTGTGGTTACGGGTGACTCTACATGGGTACCGGGCTCATGGTTATATAGACCCCTAAAGTGTGTGACCCACTGCTCCGGGAGGATGTTAACCCCAATCTCTGGGGAATCATTTTCTTGAAAGGTCGGTTTATTAATGATTCTCCAAAATCCCGCTAGATCCCTTCTTTCGCCTGCCTCTCTTAAGTCTGCCCAAGCTTCTGCCTGCAGGGCAAGTTTCCTCCTTTTGGTCTCTTTTTTATATTTTTCTCTGCACCCCTTGATTTTTTGAGGGTCCCTTGGTTTTAGCTTAAGGGAGCATTTCAACTCCCTCAGTGCCTTAGAGCAGTCTTTATCAAACCACCGGGGATTTACCAGATTACATGTGGGCGCACTGGTCCTAAGTAGGCCATCGACCAGGTTAGCAATCTGGTCAAATGCTTCCAGTACCCTTGGTCCCTGGACTTCTAGGTCTAGACAGTCGTTAATGGCTAGTCGGCCCTTGTCGCCCAAAGTTTTATAAAACTTTACCCCATCTATTTTGGACCATTTCAGTCTCCTACCTTGATCTGTGACCCTCTCCTCAATTGAGCGGTGGACTCTAGTTCCAGCACCCACCCTATACGAGAGCATCAAAACAAGGGGATTGTGGTCACTAAAACTGCTCCAATCTATCCCTACACTGATTATTTTGTTTATCAGGGATCTCGAGGCCAAAATATAATCTATAATAGATGAGCAACCCCTGCCCTTGAAAGTTGGTGGGAGTGAACCATCCGACTGTGGGTCTATCATATTAATGGTATGCTCTAGGTCGTACTAAAGCCGAAGCAACCTAAGAGCCAACCCAGTAGGCGTATGAGAAAAATGCGGACCCTTCTCCAATGGACATTGTAACCAGTCTGTGTTTACCTTGACCAGTGCCGGACAGAGGTGGCAATTAAAGTCTCCCACTAAAAGCAGCCCGTGTGGCGGCCCCTTATTTTGGAATGTTGTTTCTTGTCCCAGCCTATGGTTTAGTTCAGCTAGTAGCGGGATATGGTTGTTTACTATCTCAGTGTTATAGATGTTAAGAACAGAAAATCTTAACCCCTTTCCGAGGAACCGAACTACCTGAATCCCATGTGAGTTCAATCTGGGGAGGACCAGGAGCCTGGGAGGTCTAAATCTACGTAGATGGACAAACCGCCCATTGCTCTCCCTGATCTGGATTTTCGGGCGGGGACAAAAAAACACTTGTACCCCTGTAGATGGTAATTATTCACCAAGGCCCATGTCTCCTGTACACATATAACTTGAAATTTTCTAATAAAATCAACCCATTCCTTGTTATTAAATTTGCCCGCTATGCCTGCTACATTCCAGGAGATGAATCTCACTCCCTCTCCCCTCCGTCTTGAACCCCCCTGGGGCCTTGATGGTATCTCCTGTAATGACCCTTGCGTAGCCAGCCCATGTCCCCCTCCTATACCTTCTATGGCTGTAGCGTTAGGTTCAGCAAACATGGAATTCCCCACACCACTCGGTAGAGTTTGCTGAGCCTGAGAGTTTTGCTCCTCCACCACCTCTACCACAACGCCCTTATCCATGTGACCCTGGGGGACATTATCTGTTTGTCAATCCACCCCCTCTAGACCGTTCAGGCAAGTAAACCGGTTATAGGTGTGCAAGGGTGGTTCTGGTCGGCCAAATAATGGCCTAGGGTTGAAGGCCCAGTGTCTCCCCCTCCTGCCAACCCTCTCCCAGTTGTCATGAATTTGGGGCGGCTGCAATGGGACTGGAATAATGGGGAAAAAGAAAGATACACGAAGGGTTTGGATAGTGGATTCTCTGGATCTATTCTTCCCTTGGCATATGTAGGACACCGTTCCTGTGTCCCTAAAACTCACCAATATGCAGTCCCCTATAATAGATTTGTATGTTCTCCCCACCCATGGCACCCTTCTTACCATTATGATTTCGTTATTAAGGTGTGTCCGGAGGGGTCTATTTATGTTTAACCACTTAATTACCCTACTTTTCAGGGCACAAAAATCCTCAGTTTCACCTTCTTCGAGTGAGGGGACACCCGCCATGACTACAGTGAGATCATTAGTCTCTGGGGGTAGGTTAGGTCTGCGTGGTCTCAAGGGAAGCTTCATTAGGGGAGTCGGTGTGGTACTATCTACCGGCTGTGCCGGATGAACAGGGCCTGAAGGAGGAGTAGGCATGTTAGAGTTAAGGGGCTTAGTTGGTGCAGGCTTGGGCCTTAGGGGTTTTTGCGGGGCCGCCGCGTTTGCGGCTTGTAGAGGGACTAAGTTTGCTGCACTATTTACAGGCTGTTGAGGGGCTATTGTGGCGGGGGTAGATTCTAGATGCCTTCCCTGATGACCAGCCGGAATTTTCAGACTACCTAGTGTGGCCTCCAGAATAGTTAGTCTGATCTCAATCTTTTTTATACTCTCGCTAATCGGTAGTAATAGAGACCTTAGCAAGAATTCCAGGTTTCCAAGCGGGACAACAGAGAGGGGGACATTAGCGGTACTAGTTCCTATGTCTTTTATCAGGGCGGGAGCTAGATCCTCCCGGGCAATAGGTTTGGGGTGTGATTCAGCCGGTAGTTTCGCTGCTAATACGGGGGGTTTTGAAGACTTCCCAAAGTCCGAGTGAGAGATCTTGGATTTACTCCTTCCCTGGGCTCCCTTCGATTTCCTCCTACGTTTATTAGGAGGGGGCCCCGGTGCTCCTTGTGTAGTAACTGGCTTGGGTTTAGCTTTCCTAGCCTTAGAGGCTGGGGGGGGTTGGGAGACTAAATCAATGGTCACCCTTGTAGGGCTTGGACTGTTAGCTGGGACTATACTCATGGCTGCAACTGGTGGAGTGTTTATACAATCCCTCAGCAGGAGTGGGACATCATCTATTAGGGACAACTCCTCCCTGGGCGTAGTGGGTTGTTCTCCAAGGGGGGTGTTTTTCAAGTTATCTATTGAGCGTCTCCGTTCTGCCCTTAACCGGGACAGGTTGCACTCTTTGTCCCCCTCCCCCACCGCCCGGGAGAAATAATTCTCTAGGGTCCTATTTTTGACTCCTCCCGGCTTCAATGGGGTACTCTCCCTTGCCGGGGACGGCATAATGTGAGTGATGGATTATAATCGGCAAGGGGCTGTGACAGTAAATAGGACCAGGGGTCGAATGGACGACCCAAGAGAGTAGGCCCAGCCCGGCCTACTCCGGCCACAGACGGTCCCGCCCTTCTCCCGGGCTTCTTCCGGGACGCTCCCGCGTGCGCTCCCGCGCAGCGGGAATAACAGATTGAAAAAATAGAGACTCTCGTTAGTGGGGGCGGGGCAGGCAGGGAGAGCGGCCCAGATGATTGTAATTAGGGCTGGCGGGGACTCCTGGGAGATGTAGTCCCGGTCCCGCAGCTCGCAGCCCTGCCCACGCGCACTCACACCCACTGCAGGCTCCGCTTTGGCAAGGAAACAACTCCAGGGGTCCAAAGGTCCAGGACAGCACACCCCTCGAAGTGGGACCCGTGAAGCGGGTTCCGCGAGGCGCTGCAAGGAAAGCAGCAGTCAGGGCAGCAGTTCTCCACACGCACCAACAGGTCAGCCAGGCTGGAACACTCAACTGAACTCACAGATCTCAAGTTCAGCACACAATGTTGCAAATTCAAACAGCAAGTGTGCTTGACTTTCCAAAATATCAGCTTATCCTATCTAATATACCTTTCAAACATTTTTTATTAACCAATAAGAAACATGCTTTTTAAACACAGAAACATGCACCCTATTTTTCACTCTATATTGTTCTTAAATAGCCAATCATTTCTCTTCTTTTTTAAAAACTGCATCTTATCCACCATTTTAGATACCTCTCATTCTACCAACTGCCTACTTCACCTATCTTTTCAGTGCATCCAGACTTCCCTTCAAGATGCTTAGAGTGTGGATTGTGGGACATAGCTATTTCTTCTGGTGCAAAAGGTATGCTGAACACAGAGGTATTGACAAAGATCTAGCTTTGCAAAATATGGACATTAAATGTATTGGACCAAGAGGATTAAAGTGGCACCATTTGATGCCTTTGGCTAAAACCTTTTTACATCTCCAAGCCCCTGACCTCATGATTGTGCACTGTGGTGGCAATGACCTAGGCACATTGACTGGGGTAGGTCTGGAAATGCTAATGAAGTACACCTTTACAGAAGTGGTGTTACTTTTCCCCAAAACTGCCTTTGTCTACTCTAACATATGCCAAAGACAGAAATGGAACTGGTCCAATCAATTTTGTCCACATATTGAGAAAGCTAGAAAAAATGTCAATAAAGCTGTTTCTGCTTATCTCAGAGACCATAGTATGGGGTTCATATACAACAACAATCTGCGTTTCAATATAGATGGCATCTACAGAAGTAATGGTGTACATTTCACAGATAAGGGAAACAGTGTCCTTCTCAACAACTTAAGACTCTGCATCAGCACTTACATGTAGCTACAAAAATCTCCCAATAAACACAAGGGCTCTTTTTAGAGCCACCCAAGATCCAAACATATAACCTAGGTTTATCATAAAAAAATCTTTTTTTTTTGCTGGAAGTCACGCACCCAGTGCGACTAGGAGTCGCGCACCCCTCGCGTTTACACCAGGGGGCCGCGCTGGGAGACACGCACCCCTCGCGTTCACATCAGGGGGCCATGCTGGGAACCTTGCATCCCTCGTGTTCACACCAGGGGGCCGCCCTGGGAGCCACGCACCCCTCGCGATCACACCAGGGGGCCGCGCTGAGTGCCGCACTAGCGTCGTGACTCCAAATTTTTCAATAAAAAAACCCGGCTCCTACCAGTAATTTATATTTGACCCGGGGACCCCATCCCCCAGGGGCCTAGCCACTTCGTTGGGGACCGTGGGGGAGCCCCAAGGTCCCCACGGTCCCACCGGCTCCCCGCATCCTGTGGAAGCCGGCACTGCTTTTCCATATGGGGAGCTGCTAACATGCAGCTCTCCATGTGGAAAAGCAATCTGCTTTGGATTTTGGATGAGAGAGCAGGTTTCCCTGCTCTCTCTTCCAAAATCCAAAGCAGAGTATGCTATGGTAGGGCAGGAGACGTGCTCCAACCTTACCATAGCAAGCAGCAGTATCTCAGGGGTGGGCACCCCGGGACACTGCAGGAGCCGGCCCTGGGGGGGGGGGGGTGGTCCCCCGGGCCATCAAAGGCTTCAGGAGGGGGGATGTAAAAACAGACACCCACATTTAAACAGTTAGTGCCCCGGGGAGGTGGTGGTCCCCGGGGTGTGTGGGGGGCTCGAGCCCCCCACACAGGTTTTTTTTATTTAAAAAACAGAGCCCCGGGGAGATGGCGGTCCCTGGGGCTGCGGGGGACCCCATGGGCCCCTGCTTTAGATTTCCCAAATCCCTCCAGGACCTGGCCCACCCGCGGGCTTAAAATTAACGAAGCGTGGAAGCCCTCATTTAGGTTTTTTAAATGTTTTCATCTGAATCCACGCACCCAGCGCACATTCCGCTGTTTTCTAAAAAAAACAAATGCTTTTTTTGGCCTAGGGGTCAGGGTGCTTCTACCCTGCCCCCTTTTCTTTTTTTTCACCTTTGTTTGCCCTGTTTTCTTGTGCCTCGGTTCTACCGAGTCACAAGATGGCTGACAACACTTCCGGGTTTGGGTGTTGACAGCCAATTAGAATAAAGCGCGTGATCGGGAGGGTGCGCGGATCCACTGTGCCTCTAAATATCGACACTTTTATTTTTAGATTTTCTCAGCAACTACTGAACGGATTTACTCCATTTACCAAAAAGGTCTCTTCCTGACCCAAGGGATACCTTTTTGCCAGATTTGGTGTAATTACGTTCAGCAGTTCGAGCTGTAGCCGTGCCTAAAGTTTCCTATAGGAATTAACATGGAGTAAACATGTTTTGGGACCCCCTTCTTTCTCTACCCCCGCTTGCCGAATCACCCCGAAGACAGGAGCTGACCAGAGTGGGTCACAAGTTTTAAAAATTTCGCGAAGATTCGTCAACCGGCGCCAAAAATATTGTGAAAACAAAAAACTAGTTTCCTATGGAAGCTAGGTCCTAACTATAACTACCTACTGGCGACTGCCAGTAGGTAATATGTACAGATAGATATAGATATAGATATAGATATGAATATAGATATAGACACACACATATCTCTTGATCGCCAAAATAGGGGTGTTGTTCTAAATATAAACATACATATATATACATATACAACCTAGTTTCCATAGGAAAAATATTTTTTCGATTTGCTAATAACTTTGGCGTCGTTTGACTAATCTTTATGAAATGTTTCAAAAAGTTGCACTTTTTAGGTTAGCTCCTATCTTGAAAGTTTGGGGGTGATTCGTCAAGCGAGGGCTGAGAAAAAAGGGGTTACCCAAAACACGTTTTCCCCATGTTAATTTCCATAGAAAGTTTTGCAACGAGCTACAGCCCAAACTACTGAACAGAATTACCCAAAATTTGGCACAAAGGTAGTGTTTGGATCAGAAAGCGACGTTTTTTTAAATGGTGTAAATCCGTTCAGTAGTTGCTGAGAAATTAGAAAAATAAAGTTTTTGATATCTGGGCGGAGCCTAAGTTCTGTGCACAAGCTTCACTGTGATTGGCTGCCAACACTCCAAACCAAGAAGTGTTGGCAGCCATCTTGTGGCTCGGTATAAGCGAATCGCTAGAAAACAGAGAAACAAAGGTATAAAACAAGAGGTGGGGAGGGTAGAAACACCCTGATTCCCTAGGCCTGCTCAGGGGGTCCCAGAAGGACCCCCAGGGCCCCAAAATGATATATATATTTTTTAATTTCGGCACGTTTGCACAGTGGTGAAGGGAGAGGGCGGGGCCTAACATAGAAAGTGTGCATACGCACCCCCTGGTACATTGTAGATTGGGGGATTAAGTCCAATTCAATCCTGCGAGTCCCTGGGGGCGAACTAGCCCACCAGGTACTTCCAGTATGCACCAGGGAGCTGTGTTGCATACAGTTGTTGAGAGACCATGCTCCTTTTTACACCTCTCTGCAATGCAGCTCTGTGGCGCTTACTGGAGGTTGCTGGTGGGCTAGTTGGCCCCCAGGGACCCTCAGGACTCAAAGGTATGCAATGCCCCAATTTACAATGCTCCAGGGGGCGCGTTTGCAGCGTGAAGGGAGGGGGAGGGGCCTGACATAGAAAGTGTGCATACGCATCCCCTGGCACATTGTAGATTGGGAGATTAAGTCCAATTCAATCCTGAGGGTCCCTGGGGGTGAACTAGCCCACCAGGTACTTCCAGTATGTACCAGGGAGCTGCATTACAGAGAGGTGTTGAGAGGCCATGCCCCTTCTTACACCTCTCCGCAAGCAGCTATGTGGCGCTTACTGGAGGTAGCTTGTGGGATAGTTGGCCCCCAGGGACCCTCAGGTCTCAAGGTGACTTAATCCCCCAGTTTACAATGCACCCCGGGGTGCATTTGCACAGTGGTTCAGGGAGGGGGCGTGTTCTGATGTGAAAAGTGTGCAAATGCGGCTTGTGGCGTGTTTTAAGTGGGGTGATTAAGTCCCCTTGAATCCTGAGTGTCCCTGGGGGCCAACTAGCCCACCAGGTACCTCCAGTATGCGCCAGGGAGCTGCGCTGCAGAGAGGTGTTGACAGGCCATGCCCCTTTTTACACCACTCTGCAACGCAGCTCTGTGGCGCTTACTGAAGGTAGCTGGTGGGCTAGTTGGCACCCAGGGACCCTCAGGACTCAAGGGGATTTAATCCCCCAATTTATAACACTCCAGGTGGCGGGTTTGCACAGTAGTGCAGGGAGGGGGTGTGGCCGGATGTGACAAGTGTGCAAATGCGCCCTGTGGCGCGTTTAAAGTTGGGGGATTAAATCCCCTTGAATCCTGAGCGTTCCTGGGGGCCAACTAGCCCACCAGGTACCTCCAGTAAGCGCCAGGGAGCTGCATTGCAGAGAGGTGGACCAAGGCCACGCCCCCTTTTTACACCACTCTGCAACGCAGCTCTGTGGTGCTTACTGGAGGTCGCTGGTGGGCTAGTTGGCCCCCAGGGAGCCTCAGGATTCAAGGGGACTTAATCACCCCACTTAAAACACGCCACAAGCCGCATTTGCACACTTTTCACATCAGAACACGCCCCCTCCCTGAACCACTGTGGAGGGACTTAATCCCCCAATTTACTACACACCAGGGGGTGCATTTGCACAGTGGTGCAGGGAGGGGGCATGGCATGATGTGACAAGTGTGCAAACATGCCCCGTGGCGCGTTTTAAGTTGGGGGTTAAGTCACCTTGAATCCTGAGGGTTCCTGGGGGCTAGCTAGCCCACCAGGTACGTCCAGTAAGCGCCACAGAGTTGCATTGCAGAGAGGTGTAAAAAGGGGCACGGCCCCAGACCACCACTCTGCAATGCAGCTCTATGGCGCTTACTGGATGTACCTGGTGGGCTAGTTGGCCTCCAGGGACCCTCAGGATTCAAGAGGAATTAATCCCCCAACTTAGAACCCGCCAGGGGGCGTGTTTGCACAGTGGTGAAGGGAGGGGGCGGGACCTGATGTGACATGTGTGTACTTATGCAATCAGTCCGCCAAAACCCAAGCACTTATAAATTCACCATGCATTCTCCTTGCAATACTCTAATCTTTCTGTCAGTACCCATGTACTCATGGAATGACCCAGGCACTAACACATGCACTGCTACAATCCCCTGTGCACCACCCATGAGAGACCTATAACCACCTACACAGTACTGATTCACTCCTCCAATTACCCAGGTTGTATCCATGCAGTCCAGAAATCCCTCTGTCACTACCCATGCATTCCTCAAATCACCCTTCCAGCATCATGTACTTATCCAATCACTCTGCCAAAACCCAGGCAGTTATAAAATCACCATGCACTGTCCTTGCAGCACTCTAATCATCCAGTCACTACCCATGTACTTATGCAATGACCCAGGTACTAAGACATGCACTGTTACAATCCTCTGAGCACTACCCATGTAGTCCAGCCATCACCCTGTCAGTACCCATGCACTCTTTCAATCACCCAGCCAGCACCATGTACTTATCCAATTGCTCCACCAAAACCCAAGCATTTATAAATTCACCATGCACTCTCCTTGCAGTACTCTAATCATCCACTCAGTACCCATGTACTCATGCAATGACCCAGGCACTAACTCATGGCAAATACAGAGGAGGTCATGCTAATCACAGGGGTACCCCCACGCATAGTGTTCCCTAGTGTATGTAGGTGTTTTCACTGTATTCTAGGTGTCTTTTAGCATAGCACTGGCTCCAGTCCTGGTTAGTCAGAGTACCACCAGTACCCGTCAGTAAAAAGTTGGGGGCACAGGAGGACTTTCTGCTCCTCTGTTGGTTCTTTCTGCACATCTCTTGCTTCTTCCTGCACTTTTGTTCGCCTTTCTGGACTTCTGCTGACTCTTTCAGCATTTATCTGGCTTCTTTCTGCGCTTTTCTTCCTCTTTCTTCACATGTCCTACCTTTGTAGGCGTAGTTAGAAATTAGCATTTAAAAAAACATTGAAATTCACTGAAAAAAACCATAGGTTTCAGGGACGTTATAATTAGTTGGACATTTCACTCGTACAAAACCATAGAATTTCCCCTTTTATAGTTAGTTCAGCTAACTATAAGTCGCGCCCCTGCAATGCACTGCTGATGACGTCACATATTACACCCCTTCACCCACCCACACAGACACTCATACACCCAAACAGGTACTCAGACAACCAATTACTCACCCATGTTTTAGTGAATTTTGAAGGATTTTTAACTAATAATCACGTTTGCAGAGTGATGGAGAAAGGAGACTGGGTCTCTGACCAGCTCACAGAAATCCCACTGTGTAGGACTTACAGTAGGTAGTAGGAGGGCTTCTTGGCCCCTAAAGTCCCTCAGGAGTAAAGTGGACTTTGTTACCCAACCAGTAGTGCACCACGAACCAAGCCACATTTACAGAGTGGTGGAGAAAGGGAGTGTGGCCTCCAAAGACATCTTAGCGAAACCGCTGTGTGGGAATTACTGGAGGTACCAGGAGGGGTAGTTGGCCCTCAAGGATGTCCTCCACCTCTGTGCAAATGCGGCTCGTGGTGCACTATTAGTAGGGGGATGAAGTCCCCTTGGCTCCAGAGGATCCTTTGGGGCCAACTACCCCTCCTTTGAACTCCAATTAATCATACACAGTGGGTTTGCTGAGAGATGTTCAGTGGCCACGTGCCCTTTAGCCACCACTTTGCAAACGCACCTCATGGCGCACTACTAGTTTGGGAATGAAGTCCCTTTGGCTCTTGAGGTTCCTTGGGAGACAACTACCCCTCCTGCCACCTCCAGTAGACCCACACAGCTGTATTGCTGAGAGATTGTCAGAGGCCACACCCCCTTTCTCTACCACTCTGCAAATGCACCTCATGACACACTACTGGTTGGGGGAAATAGTCCACTTCAATCCTGAGGCCCTCTGGAGTAAATTGGAATTCATTCCCCAACCAGATGCACTCCAGGAGGCATGTTTGCAGATTAGTAGAGAAAGGGATCCTGACCTTCAAGTCCTCTCAGCAATCCCGCTGACTAAGACATACTGGAGATAAGAAGAGGGCTTGTTGGCCCCCAAAGACCCTCAGCATTCCAAGGAATTTCATTCCCCAACCAACACTGCATCAGGAGGTGCTTTTGTAGAGTGGTGGCGAAGGGGATGTGGCCTCTGTGACTTGCCGGAGTTTAAGAAAAAATAAAAAAGTGTTTTTTAGGGAATTCAGCCGATTGCCCTCAGGACGCCATCCTCCGTGGCCAGTCTTTTTTTTTTAAATGGGGAGAGTGGCCGCGCGACCTCCCTCCCTGGGCCGATTATGTGGACCCCATCGGGCCAGCCTTTTCCTTTTTTTTTCAAAGGCCCCCCTTCCCTGGACCTATTTAGGCCCAGGGACCCCAACCTCAACCCCCAGGACCAGGCCTTCATAATTAAAAAACATGGGGAGGGGGCCAGTGCGGCTCCCCTCACCTAGCTGATATTGTCCCCGGGACTCCATCTTCCAGGGCATGGGCACCATGTTGGGGACTGCGGGGAATCCTCAAGGCCCCAGTTGTACCAGCCAGGTCCCCGCCTCCTGCAGGAGCCGGTATTGCTTTTGGACAGAGGGAGCTGCAGCCATGCAGTTTCATCTGTCCAAAAGCAATTCTGCTCCGCTTCATGGAAGAAAGAGCATTTTCAATGCTTTCGCTTCCATAAAACAGAGAAGAGTTTGCTATTGTTTAGCAGGAGCAGTGCTCCCGCCAAGTCATAGCAAACTGCAATGGCGCAGGGGTGAGCACCCTGGGACTTTGCTGGAGCCAACCCTGTGAGGTGGCAGTCCCTAGGTCCAGCTACGCCTCCAAAAAAATTAAGCCCCGGGGAGGTGGTGGTCCGTGGGGCTGTTGGGGCTGCAATGCCTCCATAGGCAATTAAATATAAAGTTGCCTCAGGGAGGTGGTAGTCTCCGGGGCTGCATGGGGAGACAGCCCACACATTATTTTTAAATATAGCCCCGGGGAGGTGACGGTCCCTGGGGCTGCTGGGGGACCACAAGGCCCACTGCATTTATGTGAATTGGCCCCTTTGGGGTGGTAGTCCCTGGGGCTGTGAGGGGGCCAGGTGTGGATCTCTGCATTTCTGTCAATTAGCCTGGTGAGGTGGCAGTCCCCGGGGCTGCAATGGGGTCACGTGCCCCCCCACATTTATATGAATTAGCCCCAGTGAGCTGGTGGTCCTGGGGGCTGCATGGGGGGATGGAGCCCCCCACACACTAATAATTTATTATAGCCCTGGGGAGGTGGTGGTGCCTGGGGCTGCGGGGGAGCCGCATGGTACCCACATGTTTCACTTTTTTTTTGTTTTTAGCCACGTGGGGTGGTGATCCCCAGGCCTGCAGGGGCCTGAGTGGGCCCCAATCATTGTTTTTATTTGCTTGGGACCTGACCCACCTGGGAGTGTTTCTTAACCAAGTGCATGAACTAGCGCTGCCATTGAAAGAAAAAATTTGACAGGAGTCACAAACCCAGTGCGACGCTTAGTGATTTAAAAAACCTATATATAAATAATATATAGTTATTTAATATTCAATGTAGTTCAGTTTTCCTTTCTAAAAGTTTACAATTTTAAAGTCACACTGCGTGGGTAGTTTTCGAAAATCTGTAGTTTTTGAGGTAGATATTTAATGCTACGTTTACGTTGCTACCTATGAAAGTGGAATTATTAAATAAAACAATAATAGTGTATTGAGCAGTAAAAATATATTTTTGATTATTTATTAATCTTAATAGTATTTTAAGGAACTGTGATTTCACCCTGCAGCATTACGCTATGTATTTCCAAAATCAATCACTCAATCATGGTTTTGTAGAGAGCACTACTCACCCATTAGGGTGTCAAGGTGCTAAAGGGTGGGTGTGAGCAGTTCCGCTGGGGTCATTCGAAGAGCCAGGTCTTGAGGTCTTTCCTGAACTGGTGCAGTACTGCCTGGATAGTTGGGTGAGTGTATAGTTAGTCCCTGTGTGGATGGATGAGTGCATAGTTAGTGTCTGAGTGATTGGATGAGTGTAAGAGTAGTAACTGAGTGATTGCATGACTTTATGACAAGTGTATGGATAGTTGCATGCGTGTGTGACTAGTTCCTGGGAGGTATGATAAACATTGTCTTAGTGATTGAATGAGTGCATGGGTACTGCCTGATTCACTGTACGAGTAGTTCTTGTTAGATTAGATGAGTATATGAGTAGTCCGTGTGTGGTTGGACTCTCAGACTATATGGAGAACTACAGACATGGGTCATGCATGGAAGAGGTCCGACATTCAAGCTTAACAGAATACGGTTTCAGTTTAAAGCACACACATCACTTTCTACAACCTACTTGCAGTGTGCCTTTGCAGTGAATTAAATGTTTAATACATTTAGGAATATGTTTTTAACCTCACATTTCTCAACCAGTTTGATTAGAGAGACAGAGTTCACATAGCCTGGTGTTATCCAAAGTGAAAGGCCGACTCCTGCCATACAAATCTTAGTGCAAAAAGAACAATTGATGGACAGAATGTAGAACAATTTATACATTCACCCCAGTACAGAGATATGGGGCTAAATCTATTGTTTTTTTGCTCACCATGCCATTCCAGTTTGGACCCAGCCATATGCAAATCAGTCTTACCCTGCGCCCAATGGGAACAGTCCAGCCCGAACTTCCAGGCCAGGTCCTCACTGGATTGGAAACAAGCATCCTTAGACCGGTTTCGGGGTTTCACCCCTCATCAGCCAGGATATCTTGACTCCAGTGACAAGGGGTGTACTCTGATACATGTGGTGCAGCTGATGAGCCTAACTTAAAAACCCTACAGTCTACCATACCACTGCACAAATCTTGTCAGACCTACTTCAGCATTCAGTCCCAGAAGCACAGATCTCTTAGCCAGGCAGGCATCATGAAATCACTTGAGTACATATGTTCATACCCGGCTGCCCTGTGTAATGAGCAGAAAGTGATTCATTCAGCTTCTTCTATAGACATTTATAAAGCTTGTGGTGTAAAACAGGGTTAGTCTAGTGTGTATAAGCTTGTTTGAATGTATTATCTTGCCTCTTAAAAGGTACTGATACAGTCATTGAGGTCTCTAGAAAGATGCTGTCATTCACAGGAGTGGACTGACAGGAGTTGGCCTTTTATTTTGGTTTATGCCTGGCATTGCGGCTTCTGCCTCTCTAATGAAACTGGTGGAGAAAAGTGGGGTTTAAATCCTGTTCCCAGATGTATTAACCTATGTCATAGTACATATAGGTCTCTGCATACATGTTTTAAATCTCCAATTTCTTTACCGGTTTTATTAGACAGACAGAGCTGGCAGTGTTAGGACTAACCCAAAATGCCACTTTTATTAGTGTCAGCATCTCTCCAGAGATCTCAATGAGTGTATCAGTGCCTTTTGCAGGTGAGTTGACAAGTGAAGTAGCCTATACACACTAGACTACCTCTGTTTTAGAGTGCATGCTCTATAAATGTGTGTAGATTAAGCAGCATGGATCACTTTCTGTTTCTCATAGAAGACAGCGGGATATAAATAAATACTTTCAACAGCTTCCACGAGGCCTGCTTGCAAAAGAGATGTGTAGTACTGAGACTGAAAGGTAAAATTGCTCTGTCAATATATGATAAGGGGTATGGTAGAATCATTAGCTGCACCACACATATCAGAGTACATATACAAGTGCAGATATATCTAAAATGTGGAAGAGGTCATACAGTGAAATGTGACTGAATATGTTTTCATGTTTCAAGTACAGACATCAGTATCAATGGCCTACTTACAACATACCTTCGTGGAGAGATATATAGAGTAGTACAGAGGTGAATACATTGGGCAACAAGTTTTAAACCTCACATGTACCTACGAGTTTCATTAGAGAGGCATAGCTCTCAATGTCAGGCCTATGCCAAAATGAAAGTTTGTCTCCTGCCATGCCACTCTTGTCAATGCCAGCATCTTTCTAGGGATCTCAATAACTGTGTCAGTGCTTATTAGAGGCAAAATAATACATTGAAACTAGCCCAGAATGCCCCTGTTTCACACCACATGCTTTCTAAATGCCGGTAGAAGAAGCTGAATGAATCAATTTGTGCTCAGGGCAGCTGGGTATGAAGGTGTGTTTTTTAAGTGATTTCATGATGCCTGCCTAGCTAAGAGATCTGCGCTTCTGGGATTGAATGCTAAAGTAGGTCTGACAAGATTTGTGCAGGGGTATGATAGGCTGTATAGTTTTTAAGTTAGGCTCATCAACTGCACCCCATGTATCAGACTACACATTGAAGTGCAGACATACCTGAGACATGGTAGCAGTCAGACATTGAAACTTGACAGGGTACTCTTTCAGTTTAAAGCATACACCTCACTGTCTACAGCCTACTCCCAGTGTACCTATGCAGAGACTTATATGAACTAGGATTGAGGTTAATACATCTGGGAACATGCTTTAAACCTCAATTTTCTCTGGCAGTTTTATTATTGAGACAGATTTCAGAATGCTAGACATAGCACAAAATGAAAGCCCGACTCCTGTCATGCCACTCTTTTTAGTATCAGCTTCTCTCCAGAGATCTCAATGAGTGTGTCAGTGCTTTTTAGTGGTGAGATGACATATGGAAAGTAGCCTGTACACACTACGCTACATGTGTTTCAAACCATATGCTCTGCAAATGTGTGTATAAGAAGCTGCATGGATGACTTATTGCTTATTGTACAGGATAGCGTAGTATGAATCTTTGTGTTTAAGTGCTTTCAGGGGGCTTGCTTAAAAAACAAATGTGTGGTTATTGGACTGAAAGATAGATAAGAAACAAGTTTATTCGGACAATTGTACATAAAACTTTTTTTTAAAAAACAATTATCAATTAAGAACATTTTAAAAGAACCCCTCCTAACTACCCAACACCCTCAACCCACTTCATTTCATCATTGAGATTTTGTTTAACAGATCGTAAAAAACAAGCAATTCCATCTGCCACATCTAGATAGCACATTTCTGACAGTAGCTGCACAGCTTTCCTCCAATGGAGAGCATCATATTTAAAAAACAGAGGCCTTAAAAACGTAATTTGATTTGCAAGATAAAAGACTCTGTCCATAAGAATATGTATAAGGGAGCATTTAACTTTCAAGGGGCAGGGGCAAAGACCACTATTATTCTACACTGTGGTTCTGAATGGGCGGGATGAATAGATTGGGTTAAATCCTACCCGAACCCTTAAACTTTCATTCCTCAACCCTGGGTCCGATAACTGCGATAAATCAGAAAAAACATTTTCCTGACCCAGTGTTGAGATCAAGAAGTTGATGGAGGATTTCTTCCTTAGATACAATAGGTCACTTGATTTAGAAACCATAGCGACGGATTCTCTCAATGCACGTTTGCCTGGAAAAGGGGACCAAGATGTAATTCTATCACTATTTGTATGGAGGTTCCTAAGTACAGTAAGTCTGGTTCTTACGGCCTTTGCTCACATCCTTTCACTACTTTGGATCTCTTCCCAACACAATTTGGAGACTTTAACCACCTCTTCATCCTCCAACAGTGTGTTAAAGTATCTTAGAGCCCGAGTAGTAGCCACCATATTCCAAGAGACCAAGTTGCACTCTCTCCTTATGGCCTGAACCATGATGCCTTGGGGGAGGGATAGGAGTCTTTTAAGCACTATCCCTTCTAATCTGTCCCATTCATACGTAGTATCAAGGGAGAAACCTCTCCTCCGTATAGACCTAATGGAGGTATATTCTCCTCATATGCCCTTCATAATGGAATAAGGACTAGCCCCCCAAATCTACTTTTAAATCTTGACAGACAACTAGCCTGAAATAGGGCTTTCTGCTAGGTATCATCCCAGTGCGTACCCCAGTGGACTGAAAGGTAAATTAGCTCTGTCAATATTTGCGCAGGGGTATGATAGACAGTTCAGTTTCTAATTTAGTATCATCAGGTGCACCACATATCTGAGACTACATCTACAAGTACAGACATAGATTAGACATAGTAGCAGTCACAGATTGAAACTTTGATAGAGTGCGCTTCCATTTTAAGGCACACTTTTCACTATGTATGGCCTACTTACAAAATATGTTTGCAGAGAGTTTTATGGACCATGATACTGGCTAATACACTTGGGAACATTTTTTAAACCTCACATTTGTCGACCAGTTTGATTAGTGAGACAGAGCTGACAGTGGCAGGTGTAACCCAAAATGAAACCCGCTGGTATTAGTGTCAGTATCTCTCTAGTGATCTCAATGAGTGTGTCAGTCCCCTTAAGGAATAATATAACACATGTAAAGTAGCTTACTAGACTGCCTGTGTTTTAGAGCGCATGCTTCATAAATGTTTGTACAATAAGCACCATGGATCAGTTTCTGGTTCTTATAAAAGAAAGTGGTACGTGAACGTACATGTTCAAATGGATCCATGTAGGCTACTTAGAAAAGAGATGTTTGGTTCTTGGGCTGAAAGATGAATCAGCCCTGTCAATATTTAACAAGGGTTATAATAGACTGTATGGTTTTCTAATTAAGACGCTCCAGAGGATTATTGTATTTTTAAAAAAAGATCCCTGTGACCTTGTAAGTTCCTACCTTAGTTGCTGGACTTTGGGCTCTTGTGCACGCCCTGCTTTTTCCATTGCCGTGAGGTAATCACCGAGTCCCGGTTGCCGCTGCTATACCCTGGTGGGACTCGCAGTCCCAGGGTACATCACTGCACCCTGATCCACAACAGGTGCCGCTGGGGGGAGGCATGGTCATCGTGCTATAAAGCGCTGCCTCGAACCCCGCGGCGCTGGACGCTCCAGAGGATTATTGTATTTTTTTTAAAAGATCGCTGTGACCTTGTGAGCTCCTACCTTAGTTGCTGGACTTTGGGCTCTTGTGCACGCCCTGCTTTTTCCACCGCCGGGAGGTAATCACCGAGTCCTGGTTGCCGCCGCCATACCCTGGTGGGACTTGCAGTCCTAGGGTACATCACTGCGCCCTAATCCACAACAGCTGCCGCTGGGGGGAGGTGTGGTCATCGCGCTATAAAGCGTTGCCTCGACCCCAGCGGCGCGGAACGCGCCTGGGACGCACCCGGGCAAAGCCCGGGCCAAGGGCAGGCCCGTCTGAGCCCATCCGAGACTGGTAGACGCTGAGCTGGGCCACGCTATGTACATTTTCTTTCTTTGTACACTTTGTGTTTTGATAAGGGTTCTTTGCAATTTTATTTGAACTGGGGCCGTGCCTCCTGTGGGGAAAGGTCCCTCTTGTAAAAGCAAGTCAAGGGTGGGAGGGGGGTTGTGGCAACGCTTGATGCTTTCTTGACTAGGGCGGAATCCGCATTGATCCATGAGATTCAATTGACTGAACATAGGCTATACTTAGAACCCTCATTGCAACCCCCAAATGGTGGGGTGATTCCCCACAATGAGCTAACACACCTAGATACCTACCTCTTCTTTAACGGCCCTAAGCCAGCATACCTTCTAGGAAATAGCGTCCCGAAAAAGTTTTTGCGTTCAGGCAGTCATGGTGTTTCCTCGTGTTTTCCAGGTTTTTAAGTCGAGGCATATGTGGAACATTTAATTAGCATGCTGGTTGATATACAAGAAGTTTGGTGAGATGAGTTTTTGTTTCTTGTACCTTTAGCGGGCTTCACATGACTTTTCGGTTATTTAGAGGGTTTTTTTATGCTTTGGCCACCGGGTGTTAGCGCGAAGTGGTGTCGGTTAACTTTTTCTGTGTTCACGAGTGGTTTCTTTTTTTAATATCTATCCTTTCACAGAGGTTTGATTCCCCATCTTGAGAACTAGTCACAACCTTGTAATGTGTTTCTAAGAAACATTGTGCTGTTATTCACTACCTGATCATTTAAAAACCCTAAGAATTGAATTGTATTTCTGTTCCCCTGCGCATTATATTGAAATAATGCATTAAATTAAAACACTTTATTGTTTGTATGATTTACAGATTATAACCCCTGAGGAAGGGTCATTGGGGCTTGAAATGCATTGGGCATGCTATTAGAAGGGCATGACATTGGAAGAAAAGGATTTTTATGGACATTATGTATTGATGGAAGGAAATTATGTTCAAGAAATGTATCTGTGATTGCAACGGATTAAAACCAACAACTTTGAAGATATCATCATATACTGCTTATGTTGTATGATGTTTTATGCCATGAATGTTTTGATTTATATACATATTTGAGCCATTCAGCAATGTATTAATATTATGGTTTAAAGTGACATAGCAATAGCTATCAGGTTACATTGCACAAAGGTCAAGTTGAAACACTTGAAATATTTTTGGTTGATGAAGGACTTGTTTAGGCAGCACGTCAGCCTCTGTAGCACGCCACATTTAGAAAGAGTTACTAAATTAAAAAAAAAAAAAAACTGTTTAATTAGGAGTGCTCCTCTTTTCAATTAATTACTCCCAATAGACCATGGCCGACAGGTGCCCAGAATGGTCCTACTTTTTTGCACTTTCCCCCGGAAGCTACCCCCTAAACTATAGTTTTAGGCAATGTCCCTAAGTTAGCGCCCCATGTATCTGAGGATTGGCCAACACTGAGAAATAAGGCTTTAAACTTATTGAGTCTAGAGACGGGGATTCAAAACCAATTGTTTAATTAATTCAAAATGGTACGTAGAGTATCATGGATAGGGAAGTCCCACAAGTCTTTCAGTGGTGATTGTGTGTTTGTAAGTTTTGGATCACCTGGTTTGGTTCAGCAAATCCTGGAGAGGGCAGGGAATCTCGCTGCTGGAGACAACATCTCTGTCCTTCCTCTGGGGTATTTTTAGCACCCTATGGCCAACCTAGCTATGCTGGAAGGAGATGGCCTCTTCAAACATACGGCCAACTTAACTATCCTGTCCCCCTTAATAATCGATTTAATGTCCTAACCTCACTCGAAGATATCGACGGACTCACAGCCTCTGATCGTATTGTCTCCCATGGGTTTAGTATTCTTGGGGTCCCAGAGGTTTATGGCAATGGTTCCCCCTCTTGTATTACATCTGACCTCCTTAATAGAACCAGAGTGATTTCCAGAGAGGGGAATGTATCATGTAACAAACCTGGTCACCTCG
The DNA here is from genome assembly GCF_964204655.1 of Triturus cristatus. Classification (NCBI taxonomy): domain Eukaryota; kingdom Metazoa; phylum Chordata; class Amphibia; order Caudata; family Salamandridae; genus Triturus; species Triturus cristatus. The sequence goes on from NC_140590.1 coordinate 1,369,063,177, forward strand.
GGGGAGCCTACCCTATTCAAGTGAGACAGAAAAGGGAGGTGCAGAAAGATATGGCCACTGTACACCTACTGGGCCCTATTATACATCACTGCCCTCAGGGTCTTGACACGCAGGTGGAGGAGATAGCCCCCCTCTCTCTTCTCCATGAAGCGTACCGCAAGGTGATTATAAGTCTGTCATGACAGTGGGCTCCTGGAATATCGCAGGACTTTTACCCAAAACTGCTTCAGGTGACTGGGCAATGTTTGTTGAACATTTTGATCTCTTGGCATTCCAGGAGACCTGGTCTATTGATCAGGTCTACCATCCTGGGTTTTTTAACTTTTTTAAACCCGCACTAGGGGGGCGGAAAGGCAGACCCTCAGGCGGTCTCACTTGTTGGGTGAGACAGCAAAATGGTTGAAGGGTTGAGGAGGTCTTTATTAACAGCTCAGATATCATGGTATTACGGCTTCGGGTGAACTACGCCCCCAATACCTTGGTAATTATTGTTTATGCCAGAGGACAACCAGGCGGGAGGCGATCTGAGACTGCTTACCTCCTTGACAGTTTTTTAGACAACCAGAGGGATGGGTGCAATTTGCTAATTATGGGGGACTTCAACTGCACCTTTGAACCGTTGTACTTAGAGGACGGTAACTTAAGTGCAGATGAGGACATGAAGTGGAATATTCCGACCCTAGATTTGTGCCCAATCAAAAAGTGGACAGAAGCTGCCTTGCAACTCAAGGGGTTGTGTTTGGGAAGGGGTGTGTGAGCAGCGAATGGGAGGTCCCACTCGGTTAGGAAGGGTGTGCATACTTTTAACAATGGCATTAGGAGTAGGTGTGTGATTTTATTCTTCTTAATGTTAAATCATGGCATTCCCTAATTGATATGAGGGTCCAGGAATGCATGGAAAGTGATCATGACCCGTTGATTTTGACAATTAAAGCCCTGACTTCACAGAATCCTTCTAAAAAGGTGGTAGGTGAACTTCGTCCTGTAGTATCACTTTCAAACGACATGAGGAGAGTAAGATGGACCAGGCTTATTGAGAATGAAGGGGATCTAGGTGCAATGAAGGCCCCGGTTGCCCACTCAATATCCCGCCTTCAAGGTTGCGCCACACAGGCGGATATTGATCTAATAGCCCCACAGGTCCACCGAGATCTGTTTTCTAATCTTAAAACCTTTTTCATTAGGACTAGTAAAAAGAAGGCGGGGCATCAAAGGCCTCCTGGTATAACAAAAACTGCAGGGAGGCGTATCGCTCATTGTCAAAGGCCATTAGAGCCAAAGATATGAGAGAAGTTAAACATGCAAGGGCGAACTATAAAGCAACCTAACATAAAGCCAAAAAGGAGTGGGATGACACCCGCTGGCTCGGCCTCCTCCTAGCTAGTAAAGAGAGGAGTATGACAAATTTTTGGCAGCTAGTGAAATGGGGGAGGGACGGGACACCTTTTAAACCAATTTACTATGTTCCGCCGGAACAGTGGGCCCTGTATTGTACAGCCCAGTTCTCTAACACTGATAAAAATCTGGAAGAATTTAAAATACCCACCCCGATTCCTATTTTATTATTTAGCAACTCTGAGGTTGAGACAGTCCTCTCCCTTATTCCGAGAGGTAGGGGCCCGACCCCGATTGTGTGCCAGCGGACTTATTTGCCCATTACAAGGCCAACTGGGTGGTTTATATCACCTATTTAGCCAATTCCATTGCCAGCGGTGCGTGTATCCCTGACACTTGGTCCGCTGCAGTCATCATACCGGTCTATAAAACGGGGGATCGAGCACTACCTGGCAAATATAGGCCGATTAGCCTCATAGACTCTATTCAGAAAATTGTTGCCAGGTTAGTTCTAAGTCAAATCCAATTGTGGATAGAGGATAATAAGACATGAATGACCCCTTAGCGATGGTATTGGCTGAGACCTTATCTTCTGCTCCACCCCTGCTCCTCGAGTTGGAGAGGCTGATGAGGTCTCTCCTGACTCCTATTGAGGAACGAGTTAAAAAATTAGCTGATCGGTTAGAACATTTCGAGCAGGCTACTCTAGATAACTTTTTTTCCACCAAATCCCTAATCAATTCCCACCCTAGGACGGGGGATAGCATCAATCTTCTGAAACCAAATGGCCAGGCAAATGGTGTGTTCATCGCTGAGCCTCCTCCCCCCGTAGTCAGCATTGCAAGTAGGACTCAGTCGAAGGGACAAATCCCCAAGACTAATTTAGATTTGTCAGACCGTCCAAGTAATAATACCACTAAAAAAAACAAGCTGCCTGATACTGTGGCTATGGGTAATAAAGATAGCTCCAAAAGTGGCAATCCTGTATCTAATGGTTCCCAACCCTCACCAAGCACTTCAACACCCCGGCTTGGCGTTCCTGTTAGGGGTAACAAAGACAGTTCCAAAACTAATAACACTGTCTTGAATAGTTCCCAACCACCACCAAGTATTCCAACATCCCGTCCTGCTGCTCCTGCCATTAGCCTGCCTAACACCCTCCCGATGAAGGCACCTCGTAGGATACCTCCTATGAATCTCACCCCAGGTTCTTATCCTTTCGTGGCTGTCCTCACTAATGTACCATCTTTGTTGGCCGGGCAAAGAGAATCCTTCCAGATGCTAAAAAACAAGGTAATGCACTGGTTAAAGGCAAATAGACCATTGCCCGGGGAAGTGGACGGGCTGATTATTGGAGTGAGAAGGACAGACTGGATAGGTTGTACTCCTAAGCACTTGGGGGGGGAGTGTATAGTTGTTAATTTCCAAGATCCTAGGGTGGCACGTCTGATTACGAAGCAAAATTGGGGCACAAGCAGTGGTGGAATTGGTGTTGTTGATCTTACATTCTTTTATCCAAGACCAACAGGTGTTCAATTTGGTATGACCAGTGAATTAGGTTGCTATAACAATCTCCCCTCCCCAGGGTTTGTTCCTTTCACTTACAACGGGGCAACTTTTATAATGGACCAACGTACAATCGTTTTGAAGTGATGAAAGATCCGGGGTGGGTTCATTGACCAAATTCTGATTATTCCACGAACAGTAGGGAAGGTATGACCCGTTGGGATATATGTGGGAAGCCTGTGTTAACTGTTTTGACTAAAAATGTGGAATCAAATGAAATGAGAACTGGTTGGGAGCCTGTGATTTTGGAGGAAACATGTGGGGAGTGTATTCCAATTTCTGGGGACTCTGAAAATGAGGAACTAATTACACTTCGCACTGTTGGCACCCAGGAGGTTGATCACAACACTGAGGATACCATCCGAGAGAGGGAGGGGTATGACGGAATCTTAACAAATGACTTTGGGATGTCCTGTGTAGGAGTAGTACCCATGGACGGCCCCAGTTTAGGGAAGTTTTTTTCATGGAACATCGCGGGGTTGAGTAGCAAGCTGATGTCCCAAAACTGGATGGATTTTGTCAATGGCTTTGAAGTTTGTTTATTCCAGGAGACATGGGCTTGCGACCCTATATTTCTTCCTGGCTACTTAAATTTTTCAATCCCGGCCAGTAGAGGCGCTAGGGGTCGACCGATGGGAGGCCTTACAATCTGGGTAAGGCAATGTCTTCAAATAACAATCAAAGTGGTGGATCTGGGTTGTAAGGACATCCAAATGCTAAGAATAGCCTCAGAAAAGTGGGGAGGGATAGATATATACAACATCTATGCCAGGGGCAGTACCACTGGGAGTTCACCCATTCTAGAGGCTTTGTCCACTTTTTTGGAATCGCAGTCCCTGGGTAACAAAGTTGTAGTAGCTGGTGACCTAAATAGGACTTTCGAACCATTGGATAGTTCGGACGATCCCCTAGGGCAAGAGGAGGATACGCAATGGGGCGTTCCGACTTTAAATCTGGCTCCTGTTAAGCGGTGGACGAAAGATATATTACAACTGAATGCCATTTGCCTGGAACATGGGTTGAGAGCCCTAAATGGGAGGACGAAGAGCGATAGGGAAGGTGCCTGTACATTCGACAATGGTCATAACCAAAGTCGGATAGACTATGTCCTTTGCAGCCTCAATTTGTGGCAGTTGGTATGCGACATGAAAATCGAGGGTAGACTGGAAAGTGACCACAATCCCCTTTGTGTGACCCATAACTGGTGGATGGCCATATCAGGGAACCCTCAATCAAGTGACGGCCCAATGCCCACCATGGCCAATGACATGCGCAGACTTAACTGGCCAAGTGTATTGGCGAATGCAGAATCTATGGACTTTATAAGTTCCGAGGTGGATACTGCAATCGCTGCTATGGAGGCTGCAAACCCCGTAATCCCAGGTTCTAGGGAAATAACGGACATACACAACAAGCTCTTTTCCCTTTTAAAACCGCATTTCTTGAGGTCCCGCAAGATAAATAGGAAACAACCACCCAAACCAGCTAGGTGGTTTAATCATCAGTGCAGGGAAGCCAGGTTAAGCTTGGGAAGAGCAATCAGGAATACGGACAGGGCAGCGATTAGCGAGGCTAGGAAGCACTACAAGGTTAGCGTATCGCTAGCAAAAAAACATGGGACGAAAAGTATTGGGCAGAACTAAAGGAGGCCTCGGGGGCTAAGGATTCCAGGTTATTCTGGAATATTGTCAAGTGGGGTAGAGGTGGAACTCCAAATAAACCGGACAATAACGTCGCTGAGGGTGCCTGGGTGGATTATTTTAAACCCCAATATGCTGAGACTACCGAGTTTAAGGATGTGGAAGTAATTTCAGCTGTATTCCCCACTGGGAATTTATTTTCCCTTAAAGAAACTGAAGTTGCAATATGCACTGCCCAAAGGGGAAGGGCCCCGGGTCTAGATGGGATACCCTCTGATGTTTTCATAAACGACATGGCGAGGTGGGTTAGGTATGTATTCCTTTTGGGAAACGCTATTGCGAAGGGAACGGCAGTCCCAGAGTTATGGAAGGGAGCAAATATTATACCCATATATAAAAAAGGGGATCGGTCCTGCCCGGCCAATTATAGGCCGATAAGTTTGATTGCCACTATCAAAAAAGTGGTAGGGAGAATGGTGGTAAACCTACTAATGGATTGGGTAGACGAGAACAACGCCCTGTCCCCTTATCAGGCTGGTTTTTGGCGGGCTACAAGCACAGTTGACCAGGTGTTTCGCTTTGCTCTGCTGCAGTGGGGGACGGTGGTGCTCGGCGAGGGCAGCCTGTATGTTGCCTTTGTCGACTTGCGGGCTGCCTTCGACCTGGTCCCAAGGAGAAAGCTCTGGGCAGTTCTGAGCGAAATAGGCCTTCCGGCTGAGTCACTCACCTTGATAATGAGGCTGCATGAGTGTAACTTCGCCAAAGTTCAGGCTTCTCCCCTTGCAAATATCGGAGAATAGGTTCCTCAGGGGAATCACGGGTCTCCCTCAGAGTACACCACTAATCCCGCTTGGTCTTGATTTAGGGAGAAGATCAGTTAGTGACCGAGCGCGATTGCGCCCGATTCTCTATTGGAGACACCTCTGGACTACCCCAGAGATACGGCATTATGCAGAGGGGTTCCTTGCCATAATTAAAGCTGACACCTTTCATAAAATAGTCTGGTTAAAAAATCTTAGGACTGTTTTAGGTGATCTGGGCCTCTCCAATTTATGGGATAATCCATCTGGGGAATCCTTTCCAAGCAAAAACATAATTAAAAGCTTATATTGAGATTGGATAGATGGCAGACTCTGGAGTAGAACGAGATCAGACACAATGGCGGGGCGTTTCTTAGAAATCAAACTGTGTCCTGCATTGGAACTATACTGGGACAGTATTACTAACCCAGGGGATAGGAAGCTTTTCTTCCAGTTAAGATCAGGTGCCCTTCCTCTGAGATCACTGACGGGTAGGTGGAGGAGTTCAACCACCTCGTGCTGCCCGGTTTGTGGTGCAACTGAGGAAAATATAGGTCACTTTCTATTCTTGTGTAAAGCTTATGCCACCCCGAGAAGAGTTTGGTTAGCTCCTGTTTGTAGAAATCTGGGGACATCCAGGGGTGTTGAGGTGCTACGAATTATTTGCACCGCCACTGATATGCCTATTGTTCTAGGAACAGCAAAGTATCTGGGGTGGGCATGGTCCATTAGACGGAGGGCAATTTCTATTAATGTAATATAACTGGGGTATCAAGTGATTTCTGTGTAAATGTACACCAAAGATTTTTATTGTTTATGTACGCACAACTGTTTTAAAAGTATGTATAAATAGGACATTTTTTTAATGTGATGTCTTTTAAATGTATGTTTGTGCTTTTATGAGTATATTCCTCGAATAAAGCTTTGAATACATATTATCACCCCTGCAGGCAGGTTTCCGCCCCCATACTAGCACAATTGACCATGTGCTTAGGTTTGTGATGATTTACTGGAAGGTTGTTATCGTAGGTGGGGGCACGTTATACGCAGCTTTTATTGATTTAAAGTCTGCATTCAACTTGGTTCCCCGAAACAAAATGTGGAGAGCTTTCTTAGAAGTGGGGATGCCTTTGGAGCTGCTAGCAATGTTAGTTAAACTGCATGAATCCAATCCCGCTCAGGTTAGATGGGGTACACATGGAAAGGTCACAGATAAATTTCCGGTGACAAAGGGCGTGCGCCTAGGATGCGTTCTCGCGCATACCTTGTTTTCCTTATTCATCGACAGGGTAGTGCAATATTATTCCACATGTCCCATCGATGCACCAACTTGGGGGCCTGAGATTTCCCCTACTCATGTTCACGGATGACACCTTGATTTTATCTAAGACTCAATCCGGGCTACAGGCGGCTCTGTCCCGTTTCGAGGAGTTCTGCCGCGATCATGAGTTGGTGGTCAACATGCATAAGACGAAATTTATGGTTCTCCACAAATCTAAAGCTACTAAGGGCAAAGTCTACATGAATGATGTTGCTTTAGAGCAGACAGACGTTTTTACCTACCTGGGGATAACCTTAAACAGGAAGCTGCATTGGAAGCCACAGATCGACATGCTTGTTTTGAAGCATGTGCAGCTGGCTGGGGCCCTCCTAAAAGAACATAGGCTTTCTGTCACCAAACCTATAGCCCCTGTCCTTAATATATACAACACCAAAGTTGTAAGCGCTATTTTATATGGCGCAGAATTATGGGGCCACGAGGACACCACACCCCAGGTACCTGCCCAAAATAAATTTATGAGGGCGTTAATAGGTTTGCCACAATCTACTACACTGGTGCCCCTATTTTTGGATCTGGGATGTCATCATATTGAGGACCTAGTTCGATTTAGGCCTATAGCCCTTTGGAGAAGGCTATGGGCCACCTCTGAGCTTTTACTGTATGCTAAAGCCCTTTTGGATTTCAGGGGAGCTGGGACCGTAAGTAATATCAGATGGCTTCAGTATATAAAAGAAACCTTGATAGAAATGGGGATGGGTAACTTGTGGGAGAATCCTTAATCAACCCCCTTCCCCTCAAAAAAAGAGCTTAAGGCCGTCTATATGGATTTGGTGAAGATGAAGCACTCTTCCATAACAGGACCTACCTTGACCAGGGATTTCCTATTGATAAAGCACGAGTCAGGGTTTGACCCCTACTGGGACTTCATTTCAAAACCAATGGACAGGAAGCTCTACCACCAGTTTAGGGCAGGCTCTTTGCCGATTAGAGCTTTCACCATTAGATGGCACAAGCCCACGACAGATCTGTGCCCCTCATGCTTGGTACAATCAGAATCCATCCCCCATATATTATTTGTTTGCCCGGCCTACTGCTCACCAAGGAGGAAATGGCTCAAACCCATCTGTACTAATCTTGGCACTAGAGTTGCCATCGAAGCCTTGAGGATTTTACAGACATGTACTCAGGAATCTATTGTTATTGCTATTGCTAAATTCCTGAGTTGGGTATGGATGATTCGGTCTCATAAACTTAGGGCACACTGACCTGACTTGTCTAAATTGTATGTGGATGTGGGGTAGCCTGATTCCGTCATATTTTTGTATAATGGGGTAGATGCCGTACGGCTTATCCTATCTTCATTTTTTATATTCTTTTTATTATAAATGTTTTATAATATTAGAGTCGCTGATTCGTAGTTTAATACTTATTTTAACCATATTATCGTGTCTGCTACACTAACACCATGACTCAATTATTCTTAGCAAAGTATTTTTTAACTAGTAACTTTTAATTGATTGTAATGTCTTTTATGGTTTTATAATTTAAATAAAGACTCTATGAAATGAAATGAATTAAGTTAATCACCTGCACCATACGTATAAAAAACACGGAGAACTACAGAGAATATTGGTCAGAAATTAAAATTTGACATAATACATTTTCAGTTACTAGCACACACATCACTATGGCGTACTTGCAATGTATGCTTGAAGAGATTTATATGGACTAGGATACAGGTTAATATATTTGGCAACATCTTTTAAACCTCACTTTTCTGTACCAGTTTCATTAGAGACGCAGAGCTTACAATATCAGGCCAAAACCAAAATGAAAGAGTAAGTCCTATTATGCCATTCTTGGAATTGTTGACATCCTTCGAAAGACCTCAGTGAGTGTGTCAATGCCTTTTAGGGGTGAAATGACAAATATAAAATAGCCTTTACATACTTAATTACCTCTGTTTCACACTACATGCTCTCTAAATGTGTGTAGTAGAAGCTGTACGGACTAGTTTCTGCTCATTATACAAGACAGTTGGGTATGAAGCTGTGTGTTGAAATGCTTGTGTGACACCTGAATAGCTAACAGATCTGTGGTTTTGGGACTGAATGCTGACATAGCTGTGAGAAAAGTTGTACAAGGTATGATAGATTGTATAGTTTTTAATTTAGAGTGATCAGCTGAACCACACATGTCAGACTATAACTGTTTCACATTGAATCCTCTGTAAATATGTATAGAGGAAACGGGATGGATCACTTTCTGTTTATCATACAGGGCAGCTGGGGATGAAGCTGTGTGTTCAAGTGCTTTCATGAGGCCTGCATAGGAAAGAGATCTGTGTTTCTGCGATGGCCATTAAGAAGGAAAAAAAAATCTAAACATATTTTGTTAAAAAAAAATATATTTTTTTTTTTTAATCACATTGTATTAAAATTAGATACCAGTATCAGTTTTCATTTATTACTGTTCTCAGATTTCATATAGCTTCACCATGCATGGTGGTTTGAACGTAGTATCATCATTGAACAATGGGGAAAAAACAATTGGATGGATTGTATAAAAAAATAACAAAGAGCATAGTACATCATTATAAAATGTTTAACTTTGCTTTACAGTCACTACAATTTCTTAACTATTTGTTTTATGTATAATAACTCTACTATTTACATAAATTGTTATTAAAACTTTAACTATTAGTATTATACCTGGTACAGTACTGAAACAAAATAAATATTCTACTTGATTTTTAAAGTTAAAATTGTATATGGTAAATTAATAATGGAAACTCTAATTATGAATACTGGTTGAATCCATTCCATTCTGTTTTTTAACAACATCGCCCCCCATTAGGCTGAAAGATGTTCTTAGAACTTTGGCTGCAGAAATAACTTACACAAATTAGCTAGCTGAGAAGGCAATCTCACTTCGAATTTCAGGTTGGGATCATTGCAATGTGTCCATCTGTAGTTACATTTAAAATCACAGTATGGTGTCCAGATGTAGTAGCTCATTAATTTAAAAAAAAAATAGCTAGTGTTGCATAAATTCTTCCTGCAAAAGATATTTGACCTACTTTGAAGTTTGTAATTTTTGTTTGTAATTTTGTTCCATCTGATCGACAACATTGTAGCATTAAAATTAGATATTTTCCAAATCGTTGTATTGCTTATTCCGCCCGTTCGCGGTGCTTTTTTCCTGTTCGCGAATGCTGTTTGCGTGCTCGGTGAGAAATATTTCGAGAACATGCATTTTGAAAGGGCGAACAAGCAAAAAAGTCCACGAAGTCACGGATCACGGAATTTTGGGCAATTCTGCATTCTCCGCGGAACGCGCAATTACCCAAATTCCGCAAATTCTGCCAGCGGAACAGATTTTACCTCCCTGGCCTACCAATTTGTTAAAAGACACTGTTTTGCATTCTGGTAACGTTAAGTATAGGAATCATTCTGCATGTATTTCAGTGATAGGAGTAAATAAACAGTCTTCATACTTCTGGTCCCATTTGTAACTTAGCCAAATAAGTTATCAATGTTTATTCCTTCGAATACTCCAAACATGACTATTATAAATTCTTGTGCATCTTGTTGTATGTTGAGAGTAAATGTCACTGATCCGCTACATATATCCAAAATATGTTGAATGCCTGAAACAGTATGTATCTTACTTCTTTCTGTCAGTTAGCAACTGTTGTAGTCAATGATGTAGTACAGAACAGAATCTTTTTTCAGGGTTTTCCATGATTTCATTAAGAAGGCATGGTAAATGAAAGATTACATTCAGAACTGCATTAGCTGAACAGATGGTACCTGAACTGCTTTCTAACTGGTATCCCATAAAGTGACCATCAGTTTCTATTTTTTCTTTCTTTAAGCCTTCAACTTTCTCTTTAATGTTTTTCTTATCTTGAACTTCACTTGAATGTGTGATATATTTCTGTTTTGGACATAGTATAGATTTGTCAAATATTGGGTATTCACCTAAATGAGGAGAATAAAGTCTTCTTAAGCAATTGTACTCTCTTACACAACTTGCATCAGCACTAACCTTTTTCTCATCAAATTCTATCAAATACAAACCAGACAATGTCCTTACTTGAGACAATGTAACATATGCCATTCCCTCTTTGAAAACAGTACTTCCAATATTTTAAAAAACTCTGGCTATACTTTAACCTAAGACATTTGTAAATAGTTACTGCATATGCTAAAGACAGAGAAAACTGTTGTCTTCGAACATACAAGTCTTTTACAAGCAAAAAACGTATGATAGAATGCCCAACCTGTTTTTCCTTCATTAATCTGGTCAAATTTTATAATAAAAAATTCTATTCCATCTCTATTTTGAAAATTCACAAAATCAACAACTTTTCCCATTTCTCCATTTACCAATCCTTCCTCTACATTCAAATTATGACGCAAAATTACTCAACAGTTTTTACATACATGTAAACATTTTTCTGATCCTATAGTTTTAGATACAGACACTTCAAAATAATCCAAATTTAATCTGTAGTTTTTCAGGACGTAGAAGTGTTACTCCCTGGTGTTCCAATTTGTCAATAGCTTTAATTTCCAGAATGTGTTGTTTTCTACGAGTATATTGTACATGTGTTTATGCTAGTGTTTTTCAGATGTAAACAAATTCCTTATTAGCCGACTTTCTTAAGCTTCTTTACAATGTTTTGTCAACATGCCGATTCTTATGTCTCTAAGAATATTTGCCATAATCTTCATTAGCTGCTTGTCGCATATTTTTAACAAGTTCTTTAAACTCAAAGTTTAACCAAACATTTACATTTCTGATACTTCCTAAAGATTTCCTTTTGTCATCCTGGATAACTGCTTTAAAATAGGCCTCCAAAGACAATTAAATGCTTTACTCCAAACAGCACATCGTACTCTGGTTTTAAAATCAGTTGCATTCTCAAATGTACAAAGGCAAGCATTAAGTTTGAGATCATGCTCACCTCATGAATGATTAAAAGTTTCAGTTTCTTCAGTTCTCTTGAGACTTCATAACAAACTTATCAGTTTAGCTTTAGATATTTCAGTTTATTATCATGTTCGTTAGGTAGCATAATCAATGTAAAGTAATACCTTAAATGTTGTGTGCTGCTAATCCAGTTGGTGCTGTTACGACACAAGATAAATGTGATTCTGTAGTTCTGTATAGATAGCTTGTCAGAACTTTAATTAAGAAACGTTTCCCTGTTCCAGCTTGGCCATCAATATATAATAGAATAGGTTGAAATGATGAACATTGACATTCTTATTTTCATGGAGAAAGCCATGTTCCTCTTGTTGTTTCACTTGCAGATATATTTATTTTTGTTCAATATTTAGTTGTTCTTCTAAGTGCTCAAACTCAATATTATCCTGTTGTGCTTGCTACATTGCAGATTCGACTTCATTCATGGCTATTGCTGCTTTGTGAACTTTCTCTAGCTATTTCTGCTGCAATAGTTCCCTCTTGTTCAATCTCATCATTTATCATTTTTAAATAAGTAAGAAATACTGTACACTAAAGTATATCTTTTGTTGCATTAAAAGAATCTTCATAGCAGTCAAAATCTTCAAGTAATTCATGGCTTGAACACTTGCAGAAGTGCTAAATGGAAAAATACTCTTTTATCTGGAGTTTTGAAACGGAGTTTTCTATGGGTAAGAAGAGTTGCACTAAACATCCATCACATCCAATTTATGCCTATTTTTCTTATTTTATGTTTTCTGTAACATTCTTTTTAAACCTGTAGTGTTGAAATATTTCATACAGACATCAGTTTGAAAGATGTGAACTTCTTTTGGGATACTATTTATCCAACATATTAGTTTTGACAGTATCATTTCTTTCTGGCTCATACTCTGCTAACCATTGGATTTCTGGAAAATATTTCAATACTCTGTTCCATGTGGAGGCTAGACCTAGGCTTAACCTAATGATTCTTCTTGACTTTGACAGCAAACTGGGTGAGCTCAAGCGATCCTAATATTCATAAGATCCTATCTCTCTAAAGCTAAAGCTGTAATTTCTTGCTGAGACTTTTTCTGCAGAAAGTTCTTCCAACATTTCTTTCATCTTTGACTTCTCAGATTTTGTAATATATGATTTGATGTATCGAGCAACAGCAATTGAGTTGTCTGCAATAAATTGAATATCCATGTTTGCATTCAACATTTTTTTAAATGACTGGATTATAGTCATTGATATACTTTTAAGCTTCCGTTCTTCTTAAGTTGTATATATTCTTGGGAGATTTCCGAGTTGTTGTATGTCTTACTACTGACAAAAACAATTTACTCTTCCTTTAGAAATTATAGGCTGTGAGAATCTAAATGTTTTATAACATTTTCTTTTGTATTTGTATTTTCGTCAGCAGTATTTTCCACATCTCTGACTTTGTAACTGTAAAACTTGTCTCAAGCTGTTTTCTCCTCCTTCTCTTGGAATGGCACATGCAACACACTGTTTGATGAAAGACAAAACAGCCTCATCACTATCTGTTCCAAATGTTGGTGCATCCTTTATCCATAATAACATGTGTATAAGAGGAGCTCTTTTCGCCAAAAGAAATCAGTTACCTCTCCTAGAGGTGGAATGCTTTTATTGCGAATAAATGACATCATAGCTTGGAACTTATGGTTAAAGTACCTGCAGACATTTGCTGTATGCAAGGAACAGAGTTCTCCAGCTGTCTTCAGTTCAATGTTTTTTATATTTGAATTTGGTTCTCGTAAGAATTCAGGTAAATCATCCCATGCATATTCAGCACAACTAAGTGGTAGAAACCAAGTAGGTGTACCTAGGTTTCTTAACATTCATTTAAGTTCACCATGACAACGATACCAATATTTATTGGTGCCACAATGACACACCATCAAATTGATTAACTGAGATTCAAAATGTTCATCCTTTTGTTCAACATTCTCCATAAACGCTTATGCAGAAACATGTTGAAGATGAACTCAAGTTTTTAATATATGGTTCACCACATATGAAAGTCCAGACAAATCACTCTCAAACAGAAGATGAAATATATATGGAATGCACTGCCCAAATCTTGAATCTTCAGAGTACCATCTTGTTGATCGGTATTCTGATGCTGGAATTTGTAGAGCTCGTCATCAAATCGCCCACCTTCTCCAGTGGGGAATAGCTGAGGAAAACATCAAACTTTCAAACTTTTTTCCGATATACTGCTTTTGCTTCCTTCATTTGAAATATTTCAATAGGGTTTACTATGATTCCTTTTGAATAGAAAGGATGTATGGTATAATGTAGCCCTGGGTGGTGAACGCCACTCGGTTCGCTGAGTTTTCCGCACTCCGCGCTCCTTGGAGCTAGTGAAGTGCAAGAAACTCCGCTCCGTGTAGCGGATTTTTCCGCGCTCGCCCACTCCAACAGTAAGTTCATGAGGACGAGCTGCCACTCGGGTAGAATTTTAACCAAGCTGAAGGAAGATCAGCAGGAGCAGCATTTCGTGCCGCACTCCACCACTTGCAGAACTTAGCCGAGTTTTTTTGTCACTTCGCGGAGTTCCACATAGCAGAACTCCGCAAACTCCGCTCAGGCAGTATATTGTTCATAAATCTATTTACCTCTGGATTTGTCCACTTTTTCATTTTGGCCAGTTGACATTACTGTTTCATCTTATATAGATCTTGGTTCTTCATCAATATTTACATTCTTATAATAAATATTGTTCTGTACCAGGTATAATGTTGCATTTTGAAGTTTATTAATATCTACAAACGAATATATGATGTTACAATGCGTGGTGTTACCATGTGGTATGTAACAACGCGGTTGTTACATCATCCGCGTTGTTACCACGCATGGCATTACATCGCAAGTCGTTTCAACGACTTGCGCTAGATGGCACGCTGGACTTAGGAATAGTATAAATTACTATTCCTACTCCAGTTAGCGCAACAGCAGGGAAGGTGTTGGATTTAAAATCCAACACATTCCATGGTGTTGGGCGCCATCTAGCGCAAGTCGTTGAAACGACTTGTGATGTAATGCAATGCGTGGGAACATCGCGGACGATGTAACGTCCGTGTTGTTATCTACCCGCGTGGTATTACCAGCATTGTAAACGCTGTTTCCCTCTGCAAACTGTTGACAGATTTTTTTACTCTTTGTTAGTACACCATTTACTGGAATAACTACTGGCTCATTTTCATCTATGTCTACACCAACAGTTTTAATATTTTCCTTAACATCTAAAGGTAAGTCCACAAGTCTTCCTTCAGACCTTTTTGTAAATCTGTTGTTGGCAGTGTACCTATCTGATGCTCCATACGAACTATGGCCTGAAACGGGTGAACAGATTGGATAGGAATAGACTCATATACATTGAAATCTGCCAGTTCCTCAGGAATAGGTACCAACTTTAAGTTGTTTTGTACTGCTCTAGATAGCATTTTATTTTCTTCTAATTTATTATAACAGTAGGTACATATAACTTGATCAATGGACAAGTCAACTCATTCTACAAATAAATAAAAAGCAAATTATAGTTTTCTTTTTCACTTTTTAAATATAAATCAACATTCCTAGCTTGATGTTTGGAGTGAGTGCGTCGACAACAAATACAAAAATAGTTTGGTTTTTCGGAGGAAAGAGTGTTAAACTTTGTAATTTCTTTTGCAAAATCATCAATAGTAATCTCTCTGTCCAGTTCTACTAAACCTGCAGACATCAAGTCCTCACTTTTTCTATACTCCTGTTAGAAAGGGTTTGCACCTTTGTCCAAGTAGGGACCCTTCCTTCTAGTCAGGATAAAGGAGTTATACTCCTAAAATAACCCCTGATCACCCCTTTGATAGCTTGGCAGGAGCAGTCATGCTTATCTTAGAGGCAGTGTGTAAAGCATTTGCACATAACCAACAGTAACACAGTGAAGACACTACAAAAGGACACCACACCAGTTTAGAAACATATCCATTATTTTTATATACGCAAAACAAGGCAAAAATGATAAAAATCCACAATACAGTACTTAGATATCTTCAGTCATCAAATTAGACTTGAAATATAGTTCCTTGTAGTCTATAACGTCCCCTGGGGCTATCAAGGCACAGTAAACAACAAATCCAAACAGTTCTGGCTGACTGTGGCATTGCGGGCCAGGTACGGTGTCGGGAACACTCGCAAAACAGTACATTTAGAAATGCAAGGCATCGGTAACCTCTTGAAGAGCCCCGAAAGGCCGGTGTCTGCAGGTGTCGGTTCTGGAGGTTGGTGCAGGAGTCGTTGAGCCCTTGAAGTCACACGTGTTGCAGATCAAACTCCTCGCAGTTGCAGTCGGGAGTGCCGGCGTCAGCAGGCGCCGGGGCTTTGGTGCAAAGTGCTGCTGTGCAGCGTGCGATGCTCTCAGGTCGTGGTGCAGGTAGCTGCTTGGTGATGGTTGTACAGCGGTATCTGTGAGACCAGGGCTGCAGTGCAAAGTGATGCGGTGATCGTCGCGGTTCTGGCAGTCACGTGGCAAGCATCGGCATCATCGTTGCTAAAGGGCTGTCGTCGGCTGACAAACTGGAGTCGATGGCGCCGGTGTCATAGGCCAAGGCTGTGCTGCAGGATGAGGACAGTGTGTCATGTAACTTATAAGCGGTGCCCTCAAACCACGGTGCAAGCAGCAGCATCAATGTCGGCTTGAAGTGGCGTTGTCAGGTATACCATGGCGATGGTGTGAAGCGAGGTGTTGCAGACTAACATGCCCACAGGTCACAGTGCAAGCAGTGGCTCGGTGGCGGCATCAGGTGACCAGGGTTGCAGCGTGGCATTGTGGTGGTGCCCTCTGCGGTGCCCTCAGGACATGGAGTTGGCAGGGGCATGGAAGATGGAGTCAGGTTGCTTTTCTTCTGCTGCAGCACAAAATACTCAGTCCCCAGTGCTGATTGCAGGAGAACTTGAAGTCTTTGCAGTTCCTGAGACTTCTTGAACAACGAGCATGCTCTCCCTCAATCCCTTGGAGAAACTCACGAAAAGGAAGCTGCAGAAAGTTCATTCCAGTCCTTTCACTGCCCAAGACAGAAGCAGCCACTGCAGGCCAACATAGAAAAGCACACAGCAAAGTGGTAGTCTATCCTCACAGCATCTACAGCTCTTCTTCGTGGCAGTCTTCTTGGTTCCAAAAGAGTTTTAAAGTTTAGGGGTTTGGGCCCCACTTTTTATAGCCCAAAATCCTTTGTTCTCTGGAGGCAGTCAGTGTCTGTGCCCAAAGCATTGTCAGACGCAGACCAGACCCATTCAGGTGCAAGGAAATCTCCCCCTATTCTAAATGCAACCCATGTCTATTCAGCCCAGCCCTGACCCATCTAGACTCTCTGGAGCCATGGCACATCCACAGCCCTTGTCACTCCAGAGCCAGACAATCAATCCACAAACCCAGCAGAGGCACACTGGATAGCTAAGCAAGAAAATACCTACTTTCTAGAAGTGGCATTTTCAAACACAGAATTTAAAAATCACCCTCACTAAAAGATGCATTTTAAAATTCTGAGCCCAGGATTACTAAAGTTTTTCCTACTTTGTTCCCAGAGGTGGTTATGTTTCTAGCAAACTCCCCATTCTATCCTAAGGGAACAGGTAGTCTTGCAATAGTGAAAAACTAAATTGGCAGTAGTTCACAATCAGGACATGCCACACACACCAAAGCGTTTCCTACCTTTCACATACACTGCACCATGCCCACCGGGGTACCATGGACCTACCTTAGGGGTGACTCCTTTGTAAGGAAAGGGAACTGTACATCATCACAAACTTTCTGTACATCTGCTACAGAACCATGCAAAGGAGCTGTATTCATTCCACTTAAATATAATGCAGGAGATTTTACATAGTAAAGTCTCCTAACTAACTTCCGCTTTTCAGAGTGATGGACAGCTAACATTCTTAAATGATGAAAAGTGCTTTGGGACACTTGAAACACACGCCAGAGACGCCCGATCCTTTGTTGTTTCTGCTGATGTGATTCACAGCGCCAGGAGGCACTTTAAAAACTGCCAAGGGCTCCCGCAGTGCGGGAAGCCCAATCCTTTGTTTTTTCTGCCCCTCGCTGGGGGCCGGGGCCAGGACCGCATCGACCAGCACCACTTGCAGCTTGCCTGCCGCCGAGGTGATTCACAGCGCCAGAAGGCACTTTAAAAACTGCCAAGGGCTCCCGCAGGGAGGGTCCGTCTGAGACCGTCAGTGTCCGACAGAGGCTGGGCTGGGCACCCCTCTTTCATCTTGAAGCGCAAACTGCCATGTAACATTGATGGGGGTAAAGCGAAGGCAAAGGTCCAGCGTAACTGTGCTTCCATTATGTCCTATTTAACCACTGCTGTAGGGGTATTAACTGAGGGAATTAAAGATGTTGAAGAACAGCTTGGCTTAGGGGGGCAGAGCCTATCAATACTCCCCTACCCCCCTACAGTAGTGTCACAGTATGGAATCCCAGTTACAGTCAGTGATACAGACCCAGTTGTAGACGAGGGTGCTTCTATTCAGGTCGTACAAACCCCTTCGACCCTTTTTCAGGGACCCACGGAAAAAGAAGGGGGTAGACTGGCTGCAAATGTTTCCACTGTTCTGATTATGTCTTCCAATAAAAAAAGGGGCAAAAGATGCATGAAGCAGAGTGCTTCCACAACTG
Organism: Triturus cristatus; assembly: GCF_964204655.1. Lineage (NCBI taxonomy): Eukaryota > Metazoa > Chordata > Amphibia > Caudata > Salamandridae > Triturus > Triturus cristatus. The sequence goes on from NC_140590.1 coordinate 1,369,081,444, forward strand.
ACTTCCCTTCACAGGAGGAGGGTAAAAGGCCTCTGACCACTGAGGACTGGGCAAACTTGCACCTTACTGCAGCAGTAGAAGACCTTGTTCAAACTCACCTTGAGACGTTTTTTGGGTCTCTTAGAGAGGACTTGACCACATGTGTTAAACATTTTCTAGAAGGCATGTTGACAAAGCTCTCACACATAGAGTCTAAATTAGTTGAATTGATAGAACCCACATTTGGGGCAAAGGATAATAATGTTTTGCATAATATGTTTAAAAGTGCAAATTATAATATTGTATTGCATAATATGTCTAACGGTGCCCAAAATGTCTCATATGCTCCGCATGCAGGATAATGAGGGGGGCCCAACAACTTAGCCAACACCCTGGGGACCCAAAACCCAACATTGATAGATCAGGGAAAAACAAAGAATTGTGACAGGTGGCTGCTATACAAATCCAGATAGGGTCCCATCTGCTATCTGAGCCTCCTTCTTGGAGAGAGATAAGTAAATACCCCCTGCACTGGGCTTGTAATTAATGCAGGCTTCATTTACCTCCAGAGGCCACACCTTTAGTATCAGTGCTAGTAGGGGTACCCCCCTTAAAGATAATACAACTGAGACTACAGATGAGCTGATCCGCATAGTAAAATACTGGTATACAAAGTTGTTGGATGGGGGATTAAGCATCATCTTAAATCATAATGGCCAGGCGGGTGGGTTGGGTTCGCCAGGGCACCAAGTCAGTACTGTATTATTATAAATTTAGATCAGACCAACGTAGCTGGTTGGCTCTTTCAAGAAGGTAGCAATCAAGGTCTGGCGGGTATTAACACGCTTCCTCTTGGTTATTTCTACCGCCCAGTAGTGACAAATCAGGACAGAAACCACACAGCCCTGTCTATATACCCTCCAGAGCTAGTTAATAATGGGTCAGGCACTAGCTGTAATAACAGGGATGATCGTCCAATCTATCTGAACCCGCATCACCCAACTATATATCCTTTAATGCCAGCTATAGTCACCAGAGAGAGGGCAGTAGAAAATAACCTTGAATTAGCTAACGGATTTCTCCACCTGAGTCAGCTAGACACTATCTACTGACTAACAGAACACTTCCTTATGTATGGTTCACCTCCACCCAATGAGAGCGTCTGTACCAAGAGTTTAACAACGAGGGAGAAAACTAGATCCAAGGAAACCTCTTAGGTACTCAGCTGGAATATAGCGAGCTTAAAGAACAAAATAGATGACCTGAGGTGGCTTGGTCTTATAAGGGAGTACGATTTGATGGGGCTTCAAGAAACCTGGAAAACCGAGAATACACTGTGGCTTGATGGTTACACAACTTACTCAGAGGCCGTGCGTCCCTCTGTAGCTGGTAGACCAAAGGGTGGCTTAACAACCTTGATTTCCTTAAATGTTAGAGGTAACCACTGTAAACTGGATTCTGGGTCTGTCAATTGTCTTGTGGTTGAGTTTACTCCCTTGAATGCACCCAAAGTACTTATTTTTAATTTCTATAATTGTTTTGAAAAATCTTCTGTAAATTAACATTTATGCAGTCTAAATCACGTTTTAACTCATATAGGGAAATACCATCCAGTTTTCCATCATTTTATTGGGAGATTTTAATATTCATTTGTGCAAAAAAAACTGCCTGGTTACTGATGACCTTGGTCCGGGGAACTATTTAAAGACACACTTTGAACATACACAACAGGTGGTTATTTAGAGGATTTTTTAGCGGAACTTGGTCTGTTATATCCTAATCTCAAAAATGAAGAGGCTGGTATCCCTTCCTTTAAGGGAACTCAACAATTGATTATATATTTGTAAATGCAATTTTACTACCCTTGGTATCTAACTATGCTGCTCAATGGTCACATTTTAGTGACCATAACCCCAAACACATCACATTGCAAGGGTGTCTAAGGGATACACCTAAAACGGAGTGTATTATCCCAGCCCCTACTTTAAAAACCATGGATCAAGGCCGTAGACTGAAATGATCCAAGGTAGTCCTGCATCTTTTTTCTAAGCGACCTATTGAATACTGTTGGGAATGGGATAGACATATGCCAAGAGGGCAGGCAAATGGGAGGAGAGATCCTTATAGCATATGATAGGATATGCAAGCAAGTGGCCAGCGTCCTCTCTCATACCCTAACAAAGCATTTACTAATAACGGTGAGATGTGGTTTGATCATAACTGTACAGATGCGCATCAAATGTTACTTTGTGCAATTAAACAAAAACCCCAAGACAGAAATGTAATAGTTGCTTTAAGGAAAGTGTATGAGCAGGCCCAAGTATTCGCAAAACAGAACTCAAACAGGAAGCCTGGAATGACCTGTTGTCTGTGGATGTTATTAAGAACAGTGCAAAGTTTTGGTATATTGTTAACAAACAACTTTTCTCTGGTCTTAGTGGTACCACTGTGGAATGTAATATACCGAAGGAGCAGTGGTTTAACCACTTCAAACACATATATGGTGATTTTTTAGACCAGGTACCCACAGGTACACCACACATGGCTATAGCTTGCACCTTGGATTTTTCTGAAAAAGAAGTAGCTGTGGCTATTGCCCAAATGACAAGCAATAAAGCTCCTGGGCCTGATGGGTCAAAAATATTACCAAATGTTTTTAATATGGCGTGCATATATGGGCTGCCGGGATCTTAGTCCAAGTCAATTATTGTTCCAGTTTTTAAAAAAGGGCAGAGGGGAGATCCTAGGTGCTATAGGCCTATATCATTCATTGACTCAGCTGCTAAAGTGTTAGGCCAAGTAGTTCTTAGCAAACTGACGAATTGAATCAATTAGCATAAAGTTCTGTCAATCCATCAATATGGTTTCAGGAATGGCAGGGGCACCATGGAGCAGTGTCTCAACCTGCATCTTTGAGCAGGGAAATATACCATAGCTAAGAAAGGGACACTACACCTTGCTTTTATGGATCTGTCCTCGGCCTTCGCTTGAGTGAACAGATCCAAACTCTGGGACTTGCTGCTCTTAATGGGAATGGATAAAAACATTGTCAACTTTTTATCCGACCTGCATAGGCCACAGTAAGGTTTGATCAAATGGGCAATCATATGCAAGTTATACGTATTACAAGAAGAGTTAGACAGGGATGCATTTGGCTCCATTGCTATTCACTCTTTATGCAAACAAATTAGTCTCTGTTTTGGGCAGACCTAGCAAGGATATTCTATGTGTTGGGATCAATTGATACCAGCGCTTCTATACGCAGATGAAACTGCTCTGTTAGCCCGGACAGTGGTGGTCCCTCAGTGTCTTCTGCACTCCTTTGTTGACTTCATGGGATCATTGGATCTGAATGTTAATTTTTCGAAATCCCACACTATGATCATGGGTGCCAAACCAAGAAAACTCAAAACACATTATTGCAAAGGGAATGAACTAACAAGCTTCACTACATTCCTGTAACTAGGCGTCTTATTTGATGATAGGTTTACATGGGTACTGCAAAGGAAAGCCAAGAGAAATGCCATGGTCAGGTCACAGGGGCTGTGCTTGATTTTGCGCTCAGGTTGGGAGCAAAGCCTGTGCAAGCGATGTTAAATATACATAGAGCTAAAAGTATTGCTATTTCAAATTATGACTCTGAAATCTGGGGATACAAGAATGATGAAGAGCTACAAGTAGTTAAAAAAACATTTTTGAGAAGCCTGCTATCAGTTCCAAAATCTATAATTTTTTATATTATCCATCAAGAAGTGGGTATTGGTTCTGTGTCAGACTTGATCAGAATGGCCCCTTTACTTAAATGGATTTCGATTTGGACCAATTCTGAATTAGAAATGAACTGGGAGATCATACGGGATTGCATAGCATTAGATAGGGAAAGTAGCATCCCCTGGCTGAGCCACGTGGAAAAAAACATCATCGTCACTAGGATGCCCAGAGATGTTTGATACGCCTGAAAAACTAATTAAAAAGATCTGGCGTGGGTCATGATTTCCTTCCTACGCATGGCACGTGCAGAAAGAGAGGCTAGAGAGCTGAGGAAACAGTCAGTACGGACCCAACATATAGTAAAAATACATTCTATGGAGCCTTACCCAGATATAGTCACAAGCCCCAACATCGTTTTCTTTTAACAAGACTGAGATTCAACTATCTGCACTTTTTATTTGCTGAATTTCAGGGGCTGAATCTCAGGGGTGGAAAAAGGTGGTGGATTTGGGGCCCTGCACTTGTGACAATTTCTCCACTCAAGATACTTTGCTTTTTATCTTGTTATGTGAGCACCATTTGCACATTCATAAATGTTTTATCTTGCCAAACCTAAAAGACAAAGGATTTCTGCAGGCTAGGCCTGCTTTAATATATGTGCAGATGTTGAATAACCCATGGGAAATGTTTTATGTTGCTAGTTTTTTGGTGGCGGCAGTAAGAGAAAGAAGAAAAAGATATGATCTGATATATTAAATGCTCATTCCCTTTTAACGTAAAATAATTTTCTTGTAAATCTGGTTGACGAATAGTGTGCCCTGTTCATTTATTTATTAATTGATTAGCTCAAACGCTCCGTTCATCATCCCCTTTGGTATCGCTCTGTTAATTTATTCCTTTAAACATTTTTTTTTTTTAACGATTTATTATGTACAGTTTGTAACCTGGGACATAATGTTTGATTTTGCATGATTATTGTGTATTATTCTGGTTATATCAATGGATTTTTTAGCATAATTTTATGGTTTTAATTAACTGAATAAAGTGAGTTTGACTGACTGACAAGCCAGAGAATGTCACAGTAACTTGGTATATTTTCTTATTTTACATGAATCTAGTCCTTGCAACATGGTAATTTTCTGTTTACCACTTATTTTAACACTGCAAATACTGCAACAATTCAATTTAAATACAGGAGATTGTGTACGCCTTCCTTGAACTTCTTTGGCCATTACTCCTTCTACATTCCCAGGAACCATTTTTTCCTTTGGAATGGGTGAATCATCTTTTACCTTATAACATCGACCACTAGCATCAACTGAATAAGTGGATGTATTAATGTGTTCTCTTGAAAAAAGCTTTCTTCATTAAAGAAAGGCTCAGGGCTGGAAGTGTGTTTACATTCACCAGTAAAAGTTTTACAACAGTCTATTTACCACTCTTTTTCTCTTGATTTTCTCCTTCATGAATAACACCGTTTAAATCAGTGTTCTCAAATAGTTTAATATCAAGATAAATAATTTTCGTTTCTACTACACTTTCAATCTGTTGATTTTGTTTATAAGCTGCTAATCTTCTTTTACACTGTTTTAAATTCTTTAATAAATTATTAATTACACTACTCCTAAACATTCTTCTTCTTATATCTTTATACTGTTTTTGCCAGATATGTTGTTTTTCTACAATGTGAAGCTCTTTCAACATGAGTAATCCTCTTTTGTTTCTGACTTGTTAGTTTTCTTTTTCTCATGAACATTTTTTACACGTTTGCAATATTCGTAATACTGTTTTAAGAACCAGTTTTTTTCTCTTACCAGAAGAGGTTTATTCCTATATATAACTTTTCTTTAAGTAGTACTGTTTTTTGTGCTCTTCTCTTTTCATGTTATCTTGCCATCTTTAAGACTTTTTCATTAAGTAAAGTAAATATCCAAAAAAGAAAAAACAGTTTAAAAAGAATTTTAAATAAAGTAATAGTTGTAAATTATTCAGATAATATTATTCATAACAATCACTAACCATTTGCCAAATTAGACTGCTATTGTCTCCATTAGCAGTACATAGGTAGGATTTCTAAATACGCACATTAAGGAAACTGGAAATGTTTGAAAGTCTGTCCGAAAAATTATATTAGTTGGTATACCCTTTAATTTTGTACATGGATCACTTTCTGCTTATTATACTGAATAGACAATTATGAACTTTGTATTCAAATGCTTCCATCAGTCCTGTCTAGCAAACATCTGTGCTCCTGGCCCTGAAATGTGAAATAGTTCTGATAATATTTCCCATGGTCATGATAGACTGTATAGCTTTTAAGTTAGTGTCATCAGCAGCACCATAGGTGTCAGACTAAACGTAGAAGTGCAAACCTACCGAACACATGCTAGCAGTCAGACATTCAAATTTCATACAGTACACTTCCAGTCTAAAGCACACACCTCACTATGTACGACCTACTTGCAGTTCACCATTGCAGAGACTTATATGGCGTGGGACACAGGTGAATACACCTAGCAACATGTTTTAAAGCTGACTTTTCTCTAACAGTTTCATTAAAAAGATGGAACTCACAGTGTCAGCCCTGACCCAAAATAAAAGTCAGTCTCCTCTCATTCCATGTGCAGGGGTATGATAGACTGTATTGTCTTAAGTTAGGGTCATCAGCTGCACCACATATATTAGACTACACGTTGAAGTGCAGACATACCTGAGGCATGGTAGCAGTCAGACATTCAAACTGGAAATAGTACGCATTCAGTTTAAAGCACACCACACTCTCTGCGGTTTCCTGCCAGTGTACCTATGTAGGGAGTTGTATGTACTGGGATAGATGTTAATACATCTGAGACGATGCTTTAAACCTCACTTTTCTCTACCAGTTTTATTAGAGAAGCAGAAGTCGCAAAGCCAGGCCTAAGACAAAATGAAAGGCTGACTCCGTTCATGCCACTCTTGTGAATGTCAGCATCGTTCTAGAAACCTCTTTGAGTGTGTCAGTGCCTTTTTAGTGGCAAGATAATACATTCAAAAAAGCCTATATGTACTAAACCACCCCTTTTTCACACTGCATGCATTCTAAATGTCCGTAGAACAAAGCTGCATGAATAGGTTTTCGCTCATTACAGGGTATGAAGGTGTGTGGGTTGAAGTGAGTTTGTGATGCGCAGCTAGCTAAGACATCAGTGCTTCTGGGACTGAACGCTTAAGTAACTCTGACAAGATTTGAGCAGGGGTGTCGTATAGCTCCTATAAACCTATATAGGATCTGAGCGTTTAGACAACATAGACTGTGAGATTGTTGTCCAGACTGATTCCAGACACCCCCACTGGGTATGTTAGCCTATATACCAGCAAGCTCACAGTGCCCCTAGAAATGCCTCTTACCAAGAAGAGAATAATTATTGGCGACTATCCAACATGACAACTCTGTCCCATCAGGGATTGTGGAAACAGTACAGTACTTTTCGCTCGGTCACTCGTGCTCTCTTTGTCTCAGAGAGATACACAGAATAAACTGTGGGGACGTTCTCAATAAGCATTTATTGAACCAGCGTCATTCTAATGTAAAATAGGTGTGCTGAAACAACCATAAGACAGAAACAGATATAAATAACTATAAACACTAACAGAGTAAAAGGATGGTAGATTCCTTCCGTAGTGCTAAAACCATGATGACAGGCAAGTATATAAAATACATGACTGTAATAATGCATACTCCTACGATGTGACCATAACTAGATGTATCTAAGTGTACCTAGCATGTATGTAGGTGTAAAGACAAGAATCCCTCTAGGATAAAGTCAACCCCATTGCCTGAAGTGAAAGACTGTGGGAACCCATCTTGGTCTCGGGATGGACACCCTACGAGGGATGTCAGACCACTGCGAACTGGAGTGTCTGCATGCAGGAATCTCAGCATCTTGCGTCAGTGTGTCAGCATGGAAGTCCTTTTTCTCCTCTCCCTACTTCAGAAAAGATATTGTGTTTATATACCCAAAGTAGTACCCTCAGTGGATCTACCTTGCTGTGTGATGTCGGACTTAGGATGAGGGAAGGAATGACCCTTATACATAGTTATTATGCAGGAGATGGTAGTCCTGCTGAGATTCCAAGAATCCTCATGCATAATGAATGAGGCTAGATTTCATGGAAAACCGCACGTCCTGTAAGCAGTACCGTAACTAGGTAAATGGTCAGTCCCAAGACCCGTTATGTAGTGAAATGGCAGTGGAAATATAGATGAAAGGTTTGGTTACTACCTGAGCCTATATCGGTGTACCTATATAAAAGTTAACACCCACTCCTCAGCCAACTGAACGACATACTAAAATTGTAAATGTACTCCCAGGCATTGTACGTAAGCAACTAATAAGTCCATAAAATAATGTGTAAAACATTTCAAAAACGTCTTTTAAAAATGCTAAAATTGTAGAAATCTAACTAAATATGTTCAAATATATGACTTGAACAACTATGAGTGTCTTAAAGTCATGCTTGTTTAATAAAAATGAAATAGTGTTATTTGTTTACAAAAAGACAAATTTGGTTGTTTTGAAAAAGGCCAAATGTTTCCTAGCACACCATGAGCCAAATGTTTATGTGTCCTAGCTGGGAGACGCAACATCACAGTTGCTTGCCATCACACACATGGTTCCTGCAACACCTCACAGATCTGGTCAATTGAGCACAGATGATCTTCTGTATTGCCCACAGCAGATGCTGGAAAAGCCTGTGTGACATCCAAGGCCTGAGTATTTGTATAGGAGCTGGGTTTTCGTTCCAACAGGAGCTTTAGCATCTTGTGGTGGCTCTAAGAATGCAGACATCAACATGGGAATATGCTGAGGACACAACAGTACATGGGCCATTATCTTGGTCCAGTAAAGCATCCACATCCGGTGGTGAAACCGATGGAAGTGTTAGACAGAGATCCAACACTTCTTGTCCACAGAACAGGCATTGGAGGACAGGTAGAACACAGTCCATCCAGACTGGTCAAAACAATAGGAACCAAGAATTGCTTAGTTCTCAAAGCTGAGGTGTGCCCTGATGGAGTACCATGCGATCAGCTCCAAGAGTGCTTTTTCTATCTCCTTGGTGACTGGGACCTCCATTGCATACCAGAAAAATTACAATCAGGATTCCTGCTATTAGATGACAGGATCAGCGGAAGTCCTCCAAAAATGCTTAAGAATACGGAGTGTATGAATGCTAGAATCACTCCGAACATGGTCTCAAAGGTACTTAACAGTCCCGAACCTATGGTCTTGAATAGGTGTACTATACCGTTCATTTCAGACATGTTAACCCCTTCGATGCTCATGACGGAACGGTTCCGTCATGAGCATCGGTTGGGCTGTGCTCATGACGGAACCGCTCCGGCATGAGCATAGCCCCCGGGGGAAGTGCTGGCGCTCCCCCCCTGGGGCATCGATCGTGTCCCCACAGAGGGGAATGGCAGCGGAAGAGCTTCCGCTGCCACCCCGAGCCCCCCCACGCTTCCCCATGATGTCAGCACGCACAGCGCACGCCGACGTCATCAGGAAGCGTTGGACGCGCTGGAATCCATTTCTTCCAGCGCGTCCAAGGGAGCAGAGGTACGTTTGCTTGTCCGGTGGGGGCCGCGGGGGTGATTTCTTTAGTATTGAGGCATCGGGGGAGAGGAAAGAGTATTTCCTCTCCCCTGATGTCTCAATACAGGGCATTCCTGCTCCACGATCGCGCACAGCGTCGCGATCGAGGAGCAGGGATGCCCCACTAGACACCAGGGATGTGTGTTTTGGTATTTGGGAAGCGACCCCTTGGGCAAGGGTCGCTTCCTAGGGGGGCAAAATTATTCGAAGACTTTTCTGCCCCCCCTGGGCACAGATCGGTCATCTTTCTGCCCGTTTCTGCCCCCAGGGGGGGCAGAAAAGCCCACTAGACACCAGGGATGTCTTTTTCGTTATGTAGGAAGCGACCCCTTGGGCAAGGGTCGCTTCCTAGGGGGGAAAAATAATTCGAAGACTTTTCTGCCCCCCCTGGGGGCAGATCGGTCGTCTTTCTGCCCGTTCAGAAAAGCCCACCAGACACCAGGGATGTCTTTTTCTTTATGTAGGAAGCGACCCCTTGGGCAAGGGTCGCTTCCTTTGCGGCCTAATTATTTAGAAGACTTTTCTGCCCCCCCTGGGGGCAGATCGGTCGTCTTTCTGTCCGTTTCTGCTCCCAGGGGGGGGGCAGAAAAGCCCACTAGACACCAGGGATGTCTTCTTTTTTATTTAGGAAGCGACCCCTTGGGCAAGGGTCACTTCCTTTGGGGCATAAATAATGGGAAAACTTTTCTGCCCCCGTGGGGGCAGATCGGTCGTCTTTTTGTCCGTTTCTGCTCCCAAGGGGGGCAGAAAAGCCCACTAGGCACCAGGGATGTATTTTTCTGCATGAGGAAGCGACCCCTTGGCAAAAACTGTTTGCATTTGTGCTCGATGTGTATTTTGTATCGTTGTTTTTTGCTGTGTCACTGCAAAGTAGGTTCTGGTGAGTGTAACTGTCTCTTGTAATTGAATTCTATAGTTTTTGAGTACATTGATCATTGTGATAAAGGTACACATTTCTTTACTTACTTGGTTTGCACATTGTTGGTTGTTGTAGACTTGTTTGTGCAGTCTTCAATCTTAGTAAGTATAATGGCTAGCCGTGGGATTACTGCTCAGCAGGTTGTTGGTTTGCTGTTTGAGTCTTCCTCTGATATTGGTTCAGAGACTGACTCTGCATCTGAGGGAGAGGAGGCAGGGGACGATTCTGGCAGTGAGTTTTCTCTCCGTATGGAGTCATCGGATGATGAAGATACTCTTAGTGCGGATGAAGTGCCTGTGTTAGAAGAGGAGACTGATGTGCCGATAGTGCGGCAAGAGGCATCTGGGCTGCAGCCTGGGGCTGCAAGGCTTCCCGTTGGTGTAGTGCGGCAAGAGGCTTCTGGGCTGCAGCCTGCGGCTGCAAGGCTTCCCGTTGGTGTAGTACGGCAAGAGGCATCTGGGCTGCAGGCTGGGGCTGCAAGGCTTCCCTTTGAAAGTGATGACCTCTGGGTTGCCCCTGGCATGGTGCAGCCGGCATTGCCAGAGTTTACTGGTGTTCCAGGGTCTAGAGTGAATACTGAAAACTTTTTGCCGGTACATTTTTTTCAGTTGTTTATGGACGATGTGTTTTTGGCAGAGGTTGTTGAGCAGACTAATTTGTATGCCGAACAGTTTTTGAGGGACAACAGTGCCAGACTTAGGCCCTACTCTAGAGCTACCTGGTGGACTCCCACTAATGTTGAAGAGATGAAGAAGTTCTTGGGTTTAACTTTTTTGATGGGCTTGCTAAGGAAGCCATCAATGTCTTCATATTGGTCTAGCAGTCCCTTGATGGCAACGTCTATTTGTCCGGCAGTCATGAGTCGGGACAGGTATTTGCTTCTGCTTCGGATGATGCATTTTGTTGATAATGGTTTAGCGTTGCCACGAGATCACCCTGATTGTGACCGTCTTTTTAAGATTAGGCCTGTCCTTGATCACATCGTTGATCGATTTTCTGAGATTTATGCCCCTGGGAAAGAAATTGCAGTGGATGAGTCTTTGGTGCTGTTCAAGGGCCGCTTGGTTTTTAGGCAATACATTCCTAGTAAGAGGGCACACTATGGAATAAAGCTGTATATGCTGTGTGACAGTAGGACTGGATATGTGTCTAATTTCAGGGTGTACACCGGTAAGGAATCTAGGATTAACCTCCCTGGTTGTCTGTCCACTTTTGGAGTGACTGAGAAACTTGTTTGGGAACTTGGTAGAGGATTTTTTAACAAAGGCCACCATTTATATGTAGATAACTTCTACACTGGTGTGCGGTTGTTCAGGGAATTGGCCAAAGTGGACACTCTTGCTTGTGGCACAATCCGCTCTAACCGTAAAGGTTTCCCGAAAGAACTTGTTTGTCAAAAGCTTGTGCGGGGACAGTGCAGTGCGTTGCGTTGCCAGGAGCTTCTTGCTGTGAAGTTTCAGACAGGAGAGATGTCTACATGCTGACTACCATCCATGATGAAAGCACTGCACCTGTGACTGTTTGGGGTCAGGTCGCTGAAGCGCGCAAACCTGTGTGCATTTTAGACTATAATAGGCACATGGGTGGTGTTGACAGAGTAGATCAGAGGTTGGAACCTTACACTGCTCTTCGTAAGGCTTACATTTGGTACAAGAAGTTGGCTATCCATCTTTTCCACTTGGCAATGTTTAATGCTTTTGTTGTGTTCCAGGATTCTTGCCCTGAGTCAAAGATGACTTTTGCTAAGTTTCAGGAGTCTGTAATAGGCAGCCTTGTTGTAGTGGAACATGCAAGTGTTCCTAGAGTTGGAGTGGTGGAGGATGTTGCTAGATTGAAAGATCGCCACTTTCCAGATCACATTCCTCCCACACGCTCAAAAGATTTTCCCAGTAGGAGATGTAGAGTCTGTTGGTGATCGTAGCCTAAAACGTAGTGAGGCGACATTTGGGATAGGCAATGTTGATGTCGCCTCACTACGTTTTGGGCCCTTGCCTGCCGCGGGTACTTGGGCCTCCCACACAAGTGAGGCACCATTTTTACCGGGAGACCTGGGGGAACGCTGGGTGGTGGTAAATTTGTGTGAGCCCGGTGATGCCACAACTTTCCCACCCCAAAATGTGTGAAAAAAGTGATCTTTTCAGCTAAAATTGAGGTTTGCAGGGGATTCTGGGTAAGGAAACGTTGGGGGTTCCACGCAAGCCATAACGCCCTGGAAGCCGCTGGGTGTCTAGTTTCCAGAAATGTGTGGGTTTGGTAGGTTTCCCTAGATGGCCGCCGAGCACCGGGTCAAAAACCAAAGTGACCCCCCTTGCAAAACCAGGTGGTTTTGCGATAGGCCATTTTGATGTCACCTCACTACGTTTTGGGCTCTTGCCTGCCGCGGGTACTTGGGCCTCCCACACAAGTGAGGCACCACTTTTACCGGGAGACCTGGGGGAACGCTGGGTGGTGGTAAATTTGTGTGAGCCCGGTGATGCCACAACTTTCCCACCCCAAAATGTGTGAAAAAAGTGATTTTTTCAGCTACAATTGAGGTTTGCAGGGTATTCTGGGTAAGGAAATGTTGGGGGATCCACGCAAGCCATACCTCCCTGGAAGCCGCCGGGTGTCTAGTTTTCAGAAATGTGTGGGTTTGGTAGGTTTCCCTAGATGGCCGCCGAGCACCGGGTCAAAAACCAAAGTGACCCACCTTGCAAAACCAGGTGGTTTTGCGATAGGCCATTTTGATGTCACCTCACTACGTTTTGGGCTCTTGCCTGCCGCGGGTACTTGGGCCTCCCACACAAGTGAGGCACCACTTTTACCGGGAGACCTGGGGGAACGCTGGGTGGTGGTAAATTTGTGTGAGCCCGGTGATGCCACAACTTTCCCACCCCAAAATGTGTGAAAAAAGTGATTTTTTCAGCTACAATTGAGGTTTGCAGGGGATTCTGGGTAAGGAAACGTTGGGGGATCCACGCAAGCCATACCTCCCTGGAAGCCGCCGGGTGTCTAGTTTTCAGAAATGTGTGGGTTTGGTAGGTTTCCCTAGATGGCCGCCGAGCACCGGGTCAAAAACCAAAGTGACCCACCTTGCAAAACCAGGTGGTTTTGCGATAGGCCATTTTGATGTCACCTCACTACGTTTTGGGCCCTTGCCTGCCGCGGGTACTTGGGCCTCCCACACAAGTGAGGCACCATTTTTACTGGGAGACCTGGGGGAACGCTGGGTGGTGGTAAATTTGTGTGAGCCCGGTGATGCCACAACTTTCCCACCCCAAAATGTGTGAAAAAAGTGATTTTTTCAGCTAAAATTGAGGTTTGCAGGGGATTCTGGGCAAGGAAACGTTGGGGGATCCATGCAAGCCATACCTCCCTGGAAGCCGCCGGGTGTCTAGTTTTCAGAAATGTGTGGGTTTGGTAGGTTTCCTAGATGGCCGCCGAGCACCGGGTGAAAAACCAAAGTGTCCCCCCTTGCAAAACCAGGTGGTTTTGCGATAGGCCATTTTGATGTCACCTCACTACGTTTTGGGCCCTTGCCTGCCGCGGGTACTTGGGCCTCCCACACAAGTGAGGCACCATTTTTACCGGGAGACCTGGGGGAACGCTGGGTATTGGTAAATTTGTGTGAGCCCGGTGATGCCACAACTTTCCCACCCCAAAATGTGTGAAAAAAGTGATTTTTTCAGCTAAAACTGAGGTTTGCAGGGGATTCTGGGTAAGGAAACGTTGGAGGATCCACGCAAGCCATACCTCCCTGGAAGCTGCCGGGTGTTTAGTTTTCAGAAATGCGTGGGTTTGGTAAGTTTCCCTAGGTGCCGGCAGAGCTAGGGTTCATAAACTGCAGCTCGTCACTTTGCCAAAAAAGGGTAATTTTTCACAGCAAAATTGAGGTGTGACCACGTTGCGTTTTGCGCCGTTTCCTGTCGCGGGCACTATGCCGACCCGCACAAGTGAGGTACCATTTTACTCGTAGGACTTTGGGGAACGCGGGGTGGGTAGAAATTTGTGGATCCACGCAGATTCCAGAACTTTCCATCACAGAAATATGGGGAAAATGTGTTTTTTTGTCAATTTTTTACGTTTGCAAGGGATACTGGGTAACAGACCATGGTGGGAGGCAGTCAAGTCACCCCATCCTGGATTCCCCTGGGTGTCTAGTTTTCAAAAATGTATAGGTTTGCTAGGTTTCCCTAGGTGCCGGCAGGGCTAGGGTTCAAAAACTACAGCTCGTCACTTTGCCAAAATAGGGTCATTTTTCACTGCAAAATTGAGGTGTGACCACGTTGCGTTTTGCGCCGTTTCCTGTCGCGGCCACTATGCCGACCCGCACAAGTGAGGTACCATTTTTCTTGTAAGAGTTTGGGGAACGTGGGGTGGGTGGAAATTTGTGGATCTACGCAGATTCCAGAACTTTCCATCACAAAAATGTGGGGAAAATGTGTTTTTTTTGTCAATTTTTTATGTTTGCAAGGGATTCTGGGTAACAGACCATGGTGGGAGGCAGTCAAGTCACCCCATCCTGGATTCCCCTGGTTGTCTAGTTTTCAAAAATGTATAGGTTTGCAAGGTTTCCCTAGGTGCCGGCAGGGCTAGGGTTAAAAAACTATGGCTCGTCACTTTGCCAAGAAAGGGTCATTTTGCACTGCAAAATTGAGGTGTGACCACGTTGCGTTTTGCGCCGTTTCCTGTTGCGGGCACTATGATGACCCGCACAAGTGAGGTACCATTTTTCTTGTAAGACTTTGGGGAACGTGGGGTGGGTGGAAATTTGTGGATCCACGCAGATTCCAGAACTTTCCATCACAGAAATGTGCGGAAAATGTGTTTTTTTGTCAATTTTTTACGTTTGCAAGGGATTCTGGGTAACAGACCATGGTGGGAGGCAGTCACGTCACCCCATCCTGGATTCCCCTGGGTGTCTAGTTTTCAAAAATGTATAGGTTTGCTAGGTTTCCCTAGGTGCCGGCAGGGCTAGGGTTCAAAAACTACAGCTCGTCACTTTGCCAAAAAAGGGTCATTTTTCACTGCAAAATGGAGGTGTGACCACGTTGCGTTTTGCGCCGTTTCCTGTCGCGGCCACTAGGCCGTCCCGCACAAGTGAGGTACCATTTTTCTCGTAAGACTTTGGGGAACGCGGGGTGGATGGAAATTTGTGGATCCACGCAGATTCCAGAACTTTCCATCACAGAAATGTGGGGAAAATGTGTTTTTTTTGTCAATTTTTTACGTTTGCAAGGGATTCTGGGTAACAGACCATGGTGGGAGGCAGTCAAGTCACCCCATCCTGTATTCCCCTGGGTGTCTAGTTTTCAAAAATGTATAGGTTTGCTAGGTTTCCCTAGGTGCCGGCAGGACTAGGGTTAAAAAACTACAGCTAGTCACTTTGCCAAAAAAGGGTCATTTATCACTGCAAAATTCAGGTGTGACCACATTGCGTTTTGCGCCGTTTCCTGTCGCGGGCACTATGCCGACCCGCACAAGTGAGGTACCATTTTTCTCGTAGGACTTTGGGGAATGCGGGGTGGGTGGAAATTTGTGGATCCACGCAGATTCCAGAACTTTCCATCAGAGAAATATGGGGAAAATGTGTTTTTTTTGTCAATTTTTTACGTTTGCAAGGGATTCTGGGTAACAGTCCATGGTGGGAGGCAGTCAAGTCACCCCATCCTGTATTCCCCTGGGTGTCTAGTTTTCAAAAATGTATAGGTTTGCTAGGTTTCCCTAGGTGCCGGCAGGGCTAGGGTTCAAAAACTACAGCTAGTCACTTTGCCAAAAAAGGGTCATTTTTCACTGCAAAATTGAGGTGTGACAATGTTGCGTTTTGCGCCGTTTCCTGTCGCGGGCACTATGCCGACCCGCACAATTGAGGTACCATTTTCCTCGTAGGACTTTGGGGGACGCGGGTGGGTGGAAATTTGTGGATCCACGCAGATTCCAGAACTTTCCATCACAGAAATATGGGGAAAATGTGTTTTTTTTGTCAATTTTTTACGTTTGCAAGGGATTCTGGGTAACAGACCATGGTGGGAGGCAGTCAAGTCACCCCATCCTGTATTTCCCTGGGTGTCTAGTTTTCAAAAATGTATAGGTTTGCTAGGTTTCCCTAGGTGCCGGCAGGGCTAGGGTTAAAAAACTACAGCTAGTCACTTTGCCAAAAAGGGTCATTTTTCACTGCAAAATTGAGGTGTGACCACGTTGCGTTTTGCGCCGTTTCCTGTCGCGGGCACTATGCTGACCCGCACAAGTGAGGTACCATTTTTCTTGTAGGACTTTGGGGAACGCGGGGTGGGTGGAAATTTGTGGATCCACGCAGATTCCAGAACTTTCCATCACAGAAATGTGGGGAAAATGTTTTTTTTTTGTCAATTTTTTACGTTTGCAAGGGATTCTGGGTAACAGACCATGGTGGGAGGCAGTCAAGTCACCCCATCCTGGATTCCCCTGGGTGTCTAGTTTTCAAAAATGTATAGGTTTGCTAGGTTTCCCTAGGTGCCGGCAGGGCTAGGGTTCAAAAACTACAGCTAGTCACTTTGCCAAAAAGGGTCATTTTTCACTTTAAACTTGAGGTGTGACCACGTTGCGTTTTGCGCCATTTCCTGTCGCGGGCACTATGCCGACCCACACAAGTGAGGTACCATTTTTCTCGTAGGACTTTGGGGAACGCGGGGTGGGTGGAAATTTGTGGATCCATGCAGATTCCAGAACTTTCCATCACAGAAATGTGGGGAAAATGTGTTTTTCTTGTCAATTTTTTTACGTTTGCAAGGGATTCTGAGTAACAGACCATGGTGGGAGGCAGTCAAGTCACCCCATCCTATATTCCCCTGGGTGTCTAGTTTTCAAAAATGTATAGGTTTGCTAGGTTTCCCTAGGTGCCGGCAGGGCTAGGGTTCAAAAACTACAGCTGGACTCTTCGCAAAAAAAGTGTAAATTTTCAGTGTGAAAATGTGGTGTGTTCACCTTAGGTTTTGAGCCACTTCCTGTCGTGGGCACTATGCCTACCCACACAAGTGAGGTACCATTTTTATCGGGAGACTTAGGGTAGTTCAGATTTGTAAAGCAAGTATTATTACCTATTGATTTTTGATGCATTTCTCCCTTCCAAAATGAAAGACATTGTGTAAAAAAAAAGTCATTTTGAAAAATGACCAATAATTGTCATGCAAGTATGAGTATTCCCAATTTCGAAAATGTCCAAATATGCATTGTTTCTAAACTCTGTAATGTGTTCACATTTCAGAAATACATAGGTGTCTTTCATACCGATTTTTCCATGTATACATTTTCCCACAATAATTGCTATATACCCGTAACAAAAAAAAAAAAAACATTACAAAATGCTGCTCAGTTTTTTACTCTGGGTTCGTTGGGCTCTTGGTGAACCTACAAGTCCTATATATCCCCACAACCAGGAAGGTCCACCGGATGTAACGGTATATTGCTTTCAAAGAGATGTCATAATTTGAAGAAGTTACAGGTGAAAACGTTGACTCAAAAGGCTGCTTTTTTCAACAAATTTTCAATTTTTCCTATATTTACCTGTTAGTTTCTATAAAGAAACCTTGATTGATCTACACAAATGACACCTTGCTGAATTCAGAATTTTGTCTACTTTTCAAAAATGTATAGCTTTCCAGGATCCATTATTGCTTTTCTACCCATTTTTACCATTATCTGGAAGGAGGTTGAAAGCACAAAAAATAGCAAAAATAGAGTATGTCCCAGAAAAATGTCAAAACTGTGTAAAAAATGTTGGATTTCTGCCAAAAATCTGACATTCCCTAAAAGCTGGAGAAATTGTGATTTCAGCCCCACAAACCCTTTATTGATATCATTTGCAGAGAAAAACCCAGACGCTTTCATTTGCAGCCACTTTTCCCCATTTTTCACAAAAAAAACAAAAGTTTGCTGTATTTTGACTAATTTCTGGGAACGCTCTAAGAGAATCTACAAATCCTGGGTACCTTTAGAATCCCCATGATGTTGGAAGAAAAGGACGCAAATTTGGCGTGGATACCTAATGTGGTCAAAAAGTTACAGGGGCCTAAGCGCGCACTACCCCAAATAGCCCAAAAAAAGGCTTAGCACAGGAGGGGAAAAGGCCTAGCAGCGAAGGGGTTAAAGCTATGTTGTACCATTTCTGTGAAATGGAAAGGGCAGTTTGTTTGTACTAGTGCCTGTATCTCCGTTTAGGACCTTGTGACCTGCAGATCAAAAGTCTCTCAGCTGAGGTTAAGGGCATGGTTTTCTATAAAAGCATGGCTTTCATTCAGCTCAAAGTATCAAACCATATCAAGGAAACATTTAATGAAGGCCATAACAGCGCCCCCCGACTGTGTGGGTTGGTGGAAACAATACTTGCATACAACAAGTAACCCTGGAGCCTACAGTGACAAGATATGCGATGCCTGGAAACATCCCACAACAACCTTGATCATTCAGCATCAAGTAACACCTATTCGAGAGCAACTTGAATACTAGATTAATCACGGCAGTCGGGGACTCTTTCTGATGACAGGACAAGCTTGCAACTGAACCATTGCAGGCCCCGTGAAGCATGATATCCTGGCATATGAGAAACCCACTTAGAGAGTTCTCGCAGTTTGTACCGCTTAGAAACACTTCCATGTTCAC
The DNA here is from genome assembly GCF_964204655.1 of Triturus cristatus. NCBI lineage: Eukaryota > Metazoa > Chordata > Amphibia > Caudata > Salamandridae > Triturus > Triturus cristatus. The sequence goes on from NC_140590.1 coordinate 1,369,100,305, forward strand.
ATTCCTGCATCAAAATGTATACAGTAATTCCCAAGATTCCTTGATGAATTCCCTACCCATCGCTTCATATCTGCCTGCCTGTTTTTGTTCTAGGCAATACTTAAACTGGAAAGTTGTGACCGGTAATGTTATATGGCTATGGATTAACCATTTTGTGGATGGTGACCCTGCCAGAGTGAAAGGTAATTGGTCCAGTTTTTCAATTCTCAGCATTGTATATTTTGCTCCCCTTTGTGCCATTGTTATCTGTTTCTTAGTTAGATTGTAAGCAGAGAACAAGGACGTACTGTTGATAAATCGCTAAGGCACATAACCCGAACGCAATGATTGTAGCGTCCAGCATAACAACATAATAGAACATGGTTGAGACTGTCTATGCTGTAGTATGGACAAATCCTGTTCTAGTACATCTATAGCAGAATATACAATGTTGCCCAGTGAAAATAATCCTGGATGTTAATGTGGTCATGCCATTGTAAACCACTGCTAAGGCCTTTTCTAGGTTAATTCTATAAATCTCACAAAGTCTCTCCGCAACTTCTTGATGAGAGATTTTCCAGATTTCATTATAAACAGCGTATAAGAAACGTTTCTGACGTGGCTTTCAGGGACCCAATAAAAAATCTCCTAAATCCACCTCATCTGATAGTAAGGATAAGTGTTGTTTCACCTGGGACAGTGTCGAGGTTTTTAGCCAAACGAGGCATAACTTCCCAACAATGTAAGATGTCACCACCCCCGGATGTTTTCGTTGTACCTAGCGTTGGTCCGGCCTATGGCTACTAAACTCTTTGGTGGTACCACTGAATCTTGTTTGACATCTATTTGTGACTGTAGGCCAAATTAACCATCCCTTCCAACTGGGGTCTGTTGAATTATAATGTATGATGTCATCTACTGTATTCCCACCTTGTGTTGTAAAGTTTTGCCACCCTTCAAAGTTTTATGGTGTGGGAACCCAAGGTATGTTCAAGTCCTTGTTCTTGGCTATTCTAAGACAGGAAGTCTGTTACACGGTGTCATTCGGAAATATTATTTGCTGTGGAATGAGGCGCGCTGAAAATAGTGCTTCTGTTCCCTGAACTTGCCATTCCTTTAAACCCCAGACTAATTGTATGTCTATAGTTCCTTCCATAAGTCAAAACCCTGTTTAGGCAGTTGGCAAATAAAGGATGCACAGTAAATTTGTTTGGTGTTTGTTAGCATTTTTTTGTGCAGTTGTAGGTGCAACCTTATAGCAATATGAGGTCTGGTCAGAAGTGTTAAACTGTGAAAAAAAAGAAAATTTCTGTGTGAACGTTTGTAAACTATTTTTACACAGTGTTGGGCAATGTTTCCGTTGGTGGTATGTAAAAACATTATGTGAGATACAGAATTTATGTAAAAAGTGATGAACATAATGTTGATAACAGAACATTGTGTCATAATCAGATGTGTCCTCTAACATTTCAATGCTTGAAAATGCAGCAGATTATTTTAAATCAGACAGCATATTATTTACAGTTTCAAAGTTCCAATCGTCAGAAAATGTACTGGGGGTAATGACATAATTTAAAGAAATTTTAAATACATATGGTATTTTTAAAAATTCAGTGGGACCAAATACATCATATGAAACTCTGTCCCAAAGTATACCATCAGGAATTGGAACAGCTGTAATGTTCAAGAAGGACTGGTCTCTTTGTTCACGGTAAGATGATGTATGAGGTTTCAGGACCAAGTTCACATTTGATACGGCAGAGCATCTGGGAGATAGTTTCCATTCATGAATAAGCAAAAGACAGTCACTAGGCCAATCCAGAACAGAAAGAACAGTATTACAGTTATTATCCAGAGCTGCAGCCAAGGTGATGCTAGGCAAGTCTTTTCAGAAAAATGTAGAAGTCATAAAGTTGTTGTATATGGTAGGCCTGGGCGTAGTTCATGGAGTTTTGCTATGCGGAACTCTGCGAAGTTACAAAAAAACTCAGCAAAGTTCCATGAGTGGTGAAGTGCAGTGCGAAGTGCAGTTTGTGCTGGTATTCCTGCCGCTCGAGTAGAAACTCTACCCGAGCGGCAGCTCGCGCTTGCGAACTTACCGTTCGCGATAATGAACTTACTGTTCATAATCGCGAGCAGGGAAAAAACTCTGCTGCATATCGCAAAGGGGAGTTTTCTGCACTCCGAGAGCTCCGCGGAGTGCAGAGTGCTGAAAACTCTGCAAGTGAAGTTTACTGCCCAGGCCTAGTTTATGGGACACTTGAGCTGGCGTTGTTTCAGGTTCACTGGGACCCAGAGAGAAGGTATCAAAATTGATGAAGTAGGCAGATGCAGTTCGATCCATTTTTGGTAGCTCAGCAGGTTTTGTTGAACTGGAAGACGTCTCTTGTAGAGGCATATTTATGTAGATGTCGGTGTTAGGCCGAATCGAAACTTGTCTTTCATTTGTGTTTTGATGTTCTATTTTAACAGGAACGAGTTCCATATCATTGTTGGAAAGTCCATTGTTTTGTATTTGTGCTCTTCAAATGTTATGAGTCTTTCTGTCTGAACTTCCTGTATGGTAGCGAGAGGAGAGCGTCGGCTACCCAGGAACCCACGAGGCCTACTATTCAGTATTGGTCACATTGTGTGGTTTGATCAGTTCAATGGAGACAAATCTCTATGCTTTTTTGCAGGCAGGAGGTAGGAGAAGTACTGTTCTTGTTCCTTCGACAGCCAGGACAGGTACGGGCTTTCTGTATGATGGCCCAAATTCTTTTTTGTCTACAATCATTTCTCTGACCAGATCCCCGACTTTTGGGATCCAGGCAGGTCTTGTCATGACTGATTTGACTTCCCTAGTGGCGGTGCGTTTTACTTGCCCGTTGTGTTGTAGTGCTAAGAATTCATTGAGATCCTGGAAAACAGCCATACTTTTATTAATGTCAAATGGTTTTTCATCGGCCACTGCCATTCCATAGTCAAGATTAGGTACCCATATTCTCGTCCCATATAGGACTTCATAAGGAGTGACACCTCTGAGGAAACTTCTTGGCATATTGTTGAGAGCCCACTGGATCCAATATAAGTGATTGACCGAACTACCACCTGAACCTAATACCCTTGATGTTAAGGATTACTTTAATTCCAGTTTTTTCCTCTCCACGACCGAATTTCCCTCAGGATGGTACAGAGAGGAGTACTGCAATGCAACACCCAAACTTCCCATAGCTTCCTTGTAAGTCCAAGAGCTAAACGTGGGGCCATGGTCAGATTGTAATGTGCCAACTGCGTATGTCCCTATGAAGACTCACAAATCTTTTATAACAGTTCGGGCATCAGCCTAGCGCTAAGGCCAAACCCACAGGAATCTAGAGCATGAATCCACTGTCACCAAGATATACTTGTAAACCCATCTGGTTGTAGGGGGCTGCAGTTGTCCAAATAGACACAAGCGAGTATTCTGCCTGATATTAGCAATCGTGTCTGCGCTGGACGCACCACGGTGAAATCATTCATCTGCTGACAGATGTCGCATTTTAAGACACAATTCTTCATCTGTTTCATTAAACCTGGCCACCAACAGCGTTGTTTCAATAAAGAAACCGTTGTGGTAACCCCTGCATGTGCAGAACCTAGACCCTCATGTGCAACAACAATTGAGCATAATCTGCGATCTATGTTTGGTATTACTCTATCCCCGACAACTGGAATTTGAGCATGCAGAATGTTATTTGCATCTAACTTGTAGGGGTACTAGAGTGGAAAACCTTTTGGCAAGGCTGTGCTGTTTTTGCATGAAGCATTGACAGCTATCATTATACTTCCGTCTATTCTAATTTTTGAACTGCCCCTTTTGCGGCTTCATTAGCCAATGAATTCCCTTCAGCATGAACGCCATCACCTTGATGAATCACTGTGTGTATCACGTGAGCTCTCAGTAGTTCACTTTTCAACTCAGCTACCTGTTCCCATAGCATTACATGCTTGATTGTGCAACCTTTTGAGTCTTTAAACCTATTCTGACCCCAGTAGTGAAGATATTCATTTTATGACTGGACACAGTAAATTGAATCACACACAATCATTGTGGGGAATTCTAGATCAGTATTTATTTGTGCCAGTAACTGGGCTTTTAATTCTGCCAGCTGTGCCGTACAGTCTCCTAGAGACTGTGTTTTCGTACTGCTAGGATGCAGCTTGCCGTCCTGCATCTGACTCTTCACAATCGCACATGCGGCGCTGTATTGTTGTTTACTTTCTATAGCCGACTGAGCTGATCCGTTAGTGTAAATAATATATTCATACTGATCTAGAGGCATTATTTTATTTGGGAGACGATATTCTTTTTCATATTGCAGGAATGCTTGCGTTTTAAGTGTAGAGTCAAATTTGTAATCTACATCGGTTGCAGTGAGAGAATTAGCCAATTGTATCCATCTTGGATGTAAAGCTTTCACATTTGGAATGCTTACTTTTATAGCAGCCTCTAAGGCTGGTACAGGAATTACAACAGTTTCCCCTGAGCCAGTGCTCTTTCTCTCACCACAGCGGTCTGTGCTGCTGTCAGAAATCTTTCTGTAGAAGCAAAACGTATTTCCGCGTGTGTGTACAAGTGTGATTTGTATGCTATGGGTACTGTATCGCCTTCATTGAAGGTTAGGTAAGTTTCTGGTTTCCTTTCCCTACGAAGGGAGATGTGTTGTAATCTCTCTCCTTTTTCCCCTGTTACCTTCTCTGACGTGTTTTCCAGTTTCTTTTCCTAGTGGTAGCTTCCTTTCCTCCCCCGCCTTTCCTCCCTCTTGGGACGGTCCTTGAGAGTTCACTTTGGAATGTTCAACAGGCTGTCAGTAGCGGAGAGTGGATGACAGAATAAAGACGCTTGAACTTCACACCCTTTAGAGTGTCTTCATTACAACAGCCTTCATTGAAGGTTAGGTAAGTACACCCAGATTGACCCCATATAACACCAATCACCATGTTTGTGATGTTTACACATGTGTGTATGTGTTTGGAAACTATCATGTCAGCTTGTAGGGAATGAAGATTATCTGTGTGTTCCTGCGTCCAATACCTAAAAATCAGGTCTCATTAGGTCCTAGAAAGGTTTCACTTTTTCTGTATGTATGTTCTGCTAAATGTTAGGAATCCCAATATGGATTGTAAGTTTTTCAATGATTTAGGAGGTTGGAGCAGAGCACACTTCTCTAAAAAGTTAGTTGCCAGGATTTTCCCTTCACTTGAAAACGCATATCCTAAAAATAGGACATTGAGGAGTGCTATTTCTGACTTTTTTTTTTATTGAATTTGTAACCCTCAGATGCAATCCCCAGAATTATGTTGCTCACCCTGGTCAAGTGATCCCTTAAATCCTCATCTGTCAGATAAATATCATCTACATCAGACAATGCCTCTTCATCCAAATTATGAACTAACTCTGTTAACCTAGCAGAGAACAAACCATGGCTATTCTTATAACCCCAGGGGAGTCTACAAAATTAATGCTGAGAATACTCTCAAATATATGCTTTCAGGCACTATATTTTGGCAGAAAAATCTATTTGAGATATCTAGCGTTGTTTTGTATTTTTTCAGCACACTGTTAATCATTGATGCAGCACTGTGTGCATTATGTACTGCAAATGTTGTAGTGCATGTGTTAAGATGTCTGTAGTCTAAAAATAAATTATCGGGTTTCATTACAGGAAGCAAAGGATTATTCATTGAAAAGGTGCAAGTTTCAATTATTACACCCTGGTATTCAAGTGGATCTAAGATCTCCCTGACCTGTTTCTTCACTTCCTGTTTTATTGGGTACAGTCTCTGTGGAGTTGGAGTAGATTTTACTGGGATTACATGGTGAGGTGACTCAGCATCCTACCCAACATGGTTGCAATATAATGCTGGAGTAAGTGCTGTTGCCCACTCCTGCGCTTATGTATGTTTTAAGTATATGTAAACGAGGTCAGAAAAGGCTGGTAAAATCACTGTTTCTCCCTTTGGGCACTCCATAACAATTTCAGGCAGCCAATCTTTTTCCACCAAAAGAATATCATAATCATAAGTCAGGTTCTCCCAAAAGAGACCTTTAATTTTCCTGGGTTTGTCTCCCTCTATTTGGAGTGTTATTTCATGTAACCTATGTGGGACACTTACCCTCGTATCAGGTGTATCCACTGTGATATGTTCATTCAACTCCGCTGTCACCAGAAATTCCATCAGGTTCTGGCGAGCTATTGTTACTTCTGCTGCACTGTCAAGCATCGTCAGAGCCCATTCCCCGTTCAGAAGTTGAGTCCTCAGAATTCTTGGCATGCCTAACTTTAAGACCTGCTACCTTCTTCTTTTTAAATTGAGGTTTTGATTTTGGTTTCTCTCCTTTTTTGGAAGTATATTCTGAAGCGCATTGCGTGTCTCTGGACTTGGTACACTCTTCTTATCTGTGTTCTGACTGTCCTTCCCTCTCTGAGTTTTTTGATGAACCCTGAAATGAACGAAAGGAACGTGCATCTGTTTCCTGATACCTGTCAGGTCTTTTAGTGCTATCATGATTCCTAAGGTTGTACCTCCTTTCGAAGGGCTCCTTTTGAGGAGACCCACCCCTAGATTGCAATCTATTCTCTTTATTCTTTTGTCCTTTATTATTATCCCATTTCTTCTTCGACGAATCAGGTGCTTGCTTGATGTTCTACTTTTCAGAGCCACCCATGAGTTGAGGTTTTGTTGCTCTAGCTCCAAAACTATCTCTTCCTAATTTGGCATAGGTATCTTTGATAATTTTAGGTAATTTACGCTCCTGTTGTAAAGGAATGAAATTCCTCAGGGGTTGGTGTGTTACCACTCCTGCTGCCTCCCCTTTTATGTTTGCTAATATAATAGCTGATACCTGGGCAACATATTCTAACAATTTTATCCCTAAGTTCAGAGCAGGTTCTGCTCCATACTCATTCAGTATTTGTCTCAATACATCTGGAATTACTGCTATTGAAGGGATACCATGAGTTTTGATATGTATGGAAACAAAAACTGTGCCCGAGAGGTACAATCCTCTATCTGGGGAGCTATCCTCATTGGCAAGCAGATTATTAGCATTCTGTATTTTTCTTGAGGGCTTGTGTGTGGAACTACTGCCTCTAGCTGTGTTATTTTGTTGAGCTATCCAGAATGGCATTGCTCAAGTTTGGTGGGCATTTTACCCATAACTGCATGTAGCGTTTGTGGGGGCGTGGCCAAGCAGGCTACGATGGCCTGCTGAGGCTCCGCGATCGAGCCAGCAAATTGCCCGTTTCCTGGCGTCATTCCAAATGGCAGAGACGACATCCAGGTGCTGGAATCTATACTGAATCCACCGATGCCCTTACTCCGTCACAATTGAGTGAATAGTCGGTAGAAACGTGAAAATACTGGATTTAGGCTCCCGGTGGCAAGATGGCACCCACTCGTCCCTGACTGGGAACCCAGGGAGACCGGACCTGCACCGCGAGGTGCGCGTCTGAAGGCAGAGGCAGAGAACTACCCAAGGCAGTGGTGAGGGTGAGGGGACATCACAGCGAGGCAGAAAATCGGCGATAGACCCGGCCACACATCAGAAGGTGACCTTGGATGGGAACAGCAGGTGACGGCCTGCCGTTTCGGCTGGGGCGGCCCCTCTTGGGGGAAAAAAATCCTGAAACCATGACCCATCGTGCGGGCCGGAGGCGACAACCCCTACCACCAGTGGCCCGGGAACTGAGGGCCGACTGCTACCCCCGGCCCAGCAGTGAATCTCTGGACGGCCCCCAATTGGGGCTGCCTGACTTCAAGATGGACCTGAGGTCCACCGCGGATGCCGGGATTGACATCTGGGAATCTCGAGGGATGCATACCGGTGGCAGGACAGAGGTGAGCAACAATCCCCCCATGCAAGAGGAGACAATACCATTGAGCCCCCCCTGCCCACAGCTAAAGGAACTTGTCACATCTGAGCTGGAGGCTGCCTGACCTTAACATGGCAGCACAGTGATCTTGACTGTCCTTGCACCAGTCAGCATACTACAGTAGCAGAGAGGCGCGCGACCCAGATCATTCACGACATCCACAAGGACCTTCTCTCTAAAGCAACACTCAAATTGTGTCTCGACTATCCTGGCTGCACCCACCACCTCCCTCAACTGCAGGGAGGTGAACTGAACAATAGTGCACCCCCCGACCAAGCACCCACCGAACTGCTTCACACCTCCCCCCTTACCTGGTGAGTGCTGGTCCTCCACCGAGACCGCCTGACCCAGTGTTGGGATTGTCTATCAGTGATCCACACACTGCGCAACCCTTGTCAACGCTCGCAACACACACAGTCTCGTCAGTCATCACCATGGAGAAACCAAGAGCGACACAGCATACATCAGAGCCTGAGACTGCCCTGGCAAACATGCCAAATACTCGGACATGGACTTACACTACTGCGCCACAGTCTGACCCATCAATTTTGGACAAACTGGATCAGGTATTGGCAGCCATCGAACTTTCCAGGATGTCCATGGAGGAACGGCTCAGCACACTTGCGACATATATCAGCCTTATCCGCGATGACCATTGCAAATTGGCTCACAAAGTAAAGGAGGGGGAAAAGACGCTAGCCAACCTACAACCCAAAATCAAGGCACACCAGAAGACACTACAAGATGTCCTGAACCGCTTAACCACCATAGAAGAACGCACAGACAATTTGGAAGGGTTTTCGAGATGCTGTAACATTCGCGTGCTGGGTCTGCCAGAGGGAATTGAGGGTTCGAACCAGCTGGACTACTGCGAGCAACCCGACAGGCCAGCCCCTTGTACGTGGAAAATAAACAGATAATGATATTTTCTGATTACGCACGAGCGGTGCAACAACAAAGGTCATCGTTCTTGGATGTGAAACGTCGATTGCAGGCGAACAATATACAGTAACATTTGCGTTCTGGGTCTGCTAGAGGGAATTGAGGGCTCGAACCCGCTGGACTACATGGAAACGTGGGTGAAGTCCTTCACCCCAGTGACAGACCGGACAGCATTCTTCTCCATTGAAAGCGTCCACAGGGTCCCGGCCCGCAAACCCCTACCAGTGGCCGCACAGAGACCGATGCTGATGAAATTCCTACATTTTCGAGACCGGGATGCGGTACTGCGAGCAACCCGACAGGCCAGCCCCTTGCACGTGGAAAATAAACAGATAATGATATTTCCTGATTACGCACGAGCGGTGCAACAACAAAGGTCATCGTTCTTGGATGTGAAACGTCGATTGCGGGCGAACAATATACAGTACTCCCTGCTCTTCCCATCTCGCCTCAAGGTCCTACATAATGGCTCCGCTATCTTTTTCACAACCGCCGAAGAAGCGCATGAATGGGCGAATCATCACTGCATACAGCAATCCAGAGCTGTCACCGCACGTGGCCCCACTCTCAAAATGCCATGAACCAGGAGACGCAACCCGAAACAACAACGTGGCGGGCAAATAACGTGAATGGGACACGCACCCAAGACTCTCCAGACTTGGAACAAATCATGAAGGAACGACGGGAGGCCCTACAGGCAGTGATCGACCTACAGGCATCCCCCTTGCAGAGGACATAGATCGACCCCCACACATTTTTTCATCGGAAGGAGAGAATGACAGCTACGGAACACTGTCTGGAGAGGACTCCATTACACCTCCGCTGGTCACTCCCCAGACGGCTGACGCTATCCTGGATGGACAAATGAACACCCTCTCGACATGAGATGTTCTCACTGAGAATTCAGTGAGGGCCAGCGCAACCTGGATTCACCCACTGAACGTACACAACATAGCCATATTCCAGCACGCCCCGGGTGATGCCCACTCATCCTACAAAGGCCCGATCAGCCTCGCACATACATACTGCCACCCCCACCATATATTGTTATACTCTCCTCTTCTGAGAGTAAGTTTGGACGTATCGTTCCCAGTGATGGGTCCTTGGTATTGGGACTGTTTACTGACCCCAGTTTTACAGTTTAACACCCGGTTCAGCAGTGTCCCACCCCCCTCATGGAACTGTACACAACAGGGTACCCGAAACACAAGACTGGGCAACATTATGGATAACATGTGTACCTCACCCTGCTAGGGAATTGTCGGTTACTATGCTGCGGCAGATGCGTGCCCCTTTTGGTGCGCACTGATATCGCTACATGGCTATTACCACGCAACACACTGACATCAGCATCCTTACACTCAACGCCAGAGGCCTCCATATGCCGAGCAAACGTTATGCTGTATACTCATATACAAAACGCCACAACGTTCGGATCACATTCGTACAGGAGACACATCTCACAGCTACCGAGGTAGGCACACTACAGCCCAAATGGCGTGGAACGTATGTGCCATGGCATACTCCGCATACGCACACGGGCACTGATTTGAATTCGGCCGGGGGCTCCATTTCAGAAACTCAAATGGGTGGTGGACAGAGAAGGTAGATACGCCCTGCTAGAGGGACTCCTAGATGGGCAATCGGTACTCCTGGGTAGCTTATACGCTCCGAATGTAGAGCAAGACAAATTTTGGTACTGCCTCACTGGGATCCAGGCCCAATTTCCCTCCATACCATGGATTTTAGGGGGCGATTACAATTGCACATTGGACCTCACCTTGGAACACTTCCACCCCCACCCACACACTCTCCCGCCTACAAGCAAACCGAGCGATTCTGAGCCTGGGTCACACAATGGGCGACTAGACAGATTCCTATGCTCATCGGCGGTTCTGCCCAAAATTCAACACACGGACTACATGGGTAGGATTATTTCTGACCATGCCGCCCATATCCTACGGTTAAACTGGAGACCCCCACACCCCCCAGTTCCCACCTGGCATCTACCGCGGGACTGCTTATCAGACCAGGTCTTTAAACACGAACAGGGACAAAGCATCCAAGACTACTTCGCTCATAATGCAGGCACAGCATCCTCAATGTTAGTTGAGTGGGGCACATTCAAAGTAGTAGCTTGGGGAGAATGCATTACACAAATTATAGGGGTCAAACGAATGCCAGAACAAGCACTCACCAAAGCCAAACAGCAACTCACCACAGCTACTAAGCGAGACAACTCATCCGCAGAAGGTGTGACACGAGAGGCCAAAGCCAAGACAGAATACCAAGCTGCCTGTGCTGATCTCTGCCGGTACAATTTTAGAACATATGCAACCTGGATGCATAAAGAAAGAGATAAAACAGGCACACTGCTGACGTGGTTAGCCAAACAGGACGCAGACGTGAAACCCATAACGGAAATAATTGACCCCCTCGGTAATCTAGTATGATCCCAGGATGAGATCCTCCCAGTGTACCACTGCTACTATGCGGAGGTTTACAGTAGCCCAGCTCCGACTAAACAGACCATACTTAATCGTTTCCTTGACCCCTTGACAATCCACAAAGTTACGAAGGCAGATAAGACGGCCTTACCGAGATGCAATCCACCGACATCACCCAAGCCCTGCATGCCCTAGCTCGCAACAAAGCACCAGGACTAGTAGCGATGTTTACGACCACACTAGAACAGGGAGAGCTGCCGAGATCCCTCCAGGAATCTGTTATTGTGACCTTCCTGAAAGCAAACCGCACCCGCAACAGATGGCCTCCTATCAACACATCATGCTCCTCTCTGCCGACTGTAAACTCCTTGGGAAGATATTAGAGGACAGATACACGCAAATTATACGAACCCTGGTCCACCCAGATCAATGTGGTTTCATCCCTGGCAGAAACACGTCCCAGAATATACGCCGAGTATTGCACGTCCAAGACCAGGTGACAGACACACATCCCCGGTCAGCCTCCCTTATCCTAGACCTCGAGAAGGCCTTTGATACCCTCACATGGCAGTATCTCCTCTCGGTCCTAACACGAGCAGGACTCGGTCCCATCCTCTTAGCGTACACATGACTCATACACCAAACTCAACTCGCGTATCCGCATAGGGAGGTACATCCTGGCGGAATTCGCGGTACAGAGAGGCATGAGGCAAGGCTGCCCACTATCGCCTCTACTCATTGCCCTCGCGGTCGAACCCCTAGCTATATGATTGCGACACGAAGGGGAACACTGGGGCATTCCCATAGCAGATACCACACATAGTGTCTCCATGTATGCCGATGACCTTTTACTATACATACGAGATATCACCGAGGATCTAACACCCATTTGGGTAACACTGACAGAATTCGCGGAAGCCTCCGGGCTAAGGGTGAATTGGGAGAAATCCACAGTGTACCCACTACATCCAAACTTACCCCCCTGGGACATATGCTTAGGTGACCAGAAGGTGGCCTGGAGTGCAGAAGCCCTCCGATACCTCAGGATCCGCCTCTTCCATTCCCCGACCGACATATTTGAATGTAATCACCGTAAGGCACTAGCCGGCATCAGGTCCATGATCGGATTCTGGAGGAGTCTCCCATTAGCCCCAATCGACTGGGTGGCTTTAGCTAAAATGATAATATTTCCACAGATGCTATACCACTTCATGAACTTACCAGTAATCCCACCCAGAACCTTCCTACGAGACTTAGACTCACTTCTCAGTGCGCTAATCTGGGGATCCAACAGACATAGAATAGCATTAAAGAAACTACAATTACCCACCATGCAAGGAGGACTGGGTGCTCCATCCTTTGAATCCTATTTCCTAGCTGCACAACTACAGTGGTTATCCTACTGGACGGCAGGCAGGCGCACAGACGAGACGCACACCATGACTGATCGGGTGCCTATTCCAGAACTCCACCGCCTATTACTAACAGGCACTAAACCAAGACGTACATATCCCTTACAAGTAGCAGTGGCACGCAAATGTATGCAACGGATACACAGCATGTCACCGGGGACACCCCCATACTCCCCTTTGTTCCCACTGGTCGGGTGGACCAAACGCAAAAACCATTACACACCTAACATGCTTACCACGTGGACGGACTGTGGCATTACCAAAATGGAGTCCCTATTCGAGGACGGACAGCTCAGACCGTTCCAACACCTCATGGACGACTACGATCTCCCCCCTGGCTAGTTCCTACTTCACCGCCAACTCCTCGAGAGTTACCGATCATATCATGACCTCTCGACAGGTGAACCAAACACACACCCGGTCATCCACACAATCTTGCATATGGGAATGGGGCGACACTTAACCACGTGGCTCTATAAAGCCATACGGGAACTCACAAACAGACCCTTAGTGACCTTGCGAACCACCTGGGAGGAAGAAATTGGGTGCCCGCTACATTAGAAAGAATGGGAGAAGGTGTCTAGAAATGCACGCTTTAAAAATATACAATTCTACATCCTCCATAGGGCGTATCTGACGCCGGCACGCCTTCAAAAATTTTATCCAGACACACAATTCCTTTGCCCTAGATGCCAATCACAGGAATCATATTTTTATCATATGTTCTGGCGCTGCCCCACAATTCGATCCTATTGGCAAAATATTCACGACTCACTTGGAGTCCTCACAGGGCTTACACACTTGCACACATGGGAAGCCAGCGCACTAGGTATTTTCCGGAAACAGAAACAATACAAAGTGCACATTAGATTTATCTCACTAGCCGTTTTACTAGCTAAACGGAGTAAAGCCATGCACTGGCGATCCCCCACAGGACCCCTGCTCGTGGCATGGGTTGGAGCAATACACAAATGGGCTGCAGCAGAGGAAGAAACATTACGAGAGGAGGAGGTGAAAGGGATACGTAAGCACCCCATCTCAATGGAGTGGGCCATATTACTGCACTGCTTCAAGCAGTCATCACCCAGCGATGACCCAGATGGCGGCACGCACACACCGAAGGACCCACAATCACAAGTTCAGACCACACATGCACATACCGGATCACCCCCGGCAGCGCACTCATAATGCTGATTGTTAGTAACACCACACATCACGCCACACTAGACGACCAGATGTTGGAGTCAAACGGACCGCAATTTCCCCCACATCCCTGACACCACACCTGATGTTTGTACCCAGAAATTCCATGAACGATTCCCCAGTTTTTGTACACCGGTTTTATATGGCAACCACTTAGCCTGGGTTCCCAATATTGACAAGATGTCTATCGACCGAACTCATTTATGGATAGCACTATACCACGATATGTGATACGAAACATGCAATCCAACTGAATGTATCCTATCTCTATTTGTCATTGTAAACTATAAATGCCAATAAAAATATGTTTAAAAAAACTTCATGTAGCGTTTGTGGTGTTATTTAGTTGTAGATCCCTGAATTTGTCCTGCTGGTACAGCCCTTGCTGGCTGAAGTGCGAGTGTTCTCATCACGAACTGTGTCATGTTTCTTTAAAGTTTTATTATTTCTTTATGAAGTAGATGTAAGTTTGCTGCTGGCATTGTGTCAATGTCTGGATGTGGTGTGCAACCTGCTAGGACTGGCCAAGTTACTCCATCTCTTCGAGCTGACTTGTCTCACTTTTTCTTTTGTGTGTGGATGGGAACCTTTAAACCAGTTTATGTGCTCCTGGTAGGTGAGCCGGATTTCAATGTCCTCAGACGGACAGTATTCTTCTGGTGTTTCATCTTTGGAGTAAGAGTGAAATGTATTTGTGCGTGCGTCTGCTTGTGGGAATTTAACTCATGAATATAATACCACTGATCTATATGATTTGTGTGCCTCAATCACGAATGTTACTGTCCCACCCCAAGCTGTGACTCCATAGTCTGCTAGTTTCAAAGTAAGGGCAGTTCTGACATTTTCTGAAATGTTTTTTTCACCTTCTTGATCTGCCTCTCTTAGTGCAGCATGTTGTGCTGGTGTATTGGCGTCTTCGTTAGCCATTATTGAGAAAAAAAGCACATTTTCAATGAAAGATATGGTTTTATGCACAACAAAGAACTATTTGCCTCCAAGCCTTTTTAACCTACAGCCAATACATAAGATATACCTACTCAGCTGTGGCAGATTGTTCCCTTCCCACTCCAGACGTCTCTGGAAAAATGTGAGTAGGGTTCACTGAGAATAGCATGACTGAACTACCCAGATTTGACTGTTAAATAAGTACCAAACCAACTTTGGCAGTGCCATGTTGTGTAGTTCCTATAAACGTATATAGGATCTGCGCGTTTCTACAATATAGACTGTGGGATTGGTGTTCAGACTGATTCCAGACACCCCCACCGGGTATAATAGCCTGTTTACCAGCTAGCTCACAGTGCCACTGCAAACCGCTCTTATCAAGGAGAGAAAAGTTCTTGGCAACTATCGAACTTGATAACCCTGTCCCATCAGGGATCGTGGCAACAGTACAGTACTTTTCGCTCAGTGCTCTCTTTGTCTCAGAGAGATACACAGAATAAACAGTGTGACGTTTTCAATAACCATTTATTGAACCAGCGTCATTCTATTATAAAATAGGTGTGCTAAAACAACCATAAGATAGAAACAGATATAAATGATTATAAGAACCAACAGAGTAAAAGGATGGTAGATTCCTACCTTAGTGCTAAATCAATGAATACAGGTAGGTATATAAAATACATGACAGTAATATTGTGTACTCCTATGATGCGACCCTAACTAGATGTACCTAAGTGTACCTTGCATATATGTACGTGTAAAGCCAAGAATCCCTCTAGGATAAAGTCAACACCATTACCTGAAGTGAGGGACTGTGGGACCCCTTCTTGGTCGCGAGATGGACACCCACAAGGGATGTCAGAATACTGCGAGCTGGAGTGTCTGCATGCAGGAACCTCAGTGTTTTGCGTCAGTGTGTCAGCATGGCAGTCCTTTTTCTCGTCTCCCTGCCTCAGCAAAGATGTGGTGTTTATATACCCAAAGTGGTACAATCAGGGGATCTACCTTGCTGAGTGATGTCGGATGACAGAAGGAAGGACCCTCATACATATATAATTAGCAGGATATGGTAGTCCTGCTCAGATTCCAAGAATCCTCATGCATAATGATAGAGGCTGGTTTTCAGGGAAATCTCCACTTCCTGTAAGCAATACTGTAACTAGGTAAAAGGTCAGTTCTAAGAACCGTTATGTAGTGAAATGGCAGGGGAAATATAGGTGAAAGGTTTGGTTACTACCTGATCCTATATTGGGTTACCTTTATGAAACAGAACAGGGGTATTGATAGGCTGTATAGTTTCCAAGTTAGGCTCATCAGCTGCACCACACGTATCAGACTACATGTGGAAGTGCAGACATACCTGAGATATGGTAGCAGTCAGACATTCAAACTTGACAGAGCACGCTTTCAGTTCAAAGTACACGCCTCATTATCTGCGGCCTACTCCCAGTGTACCTTTGCAGAGACTTATATGGACTGGGATAGAGGTTAATAAATCTGGGAACATGCTTTAAAACTTACTTTTCTCTACCAGTTTCATTAGAAAGGCAGTAGTCGCAATACAAGGCCTTAGCTCAAATGAAATGCCGACTTCTTTCATGCCACTCTTAGGAATGTCAGCATAATTCTAGATACCTCAATGACTATGTCAGTACCTTTTTATAGGCAAGCTAATATATTCAATCAAGCCTATATGTACTAGACTACCCCTGTTTTACACCGCATTCTTTCTAAATGTGTGTAGAAAAAGCTACACGTATCACCTTCTGCTAATTACACAGGGCAGCCGGGTATGAAGTTGTGTATTTAAGTGATTTTGTGATGCATACCTAGCTAAGAGAGCGGTGCTTCTGGGACTGAATGCTGAAGTAGTTCTGACGAGATTTGTGCAGTGGTATGATAAGCTGTTGAGTTTTTAAGTTAGGCTCATCAGCTGCACCACATGTATCAGAGTACACGTTTAAGTGCAGACATACCTGAGACATGGTAACAGACAGACATTCAAACTTGACAGAGTGTGCTTTCAGTTTAAAGCACACACCTCACTATCTGCGGTCTACTCCCAAAGTAGCTATCCAGAGGCTTATATGGACTAGGATAGAGGTTAAGACATCTGGGACATGCTGTAAACCTCACTTTTCTCTACCAGTTTCATTAGAGATTCAGAAATCGCAAGACCAGCCTAAGCCAAAGTATAGTGTTTAAGTTAGGCTCATCAGCTGCACCACACGTATCAGACTACACGTTCTAGTGCAGACATACCTAGACATGGTAGCAGTCAAATATTCAAACTTGACCAAGTACGCTTTCTGTTTAAAGCACACACCTCAATATCTGTGGTCTACTCCCAGTGTACCTATGCTGAGGCATATATGGACTAGGATAAAGGTTAATACTTCTCGGAACATGCTTTAAATCTCACTTTTCTATACCAGTTTCATTAGAGAGGCAGAAGTCGCAATGCCACGCCTTAGCCAAAATGAAAGGCCATCACCTGTCATGCCACTCTTGTGAATGTCAGCATCTTTCTAGGGACCTCAATGATTGTGTCAGTGCCTTTTTTGAGGCAAGATAATACATTCAAACAAGCCTATACTTACTAAATTCCCCTGTCACACTGCATGCTTTCTAAATGTCTAGAAAAAAACGGTATGAATCACTTTCTACTCTTTACACAGGACAGCTGAGTATGAAGGTGTGTATTCAAGTGACTTTGTGGTGCGAGCCTAGCTAAGAGATCTGTGGTTCTGGAACTGAATGCTGAAGTAGATCTGACAAGATATGTGCAGGTGTATGATAGGCTGTATAGTTTTTAAGTTAGGCTCTTCAGCTGCACCACATGTATCAGACAACACGTTGAAGTGCAGACATACCTGGGACATGGTAACAGTCAGATATTCAAACTTGACAGAGTACGCTTTCCATTTAAAGCATACCCCTCACTACCTACCACCTACTCCCAGTGTACCTATACAGAAACTTATATGGACTAGTATCAAGGTTAATACATCTCGGAACATGCTTTAAACCTTACGTTTCTCTATCAGTTTCATTAGAGAGGCAGAAGTCGCAATGCCAGGCCTTAGCCAAAATGAAAGGCCGACTACTGTCATGCCACTCTTGTGAATGTCAGCATCTTTCTAGAGACCTCAATGTTTGTGTCTAAGGAAACTGCATGAATCACTTTCTGCTCATTCTAGAGGTCAGTAGGATATGAAGGTATGTGTTCAAGTGAATTCTTGATGCCTGCCTTGCTAAGATATATAAGCTTCTAGGATCTGTTATTCTGGAACTGAATGCTGAAGTACCTCTGACAAGATTTGTGCAGGGGTATGATAGGCTGTATACTTTTTAAGTTAGGATCATCAGCTGCACCACATGTATCAGACTACACACTGAAGTGCAGACATACCTGAGACGTGGTAGCAGTCAGATATTCAAACTTGACAAAGAATGCTTTCAGTTTCAAGCAGACACATTGCTATCTACAGCCTTCTTGCAATGTACCTTTGTGGACATATATATGGACTTGAGAACATGTATTAAACCTAACATTTCTCTACCGATTCATTTGAGAGATGAAGCTCACACTACCAACCCTAACGCTAAATGAAATACCGTCTCTTCCCATAGCACTTTTGTTAGTGTCAGTATGTTTTCAGCCACCCAAATGACTGTCTCACTTCATTTTAGGCATGAGATAACACATGTAAAGTAAACTATACATACAGCACTAATTCTGTTTCACACCTTATCCTCTGTAAATATGTGTGTAGAAGAAGCTGCAAGTATCTCTTTTTACCTACTATGCAGAGCAGCCAGAGACCAAACTGTGCGGTGAACTGCTTTCACAAGCCCTGCCTACCCGGACTGATCTTTGCTTTTGAAACAGAATGCTGGAATAGCTCTGACAATACTTGTCTTGCAGTATCATAGACTGTATATTTTTTAAGTTACGATCATTACTTGCATTACATGTGTCAAATAATATGGAGAAGTATAAACGAACCGGAGACATGGTACCACTCAGACATTCAACTTAGACAGAATACGCTTTTAGTTTCAAGCACATATATCAGTATGTATGACCTATTTGCAATCTAGATTTCTGTTGAATTATATAGAGTAGAATGCAGGTTACTACATTTGGTAACATGTCTTAAACCTCACATTTCTCGAATGCTTCTCAACTTTTATGAATACTTCATGTCAAAGTTAAAAATGTAATCACAATCACTGAAGCACTCTTCCACCATAAATCACACTCCTTGTACATTTATAACTTACCTCTGAAATCCAGTTCTAGATTATGAAATTATCATAAATCCTTAAATAATTTTCTTTTCCACACAATAATCGTAATGTACCACTCTCAATAAGAAAGAACCCGTAATGGCAAAGTTTCCTTCTCATTTTCCACAGAAATTAATGTTCTTAACAAATCATAACATTCCTTGCATTTTTTCAAAATGTAAAACCACCTCCTATTGACTAATTCTATTAACCCTTTACTAGTCTGTTCTAAAGAAACCCAAGCTGGTTTTGTAACTTGCTGGAGTCATGACTCCTCTGCAGTGCCCAGCGCGACCCCCGTTGTAACTTCGCAACGCAGTCGTGAACCATTACAGTAGTTCAAAATTACTACTATTATTGTTTAACATCATATTACTTCTAAGCATACTACTGATTTGGAAAAACTTAATTTCCAAACATATACCATATATATTACACTCCCTTTTATATTTTAAAACTACACTTTAATTTAAACCCTTTCCCCACAGTGCTTCACCTTAGTTTCCATACTAAAAGGTTCTGCAACATTGAACTGTACCAGTAGGTCAAATGTTTGCCATTTTTAAAATGCAGCACACTAGCTTCCAAATCCACAATAACACGTATGCTTGAATACTGCAAAATATTAGCCTATCCAGTCTATTGTACCTTTCAAACTTTTCTCCATAACCAATCAAGAAGATTTTTCAAACTAACATGCAACCTATTTTAACTACATGCAACCTATTTTTAACGACACAGTGTTTATGAATACCCAATGACATCTGCTTTTTGTAAAATCACATTGTGTCCACCATTTTAGATACCTTTCATTATACCAACTGACTTACTCAGCTGCAGACGTCTTTTGATTCCTTGCACACGTCCCTTCAAAACACTTACAGTATGGATTGTAGGTCACAGCTATGTTTGCTGGAGCAAAAAGAATGCTGGAGACAGAGGTATTGACAAAGACCTGGGTTTCCATAATGTGGATATTAAATGGTTTGTGTAGAGAGGATTAAAGAGGCACCAGTTGGTGCAACAAGGTCACAATGAGCACAAAGGCTCTTCTCAGAGCCACCCTATAACCCAACAGTAAAAAGTATATAAAAATGTTTTAATATATATATATATACCTCAAAAATATTTTCTGGATTTGCGAATCCGCAAGACAAAAGCACGAATTCAATGAATAACAATACATTTTAAATTTGTAACTATTTTTTAAAATCCTTACATGAATACTGTTTTTGAACTCTGTAAATTTGAATGTAAGAGTGTTCTCTACTCTGAGTAGCTTCATGATAAGCTTCACAAGTATTTCAGTGGGTCTGTGATTATTTAATATTTATTTATTTATTTTAGGTAGATCTGTTACTCCACTGCGATGTTACATGGGGGGCTGCGCTGAGCACTGCGATGGGGTCGCAAAGCCTACCACATGACAAAAAATATTTATTGTTATTATTACTGCCCCCTTCTCTGGGCCAATTTTGGACCTGGGGACCCCATCTCCTGGGGCTTACCCTTTAGTTGTTTAAATGGGATATAAAGGCACAGATCATTGAATCCTGCCGTTGGCCATATGTCCACAGAGATGGAATGATGCCCTGAAACTTTACAGACACGCTGCGTGTGACATTCATTGCCACGTTTTGCTGTGATCTTTACAAGACTACTACGGAAAACAAGTTGGATGCGTCATCACTGAGCTGAATGTCATTCAACCTCATTCAACCTCTACAATCCAGATTGATTCCCCCTCTGGTGCCTCTCACCTCTAGGCTCCTTTGGCTACCCCTTTTGGAGTCCTTCAATTATCGAAGTTTGGGTTGTCCCATACACCATCCTGTCCTGATGAAGACCCGCTTCTGACTTTCTCCATTTATGCTGTTTGTCAGGGTCGAAACGTTGACATCCAAGTCCTAAATGCCCTTCTAGCAAAAAAAAACGATATAATTAAATTATTAAGCTAAGGGTGATTGTATTTGAATTTGAAATTGGATCTTTTTTGCTATGCCTTTATTGTAAATATATGTACAGCAGCTTGTCACCTTTGTGTTTAAATACACAAATCTTGTCACCACACTCACTATGTTACTATAATCACGCTCACATGCTTCGTTTTTATCTAATGAATTACCAGACTGCCTTTTGTTCTTTCAGTTTTGTTGTGGTAATTTCTAACCTTGTGTATGAATAATTGAAACTACGCAGTTCGCGAAGTGCTATGCGTAGCTCGCGTAGTGCAAAGTGCACTTTGCGTAGCTTCGCGAAGTGCTACTTCGCGAACTACGCCCAGGGTTAGTCCTGAGTAACAATCAACACTTATATTAAACAGGAATGAAGACCTGCTTCATGCTTCTATAACACTTTGTGGAAAAGGAAATAAAGAAATGAAATAACATACCTAATCACTTTGGTCAGATACATAAGACCTAGCATATGCAACAATTTTTACAGAACATGAGATAACACAGAACATGAGATAACACACTTCACGATCATGTTAATACATGCTTTATCCTGAACTCATAAGGGTGCCTGCAAACCACACAGGCCTTGCAAAAATTCCTGACAGTCCTCCCTCTTAAAACTCCTGACACTGGTTTTGGCTTGGAGGGATTTAGTTGGTGAAACTGTCGAACTAGTCTGGGGGCGTGAACCAATGAAGCAGGTTCCCATGAATTTTCTTCAGCCCATACCCTTTCCATGCTAATAAATAATGTAAAATACCACAAATCCTTTTAGAGTCTACTACTTTGCCCACTTCAAATTCCCATTCTCCATTAATTTTGATGGGAGGATGTGGTTATATCAAGGAAACATGAAAAACTGGGTGTATCCGGTAATCAGTAGGGAGAGCCAGCTCCACAGTGACAGGATTAATAACTTTAGTGATTTTGAAGGGACCTAGAAATCTTGGGTGCAATTTTTGGGACCCTGCAAGACGTATTGTTTTGGTACAGAGCCATACTTGGTCTCCCATGGCATATTGAGGAGCCGATTGTCTGTGTTTGTCTGCCTGACTCTTCATTTCTTGTTGGTACTTTGCTAGGTGTTTTTGACTTGTGTCTGAATATGTGTTAGTTGATTATGATGGTCATTCACTGTGGGTACTGTCTCAGCATCTGCCGTTGATACTATGGGGAGCATGCGAGGATGGTAACCATATAAACAGTAGAAAGGTGAAACTCCTGTAGAAGAATGGACAGTGTTATTGTACACAAACTCCACCATGGGTAATGCCTTATCCCATTCAGTTGTCCAGTTAGTCAGGAAACAGCGGAAGAGTTGTTCCATTGTTTGGTTCAGTCTTCCTGTGTGTCCGTCAGTTTGAGGGTGATAGGCAGAAGATAGACGGACATCAATATTCATAGCTGAACAAAAACTATGCTAAAATCTGGAAACAAACTGTGGGCTCCTATCTGAAATAATAGCAATCCATGTGTTTTGACAATATGTTGTATGAACAAGTTTGTTAACTTGTTGGCAGATGGCAAATGCTTCAAGGGAAGGAAATGCGCCATTTTCGTTAAGTAATCTACTACCACCCAAATTATAGAATAACCATTGGACACACGATGATTAGTAACAAAATCCATACTAAGTGTATACCAAGGTGCAGGTGGTATGGGCATATATTGTAAGAAACCTGCAGGTGCCATATGCAAACTTTTAGATTGTGTACAGTTTGGACAAGTATGGACGTAATTATTTACATCAGAGACCAATGTTAGCCACCAGAACTCTCGTTGGCATACTTCCAGGGTCATCCTGCTAGAATGGTATCATATATCCAATGAAACACAGTATCACATAATTGTTTTGTGGGTATGTTTAAACAGTTTTCATAATACAAAAGACCTTCTTTTTTATTGGTTTCTGGAGGAGGAGGTTCTTTTTCTTGAGCTTTTTGTACTTTCGTGACAAAATCCTGAGGGTACAAAGAGCGACTATCTTGTGTCCAGGAATATTGGGATTAGGTACAACTGTGTTGTTTTCAGGGATGGGATAACAGTCTGTATAATGTATCTGATTTTTGTTGTTCTTTCCCTGGTCTATGTGTAATTAAAAAATCAAATTCTTTAAAAAATGAAAGCTAACGTAATTGGCGTGGGGTCAAGGCTTTAACGTTTTGGTAGAATTGTAAATTTCGGTGGTCAGAATAAATAGTCACAGTATGATGTGTTCCTAGTGAATAATGCCCCCACTCTTAGAACGCAAGCTTAATAGCCAATAATTCACGCTCGGCAACAGCATAATGTTGTTCTGCTGGCAAGACTTTTTTGAAAAATAAGCTATTGGGTTTAAATACCCGATATCAGGATGTTTCTGAGAGAGGATCCCTCCTATGGCTATTTGGGAGGCGTTAGCTTCCACAAAAAATGGTTGCATAGGATCAGAATGGTGCAAGAGAGGTGTTTTAGTAAAGACTTTTTTCAGTGGCTGAAAAGCTTGTTCTGCTGTTGGAGACCATTCAAACCGAAATCCCTTTTTATGTAACTGAGTAAGTGGAGAGACTACCGAAGAAAACTTGGGAATAAAATGCCAGTAGAAATTTGCAAAACTCAGATATGGTTGGATGTCTTTCACTGATTCTGGGGTGCCCATCTTAAGACAGCTTGTATCTTTGATTGGTCCATAGCTATACCTTCAGGTTAAATGAAATATCCAATATCTAATTTAGAGACCAGGTGGTGTTCCTGCATTCGCTGTAACACCGCCCGAACATGTTCAATGTGCTCTCGGTTGAGGATGAATAGATCAAAATATCATCGATGTAACAGATCACAAAGACATCCAAAAAATCATGCAACACCTCGTTTATAAAAATTTGAATGCTGCAGGTGCATTGCACAAACCGAAGGGCATCACTGTATATTCGAAAAGTACAAATTTTGTTCGTAAGGCAGTTTTCCACTCGTCTCCATCCTTCATCCTAATAAGGCGGTATGCCCCACGCAAATCCAAACTGGTAAAAATGGTGGAATTTCGAACTTGGTCCAGTAAGACCAGTATCAAGGGCAGTGGGTATCTATTCTTTATTGTGACCTTGTTAATGGCATGATAATCGATACAGGCGCGAAGTTCATGGTTATTTTTCAGAATAAAAAAGAGAGGAGAACTCACAGGGGATGTGGAATGCCTTATGAACCCTTTTAATAGTAATAGTAACTCGTCCAAATATTCTTTTAAATACTGGGTCTCTGGTTCTGATAAAGTATAGATCCGACTGCACAGTAACAAGGCTCAAGGGACCAGGTCAATCCAGCAATCATAGGACCAATGCCGAGGTAATTGAGTTGCTTGTTGTTTCGAAAACACACCGTGAAACTCCTCATATATGGTAGGTACAGACACTGCAACTTTATATACAGGTGTGGGTTCGAGAGTTCTGTGTGTTGATTGTTGAAGCACAATGCCACAAATAGATTCTAAACATTTCTTCACCCGTTGTAGCTTGGCGAACCATCGAACGACAGAAGGTCCCAACCTAGGCTTCCAGTTTTGCTATAGTAATGATCTAGCAATCAACCGGGCGACAAATACAAACTGGTACAGCCTTACAGTTGTATCAATGAATCGTGGAATTATTTCAAATAAAGCCCCATAAATATCTGGACGTAAGTTGGACTGAAGCTGTGGGCTTAAGTACTCAAACACCTGACCCCAAAAATTATAGAGATATGGAGAGGTGAAGAACATATGCAGCTAGTTGCTCTTGGCATTTGCATACCTAAAACAACAAGCGGGGACCACATGGTACATCTTATGATTACAATCCGGCATGTGATACAGCATTCACTTGCTAAAAAAATATTTTAAAAAAATTTGCAGCACAATTGGCTCTACCACAGATCTCATTATAGAAACCCCAGCGATTTAGATCAATCTTGCTGTTGGTGATAGTAGTAATTGTTCTTAGCAAGGGTGGTATTAACTCTTTTTACGTTCAAAGTAATTTTAATAAAGAGATAAAGAATACAACTACAGAGAATAATGGTCAATGAGAATACACAAAGGATAAACTAAATTAATACAAACAAGTGAACGAAATTCAAATAATACAAAATATCATGCAAACAGGGAAGTGCTGGAATGGCAAGACAACCAAATAACAATATAATCAATAAGATAAAGCATTTCATGCAAATTGCAAAGAACTGGGATTATTAAAAGTAAATTAATATGATATAACCTATTATTAATGAGATAAGGAATGTCACAGAGGTCGTGCATCTTCTTGCTGAAGAGGAGTTAGGGAGAAAGAGCGTTAAGCATTGGCATCAATGAACAATGTAACAGGTGACCATAAATTCATATATGTTATAGCTAAATGAATAGGATAAACAAGTGCTGTGTCTAATCTATGATTATAGCATACTGCACACCACCATGCCTGGAATGATAATTTAGCCAAATCTTTCCAATTTTTTATAATTTGCTGAAAAGCAACAGCTAACAATAAATCAAACAATCCTTGTGTTAAAAATATAATCATCCCAAATAGGTGATAAGCTACCTAAAAATAAGTGAATAAGAGAAAAAGGGAAATTGGATTTGAAAATTAAGTTAATTTGAGCCCAAGCATTTTTCCAAAAAGAATGCACATGTGGGCACGTAAAGAGTAGGTGTTTCAGATCAGCAAATGAGGAAGAGCAAGACCAACAGGTGTCAGGTGCATCAGCATGTCTTTTGTGTAAAATAGCCTACTATAGATAAAAAATAGTGTTTGTGTGGTGTTAGCCGCCCTAGAGGATTTCCTATTTTTAGTCCAAATTTTATTCCATAAAGAAGCTGACCATTCAACTCCAAAATCCTCTTCCCAGGAAAGTTCAACTTTAGGCTTTTCTCTGTCCGACGGTAAAGAACGTTTATGAGTATAAATAGTGGAAACTTTAGGAGACGAATGTAGAACGGTATATAAGCCATTGACACGGGAGGTTCAGGGTGAGGATGAGATAAAACATGAGCATAAGCATTTGAGAGGGCTTGTTTGATAAGATTATACTTAGAATGGAATGAAGGGGTAGATCAAAAAGCTGACTAGCTTCCGAGAACGATATTATCTAATTTTGCGAAAAAAGTTGGTGTGTCCAGAATTTAAGCATTTGCGTCCCCAGGATTTCCAATAAAAAGGTTGGCCATGATAATATAAACTTATTGTGCAAAATTGAGGAATCAAGAAAGATGTTTGGATCATTAGGGGATGTCATCGGAATAGAGTCAAAAAGCTTACAGGTGTGCTTAAGAATATGGGTAACAATAGATTGTGGTTTACGGGTGGAAGAGAGAAACTCTTTAAAAGAGAAAGGACAGAGATATGAATGTTCAAAATCAACCCACAAAGGACAATCAGATAAAGATTCAGAGAGCCACCTCGAAGCTTGACGAAATAGGAAAGTTTTTGGGTATGTAGGGAAGTCTGGAAAATTAACTCCACCCTCTGCTTTTGGCCTTGTTAATCTCAGCAATGACATTCAGGACTTTTTTATTGTTCCATAAAACTGATAATAATATGGAATTGATTTTTTTTTAGGGAATGGGCAATTGGAAGATTGGATAGAGTGTATAAAACTAATAGAGTAAGCATCATTTTAATGGTATCTAGACACCCCCAACACGAGAGATATAAGTGGCGCCATTTAGTTGCTAATGTGGAGATTTTATGTAAACATTTCTCCATACATAAAGAAAGTGTTGTTGGAATTGAAGGCGTAAAATAAAGCCCTAAAGTAAAACTTGAAGAACTAAAATCGTATTTGAAAGTGTTTGGTTAAAGGTAGAATCTCACATTTGTCTTTATTCAGTTTATAACCCGAAACAGATGTAAAAAGCTCAACTTCTTGAAGAAAAGCAGTAACAGAGGATTGCAGGTTAGAAATAAATAACAATACATCATCGGCATATGCCGCCAATTTGATTTATTTGTCATTGGCTTGGAATCCCTGTATATCTCCATTTTGACGAATTCTGGACAAAAAAGGTTCCTAAGCTTGATTGAAAAGGAATGGAGATAAGGGGCAACCCTGGCGAACACCTCTACTCAGGTCAAAATAGAGGGATGAGTTACCATTAACAGAAACAGCTGCTCGCAGATTAGAGTAAAGAATCAAAATCAGGCAGATGATCTTTGGACCAAAACCAAACCATTTAAGTGTTTAAAAGAGGTAAGTCCAATTGACTCGATCGAACGCTTTCTCAGCGTCTAAGGCCACAGCAGCTAACGAATGGGATAAATTAGGAGATTTGGATGAGATATAAAAAAATAAACGAGTGCTGTCTAAAATAGGGTGACCTTTAACAAAACCGTATTGTTCAGTACCCATTAATTCAGGGAGGAGAGCTTCTAGACGAATGGCCAAAGCCTTAAAAAATGTTTATAGTCAATGTTGACAAGTGAAATAGGTCTGTAATTCTTACAGAATTTTAATCATTCTCTTCCTTAGGGATTAAACAGATTAAAGCTTCCAAAAAGGACCCAGTAGACTCTCCAGAATGTGAAAAAAATGTAAAAGCGTGATTAATCTGGGGAGAAGTAGTGGAGCGTAATGTGTGAAAAATTCCATCTGGCCCTGCAGCTTAATCTTTCTTAAGTGAATGTAAAGCAATGAGAAGTTCCTGTTGTGAAATATCAGATTCTAAGGGAGTAAAATCCAGTTGAGTAATAGAGGGTTTATGAACACCTGAGAGGAATTGTGAGATATTCGATTCTGAGGGTACAATTTCGGGTGGGTATAATGTTTTGTAGAAAATAAGACATTAATTTAATATCTCAGAATCTTTGAAATGTAATATGTTTTGTTCTTTCATGATAGATTCAATGTCAAATTTATTATGTTTAATTTTTAAGTAGTTCGCCAAAATTTTGCCAGCTTTATTCTGGCTGCCATAAAACTTTGCATTGGATTTTAACATAAAAAGTGAGGCGTTGTCAGTAGATTCCCTATTGAATTGAAATTATGCCTTAACAAGTTGAGATATACAATTTAAAGAATAATAAGAGTGCTCCAGTCTCTTTATCTCTGCCAAAAGATCTTTAGTAACTTTGCATGCATTTTTCCATTTTCTGGAGACATAGCCAACAATAAAATCTCTGGCGGCTGCCTTGAATGCATCCTAAATTATGGAGAAGGATAGGGTTTCAGTTTGGTTTAAGGAAAAATAGTCGTTGAAGATAAGAAGCAAAGGAGGAGTTAAAATTAGGATCTAAAAGGTGTGAGTTATTAAAATGCCACCTCCTAGGAAAATTGGATTTTGGGGCTCTGTCTAATTGACTGAAGATGGGAGCATGATCAGATATTAGAATAGATCCAATATCTGCATTTCTTAATGATTGGGAAATGTTCTGTGAGACAAAAAACTAATCAATTTGCGATTGGGTCTGATGAGCCGGAGAGTAAAATGTATATTCCCTTGTGGTAGGGTTGCAAATTCCCCAGGCATCTGTGGGTTTATGTTGCTGAATGGTCTGAATACATCATTTATATGCTTTGTGCAGTTTAAAAGAAACTGTTGAGTTGTGATCTATAAAGGGATCAACTATTTGGTTGCAATCAGCTGCAAGGATGAAATTATCATCAATACAAGATGACATTTGTTGGGAGAGAACAGTCCAAAATGTGGAGTCGCCATTTGTGGGAGCATAAGTATTAAGTAAAGAGACCAGAGCACTTTCTATTTGTAATTTAGTATATAACCCCTCATCAGAAATTTGAGAAAACAACTTAACATCGAATGTTTTGTGACAAAGAGTTATTACACCATTACATTTACCATCACCTGGTGAGAAAAAGAATTCTCCCACCCAACCCCTTCTCAATTTCAAAGATTCGGTTGCAGATAAAGGAGACTTTTGTAAAAGAACAATATCAGCCCCCAGTTTCAATAAATGTGATAAAACACATTGACGTTTAATGGGAGAAATCAGACCTCTGACATTCCACGATATAATCTTCAAAGACATAAAGACAGCAATAGTATGACTAGAATATAAAGGTCAAGACAGACCATCAATGAACAAATGATGGAAAATATAACAATTCAACCATGTGAGCATAAAAAAGACGATATAGAATATTTGACAGTAATGAGTACAGATATGAGCATGAGACAATGAACCAATAAGAGAGGAAAAGGATAGACTAAAAAAAAGGGCGAAAAAAACATAGAGAGAAGAAGAGAAAGGGAAAAGAGGAAACAACAACAAAAAGGATGCAGCATACCTACACCTAAGAACATCCTAAGACTGTAGCGAGCTCCTATGGATCGTAAGTCAGGTCTCATATTAAGAAATTATTTGCGTCTATTTACAATGGTTTTTGCATAGTCCTGAGCAAAGAACAGAGTGAAACCTGACCATGAGACATGTTGAATTGATTTGACTACTGAAAGTATTTTGAGTAGGTCCGTATACTCAAGAAAGTACATGATGTCACCTCTTGGTCTCCTAGAAGTGATTACCCCTGCATGTTGGCGACCAAGTCTATGGGCACGTTGAATGTTAAGCAATGTTCCCTCTGGTAAATGCAGCAGTTTGAGAAGGAAGGACTTAAAGGAAGAAAGAGGATCTGAGCCCTCTGATCCCTCTGGCAGGCCATAATTTTGGAGACTATTTCTTCTATTTCTATTTTTGAGATCCTCGACCTGCCCTTGAAGGGAGGAGACTTGAAATTGAAGATTATTAACCTTCTCATTTGTGTGAGCATAGGAGGAGACACTTTAAAGGACGTGGCCCTTAGGGGCCACCCGGGTCACTTACAACCACCTGCTTTGCCTTCCCAAGTAATGAAGAGTCGGTCAGACAGTAGAGAATACAAACAGGCTTTTATTAGCAATACTCTGAAGAGGAGTCCAATCTGACCTGCACCCAAGTTGTCTGCTGAGGGGCTGACCCACCAACAGCCCACAACACATAATCATTCCTCCCAGAACCTCCAACCACGCCCACAGTGGAAAGTTACCGGCTCAGGCCGAACGTGAACAAAGCAGGCACAGAAGGATGGGCTCCCACCTGCCAGATGGGTACATACTATCTCAAGGTTGCCATGCTGAGGCTCGGCGTCTCCTAATGTGGGAGCAAAGTTACACGCAAGGATAGGAATGTGAGGGCAGAATGGCCTCTTCATTAGTAAATCAGAATCCAACCTTGAGCAGGGAAGGAAATAATAGCTGAATACAGTCTTCTGCTGAGGCAAGCAATATGAATAATGAGGCCTAGTTCAGATACAGCCTAATGCGGATAGCAAACTACAAAATGGAGTCACACTTGCTAACTGAGGCTTGCACATTACAAGGATAACTCAGTGGGTTACAGAACGTGAATGCAAATGGAACATCATTTAGCCGCACACTGCTAACCTACTATGGCACGGAATAAGTATATAATAGGAATGGGGTTTTTCAAACCTAACAGACCCTCCTTTTAGCATGGGTGGCTAAATGCTTTATTGGTGCAATCTGGTAGGGTCTTTACAATTCTAATCAGGTGAGGAAATCTCTATTCACATGATCAATATCTTAATACTCAGAAGTGTTCAAATGCTCGCTATTAAGCAGGGAAACTATAAGAGACATGTTGACCTAAAAAGTGTCTGCATCAATGCTCATCAACCCATCGATCTCTTTCTGAAGCATGATGTTAGCATTTATATCATATGGATATCCTTTTTCTTGGAAGTCGGTGTACTTACACAGCAGGCACAACGAGCTGGAGATGTATGATGCATAGACGAGGCAACATACATTGGGGAAAAAGGAATCTTCATATAGAAACACAGGACAACAGCCAACGTGTTTCGTTCCTGTTATAGGACCTTCATAAGGGCATAAAAAGATTGTTAGACCACGTTCCATTCGACGAGCCCAGTTAGTGGTAGGTCAGATCGAATGAATCAAATACAATCCAGATTCTAAAGGACGTCTGTGCAAGGTAGCAGTTGAATTCCGTTAACTGTACACCATAACTCCCGATACTTCAATTCAAAATACAAATGAGTATATAGACAATGTTCATCCAATCTTTGAAAGGTCCAATAAAAGCACGATAATATATTCTAAAGATAGTTCCACTAATGTGTATAGGGGAACTAGATTAAGGCCGACTTCTAATATCAATGACGTAGTTGCTCAAGGATGCCCAAAAAACATTCGATTCTGTAGTAGGAATCAATGCATATCCAAAGTCCAAATAGTCCCAGGGAAATCCACTCAGGAGAGAGGTGTTGTTCATATGTATCTATTATTGTTTATAACTCGGACGGATCCAATTCAAATAGCATAGGTCATTCTTATAGGAAGCCCATCCTCCAGTATCCACGAGGTTATAATAAACCCCAAACGTTGAAATCGAGTCGGCCTTCAGAAGAAACAAAACTGGAACATGTACCACCACCCACGATACGGGAATCAAGCTTTACCTTTTCATATATTCTGGGATGCTTTCAAGGCCTCGGCACGGGATTTCATTATCAGCTATGTGTGCAACAAAAGGAAGATTTCTAGGCTAGTCACTGCTGAACTTCTTTCCAAGATCAAAAGATTGGAACATTCCTATTATACTTCTAAATCAAAAAAAATGTCTTACAATTCTTATTAATGCTAAGGTTATATTCAACAAAGACACAACTGATAATGCCTCCCTACTTCTATTAAAAACGAGTGTGAAATTCTATGGGGGACAAAACAAATCAGGCAAGTTGTTAGCCAACTACCTTAAGTCTAAACAAAATAAAAATTAAACATCATATTGAATCCATTATAGATGATAATAACAATCCTAAACACAAAGACTCAGACATCCTACAAGAATTTGTTAAATTCTACGAACACTTGTATACACCAGAAAATGTACCTACTGAGGAGGATATATCTCTTTGTCTCGCCTCCATTCACAAACCACCTAACCCCTTACCAGATATGGAATCTTTAGACATTAATATCTCACAGACAGAACTGCTTGCTGCACTTAGGTCTCTTAAGTAGGATAAAGCCCCAGGTCCAGATGGTTTCACTATCGAGTTCTATGTACATTTCACACAAATAATTCTCCCAAAGTTGCTCACTCTCATTTCTTCTTTTACTGATCTGGGAAGTGCCTCAGGAACCTTTTTGGAAGCCATGATTTGTCTCATTCCGAAAGAAGGGAAAGATCTACGTCATTGTAAGAACTATCGACCTATTTCCCTAGTGAATATAGACTATAACATATTCTCCAAAGCCTTAGCCCTCAGAATTGAATCGCTCCTACCTTCACTGCTGGACAAGGAACAATCAGGCTTTAACACTTGTTTATTTTTTTATATTATTTCCAAATCAGCAAGTTACACAGAGCCCCTTGCTGCCATCACCCTAGACGCTGAGAAAGCTTTTGATAGAGTATACTGGCCCTTCATCTTTAGTACGCTGTCCTGGTTTGACTTTGGCCCAAAAATCATATTCTTGATTTCCTTACTCTACTCCAACCCTAAAGCGGCCATATTTGCTAACGGTCTCACCTCCCCCTACTTTTCTTTGCAAAGAGGTGTTAGACAAGCATGCCCTCTGTCTCCCTTTCTTTTAAACCTAGCTTTAGAACCTTTTCTCTCCAAAATAAGACAAAATCAATTCATCACTGGCTTTGTTTCGAGTTCCCTTCAAGTTAAATTGTCTGCCTACGCAGATGATATCCTTCTGTTTTTCTCCCAACCTCTCCTCTCCCTTCCGGCTTTTTTAGAGGAAGTTCAATCCTATGCAGGCGTCTCGGGCTACAAATTAAACAATGATAAATGTGAAATTTTACCCCTCAACAAATATACTTTTAAAGAGTATTTTTCAATCTCTAACTTTACTTGGAATTCAAAACAGATTAAATATCTTGGTCTGTGGTTCACCTCGTCGAATAAAGCATCAATTTCTTTACATTTTGACAAATGTGAAGAAACATTCAAATACTCTCACAACTAAATGGCATCCCTTACATCTCTTCTGGTAGGGTCGCCTAGATGAATTACAATGATGTTGACTCCAATTGTCCTTTGCATCATCTCTAATATTCCTTTACCCATACCTATAAGATTGTTCCATAAAATTAATTCGATACTCACATCCTTTTTGTCGTTCAATAAAAGAAAACAGAATGTCTCTATTAAAACTTACTAAGCCAAAATCGGAAGGAGGTGTCAATTTCCCAGATTTTCCCAGATTTCACAAAGCCTTTGTATTAAGACACTTATCTAGATGGTTACATGACACAACTCTTGACTTCCCGTTGTGGGCTGATCTAGAGAGATCCTTTCTTTCTCCTTTCTCATTTCAGGAATATCTGTCTTTCACACGCAAACCACAGAAGCTTTCAACACCTATTATTAGTCACTCATATAAAGTTATGAATTCTCTTTTGTCCCTTATCCTGTATTTGTCCCTTATCCTGTATGATATTAACTCTTTCCTCACCACCTCTATTTGGTACAAGAGATTCATACGTATTAAAAATAAACCCGTCTACTGGAAAACATGGAGACACAAAGATATCATTTGGGTACATCAATTGTTTGATAATGAGTAAGTAAGTAAGTAAAAGATTTATTCTTTCTGATTAATTAAAACCATTACAAAAATTCATATTGAGTACACATTTCATCAATTCAGAATTTAAAAAAGTAGAAGAGAAAGAGAAACCTTAATTGTTAAGGAAATGGAATAATTATAAAATAAGAGTTTAAGAAATGTCCATAATTCCTTATTTTTCTGAACCACCATCGTCTGTTTTGGATTGTTTAAGCATGACTAGTTTAAGAAATTTTACCAACAATCCATTCAGTTGCGGAAGTCTTGGGTCAAAGCATGCCATGACTGCATGTCTCCTTGCACGTATACTAAGTTCGTCAAAGGTGGTTTTCAGGAGAGCTACTCTTTCCTCTTTTATCTTCTTGCAGGAGCATAACAAGTGTTCCATATCTTCTTTCCCTGCGCCGCACAGCCTACATATAGTCCCGCAGTTCCTTCTCAGCCATGGTTGTAAGTGGGGTTTGGCTGGTAAAATTCCTAGCCTGTGTTTTAAAAAGGCTTCTTTTGATTTCCTGCAATACCCCAGTCCGAAGTAAGCCTGTAACCCGGGGGATTTGTAGATGCTCGAAATCATCCATGCGTGGCGTCTATGGGCGAAGGTAGCTTTGTCCTCTATGAAGGAAAGTCTCTTTATATTCTTGTTGACTACACGCTTGAATTGTGCATGCGGTAGAGAGATTTCCCATAGTTCTTTTAAACCTGTGATAGCTAGTGACTCCTCTAAATATTTTTTTGCAGGTGTGGTGAAGCTGCCACGCAGATCATTCCAAAACTGGTAATTCAGTGTGTTTTCAGGCGAGTTCTTTATTTTGTACCAGCACTTGATATATGATCCTCGCCTTGCGAGCAGTTGCTTTGTTAGTCCAAATTCTAACCGGATCTGAGCCTGTGAAGTATATTATGGTATGTTTAAGAGGACTCTATACGCTTTTGAAATAGTGATGTCCAACAATTTTGCGTCTGTGCCTCTTAAAGCTTCGCTGCCATAAGTAATTGATGACTAAATTTTAACTTGAGCAACACAGTTTAGTTTTGAGTTGTCTAGGTGTTGCTGCAATCAGCATACCTTTCCTCTTGGTGGCCTCAAGGTGGTTTGAAAAATGGCCTCCCCTGTCAACTATGACGCCAAGATATTTACATTCAGAGCAGTTCGCAATTGCCCTTGTTCCAAGGAACCAAGAGTAAGACTTTTTTTTCCCGGTTATTGTCATTATTTTAGTTTTATCAATATTGACTTCGAGAAGGTTATCTTCAGCATATCCATGCAGTGTATTGATAAGATGTTGTAGTCCTACTTTGGTGTGACTGATCAGGACCGGGTCGTCTGCATAGGATATGCTGGACAGGGTTCGACCCCCCAAGTGAGGGGCGTGTGCATTACAGGCTTCTAGAGCTGGTGGCAAATCAGCTGTGTATAAGTTGAAAAAGGTCGGTGCTAAAACACACCCCTGCTTGAGGCCTTTTGTTGTTGATATGCGCCTTGAGAGGTGGGAACCATTTCCGAGCTTCACCTGAAACCATGTGTTGGAGTGCAGTTCGATCAGGAGGTTTAGAAGAGGTGCAGGGATCCCCCAAAGAGCTAGTTTCCTCCAAAGATTTGTTCGATTAACATTATCAAGGCCGCTTTGAAGTCCACAAAGCAAAAGTGAAGAGTTTGTTTAGTCTGTTTTGCTTTATCAATGAGTATCGATATTGCTAAGAGGTTTGCTGTGGTTACGGCATCTCTGCAAAATCCTGTTTGGCTGGGCGGGATTATGTTGTTCTTGGTAGCCCATTCACACAGCTGTATCAGTAGGAGCCCTGCAAAGTATTTCGCCTCGATATCCAGTAGGGCAATCAGGCGGTAATTTTTCGGTAGGGTTCTATCACCTGCTTTGTATATTGGTGAAATGATAGAACTCTTCCATGAAGCTGGAAGGCCCCCAGAGAGACTGGCCGAGATGAAGAGGGGGGTCAGGGATTCTGACCAGTATGCCGGATCATATTTAAAAAGAGCTGGTGGATTCCATTTGGCCCTGGCGCTCTGCCTTTCCTCCCTTTAGAAATTAGTTCCCTGATCATTGCAGCGCTGATTTCAAATACAGCATCTTAATGTGATGTTGTTGTTTGCAGCGAATTGGCCACCTGGACATCCTGAAGCCTGTTTGTTCCTACAGCCTGTTGGTTGAAGTGAATGTCTAAGAAGAATTCCCAGGAGTTGTCTGTTACGTGTGATGTTAGACCTCCGTGTTTAGGATTTAGAAATTTCATCAAAGTAGACCAGAAACGGGCACTATTGTTTACTTTAGTGTCGTGATGAAGTTTGGCCCAAAAGTTGTCTTCTTTAGATCTTTTGATCTCCCACTTAAGCTTTTTAAAATCAGCCTTGTGTTTGTGAAATTGTTGGGAAAGACCGGTACCCCCTGGGTATGTCCTCAGCAGCCTTAATAATTTGTTTATGGCTTTTTTTGTGATGTTTCAGGGCCGATTTCTGGACACTTGAGATCTTCCCTGTGACCATTGAGCCGTGAGATGAATAGTGCCGTACTGTAGTTGAGTATGAGTTTGCAAATGCGGCCTTAAAAGTTTCCCATAAGGTAATTGGATTACCCATGGGATAGTTCAGACTGTTTAGTTGAAGTTTTGCTGCCAAAAGTACCTCCTTTGTATTTGCAACAGAGGACTTAATTCTTTTGAGATTTATAGTGTGACATGCTTGTGATCCTGTTGGATTAAGAAAAGTTAGGTCTGGAGAAGCAAGGATGGAAACTTCCTGGGGTCGATGGTCACTGTCCCCTTTGTCTCCTAGGCTGAAGCTTAGTATGTGGTGAAAAAATGGAAGAGATACTAATGTATAGTCTATTGTAGAGGTCACATTACCTGAGTGAAATGAGGCGGCAGGTGGTGAATCGTCAGCAAATCTTCCATTTAAAACTCTCAGCCCTAAATGCTCCAAATCTTCTAGCAGCTCCTTTCCCAATTTAGGGATTTTTCCCTGGCCATTAGGTGATTGAGTTGGGATGTTCCAATAGAAAGTTTGATAATGATACCTTCATTGCATTTCCAAACATGTGTTCTCTTTTTCAGTTACCTTCCCATGCTTTCAATAAATTTGTATCCCTATGTTTGCTAGCTTAGATTCTTATTCCTATTTCAAAGCCCTACCTCCTTCGTCTCCATTACCAGATCCTACAAGGCCCAATTTGCTCTGTATTTCATCCAAGGCTTCTACTTTTTACCTTCGTCTATCACTTTCCCCTATCGAAAGAAATAAAATGTCCACTGAACTCTCCTGGGAAGCTGACCTGGATACTACTTGGCCTATCCCCTTTTAGGATACGATCTGGCTGAAAATTCGGAAATCATCCAGAGCAGCAAATGCCACCAAACTTTTTTTTTTCATTTATAATAGACTCCTTTTATCGTCAACCTCCTTTCATAAAATGCACGCCGATGTTCCTGACACGTGTTGGTCCTGCTCATCTCAACAAGCTGATTTAAAACACTTATTGTTCACATGTCCACAGGTGTTACACTTCTGGACTCAAGTCTGGACACAAATTAGGTCAATTTTCCATTCTAATGTTCCCTTGACGCCTGGTAATATTTTTCTAGGCAGCCTTGTTACAGAATGGAATATAAAGAAAGCACAATTACCAATTAATGACTTGTTAATGGCAGCGGCTTTCCAACAGATAACTAAAAATTCGAAAGATGCCTCCAAACTCTCCTACTTGGCTTGGTGGTATTCTGTTTGTCACAATCATAGACTGGACACAACATTTGTATTTCCTATGTCTATGGCCATACAAAGATTACATTTATGGTTCCCTATCACATAGTTTTTGGATGAGAGTGAGAAGAAATCTTTTGCTCCTGCCCTATACACCCCAGAAGTTGTTAAGCCTCCTTGATCTTTTACTATAATGTGTTTATTATTCTTTCAAATTTTATTTAGCCATGTTTTGCTGCAGCCTTGTGTTTATTATAGTTTAAGACTTCCCTTTTGTTTGAAGCCGTTAATATGATCTGGTATGTTAACTTCAGCCCTTCTTATACTACTGATGTTTTGCTCATTATATTTTTTGATGACAAAATATGTGATATATTACTGTTTTGTTTTCCCTTTATTCTCAATAAAAAACTAATCTTTTGAAACTTAAAAAAGAAGAGACCAAATTTCCAGTTGGCCTGGTAGACTATTCGCAAACACTCTGTGTCTTTTAAAGGGTCACAAATCCACCAAGTTCAAACCAAGACAGCCCGAAGACCGTACCAAGACACAGCCCGTAGTCTCGTGCTGTTCAAGCAAGGCAGTCCGAAAACTGCACCAAGACAGTCCGAAGACTGTACCAAGTTCAAGAAAACAGTCCGGAGACTGTACCAAGTTCAAGAAGACTGTCCAGTGACTGCGCTAAGACACTGCCCGCAGGCTTGTGCCTCTCAAAAATGGCGCAATTTTTCCAAGAATTAAATCACTCACCTGGTGTTCTCAGGTCAAGTCAAGTTATTCTCCACTGCTGACTCTTTGGACCAAATGGTGAACTCCAAGGTTTTGCCTTCTTAGGACCCCAGCCGGTGACCACTAGACAAGGAGTCGCCCGATCAGACAGGTGAGGCAGCTGCGAGAACCAAGCTCGATCGTGTGGGGTACCCCGATCCTCCCAACCTACCGGACGCAACCTCGACCCTGCCACCCGATTATGGGTGAGTCGGGTCACCTTGCGGGCTCCCTGTTTGGGCGCCAACTGAAGGAAGTCACCTTTAGGGGCCACCCGAGTTACTTAAAACCACCTGCTATGCTTTCCCAAGTAATGAAGAGTCGGTCAGACAGTAGAGAATACAAACAGGCTTTTATTAGCAATACTCTGCAGAGGAGTCCATTCTGGCCTGCACCCTAAGATGCCTGCCGAGGGACTGGCCCCCCAACAGCCCACAACACATAATCATCCTTCCCAGAACCTCCAACCATGCCCACAGTGGAAAGTTACCCGCTCAGGCCAAACGTGAACAAAGCAGGCACAGAAGGATGGGCTACCACCTGCCAGATAGGTACATACTATCAGTGTCTCAAGGTTTCCGTGCTGAGGCTCGGCGTCTCCTAATTTGGGAGCAAAGTTACACACAAGGATAGGAAGGCGAGGACAGAATTGCCTATTCATTAGTAAGTCAGAATCCAACATTGAGCAGGGAAGGAAATAATAGCTGAATTTACAGTGTTCTGCCAAGGCAAGCAAAACGAATAATGAGGCCTTGTTCAGACACAGCCTAATGGGGATTGCTAAATACAAATGGAGTCACACTTGCTAACTGAGCTTGCACATTACAAGGATAACTCAGTGGGTTACATAACGTGAATGCAAATGGAATGTCATTTAGCTGCACACTGCTAACCTACTATGGCACGGAATAAGTATATGATAAGAATGGGGTTTTTCAAACTTAACAACTTTGTTCCACAGAGGTAAAATGATCATTCATCTGAAACCAATTCTCTGTTAGAAATTGCAATTTGGTGGTAGTTTCCTCCATGAAGGGACAGAGAGCACGTATCTCTATAAATAACATGTCGAGAGAAACAGAAGAAGAAGGCTTCGGTGGGGAAGGTGGGTCCTTCTTCAAATGTTTGGTGGTGGTTTTCCCTGCTGCAGGAGCGATAGTGCCCAGAGAAGACGAGGTTTTAACAATAGATACCAACGAGTCTTCCATTCTTGAAAATTCAGTGAATATTTAAATTTTTAATAAAGGACTGCATAGAATGTGAGAAGAGACCAGTTTTTTCAATCTTCCCATAAGAGGATCAAAATTACATAGTAATATGTCTCAAATATAATAATGAACATATAGGCCCATTCTTAAGTACAATGCAACAGTGAAAATATTACCAGCAATATGACAGGAAAATAATAACTGCCCTTCATGAAGAGGAAAAGATGCCAAGCTGTTCCCAGAGAAATATTATGTGGCGGATTCTCACATTTGGCTCAATAGGAGAGAGTGAAATAAGTCATAGAGGGGCAGCATTCACCTAGATCCAGTAAAGAGTAAAGCATGAAGACAAAATGGCTGGCAAAGCAAGACTTGTTATAAATGGCACATTGAATGAACCTCTCCAGTCAGAAAAGGTCTCTCCTTTTAAAACACATAATTATTGAAAGGACAGTTCATCTTGAATGAGCCCGAAGAGTAGAGAACAACATATAATTCTCACCAGGCAGGTAAATGAAACAAAGACGGTGCACCTAAATTGGCAGTCGCGGTCAGCGCGGCTCCTTAGTAAAGTGCAACATGAAAGGTTATGAAGTTGCGCGTTCCAAATAAAGCTCAGAAAGTGAGCCCACGGAGTCAGCGCATCATTTGCTTGTCTGCGCCCCTCACCACGAACCGGCAAATCGTCTTCAAACTTGGTCCACCTGCGTCATCCACGGGAGCCTCACACAGGTGCCACCATCCTCCATTGGCGTCAAGCCACGCCTCTGGTATTAACTCTTCTGCCAGTTTTGAATGTCATGAGAGGTACCAATTACCTATATTTTGTGCTGTTTGGGAATAGTCCTGGAAGTGCTCACTCATAAAACTTCTAATTTGGATATAACTAAACCATATGTTGGGAGCTATCTCTGGATAATTCTTGACTAGTTTTCCCCAAGGTATCCCAGACCCTGCTTGACAAAAGTTACCAGCAAAGGACATCCAACTCTTTCCCAACTAGATATAGCAAATTATCTAACTGTAAACCGAACTTTACAGCATTTTTTAATCTTGAAGATAGATGGATCCAGGGTACCTTGTACTCCTGCCAAATGTTTTCTAATCTAAAGATTTGTTACCTTCCATGAGGAGTGGTTCTTTTACTTGTGGCGTTACACGGTCTCCTTCATAAGTCGGTAGGCACTATTTATTTTTTATTTGCAGCGCGGTCTGCTTTCACTTTAGCGGCTGCGCTTGTTTATTTAATTAATTTGCCGGGAGGGCGAAAGGTAGCGGTTTTACTCACTAATCTAATAAGCATTTGCAATGCAATAGATCTCGCATTTACGCAAATTTGAGCTGTTGACATTGCAAATAACAATGCCTTTTATTTTTTATTTCGTTGTTAAAACCTAAATAAAAGGCATTTTCATTTACAATGCCAATAGCTTGAACTCGCGTAAATGCGAGACCTATTGCATTGCAAATGCTTTCTTATATTACTAAGACTAAAGAAAAATTAAGAATGATTTCACCAGTATGAACAGAATTGAATTGTAGAATATTCAATGATGGTATGTTCTATTGTTAACATATTGTTAGCCTAACAGATTGAATGCTAGATGTATAACACGCAAAGTGTAAAAATCTAATTATAAAGTTAGGTCTGGGTAAGGCTAGTGGAAATGAACACAGCAGCACTTTACTGCTGCCACACTAATCTGCTATATCCAGAATTGGGGGCGGATTCACAGAACTAATCTGAGATAAAATCCTAAACTTACTACTTTTGGTATTCACAGAAGGCATTTAGTAGTAATAAAGTTAGGGCTCCTAACTTTACTACTACTAAACTGAGACAAAATCCTAACTTTACGACTTTCAGTATTAACAAAAGGCATTTAGTAGTAGTAAAGTTAGGAGTCCTAAGTTTACTACTACTAAATGCCTTCAAGGACTACCAAAAGTAGTACGTTTAGGATTTTATCTCTGATTAATTCTGTGAATCGGCCCCAAGGCCAGTTAAAAACTCATGAATGAATGAATGTAGGTTTATAGAGCACACTCTGACTCGAAGTTGATCATCCTGGCCTGAGTTTACAACCCCTATAATCCTGTCTGGAGACAGAGAGACATGTTTATGTATAAAATATCTAATTTATGATCAACATACATTTTCTGAGCGGAGTTGGAGACATGTGAGTGCAGGTGCTGTTTCAATGTTATTCATTTTTTTCTCTTTGATATTGTTCCCATCTTGAACATGTAGAAAAAATAACATATTTAATGCATGAAAAAAGTGCTAAATACTTCTGGATCTTGCTCACCATGGATTTATATAGAGTGGCTACATGCAGTGAGTGACACCAACTCAAGTGGTGTGAGAATTTATTAACATATATCCATAGAAATGTTGCAGTGCCCATCCATGCAAATATCATGACACACAAACTTAGACTATGTACTTTACTGGACAGATCTCAATACTTAACTAACAAGGGTCATGCTTTGCTTTGAAGATTTTTCCTTGTGTTTTTTTCAGGTCTTAGCATGATAACATAACACTTTGGCAAGAATATACAGAGCAGTAAACCAGCACTAGAGGACAAAATTGCAAATATTTCCACTGAAACCATGTGTTTCCCCTTGGTGCTCAGGTACGCTGGGATAAAGGATGTCCAAACACTGAGAAAGACCATCATGCTGAAGGTGATCAGTTTTGCCTCATTAAAAGTGTCTGGCAAATTCCTTGCCTGAAAGGCAACTAGGAAACTCAGACATGCCAAGAAACCTAGGTAGCCCAACATACAGTAGAATGCAGCCTGTGAATTCTCATTACATTCAACAATGATCTTTCCAATAGTGGTCCTCATATTCATTTCCAGGAAAGGAGGGGCAAGCTCCAGCCATGTGATGCAAATAATAAGCTGGAGTAAAAGGCACATCATGACAATAAAAGCAGGCACTTGAAATCCCACCCACCACCTGATTTTACTGCCTGGCTTTGTTGCTTTAAATGCAATCACAACCAGGATTGTTTTTGCAAGGATGCACCCTATAGAAAAGGAAAATGTCACACCAAAGAATGTTTGTCTTAGAAGGCAGCTCATCCTCGCTGGGCGTCCAATAAATGTCAGGGAGCACAGAAAGCAGAGCACGAGGGAAGACAGGAGCATGTAACTTAGACTGCGGTTGTTTGCTCGGACAATAGGAGTGTCTTGATGTTTGATGAATATTGTCAGTCCAGCAGCTGTGACGAGTGACAACAGAAGAGCAAGAACTGCCAGGCTCGCTCCAAGGGGCTCAGAGAAAGACAGGAATTCTTCTGCTTTTCGAATACAATCATTTCTCTCCGAATTCGGCCAATGATCATCTGGGCACCTTATACAATTGATTGCATCTATAGGATGAAGAAGAGAAAAGAACATACAAAGATTGATATTTTCTTTACAATCTGTGCTTATTTAAAAAAAAAATCTCAATTTCTGCTAATACCAATGCATGCAATTAACATTTTAAGTTTCCAGTATCACATTACAAAATAACCACATCCTATTTCACTTGGTATTTATTTGTGGAAAAAATCAGTGTGGAAAACATCAGTGACTGCTACAAAATCTCTGCCGTCCTATAATGTACCATATTTCCAGCTTTAAAAATCCTGCCTCAGGACGTATGACTGGAATTTGGCCCATTATATCTAGCAGTCTGACAGTTACAATGGTTTTGTGTCACATCATCCACTTTGAGTTAATTTGATCCCAGGCTCACATCTAAATCATTTTTATCTTAACAATTTCCACTATCTGTGTAGTTTTTGCTAGAAACCTTGTATTATATCACAAATATTAGTACTGTTCAGGGGTTCATCATCAGGATTCCCACATCGTTCTTCTGAAATTCCTGCTTCTCAAGGAGCACCTTCAGCATCATCAACATGTGTTTATACTGCTGTGCCAACCCAATGTCTCTCCTTGTCTTCCTGCCTCATCTTATGACCTCAAATGGATGGGCTTGAGCCTACATAAAGCTGGAGAGGCCTATGGAGCTGTGGTTTGCTCATCGGAGAGTGCTTTGCTCATCTGAGATCTCTATTTGTTTCCCTACCTTTTGTTCAGACCTAGAATTATTGGCTTGGGCTCACAGAAACCAACCTAAGCTAACAGCATAGCACAGTTATGGCCTGGTTGGGCCTATCTGCACCCATGTATACCTGGATGAGGTAGGATTGAGCACACCTTATTGAATCATTGATAGCATGTAATACTAAAGGTACTGATGCTCAAACTATGATTAAATAGAATCACCCACTTGTATGCTGGATTTTGGTGCGAGGTCCTTGGTTTGAGTGGGACTCAATATTCAGGTGTTAGCTGAGTGAAAAATATGTCCATTTGGAGAAACTTGGACAGGTAACTGTTTGCTTAATTTCTTTGGAGGATTCATTCATCTCACTTCTCTTCTCTCATGGTGTCAGAGAGGTTCTGAGAGTGCCTTGAATATCACAGATGACTACACCACATAAAAAAGTAGACACCATCCACGATCGTG
Organism: Triturus cristatus; assembly: GCF_964204655.1. NCBI lineage: Eukaryota > Metazoa > Chordata > Amphibia > Caudata > Salamandridae > Triturus > Triturus cristatus. The sequence goes on from NC_140590.1 coordinate 1,369,144,177, forward strand.
TTGAAGCTTAGAAGCAGCATCATTGGCGATTGTGCCATCTAGATGTGGATTGGGCTGAGCCAGGAGTGGGCTTGGTGACTTTGTTGGCCAATTTGATGGTGGAGATGGCTCCTGCCGAGAGACTCTTTTAGAGTAAGGGCATACCTTTGATTTTCAGACAACAAATGCAAGCCCCATTTTCCCATGGCAATATGAAGTTGTAAGTTCATTGAGAATAATGGGCAGTGCCATGGGAAGTATGGCAATAGGCATCTTGTACTGCAGAGCAGTAGCTGGAGTGGAGAAGAAATGAGGAAAGATACTGCGATGGAGGAAGAAAGTGACTGGGGGTGCATGCAGTGCCATGTTCTGATGCAGATACTGGTTTGCCTGGAAGTCAACTTTTGACCGCAGAAGCTCATGCATACATGTTTTTGGGTATTATTTACTAATTGTATTTATACTGCTATTGAGCGAAGGACTGTAGAGACCTATAAGGAGGTCAACACAGACTGTATCCATATCTCAGCTGGGGTACCTGTGGGGGTCACAGAGAAGGATAGATCTTTGACAATACATATACTAACTTCTTACAGTGAATTCTATTTAAACAAAAATGGTTATGCCCACTTCCATATCTTTTATTTATTTTCTTTTGTTGGGTGATGATTCACTTGCATCCCTGTTGTCAGAACACTCTAACCAAACTCCTTCCATTGCTCAAAGATTCAACAGGATTCCCTAATTATTATTTTTTAGGTCTCGCTGAGCCAAGCGCATGCGCTGGCTCGGAGAGACATTTTGTAAGGGACTTTTCAAAGTGCTACCGCTGGCATTGAGCTACAGTGCACGAGGCGTGCACGCACGCAAAGCAGCCATATGGCTTAACGTCGCTCTCCCTCATAACCTCCTCTCCACCCCCTTCCCTGCTGCTAGTCCACCAGAACTCCCGCTTCTCCCCCGTCCCCTCCCCCCCCCCCCCCCGACAGATCGCGTCTCGCGGCCGCTCGCGCGGCCAATGCTTGGGTCCTGAAGGTGGCAGCAAAAATCATTCCGAGTAAACTCTGATCCTGCAAGTTTTTTTTTGTCATGACCTGTATGCCAAGTTCTTGCAGCTCTTTTCAAGCAACAACATATTCATTGTATCCACCATCTACTTATATAATTTACAGATATTCCATTCCCCCAGTGAATATGGGCAAACTAAAGACGCCCTGTGGTCTAGCGTGCAGTTTTATCTCCCGTCACATCATAAGGAGTGTTCTTTTCACCACAGAAGATGACACACTGCTGCTGTTCTGCCGCTGCCTAAGTTGAATGTGAGGGTGTCAAGCCCCAGTCATCAGAGCACGAGGTGTTGAAGCCTCTGCCAGATTGTACTGTCATCTTACTGTACCTACCACACTTCCTCTTCCCCTGCTCTCCATCCCTTTTGAGCATACTGTACAGGCTTTCTGTATCCCAGACTTTCCGTACTTGTTTAACTCGTCATTAATAAACAAGCACAGGCAAAGCAATTACCTCGTTTTTTTAATGAAATCGTCTCTTCATGATTGTTCAATTTCGTGTGCGTGGCTCTGTTCGTTTTTGAAATTGGGAACATGTAAAGGAGTCAAAGGATAAGTGAATGGATGAATGAATTAGTGCATGGATCGATGAATGGGTTAGTGATTAGGTGCACGGATAGACGTATGAAAGAGTGCATGGCAGACCATCCACAATAACCCACTTACATAAAGTTCAGGGACTTGGCCCGTCACACACAAACATGTCCATCAATTACCAAGCACTTTCACTAATAAAAAGCCAGACCAATGAGGTATGCCAGTGCTGGCTATCCATGTTTGGGTGATGGGACCCAGGAGCAAATAAAGTTGTTTGTTAGGCTGGTAACATTTGCAAGCTTCAGAGTGTAACACCAGTCAGGCTACTGCTCACCCCGTGTTTTCCCTGTCCCAGAGACATCACACTCCAGAAAAATCTCTATTCCTGTGCTGGAGTCTGTGATAAAACAAAGAGGCTGAATAGATTTACTGCCTAGGAGCATTGACTGGAATTCAGAGAAGAATGATCAGCCTGCCCGGGCTTACCTGGGAGAAGCACCTTCCCATCAACAACGCTTGATGCAAACTTACAAAGCCAAACTCCATAATATAGGAAATAGAGCCCAAGTTCTGGTTGCGTGTTGCAGTTGGGAGGGTGGTACATAGAGGGTTCCCTGTGCATTCAATAAGACTTATGCTATTGTGCCCCACTTTGTCTCTTTTTTGTGCAAGGTCCCAGCAGGTATTGGCGAAGGGCTACGCTTCATGTTGCTCTACATAAGACTCTTTAAGTTGAGATATTTTTGCTATCATCAAAATGGTCATATTAACCTGGTCTATTGATACTTGGAACTAAAACCTGTCCTAGGCTGACTACATCAAATCAGGCCTGGGTCCATGACTCTGGATCTGGGAGAGCCAGGAAAATTCAAGAGTGGCCAATGAAGATACTTAGGCCTCGATTTTCAACTCACAGCTGGACTTAGACTGATTTGCATATGGAAGGTCTCTGTATAGAGTGTCACATTAGGTAAAAAATAGACATAGATGTGGTTTGAGGTATTACCAGTGGCTGAAATTAAATCAAGCACTTCAACCACCATCTTTTGTTTTCCTCAATGTGATGCCCTCAGTGTCATGTGTATGCTCAAATTTGGGTACCTCACTCACTGTGCCATCACAATCAAGCTACACCCTAGATAAAGCCTGAATTGCTGCCAAAATGGTCATGGGCTGCTTTTTCTATCATTTGGACAGGGACAGACTTGGCATCTCGGGCTGGAGAGCCTGTATTGGAGGAGCACCCATGCTGATTAGCATATAACTAGTCTGGGGAGTTGGATATGGCTAGTCTGCAGTCTGAGGAACTACCAGTGACTGAGATTAATTGTATCCATCATCTTTTTGGTTTTCTTGATTTTTTCATATTGGCAAACATAGGTAGTAGCTTCTTTCGGCCAAGGTACCCACATTTATCACCCAGTAATCAGTTACAAGGCAGTGGTGGACGCAGGGATAACTCTAATCAACTGGTGGTATCACTATCTCTAGTGGTCTGCTACATTTGCATTTTAAGGTTCAGATGCTGGCATTCAGCACCTGAATTTTCATTGTTTTCTAGGGTAATAAGATGGCAGAGGCCATGATGAGGTCCACCAGCGCAAAGCATGCAGGAGTCTTATGTCACGTGTGGCAGGGTTTTCTTGATAATGCATGCATGTGACATAAAAGACAGGCCTGATTGTAAGCCAATGTGAACTCCCTTATACAATATTAGAGTGTGTGTATATTAGTCTTAGGTCCTAGAAAACAAACTATCTGTTTGAATGGTAATGCTAACAAATGACTGCACAATCACCAGGGGCCTGATTCACAAAAGTAAACTTAGACTAAAAGTCTAAGTTTAGACCTGAAGTCTTACGTTTAGACCTAAAATCTAACTTTACCTCTACTAAAGTTAAACTTTTGGTCTAAGTTTAGACCAAAAGTCTAACTTAGACCAAAAGTTTAACTTTAGTAGTAGTAAAGTTTGACTTTTGGTCTAAGTTAGACTTTTGGTCTAAACTTATACCTAAAGTCTAACTTTGCTAGTAGTAAAGTTAGACTTAGAATTTAGGTCTATACTTAGACTTCAGGTCTAAACTTAGACTTTTGGTCTGAGCTTACTTTTGTGAATCAGGCCTTATTTTTAGGTCTCGCTGAGCCCAGCGCATGCGCTGGCTCGGAGAGACATTTTGTATGTGAGTTTTTTAAATGCTGCTGGCTGGCCTAGCGCTTGCGTGCACGTGAGCATGCACGCGCGCAGCCGCCATGCGCTAGGCCAGCCAGCAGCACTCATGAACGCCTTTCTGCGTCATCGCGATCACTTTGGCTTTCACAGCGATCTTGAAATAGCAGAAGTTTTGTTGCACTCCCACTACCACGCCGTCTCAAAGCCCTCTCCTACTGTCAAGAGAATACATATCCACATCTGTGCAGAAAACATTTAGAGCGCACTGGTTGACAAGCAAGCACGCCGGCTGCTCGTAACGCGCGTTATTTCCTGAAGCCAGTCCCGGCTGACCACCAATCGGATGCCTGCTTTCACTTCCGCAGCAGCGGTGCGTCTGCAGCGCCGTCGTTTGTGTTGAGCATTTAGAAGACTCCCTACTCCGCAAACAGCTGTTTCCATGATGGCTGGCAGAGAGCTCTCTCTTATAATTGGCGAACTCTTACCACTACAGCTTGCCAGCTCCTGGTTTTGTGGACTGTAACAACAACAGAAGTTATAGCTTCACCTTTTTAATTGGTGTTTATTTTCCTGCAGTGCGTCTTCAGCAGTCCCTTTGCTTCCGACGTATTTGCTAAAAGCGAGCGGTGGAGTTTCTGAGAAGTCTGCGTCTTAGTTGATGTGCTTTTTTGTAATGCTTTTGAGGAAAGTAGCAAGTGTAGTTTTGCTAAAAAAAAATCTATGTAATAATTTTATGGCTATCTAATAAATCTGCTTCTCTGATGACATATTTCTTAAAAAATAGATCTTCACTACGCCTACATTTATGCGTATTTGTGGAAACAAAATGCACTTCAAGTGAACAAACTGCTAAGTTTACAGTTGAGTGCTGGTTTTTAGGTCTCGATCAGACCTAAATCTAACAAGCGTTGGCATCGCCAATAGGTCTCGCTTTTGGGACCTTATAAGTATTTAGTTATGCAGCACAATAGCCTTGGTGCAACAACAACTGTTGCATGGCAAAACACTTATAAGATCCCAAAGGCGAGACCTATTGGCTATGCCAATGCTTGTTAAACTTCTCTTTATTGAGAAACAAAGAGCAAACAGCGACACAAATAGTGATATGCAGCAAGGAAACCCATCGCACAGGATGGCACATTTGTGTGGTCATGCATATATTTTTTTTAATAATCTTTATTAGTTTTCAACAAATTATACAAAGAAGGTATAGTAGTAATATGCACGGGATTACACAAATTGCAACAATAGCAGCGTTTTTGAGGTGCTAGACAATGGTACAGATAATATTTTACAGTTCAACAATAACAATTTTACTCCACAGTTCCAGATTTTAGTAATTAAGATAATAACAATAACAAAAGTGTCTGTTCAAGGAAGTCCGTACCATCTATACCAACATTTATACTAGCCGTGGGTGAACAAGTATATGTAACTGAGTATGTATTTAAGGGGGTTTGAGGGGGAGACCCTGTCCTTCATGCCAGTATACACATAATTTCCGCTGATCACTCATCTGGTGTCATGTGTACAGTGGGCGGTGATCGCACCACATACTTTGTAGGTATGACACGGTGTTTCAAGGGAAATATGAAACAACGTATATTCTAAGTTGTAGCTGGGTTATTGCGCTCAATTGTGCTTCTATGGTGGTTAGGTAATCTCGCCATTGCATGGGATTAGTTGATGGTGGTTGCTGACCAGTTGGTATTCATGCTCTGCTATAAGTGCCCTACGAAGGTCTAGGAGCCATGTGTGTGCTTTGGGACCCGCTGGCGATTTCCAAGCCATAGCAAGCCTGCATTTTGACCATCCCAGTGCTAAGTACTCACACTTATTAAGGTTCCTGCGTTGGGCGTTGTGCTTTGTTATTCCTAACATGAAATGTTGACCCTGGTCTGCATCTATCAGCGTCCCAGCAACCTAATTCCAGAAGGTCTGGAGACAGGGGCAGGTCCATACCATATGAGGGAAGGTAGTATCAGTGGCTAGACACCTAGAGGCAGATTTACAAGCACCTTGCGACACTTTTACGCCGCCATTGCGTCACTTTTGTGATTACAACGTGACGCATCTAGGCAGATGCGTCACGTTGTAAAGCCCTGCGCCACATGAAACCTGCGTCAGGTTTCATGTGGGCGTTCCAGCGCAGGGTGGGCGATCCCTCGCAGGAAAGCCCCGTAAAACTGACGCAGTGAAATCTACAAGATTTCACGGAGTCAGTTTTACGACGCTGCTGCGTCAAATCCTTACGCCTGCTTGAAGCAGGCGTAAGGAATGATGCACCACGTTAAGTATGGGCGGCCCCTGTGCATTGCAGGAGTTGCATCGCACTTGCGACGCGACTCCAGCAATGCCCAGCCCGTATGCCACAAGATGCGTCACGCATCTGCCCCTCCTTGCACCATGGTGCACCGCATTGTAAATGCGACGGATCCGTGGTGAGGCAAAGGGGGGGATTGCGTGACGCAGCTGTTCTGGCGCATCCCTTCTGATTTGCAGAGATGCGCCAGAAGTTGTAAATCTGCCCCTAGGGCATATGTCAATGGATGTGGGATACATGCGTGCCAATCTATCAGGAGTGGGGTATGTGTGATAGAGATATTTAAATTGTGTGTACTTCAGCCTGGCATTCATGGATATAACCTTGGGATCCCACACATTGTGCCCGCTGTTTATCCGTGATACTGATTGACAGTGCGGAGTCCCAGTATTCACATAATGGCACTAATAGAGGCGCAAAATCGGGCCTAAGGGAATTGCAAATTGCTGTGATTGCCTTTTTGTCTCACCCATGTGTTAATAGAGCTTGCAATACCGTGGATGCAGTGGGTTCCGTGTGTATATTGCCACATATCTAGAAAAATGGCCGTGTCAGTGTTGTGTACATTAGGAAAGACCCTGGCGGTATACCGAAGTCATCTATTAGCTTTGGCGCATAGTTTTGAGTCTGCAAATAGGTCTCGCGATATTTCAAGCCCAGTCACTCGCCAGGTTTCAAGTTCGGAGCACTTATGACAAATATAGGGGCCAGGGAGTACTTCAAGAGGAAGATTAGGAGCATATGGTGCGGGCTGACCGCACGACAGGACATGTTTTAGCCAGCTGCGTCTAGCTGCCAACATTAGAACATTGCCCTGTGTTTTTTACAGTGAGGATTTGAAGCCTGACATCCATTCCATCAAGGGTGGCTGCCGTAGGGCTACCGCACAGGAGTCCATTCAGCTAGATTGCAACTTGTGAGCCACCTCATGGGCCATTGTAATTGTGCGGCTGCATAACAGTGTTCGTAATCCAGTGCCCCCAATCCCCCTCAGATATAGGCAGGTATAATTTCTGAAGTGCCACCCAGGGCCTGCAGCCGCCCCAAATTATGGACACCAGGAGTGATTGTAGGTCTTTAAAGAACCTGTGCGGTAGATTGAGTGGAAGGACAGAGAAAAAGTACAAAAGTCAAGGGAGTAAGAGCATCTTAGTGATAGCAATCCACCCCATAGGAGAGCATTGCAGACCAGTCCAGAATGGAAGAGCAGCTCGGGCTCTAGTGAACTTCTTTCCCAAATTACCTTCCATCATATCTATCTGAGAGTGATAGATTTGCACCCCATGATATTTAAAGGAGTCCAAGTGAGTGGAGTGATAGGTAGATTGTATCTTTGCTCTAAAGCCAGGGGTTCCATTGGAAATACCACTGATTTAGACCAGTTAACTCTTAGACCAGATATTCGAGCACGGTCGTCTAGGACCTTGATTAGTTCTTGCAGAACTTTATAGCGGTCTCGCAGATAGATTAACGCGTCGTCTGCGTAAAGAGAGACAATGTGCCACTGATCATATGCACGAAAGCTCCAGCCTAAAACGCGGCAGCGTAATCTGCATGCCAAAGGCTCCATGGTCAGCGCAAAAAGGATGGGCGATATGGGGCAGCCCTGTCTAGTTTCACGCTCTATGAAGAAGGAGGAAGAAACAATGCAGCCAGTCTTGACTCTGGCTTGTGGTTTTGCATACAGTATCCTCACCCATCTGAAAAAATTAGTGCCCATGCCAAAGCCTGCCAACACAGCTAGTAGGTATTGCCAACACAGGGTGTTAAATGCTTTCTCGATATCTAATGCAGCTATCCATGGTAAGTCTGTTTCTGTTCGGGCCCACTCTAACAGTTTAAAAAGCCGGTGTGAGTTCAAGCCGGTGTTTCTTCCTGGGATCAACCCATTCTGGTCGTCGTGCACCAGTGTTTGTACTACATCTATTAACCTGTTGGCTAATATCTTGCCCAGGATTTTGTAATCTGAGTTCAGTAATGATAGATGGCGGTAAGAGCACATTTGGAGGGGGTCTCTGCCAGATTTTAGTAATACGACCTGCACCGCTTCCCTTAGTGAAGGCGGTAGCTCCCCCCCATTCAAATGCCTCCCCATATACTCCACATAGCCTTGGGCTAAGTTGTTCAGAATAGTTTGAATAGAATTCTGAAGGCCATCCATCTGCCCCTGGGGTCTTGCCCATGGCTAATTGTTTGATGGTTTCAGAGACCTCATCTGCTGATTTATGGGCCATTAGCAATTCGTATTGGTCCTGCATTATCTGCGGGAGAGTAACTTGGGACAAAAACTGTTGAGTGGGCAAAGGATCATCAAGGTGGGGAGCTTTATAAAGAGATGCATAGTATTAAAAAAAAGAATCATTAATCCCTTCTTGCGTATTCATCAAAAGACCATCAGAGGTGTGTATTGCCATGAACGGGGGGCTGCAAGGCATCGGCTTATAACAACTAAGCCAGCACCTAGTCTCCCCCTTTATGTTGCCGGGCTAGGTATTGCTTGTAGTTTAAGGTGCATAGGCTGTCCAGTGTCTCCTTGTATGCTAGGCGAGCCTTGGCCAACACTGGTGCAATACTTGGGTCTGCGGGGGAGAATTGTTCGCACCGTTGTATTCCCGACTCGTGGTCTTGGAGCTCTTTCTTGAGCGCCATACGAGAGCCGCAAACTGCCTTAATCACCTGTCCACAGAGAACAGTCTTGAAACTTCCCATTTAATGCCAGCAAGGGATGCAGAGCCCGCATTCGTTTGAAAGTATGCATCTATAGATTGTGTTATGAGTGCTCTTAATGTTGCGTCTTTCAGTGCCTCCATAGGGAAGCGCCATGACAGGATGCTAGTTTTATGTGTTCCTCATGACAATTGTACCTATAGCGGACTATGATCTGATATCGTGCGAACTAAATACTCCGCCTATGATACCCTCGGTATGGCAGTGTAAGAGCAGTTTATGGCATCTGTCCTTGTGTGTAGGTTATGTATTTTGGAGTAGTATGAATAAGTGTGTGATGTGGAATGCGAGCTGCGCCAAGCTTCAGTGACTTGCATGTTGTTGATTCAGTACTTCATATGCTGTGCCAGGGCAATGGATTGCGCTTCCGGGAGTGGCGGGCGTGAGCGATCTAAAACCAGATCCGATACGCAGTTAGTCTCCCCCCCCAAGTATGTTGGTGCCGTTGGATCTCTGAGCAGTGATGGCTTCAACGTTTGTAAGAATAAGGCATGTCTTGCGTTTGGTGCATATAGTGAGACTAATGTCAGTGAGGAGCAGTATAAAAGTCCCTCCAGAATCGCATATTAACCATCTCAGTCTACCCGGGTATGCGATTTCTGCAGTGGTGTTCACGGCGCTATCCAAATTAGGGTGCCCCTGGCATAGCCTGAGTATATTGTGCTATCACCGTGCCTCTCAAGCGCTTGCGTAGTGATGTGAGGGTTTGAGTGGTGAGGTGAGTTTCCTGGATCAATGCTATTGTGTTCTTGTGGCTTCGCAAGTATTGGTACACCTTGTGGCATTTAACACAGCCAGCTAGGCCTCGAATGTTCCTGGTTATCGAAAGATAATTATTGCCTATTGTCATTTGTGCCAGTATTTGATAGTGAAAAAACGCTCCAGACCCCTGACTGCACCCAGAGATGGGCAGTGCATCGACCCTCTGCTTAACACCTTAATATTGGTCTGGCTAACTTCTGCGTGATGTGCATATTGTGTGATATAACAGAGAAGACAGACTGCAATAAACATTTGTAATACCCAACTCACCACCCCAGGCCGACTTCCAATGGGCAATAGGCCATCTGCACTGAAATGCAATTAAACAAAAAACTGTAATTAATGTAAAGGAGGAACAAAAGTGGCATTATGTGTATAAGGATAGTTCGCAAAGAGAGAATATCAAATGAGCAGAGAGAGAAGAAAAGAAGAGACATTTAGATGCTATATCAGCCACTTATCGTGCGTGAGGGTGCTGCAGATCGGAGCATACAAATTCTCCCTACTTCCACGGACAGAGTAATTCCATAGTCACACGCACACACACTCATCAAACGCTAGGGCCCAACACACTAACATTCGTTCTATTACTCTATCCTCACAGAATATACGAGAGAACTCCTAAACCAATCTGCATCTAAACTGAGGTCAATGCGACCTAATTGTTATGTCTTGAGCCATGATTTAAACAATAAGAACATATTTGAAAATTCAATAAATGACAAAGAAATAACCACCCGACACTGTGATTCAAACAAAAGGTTATTTTTATCTAAATTAGTTCAAATGAAAAGTCAATCAATAGCAAAATCATTATTCTCATAGTTACCTATTCTATCTAAGTGTCATTTTAGGTCAGGACAGGTCTCTCAGTAAAGTCTCCCGAGTCGCCGTCCTTTCAATCAGCGTCGATCCTCTCGAGCATAGGTTCGGGAAGAAGTGGCCTTAGACCCTCTCTAGTTTAACAATATTTATAGGAAAACTAACACATTTAAAGTTACAAACAAACTCTAGACGTCCGTCGAGCCGTTGAGCAGAGCGAGCAGGAAAGGATGTTGACTCGCAACATTTAGAAAAACCTCCGCTCTCGAAAATCTCAAAAATAAAAACACGGAAGAAGGAAGCTCAAACTAAAAAATGCAACATCCATGAATGCTCTTCCTCGGAATCATAGTGAAGCCACCGCAAGTTTATCAAAGTTCATTGTGGCTTTTTACTCTCCCAAGGATAACTGGTGACAACTGGCAACAAGCCCGGAGCTGCTGTCCTCACGGAAACTTTTAATACAGACAGAGGCCGAAGTCAGGATTTCATCCATATTCAGCGAGGCCTCTCTTCGTATTTCAGCTACTCAAATGCAGGCTGTAAATGTCGGCCATCTTTGACTAGGCCAGAATGGACAATCTTAATTAAAAGAAACACAAAACAACGTTACTACACCGTAATGATTATACAGTGTTAATTCCCACTAATACCCTTATGTGTATGTAATTATCTAGCCATCTGCGACATAAAGAAGCATTAAAGCACGTTATTTTAAAGTGCAAACACATAACAAATAGCAATTTAGCAACACTTATTTTATTAATTTGCTCACCAACTTAGTTCACGTATTAATAAAGCAACATAAATGCATTCCCACGTGTAATTCTTTCATTAGTAAGGTTGATTAGTCAGAAACTTCAACAAAATTAATATCTAGTAATTATTTATTAGTAATTTTAATTATGACATATGCTGATGTTCGGGTTTTGACAGAAAACCCTGCTCCAGCAATCCCCCCTTTGGTGATATCTATCACCACAAAAACCAACCCCCAAAAAAATTTGGTCCCCATTTCTTAGGAGAAATTGAGATGTCTTTTATAAACAACATTACACACCAGACTCTCTTTCATCATCTCTCTTCGATCCCAGATACACACTCTCCCTAAATTCTTCTAATTCTATTTCTTGTGGGTCTCTCTTTGACCTCTTTTGTTTCTTTTCAATATTTTCTCTCATAATTTTCTTTTTCCCTCCCCTGTTTTTACAACACAAACACCCTAATCTAAGTATCAATAAAGCAACAATCACACACGTCAAAGGAAACAATATCTTACCAAATATGGTACTACCAATTTTAACTATAAAATTCTTAACAGCAATCATCTTATTAGCCATTTTAGTCCAGATACTTTCAGCTTCCAGTGGTACTAGTTCTTCATGCAAATCAGTAATATTTTTGATATAGACCTTTAGATCTTTGCTTTCATCAGGAATGTAAGTGCAACAATGTTCAGCATTCCACAGACTCCACCCTCTTTGGCCAATAGAATATCAAGGGCAAGTCGATTTTGCATTGACATGGCACGTAAGGCAACAATCTCCGTATTCACCAACAGAAACCCTCCAGCGGTGCTTGTCGATAAGCGATCCACCACTGTTGACAGCTTCCGAATTCCATATGCATTTAATGAAATTCCCACTGCTGGAATCAAAGCTCCAAAAATATCTCCTACAATTTCTGACCAAGTTTCTCTCTTAAAGCGTGTTAGTAAATTAATTTGTTCTACATCCTCTATCTTATCTATATGAAAAATCTTTGGAAAGACCAGGCCAACATAACATGTGCCATACCAATGGTCAGGCAACCTGTAATAAGCCCTATTCCCACAAATATAATACACTCCCGGGAAAACTGGATCCTCTCCTCCCTTGAATCCCCATCCTGTTGCAATAAATTATGTATCATGACACTCACTAGTCCCAACGAAATAATTATCATATTGGGATTTCTTTCTGGTAATGCATAATTTACCCTTCTGTGGTGCATCTAAAGCCAAAGTTGGACTGGCCCCATTCTTCAACTCCTTTCCCATCTCAATGTCCCACACTGTCTCACTCATCTTATATTCTCCTGCCTTTTCATGCATGCTCACTCTCCTTTTCTCTACCATATCCAGGAAAGCTTTTTCTTCTTCTTTCAAACTGCAAGTTAAATTGTTTCAAAAAATATAATCTAAGGTTAATTCTTCTGTCTCAATAAAAATCTCACCAAAAATGTTAGCTTCTTTTGCAGGATTCAGTTTCTTATTCATAGGCAATTGCCCAAAAATCTTATCTTTATTAGACATCTCATAATCTATTTTCCCTAGTAAATAAAAAACACTACTTAGCACACTACACGAAATCCCATACGTAGCTGGAAGATGATGATAAGTAACTCCCTCTGAAACGGATGCAGGCAATTGCATACAGACGTAGCAATCCCTTACTTCCATTGTCTTTACGTATTCATACAACAATTTTGAAAAAACATTGCTAGAAAAATCATTAATCGATCTATCTTTATGTATATAAACATTACTAATTCTAGTTGGCACTACTTTCTGTGAACCCTTCCCTATGTTAGTCATATTCTCAGTATGTATTCCAAAAGTATCTATTGTCACTCTAAAAGTAACCAATAAAGCAAGTACACTCCATAGTAGCATTAATAATCCTGTACAGCAGCAGCACATTCGACACCATCTTTTCAAGAAGGTACATCTACTTTGATTATTCTCTGTGTTAGCCATTTTACTACTTTGGCAGTGTCTTTTGACTTAGCCTCTACTACTCCACTACTGAATCTCTAGAACACTAGATTATTTCAATCTGCTAATCTTTAAAACTCTTCTTTCCCACTCTTCTCCAAGTGACTCCTTCAGTTCACTCAATTTGGATTTTCATAACTTTTTACTTCTTCTTCAGCAACATCAAATTGTATCAGATCTTCAATATCCTGAGTATCTGACTCTTCTCCAATGTCAGTCAAGATAACTTTCAGGACTCCGACAGTTTTCTCCTCCTCAACCACTTCTCGTAAGGTCCCCTCTGCATTTCCTTGACTCTCTGCCTCTTCTTCTTCAGACAGTGCCACATACGTCCATTCCGGTGACCTATACTTCTGGTTAGGCTTTCTGATTCTCTTGATCTCCTCTGGTTCTCTTGATTCCTTTTGTTTTTCAATCTTTGCTTGATTCTGACTCGACACCTCGTTCACCTGTTCAGCTTTTGATGAACTTGCCCGTGTCAGTCTGTACCTCAGCCTCTTTATCTTGTTAGGCCAAAGATCTCCTCTTACACTCCTTTTCGGTCTCACTTCCTTATTATTACTTCTTTCTCAGATCCGAGTTCTCTTTCTCAGAACTCGACCCTCTGATTTTCCATTCTCACTCTCATCTGATTCTGTCTCATTTGCCTCTTGTTCATCAACAATTTTCTTTTGCTCCACAGACCTCTTCTCCACTAATTGAGATTTCCCTACTACTGTCCCTCCTCGGGTCTCCGACACGCAATCTTCTTGCTGTCTACTTGTCCCTTCACCTAGCTTATCAGGAATGTTCCCTACACCTCCTCGGGGGTCTTCCGCAATCTGTCCCTCTCTATCTTCTTCTGGCCCTACTTCTTCAGAAATAATCTCAGGTGGATCTTCAACCTCTTCATCTGACTCAGGTATAGTCTCTGTGGAATTGCTCTTTTCTTTCCTCTTTCCTCCTTTATTTTCTCCACTGCTTGTTGGAACAACTTCAGGCACTCTTACAGAATCTGAACTCTCCTCTGAAGCTCTCAATGTTTCTCTTGAAGCTTCTCTCGGTAAGAAAAAAGAATCACCTGACTCTCTTTCCAACTCTTCCCCCCTTTCAGGATTCTTTTTTCTTCTCACTGTTTCAGTGTCTGGATCATCACTGGAATCTGACTCTTCAAAATACTCTTTCCCAGTCCCATCCTTTGGATTTGGAACTCTCAGAGTATGACTTGCATGAACCCAGTTCTTCACACCAGCACACTTCACAGCAGTCGTTGTGGTCAAAATGACTTGTCTTGGCCTTCCCCACCTCGGAACCAAGCAATTTCTTCTTCTGTGCACCTTTATCCTCACCCAGGCCCCTGGACTCAGATCATGGGCTTGCTTCTTTTCAAGTGTGGTGGCGTCTCCTCCAACCTGGTGAAACACAGAATGAACTGCGTCAGCCAGGCCTTTACAGTAATCCAAAATCATGTCATCAGTTATTGTCATCAATTTGTTGACAGGCACGAATGCATGTCTCATTGCTCGTCCCATCAGTATTTCATGTGGACTCAACCCTGTAGTTCTATCTGGAGTAGATCTAATAGTCATTAGCACTAGAGGCAAGACATCAGGCCATTTCATTCCAGTGGCTAAACACATCTTACCAATCCTGTTTTTGATTGTGCCATTCATCTGTTCTACAACACCAGAAGCCTCTGGTCTGTATGCACAATGTAGCTTCTGCTGTATGCTCAATGCTTCACAAATCAAACCCATGAGCTCATTGTAGAAGTGTCCCCCTCTGTCTGACTCAATTGTCACTGGGAACCCGTATCTAGGAATCAACTCTCTTAACAGTAATTTTGCCACTGTTATTCCATCATTTCTCCTAGTCGGATAGGCTTCTACCCATCTTGAGAACAAACAGACTACCACTAGAACATACCTCAATCTATTGACCTGAGGCATTTCAATGAAATCTATTTGCATTCTGGTAAAAGGACCTCCTTCTCTGCCTATTGTTCCTAGGCTCACCACTGTCTTTTTTCCAGTATTGAACTGCTGACAAATCAAACATCTCTGACAGATGCTCTCCGCAATCAACCTGAACTTTGCATTGTACCAGGTTTGTTTAAAAGACCTAATCATTGCATCCCTTCCCAGATGTCCCTGGCCATGATACATTCTTGCCATTGTCGACAGCATTGAGTTGGGCATGACTGGTCTACCATCTCTATAGATCCAAACATGAGCTGTCTCTCTTGGGGCACAACCTGCCTTGATCCAATCTCTCATTTCCTCATCTCCTGCCTCATCCTGCAACTGTTTCACTTCATCCCACGTCTCTAGGACATTAGTAAACATCACAGAACAAAAAGACATTTCCCTCTCTCGTGCCCTATTAATCGAATGATTGTTCTTAGCACAATACTGTGCTATGTCATTGGCAAAACGATTACCAAGAGTAACAAAATCATCTCCTTGTCCATGAGCAGCACACTTCACAACTGCTAACTCTTTAGGCAGCTGTATCGCCTCAAGCAATTTTCCAATCACTGCGGCATTCTTTATTGGAGTCCCACTCGACGTCAAGAAACCTCTCTGTAACCAAAGCTGGCCGAAATCATGAACAACTCCAAATCCGTACTGACTATCAGTCATCACAGTCACTCTCAGATTCTTCCCAATTTTGCAAGCTTTTGTCAATGCCACCAATTCAGCCACTTGAGCAGATCTCACTCCTTTCAAAGGCGAAGTTTCCATAACTTCTGAAACCTTGCACACCGCATATGCTGCACTTAGCACACCATCATCAGTTCTCAGACATGATCCATCCACAAACAGCACATGATCACTCTCAGGCAACGGCAAATCTCTTATGTCTGGTCTTGGTTTTGTGCAGTAGTCAAGCACATCCAAACAATCATGATCAACATCATCTCCCACATTCACATTGTCAGCATCTGGTAACAACGTCGCTGGATTCACATTCACACATCTCTCGAGAGTCACATTTGATGCTCCCAGAATTATTTTCTCATATTTAGTCAGCCGACTATGTGACATGTACTGAGTCCTGCTTCTTGTCAAAAGAATTGCCACATCATGAGGTACGAACACCCTTACAGGATATCCCATTATTATGCCCTCACTCTGTTCCAAGCTTCTGCATGTAGCAGCTACTGCTTTCAGGCAACCTGGCAAACCCACAGCTACGGGGTCAAGTGTCGATGAGAAGTACGCAACCGGCCTTCTCAGTTGTCCGTGCTTCTGAATTAACACTGAAAGTGCACATCCATTTCTCTCACTGCAATACAACTCAAACTCTTTCTCATAGTCTGGCATTCCCAAATCAGGGGCTTCACACATTCTGCTCTTTAACTCTTCAAATGCTGCCATTTGTTCTCCATCCAGTTCCAATTGGTCTTTCACTTCACTTTTAGTCAATTTAATCAGTGGCTTTGCTATCAGGGAGAAATTACTTATCCACTGACGACAATAACCCACCATTCCCAGAAACATCCTCACTTCTCTCTGGGTCATTGGGGCTCTCATTCCTCTGATAATTTTGATTCTGTCATTGGTCACACTTCTCAGACTTTTTCAATATTGTGTCCAAGATAATGTACTTCTTTCTTGCAAAACTGCAATTTGGCTGGAGATACCTTTAACCCTCCATCTGCCAGATGATTCAGTAAAGCTATAGTATCTACTTCACAAGCTTCACGTGTCTTTGATGCCACAAGTAGGTCATCAATATACTGCACTAGTACTGAGTTTTCAGGCATGATCAAACTCTCCAATGATTTTTTCAATAACTGATTGAATATCGAAGGACTCTCTGTATACCCCTGTGGGATACGGCACCATGCCAAAATACGCTGTCCAAACCTAAATGCAAAAATCGGTTGGCTGTCATGATGCAATGGAATTGAAAAGAAAGCATGACACAAATCAATCACCGTGTACCACTCAGCATCATGTGGAATCTGATACAAAATCACTGACGGATTTGGCACAATGGTACAGCATGCTACCACAATTTTGTTAATCTTTCTCAAATCTTGTACAATCCTGAACTTCCCATTAGGTTTCTTTAGCCCCATTATCGGTGAATTACATGGGCTACTCAGTAACTCTCTCAAAACACCTTGCTGAATCATCTTGTCAATTATAGGTGTTATTCCCTCAATTATCTCTGGTGTCAATCTGTACTGTGGGATATTAGGATAAGTGATTCCCTCTTTCACTGAAATCTTGACTGGATCTACATTATTCATCAATCCCACATCTTCTCCAGTAAAATCCCAAACCGCTGCTTTTACTGTACTCCTCAACTCCTGAGGCAAGTCATCTGGATTAAATACAGCATATGTCCCAACAATCTCACTTTCTCTATTATCTAGAGTCATCCTATACAAGACATCCTCATCTGGTGTCTCAAAAGCTATTCCATCCGGAGTACAAAAAATTGTGCAATTCATTTTACACAATAAGTCCCTACCTAACAAGTTCACTGGACTAGTGTCACAGACCACAAATCTGTGCATATCTGAAAATTTCCCTATTCTTACCTTTACTGGTTCAGTAAGACGAGTCTTAATCTGTGTATTAGCTACACCAACCACTTGGATTGCTTCGTCCGAGAGAGGAAGATTTCTTATATCTGCTGACCTGACAGTTGATCTCGTCGCTCCTGTGTCTACCAAAAAAGTAACACTTTCCCCATTTATTTTCCCATCTACAAATGGTCCTGCCTGGTCTATTTCTAGAGTTGCACCAAGTATGCACTCTTCCTCCTCTCTTCGGCACCGTCAGTAGTCCCCTTCAGACTCACTCCCCTCATTCTTTAGCCAGTACTGCTGTACTGGGTTAGTACGTCTCGGTTTGTTTACCTGCTCATCATTGTAGAATCCTGAGTCCTGGTTATATTTCTGAGACCCTCTATTCTGCGGCAAGGGCGGTTTTGGCTCTTGACTCTGCTGTCTGACAACCTTCTGCTGTTGCTGCTGATGATTACACCCCTCGTTCTGCACCTGTTGATTCAATGATTTATTCTCATTACTCACTAATGGTGGATTGGTACACTCGGATCTCCAATGCCCCAATTGTCCACAGTTGTGACATGGGAACTTCTTTTTGGCCTCTTCTAGATTCCCCTTTCCTTTTCCTGTACCATATCTGGGCCTATTTCCTGGATTATTTGCTTGTTCCACCATCTGTGCTTCTTGTCTTTCAGCAACTTTCACCTGTGCCCACATTGCTTTCTCTTTCAGCTTTCTTTGTTTTGCCTCAATCTCATCACTGAAGTACTTCGCATGTCTCAAGAGTTCATCAATCTTTTTACTCTGCCAATCAACTGTGTGCTCTCGAATCCTTTCACTGATTTCAGGTCTCAAGCCATATACAAATCTGTATACAAAATGACTCAAATCCTTATCACCCAGGTGTTCATCTCCACTAAACTGTTTAAAAGCCAGTATCAGCCTTTCATAAAAAGCATGAACTGATTCTTTTGCTTCCTGATGTGTCCGATCTATCTTAACTCAGTCTGTTTCTTTAGGGGGTAGCTTATTCTTCAGAAACACAATAACCTGCTCGTACTTCTTCATGACCTCCGGGTCTGGTGCTCCTGTTTTCTGATCTCTGGGATACTCCTTAGCAGGCCAATCTACAACTATTTTGCACTCTGCCCACAAGTCTTCTGGAACAATTATATCAAACAGACTATTCAGATCAATCCACAGCACTTTTGACAATTTCACAAACCTGTCTACCTGCCTATACCACTCGACGGACTTTTCTCTCAATCGAGGAAAATCATTCGTAAATGACAAAATATCCTGTCTAGTCCATGGAACATGTACATATCCTCCTCCAGGAATCTCCCTCATAGGATAAGCATCCACTGTTTTTTCCTTTTCTCTCATGGGAAATGCTGAATAAGTCCTGTCCACTGAATCTTCCCTTTTCTTGTACCACCTATCCTTCCATTTTTCCACATCACCCCATTTTCGCAATAAGGAAATCATCTCCTTAATCTGCCCTGTTCTGCCAACATCATTTAGATTCTCAATGCCCTTGTTGGAGAAATCCACCCTGTAAGGCTTCTGCAAAGCTTTCACCTTATCCATATCAACTCCCATTTCACTCGCTATTCCTCTCAACCTGTCATGTGTACTTTTAGCCCTCCATGTAATACTCTTGCACATGAATAACAACTCTCCATCATGATGATTTTTCAACATCTCTGTAGGAATTGTCCCTGCTATGAGTTCCTCCAGTTCTATGCACAACCTGGCTACATCCACTGCCTGTGAATCTTTATCTTTCTTTTGGAGAACTTTCAACCAATCATTCAAATCCTCAGCGTTACTTCTGTAGATCTTTTCACTGTACTCACTCGTTCTGCCATCCTCTGTGGTTCTAAAATTGATCTTTCTAAACAACCAGTATTCAATCCTGAATTAGGCTGTACATCTGACCCTCCACCACATGTGTCATGTCTCAGCTGTCTCAAATGATTTTCTTCCATCCTCATTTCTGACTCTCCCGAAGAATTAACCAAACCATTTCCTACATATGGAACTGTCAAACCATTTTCACCCATTCTTTGATTATCAAAAATAGGCATAACCGGACCTATGGTTACAGGCACTGTAACAGCTTCTAGATTCTTGGTTAATTCTCTGATCTTTTCTGTCAACTCAGATGTTGTTCTTGCTAACTCTCTTGTTTTCTCATCCCCGATTGCACTCTCTCTCTCTCGCTCTCTCTCTCTCTCTCTCTTTCCGTGAAATAGCTACCACTTTTCAAATCAGGTGTCGCAACTTCTGTTTTAATGATCTGCAAAGTATCTCTTATTGGAGTAGCAACTGGTGTTCTCACTTCTGGTTCTGGTCTATATGGAGGTGGTCTCTTGTAAATCATGTCATCCAAGACTTCATCCTCATAATCATTAGCCCCATACCTCCTCAATTCTGTATAAGGTACCTTTTCCGTACCTTTCCTCCCTTCTGCTTCCTCAACAGTTCTCATAGGATATAATCCCTCTGACATACTAGCATCTCGCCATCTCCTCATTCGATCATGATGGGTTTCACGATCATATTTCCTCCCAAAAATATACCTATAGTTGCCTCCACTCCTCTGCTTTTCTCGCTCATGCACCTCATCTTCCCATTCCACCAATGCCTCAAACTGTGTCAGCCTTGGTCTAGGCTCTAGACACATCATCTTTTCCCGTAAATTTCTCAACACGGCCAGATTAAATGACCCATGTTCCGGGAACGCTAAAACACCATCCTCTTTAGTGTACTTAGCCCAATTGTCTAACCAAATACAGGTATGATACCCATATTTCGCAACCATGAAGGATGCAGGAGTTCTTGTCGGAGGTAGCAATTCGCCTTCTCTAGTTATTATGTCCTTATCCTTGTCGAACCATTTTTTAATTTTACCGAACAAGGATTTCTTTCTCTTTTCCCCCGTTTGGTAATACATTTTAGCGTTTACCACAACCCTCTAGTCCTTTCCGCAACTGTACGATCTTTTGTCCAATAACAGCGCGACTCACACTAACGCACCAATCCTGGAGCGTCTACGTCACCCTGTACTCCTTCCAATCCCTACGCGGCTCACACCAACGCACCAACCACAGCGCGAGCACTGTTCTAATCCACTGCGCAATCACAGCGCGGTCTGTCTGACGTCAGTAGTCGCTGCAGTCGCTTCTACTCTGTCTTCTGTCACTCGTCTACCCCTCCTTTACAAAGTCTTCTCAGTAGACTCTGTTTCATATTCTACAAAATCTATTGGTTACAACATAAAAACATCTCCATTGTCTGCTTCGCTAACCACAGAATAGTAAAGAAAAGTCTTTCTCACAAGAATCCCGCTTCTCTCTAGAACAGCGCTTACCTCTGCTCCACTACGGAATTATTACTCTCGTTGACACAGTAGCACATCCCTCTACTCTGCCCTTCTAACATGCATCCAATAACTGTTTCCTCTAGGAATGCTCCAAAGGGTCTCACAATTAACTAAATGCTCATACATTCACGCACTTTCACACCAGAAAATGTAGCACATCCACACAGAATCCTGCCTTTCCCGAGAACAGCAAACAGTCTGTCCCACTACAGAATTATAACACACGTTAACCAAGCAGCACTTACCTCTGCCCAGTCCTTCAAACAAGCTCAGAGAACACCTATTACTTCTCCAGCCATAAGCTTTAACGGCGAACCTTACGGATCCCTGGGACTTAAGACCAGATTTTCACAGATAACCTTCGCTACCATACACACTCCTCTTATACAGAAAATAGGTCTCTAATAGTAACACACAGCGATGTCACTGATTCCGAACCCAGACAATGCGACGCGCAACTTCAATTGTCACACGCTTTTCCCTGCATATGTACAGGGCCAACAATCCCGTCTTTCCCGAGAGCAGCACTCACTTCCCTCTGCCCTACTACGGAACCGTCACCAGCTCCCTACGTTCCAGAAGCCGTACACACTACATAGAACTCAATACGACGACTTTAACATATACTGTTAGTACATATATCAACATCAATCAATAAATCAATAAATCCAAAAGCCTATGTACAAGCAATCTATCAGATCCAGACAACAATCAAAACCATCATACTGCTACCAGGAAACTGCTGCAGATCGGAGCATACAAATTCTCCCTACTTCCACGGACAGAGTAATTCCATAGTCACACGCACACACACTCATCAAACGCTAGGGCCCAACACACTAACATTCGTTCTATTACTCTATCCTCACAGAATATACGAGAGAACTCCTAAACCAATCTGCATCTAAACTGAGGTCAATGCGACCTAATTGTTATGTCTTGAGCCATGATTTAAACAATAAGAACATATTTGAAAATTCAATAAATGACAAAGAAATAACCACCCGACACTGTGATTCAAACAAAAGGTTATTTTTATCTAAATTAGTTCAAATGAAAAGTCAATCAATAGCAAAATCATTATTCTCATAGTTACCTATTCTATCTAAGTGTCATTTTAGGTCAGGACAGGTCTCTCAGTAAAGTCTCCCGAGTCGCCGTCCTTTCAATCAGCGTCGATCCTCTCGAGCATAGGTTCGGGAAGAAGTGGCCTTAGACCCTCTCTAGTCTAACAATATTTATAGGAAAACTAACACATTTAAAGTTACAAACAAACTCTAGACGTCCGTCGAGCCGTTGAGCAGAGCGAGCAGGAAAGGATGTTGACTCGCAACATTTAGAAAAACCTCCGCTCTCGAAAATCTCAAAAATAAAAACACGGAAGAAGGAAGCTCAAACTAAAAAATGCAACATCCATGAATGCTCTTCCTCGGAATCATAGTGAAGCCACCGCAAGTTTATCAAAGTTCATTGTGGCTTTTTACTCTCCCAAGGATAACTGGTGACAACTGGCAACAAGCCCGGAGCTGCTGTCCTCACGGAAACTTTTAATACAGACAGAGGCCGAAGTCAGGATTTCATCCATATTCAGCGAGGCCTCTCTTCGTATTTCAGCTACTCAAATGCAGGCTGTAAATGTCGGCCATCTTTGACTAGGCCAGAATGGACAATCTTAATTAAAAGAAACACAAAACAACGTTACTACACCGTAATGATTATACAGTGTTAATTCCCACTAATACCCTTATGTGTATGTAATTATCTAGCAATCTGCGACATAAAGAAGCATTAAAGCACGTTATTTTAAAGTGCAAACACATAACAAATAGCAATTTAGCAACACTTATTTTATTAATTTGCTCACCAACTTAGTTCACGTATTAATAAAGCAACATAAATGCATTCCCACGTGTAATTCTTTCATTAGTAAGGTTGATTAGTCAGAAACTTCAACAAAATTAATATCTAGTAATTATTTATTAGTAATTTTAATTATGACATATGCTGATGTTCGGGTTTTGACAGAAAACCCTGCTCCAGCAATCCCCCCTTTGGTGATATCTATCACCACAAAAACCAACCCCCAAAAAAATTTGGTCCCCATTTCTTAGGAGAAATTGAGATGTCTTTTATAAACAACATTACACACCAGACTCTCTTTCATCATCTCTCTTCGATCCCAGATACACACTCTCCCTAAATTCTTCTAATTCTATTTCTTGTGGGTCTCTCTTTGACCTCTTTTGTTTCTTTTCAATATTTTCTCTCATAATTTTCTTTTTCCCTCCCCTGTTTTTACAACACAAACACCCTAATCTAAGTATCAATAAAGCAACAATCACACACGTCAAAGGAAACAATATCTTACCAAATATGGTACTACCAATTTTAACTATAAAATTCTTAACAGCAATCATCTTATTAGCCATTTTAGTCCAGATACTTTCAGCTTCCAGTGGTACTAGTTCTTCATGCAAATCAGTAATATTTTTGATATAGACCTTTAGATCTTTGCTTTCATCAGGAATGTAAGTGCAACAATGTTCAGCATTCCACAGACTCCACCCTCTTTGGCCAATAGAATATCAAGGGCAAGTCGATTTTGCATTGACATGGCACGTAAGGCAACAATCTCCGTATTCACCAACAGAAACCCTCCAGCGGTGCTTGTCGATAAGCGATCCACCACTGTTGACAGCTTCCGAATTCCATATGCATTTAATGAAATTCCCACTGCTGGAATCAAAGCTCCAAAAATATCTCCTACAATTTCTGACCAAGTTTCTCTCTTAAAGCGTGTTAGTAAATTAATTTGTTCTACATCCTCTATCTTATCTATATGAAAAATCTTTGGAAAGACCAGGCCAACATAACATGTGCCATACCAATGGTCAGGCAACCTGTAATAAGCCCTATTCCCACAAATATAATACACTCCTGGGAAAACTGGATCCTCTCCTCCCTTGAATCCCCATCCTGTTGCAATAAAGTATGTATCATGACACTCACTAGTCCCAACGAAATAATTATCATATTGGGATTTCTTTCTGGTAATGCATAATTTACCCTTCTGTGGTGCATCTAAAGCCAAAGTTGGACTGGCCCCATTCTTCAACTCCTTTCCCATCTCAATGTCCCACACTGTCTCACTCATCTTATATTCTCCTGCCTTTTCATGCATGCTCACTCTCCTTTTCTCTACCATATCCAGGAAAGCTTTTTCTTCTTCTTTCAAACTGCAAGTTAAATTGTTTCTAAAAATATAATCTAAGGTTAATTCTTCTGTCTCAATAAAAATCTCACCAAAAATGTTAGCTTCTTTTGCAGGATTCAGTTTCTTATTCATAGGCAATTGCCCAAAAATCTTATCTTTATTAGACATCTCATAATCTATTTTCCCTAGTAAATAAAAAACACTACTTAGCACACTACACGAAATCCCATACGTAGCTGGAAGATGATGATAAGTAACTCCCTCTGAAACGGATGCAGGCAATTGCATACAGACGTAGCAATCCCTTACTTCCATTGTCTTTACGTATTCATACAACAATTTTGAAAAAACATTGCTAGAAAAATCATTAATCGATCTATCTTTATGTATATAAACATTACTAATTCTAGTTGGCACTACTTTCTGTGAACCCTTCCCTATGTTAGTCATATTCTCAGTATGTATTCCAAAAGTATCTATTGTCACTCTAAAAGTAACCAATAAAGCAAGTACACTCCATAGTAGCATTAATAATCCTGTACAGCAGCAGCACATTCGACACCATCTTTTCAAGAAGGTACATCTACTTTGATTATTCTCTGTGTTAGCCATTTTACTACTTTGGCAGTGTCTTTTGACTTAGCCTCTACTACTCCACTACTGAATCTCTAGAACACTAGATTATTTCAATCTGCTAATCTTTAAAACTCTTCTTTCCCACTCTTCTCCAAGTGACTCCTTCAGTTCACTCAATTTGGATTTTCATCACTTTTTACTTCTTCTTCAGCAACATCAAATTGTATCAGATCTTCAATATCCTGAGTATCTGACTCTTCTCCAATGTCAGTCAAGATAACTTTCAGGACTCCGACAGTTTTCTCCTCCTCAACCACTTCTCGTAAGGTCCCCTCTGCATTTCCTTGACTCTCTGCCTCTTCTTCTTCAGACAGTGCCACATACGTCCATTCCGGTGACCTATACTTCTGGTTAGGCTTTCTGATTCTCTTGATCTCCTCTGGTTCTCTTGATTCCTTTTGTTTTTCAATCTTTGCTTGATTCTGACTCGACACCTCGTTCACCTGTTCAGCTTTTGATGAACTTGCCCGTGTCAGTCTGTACCTCAGCCTCTTTATCTTGTTAGGCCAAAGATCTCCTCTTACACTCCTTTTCGGTCTCACTTCCTTATTATTATTTCTTTCTCAGATCCGAGTTCTCTTTCTCAGAACTCGACCCTCTGATTTTCCATTCTCACTCTCATCTGATTCTGTCTCATTTGCCTCTTGTTCATCAACAATTTTCTTTTGCTCCACAGACCTCTTCTCCACTAATTGAGATTTCCCTACTACTGTCCCTCCTCGGGTCTCCGACACGCAATCTTCTTGCTGTCTACTTGTCCCTTCACCTAGCTTATCAGGAATGTTCCCTACACCTCCTCGGGGGTCTTCCGCAATCTGTCCCTCTCTATCTTCTTCTGGCCCTACTTCTTCAGAAATAATCTCAGGTGGATCTTCAACCTCTTCATCTGACTCAGGTATAGTCTCTGTGGAATTGCTCTTTTCTTTCCTCTTTCCTCCTTTATTTTCTCCACTGCTTGTTGGAACAACTTCAGGCACTCTTACAGAATCTGAACTCTCCTCTGAAGCTCTCAATGTTTCTCTTGAAGCTTCTCTCGGTAAGAAAAAAGAATCACCTGACTCTCTTTCCAACTCTTCCCCCCTTTCAGGATTCTTTTTTCTTCTCACTGTTTCAGTGTCTGGATCATCACTGGAATCTGACTCTTCAAAATACTCTTTCCCAGTCCCATCCTTTGGATTTGGAACTCTCAGAGTATGACTTGCATGAACCCAGTTCTTCACACCAGCACACTTCACAGCAGTCGTCGTGGTCAAAATGACTTGTCTTGGCCTTCCCCACCTCGGAACCAAGCAATTTCTTCTTCTGTGCACCTTTATCCTCACCCAGGCCCCTGGACTCAGATCATGGGCTTGCTTCTTTTCAAGTGTGGTGGCGTCTCCTCCAACCTGGTGAAACACAGAATGAACTGCGTCAGCCAGGCCTTTACAGTAATCCAAAATCATGTCATCAGTTATTGTCATCAATTTGTTGACAGGCACGAATGCATGTCTCATTGCTCGTCCCCTCATTATTTCATGTGGACTCAACCCTGTAGTTCTATCTGGAGTAGATCTAATAGTCATTAGCACTAGAGGCAAGACATCAGGCCATTTCATTCCAGTGGCTAAACACATCTTACCAATCCTGTTTTTGATTGTGCCATTCATCTGTTCTACAACACCAGAAGCCTCTGGTCTGTATGCACAATGTAGCTTCTGCTGTATGCTCAATGCTTCACAAATCAAACCCATGAGCTCATTGTAGAAGTGTCCCCCTCTGTCTGACTCAATTGTCACTGGGAACCCGTATCTAGGAATCAACTCTCTTAACAGTAATTTTGCCACTGTTATTCCATCATTTCTCCTAGTCGGATAGGCTTCTACCCATCTTGAGAACAAACAGACTACCACTAGAACATACCTCAATCTATTGACCTGAGGCATTTCAATGAAATCTATTTGCATTCTGGTAAAAGGACCTCCTTCTCTGCCTATTGTTCCTAGGCTCACCACTGTCTTTTTTCCAGTATTGAACTGCTGACAAATCAAACATCTCTGACAGATGCTCTCCGCAATCAACCTGAACTTTGCATTGTACCAGGTTTGTTTAAAAGACCTAATCATTGCATCCCTTCCCAGATGTCCCTGGCCATGATACATTCTTGCCATTGTCGACAGCATTGAGTTGGGCATGACTGGTCTACCATCTCTATACATCCAAACATGAGCTGTCTCTCTTGGGGCACAACCTGCCTTGATCCAATCTCTCATTTCCTCATCTCCTGCCTCATCCTGCAACTGTTTCACTTCATCCCACGTCTCTAGGACATTAGTAAACATCACAGAACAAAAAGACATTTCCCTCTCTCGTGCCCTATTAATCGAATGATTGTTCTTAGCACAATACTGTGCTATGTCATTGGCAAAACGATTACCAAGAGTAACAAAATCATCTCCTTGTCCATGAGCAGCACACTTCACAACTGCTAACTCTTTAGGCAGCTGTATCGCCTCAAGCAATTTTCCAATCACTTCGGCATTCTTTATTGGAGTCCCACTCGACGTCAAGAAACCTCTCTGTAACCAAAGCTGGCCGAAATCATGAACAACTCCAAATCCGTACTGACTATCAGTCATCACAGTCACTCTCAGATTCTTCCCAATTTTGCAAGCTTTTGTCAATGCCACCAATTCAGCCACTTGAGCAGATCTCACTCCTTTCAAAGGCGAAGTTTCCATAACTTCTGAAACCTTGCACACCGCATATGCTGCACTTAGCACACCATCATCAGTTCTCAGACATGATCCATCCACAAACAGCACATGATCACTCTCAGGCAACGGCAAATCTCTTATGTCTGGTCTTGGTTTTGTGCAGTAGTCAAGCACATCCAAACAATCATGATCAACATCATCTCCCACATTCACATTGTCAGCATCTGGTAACAACGTCGCTGGATTCACATTCACACATCTCTCGAGAGTCACATTTGATGCTCCCAGAATTATTTTCTCATATTTAGTCAGCCGACTATGTGACATGTACTGAGTCCTGCTTCTTGTCAAAAGAATTGCCACATCATGAGGTACGAACACCCTTACAGGATATCCCATTATTATGCCCTCACTCTGTTCCAAGCTTCTGCATGTAGCAGCTACTGCTTTCAGGCAACCTGGCAAACCCACAGCTACGGGGTCAAGTGTCGATGAGAAGTACGCAACCGGCCTTCTCAGTTGTCCGTGCTTCTGAATTAACACTGAAAGTGCACATCCATTTCTCTCACTGCAATACAACTCAAACTCTTTCTCATAGTCTGGCATTCCCAAATCAGGGGCTTCACACATTCTGCTCTTTAACTCTTCAAATGCTGCCATTTGTTCTCCATCCAGTTCCAATTGGTCTTTCACTTCACTTTTAGTCAATTTAATCAGTGGCTTTGCTATCAGGGAGAAATTACTTATCCACTGACGACAATAACCCACCATTCCCAGAAACATCCTCACTTCTCTCTGGGTCATTGGGGCTCTCATTCCTCTGATAATTTTGATTCTGTCATTGGTCACTCTTCTCAGACTTTTTCAATATTGTGTCCAAGATAATGTACTTCTTTCTTGCAAAACTGCAATTTGGCTGGAGATACCTTTAACCCTCCATCTGCCAGATGATTCAGTAAAGCTATAGTATCTACTTCACAAGCTTCACGTGTCTTTGATGCCACAAGTAGGTCATCAATATACTGCACTAGTACTGAGTTTTCAGGCATGATCAAACTCTCCAATGATTTTTTCAATAACTGATTGAATATCGAAGGACTCTCTGTATACCCCTGTGGGATACGGCACCATGCCAAAATACGCTGTCCAAACCTAAATGCAAAAATCGGTTGGCTGTCATGATGCAATGGAATTGAAAAGAAAGCATGACACAAATCAATCACCGTGTACCACTCAGCATCATGTGGAATCTGATACAAAATCACTGACGGATTTGGCACAATGGTACAGCATGCTACCACAATTTTGTTAATCTTTCTCAAATCTTGTACAATCCTGAACTTCCCATTAGGTTTCTTTAGCCCCATTATCGGTGAATTACATGGGCTACTCAGTAACTCTCTCAAAACACCTTGCTGAATCATCTTGTCAATTATAGGGGTTATTCCCTCAATTATCTCTGGTGTCAATCTGTACTGTGGGATATTAGGATAAGTGATTCCCTCTTTCACTGAAATCTTGACTGGATCTACATTATTCATCAATCCCACATCTTCTCCAGTAAAATCCCAAACCGCTGCTTTTACTGTACTCCTCAACTCCTGAGGCAAGTCATCTGGATTAAATACAGCATATGTCCCAACAATCTCACTTTCTCTATTATCTAGAGTCATCCTATACAAGACATCCTCATCTGGTGTCTCAAAAGCTATTCCATCCGGAGTACAAAAAATTGTGCAATTCATTTTACACAATAAGTCCCTACCTAACAAGTTCACTGGACTAGTGTCACAGACCACAAATCTGTGCATATCTGAAAATTTCCCTATTCTTACCTTTACTGGTTCAGTAAGACGAGTCTTAATCTGTGTATTAGCTACACCAACCACTTGGATTGCTTCGTCCGAGAGAGGAAGATTTCTTATATCTGCTGACCTGACAGTTGATCTCGTCGCTCCTGTGTCTACCAAAAAAGTAACACTTTCCCCATTTATTTTCCCATCTACAAATGGTCCTGCCTGGTCTATTTCTAGAGTTGCACCAAGTATGCACTCTTCCTCCTCTCTTCGGCACCGTCAGTAGTCCCCTTCAGACTCACTCCCCTCATTCTTTAGCCAGTACTGCTGTACTGGGTTAGTACGTCTCGGTTTGTTTACCTGCTCATCATTGTAGAATCCTGAGTCCTGGTTATATTTCTGAGACCCTCTATTCTGCGGCAAGGGCGGTTTTGGCTCTTGACTCTGCTGTCTGACAACCTTCTGCTGTTGCTGCTGATGATTACACCCCTCGTTCTGCACCTGTTGATTCAATGATTTATTCTCATTACTCACTAATGGTGGATTGGTACACTCGGATCTCCAATGCCCCAATTGCCCACAGTTGTGACATGGGAACTTCTTTTTGGCCTCTTCTAGATTCCCCTTTCCTTTTCCTGTACCATATCTGGGCCTATTTCCTGGATTATTTGCTTGTTCCACCATCTGTGCTTCTTGTCTTTCAGCAACTTTCACCTGTGCCCACATTGCTTTCTCTTTCAGCTTTCTTTGTTTTGCCTCAATCTCATCACTGAAGTACTTCGCATGTCTCAAGAGTTCATCAATCTTTTTACTCTGCCAATCAACTGTGTGCTCTCGAATCCTTTCACTGATTTCAGGTCTCAAGCCATATACAAATCTGTATACAAAATGACTCAAATCCTTATCACCCAGGTGTTCATCTCCACTAAACTGTTTAAAAGCCAGTATCAGCCTTTCATAAAAAGCATGAACTGATTCTTTTGCTTCCTGATGTGTCCGATCTATCTTAACCCAGTCTGTTTCTTTAGGGGGTAGCTTATTCTTCAGAAACACAATAACCTGCTCGTACTTCTTCATGACCTCCGGGTCTGGTGCTCCTGTTTTCTGATCTCTGGGATACTCCTTAGCAGGCCAATCTACAACTATTTTGCACTCTGCCCACAAGTCTTCTGGAACAATTATATCAAAAAGACTATTCAGATCAATCCACAGCACTTTTGACAATTTCACAAACCTGTCTACCTGCCTATACCACTCGACGGACTTTTCTTTCAATCGAGGAAAATCATTCGTAAATGACAAAATATCCTGTCTAGTCCATGGAACATGTACATATCCTCCTCCAGGAATCTCCCTCATAGGATAAGCATCCACTGTTTTTTCCTTTTCTCTCATGGGAAATGCTGAATAAGTCCTGTCCACTGAATCTTCCCTTTTCTTGTACCACCTATCCTTCCATTTTTCCACATCACCCCATTCTCGCAATAAGGAAATCATCTCCTTAATCTGCCCTGTTCTGCCAACATCATTTAGATTCTCAATGCCCTTGTTGGAGAAATCCACCCTGTAAGGCTTCTGCAAAGCTTTCACCTTATCCATATCAACTCCCATTTCACTCGCTATTCCTCTCAACCTGTCATGTGTACTTTTAGCCCTCCATGTAATACTCTTGCACATGAATAACAACTCTCCATCATGATGATTTTTCAACATCTCTGTAGGAATTGTCCCTGCTATGAGTTCCTCCAGTTCTATGCACAACCTGGCTACATCCACTGCCTGTGAATCTTTATCTTTCTTTTGGAGAACTTTCAACCAATCATTCAAATCCTCAGCGTTACTTCTGTAGATCTTTTCACTGTACTCACTCGTTCTGCCATCCTCTGTGGTTCTAAAATTGATCTTTCTAAACAACCAGTATTCAATCCTGAATTAGGCTGTACATCTGACCCTCCACCACATGTGTCATGTCTCAGCTGTCTCAAATGATTTTCTTCCATCCTCATTTCTGACTCTCCCGAAGAATTAACCAAACCATTTCCTACATATGGAACTGTCAAACCATTTTCACCCATTCTTTGATTATCAAAAATAGGCATAACCGGACCTATGGTTACAGGCACTGTAACAGCTTCTAGATTCTTGGTTAATTCTCTGATCTTTTCTGTCAACTCAGATGTTGTTCTTGCTAACTCTCTTGTTTTCTCATCCCCGATTGCACTCTCTCTCTCTCGCTCTCTCTCTCTCTCTCTCTTTCCGTGAAATAGCTACCACTTTTCAAATCAGGTGTCGCAACTTCTGTTTTAATGATCTGCAAAGTATCTCTTATTGGAGTAGCAACTGGTGTTCTCACTTCTGGTTCTGGGCTATATGGAGGTGGTCTCTTGTAAATCATGTCATCCAAGACTTCATCCTCATAATCATTAGCCCCATACCTCCTCAATTCTGTATAAGGTACCTTTTCCGTACCTTTCCTCCCTTCTGATTCCTCAACAGTTCTCATAGGATATAATCCCTCTGACATACTAGCATCTCGCCATCTCCTCATTCGATCATGATGGGTTTCACGATCATATTTCCTCCCAAAAATATACCTATAGTTGCCTCCACTCCTCTGCTTTTCTCGCTCATGCACCTCATCTTCCCATTCCACCAATGCCTCAAACTGTGTCAGCCTTGGTCTAGGCTCTAGACACATCATCTTTTCCTGTAAATTTCTCAACACGGCCAGATTAAATGACCCATGTTCCGGGAACGCTAAAACACCATCCTCTTTAGTGTACTTAGCCCAATTGTCTAACCAAATACAGGTATGATACCCATATTTCGCAACCATGAAGGATGCAGGAGTTCTTGTCGGAGGTAGCAATTCGCCTTCTCTAGTTATTATGTCCTTATCCTTGTCGAACCATTTTTTAATTTTACCGAACAAGGATTTCTTTTTCTTTTCCCCCGTTTGGTAATACATTTTAGCGTTTACCACAACCCTCTAGTCCTTTCCGCAACTGTACGATCTTTTGTCCAATAACAGCGCGACTCACACTAACGCACCAATCCTGGAGCGTCTACGTCACCCTGTACTCCTTCCAATCCCTACGCGGCTCACACCAACGCACCAACCACAGCGCGAGCACTGTTCTAATCCACTGCCCAATCACAGCGCGGTCTGTCTGACGTCAGTAGTCGCTGCAGTCGCTTCTACTCTGTCTTCTGTCACTCGTCTACCCCTCCTTTACAAAGTCTTCTCAGTAGACTCTGTTTCATATTCTACAAAATCTATTGGTTACAACATAAAAACATCTCCATTGTCTGCTTCGCTAACCACAGAATAGTAAAGAAAAGTCTTTCTCACAAGAATCCCGCTTCTCTCTAGAACAGCGCTTACCTCTGCTCCACTACGGAATTATTACTCTCGTTGACACAGTAGCACATCCCTCTACTCTGCCCTTCTAACATGCATCCAATAACTGTTTCCTCTAGGAATGCTCCAAAGGGTCTCACAATTAACTAAATGCTCATACATTCACGCACTTTCACACCAGAAAATGTAGCACATCCACACAGAATCCTGCCTTTCCCGAGAACAGCAAACAGTCTGTCCCACTACAGAATTATAACACACGTTAACCAAGCAGCGCTTACCTCTGCCCAGTCCTTCAAACAAGCTCAGAGAACACCTATTACTTCTCCAGCCATAAGCTTTAACGGCGAACCTTACGGATCCCTGGGACTTAAGACCAGATTTTCACAGATAACCTTCGCTACCATACACACTCCTCTTATACAGAAAATATGTCTCTAATAGTAACACACAGCGATGTCACTGATTCCGAACCCAGACAATGCGACGCGCAACTTCAATTGTCACACGCTTTTCCCTGCATATGTACAGGGCCAACAATCCCGTCTTTCCCGAGAGCAGCACTCACTTCCCTCTGCCCTACTACGGAACCGTCACCAGCTCCCTACGTTCCAGAAGCCGTACACACTACATAGAACTCAATACGACGACTTTAACATATACTGTTAGTACATATATCAACATCAATCAATAAATCAATAAATCCAAAAGCCTATGTACAAGCAATCTATCAGATCCAGACAACAATCAAAACCATCATACTGCTACCAGGAAACTGCTGCAGATCGGAGCATACAAATTCTCCCTACTTCCACGGACAGAGTAATTCCATAGTCACACGCACACACACTCATCAAACGCTAGGGCCCAACACACTAACATTCGTTCTATTACTCTATCCTCACAGAATATACGAGAGAACTCCTAAACCAATCTGCATCTAAACTGAGGTCAATGCGACCTAATTGTTATGTCTTGAGCCATGATTTAAACAATAAGAACATATTTGAAAATTCAATAAATGACAAAGAAATAACCACCCGACACTGTGATTCAAACAAAAGGTTATTTTTATCTAAATTAGTTCAAATGAAAAGTCAATCAATAGCAAAATCATTATTCTCATAGTTACCTATTCTATCTAAGTGTCATTTTAGGTCAGGACAGGTCTCTCAGTAAAGTCTCCCGAGTCGCCGTCCTTTCAATCAGCGTCGATCCTCTCGAGCATAGGTTCGGGAAGAAGTGGCCTTAGACCCTCTCTAGTCTAACAATATTTATAGGAAAACTAACACATTTAAAGTTACAAACAAACTCTAGACGTCCGTCGAGCCGTTGAGCAGAGCGAGCAGGAAAGGATGTTGACTCGCAACATTTAGAAAAACCTCCGCTCTCGAAAATCTCAAAAATAAAAACACGGAAGAAGGAAGCTCAAACTAAAAAATGCAACATCCATGAATGCTCTTCCTCGGAATCATAGTGAAGCCACCGCAAGTTTATCAAAGTTCATTGTGGCTTTTTACTCTCCCAAGGATAACTGGTGACAACTGGCAACAAGCCCGGAGCTGCTGTCCTCACGGAAACTTTTAATACAGACAGAGGCCGAAGTCAGGATTTCATCCATATTCAGCGAGGCCTCTCTTCGTATTTCAGCTACTCAAAAGCAGGCTGTAAATGTCGGCCATCTTTGACTAGGCCAGAATGGACAATCTTAATTAAAAGAAACACAAAACAACGTTACTACACCGTAATGATTATACAGTGTTAATTCCCACTAATACCCTTATGTGTATGTAATTATCTAGCCATCTGCGACATAAAGAAGCATTAAAGCACGTTATTTTAAAGTGCAAACACATAACAAATAGCAATTTAGCAACACTTATTTTATTAATTTGCTCACCAACTTAGTTCACGTATTAATAAAGCAACATAAATGCATTCCCACGTGTAATTCTTTCATTAGTAAGGTTGATTAGTCAGAAACTTCAACAAAATTAATATCTAGTAATTATTTATTAGTAATTTTAATTATCACATATGCTGATGTTCGGGTTTTGACAGAAAACCCTGCTCCAGCAAGGGCACAGCTGCTTGTCGTTGCCATCTGCATAAAGGCCCTCTTAACAGTTCTGCCTGCCATAATCATGGTAATTTCCGACAGTTGTTGAGCACAGTCAATTAACTTGCCTCCCGCCGTGATGATGTATATGTGTTCTGCTGTTGGGGAGTTTTGAGCTGCTCGGCAGGAGGTAACCAGAGCTCGTTGGCTGTTTGCGGGGTGACTGTCTGGGCTCCCTCCATCAGCACTGCATGTTTTGTTTCTGTCAGCTGGAGTGTTTGGTCTACAATTGCGTCCGAGTCGAACTCAGATTCTGAGGGGGGTCTGGAGTTGCCAAGGTGTGCTGCCTGTTTAATTGCTCCATTGCTGCCTGGATTTTGGATGGGTGTGGTGCTCTCCCTTTTGCCATGGTATCTGTGTGTGCCTGCAATTCTCCATGGTTGTTCAGAGTCCGACGAGAGTGCACTCAGGGCATGTGTAAATCCATTCTGTTCCATCCAGGACCAAGCCTCTTCGGGAATGAAGCAGAGGATATAGTTGCCATTATGCCGGAGGAGCAGCTAAGCGGGGTATTGTAGCGAGTATTGGATTTCATGCTCGCAGAGGCATTTTTTAACTTCCATATAAGAAGATGTGTAGCACTGCATCATCAACGTGAAGTCCTGACAAATGTACACCGTGGCGTTTTAGATTCGCCATGGGCCACTGACCCTTGTCACTTGAAGGATATGGTCCCTGTCCCGGTAATTGAATAATCTGGCGATCACAGGTCTAGGGGGGTTGCCCAGATGGGGGGGGGGCACCAGGCACTCTGTGCACCCGTTCCACTGAGAGAAATTTAGAGAATTTGCCATTGAGAATGTCTGTGGCGAACCATGTCTCTAGGTACAGCTCTATGCTTTGGCCTTCTATCCCTTCCGGTAGGCCCACTATACGAACATTGTTTCTGCGACATCTAACCTCCTGATCCTGTGCCTGGCTCTTCAGATATTCCACCTCTTTTTGGAGAGGCCTGATGTGTCTCTGGCTGTTAACAAGGTGGGCCATAAGGTTGCCAAAACCGACTCTGATTCCTCTACTCTGTCCTTTAGTTTCTTGTAATCCTCGCGTAGGAATCCCATTTTGGCACAGAGCGAGCCTATTTTGGGACCTAGTGTGGACTTGTTATCTCGTATCTCCGCCATTAACTCATTGAATCTATGTGAGTGTTCAACTTGATCTATGAGTTTCAGGGCCATTGTTTGCACAGGGGTCACTGCGCTAGATGCTTGAGTTGATGCTTCGGCCATCTGTGAGTGCAGTTTATCTGTTTTTAGTTGCCTGTGAGTGCGTTTTATCTGTTTTTAGTTTTCCCATTGCACAGCTGTAAACTGAAGCATAGAATACACAATAAATATCGCTGGCGTTAAAGGTCCCCCCCAGAGCACTGTGGATGTCCTTCCTTTATTCACGCGTGCGTAGGGCTGGCAGTCCCCTTACAGCTTTTGCATGGGAGGCAGAGAACCCCCCTACCGTGGTGGTAGTAATCTTGGCACTATAGGATATACTGGGTTTATTGGGAGACTTCTGTGGGGATCAGTACCGTTGGTGTGTAATAGGTATCTCATCCGGTTGCGACATAATGGGTCCCAAAGAACAATGACTAGGGGTGTGAAGCCACAAAGGGGACCAGGAAGGCAGTCATTCAGGAGTGCCAATATGTGTTATTCACCTGGTAGTGACCATGCAACTGTTTGCACACTCAGGCAACTTAAACTCTAGATATTATTTGTGCAATTTCATTGTGGCCAAGGGCTCCTATCATCACCCAGTAATCGAGTAATCAGCGAATATGTTTCAGGTGGATAGTGGTGTTTCAGGTTGCGCATCAGCCTGCACACAGCGCCGTCCTCCAAGGTGTCTCACACAGCGGGTCTCAGGATAACTCCTATAAGCGTTCATGGCCATGCCAGGCATAATAAGCGGCAGGTCAACAACACATGAATGCACTGTACAGTGCAAGTCACCTTGTGGTTTTTAAAAGCACATTAATGACCTTTAAGCAGTCGAGTGACAAGCCAAGACAATGGAGCTATACTCAGGATTCTCTGCAGGATTCTGGACAGCCCGCCTCCAGGCATGTAACAACAGAGGAAAATCTGTCCTGGTGCACTTACAATAGGAGCATAATATACACACAGCTTGTCATCTGCTGCACCTCAGCATTCATTATAGCTACGGGCGTTCAGCACATCGGTGTCAGCTGTGGCCCCAGCACTCACCTCCCCCAGTGTACCTCAGCAGGGAGGAGAGTGGGCAACACAACAGTCACAGGTTAAAATGCGGTGGGCCGCTGTGCATCAAGGCCCCCTTTCACCATCTCTTGGTGGTCCGCGTGTATCCCCTGAGTCCCTGGCACAGCGTCTCCACCACAGTCAATGGTAGAAGAGTGTCCTGACCCCTTGCCATAAGCACAGCTGTGCCCGAGCTGAGGACGCTGCCCCAAGTGATCGCTCACTGATGCGGCTATGCGCAGAGTCACACTTCAGTCGCAGGCCATGCCGATCCAGGTCTCGTCCAATTGGCCACAGCCTGGGCAGAGCACTGCCTCAACAGACGTACTTGCACTGCCCTGATACTGGTATTTCCAGACCGCCAAGACCTCCACCGCTAGTGGGCCTCACTGGCGCAGGCGGTCACATTCCTCCCTCCGGCAGTAGGTTACGTGAGGCTGCGCCCCGACCAGCGAATCTCCAAGTCGCTGGGCTGTGGCCTCACTTTTCTCACCCACTTAGCTCCGGGGCCAGCATTTATAGTGTGCTGGGGTTTCACTACCACCGGTGGTGACATACTGCGGTGGCTGGCTAATAAGGTAGGCTTTAAGGCATATATTTCAGGATTATGTGGCTTGCCTAATGCAGAGCTGTTTACAGCGCATCCCCACACAACGCTATCTTGGCCACACCCAAGGTCATGCATAGTTAAAGGTGCATAAGTATACAGGCAGTAAAATGACAGGTGAGCCTTAGTATACAGGGGCTACATTGTATGGTAAAGGTTAAGACAGGCCATGATATTCTTTCCACGTGTCCCATACTTCTGGAATTAATGATGTCATCCTCTCCCTTAATATACAACTCGTTCATGCCTCATGCAGTAATCCAAGTCTGAGCTCCATCTCTCCAATTGTGGTAGCATCAAAACTCCCCACAGCTGAGTCACTTTGTATTGTGCCACCACTAAACCCAGGTTGCAGAACAAGCGTTGGTTTGGTGCCTTCAGTACCACCCTATATTCCCAGAAAACAGAGTTTCCCTTCTGGGATCAGTGTCAGGCCTGTGACTGATGCCATGGTCCACACCACCCTCCCCCAGTACGCCTGTATAGTGGGGCACTCCATAATCTTTACAGAAATGTACCCTTCTGCCCACTGCCTCTAAGGCACTTAGAGCTCTCAGTCCTGCCAATCATAGTTGACAGCCCCTGGGTGTAGCAGGTTCTGTACAGAATGTTTAAATGAATGAGAAACCTTGTCTTCATCGCCACTTCACTAGGACCCATGAGTGCATCAGTCCACTCCTCGTTGTGAGCTCACCTAGATCCTGTTTCTATAGCCCCCACAATACCTCCATGGCATTCTATAAGTTGTCTATAATCTATTTATAAATAACAGATATTGTCTTGTATCTAAGGGGCCCATCTAGTATTCCATCCTCCAGTGGATTGGTATGAGGTATGTGGGTGCCCTTCAGGATATCCCTAGCTAAGGCATGCCAGAGGTGCAAGTATATTAAGATCTACCCCACAGGCACCATGTACTCCGCAGTAAGCAGTAAGAACTCCTTAATGGTCATGACTGCCCAAACAGCTCCCATGGAACTAATCCCAATTACGTCCCACTACTAGAAACCGGATAGGCCTAATTCCGCAGGCAAGCTGAGCTCCAGGAGATCATTTAATCCATCAGAGAGCCTTGTCCCACTGCTGGAGTACCACTACAATATAAGTTGGCCAGTGTGCTCTACTTCCCTGCCCATATGGATCTGTCACATAGCCTCCTGGACCCATAAGAGCTCTTTCTCTCCTCACCAATAGCTCCTGTAGATCATTAAATACCCAATCATTAACTAAAATGCCTCATGCCTCAGGCAAGCTGATCATTCAATCCATCAGAGAGCCTTGTCCCACTGCTGGAGTACCACTACAGTATAAGTTGGCCAGCGTGCTCTTCTTCCCTGCCCATATGGGGGTGTAACATAGCCTCCTGGACCCATAAGAGCTCTTTCTCTCCTCACCAATAGCTCCTGTAGATCATTATATACCCAATCATTAATTAAAAATAGTTGGGCAGCCCAATAGTACAAGCAGAGGCCTGGGAGGGAAATCCCTCCTTCACATGCCTCTCTGGTAACTTTAATCAAAGCAATGATGAGGAACCCAGATCTCTAAAGAGGCTGCCTCAGTTTGTGGTCCACATTTTGAAAGAAGCTATCTGGGATGACGTATGGTGTGTTCTGTTAAACTTACAGGAATTTGGGGAGGATGGTCATTTTGTTTAGGGCAGCCCTTCTCAGCAGTGATAATACAATGCTTGCCAGCACTGAAGATCCCTCAAGAATTTCTCCAATATACCATAAAGGTTTTCCCATAGAAATTCTTCTGGGGAACGGGTGACTTAGATCCCTATGTATTTAATTCCTCATCATGAGTCTAGTAAGTCACCCCTAATTGGCCAGGCAGGGCTCCAGTCCATATGGGGACACAGGACAGATTTCGACCAGTTAATGCAAAATCCACTATGGTTTCCAAACACTTGTATAACTTGCATTATCCTTTCAATGGAGAGTTAAGGATCTGTGAAATTTCGTCAAATATGATCAGCGTATAATACGTTCCTCCTGCCTCCCATCGCTGCAGGCTTAAACTACCTGCCACCCCAATTCCAAACATAGAGTAATGAGCTGATTAAGTACAATGAAATAATAGTAAAAGGAACAAGTACTAGTGCACTTAACTTTGCCCTCCATCAAGAAGCGAATAGAAGTATACCAGCGCTGCATAGTTCAATCAGGAATAGTCGGAACAGTATCACTCCCCATCATAGACAACAGTTCAGTATCAGTTGGATGACATTGTCCCCACTACCACAGCAGTGGCATCCTCAGGCACAGATGGGCATTGGGAGCCAACCAGAGCAGAGAAATTGGTAGGGATAGTGAGACGTCCGGGCTGAGCCTGAGTCCGTTACAAGAACATTATTTTGATTGCCTCTCCCAATATTCCTCCCGTGGCTACCATCAAGCCCTTTTCACGATGTCCGGTGCTCCACCGGCCTCCAGCCATCAAGCCAGTCCCACGCCTCTGCCGAGGTCAAGAAATTCCAAGTTTTCCCATCTGTTATGATGCGTAACTTGGCAGGGAAGAGCATCATGTTTTTGATCTCCTGATCCCATAGGCAGCGTTTGGCATCCCTAAAGGAGCAAAGTTGCTTTGGTCGCCCATGGTAAAGTCCAGAAAAATATGGATTATGGAATTTTCAAATTGCAGCCCCCCCACCCCCCCTGGTGAGCCACCTGCAGGATGACATCACAGTCTTGGTAATTGACTACCCTGGCTATGATTGATTGTTCATGGGGGCTTTCCAGGCCACAGTGGGGGTGCCTGGAGCCTGTGTGCACATTCCACTGAGAAGAACTTAGAGAGCCCCTTTGGTTTGAGGTGGTTCATAATTAAGTCCTGCACAAGCAAGTCTACACTGGGGCCATCTGCCCTCTCAGGCATCCCAACAATGTATACATTATTACCACGTGATCTGCCCTCAGCATCTTGCACCCGGGGCCGAAATACAGTAGTGTCTTTCTTGAGCATAGAGAGTGTTAATTTGAGTGCAGGCATGTCATCCTTCAGAGTAGTGATGGTCATTTCTACTGATCACACCTTGCCGCTGACCTTCTGGAGGTTCGCTCGTCTGAGGGACATTACTACAGAGATGCCATCTATCTTTGATTCCATGGTGCTTTTCGTGTCTTGGACCCCCTGCATCAGGTCCACCAATGTGGGTTCAAAATGATTGTCCTGGGTCTCTGAAGAGGTATTTCATGGGGACCCCATGCATCATGCTTGTCTCCAATAGAGGGTCTAAAAAATGTGTATTTGTCCATCTTGTTATATTGAGTCTTTTTGACCACTTATCCATGATGGGTCTACCAGCTGAAACTGCCTGCTGGATCTGGGTGTGACCGAGCCATGGGCCGCAGGCCTCCTCTGTAGGGATCACCACAGTAGGCCAGGATAGGGCAGGGGACGCCAAGGCACTAGCCAAAGTTCTCACAGCAAGCGAGATGGGCCGAGGGAAGAGATATACATTCAGTCTCGGGTTTGCCAACTCATAAGAAGTGGCAAGTGTAGAGGCCACCAGGAACAGCAGGGGCCCCAGCACCACTATCAAAAGGCTACCACTCCCGTATCCACCAGGGTTATTCAGGGCTGTGGCGTTTAGAGCACCTTGCCAGGATCAGCAGGCAAGTACCCAGGGGCAACGCTTCTCAGTCTAAGTGCTTTTCCCCCCAGTTGCGCACAGTTCTCGGCCCATAGGTTTCTTGCAATCAAGTCAAGACCAAGTGCCACAGACCCTGCTCTCACAAGAAGGTGCCTGGGGAAAGCCGCGGGCCAGCGCCCAGAGCATTGCTGAGTCCCAAAGGCCACCGCTGATCCCAAGCTCAGTCTACCTCATTAACAGGAGGCCTCCTCTGCATGTAGGCGTACCCATGGGGGTCGATAGTGATTGAAGGTCTCAGTAGTGCCTCCTGAGTGTCAGCACCCCTCCCACAAACATCAATGTGCTATTAGAAGGATATTGAAGCGGGATTTGAGGGGATGATGAGGAGTCAGTGCGAGAGCCGCAATAAGGCGCCGACATCTTGCTTGTTGCAAAACCATGCCCAGTGTTCTTTAAGTCATAATTTCATTACTTCTACTAGATTTTGTATGTAGGATGCTTACTAATTTTATACTGATTAATTTTTTTTATTTGGTCTTGTTATA
The DNA here is from genome assembly GCF_964204655.1 of Triturus cristatus. Lineage (NCBI taxonomy): Eukaryota > Metazoa > Chordata > Amphibia > Caudata > Salamandridae > Triturus > Triturus cristatus. Next base: position 1,369,185,993 of record NC_140590.1, read on the forward strand.
TTCCCCTTTCATCTTGATGTATGCCTTTTTAATTAAGAATTATGTTTCAGTGTAAATCATCCACCTACCACTGAGGTCTATAAATAAATGATTTAATTAAAATGTATGCCTAAGCTTTGTTGCAAAAATACCTCTGGAGGAAGTTCAGCTGATAGATTTACCTTTGGGAAGTGGGCCTTTTATTAATAATACTTATCAGCCTCATTTAAATTTAGGCTACAGTAATGTGTCCTCTGTGAATATGACACATTTAACATCCACACCTCCATGATCATATTTCTCTTAATCAGAGGAAATCACATGGTGAAGTTCCACCAGGGGAAAACACTCCTGCTGGTTTATATGCTGTGCAAATTTGAAGTGGTGACTTTACAAGATATGATGGTGGTAGATTCAATGTTTGCTCTATAGTGAATCACCTGCCACCAAGTGTAATGAACGTACCTTTATGAAAGCTTCCAGTGCATGGAGATGGACTGCTATGTATGTGCTCACATCACTGACAGTGTGTTCCAATTTTGGGGATAGCTTTGCAATGTCCACATTTGCTAGCAGAAATACTGCACCAAATATCTCTTCCTCATTAGATTAAACTACTTTGTTGGGTAAATGTCACCCACTGCCATGTATAAGTTCTAATCTTACACAGCTTTTTATGTAGCGTCTTGAGAGAAGAGCTAAGTCCATGAGATTGAAGGCCAGACTATCTGCTGTCAAACTGTACGTGCTGCCCTTGGTAATTTTGTATTTCTTCACTTGAAGTCATCCAAAGAGACTCAGAGAAGTTGCTACTACCTTTCTGAAACTGAAAAGAGAGAACAGCAATGCAATGTAAATGAGGAACAGTGTCAAAATGGATTGTGACTAAGATCTTGTTATTTAGACTTTGGCAGTTGGCATTCTCCATCACAAATGCAGCGGATGGCTCATCCACCATATTACAAGTGCATTTTAGCCTATGGTTCTTCTAATACAGTGGACAGGATCTCTTTCGTATCCTGTCTGCCAAACTCTAAATAAGCCCCTAAGTCACTAGTTCATAAGCTACAACACCGCGGGATGTTTGGTTGATTCCGGGGTTGACTTCCTTCCCCTCAATAAATTAGAGAGAGGTTTTCAGTGTCAAAGAAACAGAGATTTAAGCATTTTAGTATATGGGAATATGTTTGAATGTGACAGAGAAGGAAAAAAGCCATCCTTCTTTGTCTTGTGAGAACAGGAAGAAAACAAAAGGCATAAGAACAAACATGGTTTTGAGTTGCCTTCAAAAATGAAGCTGCTAATCTGTGCTTCAGACAGACCATTCAAAAATGTAGTCTCTAGGTAAAAAAAAGATCTTCTAACTGTCTAGAAATAGGGGAGATCACACAATAAGCCCCATATATTTTTCCTTGGATTAAAGTCTTCGAGGGATGGTAGAGATCATTTTTTTCCAGCAGGTGGAATGTGGTTAGTCCATCAATTGCTTCATGATTTAGGGCAACATTTTGAAAGTAATACATATATTTCAGGTTACTAGTAAAGTTGTCAAAGAGTTGGTATCATGCACTTTTCCTACCAGTCTGATTCACCTACAAGTGCTTTAGGGCCCCATAAGGTTGGTCAGCAAACAGAATAACAATCAAAGCACATACAATATTCCCTCCACTACTGTGCACATATTATTGTGAGAATATGGTGCTATTGTATACCACCGGGTTCCAATCTCCTTTCTGCCTCGTTGAACTATTATTTATACACGGTTTGCCATAGAACACATGACAAACCAGACACAACCAAACTCCTCCCGGTAGTGCTTACACACAGTGATAGCCACATGCTTATACACTATTATATAACTCTCTATGAGTGGAGAGAGAGGAACATCCCCCACTGTTCTCCGTGCCTACTGGGATGAGGAGCTATCAATAGACTAACAGATAAACAATGGACACAACTTTAGGGGTCCCAAAGTGTATCTCCATGAATGCCAGACTAAACTATACTCAGTTTAATTATCTTTACCGTACATACCTCACTCCATACAGACTGGCGCATATATATCAGGGGGCTTCGGACTTCTGCCCATGCTGCAAAGATCCTGAGGTCAGTTTTATCCACTTGGTATTGATATGTGACCAGTTGGTTCCCTACTACAACGCGATACCTGAACTACTTTCTGAGCCCCTTGGCACTGCACTCTAAATAGATGGTCTCCATTATCTCTTTGAGATGACCTCCCATACTGCTGCACGCAAAGCCACTTCTAAATGTCTTGACTTGGCACTGATTCTGGCCAAGCAAAGAATAGCAATGTGCTGGAAATCGGCAGCACCCCCTCCTACTCGATTATGGCTTTCTGATCTGCCCGCTGGTATTCGGGAAAAACAGGAAGCTCTATGCATGACAGGGGCAGGTTGATTGTAGTAGTAGTAGTAGTAGATAATTTATTGTATGTGATCAATTAAAATCATTACAAAATGACACTTTAAAATTCATGTTTTTATAGAAAAGAGGGGAAGAAGAGAGGTGTTGAGAAGGAAAAAGGGAGTATATGAAAAAGTAGGTTGTCTAAATACTGTTAAAGTCTTATAATTTTGCAAAGGCTTGCTCATTTTTCCCATTGATAATGATTCTTCTGCAGTGCTGGAGCCTGTTCCAAAGAACTTCCTGCAGCTGGGCGTAGGATTTTCAGTTGTGGGAGTTGCAGCTCATTCTCATGGTAATATCAGCTGTTTAGGCAGTAGAGAGGTGTGCAACTCTTCCCAGCTTAGCTTTTACTAGTGTCAAGCATTTCACTAGTTTACCATTTAGCTGCAGGTCCTTTGAGTTGAAGCATGCGATCACAGCCTGACTCTGGGTACGGATCCCTCGAAGATTAAATTGCAATTTGTGTAGGCATAACCTTTCATCCTTTAAGTTGGGGCAGGAGCAGATTAAATGTGCCATATCCTCAACACCATTGCTGCATAGATGACAATTGCCCCCTCAGTCATGGTTGAAAGTGTGGAATTGCTGGCAGCAATCCTCATCTATACTTTAAGATTTCTTATTTTGTCTTCCTAGAGTACCCCAGGCTGAAGTATGCCTGTGCACTTAGTGATTTGTACCTATTCATTGTCATCCACGCATGGCTTCTTCGGGCAAAGGCGGCTTTGACTTCCACAAGAGATAGTTTCTTTATTGCCTTTTTGACTACTTGCTTGAAGGCTGTATGGGTGGTTTGCATTTTCCCAAAGGTCAGTTAAATCGGTGGTCATCAGGGAGTCCTTTAAGTATTGTCTGGTCAGCGAAGTTGATAGGCACCAAAGTTCTTGCCAAAGCTGGTGGTTCAATGTATTTGGGGGTGAGTTCCTAATTTTGTGCAAGCAGATTATATAAGAGACTTGCCTTGCCGGATCTGGTATGGTGACGCATAAGTTGTAATGTTAAACAAGACTCTGTCAGCCCTGGCTATTGTGGTATCCAAAGTTTTTGAGTCTCTACCCCTCAGGGCTTCGTTGACGTAAGTGATGGTAGGTAGAATTGTGTCATGTGCTTTTTTTTTTACTGCCTTAGTGTTGTTGCTATTGCCATCCCCTTCCTTCCGATTGTCTCGTGTTGACTGGCAAATTGGCCACCTTTGTCGATAATTACCCCAAGGTATTTGTAAGGCGGGTTTTTCTTGATTGGCATTTTTTGCAGATACCAAGTGTGTGGCCGTCGTTTGCCATTTTTAATTGTCAGGGGTTCTGGTTTTTTCAAGGTTCACTTCTAGGTGGTTTTCTGTTGCATACCCTGTGATTTATCGAGTAGGCATTGCATCCCCACCTGGGTATGGCTCGCCAGGACCACATCGTTGGCATATAAGATGCAGGAGATAGCTTTGCCGCCAAGTCGGGGGCCTGAGCATTGCAGGTGCTTAAAATTTATGTCATGTCTGCCATGTACAGGTTGAAGAGGGTTAGCGCTAGCACGCAGCCCTGTTTAAGCCCCTTGGTAGTTGGTATGTACCTCAAATGATGTGTTCCATTGCTTAGTTTGATCTGTACCCATGTATCAGTGTGAAGATGTTTTAAAAGGTTCAAGAGTGCTGACGGAATGCCCCAATCTGCCAGCTTCCTCCAAAGTCTTGCTCAGTCGACATTGTCAAAAGCTGCCTTAAAATCGATGAAACAGAAATGCCTGTTTTGTTGATTTTACCTTGTCGATGATCAGTAACATGCACCCTTATGCATCAAGCCAAAATCCAGTCGGTAAAATACCGATTCGGTAATAGCTCCCGGTATTGTGTTAAAAATACCCAATCCCAATGCATCAACCCAAAACCCGAGCAAATAACGAATCGCTAAATAAATAACCTCGAACATACCGAATCGCTAATACCAAAAATGCTAATTTACCGAATCGCTAAATACCGAATCCGCAATTACCGAAATCACTATTAGCTCCCGGAAATTGCCAATAGCAAATAACGAATCGCACCCCAATGCAAGAAAACTCGCTAATACCGAAAATCCCAAAAATCGCTATTTTGCCAGAGCTAAATAAGGGGAATCAAAACCTGGAGGTAAAGTCACAAAAAAAAAAAAAAAAAATATTCCTACATGTGCAAATGATTGAGGCAATCACTAAACCCTTAAATTTGGCCCAGGAGACCCTGTTGGCTCCCCCAAAATGGCTGCCCTCTACGTGCTTGCAAGGAGGATGCGGATCAATGCAGCAGGACAGCGCAGGAGAAGGGTACAGGAGAGAGTGTTCAGACTGCGCATAACCCTGCTCGGCCAGAATGAGGACGAGGTGTACCAGAAATATCGCCTCAATCGCGCTATGATCATGCGCCTGATTGCAGACCTGGAACCATTACTGCAGCACCAGACCCACTGGACAAATGCTATCCCTGCGCACGTTCAGGTACTATGCAGCCTGCACCTACTGGCCTCTGGGAGTTTCCAGGGGGTAATTGCGGTTGCTGGAGGTGTTTCGCAAAGCGCACTGTCACGCTTCTTCCAAAAATTCCTAGATGCCATGCTGACAATGCTCCACAGACACATCAGCTTCCCCACAACCCCACAGCAGTTGGACCGCACTAAACAGGCATTCTACCAGGTGGCACAATTTCCACATGTGATTGGATGCATCGACTGCACGCATATCCCCATATGCCCTCCGTCAGCAAATGAGTACCTTTTCAGGAACCGCAAGTCATACCACTCGATCAACGTGCAGGTTGTGTGCGATGCAAACAACATCATAACGGACCTAGTGGCACAATTCCCAGGGAGCACACACGACTCATATATCTTCCGCAACAGTGGAATGCACAGGCGACTACTCAATGGCGAATTTGGAGAGGGACTCCTGTTAGGTAAGTAGAACTACGCTTCCCCACACCAACACCACACATGTATGTACATCACCAATGCTAAGTCTATGCTTCTATCTTCTAGGTGACAGTGCTTACGCCCTGCGGGAATACATACTAACCCCATACCTAAATCCAGCAACCCCGCAGGAACATCGCTACAACGCTGCACACATCAGCACGAGGAATGTGATAGAGCGGACTTTTGGGATTCTCAAGAGCCGCTTCCGTATCCTCCACAAGACTGGCGGCGCAATGCTATACCAACCAGACACATGCTGTTGAATAATTGCTGTATGTGCAATGCTGCACAACATTGCCACCAGAAGGGGGATACCCATGGAGGTGGACAGGGATGACGACCCCCAGGCTGACCAACCACCCGCCCAACGACGACCGGCACACATCCCAAACACAGCAGAGGGCCATAGGAGGCGGACAGACATAACGCAAAATCATTTTTGACCCTGGGTAAAATGAGACATTACAAGTTGGTGTTGGGTGCAACTGTTTAATGCACAGTAGCACTGAGGATTGTGCAACAGAACTAGCATTGTGAATCATGCTCCGATTGCATAAATGTAAATAAAAGGTTCCTTAAAGTCAGGCCTGTGCAAACAGAATAATTGGATGGCCATGGTTGCTCCACCATGGACCTGCAGCATGTACAAATTTCTAGTGCCGCTTGCCACGTACACCAAGCCTCCGCTCAGGTGCATCCATACCCTCACCACGGCCTGTCCCCGTGGAGGCACGCGAACTTCGGCGCCTGGTGCTGGCCTCTGCCAGTGACACGCTGCTGACACTGGAGGCAGCCTCACTGGTGTCATCCCCTCCCAATGCTGCAGCACTGCATGTGCTGCTCTGAAGTTGTTCCACAGCAGTGGTGATGTGTCTCAGTGACTTGGCAACATCACCGCAGAAGTGCCCAAGGTCCACCTGCAGGGAGACTGTGCGGCGTGCCAACACAGCGGTGCAGTTGCTGTGCCGTTGTATGGCCTTGGTAGCGGCGGCAGAACGCAACATTAGCTGCCGGTTACTCCTCCTCTGGGACTCATGGCCCTCCCTGATGGCACGGGTGAGCTCACGTACCTCCTCCCTGAGCTGAGCATTGCCATCAGCAACCGCAGTGGTCTGGTCCCTGACCGCCGTGCCCATGTCCCTGACCGCGGAGCCCATGTCGGTGACTGCTGCAGTCATGGCGCGCATCTCCCTCGCTAGGCGCACGATGTTGCAGCTGATGCTAGCCACATGTCTTCCCTGCAGGTTCTGTGTGCGCAGCATCCTCTCCTCAATTGCAGAGGTTGTTGGGACATCCTGGTCAGCTGAGGAGACGGAACTGCGACGGGCCCTGTGACGCCGTGCGTGTCTTGAGCCTCCATGTGGTGCAGCAGGTGGTGTGGATGTGCGCTGCGTGGGTGCCAATTGAGGGGGGGGGGTTGCCATCTCCTGCAAGGGCGCAACTTGGTGCCTGTGCCTCTGCGGTATTGTGGCTGCACTGGCTGCAGGCTGGCTTGCTGGTGCCGTTGCTTGTGGCGCAGGTGGTGGTGCCTTGGCTTGTGGCGCAGGTGCCTTGGCTTGTGGCACTGGTGCTGGTGCCGATGATTGTGGCGCTGGTGGAGGTGGTGCTGGTGGGGTGGCAGGTGTTGGCGGTGCGTGCGCATCCTGCACAGTCTTCTGGTCTGACTCCACGGGTGTCTCAGAGATGATCAGCTGGTCGCTGTCGTCAGAGTCCCCAGGTGATGCATCTGTGTGTGAAACAGTGCATGATTAGTGGGATGATTACACCTACATAGTGTTGTACCCATCAATGTCCCTCTGTGGTCCAACAAATGAACAGTCTACAGCCATGTACAACATATGTGTTGTGTGAGGATTTACGCCTGTGCCTGCACTCTGGGCTGACTAGACTACAACTCCCAAGATGCAGTAGTGTCATGTGTGGAACTGTCTGTGCCAGAGCTGCAGACACAGTGAGATTGGGCTGGGGGCATGGGTATGGATTTACGCTATGCTGGGTGTGGCACAGGCATGCATCTTACCTTGGGCACTTGTGGCTGCGCCGGACGTGTCCATCTGGATCACCCCCACGACGGCTTCCCGCTCTATCGTCCCTTCCACAAGGTCCTCCAGGGCTGTGTTGGATGGTGCAGTGCTTGTTCCGCCTCCAGTCCTTCTTGCCTCCCGGAGCCTCTCAGCAATCCTCTCTTTTGCGCGCTTCCGGAGGTCATACCACCGTTTTTTGAGATCGTCGATGCTGCGGCTAGTGACGCCAACCGCATTGATCCTCTCACGGATGCGCTGCCAGATGCGCCGCTTCTCAGTCTCAGGCACCTTGAGGGACAGCTTGCCAAAGAGGCGGTCGTGTTTGCTGGCCACTCCCTCGATGAGGTACTCCAGCTCCCTGTCTGAAAACTTCTTCTTGCGCTTGCGTGCAGATTCAGCGCTGGATGGCACTTCCTGCGACATGATGGATGTGTGCTGTGACTGGCAGAATCTGTGTGGCCTCACTCTGCACAGCCTGTCCTTCTTTCCAGCTCCTGTCTGCTCCTCTGTCGAGGCTATGTGGGTGGGGCAGCAGTATTTCCTGGTTGGTGATGTCATCAGCCTGTTCCCGGTGCGACGCGGCAATTTGCGATTTCGCTATTACCGATTCGGTAATTGCTAATTCGGTATTACCGAACTCGCTATTAGCCAAATCGGTATTACCGAACTCGCTATTTGCTAGTGGGGCCGTTTGCGTGCCCCGCTATTAAGGAATCGGTAAATTTAGCGATTTTTAAGGAATCGCTAAATTTTACCGAATCTGTTGATGCATGCCAATTACCGATTCCTTAATGGCGATTCCTTATTTTTCGCTATTAAGGAATCGGTATTAGTTTGGTTGATGCATATGCCCCATAGTTAATATGATAGTTGAGGTACCTGTGTCTGTGCAAAGCCCAGTTTGATTTGGGAGGATACTTTCCTTCGCCATAGCCCAGTCTGGAGATCTATCAGTAGAGTACCAGCAAAGTATTTTGCCTCAATATCTAGTAGTGCAATCAACAGATAGTTGCTCGGGGAGGTTTTGTCTCCTGACTTAAAAATCGGGGAGATTATAGAACCCTTCCAGGAGGCTGTTAGATGCCCGAACTGTCTGACGCTTTGGAAGAGGGAGACGAGGATGCCTGAACAGAACTCTGGATTTTGTTTAAAAAGAGCTGATGGAATCCCGTTTGGCCCCAGTGCCCCTTCCACCCTTCCTTTCGAGATTAACTTCTTAATGGATTGGTTTACATGAATGGCTATGTCTAGATCTCATTCGAGTTGTGAAGCCTGCCGAACGTGGTGCAGGAAGCGCGGGCTGTGGAGCAGAACAGCATGAACACAGTTTATTGAAATTTAACACAGGCGGTAAGAAGGTGGAGGTGCAGCAGCCACGTAGAGAATGAAGGAAACTTACTGCACGCAAGCCTTGGCCAACAGGCCACAGTAACACTGTTCCAAAGGGTTTCAATAAGGTAATTATGCTGAAATAAGAAATCCTAATTGTGCTGACGGTATGGATGAAGAGCGTTGAAGCAGATATGGTGATTAACCAAATCATCTTTATTGGAACAGGCTGCAACTAACTAAGGTGCTTCAAAGACAGGGGCACGCAGAGGAATCACCAAAGCATTGCACTTTTTCCCCGATCCCTGAACCTTGCTGGGAGACGGGAAGACAGCTCAGGAGCACTATACCTGTACCGGAGGCATCCTGCAGTGCGGGGCACACAGAGGATTCACTGAAGCACTTGCACATTTCCCGCGATCCCTGAACCCTGCGCGGAGGTGGGAAGACAGGTCAGGAGTGCTATAACTGTACTGGAGGCGTCCCACAGTGGGACAGAAAGAGTAGTTTCCCAGTTTTTCTGCTGGTGAGTACCCTAAGGGAGAGCCCCTTAGCAACTTTCATATCCTCATGGGCCTTTTAAGATAATCATGTGACCAGAACTCTAAGAGTGACTGCGAGGCCCGCTGTTCAGGTTATACGCCGCTATCCCCTCCTAGACTTATAAACATTTAAAAGGACCCTAAATATTGGTGAGTACTGGCCAAGATTGAACTATGGAGAAAAAGAAGGATGAGGCTAAAAAGATGCCCCTTGCAAAGTCTGTCTCTAAGAGGGGCTCTCGTTCATCTCTCTTAAACTATCTCACGGGGGCAATGGGGATGATTGAAAAGCAGATATCGACCACAGAGGAGGCCTTAAATGCGGAAGCTAGGGAAAAAGCAAGAGAGAGGGGACAAACTTAAGAGAGGGGTGATGGAGCAAGGTTTCGCAAGAAAAAGAAACTTGCTTGTTTGCAATCCTCTCGAATAACCGGTAATACTATAATCAATCTGTCCGTGAGTACTAACAGTGCACCACATTCAACATTATTGTATCTAGGGGACGCTTTTCTATGTGCCTTACTAATGAATAACCCGAGTGTTCTAAAATGGCCGCCGAAAACGCGGGAATTCTTCTGCGCATGCGTCTACTACATCTACGTAGTATGACGTTTTCTGTCGCTTGGGGGGAAAATTTTGCAGCTGTGCAATAGCTTCTAAAATGGCCGCTTTAAAGTAACACACTAACGCACATGCTGAGCTGAAACTAATCTATGCAAGTTCTACTACGCTATTAATGCAACAGATTTATTAAGTAAATGGGGTTACAGTAGAGTAGAAGTAAGTGGTATACAGTGAATTAATTTAAGTTTGTATTCTGACGTGTTTTTCTTTGACTTTATTAATAGTTCACATTTGGGACTTGGAGGGTGACCGCGTCTCTGTCTCCTTGTGGCCTCTTCGCATGCGCAAAACGTCTGCTTATTCTGAACAAGTGAACTAAATTGACTGGCTGCCAAACCCTAAGTCCAGCAAGGACATGGGAAACCAACTTTTGACCCTACGAGAGGAAAGAGAAACAACATTGTAAAAGAGACTTATCGATCCACATATGAAATGCTTGTGGGTATTAAAATTAGGGGGCAGGGAAACTAGACAATAGACTAAAGAAATTGATTGCACTTAGCAGGGTGTGATGTCCTCACCCCACTGCTTTGCCCAATCAAATTGCGGGTGAACATGGAATTTAAACATTTGGGGGTGGATCATACATTTGAATTGGTATAACAGAGGTAAATTCTAGTTAGTTAGACACACTTGATGCTGAGATGCTGATGCTATGCTGAGATGCTGCGTGATGTTGCTGCAATCTGACTGAAGAATCCAACACTAGGGAAATTTTGCAGAACAACCGAGGAGGCACATCTAGGAAAGGGTCCGGATGAGCCCGAGCCAGAGAGAGTAGCACCAGAGAGGGGTGTAACGCTGGCGTTACACTAGAAGAGGTCACCTTTTCCCTGTCCCAAACCTGTCCTGAATCCTTGACTCTCTGATGTCGGGGTTCTCACACCATTCTAGGTAAATATATCTGTAGGGTAATTGCTCTGTACTTGCTCTCTGTCCTTTCTCTTCTCAGGTGCTGTCATTGCAAGAATTTATTAATGCAAACCGATCATAAGCTAACTGTACTATTTTTCCTGACGGATACTTCTGGTATATTCATGTGTATCTTGATTTGACTCACAAAAAATTATTAATTCAGATAAACTTTTAAAACTCCTTCTGAGTCTGATTCTTTAAATAATGTTAAATGCATTATCGTATTTCCTCCCTATTCTAATCTACTACCAGATCTTATCGTATTGTTCATTTATTAAGCAGACAGGAGTGGTAAGAATACTGGTGTAAAGGTTTCCTAGGGTAAAATAAAATTGATGACCAGTGGATATTTACTAGCTCATTGAGTGTGTGAATGTATATGGGCCCCAATGAGTGTTGTGTATGAATGTGTAGAGCTGGTAAACTCCGCTGCATGAGTTTTACTTGGTAGCAGAGGAATGGTTAGTATAGTTAGTTAGGTGAGGATTGTATTTGAAATTTTAAATTGTTGATTTATGTTTTAACCAAAACCCATTGTGTATTGTTTTACGTTGTCTGGAAATTCCCGGGAATATTGAATAGCGGATGGTGAATGGAAGCCACACTGCAGTGAGGTTATTGGTCTGGATCGAGAAAGTGATGAAAGTTACGCAGGACTGGAAGCACTAAGTTAGGGAAAATTTCTTGTATGTTAGTGAGAATAATTGATAGCGAGGAGTTTGCTGGTGAAATTTTGGTATTATATCACCTAGAAAGGGTAAAGGAGTAGCAGGTTCTCTGATGCTTGTGGAAAAGTTTTACTCGTAGTGTGTGAAGCGTAAGCGGAAGGGTTTTACTCGCAGTGAAAGAAATCTTACTATTCTTTGAATTAGTGGGTCAGACACAATAGCGAATGTTTATACATTGTTAATTAATACATGTGTGTGAAGAATTGTGAGAAAATAAGTTTTCGCATTACCTTGTGAAGGAGGGGTCAGTTGTGGGTGCTGCACTGACGTCACTGACAGCCGCGCTGGGATTGGTTGAAACAGCGGGTGTGTAGTTGATGCGAAATTGTAAAGGAGGGGTCAGTTGTAAGGAGTGATACTGACATCACAAAAAAGCCAGCCAAGCATTGGCTGAGTGAGCGAGCAGAGTAAAAGTTGATTGGATCGCAGACTAGAAAACGCTCTGGTATTGGAGAATTATTAGAATTAGAGCAAGCGTTTGATTAATAGAGATCCTGAGAATAATACTAGATAGTGGAGTTTGCATGTATGATCCAACATTAACAGGGACTAGACCAGATAGAAGGTTTGTAGGGTTTGCTTACGAGCAGAACTCTAATAAGCATAAGCATGCAAAGGTTAAGAATTATTTCAAAAAGGACAAACCCATTAAGAGTAGAGAGGGAATTCTCATTCCTCCTCTAAATACGTCTGCATCATACATGATGGTGGAGAGAGGCTATCATACATGTGTATGGTTAGAAAATTGGGTAGAACACACAAAGGATGGTATATTAGCATTTCCTGAGTACGAAAGTTTTATTGGAAGAATATTGTACAATTTAAGAACACAAATGAATGAATTAGAACCCAGACTTAGATTTACTCAATATGAAGCTTTAGAAAAATGGGAAATGGAAGCCTCTGAGCGTGACAGACCACGAAGTAACAGGACCTTAAGAAAATATTACCCAAAATTTCCCTGAGAGACTAGAGATAGTCAAATGAAACAATGGAGACAGGCCATGGTGGCAGAAGGTTTATATCCTGTGTTAACATCAGAAGAGCAGATGGGAGGTAAATGTACAGAAAAGACCAAGCACTTGACCATGATAGATTGCGGAGAAACTGAAGAAGGGTATTTAGAGGATGTATTGATGAAAAGTCCTCCACCTTATAATGATTGATTCAATAGGATGACACCTAGTGCCCCGATGATAGGAACACCTTTGGTTCCACAGATAATACACCATACTTCAAGAAAAGGAAAGGGAAGTAATAAATAAGAATAAAGTTGAACTGATACAGAAAATAACTCGGATGAATATACATCCTGATGCCTTGACTATACCAGTGACAATAGGTTCGGTAGTTCCATTTTATGGCGGAAAGTCAAACTGTCCCAAAAATCCTTTGATGCCTATTCCAAGTATAGAACCTAGAAAAGAAAAGGTAATAATAGATAATCAAGCAAGTGAATGGGAGTCAGTAATATCATTGATGGATTTGTCCATACGAGAGCCACTGATGGAAACCCCGAAAAGACATTTGCCCAGTTGTTCGAAGGAAGTTAGACTGGAAACATCAACAGGAACTAGAAGGGCCACAATAGTAACCCCAGAGGATATAGAGAGATGGTCTCAAGAAATAAAGAAGCTGAAGTCACAGCCAAAATTATTAGACATTTTTAAATTGAGAGTAGCATTGGATGAAATGGTTGCTGGAAATGTGGGTCTAGACAGGCTAAACACATACAGTGAAGAAGAATGACTGTTTACCTGTAGAAGCATTACACGAAATACAAAGGCATTCCATGAAAAGCTGACAAATTTGGCATCGGAAATGGGAATTGACATAGGGAAATCAAAGGTGTTATAGAAACCATTTAGAGCAGAATTTTCTGATAAGGATTTGCAGAACATTAATGTGTCTGGAAGAAAGTTGCAGATCAGAGAATTGTTATTTCTATTGCAAAAGTGGGGAGATCTTGAAAGATGGAAAGTTAGATGGGCAAAGAAAAAGGAAGAAGCTCAGGTAAATCGAACGACATCTGAATATGTCATGAGGGAAACCGAAAAGGCAGAAAGGTTGTATCCGATGAGAGAAGTACCCGGAGGGGGGTACGTACATGTACCATGGAATAGACAGGATATTGTGTCTTTTACAACTGATTTCCCAAAATTGAGAGAGAAACCAGTGGAATAGTACAGACAGGTTGAGAGGTTTGTGAAAGTTTCAAAGGTTTTGTTGAAGGATCTGGATGGTCTGTTTCACATAGTACTACCTGCAGATTTGCGGACAGAATTTAAGATTACTGTGGATTAGCCTAGTGAGGAATATCTAAGAGATGCCAAAACAGGAGCCCCGTCAGAGGATGTAATGAAAAAATATCATCAGGTAATCACCTTTCTAAAGAGTAAAATCCCTCAGAAAGAAACTGATTGGGTAAAGATAGACAACTCAAGAAAATGATGAGTCTGTACATGCCTACTACGAACGTCTTTTATAGGTGTTCAAACAGTATAGTGGGTTCGAAAGTTTAGAAAATAATGACAACTCATTTTGTGTATCGATTTGTGTCTGGGTTGAGATTGGATATATCTCAAATGATTAAGCAGCACATGCTGTGCTGGCAGTCAAAGGCCATTGACGAAATGTTAAAATATGCAAAATATTGTGGAGACGAAATTGATAACAAGCGAAAAGCTTTAGAAGAAAAAGTAATGTGGGCTCAAGTAAGATTAGCTGAACAGCAAGAGCTCCAATTAAATAAAAAGTCAGAAAATCATGGAAGAACACAAGGTCAAGGAGACAATAATGGGGGAAAGCCACGGGGAAGATTAAATCGGGAAGAGGCAAAGAAAAAGTTTCCCTGCCACGGGTGCAGGAAGTTGGGACATTGGAAGAACGAGTGTAAAGCTATACAAATTAATAATGCCCGAATCAAAATTTTAATTCACAGACGCAGAATGAGGTGTTAATGAGTCATCAGCAACAGGGTATAGATCTTCAGAGTCAATTGCCACCTGCCCCTAAATCAAATTTTGTGAGTCAAGCCAAGTGCAGTGTGGGCGCGGGATTTCCAGAAGGAAGTGGTAAGAAAATATTTGTAACATCACAGTTTCTTTTGCAGGACCCACTGATTGATTATGATCATGAATGACGGTGCCCGAGGGGGGAGGAAGGGGAGTGCGTACTTGGCGCATCCCTACCGGTAGATCAGTCAGGTCCTTACATAGAGGGTAAAGTAAAGGGAAATGATATTACATTCTTGTTGGATACTGGTGCTACCAGGTCTACTGTGGGAACAGCAGACATTCCTATCCTGCCCCTCTCGAGAGAGAATATACAAGTTGTAAGTGTTTCAAACAAACAGATTAGCACTCCAATCACAGAACCCATGGAGGTGCGAATTGGTAATTTTAAAGAAATGCATACGTTTGTGGTTTGTGACTCAAGCCCTGTAAACTTGCTTGGGAGAGACCTGTTGTGCAAAATGAATTGCACTATATTTTGCACACCGGATGGTGTTGCAATACAAACCCCAGATGAATATGGAGTTTACAAGTTCATGTTAGCTAAACAGGGAACAGAAGTAAATTAATTGTATTCAATGATGACGCAAAATGAATTACCCGCAGAAGTCAAACTGACTGTAAATGCAGAAATATGGGATTTTACTGGAAAATAAATAGGATTAATGGCAAATGTAGATCCTGTAAAGGTGACTGTGAAAGAAGGTGCTGTTTACCCGAATACCCAACAATACAAAATGAGTCCAGGAAAATTAACAAGATTGTTGTACCATACTGCCCAGTAGTGCCTAATCCAGCTGTGATTCTTTATCAGATACCATGAAAAGCAGGATGCTTAATTGATTCCATGGAATATGGTCGTTCAAACCGGTCATATGAGTTTTTATTCTGTAGACCCATCTCTGTTCTCGTTCTAAGAGGTTTTTAGAAACATTGTCATCTCCTCTGACTTTTTCAATCACGGACCACCACAGGTCACTGTCTGAGTGTTTTTTCTCTACATAATGTGCAGTGAGCCTGATTACATAAAGTGTCCCCTGAAAAACTTCAGTTTTGTAAAAATTCAGTTAAATACCTGGGACATCAAATAGAAAGAGGAGTTAGAAGGGTGACCTCTGAAAGAATTAGAATAATAAGACAAATGCAGTTGTCACGAACCCAAAAAGAAATAAGAATGTTCCTTGGAGTTGTAGGGTATTTTAGAGAGTGGATTGTAGGATTTGCTTTACTAGCCAAACCCCTGATACAAATGACCAGAAAGAGAGCAAAGAATCCTATAGAATGGGATGAGGAAAGTATAGGATCTTTCAGAAAATTGCGAGAGTATTTGTGTGAAGCACCTGCTTTGGGCATGCCCGACTATTCAAAAGAATTCGTATTGTTCTGCTATGAGCGGGGTAATTGTGCGCTTTCAGTCCTAACGCAGAGACACGGATTAATGAGAAGGCCAGTGGCATATTTTACTGCTACCTTGGATCCTGTGGCCTGCGCATTACCAGGTTGCCTGAAAGCTGTGGCTGCAACTTGCGTAAGCATAGAACAGAGTGAGTCAATTGTGATGGGACACCCTGCCAAGGTGTATGTTCCTCATGCAGTGGTGATTTTACGGACCAGGACCCGAATACAGTACCTAACTCCCAGTAGGCGGACAAAATATGAAAGGATAATATTGGGAGCTGAAAATGTGACAATAGTGAGGTGCACTGTTCTTAATCCAGCAACCTTACTACCTGATCCTTATGAAGAAGAAGTGAGAGATGAGGGTGAGCATGAATGTCTCGATGTGACTGAACTTAGCACTAAACCACGTCCTGACATACAAGAGGAACCTTTGAAAAATGCAAAACATGAGCTGTTTGTAGATGGCTCATGCATGAGACATGAGGAGGGTGGATTGAGTGCTGCTTACGCTGTATGTACATTAACTGGAATAGTCAAAGCATCCTATTTACCAGAGGTCAGATCTGCACAAGTAGCTGAACTGATTGCTTTAATTAAAGCATACAAAATGGGGAAAAATTGGAGAGTAACCATATTTACTGACAGTCAATATGGTTATGGGGTTGTGCATGATTTTGGCCAACTGTGGATGCAGAGGGATTTCCTGACTTCTTCAGGGACCCCTATTAAAAATTTAATTTTTGTGAAAGAATTACTGGAGGCAATTCAATTACCAAAAGAGGTGGCCGTGGTTAAGTGAGCTGCTCACCAATCAGGAAATGACTATGTGACAGCCGGTAACCAATATGGTGAACAGGTTGCCCAACATTGTGCAAGGCATAAGATTGCCTTAAACCAGAAAATCGAAACTTGTGGAATCAGCTGACAACTTACGCTACTTGCAGGAGTGGGAACCTGGGAGGAGGTGAAAGATCTGCACCATGCAATAGACCTAAGAGAAAAGGAAGAATGGGTGAAAATTGGATGTCAAAGAAGGGCAGAAGAGTGTGTGTGGGTTTGTTATGATGGCAGACCAGTCATACAAGACAGTATGCTTGTGCCACTGGCTAGAATGTACCAAGGAGACACACATGTGGGCAGGGATGCAATGATTCGACTCTTCAGACAAGATTGGTTTAACGCAAAGTTCAGGAATGTAGCCTTTGCCAGAGATGTTTAATATGTCAACAAATGAACCCTGGCAGGAAAACTGTGGTATGCATGGGAAAGATTGTAAAGGCAGAAGGTCCTTTTGTGAGACTCCAGTTAGACTTCATTCAACTGCCTGCTTATCGAGGGTTGAAATATGTACTTGTCATAGTTTGTTTATTTTCAAAGTGGGTGAAAGCATACCCGACCCAAAGAAATGACAGCTTGACAGTGGCCATACTTTTATTACGAGAACTCATTCCTAGATTTGGTTTTCCAGTAACGATTGAATGAGATAGAGGGTCTCATTTTAATAATCAAATAATTCAACTAATCTGTGAAGCGTTCAAAGTCGAACAGAAATTGCACTGCGCTTACCGTCCAGAGGCTTCTGGAGTGGTAGAACAATTGAATGACACAATCAAGTGAAGACTCGGAAAGGTGTGTGCATCCACCCCACTGGAATGGCCTGATGCTTTGCCTCTTGTTCTTATGGGACTCAGAAGTATTCCAGATGGAAATACTGGATTGAGTCCCCATGAAATACTCATGGGAAGAGCAATGAGACAAGCATGTTTACCAGGACACAAGCTGTTAAATATAACTGATGACTTGGTTTTGGAGTATTGCAAAGAGTTGGCTGACAGAGTGCGTTATATCTCTCATCAGATTGAGGAAGACGCTTTCAACAGACAGCTGAGCCACTCGCATGATCTGAATCCCGGTGACTGGGTAGTTGTGAAGAATCAAACTCGAGAATCGTGCCTGGCACCAAGGTGGGATAAACCACATCAAGTTATATTGACTACCTCAACAGCTATAAAATGTGTAGAGTTGGATTCATGCAAGCCATACCAAATGGTACCAGCTCCTGAAGAAGAAGAGTTAAAATTGAAACCAGAAATTGATGATGCTGAAGGTTGTGCAGCTGAAAAGCTTCCTATAGAAGATCCTGAAGTAGCTGCCCAAGACCAACCGAGCACTTATCAGGACGACTGGATCCCAGTGGTGGATATACCTGAAGTACTTATAAGAACTAGAAGTTAAACACAGGTAGATAGACAGGAAGAGAGTGAGGATCAGACAGGAATAGAAGAACTCGCTCAGGAAAGTAGGGAAACGACTGTTAGGGAGCCTGGGCAGGACCAGCTAAGGAGAGTACAATATACTCAGACAAAAGAAACCCAAAGCCCCATTCCCGGAGTCTGAGGAGGGACAGTTAGGACTTAGAGAAAACGTTTAGGCAGAAGAAGGTAAAGAGGTAAAAATACCTGAACAGGACCAGATAGGTATAGAAACTAACCCTGTGCGGACACCTACGCTACGCTCGCGAAGATTGCGTAGTTTGTGTTACTTCGCGCTACGCGAATTGCACGTAGCACAGTGCAAAATCACGTAGCATAGTGTAGTTGCCATTTTTTGCTCGCTCACAGTCCTCAATGACAAGTTGGCGACCACAAGCGAGCAAAATGACATCCTGGCGAGACTTTTTCCTCGTTCGCGATCAGCAACATCAAGTTGCCGATCGTGTGCATGGAAAATAAACCTCCAGGCGGGATTCTCAACGCGGGGAGGTCAGGTTTCTCATTGCGAGTGGTCGCATATGCTCACGACCGCTCGCGATGAGAAACTACCAGTCCGCATTGAGAAAGCTGCCGCTCGAGTAAATATCTAGTCGAGCGGCAGAAAACAACTGCTTGCACTGTGCAAGATGCCGTTTGCAATGATTGCACAGTACGGACAAGCATCCGGCACTGTGCAATCATTGCAAACAGCGTACTACGCAGTTCGTGTAGTGCTACGCGCATCTCGCGTAGTGCGAAGTGCACTTCGCGTAGCTACGCGTAGTGCTACTATGTGCACTACGCCCAGGGTTAGAAACGCAGGTTCAGGATACAAAAGAAAAACCAGACATCATTAATCCTGAACAGGGTCAGATTACGGTAGATGAACCCATCAGGCAGAACAGGCCAAAATAATAAGCCCTGGACACGGTCAGATAGTGAGGAAATCTGAAGACGAAGCTGATCAAGTTGTGCCAAAATCTTAAGAAAATAAGAGGAGTCTTGAAGAACCTGGCAGTGCAGTGAAGTTTAAGAAATATCGAAAAGGTGATAATTGCCCAAGAATTATTAAGAGACTGAGATACTGACTTAAGACAATCAATGAAGAACCTGATCAAGTAAATGAGGTAACCAGTCAATCTGGACCTTCCAAAGTAATACCAAAGCGAAGGAGTCAAAGATTGAAGACATTGAATAACAAGTTCAAGAGTCCTGAATGGACATATGTTATACTTGAAGACTTTGAAAATCTCAATTTAAATGGAGAAAGTGATGAAGAACTAATTTTTGAGCAAATTAAAGAAGAAGTGATACCAACCTGAAAGAGAAAAGACGCCTAAGGCGTTATCTCATATAAGGTTCAGAAGTTAAGAAGATATAATCTTCTTGCCCAAGATGTCTGATAATAATGTTGCTGGAAAACCAAAACAAAGCTGTATAAAGAAGTGTTGTAGGATCTGTATATGTAGTTTAATATTAGTCCTCATAATATGGGTGATATTAGCAATAGCTATTCCCTATCTGATAGTTACTGACAAACAGAATAGTACTAATGCACATACCGAAGTTGCAAACATTAAAGGAGATAGAGTAGACTTAGAAACACCAGATGAGCTAGATTTACACCACACTGTAGATAAAAATGAAACTGATTTAAATGTATTTGCAAATCTCTTAGTACATTATGTAGAAACTATGGAAGTTAGTGATTGTTACGTTTGCATGAAATTGCCAAGCTCAGTAGCTGAAGGGGTAACTTATCGTCATTTACCTTTGACATATGGAAATTCATGTAGTGTACTAGCTAGTTTATTCTATAGAACTGGAAAACTGCAGTATTATTATTCAAATGTAGATGTAATATTTTCAGAAGTTCCCATGCGAAAGAGCATGAACCCTGTCCTTAGTACTAGAGACTCACAATTCATGGGTGAATATTTCCTAACAATGAAGACAATAGATATAGCTGATGCACATGAATGCAACCGAACATGTAAATTACATGAAGAAGAAAATATATTTTTGAATTTAGTAGAAAACAGGACACAGGATTTCCAAAGAAGATCCTCTGAACCGAAACCTCAGGAATCTGAATAGGCTGAAAGGGAAGACCTTTTAGTAACTGGCAAGACTCATGCTGCTATGTCTCTGGACTTTGAAAAGAAAGGGAAAATCTGTCTCCATAGACTTAAAACAGAATATAACAACGTATTTATTGGTTCCAGTGAATGTGAACATAATTTCCTAGTAATTTGGGGTCGGGGACTAAAAGGAGGAACTGATCCAGTATTTTCTGGAATTTATTATATTTGTGGAAACAAAGCCTATTTTAGGTTGCCTAATCACTGGTATGGGAGTTGCTATTTTGGAATAGTATTCCCTAAAGTCTATCATGTTAAAAGAATCTCTGGAAACAATAAAGACAGTAGAGGACTAACAAGATATAAAAGAGCTAGTTTTTCTGAAATAGTAAGTGATATATTTGGTGCAATGATACCTTCAGTGGGGGTTCTGCTAAATTCTCGAAAAATGTGTCAATTGTCAACAGTAGTTGATCAGTTATCTACTGACACTGCTGGAGGATTTCTACTGATCAATACAGAATGAGTTGCTGTTAGATCTATGGTTTTGCAAAATCGACTTGCCCTTGATATCTTATTGGCAAAAGAGGGTGGAGTCTGTAAAATGCTGAAAGCGCAACATTGTTGCACGTATATACCTGACAAAAGTGTAGAGATTGGAAGATATATAAAAAATATTACACATTTCGAAGAAGAACTGAAACCACTGGAGGTTGACAGTGTATGGAAGAAAATAACAAATAGTTTTTCCACCATCAGTAGTTGGGTTTCTAATATATGTAAAGGTATCTTAGGTCAAATATTATTGTCAATCATGGGCATAACTTTGCTAGTTCTGATGATAATGTGTTGTCGCAAATGCAGTGGGAAAAGAAAGAAGTACGAAGTGAATGAGAAAGGTAGGAAAAGAAAATTAGAAGAAATACGACTTGAAGAAATGAAGTGAATTATTTACAAAAGAAGGAAAGGATCCCAATTTAAGAAAGATAAGGGTAAGAATAAAAGATTTGAAGACATCGAAATGGTAGAATGCTAAAATTGGCATCTGGTTTAATAGAATTTAGTGATGGCATAAAATGCCATCAGAGAGGGGATTGATGGAGCAAGGTTTCGCATGAAAAGAAACTTGCTTGTTTGCAATCCTCTCGAATAACCTGTAATACTATAATCAATCTATCCGTGAGTACTAACAGTGCACCACATTCAACATTATTGTATCTAGGGGACGCTTTTCTATGTGCCTTACTAATGAATAACCCGAGTGTTCTAAACTGGCCGCCGAAAACACGGGAATTCTTCAGCGCATGCGTCTACTACATCTACGTAATATGACGTTTTCTGTCACTTGAGGGGAAAACTTTGCAGCTGCGCAATAGCTTCTAAAATGGCCACTTTAAAGTAACGCACTAACGCATATGCTGAGCTAAAAATAACCCATGCAAGTTCTACTAAGCTATTAATGCAACAGATTAGGGGATTCTCTGACTTCCTGTTGTAAAGATATACCTAGAGCCGGCACCAAAATGATTCCGGCATTTTTGTATGCCGATGACGCGGTTTTGGTGGCCAGAACTGCAAGGGGGCTGCAACTGCTTTTAAACTGTTTTATAGATTTTATGGAGTCGCTGGATTTAGTTACTAATTTAAAAAAATCGCATGCTATGACCATAGGCTCAAGGAGGGCAGCAAAGGCTAAATTCTATTGCAAGGGAGTTGAGTTAGTAAAAGTCCCTGCTTTTCCCTATTTAGGGGTTCTTTTCAATGACCAACACTCATGGTGCACGCAGCGCGTGCATAAAAAGAACGTGTTAGTCAGAGCATCGGGGGCTACCTTAGACTTTGCAAAAAGAATAGGATCAAAACCACTCCCTGCACTTATGAAGATTTATAATGCCAAGTGTGTTCCCATGGCTACCTACGGCAGCGACATCTTGGGCTATACAGATGCCAAAGAAATTCAAGGGGCCGAGAACCTTTTTATGTGTAAACTGCTCTCGGTCCCCGCATCCACCCCAATTTTTAACATACATGAAGAACTGGGAGCGGGTTTTATTTCTGATCAGATTGCGGTTGCGCCTCTACTGCGTTGGCTGAGAATCTGGGCCCAACCGACCCTAACTTTAAACCAACTGATCATCCGAGACTGTCTTACCTTAGAAAGTGCGTTAGACAATCCTTGGATGAAATACATTAAGGATCAGATCTGTTGCCCTGATTTATTCTTGAGTCCTATAGCACTGGGTAAACTGGCCATTAGAGACCTCAAGAAGCAGTTCTTAGACAGACGAAAAGGATTAAGAGAGGAGAACGAATTGAAACAACCTATGGTGAGAAGATTTGTCACACTGAGCTCGGGCCAACAGATGCAACCATATCTATCTTATATAAATAAACCTTATCATCTTTTTGTTCTGACAAGCTTTAGACTGAATATGGTTCCGAGGCTATTTTAAACAGGGCACATTAAATCCCTGCCCTTGTGACAACTTCTCAGATCAAGATACCCTTCATATAATGTTTTCTGTGCCTATTTGAATTTATTGCGCGGAAAGTTTATCCTCCCTTTGCTTAGAGGTTGTAATTTTGTACAAGTTAGGCCAGCGTTGGTCTATTTACAAACGCTAGCGTCACCTATGATCTTCTTTGGGGTAGCCAGTTTCCTAACAGGGGCGATTAGACATAGGAATAGGCACCCCCTGAGTCAGCCTGCGGATATGGTTCCTAATCATGTTATGTAAAAAAAATGTAAAGAACATATTTTTTTTTTTCTGTATGTTGCAGTTTTCTCTTATATGAATTCTTCTTATTTTAATTGTAAATACGAGCAAGGGTATGTTGGGCAAATTTTATCTATTTTTTACTCCCAGGTCTAATTACGTCATGATGGGCTGATTTCTTATTTATGTATTATTTTTTTCTCGCCATGGTTTTTAGGATGTGTGTTCTATTTTGTATGAATTGTCACATTATATGATGGTGTGTATCTTATCTTGTTGTTCCCCAAGGGGGCTACAGACCATGAATTTCGTGTTGAGTAGGTTTTTATGATGATTGTTAATTGTTTTAAGGTTTTATTGTTTACTTATTTATTGTATATGTTTGTTAAAATTGTGGAATCTTAACTGATTATGGATTATATATCCAAGTATTATAATACGTGCAGAATGACCCGCTTTTTTTGTTGTTGTTGTACTTTTATGGCTTTAATTAGCCGAATAAAGTTAATTTTGACTGACTGACTGGAAACAGATTTATTAAGTAAATGGGTTAGAGAAGAAGTAAGTGGTATACAGTGAAGTTATTTAAGTTTGTATTCTAACGTGTTTTTCTTTGACTTTATTAGTAGTTCACATTTGGGCCTTGGAGGGTGACCGCGTCTCTGTCTCCTTGTTGCTTCTACGTATGCACAAAACGTCTAATTATTCTGAACAAGTGAACTAAATTGACTGGCTGCCAAACCCTAAGCCCAGCAAGGACATGGGAAACCAACTTTTGACCCTACGAGAGGAAAGAGAAGCAACATTGTAAAAGAGACTTATCGATCCACATATGAAATGCTTGTGGGAATAAACCTTGTGGGTATTAAAATTAAGGGGCGGGGAAACTAGACAATAGACTAAAGAAAATGATTGCACATAGTATGGTGTGATGTCCTCACCCCACTGCTTGGCCCAATCAAATTGCGGGTGAACATGGAATTAAAACATTTGGGGGTAGATCATAGATTTGAATTGGTATAACAGAGGTAAGTTCTAGTACGTTAGACACACTTGATGCTGAGATGCTGATGCTATGCTGAGATGCTGCCCGATTTTGCTGCAATCTGACTGAAGAATCCAACACTAGGGAAATTTCATGGAACAACCGAGGAGGCACATCTAGGAAGGGGTCCAGACGAGTCCGAGCCAGAGAGAGTAGCACCAGAGAGGGTTGTAGCGCTGGTGTTACACTAGAAGAGGTCACCTTTGCCCTCTTCCGAACCTGTCCTGAATCCTTGACTCTTTTTGTTGTCGGGGTCCTCACACCATTCTAGGTAAATATATCTGTAGGGTAATTTCTCCGTACTTGCTCTCTGTCTTTTCTCTTCTCAGGTGCTGTCATTGCAAGAATTTATTAATGAAAACCGATTATAAGCTAACTGTACTATTTTTCCTGATGGATACTTCTGGTATATTCATGGGTATCTTGATTTGACTCACAAAAAAATTATTAATTCTGATAAAGTTTTAAAACTCCTTCTGAGTCTGTGGTTCTTTAAATAATGTTAAATGCATTATCGTATTTCCTCCCTATTCTAATCTACTACTAGAACTTATTTTATTGTTCATTTACTCAGGAGACAGGAGTGGTAAGAATACTGGTGTAAAGGTTTCCTAGGGTAAAATAAAATTGATGACCAGTGGATATTTACTAGCTCATTGAGTGTGTGAATGTATATGGGCCCAAATGAGTGTTGTGTATGAATGTGTAGAGCTGGTAAACTCCGCTGCATCAGGGGTCTCCAATACCCGAAGGAACTGAACATCGATCATCTAATAACAGCTGTGTGCAAAATGTACCGGACAGTGTATGGGTTAGTGACGGAGATAGTGACACTCAACCCCCGCCAAAGAGACCTAGAAACCCAGGAAAGGATAATTGGGCAGCATAAGGAGGCCAGGTAATCCTAAAACAAGTGAGCAAAAAGCCCCAGAAAAAGTTAACAAAGCGGAAAAAGTATTAACTTCACCATACAGAGGACATAAGGAGGGGACACCAACTCTTATGAAGCGTTATGGCTCAAAAGATCATTTAAATAAGCTATCTAAGCGACAGAAGGGTTAGAGTATACTAAAGAAGCCCCAGCAAAAATGGGGGAGAGACTAAAATCCATAGAGGCATCAATAGAAAAATACTTAGGAAATGCTACACCTAGCAGTGATATTGACATAAATAAGCGTGTGGTTTCCACAAGACCTAGGTCTGACCGAGTATCTGAGTCAAAAGCACTAGAACCGCTAATAAGACAAATTACACACAAAGAGAATTATGGAGAGTTAAACCTTGCAAACTAGCGGAATCAGGGGAACCCGACAGGATCGCAGGTGTTGAAAACTTGCCCTGGTCCTGAAGATCACCATCACAACAGTAATAATAGCAGGAGAGATACATATATAAATTCCCAGAAGAAGGCCCAAAATGATACATCATCCCTAAATAATCAATCTAACCCCGATTTTTTACGCAATACAATGGTCTCCCTTCAAACTAACCTATAATCCTTAGAACTCCCACCTGAAGCTACTCCTTATATGGTAGTTCTAAAAAATGTACCTCAACTCCCGGACCATGAAGGGGAATCCTGGATCACCTTTAGAAATAAATCTATTCACTGGCTTAGCACACAGATAGGATTAACTGAGGCTCTGTTCTCCGAATTCAAAATGGCCAGAAGAACAGCTTGGATTGGCAAAACCTGTAAAGCACTGGAAGGGGACTGTGTGGTGTTAACATTTAGATCTCCCCATCTGGTGCAAACAATTGTTGAAAGAGCAGGTAGCCACATCATTAGGCCCCAGGATGTAAATATTATCCTATTAGGTTACTTTTACCAGCCACTAAAGATGGAGAGTAATAGAAACACGACTAGGTACCACCTAGTCGAAACCTACCCTTGGTTTAGTGCCCCAGTAACTAATCATTTTGACAGTCTAAACAACTTGGAAGATATTGATTGACTGAATAAGGGGGTTGAACAACAAATTGAAAATAAGAAGGTTGGAGTTAGAAATTTGCCCACCAAATAAGTAGTTACAAGCATCTTCCAAATTTACCCTGCTTCTCAAAATGAACAATGGATACCACTCACAGTGGCTCAGTTATCGACTCAGCCTCACTTGGCTGATAAAGTGCAAATTATAAGTCACACACAAGAGGATGCTACCATCATTGCAGGTACAAGCCAGATCCAGATACCATCTAGTGCTCCTACTGATATCACTGTAGATGACCCCCTAAAGTATTGCAATGATAGAAATTACTCCGAGATAACTAATATAGTTTATTGGAATGTGGCAGGAATTTGTTCAAAGATAGCAAACCCGTTATGGTGCTATTTTATATCAAAGTTTTACATTATGTGTTTGCAAGAAACCTGGGTAGAGGACGCTGTTCATATTAATGGTTATCGCACTTTTCATACTGCGGCTGTGGCTGGGAGTCATGGGAGGGCAAAGGGGGAGTGTCTACTTATATATTCAACATGTTAATTGTAAGAAAAATAGAAT
The DNA here is from genome assembly GCF_964204655.1 of Triturus cristatus. NCBI lineage: Eukaryota > Metazoa > Chordata > Amphibia > Caudata > Salamandridae > Triturus > Triturus cristatus. The sequence continues at coordinate 1,369,212,514 of NC_140590.1, forward strand.
TTAAATTTGTAGAAATATATTATCAAGTAATAACATTGCATACTGATAAAAAGCACTGTGTTGTATTGATTAACTTTTATAACAATGCTCCGCCCAATCAGATTGGGAGGACTCTGAAAAAACTAGAAAATGATCTGAAGTCAATCCAAAATAATAATTAAGGGGATATGCTCATCATTTGGGGGGGTTTAATACAGCTCTGTGTCCAAATAATGGGAGGGAAGTATGTGGCCCCAAGACAGAAGAAGGGAATAGTGATACGCATATCCCGCATTCACAATACGAGGAATCCCTAAACAAAATATTGTTTGGCAACAATCTTGGTTTTGCAAATGAGATATTTGCTTCACCTTCCCCTTTTAAAAGCACTTTAAATGGCAGAGGTTGCTTTACAACAATAAGTTATTTTCTGATATCAAATAGATATTGCAATAGAGTTAAGTCATTCAACACCTATAACATAATTCTGAGTGACTATTTTCCACAGTGTGTATCTATTTCATACATAAACCGACTGACACATTGTGGGATTAAAGGTATACATGTCCCCCAAAACTTATCAATAGATAAAGTGAACGGCTATTCCCTCCGTTGGGCAATGGTGGATCCCTCAGAAATTTCAATGAATGTTTTAAGCAAGACTAAGTCCGCTGTTTCTGCTTGCTTAGCAGAGAATGCCATACATGAAGTAGTCCTGACCTCTTTCCAGCACATCACAGCAGCTATACAGGAGGCCCTATTTGTACGATAAAGAAAACAAAATAGTAACACAAAAGGGTGGTTTGACACAAAGTGCATGCAGGCTTACGCCAAGTTAAAACACGAGACACATAAAATCCCTAGAAATCAGCGTGATATAAGGCACGCAAGATGGGACTATAAAAACGCACTAAGTTACAAAAAGCGCTGCTGAGAGACGAGGCATGGACAGCGCTGCATGAGGCCGCGATGTCTAAGGATGGGGTAGCCTTTTGGAGGGCTGTCAATACCCCTTTTCTAAATCCCGGAGATACTCCACCCATTGAAATTACAATAACAGAGGAGCAATGGGTGGAGCATTTTGCGAACATATTTAATAGTAACCTGTCCAACAATACTGCAGAAAGCCAACCAGTAGGTGACGATGACATGGCACCTCTAATAACAGCAACACTATGGGGCCCATTGTTAACCCAGGTAATTATAGCTAACTGTTCCTCAATTTTAATAGAGATGTGGACTGAATCGATTCTAGTACCAATATTTGAAAAAGGAAATTGTCAAGACCCCTCCTGCTGTCGGCCGATATTGCTGTTAGATTCCTTGGCAAAAGTAGTTGGGCATATCGTGCATGAAAGACTGCAGGACTGGAGTGAGGATAACAAGATCATCTCAGAATTACAGTTTGGTTTTCGGAAGGGGCTAGGAACTGTTAAACAAAGCTTAAACCTGAATATTATTATAGTATTCCATCACCACAAAGGGCAGGTTGTTCCTAGCCTTTGTTGACCTCACTGCAGCCTTCGACTGCATGAGGCATGACAAGCTATGGAGGATCCTCCAGGATCTAGAAGTAGAGCTCACCATCATTCTTTTTTAATTCAACTGTATAGAAATACCAAGGCCAGGGTACAATATGGCACCAATGGAGAATGTACAGCCCCGTTTCAAATCAACAAGGGGGTAAGGCAAGGCTGCATGCTGGCCCCTTATCTTTTTAATCTCTATATAAATGTCTTTGGTCAAGCACTGTCGAACATATGTCAAGACCCACCCCCCCCAAAATAGAAGGATGGCCTATACCAGCTTTATTGTACGCAGACAATGCCGTTTTGATGTCCCGTACACAAGTGGGCCTACAAAGAATGTTAAATAATTTTTCAGCATTTATGCATGATCTAGGGCTAAGGGTAAATACGACAAAAACGTTTGTTGTGAGATGTGGTATTAAAAGACACACAATTGATAGACGGAATGCCACCCCTCATCAGCCAGGATAGCTTGATTCCAGTGGCACAGTGAGCCCGGGACCCACGTCTGGGCATACCCGGGGCACTTAGGGCGAGGAAGCAAAAGACACACAATTGATGTACGGAATGCAGAACAAATCAAAACATTCACCCCCAGTCAACAGATCTGGATTAAATCCATCATTCTTTTGCTCACCATGCCACTCCAGTTTAGACCTGGCCATATGCAAATCAGTCTTGACCCCGTGCCTCATGGGAGCAGTCCAGCCCGAACTGCCAAGCCAGGTCCTCCCTGGACTGGAAAGAAGCCTCCTGGGACCGTTTTCTGGGTAACCCCACTCATCAGCCAGGCTAGCTTGAATCCAGTGGCAAAGTAAGCAAGGGACCCACGTCTGGGCATACCCTGCCAACTTAGGGCGAACAAATCAAACACAAAGAGATGATGGACTGAGCGCTGAAACTTTTCAGACACTCACCTCCAGTCACAGGTCTGGGTAGAATCCATCATCATTCTTTAGCTCACTTCACCACCTCAGTTCAGACCCAGCTATATGCAAATCAGTCTTGACCCTGTGCCTCATGGGAACAGTCCAGCCCAAACTGCCAAGTCAGGTCTTCCCAGAATCGGAAGCAAGCATCCTGGGACCGATTTCTGGGTAACACCCTTCATCAGCCAGGCTGGCTTGAATCCAGTGGCAAAGCGAGCAAGGGACCCACGTCTGGGCATACCCTGCCAATTTAGGGTGTATAGTTTACATTTTTTGAAAGTATATCTTTTATATTTAAAAAATATTATATATATTTTTAGAAAACATATATATTTTCAATTTTATAATTATTATAATCTTTAATATCTAAATTGAAAACATATAATGCTATATGTAATAAAAACAAAAATCCTGATATTTTAGAATATTCTGGTCCATTAAATTTTTGTCTTTATATTGTTGTAGTTTATGTACAAAGAAACATAATATTTTTTTCCTGATTTTTCTGCGATATCTGTGTATCACAATATGTTTGTTCTCAGTATTGTGCCATATAATCTCTAAGGATGAACTCCTCGATTATAGCAGAAGTTCAAATTTTGTGTATGTAATCTGACTGGCTGGCTGTGATGGACATGAATTGAAAAAGACAGTAATATGCCCTTTTAACACAATCACTTGCTGATCTGAAATTGGTAAATTCTGATTTGAAAGCTAATGAAGAATGTAACTTTGCTATTCATGCTGAACTATTTTATCTCTGTTGCACCATACCAGATGATACAACTATGCAGTACGATTAATACAGCTCACAATAAAGACGTACAAGATAGGTAATCTGCTTCTGAAACAGTGAACACTGACATGGCAGGACATAACCGTGCATAATAGTCACACCTTCATTTTCTTTTAATATATAGAGAATGCAGTGCAGATCTCAAGTCTGCTCATACTTACCTTAAATCCAGGAGCTGATCCTCAGCAATACCAAGTCTAATAGATGATGATGAGGGGGCTTGTCAGCGATTTACATGAATCAGCTGGATATATTTCAAATGATGCATGTTGCCCACATTTCCACAATCCTGAAGTGACTATGATTTTTAATCTCTACCTCCAGTGAAGTGTCTTCTGGGTTAATGATATCTTTTTGGACTGCCTAAAGTGGAGGAGGGGAGCATTCCTGCATTTTGATGGGAGATGTGGCAGAAGTCACATCACTACTATCCAGCTGCATTTCACACCACTTCCTCCAAAAGTCTCCAAAGGGCATCTTCCTTTACCAACATTACACATGAATTGCTTCATTCCCCATTATGCACCTGTCTTTTCCTGTAAAAACATTACCTCTGCATAACAATATTATTTCCCCCAAGTAGTACTCTCTTAACAAAACCTGTCCGGTCTTCAAAATTCTTAAAACCATTCCTATACACAAGCCATTAAACCCACCTCTGTGACCTTAACTCACCATGTTCCTTTTTTATAATCCCCTTGATTTGTGACTCATTTACCCAGAGACTATGTACTCTGTGGTGCTGGTGCCCATTTCCCTTCTTCCTATGGTCCTTAAATGTAAAAGAAAATATACTCAAAGTATTATATTCCACCATGAACAACTGGACATTCTTCACCCTCCTGACATCACACCCTGTCATATATTTCAAGGACATTAATCTCATCTAGTGGTTTTCTCTAGGATGTATCCAATTAATTTTATAGTAGGTCTGACATACTGATTTGGAAGCTGCAATGGACAGAGATGAAGAGCAGTGTCAGGCAGGGAAATCTGCTACTCCCTGTTGTTGTAGATGTTGTAGATAATTTGGATGGTTTCTCTTTCTTCTTCCTCTTTGAGCTTTATGGCAGATTTCTTTCTCCTGTAGGTGATTGTGGCATGCTGACACTAAAGAGAAACCTACTACCCTATAATTACATTTTTAGCCAGTAACCACATTGGTGCAAAGAATCAACTCTAAACTAGCTTTATGATTAAAAATATAGACACTAAAGAGTAAATAGCACACTATATTTACCTATCAGGGAGCATATTCATATGAAACTGTGCAAAGAGAGAGGTTTCGTCAATGCCTTCATGCCTAAGGGATCAGATCTGAGTTTGGGTTAGGTGAATGAGGGAAGAACAGGCATGCTCAAGGTTAGATATTGGGTTTCGGTTGGCAGAGGCATGCACCCTGTCCAAACAAGAGCCACAAACCTAGTCCGGGTAAGTCAGATATCCATCATAAATTAATCTGTGCTCACCCTCTGGCTGCTTGAAACAGATCAGTCAGGCTTAACGTAGGAGGCATTGTGTAAAGTATTTGTACACCACTTTAAACAGTTACATAGTGAAAAACACTACAAAAGACTCCACACCAGTGTAGCAAAATAGATGTTATTGTTATTAAATCCACTAAACTGAAAGTTTAGATAAGAATTTTAAAAGATTAATTGTAAAAATAGTGCTTAGACACAATAAGCGCCAATGTGGGTTACATGGCCGCACTGGATCGGGGCAAAGTCAAGTGTTCAGGCCGACCATGATGGAGGGCAGGCCGGATACAGGAGTCACGCAAGAGTCATTAAAAAAGTACCTTGATCCTGATTGCAATAGTGAGATCCAGGGTACAGCCGACCCATGTGTCGGTGCCTGTGCTGCCGTCATGGTGATGCATTGATTTTCTTCACACAGTCGTGGTGATGTACCAGTTCTGAAGATGATGCACTGAGCTGAGAGGCATTGGTTCCGTAGACAATGCATCAGGCTTCTCCAAGCAGTCAAGGAGGTGCGTAAATCTTCTGACACTGCAGCAGCTGCTGCGACGTATTAGTTCCCATGTGTCAGTTCTTTAAGGTGAGACGCTGGTTCTGAGTACAATGCACTGATTCTGCTCCCGCAATAACGATGAAGCATTGGTTCTGCTACATGTAGATACAAGATGCGTCGGTTAAACTGGAGCAAGCACACAGGTACACTTCCAATGGACCAGGCACAGGAGCAGGTGGTGAGACTTTGATATCCATAAGTCTTAAAAACAGGAGACAAGCCAACAAGCCCTTGGAGGTCACTCTGGGTTCAAACCTAGCCCAAATGTTCCTCAGCAGAGTCAGAATGAAGCAGGCAGCAGAAAAGTAGAAAGCAGTTCTTCTAGAGCAGCGGTCCAGCAGAGTGACATTCCTTGTAGCAGCACAGTAGCTCTTCTTCCTAACAGAGTTTATTTACAGGTCATTAAGTGTCTGATCTGGTGGGGGTCAGAGACCCAGTATTTATACCCAGTTTTGTCTTTGAAGTGGGGGTGACTTCGAAGAAGGGTTTTTGAAGTGCACATAGGTCCTTTCTTCCTAGACCTGGCTCTAAACTCACTACAGACAGGTAATCAACCCTTTATTTTGGGACAGGACACTGCCTATTTAGGGGCCTATTAGGATGTAGGGTGGATTGCCATCGCCCGCATGGCATTGGCGATCCGCCCTACATCCTTCCCCGCCCACCACCCATTTCCCCCGCCATATTAGTATGGCGGGAGGGACCCCGGCGGATGGAAAGACTGTCCGATGGTTTTCCTCCGGTCACACAAGTGACCGGACAGAAAAGGGGCCTGCTATTGTGGCGGTGTTTGTTAGACACCGCCGCCATCCATATTAGGAAGGCAGCGGGAAGCTGCCTTTCCGTGGCGGCGCATGCGGACAGTGACTTCGGAGGTCCGTTGCAGGCCCCCAGGGTATTGGGGGGTGGGGGGTGCACATGGGGGGTACCATAGGTACCCCCCTGCATTTGCATGCACAATGCAGCAGTCACCGCGCCGTGCCTGCCACTTTGCGCATGCAAATGCACAACATGCAGTTTTACCATTGCGGCGGGTGCTGCTGAAAGCACCGCCCGCCGCAATGTTATAAATGCATGATGCGCCCGCCAGTGTGGCAGGCGCATCCTAATCTCCCCCACGAGACTGCCGCACATATGGCGGGCGGTCCCGTTTTCCATCAGGATGGTGGGCGGACATCCTAGTGATGCCCTTAGTGTCAGATTTGCCCTCCTAACCTGCCCAGGATGAGCCATCAGGATGGAGATGGGCACTCAGACACACATAACCTTCCTTTGTGTATGGCTGTCTAAAGTGAATACACAAAGTCAAGCTCTCACCCACCCCAGCTGCTTATTGGAGACAGGCTGCAGTCACACTGCTTTAAGAGCAGAGAAATGACAACTTTCTAAAAGTGGCATTTCTAAAGATAGCAAATCCAACTTTACTTTATTTATAATTACCATTCCAATGATATAAAGCATGACACAGCTGCTCCTTCTCAATCAGGAATTACAGCTTGAGAGCGAAATAAGGCATTCCCAATATTAACCTATGAGAGGAGTAGGCCTCCCAGTCGGGAAAAACTTATTTCGGTGTTTTTTACTACCAGGACATGCAAAACTTAAAAGTACATGTCCTACCTTTTACCTACACAGCACCCTGCCCTATAGGCTATCTAGGGCCTGCCTAATGGGTGACATGTGTAATTAAATGGAGTTTAAGGCTTGCAAGGTTTTTATAAATGCCAAGTCGATATGGCAGCATAAACTGCACACACAAACTCTGAAATGGCAGGCATGAGACATGTTTATAGGCTACATGAGTGGGTGACACAATCAGTGCTGCAGCCCCACTAGTAGCATTTATTTACAGCCCTAAGCCCTTGTAGTATACTTTACTAGGGACGTATAAATAAATATGCCAATTGGATATGAGAGAAAGTTACTTTGTTTAGAGGAGGCAGCACATGCACTTTGGCACTGATTGGCAGTGTTAAAGTGCTCATAGTCCTAAGGCCAACACAAAGAGGTCAGAAAAGTTAAGGAGGAAGGCAAAATGTTTGGGGTGACTCTTCAGAGAGGGCCATGTTCCAACACAAAGCACTCCAGTCTAAAGACAGGGAGGGTAGACTAATGAATACTTTGAAGGACGTCCCTACTTATGGTGATAGAACATGCACAATGGTCCACTACTGCAAGAGCATTTGCCAGTTCTATGCCTCGCTGAACCCAGTTGGATCCCTCTGTCTATACTCCCTGAGGCCACTGAGGTAAGCCATGGGGGATCCATATCCTTCCCTGTGGGCCCCATCTGTGCAGCATCTAACCTTAACTTGCGCACATATGGATCTCAGTAAGAAGACAGTACCACCATGGCCAACAAAGAGGTGAGGCCTATTCCACCCCTTGGGTCAGACTTATGTCCCCAATCCCAGGAAAACTCTGTCTACAATGACAGCAACCAACAGAGGCCACTGACAGCTGTCAGTTTAAAGAGCCAGGCCCCAGGCCATCTAAGGCTCTCCGACCTCTGAAGTATTTCAGAGTGGGGGCAGTAGCCCCAGGTGTCCTGTACCCTTTTCCACTCCACCTCCCTCCAGTTTAGGGGTGATATCCTAGAACTGGTCCTTAAGCCCAGGGTCTGTACCCGTAGGCTGAATAGGAGTCAGAGGTGAGTCCCTCCTCTCCCTGCCCCTACATCTGGGCTTCTGTACCCTCTGTTTGGGAGTGGTACCCCCAGGAAAATGAACTGTAATTCCCCTCCAGTTCTCCTGACACCACGGGCTACTCAGTCAATAGCCATCTGGGGACTAACTATGACCCTCCTCTCTGTCAACTCCCCACTCTAGGCCATGGGGTGGCTACATTCCTGCCTCTGAGACTGAGTCACCCAACACACTTCCAGTGTGCTGCCTTGGGGAGACTAGCACATCCACAACCATGGTCTGGCATGCCCCGGTATCGCTCAGAGCAGTGACTGGGATCCCATTCAATTTCACCAGGTGGAAGTGTCAACTCCTACCCTCAGGGATCACCAGCTCATCCTCTGACTTTATCTCCCATCTAAGGGAGATCATGGCACAGTCTATGGTCTGCCCTTGGGACTACTATTCCCTAAGGCCACAATGGCCTCCTCTGTAGAGACCCACCAGGTGGTGGCTTTCTTGGGCAGAAAGAGTCCTCCCACTTGTCCTAACTGGGAACACTCAAAGCAGCGGGGTTGGAAATGGGGCGCCCTGGGACACCACCTGCCAGAGCCTCTCTCCTTCTTCTCAGAAGGAATATGGGAACTCTTTCCTTCCCCATTAGCCTGAGACTTGTCTGAGTCCCTCTTGACCTCAGCATCACTCTGTGGGGGAGAACCTGAACCACCCTTCTTGTGCTCAGCAAGCATCCTGGGATCAGTCAGCTTCCTATGAACCAGGTGTTGGCGCTGCTCTGAAAGACAACTATCAAGCATGTGCTACTTCAGAATTTGGTTGTCCAGCCCTGAATAATCATCAACGTTGCTGCCCCTCACCCAGCCCTTCAGTGCCTTGCTAGCATAGTCTAGGAAATCCATCTAGTTTTGTGATGAGATCTTGTGGCTGCCCCTGGATCTCTATCTATATTTTTCAGGAGTCAGCCCAAACCTGCTGACTAGAAGGGCTTTCATTGCAGTGTACTGTGTCTATTCCCCTACCTCCAGTGTTAAGAGTGTGTTCCTCTCCACTGTGGGCATGTACCTCCAGAAACTACCCCGCACAGGACTCCTCATGATCCTTGTGCACCCTTAGAGCCTCTTCAAACCATTTATCGATGTCATCCCTCACCACATTACTGGGCACCATGTCTTTTGGTATGCAGACCCTTACTTCTCTAGTGGACACTACAGGTACACTGTCACCATTATTGATGGACTCCACCTGAGCTGCTCTATTGTCCAGCTCTCTAAGGCTTAGCTCATGGGTCATCTTCCTTACCTTCATGGCTAGCCTCTTCTCTGCTAGAGCTTGCTCCTTTTGCAATTTAGCAATTTGCTCCTGCTCTAATTTGGCAAGCTGCAGGTTCAGCTTTCTCTCCTCCCTCCTGTCCGCCATCTCCTCTGGGGACAGGTTCCTGAGTGAGATGCAGCTCCCTGCCCTGGGGACAACCACTGCTCTTGAACGGATAGTGACTTCCTTTTCCACAGGCAGTCCCAGGTTCTCCACTGAACCTTGATCCAGCTCTTCATCCTCCTCAGTCTCTTGATCATTCTCCTATGGGTCACAGGTCCTGCATTGATAGCTTCAGCTTACGCTCTTAGTGCCTTTTGCAGCTCCATCTTCCTGGTGAAGCCTTTAGCAGACAGCCAACCCCTTGCAATATTCCTTGAGCTGGGCCACAGTATAGGTCTCCAGCTTGGATATATCAAAATCCATCTTTGCAGGTGCAGATGATGCTTATCCAGTCAGAGATATGGTTTTAGAAAACTAAAAATGCCACTCAGGGAGAATTGAAAAAGGTTTGAATTGGTCAAGAAATTGAGTAGTAGTATACACTAAAGTCAATGTATAGCGCTGCACAAACACAAGTTATCCTCACCGTTGTTCACCAATGTTAGACATTGGGTTTCTGGTTGGCAGAAGTATACACCCTAAAGAAGTAGAAACAACAATCCTAGTCAGCTTAAGTCAGATACTCACCATAAATTAACCTGTGCTCACCCTCTGGTAGCATGGCAAAGAGCAGGCAGGCTTAACATAAGAGGCAATATGCAAAGTATTTTTGCAACAATAACACAGTGAAAAACACAACCACGATGGAGCGCAGGACCGATCAGTAGCCACGCAGGTTCTGCTGAACAAAGTACCTTGATCCTGGTCACAACAGCAAGATGCCGGGTGCAGCCAAGCGATGCATCAATGTTGATCCAGCAGTCGAGGTGATGAGTTAATTTTCTTCATGTGGTGGTGGCGATGCATAGGTTCCAACGACGATGAGCAGAGCCAAGAGGCATTGGTTCCATAGATGATGCACCAGGTTTTCCTAACTCAGTCGAAGGGATGCATCCATCATATCACACTGCAGCAGTGGCAATGCGCTGGTTCCAATGTGTCAGTTCTTTAAGGCAATGTGCTGGTTCTGAGTGTAATTCACCAATTCTGCTCTCGCAACAGCGACAATGCTTCTGACAAGAGATACGTTGGTTCGACTGGAGTAAGTACCTGGGTCCACTTACAATGGACCAGGCACGGGAGCATGTAGTGAGACTTTGATATCACTGAGACTCACAAACAGGAGGCAGACAACAAGTCCGTGGAAATCATATTTGGGTTCAAGCAGAGTCCAGTTATTCCTCTGCAGGGTCAGAGGGAAGCAGCCAATAGGGCAGCACAGGAGAAAAGCAAAACTACCAGAGCAGCAGTCCAGTAGAGTGACAGAGTCTCTTAACAGGGGAGTCAGAGACCTAGTACTTATACCCAGTTGTGTCTTTGAAGTGGGGGTGACTTCAAAGGGTGACCTTTGAAGTGCACAGAGGTCCTTTCTTCCTGCCACTGCCTCCAGACTCACTACAGGGGTGCAATCAACCCCTTGTGTGGGGACAGGACACTGCCGATTCAAGTGTGAGTGTCATATCCGCCCCCCATCCTGCCCAGGGTGAGCCATCAGGATGCAGATGGGAACTCAAACACACCTAACCATCCTTTGCGTGTGGCTGCCAAGAGGGAATGCACAAAGTCAAGCTGTCCACTCCTCAGACTTCCATTGGAGAGAGGCTGCAGGTACACAGAGCTTTAAGAGCAAAGAAATACAAACTTTTTAAAAGTGGCATTCTTAAAAGAGTAATGTTAAATCAAACTGTACCAGCAAAAATAATTTCTCATTACCATTCCAATGATATAAAACATGAAAGAGCACTCCTTCTCAATCAGAAATTACATCTTAAAAGTGTAATAAGGAATTCCCAATGTTAATCTATGAGAGGAGTAGGCCTCACAGTAGTGAAAAACACATTTAGGTGTTTTTTACTACCAGGACATAAAAAATGAATGAATGAATGAATGAATGAATGAATGAATGAATGAATGAACGAATGAATGAATTCAGACTTATACCGCGCTACTAAGCCCAATGGGCGTCAAGGCGCCTAACCAAATAAAGCTAACTGAGTAAAAAGATGAAGGAACTTACTGGTAGGCCTTTATAAAGTACCAAGTCTTAAGAGCTTTCCTAAAAAAGTACATGTCCTACATTACTTACACAGCACCCTGCCTATCTAGGGCCTTCTTTAGGGGTGGATTACGTGTTATAAAAGGGGAGATTAAGGCTTGGTGAGGGGTTTTAAATGTCAAGTCAATATGCAGTGTAAACTGTACACACAGGATCTTCAATTGCAGGTGTGACACATGTTTAAAGGGGTATTCAAGCAGAAAATTGAGTTAAAAATATCGACAGACAAGAATATCGAGTCCTAAATATTGTGAGTGAGAAATATCGACAGCAAGAATATTGTGGTCAAGAATATCGATTTAAGGTAAGAAATATCGATGTTAAAAATGTAGAAGTGATTATTATCTTTGGCAAAAATATAGTTGTTTATTATATCGATTGTTTAATTAATGTTATGTATTTTAGTATATATTTTAAATGTATGTGATGTCTTTTTTTGAATAGAATTGTTTAAATATTTTAATAAATGTGTTACATTTTTAGAAGTTATAAATTTTATTTAAATTGAATTTATCATTTTTTAGTTCCGTAGTGCGTTATGGGTTTATAGGGGAATAGGGTGGGAAGGTATTTCATCATATTAAATTACTGATGATATTTATTTATTAATATTTATGTAACTGAGATTTTATAGTGTTATTTGTGGAAAGTAATTTATGATTATTAATTAATAATTGTTTGTTAATTAAAATAATCAAATAATTGGTAATTAATTATGGGAATTGTGTAATTACGTTTAGGTGCAGGCTGTGGGGTTTATAGGGGTAAAGGGTGGGAAGTAATGTATTTTTAATTAATTATTAATTAACTGTTTCTTGATATTAATTAATTTATTTAAAATTAATAATGGTGATTGTGTAATTAGTTTTAGGTGCAGGTTGTGGTGTTTTGAGGAGTAAAGGGTGGGAAGTAATTTATGTTTAATTGATTATTAATTAGCTGTTGATTGATAATAATTAATTTATTTAAAATTAATCATGGTGATCGTGTAATTAGTTTTAGGTGCAGGTTGTGGTACTTATAGGGGTCAATGGTGGAAAGTAATTTTATGTTCAATTAATTAATAATTAGATGTTAATTAATATTAATTAAGTAATTGTAAATTAAATATGGAAATTGTGTAATTACTTTTAGGTGTGGTTTGTGGGGTTTATAGTGGCAAAGGTTGGGAAGAAATTTGCGTTTAATGACTAATTAGTTGTTAATTAATATTAATTAATTATTTGATATCTATTTAGGGTAATTGTTTATTTAGGTGTGTGTGGTTTTTACTTTTAAAGGGGTAAAGTTTGGGTATTAAATACATTTTACTTACCTTTATATTTAGTTGTTTAATAGTAACAGTTTTTTATTAGAAAATAAGTAATTACTGTGTGATTCATTTTTTTACAGTTTAATTGTAGCTTTGTGTTGTGGGGATTATAGGATTAAAGTGTGGGAAGTTAATACATTTTTAATATTTTTTTTAATTAATAAAATTTCTTCAATTTGTAGTTACTTATGTTACTTATGGAAGTACATTTTTTCAATTTAGGACAACTCATTTTTACCTCTCCACTGTCCAACACTTTCTCTACTGTTGCACTCACTGGAGTGGGAATAGTAATTTTTACCCTTAGCCTATCCAACACTTTCCCTACTGTTGCACTGACTGGAGTTGGAATATTAAATGTAATTCCTCTGCTATCCAACACTTTCCTTACTGTTGCACTCATTGGAGTTGGAATAGTAAATGTTACCCTTTCACTATCCATCACTTTCCCTACTGTTTCACTGACTGAATTGGGAAATTTAAGTTTAAATAGTTTGAATTATATTTTATGTTGTGGGCATATACATTTGTAAATGTTTATATATTTTTAAAATTATAAAATAAATTAAAATGAATAGTTTATTAATTGTTTTAAAGTAAACATATATATATTTTAATTCTTTTGTTTGTGTGTTTAACTTTTTTATTAAGATTGTTTGTTATATTTTGTTAAAATGTATATTAAATTTAATACATTTTGTTAAAAAAGAATTATTATTTAATATATTTATTCTTTAATATTGTATTTATATATATATATATATATATATATAAATCAATATTTTGTACAACTATATTTTTTACATCAATTTTCTTTTCAGTGTTTTTGTACTTACCTGTTTAAGTATTGGGAGTCGATATTTTTGTAGTATATATTTTTTCATCTATATGTTTTACATCAATGTTGTGTCAGTGAACCGTTTAAGGGGGTATGAGAGTAGGTGGCAGACTTGGTGCTGTAGTTCCACTAGTTGGATTTAATTTACAGGCCCTCGGCATATGTAGTGCACTTTACTAGAGACTTATAAGTAAATTAAATATGCAAATTGGATATGATCCAATGTTACCATGTTTATAGGAGAGAGCAGAAACACTTTAGCACTGGTTGGCAGTGGTAAAGTGCTCAGAGTCCTAAAGCCAACAAAAAGAGGTCATAAAAGGAGGAGGAGGAAGGCTAAGCGTTTGGGGTAACACTTCAGGGAAGGCCATTTTACAACATTCTATGAGAATAATCTATGAGTTAGAAGCTAAAATGTTACAAAAATGAGACTAGCAAAGTTGAGGCTGCAGATTACAATGATAAGACTCAGGCACTTTTACCTCAGAAATCAATTTCAAAGCAAATAGATGGCTTTAGTTAGCTCTTACATTGTTTATTATTCAAGGGAATTTATTTTGAGTAATTGATTCATGCAACTCACAGTCCCTTCATATATAAAGTGCAGCTCATCCTACCTGAGCAGTTCAACAAAGGATGTTGTGTGGATATAAGGATTGCAACTCGGGTTTTTTTTAGGAAGGGAGTAGAGTGAACCAAGGTGGATTACATATCAATGTATTTGAGAAATTCCTATGCTCTGCTTACTAGAAGAATTGATTACTGTTGCTCACACACCAAGGTTAAATAAATGATATTTCTGAATGTAATTTATTATGTTTTAAATATATATTTTGTGGGAATAGTAAATATCTTAGGGTCTGCTTTCATAGTTTGTCCCATTTCAGAGTAATATTTTCACTCTACCTGTCTGTGCGGATATCTCTCCTTCTGTACATGGGATGCAATCAAAGCAGCAAACTGGCTGTCCCTGACGGGGAGTCTTTCTGTATCCAGGAAAACAGCTCTCACTGCAGATGGACTGAGGAACCTGAGAAGAAGGCATGTGATTAACACTGCATAACTTTCCATAATTCTGTAGAATTTGAATGTACGTTTTATCATTCACAAATGCATCAACTTCACTTGTATGTGATGTCATACTTGGAAGCGTGTGATTTTAATGCTTTGATCAGAAAATGCTCACTAAACTCTGGTTTTCAACTTTACTGGAGAGAAAGTGTGACACAGACATCATCAATTCTCCCTACACTGAGTGGGTAAAAGCCCTCACAACTCTCTAGCATTGTCTTTACAATGAGTGCAAATGGCAATTTTCTGAGCTTTAGTGACCAGAAGAAGACTATATTAAAGTCAACAAGACTAAAACCTCTTTGTGGTGCTCACTCAGTGCACCTCTTGATGAGGTTTTTACCTCTGTACTTGCCTCCATGATATGGTGCAGCAGCAGAGAAAAATAGTTTCCCTCATTAGGATATGGCCTGTTCCTTTAGGATTCCAACAGCACTATATATGTGCAAGTTTTGTTTGTATTACAAAAGGGGATGTGCTAGCAGGTATGGAATGGAAGGCCAGATGTACGACCCTTTTTGTGGAGAATCTCCCGTTTGTGACCGCAAAAAGGGTAATGACATGTACAAATGCTATTTTGCGAGTCACTGACTGGCAAAATAGCATTTGCGACTCTCATTATTAGAAAGGGGTGTCCCTTCCTAATAGCGAGTCACCATGCCATGAACAATTGTTTAGCGACCGGATTTGCGGCTGCAAAACACTCACAGTTTACCACGTACTTCAAGTAGGTGGCAAACTACTCGCAAACTGAAAGGGGTCCCCTTGGGTCCTATTTCTCTTTGTGAGTATGGGAGAAAATATTTTTAAGAGCAGGTTGTGGTCCCAGGGACCACTGCCTGCCCTTAAAAAAATTAAACTGAAAAGTTTCATTTTTCTTGTTTTAAATGCATACCGTTTTCCTTTAAGAAAAACAAGCGCATTTAAAAAAAAATAGACTGCTTTATTTAATGGCAGTCTCAGACATGGTGGTCTGCTGACCCCAGCAGACCACCACCCCAGGGAGTGCTAGCCATTCCTAATGGGATCGCAAATTGCTACAGCCTAATTGAAATTCATGAGGCATGCAATTTGCAACTCCGTTAGAAATCGCTAACAGGGTCTGAGTCACTGTTATACATACCAATTTGTGAGTTGCAAATTTGTGGGTCGTACATCTGGCTCAGATTGTGGTGGGAGAGAGATGGAAGTGGTCTTCTAGAAAGGAGCAATAAATGCTCCATTTGTGCTGTGCAAAAGGAGGTTAAATGGACCGGGGACTGGGCTTCACTGGCAGCCCAATTGCAAAGTGAATTCCAGTGTCCAGTTCTGGAACACCACACAAATTTACCAGCAATAAATTCCTGCTGGTATATTTGTATCATGTTCCAGCACTTGACAAATAGAGTTGTGGGAGCACTGGTCAGATCATACCAAGGAGTGTGTAAAATTCTCATAATTTACTTTTATGTAATTACGTGAAATTGCAACAAAATTGCACATAATTACGCAAAATGCAGATCTGTCATTTTATCCTATATTTTAGCATAAAATGCATCCCCGCATACATTTTTGCCTCACAGATGCTGTTAAACAAAAGCACTGCAAACAACAGCCATTACTGTTCCTCTACATTTAAGGTCTACATTTACCCGCCCATATGCTGTAAATATTTGCACCAAATGACGCGTGGTTACACAAAGAGGCCTAATAGCTTAAGTTTGAACATTTTGATCACATAGGCCCTGATTACAAGGTGGGTGGTTAGGACCACCCCATGCGTAAATCTCTGTTTACGCATTGAATGTAATTACAAGTTGTTTATATTAAACTAATTATCAAATGAGTCAAATAAACCAACATTCATGAACTTTTGGCAGGTAAAACCTGCCCAAAAGTTCACAAAGGGAAACATACCATATTTACCATACCATGCAGATTTCTGTGCATTAAACACCAAAAACCACAAGTTATTCCCCATAAGCTCATAATAGTTATTATTTATCTCACACGATAAATAACTTACCCCTTGGTATTATTATTTATCGAGGCGATAAAGAATAACTCAACTCATAATCAAAACCTAAGTGTAACATTCAAATTCCCAAAAATGTGCAAACTACAGTGGTCTATTGTAAGATTCAACCAGACCTAGTCATAACTGAGCTGAGTTTTATTTCACCCTGGGATACCCCTCTGGTCAACTTTTTTTTTTTTTGTTATTGTGCATTTAGTCATTGCTTTAGCAAAGAAGCTTCACATACAATTACCTAAAGTTTACAATACACAGTAATCGAAACATTTCAAGAGGTAAAATTAGGGGGGTAGATCGCTGTTACTATACAGACCCTACAATAGGGGTCACTAAATTGGGGAAGCTAAATCAGCAGTCATTAAACTGCAGGCATGTTTTAAATTCTTCACAGCTTTTTTCATCAGAGGTCTGATGTAATTTTTGTTAGTTTTAACACACTTAATTGTGACATTATAAATGTGTGTGTGTCGGGTGTACAGGGTTTTCCTGGTGTGTGGAAATTGTAATTATAATAGCAGGTGTCTGTTTTTCACTTGCAGGGCCACCTTGTGAGGGTTAGAGGCTTCTTCAATGGAAACTTTGGGCATCATTAGGATGGCGGGCGGACAAAGTCCGCGCACCATCCCAACGTAAAAAGAGACCGCCCGCCATAAATGCGGCAGTCCCGTTGGGGAGATTAGGATGTGGTCACCACACTGGCGGGTGCATCCAGCATTTTTGACATTGCGGCAGGCGGTGTTTCCAGCACCACCCGCCACGATGCCAAAAATACATGTTGTGCATTTGCATGCACAACGTGGCAGGCACCACGCAGTGCCTGCCATGTTGTGCATGCAAATGCAGGGGGGTACCATAGGTACCCCCCATGTGCACCCCCACCCCCCAGAATTCCTGGGAGCCCGCTACAGGCCCCCAATGGCAAGGAACACATGCCTTTCCGTGAAAAGCAAATCCCTGCATGTATCGTAATATGTCTAACAGACACCGCCACCATATTAAAACCTTTTACGCCCAGTCGACTCATCGACTGGGCGGAAAACTGACAGACGGTCTCACCGTCCGCTGGGCTCCCGCATGCCATTTTCTCCTGCCATATTACTATGGCAGGGGGAAATGGCATGCAGCCGGGAGAGAATGTGCGGCGGATCACCAACCCCAATGCGGTCGCTGGCGATCTGTCCGATATTCTAATTGACCCCTTTGTGTGTTGGGATGTTGTTCAAAAGGAAGTCTGACCCGCCGGCAGTTTATGAAGTTAAAGAGGTTACCAAACTGTTCGAACCAGAAATTGCGCAGAAGCAGCTGGTAAAGATAACAAGATAATATTGGCTCTTTCCGTGGATTCAATGCAACAAGGCATGATATGCATTACAATTATTATATTACCAGTGACGGCACGCAACATGAAATGCCTTATATCATCGTCGATATATGCATTGTACTGGCAGGAAAATCAGCGACTGTGAGCACTTATGTGTGTATTGTTTGACTTTTCTCATTGCCAGCAAGCAACATCTAATTATGAAGCAATGAATGCACTGTTGATTATTGGTAGACTGTGGACACTGTGAAGAAAGACTGTGAGAGGGGAGATTAAGGGCCTCATTTGGATGTCAGTGGGACCGCAAGCGACAGGTCGTCGGTGGTAGTCCCACCGACATCCACGCCATCGGTCCGACCGCTGCCTTACGATGCGAACAGTCAGACCACAGCAGTCTAGGGAACAGACCACCACCTCCGATGGTATCAAAGATCCCATTGGGGCAATGGTCAGATTCCTATCCCTACCATGAGGGTGGTGCCTGCACTGGAACCGCAGTAGGGATTAGGATGTCCCTTTCTGACTGCCTTTTCATGTTGGCCAAAATGCCATGGAAAGGCAGCTGGAAAGGGACTTAGGGGACCCAAACAGGCCCCCATTGGCTGCTCTTAAGTGGCCTGGGGGCACATGTAGTGCCCCCCCACACATCCATGCACCGTGTGTCTGGTACCACATGGTGCCTGGCACACGGTGCATGGATGTGCACAAGTGCCTTTTACTACTGCTGATTGTGATGTGGCCCTTTTCTTGGACTGCAGTGCAAACCGCAGTAGGAAAAGGCACTTTCTCAACATAATAGGGCAGGTGGGACTGCAGACTCATTGTTGGACCCTACCCGCGGCGATGGCGGTTGGAGGCTCATCTGACCGCCATCATAATGAGGGCCTATGTCTTTCTTCTGTGGTTACCTTTAAGAACAGTGAATGAAATTGACAAGCATGTCTATGATTAAGGGTCATTGAGTAAGTTGTGTGCCTGATGCATTTTTTGATGTGAAATAAAGTGCCTTGTGTGTCCAGAATTGGACTTAAAGTATTTTCTTTCCTGGCGCATGGAAATTGTTTGCTACAATAGCGGGCGTCTGTTTCCCGCACCCTGGGTCTGCCCTGCGAGAGTTAAATACTTCCTGTGGGGAAAAAAAACATATATATATATATATATTCACTGAAAAAACCAAAGGTTTCAGGGGCGTTATGGTTAGGAATTGGCAGTTAAAAACCTTAGAAATTCACTGAAAAAACCATAGGTTTCAGGGGCGTTATAGTTAGCTGGACATTTCCCTCGTACAAAACCCTAGAAATTCCCCTGTTATAGTTAGTTCAGCTGACTATAACTCGCACCCCCGCAATGCACTGCTGATGACGTCACATATTACATCACTCATGACATGGTCAGTGACATCACTGATGACATCACTGATGACATCTCAAATGACATCACTGATGACATCACTGATGACGCCATCCAGTGAGTGTGTGTATCTGTACATTTTAAATATGTTTAATATATATATAGGTCAGTCAGTCAGAAAACTTTATTTCGGCTATCAGCCATAAAAGTTCATACATACATTATTCTAAAACAGAAAAAATGATAAAAAAACGACATTATAAAATGTAATTTAAAAAGACATATAAATATGCACTTAGACCAAAACAGTAAATTTATCACTGTAGTTAAAAACGTGGTGCAGAGAGATACCTTGTCATAGTATTAAACGTCTTCTAATCAGCCACATTGAAAATAAAAATTTAGCTATCACTATAACAAATACAGGCGAAGGATCATATTTCAGCAGCCTCAACAAATCTCTATAATTTCTAACCCCAACATTTTTGGCAAGCTGAATGATCCATTTTCTGCGGGGGTTTCTGTAAGCTGTACAAAAAAATATAACGTGCACCTCTGTCTCTTCATCAATACTACAACCAGGACATGGATGTCTACTAGAACCAGCCCACTTAAAAAAGGGATAAAGGGAGTGATCCATGTCTAAACTGCATGTATAGTTTCTTGGCAATTAACGGATGTATCAAATCTAGTGCAGGCTCAAAGCTGTATCCAATTTTCACCTCGAGGAATACCGAGGTCAGATTGATTGTATTCTCTGACCGTAAAATCTGCATCAAGTTATATTCCTCCAAATCTTTGGCCAGGATCTTTTTTGGTAGCACGGGGCATGACTCCTCGGGTGTATACCAAAGATCTTCTCTCCCGATTGCCCTCAAAGATTTTTTTACATAGGCTAGCCACGGAATGGCGCCTGCCTTTGGGAGCATCAGAATAGATTTCAATTCCTCCTGGAAGTTAACAAGCTCGGGGGTGCTCCACAGTCGACTCCAGTACGTGACCGGACGTGAAGCTACCAGGTCGGCAATTGGGTGTATGCCCAGGTCCATCCTGAGAGGGTGGAGGGGGGTACTCATAGGTAGTGCCAGTAGTTGTCTCATAAAATGGTTTTCTGACTTAGATAAAATCTGGGCTGTATTGTGACCCCAGAGTTCAGCACCATAAGCCACCAACCCTCTCGCCTGAGCCTTGTATACCTCTACTAATGGGCTAATTAACTTTAGTAGACTATCTTTATACATCTTTAGAATGCCCCCTGTTATCTGTGTGAATTTTAAATTAGCTTTTGATATCTGGGGACCCCAATTCATTTTAATATTGAGTGTCAAGCCCAGATAATCAAAAATGCTCACCCGTTCAAGATATAATCCGTCCAATTTTGGAAAGGGACAGTTTGTAGTGTCCGTGTGAAGAACCATATATTTGGTCTTACTCACATTAATAACCAGGTTCCTTTTCCTGCAAAATGAAGCAAATCCGTCCAGGACTCTTTCCATCCCCATAGAGCAGGGTATCGTCTGCGAACATTAGTGCAGGTATTTTCCTGCCCGCCAACCTGGTAGCATCTACATCTCTTAGGTCCAAGAGTTCATCGACCAACCCATTTAAAAAAAGAGAGAACTCGAAAAGGGGCGGTTAATTCCCCGTTTAGGCTGAACCTAACTCAGGCAAAGGTATCTTTGTGTAAGTGCTCTAGTAGATGACATAGGTAGGGGGGCACTCCCATCCCTTTTAACAACTCCCACAGCTGTCGACGATCTACCATATCGAAGGCAGACTTTAGATCTACAAAATAGAGGTAAAGGCTGCCTCCTTCTAAAGTGATAGATTTCCAGTGTATCATCTGTAATCTAAACAGTTGGTCTATTGTTGACATTTTAGCTCTAAAGCCCGCCTGCAGTGGTGTTAAAATGTTGGAGTCGTCCATCCATTCTTGGAGTCTCCCTAGTAAAATATGCGCAAAGATCTTCTGTGCCACATCAATTAAACTGATCGGCCTATAATTTGCCCGATCAAGGGGGGGAGCCCTTTTTGTGAATAGGTATGATCTCTGCGCCGGCCCATGACGGAGGTAGCGGCATTCCAGCCTAGATTGCGTTAAAAAGAGCCTGAAGATAGGGATCCCAGATGTCCGGCTCACTCTTATATAAATCACCTGGTATCCTATCCAGGCCAGGGGCCTTGTTTGGGAGAACTTTACTCAGAGCCATTTTAACTTCAGCAAGCGTACACATTTGAGCCACACACGAATAAGGGGGTGAGGTTTCATTAAGCGGGGAAGCAGGGATGTCTGATTCTGTTATTTTAGAGGCATAACGGTCTTCAAAGGGACGGCACCATATTTCCTCCCCTAGATTAGGTTGTACTGCGTGCTGGGAACTTGAGGACCCTGTTTTAACCAAATTCCAAAATGACCTCAAGTCCCTTTTCTTTAATGCAATAGAGATCTCCTCCCATCTATTAAGTTCCCAATCTTTTTTGGCTTCTTCGGTAACTTTCTTAAAGTATACTCTCGCTTCCTTAATCAGTATCTTATTTCACTTTTTTAAGTTTGTTAGAAGGGCTAACTTGGCTTCCCTACAGGGTTTATTGTACCAAGCATTTTTCCCCCTCGTAGCTTCTGGTTTCCTCCTGGTTTCCCGGTAAAAGTGGGCCGCCAAAATGCCACAGAGTTCTACATGTGTGGTTCCTATCATATCCTGATCTGGAGGGCCCTCTCCCGGAGCAACCTCACCCAGCGTCCTCTCCAAGAGGGGATAAATCTCCCTATACATATCTTTTAACTCCCTTTGGGATTGGGCGATCTTCTCCCATCGAACTCTTCGGGCGCCACAGGTTGTGACCAAGGCCGTTAGAGGAACCAAGTCTCTGCCCTGATGTAAACTATTTCTGAAACCCTCCATGGTTGCAACAATGGGGTTGTGATCGCTTTCGCATCGTTGCTTTACTTGGAAATCCAGGATCCTAGACCACAATCCCATACTGAGCAATATGTAGTCAATAATGGAAGCTTGTCCGTTTCTTTCAAATGTAAATTTCCCTGGATTATCTGCCGGAAACCTTCCATTACATGCCCTTAGTGAAAAAGAGAGGGTAAGCGAGGTAAGTTGGAGAACCAAGGGTGTCCATCCCCTCGTAGTATATGAGTTGCATGGGGGAATTGCCCATACTTGGTCCTCTTCCTGTGACACTGGAATGGGCAACCCATTCAAAGGTTCATAGTGGCAATTAAAATCGCCACCAATGATCAGTTGTTCTAGATTGGTAGATGAGCTCAGAAATTCCTCTAAACTAGTAAGAGTGTTGGAAACCTGGCCATAATTCACTGGGCGAGAGTAGATGTTAATTTGTCTCATCTCGTGGTTGTCCCGAAAAGCCATAGCTAGGCACATATTATCAGCCGAGTCAGTGTTGATTTTCCTGATTGCACAGCCCAAGTGCGTCCGCACCCAAATGGTCATATATATAGGAAAAACCTATGGAAGAATGAGTGGGTGTATAAGTGAGTGAATGGATGATTTAGTAGGTGCGTGACTGACTCTATAAGTGAGTCATTAAATGCATCTTACTGCAGACTAGTGACTAAATTGTGTGAATGTCTGTATCTGTCTGTCTGTTGGTATATAAGCGGCTGCATTATTTTGTGAATAGCTATATGAGTGTCTCTATGGGTTATTGATTGGTTGTCTGAGTATCTGTATGGGTGCCTGAGTGTTTGTGTGGGTGGGGTGTGTGTGACTCTGTGCGTACATGTGTAAGTGGGTGATTCTATGGTGCATGGTTTTAAGAGTGCATCTGTGGTGGACTGTATGGTTGGGTGAGTGTATGTATGGGTGTGTTAGTGATTGAATATATATCTCAGTGGTACATGTGTGAGTAACTACATATGTGAAAGGCAGTATATATGTGTGTAAGAGTATATAAGTGGGTATATGTGAGAGTGTGTGATTGTTAGAGTGGCTGTATGGATGAGTGTGTGCTTGTATCAGTGATTGTATAAGAGCGTAAGAATGTGGTACTATTTTTATAAGTGAACTTGTGTGTGTATAACTGCATAGGTGAGTAAATGGGAGTGTGATTAATTATTTGCATGACTGACTAGGTGTGAGTGTACCTCTATGGATGATTGGTGGTGTGTGAGTGTCTATCTAGGTGTATAAATGCATATGATAGTCCTGTACTGAGTGTCTGTACAGGTGAGTGAGTGGATGTGTGTGTAGATCTAAGAGTCAATGAGTGGGTATGTAGTTATTGGTATTGGAGTATCTATGGTTTTGAGAATGGACGTCTGAAAGGGTGTGAGAAGATGCACTAATTTATCACATGGATGACGTTATCAGTGATTTCATCAGTGATGTCATTTGAGATGTCATCAGTGATGTCACTGACCATGTCATGAGTGATGTAATATGTGACGTCATCAGCAGTGCATTGCGGGGGCACGAGTTATAGTTAGCTGAACTAACTATAACAGGGGAATTTCTAGGGTTTTGTACGAGGGAAATGTCCAGCTAACTATAACGCCCCTGAAACCTATGGTGTTTTCAGTGAATTTCAAAGGTTTTTTAAATGCTAATTCCTATCTATAACTTATCTCTAAAGATATCATGTTTAATGATTTTCATTGGATTTCTATATTTTTCAAATTCAGTGTGTCAATTTCATTTATGTTTTTTTGAAATTCTTTTTTATCACCATTTTTTTAAACTTATTTTTTCAATTAATTCTTTTAAAAATTAAAAAATATTATTTGTTTTTATTGGGTTTTTCAAACATATTTTTTTATATTTTAAAAAATATTTTTTTAACTATATGTTCAAAACTTTATTTTATATATATTTTTTCCATGTTTTTGGATCCGCGCACCCTATGCGCACCATTCTCTATCCCTACGCGATAGCATCCGTGCATGGTATGCGTTGGGTACGTGTTTAGTGCGCGATCGCAATACGACCGGTACGCGACTCCCAGCCTATACACGACACGTTCGACGTAAGTAACGTGACGTTTACGCGCTTCCGCGATGCGTCATCTGCGTCTATGACGCGGTAGGTGCACGGATACCGCGGAATATTTAACAATTAAAAAAACATATATATATGTATTTCATGTGAATATTAATTGAAGACAAACTCTAAACTAGTCTTAAAACTAATATATTTTTACATCTAATCCTATAATTTTTTTTAATTCAATTTCGCGGATGCGCGCTGGGTGCGTGCTGCCTATGCGCAGGGTGCGCGAATCCCATGTGACCTGCAAAAAAAGGGATTTGATTGGTTACTTCCTCTTCTAACTATTGAAAGACCCCACCCAATTCAATCATTCTTCTTTGACCTTCTTTGGAGGAGCATCTCTTTGCAGAGAAGAAGATTTTTTAGACTAAGTTTACACTTAGCTCTAACTTTTTTCTACTAAAAATGGCTTCAGGGCAGCAGGCATCACCTGCATCTCCTCATACATCTGAGGATGAATTTTGGAGGAGGCACCACGCAAAGAACTTTTTTCTTCAGTGGTGTGGAAATTTTTTACTTTTCCCGAGGGGCAAACAAAGACCAATGCCACCTTGGTCACATGCAAGATTTGCAAAAGAGTGCTGTCGCGAGGGGATCCTAACAAGAAATACTCGTGCGGCATGGCTAGTATGATGAAGCACCTAAGGACCCTTCATCCAAACAATCTTGCACGAGGAGAGTGCAAATGGATGAGAAACACTCCTGCTCCTGCGCCTTCCACCTCATCGCAGCCGAGCACTTAAAGAGTGCATCCATCAGCCCAAAATTTGGACATCCGTCCTCAATTTCATTATTTAAAAGTGCTCTGCACTAAGTGCAATGCAACTTTGTGCTACGGTGAGCAGTCGATCGATCTGATCTGCCGCTGGCAAGAAAGTCACATTTGCAAGTTTTTTTGTTTTTTTTTCATTGTTCCCTGAAGTTCATTGTTTGATTCCTCCTGTTTTGTTTTTTGTTTTTTTTTTTTTACAGAAAAACCCCCAAAATTCAAAATTGTTTAGAAAACCCCCCAAAAAATATAAAAGAAGAAAGAAGAAAAAAAAAAGTTCTTGTAAGAACTAACTTTCCTGGTTTAAAAAAAGAGCTAAATTTCTTTGTTAGTGTGTGAAAGTTTAGATGAATGTATGTGTAGTACGTAATTGACTGAATGAATGCATTAGTAGCGTATGGTGAATGTATAAGTGCAGAACTATGAGGAAGTGCTGCAGCATCACACAGTAACCTCTTTAACTGCAGTGTGCTGTAGTACTTCCGAAGCACAGGGATGCAACATATGTACATAAATATGTTCCAAATCTATGCTTCTCTCTGCACGGCTGCTTAAAATGCAGCCATGTGGTGACACAGGCACCCTTGCACCATAGTGCAAGGATATCTGTGTCATGTGCAGTTTGTTTTTCTGCAGGAAGACACACCTTCCTGCACAAAAACAATCAGTAAAGGCATTTTTCTCCTTCAATGTAAGCTGAACATTTTAGCATGCATTGAAGATATAAAAATGTGGAGAAATAAAAATATTTCTCCTTGTTGTGCTTTCCTACACCAATTTTAGAATGGTGCAGCATTCACACACATATCGATATTCATGATTTCAGATAAATCTAGAGATGTGTCTTGTTCTATGAGTATTCAGTGCAATCATGCACAACAACACTTATAGAACACCCTTTCAACGCAAAGTGGTGTGTATGATGAGGTTGTATTTACATGGAGTAGAAAAAGTACAGAGTGCCTTTTCCTCTCTTTGTAAATATAAAAGAGTGTCTTGCGCAATACCTATGTTACAAAAAGTCACATATTTCCGGTTTTAAAATTCCTTGTGAATGATAGAAGGTAAGCACAGAGTTTTGTCTGCAAAGATGTTAAAAGAAGAATGATTGAAATGATTGCGGTCCTTCAGTAGGTACAATGGGAAATATTATGAACCCCTCAAATCTCTTTTTTTGCAGGTCACATGATATCTGATTATGGTCAGATTTGAAAACTACATAGGTATAAACAGAGTGTTTTTAGAAACGTGTTTAAACTTTGTAGCTTCTTGCAGACCTCCTCATTCTGCATATTGAGACTTAGTTAAACTTACCTTCACAATAATAGGAATAAAAAATGGTACACATTTTTTTCAGATGTTTATTGCAATCTAAATTCATATAAATTGCTTATTTTAAAATTTGGATCTGGGAAAGAAAAGAAAAAAACATTATAACATGTAATAATACATTTTTTACAACACAGCATAATTTCCACAAAGTAATTTGTTTGCCTTTTTTGCTGTTCTCAGAATATATTGAATTTCACTAGAAATAATGATTTCAATCGTACTCATCACTTAACAGCGGGCAAAAAAAAACAATCAGAAAGATTGTTAAAAAAAAAACATACTATTCTCAGTAAAATACCAGAAAATACAAATCACACATATATGAAATGCTTACAGCTTACAAAATTTTATAACTTTAACTTAAAAAAACTGTAAATATTGCCGCATTAAAATAATCACCGAATCAATGACCACCAAAAAGTCCATAATTCAAAAATATACCTTTCCTTGAGGCCAAATGGTATTTTTGCAATCCTTCTTTATGTAAATTGTCCAATGGTAGTCCTATTAAATTATAATAATAAACTCCTCAGAGAGGGAATTATCTTCCTAAAACTTTGGCTTTAAAAATATTAGGTAGGAATTTGGTAATTCACTAGGCAAACGTTGTTTGAAAACCAACTGGGCATCATTACAAAGTGTCCAGCCTTTGTCACATTTTAGAAAGGCAGTGTAATGTCCAGATGTTGTGGAAGGACCATCATGGAAAATTATTGCAATTGTTACAAAAGTAGTTTCTGATATTGATAGTTGTGCTGCCACAAATTGCTTTATTAAAGTTTCCAATTTTCTTCCGTCAGCTGTACAACGTTGCATCATTAAAATGATGTATTTTCCATATTTTGTTAAGAATAATGGGGATAACATTTCGGATTTACATTGGCTACACTCCATGTTTTGAATTACACCTTTAACTAATTTATTGAAAGACACTGATTTACAGTCTGGTAATGTTAAATACAGAAATCTCTCAGTGTCTACATTGGTGCTACATGTATACATGCAATTTTCACAATAATGTTCCCATTTGTAAGAAAGGCCAAAAATATTTTCTATTTCTACACCTTCATCTTCAAAAATGGTAAGCATATACATTCAAAATTTCTGAGCATCTTGTTGGATATTTTGTGTAAATTGTGTAGAACCAAAACACACATCCAAAAGACTACGAACATCTGAAACAGATTGTATATTACTTCAATCTGTTGTAAATTTTTCATAAACAGAATGCAACAGAGAACAAAATCTTTTTACCTGATTCTGAATAATTTGTTCTTGCAAACCTTCCAGATAAAAAACAACATTGACCACTACATTAGCATAGCAGTTGACACCAGAACTATTTTCAAACTGATAACCAACAATCTCTCCAACAGTGTCCAATTTCTTTTTACCCGCAATCACAACATTATCTTGTTCTTTTCCCTTCTTAACACCTTCAGAACAGATATTCTCAAACCTTCTTTTTCGACCAGCCACACACTTTTCAAATACAGGATATTGACCTAAATTTGGAGCATACACCCTTCTTAACCTATTATACTCTTTTACACAGTTTGCATCTGCAGTAACCTTTGTCTCATCAAAATCAATCAAAAACAAACCAGATAATGTTCTGACTCGCGACAAAGCAACATATGTCATACCCTCTTTAAATACGGTAAATCCAATGTTCACCAATGCACTGTCTACACTTAATCCTTGAGATTTATGAATAGTCACTGCATATGCCAGAGAAAATTGAAATTATTTCCTACGGACATATAAATCTTTAACAAACAAAAAACGAACTGAACAACGACCAATTTCTTTAACTTCATCAATCTGACCAAATTTAATTTTTAAAAATTAAATTCCTTCTTTTTTCTGATAATTCACAAAGTCCACCACTTTGCCCATTGCACCATTAACTAAACCTTTCTCTACATCCAAATTACGCCTTAAAATTACCTGACAGTTTACACACAAATACAGTGTCTTTTCTAAACCAGCAGTTTTAGATATTTTTTTTTCTAAATAATCCAGTTTTGATCTCAACTTTCCCGTCAAAATAATAGTGATTCCTTCATGCAGTAATTTATCGATGGCTTCCATTTTTACAATTTCTTCATTTTTCTGTTTCAATAATTCTTCGTTGAATATGGAACACTCGCGCAGTGTTGGCATTAAGCAAATCACTGACTTATTTTTATCAATTTCCACGTACACTTTTGCAGGAACTGCATTTTCATTTGGAAAGACATTGCAAAGTAATCGACTCTCCAAAGCTTCTTTGCCTTGTTTTGAAAGAATTCCAATTCTTATATCTTGAAGAATAATTCCATATTCAGCATCATTTGCCTGTCGCATATTTTTTGTCAGTTCTTTGTATTCAAAAATACTCCAAATGTTCACATTACCAACACTGCCACAAGACTTTCTGGTATCTTCATGGGCAAGTGTTTTAAATACCGGTTGTCCTTTTACCGGAGTCAGTTGCAGTAGATCTTCAAAAACTATGACGTGTTTTCCTCCAAATAACACATCATACTCTGTTTTAAGAATTTGCTGCATTCTTAAATGCACAAAGGCAAGCATCAAGTTTGAGACCATGCTCACCTCATCAATAATGAGAAGCTTCATTTTATTCAGGACTCTTGAAACTTCACAACAAGCTTCTCCAGATAGCTTGTGGTATTTTTCTCATGCTGTACTGGCAGCATTAGTAAACGATGTAAAGTAATTCCTTTAACGTTATGTGCTGCCAACCCAGTTGGAGCAGTGACAACACAAGACAAATGCCAATCAGTTGTTTTCTGCAGATAACTTGTAATTACTTTAATTAAAAAACTTTTTCCTGTTCCAGCTTAGCCACTCACATACATTCGGATAGGTTGAAATGATGTACATGAGCACCCTCTCTTTTTTCATGAAGTAATCCATGGTAAATCTTCTCTTTCACTTGCTGATATATTTGTTTCTGTTCAACATTTAGTTGCTCTTCCAAGTTTCCTAACTGTATTGCATCTTCTTGAGCTTGATACATTGCTGTTTCCACCTCATTCATTGCAATCGCTGCTTCATTTTCAGCAATTGGTTGTCCTAGTGGATCTTGACTCATTGCAGCAGAACTTTGACTGTCTTGAGAACTGTCTCTAGCAATCTCAGCTGCAATTGTAGCTTCTTGATCAATTTCATCATTCAACATTTTGACATAATTTGCGAAAGCACTGCATTGTATGCTATCTTTAGAAGCAATAAATGAATCTTCATAGCTGGGAAAATCTCCAAGTAATTCCAGTTCTGAACGCCATGGTTTGAACATTTGCAAAAGGGCTAAATAGTAAAATTCCCTTTTGTCAGCAGTATCGCAACTCAGTTTCCTGTGATTAATTAAATTTCCTTTCCTTTGTTTCACCAGACATCCTTCGGAACCAATCACTCCATATTTTCCATTGTTGATGTTCTCTGTAGTATTCTGTTTAAAAGTGTAGTTTTGCAGTACTTCATAGAGACACATGTTCTCAAGATTATGACTCCTATTTGGATAGTATGTGTCCAACATATTCGTCTTCAAAATATCTGTACTTTCCTGTTCATTTTCTGCTAAATATTTGCTTGCAGATGATAACCGATCTGAACATTCATATGCTCCAATTTCATGATGCGATAACATCTTCAAACTGAAACTGTATAATTTCTTACTTAGAGTCTTCTCGTGAGACATCTCTTCCCACATTTCTTTCAATTCAGTCTTTTCTGATTTACTAATGTAAGATGTTACATATCGAGCAACAGCAATGGAATTGTCCGCAACATACTGAATATCCATGTTAGCGTTCCACATGGATAAAATAACTGGATTGTAGTCATTTATGTATTTTGATTCTTCGCTTCTTCTTAAGTTGTAGGTGTTTTTCTGAGACTTTCTTGTGATGGTATGTCGCATAGCTGACATAAAACTGTTCACTCTTCCTTTGGATAATACAGGACGTGGAAATCCAAAACGACATTTAGTATAGAACTTATCCTTTGACTTGTACTTCTGTCAACAGTATTTTCCACACCTGTGGCTTTGAAATCGTAAGACTTGTTGTTTTAAGTTTTTATCTTCTCTGCTATTTGGAAGAGCACATGTAGCATAATCTTCAATGAAAGACAAAACAGTTTCATCTGAATCTGTTCCAAATTTGGGGGCGTCCTTGAACAACATATGTATGTGAGGAGCACCTCTTGCTTGATATTACTTTCTCCAAAAGAAATCCATAACTTCTCCAAGAGGAGGATTCTTTTTATGCAGATGAAAGACATCATAGCTTCAAATCTATGATTGAAATATCTGCATACATTGACAGGATCCAAAGAGCACAATTCTCCAGGTGTCTTGTATTCAATATTTTTTATATTGGAATTTGCCTCTCAAAGAAATTCAAGTAAATCATCCCAAGTATACTCAGCACAGCTTAGTGTTACAAACCATGTAGGAGTTCCCAAGTTCCGTAGCATACATTTCAGTTCTCCATGTCGACGGTACCAATATTCATTAGTCCCACGCTGAAATGCCATCAGTTTAATCAACTGAGATTCTAAATGATCATCTCTCTGATGCACTTTATCCATAAAATCCTTTGCAGTTACATTTTGAAGATGCATTCCAGTTTTTAAAATGTGATTTACTGCATATGAAAGTCCAGACAAGTCACTTTCAAACAGAAGATGAAACATATAAGGGATACATTGTCGAAATCTTGGATCTTCTGCATATAATCTTGTTATCCGATATTCAGATGCAGGAATCTGCACAGGGCGTTCATCATATCGTCCACCTTTTCCTGTTGGAAACAACTGTGGGAAACAACGAGCTTCCAAGCTCTCTTCCCATACACTCATGGGACTTCCTGTTGCTTTTTTCATTTGAAACAACTCAATTGTATTCCCCATCACCTCTTTGGAATGAAGTGGATGTACACTGTAATGTTCATAGATTTCTTCACATCTCGACAGGTCCACTTTTTCTATTTGTCCACTTAATGTTTCAGTATCTTCTGCTAAATCTATTTCTTCTTCTCCTACAAACACATTTCTATAGTA
Source organism: Triturus cristatus (assembly GCF_964204655.1). Classification (NCBI taxonomy): domain Eukaryota; kingdom Metazoa; phylum Chordata; class Amphibia; order Caudata; family Salamandridae; genus Triturus; species Triturus cristatus. Next base: position 1,369,244,044 of record NC_140590.1, read on the forward strand.
CTCATTATTTTTTACCAGATACAATGATGCTTTTTGCACTTTTCTAACATCCACTAACTCTTGCCAAATTTCCTTATTCTTAGTAGGAACATCATTAATTAGAATGACTAGTGGCTCATTTTCTGCATGGTCTACACCAATAGTTTCAATATTTTTCCTTAAATCTAACGGTAAATACACAACTCTTCCTATCAATCCTCTTTGCAACTCTGATGGAGGTAATTTACCTGTTTTGGGCTCCATACGAACAATAGCCTGAAACGGGTGAACACATTGTATGAGAATAGACTCACACTTATTTAAATCTATCAGCTCTGGAGGAATAGCAATCAACTCTAGATTATTATGAACAGCTCTAGCAGGCATTTTATTCTCATCTAATTTTTTATAACAATATTTTCAAATACGCTGCTCACATCCCAAATCAAAACAATCCTCTACCAGCAACTAAGTTGCAAATTCCATCCACTTATCATTATCTTCTATTTCACTTTTTAAATACAGATTGACACCTCTAGTCTGATTTTTATAGTGACTTCGCCGACAACAAATACAAGAAACATTTGGTCTTTCACCTGAAATTACCTTAAACTTTGTGGCTTCATCCTCAAATTTTTCTGTAATTACGGGTTGTACATTGTCTTCAACATTTTGTTCTACTAATGTGTCAGTTTCTTCACTCTCTTGCTGAGGACCAAAGTAACAAAACTCAACATCATCCCAGACCTGTTTCACATCTGATACTGACCCACGCAAAAGAGCACTGTTAAACTCACTTAACTTTAGTGCTGGAATTTTTGAATAATACAACCTTTTCACTAACTTCCACATTTGAGTATGATGTACTGCCAGCATTCTGACATGGTGAAAAACACTTTGACAAACTTTCCTAGAAAGACAAGCCAGAGAATGACCTTGCAAACCAGTATGTTTTCTCACTCTGCAAGGGTCTAGTCCTTGCAACAGCTTAATCTTTTGTTAGTATAGGCTCGTAAAAAACGACATAATTTTTCAATAGATTCCTGTCATACACTGCAAACACTACTGCAATCCCAAGTGTACACAGGGTTTTTAGCACGTCTCCCTAAAACTTCATCAGCTATCACTTCTTCTGCATTTCTTTCAACCATTTTCTCTTTCCCAATTGGACAACCGTCGCTAACCTCATAACCTCTACCACTGGTGTCAACTGCATACAATAATTTTTCGCTCAGTGAATAACTCTCTTCGTTAAAAAAAGGCTCTGAACTGGAACTGTGTTTCCATTCTCCCAAAAAAACATCACAATTTTATTTTTTATTAATAACTCTTTTCCTCCTACTTTTGGCCTTCATTACATGGATTGGTTTATCTAGTGATCGAATTCTGTTTAACACTAAAATAAACAGTTTCCTTTTTACTTCAAAAGCCTTTTTCACAATGTTTTCAATATGCTTCTTCTTTTTATAAAATAAAGCTTTCTTTTTATATTTCTTCACATGTTTCAGCAAATTATGCACTACTCTCTTGTAAAATATTTTTTTGCGTAATTCCTTATACTGATTTTGCCTTCTTTTACCATACTTTATCTCCTTCGACTGACCATTTGCTGAGATGGTAAGAGATTTGCTCGACAACCGCTATGGGGATAGGGCAAGCGGGTCTTGCATAAGAATGCTACCCCTGTATTTCTTTTATAGGGACAATGCTTTTGAGTCAGGTCAGGGAACGCAGCGGCATTGGACTATCGAGAAAAGTGGGGAGGATAGGCCTGGCTATGTAACAAATAGATTTGCACCACTCTCTAGCACACAGCTTTCCAAACTTTTCATGTTGGTGACGCAACTTTTGGAGATGCATCATTTTGGGACACAGTAAGGCAGTGTAGCGAGCGAGCGTAGCAAGCGAGCCCGAACCACTTAAGGGTTAAAATTTTGAAATAAAAGAGGACAAATGGTGCATTTTCAAGCAAATTTGAGACCATGAGGTTGAACACAGGCCCATGCAGCGGATGCCTTCGTCCACTGAGCCACCAGACCCGGCATACACACATCTCTCTCTCACTCTCTCTCCCTCCCTCCCTCTCTCTATCTCTCCCTCCCTCCCTGTCTCTGTCTCCCTCCCTCCCTCTCTCTCTCTCCCTCCCTCTCTTTATCTCTCTCTATCTCTCTCCCTCCCGCTCTCCCTCTCTCTGTCTCCCTCTGTCTCACTCACTCTGTCTGTATCCCTCTCTCTCTCTAACTGTCTCCCTCTCTCTGTCTCCCTCTGTCTCACTCACTCTGTCTGTCTCCCTCTCTCTGTCTCCCTCCCTCTCTCTCCCTCTGTCTCCCTCCCTCTATCTGTCTCGCTCCCTCTGTCGCCCTCCTCCCTCTGTCTGTCTCCCTCTGTCTCCCTCTGTTTGTCTCCCTCCCTCTGTATGTCTGTCTCCCTCTGTCTGTCGCCCTTTGTCCCCCGCTCTCTGTCTCCCTCTGTCTCCCTCTGTTTCCGTCCCTCTGTCTCTCTCCCTCTGTCTCCGTCATTCTGTCTCCCCGCCTCTGCCTCCCTCCCTCTCTCCCTCTGTCTCCCTCTGTCTGTCTCCGTCTGTCTCCCTCCCTCTGTCTCCCTCTCTGTCTCCCTCTCTCTCTGTCTCCCTCTCCTTCCCTCTGTCTCTGCCTGACTCCTCGCTCTGGCTCCCTCTATCTCCCTCTCTCTGTCTCCCTCTCTCTGTCTCCCTCTCTCTCTGTCTCCCTCTGTCTCCCTCCCTCTGTCTCCCTCCCTCTGTCTGTCTCCCTCTCCTTCCCTCTGTCTCCGCCTGACTCCCTCCCTCTGTCTCCCTCTGCCTCCCCCCTCTGTCTCCCTCTCTCTCTCTCTGACTCCCTGTCTCCCTCTCTCTGTCTCCCTCCCTCTGTCACCCTCACTCTCTCTCCCTCTGTCTCCCTCCGTCTCCCTCTCCGTCTCCCTCTCTGTCTCTCTGTCTCAGTCTCTGCCACTATCTGTCTGTCCCTGTCTCTGCCTCTGTCTGTCTGTCCCTGTCTCTGTCTCTGACCGTTTCTGCCGCTATCTGTCTACCCCTGTCTCTGCCTCTATCTGTCTCTGTCTGTCCCTTTCTCTGTCTCTGTCTGTCTGTCTCCCTCCCTCTCTCTGTCTCAATCTCTCTCTGTCTCCCTCCCCCTCTCTCTCTGTCTCCCTCCCTCCCTCTCTCTCTCTCTCTCTCTCTCATCTTCTCTCTCCCTCTCTCTCTCTCTGTCTCCCTCTGTCTCCCTCTGTCTCCCTCACTCTGTCTGTCTCTCTCTCTCTGTTTCCCTCTCTCTGTCTCCCTCCTTCTCGCTCTCTGTTTCCCTCTGTCTCCCTCCCTCTCTCTCCCCCGTCTCCCTCCCTCTGTCTGTCTCCCTCTTGTCTGTCTCCCTCTCTCTGTCTCTCTCTCCATCTCCCTCTGTCTTCCCCTGTCTCACTCACTCTGTCTCCCTCCCTCTGTCTCCCTCTCTCTGTCTCCCTCTCCCTCCCTCTGTCTACCCTGGACTCCCTCCCTTTGTCTCCCTCTGCCTCCCCCCACTGTCTCCCTCTCTCTCTGACTCCCTGTCTCCCTCTCTCTGTCTCCCTACCTCTCCCTCCCTCTGTCACCCTCTCTCTCTCTCCCTCTGTCTCCCTCCATCTCCCTCTCTGTATCTCTGCCTCTCTCTGTCTCAGTCTCCACTGCTATCTGTCTGTCCCTGTCTCTCCCTCTGTCTGTCTGTCCCTGTATGTCGCTGTCTCCCTTCCTCCCTCTGTCTCCCTCTCCGTCTCTCTGTCTCTGTCTGTCTCTGCCTCTATCTGTCTGTCTCTGTCTCAGTCTGTCTCTGTCTCTATCTCTGTCTGTCCGTCTCCCTCCCTCTCTCTGTCTCTTTCTCGCTGTCTCCCTCCCACTCTCTCTCTGTCTCCTTCCGTCTCTCTATCTCTCTCTCACGTTCTCTCTCCCTCTCTCTCTCTCTGTCTCCCTCTGTCTCCCTCACTCTGTCTGTCTCTCTCTCTCTGTTTCCCTCTCTCTGTCTCCCTCCCTCTCACTCTCTGTCTCCCTCTGTCTCCCTCCCTCTCTTTCCCCATCTCCCTCCTTCTGTCTGTCTCCGTCTGTCTCCCTCTTGTCTGTCTCCCTCTCTCTGTCTCTCTCTCCATCTACCTCTGTCTCACTCCTTCTGTCTCCCTCCCTCTGTCTCCCTCTCTCTGTCTCCCTCCCTCTGTCTACCCCAAACTCCCTCCCTCTGTCTCCTTCCCTCTGTCTTCCTCTCTCTCTGTCTCCCACGTTTTCCCTCTCTCTCTGTCTCCCTCCCTCGGTCTGTCGCCCTCTGTCTGTCTCCCTCCTTCTGTCTCCCTCTATCTGTCTCCCTCCCTCTGTCTGTCTCCCTCCCTCTGTTGCCCTCCTCCCTCTGTCTGTCTCCCTCTGTCTGTCGCCCTCTGTCTCCCTCTCTGTCTCTCTCTGTCTCCGTCCCTCTGTCTCCCTCCCTATGTCTCCCTCCCTCTCTCCCTCTCTGTCTCCCTCCCTCTGTACCCCTCTCTCTCTGTCTCCCTCTCTCTCTGTATCCCTCTCTCTCTGTCTCCCTCTGTCTCCCTCCCTCTGTCTTCCTCACTCTATCTCCCTCTCTCTGTCTCCCTCTGTCTGTCACCCTCTGTCACCTCACCCCAGCTTCCCGGGCACACACACAGCCGCACCCGAGTACTTTGCAGGTCTTTAAAAGACCATTTACTGGGAGAAGTTATGCAATAGATGACGTATAGTGAGAACAAAGCTTTCAAAGGAATGCCTCTTAATTAGCAGCAGTTATGTGCTAAGTGCCCGTTAATACCAGTGTCATCCCGCGACACACCCACCATTTGCAGGCGACACAGTACTGTGTCGGGACACACAGTTTGGAAAGCTCTGCTCTAGCATATCCGCCCTGGACGAACTGGACTGACTGGTTAGGGCAGGGAGTGGGGAGATCGAGAGAGGACAGGAGAATCAACCTAACTCTGACGATATAAGCCCACCAGGGGTATACGATTTTGGAACAGTATTTAGCACTTTAGTGCGGTATGAGAGGGGTGGGGAAGGCACGTTTATAGAAGCAAGTAGATCAGACACGTGTCCTCCCCGAGGGAAGACGAGTGGAGGGAAAAGTGGGCCTGATCCAATTTCTAAGGAGTTCAGGGTGGTCTCTTGCAATATCGCAGGAATTGCAGCTAAAATTCAAAACAAAGAATGGTTAGACTTTATTAGACAATACCACGTCATTTGTCTTCAGGAAACGTGGGAAATTAATAGTAGTGCCCCACTTTTGGAGGGCTATAAAATGTTTTTTGTCCCGGCCTGTAAAACAACTATGGGCCGTGCCAAGGGAGGTTTAATAATTTATGTGGCACTGACGATTCAAGGGACTTGGCAGGACCTGGGGTGGGGGCTCGGATTGTCTCCAGGGCATTAGATATTCTGAGAAGGGTTCAAAGCTCATTCTTATAATTTTTTATAATGCGGGACAATCCATGTTGAGAATGGCTGAGCTTGAGGAGAGATTGGCTCGCTTAGAAGACACAGGGGGCTCAAGCATCCAGCTGGTTTTAATGGGGGATTTTAATTGTCATCAGTGCCCTTATTTAAAATGGGGTAGAGGAACTTGGGGCTCATGCCCTTCTACCAAGGGTTGGCATTTAGAGCACTCCAGAGAGGGCATGGAATTAAGTAAGATCCTGGGTAAGTTTGCTCTAACCCACACGATGGATCTGATCGATAGTGGGTCGCCCAACATAATAAACCCCTCCTTTAAGGGAAGGGGAAGTGATTCGATTATCGACTACATCTTTGTAACAAATGTGTTAAAATGTAGGGTTAGTCATTTTAACATATTGGTCAGTGCCTTCAGTGATCATAATCCCCTGGTATTGTCATTGAGGGATGACAATTTAAACGCTAAGTTGGATAAAAGGACCACCGTGGGCCTTTTTAAAGCAATGGATCAGGGCAGGAAAATCAGATGGGGCAACATCGATGGGGATGCATTCCATAGAGCGCTCCTCGTCACTACTGATAGTCAGATATGGAGGTGCCTAGATTCTACTGTGGAGGGGAGAGATCTGATCAGAGCTTTTGAGGGCACTGCCCAGCAAATAGATAGTCTCTTGAGGGGCAAAATGAAGACGCAGGTTGACTCTAACCCTAGATGGTTTGATCATGATTGCTCAAGGGCTCATAGGGACCTGAATCTGGCACTTAAAACAGTTCCAAAGGATAGGAGTACAATCGTTGCTTGCAGGACTCGTTACAAAAGGGCCATTAAACAGAAAAATATTTCCCTACAAATTCAGGCTTGGGAGTCACTGAGAGAGACTGCCGAGCGCCGAGACACGAATAGCTTTTGGGGGGTAATTAATGACCCTTGCTTTCAGTCATCAATCAAATCGAAAGTGGCGTGCCATATCTTACCAGAAGCATGGGTGTCCCACTTCACAAGCCTATATAATCATGGTGGACAGAGGAGCAATTAACTCCAGTTACAGGATTCCCAGTGTGCACATGGACGTGTTTTACGGTAGCCGAGGTCAAATTAGGAATAGACGGCCTGGTAGTAAGAAAGGCTCCAGGACCAGACGGGATTCCTCCAGACCTATTTAAAAATCAGGTAGACCTTTGGGCTCCCATACTCACTAGGGTATTCAACACAGCCACTGAAGTAGGTATGCCCAGTTCATGGTCCACGGCCGCTATTGTACCCGTGTTTAAAAAGGGAAATAGGAATGACCCGCAGTGTTATCGACCAATATCCCTTATTGACGTCACAGCGAAAGTTTTGGGGAGGGTCATCCTAAACCGTTTAATGGTCTGGGCAGATGAAAATGATATTATTACAGACATACAATCTGGGTTCCGCATTGGTCGCTCAACGACAGACCAGTGTCTCAATCTTTATCATCTGGTGGCCAAGTATACTCAGGCTAGGGAGGGCACTGTGTACCTGGCTTTTATGGATCTCTCAGCAGCATTTGACTGTATTAACAGAAGGAAGCTGTGGGAAATTTTAGGACTTATGGTTGTGGACCCAGGGCTGATATATGTCTTACGAATGCTTCATCAAAACACAACGGCACAGGTCAGGTTTAGCGACGAGGGGGACCTCTCGGAAGACTTCCCGTGCAGGGGGGGCAAGGATGTATCCTGGCACCTTTTCTAATCACGCTTTACATAAACTGTTTAGATAAGGCGATCGGAGTCTTGGGGGCAGACTGCCCTCGCATTGGCAGGAGAAGTATACCCGTCCTCCTATATGCTGACGACGCGGTCCTCCTGGCGCGTACGGGAAGGGGCCTACAGGCTCTTATTAGCGGATTTGTCAGCTTTATGGCGGACCTAGACTTAGTCCCCAACCTCTCCAAGTCATATGTCAGGGAACCAGGTAAAATGCCTTATAAGAAATGTACTTTCACAATTGGGGCACATAAACTAGAAAAAGTAAAAGTTTTTAACTACTTGGGGATTCTATTTGATAAGGATCTTAATTTTAATCCACTGGTTAGGCACAAATGTAGCCAACAAACCAGTTTGGTGGGCTCACTTATGAATTATGCCACTAGACTTGGTCGTTGGTCACCTAATGAAATAGTGCAATTATATAGCTCGGTATGTTGTGCCAAGACCCTGTATGAGAGTGAGGTATGGGGCTTTACAGATTTATCAAAAATCCAAATGGAGGAAAACATGTTCCTAAGAAGGCTTTTGCAAGTGCCCCAAAGTATCCCTTCCTTTATAGTTCATGAGGAGCTTGGTATTACGTACTCCAGTGATAGGGCAAGTCTCAAACCCATTATTTGCTGGATAAAAATTTGGACAAATCCAGAGGCAAGCCTAAGTAGACATATTCTTGAGGATTGCATTAGGGGGCATAAAGGTCACCGAATACCCTGGCTCAAATATGTAAGGGACACCTTGAGCCGATTGGTTATGTTAATTTTTTTAACGAACCACTTACATTATCCACCAGAGATAAGGGTGTCATAAAGGCGGAATTCTTACGGTGCATAGCTAAGGAAAGAGAGGACAGAGAAGGGCGGAAAGTTACAGTAAGACCCTACCTGCTAACAAAATCATGACCGGGTATGGAATTTTATCTTTCTAACATGTATAACAGACAGGACAGATTTTTGATGACTAGATTTAGTTTAAACCTTCTGCATCATATTTTATCAGTTCCAGCTGGGTTTGTAACAGACATAAACATAAAAGGGTGTTGCGGCTGTGATCTAAGATCTCCGCAAGATACTCTTCACTTCGTTCTAATTTGTCCTTTTTATGCTCGTCCCAGGTCCTTGTTTTTAAAAACCATTTTAAGACGGTCTAAAATTAGGCAGGCTAACGTGGCTCTTTTATTTCTAAAACTCTCCTCCGACCCTTTTACTTTGTTCAGTACTGTACATTTTTTAAGACTGGCGGTAAAATTAAGGAATACCAGAGGAGAGGATTAGCCCCTTGGATCTAACGAGTCATGGAAGGTTATTAGGATACCATCTAGGCTTGCCCTGTAGCTTCTTTCTGAGTCACGTGTATGATGAATGGATTAGCCCTCTCATATTAATGGTGAAACCTTACACTGTTGAATTAGCTTGGGTTTGCATATAATGTCTCGCTTTTAAACTGTTAATATTTTTGGCTTTTTACTACCTTTGTAGACTCTGGGTATATTTTAAAGCTTGTATTTATGTGTATATGTGTATATTAGTTTAATCTATAATGGAATTTTGACTGTTTATAACATGATCTTTTTATGGATATTTTTATATACCCGAATAAAGATCACTGATTGATTGATTGATTGAAATATATCCAAGAGGCCGCCGAACTTTGGTAACTTCCTGATTAGTGGACCCAAGTTAACCTTTGGGTCAGTGATGTAAAGCATCATTTCATCTGCATATAATGAAATAAGGAGCTCTCTGGTGCTGAACCCTAACCCTCTGGCCGCATTATGTTGGCGGATCCTTGCAGCGATTGGTTCCATTGCTACGGCTAAAAGGAGGGGGGAGAGGGAGATATGCAGGAAGGGTCTGACAGCATGCCAATAATGCTCAGTTAAGCTGAAGGGGCCATGTATAAAAGCTTAATCTGCGCTCTAAAATTTGGGCTAAGTCCGATCCTTCCTAGTATGGCAAACATAGGGCGATTCCAGTACATTGAATGCTTTAGTAGCATCCAAGAGAGCCACCGGTACCTTTACACCGGGATTTAGATAGTGCAGCACCGTGAAGAAGGTGCAGAGATTATGAGTTGTAGATCTAACAAGGATGAACCCGGCCTGGTCAGGTCTCGCTATCAGGGATTGTAGAGGCTGTAATCTGTTGGTGAGCAATTTGGCATATATTTTGGCATCTATATTTATCAAAGAAAGTGGTCTGTAAGAAGCTGTCTCCTGGCATGGTTTTTCAGGTTTCAATAGTTTTTGAACGATTGCCTCTCGCATCGAAGGGGGAAGCATGCCAGTAGTTTGGGCCTCTTCAAAAACTCCCAACAGGTGGGGTGCCAGCAGGTCTGCGTAGGTCTTGTAAAACGCTGTGGTTAACCCGTCAGAGCCTGGGGCTTTGTCCATAGGCTGGCCACTTATCACCTTCAGAATATCATTGAATGCAAAGGTTCCATCCAAATATTCCCTATGTGCCCTTCCGAGCCATAGCAATTCTATAGATTCAAGGAAAGGCAGGAGACCCTCTGGCTCCGCCTGATGGGTAAACGTGTATAGCTTGGTAGAAAAGGTGGTGAATCTGACTAGCACTTCCCTGGGACCTCTGATTAAAATTGAATCATCTCCCATGATTTCAGATAAGTAAGTGATATTATGTGGCGTCTTGAGCATATTTGCTAGAGTTTTACCTGGCATGTGTCCCTCTCCGTAGCCTCTGGCTTGGGTGTGTTTGCCCATGAATTTCACTTCGCGTGGAGCCTTTTCCTCAAATTCTGTTATGAGCTCCCGAATAGATGACAACAGTTTAGGGTCTTTGGTGGTTAAGTATGAAGTTTCTAGCCCCTTGATACGGGTCTCTAAAGAGGCCAGTATACCCCTGATAGCTTTAAGCATTCCGGCATGGCGTGATATACATTTTCAAAATAGCGGACCCTAAATAGGGTCAGTCCCCCTAGGCACAACAGAAACCCCTCCAGGGGTTATTGAAATCTTCACAACTCAATAAAGCTTCACACAAGTTTGTAATTGTGAGTATTTATCTGTTTCTCCACATCATCATAGGGCATAGTAATGATATCACATTTATCGAATGATGGTAAATCCAAACGGAGGATTATAAATCGAAATCATGATTGTCCTTTACTTAGTTCATATCCCTCCCGATGCAATCAGCCCTTCGTCAGGGGAGAGTTCTGCAATAGAAGAATAATAATGAGGAAACCATCCTAACCATGGTCCCTGGTACAAAGTCACCCTGGGTGTGGTGTCTAGTGATGGAAAGTGACAACATGCTTCGAAGTGTACATTGGGATCAGTAAACGTTAGGTCAAACCTAATATCTATGGTCATAAAGCTGTGACCTGTAGGTAATGTTAGTTGGTGACCAATAACTTCCTGATGTACACAGAGGAAACAAAATACTGTTCATGTTTAGTTCTTACTAAAAAAATAATTTGGTGGAAAATAAAAGAATGTGCTCAATAGCCTCATGCAGTTGATACAATATGGTTTCTTAATCGACTCTATAGGTGTAGGCAGTGCGTTATAACCGTGGCTAAAACATAATAAATCAAGTGACAAGTGGTTGACAATAAACTAAAATGCTTTGCGGCTTCATGCAGAAGAAATTGCATTGTTTCTATGCTCAAATGCGCAAAGCGTGGTTAACATAATACATTTGGAAGCTTAAGATCAATGTTTTAAACCATGTGAATTCACGACTGCACCGGTGTTTTTACAACGCCATTGAACATGCTTTATTCGAAGTGAATAACCAAACTCGGAGTTGCCAACAAGCGTTTAAAAAAACATTCTGTAAAACAGTATTTAAACATGTGTATCAAATAAAGTCAAACTTGCAGGGTCAATACTTTCACGGAAACTGATGTGAAGTACTTTTCTACAAGGAATGACAACACGGGAGCTTTCTCCCACATAAAAGAAAGCAGTGATTTTCAACCTCAAGAGAAGCTAAACAGCAAAAACTGACTCACATTTACAAACTTGGATGAAGCTTTATTGAGTTGTGAAGATTTAAATAACCCCTGGAGGGTTTTCTGTTGTGCCTAGGGGGACTGGCCCTATTTAGGGTATGCTACTTTGACTCCTGATCCTTGACTGTCCTGATCGGAGAGTGATACCTCAGAAGCACAGTACAAAAGAGAAATGTATCACCTAAAATGAAGATAGTTTGTGCATGTTCACCTTATTCATTGACATTGTGAGATACATTTTCCCCTTATAACCACCTTGAATGCTTCCCAAAGTGTTGCATGTGTGGACACAGACCCATCATTGGTGTCAAAGTATTCTACAATGTCCTTGTGTATTTCTTCTCTGAAAGCAGAGTCCAAGAGGGTGTTTGGAGCCAGTCTCCAACTAATCATCTTAAGCGGGGTGTCTGGGATCGTCAGTTGCAGCAAATAAGGAGCATGATCAGAAAGCGTTTTGAGGAAATGTGTGCTGTCGGATGTCCAGGCTGCAATGTCCCGCAAGACTAGCCAGTATCTAACCTGGACCAGCCTCCATGATGTGCTGATAAACATGTGCCCTCCGCAACCCCCGGGTCTCTCTGCCTCCAGATGTCAGCTAAGCCTCCGTTCCGCAATATAGCATTAAAAGCGCCACTCGAGTTTGGATGCATAGTGCGGGATGTGCCTTTCCTATCTAGAATGTCATTTAATATGGCATTAAAATCACCCCCTATATTATTGTGTCACAGCCCAAGATTTGAACTTTTCCCATACATTTTGAAAAAATTCAGGACAGTCAGTATTTGCCCCATATACTGCCACAAGCGTTATCTTCACCCCTCCCAGCGTGCCACACAGATTCACAAATCAGACTTCAGGGTCCAGCTGTGATTTTATCATTTTCCAGTCTAGTCCCTGTCGAATCAAGATTGCCACCCCTCTTGCATAATTAGAATATATAGAGGAGAAAATGTGCCCCCAGCGCTTATGCTGCAGTTTTTGGTGAGATGAGCTATTTAAGTGGGTCTCTTGAATTAGACATATATCAATATGATGTCTACTTACATAGGAGTGGACCAGTCTGGTCGTCCTGCAGGTGTTCAGCCCGTGAATATTTCAGGATAGAAATCTGTAGTTAGTCATGCCCACGCAAAGAATGCATGCTCACCAGACGAATTTAGCTTGTGTAGGTGTGAGTGTATGATAAATACTGCATGTGGTTCCTGTTGGAACTCTGAACTCCCCAACAAGCCCCGACCTGGGCCCGCCTTGATTGTTACGGATAGCAACAATGTGTGTACAGTTCCATAATGTTCTCCTGTCTAACTTCCCAACTGTGACATTCCCAACCCATTCCCCACCCACACCAACCCCCCAATTAGGTTGTGTGATAAACCCCCCCCTTGAAATGCAAACTCAACAACATGCTCCAGATCACAGCCTGGTAGCAAAACTTGGGAGCTCTCCTCTGAGGCATGGGGACACCGGTGCACAGCCCTGCCCGGAGGCGGGGTGGACGAGAACTTTGAGGAGCACCAGCGGCACATGTTTGAAATCGCAATTTAGCAACCCTGACAAATATAGTTGAGTTTTGAACATAACTTATGCAACTGTTTCACTGTGGTATTGGATCTATATATGTACAATCACATTCGGCTTTGGCTCAGAAAGTAAGTACCAGCATCAAACAACGTTCAGTCATTGTCACTAAGGTTGTTATCAGGACTCTGGGGACCTTTGGATTTAGCCATGCGCATCTGCCTGCTCACGTGCTCGGCAAACCTCATTGCTGACTTAGCATCGGTGAAGAAGTGAGCAGTTGCATCATGCATGACTTTCAGTTTGCAGGATAGAGAAGAGCATACGGTACCTCCACCTGTAGGAGCAGGTGTTTAACTTGCACTAACTCGTGCCACTCTGCCTGCATTGTGGGGGTGAAATCTGGAAAGAATGAGCTAGAGTTACCTTTGTATAGTATAGTCCCACACTCTGTGGCCAGTATAACATCACGGCCCCGGCAGTTCAAGAACCGGGCCAGGATCCATTGAGGAGAGGAACCCATAGGAGGTTTGGGTCCCAGCGTGCGATATGCCCGTTTAACAATGAATACCGTTGATAGATCAGATCCGAACAGGTCACGCAGCATTTCCTCCTCTTATGTCTCCATTTTGAAAATAGCCGTTGTTTCCGGTCCTCCCATTATGCAAACATTATTGCACCTTGACTGGGCTTCCAGGTCGTCATTTTTGGCTCTGGGTCTGGACTTTGTCCATCTGCAAGAGCTGCTCTTTGGCTTCGACCTGAAAATCGTGCGCATCCGAGGTGCGATTCTTGAGCTAATCTAATCTTGATTCGTGCTGGTCAACTCTTGTCCTGACCTTTTCTAGTTGAGAGGTAAGTACATCTAGTTTATTTTCGATGGTCTTGAGACTAGATCTCATTTCCAGCAGGAGCGCGCAGAGGTCCTCTCCTTGATCATCTGTTGGTGCTGTGGATGGATTGTCGCCTTCCCCTTCAGTCCCAGAATCTGTTTGTCTTGTGAGTTTTTTGTTGTCAAATGATAACTTTGACTGTTTAGTGTCTCTTTTCCCCATGTTTGTGAACTGGCTGCAACTCTGGTTGCACCTGGGAGGGCAGGCGTTTTCCCCACGGGATCCACTCAGCATATATCGTATGGCACGGAGGAACTCTCCGGTACTTTCCTAAATCTGACTAATTATTTCAGCAACTCTTGCTGTGTGTTGCTATGTCCCTCTCAGTGTCGTATCATTAGTGTCCTCATTGCATTGAGTACAGTGGAAGTTGAGGAGGGTCAGCATGATCTCCTGGGATGTGATCCATTGGTTTTGGCGGAAGTCTGTCTCGCAGCCTGACCAAGCGCTCACCAGATCCAGCGACACCTTTAAATCCCATGGTAACCCACCATCCAGCGGGTATGTAGCTTCATGCAACTCAAGCTGTAATTTCAGCTGCAGCTGCAGCTACAGCGTAGCTCTAAGTGCCTCAATGTGTCTGATTACTTCCAATCTGTCAGACCCGGCAAGGCCATATTATCTCTTGCCCCCCACACAGGGCTCTATTCACCTCCCTGCCACAGTGATTGTCCAGCTCAGAGTATGAGAGGGGTGGTCAGGCATGTACCCTCGATTTCTCTCAAAGGTAGCCCCTGCAATGCATGCCACTGGAATTGGCTCGGGGAGAGGCCTATGCCTGGTTCAGGGTGCGAGACGGGTATATCTGGTCCACTCCGGCCCTCCCCCAGAACCTTCTCCCATTCAGGGGTCCAGATCTCTCTTGCCGGACGATCTTAGGGACCGCCTCTCCTCAGCACAAGATGGCGGCCTCCGTCCCCTCGGGCTCCAGGCCGACGAGGTCCTGCTCAGCTCCAGAGCTTTGTTCCTGGCAGTTTCATCAAGATCGAACGGGGGCTGCAGCATCGCTAGCCACGTGTCTCAGCTCTCTGCATCGAAAGTGACAGCAGCACAGCCCAGCACAGGTAATGTTGCAGTCCGGAGGCCCATAGACCACCTCACCGGGCCCGCCACGACACTCTGCTCCTTTCAGTGATTCGTGGTCGATTTGCCTGCCGAATAGCGCTGATATGCTCTCCGCACCGCCAGGAACAGTTGTTGTGTCTTTTTCAGCACCGCTGGACACAGTTTAGCATGGATTATGTAAGGCTTATGTCCCAGCCGGCAAGGAACACTCAAAGAGCGGCCATCTTGCTGCTCGGCAAGACCACACCCCATCCATGTTCTCATTTTGATTGGAACTGAAACAGTAACAAAATCAAACCCAAGTGGGCAGTATACATTGAAGCATTGGTGAATATGTTGAAGCATTGCCTTGCAGTATACTTGGTTGCCTCCAAGATGGTGCCTACACTATTACATGTGTTTTTGTCCATTGTGTGTGTCTAGTGACGTAATCTAGAAACTTGTTGTAACTTTGGGTCATGTGATCAAGGCCCAGCTGGGCAAAAACTTTCTGGTGTGGTGATCAAAACTGTTTTCACTTTCTTCCATGTGAACGCTTTACTTCATTTGATTTTGGATATATGTACCATGTCTTCCTTTAAAAGTTTCCTTGAAGCAGATAGTGTAGGGTCCAAGTGAATAGAGATGGAAAGTTTGTTCCAGAGCTGTGGTGCATGGAGTGTAAAACAGTGAAAGTTTGAAGTGGCACAAGGAAGTCCAGTACAGAAAGACCGAAGAGGACAACAAGATATGTATGAAGACATCAATGAGAATAGATAGGTTGGGCAGGTTATTTCAGATATTTGTAGACAATCCAGAGATAATGGAATTAAATCACTCTAGTGATTGGAAGCCATTGAAGTTCGGGACAGTGGAGAAAAGTGTGAGTACCAGCTAAGGGTACACACTTTTCCCCAACATGATAGATAAAGCATCAAATTGTGATGCAGTAGATTTTTCTCTGGATTAGTAGGAATCCATGGACAAATCTGAAATGGCCTTACACTCTGACCAACTCTTGTGCAAGTAGAACAAAGGAGATGCATGAGGGGCAAGAGTGGAATCAGGTGAATGACAAGGGATAAATGATTGGGGTGAAGTAAAAGAAGCACAGATGACAGAGGGTTTTCGAAATAGAGCACATAGCCGACTAGTCCACAGTGTGAAAACAATGAGAAGAAGGATTGGGAGAAGTTGGAGAAAGCAGACGATTTGCAGGGGAGAAGAGCTGTAGAGGATCATGTGAATGTTTGGTAATAAGTGACTGGAAGAAGAGTTCATTGGTGACTTTGAGTAGAAAGGCAACAGTGTAATGAGCAGAGAGGAAAACAATAGAAAGAAACAGGTTCTATGTTTAAGTTCAATTAGCTCCTGAATTTATGGAGAGCAGAACTTTCAGAAGACAACCAGAGATGAGAAGAATTTGCTGTAAGCTTCAAAGATTTAAGAAGGGCACATATATTAAGACCAACAGACAAAGCAGAGAACAGGCAAGAGGTAGTTAGAATAAGTGACAGGAAAGGGAACTGGTCCACAGAATGCAAAGTATCACAGACCACGTCTATCTACAGTTAGACCAAAACCTGTGTCATGGGTGAGATTTTCTAAGGAAAAATAATAAATTTACACCCATAATTATTATATTTTTTTCTGTGCAAGTGTAGGTTGACATGATCGCCATCTATGAATTATATTCTCAGAGAATCAATGCTTCACAGGAGTAGTGGGAGAACAAATGGCATGGGTTTCATTACGGTTTTTTGTCAGACTTACCCAAGAAAGAATCAGACTTCATTTCTAACATTTTCTTGGGACTTTGTAATGCTTTACATATGTGTGAGTCAGGCATCATGCCTCATTCAGTTTCAGCAGCTTTCACATGAATACAATGAATACATGTACTGTCATGTCCAGCCCAGTGCTATCATGCAGCTGCAGAGCCTTAGAGCTGAATCATGGAGGTATTTTAGCAGGACTGTGTGACAATGTTAGACCAGTCCTGGAAAAGAAACACTGCTTTTCTTCAGGATAAAGGTACACTGCCAAATATGCATGAGACTCCTTCTCCTGCTGTAGGAAAGGGTGACACACTGGCATATAAAGGTTAGAAAGAAGGTTGGAGTATATCAGTGACATATTTTGATGAACATATCCCCAATCAGATTTCACTTTAGTTTCTTTACGTGATATCATTGTTGCTTGCGTTTTCCTCAAAATCTTCAACTGTAAAAATGTTCTTGGATAGGAATGAAGTTTATCTAATCTTGGAAAGTTAAGAAGTCCCTGAAGAATGTGGAGATGTGTCAGGGTGGGTGACTGGACAAGACTAGGTTGACCTTTTGATGGAGATCTGTTTGGATGGGGGCACTTTGTCTATGAAGTGAGCAGCTTCTTCTGATCTCCCAAACTATTTTCTATCACAATTTGCTGGTGAGTAAAAGCTAAGTTGCAGTTTTAGAAAACTTTTGAGAGACAATTTAAAAGACGTAGACCTTACTGAAATTGAGGGTGGTTATGAGATTGGAGATAAATTCAGTTTTGACTGTAAGTAATAATGAAATCAAAACGACTTTGAGATATTTCATACTTCGGGAGGATTCACAAATTGCACTTTGTAGAACATTTACTGTGTACATTTTGCCTATATTTACATGTGCAGAGTTCTACGCCCCGACTACGGAGTCTCCGCATAGTAGTAAATGCTGCAGGGACACACCGGGGGAGGGGCAGAGTTACTACTAGCGGGGATGGGATTAAGAGAGGTTTTGGGAGGATCAGGGAGGGATTTAGGGAGGGATATCAACCATGCACACAAGATTAAAGGCCTGATTACTAGTTTGGTGGTGAGGGAGCGGGATACCACACCACCGCTTCACCCTCACACCACCAAACAGGACCGTTGCCCTCTCGCCAGATTACAAGTAATTTTATGGTCTGACGGGCAGGTGGCATGGTGGTCCTGCGGTGGTGCAGTACAAAGGCTCATATCCAAGCCTTATTACTGCACCTCAGCTGGACCACCAATGCGCGTTCCTGCACGGCATGAACTGTGCAGTCCATGCTGTGCAGGAACAGAGGTAAATGCACACAGGAGGGCACATCAAGTGACCCTCTGCATGCACCCCATCCACAAAGGCTAGAGGGGTCCGTGTAGGGCCCCCTTTGTTTCCTCACCGCAGGTAGTTTTATGGCGCGAAAACATCCTCGAGACTGCTAGGGGTGAGGAAACTCATAATTTTCTTGTCGGTGCTGCAGCGACACCACTGAACATATTGCTCCCTCAAGACCCGCGTGCCACCACAAGAGATTGCGGATCCCTGGCAGTTGCGGTTTGACAGTCCCATGGATCACGAAACTCGTAATTAGGACCTAAGTCAATTGCATAACTCTGATGGTGAAGACATATAACTTACACTTTTGCAGTAACTTTACATTCGGAGTTTGTGACTATACAAAGTGATAAAGTTACTACAAAATGGTAACTTACTCAAAAGTGTCACTTACCTTTATGAATCAGGTCCTAGATAAAGAATGTCATCTTTTCACTAGATTTCACTGAAATGAAGTACCTCAATGCAGCTTTGCATGGCATATTTTTTACCGAACAATAAAAATTTACAAATAATGTACAGCAGTGCCGCAACACTCCCTCTGGGCCAGGAAAGTGATGAAAACAAGACAATAACTCTAACAGTTGTTGTAGAAGAGATAGCCCTGCTCAGTAACTATGCCAGTTTTTCTGTTTACTTCTTAATTACAATTATATCTTTTGCGATACAAATGCATTCTTTGCGCGTTATACAGATCTATCGTTTTTCTTTGTTCCGTTCTGCAAACACATTCTCAAACAACGTCAAAAGATGAAAAAAGCTCACATTAGAAGCACTTTAAGCATAGTCGATCAATGCAGCGCAGCTCCGAGGTTCCTAGATTAAAATTCTAAAACTGTCCTCCTAGCATCGTGGATACTTAGAACAAGGGTGCTTATTTTTATTTACAAGCCCCTTGCGCCACCCGTAGTCACTTTTCCCATGTTAAAAACTACGCAAAAATGGCGCAAGGGGCTTGTAAATAAACACCTAGATTTCCTACCACTGCAACAGGTGTCACCTGTAAGCTTTATAAATATGGAAGCATTGCCTTTCATTGACCTTTAAACTGACCTTCAGAGGCCCTGGCAATGTCGAACTGCATATTTTCTTCTACCATGCAAAAAAACTGAAGTACCCCTATAGGACATGAATTTTAATTTCTCAACTCTTAACACATCCGTTGATTTTTTCAAAAATGACAACTTTTCCGTTCATAATCGTGTGTGACTGTGAGCAAAACATGTTTAAATAGATTGTTTCAACTAAAAACTCACAGTATGAAACGGTACAAGAGATGTTTTGCCTCGCAGTCATGCTTCGTCTTATTTGTTTGAAAAAGGAAACTGTTGTTTCTATTGCACACTAATCATATTACAAACATGCAGGGATGTGTTTCTGCTTATCGAGACACTGTAGCTGCTCAGACCTGAAAGTAATGGATGCCCCATTGGATGGTGCTTCTGTTCAGAGTCAGCCTCTGATTCAAGGGCAGGCGTGCGTCATACAGGCCGACATTCACCGATCCGCCGATGCCATCCGAGGGTACCTGCCAGTTTTCAATATCAAATGTAACCGGAGGGTCGCCGTTGTCGTCGAAAAACACCTCCTGTCCAACAGGGTCTACAAAATGGACATTCTTCACAAAAGGTAGAAGCTGTAAAACCAAACACCAGAAGACCTTCCTTAATTCACACTAAAACAGTCAGGTAAATATGCAAAAATACAGAAAATGAAGATATGGTTGCCAATATTCTGTGAGCAAAAAGAGTTACGATTATTCTTGTTTTATAACCATTTATTAGCATAATGATAAAGTCACAGGCAATTAAATCAAACAGCTTAGTACCATGGCCTGCAATGCGATGTTTGTGATGTCACAATATGGGTCAGAAAGCAGATTAATTCCCATTGCTTCTGTCCTGTTGCTATCCTAAGAAATAAATGTCATGAAAGATTTGAGACTTCAAACACATCTTCTTCAGCAAAAATACCTGTGTGATGTAGTGATGCCAGACAGTAACTCCACCACCAGCTGTGAGGCATTCATGTAAAAACACCACAGCCTCCTGGAGGTTATTAATGATTCACTTCCTGCTTCTCCTCCTCGGACCAAGCAACCCTGGACATCTTTGTCAACAAACCATGAGGCTTTCATAATTGCTCTATGAATCAATGGCAATGTGTCCTTCATGTTCAGTTCTAGACTTTGTCATTTACCACCAGCTTTTCTATAAACCGACCTGCCCAGAGTTTCCATGAATTTGGGTTGGGTTTGTGACACTTTTCTGATGCAGCCCTGATGTAAAAGCATGTTTAGAAAATATGAACTAGAGCATAATTTTCTAGACAGGGTGCGCACTACCTAATACACTCCTGCATGAGTGTGTATAAACTAATCATAAAGAATACTTGAAACACTTTAAACAAAAGCAAAACAATTTTCACAAATGGGAATCAAGATTATTCTTGATTTAACATCATCTCCAAAATCCAAAGTCATTCAAAAAGGTGAGTAAACCATTAACCACTTCCTACTTGATGGTAAGCTTTTTTTATTTACTCTTTAAGAAGAAAATCCAAATCAAAAAGAATTCCAACAGTCCATATTGTTCTGATCTCAAACAATGAAATGCTGTTTCTATAATCCCAATGCATTTCGGGTGTAACCAGCACCCTTCTTCAGGAGAAATCTAAAAACAAATATATCATTTCATGTCTCAAAAATTGGTAGATAAACGTGACTGTCAAAATTAAAAAAAATGTACTGACATAATTCTCATAAATGAGCAAAATTGAACAGAATAAAGTAGACCCGTAATATCCGGCAAAGTCCAAAGGTACAACGTGAATGAGCTTGAAGTCCGAAAATTAGAAAGAGACCACTAAAATGTAGTGGGTGTTGCGACACAAACACACCAAGCACACAGCAATTGAAAACAAGCCTGATCACCTTGTGAATTCGAGTAAAAGAAAACCATGCACAATATGTGATAAAAGAGTGTATCTACCTGATGGAAATCTAAACAAGGACCAAATCACTGGTTTAAATGTATTAAACTACCTGTAAAGCCAAAAGAGATGCATGTATTATGTGACTCAGAGAGGTGTGGAACGCCAGCCTGTGTTACCACAGTGCTGATAATACCAGAGAATGCCCAACAATCACCTGGCGTTTGACGGCGCCATTTGTGGCAATGTGATATTTTTCAAAGACACGTAGTACAGATTCATGAAGAATCAAACTGTTGGGTGGTATCTGTAAACCATGTATGATCACTATTAACATTTATTCAACAATCAAATGCACGGAAATATCTCCAAACGAGTGAAGACACTTACTGCGTGCTGAATATCACACTCAGTTTCTACCTCTCGTTCCACACGTCTCTGAGTCACATAATACATACATCTCTTTTGATTTGGTCCTTGTTTAGATTTCCATCAGGTAGATACCCTCTTTTATCACATATTGTGCATGGTTTTCTTTTACACAAATTCAAGTGGTGATCAGGCTTGTTTTCACTTGGTGTGTGCTTGGTGTGTTTGTGTCACAACGCCCACTATATTTTAGTGGTTTCTTTCTAATTTTCGGACTTAAAGCTCATTCACGTTGTACCTTTGGACTTTCCCGGATAATATGGGTCTACTTTATTCTGTTCAATTTTGCTCATTTATGAGAATTATGTCAGTACATATTTTTTAATTTAGACAGTCACGTTTATCTACCAACTTTTGAGACATGAAATGATATATTTGTTTTTAGATTACCCCTGAAGAAGGGTGCTGGTTACACACGAAATGCATTGGGAGTCAAGAAACAGCATTTCATTGTTTGGGATCGGAACAATATGGACTGTTGGAATTCTTTTTGATTTGGATTTACTTCTTAAAGAGTGAATAAAAGAAGCTTACCATCAAGAAGGAAGTGGTTAATGGTTTACTCACCTTTTTGAATGACTTTGGATTTTGGAGATGATGTTAAATCAAGAATAATCTTGATTTCCATTTGTGAAAATTGTTTTGCTTTTGTGTAAAGTGTTACAAGTATTCTTTATGATTAGTTTATACACACTCATGCAGGAGTGTATTAGGTAGTGCACACCCTGTCTAGAAGATTATGCTCTAGTCCATATTTTCTATTTTGAAACAGGTGGCAGGGTGGAACCACTTCAGGGAGTGCACACCAAGTCAGAATAACATTGGACACCCGGTTTATTCTCTGTACCAGTTTAGTTTGAGTGCGCGCAAACTGTGGTTAGTTTTTTTGTAAAAGCATGTTTGCCATTTACTAAGCTACAGAAAGCCACTATACATCACTTGGCGTGGTTTAGTAAACACAAAGTAATGCAACACAGCATTGTTGCGTGAAATATTAGTAAATGTGCCCAATGGTTTCAACAATTGAATGAATAAATCAAATCCTTAAATAGTGTACTTTTACCCAGAACTAGACAACTTGAAGCTACAATACTAGTAAGAGATGGAGGGCCAGATGTACGACGCGCAAAATAGCGCCTCGCACATTGCGAGTCTTTTGTGACTCGAAATCTGTGAGGCGCTATTTTGCATGTACAACAGTGTGTTTAACACTGTTTGCGATTCCCAATGGGTTCAGAAATTGCGAGGCTCATGAATATTAATGAGCTTCTTGCAATTTGCGAGCCCTTTGGAAATTGGCAGGCCCTCCCAGGTATGGTGGCCTACAAGGCTCAGCAGATCACCATCTCTGGGACTGCTTTTAAATAAAGCAGTTTTTTTTAATGCAGTCCATTTTCCTTAAAGGAAAACGGGTGCATTTAAAAAAAAAAGAAACATTTTCATTTCATTTTTTAAGGGCAGGTAGTCCCTGGGACCACTGCCTGCCCTATAAAATATTTTTAGAGCCTGTCGGAAAGGGGTCCCCTGGGGACCCCTTCCCATTTGCGACTCCATTACCACCCTCTTGAAGAGGGTTGTAATTTGCAAGTGTTCTGCAACCGCAATTACGGTCGCAAAACATTTGTGCATGGGTTAAAGAGTCTCCATTTGGAATGAAACGCCCCTTCCAAATAGAGAGTCTCTAAACACTTTTTTGCGAGTCTCTATTCATTTGCGGCTCGCAAAATTGTGTTGGTACATGGCCATTCCAATCTTAGCATGGGCAAATGGGTCGCTAACCCGTTTGTGCATGCTAAAATTGGTCGTACATCTGGCCCAAAAAAGACAACGATTTAGCTTGTAAAGTGCATCATATCTAGGATGATCAGGTGTGCCATATTTCCTGGAGCAGTCCTGGTTTTTCACCATTTGTCCTGGAAAATGTCAGTAAACGTAGTGCATGTCTAGGATTTCAGAGAGGAACGCAGGGGGAAGCAAATTTTCAAGTATTGCAGCACAGCTTTAGTTAGCAGTAACTAGTTGAAAGCAACTCAGTTGACATAGATAAAAACATGGTCCTGATTATGAGTCAGTCATTGTTTTCTGTTCCGTGCTTAAACCCCTGTTTATGCACAGATCAGCATTACGAGTTGAGAGTTATTTAACAAATCCAATGATTAATGGATGCTTTAAATACCTCAGCCTTTGTTACATTTTGGTGGGTCAAACTTGCCGAACTTTAACAGGGGACAGCCATACGGTAATTACTGTTTCATGTAGATTCTGGTGCTTGCTGCTTGCTATTCCCCAGAAACTCATAATAGGTGGTATTTATCACACCCAATAAATAACGAACCCAGTAGTATTGTTATTTACCAGCTGTGATAAATAGCACTTATACTTGTAATCAGGCCCTATATGTGCAAACGTTGCACAAATTCCCCTCAGTGCAACATTGTCTGTGATTTCCATGTTTGTGAGGGTTGTCATTTAAGTCTGATCACCCTAATCATATCTGAGACTGCTCATTTATCCTCCAATAGTGGTTGCTTTGAAGACCAGAAATGCTTTTTTGTGCCACACCACATCGGTGCGGCCATGACTAGTGACCGCATTGGTAAACTTGAAATGTTTGAACTTACCTAGTTGCCTGTAGTGAGGGGACTGGTCACATCAGCTTTGGACCTGGAGTCTCTGAAGTGGTGATGGAGCTACTGTGGTTGTTTATATTTGTAGTGAACCCTTGAAGAATGGCGATGAAGCAGACCGAAATGCATTGAGAATGACACACTACTGAGGATGAAATATGTATATGGTCTGCTTTAGAGAAAAGGCCTGGATGAGCATACCTAGAGCATCAGATTTTTATACATAAAATGTACTTCGTGTGACAAAACGAACTGAAAAGGCAATTGAAAAGACTGGAATAAATTGAATAAAATGATTTAATGGAATTAATTGTGGCATTATTATTATTAGGCGGTTTTTGAAAAAGGAGAAATGAGATCGGGAACGGACATGCATCACAGGTACGGTAGTGTCTCCATGAGGTTTGGTTTAAGGAGTATGGGTTATTTTGAGCATTGAGGCAGTGGGGCGACATTCTTATATGATTTACAACATGGGATTGAGATAGAGAAGGACGGGGTGGTATTGTATCTTGGTCTTACGTTGGTTGTTATTAGAGGGAGAACGCCGATCGAGGCATTTAAAATGCATATATAATGAGCAATTCCCTAGTTTAGTATGCAACATGTTTTAAAAGTCTAAACATACCGTCTAAATTCATTGTTTATATTTGTAGTGAACCCCTTACGAAGGGCGATGAAGCAGCCCAAAAGGCATTGGGAATGACACACTACTGAGGATGAAATATGTATATGTCCTGCTTTAGAGAAAAGGCCTGGATGGGCATACCTACAGCATCAGATTTCTATACATAAAATGGATTTCATGTAACAAAATGAACTGAAAAGGCAAATGAAAAGACTGGAATAACTTGAATAAAATGATTTAATGGAATTAATTGTGGCATAATTTTTGTGATGCAATAGCAGTGCTTCCAGCATGGGAGCGATAACACGTTCCCAAATAATTAGATGCTTCAATGAATTGTGACATCTGGGCCAAAGCTGCTATTTCTATCAGTTTGCCCAGGAAAGGTCCATTTGTAATGGGTCTGTAGTTGTCAAAATTCAGTGGGTCCAAGTTTGTTTTCTTCAGTAATGGGTGTATGTATGACTTTTTGAGTTCTTCTGGAAATATTCCCGTAGTTAAGGAATCGTTGACGATTCTTCTTACTGGAGTGGCAGCATAGGTTGTTAGAAGATTTGTCTTGAATGTTTGCGGTGGACACAGGTCAGAGGGATTGCCGGCAGGCCTGCTTGCTTTGACCATGTTCATAAATTCATTGTGTGAAATGTGTTGGAAGTAATGGAGAGGCTGACTAAGAGTATTCTTGGATTGTTGTTTTGTAAAAGGGTTAGTGCTGGTGCTATGACTCTATTTTAAGTATGAGTCCAACGAGTCTGCTTTGTCCATGTAATGATTTGCCAGTTTGTCTGTGAAATCTTGAGTAATGGGATGATTTCCTTCTAGGCAACTTGGTTCACGAAATTCATTGAGAATTTTATAGAATTCTTTATTTGCACATTTAGCATTTTGAATTCTGTCTGAATAGTACCTTTTCTGTGCTTTTTTTGATAGCTGACTTGTATAATTTGTTAATTTTCTGTAGGTGAAGTTTGTCTTGTTTGGTTTTTGTTTTGAGCCAGGCATGTTGCAGCTTTCTAATTTTAGTTTTATGTCTTTTATCTCTGTATTTCTCCAAGGTGCTCTTTTTCTTTTGTTCTGTTGTGTGGTTTTGAGTGGTATCAAAAGCTTCCTGTACCCACTCATATAGTTTTTTTTAACAGAATTAATTGTTTCCAGATCTGTACTGGATGTTAGTTGTGTTTCTAGGTGTTCCAAATTGAGTTTGTTCCACGGTCGATAGGTGGATGCATGTAAGGTGGTTTTAGGTCACTTACTATTGTTTTATGATGGAAAGCAAACAAATGGTGGTCTGACCATGTGACTGGAGTTATAGTTTGAAAGGTAGCTAGTTCGGTATTAGCCAAAATGACATCTAGGATATGCCCAGCGATGTGTGTGGGTTTGTGAATGATCTGATGCAGGTTCAGTGCGTCTAGGCCAGTGATTATTGTTTTTGGATAGGTCATATTGGGTTTGTCAAACCAAATGTTGAGGTCACCCAGAATGCATAGGTTGGAGTGTATTGTTATCAGGTTTGAAACTGTGTTGTGTCTAGAAGTGCGTCTGGGAATGTTGCCTTGCTATGTGGAGGCTTGTAAAGGAGCAAGAAGTTACAGGAGGAAGACGGTGTAGGATTGTGTCTGGTGAGAAGAGATTCACAATTCTTTATGGAAATGTTGTCAACTCTAGTGATATGTAATGTTTGCCTAAACACAACAGCTAGGCCACCTCCTTTTTTGACTATACGACTTTGGGTGATCATTTGAAACCCTAGAGGAATGGCTTCATGCAGGACTGGAGCCATATCATCTCCCAACCATGATTCAGTTATGAATAGTATGTCTGGTTTTAAAACCTCAGCTACACTAACTTGTCACTGATAAGATTGAACAAGCTGCCTGCATGATTTTACCTCTTGGTGTTACAGTGGCATTATTTCTCGTATTCCCACCAATGTGCCTATTCCTCTTTTTCTGGGATTTCTTGGGGAGCTGTTATGTATGGTTCGAGAATGGATAGAGCCAAAGAGAGCATTGTGAGTTTAACTGGCACATGGAATTTAAGACTATGAAACTGCCTCAAATTTGTAGAGGTGCTCTGGACATTGACCTCTTGAGCTATTGTACTGTTATTGGCTTCCAATTTGTTATACTTGATGTAAACATGGTGGTTGATGTCATTGCTACTGTTTTTTTCTTTGGTGCACAACAAAAGACATAATGGTGAAGTTTAAACCAAGCAAGTCAGTACAGAACAACATACTTATGTAATACACTTTAATGACTGAAGGACCCTGTGCTGAGATAATAATACCTCATGAAGTGGCTGTGGGTGAGAAAATGGAGTACACTTCCTGTGATCTCCTCAAAGATATTTGTGAATACAGAAGTGCACTTGAACAGAACATAGATGTGGTTTCAATGAAAATGAATCATATTCACTCATATTTCCAGAAAGTCATGGTGCTAATGTGCACAATAGAAGAAGCAGTCAAGATTATAACTGGTAACATGGCTGCAAATGTAATATAATATAAAACGTTTTCATTTTATTAACTAGAGGCGAGGTTGTAGGATGCTGAGACAAGCTTGTATAGTTTCAATTGGGCAGACAGCCCCTGCTCAAACTTTTTAATGGTTGACTGGATAGCACTGAAGCTTGAAAAGAGTCACTCTGTACATTTACATCAAAGCAGCGTAGGAGATCAACTTTTTTTTACAGTATGTTAGGTGATAGAAATCAAACCCAGGTTGGGCACATGATCTAAGCTTACAAAGCAGATGCAAGGTCTTTTGAAGCAAAATATTATGGGGCTCACTACAGGACATTTACGTTTTAGTGAGTTATGGCCTGTGCAAAAGCACTTTTAATTCCACACAGTGTGCAGATATTTGTGCAGAGCTTCACAATTATTTTGCTAATTAGTGGGAATCTGCCTGCTCGAGGGCACTCGAATGGGAGTTCAGTAAGGCAGGGTTTGTGTATTCACGTGGCATGTGAAATAAAAAATATCATTAATCTCAAGGCTGGCTTTAGCGCTGGTGGCGCCCGGTGCGACAATCATTTTTCACCCTCATGATCTACTCCTCTCACAGCCACTGGGCAAAACTGCCCCTCATCTCTCCAATCATAAGATATTATTAAATACAACACACATCCTGAGGTCAGTGCCCCCCTCCAACGGTCAGCACCCTGTGCGGCCGCACGGTCGCACTGCCCTAAAGCCGGCCCTGATTGATCTTATCATGGAGCGGGTGCATGACAGGATTTGTCAATCGATTTTCTTTTTGTCTAGTCTTCCACTCTTAATAATGGGAAGGATCACTTTGATTAAAATGATGGTACTCTCACAGTTACTGTAGATTTTTCAGGGGTTAATGTACCTGATGCCCAAGAACCTATTTTGAGTGCTGGACAATACAATAAGATTTTTGATTTGGGTAGGCTCACAATCTAGGATTACATTTGGTGCTCATAAATGCCTTTACAGATAGGGTGGCATTTATCTTTCTGACTTTCAGTGCTACTTGTTGGCCTCACAGCTACAGTGTCTGAAAAGATAGTTATTTGGTACTGCAAATCGAGGAGCATTTATTTGTAGTGTGTTGTTTCACTGTTGATCTTCAATTCACATTTATGGCACCAGAAATAATAAGTCCTGGAGTTCCCGGGATGCTACCATGTATATCAGTGCCCGTTATGGGTGAATAAAGGTGCTGAAGCTAACTCAATTTTTTGATGAAGCAGCTCTACAGGAATGATCTCATTTTTGTAATCTGAGGCGAAAGGACATAGAGACCATATGAATAAAGGGCAGTTGTGTGACAATGGGAGACCATTGCAATAAAAAAGTATGTGCAACTTTTTCTGATCCTAAATTGGGGCTGTTTGTGATATATCCAAGATTAGTAATTGAATCCATCTGAACTGGCAGGAGTTCATGTTGCCTGACTCCATGGCAATACTGTAAAATTAATTCCTGCGCACCCGCAAATCCAGCCACAAGTTAGAGAGAGTAATTGCCCCTTGAGTGACATGAACTGACTTTTTATCTCAAACACTAGATTAGATCTCAGGAATCAGTGATCCTACTCACCCAAGAACATGATTACCTCGAAAGTTCACAATGGCATGTAGCTAGTATTTTGAAAAAAAGGGGATATAGATTGGTAAAACGATATTAAAGAGCATATTTTATATATTGCAGGTAATCCATCTGTAAAAAATTGAAAAATGAAAAAGGTCATGTGTCTTTAATTAAATGAATACCGTTTTTAACTTGGGAGTGGTATGTAGCGCTGTGCTTCTTTAAATAGACATTCTATATGCACGTCTTTAGGGCCGAAATTCATCGGCTACCTCTTGTTTCTAGGATGCACTTGGTGTAGTGCAAAATATGTAAAAATTAACCAGCTCTGGATATCAGGTTTGATGTGCTGTGTTTTGTTTCTTGAGCTGAGTGGAAGCCGAATGACATCAGCGTTGGGATCAGCATTATGGACTTTCTGAAACAGACCTACTGTGGATATTTATATATATAACTGAGGGTTACAGAGATGTTATAGCAAGGCTCAGACTTCACTCATCCAAAACCAGTGAAATTCTCCAGTAGTAGTTAGCTGACATAAGTATAACTTACGCCGCTGCAATGCACTGCTTATGACCTCACATCACTAATGACATGGCCAGTGACATCACCCATGACATCACTGATGAAAACTCAAATGATTTTGACCCGGGGACTCCATTCTCCATCCCCCAGGGCACAGCCACATCTGCCTGGGTGCCCTGACCCCAACCAGGCACCAAGAGTGCTTTGATGGGCTCCAGATCCCAGCCGGCTGCCCGCCTAGTGTGGGAGCCAGCACTGCCCCCCCAACAAAGGGAGCTGCTAAATATGCAGCTCCCTGCATGTGGGAGCAATCTTTCATCTGTTTCCCTACCGCATGACAGAGGACAGGGAAACAGATGAAAACAACACAGCTTTTTGGGGAAAGTTTGTGAAGATTTGCCAACCAGGTCTAAAGATATAGAAAAGTCAAAAAAAGCTTTTCCAATGGAAACTAGGTCCTAACTGTAACTACCTACTGGCAGCCCAGTGATACAATATCCTCTCTCTTGTAAGTGTCATAAATCTCAATGCTCACTTGGTATTCCCTTGGGACCAAATAAACCTATTAAACATATTTTCCAGCTCCTTAAACCATCTTTTTTCAAATGCCAGCGGTATAGCCCTGAAAAGATAAAGAACTTTGGGCAGGAAAATCATCTTGATTACGTTGCATCGGGCAACAATAGAGAGATGGAGATTATACATCATATCAAAGTGCTTCTTTCCTTTCTGAATAATTGGAGCTATGTTTATCTCCACCATTTCCCCCAGCTCTGAGGTGACATTTATCCCAAGATAAGTGGCTACCTGTGTCACTTGGGGATCCTCCAGGTCAGCAGCTCTGTTAGTGACCATCTGTGTTTTCTGTTGGTTAAGTAAATACCCTGATATCCTACCGAAAGCCAGGGCTTCCATCTCTATTGCCACAAGTGCTGATTGGTGATAAGATGGTACTACCACCAAATCATCAGCGTAGGCCAAGATTTGAGTTTCCCGCCCTTGAAACCTCATTGGTCTAATGCTTCTATTGGCGTCAATCTTCCGGATCAAGGGATCTATATATATATAATGTAAATTGAAGGGGGGAGCATGACATCCCCGCTTTGTCCTGTGTGTGATTCATATTGGATTTGTATATCCCCCATTCAGTCTTAATCATACTACCGCGGTCCTATATAATCCCCATATTGCATTAATAATGCCTTTTCCTATCCCAAACTGCTTGAGGACAGTCCATAACTAATCCCAGGAGACCCTATTGAACGCCTTCTTGGCATATAATAAGATTAGAGCCAAAGGGTTCCCTGAGACTGCTGCCACATCAAACAGTGTTACCACCCTGCGGATGTGGTCAGTGGTGCCTCTGGCAGGTATAAACCTGTGCTGTCGGGGGTGGATCACCTTGCCTATAATGAAACTTAATCGTGACGCTAGTACCTTCGAGGATATTTTCGCGTCGCTATTCATAAGGGTAATGGGTCTAAAGGAGCCAGCTTCCCTGGGGGGCATCCCTTTTAAAAAATATATATATTTGAGGCACAAGCCCATGACTCTGGAATGGAAATTCCTGTCTGTGCCTGGCAGAGTATTTCTCACAGATCTGGCTCTGAAGTAGTAAGGAAAACTTTTATAAAACTCAAGGGGGATCTGGTCAGGTCCCACTGCCTTACCAGAGGGAAGATCCCTAAGTGCTCTGTATATAATTCTTCCTCTGTAAATCGGGTTTTCAAAGATTCTGCAACTTCAGAAGTGAATTGTTCTAGTTTGGTGCCACTAAGATACTCCCTAATTAGATTCTCTTCTGGGTTCTGTTCCTGTCATATAATTTACTATAATATTTGTGGAATTCCTCTCGTATACCTGAAAAGCCCGTTACTAAGTTCTCCCCTTCACCTTGAATCTCCAGTATCTCTCCCATCACCCTTTTTTTGTCTTGAGCGTACTTCCAACAAATATCCTATGCGTTCATTAAACTCATGGCAGCCCTGTCTCCATGCAAGAAATTTCTCTGTTGCCTTTGCCCCAGAGATTTCTCTGATTTCAGCTTTTGCAAGGGCAAGTTTGGACATTATGTTCCCTAGTGGTATTCCTGAGGCTATAGCGCTGACAAGCTCCTCTTCAGTGTCTACCAATGCCTTAGATAATATTTTTGAATGTTGGATTACATTCCTTTGGCGTAGCAGGCTATAGCTAAGCATTTCCCCCTTATCCTGAATGCCTCCCAGACCACCCCGCTACTTGCACTATTCCTGTTCATCTCATTAAATTCCTTGATCCATTTACTTATGTGTATAATGTATCTCTGGTCCTTCAATAAGCCTCTTTCAAACATCCAGGTTGGCTCTGCTCTTTCTACCCCTGTAAAGATGACTACCAGAACTAGGGTTTTATGATCCAACATGACTCAAGGGTGTTTTTCCCTGCTATACATCGGGATTAGTTGGTGCGAAACCCAAAAAATCATCTAACCGCACTACTGATTTGTGGGGGTTGGAGAAATAGGTGCTTCTGAGGTTTGAGGGCTTCAGATATGGCCATATATCTACTAACCTGTTATCTTGAATTTGAAATGTGAGAGCTCTGTAAACCTTACTCTTTCGGCCTGTATACTTGCCTATGCTATCTCCCCCAGAGCCCACCCAAACCGTTGTTATTCAGGTCCCCAGAGAGAATGACAGAAGGTAGCCACAGCGCTAGCTTGGCATTAAGAAATTCCAAAACTTCAGGGTCATGCCCAGTGAGTCCGTATACTGAGCATATAGTAAAGACATGGTTGTGTTAACTACATTCTGCTAGCACACAGCGTCCCAGCTTATATGATTGGCACCTATTGAATATTATATCTCTCTTCCGAGATAAAATAGCAACCCATTTCGCTCTAGCTCCTTGTGTGGTATTAATGATAAGATTATACCCAAGCTGTTCCATTAGTTTCTCCCTTGTGCCCTCAATATGTGTCTCCTGTAAACATACAATGTCAGCATAGATCATTTTTAAATCAATTGCTATTCTCTGTCTCTTAGCTTGATCATTCAGGCTGCATACATTTACTGTTGCAATTCGTATACTCATTATCTATTGTTATAAAAATTCTTTAAGGGAGATATGAATCATACAGGTTTGTACATTAGCCCGATTTTCAATGACTTCAACCATATTCACTCTGCTCTTCCAGTTTTTGTGGTATTCTTCATGTACATGTACCATGTTCCCCCTCTCCATCCTGCCCTTGGAACCCCCTACCCAGCCCTACCCCCCCTCCTGACCTCCCTCCTCCCTTCTCAGCCCCATCTCCCCACCCTCCCCACACACGAGCAAGTAGGTCAGTGTTGAGCTCTGTGATGTAGCCGCTACACCTGCCATGAGGTGCCCCAGTGCCCCAGACCAGAACTATGAAAAAAATTTAAGATAGATAGCAAAAAAGTTTAGCCCCAGAGATAAAGTGAACCCCATTCTTGTAGTCCCACCACACCTTAACATAGCGTATGTGCTTCTGATTTGGCATATTGAGGGCCTCACTGCTCCCCTCATTATGGTCCAGTGCCCCCTTTCAAATAGTCCTTCAAGTAGTCCTGGGCCTTGATTTCCGTCAAAAACATCTGCACCTTTCCATTGGAAATAACCTTAAGTCGAGCTAGATTCAAAAGATACGCTTTGCAGCCTGCTGCCTGAAAGGACGTAATCAATTGGTGCAGTCTCCACCTCCTCTCTACTGTAGTGTAGCAGAAGTCTGGTCATGCAAAAAATGTATGGCCATCAAAAGTGTGTTTGGTGTCTGGCCTTGCTTTCTCTGATATAGCCTGTCGGAGAAGAAAGTTGCCAAAGAAGACAAAGACTGCCCTGAGCCATTCAGTTTGTCCTGCCACGTTGGTTTTCTTCTGCATCAGCTGGAAGTGGTGTGCTCATTGTACTTCAGCACTTCCACTGCGGTAGATCGGGGAAAGCACCCTTTAGGAGGCCCACCATAAATGCTCTCATGTCACTGCCTTCGATATTATCATCTAGCTCCAGAAATCTGAGGTTGTTTCAGCATTGCCGGTTCTCAAATTCTTCAAAATTCCACATTACGTCTGCCACTTGTTTATCCTGCGCCTCTTTATATATCTATAGCTTCACAACTTCTCCCTCTAATGCTTCTGTCCTTTCTTCAACATGCATTGTCCTTTCTTTTATTTCAGAGCAGATTTTGCTCACTTTCTTGAGTGACCCTTGGAACGTTTTAGTGGCTTGGTGTGCCCTGCGTTTTTTGTCTGGCTTCCCCTGCATTTTTTTTACGGGAAATGGCATAAACTAGGTCTATTGAGGGGGAAACCATTGGATCAGTGGAATCTTCCTGCTGTGCCGTTTGGCCACCCATCGCCTCATTATAAACCTGGCTGGTGGCAAAATAGTCCCATCTAAGTCTACCGACTGTATTCTTATCAAGATCTTGCCCTAGGTGAGCTGTTTTTGATTTGGTCCTGTGTTTTTGGATTGTTGTTCTATTTTGGGTCCCCCTTGGGTTGATAAATGAGTCCTCCATCCCTAACTCTTCCTATGTGAGCCCCATGCCTGAAGCTGAGAGTTCAGAATCATCTGTAATTAAAACGAGTTTCTCCCCATGTTCTTGGGATCCCATTACATTTTTTAACCATGGTCCTGAAAATGTCCCTTGCATAACAGCCCCACATAGTGCAGTGAGAGAGCAGGCAGAGAAGAAATGTTATTCCTTACCATTGCCTCCGTAGGGGGTTCCAGTTCTATCAGGAGTCCTGTGGTTCCCGTGAACCCGGGGATGCCATAGCTCACCTCAGTTGATTCAGCCACTTGCAGCTGTTGCTCTGGCTGGGGAGAGTCGATTCTCTGAGACCCAGCTCCAGGATGACGCTGCAGCTCTGTATCCCAAGGCGGAGCAATTGGCTTAGCTCTGTCCATTTTCTCCAGCTGTTCAGATGCAAGAGATGTGCTCTCAGCCATGGCCCTCTTCCCGAGGGGCCACTGCCCTGCAGCAGCGTTCGTGAAGAAAGCCTTGGCGATTGTCGGCTGCTTCAAGCCACCTAGGTCAGCAGTTGTCCCGTCCCTGCAGTGAACCTCCGATTCGGATTCCTTGGCCGAATTAACATCAGCCTCTTCCATTTTCCCTGCCAGGGTGCCGTGCTGGGGGTTGCTGGTGCCTTGTCCTGCTTGTGCTCCAGGCGCAGTGACCTCCTTTGATGCCTTATTTGTTTTGGGTGCCATCGCAGCAAACAGTCTTATCCACAGAGTGCCGACAATAACTCCAGCCTCTTGAAAAGCAGTCACCGCAAAAACCCACAGCTCCTGCCACAACAAGCCTCTTTGCCACCAGGGGTCCAGGAAACCCATATGGTAAGGGTCCTTTAGCATAATGCCTTTGCCATCTTTTTGCCTTGAAGCTGGGCGCGAGGGCTCCTCTCACTGTGGTCAGTCGGCTGCCATCTTACTCCCACAGTAAATATTTCATAAACTTCATATATACTTTATAAATAAAATAATAAAAAACAAATCACAATGTGCATCAGATTAAACCTTGATATATTGCTACAAATTCCTCATGAGTCTTGAGTTGACCCTAGTTTTTGAGTTATCCAGATGGAATACTCCAACATATATGTGATGGAACATATCATCGGCCAAACTCCCTTTAAATATCATACTTTTTCATCATTGATCTATCATCTGGACATAACAAAGGAGTAAATAAAAGTTCTGGTGTATGTGTTACTATGCACTAAATTACTAAAAGAAATGCAGATTCACTGATTCTACAAAGGTCTTGTGGCAGTTCTACATTGATTCAAATAGAAGCACAGTCTTTCAAGGGCCTCTCTCCAATACAGAGTAGTATTTCAATCAAATATAACAATCAATCTCTCAAATCCACAGTTACACAACCCTGGCAAACATATGCAGGTAAACAGGACATTATGCTACCTGCCTCAAACCAAAGGTTTGGCTGGGAGGAAATGTAATTGACTGTGTTTTGATTAACATAGTAAAGGAGTCTGTTCTTTAAAGCTGTTGTATTCATGTGCCTTCAAATTATTTTCATGCTGTGAAAAAATGTACTGATTCTGCTTTAATTGTTAATTTGGATTTCTTACTATTTGCAATAAACACAGATTTAGCATTACGTGGGCTATGATTACATCATTTTTTATGTGTGGTAGATATAAAATGCAAAACTGTGACAAAAGTGGATTCACAAACTAATGAATTCTTTAAATGATGCTTTATGACATACATATGCTCCGCCCATCTGTAGAACCCCATTAAGCAGAGTGGGCTTGGATTCAGAGTGCAGATTATCCCAAGATAAATAACACGTATGACTGTGGAGTTCACATCAAACTAAATTCCTATACTATATGTAATGGACTCAGATTTGTAAATGCATTTCACAGCAATCATGTAGAGAAGTGTGGCTCAATGATTAGAGCGGCAGACCCTGATGTAGAGGTCTAGCCTGGGACCAGGGTTCAATTCCCCACCTCGGCGGGTCTTGGGCTCAAAATTCCACGGACCTGATGATTCTCGCCTCGGTGCCTATTCCAATCATGGAGTCCCACTCTGCAACTCTGAGCAGTAGCTTGCTTAATCTCCACAATGGCCCCCACAACGCTAAGGATGCCTGGCCTCCACCTTGGGGGTGCCTAGGAGTGGACGCCTCACAGGGAAAGCCAGGATGGGTTCCACAGCGGTATTCGTACAAGCGCCTTGAGACCCTTGCGGGTGAGTAGTGTGCTATACAAGTATCAATTTATAATTTTACAATGGCTGGATGGCAAAGTAAATCAGGTTGATTACTTACACACTGGCAGAGAAGAGAAAGCAAAACATAAAATTATTAGCAGAACAATTCAGCAATACAACACATTTGTGGTAAAGCTGGCAGTGCAAAATACAGAAGATGATATGAGTAATTTTCCTTTTTATTATTGTATCACGGAAGAGAGTACTCTTTGCACATCAAGTCACTGGTTCATAGGCCATGAAAAAAACAGGTGCTATGTGTAGTGTGCAGAAACAGGTATCATCAGAGGTGTGAAGGTCTTAAAAAAGACCACCATCGTATTTCATTTGTTCTGAATGCAAAAATAATTGATCAGCAGATGTTCGAGAAATGGGGCACCTTCAGCCAACTCTAATCAATGCATGTGCACTAGTGCACACCAAGTGCTGTATTGTTGTTTCTTTTTGTATCAGCATAGTTGTAATGTACAATTCAATGAAGAGTTTTTGTGGTTGTATATCATTATGAAAGTTTACAAAACAAGTTTAGATTTTTTCAAAATCCTTCACAAATGAGTAACTATGTACATGGATTTAAGCTGCATATTAATGTATTTCTTGCCATATGAGCAAACATCTAGTGGACTGATTGCTTGCAAATGTCATCTTTGGGCTGGACAGAGTGATCATTTTATTCTTGATTTTGTGCAGTTCTGTACTGTTATTGCTTTCTAGGAAAAGTAATAACTTATTTGAAAAAGATGATGTCACAATCACAAAAAACCGCAACTCTGCTGTAATCAGGCATCGAAGCACATCCTGGAAGCATTCAGCAACCAGATTTGGAACCCCATGATGAAGCAGGTCAGCAGCTAGGTTGAGCAGTGAGGGTTTTTAAAAAACACCCATGGGTTCCACGGCACACTCGCCACAAGGATTAAGAAAATTCCAATCTTCTAATCTTTAGTTGAGTAGGTAGCAAAACTCGTTCTTGTTTGTTATAATTTTTTTATTTATTGACCTTAAAACTGAAACAGATTTAAATCAGCCATGTAAGCCAAACCCTGCCAGTAGTGATGTGAAGCGTTGTGACAAGGTGAGGAGCAGGACTTGTGTGATTTGCCCCTAAAGGGAACACCACTCACCCCTATTGTGGCTCTGATTTGGATGGCCAGATGTTCGACCACATGAGCAAAAACCTTGGGGGAAAAAAGACATCCATGCCCGGTTCCCCTGTATAGGAAAAGGTACAGGTGGAATTCCATTAACCCTGACAGAAGCTGTAGAGGCTATATATTGTGCAATGATCCAGCCCTTCATTTACAGACCCATCTGCAATTTGTATGAGAATACTTCTAGCTTCACTCAGCTGACTTGGTCAAATGCCTTATCGGTATGGAGTGATAGAATAAGAATACTTTTCGTTTTAGCTTTTTCAATTAGGTAGCCTAGCTCCTGAAATGATCTGAACCCTGTCAGTTGTGAATGAACTCAACTTTGTCAGGGTTTATTGGGAGGGACAAGAGAGGCTCCAGGAGCATTGCCAGTAATTTGGTGAAAAGCTCTGCATCTAATTTAAAGAGCACTAGAGGCTCTATAGGCTTATAGGACTGAGCAGGGTCCTTGTCCAGGTTCTGAATTAACATTATTTCTGATCCATAGTAGGGTAAAAGGCTTGTCGGATTTTTTGAACAAATTGAACAATGCTCTCATGGGTTCACCCACCAGAGACAAGAATGCTTTGTAGAACTCTATAGGGAATCCATATGGACATGGGGACTTCCCTGGGGGCACAGATTTTAGTGCTTGTCCTAAATCTGAGATGTATATGGGGGACTCTAAGGAATCCCTCTGATCTGGGGTTAGGTGTGTTGAATTGCAGTTTTCAAGGTAGCTCACTAAGTAAACTGGGCGTTCCCCTCCCCCTCATACAAAGACATATAGGAGACTTTATAGGCTTCATGCTTGTCTCTTTCTTTTATTAAAACAGAGTTTTATTGAAATAGAAAAAGGAAAGAACATAACATAGCCGCACTTTCTGTTGCACAATATGTATCAATGCACTTACATCACATTTTGATCAATCAATTAAGACATTAACTTTTGAGAATGACAAAAGCCATTAATGGAAAACATATAGAAGTACATAATTACAAGTCAAGATATGTGCAAAGGATCAAGTATTCAGTGCATTGACATTTTTCAAGTGAAGTGAAATAGGCATAGAAAGACAAACAATTAAGCTGTGAGCAAACAAACATCAAGTCCCCCACCCCTCTCCCATGACATGTTTCTCCTCCCTCACCCCAAAAGTTAAGGAATCAGGTAATAATAGCCAGAGAAAGAACACAAGAGACACTTCCTAGTAGGTATAATAATTAAAAGAAGAGTTTAATGCTGAAACATGTCAGAACATCAGGGGAGTCGTAAATACAACTGGGGACTCAAGTATTAGGCCAAGGAAGACCCAGGAGGAAGAATACCACTAAGGAGGCATTTAGTAGGAAGCCTCATCTGCCCTTTCAGCCTCCTCTCCCCAGAAGTCTGCCAGAATCACATCCCATGCCCTTGCCTATTCTAAGGGGTGCCTACCCCAGTGTGCTTCGAGTAGCAGAGCGATACCTACCCATGTCACCCATTGCATCACGTCCACCTGCCAACTCTCAATCTGTGGACCTTCAATGTAGTTCTAGAGCATAGTAAGTTTGTGCTTGGCCAACACTAGTGCTAGGTCAATAAAGCGGCTAGTGACTCTGTACTTGGCAGGACGAGGATAGATGTCCAGGAGACAAAACTTGGGCGAAGGATTCAGAGCACAGTTGGTGGCCTCTGCAAATATCTGCACTACCTTAGACCAATAGAAAGTTAAGTGGGGTCTGCTGCATACATTCCGTTCCTCCAGTGAGTGATGATCGGGGCTGGAGACCATAAGTTTGGCAGCTGTCTCCATGGCACTCTGATGGTTTTTACGCACCTGGTCAGAAGAGGAGCCCCATATCTGCCCTGCCTGTTCCGGGGTCTGTTCCTCGGACATCGGTTTACTACCTCTCGCCTCATAGTGTATGTCAAGCTAGTCCCACCTTACTTCAGACTCCAAATACAACTTTGTGCCTCTCAGGGTAGAACATGGGCGTAGTTCGCGGAGTTTTGCTATGGGGAACTTCGCGAACTTACAAAAACACTCCGCGAAGTTCCGCGAGTGGCGGAGTGCAGTGCGAACTGCAGTTTGTGCTGGTATTCCTGCCACTCGGGTAGAAATTCTACTCGAGTGGCAGGTCGCGCTCGCAAACTAACTTTTCCTAGTTGCGAACTTACTGCTCGCAATCGCAAACTTACCATTTGCGATCGCAAAGCGGAGTTTTCTGCACTCCAAACTCCGCAAAATCCGTGAACAGAGCAATGTTCACCACCCAGGCCTAATATTGGATACTAACGTCCCTAAGATTGTGTTTTGCCTCCGTAAATGAGGCTCTCTGTTTCTGGACAGCGACAGTTAAGTCAGGGAATAGGAGCACATGGCCGTTATCAAACATCAGTTCCCCAAGATTCCTGATGCATCTAAGTATGTGGTCCGGATCTCTGAATTGAAGAAGGTGTGCTACTATAGGCTGTGGTGGTTTGCTGGGAAGGTGGGCCAGCTGGTACCCTGTGGGCTCTCTTGAATGCAAAGAAGGGGGCCACTTCCTCACACAGCCAAGTCTCCAGGAAGGCCAACTTATCCACACCTACCATCTTCTCAGGAAAGCCCACCACTCGTATATTATCTCTATGGGCACGGCCCTCAGAGCCGGTGGCCTGGCCCACAAGGATCCTCCCTCGCCCCAGTACGTCTTCCGTCTGTGTGGATAAGTCTGTGGCTTTGGGGATGAGTTCTTGTAAGGTAAATTCAGTGGCAGCAATCAGTTCTCCTTGCTTATGATGGTCAGCTGGAGAAGGCTGAGATCCCAGACCACTGCATCAATTTTATGCTCAACAGTATCCTTCAAGTGTTTAATTGCCAGTACGATAGAGCCAGATTTATCCTTGGGAACCGTCACCGTGTCATTGGACGAGCCAGGGTCATCATGAGAGACAGGATTTATCACAACCCATTCCCTGAGTTTCATTCCCTCTAGCAGGCTGCAGCATGGTGAAAAGGAAAACAAGGGAAGGAAAAAGGAAAACTGGAAACCATCCCAGGTGGTGATGGGGCTGAGTCAAGTGAGTTTTTATGGCACACTCCCACTCCTGGATGATATTACGGCTCAAAGCAGAGAAGGAGAATAGCCCAGGGTGCCTTCAAGGAAGCACTCAGTGGTCAGTATCCCTCTACCCAAGCCCTAACTAGGTCACAACTTTGCAGGAGGACAAATGAATGGAGACAACTCTAGAAGAAACAAGGTCTCCACATAAAAGTCAGCCAGGGGTAGTGGGCCTTAGTAATACAGACTGGCCCAATAATTTGAAGCAGAAAATATGGCGCGAGGCAGTGTGGGCAGCAGAGGTGTCCGTCTCAAGGCTCCCCACCTTTCAGCTGCTCCAGGGACCCAAAAACACAGGGACAGGGCACAGAACAGGCTGAATAAGGCAGATAGGAGAGCAGGCCTTCTAACAGCAGTGGAGCCGCTGCTCAGTCCAATTGGGGCCCGCAGTCAATAATGGGCATCTCCACTCAGGGTTAACAATGCCCAATTTGCAGGCCACAAAGAAATCACAAGGGCATTCAGGTAAGGCTAAAACCAGGCCAAGCAGGGCTGTTGTGGCTGATAAGGCCTCAGGGCAGTAGGTGTCAATGCACAGAGTCAGGTGGGGCCCACAATAGAAAATGGGCTCCCCCCACCAAGTTCCCCCACACTAACCTGTGTGCAAAGCAGTGGCCAGTTAGCAGCTCTCCACAGATACCACAGCCGCTCATTGCTGCAGCCGGGAAACCAAGAACTCCAGAGGTAAGATGGGGCTGTGTGGTCAGAGGCAAACAGCGGCAGGGGCCTGCAGCAAAAATGAGCTCTTCCTGCAAAGGCTCCCCGCACCACTCCATGTGCCTGCCAGCCCCAGAGGCACATGCTCTTCAACTCCGCCCCAGCCACCTGGAAAGAAGTGGCCACTCAGTATTGGATCACAGTTTGCAGGAAGGCGAGGTCGCACAATCGGAGGGAGATGAGAGTGTCTGATGTCTGCAATTCGCTGTTGGTAACCTTTAGGTTCATGACACTGTCTTTTTATGGCAGACAAAGTCAGTGGTCTCTCTGAAAAATCCACAGTCGCTCCCCCTGCAGGGCGGGAGGCAAACACCAAACGGTGCCTGCAATGGCAGGCGATCACTGTTTTGTAAATCGCACAACATGGTTGCTGCCGGCAGTCCCCTCACAGTTCGCCCGGGGGGGCCCTAACAATTCACCAGCAGTACTGGGGCATAACAGCCTCTGGGGTCAGTATCACTGCCAGGATGTGGGGGCCCCATTGGGATCTCAGCACACTACGCCTCACTCTATCGGCTACAGGCCACGCCCCCCATATTTGTCTCTTTCTTTTATTGAAATTGAGCAACACTTCTTTTTATCATTAGTAATATGCATCTTAGCTCTTTGAAGGCATATTTTTCTTGCCAGTAGAGATCGCTCCTTCCAAACGTCCTTTGTTTCAGATTCCCCTTCTGCTTCTGCCTCATTTGATTCTTCTGTGAAGATCACTATATTGCCTTTTGCCTATCTCCTGCTAAGGCACCGCTTCCCCACTGCACTGTTTGCCCACCACTGTAGCCCTGTGTTGTCTTTTCATTTTACTGCTGTTGTTTAATTACTGCTGTTTAGTCCACTGTTGGTCTTCTTATTTCACTGTTGGTTTTATTTTTGTTGCAACTGTATGTTGTCTTTGTTGGTTCTGCCCAGCTCATTTTTCCCACTGTTTTACTGCAGTTTTTTCCCGCCTGCTTCCCGCCAAAACCCAGCCCCGTTCACTGCCACCCAGCGCCCCATCCTCCTCCCATGACCTACTTAATGGGGGCTGCAGTGCAGGCACGTAGCAGACTCTAGCATAGCAAAGGCAATCCCATCTGTGCCCGTTTGCACCTGGACTGCACGTTGTACCCGGAACCCTGGCTCACCTACAACTTGAAGATACACCACTACCGAACTCTGGCCCCCGAACACCGCAACAACAACTACTGTGGCACCTTGCCTCGATCTTTGGAAGGTTCTGCCTATTCTCCTGCAACACAGAAGCACCTGCACCCACGACGACCACCACTATGCGACCACGACTGCCTTAGAACAAGTCCACTGTCAGCTGCTCAAAGCATTATCACTCTGCAAGCACACCACTGAGAGCTCTGGGACACCATACCCTCCATCACCCCTGACATCATGTTCCTCACTGAGACCTGGCTCAACCCCACATTTGCACCCAACATTGCAGCCGCAACTCCCAATGGTTACAAGATAGCACACCGGGACCACATCAATAAACATGGTGTTGGAATCACCATCATCCACAAAGAAACCACCCACTGCACTACAGCCAAAGACAACACCATCCCGATCATTGAATACCTCAATTTCCAACTCTGAACTGACTGCAAAACCACTATCAGAGGCACCCTTGCCTATAGACCTCCAAGACCGCCCCACAGTTTCTGAAATGACATCCTAGAATTCATTGCCCCGATCGCCATGGACATCAAACACTGCAGCTTCCTCAGAGACCTCAATTTTCACCTTGATGACCTTAACAACATCAACACCACCAATCTTCTTGAAAGCATCAACAACATTGACCTCACCCAACTAGTCAGTGATCCCACACACAACACAGGACACACTGATGACCCCATCTTCATGGGCAGCGACAGAGTCAAATACAGCCATGTCATTGAACTCACCTCGATACACCATGCCATCATCCACTTCACCATCACAGGATT
Source organism: Triturus cristatus (assembly GCF_964204655.1). Taxonomy (NCBI): domain Eukaryota; kingdom Metazoa; phylum Chordata; class Amphibia; order Caudata; family Salamandridae; genus Triturus; species Triturus cristatus. Next base: position 1,369,286,567 of record NC_140590.1, read on the forward strand.
CCCCAGCACTGCCACCCAGCCTCCCAACACCTCACAATACAGCTGAAACAGAGTATCAGAGATCCAGTAGCTAGGCACCCTCAACACCTCCCACTCCGACACCGCAATCAACCTAGAAGAGGATGTCAAGTACTATTCCGCCTGGATCACAGATTGCACTGACAAAGTCTCCCCCTTCAAGACCACCAAACCCAAGACATCCACAAAGCAGGCTGATTGGTACACCACAGAATTGAAAACCACGAAACGCAAGTGCAAGTAACTAGAAAGGAAATGGTGCACCAGCAAGGAGCCCACAGACTGAGTCACCTTAAAGATATTCCTCAACCAATACCACTAGCTCCTGTAAAAGCTGAAAAGGAGTGCCCTAGCCAACCACATCGACGCCAGTGGTAACCACAGCAAAGAACTCTTCATCATTGTCAAAGAGATCTCCAGCCCTAGAGACACCGATAACATCATCACCCCTCCTCAGGAGCTCTGTGACACCCTGGCAAACTTCCTTCACAACAAGATATCCACCATCTATAAAAACTTTGAACCTCAATCCACTGCCGCCGACATCCTCAGCCACCTCGCATCCACAGATGCAAACCCCAACCACCTGCTCAACACCTGGGACCAGCTCACCACACAAAAAACACCACAGTCATCATGAAATCCATTCACTCAGGAGCTCCCACGAACCACTAGTCCCACCCATATTCAACCTCAGGAGCTAAAAGATCAGCAAGGAGCTCACCACTATTTTCAACGCATCCATCACCCCATCCACCTTCCCCAAAGAATGGAAACACACTTAAAAAGCCGTCCGCCACCCTTAGCAGACTTAAGAACTATCGTCCCATCTCTCTGCATTTCTTCTCAGCCAAAGTGCTCAATAAGGCTATCAAAAGCCAGCTCACAAAACACATGGAGAACAACTTTTTTTCTGGACTCCTCCCAATCCTGATTCCGCACAAACCACAGCACTGAAACCACCCTGCTCATTGCCACTGATGACATCAGAAGCCTCCTTGACTGGGGAGAAATGGCAGCCCTGATCCTCCTCGACCTCTCAGCAGCAATCATACCCGTATCCCTCTACACCATTATCAAGAGGCTTAATTACATTGGAATCTAACGAGACACCTTCAAATGGATGGTCTCCTTCCTCACCAGAAGAACCCAGAGAATCTGCCTGCCACCTTTTACCCAGAACCCAAGAACATTATCTGCGATGTTCCTCATGGTTCGTCCCTCTGCCAGAACTGCTCAACATCTACATTGTTTGCTCACGTAAGCCTTCTGGCAGAATAATCTTTCCTGATTTCAATATGACATCACCCTCCAAGGATAGCTCCTCCCTTACATTCCAGAAGCACTGTAGTTCTTCTGACAGGTCCTGTTTGCCACCCCTTGATTATAAAATCCCTGACTGCCTTGAACACTTGATCTTGCTCTGTATTGAACTCCCACTGATCTTGTAAAACTGTGGGTACACTGATCTCCAAAATGGCCTCCTCAGTGAGTTCACAACCCTCCTCCTCCTTTACCAAAGGCGCTCTAGACAGGTAATCTGCTGCACAGTTCTTAGCAACAGGCATGTATGTTATTCTATATTTGAACATTTGGAGACCCAAAACCCACTTAGCTATACGAGGAGTGGTATTCTTCCTTTCTTTTTTTGCCAGCAGTGAAAGTAGGGGTTTTTGATCAGTTCGCAGCTCAAATGGTAGACCCCACAAGTAAAATTTAAAGTGAGTGATAGCCCAGTAACAAGCGAGAGCCTCCTTCTCTACAGTGGAGTGATTTACCTAAGCCTGTTAGGGTTCTGGAGGCAAATGCAACAATATTTTCTTGGTTGTTTATAATCTGGGATAGAATAGCACCTATGCCCTTGTTACTAGCATCGGTGGTAAGGATGATCTCCCTCTATGCATTGAAATTTATTATGTGGGGTACACAAGCAATGGAACTTTTTATTTCCTCGAATGCAGCATCATGTTCAGCCTCCCAACTGAAAGTGACATTTTTTCTTAGCAAGTTCCTGAGGGGTTGGGTGAGAACTGAGAAGTTTTTTACGTATTTGGCCATGTTCTCTGCCAAACCTAGAAATGACTTTATTTCTTCTTTGGATGTGGGTCTGGGGGCATTGACTAGTGATTCTACTAAGTCTGTTTTAGATTTTTTACCCTCTTCTGAAATGGTGTGCCCCAAATAGTCCACTGAACTGACACCCAGCTTGCACTTGATTCTTTTGGTGGTGAATCCTGCTTCCTTCAACATGCAAAGAACCTTTCTCAGATTGTTATTGTGTTCACTCTCACTGGAACCATAAATTAGAATGTCTTCCTGGAAGCACAATGTCTTAACACATTCTCTTAGTATATGCTGCATAACTCTCTGGAAAGCTGCAGCTGCCGATGCGAGTCCGAAAGGCATTCTCAAGAATTTATAGTTCACAAAAGGCGTGGTGAAAGAAGTCAATATTTGTGAATCTGGATGCAAGGTGACTTGATGATATGCCGAAGATAAGTCTAGAACACTGAAGTACTTGGCATCAAGAACAGTGCTTAGCATCTTGTGTATCCTGGGAAGAGGGTGCCGGTCCACCCAGATGTTGGCGTTGAGGTCCCTCAGGTGCACACATAACCTAATGTTCTTCCCGTTGTCCTTGGTGGTAAGAACAATAGGTGCCAACCACTCTGAACTTCCTATTTCTTCAATAACAAGCCTTACCAGCTTTTGGAACTCCTCCTTTAAAGGTTCCCTCATGAGGAGTGGAATCGACTAGGTTTTGTGAACTACTGGATTGGCATCTTCTTTTAGTACAATCTTGTGCATGTAATTTTTTAATTTACCTAACTGATCCGAAAACACCTCTGGCAATTCGAAACTGACATCACAGTTTATCTCTGTGGATTCTACTAGCAACACTTGGTCAGTTTTGTTTGGATCAAGTGTGATGTCCAACTCCTTCTGGTATTTCCACCCTACAGACTGGAGCCTTTCTTAGTGATGTACACTTGTCCTACTGTGTGTCTACCTTTGAAAGATATACGCATTCTTAACATACCCACTATCTGAATGGGTTCCTTGTTGTACCCTCCCGGTTGAATATCAGCATTTTCTACAGTTAGATTGAGATAACTAAACTTCTCCTCATACAATTTCTTGTCTATTAATGTGTATGGAGAACAAAAAATCTGCGAAAACAGAAATACTGTCACCATCAAGTGTTATGTTGCATGTAGGATATTGTACAGAATCCTCTACTTCAACTTGTTTAACCTGAAAAATGTAATCTTTGTTCTCATCACTTTTCTGCTCTGACTCATTTATAAGGTGTACTTTCTCAACTCTCGCATTACACACTTTTACAAAATGCCCCCTTTTGTTACATTTTCTGCAGACCACATTTCTCGTAACGCATTTCAAAGTGTTCGCTAAATGGTTGTGGGTACCACACCTATAGGTTCTAAAATTTTCCAACTCATTACGAGGAGCATCTTTATTTTTCTCACTAATTTTACAGACTGCCTCTTCACTTACTAGTGTCTTGACTTCTTCTTGTTCCTTAGTAACTACTGACACTTTTTACATTTCCCTGATGCATACAGCTGTGTGTTCTATTCCCTTGGAAATACTGATTGCTTCAGTCAAATCAGGGTTTCTAGTGAGTAGCTCCTCCTGTATTTTCTGATCATTGGTGCACCTGACAATCTGGTCCCTAATAAGGGAATCAGTAAGTGTGCCAAAATCCCAAGTAGCTGATATTCCTCTTAATACAGCCACATATGACGACATTCATCTTTCCTTTGTTCTCTTTTAAAGACTTTGTGCCGCTCCAAAACTATGTTAATTTTCTCTTTAAAGTGTGCCTCTAGTTTTCTTAATGATTAATCATATACATCTACCCCTGCTTCTTCTCCTTCCAATTCTTCATCCACATCTCTTCCCGTACTGTCTTCATACACCTTCCTCCCTTGAATACCTAAATTGTGAAGCAAAATATGCTGCTTCCTAATTGATGAAAAATTCACTCCCCCTATGGCTATCAAATTTGATTTAAAAATTCCCACCCACCTACGCCATGGTATATCTGGCTCGCCTAATTCATTTAGAAAAGGTGGTGGTTGATTCATTCTTGCTGCAGCCATGGTAAGGGAGGGGAAGCTAAACTAGAAGAGGACTAAAATAATCTTATTTTACTGTAAACAGATAAAAAACAAAGAAGAAAGTACAGCACAACGCCTGAAAGAAAAAACAGGTTAATTTAAAATTGAATACAACCCCTGTAGTATAATCTTAGAGGTGCAAAAAAATGGAGAAACATAATGTGGTTACAGTGCCCCACTTGAACGAGCTGTAAGTCCTCTCATTGTAGTACTGCAAAATCAGTAATAACATACAGCCAGAAATGTAAATAGCAAGGTTTACACAGTCCTCTTTCTATGACACTGTTTGAGGAAAAAAGTAACACCCACAAAAGCAAGTTTCTTGTCACGTTGGTCCGGTGAAACTGTTCAAAAGGAACTGCTCGTGTAACCTTGCAAACACACAATAGAAGACAGCAGGCACCCAACTGTGAAGTGCCGAAATAGACAAAGCCAGAATCCTCCTTATGGCAGGAATAGTCAGAGGAGCCGTGTGGGAGAGAACCTGCTGAGGTAATGCTGCTGAGAATCACAGCGGTAGAGTCCTGAGGGGCCGGAAATGTTGACGTCAGGAAACTCACTTCCGTCAGCAGATGGACTCCTGTGCTCACTACGACGAGCCTCTCCCCGCTGATGAGGACAACCACTGAAAACGTCCCGATGCCAATGCCCACAAAAGCACCGGAGCGTCTTCAGGTCAGGACAGCAGAAGCCTCCGCCTCCCCTCCTTCACGTCTCAACACGGAGCACAACCCCACTCTCGGCAATACCAGGGACAACTCTGTTCGCGCTGAGGAGTGCATTTAGTGATTTCTGTGATTTTAAAAACAAACTTGCACCTTCTCTGGGCATTTACCGCGCTGCAGTTTTAGAGGCAGCTGCGGGATTTGTTGTGGTGCCGCGATTTTCGGGACACTGAGGCCACGCCCACCAACACCAGGCCACGCCCCCTCCCTATTACTTACCCCTACTTAATATGTGCAATTTCCGGAAGCGCAGCGGACGAGCGCAGCGGGCGCGACGATTGCGCGCCAAAGGCGCGCATAAGGCAAGCTCGTCTGCGCTCGTCCGCGCCGAGGACGGGCCCGGGGCCACCCCCCCTGTTCTGCCTGGTCCACGACCCACCATCAATACTCCTCTGCTATGTTACTCCTCCGCAGAACTCCGGAGCTATAAACCTTATGCCGAAATAGCCCATCCCATACCCCTCTGTAATTACGACTCTTGCATTGGACCGCTTACATGTCCCACATGCATAAAGATACCGTCTACAGACACTACCACCTCCATACCCACAGTGTCTGCAGCTTTAATAAACGTTCGTTCCTTACCCAAACACAAAATGGAAATCGCCGAGTTCATTGACTCCCATGACCTGGACCTATTATTTATCACCGAAACATGGGGAGATGAATCCTCTGGACCTGATTTCAGAGATGCCATGCCTAACAATTACTGTGTAAGCAAGCTAAACAGACCCCTAAGAAAAGGCGGAGGAATAGCAATCATACATAAAGAGCACCTAAAATTAACAACATCAGAAACTACTCTCCTTGAGTGCGAAGCTCTCCTCTTTGCCATACGCACCTCCAGTAAAACTACCTTTAGAGGTTTGTTAATTTACCGCCCCCCAGGATCCAGATCTAAATTTCTCTCAAATGTAGACAAAATCACTGAGATGTCTATCGGAGCCCAACACTTCACCGTATTAGGTGACTTCAATTTTCATCTTGAATCTCATGATGACCTTGATACAGGAACATTATTAGGTGACATGGAGTCAGTAGACCTCCTACAAATTGTCAAATCACCTACCCACTCAGCAGGGCATACCTTAGACGGCCTATTCACCAACGACAGAGATATTACAATCAATAAGGTTCTTCCTCTAACATGGACAGACCATTCGGCAGTTTGTTTTTCAGTCCCCATTACTCCTTGCCCACCCTCCCAGACTACTTCTGGACCAACAAAATTCAGAGACTGGAAAAACATTAATATCGACCACCTCACTGAGATCATACGGGACAGTCCTCCGCTAAACAAACAAGACCCTGTAGCTGCGTCAGCCACCTACTTAAACATCCTGAACGCAGCCTGTAGCCCCCACAAAAACATCTAACAGGAACAGAAAGCATCCTTCAGCCCCTTGGTTCTCGGAATCACTCAGATTGCAGCGCCAATATTGCAGGAACTTAGAAAGACAATGGCGTCGACACTATAATAACGCAGACAAGATCAGCTATAAAAACGCCCTTTCCAACTATAAAAAACTGATCACATCCGAGAAAACCACTTACTACACCAACCAAATCAACCAGGCCAAAAATTCATCAGGAAAACTGTTCCAGGTAGTAACATACCTGTCCAATCCTCCTCCACCCCCCTCAGAGGGATCACAGGACCTCTCAGATGCTCCGGCCAAATTTTTTGAAGATAAGGTCAGAGCCATTTTCTCCACTTTTGCACCTGACCCTTCCTTATCCCCTACCGAGCACCCTACGACAAATAACACTCCAAATTTCCCAGCCTTCGAAAACATCACGAAAGATACGGTTCAACCCCTTATCGCCCGAACCAAATCGGGATCTCCATTTGATCCATGCCCTCCTGCTGTTCTCAACCTTATCCCAGAAGCTGTTGCCCCGTCACTCACTACGATCTGCAACGCAATGTTCACATCCGGCACCTACCCTTCAGTATGGAAGGAAGCCATTATCAAGCCGCTACTCAAAAAACCCAGTCTAGACCCGTCTCTCCCATCCAGCTACAGGCCTATTGCATGCCTTCCTTTTCCGGCCAAAATCTTTGAAAAGATCATGAACCAGCAACTGGCAACATACATCCACAACAACAACTTACTGGATGACACCCAGTTCGGGTTCCGTCAGGGACATGGCACAGAGACAGCTCTCCTGAAGGCGGCGGACGAGATTCGATCCATTATGGACAATGGAGGAGCTGCAATCCTCATACTTTTAGATCTGTCCGCAGCCTTCGACACGGTCGATCATGCCACTCTGATCGACCGTGTCGCGGCCATAGGAGTAAGGGACAAGGCTAAGGATCTTCTGGCCTCATTCTTGTCAAACCGCCCACAAACGGTGAAGCTGGGACAATACACTTCCCAGACCTTCTCCCTGCCTTGCGGTGTACCACAGGGATCCTCGCTAAGCCCGACACTCTTCAATATATATGTGTCTGACTTAGCGAGGGTCATCAAGTCCCACGGTATCTCTCTCACTACATACGCAGACGACACACAACTGGTGTTGTCCGTATTCGATGATGGCCAAACAGTAGCGTCAAACTTCCAATCTGGCATGGAAGCAATAAGCTCCTGGATGTCATCAAACTGCCTCAAGCTAAATTCTGATAAAACAGAAGTGATGACATTCGGGAGACTACAACCAACCTGGTCTCCTCAATGGTGGCCCCAACAAATGGGACAACCTCCAGTGCCAGTGGTCAAGGTACGAAACTTGGGGGTCATCTTCGACAACAAACTGTCCTTCCAGCAGCACGCAAACTCAGTGGTCTCATCTGCCTTCCACACCTTAAAAAAAATCAAAAAACTCATTCCGTACCTACCATCTTCCGCAGGCAAAACTTTAGTCAGCACGCTAGTCTTTTCCAAGACCGACTATTGTAATGCCTTACTCCTAAATGCACAACGAAAGGTCCTTAATAAATTACAGACTGTACAGAATGCAGCAGCTAGGACCCTGCTACGCATTCCTAAATTTGCATCTGTCTCCCCCTACATCCAACAGCTGCATTGGCTGCCGGTAAGGAGCCGCATCAAATTTAAAGCCTTGTGCATAGCGTACAAAGCCATTCATAACCATGGCCCCGTATTTCTAAAACAAGCCTTTCGCCCACCCGAACAGCAAAGAACATTGCGTTCATCTTCTGCCCATCTGCTAACAGTCCCCCGCACAAGAAGGGCTAACTGGGGAGACAAACGTTTCACCGTTGCCACAGCTAGACTGTGGAACACTCTCCCTCTCCACCTTAAGTGTGCACCTACCCTGCTTAAGTTCAGAAAAAATCTGAAAACATGGCTATTCCATGCCTAGTTTCCTTTCCTACGGAGAGCTCTGTGACACAGCGCCGAGACACCCTCGGGTATTTGCGCGCTCTAAAAATCGCCAAAAATAAATAAATAAATAAAATAAAGAAGAAGGCAAGCAATGAGGATGTGGGACCAACTGCAAATGAAGCGTCCCTGGGATATGGCCACGAGAGTTGTGAGTCCCTCAGAGCTTTCCAGACACCAACTTCAGAGTGCAGCGGGTACAAGGGAGGACAGAACATGCCTCCCAAACTTCTCCTAAGACAAGGTTAGATCCCCAAAGTGCAAGCAGTGCCCCAGACGCTAACAGCAATGCCAAATAGGAGCAGCAGCACAAAGTTCATACCGAGAACACGCTGAGGTGCAGGCGATACTGGCTTCTGGGCTGATGCAAAGAAGCGATCTGTGAGTAGACAATCTTGAACTCACCACCACAGGACCACCACACCGCTGCCAAAACCTTCAGCTGACATTGAGGATAATAGAAGGGAAATTCGGTTAATGGATGGGTGGAGGCGTCTCGCTGTCCCTGTCACAGCATCCCATAGATAGTCGCCAAATATTTTAAGTGAAGACGGACGCTTGAAGGTAAATTTAAATTCTTTATTAAGATCACAGGAATGACGCCTCCTCCAGTCAGTGTACCAACACTACAATGAGGGAACAGTTGTCAACATTCTAAATTACCTTACACTCAGAATTCCAAAGGGAGAGATCAAGAGTGTGAGTGGGAAGGGGGAAAGGCCATGGGAGAAACCAAGACAGAGATTACAACACAGAGGTGTTCTATTATTGGGTCATATTCCCACTTGCAGATGCAGACACACATACATTTAATTCTCATTCTGCAGATGAAATACTGGATGAATTTTCTCCATACAAGGATATAGAAGTCCTGTTAACGTTAAGGGTGGGCGGAGTGCGTGGAGTTGCACTACGTGGAATTCCGTGAAGTTGCTTAAAAACTCCATAGAATTCCACGGAGTTCTACTCCACACTACTTTTTTAATAAAAAATATCACAATTGGGCACAAACTTGATACTCTTAATGAAGCAAATGTAGACAGGCTGCAGCAGGATGCTGGCGGTGTATGCAGGGGTGCTTGTGTTAAGGCAAACACTCAATGGCTTTGGAGTGAACACCATTACCTGACTTTAGTTTGACAAGAAAGCACATTTTATGCCAAATGAAAGCACGCAATGAATTTGTCAGACTTTACTGTTAAGGACAGGAGCACACAACTGCAACCCATTTCATCCAGATTTAGCACCCAATTCAAATATAACCCACATCATTCTAAATAAAACTGCTGAGTGAAAGGCAGGGCACCACATCTTCGCTTTTCTAAATATTTAAATGTACATTACATGTACGGATTCAAGGTCAGCCCCTCAGTACCTGCAACAATGCAACCCACCATTTGTGTCTCGACAATGATGTTTAACTTAACTTCTATATTTAACTTTTTAGATATCCCCAAGCAGTGTTTGGAGCTTGCCTTCATGTATGCAAGCCAGCGGGTGCACTCTGACTGGTCCTTATGAAGATACTTCTCATTGTGAGTACCTATCAATCTGTGCTTGGATGGTGAACAGCAGATGGGCTTGGCCTTTGATCACTAAAGCAGTCAAGCTCACATTCTCTGGTGTGGGAAGCCTGACAACCCTCTCCTCCTCCCTTCACATCAACGGGCCCTTCAGGGAAAAGGACACCTTCTGCAGCCAGCCTCTGGTTTATCTGCAGCTCCATTTTAGATCAGCGTCGTCCAGCAGGGCAAGCAGCCAGGTCCAGGGTCCGGGATCCATCCTGTACTCTGTACTTCTGTGAGCACAAATACATGGGACAACCCCTAAGGGGGAGCAGCAGCATCCAGGCCCCCCTCCAATGTGCAGCGAGAGACTTCCAGAAGAAAGGAGGGAGGAAACTTGTGGGAGTCAGGACTTCCAGAAGGAAAGAAAGGAGGAGAGTTGTCAGACTCCGGACAATGTGTGTCTTGAGAGTCGGGGGCAGGGCTAAAGGGTGTTGGTGCTCTGACTCATGTAAACAAGAAGAGGGGGCCTATTCAGTGCACAAAACAGGGTGATGCAGCAGCGAGCGAGTCAGGAAACTTTGCTCAGCCGGCGGTGGGCTAAGTTTTGCAAACTCCATGTTCCAAACAAAGCACGGAGTGGGAAAAGCTCCGCTAACTCCAACTGTGGGGCCTAGTTTGCCTCCCACCCTTAGCTAACACACCAGGAACATATAAACTGATTTAAATGCACCTTACCCCATACCACAGACAAAGTGAGACTCGGTCCGCTCAGCAGATATGGAGCATCTTGGCCGGTCCTAGCTGTTTACACACCACATCCAGACATTGACACATTACCAGCAGCAGACTTACGTCCACTTTACAAAGAAATAATAACGCTATACAGAAATCTTACACAGTTCATTATGCGAACATTCACGCTTCAACCACAAAGGGTCAGTCAATCAGGTCAACTACAAGGGACTGCAACAAAAATCACCCCACAAATGCTGAGCACGATTATGGGAGCAATGCTCACTACACATGAGCAAATGCAATTCTGAAGAGCACCGAAAATAGCACAGCTTGAAGCAGTGTTTCCACACACAGGCACACAAGACAAAAGCACATAATACTGACAATTTGCTTGCTAATGGGGATAGCTCCCCCGATAGAGGATTGTACCACTTGGGGTACAGTCTTCGCTGTCACCTATACCAGAACTCATGGTAGCTCTTCAATAGAAGTCATACCAGAAGTATTAAAGCAGCTACAGAATGAGTACAGGGCAGAACTTGCCCTGTGCTTGGGGATCAAATTGATAGGCAACTTTGCCCAGGTATCAACGATTGTGCTAGCAAACATAAAAGGGGAGGCAGCAGCGGTGGCTAAACACCAACGCCTGAGAGAATACATTCCTGCACAACAGGAGCAAGAATTACCTAAAATTATCGAAGAAACCTACGCCTTGATGGGTAGAGAAAATTTGGGAGGTAGACCTGTGAAACCAAAACTAATGGGTACTCCTGAAAAGGGTACCTCAAAGCAAGCACTTGATTCTTCAAAGAAGAAATGGGATAAGAAACAGTCAAAAAACAAGCAGAATACATCACAATCACAGGGTGGTGCCCCTCAACAGGAGTCCTCTGACAGGAAATATAACCTTAGGAACCGTGACAATATTAAGAAACCTGACAGGTATCAGGATACAGATACACGTTCCTCTCATTCCTTTCAGGGTTCATCCAAAAACTCAGAGAGGGAAGGATGGTCATAACGCAGATCAGAAGAGCTAGTCAAGCCAAGTGACACATTTCGCACTGCAGACTAGATTATCAAAAAGAAGATAAACCAAAATACAAACCTCAATTTAAAAGGAAGAAGGTAGCTGGACTAAACATAAGAACATCCCGGACTAATGAGGACTCAACTTCTAAACGGGGAATGGGCTTTAACGATGCTTGACAGTGCAGCAGAAGTAACAATAGCTTGCAAGAACCTGATGGAATTTCTTGTGCCAGCAGCGCTGAATAAACATATCATGGTGGAAACACCGGATACAAGGATAAGCGTCCCACATTATTTACATGAAATAACACTCCATATTGAGGGGGACATACCAAGGAAGGTGAAATGTGTCTTTAGGGAGAACCTGACATATGGATGTGATATCTTTTTGGCTGAAAAAGATTGGCCACCTGAGTTCTTTATGACCTTCTCCGACCTCGCTCCAGAACCACTAAAATATTCATACACGCAGGAGTGGACTGTAGCACTTGCTCTTACATTATAACGCAATCATGTAGAGTGGGATGCTGAGTCATCTCACCATGAAATCCCAGTAAAAACAAATCCAACTCCACTGAGACAGTACCCAATAAAACATGATGCGAAAAAACTGGTCAGTGAGATCTTAGATCAACTTGAATACCAAGATGTAATCAAGAATTGCACCTCTTCAACAAATAATCCTTTGTTTCCCGTGATGAAACCCAACAATTCATATAGTCTAGTTTAAGACTACAGGCATTTCAACACATACACAAAAACATTTGCAGTACAAAATTCACACAATGCCGCATTAATGAATAACATTGTGTGAAAAAAATACAAAACAACATTAGATATCTCAAATGGATTTTTTTGCCCGAAAATAGCACCTGAAAGCAGATATTTGACAGCAGTTTTGGCCCTAGGCTCCAGGCGTAAATTCTGTAGACTGCCCCTAGGGTATAAGAATAGCCCTGGGTTGTTTTTAGCAAGAGTATCAGAGTTCCTTCAAAGTTTTGATGAGGAGGCATTGTCCTTTGTGGATGATATTTATCTGACGGATGATGAACTATTGGATCATTTGACCAGGGTGAACAACATAATTCTGGGGTTCACCTCTGAGGGCTACAAATTCAACTTTAAAATATCAAAAACTGCTCACCTCAAAGTCCTATTTTTAGGATATGGGCTCTCAAGTGAAGGAAAAATCTTGGCAGCTAAGTTTCTAGAAAAATGTGCGCTGCTCCAAAGACTCTGAAAAATCTACAGTCCATTTTAGGATTCCTAAATATTGGCAGAACATCCATTTTGGATTACGTAGAAAAAGTAAAACCTTTCTACTACTTAATAAGACCTGAGTTTTCTGTTTGCCATTGGACAGAGAAACACAGAGAAATTCTCAGCTCCTTACAAGCTGACATGATAGCTTCCAAACATTTACACACACGTGTGAATACCACAAATTTAGTGATCTGTGTAATTGTGGGTCAATACGGGTCACTTACCTCACTTTCAACGAAGGCGAAATGGTACCCATTGCATACAAATCCCATTTGTATACAAACGCAGAAATGCTTTTTGCATCAACTGAAAAAATACTGACAGCAGTACAAACTGCTGTAGTGAGAGAAAGAGCACTTGCTCAGGGGAAACGCATAATTGTCATGACTCCAGTACTGACCTTAGAGGCCGTTACGAAAGCAAGTGTTTCAAATGCAAAGCATTACATCTGCGATGGACACAATGGGCTAATTCTCTCACTGCAACAGATGTACACTACAAAAATGATTCTACTTTAAAAACACAAGCATTCCTGCAGTAAGAACAAGAATATCCTCTCCCAAGTAAAATAATGCCTCTAGATCAGTATGAATACATAACTTACGCTGACAGACTTGCTAGCCTACCATAGGAAGTAAACAGCAATACAGCGCAGCATGTGGAATTGTAAAGGAACATATGTAGGACGGCAAGTTCCGCCCTAGCAATACGCAAACACTGTCTTTAGGAGATTACACGCCACAGCTTGCAAAACTAGAAGCCCTGATACTGGCACTAAAAAATACGGATCGGGAATTCCCCACATTAATTGTGTGCGATTCATTCTACTGTGTCCAGTTGTACAACAAATAACTTCAATCCTGGGGCCAGAATGGATTTAGAGATCATTGGCTTACAAAGCCGCCAAGGCAACGGTGAAAACTGCTGCCGTTGCTGCAATAAATCATTCTAGAAAGAGAATAGACTGACAGATAATGGTAGCTGTCAACACTACTCCTAATAGCAGCTCAGCCTAACCTAAAGGTTTTCCACTCAAGTACTCTTACAAGTTAGATGCACAAAACATTATAAATTCCAGGAGTGGGGGATAGAGTAATAATAAATATGGATCGCAGATAGGTTTAATACTAGCTGCACACGACAGTCTAGGTTCAGCACACGCAGGTATTACTGCGACAGTTACACTACTGAATCAACATTCTCGGTGGCCAGGTCTTACAAAGCAGACCAAGGGATTTGTCCTTAAGTGCGACAATTGGCATCAGATGAAAGGTTCCACCGTAGCATGCACACCACAAACAACACTACTGATATCAAACAGACCACTCGCACGTGTCTATTTGGATCACTGCAGCCCCTCACAATCTGACGGGACTTACAAATACATCTTGGTGGCAGTGGACTCATGCTCTAGATTCCTGTGGGTTTGGCCCCAGCGTTCGGCTGACACTCAAACTGGTATAAAATATTTGCAAGTATTTATAGGGATATATGCAATTGGCACATTACATTCTGACAGTGGCCCCTCGTTCAGCTCTCGAGCTTACAAGGAAGCCATGGAAAGTTTTGGTGTTGCATTACGGTCCTCCTCTGTGTATCATCCAGAGGGAAATTTAATAGTGGAGAGGAAAAAACTGGTCTTAAAGCAATCCTTAACAGCAAGGGTATCAGGTTTGGGTGGTAGTTGGGTCAATCACCTATATGGGGTCCAGAGGGCGCCTAATAACATGCCAAGAAGTTCTCTCGGAGGCCAAACTCCATATGAGGTCCTGTTTGGGACTAGAATGTGAGTACCCGACCTCGCTTGTGGCAGCACACTGGCTGATGTGAAAGCATTTGACATCAATGATTGTTTGTCTGTTTTACAGGAACTCAATGAATTCCAGGCATTACAAAGCAACGTCCAAGTAAAACGCACCAACACTGGGGAAGTCAAAGCTGTTCCGGCAAGACCTGCCTGTATTCTAAAGATCAGTGACTTGGTAAAAAAAAAAAGGTTATGTAAAAAATAGAATTTGGGCCATCTTACAGAGCACCTGTACCTGTCCTGGCTGTCAAAGTAACAAGAATAGAATAGTACTTCTTCCGCAAGAAAGAAAAGAGATGTGTCTCCATTGAACTGATCGCCACACTATGTAGCCAATACTGAATAGCAGGCTGCACGGGCTCCTGGGTAGCCGCCGATCTCCTCTTGCTAGGTCAGGCAGAAAGATTAATAACATTTGAAGAGTCTACTGTACGAAGTAATGGAGTTACCAGCAATGGCTTAGAACTCGTACCTGTTGAAATTGAACAGCTACAAAATACGAATGAAACACCGATCTCAAGTCGGCCTAATACTGAGATCTATGTAAATATGTCTCTAAACTAATCAACAGTGAGTTATACAGAACCTTCTGAGTTACCAAAGGTAGATCGAACTGCGTCTGGTTACTTTATCGATTTTGATACTTTCTCTCTGGATACGAGTGAACATGAGTCACCGCCAGCTTCTGGTTTCCAAAAAGAAAAAATATATAAAATCCACCTTAGGCTGAAAAAACATACTTTTTTTCTTCTTGGCTACAGAACTGGATGGCAATTGGTCTACTGTTCCTAGTCATTTGGGTAGCTGTAATGAATGTCTTTTTCCTGCTCCTAAATGGACATTATCTCTCGGAACGCTCTGCAGCACAATTTGTGAACTTGGTCCTGAAAAAGCATACATCATCACATCATGAATAGAGAGACCTGTCCTTAGTGAACATTACAGCAGTTTCAGTTCCAGAAGGAATAGTTTGGGACAGGGTTTCATATGATGTATATGGTCCCACTGAATGTTTAAAAATACCACACTTGTTTAAAATTTCCTTAAGTGATATCATCACCTCCAGTACTCTCTCTGATGATTTGAACTTTGAAACTGTAAATACTATGCTGTCTGATTTAGAACAATCTGCTGTATTCTCTAGTAATGAAATGTATGATGATACATCAGATTTTGATACCATATACTGTTACCAACACGATGGTCATCATGTCTTGCACAAAACAAATATCCCACGTAATGTTTTTATTTGCCATCAATGGGAACATTGCCCAACATCACCGAAAGATAGTTCACAAACCTTTGCTTATTTTTCTCGGTTTAATACCTTAGACCTGACCTCATATTATTATAAGGTTGCACCTACATCTGCAAAGAAAAATATGCTCACTAACACAAAACTAACTTTATTTCCCAGCTATCTTCACAAGCTTTTGACTTTTGGAGGGACACCATAGACACAAAATCTGTCCGGGGGGCTAAAGATTGGCAGGTTCAGGGACCTGAGGCATTATTTAGAGTATGCCTCATACCACAGCAAATTATCTTCATGAACGACACTGTGCAACAGACTTCCTGTCTCGGGTTAGCCACGATAAAGGACTTGAACACACCACAGATTCCCTCACCTTTACACTTTGAGGGATGGCAAAATTATACACAACATAGTGAGAATACACTTAATGACATTCTACATGATGGTTCACACAATTCATCAGACCCCAGCTGGAAGGGATGGTTGGTTTGGCCCATAGACACAAATAGGTGTCAGTCAAGATTCAGGGGTACCACCAAAATGGTTTTGTGTCCTGACAAGGTCACCTTTTTTAACTATCTTGTTCAACATATTGACGCTCTTCTAATCACCATTTTATTTTATCTTCTAATACAGAGTGACATCTTTGGTGTAATTTTAGCTTACCGGCTTTGTTTGTTGTTTGGTTAACTGTTTAGGACAATCAGTCTTTCTTTGTTCCTCCATGGTCCACTGCAGAATTTTTTCACTGTTTGAGTAGAGGGAGGGCCAGTAGCCTTGCTTTCTTCCATTCACCTGCTCATAGATGCCATTTTGGGAGCGCGGCATTCTAGTTGCTTGCCGGACCCACTTCCTCCAGGATAAAACCAGAGGATGGTGCCAACGCGCAGTGGACACGTGCAGCGGATGCACCGCAGGTGTGCCAAAGGCAAGCCCATCTGCACCCATCCACGCCTGAACTGTCCCCCTGGCTATCCACTTTCAGACTCTCTTTAACTGCCCAGTTATACGTGAGAAGCCCTGAGCAACCTAAATATCATGAGTAAGTCAGTCTCATGTCCTCCATTGATTCTAACAGATATGACTGGATCATTGTCTAATTCTTGCACTACTTGCAACACAATCATTTTAAAGTTGCACCCATTTGCAGAGGGCTCTATCTGTAAAACCCTTGCTAATAGTCTAGCGTCTTCAGATAATCATGCAATCATCCTTTGTGACCCTATCAATTCTAGATTGATGGTAAAACACCATATAGAGGTCTTTAATTGTATCCTTAACCAGCATTTTGATTTGGTATTTGTGACAGAAACTCGGGCAGAAGATTCTTCAGGCCCTGAGATCACAGCAGCGACTCCTGCTAGATGTATTGTGTTTTGTCTTGACAGACCAAATGCAAAAGGGTTTGGGAGCTGGTATTTTTTTCATAAAGAACACTTGAAAGCTGCTTTTAACCCTATCTATGTCGAAGGTATGGAGTCCATAATTTTTAATATTGAAGTTACAAAGTCCCAATCAATTAATGGCCTGCTTATCTATCACCCTCCTGGGCCAAGTGCAACATTTGTAGGAAAAATTAGTCAACTACTGGATGCCCCTCTTCTAAAAACTGACTTTACGGTCTTTCGTGACTTTAATTTCCATCTGGAAAATCGCTCAGAAATAGCACACCTTCTAGTCACACTGTCAGGGCTTGCCTTAGTCCAGATTGTGGAGGAACCCACCCATCTTGCGGGCCACCTGCTAGATGGGATTTTTGCTAATAATCTCAACTTCAAATTCACCCATGCTCTGCATTTAATTTAGACAGATCATTATGCAGGAAGGGAGAATTTAAATTCACAAAGTAGCTCTCTTTCTAGGGTTTATAAACTACATCTGGCGAACCATGCATGGCACAAAATTCAAACTTCTGACCTGGACATTCGGTTATCACAACCCCTTGTTAATAATGAGACCAATCCTGATCAGATGGCGGAGGGTTACCATAACTGGATTTCCTCAGTCCTTATTGAGGTTGGTCCTTTCAGGGTTCAGAAAATGAATAATACAAAGATGTCTCAACCCTGGCTTGATGACTCTCTTAAAACCATCAAACAGGAATGTCGAAGACAAGAGTGCAAATGGCACTCAGATTTTAAGAGAGAGGAGAGGGATAAATATAAATCCTGCCTAGGTAACTATTAGAAATTAACTTTGGCATCAAAATATTACACACTATAAATAAAAACAGCTACCAATGTTCCCAAATCTCTTTAACAAACTATAAAAAAATGGATTACCCTAATGAGGTTCTGATTTAGCAATCAATAGTAAAGAATTCCATTATTCCCTATCTTGTTCGTTTCAGGAAAAAGTCTTGACTATTTCAGAAAATTTCTTCAGCAATTGCCCCACAACACATCTATAAAATCAAACTCCAAGTCAGTTAGCTTCGGACACTTTACGACTCTCCCAGTGGCACTGATTGCTGAACTTATTTCGAAGATTAAAGCAGGATCTCCCCATGACCCATGTCCTCCTAAGATTGTTCATCTTGTCCTAGAAGACATAGCATGTCATCTACCTGCTATCTTCTCCACCATGTTTAACAAGGGGATTTTTCCTATCTCCTGGAAAGCAGCCTCACTGCTTCCACTCTTAAAGAAACCTAATCTTAACATTCTAGATCCCAACAATTATCAACACATAGCTTGACTTCCCTACCCTGCTAAGTTAGTAGCAAAAGTCATTAATCTCCACTAATCACTTTTATTGAGGCTAATCATCTTCTAGATGATACGCAGTTCGGTTTTAGAGAAAATCATAGTACCGAGATTTCTCTGGTCACTGCCCGGAAGAAATTGAAACCTCCCTTGATGGAGGGGGTAATGCAATCCTGATCTTGCTGGACCTTTCTGCAGCTTTCGAAATGGTCAATCACAAGATATTGGTTGACCGCTTGATGGACGTGGGGATTGCAGACTCAGCACTAACCTTACAAAAATCCTTTCTCTCGGCGTTCTGACAAGTGGTATCTCTTGGTTTATTTAATTCAGATCCATGCTCCTTGCCCTGCGGGGTCCTCAGGGTTCCTCCCAGTCCCCTACCCTGTTTAATCTTTATATTACATTGCTTGCTTCTTTGATCAAATCCTTTGGTTTGTCTTTGGCATCAGACGCAGATGACACACAAATGATAGTCTCACTGGCAAAAAGTGAAAATTATTCTGGGAGCACGGTCAACAATTATATGAGTGCAGTGAGTAGATGGATGGAAAATAATTACCAGAAGCATAACTCCACAACAACAGAGGTCATCCATTTCGGCAATAATCCATCCAACTGGTCACCTAGCTGGTGGCCCTTGGATTTGGGAATGGCACCAAAGCCAACGTCCAAAGTAAAAAAGCTGGGGGTCCTGTTGGATAGGGAGGTAAAATATAAACATCAAGTCAACATGGCTACTTCGTCCTCCTTCTACTGGCTCAGAACTGTATAAATGAATTGAAAAATGTATTCTGACCGATCTGCTAAAGGCGGTGGTTATTGCCTTGGTCCTATCATGACTGTATTATTGTAATAGTCTTTATGTCGGCCTTCCAAAAAGCCCACTTAAAAAGTTGCAGACCATTCAAAATGTGGAGACAGGCTTTCTTCTAAAAATCCCTAAATCTCAATCAGTTAGGTCAACCATCAGAAAGCTGCATTGGCTGCCGGTTAAACATCATATCACCTTTAAGGCTCTTTGTTTTTCCTATAAATCACTCTACAGGAAAGCCCCAGTCTATTTTAAGAAACATTTTGTGTGGTACACACCAGGCAGACCACTACATTCCTGTTCAGATAGACTTATAAGGGTTGCCTCCTTCAAACTTGCCACCCGTGGGGGAAGAAGTATCTTTAGAACCACAGCCCTTCATTGGAACCTTCTGCCACTCCAGCTGAAAACAGCATCCTCTCTCTTTACTTTTAGTAAGAATCTTAAAACCTAGCTTTTTAAACCGTGCGCACCTCTAATACTCTTTAGCTTATCGTCAACTCTACTCTGCTCCATATAGCACCCAGATGCCTCCGGGGATTCGTGCGCTTTATTCATTCATCCATAGGCCTGACCAACGCTACATACAAAGAGAACACCCAGGGCTGGTGATATCCTACAGTGTTGGAAAGTTATGCCTAGAATGACAAAAAACTTCAACACTGTCCCAGGTGAAACAACTCTTGTCCTTACTCTCAGATGACATGGATCTTAGGTATTTTTGTTAGGTCCCCAGAAGCCACATCAGAAATGCTTCTTATACGCTATTTACAACAAATTATGGAAAATCTCTCAACAGGAGGCTGCTGAGAGATTGCATGAGATTGAGACGACTAACCTTGAAAAGTCTTTGGCTGTAGTCGACAACGGTATGACCATACTGACTTCCTGGATGTATTCACTGGGCAACATTGTGTCGTCTGCTGTTGACATAATGGAACTGGATTTGTATATTTTACAGCAGGTTCAATCGCAATTGTGGTCCGTTCTATTGCTGAGCTGAACCCTACAATAATTGCGCTCTGATCATGTGCCCTGGCTGTATATCAACAGTAGGTCTCTGTTTTCTGCTTACAATCTAACAGAAAGACAGACAACAATGGCAAAAAGAGATGCAAAATATACAATGCTGCACATTCAAAAATTGGACCAAATACCTTTCACCGTGTCTGAGTCACCCTCAACAGAATGGTTATTTCATGGCCATATTACATTGCCAATCACGACATTCCAATTTCAATATTGTCTACAGTATCACAAGGTAGACAGGTCTGAAGCATTGCGGTAGTGTATACATACATGAATCTTGGGAATTACCTTACAGATTTAGATGCAGGAATAAGAACACTGAAGTCTTTCTCAGCGGTTCAGACTATGAGAATTTGTTAGGTGGGTCTCTAATTTGTCAGGATATTATACTTCACAGAGTGTGTAATGCTTCGGTTGCAAACCTATCTTGTTACTTGAAATGATCCCCAGCTGCCGTGATTCATGCGGTGTTCAAACTACTCTCAAATGGGAGTTATTTGATGTTGAATGATCAAGGTTGTTGTGGGATGCTGCCAGGCATCGCATATCTGGTTTCAGTAAGTTCCAGGGTTAATTGTTTTATGCAAGTATTGTTTCCACTGACCCAATACGTAGGGGAGGCACTGTTATGGCCTTTGTTGAATGTTCACTTGCACTATTTGATTCTCTGAGCAGACTGAAAGTCATATTTTAAAGAAGGAGGTGGCCTTAACCTCAGCCCGAGTGACTTTTGATCTCCAGGTTGCAAGTTCTACAAGTACAGGCACTAGTCCGAACAAACTTCCCACTCCATTTCAGGGAAATGGTACATTGTATTTTTAACATGTTTGATACAAGTGCGATGGTATACGTATTTAAGAGTATATGTTCTGAGCTATTAAGCACCTTTCAGATGATCTTTAGAGTTATTCCACCTTTGGAACACGACGTATTAGGAAGCGTTTTTGGAGAGCTTTCGCTGGTCCTGCTACTTGTAGTGAGTATCCTGCTATTCATTTTCCTGCTACGCAATGGATGTCCTAGCCTCCAAAGAGACGGAGAAAGCACTCGGTGCGACGTTGCAGTGAATGCATGGTACTCCATCTGGGCAAACCTAGGCTTCGGGAGCTAAGCAAGCATTGGTTCCTTTCATTCAGATCAGTCGGTTTGACTATGTCTTGCCTGTACTCCGCTGCCTATTCTGCAGATACGAATACCTCTTGGGCCTCTGTCTAACACTTACATTGGTTATGCCTCCGGACTTGAATGTGCTGCTGGACCCATTAAAGGCCAACGTAGGGCAGTGTAATAGGCATATTCCAATGTTGATGACGGCATTCTTAAATCTTAAAGCCACCTCAGGATGCTTCAACTCCTGACGGAATTGACAACGTCTCTGTATCAGGCTCTGTAGAAGGCTTACAGGCATCAAGTGCTTTCTTAGCAGTGGTTGTGGGAACCGAAGAAGGTCACCTTTGCTCCATTGACCTGATCCCAGAGGATCTTCTGCGAAGGCAAGTAGCAGTGATGTTGGGTCTCAAGCTTCTGCAAGTGATCGTCAGCAGTGTCTGGCAAGGGAGTTTATTTACTGCTAAAGAGCATTACAAATATCCAGCTTCTGCTTTGATATATTATCACTTTGAATAAGAAATTGCTTTTAAAATGCGCAGCACATTAAGGAGAGGTTCTTTTTGTTTCAACGGTGCCTTGCTTTGTTGCTTCCCACGTCAATGCTCTTACGAATTTTGTTCATCCTTTCTATTTTCTGGTAACATTGAAATGCACTGTTATGTTCTCTAAGTAATTCTAAAAGACTGGTCCACTTTCTTACACCATGTTTGCATGATTCCTCACTCGTGGTTTTTCTCGCTTTTCATCTTTCATTGACTCTGTTGCAGTTCTGTCTCCAACATGGGTGCCTGGTGCACCCATTACAATTGCATTTCATTTGTTCATTTGTTTAGTGAGACAAACAACTAGGTGTACCATTGTATCTGTATATGTTGTGTGTATGTTCATTCTATGTGTGTCCCCTGTTGAACTTCCTGTTACCTTGAGCACACCCTGACCTCTCCTGTCCCCTGCCCATTTCTTGTTAGTGCTAATGTTCAGAAATGCATTATCACATTGACTTTCTAAATAGCAGCCTTCAATTCACTTAATGAAGGCTTATGGCAACTGATTTCCATAAGGATCCCCTATTTAACATACTGAGCCATTGATGTCCTACAAAGACTTCACGGTTCTTCTGTGCCTGGCCCCATAGTACTAGACTCTGCCCCTTGACTAGTCAGTCAAGCGTCAGACAGCGGGGGAGGAGAGATTTAGCAGGCGTTTATTGAACACAGACACTGCTAATTTTTCACTTCTGTTCACTATTGCAAAACCAGACTCATACACGTTATGAATAATAACCACCAGGAAATAACTGAACTAGTTCTGCATGCAGTCCGGATTGGACTGATTGCTGTATTTAAGAAGCAGAACAGACACAATAACTCCAATTACTGTACATCCAAGTGACAGTCTGTGAACAGCCCTAATAGGTTCCACTAGGCAGAGGGACAATTACAGAAATATTATGGTCAGTAAATAAAATGCATTATAGGGCAATGACCTAACACGCAATGAAATAGTTATCCGCAGGGAATGGTTCTGACATCTACGTCAACAGATTCACTAATGATTTGACGAGTTTGACAGAAAGTCTTGTCCCACAAATGATTCCGTGGCCAAGAGATGGATCCTTCTATCCACAAAATATGGCAACAACAGAAGACTGCATCCTACACAGGGAGGGAGATGAAGACTGGGACTACGGTTACATAAGGGCAAGTTTAAAAGAAGTGACAGAAATCTGCACGTGAATTTGACCTCACACGAGCCACAACAACAAATAACACAGTAACTCATCAAATGCCCCTACTGTTCAAAAGCCCAGATGCTGTCCCTCAGTGTGTCCCATGGCCCCAAATTGAGAAAGACAATTTGAAAGAACAACTACCACCGCTAACAGAAGGTGCTAGTAAATGGATAGCAGTCTTAGAACAACGTACCGCTGGTATCACATTAGCGGTAGGTGACATTAAAAGCCTGCTCACCTCCCTGAAGCACAATATGATGGTACTCCCTTAAACAAAATGCACAACAAGATCTGGATGCAGTTGCACTACAAGTACCATGATGTGTCTTAGCAGGCAACACGCAAGGTGTTGCACACCACATGCAGCCGCAGCACCAAGCAATTCAGACCCAAATAATTTACTCCTACTTGCTTTCAATACAATAACAGCCCAGGCAGTAAAGAGTGCCACCCATCCAGGCCATAGCAGTAGCCCGAATGCAAGCACCGATCCAGGAAGTGCAGCCACAGAGCACACACAGTTAGCTAATACAAAAGAAATTTTGAAAATGTGGCTCGTGAACAAGGAAGTTAGTGCCACTGGACGAAGAGCAACGTAAATATCGGAGCAGATGGTGATCATTAGACAGAAAAAAGGAATCAGCGAAATAAGACTGTTCGTCTCTCCTGATTCCATGTACACAGAACTAGGGAGAGAAGAGGTGAGACAGATTGATGGAATGGAATGCAAACTAACCACACCCAGTTTTCGTCTTGGATCAAAATATAGGTCCAAATACATTATTCTAGGCCCTTAGAAGCAAAAGACTAGAAAATCCGGCGCATTACACAACTTGCATGACACTTAACGCACCTCAGTTCGGTCTGTGAGGGCCTGTGTTTAATTTCATGGTCAGAGGTTCAAATGCTACCAGGTCTACTCAGCCTTTCATCATTCTGAGGTGGATAGATGCGGGGTCTGTTCAGCCCTTCATCATTCTGAGGTGGATAAAATGAGTACCATTGAGTTGGGGAACAATGAAGATCTGCTATTTAGCGCCAAAATACCGTTCTCAGTGAACGTGCGCTTTAAAAAAAAACATGTTATGTTAAAATAGGCTTTATTTAGCATAACGTACACTGGAACACAACACGTTTTTTTTAGATTACGAGGTGTTGCAGTGTTATAAGATTTTTTTTCCTTGGGCTGCCGTTATATTAACGCTCCTGGCTAGCCACAGATTCTGGGCATTCAGCCAGGCAAAAAAGACATAATGCAATAGATTTCCTGTGTTTACAAACGGAAGAGGAAACTTAAAAATAAATATTAATATGTATACAGTTAACAGAACACGAAGAGCTGTGTAAGTGCGTAAATGAATTAACAGTATTGAGAAAAAAAAGGTTTAGTGTATAAGTTTTCTTTCCCGTACAACAAATTATGTGTGTTGAGAAATATTATTGTTGTTTTAGGGAATAGTTTTAAAGAATGAATTCAGAGAGACTGATTCTCTTCCCCACCGTGGCAGACATGCCACGGTGAACAAGACAAATAAAATGTCTAGGATAACACAATTTGGTAAAGGTGGAAGCCGAGATTAAATAATATATATATATATGCTTCGCTCCCCTATGATCACTGTACTAAAGACATACTACTGACCAACAACATATTTGCCTGTATCAATTAAATGAATTGTGCTTGATTAAAGTGGTAGTGAAGAAAATTTTGGGTTTTTGGCGGCAGCAGGAAAGTCAAATACATGTTTTTATCACTACGTGCATCACCACTGCTTGAAATAAAGTCAGCTAAGTGTACATGGATATATAACTATGCTATAAACAATCATTCCTAAACCTCCTGGTATGGCGAAAAGGAACTAAGCGAACTCCTCTTGGTGGCAAAATAAATTGAATTTATTGATCTCTTAACTGCCTGTCATGACACGTTTTGGCCGAAGCGTCGGCCTTGATCACATATGGTAGGCTTTGCAGAAAGATTCTTTTTTTAAATTTGCTAAACCCTGTGTCACATGATCAGTAAACATGGAAAACAGACTGCAGAACTTAATACAGTGCATGTAAGTTGGAAGACAGACTGGCGAATAGCGCACAATAGTGGGATCATGGTCATATAGCAGTAATTTCATCCTTAATAACCTGAGTTATATAGTAGTTCGAATGTGTTATTACAATAAATAAATAAATAAATATGCATTTAAATATATGTAATATAAATAAATGAATAAATAAATAAAGATATCTTAGTATAAATACAGTAATAAAAAAACATTGGTAGTAGTCCGTAATAACAGCATAAATGCGAGATGGTTACTTAGATGTAGTAAAATTTCCATACAAATCAGTGCATATATTTTAAATATAGACCATCTATTTGACACAGTAAGAAGTCCAAATTATAAATAAAAGTCTGCAAAAAACTCCATGATAAAATGTTAACTGACCACCTCCTAAATGTGCAAAAATGCAATCATTATATATGTTGCGCTACTAGCATTAATAACTTCATGTTAGTGCAATCTATTAAGTGCTAAAAGAAGTGCAAAAATGCCGATTTCAAAAGAGATATGGAGAATATATACGCTTGTCCTTCAGTGGCACATTTTGCAGAATATGACTGTGAAAGGTGGCAAAATACGGCAGGTCAGGAACTTGTCCAATGAAAGCAATGGGGACATCTCCTAATTATTTCACTGTTGTTCTAAATTGTGACTTTAGAGGCCATCATAACACAGGGGCACTATGAGTGTAGCTGTGTGAAAGGAGGGAAGGAATAGGTTGTGGGATATGTGCAGCTCTGTGCACCATACAAAATACAATGACCAGAGATTCGTAAGAATAGATTACCACAGGTAGCCACCACACTGACCTCCTCTACACATGACCCAGTGCTAGGAATTTCCAAGAATGAATAATACGTGCTGATATGAAGTGTATTTCAATGTTAAAGGACAGTATGCATTAAGTAGCAATGCTCAGTATTGCAATATTGTCAGAATACAATGTGTGTAGATTTAAAAATGCCTTTTGCAGACTTTAGAGGTGGTTGCATATATTTTGCAGTACAACCACTGTGAGTTTTTATTTCCCGATTGTGTTACTGGGACGGAGATTATTAAGATGTTCCTATCTCTTGGGAACAATTATAGTACAATTTATTGGTTCTTCTTTCAGAGTTAATTAATGTTTCAAGGTTTTGAACACTTCAGACATTATTATCTGGTTAGGAACTCCACCAATACATTTGTATTTTTTTCTGAATATTGTTCCTGCACAATTGCACAACTACTGTTTCAAACCTAGCCACAGGTCGTAGACAGAGAATGTTTGGTGAGGAGTAGACAACACATGTGGTGCGACGGGTGGGTTGGGTGTGAACATATAAAAAAAGAAAAAAGAAAATAAATAAGAGGGGAGTACAACTAGATCCCCCAGTTTTTTTCTATAGGCAGGCTGAAACAGGAAAACATGTCATACAACAGGCCCTACTACAAGTTTCACACACATTTGGATCAGAGCTGGACCATGTGTCCACTGTGATATTAAAGCAGCAACACCAAAGCCTGAACATACTGCTAAAAAATAAAATAAGTAAGATAAGTGCCCCAATTGAGAGAAAGAAAGAAAAAATAAATAAATAAATACTTTTTAAAGAAAAAACAATTTATTGCCTATGGATCACCCTGTTTTCACTCAGAAATATTCCAAGTTCTGATCACCACTTAACACCCCATCAGCTTGTCACTGACCGATCAATAAATATGTCAGTTCCATCCACCAGACCAAAAAACTGATACTGAAAGTTCTTCTGAAATTGTGAAAACTGAAATGTATGAGTATCTGTGTGCATTAACAAGCACTTCCTTTCTACATAGGTATCCAAGTGGAAGGAGAAGGGCCCCATCAAACATGAGCTCCCACATATCCATCCTGGAACACAGATTATTGTCCAGAAAAATGTCAGACGATGATCCATAATTTGAAGGACATTTTAAAGTCGTAGACTTCACCAACAGCTGTCTGCATTGCCAAGAGGAAAGGATTAACCGAACAGACTTCAGTGTTGAGCCTGCACCCCCTCAACACTGAACGGCAAAATAGAGGAAGGCAACTTGTTCCTATTGACTGGAAGAAGATGATGATCGTTTGGTGGTCTATGGACTCAGCCGCTGCCACACAGAAGTGTCCTATGCAAATTTATGTATTTGTATTATAATATTTTACATTATTGTCGGAGTGGCACTAGGAATATTTAATTAGTTCACTATTATATCTCATTGTATTAATAGAAAAGCTTGTATTCCTCAAAATGTTGAAGTTGCCAAAACCACGGTGCACCCCATGTCACCTCCCAATATACCTGCTAGCACATGTACTGGAAATGGTCCCCGTAATAATGCAAAAGGTTCCACATCCTCTACCAGTACCGTCAGCACACCAAATACTTATGCGCACCCTGTGTCCTCATCCCCTTCCCCTGTTGGTAGTAATTATGCAATAATGTAAATACTGCCCAAGCAGTTAGACAGCATGCTGCTCATGACTCCCTTCATGACTACATGTGGTACAGTGAGATGGCCACAATAGAGAGACAGGAAAATGAATTCTGTTGTGGTGCTCATACATTCTCCATGCAGTAGGCGCAGATAGACTGATTTTTCTAAGGGAAATACTACCACACACTGTAGAATATCTCCTGTCCCTGTTCCTCTACAGCAGAGTTCTTCAAAACTTTTGATGCCGAGACCCCCTTGTCAAACCATTTTAGGCGTAAGGACCCCCTTCTGACAAAGTTTTCTAAGAACTGGTAAACCTCATCATCGACAACTATTGACAACCATACATACCCCTGTTAGTCCTGGCATCTTTTGGCATGTTTCCCCTGTCGTTTTGCTTTCTCACCTCCTAGTTTTGACTCTGTTTTTGCCTGTCCAGTCTCTGCACACTTTCTCACTGCTGTTCAGTGTAAAAGTGCAAGTGCTCCTATTGTATATTGTATTATGGATTGGTGTTTCCATGATTGGCATATTTGGCTTACTAGTAAGTCCCTAGGAAAGTGCACTGAGGGTGCCAGGGCCTTTCAATCAAATGCTGCTGGTGGGCCTGAAGTACTGATTGTGCCACTCACCCAAGCAGCCCTGAAAAGGGTTATCCTACCTGCCACTGCAGTGTCTGTGCGCAGTTTGTAACTGCCATGTTGACCTGGCAAGTGCACCCTCTTGCCAGGCCTTAATATTCTTTTTTCACCCCTAAGGTAGGCCCAAGGTGCCCATGTGGGCAATGTGCCATGTATATTAAAGGTAGGACATGCACTGGTGTGTGTGACATGCCCTGGTAGTGAATTACAGTGTGTTTCATTATTAACTATGGAAAGGCTGTCTGTCCCATAGGATAGAATGGGAGTTTACTTATAACATCTTATAAGCATATCTTCCCATTGGGACCAGATAGAGAAATTATGTTTAGTATGCCTGACTTCTGATTATAAAAGTGCATCTTTTAGTAAAGATGATTTTAATGTTCTGTGTTTGAAAATACCACTTTTAGAAGGTAGGTATTTTCTTGCTTAGCCATCCTGTGTGCCTCTGCTGGGTTTCTGGATTGACGTCTGGCTTTGGAGTGACAGGGGCTGGGGATGTGCATTCTCATTAGACAGCCACTGGGGGGGCTGTCAAGGTGTGTCCTGCCTTTTATGGATGAGCCAGGGCTACGATTAATAGACCTGGGCTGGATTTAGAGTAGTAGGAGGAGATTATCTTGCACCTAAATGGGCCTGGTCTGCCTTGGACAATGCTGTCTCCACCTCCTGCCAGGAAGCTGGGCCACAGAGGATGGAACTGGTTTGGGCAGGCACAGACACTCTCTGCCCAAAAGCACAAAGAGAAAATGAGTATAAATATTGGGGCCCAGACCCCAGAACTTTAGAACTCCCTGGAATCAAGGAAACTGCCAAGAAGAAGAGCTTGAAGAACTGCCAAGAGGTGTACTGCCACATTGCTGTGTTGTTGCTTTGTTGGTTTGGCCTGCAGTTGCTGCTTCTGCCTTGGGCAGTGAAAGGACTTGTCTGGACTTTCTTTACCTGTTGCCGAGTATCTCCAAGTGCTTGAAGTGGAGCTTGCCTCTTGTTCTGAAGTCTCAGGGACCGCAAAGGCTTTACCGACCTCTGGGTACTGCCTCTGGAACTGTGGTTTCAGTTGCAACAGAGAGAGGAAGGCAATCAACTCTGTCACTGGCTCCATGTCCTGAAGGCATTGCAGAGGGCACCGTTGTATCTCCCACAGCAACCCTGGTTTCACCGCCGATGACTGCTGCAGCTGAGCTGCTGCTTGCACCATGACCTGTGGGCACCGCACTCCGCATTGCCTCGCTTCACTTTGCTGCCCTGGTGTCACCAACGCCTGTGACCGCACTGTGGCTTGGGGGCACCGCTCGCACACTGCCTCTGAAATAAGACTTGTGCCAAGCTACCAAGGGTGAGCAGGGGTTATTTCAGTACTGTATCCCTCTTACCCTGACTACAAGGAAGGGTCCCTACTTGAACAAAGGTGAAAATCATTGACAACTAGAAATCCCCATTTATAACAGCCCCCAGTAACCACAGCAAATTATTTTTACGGTGGGAAAATTATACTAAACAGTGTTTAGCAAACCAAAGATCAGGGTGCGTAGGGGTGTAGACAAAGGTGTAGCTAAATGCAAAGGGCCTCATTTATGAGGAATTGGCATAGGGCAGCGCCGCAAGTCTTCTTGTGGCACGGCTCTGTTCCAATGTAAAATGCCTTTTCCCTTGCGTTGGTAAACAAATGGCTGCCTAGCACCAACATAGGCAGGTTTTTTTGTATGGGAAGGGGCACCTTCCTTCATCAAAACACTCCTGAGGGGCGTTATCCTCTTCCTATGTGAGCTGCAGAATGCAGCACACATGGAAATAGGAAAAAACGAGGAGAAATGAAAACATTTCTCCTCGTTACTCCTCCACTGGGGAGGCGTCCGTTTTTGGAGCTGCCCCAGGTTTAAGTGATTATGAAAATATGGGACAGCATCAAAATCCATGGGTGTTGCGTGGGAACCCCACGCAGAGCCCATGGAACGCCTCCTTGACACAGAGTAAGGCAATGACTTGCGCTGCTATGTCTAACTCCATATCTATGAGGCCATTCAAAGCCATGCAGGGTGACTTTGCACTGCCTCATGGGTATGGATGAGACGCTTGCGGCACTGGAGCATTAAAAAAAATGATGCTCTGGCCTCTCATAAATAAGCCCAAAATATTCTGTTTTTTAGATCTCTCACCATCAGGTATCTACACATAAAATAATTGGCAGCGTAAATGAAAAATAAATAAAAAAGTAATGGCTCAGTGGGAGATACACTGTAGTACATTATGAAACCTCTATTAATTAATGCACTGTAGAGATCTGTGTGTAACCAGATAACCACAGAATTAAATCTTGATTGGTGCAGTGGAGAATAGTGATGTGTATGTTTAGTGCTACATAGTCACAGCCTGTGACAGAAAGCACTGTGAATATGTAAGACAATTTTTTGTACCTGCATTACACAAAGATAGAAGGCTGCAAAACATGCAAATAGTTTTACGATAAAATGGTGCTTTCAAAATGTAGATTTTAATAATACCAGCGCGTATGTAATGCATTTTTGATTTTTTACAAAGCTGTCCCTTCAACACGTCTTTAGGGGCACTAAAGGCTGTGTAAATGCAGTTAAAATTGAAAGCATGATCTTCCCACCAAGTTGTTAACTCTTTGCACTTCCACTCCAAAAAACAAATCATTGTCATCATAAAGAGCTAGAACTGCTCCCAAGCATCCTTTACACTTTCAGATGAACTGATAAGGCACATTTGCCTTTCATTCAGGCACAGGCAAGCAGCTGATAATGATCTAAATTAGCCGGCTGTCTTTTTGCAGAGGCAAGTGAAGCTGGGGAATCTACGACCCCTTTAGAGGGACTCCACGGCCCCCCGGCGGTCGCGCCCCACAGATTGAAGACCTCTGCTCTACAGGATACAGGGGCAAGTTCATATTATTGGGGCCAACATCTCTAAAGTGTTTGTAAATACCACAGTATGGGACCACACCTCAATAAAGATAGAGGTTATCACTGACAATTCAAGAATAGAGGGGGAGGTAACAAAGATATTTTAGATAGGAGTTCGTGATGTCGACTTTAGTGTAGCTTTTGGCAGGAACAATGGTTTTATGATAACAGGATCACTATCAGACATAATGGCTCTTCGCCCAACACCCTACATTGCCCAGGCCAAAATAGAACTGCTTTATGCTTATTTGCACAAATTTACATCCATGACAAATGGAGTGCCCCAGGTTACTTGAGGTATAGAGCAGCATCCTTAGGGCCACATAGGGCAGACTAAGGTTATGAAGATGGGATAGACTGGAAGTCTACTTGGGGTGGGGAGAAAATTATAAAAAGATTACAAATTAAAGTCATCTCTTCTCTGTTTTCTAGGAAATGGCACAGTAACTGTTAGGAGCAACTCTGGATGCAACAGCACCATCTATAATTTGTACATGCAATATGGCACCTCCAGCCTAATGGATTTCTACTGGGCCTGCGGAGAAGGTCTCTGTCTCTAACAGCCTCCTCAAAGGAGCAGCCTGTGCTCACTAGAACAATGCACAAAGTCTTCCTGATCATTCCAGCAGCCAATATCTTCCACATCCATGCCCATCTCTGGTCTGTTACCATGCTCCACCGACATTGGCGGTATGCTGAGTACTATGGGTGGACAGCATTCAAAGACATACCGCAGGAGTTGCGCCTATTGAACATGGTTCATCTATCTTCAAAAAAGCAAAAGGAGGGTATGCCTTCCGCTAGGGAGTCTGTGCTGCACATTGCCAATGATGAAAAAAATAGCTCAATCACCAAGGCCATCAAGGACTAGAACAAGATAGAAAAGAAAATGATTGCTGAAGGAGGTGCCATAGCAGACACAGCCACTGAATGGTTGAACTTTGACTGGATGCCTTCATGGCTGTCTGCCATTTTAAAAATGTTTTGTCACCGGTTTTCAGTGTGCTGTTACTCCTCTGTTGTACCGTGCAGCTGTTCTGTCATTTTGCTAAAAATACTAATAGTAAATTAGTAGGTATGAATTATGTAGAAATAGGGAACATTCAGAAAGCCTATATATATATATATATATATATATATATATATATATATATATATATATATATATATATATATATATATTCAAGCTCCAAGTTTTCCAACAGTTTGGGGAGCACTCCAGGACCAGCAATGCCACGGAGACTTGAACTGCTTACGAGGTGCGGCCTGACGCGTTTCGCTGTTTAGCTTTCTCGAAGGCCGGTCTCCTCTAATGTCCAGCAAAATGCACAACCATTTGTTTCAAAGAAGCTGCCTCCTGATAGGCTCATTCTTCTCCCACCGCATTGTGGTACGTGTAGTCTCGGTTGTTGCATGAATTGACCTTGTATAGGTGCCAGGCAAGAGGGGATTCCTGATGCTGACTCGTGATGAGTCTCGTGAGCTGGTAAGTCTTGATTCCGGTACCAGTCCTCCCAAAATGTGCTGGGCAGATTCCCAACTTCTTGGCCCGCTTTGATTGTCGCGGTGTTGCTGCCCCCGCGGCTGGAAATGCCGCGTATAAATTCAAGCTCCAAGTTTTCCAACAGTTTGGGGAGCACTCCAGGACCAGCAATGCCGCGTAGACTTGAACTGCTTACGAGGTGCGGCCTGACGCGTTTCGCTGTTTAGCTTTCTCGAAGGCCGGTCTCCTCTAATGTCCAGCAAAATGCACAACCATTTGTTTCAAAGAAGCTGCCTCCTGATAGGCTCATTCTTCTCCCACTGCATTGTGGTACGTGTAGTCTCGGTTGTTGCATGAATTGACCTTGTATAGGTGCCAGGCAAGAGGGGATTCCTGATGCTGACTCGTGATGAGTCTCGTGAGCTGGTAAGTCTTGATTCCGGTACCAGTCCTCCCAAAATGTGCTGGGCAGATTCCCAACTTCTTGGCCCGCTTTGATTGTCGCGGTGGTGCTGCCCCCGCGGCTGGAAATGCCGCGTATAAATTCAAGCTCCAAGTTTTCCAACAGTTTGGGGAGCACTCCAGGACCAGCAATGCCGCGTAGACTTGAACTGCTTACGAGGTGCGGCCTGACGCGTTTCGCTGTTTAGCTTTCTCGAAGGCCGGTCTCCTCTAATGTCCAGCAAAATGCACAACCATTTGTTTCAAAGAAGCTGCCTCCTGATAGGCTCATTCTTCTCCCACCGCATTGTGGTACGTGTAGTCTCGGTTGTTGCATGAATTGACCTTGTATAGGTGCCAGGCAAGAGGGGATTCCTGATGCTGACTCGTGATGAGTCTCGTGAGCTGGTAAGTCTTGATTCCGGTACCAGTCCTCCCAAAATGTGCTGGGCAGATTCCCAACTTCTTGGCCCGCTTTGATTGTCGCGGTGGTGCTGCCCCCGCGGCTGGAAATGCCGCGTATAAATTCAAGCTCCAAGTTTTCCAACAGTTTGGGGAGCACTCCAGGACCAGCAATGCCGCGTAGACTTGAACTGCTTACGAGGTGCGGCCTGACGCGTTTCGCTGTTTAGCTTTCTCGAAGGCCGGTCTCCTCTAATGTCCAGCAAAATGCACAACCATTTGTTTCAAAGAAGCTGCCTCCTGATAGGCTCATTCTTCTCCCACCGCATTGTGGTACTTGTAGTCTCGGTTGTTGCATGAATTGACCTTGTATAGGTGCCAGGCAAGAGGGGATTCCTGATGCTGACTCGTGATGAGTCTCGTGAGCTGGTAAGTCTTGATTCCGGTACCAGTCCTCCCAAAATGTGCTGGGCAGATTCCCAACTTCTTGGCCCGCTTTGATTGTCGCTGTGGTGCTGCCCCCGCGGCTGGAAATGCCGCGTATAAATTCAAGCTCCAAGTTTTCCAACAGTTTGGGGAGCACTCCAGGACCAGCAATGCCGCGTAGACTTGAACTGCTTGCGAGGTGCGGCCTGACGCGTTTCGCTGTTTAGCTTTCTCGAAGGCCGGTCTCCTCTAATGTCCAGCAAACTGTTGGAAAACTTGGAGCTTGAATTTATACGCGGCATTTCCAGCCGCGGGGGCAGCACCACCGCGACAATCAAAGCGGGCCAAGAAGTTGGGAATCTGCCCAGCACATTTTGGGAGGACTGGTACCGGAATCAAGACTTACTAGCTCACGAGACTCATCACGAGTCAGCATCAGGAATCCCCTCTTGCCTGGCACCTATACAAGGTCAATTCATGCAACAACCGAGACTACACGTACCACAATGCGGTGGGAGAAGAATGAGCCTATCAGGAGGCAGCTTCTTTGAAACAAATGGTTGTGCATTTTGCTGGACATTAGAGGAGACCGGCCTTCGAGAAAGCTAAACAGCGAAACGCGTCAGGCCGCACCTCGTAAGCAGTTCAAGTCTACGCGGCATTGCTGGTCCTGGAGTGCTCCCCAAACTGTTGGAAAACTTGGAGCTTGAATTTATACGCGGCATTTCCAGCCGCGGGGGCAGCAACACCGCGACAATCAAAGCGGGCCAAGAAGTTGGGAATCTGCCCAGCACATTTTGGGAGGACTGGTACCGGAATCAAGACTTACTAGCTCACGAGACTCATCACGAGTCAGCATCAGGAATCCCCTCTTGCCTGGCACCTATACAAGGTCAATTCATGCAACAACCGAGACTACACGTACCACAATGCGGTGGGAGAAGAATGAGCCTATCAGGAGGCAGCTTCTTTGAAACAAATGGTTGTGCATTTTGCTGGACATTAGAGGAGACCGGCCTTCGAGAAAGCTAAACAGCGAAACGCGTCAGGCCGCACCTCGTAAGCAGTTCAAGTCTACGCGGCATTGCTGGTCCTGGAGTGCTCCCCAAACTGTTGGAAAACTTGGAGCTTGAATGTATACGCGGCATTTCCAGCCGCGGGGGCAGCACCACCGCGACAATCAAAGCGGGCCAAGAAGTTGGGAATCTGCCCAGCACATTTTGGGAGGACTGGTACCGGAATCAAGACTTACTAGCTCACGAGACTCATCACGAGTCAGCATCAGGAATCCCCTCTTGCCTGGCACCTATACAAGGTCAATTCATGCAACAACCGAGACTACACGTACCACAATGCGGTGGGAGAAGAATGAGCCTATCAGGAGGCAGCTTCTTTGAAACAAATGGTTGTGCATTTTGCTGGACATTAGAGGAGACCGGCCTTCGAGAAAGCTAAATAGCGAAACGCGTCAGGCCGCACCTCGTAAGCAGTTCAAGTCTACGCGGCATTGCTGGTCCTGGAGTGCTCCCCAAACTGTTGGAAAACTTGGAGCTTGAATTTATACGCGGCATTTCCAGCCGCGGGGGCAGCACCACCGCGACAATCAAAGCGGGCCAAGAAGTTGGGAATCTGCCCAGCACATTTTGGGAGGACTGGTACCGGAATCAAGACTTACCAGCTCACGAGACTCATCACGAGTCAGCATCAGGAATCCCCTCTTGCCTGGCACCTATACAAGGTCAATTCATGCAACAATCGAGACTACACGTACCACAATGCGGTGGGAGAAGAATGAGCCTATCAGGAGGCAGCTTCTTTGAAACAAATGGTTGTGCATTTTGCTGGACATTAGAGGAGACCGGCCTTCGAGAAAGCTAAACAGCGAAACGCGTCAGGCCGCACCTCGTAAGCAGTTCAAGTCTACGCGGCATTGCTGGTCCTGGAGTGCTCCCCAAACTGTTGGAAAACTTGGAGCTTGAATTTATACGCGGCATTTCCAGCCGCGGGGGCAGCACCACCGCGACAATCAAAGCGGGCCAAGAAGTTGGGAATCTGCCCAGCACATTTTGGGAGGACTGGTACCGGAATCAAGACTTACCAGCTCACGAGACTCATCACGAGTCAGCATCAGGAATCCCCTCTTGCCTGGCACCTATACAAGGTCAATTCATGCAACAACCGAGACTACACGTACCACAATGCGGTGGGAGAAGAATGAGCCTATCAGGAGGCAGCTTCTTTGAAACAAATGGTTGTGCATTTTGCTGGACATTAGAGGAGACCGGCCTTCGAGAAAGCTAAACAGCGAAATGCGTCAGGCCGCACCTCGTAAGCAGTTCAAGTCTACGCGGCATTGCTGGTCCTGGAGTGCTCCCCAAACTGTTGGAAAACTTGGAGCTTGAATTTATACACGGCATTTCCAGCCGCAGGGGCAGCACCACCGCGACAATCAAAGCGGGCCAAGAAGTTGGGAATCTGCCCAGCACATTTTGGGAGGACTGGTACCGAATCAAGACTTACCAGCTCACGAGACTCATCACGAGTCAGCATCAGGAATCCCCTCTTGCCTGGCACCTATACAAGGTCAATTCATGCAACAGCCGAGAC
The DNA here is from genome assembly GCF_964204655.1 of Triturus cristatus. NCBI lineage: Eukaryota > Metazoa > Chordata > Amphibia > Caudata > Salamandridae > Triturus > Triturus cristatus. The sequence continues at coordinate 1,369,323,215 of NC_140590.1, forward strand.
TACACGTACCACAATGCGGTGGGAGAAGAATGAGCCTATCAGGAGGCAGCTTCTTTGAAACAAATGGTTGTGCATTTTGCTGGACATTAGAGGAGACCGGCCTTCGAGAAAGCTAAACAGCGAAACGCGTCAGGCCGCACCTCGTAAGCAGTTCAAGTCTACGCGGCATTGCTGGTCCTGGAGTGCTCCCCAAACTGTTGGAAAACTTGGAGCTTGAATATATATATATATATATATATATATATATATATATATATATATATATATATTACCTACTGGCGGTCGCCAGTAGGTAGTTATAGTTAGGACCACGTTTCCATAGGAAAACCTCAACATTCTATTTTGAATAACTTTGGCGCCGGTCGACGAATCCTCGCGAATTTCTCAAAATAGGTGGGGCGCTACGCTCCTCTCCTACCCTGAAAGTCTCGGGGGGATCCGTCAAGCGGGGGCTGAGATAAAAGGGGGGTCCCAAAACGCGTTTTTCCCATGCATTTTTCCATAGGACCTTTAGAACGAGCTACAGCCCGAACGGCTGAACAGAATTACTCAAAATTTGGCAGAGAGGTAGTCCCTAGGTCAAGGAAGTGCCTTTTGTAGGTTTGGTGTAAATCTGTTCAGTAGATTCTGAGAAAATAGCCTTTAAATCAATATATATATCTGAGCCCGCTTACGGTACGCTTACCGTACGCTTACGGTAAGCGTACGGTGGCGTGCGCGAGCGCGATTCTGATTGGCTCTTAGATCTTAGTAAACATTCGAATCGGCAGAAACCAGGAAGCGGCGGCCGCCATTTTCTGTGTTTCACTCTGAAAAAAAAAGAGTGAAAACAAGAAAAGGGGGCAATGAGGAGAGTTACAGACCCCCTTACATTTGTGAGGGGGTCAAAGAAGGACTGTAAAGTACAAAACAAACATTTATTGATTTTTAAAAAAAATCACGGGGTACGCGTACGGTAAGCTTACGGTAAGCGTACGGAAGAAACATGGCGTGCGCGAAGGAGATTCTGATTGGCCCATAGATCATAGTAAACATTCGAATCGGCCGAAACCAGGAAGCGGCGGCCGCCATTTTGTGTGTTTCACTCAGAAAAAAAAACAGAGAAAACAAAGAAAGGGGGCAATGAGGAGAGTTACAGACCCCCTAACATTTGTAAGGGGGTCAAAGAAGGACAGAAAAGTACAAAAAAAACATTTATTGATTTTTAAAAAAATCACGGGGTACGCGTACCGTAAGCTTACGGTAAGCGTACGGTAAAAAAAATAAAAAAAAATAAATGAAAAGCAGATTTAAGAGTTTAGAAATTAGGGAGCTCTAAAAAGAGCTGTTGTGTTTATGAAGTCATTTTTTTAGTGGTACCTACAAGTAAGTACCGATGCAGAGTCTAAGGTTCAAGAGGAAGACTCTGTTCCCTTCATCATTGAAGTGCACACCATCTCCTCTATAAATGTCTTGCATGTCATAACGCAAGTTGTTGTGGTAAATGGCACCCATACCATAGTCACGGAGGAAAGCAGAAACAGATTTGTTGACGTGCTTTCTTGCTTTGTCAATCTGCGGACAGAAATGATTGGACCAGTTCCATTTTTGCCTTTGGCATATGTTGGAAAACACAAAGGCAGTTTTAGGGAAAAGTGTAAACAGTTGTGCAAAGGTGTCCTTCATAAGCATTTCCAGACCTACCCCAGTCAAAGTGCCTAGGTCATTGCCACCACAGTGCACTATTATGAGGTCAGGGTATTGGATTTGAATGAAGGATTTCACCAATGGCATCAATTGGTGCCACTTTAACCCTCTCTGACCAATCCATTTAATGTCTACATTTGGCAAAGCAAGGTCTCTCACCATACCTGTTTTCTCTGCAAACTTTTCACTCCAGAAGACATAGCTGTGCCCTACAATCCACACTGTGAACATCTTCAAAGGAGAACTGGATGCACTCAGGAGGTGTCTTTCAGTAGAATGGCAATATGAAAAGAAAGACAGTTTGGAAATGGAGGCATACATATTTTTTTCAAAACAAAAAGAACTGATTGGCTGTTTCATACCATTCTAGAATAAAAACTAGGCTGTATGTGTAAATTAATAGAAGCATGTTTTGTATTGGTACAAAAAAATGTGTAACCAAAGAACAGTACTATGGATTTGCTGTAAGGTTTGAAAAGTCAAGCACTCTTGCTCTGTGGAATTGAAACATTGTGTGTCGAACTTCTGACCTAACTCTACACAGCAGTGTTCCATGAGCTGTTGCTATGGTAGCAGGCAGAAGTCAAGTTGGGGGAAGGGTACTAGGCAGAAGTCAAGTTGGGGGAAGGGTACGTTTGGAAAAGGGTTGGTTTTCAACCAATAGAAATGTGTGATTACATTTGAAAAAAAGGGGGAAGCACTGAGATTTGAAACTTACATGTATATGTGTGGAAAAATAGAGGGAAAGTTTGCCATTATCTGGTTCTGCTGAGAGGAGAGAGGTGAACACAACAGAGATCCTGGCTCTGATAATCTGCTGTTTGAGTGTCACATTTCTTTCACAACTAACTAATTTTAAAGGTGAGTTTACAGTTTGAGAGGGGATGTATGTGGTAACTTAAGAAATGAATAATAGAAATGGGAATTGTTTTTGTTGTAGTTACACATGGTGGTTTCATAATGTGTCAGTCTGTAAAAGTGATTTACACTTGCCCCGAAAAAAAAAAGAGCAGTAAGTGTGCTTTCAAATTGGCAAAGAAATTTCGTTTTGGGACTAATGTGAAAACATGACTCTGTGTGCATAGAAGAATTATAGGCAGAGATTTATTGCGTCTTGCTCTGGTGATTTCACAGTTGCATTAGATGGAAAGGGGGAGCGAATTTTTGGGGGAAGAAGCAGAGTCTTAGCACACACCCATGTGCTTGCCATGTATAGTCATGCACAGTATTTAGAAGCGAGTGGGGTTTTCAGGTTTAAGTCTGTAATGCAAATACATTCAGCATCACTAAGGCTGGTTGCCCTTGCTGGAGTGTAGGCAGTCACAGAGAATACACATGGTGGTGGTCTGAAAAACAGCTTGGACATGTGCATTTAAATAAATCAAAAAAAGTGGTTTCATAATGTGTCAGTCTGTAAAAGTGATTTCCAATTGTAAAAAGTGATTTTCACTTGGCCCGAAAAAAAAAGAGCAGTAAGTGTGCTTTCAAAATGGCAAAGAAATTTCGTTTTGGGACTAATGTGAAAAAATGACTCTGTGTGCATAGACGAATTATAGGCAGAGATTTATTGCGTCTTGCTCTGGTGATTTCACAGTTGCATTAGATGGAAAGGGGGAGCGAATTTTTGGGGGAAGAAGCAGAGTCTTAGCACACACCCATGTGCTTGCCATGTATAGTCATGCACAGTATTTAGAAGCGAGTGGGGTTTTCAGGTTTAAGTCTGTAATGCAAATACATTCAGCATCACTAAGGCTGGTTGCCCTTGCTGGAGTGTAGGCAGTCACCGCGAATACACATGGTGGTGGTCTGAAAAAAACAGCTTGGACAAGTGCAATTAAATAAATTAAAAAAAAAGGTTTCATAATGTGTCAGTCTGTAAAAGTGATTTTCACTTGCCCTGAAAAAAAAAAGAGCAGTAAGTGTGCTTTAAAAATGGCAAAGAAATTTCGTTTTGGGACTAATGTGAAAACATGACTCTGTGTGCATAGAAGAATTATAGGCAGAGATTTATTGCGTCTTGCTCTGGTGATTTCACAGTTGCATTAGATGGAAAGGGGGAGCGAATTTTTGGGGGAAGAAGCAGAGTCTTAGCACACACCCATGTGCTTGCCATGTATAGTCATGCACAGTATTTAGAAGCGAGTGGGGTTTTCAGGTTTAAGTCTGTAATGCAAATACATTCAGCATCACTAAGGCTGGTTGCCCTTGCTGGAGTGTAGGCAGTCACAGAGAATACACATGGTGGTGGTCTGAAAAAACAGCTTGGACATGTGCATTTAAATAAATCAAAAAAAGTGGTTTCATAATGTGTCAGTCTGTAAAAGTGATTTCCAATTGTAAAAAGTGATTTTCACTTGGCCCGAAAAAAAAAGAGCAGTAAGTGTGCTTTCAAAATGGCAAAGAAATTTCGTTTTGGGACTAATGTGAAAACATGACTCTGTGTGCATAGAGGAATTATAGGCAGAGATTTATTGCGTCTTGCTCTGGTGATTTCACAGTTGCATTAGATGGAAAGGGGGGCGAATTTTTGGGGGAAGAAGCAGAGTCTTAGCACACACCCATGTGCTTGCCATGTATAGTCATGCACAGTATTTAGAAGCGAGTGGGGTTTTCAGGTTTAAGTCTGTAATGCAAATACATTCAGCATCACTAAGGTTGGTTGCCCTTGCTGGAGTGTAGGCAGTCACAGAGAATACACATGGTGGTGGTCTGAAAAAACAGCTTGGACATGTGCAATTAAATAAATTAAAAAAAAAGGTTTCATAATGTGTCAGTCTGTAAAAGTGATTTTCACTTGCCCCGAAAAAAAAAAGAGCAGTAAGTGTGCTTTAAAAATGGCAAAGAAATTTCGTTTTGGGACTAATGTGAAAACATGACTCTGTGTGCATAGAGGAATTATAGGCAGAGATTTATTGCGTCTTGCTCTGGTGATTTCACAGTTGCATTAGATGGAAAGGGGGAGCGAATTTTTGGGGGAAGAAGCAGAGTCTTAGCACACACCCATGTGCTTGCCATGTATAGTCATGCACAGTATTTAGAAGCGAGTGGGGTTTTCAGGTTTAAGTCTGTAATGCAAATACATTCAGCATCACTAAGGCTGGTTGCCCTTGCTGGAGTGTAGGCAGTCACAGAGAATACACATGGTGGTGGTCTGAAAAAACAGCTTGGACATGTGCATTTAAATAAATCAAAAAAAGTGGTTTCATAATGTGTCAGTCTGTAAAAGTGATTTCCAATTGTAAAAAGTGATTTTCACATGGCCCGAAAAAAAAGAGCAGTAAGTGTGCTTTCAAATTGGCAAAGAAATTTCGTTTTGGGACTAATGTGAAAACATGACTCTGTGTGCATAGAAGAATTATAGGCAGAGATTTATTGCGTCTTGCTCTGGTGATTTCACAGTTGCATTAGATGGAAAGGGGGAGCGAATTTTTGGGGGAAGAAGCAGAGTCTTAGCACACACCCATGTGCTTGCCATGTATAGTCATGCACAGTATTTAGAAGCGAGTGGGGTTTTCAGGTTTAAGTCTGTAATGCAAATACATTCAGCATCACTAAGGCTGGTTGCCCTTGCTGGAGTGTAGGCAGTCACAGAGAATACACATGGTGGTGGTCTGAAAAAACAGCTTGGACATGTGCATTTAAATAAATCAAAAAAAGTGGTTTTATAATGTGTCAGTCTGTAAAAGTGATTTCCAATTGTAAAAAGTGATTTTCACTTGGCCCGAAAAAAAAAGAGCAGTAAGTGTGCTTTCAAAATGGCAAAGAAATTTCGTTTTGGGACTAATGTGAAAACATGACTCTGTGTGCATAGAGGAATTATAGGCAGAGATTTATTGCGTCTTGCTCTGGTGATTTCACAGTTGCATTAGATGGAAAGGGGGAGTGAATTTTTGGGGGAAGAAGCAGAGTCTTAGCACACACCCATGTGCTTGCCGTGTATAGTCATGCACAGTATTTAGAAGCGAGTGGGGTTTTCAGGTTTCAGTCTGTAATGCAAATACATTGAGCTTCACTAAGGCTGGTTGCCCTTGCTGGAGTGTAGCACTCTGGACATGGGCTTTTTAAAAAATCTGAAAAGTGGTTTCATAATGTGACAGTTTGTAAAAGAGATTTTCACTTGCCCAAAAAAAAGAGCAGTTTGTGTGCATTCAAATTGGCAAAGAAATTTTGTTTTGTGACTATTGTGAAAAGAAATGTAGTAATATATTTAAATACAATAAAGGATTTTTTTTTAGTTTTTTTCAGGTATTGCTGAAGAACAGTGAACAAAATTTAAGATGCCTACAAAATCTCGAGTTCAAAAAACGCTAAAAAAAAAACTATATTTGAAGACAACTGGAGGACCAAAGTTAGTAGAAGATGCTCATGTTGGGAAAAAGAAAAAATCTTCTGGTAAGCAGAAAAAACAATTTCTTAAAAAAATATTCAAAACAAAGAAAAATTTACAAAATGTCTGTCCTGGGAAGAATGTAACAAAACGAAGAGAACAGCAAAAAATTGAGAATTTAGTTAATGCAAATATACCTTCTGCAACTGAAAAGTTTTACATAAACAGAAAAACAGCGTTTAAAGAGATACGTAGAAAAATGTTTCAGAGAAGAGTTATGTCCAATTTGATAAAGGATGTGAAGAAATATAAGCAAAAGGCAAAATATTACAAGAGAAAAAAAGAAATTGAAGCCATTGCAGCAAAGGCATTAGAATTAAAAAGGAAACTATTCATATTAATTTTGAATAGGATGCGTACATTAGATAAAATGGTTAATGTACTGAAATCACAAAGCAAAAGCAAAAGAGTAGTGAACAGAACAAACTTTTGTAAAGTGTTTTTAGGAAAGTGGATGCATAGTTCAAGTAGTGAACCTTTTTTTAATGATGAGAGCTATTTTCAAAGTAATAGTTTGCTGCATGCAGTTGACACCAGAGGTCGTTCATACGAAGTAAAAAATGGTTGCATAATGGAGAAGGAGATAATGGTTCCAAGAGATGAGGTACAAGTGATGGCAGATGAGGCAATGGGGAGACGTCCTAAAGCCCCAGTGTACACTTGGAATTGTAGTAGTATTTGCACTGTGCGTCAGGAATCTATTGACAGATTTCGAGAGTTTCTAAGAGAATATAGTAAAAAAAGTGTAAAACAGAAGATTAAGGTGCTTCAAAGTATGGATCCATGCAGAGTGAGAGAGAATACTGGTTTGCAGGGTCATTCTCTGGCTTGTCTATCTAGAAAAGTGTGCAATAGTGTTTTCCATCATTTTAGGATGCTGGCTGTTCATCATACTGAAATGAGAAAGTTTGTGAGACGGTTGTATTTTGCCAAAAGTCCAGCAATAAAGTTAAATGAATTGAATAGGGCTCTGTTCCGAGGAACGGTATCAGATGTGGAGAAGGTTGTTGATGAAATTCAGTTTTGTTACTTTGGTCCTGAACAAAACAGTGCAGAGAAGGACACAGTAAATGAGGAAGAAGTGGAAGAGAATGTAGAACCTTCTGTAAGTAAGACATTTAATGATCACATAACAAAATTTGCAATAGTCTCTAATGAAAGACCAAATTTTACTTGTATTTGTTGCCGCAGAACTCATTATAGAAAACAAACTAGGAATGTTGATCTCTACAGAAAGAGTGCATTCACCTTTTGCTGGCCTTCTGGAAAAGTAAAATAATCCCAAACATAAGAAGGCTTTTGTTTCCTCGATCTCTGCCTCAAGACAGTGCTGCTAGTGCTAGCCTCACTCTCAGAAGAGCTCTGCTGTTCTGCCATCGTATCCCAAAGACAAACCAGCTCCTTCTCCCAAGGGATCACAAGCAGAAATGAGGGGAATGGGTGTGGTGTAGGAGAGTTCTAGAACTGAAAGTAGTTTCAACCAATCAAAAGTTGTGTTTCATGATCACATGACCTACCGTACGCTTACGGTACGCTTACGGTACGCTTACGGCAAAAAGTACGCGTGCGCGTAAAAAAGACACGCGCTTGCGCGCATGCGCATACCAGTCACTCCCCGGCACTTCCGCGTAACGTGCGCGTGTGGCGTAAGCGCGCACGCGTCCCACGCGCAGTCCGCGCGGCTACGCAAAGTGCGTAACTATACGCAAGCAGCGTAGATAGATTACGGACGTTGCGTAAACCGTACGCTTACCGTGAGCTTACGGTACGCGTACCAAAAAAAAATAAAAAAAAATAAAAAGAACTGGAAATAAATTTTACATGTTTATTTTAAAAAATATATTAAAAAAAACTATTTAAGGATTTTAAAAATTAAAGCATAGTCTTTATAAAAGGTAAGAAAATTAAATAAAAAATATGTTTGAAAAAATTGAAGAATAAAAAAAAAATTAGCATTTAAAAAACCTTGCAAATTCACTGAAAAAACCATGGGTTTCACACACGTTATAGTTAGGAATTAGCATTTAAAAAACCTTTGAAATTCAGTGAAAAAACCATAGGTTTCACACACGTTATAGTTAGGAATTAGCATTTAAAAAACCTTAGAAATTCAGTGAAAAAACCATAGGTTTCACACATGTTATAGTTAGCTGGACATTTTACTCGTAAAAAACCAATGAAATTGCCCCGTTATAGTTAGTTCAGCTAACTATAACTCGCGCGCCCGCAATGCACTGCTGATGACGTCACATATTACATCACTCATGACATGGTCAGTGACATCACTCATGACATCACTGATGACATCTCAAATGACATCACTGATGACATCACTGATGACATCATCCTTGTGATAGAGTGGCAGACCTCCTCTTCCCCTAATATAACCTTTGACACACACATTCAAAAATAGAAACTACAATGTTCAAAACAATGGACATACCAATACCAGTTAAAACAACCTTTTCAGTAATTCTAAGATCCACATACACATCCACTCATTCACCAACAGTCCAATTCAGTCACTCATACATGTACTCACTCATCATATGTACTCATACACCTATACATCCTGTTACACAATGCCACTCATCCATAGAGTTACTCACACACATAGTCACTCATGCTAACAAAGAATCAAACATACATTTACTTGCATATACAGTTATACACACACCACCACACTTACTTCTACGGAAACTTACACATACTTAGTCTTTTAAACAATCACTTATAGAAACACATACTTATTCATACAAGAACTCTTTCAATCTCTCACTCTCACATATACTCACATATATACACCAATAGTCACATATACTAGTTTAAAACATATGTAGTTACTCATAAAGACACTATTGAGACAGTCATTCACTCAATAACACATCCATGCACACACTCATCCACCCATACAGTCCTGCACACATGCTGTGTTCAACACATACAAACAGTGAGTCACTCATTCATACACCTATGCACTACGTAATACCCCCCACCGAACCATGCAGACACTCAGACTGATACTCAAAAAACCAACTAATAACCTATATAGACACCCATGTATCTACTCACCAACCCATGCAGCCACTTATACACAAAGTGAGAGACTGATACAGATATATACATATTTAAACATTACTCACTAAAACATGTATTCACTATGATACACTTAATCAGTCAGTTAAACAATCAATTTTTCAAAAACAAATCATCCATTTAGACACTTATATACCCATTTATTCTTCCATTGACCTTGAGATATACATATATAAAACATATTTAATTTTCAGAAAAACCCACATTCACTGGATGATGTCATCAGTGATGTCATCAGTGATGTCATTTGAGATGTCATCAGTGATGTCATGAGTGATGTCACTGACCATGTCATGAGTGATGTAATATGTGACGTCATCAGCAGTGCAGTGCGGGCGCGCGAGTTATAGTTAGCTGAACTAACTATAACGGGGCAATTTCATTGGTTTTTTACGAGTAAAATGTCCAGCTAACTATAACATGTGTGAAACCTATGGTTTTTTCACTGAATTTCAAAGGTTTTTTAAATGCTAATTCCTAACTATAACGTGTGTTAAACCCATGGTTTTTTCAGTGAATATATATATATATATATATATATATATATATATATATATATATAGAGGAAAAGGGATATAACAGGGAAGGGGGATAACTTAGCACTTAGAAGTAGTAGAAGTCACAACAATAGGACTACATTAAATGCATCCTGCTACCATTACCCAGTGCCAGGTCAGTAGCCCCAACTGACCACTAGTAGCTGCTAACAGAGATAGGATTTAAATAGGGATCCACCATCACCTACACAGACACCATATACATCCCTCATAGACATACCTGAAGGAGAGTATACAGAGTTAAGGAAGACTGATAGTAAATTAGTAGGTATGAATTATGTAGGAATAGGGAACATTCAGAAAGCTATATATATATATAGGAAAAAGGATAGAACATGGAATGGGGATAATGTAGCACTTATAGAAGTAGTTGAAGTCACAACAATAGGACTATACTAAATGCAGGCTGCTACCATTACCCAGTGCCAGGTCAATAGCCCCCAACTGACCACTAGTAGATGCTAACAGAGATAGGATTTAAATATGGATCCAACATCACCTACACAGACACCATATACATCCCTCATTGACATACCTGAAGGAGAGTATATAGAGTTAAGAAAGACGCAGGAGAGCCAATGTTCCAAATGTTCCAATATAAATGACACCCCTGGGATACACCAACTAGAAGGAGGCCCTGCAAGGTATGCTTTAAGACTTTTGTTCAAGAATGAACAAGAGGAGGGAATAAAGCATGGTCTAATTTTTACCATATAGTGTTCCAGGCCCATTCTGTCGACATCTGAAGCCTAAGAGTCCCGATTGTCCCTGCCAGCACAAGAGAGGCCGTTGGCCCCATACCCTCCTGTATACTCAGATGCATCTCTCCTATGACCTCTTTGTATACATCTTTCTGAACATCAAGACGTAGCAATAACAGGATGCGTCTGTTATTTAGGAGAACACAATTTGCTAAGAGTAAGGAGTGGGGGCAAACTGGGACTTTCCACAGCTTTAGAAATTACAAGTGACTTCTAACATTTGTATTCTTCTGCTTTCTTATAAAAAAGTTTTCTGAGAAGTGACGCAAATCATTTTCGATAAATGTTCAATTTCATTAGGATTTACGGTCAAGCATCAAGTGATCTTTTGGTAAACTTTTGTAATGTAGTGTCACTTATGTGTTCCTAATATTTCCAAGAAGTGGCCAAAGGTCTGCGGTCAATAGTTCCTCATTAAAAGAGTATAAAAGATCTGCTCTTCAGACAATTCGACGGACTACCTCACACAAGTGATCCCATGGGTCATGACGTTTGTGTGTGCCCCCTTAGCCATCTTATCTTGCATCTTTGGCTGTGGCTATAATGCTTATTATATTTTGAAATTGTCTCTTTCTCTCTCCTCTGCGTTGCCGTGATTTTAAGCTTTATTAGATTGCATATTTTTGCTCTGCATCTCAAAATGTGTCTCTGACATTTGGTCTTTGCTAAGACAGCGTAGCTTTATTATTAAATAATGATGTGTATCATGCAATGTATTATTTGAAATTGTTCTTCAAATAAATTGTGCCACTCCTGATTCAATTCCTGCATTTCACATGTGTATTTCCTTATTTTAGATAGAGCACCCCAGCTCAAATTAAGGTCGTGTAGTGCACCCTAAAAATCACCCTCCAACACATATATACATCTGTAACTTTCTAATGGTTGTTGCAGCACACGCATTTTATGCTAGGGTGACGCTGGTTCATTAAAAGCTTATTGAAAACATACCCACCGTTTATTCTGTGTATCTCTCTGAGACAAAGTGAGCATGAGTGACTGAGCGAAAGTACTGTACTGTTTCCACGATCAATGATGGATCAGAATTGTCATATTCGATAGGTGCGAGAAACTACTTACTCTTTGGTAAGGGGGGCTCATAGTGACACTGTGAGCTAGCTGGTCTACAGTCTAACATATCCTTCATGGTAATCAGTCTGGACACCAATCCCTTAGTTTATGTTGTCTAAACGCATAGATCCTATACAGATTTGTAGGAACTACACAACAACAGGACCCCCTTGGTCCAAATCATCACAACCCAGAACTAAACATCATATCCTACGCAGACAACACCAAGCTCATCCTCTTACTATCAGAAGACCCTTTCATCTCAATGGCCAATCTTCACAGGTGCATGACGAGTGTTTCTGACTGAATGAAGGGTAACTACCTAAAAGTCAACACAGACAAAACAGAACAACACTTCGGGAACAACACTTCCCTGTGGAATGACTACTAGTGGCCTCCCAAACAAGGAAAAAGTAGTCAACTACTGGATGCCCTTCTTTTAAAAACTGACTTTACGGTCTTTCGTGACTTCTATTTCCATCTGGAAAATCGCTCTAGAAACACTGTCTAGAGTTCTCCAGGGTTGCGGCACAGTGTTCTCCCCAGGTTATATCCATCTGTACATGCTCTGAGATGGAGTGTCAGAGACAGTCACATCTTTGAAGGTGGATATTAATATATTAATGAGTATGAAATAAAAACTGTCATGTCTGTATGGGACTATGTCACATGCATAGGAGAGTAAAATAAGAAGTCTTTTAAGTCATGATGTAAATACTGACAGGCATCCACTAAAATCAATTTAATAAAACTGTTTTAGGAGCTGCAGACATTGTCCCCTCTCTTAAGTATATGTTCAGCCAGGTTGAAGCCCTCAAACCCCAACTATCCAGTTACCTCCGGTGTTCTGCAGCTGTTCCTTTACTATTTGAAGAAAATCCTGCATCCTGAGATAATTTGGAGGCATATATGTTCAGGTGTGTAAAGGAAATCCAATTATAGATTTACTGGATTTTAATGTATCATTCTTCTGTATCACTGTTGACCTTAAATTCCCTCATATGCATGTAAGACTAGTAGAGCATAGCCACCCCTGCTAACATTCCTACTGTTGAGACCCTCAACTGGTGTGCTTTATATGCAATTGGTCACTCCTGAGAAACAGTCTCTTTTAGTAGGGTAGCTTCAGACTTGCAGCAGCTTATTCGGTTAGTTCACCACATTGACATTTAGGTAAATGAACTTTAAAAAGCACATCTTTGAGGACCGTGGTGGTACGTCTCACAAAACAGTATTCCTTGCATAACACTCATCATTGGACACCACATTCGCCTGCCCTCTCCTGCCAAAAAACACAAACAATCACTGAATGACAAACGGGGCTGAACTGCTAACTAATGTCTAGGAAACCTACAATTACTGGAAGGGAGAAATCTTTCCAAGGCATAGTGCTTGAGGGGAAGAAAAGCAGGCCGTTGTTCCAGGGTTAAACTTTATCGACAGAATCATTTGTGTATAAGTGCTTGCCTGCTCCCCTTCCTCAATCTCGACCATTAGGACCCTTTCAGCTGCTGACTTGGTGGATTATGAGCTGAAACAATACCATGAGCAACCTCTTAAACTCCAACTACCTTCAGAGACTTTGCACTCTGGTTGTCTATTCACCTCAATCCATCTTCTTCAGGTGGGAGATAACATCAGCATGGTCCTCTGCACTGCTCTTGTTTTGACGATGTTAGGTCCTGGGGGTGTACCTGCATGTCGATCTTTCAGGACATAGTTTCTCCCATCCTACAGGAGCATTCTGTCCTATTTTCGTGTCGTCTTACTCAACAAACAGACCCAAGAGCACTTTGGCCTTTTGAGGGAGTGCATATCCTTATGTTTTTCATTTAATTGAAGGAAGGATCCCACTGATACTGTTGCGGGGATTCTGCTCATGCACAGAACTATGCACAGGAAACCAGGACCTCAGTGAATTGTGGTGTACCAAAAAACTCACCTCAGTACCCAGAACCCCTATCCGACTAGTATCAGTGTCTCATTCGTTCTCCGTATCATCTTGAAGCTACCAACGATTAGACAACCCAGAACAAGCAACTTAGAGTACTCTCAGGAATGGTGGGAATCAGAAACACCTTTTCGTTATTAGTCTCATATCAGTCCACAACAAGAGTAATCAGAGACACGGAAAAGTTTAAAATGTTTATTTTTAATTACGTGCTCTAAGGTGCAGTACTTTGGCTAATATAAGCAGGCAAATGATTAAAAACAAAACCATCAGCATTGTTACAATACCATAGAAAATGAAGGGAGAAATCATATTCCAAATGATAGTGGAAAAAAAGTTCTATAATACTCTGTGAGCCACTGTCCCTTCGCTAGTAAACTAGTTTTATAAAACTAATAGAAGGTCTCTAGGTTTGGATGGGGAACCCCATACCTCAAAGATCAACCTAGGTGAATCACATCATCAGCTCTGCTCTCTGTGTCTGAAAAGGTTTTCTCCAAGTGTCTGAATCATGCATGCAAAGTGCAATATTAAAGGCACCCAAGTTTCAGATATTTGCAGCTATGTGCATGTTGTGTCTAGAGCATGGGCCGATCAACCTCAATTCAAAAGCATACATTGTTATTTGACCTTGACGGCTTCTGCACACAGTGTTTAGACTAAGGTCGCGGTGCACGTCTAGGGATATGATCAACAGACCGTTCTCATGTGAAGAAAAAGCAAGCAAGCAAATTTACTTGTAATAACATCTACCTGGCGTTTAGCTTCTAAAACGCTTATGCTAACATAGCAATGTGTGTACATAAAACCCTGTCTTCACTACACCCTCCCTTGATCGGACCACAAACAGAATAGGGAAGCAATGTTGGAACGCAGAGTTCAAGTCTGAGTGAGACAGAACCAAGGTCTTATATTGCCAATCCATATAATTGGTAGTGAAAGTTCGAAAAATTGTTGGGGAAAAGTAAAAATTAAAACATGTCCCGTGGGCGGAATACAGCCCAATGTGGAGTAAAAAGAGAAAATAAAAATCTGGAATAGGATGTGCGGAAGATGGACAACTGCCAATTTAATGAATTAATGTATAGGCACAATAAGTTGCAACTGCCTCCAAGAGGAAGTCATTATAATGTTCAGTAAAAGAGTCAGCCATCCAGTCAAGTAAAGAAAATGAACATACATGTTCTTCGATAACCGGAGCCTCTAGCACAATCAGAGGGCAACTTGCGTGTTCTTCAAGATAACTTCTCACCAGGAAGTCATATGCTGTCGCATATATATCCCAATTCCCTAGGACTCTGTGAGCCGCTCCGCAGGCCATAATCCCGATACCAGAGCAGTCCAACTAAGGGACTCAGCAGTCGATCATAATTCGGGACAGCAGACTCCGTGTTCGATAGGCACAAATCCAGAGCCCATTTGAATGGACAATCTAGGTAATGGAAAACAGGTTGCACACAAGTAAAGTAAGAAAACCGGAAGGATAATCCATAGGCTACGCTTAAGGTGGCCAGTGGTAATGTTCCACAGTATTCAAGCATCCGGTTGCGCAGCTGAAGCAGCCGGGGCAGGCTGTCGTGTGATACAGATCGTGCAGCAATTGCGGAGCAATCAAACCAACAGCAGTACACCAGCAGTCAAAGCGAGAATCAACGGAAGCCCGCCAAAGACGCTGGAAAAAATTAGAATGAAAAAATGCCGGTATCACACCAAATATTGTTTGGAAGGAGGTCACAAGGCCGGAGCCCACAACTTTGAAAAAATGCACCAAGCCAGTTGTTGACGAGGCATTGAATATAGTATGAATTAGAGCACCGAAATGAAGGGGGAGATCAGTATTTAAAAGCGCATGCACCTCGGCGCGGGTGTTCGCTACGTAAAGGACAAATGTTTCATGGGCGCCTTCTTTTTGAGACAATAGAGCCCTTATTCTGCTCATCTTGTTGATCTCTGCTTTCAAGGTTGGTATGGAAGGCCAGATGGATACATCTAGCCTCCCATGCGGGGGTGGGAAAAGGACATTCTTACAACAGACTACTCGTTGTGAGACAGTTACAATGTACAGAATCCCCACTAGCATCCCGCAGCATGCCTCATTATTTAAAAGTAAAGAACTACCGTTAGCTAATAACGTGAAAGTTAGTGTATTCGCTGGCACAGGATTTCCCTTTAGAATGCAAGCTAAATTTGGCGCCTGAACATTGCATGCGCCATGCAATTGGATGTTCCTACAGACTACTGAGTGATCAGGTGTGGAAGTGCATTCCTCTCCTTTCAAATAAACCTCTTTACCCTCTCTCAGGCACCTGTATGTAAATGGGAGCGACCAACCTTCATGCAGGAAAGCAGTACCCAATGGTTCGTATCTGCCTGGGGTATAGTGTTTCATACATGAACTGAATTTAAACAATGGAAATGGTAATGTGATCAATCCATGGATGAGCCACAAAGCTGAGTTCGATTCAGCCACAGAGAATCGTAAAGGTTCCAACTTTTCAATATGCAATAATGAGTATGTCACATCCTTCATGAACATGAACTGGAATAAAGATGATGTGTTCATGTAGTCCCAGGGAACTTTCCCAGCCTTCAATGTTTTTAAAGTCCATGCAAACTGCATTATAGAACACAATTGATTTTGACCATGGTATAAAACAGACATATCATCCTGCACAATGTCCACAACAGATGAACACAACAGATGAAACAATATTATCTAACGTGTACATTCTGGAAGAAAGGGTGTTAATGCTATTATCGATGACAGCTAGCACTTTTTCTATATTGGCTTGGTCAATATCCCTTAATCTAGAAGCAGCTTCAATTTGAGATAGTTTCCGAACTTCGTTATAAACAGCATACACCCATCTTTTGGACCTGCCACCCACAGGGCCTTTAACAAAATCATTTAAATCTACTTTGTCATTTAATTTGGATAAATGAAGTTTAACAAATGCCAAGGTGGAATGTTGTAGCCAGGTTTGACATAACTTTCCTACAGAATAGGTAGTAACAGAATGAGAAGATTCAAATTGGGGGTCCACCCTAACCTGTGTATAACCGGGGAGTAAACCCAGAAAACAATGTTGACAGGAATCTGAACTTGTCTGCCATATCAACCAACCTTCAGGATCTAATTTGGAAATGTTGAAGGATGTGTTAGTAATGAATGACTGTAATTCATCCCAGTTTGGATAAGCGCCCAGTTCAGGAATAGTAGGGGCGTTCATCTTTTCAGAAGTAGCCAATCCAAAGCAGGTAGTCTGAACAATGGTAGAATTCAGAAACAACATGTGGTTCAGGATAAGGCATGCACGATGCAGAGCTTCTGTGCCTTGTACCTGCCAAGCTTTTGAACCCCAAACAATTTTAAGATCAATGGTATCTTTCCATAGCTCATAGCCCCCTATTGCTAATTCATCCATAAAGGACTTGGAATACAATAATTTAGTGTGGGTCTTCTAACTTTGGAAGCTGACTCAGCAGCCATTTTAAAAATAAAAAGCTTCAGGTTCAGATACACCGAACTCAGTAAAATATGTAAATTTTTGCACTAGAGGTTTGGAGCTGCCTTTAATCGGTGCTGGACAGTGTTCCCATTGTGTAAAATTGACAATATTTCTAAATGTATTTGCTTTATTTCACAACATCCTCCATAGAAACACGAAGTACATTGGGGACATTTATCACCTCTGTGGGACCATGAATTTGAAATTACACAGCATCCCATACAATCTCATCTAACACAGGCCAGGTAGTAATATTAACAAATGTCTGGTCCCTCTTCATGACGTGTGATGAGGAGTGGGGAGCCAAAGTTCTATCAATTAATCTAATTGTAGATCTTTCGGTTAGATAGTGTCCATTTACCAGACGGAAAAATACAACCACAAATCCAATCGACATGAACAAAAAGATAGATATGAGCCCCAGCCATGTAAGTCCAAGGGAGAATTAAAAAATGTCTTTTAAACCAAACAGCAAAAATAGAAATATTCGATGGGGCATTCGAAGTTATAGAGTTAGTGTCAAATGAAAAACGTGACTGGTCAACTGCACTCGATTGTAAACCAGGCAACGACACATCTGTGGGATAAGTATACTCAGTATCTTCAACTGGACCACCAGCCGGTGGAGGCAATAAAGGATTAGTAACTGTATGTATCTCGATGGCAATGTCAGGCCTGTTGGTATTTGCAGGAGCCAAAACTGAATTTCTCAGCATTTCTGGACAAGAGACCGCTGGAGTCATACTAAGAAGAATCGGCCACTCATTGTAGTTTGACATTGTCAATGGAGATGTACCCCAAAGTTGAGCCTTCTTCTCGTCTAGGCCTAGCATTATTAGCAGCAGTTGATGGTGAACTGATTACCATGCACCATGGCTGGAAGGAAGTATGGGATTGCAGTGATGTATGTGGTGTATGTATTGTATTTTCAATCTTGCTAGTGAAAAGAATAAATAGGGGTAGGTGCATATGGCATCTAAAAAAAGTATATATTTTTTTTCTAGGCATACAGACCACCAGTGCCGGGGCCTGCGGGGAAGTTGACGCTAGCCAGGAGGGAGCAGCAAATGCGGCAACTGCATCGAGTGAGACAGAAGCAGTGGCAGGCAGTGATAATAAGTCACATTCCTTGCTTATTGACAATCAAATTTATACAGTGGAAGAAGTCACCCTTTACTTAGCATTAGCAGTAGTTTCTGGCTTCTTCTCTTCAACTCAGCAGAGAAAGTTTTATGAAGAAGACTAAGAGTCAGACCTTGATGGGTTGATGGAAAAGGGAAAGAAGGATGGAAGGAGGAAGGATGGGTGACATGCAATATATGACTGGCAGAGAAGGATGCGTGGGTGAAAGGGGCCCAGGATGCATATAGGTGGCTGATAGGATGCATGGGTGGTTGGAGGATGGGTGAAAGATGAAAGAAAGGATGCCTGCCTGGGTGGGTGAAACTGTATGGGTGAAAGGAATCCTCCAGGGGTTTGATGCGTCAAACTTAAAGGCCAGCAATGGGTGGTTAAATGACAAATGTATGTTTGTGAAAGTTTTGTTGAGAATAATAGCCATGTTTGTATGGATGGATGCCTAGATGGTATTAAATCATAGGTGAAGAGTGGATGAAGAGAATGTAAAGGAAAAGTAAACCATGAAAGAGTAGCAAAGCCAAGGGTGAAGAATAAAAATAATGGCAGAAGAACAATGCAATGATAAATGGAAGAATTCCTGGGAAGAAGAATAAACAAGGAATGTTTTTTTCCATGGTTTATGATTCAAATGTTTGAGGTTTTCTTTCAGACCACTCCCTTGACTCACAGTAATTTGCAAGCCTAACATATATATTATGTATCAACCCAACCATCATCAATCGCCTCCCTCCGACTCCGAGGCCACCTCCCTAGCTACCCATGTCATCATTTCGGTAGTGCCAGCCATGGGTGGCCATTGGCTGCATGATTGGTTACAATAGTAGTACCTCATGCCATGTGATGTCGTGCTGTATATCATCATTCATTTAATCATATCATCTGCCTTGTTGCAGTAGTCAGGGTGAAAGTGAAATTGAGCATTTGCCATTGATTTAACAGAGAGGCCACAATAGAAAAAGAGATAATCTTGTAGGACAGCTACCCCACCTGCAGACAGTAGTAAAGTAATGCGAGTCTGTGATACGAGTATGTCTGTCTAGGGCGCAAGCTGAGATGGCAGGCCTACAACTACAAGATTAATTTAGCTAAACAAGAGAAAGAAGAAGAATACTTTTCTACTTCATAGTGCCTAATGCCTGAAACTCTAATTCACTGGTGAGGAGTCGAGGATAGCACAAATGTGCTACTGTGCCACTATATAATAAGTTTATGTGTTGCTGTTTTGCTAAGAGTACTGGTTAGAATTTATCTTTTTTCTTTTTGATATAGCTACTCCTGCCAAACAAACATCTGACTAGTGAGAGTGAGCTACCAGGACCTGGCAAAGAAAGCTGGAGGCCATAAGGGTCGAATATTGGGAAGTGGTGGTCCAGGAGGAGGCAGCAGCTGCAGCTTCCAATGCACTAGGCCTCAGCCAGGCTCCAGTAGTGCGTCTGGTGGTACGGTGCTGTGGTGCCAGCAGCCGCCCGCCACCACTCATCTTCTACTGCTGATACCCCCTTGACAGCAATAGTGAGAGCATTTGAGTGCTGCCTGCTCCTTAGAATGGCTTGCCTTCAAAGCTGCATGAAGGAGAGTTTTGACAGCCTAGAGAGTAAGATCTGACTCCTCCTAGCCCTAGCCTGCCGCTAGGCCTCTCTCTTGGTTAGGGGGGTCAGGTGTTGTGGGCTTTTCTAGTTTTATATTTGTTAGCAGAATACATTTTTAGTTTTACAATACATATGGTGTAAATCTTTTTTCAGGGGGTTACTCTTTTACTTTGCACTGTTTCCTTTGTAGCAGGGCCACAGCCAGTTTTTCAAAGCTGATGATATAGTGTAACACACCAACAGATAGATGTGGTACCCTCACTTGCCCTACTACTCTCTCCTCCTAGTCTATGCAGTCTGCAACTATATATATATGTATATAACTCCTATGGAATTGGTAGGGGTGTGGGTGTGTGAATTAATTAATTTTCATAGTATATAGATTATTATTGCATCTCTAATGAATTCCCCACACATCTTCTCTTACCTGTGATTGATTAGGCGAAGTAATGGCTGCATGGTGATGGCTTGGTTTCCCAAGGTGCCATGGTGATGGTAGTAGTCAAATACAGTAGCAGTTGCAAAAAAAGAAAATGATACAGTCATCTGTGGGAGACTAGGGAACGACTAGTAGAAGTACAATAAACAAGAAGAAGAGTACCATATGTGAACCCATGATGATCATCAATGCTAAAGTAAA
Source organism: Triturus cristatus (assembly GCF_964204655.1). Lineage (NCBI taxonomy): Eukaryota > Metazoa > Chordata > Amphibia > Caudata > Salamandridae > Triturus > Triturus cristatus. Next base: position 1,369,343,602 of record NC_140590.1, read on the forward strand.
ATCAAACAAATTGGTGGGCTAGCCGAGTACAATTTACAAACTGAAGTCGACTCTAGCTGTGAAGTGAAGAAGCATAACCTTTAGTGCTGGAAAGATGATGATGCTGGCAATAAATTTATTTGAATATCGAATACTGTGCATGGGTGGGAAATCTAATCTATATATTGCCAGTGTGGGCTATGTATATACTTAGAGCAGAAGAAGATCCTCGCCCTGCCTTGAGTCGGTGTTGCTTTCACCACATCCACCCCAGCCAGTGAGTGATCAATTAATGGTGTAAATTTAATTTAGTCACACCACAATAAATCACACAGCTTGGGGGAAGAGGGTTAGGTGTTCTATGAATGGATGGGAAGGGGGATTTGAGGGAAAGTTTTGACAAAGACAACACTACACATGGGCAACACATTCATCTTGGCAGCCGACCATCATAAATCTGTTATAGAAGGAAAAGTAATGCATGCATGATGATGAGTAGTACTAGGCTAGAACAGGGCAGTATATACATTATTTAATTGTCTGTCTGCCCCAAGAGAGATCCAATTTACATACATTATGTTTTGTTGTACCGGACTTTGAAAGATAGCAAATAAAATTAAAATATCAGTAGGAGTCAAATAAACAAACATAAATAACACACACAGTCGTAATGATTTAAGAGTACAAAAATGATACTGCCTGTATTGCCCAATTGGGAGAAGCATTTCTGCCTTCCTCTTGACCTGTCCGTTCATCAATCCTGGGCGCCTTGCGAATGCGGTTTGGTAAGGTAAGTATGAGTTGTTTTTCCAATATGGCGCATGGTAAAGGGCCTGTAGATGGAAAAACAAAAAGGATATTGAAAACTCAAGGAGAAAAGTTAAACTGGATAAGGAGTGCAACAAGAAGACTTCCAGATGCAGCATGGCTAGATGAAATCATGTCTATTTCTGGCAGTTACCTCCAACAGTCCCCGCACCCAACCTCCACTTAACTTCGAACTTGAGCCATTCAGCAGTGAGCATACACACAACAACATAGCATTTTGCAAATGAACTAAAAAATCAATGCACTGCTGTCAGTCACACCACGGTCGTCGTCACCATCACCACTACAAAGACATGTAGGTTGCTGTTTACCTATAGGCCACTTCAAAGTCATCCTCATCATCCAAATCAGTTGGATTCAGGGAATTAGAAAACTTCCATCTTCTTCTGGTGGCATTTCATGAAGTTGTCACGCTCACGCCCACACTGAGTCATTTCATCAGTCATCTCTGATCCTCCTGACTCTGACTCCAAGTATGGTGTCCAACTCCATACCAACAGTGTCTCGAGTGAGTCCAGACTTGCCCTGACTCAAAGTTCAATGGATTAGCCTGTTGTAGTACAATTTTGTTATTGAGCAACAAGAAGGGAAAGATTGACTTGAGTCACTTTTTTGTGTGTGGAATATAGTAGACATAATTCACAACAAATAACAATCACTCAGGGTTTAATACATGCCATAATTTACCTGTTCTTCTGGGGCAGTCCCTCTAGGCTAGTAAAGGATAAATAGATAGTCAGGACCCAGGGTTGGAGGCAGGCACACATTTGTTTGTTTGCATTCTCCATCCAATGTCTGGCTTGAGGGAAATGGATTAAGGATGAGTCTTGACTCAGGAGTCTGGACTTACTTCTTAATTGACTGCACACAGTTGCAATTCAAATCCAGCAATAAAAGAGTGGGGATGGATTGGTGAACCGGAGACGGACACACACAAATAATAAACTAAATAATGCTCCTTAGCTATATTCTTTTTTGGGCGTCAAAGAAAGAAAGTAACTAGAGAAACTAAAGCCTAGTTGTCAGGAAAGTAGAGCACGTCCTCAGACTCTGGTGGTTCGACCAGAAGTAGGTCACCTAATACACTACTTCCATGACCTGAGTCATCGTCATCATCTTCCTGCTATGCTACTTCAGGTATGGTGTAAACTGGTGATATAAAGTGCTGATTAATTTTGATTATGGACTGGTCCTTCTCACTGCCAGAGTTACACCAGCAGCACTGAAAACACGCTCAGCAGAGACACTTGCAATGGGACAAGCCAGATAGTTTATCGCCAGCCTGCTGAGCACTGGCCATTGGCGCCTTTTCCTGTACCAATGCATCAATGGGTTTTGATCAAAGTAGACCTCTGTTGGGTCATCCAGATAGGCCTCGCCCATCCCCTCAATAGTCATGGGTTCCCTGCTTTGCTCGGCCTCTTTTGCCTTTGCCTCAGCAATGGAGTTAAGACCTGCCTGTAGAAACCATTCATTTGCTGATTTTGGGGCTGATGCTCCTGTTCTTGTTGTTGTTCTTGGTGTTGTTGATGGTTTTGGCTGCTGTCAGCCAACCACACTGCCCTTAAGCTATGAAGTTGAACTTGAAGGCTGCCCTGCAGTACTTGTTGTGCCCTGGAGGAGCGGGCCACTAATTCCCAGCAGTTCTTTTTCTAGCTGACTGCCTTGCACAGCTATCCTAGTTTTGTAGTTGGCAACATCCCCATCTGAAAAAGGAATGAAATTGTCCAGTAATGGTTTGTACGATGGAGAATTGTGGCACAAATGTAATTGTTGGATGACACAATGTCTCTTTGCACCCTTGTATTTTTAGATAAGCGAAGGATTAAGCTTTCCACCAACTCATATACTTCTTTTTTCCACCACACCTGTGTACAGTGCAGAACGTTCTTTGCAGTTCCTGTAGCATGTGCAACAATGGGATGGCTTGACCCATTAAGACAGTCCTACTTGCTGACTTCACATGTGAACACCTCAAAAGGAAGCAGCATATCAGTCAGGCATTTAACTAGGTCCCATTGGTCCATCTCAAAGATCATGCCTTTCACAATTGCACCCCCTTTTGGCATGACATATTCATTGATTGGTCTGTACTGCTCAAACAGACGTTCAAGCATGTAATATGTAATAAGTCAAGTTCCAACGTGTTGGCGCCTCCTGGATGAGTGCTTTAACTGGCATTCTATTATCACATTGAATGATCCTCAGCTACTTCAGGGCTTTAAAAGAATAGCTGAAATGTGTGCAGATTCTTCTGCAGGTGGTCAGTAAGTGGCTGACTCGGTCTTCTTTTTTTCAGAAAGTCCTGAACAGTGATGTTAATGCAGTGTGCCAAACACAGGACGCTGAAATAGCAATCATTGGCCATGGCCTTAACTGTGAAGGCTAGGGGTAGGGTCTTTAGTAAAGTCAGGAAGAATGGCGCTCAGACTAATGCGCGTGGTGTTTTCAATGGACCTGAGTAGGTACGGTGCTGCCAGGTTGGGGGAATTACCCAAAAACCCCCGGGAGTTGTGTGAACCAAAGGGTCCACACTGGAAACTGAGCACAGTCCCGAGCACACGTAGTGATAGTATCAAAATGGCTGGCTGTTTGTGTTCAATTCAGTTGTTAAGTTATTAAATACATTTTCAAACTTCAAACTGGTGTCGATGAAAGCAATTATAACTCATACAAAAACTTGAATGACATTTTGATACTACCACTACGTGTGCTCGGGACTGTGCTCCATGGCCTTAACTGTATTACTGCCATTGTCCATAGCAACAAAACCAATGTTAAGCCCTCTTTGTCACAACCATTCAAAGACCTTAGTGTTAAAGTCTTCCAAAATATTTGCAGCAGTATGGGATTTCTCCATGGAGAACATGGGTACTGTAGCATGCTTCCAAGCACCATTAAAAATGTCAGCAGTGTCAACACCTGCAGATATCTTTTCTCTACCCCCCACAAAAGCGATCCAGAGTGCAATGATGCACATGTAATCAGTGGCTTGGCAACTGGTCCACATGTCTGTTGGCAGGTGATAGTGTGAACAGCACTCTGCTGTAAAGCTTTCCCAAGCAATTCCAGCATGCCGTGATGTAGTGCTGGAACAGCAACTCTGGTGAAATAGGCTGGGAACCTTCCATTTCGGGCAGATGGCAGCCACAAATTCAAAAAACACCCCCTTCCACAAAAGAAAAAGGGAGGAGGTCCAGCGCTAACATTTTATCCAGCTTCGTGTTGTACAAACTTGCCGTTGGGTGATTGCGTTTGTACTGCGTCTCCTAAACATGCTGAGAATGGTACACCTGGATTTTTTTCTTTTCTGGTGCGACTGATTCAGGTGACTTCATGAGACCAGATATTGCTAGGCTCAATGCTCATTTTTTCGCTGGGGTACTCTCTTGCCTTGGAACCCTTGGTGTCTCGGCCTGACTCTTGTGCCATTGCGATGTTGCTGATGATGATGTGGGCAATGCCACTGCACTGCTGGGGACAGGACTGCTTTGTATATAAGAGAAAATGTCTCCCTCTTGTTCACCTTCCACTTTGATTGAATCTTCATCCCCTCCACCAACAACTCTTGCAGTTTTATGGTCGCTAAGGTGCGACTCCCACTGGATCAAATGGTGTTTTCTCAGATGAGTTGTTTGGCCTTCGGTACCATAGTTTGTACCAAGCTTACCCCGTCTAACACCTACTCCAAAAATGGAGCATATAGCAATGTTCAACTCCTTCTGGCTAATCAAAAAGTAGTTCCAAACTGGGGAGGTCAACTTTCTGACACTGCTGGGGCCACATGCAATGTCGGATGAACTGGTAGCTGGGCGTGACTTTTAACTCTCTGCTGTACCTACTTCTACTGAGGTGAGTGGTGGATGTAGGTCACTGCCAGGACATTGTAAATATGGCAGCTGGAGTAGTTTTGGTGGTATCTGTGTAGGTGGTATCCGTGCAACTTCCCTCACACCAATTTGGGATGGGGTAATGTCGGTCTCCACTGGGGCTGGGCTAATGTCCATGATGACTGGCTCATCATCATCTTCCTCTTCTACATCTACCTCCATAACTCTAAGGCCTTCTTGAAACTTCCTTTTCCCTAGCCTTGTCTCGTGGCGTGCCTCACTTTCAAACTGAGGTGGGATTAAAGTGGCATCTAGATCATCAGGTAGGGGGCTTTCAGAAGAACCATCCTTTTCCTAGCTGGGGACCTGGAGGACAATGGATCTTCTGAAAGAGTGGCTTGCTCTTCTTCTTTTTGAGCAGGAAGCTCAATCTCCTGAACTGCCCCTACTTTGGGAGGAACTACTACTATTAGGGGTGGTTGCAGCTGTTGCTGCCCACTTATCTGAGTTTCCTGCATCGATTGGGTGCTACTTTATGAACATCACTGCTCATTGGAGTTGACATGATTAGACTGGTTGCCTCTGTGATAGACATGGGCTTGGGTCTAGGTTGGTGGGGTGGGTCCACTGATGCAGGGGTGCTGCTCCCAGCTTGCTCCCCGGACACCACTGCTGCCGATGCAATTTTTGGTTTCCCAAAGATGGTCTTGGGTGACATGGGTGATAAGTGGCAGTGCCTTCTTCTTCTCACTGGCAACTTTGACTTTCTTGGTACTGATACCTTTCTTTGGGGCCATCTTGAAGATGTCATTTAGCATGCAGCGGCACTTGTCTTATATTCACAAATTGAAGAGGTGTCTGTGGTCACCCATCAAATGATGTCGTGCACAGGGCGCAGGCCTTCTGTCTGGCAGTACAATGGGAGATGTTGTGTCCTCCTTTTTTATGTACCGAAAAGCAAAGAAGTAAGAAGAACATCAGTGAAACATGGCATTATTGTGGTTCAATTACTAGTACAAACAAATATAATATAATTTAGTGTGTGGTCACACTTGTTAATGTTATTACATCAGTTATTAAAACAAGTAACAATACAGTGTAACCATTTGTGAGACTTTGACAACAGCAAGGGCTTTCATGGTGTACTGTGTACAGTAGACCCAGGAAGGACAGGAAAGAAGAACAACAACAAAAATACAAATGTAACAGTTTGGCATTGTGCATCATGTGGGATGCAGCACTCAAGGAGCTGCCGCTGACAAATGACAATAGAATCAATAAGCCAAAGGGAATAAAGGGAAGACAGACATGCAGGCCTGTATGGCAAAAGCACACTGACTGCCTTCACAAAATGGCCACCAGCCACATAGTAACAACAACAACAACAAACAGGAAGCCTGGAAAACAATGAACTCAAGCAGGCCTTTATAGACACAATCTTTACAAAATTGCACCTGGCCACATGGGGAGGAACAGCCAAGGCAAATGCTTGCCCACTATTACAAATGCACTCACACACTGGCCAGAAAAAGGCGGCATGCTAAACAACACATCTTCAATGCCAAAAATGAAAATCCACAGGGCTAAAATGGTTTGCAGGTTACAACCACGCACATCCAACAAAGGCATTTAATTTAACACACAAAGGTGAAATACCACAAAAAAACTCATTTTTTATTTTTAATCCTTTGCCATTCATAGCCAAAATTATGTTTAAATTCAACAGTCAACACAGAAACAGTTGTTACATGCGCCCATGAGTAGCTCTGGGCCTACTGGTTGAGAAAGGCGTATTTTGGCAGACTACTGGGCTACATAGTAAATTAAATAAATATTGCAAATTGATTTCAAAACATGGAGAAAAATGTAGTGAACTGTGCAACGTGTTTCGTTTATGAAAGAAGATACATTACTGAAAAAGAAACTACTAGGTTCCTACTTAAACTACAGGCCACCCACCAAAATAGATTTTTTTTTAAAAGACGAAAAGTACAAATAAACCAAGGTGCATGACCCCAATCAAAGAAACAACACACATTTTCCAACTTATTTCTCAAATTTAAAATCCTCAAATCCAATGATTTATTATGCAGCAGACACAAAAAGTGATCCTTCCAGCTCCAAATCCAAATTAAAAGTGAGCAGGAGATGGACAAATCACTGGGAGGAGTCTGCTGGACAGGAGCAGGATGTTAGAGACTCTGGGGCTCTTCCTACCTCTTGAAAAAAAAGTAAAAAAAGAAAAAGGACAACTTGCACAAAAAAGTATAGCCAAATGTCAATTAGAGGAATTTCTTTACTCCAAATCATCATTTCAAGAAGGTTTTGATACTGCTTGGGGATAGAAACTTCTTCAAATTGTAGTTGCAATAGATCCTGCGCATACGGGATCACGATCTTTGCAAAAACCCCCGTCGGTACATCACTGGCGTGCTCGAATTACGTGTTTGCGATCCCAAACTCTCGCAAGTCCATGCCGCCACCTAGCAAATCTCGTGGCGCTCATGAATGGCTCGAAAAATCTCGTAGGTGATCGCAGACACCTGGTAAGTTGCCCCCGCATGCGTGAAAATGCTTTTCGGGTGTGCAGACACAAAAAAAACTCTACTCTGTTGTGGAGTGTGGAGTGTTTGGGTAACTCTGCGTTCTACGTGGAACATGGAGTTGCCTAAATTCCGCAAACTCTGCGAGCGGAGCGGAGTTTTACACCTAGGCTTATTGTTTTCTACATCTTCCTGTATGATTTTGAGCTCAATGTTCTGCTCTTTTGCTGACAGAAGTTTTTTGCACATGTTGGCAGTGCACTCTAGGTAATTAATTCTCGTGCCTAGCTAAGTGACTTCACCATGTATTTCCTGAATGTATTACATAAGGTCAGTCTTGATGTAACCAGTTTGGGAGTAGATCTTGATAAGGAAGCACTTGATGTGTACCTGGGTGATAGGAGCCACCAAATGATCTTTATTGTATGTCAGACCTTTACTTTTCTACCACCAACCTCTGTAAGGGGCCACCTGTGACCAGATGCCTGCTGGTAAATGTCCCCCTTGGAAGTAGTCATACATAATTGACAGAGTCTTAGTTTTGGGCTCTAGTGGTGGGTCAGTAATCCAAAAGTATATGTGGAGGGAAAAAAATGAGGGCCCAACCATAACAGGGCACAAATTATGGGACTAGTCATCTCCCCCACTTGACCCGTGAATCACTGGGCCTTTGCAGCGAGTGATGTCTCAGCTTTCCCCAGGCTGCAGCAGATCCTGCTATCTACAGGATGCAACACAGAAAAAATTTTCTTGGAGGAATTATTGACACATCATTTCAATAGTTAGACTGGTCATAACAATGTTCATATTATAGTCCATCAATCAGTTGCTCATGTTGTAAAAAACACAGGCATATTGTTTTTCACTAAATATATTATTTTTCTAAATCTTTTCTTGTACGACTGCATCAGTTTTTACACATACATTTTGAACACAGGTGGTGCAAAAACATTGTATACAGCAATACATATATAGCAGTATGTGAGAAGCTGAGCCAGTATATGGTGCTCACTTATGTGGGTAGAGCACCCTGCGCTAACCTGGGCAACCCTTATGGCAATTTTAAGGGTTTAGATAACCATAGAAAGTGCTCTAAGGGGTAGCTGTGGAGAGCAGCCTTCATGGTTAGTCCAAGAGGAGTGCAAAACAGCTTGGTGTACCAGTCTTATCGTTAAGTATAGGCTAAATTAAAAAGAACCACACTGTGTACTTATAAAAATAGATATTTATTATAATCACTCCTTAATACTTTACAGTATCTCCTACCCGGAGATATACACCGTGCACAAAATACATGAATTATGGAACAGTCAGTAGCACCAATACACAGTGGTCCCCAAGGGAAGCCAGACCATATATATGCAACCCTTCCCAGTGGACCCCATGGAAGACAGAAGGTTGAGAAGCCACTCCACCCATGGATACCCTCAGAATCAGGATACCTACAACCACTGTTGAGCACACTCGAGGACTTCAGGACAAGACCGCCATTGCAGAACCCGGACATGGGTTTGTGTCGAACAGTACCTGAAAGCAGAGGGAACAGAGTCTATGTCACCCTGGGACCTCCAGTAGGCATGGAAGATGAAGGGCACTCCAGGTCAATTGATAAAGAGGCTTCAAGTACGGGTACACAAAATTGGTAGTTCTACCCGAGCCACTGGGATGCTGAAGACAACAGGATCCGTCCGTCCAACCAACCGCATCAGCACGGGTCAGTTATAACAGGGACAGACTCGTCTACAGAACCTTTCGATGAGTTTGACTCCATTGATACGAGTCGGTTGTAGTAACCAATGCGGGGCCCAGGTGATGAATCAATGCAGCGATGCAGTGCATAGGGATTTGATGCAGGGCGCTCTATGATGGATGCTGACATCAACTCAATGAGAGAACAACTCAGGCCTCGAAGGAGTGTAGAACCACCACCTGTGTTGCTGAGCCTTGTGGAGTCCGTTGGAGCCCAGGTTCAGCAAACAGGTCGATTGTGTTCTGGTGCTTGGGGGGGCAGGGGAATGACTCGTTCACTCCAAGGGAGATTCCTTTGGATGTCTTTAGATGTCCACAGGCCCAGGATGGAACCTGTATGGAGCGCAGACACTGATGGTGCAGTGGGTTTGCAGGGAAGCAAAGGCAGGAGCAGACAGAGTCTTCGTAGTTGCAGTCTCAGTCCCAAAGCAAAGGACGATGTGATCAGTCTGGCATGGTCAGCATGGTCTAGCCAGGATGTCCAGATGGTCAAAAAGGAAGTGGAATTGGATCTGAATCAAATCCCACGACGGATCTGGGGACCCACTTACAGGTAAGTCCTTAAGTACACTAAGGTGAGGGATGGTACGATTCAGGGGCCCCTTTCAGAGGAGGGGTCGGACAGTGGGGCGGATACAACCATATCCTTTGTCCAGTTTTGCACCAGAGCGGGGAGCCAATGGCTCCCTGATCTGGTTTGAGCTGGAGTATGCAGGAGTGTGGCAGGAAACCTATTGTCCCTCCTTCTCCTGCTCTGGCTTGGCCCAGCAGCAGGAAGGCGGAATCGTGTCTGGGGTCAGCAGCAGCCCTAGGTTGCTATAGGCTCTGTAAGATCAGTCCCTGGAGTATGGAGGGTTCCCTGGAGGGGCCCTACCATGGATGGAATTATACCTTCAACACCAGTTACGGTGTTGGGGTATGATTCCAACATGTTTGATACCTAACATGCCCAGGTTCGTTCCAGACAGCTTGGAGATGGTCATCGCTTAACGATGCATGGCCCCTCTATATTGTAATGGATGATTCACTCGGAGAAGGGACTCCAGGGTTTGTAGAAGTGGTCTACTCAGACAGGGCCACCCTCACACTCGTAACTGAGGACCCGGCCTTTGGGACTGAAAGGCCTGCTAGAGGGTGACTTATAGGTACCAAGTGCAGTGACGTTAATAGAAGGAAACCTATCTTTTGTGAGAGGTGTACGGACCAACTCACACAAACTGCAATGGAAAGCCTGTAGTTATTGTTTGGAGGATCCCTTGTGGGTGGCATAATACATAATGCAGCCCACAGTGGACCCCAGGAATACCCATGCCCTAGGTACCTCTGTACCATATACTAGGGACTTACAAGGGTGCCCCACTATCCAAATAGGAATCTACCAGTACACACCCTAGTGAATTTAGGGGGAAAGTACAGTGACTGCGGTCCTGATCAGCAGGTTCCCAGTCAGACTAGTCAGAAAACAGGTATGACACTAGCAAATAGTGGGGGTAACCATGAAAGCAGATCCTACTTTCCTACATAGTACATCAATATATAAACACTGGTGCTGCCATAAAATCTCTCAAAAATAAATTGTACGCATTCATTACAGGGATATTAGGTAGTGCAATATCTTCTCAAGATAGAAAGATAAATCCACAGCCCCAGTAGGTAAATACTGATCTTTCAACTTGGCAGAAAATTACTGGAACACCACAGGATATGATTAATGTTAAGGAGGATAATGTGTCAACGTTTCAGTCTCAGACAGCCACAAAGGTCTGCAAGACCATCATCACGACTCAGTGATGGAAATGAATCGATCCTGGAGACACTTGTCTTCAATGCATATGTTGCCCACATATAGCGAAAATGCCTTAACCAATGGATTAACCACAGCAACATTAGAACAGGTCATTCAATCAATACTCCGTACAGGACCATCCCGACAGTGTACACAGTACCACCAATCTACCGGAAGCAGCAGCCCATCCACAGTCCACAGGCCCATAGCAATACCATGAAGATCCCGCCATGCCCCTCAATGGGCCTGTGACCACCAAGCAAACAGTTACATCAATAATCGCTTATCTTGGCTGGATCCCAGCAATCCTGGTGCCAAGAATTAGGAGCTCCAATTCATGGAGTAGCTAGAGCAGCAGATAAGATTGATCAGAAAATCGAACCGTGCCTCCCCTGGCTCCACCCTGAGGTGAGTTCATCATCGATGCCATGGGGACTGAGGCACCAGAGTGTCCTAAGTTTGTATTCCTAGGCCAGTCTCTTGAGGGTGAGTGGCCTGACCACAACAGAGCAAGGTGGAGGGGCACAACTCGATTCCTACAGCGCCATTGGCCTAGCTAGACCTCAATGTCAGTTTGCACTGATGGAGAGCGGCGGGAGGGCTAGGACCTCGAAAGCAGGCTCAGCTGTACTGTAGCAGTAGCAGGAGTCAAGCGAGCATAGGCCCCATCATGGATGCACCACGGTGAAGGATAGATTCATAGATATATCACGAGGACTGGTGGTGCACCATTAGTTTGCAGCCTTCTTGGCCAAAGGGCTGTAGTGCTCTTAAACCAACACACACAGGAATCTCATGCATATGGTAGCACTCTGTGATCTTATCAGGGAGAAAAGTGCAAAATAAATGACAAATATGCTACAAAGTAAAAAGGAAGTCATGGCCTAAAATTTACAATCTATGAAACCCAGAGTTAAAAATGTTACCTAGAAGGAAAATCAATCAAAAGAGTTCAGTTTCCTAGCCATAGCAAACGCCTCTAAAAAACTGTTGCTGGGCTATGCTTTGCGTCTTCAACTGCTTTGGAAGTGGCATATTGTCCTAGCTGCCAACCACTGCACAGGCAACATGCAGTCATTTTCAAGTTATGGAGCAGACATGGTAGAATGAAGAATACTTCATACACATAAAGCTCACAGAGGAAACTGTAGAAATCTCTGCAACAGATCCCAAAAATCTTCATCATTAGTAATCATGGAAGCAGTCTATGCAGTTGCACCAGTTGAGGTATAGCACTGTAAAACGATGATTGACTGAGCAAAGGATGTTCAGACCATCTCTGTAACAATGGCTAAGAAGAACTTGTCATCCTGGTCAATAAAACCTGCAAAAAAGAGCTAGTGGCACAAGATGCAAAAAAAAAAAACTAAACTTCCCTTCCAAGATGTATGAGTCCTAAAACAAATACTTAAAAGGCACTATATAGAACTCAATCAATGAAAATTGTAAGACAAAGCAGGCAGGATTAAGAGCATACCATGTAGGATGGTGTTTGAACTACACCCATAGCAGCAACCATATCTCACCACCCTGCAAGGTAGGGGAGAATGCAGAAGCCTCAACCAATCAAAATTCAATCTACAGGCCTGAAGCTATAGATGGAACAAAGCTGAGATGCTAGAATGTCTTTACAATGATGCTGCAGTAGAAAACACCAACCACATCCTATTAGACTATGAATGGTATTCAAAGTGCAGAAAATCTTGTTTGGAGACAAATCAAATGTTTTGTCAAATACACGAGGAAGAACAAAAAAGTACATTGTCATTACTTCTGGGGATTATGATTCCGAAATCACCCAGAAAGTTGCAGCATTTATTAAAGCAGCCATACAAATCACAACAAATAAAATCTTGTTACCAGTTTCACCTGCGAAAGAAAAACCGGCGAATTAAAAAAAAAGGAAAAAGTTGATCACTGTTGTAACAAGACCAAGAAAAAGGGTCAAGACTGCAAGCCAAAAAAGCAAACTGCTGCATACCCAACCACTTCCTCGCCTTCACAAAGCTCTGACATCTCAAAGAAGGAAAACCTTATTTTCCCGGTGATGAACTGGACAAAACCAAAGAAAGCGCCCAGAGATGATGCACTGGAACCCAGATCTGTGATTAACGGTGCAAGTTTTCTCCAACCCCTCAAATATATGCGATCACAATCTCACAAACAATACCAGGGCAAGCCAAAGGAGAATTAAAAATATGAATGATGGAAGTCTTACACATGAATTTATACCTTAATTGCATGGAGCCCTATACCCTCCCAATCCTGCAGGTTATCACCCATGTCATCCACCTTTAGAGTTCTTGGGCACTTGATTCTCCTCACACTTATCCATTTCTTCCTACTCAACTCCTCCCATCTACTAATGTGTTTTTTAACATTTGTTTGATAAAGGTCATAGTAACCAAATGTGATACATATAAATGCCTTGGTTAATGTGACAGGTCAGCTGTGAATGATCCAGGATGAGGGAGAAGTTGCTGACTCAGAATGCACTGTCATTCTGTTGACTAGATGCAAGTATCTAGGGCAAAGGGCATAACTGCATTTTGTCCTCTGTACAAGAATTCAGCAAGAAGTCAGAAGTACCCAATATTCTTCTCAATTTTAAGACGTAACTCCAAGGTTGTTATTTGGGGGTAGCTGTGACCTCTAGCTTGCCCCTTGCTACTACCTAAACTTCCTTTGTGACCCCTGCCGTCAGAGGGGGTAAAATGTTTACCCTCTCTGAGGCCAGGGGTTGCTAAGGAAGTGCCAGACATAACAGAGAACAAGCTAGATGTCACAGCTGAGACCCCTGATTACCCCCAAATGATGTCCATACATAACTCGAGGAGTTACTCAGGGCATGACACAGTTTGGATCATGGCTCCATCCACATGACGAAGAACTGCCTCAAAATATTTTCTTTTTTATTTTCATAAAGAAATCCTGGATCGGGATTCCCTTTTAGAAAGAAAAAAAAAGCTCTAATCACCATGGGAGTCTGTTTCCTTGGTGAGGGGACTATTTAGCAATGTTTACAGTTCCTTACAGCTAGGGTTTTATTGGCAGTAAAAGCAGTGAAAACTGACCTCTAATTCCACCGATCTAAATTTGGGTGGGTGGAATTAGAGGTCTGCCTCCAACAGCCCTTACACCACAGGGCTGTTGGAAGATTAATTATGACGGGGACAGAGTAGTGTCTGCCATGATTAAATCTAAGATCCAGTTGCTTTTGTATTTTGCTTTGCAATGGAGTATGCATACCATTGAGATCTAAATTGGACTCATAGTTATTTAGCAACTAGTTTTGATTTCTATAATTCTCAGTGCGATTTGGAATGAGTGGCATAAGTATTCAACAACCTATTAAAGCCCTTAATCCCTCATACGGAAAATAGCTCTTACCATTTCAGGAAAATGCAGTGCCAAATATACATGATAGTCATTTAAGAGAGGCAAACCCCACATGTAGATGGTCAAATATTCTATATAGAATGCCTGGTATACATGGCAGCCATTCAATATCATCTCCTCAAGTAGAAATTCCCTATCCTTTTTCCTACCTTGAAGAATCCAAATACTATTCCAGATATATTCAATGGCCATGTAACAGCCATACTCCCCCATGGAGAACACAGCTATGCCCATTAACCTTCAACAATTACTAAATAACAGTACTGGACATACATAAAAGCAATTTAACCACCATCATTCCCATTTAAAACATATTTATGCCCATTTTCTCAACACATGTCACTACACTAAAGTGGGGCAGGTATATGCAACAACCATTTAACACCCATCACCTCCCATTTACAAATCATTATGGCCATTATCCCAAGAGGGCTACGGAAAATACCATGCCAGGGTATGTAGCAGCCATTTACCCTCTCCCATAATCACCCAGTTAAACATTGTCTGCTTTCATTTTCCTAACAGGACCATTATAATATAGGGGAAAATATGTTCAACAACAGTCTAAAGCCCGCTATCCCCTGTGAGTGAAGCAGCTCTTACCATTTCCTTATAGTACTCATAAAAATACAATGGTAGGTAAATGTCAGTGCAATTTAACACCCATCATCCCTGATGTAGAAAATCCCTATCGTGATTTCTTAACTTGAACAATCCAAATACATTTCCAAATATATTCAATGGCTATGTAACACCCATAATCTTCTGTGCAGAACACTGCCATGCCCATATTCCTTCAAAAATTAATAAACGGCAGTACCGGTCATTTTTACCAGCCATTTTACCAGCATCAGCCCCATGTAAAAAAATATTTATGCCCAATTTCTCAACACACATCACTACACTACAGTGACAGGTGTATGCAACAGTCATTTAACACCGATCACAGCTCACTGGTTAGAGGAGGCATACCCTGAAGCAGAGATCAGGCCCGGGACCTGGGTTCGATTCCCGACGCGGCAGGGTCCAGAACCCAATTGTCCACGGACTCGATAATTCTCGTTTCGGTGCCCACTCTAAGCACGAGTTCACACTATGCAGCTCTGGGCAACAAGCCTGCTTAATCTCCACAACGGCCCCCCGTGGCGGGATGCCTGGCTTTCACCTTGGGGATGCCCAGTACGGGTTATCTTACAGGGAAAAACCAGGACGGGTTCCCAATGCAAGCGCCAAGATGCCCGTAGGGTGATAGTTGCGCTCTATAAGTACTCCAATCAATCAATCAATCAATCAATCAATCATCCCCTATGTAGGAATCATTATGGCCATTAACCCAAGAGGGCTACGTAAAATTACATGACCAGTGTAGGAAATAGCTATTTACCCCGTATAACCCCTCATTTAAACAATATCTACTTCTATTTCCCTAACAGCACCATTATAATTAGGCCTGGGCGAAAATTTCGTTCCGTTCGCGGAAATTGCGATAATTTGACATTTTCGTGTTCCGCGGAAAGCGCGAAAATGTCAAAATTTCCGCATTCCGCAGCTTGGCGATAATTTGTTTCTTGCTCGCGCTGTAAAATAATACATTCTCGCGCGCGCGCGATCACCTTACCTGAATCCCTGCGTTCGCCGACAAGTTGTCTTGATCCGGTCGCGTTCTCCATGAGATGTTGTATTGTTTTTAGCCATTTGCGCTGTCTCGCGACAGTTCGCGCCCGCAGTGACGTTATGCGTTGCGCGATCACGTCTTTCTTCTCGCGATCATGCACTGCGAGACAACTGAAAACAAGATGGCCGCACCCGCGAGCAACCACATGGGTAAGTAACACCCATAATACCCCATGCAGAACAAAACTATACCCACTTACCTTCGACATTTACTAAATAACTGTACCGGGCAAATGTACCAGCCATTTAACCCCCATCATCCCCATTTAAAAAAGTACTTATGTACATTTCTTTAACCCATGGCACTACACTACAGTGACAGGTGTATGCAACAGCCATTTAACACCCATCATCCCTCATTTATAAAATACTATGGCCATTATCCCAAGAGAGCTATGCAAAATACCATGCCTAGGGTATGTTACAGCCATTTACCCTATCCCTCACTTAAACATTATCTATTTCCATTTCCTTAACAGGACCGTTATAATAGATGGGTATGTGCTCAATGTCTGTTTAAAACTCATAATCCCATGTGAGTAAAGTAGCTATCACCATTTCCTTACAGAAATCTTAAAATACAGTGGTAGTTATAAGTCAAAGCCATTTAACCCCATCATCCACGTTGTAGGAAATCCCTATCCCTGTTTCCTACCTTCAACAACCTGAATACATTTCCAAATATAGTTTAAGGCAACGTAACACCCATAATCCTCCAAGCAGGACACAGCTATGCCTATTTACCTTCAACATTTACTAAATAACAGTCCAGGGTATTGGTACCAGCCATTTAACCCCCATCATCCCCATTTAAAAAAACTATTTGTGCAAATTTATTCAACACATGTCACTACAATACAGTGGCAGGTGTGTGCAGCAGCCATTTGACATCTATTATCCCTATCTATAGACCATTATGGCTGTGAGAAGTTGGCCTGGCATATGCTGGTCACTAGTTCTAGTGGCCACCTTGCACCAGTCCAATTCGACTCTTAAGGTGATAGGTTAAAGACAACCTTTAAAGAAAGCTATCCTAGTGGTAGCTGTGGAGAGCAGCCTTCAGGCTAAGTCTTGAAGGAGTGTTAAGCTTATTGTTTCACCATAGATAACCTCTTGCATTACCAAATGAAAGAGTAGTCCACACAGTTATATATATAAAATATATGTATTTATTCTAAACAGAATCCCACAAGTCTCTTTATGAGGCTAGAGGTAAAGTTACAATTCAAACAAGCATTTATAGATACAATAAATAGCACTGGAATCACAGGGCCCCGGGGGGGACCAAACCATATATTAAAAAAGTGGTATAAGAACCACGACAATTCTACAGACAATGCCTAGGGGGTTTAGGATCGCTGGCCCCTTAAGAATCCACCCCAAGTGATGAGGAAGGGGACCCACGGGAGGCGCGTTCAGTGGTAATAGCTGCTATCGGGATCTCTATTAAAACCTATGGAGAATGTCGCGGTTTGATTTTAAAAGATTAAAGACACTTCTAGCAGGAGTTCAAAGTTAAAAACTTAGAGTTAAGCTTTTGAGGAGCCCACTACCACAAGAGTACCGAGGTACCACTGTTACCTGCCCCAGGGAAGCCGGGTGCATAGGTCGTTTTCGATGTCGGGTCGCGGACTGATTTTCAATGGGAAAATGTACAAAACTGCTGCTAGACAAAAGTGTCGATGATGTCGTGAAGAATGAAGTTGTAGATATTGTAGAGGAGAACCTGAAAGCAGAGGGGACAGAGTCTGGGTCACGGCACAGTGACCAGGGAGCTCAAGGAAAAGAGCCTTTCAATGTCGGGTGCTTCAAGTGGAAAAGGTGTAACTTGGATCTGCAGCCACGGGCTCCGGGAGGCTTCAAGGAAGGCTAGCTCCTGGAGGGTGACTATCCCATGGAGGATGAGGGTCGCTGCAGTCTTAGTATCCGGATTGGATCCACTAAGCCTTGGCAACCGCAACCTATGCAAGATGATCAAATCAGCTACTGGTGCAGACCCACGAGGTCTGAGCGAGGTCTCCTTCAAGGAGACTGTAGAGCAGGCCTGGAGCAATCAGGGGAACTCTTAAAAGTAAAGATTGACCTCCGCTAGGGCCCACACATTGAGAGACAAGGGACCACGGGAGGCAGCAATTTGGAGTGCGTAAAAGGGTGCCCACGGGCCACTGGAGTGAGCTAGGGCACTGATCTTTGGCACAGTTGCTGCTGAGAGGTTGGCTCAATATTGGGCCAAAGCACAACTTCCCCATTGGTCAGGGTCGTGTGCTACGCTAGAGGTTGCTGGTGTCCAGGGATATTGGGGATCTTGGCACCCACGCGGTCCACGGTGCTCAGACTTGCTGGGCACACTCACTGGCCTCTGGGATGCTAGGAAACCCACCTCAAAGTTGAGAGGATTCGTCGATGTCCGAAGGAGCAGCGAAGTTCCAACCGGGTCACTTGCAGTGTTTCAGGTGCCTGCCAAGCAGGGGGGTAACTCCTTTACAACAAGGGTTATTTCTTCAGTCAGCTGGGCAGCAGCTCGTCGAAGGTCAGGTCTGTGAAGTCCAAGATTAATCTGAGGCTCTGGGGACACAGTATTCACCTTTATCCAAGAGATTAGGGGAGGGTCCAGATCAGAGCCCACCAATGAGGGTTGAGGCGGGAAAGGGTGGCTACACCATCTCCCCTTTGTGTGTTTCCCACCTGGGCGAGGGGCAGGATGCCCCTGAACCGGTTCCAGGCGGTGTATGCAGAATGTAGGCGCTGTAGCAGCCTACATGCAACTCTGAAAGGCATCCTATGGTGCACCCACCCAGTTCCAATCCACATAGCCTGTCTGGGAAGGTTCTGGCACCTCCCTGCAACAGGATCCCTATTGTCCAGCTGCCGAGGCTGGGGTTTTGCCCAGCAACAGGCAGCCAGAGTCGTGTGGGTGGCGAGTAGCATCCATTTTGTGATACGTGTGCACTTTTAAATTGGTGTCTAAATTCTGCCGCTTTTCCCATATCGCCCCTCTAGCAGGGGGGAATCATGCCCTCATGCCCATGGCTGGACTGGGGGTATGATTCCTACATGTTTGACACCAAACACGATATGGTTCTGTGTAGCCATTCTCAAGTTATCACGCTATTGCGATATACTTATAATGCGGTTAAGAGTATATGGTATGGCTACACTACAAACAACCCAGCAATGATTTTTATGAGGGTTGCAGAGGGGCCCTACTCAGGTAGGGGTCCCCCCTCACACATATCCCAGCAACCTGCCTTGTAGGATTAGCAAGGCCTGCTTGAGGGGTGACCAATGAGAATACATGTGTTGTACATAGGTGGGATACAGGGTACCTGTATCCCTGTAAGGGGGTGCAAGCACCACCTTTACCCAGACTACAGTAGTGGTCTGGTGGTGTCATTTGGTATGGCTGTCCCAGGGTGGCACAAAAAGTGCTGCAGCCCTGGTAGGCCTCTGAGGGACCCATGCCCTGGGTAGCTAGGGTACCATCTACAAGGGCTGACAGGGTATCCTCAGTATCCAATTGGGTTGTACCTAGGGTACTCACATCAGTTTAGAGAAGAAGCAGATAGGCTGGGGTCCTGGATAGCAGGGCCACATCCTGGCTAGAGTCATAAAACAGTCAAAACATCAGCAAAAAGTTGGGGGCAACTATGCAGTCGATGCTACTCTCCTACATAACCCCCCCCCCAACGCAGGGATATTAAACTAACCTTGACCAGTTGAGCCTTCATGTTCTAAGTGGAGATATATGGAGAGGCCATCTGCATTGGCATGGTTGCTCCCAGGTCTATGTTCCACTGTAAAGTCCATCCCCTGTAGGGAAATGGACCACCTGAGTAGTTTGGGGTTTTCACCCTTCATCTGTTTTAGCCATAGGAGGGGCTTATGGTCTGTTTGAACAAGGAAGTGAGTGCCAAACAAGTATGGCCTTAGCTTCTTCAAGGCCCAGACCACAGCAAAGGCCTCCCTCTCTATAGCTGACCAACGTTTCTCTCTGGGGGTCAACCTTCTGCTAATAAAAGCTACTGGTTGATACTGGCCCTCTTCATTCAGTTGTGATACTACAGCACCTACCCCCACCTCAGAAGCATCAGTTTGAACTATGAATTATTTGGAGTAGTTGCGGCTTTGGAGCGCTGGAGCAGAGCACATAGCCTGTTTTAGGTCATCAAAAGCTTTCTGACAGCTGACAGTCCACTGAACCTTTTTGGACATCCTCTTAGAGGTTAGGTCATTCAAGGGGGTCACAATGGATCCATATCCCTTTACAAACCTTCTATAATAACCAGTCAGGCCCAAGAAAGCTCGGACCTGAGTCTGGGTGGTTGGAGCAACCCAGTCCATGATGGTCTGGATTGTGCTCTGAAGTGGTTAAACTGGGCCTCCACCTACAAGGTGACCCAGGTACACAACCTGACTCTGCCCTATCTGGCACTTAGTAGCCTTGATAGTGAGTCCTGCCTTTTGCAGGGCTTCCAAAACTTTCCTCAGGTGGATCAGGTGATCCTCCCAGGTGGAGCTGAAGACAGCAATACCATCTAGATATGCTGCACTAAAGTCTTCCACGCCTGAGAGGACTTGGTACACCAACCTTTAAAAAGTGGCAGGTGCATTTTTCAAACCAAAGGGCATGACAGTAAATTGATAGTG
Organism: Triturus cristatus; assembly: GCF_964204655.1. Classification (NCBI taxonomy): domain Eukaryota; kingdom Metazoa; phylum Chordata; class Amphibia; order Caudata; family Salamandridae; genus Triturus; species Triturus cristatus. The sequence goes on from NC_140590.1 coordinate 1,369,364,037, forward strand.
CCCACCATTGGTAGAAAATGCAGTTTTGGCTTTTGCAGACTCAGCTAACCTTATCTGCCAGTAGCCAGCTGTCAGATCAAATGTGCTCAGACACTTGGCTAAGGCCAATCTATCTATGAGCTCATCTGCTCTGGGAATTGGGTGAGCATCAGTCTTAGTGACTGCATTGAGTCCCCTGTAGTCAACACAGAACCTCATCTCTCTCTTACCATCCTGGGTGTGAGGTTTTGGTACAAGGACTACTGGGCTAGCCCAAGGGCTCTCTGAGGGCTCCATCACTCCTAATTCCAACATATGTTGGACTTCTGTCCTTATGCAGTCCCTGACATGGTCAGGTTGCCTGTAGATTTTATTCTTGACAGGCAGACTGTCCCCAGTGTCCACTTTATGAGTGCACCAGGGGGTCTGACTTGGAGTCAGAGAAAACATATGTCTGTAAGACTGAATAACTTGTCTACAGTCTGCTTGCTGCTGGTCAGTGAGGCTGCCTGCCAAGGCTACTCCATCAACTGACCCATCGTCAGGGTTGTGAGAGAGCAGGTCTGGGAGAGGGTCACTCTCTTCCTCCTGTCCCTCATCTGTTGCCATGAGCAAGCCCATGTCAGCCCTGTCCACATATGCTTTCAGTCTATTGACATCAAGTACCCTGTGGGGACTTCTGGGAGTGCCAAGGTCCACCAAATAGGAGACCTCTCCCTTCTTCTCCAAAATGGTATGGGGCCCACTCCATTTATCTTGAAGAGCTGCCGGGGCCACTGGCTCCAGCACCCGTGCCTTCTGTCCTGGCAGGCTTTCTGTAATTCCTGACTTGCCTCCAGGTTTTTAGTTGCCTTCTTCATGTACTCAGCCATCCGGGAGCGGAGACCAAGTACATAGTCCACAATATCCTGTTTAGGGGGTTTGAGAGGTTGTTCCCATCCCTCCTTCACTAGACAGAGTGGCCCTCTAACAGGATGGCCAAACAAAAGTTCAAAGCGGCTATAACCTACCCCCTTTTGTGGTACCTCCCTGTACGCAAAGAGAAGGCAGGGAAGAAGAACATCCCATTTTCGCCTAAGCTTTTCTGGAAGCCCTTTAATAATACCCTTTAAGGTCTTGTTGAATCTCTCAACAAGACCATTGCATTGAGGATGGTAAGGGGTGGTGAACCTATAGTTGACACCACACACCTTCCACATTGCCTTGAGGTAGCTACTCATAAAGTTTGTACCTCTTGATTTAAGCTCCTTTCTCGATAAAGTGCACATAGTGTCTGGATTAGAATAAAAATCAAGTCTGCATAAGTCGTGAGATAAATTACTTATATAGTTTAACCAAGGGATTTTTTTGGCCTGATCTAATCCCATGGAGTCCATTATGATCTCACGGTTCAAACCTAAACTAGGAGAGGTCCAAATCCTATGCCAAAGTAAGACTGGTTGGATTTTAATCAAGTCGGAAATATGGGTGATTCCCAGCTCATTATGACAATTAAAAATGGAAGAACTCCGTGGAACGGCAAGAATGAACCTTAAAAAATCATTTTCAACCACTTGGATTGGTGCAACGTCTTGGAAACCCCATATCCCTGCGCCATATGTGGCTATACTAATACATTTTGCTTGATATATTTTCAGTAGTATTCCCGGGGGCCTTTTCCCCATTTTCCTTGAGAACAGCATCAGTGCCGCAGTTGCCCTTTTAAATAGGAGCGTTCTTTTCTTAACGGCTGGTCCCCAGGAACCCCGGTCCTCCAATAAAATTCCAAGATAAGAAAATGTTTTAGTTGCTTCGATTCTGCCGTCCCTCGTTACTAAAGTTCTACACTTATTCTTTCCTTTCCCACAGGACATCATAAAAGTCTTTGTAACATTTATTTTTAGGCCCCTATTGTCCATAAAGTCAATGTAGGTTGACAGGGCCCTCTGTAGGCCAAGCTGGGTTCTCGCCATTAGCACTGCATCATCCGCGTAGAGAAGGGAGACAATCTGTTGGTTCTTTATTATCGGAGAATCGTTCACCCTGGCCACCAATTCCTCTTCTAAAGCGTTGGTATATAAAGTGAAGAGGAACGGGGCCAGTACACAACCTTGCCTAACTCTCTTCTCCACACGGAATGATTTGGTGCAGTCACCCTTTAATCCGTACCTCACTTTGGCTGAGGCCCCCTGATATAATTGCCTCAAAAACAGTACTAAGGGGGATCAACTTTTAGTTCCTCTAGAATACTCCATAACCTGCTGTGATCAACACAATCAAATGCGGCACTATGATCGACAAATACCACAAATAGGTTCATTGCCTTCGCTTGTGTATATTTACCCTGAATCAACGAAAAGTTTAAAACCTGTTCGATAGTACCCATCCCTTCCCTAAACCCATATTGGACCCTACTTAAGATGTTATTATCCTCGGCCCACTGTTGAAGTCTATTTAATACAACCCTTCCTGCGATTTTCATAAAGGAGTCTAGGAGGGAGATAGGGCGATAACAAGCTGGATCTTCTCGGTCCCCTTTTTTAAAAACTGGAATTATCACAGATTCCGACCAGGATTTAATGAACCCCTCAGCACAGCAGGCTTCTAAAACTTGGGTTAGCAATAGAGACCATAGCTCTATTGTGCTTTTATATAAATCAATCGGTATCCCTTCGGGACCTGGAGCTTTACCACTTTTGCTCTCTTTTATTGCCATCATCACTTCATCGTGAGAAAATTGAATGTCAATCGGCGTAAACTGAATAGGATATCCAGATAAAAGAGGTTCCCGACATAAGTTGATATCCTCACTGCTCTTATTACCATACACGTTAGAGAAAAATTTACCCAGTAGAGCTCATCTATTGCTATCTCAACTCGAGCCTCCTCTTTTGTAGCAAAAAATGGTGCTTTGACCGCCTGCCAAAAATAAATACAATCTTTGCGTAGGGAAGCCTCGTACAAATTATTCCAAGCTAGATTTTTGATTTCTTTCTTACGATTACTTCTTGCCAAATTGTAGGCCTTCCTACGCACTCTAATTTCCTCATAGTCCCTCACTGGTTTATGAAGGGCAGCCTTTAACAACGAATATGTCATGGAACAGTTTGTATCAAAGCACCCCTGGTCTTTGTTGGGTACAGACCTTATTGGATGATTCAGCAAATTTTGAATCACCTCTGTTACTTCGGAAAAAGCATACAGAATGTCCCTATAGGATGACCCATCCCGCAGGCACTCGGTGATAGGAATTAAAGCCTTAGTTATAATCTTAGTATTCAGTGTTTCAGGGTCCTTCCTACACCACTTCAAGGAAAAAACATTCTGGCGGGCCAGTACAACATCTTGATTCTGAGCCAGACTTTCCGAAACCGAAAGAGTGCGTTTAGTTGGGAGTAAAATATTTATAGTTAATGGCAGGTGGTCACTTAGGCCACTAGTGTGATTACAAGATTGGACAAACCAATTAGAATAGCAAATTGGAATAATGATAAAATCTATCAGGGAATTAAATCCCCGTCCGATGAATGTGGGACTAAACTCAACAGAAGGAGAACACAATGTATTTGCGAAACCTAAATCAAAGGTAGCCATCATTTCGTTAACACATTCACCTCTATCAGAGTGGATGAAGTGGGCTGCATGAACATTATTACCTGAGTCAATATCCCCAAACCCACATACAGGATTTTGGCAGATACTGGTATTAAAATCCCCACCCCAAATCATGATCACATCCCTTCCCCTAGAAACAACCAGGTTAGTTAAAAAATCCATAAGGCTTTTTATTATTCCTACAAAGTTACCCTTGTCAATGTTGTTGTAGAAATTAATAATCACTATCTCAGTTTGCATAGAGAAAAGGATATCGATAATTTGATAATAAGGGGTCAACTTTAATGTTTTTATCTTTTGGACCATCAACATATTTGAAATATAGATGGAAATTCCCCCCTTATGCCTCCCATTTCTGAACGTAGGGCAGAGATATGATATGTTTTAAAACCATCAATATGCAATGCGTCCAGTAACAAAGTCTCCTGTATACACAGAATATCAAAGTTGTTAATAAAATCTACCCAAACTTGGTTATCCACCTTAGATTGTAAACCAGCTATATTCCAAAATACCACTCTAACATAGCCTTTATCAGAATCATTTTGGGGAACACATTCCTCCTCGAAATTTTCATGACTTTGCTTCCCCTGCAGCTGCGGGTCGGTAACGAACGTATTTACTGTGGCTAAAGGAGATATTACTTCAATAAGTTCACTGACCTTATTAAGATCATTTATACCCGTTTTTAGGGGGCCTATTATATTTGAAACAGTACGATTTTGATGTCCCATTATAGTGTTTAAGCTGGTAGAATTATTAAACTTAAAAATCAGAGTGTTATCTGAGCTAGCCCCTAGTTGCATGTCCCTTATGGCTTTGATAGGTTCCTCTGCGATTACTGGGAAGTTTCGCCCCTTGTTGATGTTAAAAGCCCTGTCCAGTCATGAATGATGGCTATGAATAGGGGCCATAGGTCAATCCACCTCTTCTAGGGAAACTAAAGGACCAAACCTATTAGACACTTCTATGTTATACAAATGGTTCCCGTGGGATAGGGATGGTCCAAATAAGGTGGAGTGGTTTTCACGTGTTCTTGGGTGGTAAAAGTATCCCAGAGGAAGAATGTAAATGCCCTCATTCATAAGATTATTTGTAGCTGTTCTGGTGAAAATTTCATGGACTAAGGCTGGGGATCCCAAAGAAAGAACAACGCAGTCCCCTTTACACTTTTTTTTATTGTCTCCCACCCACGGGACTCGTCTCACCATTTTAAATGCAGAGAACATTTCCTGTGACAGACCTATTTTAGTACCGAAGCAATGAATAGCTTTATTTTTCAGAGAAATCCAGGATTCTTGCTCCCTCGCTGGTAATAGAGGGACATTCGCCAGAATCACGGTGTAAGGAACCGCAGCTGGCAGGAGATTTAAACTATGAACAATTGGATAAGACTCTTGATTGGGGCGCATGCAGGTATCTTGGGAGGAGCTGGTATCAAGTTGAGTCAAATCATCCCTCCTTTCCTTTCTACCAGCTACACTCCCTCCCCCACTCACTTTTGCTGCCCTATGCAACTGGCCACTAGGATCTAAATTCCCAATACTATTAATACTGGGGGCTCTGTTAATATCCCCCGCCCTTTTACTTTGGTTGCAACAGTCAACGGTGCTAACTGATAAAGCTTTCCGTGTGTTGTTATCTACACCATTTGCTTTGCATTTCTCAGATAGTGTAATGTACCTTTCATTTAAGCGCCCTGTAATGGATACCAAGCTTATCTCGATGTTGTCCAATCTCTGTGCGAGAGTACCAATGGATTCCTTGATCAATATGGTTAAATCATTTAATATGCTCATAATTCCTGGAACATTATTAACCAGTTAGCCTTTGCCTTTACTTTTATTTTTGTTACTCTGACAAATAATACGATCTTTAATTTTGATAGTGGTAGAAGTATCCAAACCCTGTATCGACCCAGTTTTGGTTGTTGGAATATTGATAACGGGGGGGATACTGCTTTACCCCTTGTAGACGAGGTACTGTTTGACAAAGCTTTTTTATTAGGAATACAGGCCCTTTTTGGCGGTGGCATTGTTGTTATGTCTGTGTCGATTATAGAGATCTCATCCATTGCATCCATTCTGTGGATCTAATGTTAGCATGGGAGTTTGTCTCCTCCCCCGATGGTATGTGTTTAGGGGGGCTTGGTAAATCTTTATGCAAAGCCTCTTCTACATTGCATATTTGCTTTTATATTGCACCTACAGCCCCCGTCAGATATTTCAATAATGACATACTAGGCTCGTTAGCCTTCGGACATTTTTCAGTAGTAGGTACATGCTGATGTTTTCGTTTACCCATGGCTAGCACAGCAGGACACCCCCAGTAAGGTAGCCCCACACGCAATAGGTCGTACACAAAGTAACGGGCCTCAGTTATTCGGCCACCGTGCAGATATCAAATTGGAAACAGATAAATATTGGATAAAGTTACCACATTGTCAGCATAGAGTACGATTGTCCAGTTGTAAGAGACGTAGCCCAGCCCAGCCTCTTTCGGCCACTGTGCAGATATCAAATTGGAAACAGATAAATATTGGATAAAGTTACCACATTGTCAGCAAAGAGTACGCGCTGCGGGAGGCTCTGGTTGCTTTAATGGGCCTCTGTCGCCCTCCGATGGCGCCCGGTGCGACCACCGCACACTGCCCCCTGGGAAATGAAGTCCGGTCGCGAAGCCGTTCCCCTCACGGCGGTGAGCACGTCGCAGGCAGTGAGGCAGGGCAGGGCTGTGTGGCAGGCAAATGGTGCCGTGGCAGGCAAATGGTGATCACCCCGAAGTGAATAGCACTGAAGCTCGACGAAGCCCAAAGCAGGGCAGAAATTGCCTGGTCGTGCTGCTACGAAACTCCACACCGGATCCGCACTCCACACTCCACTGCCAGCGATCTAGTGCCTGAGGTGCCGCTTCTTAATCCCCCCTCAGACCCCGGGGGAGGGGAGCTCGGGGAGAAGGAGAGTGAGCGGGGGAAGGATAACTTCAGTGCTATGGCGGCAAAGGAGCGAGAGAGCGGGGGCAGGAAATCTGCACGGCTGCCAATCCAACCTGCTCCACCCGACTCAACCCGGCTTATCAGGCTTATCAGCTGGCACTGCTCTATCCCCCTGTACCTCCAGCTGCTGATATCTCACAGGTCTCGCAGGTCTCACCCGGTCTTGTCCTGACCTCCGCCTGCTCCGTTCAACCAGATGCTCAACCTGCGCTCCGGCTCCAACTATATCAATCCACACCCGTTCAAAGGGCACCCCCACCACAGGCAATGGTATCAGGGGGGTCTTTGTGGACTTGCCTGCCTTGCCACTGGCTTGACAGGTAATGCAAGAGCTGCAAAAGCTCTTACAGGCCTCACTCATCTGTGGCCAATGAAAGTGAGGGACAATTCTGTCCCAAGTCTTGTTTTGGCCTAGGTGTCCTGCTAAGGGCATATCATGGGCCAGTGTGAGTAGGAAGCCCCTAAACTTCTGAGGTATGACCAACCTCCTGGCTGCACCAGGCTGGGGGTCTCGACCCTCAGAGTAAAGGAGCCCATCATCCCAATATATCTTATGGGCCCCACTGGCATTCCCTGCAGCCTCAGCAGCAGCTTGCTGTCTGAGGGGCTCAAGAGTGGGGCAGCTCTGCTGCTCCAGGCTCAAGTCTGCCCTAGAAGGTCCCCCTGCCCCCAAGAACTCAACCTCATCAGGTTACAGTTCATCTGGGGCAGTTCCTTCTTCAGGAGCTAGATCCTCTTCTGCTAAAAGAGTCTCTACAGACTGTTCCTGGGGGGAAGGCTCTGCCTTACCCCTGCTACTCCTCCTCTTGGAAGGTCCTTGGTCCATTCTTCCAGGATCCAAGGCCTGTTCAGTTCCTGTCAGCTTTGCTTTTGACCTTGTCAGGGCAAATACTTCTGCTGGTATACCCAACATTGCTGCATGGGTAGTTAGCTCCACCTCAGCCCATGCTGAGGCCTCCCAGTGCTTAATTTGTGCCGGTGCTTTCCGGTGCTTAGCACCGGCACTTATTTATCAGGGCCGGGTCTACACCTGAGTGCCAACACATATCAATAACTGCACGTCATGCGTCACAAAAAATGAATTGACTGCAGTGTTCACAATCCATTGAGTCCCCTGGTAAAGAGTGCTGCTGAGCTGATAATAAATCCATGCCAATTTGACTTCAGTGAAGTCAGTGTTACCGGTGGGTGTGCCACTGATAGGGCTAGATTTGGTTCTGATAGGCTGTGGCAGCCGTGGCAGCGTGCGTAACCTTTTTTTAAATTCTACGCTCCGGCGCACACACGAGTCACGACACACCAGTACTTCAGCACAACGTCAACTGCACTATTATTTGGAGTAGCCAGCGTGTCATGCAGTCAGTGTACAGCAGCCGGCCTCTTCGTACTAAAGGCAGTAACCTGTAGGTAACCCAAACCAGTGCTGCTCTTTCTTTAATTTAGTGTGGTCACCCTGGTGCTTGGTAAACTTGGTATGAACGACCAACTCCGAGTCTGAGGAGCAATCATGCCGCCTGCGCTGCGCACAGTGTGCAATCCCCTGGGTCAGAAGGCTGGAAGGGCAGGGCCTTAACCCCTTTCTGTCTGTATTCTTTGACCTGCATTTGAAGTGTTGTTTTGTGCCATGTTTTATCTCTTTCGGATATATTTCGGTATTTTAATACCTGTTCTCCCCAGTGGCCCTCAGGAGCTGGCATGTCACTGGTCGTCTGTCTCTGCCTGCTTTGCTTCGCTGTACAAAAGGGGGTGGTGATGGACGGAGCATCAGAACCTATCAAACACTCACACCCAGTCAACAGATCTGGGTTTGATCCATCACCGTTCTTTAGCCCACTCTGCCACCCCAGTTCAGACATGGCCATATGTAAATCAGTCTGACCCTGTGCCTCATGGGAACAGTCCAGCCCGAACTGCCAAGCCATGCCTTCCCTGGACCGGAAACAAGCTTCCTAGGACCGGTTTCTGGCATTTCACCCATCTTCAGCCAGGCTTGATTGAATCCAGTGGCAAAGTGAGCAAGGGACTCACGTCTGAGCATACCCTGCCAACTTATGGCGCACAAAGCAGTACAAAAGGGGGTGGTGATGGACGGAGCATCAGAACCAATCAAACACTCACACCCAGTCAACAGATCTGGGTTTGATCCATCACCGTTCTTTAGCCCACTCTGCCACCCCAGTTCAGACATGGCCATATGCAAATCAGTCTGACCCTGTGCCTCATGGGAACAGTCCAGCCCGAACTGCCAAGCCATGCCTTCCCTGGACCGGAAACAAGCTTCCTAGGACCGGTTTCTGGCATTTCAGCCGTCTTCAGCCAGGCTTGATTGAATCCAGTGGCAAAGTGAGCAAGGGACTCACGTCTGAGCATACCCTGCCAACTTATGGCGAACAAAGCAGTACAAAAGGGGGTGGTGATGGACGGAGCATCAGAACCAATAAAACACTCACACCCAGTCAACAGATCTGGGTTTGATCCATCACCGTTCTTTAGCCCACTCTGCCACCCCAGTTCAGACATGGCTTCGCTGGCAGTCTCCTCTCCTCCTTAGGGTGGTCCCACAAAGTAAGCATCGAGCCCCCCCGCATGGCTGGTGGGATGGTGAGACCATAGCACAGACTGGCCGCTCTGGCCTAGTGGAGCGCTTGGGCCCGGGAAGGGGAGAGTGTGTGCCAAAGCTACAAGCAGGATTCATAGTGACCCTGGGCAAGTAGGCAGCATGGAAATGGAAAAGAAGAACATTTGCTTTAGTTGCTTGATAAAACTGCAGGGCGGGATAGGAAATCAGTAATATTGCCCTCCCTTCAGCGTCCCCAGTAAAGCAGTTCTGTTGTTTAACCACACGCTGCAGTGGCGCCCCAAGAATTTGCAGGATACATCTTGTCTGTCACCCATTTTCCTATCGCCCATGGAGAAAAAAAAACTAATACCCATATACCTATTTGAAGTTCTTTACGTAACTGATAGTGTTGGTGTTACATGTGTTTTCTGTTTCTAACGTTTGGTTTTAGTTCAATTTTGCTTTTTCATGCAGTCAGTTCTAACAGTGCCCTTGAGTAATCTAGAGCACATTCTCGAGTTTGTTACTTTCTTGGGGCATATTCTGTCGTCTCGAAGAGCTTGATAAAGAATATAGAATATTGAAACCTTCAATTTTTTATGTGACCTGGAAGCTTGTGTCCCCTTTGACTGCATGGCACCGTGAAATCACAATTCCTGTTGCAGTCTTCTCTCTTGTTTAGCAAATTAATGTATTCTGGAAGATGTAGGCAGTGCACTTGAACTAGATTTCCAACATACCCTGATAAATATGATCTGTTGTAGCGGGGGGGGACGGGGATGTTATATTCCTGTGAAATAAAAATGCTTAATTTGAACATGGCACTTGATTTTCCTCATTAGATATTGACAGAGCAGCTCCTGGTGAGAGCAAGCGAGGTGAAAAACACACAAACCGGAAAGGAGAAGTAAAATAAATATGTAAAAAGTAACCAAGGGAGAATGCGGGTACCAACAACAGTGAGCTAAAAAAGCAAGTAGTGTCTGGGAATAGATTAAAGAAGACCGAGATGAATTCCGGACTACGCAGCCTTGGTATTCAGTGCGTAGACATTTAATAGCAACACTGGAGGCCTTTGTAGCACAGCTGGGGGCACTCTCACTCATTCCTTTTACAAATTAAGCACTGGATAGAGTCACCTGATTGCCTTTGCCTGCAAGTCCTTCTGATGCTGTAGTCATATGGTCCAGATTGTCCTGGTATTCTGACACACTTTATCTTTATTTAAATTGTTTATTGTTTTTGTTTACAGCCCAGGATGCACTGCTTAAGAGTCCTTTTTGAACAGTGGGACTGCGCCTTTGTAATGCCTGGACACAACTCAGTGGGACAAACAACTCAATTACTAAGCAGTTTATGCTACACAGATGACTATGTGTAAAATATGCATTAACTTTCCCTGTGTTATTACCAGAAAAATGCAGATCTTAGGTTTGCAAGCCTCATTAAATTCTTTTTTCCATGTTGATGAATGTAGTCTTGACTATCTGGTCACCTTACCTGTGTCAAAAATGGGGGTGGGGACAGAAAGTTGGCCCTTCGCCCCTCCTGTGACAATTAACAACTCATGCATATACAGATATTGCTTTGTGTGCTTGATGGAACATGAGGAAAATATAGCCCTATGAAGTCCCGTGGCTTCCTGACAGTCTATACTCTTCCTGCTAGTAGAAGTGTAATGGAACAAAGTATTTATTATTGAAAAAAGGTAGAGGAACGGTTCTTATGTTGGAAATAGTAGTGCTCCTTTCCAGGTTTTACTCATGCTCAGTTAAACATACTTAAGGGAAAGGACTGAGTAAAGGTGTCATCACTTTTTTCTCATTCCTTAGCTTGCATTCGCCTTGTCATTTTCCTCAAAACGTTTGATCTTTCGGCATTCCCTCTCCTACTATCTCACTTACATATTCCCTTTTTTGTGTACCAATTTATTGTTAAAAACTCCTGCTGTCTACACAGTTGTCTCTAAGACTGCTTCTTTTTCTTTCTAAACGCACACCTCCTTCACCTCCTCTCTTTCCTACATCATCACGTTCACGGAATGTATGTCACGGTGTGACACAGTGTTTAACTAGTGAAACATAAGTTACATGTCTAAACTGTGACTGAGACCCCTTCCGTGTGAAGATAGCTCAGTGAGATATGCTCTACCTGTCGAGATGGGTGCATATATGTGTGTGTATAATCTACAAGTGCCACACTTAGTCATTCATCCTTCTGAAGTGGATCCACTGAATAGTAACACTTAGTATTTACAGTGCTTTAAAGTGACAAAGTCCACTGTTATCAAGCACTAATATTTAAACCAGTCATTACACAATATGAAGTGAATTGTCTGGGCGCAGATGTTATATTCACTTATCTGCATCAGTCAGAAGGCTCCCTTGCTGAAATTCAGCAGTGCCAGTTAAGGATGTGGGTGGGGCCAATATAGTAAGTGGGTGGAGCTGTCAGAAGTGGGTGTGGCCTCCGACAAACATCTGGGCACCTGGACTTCATATTTTACAAATTAAGCACTGAGGCCTCCAAATCATTCCCTAGCAAACATTCCACAGGTAGGTCTGCACTCACCACAACCTTCTTTAGGCCAGTTACCCCTCCCCAGGAGAAGTTCACAACTGCTAGAGCATGGTTAGTACTAACGTTGCTTGCATTGGTCACTTGGTAAGTTTCCCCAAGTATGATCTGGCTAGGGTCCACAAGGTCCTTAGTCACCATGGTGACACTGGCTCCTGTGTCCCTATAAGCTAATGACTCCCTTCCATTTATTTTAGGCTGTTGCTTGTGTTTGCCCAGACCACTGGGACTCACAAATAGGGACAGGTCCCCTTCACAAACTAAGACAGCCTGAGTAGGAGTTCTGACTAGGTCAGAATCCTCTCCAGATCCCAGGGTCAACCCTACTATGCCCTTGTTCTGTGAACCACCACCTATAGCTGGACTAGGGGGAACAGGTGCCTTAGGGGCAGGTGTGGTACTTGTGGAGTCTTTGGCCTTATTACAATCTGAAGTCCAATGGGTTTTCTGTTTATAGACTTTATACCATGGCCTCCTTGGCTGCTTAGCGTTGTTGGACTGGGTATTATCAGATGCTGCTTTTTGGGGGCCTATTGAAGACTGCTGGTCTTTTCCCTTTCCCCCACCCTTCTCAGAGTTCTTGGCATCTTCCTTTTTAGTTGCACCCCACAGGGGCTCAACCTTATGCTTAATCCTGGTTTTGACCCATTTGTCTACCTTCTTTCCCAATTCTTGGGGAGAGGTCAGATCTGAGTCCACCAGGTGCTGATGTAAGAGCTGATTCTGACAATTATTAAGGTTCTGCTCCCTCATTATGAGATTGTACAATCCTTGGTAATCATTTACTTTACTGCCAGTTAACCAACCTTCCAGTGCCTTGGTAGCACAATCCACAAAGTCTACCCAATCTTGATTCTGTGCTTTCTGGGTGTCTCTGAACTATAGTCTATACTGATCAGTGGTTAAGCCAAACCCATCTATCAAAGCATCTCTCAAGATATAATAATCATCTGCATCCTCTTCTCTAACAGAGAGGAGCTTGTCTCTACCTTTGTTTGCAAAGTAGAGCCATAAGATTGCTGCCCACTGCTCTACTGGGACCCTCTGAACTTTACAGGCCCTCTCAAGTGCAGTGATCCATTTATGGATATCATCCCCTGGCTGATAGGGGGGCACAATCTTATGCAGGTTCCTACTGTCAGGAGCTTTCTCTCTAACTCTAGGGGTATTATTGCCACCAGGGGTCTCTAGACCCCATTTTCTTGAAGCTTTCTGAAGCTCCAGGGATTCCCTGCCCAATGCTAACTGTTCTCTCCTGAGCTGTAGTTTAGCCTGCTCAAACTGGATCAGTCTGCATTTCCTCTCCTTGGAGGATTCTCTTCTCTGAGAAGAGGCAGAGGTCCCTTTGGATCTCTCAGAATGGTTGGACCCCACTGAGGGGGATCTGTTCCTTCTGTTTGGATCCACCATTCTCCCTTAAGGGATGGAGAGAGTGCCTCTTGGGCCATCATCTCCATGTTGTGAATGGTTTTGTTCATCCAGGTCAAGTTCATCTTCCTCTTCCTCATCAGAGTCCAACCCTGGGGTGTCCTTTTCTGGGGGATGCCCACCCAACCTGTCTACCCCATCAGACACTAAAGTCTGCTTAAAGTCTGCTATGAGCAGGATTTCCCTGAGACGTTGAGTATTGGCACCTTTGTTTGTCTTAAGTTGCCTAGTGGTGCACATCTCCCTAAGCTCAGCAAAGGAGAGATTATCATATTTGTCGACTGGGACCCTATGGGGTCCTTCCAGAGCCTTATGGGCACCTGAACTTAAAGACATTTCTAGTGTGGTGGTACTGGTGTATTTACCTACACTAGGTGTGGCCTACTGAACCCTTTCTTGAGTTGTAGTCAAGGTGTGCTAAACCCTCTACACACAACTCCTAAGTTCAGTAGAACTTATTATATTCTAAGCTTGAATTTATATGTACCTTTAGTACCAAGTGGCTTTCACTTTAGAAATTCAATTTGTTATCTGGTAAAACAATGGCAAGCTTGAATCCAACCGCTGCACACCAATGTGAGAAGTTGGCCTGGCATATGCTGGTCACTAGTTCTAGTGGCCACCTTGCACAATCCAATTCGACTCTTAAGGTGATAGGTTAAAGACAACCTTTAAAGAAAGCTATCCTAGTGGTAGCTGTGGAGAGCAGCCTTCAGGCTAAGTCTTGAAGGAGTGTTAAGCTTATTGTTTTACCATAGATAACCTCTTGAATGACCAAATTAAAGAGTAGTCCACACAGGTATATATATAACATGTATGTATTTATTCTGAACAGAATCCCACAAGTCTCTTTATGAGGCTAGAGGTAAAGTTACAATTCAAACAAGCATTTATAGATACAATAAATAGCACTGGAATCACAGGGCCCCAGGGGGGGACCAAACCATATATTAAAAAAGTGGTATAAGAACCACGACAATTCTACAGACAATGCCTAGGGCATTTAGATCGCTGACCCCTTAAGAATCCACCCCAAGTGATGAGGAAGGGGAACCACGGGAGGCGCGTGCAGTGGTAATAGCTGCTATCGGGATCTCTATTAAAGCCTATGGAGAATGTCGCGGTTTGATTTTAAAAGATTAAAGACACTTCTAGCAGGAGTTCAAAGTCAAAAACTTAGAGTTAAGCTTTTGAGGAGCCCGCTACCACGAGAGTACCGAGGTACCACTGTTACCTGCCCCAGGGAAGCCGGGTGCATAGGTCGTTTTCAATGTCGGGTCGCGGACTGATTTTCAATGGGAAAATTTACAGCCATTTATTCCTCATAATCCCACATTTAAACATGATCTATTGCCATTTTCCTAACAGGTCCATTTTAATGTAGGGATTAATGTGTTCAACAGCTGTTTAAAGCCAAGAATCCCTTCTGAGTAAAGTAGCTATTACCATTTCCTTACAGTAATCATGAAAATAACGTGGTAGGTATATACCAAAGCCATTTAACATCCATCACTCCACATGTAGAAAATCCCAATCCCTCTTTTTTTCCTTGTACAATCCTAATACATTTCCAAATGTATTCAATGGCCATGTAACACTCACAATCCCCTGTGCAGAATACAGTTATTTCGACTTACCTTCAACATTCACTTAATAACAGTACCAGACACACTTCCCAGCGAATTTACCCCCATCATCCCCATGTATAAACATATTTCTGCCCATTTCCTCAACACATATCACTACAACACAGTGGCAGGTGTATGCAACAGTCATTTAACACCCATCATCCCCCATGTAGAAATCAATATGGCCATTATTTCAAGAGGGGTATGTAAAAGCCCATGCTCAGGGAATGTGGCAGCCATTTACCCCCATAATCCCCCATTTATACATTATGTATTTCCATTTTCCTAACAGGACCATCATAATATAGGGGGAAAGGTGCTCAACAGGTGTTTAGAACCTATAATCCCCTGTGAATAAAGTAGCTAATCCCATTTCCTTGCAGAAATCATGAAAATACAGTGGTGGGCATATGTCAAAGTTATTGAACTCCCATCTTCCCCGATGTAAAACAATTGCTATCCCTATTCCATTCCTAGAACAATCTTAATACATTTCCAAATATAGTAGTATACTTTATTTAGATATAAAAATATCCTTAAAAGAACACCTCAAAATTATGACAGCAATACACATTTTTAAAAACTTCAAATTGCAATAAAAGCTTCACTGATATATCAATGGTAAAAGGAATTAGTGTGCAAAATGCAATGACAAGCATAACGTTTAAAATACATTTGGTTTCAAGTGTTTGACAACAACCGTAAATGCAATCCAATATTTCATAAAATGACAACCGATTGTGCAAGCGTCAGTCAGATAAAAGTAGAGTTAGCAGCATTTGAAAAATTACACGATGAAATGAAATAGCCCTTAAAGAAAGCATAAAAACATACCAAACCATTTCCAAATATATTCAATGGGCTTGTAACACCCATAATCCCCCATGCAGCCATGCAGAGCACAGCAATTCCCATTTTCCTTCACCGTTTACTAAAAAAGAGTACCAGGTATATGTAATAGCCATTTAAACCACATATCCTGATGCGTAAACTACACTGCCATTAGTGGATACTTAAGAGAACACAGCCCATCATCACCAATGATCATTTTAGTACGTCCCTAATGTAATAAACTATTTTCTTTTGTTTTCAATCGGTTTTAGGTTCCTTTACCATGTCATCTTCATTTGGACATTACAACGTTGTGACATTTGCAGTTCTCTTCTGCTGTTGAGAAGTACAAAGAGCAAATGGGTTGATCCTGTAAAAGACATACACATACTTTGGGTGTCCATATCTTGTACCAAGAAAACTTGCACAGTGAATTAATAGACGTTTTTAAGATTGTTTTAGAGTTGTTTTCTATGGAACTTTTGGACCCAGTCTATGTGTGCTGCTAAAGGTTCTCTAACCACATGTGATATTCAACAAAAAGCATACTCATCTCCCTTCACATTTGAAAACTCCTCATTTAGTGTTAAGTGTATGAGGCTTTTGATCTGTGTAATCATTGTATTAAAAACTTCCAGCAGTGCAACACTTGCAGTAGATAGTGCAATCCTGCATTAGAATGATCCAGTGGAAACTAAATGGAGTAATGACATTATTTAGACTGTTGGTGTTATTGATGTTGGATTCCTACTGTGGGCCAGGAGATCTGGCTCCAGCAGATGACGTAAAGCTAACATAGTTAGCCTATTTAATCAGTTGTATTTGTTTATTTTCTTTTCTTCCATTGTGACGGACAGAATGCAGAACAATGCCAGTGGCATGGAGAACACGGGACTCATTTCTGAGCATACCCGTCCCACTTGGGGTCACAAATGCAAAAAGAACTATTGATGGACAGAATGCAGAACAATGTCATACATTCACCCCAGTACAGAGATCTGAGCCTAAATCCATTGTTTTTTTGCTCACCATGCCATTCCAGTTTGGACCCAGCCATATGCAAATCAGTCTTGACCCTGTGCCAATGGGAACAGTCCAGCCCGAACTGCCAGGTCAGGTCCTCCCAGAACTGGAACCAAGCATCCTAGGATCGGTTTGGGGGTTTCACCCCTCTTCAGCCAGGATAGCTTGATTCCAGTGGCATGGAGAGCACGGGACTCATGTCTGAACATACCCGTCCCACTCGGGGTGACAAATGCAAAAAGAACTATTGATGGTCAGAAAGCAGAACAATGTCATACATTCACCCCAGTACAGAGAGCTGGGCCTAAATCCATTGTTTTTTTGATCACCATGCCATTCCAGTTTGGACCCAGCCATATGCAAGTCAGTCTTGACCCTGTGCCCAATGGGAACAGTCCAGCCCGAACTGCCAGGTCAGGTCCTCCCAGAACTGGAACCAAGCATCCTAGGATCGGTTTGGGGGTTTCATCCCTCTTCAGCCAGGATAGCTTGATTCCAGTGGCATGGAGAGCACGGGACTCACGTCTGAGCATACCCGTCCAACTCGGGGTGACACATGCAAAAAGAACTATTGATGGACAGAATGCAGAACAATGTCATACATTCACCCCAGTACAGAGATCTGGGCCTAAATCCGTCGTTTTTTTGCTCACCATGACATTCCAGTTTGGAACCAGCCATATGCAAATCAGTCTTGACCCTGTGCCCAATGGGAACAGTTCAGCCCGAATTGCCAGGCCAGGTCCTCCCTGGACTGGAAACAAGCATCCTAGGACCGGTTTCGGAGTTTCACCCCTCTTCAGCCAGGATAGCTTGATTCCAGTGGCATGGAGAGTACGGGACTCACGTCTGAGCATACCCGTCCCACTCGGGGTGACAAATGGAAAAAGAACTATTGATGGACAGAATGCAGAACAATGTCATACATTCACCCCAGTACAGAGATCTGGGCCTAAATCCATCGTTTTTTTGCTCACCATGCCATTCCAGTTTGGACCCCGCCATATGCAAATCAGTCTTGACCCTGTGCCCACTGGGAACAGTCCAGCCCGGACTGCCAGGCCAGGTCCTCCCTGGACTGGAAACAAGCATCCTAGGATCGGTTTTGGGGTTTCACCCCTCTTCAGCAGGATAGCTTGATTCCAGTGGCATGGAGAGGATGGGACTCACGTCTGAGCATACCCGTCCCACTCGGGGTGACAAATCCAAAAAGAACTATTGACGGACAGAATGCAGAACAATGTCATACATTCACCCCAGTACAGAGATCTGGGTTTAAATCCATCGTTTTTTTGATCACCATGCCATTCCAGTTTGGACCCAGCCATATGCAAATCAGTCTTGACCCTGTGCCCAATAGGAACAGTCCAGCCCGAACTGCCAGACCAGGTCCTCCCTGGACTGGAAACAAGCATCCTAGGATCGGTTTGGGGGTTTCACCCCTCTTCAGTCAGGATAGCTTGATTCTAGTGGCATGGAGAGCACGGGACTCGAGTCTGAGCATACCCGTCCAACTCGGGGTGACACATGTAAAAAGAACTATTGATGGACAGAATGCAGAACAATGTCATACATTCACCCCAGTACAGAGATCTGGGCCTAAATCCATCGCATCTTTGCTCACCATGCCATTCCAGTTTGGACCCAGCCATATGCAAATCAGTCTTGACCCTGTGCCCAATGGGAACAGTCCAGCCCGAACTGCCAGGCCATGTCCTCCCTGGACTGGAAACAAGCATCCTAGGACTGGTTTCGGGGTTTCACCCCTCTTCATCCAGGATAGCTTGATTCCAGTGGCATGGAGAGCACGGGACTCACGTCTGAGCATACCCGACCCACTCGGGGTGACAAATGCAAAAAGAACTATTGATGGACAGAATGAAGAACAATGTCATACATTCACCCCAGTACAGAGATCTGGGCATAAATCCATCTTTTTTTGCTCACCATGCCATTCCAGTTTGGACCCAGCCATATGCAAATCAGTCTTGACCCTGTGCCCAATGGGAACAGTCCAGCCCGAACTGCCAGGTCAGGTCCTCCCTGGACTGGAAACAAGCATCCTAGGACCAGTTTTGGGGTTTCACCCCTCTTCAGCCAGGATAGCTTGATTCCAGTGGCATGGAGAGCACGGGACTCACTTCTTAGCATACCCGTCCCACTCGGGGTGACAAATGCAAAAAGAACTATTGATGGACAGAATGCAGAACAATGTCATACATTCACCCCAGTACAGAGATCTGGGCCTAAATCCATCGTTTTTTTGCTTACCATGCCATTCCAGTTTGGACCCAGCCATATGCAAATCAGTCTTTACCCTGTGCCCAATGGGAACAGTCCAGCCCGAACTGCCAGGCCAGGTACTCCCTGGACTGGAAACAAGCATCCTAGGACCGGATTCAGGGTTTCACCCCTCTTCAGCCAGGATAGCTTGATTCCAGTGGCATGGAGAGCACGGGACTCACGTCTGAGCATACCCATCCCACTCGGGGTGACAAATGCAAAAAGAACTATTGATGGACAGAATGCAGAACAATGTCATACATTCACCCCAGTACAGAGATCTGGGCCTAAATCCATCGTATTTTTGCTCACCATGCCATTCCAGTTTGGACCCAGCCATATGCAAATCAGTCTTGACCCTGTTTCCCATGGGAACAGTCCAGCCCGACCTGCCAGGCCAGGTCTTCCCCGGACTGGAAACAAGCATCCTAGGACTGGTTTCGGGGTTTCACCCCACTTCAGCCAGGATAGCTTGATTCCAGTGGCACGGAGAGCACGGGACTCACGTCTGAGTATACCCGTCCCACTAGGGTTGACAAATGCAAAAATAACTATTGATGTACAGAATGCAGAACAATGTCATACATTCACCCCAGTACAGAGATCTGGGCCTAAATCCATTGTTTTTGAGATAAGCATGAGTAGTAATCTTTTTGAGTAAATTGACAAAGATTTTGTTTTTCACATCTAATAAACTACTAGTTATAGAATTGAAGTTTTTTGTTATTTTGGCTAATTTGTTTAAAAAGTGGGACACATTACCTACATGGAAATAATTTCAAAGTTCCCATTTTAAAAACTGCAATGTAAATGATTAATCTAGAAATTGAGAAATGACATGCATAAGCAGTCTTTGACTTTGTTAGTTTTGTTTTTAATCAACATAACCAAAAAATATAGCACAGAATGAATCAAAAAGTACAAAGAAAACAATTGCAAAATCAATCATGGTGAAAGAAGCTATTATTGCAGTGCCAAAATTGTTTAAAGCTCAATGTCAAAAATGCAACTGGCAACTGAAAGGAAAATGTGTCTAGAAAATAGTCCACAGAGTGAATGGTAGTCACACACTGGAGAGAATTAGGGTGTTTGTCTCTTGCTGGTGGTGGAGGTCTTGCCATCTTCTACTGCTAGTCCACCATCCTCGGGGCGTGATCATCCACAGTTGCTGGGACTGAGGTCGGTGTCGTTGTTTCCTCTTGTGGCAGGGCCTCCCTTTCTATGGCTGAGCTAGATGTGGTTGGGGCAGATGCAGTAGGACCACAGAAAGGGGAAGTAATTGCTGGAAAATCCTTGCACATATGGATGAAAATATCATGCAGCAACCCAGTCAGAGAACTAAAATTAGAGTTCATATTCTCTATCTGTACATTGTACTCCCTTTGCAACTGTTTCATGTCCCGGAGATCTGTAAGGACCTGGCTCATCATGTCTTGGGACTGATGAAGGGATCCCAAAGGCTTCGTTAATGGTGGCCTGGGTGACAGTGAACCCAGTGGCCACATTTTGTGGCCCACAGATTCCCTCCTAAAATCCCTACCCCCACTAGCTTTTTCCCTTGACCCAGTGTGGGCCATCCCACTGGTTCCTGCCTGAACTGGAGGTAGTGGTGGTGGTGTATCAACAGCTGTCAGGCCTGGGGGACACAAGATTGGTGTGATGTTGGTCTGGACACAGGAAGTGGAGGTATCCTTAGACTTACGTGTGGTAACAGCTGGGGTGGGGAGGCATAGGTGTGAACAGAGTGAGACTCACAGGAGCTGTATGTTCAGGCAGACCAGATGGACCAGGCTGTTCCTCGTCAACCAGATTGGAGGAGTGTAGTCCTCACCGATGGCTTCATCTTGGACTGGAGTGGCGGTATCCTCAGTAGTAAATGGTTGTCTATGTATTCTGACCTATTAGGAATTAATTACAAATGTTTGAAGTCTGGATTATACATTACAATATGTTGATGCTACACTATGAAGCAACCTAAAAGTTAAAAGCAAAAGATTATGATGATTGTAACTTTCAGTGGTATGATAATAGGTTACACAAACAGTTTAAATGACACACAAAACTAGCAGGTGAAAAAATCTCCTAAAATGCAAAAAAGTTGATTAGAAAGTATACATAAAATATACCAAACATTTCACACAACACAATAGAGAGGTGCAATGTAAATTAAACCATTCCAAGGCCTAGCAGTTAATATTCTGACAGTTACACAGCTTAGAAGGATATGTAGCGTTAGTCATTCTTTGAACATTGCAGAGTATATTTTCACAGAAATAACCACTTATATTCAGAATACAAAACTACATACTTTAAAATGTTTGAGTAAATAAACTTTGGTTTGTGAAATCAATGTAATCAAATAACAGGGATAAGACCTCATACGCAATTCAACACAAAAAAATTAGCATGAAATAGACATTGATAAATACCTGGGACTTTGACAAATGTGAAAATGTGTTAGGAAAGAGACAATGAGCAGGATAACATTGCAATAATAATTTCACAAAACAAAAACAAGGCATCATGATAGTTGTAGTAATGTCAAGTAAATATTAGCAATACTTGCAAATCTGTACGTTAAACATACCTAGTGAAATTATGCAGCAAAAAAGAACAGACATTTACAATATCAAAAACGTATATGGAATATGTTATTTGGTGTAAAAACACTTACATGCAATATCACATCATGTGAAATGTTATGGAGATTGAGAACTGTGAGCTTATTAACAACAAAACACTTTCAAAGAAACAAAAAGACCACAAGAGAAATAATAAAAATACATATGTGATTGTATGTTTCTAAAAGGTGCAAAACACATTAGCAAAATCTAAATGTAAATTAAAAATGACATTTACCAGTCTCCACTCCATCAAGGATACATGTCAAACCTTCAGGGTGTAGGATCTGCACGACCTTCTCCTCCCAGGGAAAAAGTTGTAAAGGGTGACTGGGAGAACCACCACCAGTCCTCTGGGCCTCCAGGTGATGCTTGGAGGTCGGGGAAAGCACTCTTCCCCGCAGGTCATTCCACCTCTTCCTAATTTCTTCCTGTGTGCACAGGTTCTTTCCTACAGCATTCACTTCTGTCAACTATTCTGGCTGACATTTGCTTTTTCTGAGATAAGGTTGTAGTTTGTACTTGGATCCAAACAATTCTGTCTCTACTCTAATTATTTCATCCACCAGGACTGACAATTCTCCCTCTGTAAAATGAGGATTTCTCCTCGCCTGCCATTATCAATGAGCAAAATTTAAACATGTGTTATGACCCACAGAAATATGAATAAAAGAAGAAATTAGAGACACAAAACAGAAATCTACCGAATAAACCTGACTTAACTGTCAAACGTTCAGCTTGAAAATATTGTGCTGCAGTGTAATGGCAAAGGATCGTGATCTGAAATGAAGTGTGTCTTATAGTGAGGTATGCAAACTAATACAGTCACCAAAACACATCAGGTGTGTGAGCTGCCATCCATCCACAAGCCAGAGGAATAGTCCAAAGTTGAACGAGTCCCTTGGTGATATCACTCTATCAGCAATCTACGGCTATAACGACACCAGCACAGCTGTGAAATCTACATAGGCTCAGTGCAATCCCGCCACCCTGTCAGTGACAGAGTAATGTTCACCAGCTGATAATTCTGCAGTTTTAACAGCTGCGAACCATGTATGCGACAAATAACACTCTTTCACCCCAGACGATGATCCAGCCAGCACACATCTAAATACAGCAGACAGGATTCCGTCAGCTTGGTGGAGTACTTGTAAACTCGGCTACAGAGGGATGACGGGATTCCCTCCAAGATCTAAACAGGCCCTTGGATAGAAATTGTCACCTCTAGAGCTGTGGAAGAATCTGCAGCAGGGATTGCCAACCTTCTCATAATAAAAATAGTTCCTGTTTTATTCTTTCTTGTAGTTGTCTTTACTATAGAGAGGATTTGAGGGAGAACACTGGCACCGTTTGGCATCTGTTAAAAATTACAGATCCTGAAAGCAGAATGCTATATGAGTACATATGAATGTCTTTCCTATTTTTGCCAATTTTTATGTGACTCAATTGGGATAGACGCCATGAACCACCCAAACTGATTTGCCCCGTATAATGAGAGACTTCTTAGATTTTATTTCCATGCAATAGTTTAATTCTGCTAAGTATTAGTTCCAGAAGCTTTACTTTGCTTCTTGCTTTTATATTATTTTTTATACTTATTGTTATACTGTTCCATGATGGCTGCCACATTGTGTCTTGAAACAACGTGCCAGCCATCTTGTAGATTTACAAAATAACATTCCAAGATTGCCACCCACCACTACTGACTTTGCCAGTGCTTGCATTCCAATTCTACAAGCTTTGTAAATGCTTGTTCTTATTTGTCAGTACTCAATGGACATTGAGCTTGGTGGTTGAAACCACTGATTGAGTTTAGCACATTTGCTTGTATGAAGCGCTTGTTATAGTTGCAAAGATACATTTTTGATCAGAAAGATTTCTGAGTGGTGCTTGGCTAGCTCCCTTAAATATTTGAATATGAAGGTTTAGGCCATTAAAATTACTAGATCATTTTGCAGACTTTTAGATTTACACTTTGTGTATGCAAATGGCTTTCACCTGTATCAAATAATGATGTAGAGGAACCTTTTAACCGTAGTTTATCATAGAGTCACAATATTGCACTAAATAGAATAACAATTTTCAGTTCAAACATGAAAATATTCAATATTCTGGTTATAATCTTTAGAAACACTCAATCATTGATTGATTTTGAAATGCATTGCTTATTGATTGTGCGTAAGAGAATGATTATCTATTACTGACCTGCCAAGGGTGAAAATCATCACGAAAACTGAGACATTTAACTTTTTTGAGATTGCAGGATAACATATCGTCCAGAGCATGAGCCAGCACATATACAGCCTTGTAGGCATAATAGGAAAAGCGGAAATTTTCCACATTGTATACTGCGCTTGGAAGTGCCTTGAGTTGCTCCAATCCTGTGCAAATACTGTTACTCTTAATGTTATTTGTCTTATCTGCTATCCTTGGGTGACTCACATTTGTCTCCCAGTGACATTCAAATACGTGTTCCCAGAAAGAAGTCACAAAAATGTCAGAGGGACTTGATGATGGGTGTAGTTGAAAAAGAAATTTTTTGAATGTCCAGCTCTCTTGTTTTTGAAGTGTGATGATAAGAGAACCATTAAGCAGTTGCTGTAGATTTTCTTTGTAAAATAAAATGGTACCATGTAGGCTTGGGCTCATTAGCCACACCTTGCCTGTTACACCTTGTACTGCCAGTGTGTCCATGAGACCGCTCACCTCAGTGTGGTACACATACAGAATAACCGTGGTGACTGTGGATCTTTTGATCAGATCGACAGTTGATAATATTTTGTTCTTATTGTTGTTCTCACCCAGGGTTTCCAAGAAGGCCACGCACACTCCATTCTTTCCAAGTTCATGTCTCAAAATTTGACCACCTTGGATGCCATAGTCACTAGCTGATGCCAGGATTCCTACCCATGTCCAGCCAAACTGAATCACCAGCTGTGCCATAGCATATGGCACTCTGTCTATGCTTGGGTTGGATCGAACAAAAGATGAAAATTGATGCTTGTCACTTAGAAGTGGCAGTCCAGATCCATAACTGATCTAAAAGATGACATATATACAAAATGAAAGATATAACTTCACTGTCAACACAAATTTGGATAAAAATCATACACACACATACATCAGTGTCTATGCTTGATAGTCAAAATACAAGGGTACACATTTTGATTGCACATTGTACAATAATGCGTAAGTTTGAAGTACAAATGACATCAGATACAACCTTTCTTGAAAAATGTATGCAGAAGTACTTTGCATTCTTCTATATGTTGTTTTTTTGTAAATCAAGTCTGTACTACACCTGCAGTTGAATTAGGAAGAAGAAGGTAACCCACACAAATTGCAGAAGAATCTGAAGTGTACATTGAGTGGGCCAAAGCATTACCAATAGAAATATAGATGACGTTTAAGCCAAAAACTACTTTAGGCCTCTATGTCAATAGTACACTGAAATTATGAGCTTTTACAGTTGAAGACATGGACCTCTTACTCAGTTATCATTTGCTTTTGTTGCAAGACTGATGTTAGGGGTAGATTTTCATTTTTGCGTTTCATAAAATAGGTGCACCTACCTGAGGTAACAAAAGTGCATGGCAACGTAGTCAGAAAATTATGTTTCCAGCTGTAAAATATCAGTCGCTCAAAGTATTACCTGATTCACCCAAAAGTGGTGCCTGCTAGTTTTCATCACAGTGAAGATGGAATCAGGAAGGTTTCACTCACTGAAACGTCTCAAGAAGCTTGAATTTCAATCTGCCACCATATTGCCTGAACAAAAGCGTGATGCTCTGCTCTGAACTTGCAAAACAAATTATTGAGCACATACTTGGTTTCACTTGATGCCCAACAATCATTGATATACTTGACCACAAATATTTTTCATGTTTCACAAAAGAGTGAACTCAATATCCACTATTGTTAACCTACAAACCGTAATAGACAGTTAACCCTGCATGTAATACTTTGTAGTAAAAGTATCTGGAATTGACTTATTCCAGATAATTTATACTATCAAAGTGTGCATGAAGCTTAAGGGCCTGATTACGAGTATGGTGGTCCAATCGACTGCTGTAGTTGCAGTGGTGGTCTGTGGACCTCCAGATTGGTGGTCCACTCTCCGTATTATGATTGGACCGCTGCTACCGTTGGGTAGACGCAATCTTGCGGTGGTGGTGCAGCGGTCCAAGGAAGTAATATGTGGGCGGGACACTGTGGCACCACTAAGCATATTCAACGTTTCCTCACCACCCTCCTTTTCATGGCAGTGGGCCTACCATGAAAAAAGAGTGGTGAGGAAACTAGCAGGGCCCCCTATCACCTCTGTGCATCGTGGTACATGCAGGGGGGCACATGATGTGCCCCCCTGTATTTCTGCACCCCCTGTTCCTGCAACGGACGAAATGCACGACATGGCGCATTTCTTCCTGTGTAGGAACATGCTGCAGTGCTCTCACGGCGGAGCCGTTCTAAGGCATTCGTTTGAGCCTTAGAAAGGCACTGCCACGGGACAGCTGACCACGCACCGCGGCCATTGGAAGAGTCCTAGAGTGCCCATTAGAAATGTCTGGAGCAGTAGGGGTAGTTCACAGTGATTGTATGATGTTGACTATTTTTAAATAGGAGGATAACAAACTCAGTAGTCACTTATACCCAGTCTTTTAGGGTCTGATTTAGAATTTGAAGGACAGCTTCCAGTCACAAGCATCACAGATAGTATGTTTGTTGTATTACAAGTGCACAAGACATAATGAACTTGCCATAAAGTGGATGGGATGTCCGTTATGTTAGTTAGGGAGTAACCGGTCTGCCAAACAGTAAACCAGGCCCTTATTCGTTTCTGTAGAGCATTGTAGTTCACAGTATCAACTGCTGCTGATTGGACAATGGATACAAATCTAATTATGCTGGCATACAGACATCAGCATGAGTCACTGTAGTCTAGGATTCAAGCATCATCGTCAACAATTCAGCATTGCTTTCTCTACAGCCTATTTTAGATCTTAGTTTTTTTTCCTGTTTGATGTTCTTGAGTTTAACTTTTACTCAACTCTCAAAGATATGTAACAGTATAGGCAACATTGTGACTTGGCAGAAACTATAGAGATCTTCACATTGAACAGTAGATTGTTTTAAGAGATGGGAGGTCTGACCAATGTGCAGACTTCAAGGGTGAAAGAGTTATTCAGTTCTTTAGCACGATTAACTGCAATAAGAGCAATAAAGTGGCCAAAAACTTTTGGATTAGAAATGATCGTCCCCAATGCCATTTGGGTAATTCAGTTCCAAAAATTAATTATGCATACAATGAAGATAGCAACATTCTTGCAGTTTTAGCAATGATATCATAAAATATGTCACGAGTAATGTAATATGTGGGGTAATTAGCTGTGCATAGCGAGGGAGCTAGTCAAAGTTACCTCAGGGCACACATAGTTACATGAGATAACTATAACTGTAACTGGTGAATTTCTGTTGCTTTTAGAGTTTAAAATGTTACTCTGTTACTGAACATTTCACTAAACTATAAGGTTACTTTAACCTTTGGTGTTTTCAGTAAATTTCTTTTTTTTACGTAATGTAATATTTTATTACCATAAGTAAAACCAAAATCTCACTGCACACGGCCTTTGTCCATGTGTAGCTGGGAGCTGGCCTTAGGACCTGTGGCCAACCTCCACTTTTCGCCACCAAACACCCTATATATAAAGCAAATTAATCATAATTCTCCAAAAATTTGCAATAATTTTCATTAAATGTATATTTCAATAATACACACAACACAAAGTTTATTATTATTGACAACTTAAAAAATATTTAATAAAGATTTGTTAAACTACATATCTGTGACTCTTTCTATTTACATACTTTTTCTTCTTGTATTTTTGGGGTGAAAAAGTGATACATTATTTTTTCTTTAGAAAAAAACAAAAACAAAAATATGTCTTAAGGGTCAATTACGATGCCAGTTGGAAAGCATTTAGAGACCGAATAGGTCTCGGAATGGTTTTCGATCGAATCAGATCCGGGGAGTCCGACCAACTGATAATGATGCTTCCGGGTACGATTCGGTCAGACTCTCATTGACTTCAAGAGGAGCCTGTGTTCCAACTGAATACAGATACTCCCATTGAAAAAAGGGGTGATTGGGGAAAATTGTGCACCCTGTGGTAGGCACCCCTTGGTGCCTGCCACACTGTGCATAGTCTGAAAGGGGGATCCCTTGGGTACACCCACGGGACTGATTCGTAAGGCCCTTGGTGAAGGGGAGGCCTGCCACGGGCCCCAAATTCAGATACCAGACAGCCGATCCGAGTCACAACAACTGTGATTTGGGCCCAGAGGATAGGGTTCCTGGGGCCATTTTATGGCTCAGGGAGGTGGGGCCCTCATCTCCAATATTTAAATTATCAGCCTAGGGAATTGGTCATTGGGGGCTCACCTCGTCAAGGGAGAAGGGCACACGGCCCCCTCCCCTTTATTTTAGGAGACGGCTCCACTCCTTTTGGATAGATATATATATTACCACGGGGTCCTTCACTCTGCCATCATGGCAGAACACGACAGGAGGCGGCACACCAGGAGATAGCACAAATAGTTTTATTGTGCACCAAAATCAAGGACGATGCGTTTTGGCGTTTCGCCTTTGTCAACTTGACAATTGGAAGTAATATTAGAGACGTTCCGGAGCCTCTTACACTGACCCTCCTCGATTTGGTGCACTCCACTGCCGGAATTCGTAGTGGACTGTCTTTGAAAACAAGGAAAACGGAGAGCCCCCCGAAGCCGACATCTCGGGACGTCAAGCGCAGATTGGATTGCATGAACATGAGTATCCTGATTCTCGTGAATGCCGGAGGGCAAGCCGGGATCCAGGTAAGCTCACTGTGTGGTCTATCTGTGGTTTGTTAATCCCTCCAGGTGGCTGATGGGAGAGGTAGTCCTGTAGGTTTTTCAATCTATGGGCAGTGGGTGTCAAGGACAACAATTATTCCATTAAGATGGCCGATGATTGGGTCAAGGATCATGAAGAGGCAGCGCTTGATATTTTTAGCGATAAAGACGATTGTGACAGAGCGCTATCAATAAGTGGCAATGTACAACCGTCGGTGGCAGGCATTGATTTGAAACAATTACTTGGTGAACTAGAGAAATTACAAAGGCATGAGGTGGCCAAATGGTGAGAGTGCACATCACTCAAAAGATACCTGGAGGTGGATCACATCCCAAGGGGTTTAAGGATTCTCGTGGCCCCAACCTACGAAAATCAGGATCCCGCCATGCTTCAGGAATGGGCTGATAATAGTGCCCAATCGTCGCGAAACATGCTGCAGATACTGATAAAGTTTGCAATAACGGACAGAGAGAAAATATTGGCCAGAATAAATTAGATATACAGTGAGCTTGAAAAAACATCTAATCAAGACGAAGTAAAGAATGGATTAACAGACATTAAGAATCGTGTATTAAAATACGAGCAAACGATCGAAGAAAGAAAAGCCAGCAAATTCCAACGTGATAGGAATGATTACCTGCACGGTAGAATTGATACTTTTTCAAGAAAATTTGAAAATATCCGTCGTCAACAGCTATCAATGACAAGCAGTGGCCCCCCAGGACATCATGAACCCAGTGAATTTGAACTGAGTTCAGAAGTAGAGTCTGATCCTGAAGCAAGTAGTAGGGATCAAGCATGCAATGCACCAACACCGATTCAGGAACTTGGTTTTTTACGCGTGGAGCGTTTGATGAGTTTACGCCCAAGACCTCCGCAACAGGTGCGTACATCCAACCGGGCTCAAAATCAAGGAGCAGAAGGAGGAGGAACCGGCGATGGGGCAAGCACAACACAAAAATCAACATACAGACGGAACAGAAGGAGATAAAAGATACAACAGGGACAGAGAACACAGTCATAAATCTAACGACCATGGCTTTGAAACGGGAGGAAGAACAAATCCTTGCTCTGGGGCTATGTTATGTTATGTTATGTTATATTCCATTTATAGTGCGCTCGGCTACTCACGAGTATCCCGGCGCAAAACCTGAGGCAGACAAAGGAAATCAGACAAAGAGAAATGTTTTCAGCTTCCTTTTGAAGGCAGCAAGCTCCTAAGTGTGACGAAGATCAGGGGGGAGGGCATTCCAGGCCTTGCTGGCCCTGACCACCAGACAACAACCTCCAATCCTCTGAAGTCTGAATCTGGGAACCAGGGCCAGGCCCCGAGAAGCCGAGCGCAAGGCCCGTGCGCGGGCATAGAAAGAGAAACGTTTCTGAAGGTAGAGAGGACCCTGACCATGGAGGGCGCGATGAGCCAGAACCAAAGATTTGTATTTGATTCTAGCCGCTACTGGTAACCAATGAAGGGCAATCAGGTGG
This sequence comes from Triturus cristatus, assembly GCF_964204655.1. NCBI lineage: Eukaryota > Metazoa > Chordata > Amphibia > Caudata > Salamandridae > Triturus > Triturus cristatus. Next base: position 1,369,393,933 of record NC_140590.1, read on the forward strand.
GAGGAAACACTCAGTCTAGAGGAGAGACCCAGTAGCAGTCTGGCCGCAGTATTCTGGACTACCTGCAATTTCTTAATGAGGTATCCCGGGGAGCCAGTATAGAGAGAATTAGCGTAGTCCAGCCGGGAAAGAATCAACGCGCAGGTAACTGTGACTCTGGCTGCCTGCGGAAGGAGAGGAAAGAACTTTCTCAGAGTTTTAATAAGTTCAAAGCAGCAGCCAGTAGTTTTCTTAACCTGGGTGGAAAACAGCAGATTCTCCTCAAACCAGACGCCCAAGTTCTTAGTGAGCCGACCCTCAGACGAGGGGAGGGGAAGCTCCTGAGGCCAAAGCTGATGACAGAAATCAGAGGGAAAAGGGCCGAAGAGCAGAATTTCCGATTTTTGGTCATTGCACTTGAGCTGAGCCCCTGCCAGCCAAGCGAAGAGGGAATGCAGACACTGTTGAGCATCCAGAACTGAGCTGACAGCCTTATCCCAGGTAAAAAGCAGCTTAGTGTCATCAGCGTAGGCCATTACTTTAGCACCAAGTGCTTCAGCCAGGTGGATGAGAGGCGTAACATAAATATTAAAGAGCAGAGGGCTCAGGGAGGAACCCTGCGGGACACCCGTAGTGACCAGGCGGGGGGAGGAATAGCAAGGAGGGAGCCAAATCTGCTCAACCCTATCCTCCAGGAAGGACCTGAGCCAACCCTATACGGCCCCTGACACACCGATCTCAGCAAGGCGGATCAGCAAAAGATCGTGTGGGACCGTATCAAAGGTCGCCGAGAGATCCAATAAAATCAAGGCGGCCCTACCCCCAGCATCAAGGCACATCCGGATGGCCTCCATGACCTCGACAAGGACTGTCTCAGCGCAATGGCCCGAGCGGAACCCAGATTGCGATGGATGAAGGAGAGCCTCAGCCTCCACATAGTCAGACAATTGTTTAAGCACCACCTTCTCACAGATCTTACCCATAGCTGGCAGGAGAGAGATGGGACGATAGTTAGCGGGCTCAAGCGGGTCCAAGGTGGGTTTTTTAAGTAGCGGCAAAATCTTAGCCTCCTTCCAAACTTGAGGAACCACCATAGTCTGAAGGGAAAGATTAACAATCTGGTTAACTTCTAAATAAATATTATCTGCAACAGCTGCTTGGAGTCGAGCCGGACAAGCATCAGCCGGAGACCCCGATTTAAGACCTCTGAGGATTTTCAGACTATCCAAAGGGTGAACTGGGGAAAAAGCAGATAGCGCGGTAGATGGAACCGGGGGCGCCGACAACAACACAGGAGTGGGGGGGGGAAGATGCCTGAATAGCCAATATTTTGTCACTGAAGGCGCCAGACAGAGTGTTGCACCAGTCAAACGAGGAGGGAGCCACACTGGTCTGGGCCGCCGGGGAGGTAAAACTCTGGACTATAGAAAATTTTTCCTTGGAATTATTCCTGGCAGCCTCGATGCAGGAGGTGTAGAAGAGACCTTTAGCCTCCGAGATGGCGGCATAGCAAGATCTCTGGGCAGTTCTGAGCTGACTTTTGGCCGCCGGGCAATAGTTGCACCTCCGCCAGTCACGCTCCAGAATTTTACACTCTTGTTTAAGCACCTTAAGGGCGGGCGTAAACCAGGAATTCGAGGGGGTAGTTCTGGCCGGTCTTATAGAACGGGAAGAGGTGATGGAGTTAACAGCACCAGGCACCCAGCCTGTAAACCTGGATAGACAATACTCCAAACCCCGGACATCGAAGGTCTGGCAGTGTCGAGAGCATGAGCCAGATCCCGAGGGTCCACTCTCCCCAATACAGGTTTCAGGAAAACAGGTGCCTGGGCCTCAGCCCTAGAGACGGACCAGGAAAAGTAGGATAGAAAATGATCAGACCATGACACAGGGAGGGGCTCTTGTAACAGGATAGGAAAGTTGGAGCAGATCGGGTCCAGTATATGGCCAGCCCGATGGGTGGGGAGGACGACATGCTGGGCAAGTTGGGCAGTATGCAGATTGTCCAACAAAGCAGAGGCCTCTCCGACCCCTGGCAAATCCAGATGAAAATTCAGATCGCCGAGGACCAAATAGTGAGAAAACCGGGCTGCTCTGGAAGTAAGAGCATTTCCACATGCCAGAAGAAAGGGGCTGGAGGGGCCAGGGGGGCGATAAATCAGGGAAACCCCAAGAGTAAAGTGGGCTGACAAGCGGGCACTAAAATTCAGTGCTTCACAGCCTACCCAATCCCCTGAATCACCTGAATGAAGATCATTTTGCAAAGAAACAAACTTTGATTATACGCAGACTAGGATAGACCTGTATCATTTTATACGCAGATTGAAATTACGTAAGCATTTCTTTAACACCAAAGAAAGAATTGATACAAGTGAACATGGAGGCACAGTGTCCACAGAATCAAATACTCTAAATGTAGCAGATATGACTTTTCTGAGAGACATGACGGAGCTGGAAACTGATGGTATAACCAATGTAGTAACTAGTGGTCAAGCAGCAATTAGATCAGATCTAAACTTATTTGCAGCTGTGGTTACACCGTTCAGACCGAAATCTGTCTTCAACCCACTAATGCATAGGGACAATATTGACATTTTTGCAGATAAAGTGATTAAAGATTTTAAGGAATTGGCAATTGAAAGCAGTAATATTTTTAATAAAACCAGGCATAACGAACTAACAAAATACTCCAGAGTCATGCAAAGAATAAAAGAGCGCCCCGACATAGTTGTACGATGGTCAGATAAAGGGGGCAATGTTGTGCTTTGGCCTCTTGAAATGTACAACAAAGAGGCAATGACACAACTATTGGACAAGGATTGTTACACACGGATCAGTGCCACCAATATCATCAGCATCAAAGAGAAATACCACAGATGTTTATACAAATGGAGAGGGAACGGGTTGATTACAAGGAATGAGTTGTATTTAATGAAAAATGACTACCCTGTGACACCACAACTCTATCTGCTCCCAAAAGTCCATACAAATGCAGAGTGTCCACCGGGCAGGCCAATCATATCTGCCATTGGGAGCCTGTTTGAAAATACAAGCAAATTTATTGACTTTTTCCTTCAACCATCCATTCAAGCTTTACCTCCATATACTAAAGACACGGGGGATTTCCTAACTAAAATCTTTGATTGTAATTGGCATGAAGACTATGTATTCGTCACGTTGGATGTACAAAGTCAGTATACAAGTATCAGGCATCACGATGGCCTGAATGCAGCAAAATACTATCTGAGTACAAGGGATATAGGTTTTTACCAAAATACACTTATGTTACTACATATGATGGAATGGTGCCTGGAGAACAACATCTTCATGTTTGATAGATTACTTTACAAACAGACACAGGGCACAGCCATGGGTACTTGCTTTGCCCCCAGCTATGCAAATTTGCATATGGGCTGGTGGGAGGAGCAAGTACTCATGAGGACATACAATACACAGATGTCTGAAAATGCAGTACTGTACCAATGCTACATAGATGATATTTTTATTCTGTGAAAGGGCACTGAACAAGGTGATATTGATTTTGCTGATGAAATCAATAGCAATGACCTAAATCTTAAATTTACATGTACCACAAGTAGGAAGTCTATTGTATAACTTGACTTAGAATTGTGTATCAGCAATAACAAAGTACATTCACGCACATTCAGGAAACCGACATTAGGGAATGCTATTCTGCATGCCCAAAGTTCTCATCCCATTAATCTCATTGGAAGCATCCCCTATGCCGAGTGTTTGCGAATGAAACGGAATTGCAGCACTGAAGAGAGTTTGAAAGATTCCACAGAAAACCTATTCAAGAGACTTAGCAACAGAGGTTATAAGTCAAAAACTTTAGAGACAGCAAAACGGAAGTGTACAGCTACCACCAGGGAAGATCTCATATTTAAAAACAGGGAAAGCAAGACAGTCTCAAGGGAATCTGTAGAACAGACGCCGAGATTAATTACAGGGTATAATACATACCATTCCAATCTACGAAAAATTCTGTATAGACACTGGCCAATAGTGCGTTGTGATCCTACCATAGGCCCCTCTTGCACTAAGCTTCCTCAGTTAACCTTCAGGAGAGCCAAATCTATGAAACAAGAACTTGTGTCCAATGCTCCTGCGCAGGACAAAGGTGTTAATTGGCTCAAATCCCAAAAAGGTTTTTTCAAATGCACTAAATGCAAAGCCTGCAAACATGGAATAAACACCAGACTAGTCTCCACTCCTCTAAGAAAAACTCCACTCGAGATCAGGGAGAACTACACCTGTAAAACAGATTTCGCGGTATATGTGTTACGTTGCACTTGCAACAAAATGTATGTGGGAAGCACCATTCATCCCGTACATATTAGGATACTACAACATCTAAGGGCCATCAATAATGATGACCCTACGTATCCAGTGGCCCGCCATATTAATACACTACATGGCAGCAAAGCGGAGGATCTTACTTACTTTGTTATCGACAGTGTAAAAAAGAACATCAGAGGAGGCAATAGGCAACTAGCGCTTAGGAGACTAGAATCGAGATACATAATCCAGTTGGATTGTAAAATTCCGAATGGCATGAATGCTGACGAGGCAATGAGTGTACACCTCTAATCATCTATCTCTGTCAAATTAAGATAGCGGTAACTGCCTACTCTAAATCTTTGAACCAATTCTCCATGAGATCTGACTCACACTTTTTTCTTCTTCTTTTTTCACACTATGTTTTTCACTCATCACACACCAATCATCACAATTTTGTTTATTTATTAAATTGTTTAGATCTCTCAATATAGAGATAACTATTCAAACTGCTCCACCAATTACCAAACTAACAGAATCGAGAGAGGGTATGACCCTATGCCAGAAACACCAATGCCCACTTGGGCACAATGAGTACACAAGAGCGTTATAGTTTACATTCATCACAATGTCCAAAGATTAACTTAAGCACATGCATTTCACTTTGAGGCAAGTAACATTATTATCCGTTTTGTTACCAATGTTGGATATGGCATAGGCTTATTACAATGGACTGATACCCTCGTAGTTTGTATTTAATTAAATGCAGTAAATGTTTAGAATGTTTAAGAAGAATGTTGGTAATATTATACATTCCATACTGTGCTAATCGTGGTAAAGGTGGTTAATGAAGTGCTTATCAAGGTATTATGAGTTAGAATATGCATTATTTCTTAGTATTTTTTCTATGTCCTTCACTGGTTCCTTTGGTTGCTAAGCGACCTTTTGGTTTGTGTCACGAGTGTTAGAATGCTTAAATAAAACTTACTTGAGTGATACCAGACACAGTGAGCAAGGCGGACCTGTCCGTCGAAACGCGTCTGGGCCACATCGTATGGAATAAAGATTTTTCTTTGAACAGCATCCCACGGAGTCAGTGCCTGTTTTGTATCGGTGAAACCAGGATTGGAAGTAGATAGTTATAGTTAGGACCTATTTTCCATAGGAAATCTGCAACATTCTATTGGGATTTTCTTTGGCGCCGATTGACGAATCTTCGCGAAATTCTCCAAACTTTTGGCCAGCTCCGCTCCGCTCCTACCCTGAAAGTTTCGTGGTGATTCGTCAAGCGGGGGCCGAGAAAAAAGGGGGGTCCCAAAACGCGTTTTCCCCATGCAATTTCCCATAGGATCTGTTGTCGCAGCTACAGCCCGAACCGCTGAACGGAATGACACCAAATTTGGCAAAGAGGTAGTCCTCAGTTCGGACTCGTGCCTTTTGCATATTTGGTGTGAATCTGTTCAGTAGTTCCTGAGAAAATTAGGGTAAAAAAGTTAGTGATATCTATGGCCGGGGAGGATCCGCGGACCCTACCCGCACCGTAAGCGAACCCTCCCCGAACGGAGCGCGCACCCTCCTGATCGCGCGCTGAATGCTAATTGGCTGTCGAGCGTCTGTCTACATTCGAAACCAGGAACTGTTGGCGGCCATTTTCTGCCTCGGTAGAAGCGAGGCTGAAGAAGCAAGGGGAATAAGTGTGTAAAACATATAAAGGGGGCAGAGTGGAAATACTCTGACCCTCTAGAGGTGCTTAGGGGGTCTCAGAAGGACCCCCTGGGGCCCCTCTTTTTAAAAAAAAAAAAGTGGCAAAATGCGCGCACGGTGCGCGCATCCTATCGCGTTGGATGCACGGATTCTCTCGCGGTGGGTTCGCGGATCCAAGGAAAAAAAAAATGAAATTGTTGGGAGATAAAGATTAAGCTTAAGTGTTTTGTTCTTGAGTGGCTCTAAAAAGAGCCGTTGTGTTCATTGAGAGTTTTTGGTACTCATAAGTAAGTACCTATACAGAGTCTAAAGTTGTTGAGGAAGACTCTGTTTCCTTCATCAGTAAAGTGTACTCCATCTCTCCTATACATCTCTTGCATATGAAAGCGCAGATTGTTATTGTAAATGGACCTCATTCTGTAGTCTCGGAGAAAAGCAGAAACAGATTTATTCACATGTTTCCTAGCTTTCTCAATCTGTGGACTAAAAATGATCGGACCAGTTCCATTTCTGACTTTGGCATATATTAGAATACACAAAGGCAGTTTTAGGGAAAAGTGAAATCAGTTGTGCAAAGGTGTCCTTCTTAAGCATTTCCAGACCTACCCCAGCCAAAGTGCCTAGGTCATTGCCACCACAGTGCACTATTATGAGGTCAGGGTGTTGGATTTGCATGAAGGATTTCACCAATGGCATCAATTGGTGCTACTTTAACCCTCTCTGTCCAATCCATTTAATGTCTACATTTGGCAAACCTAGGTCTTTGTGAATGCCTTTGTTTTCTGCATACCTTTGGCTCCAGAAAATGTAGCTGTGTCCCACAATCCACACTGTAAGCATCTTGTAAGGAGGTCTGGATGCACTCAGATGGTCTCTGTTAATGAAATGGCAGTTTGGAAAGTAAGATGTTTCTACAATGGTGGCTAAGATGCAATTTTGAAAAAAGACAAGAAATCATTGGTTGTTAGACAACCTTCTACACTGAAAGGTAGGGTGCATATTTCTGTTTTTTAAACGCTTGATTCTTATTGGTTAACAAAAACAGATTGTAAGGAACATTATATATGATAAGCTGATATGTTGAGAAGTCAAGCACACTTGTTGTTTTGATTAGCAACATTGTGTGTGCTGAACTTGTGACCTGTGTGCTCAGTACAGTGTTCCATGACCTGTTTCTATGGTAACGGGCAGAAGGCAGATTGGGGGAAGGGTTGAAGTTTATGTCATTTGGAAAGGGTTGAAATGTTTAACCAATAGAAATGTGTGTTTGCTTTTGAATTTATGTGGGAAGGAATGTGATTTGATGTTTACATGTATATGTGTGGAAAATTAGAGGGAAACTTTGCCATTCTTTGGTTTTGCTGACAGGTGCACAGTGCAGAGATTCTGTATAAGAAAATCTGGTGTGTGACTGATATCTGGTGTGTGACTGATATACTTCTTAATCTACAAAACATCTTGAAAGGTGAGTTATTTAATTGTGAGAGGATGTATGTAGACTATTTATATTTTAATCAGACTAATGTATTTTTTCTGCTAAAGTGTAGGGAGTATTTTTTTTTCTCTACAATCTTATTGACAGTGTGTGTGCATGTAGAAACCATTTTGTGATAAGGATTTGTGTTTTTTCATGTGTTTGTAGACAGATAACTATGCAGTTCTTATATTTTGATAGATTTAGAAACCACTTATTGTTTATGAATTTGTGAAATAAGTTATGTTTCTGTAGCAAAATGTAGTACTCCTTGTAGATGAAGAAATGTGTTTTGGTATAGTGTAAGGGATAGTGTTGTTTGTCTAGAATCACACAGAGAGCCTGTGTGTATTTGGGAACCACTGTGGAGAAGCGTTTGGTAACATCGTGCATTTGCTGACAGATAACTGTTTTGAAACTTGTCATGTTGTCAAGTTTTAGTAGCATTAGAAGACAGTTATGGCTTATGCTTTCATTAAATGAGTTAGGTATTGACAGTAAAGTGTAGTCGTGAAATATGTAGATTGTGTGCAGTTCCCTTACCATTTCCAGTGTAGTGAATGAGTTTTGGTAAACTCCTAGGAATACTGGTGCTTGTCTAGAATCACACTGTGAGTCTGTGTGCATTTGGGAACCACTGACAGAGAAGCGTTTGGTAACATCGTGCATTTGCTGATAGAAAACTGTTTTGAAACCTGTCATGTTGTGAAGTTTTAGTAGCATTAGAAGCCAGTCTTTGCTTATATGTTGATTAAAAGAGTCATCCCTTGACACTGATGTGCTGTACTTAAATATGTAGATTGTGTGCAGTCCCCTTACCCTTTCCACAGTAGTGAATGAGTTTTGGTAAAGTGCTAGGATAGTGTTGCTTGTCTAAAATCACACTGTGAGTCTGTGTGCATTTGGGTAAGGATTGTGAGAGAAGCATGTGGTAACATTGTGTATTTGCTGACAGAAAACTGTTTTGAAACCTGTCATGTTGTCAAGTTTTAGTAGCATTAGAAGCCAGTCTTTGCTTATGTGTTGATTAAATGAGTCAGGCATTGACACTAAAGTGTAGTCGTGAAATATGTAGATTGTGTGCAGTTCCCTTATCACTTCCACTGTAGTGAATGAGTTTTGGTAAACTCCTAGGGATAGTGGTGCTTGTCTAGAATCACACTGTGAGTCTGTGTGCATTTGGGAACCACTGTCAGAGAAGCGTTTGGTAACATCGTGCATTTGCTGATAGAAAACTGTTTTGAAACCTGTCATGTTGTCAAGTTTTAGTAGCATTAGAAGCCAGTCTTTGCTTATGTGTTGATTAAATGAGTCAGGCATTGACACTAAAGTGTAGTCGTGAAATATGTAGATTGTGTGCAGTTCCCTTACCTCTTCCACTGTAGTGAATGAGTTTTGGTAAACTCCTAGGGATAGTGGTGCTTGTCTAGAATCACACTGTGAGTCTGTGTGCATTTGGGAACCACTGTCAGAGAAGTGTTTGGTAACATCGTGCATTTGCTGACAGATAACTGTTTTGAAACCTGTCATGTTGTCAAGTTTTAGTAGTATTAGAAGCCAGTCTTTGCTTATGTGTTGATTAAATGAGTCAGGCATTGGCACTAAAGTGTAGTCGTGAAATATGTAGATTGTGTGCAGTTCCCTTACCTCTTCCACTGTGGTGAATGAGTTTTGGTAAACTCCTAGGGATAGTGGTGCTTGTCTAGAATCACACTGTGAGTCTGTGTGCATTTGGGAACCACTATCAGAGAAACGTTTGGTAACATCGTGCATTTGCTGACAGAAAACTGTTTTGAAACCTGTCATGTTGTCAAGTTTTAGTAGCATTAGAAGCCAGTCTTTGCTTATGTGTTGATTAAATGAGTCAAGAATTGACACTAAAGTGTAGTCGTGAAATATGTAGATTGTGTGCAGTTCCCTTACCACTTTCACTGTAGTGAATGAGTTTTGGTAAACTCCTAGGGATAGTGGTGCTGGTCTAGAATCACACTGTGAGTCTGTGTGCATTTGGGAACCACTGTGAGAGAAGCATTTGGTAACCTTGTGCATTTTCTGACAGAAAACTGTTTTGAAACCTGTCATGTTGTCAAGTTTTTGTAGCATTAGAAGCCAGTCTTTGCTTATGCATTGATAAAATGAGTCATGCTTTGACACTAAAGTACAGTACCATGTAGTATTGTCTTTACTGCCCCAGAACTGAAAATGTTATATTTTTACCCAGGCACTGTCCTAGAAGTAGTCTGATGATTTAGTCAGTTTCTAAGTACTTATGTTGTGAACCATTCATTACCAAATAGACTGCTTCAAATGTCCATGCAGTATGCATGTAGTTCTCTAACCACCTACACAGTTGTTTTTCTCACCTTCAATTTTCTAGACAGTTTCCATACACTTTCAGGAAACACCCTATCACTCGCTTTGCAGTCCTCTAGTGACCCATTCAGGACCATGGACTAATCCATTCACTGTGCTAAAACCCAAACATTTATAAATTCACCAAGGCACTCTATTCCAGTACTCTAATGATTCAGTCACTGCCTAAGTATTCATGCACTGAGCTAGGCCTTAGCAAATTGACTTCTTCAAACCCCTATGCACTGTGCATGCAGTCTTCTAACCACCTAGACACTTGTCTTTCACAGTTTCAATTCCCTAGTGAGTATCCATACAGTCCAGCAAACATCCTGTCACTTCCTTTGCACTCTTCTAGTGAGCCATTCAGTACCAAGTACTAATCCATTCCCTGCGCCAAAAGCCTACCACTTATAAATTCACCCAGGCACTATCCTTGCTGTAGTCTAATCCTTCAGTCAGTACCCAAGTACTCATGCAGTGAGCCAGGCCTTAGCACATGGACTGCTTTACATGCCTATCCAGTATGCAATCAGTTCTCTAATCAGCTACACAGTTGTCTTTCGCAGCTTCAATTCCCCAGTTAGTATTCATACACTTCTAGCAAACACCCTGTTACTCACCCAGTGTGTCTCTTTTTAGTACTGTAATCATTCAGTTAGTTAGCATGTAGTCTTTTTGTGAGGTAGGCTTTAGGGCATGAACTGCTTCAAAGTAGTATGCATTATGTATGTAGTGTTTTAATCATTGTCACACTTGTGGTTCAGGGCTATAGTTTTTTAGTCTGTTTTTATATAAAATGTGTTTGTACAGTAATGGAATATTGTAAATTTGAAAGTTATTAATATACATTTATTGGTGACTCTTTTTTGCAGATACTGTTTTTCAACATTAAAATCGAGAAAGTATGCCAGAAAAAAAAAGAAAAAGAAAAGAACAGAGACAGGAGGATTATTTGAAGAAACATCAATCATAAGCATTGAATGAAAAAGATAATGTGCCTAAAAGGAAAAAATCTTCTGGTAAGATCACGAAGCAATTTATTAAAAATGCTTGTATGAGCAAACAGAATGCAGAGAATGCTGCAACTTCAAATAATTTTTTGAGTAAGGAAAAAAAATCTAATTAACAGGAAAAGTAAAAAAGCAAATGTTCAGTCAAAGGAGATAAAGTATGGTAAAAAGAGACAAAATCTGTATAAGGAATTACGCAAAAAAATATTTTACAAGAGAGTAGTGCATAATTTGCTGAAAGATGTAAAGAAATATAAAAAGAGACCTTTATTTTATAAAAAGAAGAAGCATATTGAAAGCATGGTGGAAAAGGCTTTTGAAGTAAAAAGGAAACTGTTTATTTTAGTGTTGAACAGAATTCGATCACTAGTTAAATCAATATATGTAATGAAGGCCAAAAGTAGGAGGAAAAGAGTTATTAATAAAAAAAAAATTGTGATTTTTTTTGGGAGAATGGAAACATAGTTCTAGTTCAGAGCCTTTTTTTAATGAAGAGAGTTATTCACTAAGTGAAAAATTATTCTATGCAGTTGACACCAGTGGTAGAGGTTATGAGGTTAGTGATGGTTGTCCAATGGAGAACGAGAAAATGGTTGAAAGAAATGCAGAAGAAGTGATAGCTGATGAAGTGTTAGGGAGACGTGCTAAAAACCCTGTGTACACTTGGGATTGCAGTAGTGTTTGTAGTGTACGACAGGAATCTATTGAAAAATTATGTAGTTTTTTACGAGTCTATACTAAAAAAAGTGTAAAACAAAAGATTAAGCTGTTGCAAGGACTAGACCCTTGCAGAGTGAGAAAACATACTGGTTTGCAAGGTCATTCTCTGGCTTGTCTTTCTAGGAAAATTTGTGAAAGTGCTTTTCACCATTTCAGAATGCTGGCAGTACATCATACTCAAATGCGGAAGTTAGTGAGAAGGTTGTATTATGCAAAAAGTCCAGCACTAAAGTTAAGTGAGTTGAACAGTGCTCTTTTTCGTGAGTCAGTTTCAGATGTGAAGCAGGTCTGTGAGGATATTGAGTTTTGTTACTTTGGGCCTCAGCAAGAGAGTGAAGAAACTGACACATTAGTAGAACGAAATGTTGAAGACAATGTAGAACCTGTAATTACAGAAAAATTTGAGGATGAAATGACAAAGTTTAAGGTAATTTCAGGTGAAAGACCAAATGTTTCTTGTATTTGTTGTCAGTGAAGTCCCTATAAAAATCAGACTAGGGGTGTCAATCTGTATTTTAAAAGTGAAATAGAAAATAATGATAAGTGGATGGAATTTGCAACTTATTTGTTGGTAGAGGATTGTTTTGATTTGGGATGTGAGCAGCGTATTTGCAAATATTGTTATAATAAATTAGATGAGAATAAAATGCCTGCTAGAGCTGTTCATAATAATCTAGAGTTGGTTGCTATTCCTCCAGAGCTGATAGATTTAAATACGTACGAGTCTATTCTGATACAATGTGTTCACCCTTTTCAGGCTATTGTTCGTATGGAGCCCAAAACAAGTAAATTACCTCCATCAGAGTTGCAAAGGGGATTGAAAGGAAGAGTTGTGTATTTACCATTAGATTTAAGGAAACATTTTGAAACTATTTGTGTAGATCATGCAGAAAATGAGCCACTAGTCATTCTAGTTAATGGTGTTCCTACTAAGAATAAGAAAATCTGGCAAGAGTTAGGTGATGTTAAAAAAGTGCAAAAGGCATCATTGTATCTGATAAAAAATAATGAGTACTATAGAAATGTGTTTGTTGAAGAAGAAGAAATAGATTTAGCAGAAGATAGTAAAACATTAAGTGGACAAATTGAAAAAGTGGACATGTCCAGATGTGAAGAGATCTATGAACATTACAGTGTACATCCACTTCATTCCAAAGAGGTGATGGGGAATACAATTGAGTTGTTTCAAATGAAAAAAGCAACAGGAAGTCCCATGAGTGTATGGGAAGAGAGTTTGGAAGCTCGTTCTTTCCCGCAGTTGTTTCCAACAGGAAAAGGTGGACGATATGATAAACGTCCTGTGCAGATTCCTGCATCTGAATATCGGACAACAAGATTATATGCAGAAGATCCAAGATTTCGACAATGTATCCCTTATATGTTTCATCTTCTGTTTGAAAGTGACTTGTCTGGACTTTCATATGCAGTAAATCATTTCATTTTCCAATCTTTATTTCGACCATTTGGTCATAAAAGATGCACATACAAAAAAATCACATAAATTCTGTCAGATTTGTTAAAACATCAATACATGATTTTAAGATCAACACAGACAATAAAAACAGTTATTAAGAATTGAAGTGATTCTAAAATCTACCCGGCATTTTTTAAAAGACGAATACGCGTATACCAAACATTCGTAAAGAATTTGGAAAGTGCAAAAACGGTTGGGCCAGAAACATCGGATTTTAAAATCCTGTACATAGGTGTATATTCCCTGCCACCCAAATTATTAATCAAGGGAAGCAGCCAATGCTTTCTGGCTGCCTTGTAGGCTGGGCAGAAAAAGATCACATGCAAATCATTTTCCTCTTTATCAACGCAAAGAGGACAGTATTTGGTGGAAGGGACTTGTAGCCAGGTGCTTGAAAAGGACCGAAAAGGCAATGTACTGTATCTCCACTGGAGAAATAACTTTCTGGTGAGTATGGGAAATATGGGATCGAAAGCCTTCTCAAATCTGTAGAGATCCTTAGTTTGCAGGAATATGGAAGAGAGGGACCCCTCTGTCTGGGTAGCTAAGGCCCTTGCCCTTTTGTGTTCGTGATACAGATTCACCAGGGATCTCTTAGAGATTCCTGGTGCTACATTCGCTGGTTCGGTCCACAATTCAGGGAGCCCCAGATCGGTGCAAATTGACTGGATGTTTTTGACCCAGGGAATACTGAGCGCCTTGGGGTGCTTTAATAGTTCGGCCAATTCCGCCCTATAGTCGGCGAGATCATCGCTGCTCCATAGCCTGCGCCAGAAGGCAATGGGTCTTAGACTTATCTCGTCGGCAAGTGGCCGTAGCCCTAGATCAAGCCTCAGAGGAAGAAGTGGAGTGCTAGGGGGAAGTGCGGTTATTTGTCTTATAAACCTATTTTCCGTGGAAGACAGGTTCCGACATGGAATGTGGCCCCACAATTCAGCCCCGTACAAGATCGCCCCCCTAGCCTGGGATTTATATATCTGAATTAAGGCCCCCAGTGGGCGGTAGGTCGAACCAATCATCATCCGGGATATACCCCCGGTAATTTGCACTAATTTAAGGTTAGCCCTGCTCTGATGGGTCCCCCAGATCATATTTTCGTTGAGCGTCACGCCGAGATATTCAAACGTGGCTACTCTTTCCAGCCGCACTGCTCCCAGTTGGGGATTCGGGCGCTGTTTGGGGCTCGGATTCAATACCATATATTTGGTTTTTGTGGCGTTGATTTCCAACCCTCTATCCTGGCAGAAGGCCACAAAGGCATCGAGTATCCTTTGGATGCCCATGGGTGTTTTAGATATTAACAATGTGTCGTCCGCGAACATTATTGCGGGCACACTGTTGCCATTTAATTTGGGGGCATCTGTGTAGTCGGTGGCGTTAAGATGGGCGATTACCCCGTTGACAAAGAGGCAAAACAGGGTCGGCGCCAGCACACAGCCCTGTCTTACCCCTCTGCCAACGGGGAATCTGTCAGTCAGTTCCCCCGACCTCCCACACCTCACCTGGGCATAATTGTTATGATGCAACCTCTGCAAGGTCAATAAAATATCTGGTGGTACGCCCATCCCTGCCAAGATAATCCAAAGTTTTCCCCTGGGCACGAGGTCGAAGGCGGCCCGTATGTCCACGAAAATCGTGTACAAACTACCGCCCTCGAACCTCACTGTCCTCCAATAGACCAGGTTCAATCTAAAAACCTGGTCCACAGTCGATACCCCTTTCCTAAATCCTGCCTGATAGGGACTGAGGGCGCCCACCTCCTCTATCCAGTCCTGGAGCCTATTCAGGAGAACCCTGCCGAACAGCTTCTGCGCTACGTCTATCAGACCAATTGGTCTGTAGTTGGCTGGGAGGAGGGGGGATCCCTTTTTGAAAATCGGGACCACCTCAGCCCCCAGCCAAGTACTAGGGATTTCCATCCCACCGAGGATACTGTTAAAAAGAGCAGCGAGGTAAGGCGCCCAGACGGTGGGCTCCTGCTTGAACAGGTCTCCCGGTAGCCCATCCAGTCCAGGCGCCTTCCCCGAAGCCAGGCCTGAAATAGCAGCAGTGACCTCACTCAGTGTTATTGGATCCGCCTGAGGGCCCAGCCTCTCCGGTTCGATTGGCGCAGGGAGTTCTCCAGACTCAGCGCTATATAGGGACTGGAAGTGGGCCTGCCACACTCCAGGAGCTATGTTAGGCTCCACTGCCGAGTGTAGACTCCCTGATCCCCCATTCACAATTCTCCAGAACAGGCGTTGATCTTGAATTGCTAGGGCCTTTGTAAGTTCTTCCCACAGATTTTCCTCCCATTCTATTTTGGCCTGAGCAAGAAGCTTCTTGTAAGCTTGCCTGCATTGCTTAAGGCGTTCCCCTCCTGTGCCCTCCTTAATTGCTCCAAGGAGTTCTGTTTTGGCCCGTCTACAGTCTGCATTATACCATTGTGTTTTACCTTGGCACCTCTCCCTTGGCTTTCGTATGTTACGAGTAAAGTGGGGTGCCGCAACTTTTATAAGTTCCTCATGGGCAACAAACAGTTTGCCCCTTATATCTATTTTATTTGCCACACTGTCAAGATCCCCAACAGTTTCCAGGATGGGAGTAATCTCTGCATAAAGCAGTGGGAGTTTATCCTTGCTTGTGACCATATGCTCCCACCTAATTCTTCTCCTACTGTTATCTATGAGGAGCGTGGGGCGATTCCCTTCCTCATGGGTCACTGGGGCCTGAGGTGCTGGATGAGCAAGGTCTAACTCGAGGGCATTGTGGTCACTGTCCAACCTGTCTATTACCCTGAAGTCCTGTATTGTTGACCATCTCGCCAATTGGACCAGGACATAGTCCAAATGAGACTCTCTTCCCCGCCGATTGTAAGTATTTTTGCCTGGTATATCGGATTTAATTCGCCCATTACACGCTCTTAGTCCAAACCTTAACGTAAGGGCAGTGATTTGCAGTGCCAGTGGGGTCCAAGCTTTCGGAGATGGCACATCAACCCATGGTACTGCCCACCTAACTTCTTCTTCTGATAAGAACCCTTCCTGGAGGCCGGGGAGTGGCTCAAAGTGAGAGTTAAAGTCCCCACCCACCACATAATATGAATCAATCGACAGTTCAGATAAGAAGTTCGAGAGTTCATCAAAGGTCGATGATTCTTTTGCCATTCCCATCGGCCTGGAATAGATGTTGACCAGCAGGAGGTTAGCTTTGTTTGGCCATGTTAATAAGACCGCAAGGATGTCATCAGAGTTGAATGGGAGCCGTGTGGCCACACAGCCCAGGTGCGCAGCAACCCACGTCGTAAGGCCCCCTGATGGGCGGCCTTTGCCTTCCCACCTTGCTGGGATGAAAAATGACGAATAGCCTTGATGTCCATAGTCCTCTCTGGCCCAGGTTTCCTGGAACATGCATATGTCACCAGTTTCTATGTACTTTGCCCAAGCCGGGTCTTCCAGTTTGTTAGCTAATCCCGCGATGTTCCAGGAAATTATCTTCAAATGTTCGGAGGTGGCAGATGCCATACCATGAGGGTTGGAGGAGGTGAGTCCATGCCCCACTTCAAATGCGGGACCTATAGTAGGGGCAGCAGAAGATGCATGTGGCACCGGTGGTCTTGGCGCACCATTGCCCACAAGGAAAGGAACCGTAGTTATCCCCTCAGCAGCAACTACCCCATCAGTGGCTTGGTGAAAAGATTCGGATCTGCCATGGTCTGAGGCAGCTGGATCATTCAGGGGGCCAGAAATTGAACCGGAGGACACAGCGGGGGAGCCCGAGACCCCTGGCACTGTCTTACAGACGGTAAGTCAGTCGACCCCATCCAAACCATTCAGGCAGTTAAAGCGATTAAAATCGCAAAAAGGTGTTTCAGGCGGTTGGAAGTACGGGCGTTGTAGAAAGCCTTTGTGTTTACGTCTGTGTTCCACCCTTGTCCAGTCATCGTGTGTTGGGACCTGGTGCCTGGGAATCGGGGGGAAGAAAAAAGATACTGGGAGGGTCTGTATGGTGGAATCAAGGGATCGGTTAATTCCTCCACAAATGTGTCGTACCGTTCCCGGATCCTTAAAGGTTACCATAATACAGTCCCCCACTATGGTTTTCCTTGTCTTCCCTAGCCATGGAACCCTTCTCACCATGATGATTTCGTTATTAAAATGGGATGGCAAGGGTCGGTTCCAGTTAAGCCATTTGATTACCTTTTTCTTAAGGGATTGGTAGTCCTCATTTTCCCCTGATCTTAAGTGGGGGGCACCAGCTAAGACCACCATTAATCTATTAGCTTCAGGCGGGAGGTCTGGCCTTCGTGGTCTGGGAGTTGGGCAAATGGGCGTGGGTGGGGGGGCGTTAACCTGATCTTCATGTATTCCAGAGGACTCTATTTGAGAGCTATGGGAGGCTAAGTCCACGGGGTGGGTAGGTCTGTTGCTTTGATTATTGTGCCGTGCCTGGAGTTGGATGGCCATAAGGGGTTGCAGAGGGGGGGCAGGCGGTGGATTTCTGGGGGGGGCTTTATTGGCATTAGTTGCAGCTTCTGCTTTGGAAGGATCCCCAGCAAAGGAATGGGTTCCCACTAGCTTTGTCTGCTTACTTACTAGAGTGTTCAAAGTGGTAAGAGAAGTTTCTAATAGGGTGAGCCTGATCTCGACTTTTTTTAAGCTGTCGGTAATGGGCTGCAAAAGGGAGCGGAGTAGGAATTCAATGCTCCCTTTGGCAGAGAGTGGGAGGTTTAAGTTTGAAGAAATTACCTCTGGTTCTTTAGTGGTGGCCGTTATACTGGGGTTTGGGGGAGTGGGCGGTGGAATGGTAGGCACTATCTCCGTAGGCTTCCCCGATAGAGCGGTGTTAGTGCGTTTCTTGCCAAAGTCAAGATGTGATAATTTGGATTTCCCCCGCCCCCCCACTGTTTTCCGAGCACGTTTACTGGGTGGGGGCCTATGTAACTCCGCCACTACATTTAATTTGGACTTGCTCTTATTAACCAATTGCGTAGGTGGGGTTTGAGTTACCAGGTTAATAGGGGTATGGGAGAATTCGAGAGGGGCTGGCTCTGTGTTTTTTCCAAGCGCTATCCCTGGAGTAGAAGGAATTTCCCTTAGTAAGACGGGGAAGTCCTCGAGTGTCGATTTAATCAGACTGCTGGGTGGAGTGCCTTCCTCTTGAGTGGTGGGATAAGGAATAATATCGGTCAAGGGCCTGGTTTTCATAGATTCAATGGAGCGCCTGCGCTCCACCCTACGCTTCTCAAGCGAGCTTTCCTTGTCCGCTTCTCCTTTAGTGGGTTTAAAATAATCATCCAAAGTCCCAGAGCTGGAGGCGCCATCCCTTGAGGGGGTTTCCCGTGGTGGGGGCGAAGGCATTGCCTTAATTGTAACACAAAGGGGGATCAAGAGAGTGGGCCCAGCCCAGCCTCCTTCGGCCACTGACGGCCAAAGATGGTCCCGCCCTTGTCCCGGGCTTCTCCCGGGACGCTCCCGCGCGCTCCCGCGCAGCGGTGTTCGTGCTCTTACTTATGGCCTAGGATATAATTGGGTAATGGGTAAGGGCGTGGCGATGAGGGAGAGCGGCCCAGGTGTTGCGGGCGGAGCGGAGCTGTGACTCTTGGGAAACTGAGTCCAGCCCCTCCTGCTCGCAGCCCTCACAGCCCTTAGCCCTGGTCTGTCCCAACAACGGCAGCTCCCAGGTTCCAGGCGCCCCTTGGCGAAGCGGGACCCGCGGAGCGGGTTCCGCGAGGCGTGAGGTCAGAGGCAAAGGCAATGGCGATCCAAACGCCGTCCAGCAGGTCCACGTACTGCCCAGGTATGTGCGAGTGTTGTCCCACGTAGAGGGAGGAATCCGGCAGCTTTCACTGGTCAGCTGAGGGCGGGGCGATGAGGGAGAGCGCCCCAGGTGTTGCGGGCGGAGCTGAGCTGTGACTCTTGGGAAACTGAGTCCAGCCCCTCCTGCTCGCAGCCCTCACAGCCCTTAGCCCTGGTCTGTCCCAACAACGGCAGCTCCCAGGTTCCAGGCGCCCCTTGGCGAAGCGGGACCCGCGGAGCGGGTTCCGCGAGGCGTGAGGTCAGAGGCAAAGGCAATGGCAATCCAAACGCCGTCCAGCAGGTCCACGTACTGCCCAGGTATGTGCGAGTGTTGTCCCACGTAGAGGGAGGAATCCGGCAGCTTTCACTGGTCAGCTGAGGGCGGGGCGATGAGGGAGAGCGGCCCAGGTGTTGCGGGCGGAGCTGAGCTGTGACTCTTGGGAAACTGAGTCCAGCCCCTCCTGCTCGCAGCCCTCACAGCCCTTAGCCCTGGTCTGTCCCAACAACGGCAGCTCCCAGGTTCCAGGCGCCCCTTGGCGAAGCGGGACCCGCGGAGCGGGTTCCGCGAGGCGTGAGGTCAGAGGCAAAGGCAATGGCGATCCAAACGCCGTCCAGCAGGTCCACGTACTGCCCAGGTATGTGCGAGTGTTGTCCCACGTAGAGGGAGGAATCCGGCAGCTTTCACTGGTCAGCTGAGGGCGGGGCGATGAGGGAGAGCGGCCCAGGTGTTGCGGGCGGAGCTGAGCTGTGACTCTTGGGAAACTGAGTCCAGCCCCTCCTGCTCGCAGCCCTCACAGCCCTTAGCCCTGGTCTGTCCCAACAACGGCAGCTCCCAGGTTCCAGGCGCCCCTTGGCGAAGCGGGACCCGCGGAGCGGGTTCCGCGAGGCGTGAGGTCAGAGGCAAAGGCAATGGCGATCCAAACGCCGTCCAGCAGGTCCACGTACTGCCCAGGTATGTGCGAGTGTTGTCCCACGTAGAGGGAGGAATCCGGCAGCTTTCACTGGTCAGCTGAGGGCGGGGCGATGAGGGAGAGCGGCCCAGGTGTTGCGGGCGGAGCTGAGCTGTGACTCTTGGGAAACTGAGTCCAGCCCCTCCTGCTCGCAGCCCTCACAGCCCTTAGCCCTGGTCTGTCCCAACAACGGCAGCTCCCAGGTTCCAGGCGCCCCTTGGCGAAGCGGGACCCGCGGAGCGGGTTCCGCGAGGCGTGAGGTCAGAGGCAAAGGCAATGGCGATCCAAACGCCGTCCAGCAGGTCCACGTACTGCCCAGGTATGTGCGAGTGTTGTCCCACGTAGAGGGAGGAATCCGGCAGCTTTCACTGGTCAGCTGAGGGCGGGGCGATGAGGGAGAGCGGCCCAGGTGTTGTGGGCGGAGCTGAGCTGTGACTCTTGGGAAACTGAGTCCAGCCCCTCCTGCTCGCAGCCCTCACAGCCCTTAGCCCTGGTCTGTCCCAACAACGGCAGCTCCCAGGTTCCAGGCGCCCCTTGGCGAAGCGGGACCCGCGGAGCGGGTTCCGCGAGGCGTGAGGTCAGAGGCAAAGGCAATGGCGATCCAAACGCCGTCCAGCAGGTCCACGTACTGCCCAGGTATGTTGGAGTGTTGTCCCACGTAGAGGGAGGAATCCGGCAGCTTTCACTGGTCAGCTGAGGGCGGGGCGATGAGGGAGAGCGGCCCAGGTGTTGCGGGCGGAGCTGAGCTGTGACTCTTGGGAAACTGAGTCCAGCCCCTCCTGCTCGCAGCCCTCACAGCCCTTAGCCCTGGTCTGTCCCAACAACGGCAGCTCCCAGGTTCCAGGCGCCCCTTGGCGAAGCGGGACCCGCGGAGCGGGTTCCGCGAGGCGTGAGGTCAGAGGCAAAGGCAATGGCGATCCAAACGCCGTCCAGCAGGTCCACGTACTGCCCAGGTATGTGCGAGTGTTGTCCCACGTAGAGGGAGGAATCCGGCAGCTTTCACTGGTCAGCTGAGGGCGGGGCGATGAGGGAGAGCGGCCCAGGTGTTGCGGGCGGAGCTGAGCTGTGACTCTTGGGAAACTGAGTCCAGCCCCTCCTGCTCGCAGCCCTCACAGCCCTTAGCCCTGGTCTGTCCCAACAACGGCAGCTCCCAGGTTCCAGGCGCCCCTTGGCGAAGCGGGACCCGCGGAGCGGGTTCCGCGAGGCGTGAGGTCAGAGGCAAAGGCAATGGCGATCCAAACGCCGTCCAGCAGGTCCACGTACTGCCCAGGTATGTGCGAGTGTTGTCCCACGTAGAGGGAGGAATCCGGCAGCTTTCACTGGTCAGCTGAGGGCGGGGCGATGAGGGAGAGCGGCCCAGGTGTTGTGGGCGGAGCTGAGCTGTGACTCTTGGGAAACTGAGTCCAGCCCCTCCTGCTCGCAGCCCTCACAGCCCTTAGCCCTGGTCTGTCCCAACAACGGCAGCTCCCAGGTTCCAGGCGCCCCTTGGCGAAGCGGGACCCGCGGAGCGGGTTCCGCGAGGCGTGAGGTCAGAGGCAAAGGCAATGGCGATCCAAACGCCGTCCAGCAGGTCCACGTACTGCCCAGGTATGTGCGAGTGTTGTCCCCAGTAAATCACATTTTAAAAACTGGAATGCATCTGCAAAATGTAACAGCAAAGGATTTTATGGATAAAGTGCATCAGAGAGATGATCATTTAGATTCTCAGTTGATTAATCTGATGGCATGTCAGCGTGGGACTAATGAATATTGGTACCGTTGACATGGAGAACTGAAATGCATGCTACGGCACTTGGGAACTCCTACATGGTTTGTTACACTAAGCTGTGCTGAGTATGCTTGGGATGATTTACTTGAATTTCTTCGAGACGCAAATTCCAATATAAATAATATTGAATACAAGACACCTGGAGAATTGTGCTCTTTGGATCTTGTCAATGTATGCAGATATTTCAATCATAGATTTGAAGCTATGATGTCTTTCATCTGCAATAAAAAGAATCCTCCTCTTGGAGAAGTTGTGGATTTCTTTTGGAGAATGGAGTATCAAGCAAGAGGTGCTCCTCACATACATATGTTGCTATGGGTCAAGGATGCCCCCAAATTTGGAACAGATTCAGATGAAAGTGTTTTGTCTTTCATTGAAGATTATGCTACATGTGCTGTACCAAATAGCAGAGAAGACAAAAACTTAAAAGAACAAGTCTTACGATTTCAAAGCCATCGGTGTGGAAAATACTGTTGATGAAAGTACAAGTCAAAGGATAAGTTCTATACCAAATGTCGTTTTGGATTTCCACATCCTGTATTAGCCAAAGGAAGAGTGAACAGTTTCATGTCAGCTGTACAACATACCATCACAAGAAAGTCTCCGTAAAACACCTACAACTTAAGAAGACACGAAGAATCGAAATACATAAATGACTACAACCCACTTATTTTATCCATGTGGAATGCTAACATGGATATTCAGTATGTTGCGGACAATTCTATTGCTGTTGCTCGATATGTAACGTCTTACATTACTAAATCAGAAAAGACTGAATTGAAAGAAATGTGGGAAGAGATTTCTCACTAGAAGAGTCTAAGTAAGAAATTATACAGTTTCAGTTTGCAAATGTTATCGCATCGTGAAATTGGAGCATATGAAAGTTCAGATTGGTTATCATCTGCAAGTCTATATTCCAAAAGTAGAAGAATCATTTGGGTGAGTCTAGGTCTTGCAGGAATGCGAAATCGGGTACTGAAATCTGTTCAAGAAATTGAATATTTAGCAGAAAATGACCCTGAAAGTACAGATATTTTGAAAACCAACATGTTGGACACATACTATCCAAAGAGAAGTCATCATCTTGAGAACATGTGTCTCTATGAAGTGTTGCAAAACTACACTTTTAAACACTGAGTTGCGACACTTCTGACAAAAGGGAATTTTACTATTTAGCCCTTTTGCAAATGTTCAAACCATGGCGTTCTGAACTGGAATTACTTGGAGATTTTCCCAGCTATGAAGATTCATTTAATGCGTGTAAAGATAGCATACAATGCAGTGCTTTCACAAATTATTTGAACATTTTGAATGATGAAATTGATCAAGAAGCTACAATTGCAGCTGAGATTGCTAGAGACAGTTCTCAAGATAGTCAAAGTTCTGCTGCACTGAGTCAAGATCCACTTGGACAACCAATTGTTGAAAATGAAGCAGCGATTGCCATGAATGAGGTGGAAACAGCAATGTATCAAGCACAAGAAGATGCAATACAGTTAGGAAACTTGGAAGAGCAACTAAATGTTGAACAGAAACAAATATATCAACAAGTGAAAGAGCAGATTGACCATGGATTACTTCATGAAAAGAAAGACTGCTCATGTACATCATTTCAACCTATCCGAATGTATGTGAGTGGTCAAGCTGAAACAGACAAGAGTTTCTTAATTAAAGTAATTACAAGTTATCTGCAAAAAAGAACTGAGTCACATTTGTCTTGTGTTGTCACTGCTCCAACTGGGTTGGCAGCACATAACATTAAAGGAATTACCTTACGTCGTTTACTAATGCTGCCAGTAGAGCATGAGAACAAATTGGAATACCACAAGCTATCTGGAGAAGCTTGTTGTGAAGTTTCAAGAGTCCTGAAGAAAATGAAACTTCTCATTATTGATGAGGTGAGCATGGTTTTAAACTTGATGCTTGCCTTTGTGCATTTAAGAATGCAGCAAATTCTTAAAACAGAGTATGACGTGTTATTTGGAGGAAAACACGTCATAGTTTTTGGAGATCTACTTCAACTGACACCGGTAAAAGGACAACCGGTATTTAAAACATTTGCCCATCAATATACCAGAAAGTCTCTTGGCAGTGTTGGTAATGTGAACATTTGGAGTAATTTTGAATACAAAGAACTGACAGCAAATATGCGACAGGCAAATGATGCTGAATATGGAAGTATTCTTCAAGATATAAGAATTGGAATTCTTTCAAAAAAAGGGAAAGACCCTTTGGAGAGTCGATTACTTTGCAATGTCTTTCCAAATGAAAATGCAGTTGCTGCAAAAGTGTACGTGGAAATTGCTAAAAATAAGTCAGTGATTTGCTTAATGCCAAACTGCGTGAGTGTTCAATATTCAACGAAGAATTATTAAAATTGGAAAATGAAGAAATTGTCAAAATGGAAGCCATCGATAAAATACTACATGAAGGAATCACTATTATTTTAACGGGTAAGTTGAGATCAAAACTAGATTGTTTAGAAAAAAAAATATCTAAAACTGCTGGTTTGGAAAAGACACTGTATGTGTGTGTAAACAGTCGGGTAATTTTAAGGTGTAATTTGGATGTAGAGAAAGGTTTAGTTAATGGTGCAATGGGCAAAGTGGTGGATTTTGTGAATTATCAGAAAAAAGAAGGAATTGCATTTTAAAAAATTAAATTTGATCAGATTGATGAAGTTAAAGAAATTGGTCGTTGTTCAGTTCGTTTTTTGCTTGTTAAAGATGTATATGTCCGTAGGAAACAATTTCCATTTTCTCTAGCATATGCAGTGACTATTCATAAATCTCAAGGATTAAATGTAGACAGTGCATTGGTGAACATTGGATCTACTGTATTTAAAGAGGGTATGGCATATGTTGCTTTGTCGCGAGTCAGAACATTATCTGGTTTGTTTTTGATTGATTTTGATGAAACAAAGATTACTGCAGATGCAAACTGGGTAAAAGAGTATAATAGGTTAAGAAGGGTGTATGCTCCAAATTTAGGTCAATATCCTGTATTTGAAAAGCGTGTGGTTGGTCAAAAAAGAAGGTTAGAGAATATCTGTTCTGAAGGTATCAAGAAAAGAAAAGAACAAGATAATGTTGTGATTGCAGGTAAAAAGAAATTGGACACTGTTGGAGAGATTGTTGGTTATCAGTTTGAAAATAGTTCTGGTTTCAACTGCTATGCTAATGTAGTGGTCAATGTTGTTTTTTATCTTGAAGATTTGCAAGAGCAAATCATGGAGAATCGTCAAAAAAGATTTTGTTCTCTGTTGCACTCTGTTTATGAAAAATTGACAACAGATAGAAGTAAAATACAATCTGTTTCAGATGTTCGTAGTCTTTTGGATGTGTGTTCTGGTTCTACACAATTTACACAAAATATCCAACAAGATGCTCAGGAATTTTTAATGTATATGCTTACCATTTTTGAAAAGGAAGGTGTAGAAATAGAAAATATTTTTGGCCTTTCTTACAAATGGGAACATCATTGTGAAAATTGCACGTCTACATGTAGCACCAATGTAGACACTGAGAGATTTCTGTATTTAACATTACCAGACTGTAAATCAGTCGCTTTCAATAAATTAGTGAAAGGTGCAAATCAAAACATGGAGTGTAGCCAATGTAAATCAGAAATGTTATCCACATTATTGTTAACAAAATATGGAAAATACATAATTTTAATGATGCAGCGTTGTACAGCTGATGGATGAAAATTGGATAATTTAATAAAACAATTTGTTGCAGCACAAATATCAATATCAGGAAGGACTTTTGTAGCAATTGCAATAATTTTCCATGATGGTCCTTCCACCACATCTGGACATTACACTGCCTATCTAAAATGTGACAAAGGCTGGAAACTTTGTAATGATGCCCAGTTGGTTTTCAAACAACGTTTGCCTAGGGAATTACAAAATTCCTACCTAATATTTTTGAAACCAAAGTTTTAGGAAGCTAATTCACTCTCTGAGGAATTTATTATTATAATTTAATAGAACTACCATTGGACAGTTTACATAAAGAAGAAGTGCAAAAATACCATTTGTCCTCAAGTAAAGGTATATTTTTGAATTATGGACTTTTTGGTGGTCATTTATTCGGTGATTATTTTAATGTGGCAACATTTACAGTTTCTATAAGTTAAAGTTATAAAATGTTGTAATCTGTAAGCATTTCATATGTGTATGATTTGTATTTTCTTGTATTTTACTGAGAATAGTATGTTGGTTTTTTTTTAACAATCTTTCTGATTGTTTTTTTTTTGCCCGCTGTTAAGTGATGAGTACCATTGAAATCACTATTTCGAGTGAAATTCAATATATTCTGAGAACAGCAAAAAAGGCAAACAAATTACTTTGTGGAAATTATGTTGTGTTGTAAAAAATGTATTATTATATGTTATTATTTTTATTTTATTTTCTTTCACAGATCCAAATTTTAAAATGAACATTCTTTAAGAATTTATATTTGAAAGAAAAATATGCAAAAATGAATAACATTTTTTATTCCTATTACTGTGAAGGTAAGTTTAACTAAGTCTCAATATGGAGAATGAAGAGGCCTGCAAGAATCTACAAAGTTGAAACACGTTTCTTAAAACACTTTGTTTATGTAGTTTTGAAATTTGACCATAATCAGATATCAAGTGACCTGCAAAAAAAGAGATTTGAGGGGTTCATAATATTTCATCTTTTTAGCTGTTGAAGGACCGCAATTATTTCAATCATTCTTCTTTGAACATCTTTGCAGTCAAAATTCTGTGCTTACCTTCTATCATTCGCAAGGAAATTTAAAAACGGAAATATGTCACTTTTTGTAACATAGTTATTGTGTAAGATATTCTTTCATATTTTCTTAGCGAGGAAAAGGCACTCTGAGCACTTTTTTGATAAACAAATTTTTATTGTGTTTTGCGGCATAAAGAACAGTATCAAGAATGATATACAGCAGTGCATTGAACAAGGCATCAGTAACTGCATTCGGATAAGCATCAATAAACCATTGCAAAGACCCTCCCACCCTCCCCCCATCCTCCGTCCCCACCCCCTGCGTCCCCACCTTTCAAATCATGCCCCCCAGCCATTTCCCCCATATCTTGCGGAATTTTTTGGGGCAGCCCCGCGCAGCACACAACGACCGCTCCTGGGCCGCACACCAATCCACCCCTCTACTCCAGGTAGCCACTCTGGGCGGGTCCGGTTGTGACCATACTGCCGCTATATCTCTCTTAGCCACCATAAGGGCAGTGGTGAGGAAGTACTTTTCGTTACGGGACCCGTCGATCCCGTCCATGATGCCCAGCAGGGCCATTCTAGGCTCATGGGGAACCTCCCAACCCAAGACCTCCGCTAGCTCAGTTTCGATCGCTGCCCAGTAATCGTCTAGACGGGAACAAGACCACACCATGTGGAAAAAATCTGCCGGAGCCACCCCACAACGGGTGCAGGAGGCGTCCACCCGGAGGCCCGCCCGGTACAGGCGGTCCGGAGTCAGATAGGCGGTGTGGAGGTAGTAGATTTGGATGAGCCGCAGCCTAGCGGAGGTGGTAAGCGACCGAGGGCCCATAAGGGCGTCCCTCCAGTCCGCCTCATCCAGGGGTCCCACCCAGGCCTCCCATCGCTGTTTGAGCCCGCTCCAGTCCACCGGGGAATTGTTAATCAGGGATTTGTAAATGCGGGATATACCCCCCTTTCCCAGATACCCCAGCATCACCTGAGCTTCAGGTGGGCTATGGGGAGGCAGTCTGGAGTCTAGAGGGACGTGTGCCCGGACCGCGTGGTGCAGTTGAAGGTAGCGGTAGAATTGGGAGGGCCGCAGCGAGAAGCGGGTCTGAAGCTCCTGGAAGGAACACATGTGGCTCCCACGCCATAAATCGCCCAGACAGGAGATACCAAGAAGATCCCACTGCCGAAAGCCCGCCAATCCCACCACCTCCCGCAGCCATGTCCCGTGCCAAAGCGGAGTGAGTTGTGTGGACGTCCCCGACCATCTAGTGTGCCGCAGTGCCGCGCGCCACGCGAGGAAGGGAGCCCGCACGACGTCGGGGAGTGATAGGGGGACCGTTGTGCCATAGAGCATGTTTTGGATGGAGGAGAACCCAAGGCCTTGCACCTCGAGACGATAAGCCGGGTCGCCCCAGCCTCCCGAGAACCAGTCATGGATCACCAGTAACTGGGTGGCCAGATAATAAAGATATAGATTGGTCATGCTCAGGCCGCCATCATAGGAGGGGACCCTGCATCGATCCAAGGCCAGCCGAGGCCTACCGCCGCCCCAA
Organism: Triturus cristatus; assembly: GCF_964204655.1. Classification (NCBI taxonomy): domain Eukaryota; kingdom Metazoa; phylum Chordata; class Amphibia; order Caudata; family Salamandridae; genus Triturus; species Triturus cristatus. The sequence goes on from NC_140590.1 coordinate 1,369,421,716, forward strand.
AGGAATTTGGTCACCATTTTATCCAGGTCTCGGAACCACGGGCGCGGAAAAGGGCATGGAGTATTTTGTAGTATGTAAAGAAATTTGGGGAGGATCATCATCTTGTATAGAGCGACTCTCCCTAGCGGATTCAATGGGAGGGACTGCCACCGGAGCATGTCTGACCTGGTTTTGTTGACTACCGGAGCCACGTTAAGGGCCCAGCAGAGTTCCGGAAGGAGGGTGACCCAAATCCCCAGGTATTTAAAGGAGAGTCTCCGGAGGGGAATGTCCGACTGCCAGTCGAAACATTCCCGCGACGGGTGTAGCGGGACTAGGACGGATTTTTTGGGGTTCAGGTGAAGACCCGACGCTTGGCCAAATCGATGGAGGATCCGACGGACCCGGGGTCCCGAGGTCGCTGGGTCCGAGAGATAGAGGAGGACGTCGTCCGCGTATAGGGCGATCTTGTCGGGGGCTACATCTGGCCATTCCCATCCTCGAAGAACGGGATCCGCGCGAATCAGCACCGCCAGGGGTTCCATCGCCAGAGCGAAAAGGAGGGGCGAGAGCGGACAACCCTGGCGCGTCCCCCGGCCTATGGGAAACGGGCGAGAGAGTGCCCCATTGACCAACACACGGGCCCGCGGGTGCGCATAGAGGACCATTACCATGGCTCGGAACCGGGGACCGAAGCCCATACGCTCCAGGACCTCACCCAAGTACGCCCATCCCACGGAATCAAAGGCTTTTTCAAAGTCGACCAAGAGGAGGGCCAGATAGGGGGAAAGGCGGCCGCGGTGCGCCATCGCGAGGTGGAGGCGCCGTAGACAGTGTCTGGTCCCCCGCTCCGGCATAAAGCCACATTGGTCCGGATGGACCAGGGAGGCGAGCGATGGGCGTAACCGCTGTGCCAGGACCGTGGCATAGATTTTGAGTTCTGTGTTAATAAGGGATATCGGCCGGTAGTCGGAACAGGACCGCGAGGGAGGCTGTGTCTTGGGGAGTGCATTATGAGAGTAGTAGTCGGCTATCTCGCCCCCGATCGCCCTCCGAAAAGCCTTGTCGTGAAGGAACCAAGCGTTCAGACGCCATATCGGACGGGCAGAGAGGGGGGGGGGACCGAGAGCGAGGAGCACCGGCGAGTGGTCCGAAAGGCCCCTCGGAAGAATGCGTGCGTCCCGCACCCCCGCGCAGTCGGTAGAGGGCACGAAGATGAGGTCGATCCGGGCGTGGGAGTGATGGGCCGCCGACGTGTGGGTGTATTGGCGCGTCTGCGGGTGCCAGATCCTCCAGACATCGCAGAGGCCCTGTGATTCCGCCCAAGAGGAGAGTTGTTTTGCACGGGCGACGCGGGTCAAAGAGACCGGACCCGTCGAGTCCAGGTGGGGCGAGTAGACAGCGTTAAAGTCCCCGCCGAGTATCAGGGCACCTGCAGGAAGTGTCGGGAGGATATCCGCTGCGTGGGAAAGGGCCGACGGCAGGAGGGACGGCGCCGCGTAGAGGGACATCAGGGTAAGGGGTCGGCCCTCCAGAGTGCCACACACTACCAGTAGCATACCCTGGGGGTCCAAAAGCACCCGAGTCAGGACAAAGGGAAAGGACTTGCGAAGCAATATGGCCACCCCCCGGGATCCCCGAGCAAAACCTGAGTGCCATACCCTGTCATAACCGTAACGGCCAAGGAAGGGGCAGTTGTTACCCAACAAGTGAGTCTCCTGGAGGAGGAGTACATCGATCTCTGCCCGTTGTGCATATTTGAGGACCGCCATGCGTTTGAAACGATCCAGGAGGCCATTGACGTTCCAGGAAAGTATGCGCATGGCGGCCCTAGGGACAGGTGGGTCAGCCATAGTCAAGGACAGAAGAGTGGGCCAGTGGAGGCGCGTCCGAGCAGGTTCCCAGAGAGGAAGGACAGCGGAGCGTCGGGTGAGAGAGCGAGATAGACAGTACATGATACCTTAGCACAACAGATAAGAGGGAGTCACCCCCCACCAACAAAATCCCCCCAACGAGGAAGAAGCAACCCCAAACCAACCCCAACCCCCCACCCCCCGCCCTATACTTCAAAAACGGAAGCATCTGTCGCCCGAACCAAATGGAAGAAACCACCAAACTAAAACGCTTGGGCTTGAGCGCTAGTGGACCCCTGATACATCAAAAGTCAAGCCTGATTTACCTGCCCTGGCCCAGAGCAACACTGACAATGGGACGTTCCACCCCCGCCCAGGCATCTCCCACCCCCCCACCCCAAAGGTAAGCAAAGAAAGTCAAATGGTAGGGCTGCGAGAGAGGTCCGAAGTGTCCACCAACTCGACCGGGTGGGTTGCAGGGTCTGTGAGCCGAGGTGACGCGGCCCGCTGCCCATCCGCCACGGGACTGGTATGTGCGGCTGATGAGGCCGATGAGGTTCTCGATCTCTGGCTTGGCCGGCCCCCAGAGCGCGTGGTGATCGCCTCCCCCGTTGTGCGCTCCCGGGGCAATGTCCGATGCCGCCGACGGGTCTTCGATGTCCGGGGTCTCCCCCGTCTCCCCCGTGGACCCAAAGGCGATCCGCGCCCAGAGCGCTGCAAGGGGTGCTCCTCCGCCAACCAGGTCCAGGCCACCCGCGGTGTATCGAAGAAGAGAGTCTTTTGCTGGAAGACGACCCGGAGGCGGGCCGGGAATTGGAGCTGGTATTGGAGTCCCAGGGAGCGCAGCTTTTGTTTCACTTCAGTGTAGGAGCGGCGCAGCTCCTGGACTTCGTGGGTGTAGTCCGGGAAGACCATGATTTTGTGGTTCTGATAGTGGAGGGCATCCATGCGCCGGGCTTCACGGAGAATGGCATCTCGGTCACGGAAGTTCAAGAGCTTGAGGATGAACGGCCGGGGTGGAGCCCCTGGGGGCCTGGGGGCCAGGGAGCGGTGGGCTCTCTCCACCACGAACGAAGCCGACAGGCTGTCCGCCGGCATCCAGGATCGGAACCAGCGCTCCATGAAGTCGTCCGCCCGGCCCGATTCAACTCCCTCCGGGAAACCCACTAAGCGCAGGTTGCTGCGTCGAGCGCGGTTTTCTGCATCCTCGACCCGGCGGTGCAGCTCCTTAGAGTGGGTGGTCAGCTCCCGAACCTGATCTTGCAGATGGCGGATGTCGTCCTCGGCCGTGGATATCCGGGACTCGGCTTCCGAAATGCGGGCGGTGGCGTTCCTCAGATCTTGCCGGAGAAGAGCGACGTCCACTTTGACCTCACCCACCATGCCCTCGAGCGAGGCGCGGGACGAGTTGATGGCCTGCAGGATGGCAGCCAGGTCTGCAGCAGGGGCCAGGGCCTGTTCGCCCATGGGGCCGGGCCCCTTGTCGGAGGTTGTGAATTTGTCCATCCTGGTTTGGGTGGCCCCGGACGCCGGCTTGGCGGCTCTGTCCTTACCCATTTCTGGGCCGTTCGTCAGCGAAGGAGGGCAACTAGCCGGTGATACACCTGCGGAACGGCAACGGGCAGCCGGGCTGCCGCGGGACCAACAGGAGGCCCGTCCGGGAGGACCACCGGCCGGGAACGGCTGGGTAGCACCAGCCTCAGCGGTCAAGCCCCGCCGGGCATCTCAGCAAAGCGGGGTCCAGCAATGTAGGTCTCAGTTCCAGGCCCCTGGCCGCCACTCGGGGTCCCCCAGCCGGCCGTCGCAGGGCCGCAACCTCCGGCGCAGCCCAGGTCTCCAAGGGAACAGTTAGCCGGGTCTCCCCTCAGTCCCCAGGGGGGGGCTAGGTGTCACTCGTCAGGGTCCGCAGCCGGGAGTCCAAGCGATGGAGGGGGGGGGGACAGCACGTACACCCCCCCGGCCGCCGGTATGCGGCCCGAATCCGCGAGGGCCCCCCCGCACCCGGAGTCCGCAGCCAGTCTGGGGCCGATGGAGCCGGTTCCGCGCTGCAACCAGGAGGAGAGGGGAGGGAGAAGGGGGGGAGCCAGGGGCCCGGGCCCCCCGGCCGCCGACACACGGCCCGATGGGGGGGGGGCTCCCCCGCACAGCCAACCCCACAGTTGCCCCGATGAAGCGGTCGCGGCCAGCCCCACTCACCGCCTGATTCGCCGCTCTGCGCCACGCGGGGGGGTCCGATCCAGCACCCCCGGGGCTCCGGACGGCGTCAGCGGAGCAGGGCAGCACCGGGCCAGTGCCAGCAGCACCCGCGGCAGCCCCGCGGCCACCGCGTCCCTCAGTCCAGCAGTTTCAGGCCTGCACCCCTCGTGGGCGCCGCGGGCTAAATTTCTCAGCGTGTCTGCGCCGCGGTTCCACAGCCGCCACTGCACGCCGTCGGTCTGGTTCCGCGACGGCTAGGGAGGCTCCCAGAGCCCGCAGCGCCCCAGGATTCGGTGCGGGGCGGCAGGGCAGCTTCGCGGACCCCCGCACTCCGAGTGAGCCGGCCAGGGCAGTCCAGTAGAGGAGGCAGCAGGATTTGCGGGGACCGATGCCGGGAGCCTTAGTGAAAGGCGGCCATGCCGGTCAGGCGCCACCTAGCGCGCTCCCTGAGCACTTTTTATACTCCATGAAAATATAACTTCATCATGCAGACCACTTTCGGATGAAAGGGTGTTCTATAAGTGTTGTTGTGCATGATTGCACTTAATACTCATAGAACAAGACACATGTCTAGATTTATTAGAAATCGTAAATCTCGATATGTGTGTGAATGGTGCACCATTCTACAATTGGTGTAGGAAAGCACAACAAAGAGAATTGTTTAAATTTCTCCACATTTTTATTTCTTCAATGCATGCTGAAATGTTCAGCATACATTGAAGGAGAACAATGCATTTTCTCATTGTTTTTGTACACGAAGGTGTGTCTTCCTGTAGAATAACAAACAGCACATGACACAGATATCCATGCACTATTGTGCAAGGGTGCCTGTGTCACCACATGGCTGCAGTTTAAGCAGCCGTGCAGAGAGAAGCATAGATTTGCAACATATTTATGTACATATGTTGCATCCCTGTGCTTCGGAAGTACTACAGCACACAGCAGTTAAAGAGGTTACTGTGTGATGCTGCAGCACGTCCGTATAGTTCTGCACTTATACATTCACCATACGCTACTAATGCATTCATTCAGTCAATTACGTACTACACATAAATTCATATAAACTTTCACACACTAACATAAATTTAGCTCTTTTTTTAAACCAGTAAAGTTAGTTCTTAAAAGAACTTTTTTTTTTCTTCTTTCTTCTTTTATGTTTTTTTTGGGGTTTTTTTAACAATTTTGTGTTTTTTTTGGTTTTTCTGAAAAAAAAACAGGAGAAACCAAACAATGAACTTCAGGGAGCAATAAAAAAACAAACAAACAAAAAAAAACCTTGCAAATATGACTTTCCAGCCGGCGGCAGATGAGGTCGATTGACTGCTCGCCATAGCACAAAGTCTTATTGCACTTAGTGCAGAGCACTTTTAAAAATTGAAATTGAGGACGGATGTCCAAGGTTTGGTCTAGGGCATGGGTACTCACAAACTTTCTCTCGGGGGCCAAATTTACAGTGTGGTTTCTGGCTGAGGGCCGCACCGGTGGGGGCGGGGCCAGTGGGGGAGGGGGCGGGGCTAGAGCAAAAAAGAACTATGACCATGAGGTTGAACACAGGCCACTGCAGCGGACGCCTTCATCCACTGAGCCACCGGACCCGGTATGCACACATATCTATCTATCTATCTATCTATCTATCTATCTATCTATCTATCTATCTATCTATCTATCTATCTATCTATCTATCTATCTATCTATCTATCTATCTATCTATCTATCTATCTATCTATCTATCTATCACTCTGCCTCCCGCCCTATCTATCTATCTATCTCTCACTCTGCCTCCCGCCCTATCTATCTATCTCTCACTCTGCCTCCCGCCCTATCTATCTATCTATCTATCTATCTATCTATCTATCTATCTATCTATCTATCTCTCACTCTGTCTCCCGCCCTATCTATCTATCTATCTATCTATCTATCTATCTATCTATCTATCTATCTATCTATCTATCTATCTATCTATCTATCTATCTATCTATCTATCTATCTATCTATCTATCTATCTATCTATCTATCTCTCTGTCTCCCGCTCTATCTATCTATCTATCTATCTATCTATCTATCTATCTATCTATCTATCTATCTATCTATCTATCTATCTATCTATCTATCTATCTATCTATCTATCTATCACTCTGTCTCCCGCTCTATCTATCTATCTATCTATCTATCTATCTATCTATCTATCTATCTATCTATCTATCTATCTATCTATCTATCTATCTATCTATCTATCTATCTATCTATCTATCTATCTATCTATCTATCTATCTATCTATCTATCTATCTATCACTCTGTCTCCCGCTCTATCTATCTATCTATCTATCTATCTATCTATCTATCTATCTATCTATCACTCTGCCTCCCGCCCTATCTATCTATCTATCTATCTATCTCTCACTCTGCCTCCCGCCCTATCTATCTATCTCTCACTCTGCCTCCCGCCCTATCTATCTATCTATCTATCTATCTATCTATCTATCTATCTATCTATCTATCTATCTATCTATCTATCTATCTATCTATCTATCTATCTATCTATCTATCTATCTATCTATCTATCTATCTCTCACTCTGTCTCCCGCCCTATCTATCTATCTATCTATCTATCTATCTATCTATCTATCTATCTATCTATCTATCTATCTATCTATCTATCTATCTATCTATCTATCTATCTATCTATCTATCTATCTATCTATCTATCTATCTATCTCTCTGTCTCCCGCTCTATCTATCTATCTATCTATCTATCTATCTATCTATCTATCTATCTATCTATCTATCTATCTATCTATCTATCTATCTATCTATCTATCTATCTATCTATCTATCTATCTATCTATCTATCTATCTATCTATCTATCACTCTGTCTCCCGCTCTATCTATCTATCTATCTATCTATCTATCTATCTATCTATCTATCTATCTATCTATCTATCTATCTATCTATCTATCTATCTATCTATCTATCTATCTATCTATCTATCTATCTATCTATCTATCTATCTATCTATCTATCTATCACTCTGTCTCCCGCTCTATCTATCTATCTATCTATCTATCTATCTATCTATCTATCTATCTATCACTCTGTCTCCCGCTCTATCTATCTATCTATCTATCTATCTATCACTCTGTCTCCCGCTCTATCTATCTATCTATCTATCTATCTATCTATCTATCTATCTATCTATCTATCTATCTATCTATCTATCTATCTATCTATCTATCTATCTATCTATCTATCTATCTATCTATCTATCTATCTATCTATCTATCTATCACTCTGTCTCCCGATCTATCTATCTATCTATCTATCTATCTATCTATCTATCTATCTATCTATCTATCTATCTATCTATCTATCTATCTATCTATCTATCTATCTATCTATCTATCTATCTATCTATCTATCTATCTATCTATCTATCTATCTATCACTCTGTCTCCCGCTCTATCTATCTATCTATCTCTCACTCTGTCTCCCGCCCTATCTATCTATCTATCTATCTATCTATCTATCTATCTATCTATCTATCTATCTATCTATCTATCTATCTATCTATCTATCTATCTATCTATCTATCTATCTATCTATCTATCTATCTATCTATCTATCTATCTATCTATCTATCTCTCACTCTGTCTCCTGCTCTATCTATCTATCTATCTATCTATCTATCTATCTATCTATCTATCTATCTATCTATCTATCTATCTATCTATCTATCTATCTATCTATCTATCTATCTATCTATCTATCTATCTATCTATCTATCTATCTATCTATCTATCTATCTCTCACTCTGTCTCCCGCCCTATCTATCTATCTATCTCTCACTCTGTCTCCCGCTCTATCTATCTATCTATCTATCTCTCACTCAGTCTCCCGCCCTATCTATCTATCTATCTATCTATCTATCTATCTATCTATCTATCTATCTATCTATCTATCTATCTATCTATCTATCTATCTATCTATCTATCTATCTATCTATCTATCTATCTATCTCTCTCACTCTGTCTCCCGCCCTATCTATCTATCTATCTATCTATCTATCTATCTATCTATCTATCTATCTATCTATCTATCTATCTATCTATCTATCTATCTATCTATCTATCTATCTATCTCTCACTCTGTCTCCCGCCCTATCTATCTATCTCTCCGTCCATCACTCTGTTTGTCTCCCTTTCTCTCTGTCTCTCTCTCCGTCCATCACTCTGTTTGTCTCCCTTTCTCTCTGTCTCTCTCTCCGTCCATCACTCTGTTTGTCTCCCTTTCTCTCTGTCTCTCTCTCCGTCCATCACTCTGTTTGTCTCCCTTTCTCTCTGTCTCTCTCTCCGTCCATCACTCTGTTTGTCTCCCTTTCTCTCACTCACTGTTTGTCTCTCCCTCTGTCTCCCTCCCTCTGTCTCCGTCTCCCTCCCTCTGTCTCCCTCTCTCCCTCCCTTCCTCTCCGTCTCCCTCCCTCTCTCTCTCCCTCTCCCTCCCTCTCCCTCCCTCTCTCCGTCTCCCTCCCTCTCTCCGTCTCCCTCCCTCTCTCTATTGCTCTCTCTTTCCCTCTGTCTCCCTCACTTTGTCTCCCTCCCTCCCTCCTCCGTTCTCCCTCCGTCTCCCTCCCTCCCCCTCCCTCTGTCTCCCTCTCTCTCTTTCCCTGTCTTCCCCCTCTCCCTGTCTTCCTCCTCTCCCTGTCTCTCCCTCCCTCTCCCTCCCTCTGTCGCACTCTGTCTTCCTGCCGCTGTCACCTCACCCCCCTGCTCTCACTCCCTGCTGCCCTCCATCACCTCACCCTGCTGTCCTCTGTCACCTCACCCCGCGCTGAGACGGCTTCCAGGGAACGCACACGGCCGCCGCACCCAAGTACTTCACAGGTCTTTTAAAGACCATTCACTTGTTAATGAGACTTTTTTGTATTTCACCTCTTCTTAGCGCCCCTGCATCTCCACTCAATCAGAGGGGAGATGCAGGGGCGCTAAGAAGAGGTGAAATACAACAAAGCCTCATTAACAAGTAAATGGCCTTTAAAAGAATCGCCCGGCCTCACAGCTCCGCGCTGCTGTAACCGGCGGTGTTCGCTGACAAGCACAGGGCACAGGCACTATGTCTGCAAGGTCCGCGGGCCGCCAAGGAAGGCTTGCCGGGCCGCCGACGGCCCGCGGGCCGTACTATGAGTACCCGTGGTCTAGGGGATGCACTCTTGACGTGTTCGGCTGCGATGAGGTGGATGGCGCAGGAGCAGGAGTGTCTCTCATGCGTCGGCACTCTTCACGTGCAAGATTGTTTGGATGAAGGCTCCTCATGTGCTTCATCATACTTGCAGTGCCGCGAGAGTATTTCTTGGTGGGATCCCCTCTCGATAAGACTCTTTTGCAAATCTTACATGTAACCAAGGTGGCATTGGTTTTATTGTGTACTTCGGGAAAAGTAAAAAATTTCCACACCACTGAAGCAAAACGTTTTTTCTGTGGTTCCTCATGCAAACATTCATCCTCAGAGGTTTGAGGTGATGCAGGTGATGCCTGCTGCCCTAAAGCCATTTTTGGTTGCAAAAAGTTAGAACTAAGTGTATACTTCGTCTAAAAAAAATCTTCTTCTGTCCAAAGAGATGGTTCTCCAAAGAAGCTCAAAGAAGAATGATTGAAATGGGTGGGGTCTTTCAGTAGTTAGAACAGGAAGTGTAATGAACCAATCAAATCTCTTTTTTTTGCAGGTCACTAGGGATCCGCGCACCGTGCGCTTATGCAGCACGCACCCAGCGCGCATCCGCGAAATTGAATTAAAAAGAAATATAGGATTAGATGTCAAAATATATTAGTTTTAAGACTAGTTTAGAGTTTGTCTTCAATTAATATTCACATGCAATACATAAATATGTGTTTTTAAATGATAGATACTTAACGGGATCCGCGCAAGCATCGCGTCATGGACGCACAGGACGCATTGCGGAAGCGCGTAAACATCGCTTTACGTACATCGAACGTGTCGTGTATAGGCTGGGAGTCGCGTACCGGTCGCATAGCGATCGCGCACTAAACACGTACCCAACGCATACACTGCGCGGATGCTATCGCGTACGGATCGTGAACGATGCGCATAGGGTGCGCGGATCCCAAAAAATTGAAAAAAATATATATCTAAAATAAAGTTTTGCACTTATAGTTGAAAAAATATTTTGAAAAATATAAAAAAATATGTTTGAAAAACACATTAAGTTCAAATAATATTTTTTAATTTTTGAAAGCATTAATTGAAGAAATATGTTTAAAAAATGATGATAAAAAAGTATTTTAAAAAAAAAGAAAGAAAATGACACACTGAATTTGAAAAATATAGAAATGCAATATAAATCATTAAACATGAAATCTTTAGAGATAAGTTATAGATAGGAATTAGCATTTAAAAAACCTTTGAAATTCACTGAAAAAACCGTAGGTTTCATGCATGTTATAGTTAGGAATTGGCATTTAAAAAACCTTTGAAATTCACTGAAAAAACCAAAGGTTTCAGGGGTGTTATAGTTAGGAATTGGCATTTAAAAAACCTTTGAAATTCACTGAAAAAAACATAGGTTTCAGGGGCGTTATAGTTAGGAATTGACATTTAAAAAACCTTAGAAATTCACTGAAAAAACCATGGGTTTCAGGGGCGTTATGGTTAGCTGGACATTTCCCTCGTACAAAACCCTAGAAATTCCCCTGTTATAGTTAATTCAGCTAACTATAACTCGCACCCCCGCAATGCACTGCTGATGACGTCACATATTACATCACTCATGACATGGTCAGTGACATCACTGATGACATCACTGATGACATCTCAAATTACATCACTGATGACATCACTGATGACATCATCCATGTGATAAATTAGTGCATCTTCTCAAACCCTAATATAACTTTTGATACACCGACTCAAAATTTCAGACGGCCATTTTGACAACCATAGATACTCCAATACCAATAACTACTCACCCACTCATTGACTTTTAGGTCTACATACATCTCCACTCACTCACCTGTACAGTGACTCATACTTACAGTCACTCTGTGCATTTAAACACCTATATAGACACTCACACACCGCCAATCATTCGATGATGTACTGATACATCTAGTCAGTCATACAAATAATTAATCACAGTAAAATTTACTCACTTATACAGTTAAAAACACTCAAGTTCACTTACTCATAAAAATACTAACAAATTCTGTGTCTTCCTGCAGAAAAACAAACAGCACATGACACAGATATCCTTGCACTATGGCGCATACAGCCACTCCCAAAATCACACACTCTCATATATAGATAGTTATATACTCTTACGCACATATACACTGCATTTCACATATGTAGTTACTGACACATGTACAACTGAGATATACATTCAATCACTAACACACCTATACATACACTCACCCAACAATACAGTCCATCACAGATGCACTCTTAAAAACATGCACTCACTAAATCCCCCACTCCCACATCTAGTCACAGAGTCACACACACCCTACCCATACAAACACTCAGGCACCCATACAGATACTCGACAACCAATCAATAACCCATATAGACACTAATATAGCTATTCACAAAACCATGCAGCCGCTTATACACCAACACACAGACACATACAGACATTCACACAGTTTAGTCACTAGTCTGCGGTAAGATACATTTAATAACTCACTTATGGAGTCAGTTACGCACCTAGAAAATCACCCATTCACACACATATACACCCACTCATTCTTCCATAGGCCTTTCACTATAAATATATAAAACATATTTAAACTTTTAAGAAAAACACACATTCACTGGATGATGTCATCAGTGATGTCATCAGTGATGTCATTTGAGATGTCATCAGTGATGTCACTGACCATGTCATGAGTGATGTAATATGTGACGTCATCAGCAGTGCATTGCGGGGGCGTGAGTTATAGTTAGCTGAACTAACTATAACAGGGGAATTTCTAGGGTTTTGTACGAGGGAAATGCCCAGTTAACTATAACGCCCCTGAAACCTATGGTTTTTTCAGTGAATTTCTAAGGTTTTTTTAAATGCCAATTCCTAACTACAACGCCCCTGAAACCTATGGTTTTTTCAGTGAATATATATATATATATATATATATATATATATATATATATTCACTGAAAAAACCATAGGTTTCACACATGTTATAGTTAGCGGAAATTTTACTGATAAAAAACCAATGAAATTGCCCCGTTATAGTTAGTGCTGGCAACTATAACTCACGCGACCGCAATCCTCTGCTGATGCTAATACTGTATTTAGACACTTATTTGCCCATGTCTTCTTCCATACATTTTTAGCTATACATATATTACAAATATTTTTTTTTCATAAAGACACATATGTCATCAGCAGAAGATTGCGGTCGCGTGAGTTATAGTTGCCAGCACTAACTATAACGGGGCAATTTCATTGGTTTTTTATCAGTAAAATTTCCGCTAACTATAACATGTGTGAAACCTATGGTTTTTTCAGTGAATTTGCAAGGTTTTTTAAATGCTAATTCCTAACTATAACGTGTGTGAAACCTATGGTTTTTTCAGTGAATTTGTACGGTTTTTTAAATGCTAAGTGACTTTACGCCATTCGTGGCGTGCGCGCCCACTTAACGCAGTTCGTTCCGTGCGCGCACGGTGCGCTTCGTGCACCGTGCGCGCACAGTGAGCACGCGGTGCGCTTCGCGCACCGCGCACCCACTTTACGCAGTTAGTGCCGTGCCCACGTTACGCTAGATGGGCCATGTACGCACGATGCGCTTCGCGCACCGTGCACACATGGAGGACATATTATGCGCTTCCTTGTGATAGGTAATCTGTTGAAATTTTTTGGGAAATTTCTGTGCTCTGCTAAGCCATGCACAAATGGTGGCCTTCGGCCACCATTTGCACAAGGGGTGGAGAAAGTGTGGATAGTGTTTTTTTTATTTTTATTTTTTTACCGTACGCTTACGGTAAGCGTACGGTAAGCGTACCCCGCGAAATTGCCGAAAAAAAAATAATGCCGTTTTTGCTCTTGGGGGATGTTTGGGGACTCCCTCAACATGACTATGTGAGAGGGAGTTGTCAAAACATCCCCGTAACATGTTTTTGGCCATCATGTTTGATACATAACACTCAGTGCGGTAGACAAAATGGCGGACGCCGCTTCCTGGTTTCTGCCGATTCGAATGTTTACTAAGATCTAAGAGCCAATCAGAATCGCGCTCGCGCACGCCACCGTACGCTTACCGTAAGCGTACGGTAAGCGTACCGTAAGCGGGCTCAGATATATATATTGATTTAAAGGCTATTTTCTCAGAATCTACTGAACAGATTTACACCAAACCTACAAAAGGCACTTCCTTGACCTAGGGACTACCTCTCTGCCAAATTTCTAGTAATTCTGTTCAGCCGTTCGGGCTGTAGCTCGTTCTAAAGGTCCTATGGAAAAATGCATGGGAAAAACGCGTTTTGGGACCCCCCTTTTATCTCAGCCCCCGCTTGACGAATCCCCCCGAGACTTTCAGGGTAGGAGCGGAGCGTAGCGCCCCACCTATTTTGAGAAATTCGCGAGGATTCGTCGACCGGCGCCAAAGTTATTCAAAATAGAATGTTGAGGTTTTCCTATGGAAACGTGGTCCTAACTATAACTACCTACTGGCGACCGCCAGTAGGTAATATATATATATATATTCACTGAAAAAACCATAGGTTTCAGGCACGTTATAGTTAGGAATTAGCATTTAAAAAACCGTAGAAATTCACTGAAAAAACCATAGGTTTCAGGGGCGTTATAGTTAGCTGGACTTTTCACTCGTACAAAACCATTGAAATTCCCCCGTTATAGTTAGTTCAGCTAACCATAACTTGCGCGCCCGCAATGCACTGCTGATGACGTCACATATTACATCACTCATGACATGGTCAGTGACATCACTGATGACATCACTGATGAAATCTCAAATGACATCACTGATGACATCATCCAGTGAATCCGTGTTTTTCTGAAAATTACATCTGTTTTATATATGTATATCTCAAGGTCGATGGAAGAATAAATGGGTATATAAGTGTCTAAATGGATGATTTGTTTTTGAAAAATTGATTGTATACTGACTGATTAAGTGTATCTTAGTGAATACATGGCTTAGTGAGTAATGTTTAAATGTGTAAATATCTGTATCAGTATCTCACTTTGTGTAAAACTGGCTGCATGGGTTGGTGAGTAGCTACATAGCTATATAGGTTATTAGTTGGTTTTTTGAGTATCAGTATGAGTGTCTGAGTGTCTGTATGATTCGGTGGGGGGTATTACGTAGTGCATAGGTGCATGAATGAGTGACTCACTGTTTGTATGTGTTGAAGACAGCATGTGTGCAGGACTGTATGGGTGGATGAGTGTGTGCATGGGTGTGTTAGTGAGTGATAGACTGTCTCAATTGTGTCTTTATGAGTAACTACATATGTTTTAAACTAGTATATGTGACTATTGGTGTATATAAGGGAGTATATGTGAGAGTGAGAGATTGGAAGAGTTCCTGTATGAATAAGTATGTGTATCTATAAGTGATTGTTTAAAAGACTAAGTATGTGTAAGTTTCTGTAGAAGTAAGTGTGGTGGTGTGTGTATAACTGTATATGCAAGTAAATGGATGTTTGATTCTTTATTAGCATGAGTGACTATGTGTGTGAATAACTCTATGGATGAGTGGCGTTGTGTAACAGGATGTATAGGTGTGTGAATACATATGATGAGTGAGTACATGTATGAGTGACTAAATAGGACTGTTGGTGAATGAGTGGATGTGTATGTGGATCTTAGAATTACTGAATAGGTTGTTGTAACTGGTATTGGTATGTCCATTTTTTTGAACATTGTAGTTTCTATTTTTGAATGTGTGTATCAAAGGTTATATTAGGGGAAGAGGAGGTCTGCCACTCTATCACAAGGATGATGCCATCAGTGATGTCATTAGTGATGTCATTTGAGATGTCATCAGTGATGTCATGAGTGATGTCACTGACCATGTCATGAGTGATGTAATATGTGACGTCATCAGCAGTGCATTGCGGGCGTGCTGAACTATCTATAACGGGGGAATTTCAATGGTTTTGTACGAGTGAAAAGTCCAGCTAACTATAACGCCCCTGGAACCTATGGTTTTTTCAGTGAATTTCTACGTTTTTTTAAATGCTAATTCCTAACTATAACGTGCCTGAAACCTATGGTTTTTTCAGTGAATTTCAAAGGTTTTTTAAATGCTAATTTCTAACTATGCCTACAGAGATAGGACATGTGAAGAAAGAAGAAAAAATGCACAGAAAGAAAAAAAAGAAATGCAGAAAGAAGCAACAGAAGTCCTCAAAGACGAAGAAAAGTACAGGAAGAAGGATAATGTGCAGAAAGAACAAACTGAAGAGCAGAAAGAAGCCTTGTTGCAAAATCATCCTGTACCCTCAACTTTTTCAGACGGATACTGGTGGTAACTGAGTCTGACTAACCAGTCCTAGAGCCAGTGTTATGTTAAAAGACACTCAGAATACAGTGAAAACACCTACATACACTAGGGAACACTATGCGTTGGGGTCCCCCTGTGATCAGCATGACCTCCTCTGTAAGCCCCGCCTAGTATATAATAGGGCAGGGGATTAAAACTACCTCTTAAAACGCGCCACAGGGCGTGTTTGAACACGTTACCTCAGGCCCCTCACTTCCCCACTGTGTAAACACGCCCTGTGGCCATTTTTAGTTGGGAGATTAAGTTCATTTGAATCCTGAGGGTCCCTAGGGTCCAACTAGCCCACTAGGTACCTCCAGTATGCGCCACAGAGCTGCGTTGCACAGAGGTGTAAAAAGTGGCATGGCCTGGACCACCTCTCTGCAACGCAGCTCAGTGGCGCTTACTGGAAGCACCTGGTGGGCTTGCTAGCCCCCAGGGGCCCTCAGGATTGAAGGGGAATTATTTCCCCAACTTAAAACGCGCCACAGGGCTTGTTTGCAAACGTTAACTCAGGCCCCATCCCCTCCCTTCACCACTGTGTAAACAAGCCCTGTGGCCATTTTTTAAGTTGGGAGATTAAGTCCCCTTGAATCCTGAGGATCCCTAGGGGCAAAATAGCCCACTAGGTACGTCCAGTAAGCGCCATTGCAGAGAGGTGTAAAAAGGGGCACGGCCTGCACCACCTCTCTGCAACGCAGAGCAGTGGCACTTACTGGAAGCACCTGGTGGGCTAGTTGGCCCCCAGGGTCCCTCAGTATTGAAACGGAATTATTTCCCCAACTTAAAACGCGCCACAGGGTGTGTTTGCACACGTCACCTCAGGCCCCGTCCCCTCCCTTCACCACTGTGTAAACGCGCCCTGTGGCCGTTCTAAGTTGAGAGATTAAGTCCCCTTGAATCCTAAGGGTCCCTAGGGTCAAACTAGCCCACTAGGTACCTCCAGTAAGCGCCACAGAGCTGTGTTGCATAGAGGTGTAAAAAGGACACCTGTCTGCAACGCAACTCCCTGGCGCACACTGGAGATACCTGTTGGGCTAGTTGGCCCTCAGGGACCCTCCGTATTGAAGGGGAATTAATTCCCCAACTTACAACTGGCCAGGGGGCGCGTTTGCAGAGTGCTGCAAGGAGGGGGCGTGGCCTCCAGCGCGATGCCGGTTTTTTATTTATTTTATTTTTTTAAGAAGAAGGGCTGTGTGGCCCCCCTTCTTTTTCTAATTTACTGGCCCTGGGGACCCCATCCCCCAGGGCCTGCACCCTAATTTTTTTTGTTGAAAAAAATAAATTTGGCCCTCCCAAGGCCTTAATCGGCCCCGGGGACCCCAACCCCGGGTTATGGCCTTTTTTTAATTTAAATTCTTTAGGAGGGGGCTGCGTTGCCCCCCTCCTCAGGCCACTTATGGCTCCTGGCACCCCATCCCCCGGGGCCGGCCTTTGTTTTTTATTATTTTTAAAATATATATATTTATAGAAACACCTAGGACATGCTGGACAAACCGTATGTACCTATCACCATGACGATTTGCGTGATATTTATTATAAGGCGACTATGCATAGAATGAATCCACATGGAATGTATTTACACCGCTAGTGAAGCTCTGACGTGTCTGATGCCCTTCCGTGCCTAATCCCAGCGCCCCCTTGCCGGTGGGTACTCTCCAAGTAGACACCCTTGTCATTTATTTATACAAACATGGGCAGCTATTGACGGGCACATTTAATATACACGCACACCAAGCCATTCAAAGGGGATTCGACAAAAATTTGACCAAACTATGCAAGAAACCCCCCTCACGGTTAATAAAAAACACATCCACCGCCGGATGTGTAATACTTTTTATTTTACTCTCTGGAAAGGAGACGAACCTCACTTGAGAGTCACAGCGTGCTCCTGGCTGAGCCCAATGCTGTGTTACACCCACCAGTGCCCGCCGATGGCCTCACACCTCTGTGTTGTATTCCACCAGCTAGTGCGTATGCTATGACACTCTCGAGCCCATGTGCACTGTAACACCACCCCGTGAATATGTCATGCCACACTTGCCTTCGCACGGGTTATATTGCCCCATCTAACGTGCCTTCCTCGATGTGTATGTTATAACGCACAGCGCTATGCCATACATATTATAATCTGGGATCCATATCTTTGTCACAGTGCATATGCAACGTTACACTCCTCAGCACATATTTTATATTACAACTTTAGAGACTAGTTATGTTACACAACACTGCCCTGTGCATATTACACTCCAAGGCGCATATCGCATAGCACGCGCTAGTGCCTGTGCTATCTCGCGCTCTCCAGTGAATCTGTCATTGAGCACAATGTATTGCATATTATATTTCACGCCCCGGTTCATCTTATCACACTTTTTGGTTTATACCATATACTACATCTAGTTTTCATTTTCAATCGTGCTCTCAGGACTATGTTCTATATAACACTGCGTCCACCTACCCTTTTCACGGGCATTACATTTTGCGATTGGGGTGGAGGGTCAGGGGGTGTTTCTGCCAAGTGAGCCCAGAGTCACAGTCATAAACGTCCTCTTCTTCCTGAATAAAAGTGAGAATATGCTGCATACTTGTTCATATTTTAAGTAGTTCGCACAGACACACATTTTAAAAACAATAAAGTTCCTAATACCCACCTTCTCTGAACAGTTAGCTTGCTGCTCCAGCCACCTCCTCCCTATCCTCTGTTGTCTGAATCCATGGACTAGCCTCCTCCCTCCTGCCATGCATGGTCGGATGTGCTGCCACTGCCCTCCATTTAGCATGATGTACCAGTCCACTCCTCCTGCCCTCCATTGCCCAATTCTATGGCCCATCATTGACCTCCTGCTTAGCCTCTGTGCTTGGCTTGCTGCCCCTATTCTCCTTCCCCCTGCCCTCTGATGTCTTTGTGCATGCCCCTGCTCCATCCTTTTTGCCCACTATGTTCCATGGCCCTGCCACTCCTATATACTCTGAGTGTTCTGTTGAGCTGCCACTCCCCTCCCACCTGCCTAGCATTGTCAGATGACTGTAACCTGTCCCTGCCACCTCCACCCTGCCTGTCCACATGCCATGCCCCTATCCCCTTCCTCCTGTCCTCCATGGTCCATTTTACTGCCACACCCTTCTGCCCTCCCTGATCTGTTGTGCTGCAACTGCTCCTCCTGCCTGCCCCGCGCGGTCTGTTGTGAGGCCCCTTCCCCTGAACTCTCTTGTCTGTGCCCAGGTCCTGACCCTCCCTTCTATCCTCCATGGTCCTTTGTGCATGCCCCTGCACCCTCCTTCTTGCCCATCATAGCCATTGTGCTGCCACTAACCCACCCGCTTGCCATGCATGGTCTTCTGTGCTGCCATGGCCCCTCCCACCTTCCCTGTGTGGTCAGCTAGCTGCCCCTGACCCCCTCCCACCTTCCCTCCATGGTCTGTGTGTATGCCACCATAGTCTCATTGTTGCTCTCCATGTAAATGTAAAATGTAAATTGATACTTGTATAGCGCACTACTCCCCCGTAAGGGTCTCAAGGCTCTTGTACGAATACCGCTGTGGAACCCATCCTGGCTTTCCCTGTGAGGCGTCCACTCCTGGGCACCCCCAAGGTGGAGGCCAGGCATCCTTAGCGTTGTGGGGGCCGTTGTGGAGATTAAGCAAGCTATTGCCCAGAGTTGCAGAGTGGGACTCCATGATTGGAATGGCACCGAGGCGAGAATTATCAGGTCCGTGGAATTTTTGAGCCCAAGACCCGCCGAGGCGGGGAATTGAACCCTGGTCCTGGGCTAGACCTCTGGATCAGGGTCTGCTGCTCTAATCATTGAGCCACACTTCTCCATGGTGTGTCTTGTTTCTAGTGCCCATCCTGCCTGACCTCCATGGTCATCTTGCTGCTCCTGCCCTGCCACCTTGCCACCAGCCCTCTGTTTCCATGTGCAGACCCCTATTCCCTCCCTCCTGGCTTGTCTATTCCATTGTAATGCCCCTGATCCGTCCCTCCTGCCCTTTATGGTCTGTTATGCTGCAGCTTTCTCTCCTGTCTGTCCATTATGGTCAGCTAGCTACCATTGCCTCTTTCCCATCTGTTCTCTGTTGTCCATGTGCATGGTCCTGTCCCCTCCCTATTGCCTTCTATGGATTGTTGTGCTGCACTCCTGTCCCGCATGCGCTGTGTGGTGTATTGTGCTGCTGCAAACCCTGATGCCTGCCCTTTAGGGTCAGTTTGGTGCACCTCTCCATGTCCCTCCTGTCCTCTGTTATCCGAGTCCATGTCCCTACCCCAATTCCTCCTGCCTACCATGATTCAATGTACCATACTTGCGAACATTTTGAACTTGGTAAGAGGGAGATTTTGAAAAAAAACTGGGGTATTGATTTTCCCCTTTGAGTTACATTGAAAAAGAGGAGATTGTAGACAGGAGACGGATCAAATAAAGCCCATTTGAGCTTAAAAACATTGGACGTTTCCTGGCTGAAACGGGTCTGTTGGCATGTATGGTTGTACTCCCATTGCCTCTTCCTTCTGCCCACAATGGTCTATTATATTGCCACAGCCTCTCTTGCAAGTCCTGTATTGTTGGTTTGTTGCCCCTGCCCCCCTTTCCACTGCCCTCCATAGTCTGTTGTGCTGCCACGGCCCTTCCTGCCTGCTCAGTGTGGTTAAATTGTTGCCTTTGCACCCTCCTACCTGCCTTCAATTTTCAGAGTCCGTGCCCCTGGCCTCTGCCTCTCAACAGTATCCTAATGAACAACTAGATTGCCAACATTCTATATTTATTACAAAAGTGTGGAACGCCTGACGTCATCTTGATGTAATCAAAACTGTAATACCTAGAGCATTTCCTTTAGAAATTACATATATGAGAGGGTCTTATTGGCATCAAAATTATGGTTAGTGCTCTAAAAGACTAAAATAAGGACATATTTTCTGAGTTTTCAAATAGCGACAAAGCACTTTTAAATTATTTGTTATCTTTATGTTTTTTTATCCAGTTGACCACTTGATTAAATGTTGCACTTAGGGGAGAGGATGTTGTGTTACTTCCAGAACTGCAGACTTTGCAACTGGGGAACCAGGTCGGAGTTTCTGCTTCAGCTCAACATTCTGTGATTCTGGTCAAATCACTTAGTCTCCCCATTTCTACAACCAAAATGAATTTGTTCTTGTGTGATGTAACCAATGCTCATGTAAAGCACTCCAATACCTGACAAGTCTGCACTATATAACACTGCAAAAACACAAAATAATAAGTGTTTTGCACACTTCTGTCATTGGGCTATATTTGGGCTACATCTGGGTGATTTTGGGCTACATTTGGGCTCTTTTGTCTCCGGTGGCCATCTTGGGAGATTTATTTGTTATGAAGTTTCCTAATTTCCTCATGTACTGCAGTCTCCTCAGTAGGAAATGCTTTCAGTTTTTTACTTTGATTCCATCATGAAGGTATTCAGATATGTCACACATTTGCCATAAATTCTGAATGTTAGCACTCTAGTTGCTCATTAGATCACTGTAGTAAAACTACTGTTCACCATGGAAGTCTGCTCCTGGTATTAAAAGTGCATGTTTCAGTCTGCATGTCAGATTTTTTTAATGAAATAGAAGAGGATTTGAGAAGTCACTCAAAATGTGCCCTCATTTTCTTTCTTAAGCATTAATCATAATTTCTATGGCAAAATGAAGCCCCTCATTGTGTTCCTTTTTAAATTAAATGTTGTACGTGTTACCAGTTTATTCCAATCAAGATGGCTTCAGGTGTGCCATACTTTTTGTCATAATGAAGACAGTAAGCGCTCTAGTTGTTTTTAAGAACACTCTGGGACATTCTGTCATTGGGCTATACTTGGGCTACATCTGGGTGATATTTGGGCTACATTTGGGCTCTTTTGTCTCTGGTGGCCATCTTGGGAGACTTATTTGTTATGAAGTTTCCTAATTTCCTCATTTACTGCATGCAGTCTCCTCAGTAGGAAATACTTTCAGTTTTTTACTTTGATTCCATCAAGAAGGCATTCAGATGTGTCACTCATTTGCCATAAATTCAGAATGTTAGCACTCTTTTTGCTCATTAGATCACTGTAGTAAAGCTGCTGCTCACCAGGGAAAACTGCTGCTGGTATTGAAAGTGCATGTTTCAGTCTGCATGTCAGAATTTTTTAATGAAATAGAAGAGGATTTGAGAAGTCACTCAAAATGCGCCCTAATTTTTCTTTCTGCAGCACTAATCATACTTTTTATGGAAAAATGAACCCCCTTATTTTGTTCCTTTTTAAATTAAAAGTTTTAAGAGTTACCACTTTAATCCAAGCAAGATGGCTTCAGGTGTGCCATACGTTTATCATAAGTAGGACTGTTAGCGCTCTAGTTGTTCTTTGGCACACTCTGGGAAGCTGCAGTAGAACACAAAGGAATCAACTGACAGTCTCTGCCCTTGTTGGGTGTACATGTTTTACTGAGAATGTCAGACTTCATTCTCACATGACTGAGAAAGATAATGTGAATTTACAGAAAATAAGCTCTCAGTTTAGCTTATAGATCACCTTCCAAACCTCTGTGGGAAAAGCATGAGAAAATATTTTTCTCTCAATCATGATATCCCAGCAGAAGGCTTTTTCACATGGCGAAATCACCTTAGAACATTCCACAATTCCTAAAATGAGTATGGTACCATCAACAAATGATTTATAATGTAACTAAAGTCTTAAAACCTTCTATTAACTGCAATGCTTTTTAATGAGGTGCTATCATGTATATTGGTCCCAAGATGGCTGCCAACACTTCTTGGATGAAGTGCTGACAGCCAATCAGATCTCAGGATGAGATGTGTGGTTAGGCTCCGCCCACATATATGTATGATTTTACTTTTGATTTTCTCAGGAACTACCGAAGAGATTGACTCCATATATGCAAAAGGCACATCCCTGAGCTGAGGACTACCTCTCTGCCAAATTTCAAGTAATTCTGTTCAGCCGTTCGGGCTGTACCTTGGACTAAAGGTCCCTATGGAAAATTGCATGGGGAAAACACGTTTTGGGACCCCCCTTTTTTCTCAGCCCCCGCTTGACGAATACCCCCGAGACTTTCAGGGTAGGAGCGGAGCGCCCCACCTATTTTGAAAATTTCACGAGGATTCGTCAACCGGCGCCAAAGTTATTCCAAATAGAATGTTGCGGATTTCCTATGGAAACACGGTCCTAACTATAACTATCTACTGGCGACCGCCAGTAGATAATATATATATATACATATATACATATATATATATATATATATTATCTACTGGCGGTCGCCAGTAGATAGTTATAGTTAGGACCGTGTTTCCATAGGAAATCTGAAAATTCTATTTATGAAAAACAAAATATTAATAAATACATAACTTAGCATTTAAAAAACCGTACAAATTCACTTAAAAAACCATAGGTTTCACACACGTTATAGTTAGGAATTAGCATTTAAAAAACCTTGCAAATTCAATGAAAAAACCAAAGGTTTCACACATGTTATAGTTAGCTGGACATTTCACTCGTAAAAAACCATTGAAATTCCCCCGTTATAGTTAGTTCAGCTAACTATAACTCGCGCGCCCGCAATGCACTACTGATGACGTCACATATTACATCACTCATGACATGGTCAGTGACATCACTCATGACATCACTGATGACATCTGAAATGACATCACTGATGACATCATCCAGTGAATGTGTGTTTTTCTGAAAATTAAATATGTTTAATATATGTATATCTCAAGGTCGATGGAAGAATATATGAGTATATATGTGTCTAAATTGATGATTTGTTTTTGAAAAATTGATTGTATTACTGACTGATTAAGTGTATCTTAGTGAGCACATTGCTTAGTGAGTAATGTTTAAATATGTAAATATCTATATCAGTCTCTCACTTTGTGTATAAGTGGCTGCTTGGGTTGGTGAGTAGCTACATGAGTGTCTATATAGGTTATTATTTGGTTTTTTGAGTCTCAGTATGAGTGTCTGAGTGTCTTCATGGTGCGGTGGGGGGTATTACGTAGTGCATAGATGCATGAATGAGTGACTCACTGTTTGTATGTGTTGAAGACAGCATGTGTGCAGGACTGTATGGGTGGATGAGTGTGTGTATGGGTGTGTTAGTGAGTGAATGACTGTCTCAATAGTGTCTTCATAAGTAACTACATATGTTTTAAACTAGTATATGTGACTATTGGTGTTTATAAGTGAGTATATGTGAGAGTGAGAGATTGGAAGAGTTCCTGTATGAATAAGTATGTGTTACTATAAGTGATTGTTTAAAAGACTAAGTATGTGTAAGTTTCTGTAAAAGTAAGTGTGGTGGTATGTGTATAACTGTATATGCAAGTAAATGGATGTTTGATTCTTTATTAGCATGAGTGACTATGTGTGAGTAACTCTATGGATGAGTGGCATTGTGTTACAGGATGTTTAGGTGTATGAGTACATATGATGTGTGAGTACATGTATGAGTGACTGTATAGGACTGTTGGTGGATGAGTGGATGTGTATGTGGATCTTAGAATTACTGAATAGGTTGTTGTAACTGGTATTGGTATGTCCATTTTTTTTGAAAATTTCAGTCTCTTTTTTTGAATGTTTGTATCAAAGGTTATATTAGGGTGAGAGGAGGTCTACCACTCTGTCACAAGGATGATGTCATCAGTGATGTCATTTGAGATGTCATCAGTGATGTCATGAGTGATGTCACTGACCATGTCATGAGTGATGTAATATGTGACGTCATCAGTAGTGCATTGCGGGCGCGCGAGTTATAGTTAGCTGAACTAACTATAACGGGGGAATTTCAATGGTTTTTTACGAGTGAAATGTCCAGCTAACTATAACATGTGTGAAACCTTTGGTTTTTTCATTGAATTTCTAAGGTTTTTTAAATGCTAATTCCTAACTATAACGAGTGTGAAACCCATGGTTTTTTCAGTGAATTTGCAAGGTTTTTTAAATGCTAATTCCTAACTATAACGTGAGTGAAACCCATGGTTTTTTCAGTGAATTTGCAAGGTTTTTTAAATGCTAATTTTTTTTTTTTCTTCTTTTTTTTTTACATATTTTTATTTTAATTGTCTATCCTTTTTTAAAGACTATGGTTAAATTTTAAAAATTCTACAATATGTTTTTATTTTACCATTTTCTTAAAATAAACAGGTAAAATTTATTAGTATTACATATTTTTTTTTTTTTTTCCTTTTTTTTTTTTATTTTTTTTTTTTACCGTGCGCGTACGGTAAGCGCACGTCTTGCTGTAATTACGCGCACGTTACGCGGAAGTGAAGGGGCGTGCCTGTTTTGCGCATGCGCGCGTGCGCATGTCTTTTTTACGCGCATGCGTACTTTTGCCGTAAGCGCACCGTAAGTGCACCGTAAGCGTACGGTGGGTCATGTGATCATGAAACACAACTTTTGATTGGTTGAAACTACTTTCAGTTCTAGAACTCTCCTACACCACACCCATTCCCCTCATTTCTGCTTGTGATCCCTTAGGAGAAGGAGCTGGGTTGTCTTTGTGATACGATGGCAGAACAGCAGAGCCCTTCTGAGAGTGAGGCTAGCAGCACTACCTTGAGGCAGAGAGCGAGGAAACAAAAGACCTCTTTCATATGGGAGTATTTTTCTTTTCCAGAGGGCCAGCAAAAGGTAAATGCACCCTTAGTGACTTGTAAGCTGTGTGGCCGTGTACTTTCAAGAGGGAATCCCGACAGGAAGTATTCCTTCAGGAATCACACCATGTTGAGACACCTTAAGGATGTACACAGAAGGACACATGCTCGACTTACTGAAGGTAACCCTTCAGTAAATCAACCAAGCACATCCACAGCAGCTCAGCCTGGACCATCATCTGCAGTGCCGAGTCCTTCTTCTGCAGGTCAGGTGAGCCCTTCATCTGTGGGGGGAGCATCTCCTTTTTCTTCTCCTCAGGAAATTAACCCTCGGTTTCTGAGGGTTGAAATACGGTGCGCCACTTGTCATGATCTAATTTGTTATAGGGAGACCAGTATTTCCCTAGTGAACAATAAAATAGATCAGCACACTTGTCGTACCGTCTAATATTCGCATTCTTTCTTTCCTCTGTCCCTGCATGAACACAACGGCTCTTTTAAGAGCCAACCTTACCTTTCATCTATTTTTTATATATGTTTTTAAAACTTTTTTTTTTTTTTTTTTTTACCGTACGTATTATTTTTTTTTTTAAAAAACACTAAAAATCAATTATCTCATTACAAGGTCCTTGAGAGACTACAATGAAAAACTGAAAATGTGATTTTGGAGAAGTGGAAAAAAGGGACCATGATATTTTTGACTTACCATACCCACTCAAAAAAATATTTATTCATTTAAATTTTTTTTAATTGCTTTAAAAATGGTTCTAGTTTTCGAAAATTTTCTATCTCAATCTGAAAAAAAAGAAAAAAGTATTAATATTTAATAAAACATTTTATAATACAGTACACATATTTACATATTTTTCAAAAAAAATGTTTGCCTTTTTTTTGCTGTTTTCAGAATATATTGCATTTCACTATAAATTGTGAAAGCAATTGCATTCATCATTTAACAGCGGGCAAAAAAAAAATAACAATCTCAAAGATTGTATAAAAAAAGCCCAGAATCTCTTTTAACTTAAACATAACATTATAGAAATGCATAATATTCTAAAAAAATATCAACTAATATCAATACTTATTTCTTTAAAATATCGTCTGACATTTTTGTTTCAGAAGTATAATCACAAAAATATATCTCAAATAACTCCACAATACATCTGGTTCCATTTCCTTTAGGCCAAATAGTAATTTTAAAATTCTTTTTTGATTAAATTTCCAATGGTAATCCAATAAAATTCTAAAGTTTAAATTGTACAGATCTCACCGATTCTCTGTAACATTTTGGTTTCCGAAAGATTTATTAATAATTAAATAAGTCCACAATAGAATTGTTTACCTTTCCGCATGGCCAAATAGTAATTTTAAAAATCTTTTTTGAATAAATTTCCAATGGCAATCCAATAACATTCCAAAATTTAAATTGTGCAGATGTTACCGATTTTGTCTAAATTTTTGGTTTTCCAAAGTTTCATTAAAAATTTAAAAAGTCCACATTACAATTGGTTACCTTTCCATTAGGCCAAATGGTAATTTGTAAAATCATTTTTTTTGAAAATTCCACAGGTAATCCAATAAAATGGTAAAATTGTTTTGTCCAGATGTTGCCAAATCTCTCTAAAATTTAGGTTTCAGGAAGATTAGATAGGAATTTGCTAAATCAAAAGGCAAACGTTGCTTAAAAATCAATTGGGAATCATTACACAGTGTCCAGCCTTTTTCACATTTAAGATAAACTGTGTAATGACCAGAAGTTACAGTAGGTCCATCATGGAAAATTATTGCAACTGTTACAAAAGTTTTTCCTGAAATTGATAATTGCTGTCCTGTAAACTTCTTTATTAAAGTATCTAATTTTGAACCATCAGCTTTACAGCGTTGTATCATTAAAATTACATACTGTCCGTATTCCTTTAAAATTAACGTTGAAAACATGTCAGATTGACACTCACTGCATTCCATGTTATGATTAGCATCTTTAACTAATTTAGCAAAAGTGACTGTTTTACTTTCTGGCAATGTTAAATAAATAAACCTTTCAGAATCAACATTAGAGCCACATATATTATAACAGTTTTCACAACTATGTTCCCATTTATAAGAGAGACCAAATACATTTTTAATGGGAACTCCTTCTTCTTCCAGTACCTGAAGAAAAAACATCAAGAATTCCTGTGCGTCTTGCTGTACATTTTGAGAAAACTGTGTTCGTCCTGAACATACATCTAAAAGTTTTTTAATTTCAGTGGCACTTTCTATTTGAGTTTTATCATTACTCAGCTTTTGAAAAAGGAGACTCAACTCAGAACAGAATCTTTTTCCCTGATTTACTATTATCTGCTCTTGCACACTTTCCAGATAAAATGCAACATTCAGCACTACATTAGCGTAGCAGTTGACACCAGAGCTATTTTCAAAATGACATCCTACAACCTGTTCTTCATTTTCCTTTTTCTTTTTGCTTGCAATTACATCACTCCTCTTTTTTTTCCTCCTCTCTACATCTTCATTACAGATATTCTCATTTCTCCTTTTACGAGAAACTACACGTTTCTCCAACACAGGATACTGACCTAAATGAGGAGCATAGGTTCTTCTTAATCTATTATACTCCTTTACACAATTTGTATCAGCACTAACTTTTGAGTCATCAAAGTCTATCATGAATAAACCTGATAATGTTTTCACTCGTGACAAAGCAACATATGCCATACCTTCTTTGAACACAGTTGAACCAATGTTCACAAATGCACAATCTACAGTCAATCCTTGAGACTTGTGAATAGTTACAGCATATGCTAGAGAAAACGGAAACTGCTTCCTACGTACATATAAATCTTTCACAAGCATGAAACGAACTGAACAACGACAAATGTCTTTAACTTCTTCTATCTGATCAAATTTTATTTTTAAACATTCAATTCCATCTTTTTTCTGATAATTAATAAAACCCACAACTCTTCCTATAGCTCCATTAACTAAACCTTTTTCAACATCCAAATTTCTCCTTAAAAATACTCTACAGTTCATGCAAACATATAGATTTTTTTCTAATCCAGCTGTTTTGGAAATGTTCTTCTCTAGTGAATCCAATTTATTTTTCAGTGTGCCTGTTAATGTGACAGTAATTCTTCCATCCTCAATTTTGTCCACTGCTTCCAATTTCCTGATATCTTCCTTTTCCAATTTCAAAGGCTCCTCATTGAATATTGAGCATTCACGTAGAGTTGGCATTAAGCAGATGACACTTTTCTTTTCTGCAATGTTCTTGTATATCTTCTCTGCAACTATTTCTTCCTTTGGAAATAAATTATGTAGCAGCCGACTCTGTAATGCTTTTTTGCCAGCTTCAGTGAGTAGTCCAATTCTGATATCTTTCAGAATACTTCCATATTCTTCATCGTTTGCTTGTCTCATATTAGTAGTAAGTTCCTTGTACTCAAAGAAGGACCAAATATTTGCATTACCGATGCTTCCCAATGACTTCTTTGTGTCTTCATGTGTCACAGTATTAAACACTGGTTGTCCTTTAACTGGAGTAAGTTGCAAAAGATCTCCAAAGACTATGACGTGTTTTCCTCCAAATAACACGTCATAGTCTGTCTTCAGAATTTGCTGCATTCTTAAATGCACAAAGGCAAGCATTAAGTTTGATACCATGCTCACCTCATCAATAATGAGAACTTGCATCTTCTTCAATACTCTTGAAACTTCCAAGCATGCTTCTCCAGTTAGCTTGTTGTATTGTATTTTGTTCTCATGCTCCACTGGTAACATTAGCAAACGATGTAAAGTGATTCCTTTTATGTTATATGCTGCTAACCCAGTTGGAGCAGTAACCACACAAGACAAAGTAGAATCCGTTTTTTGCTGTAGGTAGCTTCTGATGACTTTTATAAGGAAACTTTTTCCAGTTCCAGCTTGTCCGCTTACATACATCCTGATTGGATGAAATGATGTGCATGAGCACTCTTTTTTTTCATGTAGAAATCCGTGATCAATTTTGTTTCTGATCTCTTCATAAATTTGTTGCTGCTCTTCGTTCAGTTGTCTTTCCAAATTTTGTAAGTCTATAAATTCTTCTTGAGCTTGATTCATAGCTGTTTCCACTTCATTCATGGCTATTGATGCTTCATTTTCAACGATTGGTTGTCCTAGGGGATCTTGACTGAGTGTTCCTGAACTTTGGCTGTCCTGAGAACTGTCTCTAGCTATTTCTGCTGCATTTGTAGTTTCCTGTTCAATTTCTTCATTTAACATTTGCAGATAAGTTGAGAATGTACTGCATTGTATGCTGTCTTTGCAAGCATTAAAAGAATCTTCATAGCTTTGAAATTCTCCCAGTAGTTCATCCTCTGTACACCATGGTTTAAACAGCTGTAAAAGAGCCAAGTAGTAAAATTCCTTTTTGTCAGTAGTGTCGCAACTCAGCTTCCTGTGATTTATCAAACTTCCTTTTGTTTGCTTCACCAAACATCCTTCCTCACCAATAACTTTATATTTTCCATTGTTGATGTCTTCTGTGGCTTTCCGTGAATAAATGTAGTTCTGCAGCACTTCATAGAGACACATGTTCTCCAGATGATGACTTCTCTTGGGATAATATGTGTCCAACATGTTTGATTTCAAAATATCTGTACTTTCTGGGTCATTCTCGGCCAAATATTCAATTTCTCCAACAGATTTCAGTACCCGATTTCTCATTGCTGCAAGGCCTAAACTTGCCCAAATTATTCTTCTTGATTTCGAGTAGAGACTTGCAGAAGATAACCTATCTGAACATTCGTAGGATCCAATTTCTCGATGCGATAACATCTTCAAACTGAAACTGTACAGCTTCTTACTGACAGTCTTCTCGTGAGAAATCTCTTCCCACATTTCCTTCAATTCTGTTTTTTCTGATTTCGTAATGTAAGACGTTACATATCGAGCAACAGCAATGGAATTGTCAGCTACATACTGTATATCCATGTTAGCATTCCACATGGATAAAATGACTGGGTTGTAGTCATTTATATTTTTTGATTCTTCTTTTCTTTTAAGGTTGTAGGTATTCTTAGGTGATTTTCTTGTGATAGTATGACTCACAGATGACATAAAACTGTTTACTCTTCCATTTGAAAGAACAGGTCTAGGAAATCCAAATCGACATTTAGTGTAGTATTTATCTTTGCTCTTGTATTTCCGTCGACAGTATTTTCCACACCGATGACTTTGGAAACGTAAAACTTGCTCCTTTAACTTTTTATCTTCTGTGCTTTTTGGTATAGCACATGTTGCATATTCTTCAATGTAAGATAACACTGCTTCATCAGCATCTGTTCCAAACTTTGGGGCATCCTTGATCCACAACAGCATATGAATATGAGGAGCACCTCTTGCCTGGTACTCTTTTCTCCAAAAGAAATCCACTACTTCTCCTAGAGGTGGATTTTTTTTATTGCAGATGAACGACATCATAGCCTCAAATCTATGATTGAAATATCTGCAAACATTAACCGGATCCAATGAGCACAGTTCTCCTGCTGTCTTGTATTCGATGTTTTTAATGTTTGAATTTGCCTCTCGTAGAAAATCCAGTAAATCATCCCAAGCGTACTCAGCACAGCTTAGGGTAACGAACCATGTTGGTGTTCCTAAATTCCGTAACATGCATTTTAATTCACCATGACGTCGGTACCAATATTCATTTGTCCCACGCTGACAAGCCATCAGATTGATCAGTTGTGTTTTCAAATGATCATCTCGGTGCTGCACTTTCTCCATAAAATCCTTAGCAGACACATTTTGTAAATGTACTCCACTTTTTAAAATGTGATTTACTGCATAAGACAGTGCAGACAAGTCGCTTTCAAATAAAAGATGGAACAAATAAGGAATACTTTGTCGAAATCTGGGATCTTCAGCATATAGTCTTGTAGTCCGATACTCAGAAGCTGGAATCTGTTCCGGACGTTCATCGTATCGTCCTCCTTTTCCTGTAGGAAACAGCTGGGGAAAACATTGAGCTTCCAAGCTCTCCTCCCATACACTCACGGGAGTTCCTTTTGCTTTCTTCATCTGAAACAGATCAATATTGTCTCCCATAACTTCTTTTGAATGAAGAGGATGTATGCTAAAATGTTCATAAATTTCTTCTTCCTTTGACTTGTCCACTTTTTCAATTTGTCCAGTTGGTGTTTCTGTGTCTTCTTGTAAATCTTCTTCTTCTTCTTCTTCTCTATAAATTGATTCATACCATTTGTTATTCCTTTTCAAATACAAATTTGCTCTTTGTACTTTCCGTACATCTACCAGCTCCTGCCAAATCTTCTTATTCTTTGTAGGTACACCATTAACCAGAATAATTAATGGTTCAGTTTCCAAAGTATCCGCATCAATAGTTTCCATATTTTTTTTCAAATCCAAGGGCAAATACACCACTCTACCTTTTAAACCTCTCAGTAAATCTGAAGGAGGTAATTTACCAGTTTTGGGCTCCATACGTACTATGGTCTGCAACGGATGAACACATTGAATGAGTATAGACTCATATGTATTTAATTCAGAAAGTTCAGCAGGAATTGCATCCAATTCTAAATTATTATGTACAGCTCTGGTCGGCATTCTATTTTCTTCTAACTTATTATAACAGTATTTACAAATACGCTGAACTTCACCCAATTCAAAACAATTTTCAAGAAATATATATGTGGCAAAATCCTTCCACTTATAATTATCTTCATTTTCACTTTTTCTATAGAGATCAACATACCTGGTTTGTTTTCTATAATGAGTTCTGCGGCAACAAATACAAGTAATATTTGGTCTTTCATTAGAGATTATTGCAAATTTTGTTATGTGATCATTAAATGTCTTACTTACAGAGGGTTCTACATTCTCTTCCACTTCTTCCTCATTTACTGTGTCCTTTTCTGCACTGTTTTGTTCAGGACCAAAGTAACAAAACTGAATTTCATCAAAAACCTTCTCTACATCTGATACCGATCCACGGAACAGAGCCCTATTCAATTCATCTAACTTTATTGCTGGACTTTTAGCAAAATACAACCGTCTCACAAACTTTCTCATTTCAGTATGATGAACAGCCAGCATCCTAAAATGATGGAAAACACTATTACACACTTTTCTAGATAGACAAGCCAGAGAATGACCCTGCAAACCAGTATTCTCTCTCACTCTGCATGGATCCAGACTTTGAAGCACCTTAATCTTCTATTTTACACTTTTTTTACTATATTCTCTTAGAAACTCACGAAATTTATCAATAGATTCCTGACGCACAGTGCAAATACTACTACAATTCCAAGTGTACACTGGGGCTTTAGGACGTCTCCCCATAGCCTCATCCGCCATCACTTGTACCTCATCTCTTGGAACCATTATCTCCTTCTCCATTATGCAACCATTTTTTACTTCGTAAGCACGACCTCTGGTGTCAACTGCATGCAGCTAACTATTACTTTGAAAATAGCTCTCTTCATTAAAAAAAGGTTCACTACTTGAACTATGCATCCATTTTCCTAAAAACACTTTACAAAAGTTTGGTCTGTTCACTACTCTTTTCCTTTTGCTTTGTGATTTCAGTACATTAACCATTTTATCTAATGTACGCATCGTATTCAAAATTAAAATGAATAGTTTCCTTTTTAATTCTAATGCCTTTGCTGCAATGGCTTCAATTTCTTTTTTTCTCTTATAAAACTTAGCCTTTTGCTTATATTTCTTCACATCCTTTATCAAATTGGACATAACTCTTCTCTGAAACATTTTTCTACGTATCTCTTTAAACGCTGTTTTTCTGTTTAAGTTTATCTTTTTAGTTGCAGAAGGTATATTTGCATTAACTAAATGCTCAATTTTTTCCTCTCCTTTTCTATTGAAAACATTTTTTCCAGTACAGACATTTTGTACATTTTTCCTTTTTTTGAATATGTTCTTTAAAAAATCTTTTGTTTGCTTACCAGAAGATTTTTTCTTTTTCCCATCATGAGCATCTCCAACTAACTTAGGTCCTCCAGTTGTCTTCAAATATAGGTTTTTTTTGTGGTCTTTCTTTACTCTGGATTTTGTAGGCATCTTAAATTTTGTTCACTGCTCTTCAGCAATACCTGAAAAAAACTAAAAAAAAATTCCTTTATTTTATTTAAATATATTACTACATTTTTTATGTTCTTTAGAAATCTTAAAATACTATAAACCCCTTTCCTATAAATGAAAATCACAATAACACCTTCACAAATTAAATTTCTAAAAATAATTCCTGTGTGCACACAAAGTCATGCTTTGAAATTAGGCAGAAAACTGCTTTTTCAGACCAGCACCATGTGTAACCTGGGTGACTGCCTACACTCCAGCAAGGGCAACCAGCCTTAGTGATGCTGTATGTATTTGCATTACTGACTGAAACCTCAAACCCCACTCGCTTGTGAATACTGTGCATGATTCCACAGGGTAAGCAGCTGGGTGTGTGCTAAGAGTCTGCTTCTGCACCAAAAAATGGCTCCCCCTTTCCATCTAATGCAACTGTGAAATCACCAGAGCAATACGCAATAAATCTCTGCCTGTAATTCCTATATGCACACAGAGTCATGTTTTCACATTAGTCACAAAACGAAATTTCTTTGCCATTTTGAAAGCACACTTACTACTCTTTTTTTTGGCAAGTGATAAACACTTTTACAGACTGACACATTATGAATCCACTTTTCAGATTCTTAAAAAAGCACATGTCCAAACTGCTTTTTCAGACCAGCACCATGTGTAACCTGGGTGACTGCCTACACTCCAGCAAGGGCAACCAGCCTTAGTGATGCTGAATGTATTTGCATTACTGACTGAAACCTCAAACCCCACTCGCTTGTGAATACTGTGCATGATTCCACAGGGTAAGCAGCTGGGTGTGTGCTAAGAGTCTGCTTCTGCACCAAAAAATGGCTCCCCCTTTCCATCTAATGCAACTGTGAAATCACCAGAGCAATACGCAATAAATCTCTGCCTGTAATTCCTATTTGCACACAGAGTCATGTTTTCACATTAGTCACAAAACGAAATTTCTTTGCCATTTTGAAAGCACACTTACTACTCTTTTTTTTGGCAAGTGATAAACACTTTTACAGACTGACACATTATGAATCCACTTTTCAGATTCTTAAAAAAGCACATGTCCAAACTGCTTTTTCAGACCAGCACCATGTGTAACCTGGGTGACTGCCTACACTCCAGCAAGGGCAACCAGCCTTAGTGATGCTGAATGTATTTGCATTACTGACTGAAACCTCAAACCCCACTCGCTTGTGAATACTGTGCATGATTCCACAGGGTAAGCAGCTGGGTGTGTGCTAAGAGTCTGCTTCTCCACCAAAAAATGGCTCCCCCTTTCCATCTAATGCAACTGTGAAATCACCAGAGCAATACGCAATAAATCTCTGCCTGTAATTCCTATATGCACACAGAGTCATGTTTTCACATTAGTCACAAAACGAAATTTCTTTGCCAATTTGAAAGCACACTTACTACTCTTTTTTTTGGCAAGTGATAAACACTTTTACAGACTGACACATTATGAATCCACTTTTCAGATTCTTAAAAAAGCACATGTCCAAACTGCTTTTTCAGACCAGCACCATGTGTAACCTGGTTGACTGCCTACACTCCAGCAAGGGCAACCAGCCTTAGTGATGCTGAATGTATTTGCATTACTGACTGAAACCTCAAACCCTTAAAGTATTCTTTATTTTTACCAGTACACCTTAATTTATCGTGAAAACATAGTCCATATTATTTTACATGTTCCTCACATTTAAATTTCTCCCAAAACAGAAAATAATAAACACAACTTCAACAAAAGGAATTCCATTTCTATTATTCATTTCTAAATTTACCATATACATCCCCTCTCAAACTCTAAACTCACCTTTAAAATTAGTTAGCTGTGAAAGAAATGTGGCACTCAAACAGCAGATTATCAGAGCCAGGATCTCTGTTCTTTACACCTCTCTCCTCTCAGCAGAACCAGATAATGGCAAACTTTCCCTCTCTTTTTCCACACATATACAAGTTAATTTCAAATCTCAGTGCTTCCCCCTTTTTTTCAAATGTAATCACACATTTCTATTGGTTGAAAACCAACCCTTTTCCAAAAGTACCCTTCCCCCAACTTGACTTCTGCCTAGTACCCTTCCCCCAACTTGACTTCTGCCTGCTACCATAGCAACAGCTCTTGAAACACTGCTGTGTGGAGTTAGGTCAGAAGTTCACCAAACAATGTTTCAATTCCACAGAGCAAGAGTGCTTGACTTTTCAAACCTAACAGCAAATCCATAGTACTGTTCTTTGGTAACACATTTTTCTGTACCAATACAAAACATGCTTCTATTAATTTACACATACAGCCTAGTTTTTATTCTAGAATGGTATGAAACAGCCAATCAGTTCTTTTTTTTATGAAAAAAATATGTATGCCTCCATTTCCAAACCGTCTTTCTTTTCATATTGCCATTCTACTGAAAGACACCTCCTGAGTGCATCCAGTTCTCCTTTGAAGATGTTCACAGTGTGGATTGTAGGGCACAGCTATGTCTTCTGGAGTGAAAAGTATGCAGAGAAAACAGATATGGTGAGAGACCTTGCTTTGCCAAATGTAGACATTAAATGGATTGGTCAGAGAGGGTTAAAGTGGCACCAATTGATGCCATTGGTGAAATCCTTCATGCACATCCAACACCCTGACCTCATAATAGTGCACTGTGGTGGCAATGACCTAGGCACTTTGACTGGGGTAGGTCTGGAAATGCTTATGAAGGACACCTTTGCACAACTGTTTTCACTTTTCCCTAAAACTGCCTTTGTGTTTTCTAACATATGCCAAAGGCAAAAATGGAACTGGTCCAATCATTTCTGTCCGCAGATTGACAAAGCAAGAAAGCACGTCAACAAATCTGTTTCTGCTTTCCTCCGTGACTATGGTATGGGTTCCATTTACCACAACAACTTGCGTTACGACATGCAAGACATTTATAGAGGAGATGATGTGCACTTCAATGATGAAGGGAACAGAGTCTTCCTCTTGAACCTTAGACTCTGCATCGGTACTTACTTGTAGGTACCACTAAAAAATCACTTCATAAACACAACGGCTCTTTTTAGAGCCCCCTAATATCTAAACACTTAAATCTGCATTTCATTTCATTTTTTATTTTTTTTTTCTACCGTACGCGTACGGTAAGCTTACCGTACGCGTACCCCGCGATTTTTTTTAAAATCAATAAATGTTTTGTTTGTACTTTTCTGTCCTTCTTTGACCCCCTTACAAATGTTAGGGGGTCTGTAACTCTCCTCCTTGCCCCCTTTTCAAGACATCACTCTTTTTTTTTCTGAGTGAAACACACGAAATGGCGGCCGCCGCTTCCTGGTTTCGACCGATTCGAATGTTTACTAAGATCTAAGAGCCAAACAGAATCGCGCTCGCGCACGCCACCGTACGCGTACGGTAAGCGTACCGTAAGCGCACCGTAAGCTGGCTCAGATATATATTAATTTAAAGGCTATTTTCTCAGAATCTACTGAACAGATTACACCAAACCTACAAAAGGCACTTCCTTGACCTGAGGACTACCTCTCTGCCAAATTTCAAGTAATTCTGTTCAGCCCTATGGAAAAATGCATGGGAAAAACGCGTTTTGGGACCCCCCTTTTATCTCAGCCCCCGCTTGACGAATCCCCCCGAGACTTTCAGGGTAGGAGCGGAGCGTAGCAGAGCGTAGCGGAGCGTAGCGCCCCACCTATTTTGAAAAATTCGCGAGGATTCGTCAATCGGCGCCAAAGTTATTCAAAATAGAATGTTGCGGATTTCCTATGGAAACGTGGTCCTAACTATAACTACCTACTGGCGACCGCCAGTAGGTAATATATATATATATATATAGAGATAGATAGATAGATAGATAGATAGATAGATAGATAGATAGATAGATCGATAGATAGATAGATAGATAGATAGATAGATAGATAGATAGATAGATAGATAGATAGATAGATAGATAGATAGATAGATAGATAGATAGATAGATAGATAGATAGATAGATAGATAAGACAAACACTTCTCTCCACTTCTTAGAGAAAAGCCTTTGTCACACTGAAAAAACACTTTTTTGTTAAAGGGATATATATACTCTCCATGTGAATAATGTTCGCCAAATATAGACAAAATACTATTAAAATCTCATTCACAGTATATACAATAATATAAATTGTAATGAATAACATCTGTGTCACAAACAATTATAAATATACTCAGGATTAATAGTGAGCAGAAAAACCTTGTGACATCTCTAATAAGAGCTGTATCATATGCAGGGTACTAAGTACTGAGTCACGTGATATAATTTCCATGGCCCAAATGGGCAAACGTGAAATAAATTGATGACATTTATTCCTAAACTTACAGCTGACATTGAAATGCATTTAGTGTAAAAGGAGCACTATCATCTTTAGCTCAATTTTGAAAACGAAAAGTGTTATTTAAGAAGGAATTTCAAATGTTTAGTCAGGTTAGAGATTTCATGTGTTTTCTGAAGGCAACTGGCTGAACACATAGACATGGGGATGGTTTGAGGGAGAGGTGGCAGGAGGGTCAGTATAGTCACTTGTTCATGGTGCCATGGGCAATAGGCAACTGCGGGGTGCAAGAAAACTCTGTTTCATGGTTACAAGCAAACAGTTTCCCAGGAAGCCAAAAGTTTCGTCTTTGGAGTGCTTGAAAGGCACACTAATGCCAGCAAGGTGGTGGAAGGGGGGGGGGGGGGCGTAAAGTGGGTCTAGGGGAAGCAATGACTGAACTGAATTGCAGAATGTGGAATGTGGAATGTGAAATAAGACAACTTTGGATGAATCCCAGCTTACCCACTTGACCAAATTGTCTGATTCTGGGCAACTGTTTTATTTCAATTTCCCTCTTTTTTCTTCAATATCACATATAAGAGGACCTCGAAATTTTTTACTTCAGGATGTGTGCTGTACAAAACGTGCTCCTATGTTTGGACTTATTCACTAATGGTATTGGTGATAGTGTGGGGAGGGAGCATGGTTTCTATATTTATCATTGAAAACTACCAGTTTAAAAAAAATACTGCTGAATGCGCTGCTATAATCTGATTTACTAAGGTGAAATGGCTCTTAAGGTTAATTAAAATACATTCTTTATCTTTGGAGAGACTATCATATTTTTACATGTTTGCTGTCTTTAAAAAAGAAGGTGTTCCTAAAGTTAAGGTGTGAAGTACCCAGTAGTTCCGTCCTTTCTTTAACTGCAATTAAACTTCAAATAAATGCATGTTGTTTATTTAAATGTTTTATAGTTTAGTACTGAGTTGAGCAGCAGCCCAGATATGCTGTTGCCCAGGGGTTCGCATGTAAAGTCTGTGGTTCTGATCTGGCATGTTTTAAAGGTATCACTTCATGCCCAAGTTATCCATAGAGCTATAACTATATCCAGAGCTGCAAAGGAAGAGAATGTTAATATGATGAACCCAAAGTAGAATTGAATATAAGAGGTTCCCAGCGTACCCATCCAATAGGAACAGAAAAGCATTAGAAATGCGACATTTACCTTACATAAGGATTATTGCTATGCCTGGCCGGTAAATTTCGTTCCGTTCGCGGAATTTGCGATATTTTGACATTTTCCCGTTCAGCAGAGAGCGCGAAAATGTCTAAACTTTCACAACCTGCCGCGAAAGGGAAGTATTTTTCTTGTACGCGCTTTAAAAATGCATTCTCGCACGCACGGTCGCGCCTTACAGGGTCCCTGCGTTCACCGACGAGTTTTCCTATTCGTTCGCGCGCACCACAAGAAGTTGGATTGTTGGTAGCCGGTCACGCTATCCCGCGAGAGTTTGCGATTGCGAA
The DNA here is from genome assembly GCF_964204655.1 of Triturus cristatus. Lineage (NCBI taxonomy): Eukaryota > Metazoa > Chordata > Amphibia > Caudata > Salamandridae > Triturus > Triturus cristatus. The sequence continues at coordinate 1,369,460,792 of NC_140590.1, forward strand.
CACGTCATTGCGATCGCGAACAGGAAATAAGCATCGCGAGCAAGATGGCTGCGCCCATTAGCGACCGCATGGGCAAGTTGGAGATATATTTCCCCGCGAGCATGCAAAAACACATCACGAACGGGCGGGAAAAGCAATCTCCGCATCTTCGTGAAAGTTTCGCATGCTTGCAGAGATTTTGTGCAATTTCGCAATAATTTGCAAAAGTCAATTTTGCAAATTCTGCCCACCCTTAATTATTGTGCCAAAAATAAGCAGAGAAAATCCACTTATTTTGAAGACACATGAAGAAAGTGATTTTGTGGTGAGGTTTATGGCATGATAAGTTTGGGAGTGGATTTCAAATAGCTCTATTAGCACTTTAAAACGTCCTAGGACAGGGGTTTGCTGTACCTCAGAGGAGGAATTTAATGCAGTTTTTTTTAGATCACGTTAGTAAAATATATAGTGCATGTTTTAGCGTTGACATGAATGAATTGAAGTATTTTTCAATACAAATTCCGATCCCGGTAGCTTCAGAGGAAGATATAAGGTTGAGCATTGAACAAGGCAAGATTGTCCATTTCAGCTGTTTTCGCTTTTTTTATTGACCCATTTGCCCAAGCCATTTGCAATGATAGATGATTTCAGGATCCTATCTCCGAAATGGCTACATTTAAGCTCTACTCCAATGACATTATGCTGATGCTGAGCCCAAAGGAGGAACTACATGAGATAGTATTTGAAATTTTCTCCTTTCAGACTTTAGGAACATACAAAGTCAATAGGATCAAGACAAATATTATCTAAAGTAATTGTTCTGCAGAGAGCCTACTGCCCTAGTTTTGTGGTTGTGTGCATTCCTACCCTGAACATTATTTAGAGGTTTAGTCTACGGAAGATATAGGGGCTTTGCATGATATGAATTATAAGTCACTTCTTGGGAAGGTTAAAGTGTCACTGACAAAGTGGTCACCACTTCCTCTTACTCTTAAGGAAGTGTAGCCATAATAAAAATGGCAATCCTCCCCCTGTTTATTTTTGTTGTGTTTTCAGCTGTGTTGTGTATAGAATAGAAGAATACTCACAATTTTTTTTACTTTGATTCAATGATTTCATTGTTTTTACGGTGTGATTCTAGCCCAAGATTAGCACCAATCATTTTATACAGAAGCACGGAAGAAGGAGGTTTAGCTCTCTCAACCTTGAAATCATATTACCATGCCCATTTTTCACAATATGCATTCAGGTTAAGGAAGACTGGTATACCAAATACCCATCTACAGAATGAATTGATGGAAATGTTGTTAAGAGAACATCGAACTAGAGGTAATTTGAGGCTAACAAAGCACCCTTAAAAAGTGAGGTACACATCGCTACAATGATTTTTGTAAAAGAAAAGCACAATTTTATAGATCCTACTATATCCTGTATATTAATTCAGAAACCTACTTGGATCAAGCTGAATGGGATAATGGAGGCTCTATGTATCTGGTAATTGTTGCTGAGTAGAGGGACAAAGCTAGTAGATTTATTGGCTAATGATAAAAGGAAGACCTGGAGGAAAATTGACCCTCAGATTAACCTCTATACATTTTGGCTTCAGTTGTCTTATAGTGCTCTTTATGATGTTTTTCAATTTTGGGATCCCAACATTTTATCAGACAGAAAGTATTGGTGGCAAATGTAAGTAATGCCCCCAATATGGAGAAATTAGGGCTTTGGAATAAGTATTTGTTGCCAATAGCAAAATGGGACATCTACTGCAAGATCTAATAAATAGTAAAAAGAGGCAAATATTGCATTGACCCACTATATATGTCGAAAAGTCAACAAGTTTAACTTTACAACTTTGAGAGTGCCCACTTTTCATCAAATGGGATTCTATTCCAAATAGTTGCTATATGAGACCCCACAGCTTTTTTTAAAATAATGAACGCAGGGTGCCCTAATCAGTGTTTCAGGCATGACACTACAAATAGCAGAGGCTGGTTGCATGTCATCTACAACTGGGGTAAACTGGATAGGTTTATGGAAACTATTTTTGAAAATTTAGAAGGTTAACTGCAGATCTGAATTTTCAAAATCCATATTCTTGTTCTTCTAGGCCACTTTTCTATGCCAGGAATTATTGTGAGATGCCAAAAACTGATAATTATGTCAGTGCTGGTGGCAGGATCACTGTTTTGTCAGAGATGGAGATCCAAGCTCCTCCCCTATTTTTTTGAAAGGCTTAAGAAAATGAAGAGTGTTGGAGGGAGAGAGAGAGAAAGATTGTGTTTGCCATTTGTTTGGGAAATATGAAAAAAATCAAAAATGGGCCCCTTTTCTGGTGAAGTAGTGTAATGTGGTAATTGAAATGGGAGATATGGAGTTTTGGGATCACTAGTTATTTTTATCTCAAGCTAGAGGGTGTAGGTATTTGAGCATTTCCAAGGGATATTTGCAAGATTTATTGTATGATCTGCATGTGTTTATGTAGCCAATGTGTTTTATTACAAATATATGTATTTATATACTTTCTATACAGATGAACATGTGATGACAATAACATCTCTGAAACAGATCTATACCTCCAAGCACAAAATATATATTTTTTTAAAACAAGGATGCTTACAAAAGAAACCCTAGATTGACTGGTGTTAGAAATTGGGTCTCTAGTCGGCAGAGGTATGTTCTCTGTCCAAGTAGGGACCACCACTTTAGTCAGGGTAAGTCAGATTCACACCGTAAATTAACCTGTGCTCTCTGGTAGCTTGTAACAGAGCAGTCAGGCTTAACTTAAGAGGCAATGTGTAAAGTATTTGTGCAGCACTAATCACAGTACAACAGAGAAAACACTGCACAAAAATAATCCACACCAGGTTCGAAAGATAGAACTTAGTTAAATGAAGAAAACAAGACCAAAACAACAAAAATCCAATAAGTAGAACCGGATTTATGAATTTTTAAAGAAAATCTTGAATTATAATGCTTAGTCATAAAGCTTCACCCGCGGCTATCACGCCGTGCTGGATTGGGTCAATTCTGAAAAGTCAAGCCTACTGTGATGGAGCGCAGGTTGGATACAGAAGCCATGCAGGCCCTGCTGAAAACATAACCTTTCTGGAGGAATGGTCAACATCGAGTAGCAGCTGCGTCGGTTCTGTGTCAAGCAGTCATGTAGCTGCGCCGTAGTCCAGCCTCGCAGACGGGTCCTGCGTCATCGCTGAACCACTTTTTGATGGCGGCAATTTGTCATTGTTAATCCTCCGAGTTGGGTCCCACATCATCGATTCTTGCAGTCGGATCCTACATCGCCGTTGAGTGGCACAGGGATGTCCTCGAAGCGGCACTGCGTTGACGTTGAAGGTGAACGTGTCGGTTCTGACTGGCACAAAGTAGGGGATGCGTGGGTTTTTGAAAGAAACAGCTGCAGAACCTACTTTAATCGCCCAGGACTGGATTGGCACCTCTTTGGCAGGGCAGGACTCACAGTTTGCAGAGTACAGTAGCTAAAGCATAGTTGAAGGAAGTCTTTAATGCCCCTGAGACTTTAGAATAGGAGGCAAGCCGGCAAGCCTTTGGAGTGAATTGTTTCTTGGAATGTAGAGATTCAGGTCCAGTCCTCCTCACCACCAGATAAGGAGCAGCGGGCAGCAGGGCAGGGACAGAAGAGAAGGAGTTCACCAAATACAGCAGAGTCCAGCAGGGTATCAGTCCTTTCAGCAGCACAGCAGTCCTTTCTGAAAGAGTGTCCTCAGGTCCAAAGTGTACTGAGTTAGTGGTGTTAGGGGTCCAGTACTTATACCCAGTTGTGCCTTTAAAGTGGGTGAGACTTCAAAGGAAGTCCACAAGGTTCCTGCCATAATTCCATACTCACTACAGGAGGGGGGAAGCTCTTTGTGTGGGGACATGCACAGCCCTGTTCAGATGCAAATGTCAGCTCCTTTCTCTCATCGAGCTCAGGAAGGCCCATAAGCCTGATGGTGGGCCATCAGGATGTGAATGTCACACCCCAGCTCCCTTTGTGTGTGACTGTGTAGAGGGAATGCACAAAGCCCAGCTTTCACCCACCCCAGACATATATTTAGAGACAGGCAGAGGCACAGAATGGTTAAAGTAAGTAAATGCCATCTTTCTAAAAGTGGCCTTTTCAAACTTACAATTTTAAATTCAACTTCACCATAAGTTGTGTTTTTAAATTGTGAGTTTAGAGACACCAAACTAAAATTGTCTATCTTGTCCAACATAGGAATCAAACTTATAAGATGCATCAAGGCAATCCTAATGTTAACCTATGGGCAAGATAGGTCTTGCAGTAGTGAACAATGAATTTAAGTATGTTTTTTACACCCTGGTAATGTAAAACTTAAAAGTACACGTTCACCATCTCAAATACTCTGCACCCTGCCCTTCGGGCTGTCTGGGGCCTATGTTTGGAGTGACTTATATGTATTAAAAAGTAAGGATTGGGCTTGGCGAGTGGGTTACCTTGCGACAGTCGAAATTGCAGTTTAAAACAGCACACACAGGCCCTGCAGGGACAGGCCTGAACCATGTTTAAAGGGCTACTGAAGTGAGTGTCACAATTGTTGCTGCAGGCCCACTAGTAGCCTTTAATGTACAGGCCCTGTGCACAAGTAGTGCACTGTAATAGGGACTTATAAGTACATTACAAATGCTAATTGTGGATAAGCAAATGTTACCAGGTTTGAGGAAGAGAGAGCACATGCTCTCTATGACTGGTTAGCAGTTGCAAAGTGTTCAGAGTCCTAAAGCCAACAAAAATGAATTCAGCAAAAAGAGGAGGAGAAAGGCAAAACGTGTGGGGTTGACCCTGCAGAATGGGCTGTTTCCAACTACTGGGATTCAAGCAATGCTAAGGATTGTTATATGGTAACAAAACAGAGTGTTGCTGTACTGCAGTTTCATTAGATGCTCCTCTATGTAGATTGAAATTGCCTACAAAAATTATGTTATCAGAAAGAATTTGCTGTTCAGTAAATTGTTCAAGAAGGTGTTCCATAAACTAGAGTTTGTTCAAAGTAGATTATAGACAATATGGTTTCTTGAGGGTGAAAGGTTATTTGTTTCTGATTTTGATATCCAGCTACTGAAAACTGAACTAAGGTTCCAGTATAAAAATGTTACAGTGCACCAAATATTTGTGGGTGACTGCAACATCTCTGTTAGCCTTGCCAATGAGGACAAGCTGAAAAATGTAACAATCCTTGTTATTTAGGTCATACACCCATGTGAGAATTTTCAATCAACTGGGTTATAATACGTGACTTAAAATAAAGGGCAAGGTTTACAGTTGTATCATCAATCTCCAGTGTCTAGCAGATGATTTTTGCTCTTTTGTTCTCAGTGCAGGACCTTAGACAAATCTCAATTACATTGTTGGTACTAGGTCTTTTTCCTGTTTTTTGAGTGGAGAAATGTACCCATTCCTAATAACTTAGGACACAATGCCCAGAGACACTGTATTTCTATTCTGCTGATGTGGGACCTTCTCCCCCACCTGACACTTTGCCCTAAGGAGGTGGGGCATGCTTCTGATATGCTGCTACAGTGCTTAAAAGCACCTTGATATTACTGCAGCCTTGGACCCATCTGGGCATGTGCCCGGGCAAAGACTATGCCAAGAGCGGGCCCATCTGCACCCATTAGAGCCCGGATGAGTCTTGGGCTGCCCCCTTTATAGCTGCCTTGACCCTCTAGGAGTTGTGGGTTAGAGTCAGTGTATCCAATGCTGCTTCTAACTGATATTTATTTGTTCCTCTTTCAAGGTGGATGTGCTTTTTTTTTAAGGTGTATACTTCCTACCCTATGTGGACTGTTTTTGACATGGGAAAGAGGAAAGGAGAGTCAGCCAACGTGGCCAATAAGAGGCTGTGGACACATAACTCAATACTGACATTCCTTAATAATGTGGTGGGAGTAATATCTGAAGGAATCATCAATGTGAAAGACCAATTGTCACTTAATTGTATTGAGTTAAGCTCTGTAGACACTCTATTAAAGGACCTGCTTAGTACTATGTTAATTCAGGTCTCACTAAATGATAATGGTTTGCTGAAGGAAGGGAAAGGTGCTGGAGTGCACCAAAAAAACTTTGATGATGCGCCCAACGATACTTTGGATGGACTTCCAAAAAAAAGAGCTGGGGTGAGGAAAAAGACTTCTATGGAGACTAGCCAGCCCAATTTGGTAAGCAAGTCATGGAAAAAGGGGAAGAAGGGGTTCCCAACCGAGAGTTTGGAGGAGATGGTGGTGATGCTGGACGGGGTACTTTGGGGCATATTTTTCAAACAGTAGAAAAAGTGGAAAATGGGTTGTATAGTTTTGGTACCATGCTGTTTTAAATGCTTCATCCCAAGATCTGTCCATTAACCCCCCTTTAGAGGATTTTTGTGCAACCTTAAGATCTTGGGGATTACAGGAGGTATTCCAAAGATTCCAACGGCAGTCGCTCCACTGATAAATAACAAGCATACAGCTTTCCAGCCTAACTCACAGACAGCCTGTAGTAGTTTTCCCCTCAGATCCTCACCCTCAACTAATATGAAGAGTACAGTTGCCGGCCCCTCTTGGGGAGATGCTTGCCAACCTCCCCTCCCCCGAATTGAACTTTAGATGTTAAACCCTGTCACACGATTAGCCACTTCTGCAGACAAATGTTCCACCTTTAAAAGGAAATAACACAGAAAACTTTGGGGAACTGAAAAACAAGACAAAACATGAGTTTCAAAACAGATCTCTTCAGTGAGCAGATCATTATGGTACAAAGAGTCAGATGGATAGGAAACACCACTAAGCCATGCCTTGGGGACTGCATAGTTATACATTTCCATAATGTAAAGTGGGTGTGGAAGATATTATTTAACCTTGGGTATGATTTGGCACCAGGAAGTGGTATTTCAGTCCTCCCACTGTGCTCATTCTATCCACCTCATATGATAAAACTGGATCGTAAGGAAGGTTGCCTTTTAGAAAGCCACATGGTCCCTAAGTTATGTCCGCCTGGAGTTTGAACCCCAGCATTCAGCTTAGTACCAGATTTGAGCCCCTGACCCAGCTTAACGACCAGGACTGACTGCCTCCCCATGTTGAGATGGCTAATTTGGCTATGGAAGCAGTTCTATCTTCCATTAGAGCCCTTAAGGTGGCCAGTTGCAACGTAGCAGGGTGCAAGACAAAGCTTAGGATGAGGATTGCATAAAGTTGGTATGCTGCTTTGACATACACTTCCTAAAAAAGATCCAGGATATTCAGGGGTGCTCTAATATGGATGGATTGGCTTCTTATTTTTTTAACGCAATACCTTCCACTCATGGGAGACCATACAACACTTGAAAGTTTTGGGCCTAAACTGTTAAGTGGAGAGGATATATTTTAATTCCCTTAATATATTAAGTGTCCTTTTTATCTAGCCCAACAACTGCAGGCTTTTAATAGTTAATATTCATAATTCTGTTTCAATAAGTGAGGCTTGGGATGTTTTTCTGGATCTTACAATGTTTCTGGATGATTATTTATTGGTATTGTCTAAATTTACCTGGATGAAGGAAAAACCAATTTTTTTGCTGTGAGGAGGTGACATCTTCTATCATAGCCCTTCCATTGGGGAAATCTCTGGGTCCCAGTGGTGTTCCTGGGGACTTATATTTATATAAAGCTTGTATCGAACTTTGAGTCCCTATTATAACTTTGCATTTAAATGCTGTGTGCCACAACCTATGCCATTGTCCTGGCAAAAGTTGCTGATAGTGCCATTGTTTAAAAAGGGGAACAGAGCTGATTCACCGTTCTATAGACCAATTTCCTTAGTGGAGTCAGAGGTAAAAAGCATTGGTTGTGTTTTAAGGGATCAGCTAACAGCCTGGGCAAAGGAACACAATATCCTGTTGGACCTGCAATATGGTTTTAGAGCAGATATTGAATTTATACTTGCATATCAGCAGGTATACCAGAGCTAAGAAGGGAATCATCCATTTGGCCTGTATGGACCTCAGCATGGCATACCAACACAGTTAACAGAGCTAAGCTCTGGTTTGTGCTGGAGTCCATGGGGGTAAAGCCTGTACTCGTCACTTTTCTGCATAATTTGCATGAGGGGCTCTTGGCCTCTGAGAGATATGGCCCAAATGAAGAATGCACTTCACACTTCAATTTGATGATAGGGGTATGAAGGGGTTGCATTTTGGCACCCTCTCTTTTTATCCTATACATTAATAAACTGGAATCGTTTAGAATTGAGCAGTGCTAGGATGTTTCTAGGGTAGGAGATTGCTTTGTGCGCATCCTGCTAAATGCGGACAATACGGTCCTAATTGTGTGAAGCACTTAAAGCCTACAGTAACTTTTAGATCATTTTATTAATTTCATTGATAGTTTATTCAAATTCAATTCAAATAGACTTTATTCGGATTTCAAAAAACCATCCATAAAAGCACAGAAACTAAATTTTAAAATACACATTAGATACTACAATTTTGGGCCACAGCTTGTTACATATAAAAATATAATTTATAAGAACAACAATGAAAACACAATTGACCTTCTTGCTAAGCTGTGCATAAGACCATCATACATACAATATATAGAGGTATGCAAAAAAAGATAACTATAAATTTTATGAAGGCAAGACAAATGCAATATATTAAGTTGTGCAAATCATGCTTTAAAGTGCAAAATGCATGTCTAGACAAAATTAATCGATTTTCAAAGACCTGCGTGAGCGTACAATAGCGTTAAGAAAGCTACTAACTCTAAAAATTAATTCGTCTGATCCCAACATTAAAAAGTGTCTATAAGCATAGTTGTGGTCAGTCAAGTCATATTTCCTACAGTAGGGGATTAGGTAATGCCTTGTAAATTTCATGTAGAAACCACAGCCAAAAATGAAATGGAGCATACTCTGGGTTCCACCATGGTCACAAGGACAATATAATTTTTCCGAGTTTTTAGTGTAACCCAGTGGAAAGCAGATAAGATTTACAATGCTCCTGTCCCTGAATCTAAATAATAGAATCCTATTCCACCTGCCCAATTTTTTACATAGATAGGGCTGGGGTGACATCGGGAATTCAATGTATGGTTCCCGGATTAATAAGTAGTTGATTGTAGATTGTTTCACGGAGTCTGCTCTTTCCCTCTCATTGTGAAAATACTGATAGAGTGCCCTTCTCACCAGGTTTTTATGGGAGCCGTCAATCTGGTCGGGGTATGTAAAAAGATGACCATAGTTGACACTCACAAGGCTCCTTTCTACCGCATTTATCCATGGGATTAAACCGGCATTCTCACTTTTCAAACAATCTATAATAATCTCACGGGACAGGGAAGCTGCCGGGTTTTGCCAAATCCTTAACCAAAATAATGCAGGTCTAGCTCTTATAAAGTCCTCAACATAATGCAGTTTTAATTCATTGTGACATACAAGGGTCGGTGCACTAATAACTCCTCCCAAAATCTTCCGACAAAATCTATTCTCTTCTCTCTGTAGTTCTGAGCAGTTCGAGAACCCCCAGACTTCTGCACCGTATGTTCCAGTTGGAAGACATTGAGTCCGGTAGATTTGTAGTAAACTGGAAACCACATCGGCCTGACGTGGTTGGCGGAGAGAGCTAATAGAATTAATCGATTTGGAGAGTTTATTTCTCCCCATCGCAACGTGGGGTTGCCACGAGCCGCTATTAGAAAATAGCAGACCCAGATAAGGGAAAGTGCAAGTGCTTTTTAAAATGTTTTGACCTATCGCAATCTTTGAGATTTTGTAATTTTTAGGGCCGCAAGTCATTATAAAAGATTTGCTAAAATTAGTGCACAAACCTAAATCAGACATATAATTGACAAATCCCGATATTAAAATACGCAGGGCATTCGGGGTGCGGCCCATAAGGACCGCATCATCCACGTAGAGTAACGCCGGGATAGGTTTCTTATTGATAATAGGAACGTCCTTTGTCAAGTTGCATAAAGAATGAGTTAATTCATTGATGTATAGTATAAAAAGCAAGGGGGCCAAGACGCAGCCCTGTCTCACCCCCTTGCCAATTAAAATCTCGTTTGAAACCTCGCCTTCGTTGTTTATTCGAACTTGGGCTTTCAAATTGCGATGGAGGTTGGCCAGAAAATGGACTAAGGGTTCATCTAAGCCATAATTTAAAAGAATGGACCATAAGCGAGAGCGATTAACAAAATCAAATGCTGAGCTTAGGTCCATAAAACCAAAATACAAAGGGGATTGTTTAGCTCTCGTGTATTTGGCCATTATGAGGTTAAGGTTCAAACATTGTTCCACCGTACCAAGCTTGCTCCTAAAGCCTAGCTGGCAGCGGTGGATAATAGAGTTTTCATCTGCCCAGGTACTAATTTTATCAAATAGAACCCTACCAAGGACCTTCAGGGTGTTATCGATCAAAGATATTGGTCGATAACACCCCGGGTCCAACCTATTTCCCTTTTTAAAAATGGGTACAATAGTACTACTAGACCATGTCGAAGGGATGGATTTCTTACTCAAATTATTAAAAAGGTTACAGAGTAAGGGGGCCCAAAAACATGTGTTCGATTTTATCTGGTCGATGGACAAACCATCCGGACCAGGGGCCTTGTTGCTAGCACTATTGGCAATAGCTTCCTCCACCTCCTCTAATGTTATGACTATGGTACTGTCGGGGAAATTATCCTCAGTTGAGTCTCCAACTGCAGCATAAAGCTTTGAGAAATGGGTAACCCATGAGTCTCCTGTAATATTGCAGTTTATCGGGGTAATATTACTTCCCAGGGCTCTCAAGTTCTTTACTTCTCTCCAAAACCCAGTTGGATCTTTTAGGGCAGCAGTTTTAGTGAGATTGTCCCAATGGCTTATTAAAAGCTCCTCAGTTCTAACTTTTAATACATGTTTATATTTGGAACGTAGTAAACTGACAAGGGACACGTCTCGGGGTTTGGCTTCCAAGGCCTTTCTAAGTTCTCTATTAGCCCTCGAACAATTGGTATCAAACCATCTTTGATTATTTATATTATGTTCTTTTAATGGTCTGGAGATTGCCCTTTTTATGACTGTGCATAAATCACAGAAGGACTTAGTTATATCGGGGCCACCGGGTGTTAGGCAGTTAGAGATCAGCAAAGGGTTATTCCTAATCACATTAGTTAGGATCTCTCGGTTGTCAATCCCTCTCCAAACAATCCTAAGCCTATCTGTAGATACAGTAAAGTTTTGGGCTCCAACCTCATGTGGGCCTACAGGTTTTTTAGTAGATTTAAGGTGGATTACTATTGGCAGATGATCACTATATGAGCTGCTGACAACCTCAGATTTAAGTAGCACTTCGCTAAGGAGGGAGGAGGTAAACATATAGTCAATCGTGGTTGAGCTACCACGGCCAATATAAGTGGGGGCCGGTACCTTTCCCTCAGCGGTTCCACTATAGCCCATAACGTCGTCTAGATCCCTGCTATATAATAAGTCCAATAATTCAGAACCTCGTCTACAGGGCGGAGATATAGAATGAATGTGGGCATTAAAATCTCCGCCAACACAAATGCCATCAAATTGGCCAAACTTTTCTCCATTCGCAACTTCATCGATAAACTTAAATAGTTCTAAAAAAGTGGGGTTGGGATGGTTAACGAAATCATTGTTATAAAAGTTTATAAAACAGATCTTTAACCTTGCAACATATTTCACGGCTATCAGATGTTTATTGACCACATGTAGAGGTTCAATTTTCACGTCCTTAGAAATTTTTGCCCAGATAGATAGACCACCACTTGGTCGCCCCAAAGCAGGAGATGGTACGATAAGATTATGACACAAGAAACCCTCCAATAGTTGAGCGCATGTGCACCATGTTTCTTGCAACATTACCACATCAAAATTACTTATCCAGGTAACCCATTCTTTGATTTTCATCTTACCTGGAAGCCCAGCAATATTCCAGCTAATGATACTTAAAGTATCAGTCGGTGGAATAGTGGTGGACAAAGGAAGGGCAATGGGAGGGTCGAGGCATACTACATGTGGGGGTACTAGTCCATCTGGACAAGGTTTGTGGATACATATGGGATTTGCCGTTTCCAGAGGCACTGTGCTAATGACCTTATCCAGTGTATTAGGAGATGTTAATGGTGGTCAATCTAGGCTTCCTAGATCAGATAGGGCAGAAAATCTGTTAGATATAGGAATGGTATTAGAAACCGTTTGAAATTGATAGTTTAGACCTTAACACCAATTTTATAAAATGTAATACTTCGGTGGTTGGACCCAAGAGTACAGAGTCCAGGAATTATATGGTAAAAGGTCATCACATTACCAGAGTAGACCATTTTCATTATTAATGCATTTTATTGGATTCCCAGCTTAATTTGGCAACCGTTGTTTAAAAATTATTTATTGTCTTCAATATCATAGGCGACTTCTTTCAGCGATTGGGGCGTAGTCATGATAAGACGATCATTGATATTTTCAAAACCAAACGTGTCCTTACAGTTAGTTAAGGGTGTGAGATTTAGGGATACTCCACTATTAACTTGATTCAGATTGCAGGAAAATAAATTCTTGAGGAATCTTATAAAGGTCCTGCAATGTATCCATTCGGAGATTGCCCATACAGAAGTAGGTCTGATATACATCTCAGATTTTATTCATCTCTGCCCCCTGCAACTGTAGCTTTCCGTCTGGTTGAAAGAGGAGAAAGATTTAATAAACTAATCTTCATGGGACTGTCTGGACCTGGGTTATAGGATTCATATCCCCTGGCTGCAACATATCATTAGCCCTATGAGAGACCTTGGCAGACCGGATCTCTTTTCCGACACAGACCGCATCACCAAAGCAGATATTGAGTGGGTCAAGCAGGCCTTTGCTGCCAAAGTGGACTAGGAGAGAGAGAGGCTCTTGTGATTACCAAGTGCTCAATGACCTATTAATATTTGGTTAAATCGATGAGTGGTTTGGAATTTGTTATCTGACTCTTAATATGTCTTATTACAATAGAATGTTGTTGATCCTATTTAGATTGAACATGATCGTCCCAACTACTATTTGCTACTGGTGGGTGGCATACAGCCGATGAGCTTCCCACATGTGCCTGTGACATTGTTTCTTCCACCGATACATTATATATCATTTCTATTTGCCCAGGTTTAATACCCTCCATTATGAATATATTCAGCCTCTTTTGTTACTATTGAACTTTAGACAAGTGCATCCAACTTTATTATTCTTATAATATTTATCTAATCCCAAAGTATGTTTTTTTAACATGGGGCATATTATCAAGAAAAGGCGTTAAAATTATCGCCGCTTTAGCGGCAGAAAACTGCCGCTAAAGCGGCTATAATGGGCTTGATAATATGCCCTTGAGAATTCCCATAGAAGCCCATGTTCTGGTGTCAACATGGGCTTCTATTGGAATTCTCTGCGGCATATTATTAAGCCCATTATTGCCGCTTTAGCGGCAGTTTTCTGCCGCTGAAGCGGCGATAAATTTAACGCCATGCTTGATAATATGCCCCATGGTTTTTATCAGGTGTTTTAAGATTGTGGTATTGAAATGTAACCTTATCATATATTTTAATTGCTATCATATTTTGCTGAATTGCTATGTGATTATATGATGTATTTATGTTTTTAGACTTTTGTGAATTGTATTCTTCAATTTGAATACATTTTTTGATGATGATGATGTTGAAGACACAAGACTACTCAGAAACAAATGATTAGATGAATTAAGACTCCAAATTGCTAGGAGATAAGACATTCTGTTTGAAGAGGAAGGGGGGACTTCTGAGAGGCTGTGCTTCTTTGCTATCTCAAGGTAAGGTTTGAAGATTCAGAAGAACATAGATCATAGAAAAGGTTGTCATTATTGGTGCTGCTGTAGTAAACAAAAAATAGGAACAATCAGATTTTCATTCCCACTGTTTTGCCTCCCTGCCGCCCTCTGCTTCTGCTCTGCCTCTCACCCACCTCCAGAGCCCTCTGTAGTCCCTTTACACCTCCACCAGCTACAAGTACAGCGGTATCAGTGGACAGCCATCCTTAAATGGGTTTTAAACTAAAATACCCACCTGTGTGTGACCATACACATTTATGTATGTATGTACCATCACCATCTTGGAATGCATTTTGTTTAATTGTTAAATGGCTGTCTTGGGCACCTTGAAATGGGCATGACCTATTAGCTTTGCCAATGCTTGGTATTTAATGCCATATGCTAAGTTAGTGTGTCCAGGTTCAGAAGCATTTTAGGACCATCCAAAAACTGTGAAAATGTGCCATAAAAATGTGCTGAATGTAACAGTTGTAGGTAGGCAAAAAAGTCCAATTGGTTATAGGTTTTATTACAGTGATGCTTTAGGCTATGTGTTGCTTTGGGTACAATGGTTGCCAAAAAACCTCAAAAAATCTTTTCTGCTGCTTGTTTAGTAGTTAAAAAATAGAATATAACAATAATTGGTGTTCAGTGGGTTTCCCAGACCTTATGGCTACAGTGCCACTGCGCCTGCTTCACCATTCAAATCATGACCCTAGTGCCTGCAAGGTAACTGCTCTTGTGGCTATTTGATTAGTAGTAAATATAGCAATAATTGGTGTTCAGTTCATTTCCTAGACCTTTTGGTCCCTTGCCACTGCAGCACAATTGAAATCATGACCCTAGTGCCTGCAAGGCAATTGCACTTGCGACCCTTGTTTAGTAGTAAAATATAGCAATAATCGGTGTTCTGTGGGGTTCCTAGACCTTTTGGCGACTGTGCCACTCCCCCATCTGCACCATTCAAAACATGACCCTAGCGTCTGCAAAGTAATTGCAATTGTGACTGCTTGTTTAGTAGTAAAATATTGCAATAATCAGTGTTCAGTGGATTTCCTAAAACTTTTGGCACCTTGAAATTATGACCCTAGTGCCTGCAAGGAAAAATGAGGAAATCATTTATATTCAGTAACATATGTGTTAAAAAAAAGGCACAGTTGCAGATGGAATACATAATTATTATGTAGCTAAACATAAACACAAAAGCTTTTGTAAAAAGTGCCTATAAACTTTTCCAACTCTCCAAAACGAGTTGCCATAGATGTCATAAATAAAGCATATGTTTTAGACCTCAAAGTGAAAACCAAACATTGTTAAATTGTGTTACAATGTGGCTGGCGCTTTCCTGTTAAAAGATCTTATGTGCTTAACAGTGACGGGCCATAAAAAGT
Organism: Triturus cristatus; assembly: GCF_964204655.1. Lineage (NCBI taxonomy): Eukaryota > Metazoa > Chordata > Amphibia > Caudata > Salamandridae > Triturus > Triturus cristatus. Next base: position 1,369,475,976 of record NC_140590.1, read on the forward strand.
GTAAATTGCCCTAGATCACCATATGTTATGCTGACTCTGAGACTGAAATGTGGTTTTGTACTTTGTTCCCAAGAAGGCAGTTTCACAAATTAAATGGACTCACCAAAGAGGGGAATTTTGCAAAAAAAATGCAGATGTTTTGTGCGGATGAACGAGATAACTTTTGAGATTGCTATATCTCAATAAAATTTTAAAAGGGGCACAAGCAGGCTCCATGGAGAAATTAAGCTGCATTCCTCTTTTCTGTAAATGCTCTCACTTTTAAGTCAACCACGAGCAAAAAAAAACACCAGGCCACCACGAAAACACAGCTTGACATTTGACCTCGGTCTTTGAATGCCCAAGCAAGTGTGAAAAGATAAGAACAAGATTTGAAGGCAAGTTTATTACAGAAAATGAATTTGTGGAAGAATGCTGTAAACACAGCTTTAGAATGAGGATGTGCAAACTCAAGTGGGACAGCATACAGCAAATAAAGCCAGCCAATTAAAAGCCAGAAAATGTGAGTTACAAACCAAAGAGCCAATATCAAGCAAGGGGCGAAATGCATTCCCAGGTCAACTTTGTGAAAGTCCCCAAGATGTCTTTCGCATACCAGAGGACTTAACAAGCGTCAAGGTTAATTGCAGGGAGAGATCGAGATCTCCGACACGGAAAAGCCCTTCACTGCTGTACAATTTCCATAAAACAAGACTTCTGAAACCCTTGATTACAACAAGTGGCACACGGCTTTAGCAGCAACAATACCTCAGTTGAGAATAGAAACAGTGCTTTCTTTGTTGCTCCAGCCCGTAACGCTATTTCTTTTCCCCACACATTGGTCGTGCTATTAGTTGCAAGAGGCACCTCAAGCAGTGCATTCATTTTTTTTTTTTTAATTTTTTATTGAACAGGCTGACAGGGAAAAAAAAACACATATGAATACTTACATCAGTTAACGTCTATAATCAAGAAAATTATAATATAGAAAATTATAATATATTCTCAGCGCTAAATAGCAAAACTAAACTATAAACACGGGAAGGGACAAAAAGAATAAGAAAAAAAAAAAAAAAGGGAGAATTAGTAAGATAATAAAGACCATCTTATTCTATAAAGGTTCCCCAGTTTTTTTCGTGTTTATTTAAGGAACGGCTCCCTCTTAGCCGAGCTAAAGCTGACTCCATGGTGTAGATCTCGGTAACCAACGCCCACCAGTCCCAAACTGTGGGTGGATCGGTGCATATCCAGGCTCTTGCCACGGTTAGTTTAGCACATGACATAAGTATTGAGGTCAACGCGGCTTGTGGAATTGGATTAGGATATATATCAAGCAAAACTGAGGCAGCGGTGAATATGGGTGTTTGGATATGTTTGATTTTTAGAACCTTCTGAATGTCCCCCAATAATCCTTTAGGGTAGGACACGAAAACAACATGTGTATCAAGTCGGCGGCCTCAGTTGAACATTTTGGGCATTTAGTTCGATCACTGAAAGAATTATTAGAAGACCATTTAGATATTATTTCGGGGGTATAGTATAACATACAGCTCGTTCTAAACTGTTGAAGCCTTAAGCTTGAAGAGCGAACAAGTTTATTAATGTTTGACATGGAGCTCCCTATTTCTCTAGCTGTAATTTTTAAACCTAATAACCTGCCCCATTTATCTGCTAACTTAAAACAGTCGTTTGATTTATAACAAGATAAAACGTGATAAGTATCTCTTATAGTTGATTTAGTTTTCCCAGAGTATAGACAGGACCTAATTTCGTTGTCTGTAACCGCTGAGATTTGTTTTTTATTAATCAGATAGTCGTGCAGTTGCATGTGTTTGAATCTCATAGTTTCAGGAAGATCAAATAATAGTTTAAGAGTATTAAATTCTATAAACCCATGGGTACCATATAGATCCCCTAATGCATTGATACCCTTCCTAGACCAGCTATAAGTAGAGTTGTCGTTAAAGATACCCGGTAAACCCGGGTTACCCCATAGCGGCATCATTTGATGGAAATAAGTTATTTTACAGTAGTTTGAGATGTTACCCCATATCTTTATTATGTCTTTGGCGGTCTTAAATTTGACTCTTTTGAAGTAGTTTGGATCGTTAGCACGAAGCAGAAACATGTTTGAATCTTGTTTTAGCATAAGAGTATGAAAGGGGAGTGTTCCTTCTTTAGTGAGTAGTGATCGAATACGTAAAACAAAAGCAGACCAAAAATACAACTTAAAATCAGGGAAATTCAGCCCTCCCAAATTCATATTATTTGTAAGAAATTTTATCGATCTTCTCGCCTTTTTATAGCTCCAAATAAATCTGCTGAATATACCGTCCAGCTCTTTAAAGAATTTATTATTTAAATTAAGTGGTATAGATCGAAAAAGATATAAAAATTTAGGCAATATCGTCATCTTAATAAGATTAATTCTTCCTATTAAATTCAGGGGTTGTCTGTGCCATTTTTTTAAGAGTAAGGTAGTGGATTTGATTAATGCTTTGTAGTTTATATTATTAATTTCCTGGATTTTGGCCGTTAGTTTTACACCTAAATATGTAGCGCTTTTGCAAATTTCAGGAACGGTCGAATTTGGGGTATAATTAGCAATAACCTGAGTCTTTTGTACATTAAGTTTATACCCTGAGATATTCCCAAATTTCCCAGCCTCAGATACAATACTTTGGAGTGCCATCACAATATCTTGTGTATAGATGGCGATATCATCGGCATATGCTGTTATTTTTAATGTTTTTGAGCCAGAGCTAAAAGGTACAATTTGGGCTTGAGACTGTAAAGCGGATAAAAAAGGTTCAAGTGAGAGAGCAAACAAAAGGGGTGAGAGAGGGCAGCCCTGACGGGTGCAACGACGTATTGGGAAGTCAGGGGAGATCAAACCCGCGTAACAAACATAGGCAGTAGGGTTATCGTAAAGGGCCTGTATACCCCGCAAGAATTGTCCCCCAAACCCCATTTTAGATAAGACGCACCAGAGGTAGTCCCATCCCACTCGGTCAAATGCCTTCTCGGCGTCTAATAGTATCATGCCGAGTGGAGTGGTCTCTATCTCCGCTACGTCGAATGCCGTTATAGCCATATTTACGTGCATAGTGGTGTCTCTACCGGATATAAACCCATGTTGCTGTGGATTGATAATCTTAAGTAGTATAGGGGATAATCTTATAGACAATATTTTTGCAAATAATTTTGCGTCAACGTTAATAAGAGAGATGGGTCGATATGACCCTCTCTCCTCCTTAGGTTTATCTTTCTTCAAGAAGAAAATTATTTTAGCCCTATTCCATGATTTAGGGGTTTTGCCATTAAGGCCAGCAGATTGCAGTACCTTCAAGAATAGGGGTTCAAGCTCAGCTAAACATACTTTATATAACTCTAATGGTATTGAGTCTTCCCCTGCCGCTTTCCCAACAGGTAGGAGAGCTATGGCTTGATGTAATTCTGCCAATGTAATATTATTGGACAATAAATCTGTTCCAGATATGGTCTGTGAGTTTGTTATATATTTGTCCACATAGCACCGAATTGCGTCTGGATTAGGAGTGCTTTCTGGGGTGTATAAATTCTTATAGTAATCAGCAAATTGTCCTACTATATCTTGAGACTGGTTATAGCTTTTATTGTCGTTCCCCCGTATACTTGTAATTACAGTGCTAGCTCTATCTTCAGCGACTTTATAGGCCAAGATTTTGCCAATTTTATCGCCACCCTCATATTGTGTTATTTTAAATTTATGGATCTTAGTGCTGCACTTCTGTATGAATTTTGTTTTGATTTCATTTTTTAGGAGTCCAAGTTTCAGGCCTATTTCAGTTGTTGTTGATAGTTTTAGTCGGAGTGCAGAGGCTAGTAATTCCTCTTGGTTGGTTATGTTGGTTAGCCTTTCTACGTTCCAAGTTTTGTCTGATCGTGTAGGCTTGGGTGAATCCCCTGATACTTGCTTTGCAAGCATCCCAGACGATGCCACAAGCTGTAGAGTCAATGTTGATATCCATAAAATCTATAAGATGAGATTTAAGTTGCATCACATACTGTGGGTCTGTGGTCAGGTATCTAGGGAAAGAGAACGGTCTGGGCGGGGTCCTGGTGTGTGAAGTAGTGATTGTAAGAATTATTGGATTATGATCCGAAGAGATTCGAGGGCATAAAACCAGGTTAGAGCTCTTTAATAGATTATCCCCAATCAGTACCATGTCTAATCTTGAACATAGTTTGTGGGGTGCTGAATAATAAGTATAGCCCGGTTGATTTGGGTATAAATATCGCCAGGCGTCTTTAATATTATGGATGCGGCAAAGATCTAAAATGGATAATCTGGTCTTACGCATCCGTTGAAAGCTACCGGGTCTGGTTGTGTCAATTTTATAATCCATAATACAATTAAAATCCCCCATAATTATGAGCTCTCCCTCCCAGCCCAAGAGTTTGGTATTCAGCTGGTCGAAAATCTTCGGTTCATCTGTGTTTGAGCCATAGATTACACAAAAGACATATTTATGGCTCTCAAAATTAATCTGAGCAATCGCCCATCTACCCTCTTTATCACATAGGGTCTGTAGTGTTTCAATCTTGAAACGTTTATCCTTAAGAATAGCCACGCCTCTTGTAGGTTGTGTAAAATTCGATCCTATCAAAGTGTCATTGCCCAGTTGATTCAGTAATTTGCTATCTTTGCCCAATATATGTGTTTCAGTGAGAAGAGCGATATGAGGGTTATGTAGTTTTAGTTCTTCCGTAATCAAAAGTCTTTTATTCTTACTATTCAAACCCGAAACATTCCAGGTTAAACATTTTATATCATACATTATAATAAGTAAAGGACATAGCCCCGGCTCCGACTACCCTGATACAATTCATGTTAGTTGCCCAAAAAATGGTAATAATAAGAAATGTGAAAAATAAAATAAAAGAAGAAAAAGAAAAAGAGAGTTGAACTGATATGGTCTCTGGTAGCTCGTTAAACTCATCCCTGTCTGCCTGTAAGTTTTTTTTAATGATTTGACCCCACCCCCAAGCCCCCCCACCCCTCCCCTCCCTGGTTCCAACCCCAGCAGGGGTAGAACCGCCCTTAGAAAACAGCTGCCGTTGGAAGGGCAGCATCTGTAGCATGTCACTCAAGGGCCCCAATCCACCCAACCGTCCCTCCCTCACCCAATAAACATAAAGAATAAAATAAAATAGAGGATAGAGAATGAGGAGTCCTCTAAATAAGTACAATTTTCGTAAGTTCATAAATTCATAAGTTCATAAGTTCTGAAGTTCAGTTGTTCATGGAGCGCGCTAAATTAACCAACATTACAATAATTAGCTCAGACCCTGGTGTACAATTATTTTTCTGTCTGATTCCTGCCTTCATTCAGACTAGAAATAAATGCCTCAACTGCTTTGACTTCGTTAAAGAAGTATATGTGTCCATTTTTGATGACTTTAAGACGGGCGGGTTCCTGTAAAAAAGCCTGGCCCCCACTAGATTTGATTGGATCGATAAATCTACGGAGCATCCAGCGTCGGTCCATAGATTCTTTGCTTAGGTCGGAGCGAGCAAAGATTGAAAAATCCCCTATGACTATAGGAGTATTAGGGCGTGCTCTCTGCCATACTGCTTGACGGAGTAGAAAGTTACCAAAGAACAGCAGAAAGGGACGTGGAAATTGACTTGCCCTGTTTTTCATAACCAGTGGTAAGCGATGAGCGCGTTGTACTTGTGAGTCCCAGTCCCAGTCTGCCAAGTCCGGGAAGGCCTTTTGGAGTAACCCCACTACGTAAGCCTTGGGGTCAGAGCCCTCAGAACCTTCTGGAATCCCAAACAATCTTAAATTGGAGCGTCTCTGTCGGTTTTCCAAATCTTCTATCTTCAGTTGAAGAGTGGATAGCAGATCATCATGTTTTTCTACTTTAGCGGTCGTTTGAGTGTTAGCCTCTTCAATCTCAACCACTCGTTGTTGTAACTCAGTAATATCTTGGCAAATCCCTCCAATTTTAGAAGTGAGTTCTTGTAGTGAGTTTTGTACTTTACTGTTATCTTCCCTCAGTTGAGTGTGATGTTCCTGGGCTACCTTGCGTTGGTCGTTCAGAATCTGCAATATTAGATCTATTGAAGAGTGATCCATTGTTACATGCCCTGTTCTCTCTTTAGTGATAAGTAGATGTCGTTGTTGGCTTTGAGGGGGTAGGGGGGGGTCGTTTGTAAAGCGGTGCCCTCTTTAGGTTGTTGGGAGATATGGCTTGATGGTACAGCAGCTGTGTTTGCATTGGATAGTAGATTTGCATCTGCTCGGCTTAGAGAATAATCCAAATGGTCCATGTGGTCTTGAGTCGGAATCGAAGATGATTCTTGTTCGTTTACCCCATCTGTTGCCGAGTTGATTTGGGCGGTGATGGCGTTGGTTTCCTGGTTGGTGGAGCTGCCGTGGAACTGTGCGTCCGAAGTGGGAGAAGTGGGAGAAGGTTCTACTTGTTCTGAGGAATCGTTCAGGCTGGCACCTGACAGTCTCAGCGTCATGTTTTTGACCAGCCCCCTTGTTTCAATCCATTTTCTTAATGGGCTTTTATCTGCTTGCATTTTCTTTATATTTTTAACCGGCTGAGATAAAGTGGCAGTAGTCTTGCCTCCTCTTCTGGATTTTGACTTGCCTCTTAGTTTGCGACCTCTATTTACTCGCGGCTTAGCCTTGCCATCTGTGCCGCCTGTGCCATGATCCTTCCTGTGCGCCTCCCCGAGCTCATCCTCTCCCTCAGTATGTGCAGACAGCTCTTTGGACATTTCTTACTCACTAACTTCGGCATAATCGTTATTCTCCGCGATCCCTGTGACTTCAATAGTTTCAGTAACTTCAGTGATTGTCTTAGGGTCCACTAATGATCCTACACTACCGGGAGCCTGTATATCAGCAGCACAGCCCCTGAGGTTCGTCATACCGGTAGAAAGACCGGGTACCGAGTCCTCCCCTACCCCCAATGTTCCATCGCTGGAGTGCTCCAATGCCCGTATCTGTTCTGTTGTAGAGGGAGTAGAGACCAGGTCGATGGCAATCCCAGTTTCAGTAACAATATCAGAGTTAGTAGGGTGCAAAGATGTAGTCCCCCCTAGAGCTTGAGAGGGTATAGGGCCAGTTACATTATTCATTTCATCCCCCATTGCCTCGTTCTCTCTAGTCATAGTCATATCCATCCCTTTACCTGTTTTATTAAGAGGGCTCTTAGGGTGTGAGACTACAATCAAGGTGGGTGGCTTCAGTACCTGTTTGCGATTGCTTCCGCCGGTCAGCAATGGGAGCTCTGCTGGCAGAGACGGGGTAAGCTTCAGCATGGACGGCTGCGTTTCATTTTTCGCGCTCTCCATCTCCACGTCGTTGTGCTCGTCCCCCGCTGACCTAAGGATTCCATCGGCCTCAGCGGTACCGGCCGGAGAGATCAGAGAGATCGATGACAGCCCAGCCGAGACCAGAGCAGCCGCTCGCGGCATGATGGACACACGCACCGTAGCAACCGTAGGTCCAGTTTCTTGCAATCTTCCTCTGGTTTGTTTGTGGTTACGAGTCACACGATGTGGTTTCTTGGGAGACATTATCCTGAAGAGCCGGATAGATTTGGGGAGAGACCGGAGGTATGAACCGAGCCGGCCAAGTTTGGTGCTCCCTCGGAGGCTCCGCAAAGTACGGCCGAAGAACCAGGCAGTGCTCGAGAGCTCCAGCATCGGCGAGAATGGTGCACCGGTCGGGTCAACTCAGAGAACCAGGCACCAGGTACCAGCTCATACGTTTTTTTCAGAGGTCATACAGCGCAGTTCGGCTCCTCAGCTCCTCAGCATCGTATATCGTTTCGTTTCATTTTCGTTTACTTTTGGGTGGGGAGAGAGTGGACGAAGCCCCGGGTGAGCTGCTCAGTGCGGACCCAGCTCCGCCATCTTTCCGCCGGCTCAAGCAGTGCATTCAAGAAAGAAATGTTCTTCTTTTCACTTCATCCTTTCTTTTTGTTATCTATGGTGCTCGCCATAGAAGGGACTGGCTTGGAGATATTGCAAGGAACTTTACGAAGCATTATCAATTTTATTCAATATGTATCAAATTCAATGAATGTTATTTTCAAGGGCGCTGAAATGTGGGCAGCTTCAACAGGCATTTTGTTTAGCAGGTATTTTTTAATTGAGTACTATCAGACAGCTCAGTTTTTTGTGACAGCAAAATAATTGCAGTATTGTTTCCATATTGCAACTTCCCTGGTTTCTTTCAAGGAAGAATTTTTAACACAAGGCAACACAAAAGATTCTGAAAATTACATTGGGGTCTCGCGTCCTTTTTATTTACCTTGTGCTACAATAAATTAAAGTGTTATTCAGCTCAGTACCGCTGTACTTGGGAAGGTAAGAAATGATTATGTCTTTCTTTTACGTTGTGTGTTAGGCCTGACATAATTGAAGCGGTATCAATCCTAATTAAAATTCCAGAAGTATCCATAGTATCATATGGGATAAGTTGCCCTCTACTGTAAATTATAAGGATTTTGCAAGTCAACTCTGAGTTCCAGGACCTTATAAAGACACTGAGCTTGTGGCCTCGTACCTCAATATGTCATTGAACTCTTTCTTGACTCGCAATATCCTTTTAAGGTACAGCAGGGAGCACTTTATCCCGTGTGTATGTATGTATGTACATATATATATATTCACTGAAAAAACCAAAGGTTTCAGGGGCGTTATAGTTAGCTGAACATTTCCCTCGTACAAAACCCTAGAAATTCCCCTGTTATAGTTAGTTCAGCTAACTATAACTCGCGCCCCCGCAATGCACTGCTGATGACGTCACATATTACATCACTCATGACATGGTCAGTGACATCACTAATGACATCTCAAATGACATCACTCATGACATCACGGATGACATCACTGATGACATCATCCATGTGATAAATTACTGCATCTTCTCACACCCTAATTTAACCGTTGATACACCGACTCAAAATTTCAGACGCCCATTCTCAAAACCATAGATACTCCAATACCAATAACTACATACCCACTCATTAACTCTTAGGTCTACATACACCTCCACTCACTCACCTGTACAGTCACTCATACTTACAGTCACTCCGTACAAGACTATCATATGCATTTATACACCTATATAGACACTCACACACCACCAATCATCCATTGAGGTACTGACACACCTAGTCAGTCGTGCAAGTAATTAAACACAGTCCAATTTACTCACCTATGCAGTTAAACACACTCAAGTTCACTTACTCATAAAATTAGTACCACATTCTTACGCTCTAATAGAATCATTGATACAGCCACTCTCACAATCACACACTCTCACATATACCCACTTATATACTCTTACACACATATATACTGCCTTTCACATATGTGTTAGTCACACATGTACCACTGAGATATACATTCAATCCCTAACACACCCATACATACACTCACCCAACCATACAGTCCATCACAGATGCACTCTTAAAACCATGCACCCATAGAATCACCCACTCACACATCTATGCATAGAGCCACACACACCCTAACCACACAAACACTCAGGCACCCATACAGATACTCAGACAACCAATCAATAACCCATATAGACACTCATATAGCTATTCACAAAACCATGCAGCCGCTTATACACCTACACACAGACACATACAGACATTCACACAGTTTAGTCACTAGTCTGCAGTAAGATACATTTAAAGACTCGCTTAAAGAGTCAGTTACGCACCTACAAAATCATCCATTCACACACTTGTACACCCACTCATTCTTCAACAGTTTTTTCCCTATATATATTAAACATATTAAAACTGTACAGAAACACTTACCTACTGGATGATGTCATCAGTGATGTCATGAGTGATGTCATTTGAGATGTTATCAGTGATGTCATCAGTGATGTCACTGACCATGTCATGAGTGATGTAATATGTGACATTATCAGCAGTGCATTGCGGGGGCGTGAGTTATAGTTAGCTGAACTAACTATAACAGGGGAATTTCTAGGGTTTTGTACGAGGGAAATGTCCAGCTAACTATAACGCCCCTGAAACCTTTGGTTTTTTCAGTGAATTTCTAAGGTTTTTAAAATGCCAATTCCTAACTATAGCCCCTGAAACCTATGGTTTTTTCATTGAATTTCAAAGGTTTTTTAAATGCTAATTCCTATCTATAACTTATCTCTGAAGATATCATGAAAAGCATTCTTTTTTAAAAGTAGGGTACACATTAGTTTTGTGGAAAAGCATCTTTGTGATTGGTTAAGAAAAAGCAGTTTCAACGTGGAGTACATATCAAAGGATAAAATTTGCTCAGATCAACCACACCTGCTACCTGCATTTAAAAGGCACTGTTCGAACTTAAAACAATTGTCAACTTTTAACCTGCACGTGTCATTAAATATTCAAGAAAATGTTACAAAAAAATATCGTTAAGTTTTAAAAAATTGATGAACTTTTAACCTGCACATGTTGTAGAATGTTCTAGAAAGTGTGTTGATAGAATACGTTGCACTTCTGACTTCTATGTGTTGTTCAATATTAAAAAAAAGGTTCATATGGAAAATTAAAAAGAAACCAATAGAGAAGTTTTGAAACCTAAAAGAATCAAGGAACTATTCTAATTTATTCTTTACATGTATTTATGTGTGCAGCAACAAAATCATAGACACAACAGCAGTAAGAAGAGGAAGAAGCAGGGAGTGGGGGGAGGGGGGGAGATGGGCAGAATGGCACACATGCACAGTTAAGTACAACACACATATAGACTAACAATGGCCAAAATGAAACACACCAACAAGCAGCACAAGTCACACAACCCGCCAACATCACACCACTGAACGAGCATAGAAGTGAAAACCACGCTGCAGGATGTGTACAAAGGCCAGTCGTTGGTGTTGTGGGATGTCTGCGACCGTGGTCATCATGGAGAGATGCCCAGCATGTGGCACATGGTCGAGTTCACTGTGTGTTATGTTGCCAAACGGCTGCACCTCCCTCCCACGAGCCCCCACACTTTTGTACGGTGCGCTGTTGTATCTCGTGCACTCGTACAGCACACCATTGTAATGCCTATTTGCGCATGTCCTGCTACATTCCAACTACAACATCACAGTGCCGTTTGGAGGTGGTGCATGCCAGTTTACAACATCAACTGCTGCGGCTCTTGTAGCAGGCCACACCAGAACACAGAGACACACTTACCGCACTTCCTGTACACGGACATGTCCTAGACACCCCGTTCCCCTTGCCGGATAGGCACACCCCTGCACTGACCTGTGAACCCCAGACCAGCACACGCCAGTTGTGCATGCAGGAGGATGCGTGCGTAGCTACACATCCAGGCTCACTGCCAACGCTGAGGTGACAGCACACTATGATGTTGCAGGGCTCGTGCCTATCATGCTAAGACAATGACCACAGGGACACACATGCTAAGATGTGGGTTTGGGGGGCATTGGCGGTCCTGGAGTTGTTGAGATGAGTCTTCTGTCCCTCATGGGTATCCCTGTATCATGCTCATTGACTCTATGGTACCTTTGGGTGTTCTGGTGTGGCTCTTGACTGTGTTCCCTTTCATGGTGCAGGTAGTTGTCCTGCTTAACACCAACAGCAAGCAGGTGTAAAATCCCTGGTGCTAACGTGTCTTATCGCCGGAATTTGTTTCGCATTGCAATTGGTGTGAAAGTTGTGATGGGATTTTTTTCGTGTGCAGAACAATATACGAACTGAGCAGTGTATCTCATCAAGATCCAGCACCTGACGCACTCTTCCCAATCAATATAAATACAATGAGATTTCTTAATAGATTTTGTGTGTACACTGTAACTGCAGCCAATACCTCAGTGCAATTCAATACAGGATTTTAGTATTTAGAATAAATCGGAAAGGTGCACCTCGTGTCTTTTTGAACGGGAACGGCTACTCTCCATTTCATTATCAGCACTTTAACGGAAGTAAAGTTGAGATAAATCTAACACACTACTCAGAAGTTAGTGCAAACTGCAGATATCACCAGTATTCCAGCGATAAGTCCCCCAAAATTTAACACCATGGTGGACTCCATCAAATAACAGTAATAAGAACAAGAAAGAGTCACACAGCAGTTAAGAGAACAACCAAAAACGTTATTAATTTTTTTTCAAACTTTATTTTTTATAATAATAAATATATAAACGAAAAACTATTTTCAAACTTTTATTTTTTTATTGACATATATATGAACAATAAACTAATAAACAAAATGTAACAACAATAATAAAAAACAACAAAATACCACAAGAAACAAATCACAGATATATAAAATGCATACAGCTAACAAAATTTTATAAGTTTAACTTACAAAATCTGTAAATGTTGCCACTTTAAAATATTTACCGAATCTTAAGAAAATGTTTTGCAGAAGGCACCACACAAACAACGTTTTTCTTCAGTGGTGAGGAAATTTTTTACTTTTTCCAAGGAGCAAACAAAGACCAATGCCACCTTCGTCACTCGCAAGATTTGCCAAAGAGTTCTGTTATGAGGAGATCCTAACAAAAAATACTCGTGAGGCACAGCAAGTATGATGAAGCACCTAAGGACCCTTCATCCAAACAATCTTGCACGAAAAGAGTGCAAACAGATGAGAAACACTCCTGTTCTGTATCTGTAAAAAAGAATCACAAATAAATGTATATTAATAACTTTCAAATTTATACTATTCTATTACTGTACAAACACATTTTATATAAAAACTGCCTATGAAACTATAGCCCTGAACCACAAGTGTGACGATCATTAAAACACTACATGCATAGTGTATCCTACTTTGAAGCAGTTCATGCCCTAAAGCCTACCTCACTAAAACACTACATGCTAACTGACTAAATGATTACAGTAGTATAAGGAGACACACTTGGTGACTCACAGGGTGTTTGCTAGAAGAGTATGAATACTAACTAGGGAATAGAAGGTGTGAAACACAACTGTGTAGGTGATTAGAGGACTGCATCCATACTGCATAGGCATTTAAACCAGTCCATGTGCTAAGGCCTGGCTCACTGCATGACTACTTGGGTACTGACTGAATGATTATCGTACAGCAAGGAGAGTGCCTAGGTGAATTTATAAGTGCCAGGCTTTTCGCACAGAGAATAGATTGTGACCCCACTTGCCAGGCTAATAAGATCTTATGGGATGGAGGTGGTATCATACGCTGATGATACCCAGATTATGGTGTCCCTCTCCCACTCGGGCAGTACCTCCGCTCTCAGCTTTAGGAACTGCAAGGAGGCAGTTTCTCAGTGGATGATCTATAATTCACTAAAGCTGAACGGGGAAAAAACCGAGGTCCTTATTTTTGGTGGAAACAGGGACATTTGGTCCTCTGAGTGGTGGCCCCCTTCTTTAGGAGTGTGACCTGTACCTAAGGACTTGGCTCGTAATCTGGGAGTTATGATCGATCCCGTTCTCTCCATGTCTCAGCAGGTCAATAGGACGGTTGCCACCTGCTGGGGCATTATCAAGATCCTTAGGAAAATTAGACATTATTTGGCTCTGCATGCTCGCAAACAGATTGTTGTTGCATTGGTCGCCTCACGGCTTGATTACTGCAATGCTCTCTGTGCTGTCATAAATAAGGGCCTTGTGCAACGCTTGCAAACAGCCCAGAATGCAGCAGCCAAATTTGTGCTTAATGCTCCTAGGCTTTTTTCCGCTACTGCTGCTAGGAAGAGTTTGCTTTGGCTTCCGATTCAAGACAGGATTGTTTTTAAGATTCTTTGCATGACCTACGGGGCTTTATCTGGTGATGGGGCTGAGGGGGTGAAGGACTTGTTGGACCTTATGTCCCTGGCAGAGACCTTCGATCTCTGAGAAAGAACTTGTTGTCAGTTCCCCGCTTTCGAAGAGTTAAATGGGGAGGGAGGGCCTTTTCATCTCTAGCCCCAAAACTGTGGAATACCCTCCCCACTGAAATCAAAACTCAATATACTGTCCTTACGTTTAGGAAGGCATTAAAGACATGGCTCTTTGCCAAGGCTTACCCGTAATTTGGTTCCTGGTCTGTTTTGATCTTTTTGGGTTAGGCGCCTTGATGCCTTTGGGCTTAGTCGCGCATTATAAGTCTTCTTTCATTCATTCATTCATTCATACTTGGTACTGAATGGGTCACTAGAGGAGTGCAAAGGCAGTGACAAGTGCTGGACTGTATGGATACTGACTAGGAAATTGAAAGTGTGAAAGACAAGTGTCTAGGTGGTTAGAAGACTGTATGCATAGTGCATAGGGGTTTGAAGCAGTCCATGTGCTAAGGCCTGGCTCAGTGTATGAATACTTAGGCACTGACTGAATGATTAGAGTACTACAAAGATAGTATCTTGGTGAATTTAATACGTGTTTGGGTTTTAGCACAGTGAATGGATTAGTACATGGTGCTGAATGGGTCACTAGAGGACTGCAAAGAGAGTCACAGGGTATTTCCTGGAAGTGTATGGATACTTACTAGGGAATTGAAGGTGTGAAAGACAATTGTGTAGGTGGTTAGAGGACTGCATACATAGAGGATAAGGGTTTGAAGCAGTCCATATACTAAGGCCTGGGTCACTGGATGAGTACTTGGGTACTGACTGAATGATTAGAGTACTGCAAGGAGCGTGCCTGGGTGAATTTATTAGGATTTGGCGCTGTGAATGGATTAGTACATGATGCTGAATGGGTCACTAGAAGAGTGCCACGGCAGTGACAGGGTGTTTGCTGGAAGTGAACGGATACTGACTGGGGAATTGAAGGTGTGAAAGACAATTGTGTAGGTGGTTAGAGGACTGCATGCATAGTTTGACGTAGTCCATGTGCTAAGAACTGGCTCAGTGCATGAATACTTAGGCAGTGACTGAATCATTAGAGTACTGGAAAGAGAGTGTCTAGGTGAATTTATAAGTGTTTGAGTTTTGGCACAGTCAATGGATTAGTATATGCTGTTGAATGGGTCTCTAGAGGACTGCAAAGGAAGTGACAGGATGTTTCCTGGAAGTGTATGGATACTGACTAGGGAATTGAAGGTGTAAAAGACAAGTGTATAGTATGTCAGAACACTTTTATTTGACGCAATCTATTTGGTACTTAGAAACTGACTAAATAATCAGACTACTTCTAGGACAGTGCTTAGGTAAAACTTTTACATTTTCAGTTCTGCCACAGTGAACAGAATAGTACATGGTACTGCACCTTAGTGTCAAACCCTGACTCATTTTATCAATGCATAAGCAAAGACTAGCTTCTAATGCTACTAAAACTTGACAACATGAGAGGTTCTAAATTAGTTATCTGTCAGCAAATACACGATGTTACCAAATGCTTCTCTCACAGTGGTTCACAAATGCACACAGACTCACAGTGTAATTCTAGACAACAACCATATACCTAGGAGTTTAACAAAAATCATTCACTACTGTGGAAGTGGTAAGCGAACTGCACACAATCTTCATATTTCATGACTGCACTTTTGTGTCAATGCCTGACTCATATAATGAAAGCATAAGCCATAACTGTCTTCTAATGCTACTAAAACTTGACAACATGACAGGTTTTAAAACAGTTATCTGTCAGCAAATACACAATGTTACCAAATGCTTCTCTCACAATCCTTACCCAAATGCACACAGACTCACAGTGTGATTTTAGACTAGCAACACTATCCTAGGAGTTTACCAAAACTCATTCACTAGTCTGGAAGAGGTAATGGTACTGCACACAATCTACATATTTAAGTACAGCACATCAGTGTCAAAGCATGACTCATTTAATCAACATATAAGCAAAGACTGGATTCTAATGCTACTAAAACTTCTCAACATGACAGATTTTAAAACAGTTATCTGTCAGCAAATACATGATGTTACCAAATGATTCTCTCACAGTGATCCCAAATACACACTAACTCACAGTATGATTCTAGACAAGCACCACTATCCCTATGAGCTTTCCAAAACTCATTCACTACAGTGCGAGTGGTAAGGGAACTGCACACAATCTACATATTTCTCAACTGCAATTTACTGTCAATCCCTGACTCATATAATGAAAGCATAAGCCATAACTGTCTTCTAATGCTACTAAAACTTGACATGACATGTTTTACAACACTTATCTGTCAGCGAATACACAATGTTACCAAACACTTCTCTCACAGTGGTTCCCAAATACACACAGACTCACAGTGTGATTCTAGACAAACAACACTATCCCTAGCAGCTTACCAAAACTCATTCACTACAATGGAAGTGGTAAGGAAACTGCACACAATCTACATATTTCACGACTGCACTTTAGTGTCAATGCCTGACTCATTTAATCAACGCATAATCAATGACTGGCTTCTAATGCTACTAAAACTTGACAACATGACAGGTTTTAAAACAGTTTTCTCTCAGCAAATACACAATGTTACCAAACGCTTCTTTCACAGTGGTTTCCAAATGCACAAAGACTCACAGTGTGATTCTAGATAAGCACCAGTGTCCCTAGGAGTTTACCAAAACTCATTCACAACACTGGAAGTGATAAGGGAACTGCACACAATCTACATATTTCACGACTGCTCTTTAGTGTCAATGCCTGACTCATTTAATCAACACATAAGCAAAGACTGGCTTCTAATGCTACTAAAACTTGACAACATGACAGGTTTTAAAACAGTTTTCTCTCAGCAAATACACAATGTTACCAAACGCTTCTTTCACAGTGGTTCCCAAATGCACAAAGACTCACAGTGTGATTCTAGACAAGCACCAGTATCCCTAGGAGTTTACCAAAACTCATTCACAACACTGGAAGTGATAAGGGAATTGCACACAATCTAAATATTTCACGACTGCTCTTTCGTGTCAATGCCTGACTCATTTAATCAACACATAAGCAAAGACTGGCTTCTAATGCTACTAAAACTTGACAACATGACAGGTTTTAAAACAGTTTTCTCTCAGCAAATACACAATGTTACCAAACGCTTCTTTCACAGTGGTTCCCAAATGCACACAGACTCACAGTGTGATTCTAGACAAGCACCAGTATCCCTAGGAGTTTACCAAAACTCATTCACAACACTGGAAGTGATAAAGGAACTGCACACAATCTACATATTTCACGAATGCTCTTTAGTGTCAATGCCTGACTCATTTAATCAACACATAAGCAAAGACTGGCTTCTAATGCTACTAAAACTTGACAACATGACAGGTTTTAAAACAGTTTTCTCTCAGCAAATACACAATGTTACCAAATGCTTCTTTCACAGTGGTTCCCAAATGCACAAAGACTCACAGTGTGATTCTAGACAAGCACCAGTATCCCTAGGAGTTTACCACAACTCATTCACAACACTGGAAGTGATAAAGGAACTGCACACAATCTACATATTTCACGACTGCTCTTTAGTGTCAATGCCTGACTCATTTAATCAACACATAAGCAAAGACTGGTTTCTAATGCTTCTAAAACTTGAGAACATGACAGGTTTTAAAACAGTTTTCTCTCAGCAAATACACAATGTTACCAAACGCTTCTTTCACAGTGGTTCCCAAATGCACAAAGACTCACAGTTTGATTCTAGACAAGCACCAGTATCCCTAGGAGTTTACCAAAACTCATTCACAACACTGGAAGTGATAAGGGAACTGCACACAATCTACATATTTCACGACTGCTCTTTAGTGTCAATGCCTGACTCATTTAATCAACACATAAGCAAAGACTGGCTTCTAATGCTACTAAAACTTGACAACATGACAGGATTTAAAACAGTTTTCTCTCAGCAAATACACGATGTTACCAAATGCTTCTCTCACAGTGGTTCCCAAATACACAAAGACTCACAGTGTGATTCTAGACAAGCACCAGTATCCCTAGGAGTTTACCACAACTCATTCACAACACTGGAAGTGATAAAGGAACTGCACACAATCTACATATTTCACGACTGCTCTTTAGTGTCAATGCCTGACTCATTTAATCAACACATAAGCAAAGACTGGTTTCTAATGCTTCTAAAACTTGAGAACATGACAGGTTTTAAAACAGTTTTCTCTCAGCAAATACACAATGTTACCAAACGCTTCTTTCACAGTGGTTCCCAAATGCACAAAGACTCACAGTTTGATTCTAGACAAGCACCAGTATCCCTAGGAGTTTACCAAAACTCATTCACAACACTGGAAGTGATAAGGGAACTGCACACAATCTACATATTTCACGACTGCTCTTCAGTGTCAATGCCTGACTCATTTAATCAACACATAAGCAAAGACTGGCTTCTAATGCTCCTAAAACTTGACAACATGACAGGTTTTAAAACAGTTTTCTCTCAGCAAATACACAATGTTACCAAACGCTTCTTTCACAGTGGTTCCCAAATGCACAAAGACTCACAGTGTGATTCTAGACAAGCACCAGTATCCCTAGGAGTTTACCAAAACTCATTCACAACGCTGGAAGTGATAAGGGAACTGCACACAATCTACATATTTCACGACTGCTCTTTAGTGTCAATGCCTGACTCATTTAATCAACACATAGGCAAAGACTAGCTTCTAATGCTACTAAAACTTGACAACATGACAGGTTTTAAAACAGTTTTCTCTCAGCAAATACACGATATTACCAAACGCTTCTTTCACAGCTGTTCCCAAATGCACAAAGACTCACAGTGTGATTCTAGACAAGCACCAGTATCCCTAGGAGTTTACCAAAACTCATTCACAACACTGGAAGTGATAAGGGAACTGCACACAATCTACATATTTCACGACTGCTCTTTAGTGTCAATGCCTGACTCATTTAATCAACACATAAGCAAAGACTGGCTTCTAATGCTACTAAAACTTGACAACATGACAGGTTTTAAAACAGTTTTCTCTCAGCAAATACACGATGTTACCAAATGCTTCTCTCACAGTGGTTCCCAAATGCACACAGACTCACTGTGTGGTTCTAGACAAACAACACTATCCCTTGCACTATATGAAAACACACTTCTTCATCTAGAAGTAGTACTACATTTTAGTATAGAAACATAACATAACTAATTTCACAAATTCATAAACAATGACTGGTTTCTAATTCTACCAAAATATAAAAACTGCACAGTTATCTCTCTACAAACACATGAAAAACACAAATGCCAATCACAGAATAGTTTCTACATGCACACACATTGTTGAGAAAAAAAGTACTCCCTACACTTTAGCAGGAAAAATACATTAGTCTGATTAAAATCAAAATAGTCTACATACATCCCATCACAATTAAATAACTCATTTTTCAAGTTCTTTTGTAGATTAAGAAGTATATCAGTCACTCACCATATTTTCTTTTACAGAATCTCTGCACTGTACACCGCTCAGCAAAAGCAAAGAATGGAAAAGTTTCCCTTTCATTTTCCACACATATACATGTAAACATCAAATCACAATCCTTCGCACATAAACTCAAAAGCAAACACACATTTCTATTGGTTAAACATTTCAACCCTTTCCAACTAAAATACATTTCAAACCTTCCCCCAATCTGCCTTCTGCCTGTTTCCATAGAAACAGGTCTTGGAACACTGCACTGAGCTCACAGGTCACAAGTTCAGCACATAATGTTCCTACACAAGACAGGAAGTGTGCTTGACTTTTCAACATATCAGCTTATCATATATAATGTTCCTAACAATCTGTTTTTGATAACCAATAACAATCATACCTTTAAAAAACAGAAATATACACCCTACCTTTCAGTGTAGAAAGTTGTTATACAACCAATGATTTCTTGTCGTTTTTCAAAAAACGTTGCCGTGGATCCGCGCACCCACCGCGAGAGAATCCGTGCATCCAACACGATAGGATGCGCACACCGTGCGCGCATTTCGCCTCTTTTTGTTTTTTTAAAAAAGGGAGGCCCCAGGGGGTCCTTATGGATCCCCCTAAGCACCTCTAGAGGGTCAGAGTATTCCCACTCTGCCCCCTTTATATGTTTTACGCACTTATTCCCCTTGCTTCTTCAGCCTCGCTTCTACCGAGGCAGAAAATGGCCGCCAACAGTTCCTGGTTTTGAATGTAGAGAGACGCTCGACAGCCAATTAGCATTCAGCGCGTGATCGAGAGGGTGCACGCTCGGTTCGGGGAGGGTTCGCGTACGGTGCGGGTAGGGTCCGCGGATCCTCCGTGGCCATAGATATCACTAACTTTTTTACCTTAATTTTCTCAGGAACTACTGAACAGATTCACACCAAATATGCAAAAGGCACGAGTCCGAACTGAGGACTACCTCTTTGCCAAATTTGGTGTCATTCCGTTCAGCGGTTCGGGCTGTAGTTGCGACAATAGATCCTATGGGAAATTGCATGGGGAAACGCGTTTTGGGACCCCCCTTTTTTCTCGGCCCCCGCTTGATGAATCACCACGAAACTTTCAGGGTAGGAGCGGAGCGGAGCTGGCCAAAAGTATGGAGAATTTCGCGAAGATTTGTCAATCGGCGCCAAAGAAATTCCCAATAGAATGTTGCAAATTTCCTATGGAAAATAGGTCCTAACTATAACTATCTACTGGCGACCGCCAGTAGATAATATACATATATGAAAATATATATATATATTTATATATATATTCACTGAAAAAACCATAGGCTTTACAGATGTTATAGTTAGGAATTAGCATTTAAAAAACCTTTGAAATTCACTTAAAAACCATAGGTTTCAGGGTCGTTATAGTTAGTTGTACATTTGACTCGTATAAAACCAGAGAAATTCGCCCATTATATTTAGTTGAGATAACTATAACTTGCGCGCCCGCAATGCACTGGTGATGACGTCACATATTACATCACTCATGACATGGTCAGTGACATCACTGATGACATCACTGATGACATCTCAAATGACATCACTGATGACATCACTGATGACATCATCCACATAATAATCTGATGCGCGCAATGCTTTACATCGTGCGCATGCACGCCAAAAGTGTTACTCTGTAGTGCAGTGGCTGCCTCTGGCTCGGCACGCAGTGACTCGAACCACGCTCGGCTGGCTGGCTGCAGGATGCAGGTGTGTTTGCCTCACTTCACTTCAAAGCGGGTGCCGAGGCCCTGTGAACGAGCCCCTGTATAACCAGCCGTCCTTTGACACCAGACACTCGGCCCGACTGTGCAAACAGAGGTTTAATGTCTCTTGCCTGAGTGGAGCCCACTGGTGACTGATAAGAGATCTGAAAAGGTGGCTGGAGGGGTTAGTTTGGGGACAGCAGGCCCGGCTCTTGTGATAAGAGAGGTAAATAGGTCCAGTGAAAGGGGTCGCCTCTTCAAACAAGTGTTAGCTGCCATCTCTTATTGGGGCTTCAGTTAAAGGACAGACCCCCACCTCTGAACAGAATAACAAAGTTAACAGCCCCCTTATATTTATTTATTTAATATCTTATGTAGCATCAACTCCACCCAGCAGGGCTTCATAGAGCAGTACCACGCACTCTTAAACACAGGCGGTCAACCATTTTTTGATTGCTGTAAAGACGCTCCTAATGCAGTTGAAATCAGTTTTGCCTTTCTTTTAAGAAATACGTCCTGAACGCTGTGCTAGTTTCTTTATGTCTCAAAACTATATCTAAATAACTTTAAAGTGTATATAAGGGCAAGCGATAATCTAAAATATTTTAAACATTTATATATTTCTAACTGTAATAAACTTATATTATGGTAAATATATTTTCTCAAAATTGCATTGGGTGTGGTCTCCTTGCACGCTGGGTGCGCGATTGCCACGTGACCTTAAAAAAAAACATTTGATTAGTTCATAACATTTCCCATTGTAGCAGTTGGAGAACGCCACCCATTTTAGTCATTTTCTCTTCAACATTTGATGGGACACACCTCTTCTGCTTAGAGAGCTTTTTTGAAAACATTTTGCTATGTACACATATCTTACACTACACACAACATGTAACCATCATCTTCATCAATATTCATGGTCTGTAAAGTAGCCATCCACCTGTGATAGCCATGAACCTAAAAGTTACATAAACAAAGTTTTCCCCACTGCCAGAGGTAACATGGTTGCAAACGCTGTCCACAGCACAATGTAATGTGGTACGGCCCAAGGGCAGTATAATGCATAGATAATGAACACACGGACACAGATAGATAGTGGAAGTGGGTACGGGCACGTGCACTCGACTCCATTTTATTACCAGGGTCACATGTCCAGTGACGTCTGTACTGAATGCGTGTGGGGTGAGTGTAAACCAGCCCTCAGGGAATGGTTGCTGCTAGCATTAACTACAACAGTAATCATTGGATCACACACAGAGATTCAATAATGAAAGGTTCAATAGTTTGTGCTGCAGTAAGGTAGGGACAGTAGATGTGAAATAATACACAAAAGATTCTATCGTAAAAGAACCATAACTTGTGGTATACTGAGATAGAAGCAGTAGATCAGAAATAATACACAAAAAGATTGCATCATAAAGGGTCCATCAGTTCTAGTGCACTCAGATAGCCACATCAAAAGCATTCAGCATGTGCACAGCCAGCGATGATCCGTGCGGGCCGTACTAGGAGCAATGGCTGTCGCCTACAGGACTGCATCATCTACAAGAACAACTCAATCTGAATTATGAACACTGCTGTCTACAGTGTAGGCCAGAGAGAGCGGTCAGCAAGGGCCCACAGCCACATGGCGTTCACCTGAGGGGTCCTGTTTGCAGTACACGAAGAAACAAAAAACGTATGCGGAGCGTGTGATGATGCGTAGTGCAGACAGAGCGCACTGGAGCAATGTCTTTTGCCTACAGGACTGCGTCATCTACAATAGCGACTCGATCAGAATTGTGAACACAGCTGTCTGCAGTGTAAATTGAAGGCAGTAGTCAGTACAGACATCCATGAATACTTTTTCTCACTTCCTCTTCACAAAATACGACAACATAACTTACTAAAAACTCTGCAATAAATAAATCATAACAATTCGAATTGCGATTTCTGCTGTCCACAGTGTAGACTGTTATTCAGTGTTCTTTTCCACTACCAAGAAGAATTTGGTCATTGTACTAAACCTATAACTCATCCAAAAAAAGTTCTTCACGCAAGTATACTAAAAGGATATTGTGTATATTTCAATAAACGTTGTAGTTAGTTGCCTACTGGATTCCGTAATTTAACACTCACCACTCGATCTGAATTGTGAGCCCTTCTGACCGCAGTGTAGGCCAGAGGCAGTGGTCATTAAGGCCTCACAGCCACGTGCCGTTGGATTCGGAAGCACGGAGTTGGATGCACCTGAGGGGGTACACATAAATCATCACAGACTTTAACTTCTGACATACTCAATCATAGAATCGAGTCCCCGTTTCACTGTTTGCACCTGCTGTACCACGCAGTCAACCAAGCCCAATAATCATGTGCAGCAGTTAGCTACGGAAGCACAGAGTGTGATGCACCTCAACGGAGGGAGTTCTGTGAAAACCAAGCAGCAGGTAATATCGGACATCGTCCATTGTGGGATCAAGACACGTTCCACTGTTGGGACCTAGAGTTCGTTGCACCTGGTCGAAGGGAGTACCTTCATCTCCACTCTCAGATGCAGTTCTAACATCGTTCATTGTGGGATCAAGACACTGTTCCACTGTTGGGAGCTAGAGTTGGTTGCACCTGGTCGAAGGGTGTACCTTCATCTTCACTCTCAGATGCAGTTCTAATATCGTCCATTGTGGGATCAAGACACCGTTCCACTGTTGGTACCTGTTGGACTACTGTGTTAGTAGTATACAGAGCACTCCACGGTGCTGGGCCTCAGGCTGGGCGCTGTGTGCCTGTGTCGTGGTAGCCAGCGTTGATCTCAGACGCCTTCCCAGCTCGCTGACCTTGGCCCAGGAGCTTCCGCCGGCACGTGGTGGGCCCTCTTTCACATACGACGGTGTTGAAAGGTGAACTGTGAACTGTAAACTGTGCATCGCAGCAGCCATGACGGTTTCGGGTACCAGCAGGCTGAGAGCATCAGTCACGCACCCACATTCGCTCATGGCATCAGCCTCGTGGCGGTGTAAGCTGCTCAGACATGCCAGACATGTTTGCTATTCCGGAAGAGAACCACACCCAGAGAAACGTGCTGTATATTCATACCACTATGCGAGCCTTACGTACGCCGAGCCAGCCCACTACGCTAAAGATTTTGGGGGGGGGGCATGTACACGATAAGTTTTTGTAATGTTCCCTACTGACTGTACTATCATGGTTGCGTCCACTGTCCACTTCACTCAATAGACCATCAGTGTATGTTGACATGTACATGACTGTGCTCTGCATACTCAAGTCTCTCCGGCACATCCCCTCAACACTTTGCATTGTATACTTTTATAATTGAGAATCACTTACCACCTTCGCACATACTTTGCTCCCATCTCTCCCCGCATTCTGCACTGTGTGGCAGAGGTACCATGCCATGTTTGGTTTGTGTACATGGCTAGCCACGGTTCCCACAGTACGTAGTGTTGTTGTGTCTGCTAGGTGTACATGTTGTTTGTCATGTTGTATGTGATTATATAAGGTAGCGCGTTTATTCACGAGCAGTGGTTTCTCCCATTTACATATCGCTGTCTTAAAGAGGATACAGAAGTTTTTCTCACAGGTGAAAAGTGTGACCACAATGGCAGTCATTCATTACTATGCAAGAATGTCCAACTGCACGACGCTTCTAAGCTTACAGCCCCCAATCTTGCATGCTTTCTTAAAAGCACATCAACTCCCACAATCAGACACACATTCACACAGCTTTCTGACAGCAGTTATCTGGTTCTTAATAACATTGTCTGCTACGGAATGTGAGCTGGCAAACCGTATGTCCTTACTGTTTCAAATCGAGTAACTTCCTGTGGCAATGTCTATTCCCACCCAAACAAAGTAACTCCCACAGTTCAACTTGGCCTGCAATATCTACTTTGAAAACAGATTTCATTAAACTGAGCAAACTGAAAGCGCTTTTGTTTCAAACAGAAGTGTCTCTCACTTCTGCAAAAGAAATGTATCGACTGCAGATAGCACGAACTCCAAGTATAATACAGTCCCTTTTAACTACGAACCTCCCATTACACTTTGTGAATTGTTACACAATTTTCAAGACATCTGGCACTCAAGGTCTGGCACATTTTTTTTAAACTGTTTCCTCCGGCCTTGTCACAGGCTTTCAAACAGTTTTTGGTATAATACCAGACTTCATTCATTCGATCATCTCTGGAATAACAGGAACAGTGCCCATAAATCTCGCTCTGTTTGCGTCCATCCTACTACTATTTTTGCTTGTAAAAAATGGCTGTGCTCCCTGTGGTAACAATCATGTCTGACAGAATACGCCTCTACGCGAAGCTACATCAATACCGTGAAAAAATGGTACAACTTTTCGCCTGCCTGCCTCTATCTATTATCGGAGCCAGCAACAACATGACATTTATTTACACATATGCAATCTGCGTGCAACCATCTTTTTATTGAAAACTTGCCCATTCCACTGGCGAATGGATCTATGCCTTGTCAGCATCCCAACAATCACTCCCGATATCCAGCAGGTAATGGAGTATCTTGAAAACCATGAACTTGATTGTTCGGGCAGGGGAGCAATGGCGGATGCAACGCAGAAAGGTATCCTGGTGGAATGGGATTTCTGCGCAGCCACAAAAGATCTCCTGCAACGTGCAACCTTTGACAACATCGCAGATTGCCTGCCAATTCAAATTGCCGCTCCAACATTTGAGGAACATTACTGTCCCTTCGAGGATATGAATTGGATCGCTTCACTGTTCTCACACGATGGCAACAATCGCCTCTTGGAACATTATGCATCTCAAGCCGCTGAAGAACTTCCAGACTGCAATCTCCAAGACTTGTAAGAAATTCACGTTATCCTTGGATTGATTTTTTCCAACTTTTTGGACTTTTTCCTATAAAATTTGTTAATACAATTCAATTGAACTATTTTCATATATTAACTTTCTAAGTATACCCAGGCATTTGAACTCTGTTTTCATTATTGCCCCTTACGTCTCCAGCCTAACCAGGGATGGGTGATGTATGGCCTATTCAAACACGCTATTTACTTGCTAAATTAGCCTAAACCCGACATCCATTTTGAAACCATGTCTTTTCTTTGTGCACACATCTCTCTGCCTGCCTGTTATCCACGAAGCCCTTTCACACAAATTAGCTCATCCTTAGCCTCTGCTCACAAGCTTGCGATCAAGATAAAAAAAAACACAACATTGTTTAGGAACTAGTTGGCACAGTCTGGTAATCGTATCCTACCTTTATTTTCATTATAGAATGTACTCATTCATGTCTAATAGCTATTGTTTATGTCACATGGAACTGTAACATGTAATGTGCAATTCACTGATGCAGCAGCTTAGGTTTGAATACTGCAGAAGCGGTTGGAGTTTGCCTCAGCTCGATGCCTTAGCTCTTGCACAATAATGTTTTTTTGAAAGGGCTGAAGACAATAATGTCTGGTTTGACGAGAAGGGTACCGAATGTGCTTCTGAGAAGTGCAATGTTTGTGTTCCTCCTCAAAGTTCCGATGTCAGTAGAACTATTACCAATTCTGACATGCACCAGATTGAATCTACTGTAGAAGAGATTGCTGACTGTTCTGCTGTTGATAATTTTGTGTTACAAAAAAGGAGTACCAGGGTTTTTTGTTTGTTTTGTTTTCTTAAAGGATTCATGTGGTAATCGTATCCTACCTTTATTTTCATGATAGAATTTAGAGTCATTTATGTCTAATAGGTATTGTTTATGTCACATGGAACTGTAACATGTAATGTGGAATTCACTGATGCAGGAGCTTAGGTTTGAATACAGCAGAAGCGGTTGGAGTTTGCCTCAGCTGGATGCCTTAGCTCTTGCACCAGTGGGTCCATTTGTGGCACTTAAATAAAGACACTTTTTATATAACTTGCAAACTCCATCGCTTTATTACACACAGCCACTTTCTTAGACACACCTGATTTCACCATTTGTCTTCTGTGGCATTGCAACATTCTGCATTATATTCTTCACGATTATTTCTTTATTCCTGCTTGCTAAAACACTGCATTCGAGTCTTCACACCGGTAGGGGTGAGTAGTTTGCTTCCCACTCCCTGTATAGTATAAACGCAAACTAACACTACTTACACAGGTATGCTACAGCGGCCAGTATCATACAGCGCCCACAGCATATCACTTTATAGCAATCAGCTCACGGCTTAGGCTCACGGTTTGATCCCCGAGTCTTCAGACCGTTAGGAGTGAGTAGTTTGCTTCCCACTCCCGCTATAGTCTAAACGCATACTAACACCACTTGCACAGCTATGGTACAGCACCCAGAGCACAACAGTTTACAGCAATCAGCTCACGGTTTAGGCGCACGGTTTCATCCCCGAGTGTACCGGCACCTCACCTCAGCACCATCTCAATCTGGGCAAAACAGCACTTTCACACCGGTAGGGGGGAATACTTCGCTTCACACTCCATGTATAGCACACCCTAACCACCCCACAGAGCTCACAGCGCTCCTACCCTCCTCTTTCGTACTGTCTTTGCCCTTTTTGCTGCTTACTTGCTTCATCAGAATCACAAAATGGCTGCCAACACTTCCTGGTTGCAACTGTTTGCAGCCAATAACCAGCAAGCTTGTGCTCATAACGCCTCAGCCAATCAGATGGCAGAATTCCCAAATATCGATATCTATAAATTTAGATATTTCTCCAAAACTACTGAACGGATTTACACCAAATAAACAAAAGCGTGCTTTCTAGACCAAGACCCTTCTCCCTGCCAAATTTGGGGTAATTCCATTCACCTGTTCAACCTGTAGCCTTGTCTAAAATTTCCTATGAAAATTGCATGGAGAAAACACGTTTTGGGACCCCCTTTTTTCTCACCCCCACTTGACAAATCACCCCCAAACTTTCAACATAGGAGCTGATATGAACAAAGAATTAGTTGGTAAAATGTCATGAACATTCATCAAACGACACCAAAATTATAAGCAAAACAAAAAATATATATATATAACAAAACTCCGTTTCAGAATTGAAAAAATGTCCTCAAAAAACGGAAGCACACCCAAAATGCGGTGAAGAATCCAAGTGATTTACTTAAATATAAAAAACACCATCGCCGCCATTACGCATTTCAGCCCGTCACAGGCCTTGGTCACATGATGCGCATCACAGCGGGTTTACCAATTATATCTGCCTTTGTGAGTCACATGTGCAACAAGTGGTCAAGCATAGAAATAAACAAACAAGCAACATGTCCACTGATAGCCTGTTTTCACATGGCTATACCCAACCTAGTTGTAATCTCTGTATAAATACATTTTGTTACTAGACTAATGCTATTTAAAACTTCATCATTTAAAAGGGGAGTTTGCTTGTAAAAAAACAATTACTCATTATAAAAACGTCTGGTGTATAAATCATTTGAATTATCTCATGACACGCATAATGCAACTTAATATCACCACTGTAATTGTTTAAAACCCTTTTTTTGGGGAAAAAAGAGGGAATTTGTTATTCACAACTCATTTTCATATATGAAAGACATGTTGCTCCTTCTGTAATATTGCCCAAATGGGCCATTCTCTTTAGACCCTTGCTAAAATAAAGTGACTGTGCAAAAAAAGTGCAAATATGCATATCTGCAACTAGAAGTCACATCTGTGACATCATTCGTTAATAAATATACAGTACAATTATTATTAAAAAAGAGAACCCTATGTGCAAAAAGTGTGTATAAAAACTAGCTAAACTTAAATAGTATTACATACAAAACAGGGAAATAGCAGCATGTGTTTGAATCTAGATATAGTTGCATAATCCTGCAATTAGTATCAGATCAATTGATGACTAGCTTATAAATGGGTAAAAAAGTCCTCACTCAAATTTAATCCTCGAGGACTTTTGCTATCCAGCTCCAAAATGTAATCTGTTTCCAATCTCCTAAGTACGGCCTCCCGGTTGCCTCCCCTTCTCATCATTGGAATTGAGTCCAGCACCCAGTAACTGAAAGCCTCCAGTTTACTGGCGTGGTGCTCCTTGAAGTGGCGTGCTACCGGGTAAGTCAGGTCATTGTTGGTAATTGCTCGCATGTGCTGGAGTACCCGCTTGTGAACCTGCAACTTGGTGCTACCAACATACCGCAGGCCACAGGAGCACTCCAGCACATACACCGCAAAATCTGTCCTGCAATTGAGATACTTGGAGATTGGAACTAGCTCTGGGAGAAATGGTGACAAATATGTCCTGCAGTTGACTCCATATCTGCACGCTTTGCATGAGTTGCAGCGAAAAAACCCTTTTCTTGCTGTTAACCAGGATTTAGAATGGCTCAATTCAGGACTACTGTTCACTAACAGATTACTCATTGAGCGTGCTTTCCTAAAAGCAATTTTGGTTTTTTTCAGCAGTTGGCTACCTAACACAGGGTCTGCACGTATTAATGACCAATTGTTGTTGATGATATTACGCACAGATTTGTGTTGTTCACTGAATGTCAATATAATGCGTGTATCCTCAGTGGTGCCATCTGTTGGATTGTGTTCAGGGGTTGTTTTCGGTGCCAGTGCCATAGTCCTAGTTATGTTATTAGTTTTCAGCACTGCTCTGGAGAGTATCGATTCAGAATACCCTCTCTCCCTAAAACGATCCCTGCACTCACTCTGTGCTTTAAAGAAATCTGCGTCCATGCTGCAGATGCGTCGCATTCTTAGCATTTCTCCAAAGGGAATGCTATTAATCAAGTGTTGTGGGTGATGACTATATGCATGCAACACCGTATTCCCCGCAGTATCCTTTCTATGGAGTCTGGTTTGTAGTTGGTTGTTTAGAACATATATTTCAACATCTAGAAAGTAAACTGACTGACTGCTGATCTCAAAAGTAAACTGCAAATTCAAATCATTGATGTTAATTGAATCTAGAAACTCACGGGCACTACATTCATCACCTCGCCATATCAGAAAAAGATCGTCAATGAATCTATACCAACAGATAATTCTGGACTCCATGATAATGCGGTATTTGGCCACGAGGACCCGCTCCTCCCAGTAACCCAAACATGCGTAACTGGGAGAAAAGCAAGCCCCCATGGCCACCCCACATGTCTGCTGGTATACCTGATGTTGGAAAAGGAGGTAATTATTCTCTAAACACATAGAAATCATAGTGAGTAACATCTTGTTATGAGAATACATTCCAATGGCTCTGCGGTTCAGATAATATTCGCAGGCCCTGACCCCATCCAAGTGCTGAATACTGGTGTATAGGGCCGTAACATCCATAGAGATGAGTAGCAGATCCTGGCTCCATGGAACATTGACCAACTTCCTCAAAAAGTCCCCAGTATCCTGTATGTAGGATGGGAGACTTTTCAATTGCTCTTGTAAGAAGTGATCGACATATTTTGACACATTCTCCAGCAGGCTACCCCTGGCTGAGATGATCGGTCTGCCAGGGGGCCTGTCCATTCTCTTGTGTATATATATATATATATATCCAAAAGAAACACACACGACCCACACATGTTCGTGTTAAATGCTTTATTTTCCTCCGGCAGCACAGCAAGCATCAAAACAATCCCAGGCAATATTCGCCATCAAAGTTCCGATGCGTTTTGGGCGTCACCGCGCCCTTTCTCCGGGAAATGGCATGTGGGAGGGGCAGCCTGATAAATGATTTAAGTAGTGGTCATGGGTCCCGCCTACTAACATCCCTACCGATGCAGTCTGGTACTTGTGGTTTTGTCCATGAATAATCCTCAAGTAGGTCTGGCTGCCCATTACTCCTAATTCAATAAAATACCACAGTGGGTTGCTCAGAACGTTACCAGTGATTGCTGTGCTCTTTTCTAGATGCTTGCTTTGCTGCCGGAGGAAAATAAAGCATTTAACACGAACGCCTGTGGGCCTCCAAGGTGGTGTGTTTTTCATTTGGATATAATTGCGGCCTGCACCGGGTCGCAGAGAGCCCCACCCCCACGGAAGAGCGGGTCCGGTGCCATTACTTTGAATGGCGCATATGGAACAACGTGGTGTTTCCCCTGGGTGAAAAGAGCACAGCAATCACTGGTAACGTTCTGAGCAACCCACTGTGGTATTTTATTGAATTAGGAGTAATGGGCAGCCAGACCTACTAGAGGATTATTCATGGACAAAACCACAAGAACCAGACTGCTATAACTATAACGGGGGAATTTCAATGGTTTTGTACAAGTGAAAAGTCCAGCTAACTATAACACCCCTGAAACCTATGGTTTTTTCAGTGAATTTCTGAGGTTTTTTAAATGCTAATTCCTAACTATAACGTGCCTGAAACCTATGGTTTTTTCTGTGAATTTCAAAGGTTTTTTAAATGCTAATTTCTAACTATGCCTACAGAGATAGGACATGTGAAGAAAGAAGAAAAAATGCACAGAAAGAAACAAAAGAAGTGCAGAAATAAGCAACAGAAGTCCTCAAATACGAAGATAAGTGCAGGAAGAAGGATAACGTGCAGAAAGAACAAAAAGAAGAGCAGAAAGAAGCCTTCTTGAAAAATCATCCTGTACCCTCAACTTTTTCAGACGGATACTGGTGGTAACTGAGTCTGACTAACCAGTCCTAGAGCCAGTGCTATGTTAAAAGACACTTAGAATACAGTGCAAAACACCTACATACACTAGGGAACATTATGTGTTGGGGTCCCCCTGTGATTAGCATGACCTCCTCTGTAAGCCCCTAGTATATAATAGGGCATGGGGATTAAAACTACCTCTTAAAACAGGCCACAGGGCGTTTTTGCACACGTTAACTCAGGCCCCGTCCCCTCCCTTCACCACTGTGTAAACACGCCCTGTGTCCGTTTTTAGTTGGGAGATTAAGTTCATTTGAATCCTGAGGGTCCCTAGGGTCCAACTAGCCCACTAGGTACCTCCAGTAAGTGCCACAGAGCTGCGTTGCAGAGAGGTGTAAAAAGAGGCACGGCCTGGACCCCCTCTCTGCAATGCAGCTCAGTGGCGCTTTCTGGAAGCACTTGGTGGGCTAGTTAGCCCCCAGGGGCCCTCAGTATTAAAGGGAAATTATATCCCCAATTTAAAACGTGCCATAGTGCGTGTTTGCACACTTCACCTCAGGCCCCGTCCCCTCCCTTCACCACTGTGTAAACGCGCCCTGTGGCTGTTCTAAGTTGAGAGATTAAGTCCCCTTGAATCCTAAGGGTCCCTAGGGTCAAACTAGACCACTAGGTACCTCCAGTAAGTGCCACAGAGCTGCGTTGCAGAGAGGTGTAAAAAGGGGCTTGGCCTCAGAACACCTGTCTGCAGCGCAGCTCCCTGGCGCATACTGGAGATGCCAGTTGGGGGCGCGTTTGCAGAGTGCTTCACGGAGGGGGCATGGCCTCCGGTACGATGCCATTCTTTTATTTATTTTAATTTTTTAAGAAGGGGGGCTGTGTGGTTCCCCTTCTTATTCTAATTTATTGGCCCTGATGACCCCATCCCCCAGGGCCTGTCTCCTAATTATATTTTTTTGACCCCAATCCCCAGGGCCGGCCACTGTTTTTTATTATCTTAAAAAAATATATATTTATAGACATACCTAGGACATGCTGGACAAACCGTACGTACCTATCACCATGACGATTTGCGTGATATTTATTAAAATGCGACTATGCATGCAATGAATCCACGTGGAATGTGTTTACACCACTAGTGAAGCTCTGACATGTCTGATGCCCTACCGTGCCTAATCCCGGTAGACACCCTTGTCGTTTATTTATACAAACATGGGTAGCTATTGACGGGCACATTTAATACACATGCACACCAAGCCATTCAAAGGGGATTCGACAAAAATTCGACCAAAACTATGCAAGAAACCCCCCTCACGGTTAATAAAACACACATCCACTGCCGGATGTGTAATACTTTTTATTTTACTCTCTGGAAAGGGGACGAACATCACTTGAGAGTCACAGCGCGCTCCTGACAGAGCCCAATGCTGTGTTACACCCACCATTGCCTGCCGA
Organism: Triturus cristatus; assembly: GCF_964204655.1. NCBI lineage: Eukaryota > Metazoa > Chordata > Amphibia > Caudata > Salamandridae > Triturus > Triturus cristatus. The sequence continues at coordinate 1,369,509,019 of NC_140590.1, forward strand.
GTGCCACACACCTCTGTGTTGTATTCCACTAGCTAGTGCATATGCTATGACACTCTCTAGCCCATGTGCACTGTAACACCACCCCGTGAATATGTCATGCCACACTTGTCTTCGCACGGGTTATATTGCCCCATCTAACGTGCCTTCCTCGATGCCTATGTTATAACGCACAGTGCTATGCCATACATATTCCAATCTGGGATCAATATCTTTGTCGCAGTGCATATGCAACGTTACACTCCCCAGCACATATTTTATATTACAACTTTAGAGACTATTTAGGTTACACAACACTGCCCTGTGCATATTACACTCCAAGGCGCATATCGCATAGCACGCGCTAGTGCCTGTGCTATCTCGCGCTCTCCAATGAATCTGTCATTGCGCACAATGTATTGCATATTATATTTCACGCCCGGTTCATCTTATATCATACTTTTTGGTGCATAGTTTATACCATACGCTATATCTAGTTTTCATTTTCAATCGTGCTCTCAGGACTATGTTCTATATAACACTGTGTTCACCTACCCTTTTCACGGGCATTACATTTTGCGATAGGGGGTGGAGGGTAAGGGGGTGTTTCTGCCAAGTGAGCCCGGAGTCACAGTCACAAACGTCCTCTTCTTCCTGAATAAAAGTGAGATTATGCTGCATACTTGTTCATATTTTAAGTAGTTCGCACAGACACAATGTTTTAAAAACAATAAAGTTCCTAATACCCGCCTTCTCTGATCAGTTAGCTTGCTGCCCCATCCCCCTCCTCCCTATCCTCTGTTGTGTGAATCCATGGACTAGCCTCCTCCCTCCTGCCATGCATGGTCTGATGTGCTGCCACTGCCCTCAATTTAGTATGATGTACCAGTCCACTCCTCCTGCCCTCCATTGCCCAATTCTATGCCCCATCATTGACCTCCTGCTTAAATTCTGTGCTTAGCTTGCTGCCCCTATTCTCCTTCCCCCTGCCCTCCGATGTCTTTGTGCATGCCCCTGCTCCATCCTTTTTGCCCACCATGTCTCATGGACCTGCCACTCCTATCTACTCTGAGTGTTCTGTTGAGCTGCCACTCCCCTCCCACCTGCCTAGCATTGTCAGATGACTGTAACCTGTCCCTGCCACCTCCACCCTGCCTGTCCACATGCCATGCCCCTATCCTCTTCCTCCTGTCCTACATGGTCCATTGTACTGCCACACCCTTCTGCCCTCCCTGGTCTGTTGTGCTGCAACTGCTCCTCCTGCCTGCCCCGTGTGGTCTGTTGTGAGGCCCCTTCCCCTGAACTTTCTTGTCTGTGCACAGGTCCTGACCCTCCCTTCTATCCTCCATCATCCTTTGTGCATGCCCCTGCACCCTCCTTCTTGCCCATCATAGCCATTGTGCTGCCACTAACCCTCCCACTTGCCATGCATGGTCTTCTGTGCTGCCATGGCCCCTCCCACCTTCCCTGTGTGGTCAGTTAGCTGCCCCTGACCCCCTACCACCTTCCCTCCATGGTCTGTGTGTATGCCATCACAGTCTCACTGTTGCTCTTCATGGTGTGTCTTGCTTCTAGTGCCCATCCTGCCTGACCTCCATGGATATCTTGCTGCTCCTTCTTGCCCCCTTGCCCCCAGCCCTCTGTTTACATGTGCAGACCCCTACTCCCTCCCTTCTGGCTTGTCTGTTCCAATGTAATGCCCCTGATCCGTCCCTCCTGCCCTTTATGGTCTGTTATGCTGCAGCTTTCTCTCCTGTCTGTCCATTATGGTCAGCTAGCTACCATTGCCTCTTGCCCCTCTGTTCTCTGTTGTCCATGTGCATGGTCCGGTCCCCTCCCTCTTGCTTTCTATGGATTGTTGTGCTGCACTCCCGTCCTGCATGCCATGTGTGGTGTATTGTGCTGCTGCAAACCCTGATGCCTGCCCTGCAGGGTCAGTTTGGTGCACCTCTCCATGTCCCTCCTGTCCTCTGTTATCCAAGTCCATGTCCCTATCCCATTTCCTTCCATGATCCAATGTACCATACTTGCGAACATTTTGAACTTGGTAAGAGGGAGATTTTGAAAATATATATATTATCTACTGGCGGTCGCCAGTAGATAGTTATAGTTACAACCTAGTTTCCATAGGAAATCTCAAAATTCTATTTTGAATAACTTTGGCGCCGGTTGACGAATCCTCGCAAAATTTTCAAAACTAATGGGGCGCTCCGTTCAGCTCCTACCCTGAAAGTCTCGGGGTGATTCGTCAAGCGGGGGCTGAGAAAAAAGGGGGGTCCCAAAATGCGTTTTCCCCATGCATTTTTCCATAGGACCTTTAGACACAGCTACAGCCAGAACGGCTGAACAGAATTACTTGAAATTTGGCAAAGAGGTAGTCCTCAGGTCAGGCATGTGCCTTTTGCATATATGGTGTAAATCCGTTCAGTAGTTCCTGAGAAAATCAAAAGTAAAATCATATACATATCTGGGCGGAGCCTAACCACACATCTCATTGTGAGATCTGATTGGCTGTCAGCACTTCATCCAAGAAGTGTTGGCAGACATCTTGGGATCAATATACATGATAGCACCTCATTAAAAAGCATTGCAGTTAATAGAAGGTTTTAAGACCTTAGTTACATTATAAATAATTTGTTGATGGTACCATACTCATTTTAGGAATTGTAGTATGTTCTAAGGTGATTTTACCATGTGAAAAAGCCTTCTGCTGGGATATCATGAATCATGTTTGAGAGAAAACTATTTTCACATGCTTTTCCCACAGAGGTTTGGAAGGTGATCTATAAGCTAAACTGAGAGCATATTTTCTGTAAATTCACATTATCTTTCTCAGTCATGTGAGAATGAAGTCTGACATTCTCAGTAAAACATGTACATCCAACAAGGGCAGAGACTGTCAGTTGATTCCTTTGTGTTCTACTGCAGCTTCCCAGAGTGTTCCAAAGAACAACTAGAGCGCTAACAGTCTTACTTATGACAAAGGTATGACACACCTGAAGCCATCTTGATTGGAATAAAGTGGTAACATTTAAAACATTTAATTTAAAAAGGAACAAAATGAGAGGGTTCATTTTGCCATAGAATGTATGATTAGTGCTGCAGAAAGAAAAATTAGGGCACATTTTGAGTGACTTCTCAAATCCTCTTCTATTTCATTAAAGAATTATGACATGCAGACTGAAACATGCACTTTCAATACCAGCAGCAGACTTCCCTGGTGAGCAGTAGCTTTATTACAGTGATCTAATGAGCAACTAGAGTGCTAACATTCTGAATTTATGGCAAATCTGTGACACATCTGAATGCCTTCTTCATTGAATCAAAGTAAAAAACTGACAGTATGCCTACTGAGGAGACTGCAGTAAATGAGGAAATTAGGAATCTTCATAACAAGTCTCCCAAGATGGCCACCAGAGACAAAAGAGCCCAAATGTAGCACAAATATCACCGAGATGTAGCCCAAGTATAGCCCAATGACAGAAATCCCAGAGTGTTTTAAAGAACAACCAGAGCGCTAACAGTCTTACTTATGACAAAAGTATGGCCCACCTGCAGCCATCTTGATTGGAATAAAGTGGTAACATTTAAAACATTTAATTTGCAAAGGAACAAAATGAGGGGGTTCATTTTGCCATAGAAATTATGACTAGTGCTGCAGAAAGAAAACTTAGGGCACATTTTGACTTCTCAAATCCTCTTCTATTTCATTAAAAAATTCTGACATGCAGACTGAAACATGCACTTTGAATACCAGCAGCAGACTTCCCTGGTGAGCAGTAACTTTACTACAGTGATCTAATGAGGAACTAGAGTGCTACCATTCAGAATTTATGGCAAATGTGTCACATCTGAATGCCTTCTTGATGGAACCAAAGTAAACAAGCATTGAAAATGCAATAGGTCTCGCCCTCGTTTAAGTTAAAGCAATTCTGTTTGTAATTAGGTGGCTTTTTAGCTTTGCTTTTTTTAGTGTTTTTCAAAATTTCATGTAAATAAGATGCATATCTGTATATGTATGCATGCATTTATATTTGTATTTATATAGATATGCAGATTATATATATGTTTATATATGTATGTATATACATATTCACTGAAAAAACCATAGGTTTCACACATGTTATAGTTAGCGGAAATTTTACTGATAAAAAAACCAGTGAAATTGCCCCGTTATAGTTAGTGCTGGCAACTATAACTCACGCGACCGCAATCCTCTGCTGATGCTAATACTGTATTTAGACACTTATTTGCCCATGTCCTCTTCCATACATTTTTAGCTATACATATATTACAAATATTTTTTTTTCATAAAGACACATATGTCATCAGCAGAAGATTGCGGTCGCGTGAGTTATAGTTGCCAGCACTAACTATAACGGGGCAATTTCACTGGTTTTTTATCAGTAAAATTTCCGCTAACTATAACATGTGTGAAACCTATGGTTTTTTCAGTGAATTTGCAAGGTTTTTTAAATGCTAATTCCTAACTATAACATGTGTGAAACCTATGGTTTTTTCAGTGAATTTGTACGGTTTTTTAAATGCTAAGTTACTTTACGCCATTCGAGGCGTGCGCGCCCACTTAACGCAGTTCGTTCCGTGCACGGTTTTTATCAACTTTAATAAGCCCTGTACATTTGGTGGCCTTCGGCCACCAAAAGCACAGGGGGTGGGGTCAATGTGGATAGTGTTTTTTTTATTTCGATTTTATAATTTCATGTTGCCAAAATTTAGTTTTTTTTACCTATTAATAAGCCCTGTACATTTGGTGGCCTACGGCCACCAAAAGCACAGGGGGTGGGGTAAGTGTGGATAGTGTTTTTTTTATTTCTTTTTTTTTACCGTACGCTTATGGTAAGCGTACGGTAAGCGTACTCGGCGAAATTGCCGAAAAAAAAATAAAAACGTTTTTGCTCTTGGGGGATGTTTGGGGACTCCCTCAACATGACTATGTGGGAGGGAGTTGTCAAAACAGCCCCGTAACATGTTTTTGGCCATCTTGTTTGATAAACAACACTCAGTGCGAGAGACAAAATGGCGGCCGCCCCTTCCTGGTTTCGGCCGATTCGAATGTTTACTGAGATCTAAGAGCCAATCAGAATCGCGCTCGCGCACGCCACCGTACGCTTACGGTAAGCGTACGGTAAGCGTACCGTAAGCGGGCTCAGATATATATATTGATTTAAAGGCTATTTTCTCAGAATCTACTGAACAGATTTACACCAAACCTACAAAAGGCACTTCCTTGACCTAGGGACTACCTCTCTCCCAAATTTCTAGTAATTCTGTTCAGCCGTTCGGGCTGTAGCTCGTTCTAAAGGTCCTATGGAAAAATGCATGGGAAAAACGCGTTTTGGGACCCCCCTTTTATCTCAGCCCCCGCTTGACGAATCCCCCCGAGACTTTCAGGGTAGGAGCGGAGCGTAGCGCCCCACCTATTTTGAGAAATTCGCGAGGATTCATCGACCGGCGCCAAAGTTATTCAAAATAGAATGTTGAGGTTTTCCTATGGAAAAGGGGTCCTAACTATAACTACCTACTGGCGACCGCCAGTAGGTAATATATACACATACATATATATAAATGCATATATGTGCATATGTGTGCGTGTAGAGAGAGGTAGAGAGAGGTAGAGAGGAAGAGATGTAGAGGTAGAGACGTAGAGGTAGAGAGGTAGAGGTAGAGAGGTAGAGGTAGAGAGGTAGAGAGTAGTAGAGAGAGAGGTAGAGAAAGGTAGAGAGGTAGAGAATAGAGGATGAGTAATAGAGAGTAGAGAGTAGAGAGAGAGTAGTAGAGAGAGTAGTAGAGAGTAGTAGAGAGAGTAGCAGAGAGTGAGTAGGATAGAGTAGTAGTGAGTAGTAGAGAGTGAGTAGTAGAGAGTAGTAGCGAGTGAGAAGTAGAGAGTAGTAGAGAGTAGTAGAGAGTGAGTAGTAGAGGGAGTAGTAGAGAGTAGTAGAGAGTGAGTAGTAGAGGGAGTAGTAGAGGGTGAGTATTAGAGAGTGAGTAGTAGACAGTAGTAGAGAGTGAGTAGTGGAGACTGAGTAGCAGAGAGAGAGTAGTAGAGAATGAGTAGTAGAGAATGAGTAGTAGAGTGAGTAGTAGAGAGTAGTAGAGAGTGAGTAGTAGAGAGTAGTAGAGAGTGAGTAGTAGAGAGTAGTCGAGAGTAGTAGAGAGAGAGTAGTAGAGAGTGAGTAGTAGAGAGTGAGTAGTAGTGAGTGAGTAGTAGAGAGAGAGTAGTAGAGAGAGTGAGTAGTAGAGAGTAGTAGAGAGTGAGTAGTAGGGAGTGAGTAGTAGAGTGAGTAGTAGGGAGTAGTAAGGAGTAGTAGAGAGTGAGTAGTAGAGTGAGTAGTAGAGTGAGTAGTAGAGAGCAAGTAGTAGAGAGTGTGTAGTAGAGAGAGAGTAGTAGAGTAGTAGAGAGTGAGTAGTAGAGAGTGAGTAGTAGAGAGTGAGTAGTAGAGAGTAGTAGAAAGTGAGTAGCAGAGACAGTAGTAGAGAGTAGTAGAGTGAGTAGTAGAGAGTGAGTAGTAGAGAGAGAGAGAGTAGTAGAGAGTGAGTGGTAGAGAGTAGTAGAGTGAGTAGTAGAGTGAGTAGTAGAGAGAGTAGTAGAGTGAGTAGTTGTGAGTGAGTAGTAGAGAGTAGTAGAGAGTAGTAGAGAGTGAGTAGTAGACAGTGAGTAGTAGAGAGAGTAGTAGAGAGGGAGTAGTAGAGAGAGAGAGAGTAGTAGAGAGAGAGTAGTAGAGAGTAGTAGAGAGTGAGTAGTAGAGAGTGAGTGGTAGAGAGTAGTAGAGAGTGAGTAGTAGAGAGTGAGTAGTAGAGAGTAGTAGAGTAGTAGAGAGTAGTAGAAAGTGAGTAGTAGAAAGTGAGTAGTAGAAAGTAGTAGCGAGTGAGTAGTAGAGAATGAGTAGTTTAATTTAAAAGGAACACAATGAGGAGGTTCATTTTGCCATAGAAATTATGATTAGTGAGGAAAAAAGAAAAATTAGGGCACATTTTGAGTGACTTATCAAATCCTCTTCTATTTCATTAAAAAATTCTGACATGCAGACTGAAACATGCACTTTCAATACCAGCAGCAGACTTCCCTGGTGAGCTGTAGCTTTACTACAGTGATCTAATGAGCAACTAGAGTGCTACCATTCAGAATTTATGGAGATTATGGGACACATCTGAATGCCTTCTTGATGGAATCAAAGTAAACAAGCATTGAAAATGCAATAGGTCTCGCCCTCGTTTAAGTTAAAGCAATTCTGTTTGTAATTAGGTGGCTTTTTAGCTTTGCTTGTATTAGAGATTTTCAAACTTTCATGTACATACCATGCATATGTATGCATATATGTATATGTTTGCATGAATTTATATTTATATAGATATGCAGATTATATTTATATGTATATATAGTCACTGAAAAAACCATAGGTTTCACACACGTTTTAGTTACGAATTAGCATTTAAAAAACCTTGCAAATTCCCTTAAAAAACCATAGGTTTCACACATGTTATAGTTAGCTGGACATTTCACTCATAAAAAACCAATGAAATTCCCCCGTTATAGTTAGTGCAGGCAACTATAACTCACGCGACCACAATCCTCTGCTGATGACGTCAGATATTACATCACTGTATTTAGACACTTATTTACCCATGTCTTCTTCCATTAATCTTTAGCTATACATATATTACAAATATTTATTTTTCATAAAGACACATATGTCATCAGTGATGTAATATCTGACGTCATCAGCAGAGGATTGCGGTCGCGTGAGTTATAGTTGCCTGCACTAACTATAACGGGGGAACTTCATTGGTTTTTTACGAGTGAAATGTCCAGCTAACTATAACATGTGTGAAACCTATGGTTTTTTAAGTGAATATATATATATATATATATATATATATATATATATATATATATATATATATATATATATATATATATATATATATATATATTCACTGAAAAAAACATAGGTTTCAGGGGTGTTATAGTTAGCTGGACTTTTCACTTGTACAAAACCATTGAAATTCCCCCGTTATAGTTAGTTCAGCTAACTATAACTCGCGCGCCCGCAATGCACTGCTGATGACGTCACATATTACATCACTCATGACATGGTCAGTGACATCACTCATGACATCACTGATGACATCTCAAATGACATCCCTGATGACATCACTGATGACATCATCCTTGTGATAGAGTGGCAGACCTCCTCTCACCCTAATATAACCTTTGATACACACATTCAAAAATAGAGACTAAAATTTTCAAAACAATGGACATACCAATACCAGTTACAACAACCTCTTCAGTAATTCTAAGATCCACATACACATCCACTCATTCACCAACTGTCCAATACAGTCACTCATACATGTACTCACTCATCATAGGTACTCATACACCTATACATCCTGTTACACAATGCCACTCATCCATAGAGTTACTCACACACATAGTCACTCATGCTAATAAAGAATCAAACATACATTTACTTGCATATACAGTTATACACACACCACCACACTTACTTCTACGGAAACTTACACATACTTAGTCTTTTAAACAATCACTTATAGAAACACATACTTATTCATACAGGAACTCTTTCAATCTCTCACTCTCACATATACTCACATATATACACCAATAGTCACATATACTAGTTTAAAACATATGTAGTTACTCATAAAGACACTATTGAGACAGTCATTCACTCACTAACACACCCATACACACACTCATCCACCCATACAGTCCTGCACACATACTGTGTTCAACACATACAAACAGTGAGTCACTCATTCATGCACCTATGCACTACGTAATACCCCCACCGAACCATGCAGACACTCAGACTGATACTCAAAAAACCAACTAATAACCTATATAGACACCCATGTAGCTACTCACCAACCCATGCAGCCACTTATACACAAAGTGAGAGACTGATACAGATATTTACATATTTAAACATTACTCACTAAGCCATGTATTCACTATGATACACTTAATCAGTCAGTTACACAATCAATTTTTCAAAAACAAATCATCCATTTAGACACTTATATACCCATTTATTCTTCCATCGACCTTGAGATATACATATATAAAACATATTTAATTTTCAGAATAACACACATTCACTGGATGATGTCATCAGTGATGTCATCAGTGATGTCATTTGAGATGTCATCAGTGATGTCATGAGTGATGTCACTAACCATGTCATGAGTGATGTAATATGTGACGTCATCAGCAGTGCATTGCGGGCGCGCGAGTTATAGTTAGCTGAACTAACTATAACGGGGGAATTTCAATGGTTTTGTACAAGTGAAAAGTCCAGCTAACTATAACACCCCTGAAACCTATGGTTTTTTCAGTGAATTTCTGAGGTTTTTTAAATGCTAATTCCTAACTATAACGTGCCTGAAACCTATGGTTTTTTCTGTTAATTTCAAAGGTTTTTTAAATGCTAATTTCTAACTATACCTACAGAGATAGGACATGTGAAGAAAGAAGAAAAAATGCACAGAAAGAAACAAAAGAAGTGCAGAAAGAAGCAACAGAAGTCCTCAAATACGAAGATAAGTGCAGGAAGAAGGATAACGTGCAGAAAGAACAAAAAGAAGAGCAGAAAGAAGCCTTGTTGCAAAATCATCCTGTACCCTCAACTTTTTCAGACGGATACTGGTGGTAACTGAGTCTGACTAACCAGTCCTAGAGCCAGTGCTATGTTAAAAGACACTTAGAATACAGTGAAAACACCTACATACACTAGGGAACATTATGCGTTGGGGTCCCCCTGTGATTAGCCTTACCTCCTCTGTAAGCCCCTAGTATATATTAGGGCATGGGGATTAAAACTACCTCTTAAAACAGGCCACAGGGCGTTTTTGCACACGTTAACTCAGGCCCCGTCCCCTCCTTTCACCATTGTGTAAACACGCCCTGTGGGCGTTTTTAGTTGGGAGATTAAGTTCATTTGAGTCCTGAGGGTCCCTAGGGTCCAACTAGCCCACTAGGTACCTCCAGTAAGTGCCACAGAGCTGCGTTGCAGAGAGGTGTAAAAAGTGGCACGGCCTGGACCACCTCTCTGCAATGCAGCTCAGTGGCGCTTACTGGAAGCACTTGGTGGGCTAGTTAGCCCCCAGGGGCCCTCAGTATTGAAGGGAAATTATATCCCCAATTTAAAACGTGCCATGGTGCGTGTTTGCGCACGTCACCTCAGGCCCCGTCCCCTCCCTTCACCACTGTGTAAACGCGCCCTGTGGCTGTTCTAAGTTGAGAGATTAAGTCCCCTTGAATCCTAAGGGTCCCTAGGGTCACACTAGACCACTAGGTACCTCCAGTAAGCGCCACAGAGCTGCGTTGCAGAGAGGTGTAAAAAGGGGCTTGGCCTCAGAACACCTGTCTGCAGCGCAGCTCCCTGGCGCATACTGGAGATGCCTGTTGGGGGCGCGTTTGCAGAGTGCTGCATGGAGGGGGCATGGCCTCCGGCACGATGCCAGTCTTTTATTTATTTTATTTTTTTAAGAAGGGGGGCTGTGTGGTTCCCCTTCTTATTCTAATTTATTGGCCCTGATGACCCCATCCCCCAGGGCCTGTCTCCTAATTATATTTTTTTGACCCCAATCCCCAGGGCCGGCCACTGTTTTTTATTATTTTTAAAAAATATATATTTATAGACACGCCTAGGACATGCTGGATAAACCGTACGTACCTATCACCATGACGATTTGCGTGATATTCATTAAAAGGCGACTATGCATGCAATTAATCCACGTGGAATGTATTTACACCACTAGTGAAGCTCTGACATGTCTGATGCTCTACTGTGCCTAATCCCGGTAGACACCCTTGTCGTTTATTTATACAAACATGGGTAGCTATTGACGGGCACATTTAATACACATGCACACCAAGCCATTCAAAGGGGATTCGACAAAAATTCGACCAAAACTATGCAAGAAACCCCCCTCACAGTTAATAAAACACACATCCACTGCCGGATGTGTAATACTTTTTATTTTACTCTCTGGAAAGGGGACGAACATCACTTGCGAGTCACAGCGCGCTCCTGACAGAGCCCAATGCTGTGTTACACCCACCATTGCCTGCCGAGTGCCACACACCTCTGTATTGTATTCCACTAGCTAGTGCATATGCTATGACACTCTCTAGCCCATGTGCACTGTAACACCACCCCGTGAAAATGTCATGCCACACTTGTCTTCGCACGGGTTATATTGCCCCATCTAACGTGCCTTCCTCGATGCCTATGTTATAACGCACAGTGCTATGCCATACATATTACAATTTGGGATCCATATCTTTGTCACAGTGCATATGCAACGTTACACTCCCCAGCACATATTTTATATTACAACTTTAGAGACTAGTTAGGTTACACAACACTGCCCTGTGCATATTACACTCCAAGGCGCATATCGCATAGCACGCGCTAGTGCCTGTGCTATCTCGCGCTCTCCAATGAATCTGTCATTGCGCACAATGTATTGCATATTATATTTCACGCCTGGTTCATCTTATATCACACTTTTTGGTGCATAGTTTATACCATACACTATATCTAGTTTTCATTTTCAATCGTGCTCTCAGGACTATGTTCTATATAACACTGTGTTCACCTACCCTTTTCACGGGCATTACATTTTGCGATAGGGGGTGGAGGGTCAGGGGGTGTTTTTGCCAAGTGAGCCCGGAGTCACAGTCACTAACGTCTTCTTCTTCCTGAATAAAAGTGAGATTATGCTGCATACTTGTTCATATTTTAAGTAGTTTGCACAGACAAAATGTTTTAAAAACAATAAAGTTTCTAATACCCGCCTTCTCTGAACAGTTAGCTTGCTGCCCCATCCCCCTCCTCCCTATCCTCTGTTGTGTGAATCCATGGACTAGCCTCCTCCCTCCTGCCATGCATGGTCTGATGTGCTGCCACTGCCCTCAATTTAGTATGATGTACCAGTCCACTCCTCCTGCCCTCCATTGCCCAATTCTATGCCCCATCATTGACCTCCTGCTTAAACTCTGTGCTTAGCTTGCTGCCCCTATTCTCCTTCCCCCTGCCCTCCGATGTCTTTGTGCATGCCCCTGCTCCATCCTTTTTGCCCACCATGTCCCATGGACCTGCCACTCCTATCTACTCTGAGTGTTCTGTTGAGCTGCCACTCCCCTCCCACCTGCCTAGCATTGTCAGATGACTGTAACCTGTCCCTGCCACCTCCACCCTCCCTGTCCACATGCCATGCCTCTATCCTCTTCCTCCTGTCCTACATGGTCCATTGTACTGCCACACCCTTCTGCCCTCCCTGGTCTGTTGTGCTGCAACTGCTCCTCCTGCCTGCCCCGTGTGGTCTGTTGTGAGGCCCCTTCCCCTGAACTTTCTTGTCTGTGCACAGGTCCTGACCCTCCCTTCTATCCTCCATCGTCCTTTGTGCATGCCCCTGCACCCTCCTTCTTGCCCATCATAGCCATTGTGCTGCCACTAACCCTCCCACTTGCCATGCATGGTCTTCTGTGCTGCCATGGCCCCTCCCACCTTCCCTGTGTGGTCAGTTAGCTGCCCCTGACCCCCTCCCACCTTCCCTCCATGGTCTGTGTGTATGCCATCACAGTCTCACTGTTGCTCTTCATGTTGTGTCTTGCTTCTAGTGCCCATCCTGCCTGACCTCCATGGCCATCTTGCTGCTCCTGCCCTGCCCCCTTGCCCCCAGCCCTCTGTTTACATGTGCAGACCCCTACTCCCTCCCTCCTGGCTTGTCTGTTCCATTGTAATGCCCCTGATCCGTCCCTCCTGCCCTTTATGGTCTGTTATGCTGCAGCCTTCTCTCCTGTCTGTCCATTATGGTCAGCTAGCTACCATTGCCTCTTGCCCCTCTGTTCTCTGTTGTCCATGTGCATGGTCCTGTCCCCTCCCTCTTGCTTTCTATGGATTGTTGTGCTGCACTCCCGTCCTGCATGCCCTGTGTGGTGTATTGTGCTGCTGCAAACCCTGATGCCTGCCCTGCAGGGTCAGTTTGGTGCACCTCTCCATGTCTCTCCTGTCCTCTGTTATCCAAGTCCATGTCCCTATCCCATTTCCTTCCATGATCCAATGTACCATACTTGCGAACATTTTGAACTTGGTAAGAGGGAGATTTAAAACTGGGGTATTGATTTTCCCCTTTGAGTTACATTGAAAAAGAGGATATTGTAGACAGGAGACAGATCAAATAAAGCCCATTTGAGCTTAAAAACATTGGACGTTTCCTGGCTGAATCGGGTCTGTTGGCATGTATGGTTGTACTACCATTGCCTCTTACTTCTGCCCACAATGGTCTATTACATTGCCACAGCCTTGAAGGAGGGTAGATTTTGTATCACAGGGGGCCCCTGGCCCGTTCTGTCCACACCTGAAGTATGAGACCCTTGTCCTTGCCCTGCCAGCCGCATTTGTAGGCCGTATTAAATTGACCAGCGGGTCCTGTGTTGCTATATAATTATCCTGAGACATCCTTACCACTCAGCCAGCATAAAACCCCTGTGTAGGCCCTTCTATTCAATATGTAGGCCTCTTTGTTAAATTGACCATAGCTCTGCAATTTTAGTGTATAGCAGTCTGAAGGCAGGTCTGCGAGGCCTTCTGCTCCAAACTAGTAGCCCCCACCCTACCCGAGTGCTCCGTGCTCGGTATCAAAGTTCAACATCCCCCTGAAGCTGTCGACATACAGTAGGCTGCATCCTGGACTGGTACTTGCTTCCTGGGCAGGTTTCCCGCTTTTAAGGAAGTGGCAACCGCAGAGCGTCAAGTTAGGAGAACTGAGGAGATTTTATATATGAATATATTGAATTCCTGTACAATACCCATTATTTTCTGCTTGCTCTATGGAACTTACGATAAGCGATTGGCCTGAGAGACTGACCTTTTCACCCAGTCCATTGTCAGCATTAAGTGGGTAAATGACGAAATGTCTGGTAAAATCTGCAGACGAAGCTTTTGGGTAGCATACGTAGGTAGATGTAGCGTGCAAAGGAGCCCACAAAATGATATAAAAAGGGAGCACCCACAGATATCGACGGACAACCTCGCCGTCTGTATGTAGGTTAACAGGCTGTGCAGGTTTTCCCCAAGAACTGGGAGCTCTTGTCTTCCTTTGCTTAAAATGTCTTGCTCTGCTTTGCTTGAAGTATCTTATTCTATTTTACCTATATGAAATGTCATGTTATGTTTAACCATTGTTCTCTTTACTTTTGCATTTAAAAGATGTTGTATTGTAATTGCAGGAATGCTTGCTCTAAGAGTAAATGTGAGTGTCCCTAGGTAACATTTTCCTTGGTGTAACTTGTTTCTCATGATGCATTTATAGATGTGTTTTCTCTCTCTCTCTGTCAGTCCATTAATTGAGATACAGAGAATATCATGACAGCTGTATGATTATCTGGATTCTGTATTTTGTACTTTATGTCTCTATTCTGCGGTTTCTTTGAAGTTGCATCTTCTCATTAAACTGCCATTGTATTCTGCCTCCAATTCCATGTCTCATATGTCTGTTTTCTTCATTTTTGGAGCAAGCGTTCCTAGGCACCCCGGCTCAAATTAAGGTGCCCCTTTTGTCCCTGACTCACTCTCCTGCTCAGTTCTGTGGTGGCTCCCGGGGCTCTGGGGACCGCCCCTAGCTTCCTTGACCCGTAATAGATCTTCCCTCCAACAGCCTCTCTTGCAAGTCCTGTATTGTTGGTTTGTTGCCCCTGCCCCCCTTTCCACTGCCCTCCATAGTCTGTTGTGCTTCCACGGCCCTTCCTGCCTGCTCAGTGTGGTTAAATTGTTGCCTTTGCACCCTCCTACCTGCCTTCAATTTTCAGAGTCTGTGCCCCTGGCCTCTGCCTCTCAACAGTATCCTAATGAACAACTAGATTGCTAACATTCTATATTTATTACAAAAGTGTGGAACGCCTGACATCATCTTGATGTAATCAAAACTGTAATACCTAGAGCATTCCTTTAGAAATTACATATATGAAAGGGTCTTATTGGCATCAAAATTATGGTTAGTGCTCTAAAAGACTAAAATAAGGACATATTTTCTGAGTTTTCAAATAGCGACAAAGCACTTTTAAATTATTTGTTATCTTTATGTTTTTTTATCTAGTTGACAACTTGATTAAATGTTGCACTTAGGGGAGAGGATGTGGTGTTACTTCCAGAACTGCAGACTTTGCAACTGGGGAACCAGGTTGAAGTTTCTGCTTCAGCTCGACATTCTGTGATTCTGGTCAAATCACTTAGTCTCCCCATGTCTACAACCAAAATGAATTTGTTCTTGTGTGATGTAACCAATGCTCATGTAAAGCACTCCAATACCTGACAAGTCTGCACTATATAACACTGCAAAAACACAAAATAATAAGTGTTTTGCACACTTCTGTCATTGGGATATATTTGGGCTATATCTGGGTGATTTTGGGCTACATTTGGGCTCTTTTGTCTCCGGTGGCCATCTTGGGAGATTTATTTGTTATGAAGTTTCCTAATTTCCTCATGTACTGCAGTCTCCTCAGTCGGAAATGCTTTCAGTTTTTTACTTTGATTCCATCATGAAGGTATTCAGATATGTCACACATTTTCCATGAATTCTGAATGTTAGCACTCTAGTTGCTCATTAGATCACTGTAGTAAAACTACTGTTCACCATGGAAGTCTGCTCCTGGTATTAAAAGTGCATGTTTCAGTCTGCATGTCAGAATTTTTTAATGAAATAGAAGAGGATTTGAGAAGTCACTCAAAATGTGCCCTCATTTTCTTTCTTCAGCATTAATCATAATTTCTATGGCAAAATGAACCCCCTCATTGTGTTCCTTTTTAAATTAAATGTTTTAAGTGTTACCAGTTTATTCCAATCAAGATGGCTTCAGGTGTGCCATACTTTTGTCATAATGAAGACAGTAAGTGCTCTAGTTGTTTTTAAGAACATTCTTGGACATTCTGTCATTGGGCTATACTTGGGCTACATCTGGGTGATATTTGGGCTACATTTGGGCTCTTTTGTCTCTGGTGGCCATCTTGGGAGACTTATTTGTTATGAAGTTTCCTAATTTCCTCATTTACTGCAGTCTCCTCAGTAGGAAATACTTTCAGTTTTTTACTTTGATTCCATCAAGAAGGCATTCAAATGTGTCACACATTTGCCATAAAATCAGAATGTTAGCACTCTTTTTGCTCATTAGATCACTGTAGTAAAGCTACTGCTCACCAGGGAAAACTGCTGCTGGTATTGAAAGTGCATGTTTCAGTCTGCATGCCAGGATTTGAGAAGTCACTCAAAATGTGCCCTAATTTTTCTTTCTGCAGCTCTAATCATACTTTTTATGGAAAAATGAACCCCCTCATTTTGTTCCTTTTTAAATTAAATGTTTTAAGAGTTACCACTTTAATCCAAGCAAGATGGCTTCAGGTGTGCCATACATTTATCATAAGTAGGACGGTTAGCGCTCTAGTAGTTCTTTGGAACACTCTGGAAAGCTGCAGTAGAACACAAAGGAATCAACTGACAGTCTCTGCCCTTGTTGGATGTACATGTTTTACTGAGAATGTCAGACTTCATTCTCACATGACTGAGAAAGATAATGTGAATTTACAGAAAATAAGCTCTCAGTTTAGCTTATAGATCACCTTCCAAACCTCTGTGGTAAAAGCATGAGAAAATATTTTTCTCTCAATCATGATATCCCAGCAGAAGGCTTTTTCACATGGTGAAATCACCTTAGAACATACCACAATTCCTAAAATGAGTATGGTACCATCAACAAATGATTTATAATGTAACTAAAGTCTTAAAATCTTCTATTAACTGCAATGCTTTTTAATGAGGTGCTATCATGTATATTGGTCCCAAGATGGCTGCCAACACTTCTTGGATGAAGTGCTGACAGCCAATCAGATCTCAGGATGAGATGTGTGGTTAGGCTCCGCCCACATATATATATTGATTTAAATGCTATTTTCTCAGGAACTACTGAACAGATTTACACCAGACCTACAAAAGGCACTTCCTTGACCTGAGGACTACCTCTCTGCCAAATTTCAAGTAACTCTGTTCAGCCGTTCGGGCTGTAGCTGTGTCTAAAGGTCCTATGGAAAAATGCATGGGAAAAACGCGTTTTGGGACCCCCCTTTTTTCTCAGCCCCCGCTTGACGAATCCCCCCGAGACTTTCAGGGTAGGAGCGGAGCGTAGCGCCCCACCTATTTTGAAAATTTCGCGAGGATTCATCGACCGGCACCAAAGTTATTCCAAATAGAATGTTGCGGATTTCCTATGGAAACAGGGTCCTAACTATAACTATCTACTGGCGACCGCCAGTAGATAATATATATATATATATATATATATATATACCAATCTGTCACATCAGAAGCTTCAATGTTCAGCACGGAAAAACAGTTATCATTAGCACCATTATCCTTATTGACTTGTCATAATTTATTTTGTGTTTAATTTCAACCTCAACTTCCGCAGTTTCTAAACTTCCTGGGGCCACATTACCGACAGTTCCCTGGGGTATCATTGAGTGTCTACATCCGTTTTCTGCACCCCAGGGTACTATTGTAATACAGAAGGAGCTGCAGGCTTATGCACGGCCCCTTCTGTAAAACATATAGCAATAGCGCACAGATAGCACCAGCGCTTACTTAAGAAAGTTTTCACTTATTTGCATGGGAGTGTGGATCATGTAAATGAGGGGACACTTTGCCTCTGCTCTTGTTCCATAGTATAGCTGTGGCATAGAGGCAAAGAGCCCATACAAACCTGCACTGACTGTGTGCCACAAAAAGGTGAAGCACAGTCAGTGCACCCCCTAACAGCAGCCCTCTTAACTGGATTAACGAGGTCCAAAGACATCCCAAGTGCCCCTCAACAGTCGGGTGCATTCACTCACTGCCCCGGCCTGCAGGTGGATATCTGCCCCCCTTTGAAGTGCAGGCAGGTGTGGCCTGAAGAGTGAAAGTCAAACCTGCTGCTTCAAGCAATCATTAATATGTTTCCCCTGAGCAGTCATGAGTTCAAGAGTATCCTGGGGGGCAGTGCATTGAAGGTATTAAGGCACACTGAACCGGTTTGCGCCAGGCGCCCCTTGCTAAAAGTACACTGGGGAGCAGACTGGAGCAGTGTGCCCTCACCATAATATTTGAATATAATGGGAAACCCAATCTACCCTTGAAGGCTTGGGCAAATCAAATGAACAGGTAAAAAGCGTCTTCAAGTTATTTATTTGGAATACTCTGTTCTATTGCTTTTGATATATATTTTTAACTGCAAGAATTATTGATAAACTCACCACAGAGATATATTCAAATGTCTTTTATCTAAGAAATATTTGTGTTCCTTGTGAGGACATAAGAACCAATAAACCAATCACAAAACAATAAATATTCAAAACACGGGTATGTATAGAAAAATGTTTTATCTTTTGAAATTTAGCAAGGGTACTACACAGTTATACAAACAATGTAACAAGAGGAAAATAAATACAATTGTATAATCCTTCAATGTCACTATTGTAAACACTTCTTCTCATTAAACATTATTTTCCAGAAGAGAGTGTGAGTGTCGACATTTCGGTCTCTATGAATTTGTCCATGAGACCATCTTCAGGACTATCATAAATTTAACAGTTGACCCCTGAATGGTGTTTCCAAAGATTCAAGAATTATAGGATACAATTGATACGTATATGTCAAATCGATCATCGTTCTGTAACTTTTGTTTAAGGTGAATAATCGTCAAAAGATACAGGTAAGTGAACTCTGGTGCTTTTTGGACGGTGTAATTAAATTTCCAGTCCCCAGCAATTTCTCAATTGAAGGAGTTTATTCTGTTAGGTTTTGTAGCGCAGCGAAATTTCGGCAGTCTGCAGTCGGATTAGTAAATTGGCCACATTTTTTACACCGTCAGTGTGTCACAAAAGTGATGCAACAGTGGTGCAAAAGTGTCACAAGGGGCTTGAAAATCTGCCCCATAGTCTCTCTATTTGTTCCTCTGGCTGCTTCTTGATTTTTCACCCCTTCAGCCTTTCTATCCTTCGTTCCCTTATCTTTCACTCCTTTGCTATAAGTCTCTGAGCTCCACTTCTCAGGGCAGTGTGGATGAGCCCTGGCCACTGGAATAGTGCTAGTTGGAGATTTTTTGCAAATGCATCCGCCTGCATGATCTAACTTGACAATTAATTTGAGAACATGGCATAGAAATGGGCCAACCCAGCCCTTGTCCACCTTCCATTGGTAGGTCTGACCACGAGCCAATTGTTAGGTGCTACTATCAGGTGCATATCCATCTCATAAATTCCACTGAGCTGTGTCAAAGGTGGTGACTTGTCCAGGTATACCTTTCTCTGAATAGGCTTCTCAATGTGCACAAGCTGTGTGAGTGCCTCTGAGAGGCTTATGCTGAATAAGGCAATTATTCATTTCTCTGAATAGATAGAATATATGGTTGACTAACAACAAGTCAGCCGTGTCTCAGAGAGAGAGGGTGGGAGGAAAGAGGAAGACCGTTTGCAATAAAAAATATTGTAGGAAAAGCAGATTTTTAAATTTTTTTATTAAAAATGTCATCTACTGAAAAAACAGAATCAAAGAAGCTGTGGCTACAAAATAAATAGAAAATGGAGTGTCATAGGGCAATGGTAAGTCTACTGGAGGGGAGGCAAGGGTATGGCTAAGAGATAGTAAGAAGTCAGTAGGGTTCTGGGATGGGTAGCATTAGGGGGTAGTAAGGGTTTTAACGGTTCACGGAAGGGTAGCACTTTGTGGGAGTTCAGGATTTAAAGGGTTCAGGGATGGGAAGTGTTAAGGGCACTAAGGAGTAATTAGGGTACAGTAAGATAAATTAAAGAATGCATGTAATAAAAACAATATTTTTTTAATTATCAAAGGTATTAATGAAGGACACAACACTATTACCTAAATAATTTCACTTTAATTTTAACATATGTAAACAAGTAGTTCCGAGCTCCCTGTTCATAAAATGTTCTTTAGCTGACCTGTACACTGCAGATTCTCTGCAACTATCAGGTCATTAAACACCAAAAAATAAGTTGTACACAATAATCCAAGCACATAGTGTATAATTGTATAAATATGAAAAAAAAATGTGGTTATGAGGTTGAGTTTGTTTAATCAATTAAAATAACTTCAATTATACTTCGTTGATATATAGCACAGAAATCCAAAACAGTTTGACCAAAATATAACTATTTTAAATATGTTTCTACACTTACTTGTGGAAGCCTGCTGAGGCTTAAAATTCGAGCGATTTGAACTGATGAAGAGGAACGCAAATCTCCAATAATGGCCGCCATTTTGAGTGGTGACTGGCAGCTGTAGTTTGGAACGGTATCTCCCGCGCCTGACAGAAGCCACAGCGAACCCTCTGCTGCCAAGGAATCCGAATAACACGAGTCAAGGATTCTGAAGCCCAGGGTCACGTTAGGCAGCAAGTTGGGATTTTGGTTGATCTCCTCAGTGGCAAACACCATGGCAAGGGCGCACTGGTACATTTCAACATAAAACCTATAGGGGAAAAAACAGAAGTTGAAAAATTGAAACTAAAGTGTACTCTTGCGTTGCATGTTCAATCAAACTTGTTTCTGTGAAACAATGTACGTGTAGTGAATTCTTTCAACTCTATGAGCAGGAACAAATCATACATTTGCAATATTTACCACAACCCATATGTGATTTGCCCAGAAGAAAAAAAAACCTTAACCTTTCATGAAATGTTCAGAGCATAATATAAAATTGCTATCATAAGAGGTGAAAGTAGTCGGTTGTGGAATAAGTTTCACTCAGAGCTATCCAACTTATATCTGCAACTCCCAAGTAAAATACAATACCTAAAGTCAAGCAAGCCTTTTATGCTACTCTGTCAACATGTGGACTAAAACATATTAGATAACTAACATTCAGAATATGGATGAGGATACAAAATTAGGGGTATGCGTAACTCAAGTAGGGGCATATCAGGAACAACCGGCGATAATTATCGCTAAGCGCACTAGGATAATTGTCGCCGGCTAGCGTGGATTTTTATCGCTGAGATAGCGTGCTATTAGCAACGCTTATCTCAATAGCGATAAAAATCCTCGCGCTAACTGCCTAACGTGAGATTATCGCTGGAAACCCAGCGATAATCTCACGCAATGTGGCGTTAGCTTGTTGATGGGGCCCCAAAAACCTAGCCATGATATCCACCGTCCATAGGATATCATGGCTAAGTCAGTCCTGAAGCAGGCGTAAGGAAAGTAGCGATAACAGGGGTTATCGCTACTTTTCTTGCCGCTGTGCTTCATAGCGTGGGGCTTGATGATAGGAGAAATGTCACTCAGCGACATTTCTCCTGTCATGTTAGGTCAGGAATGCCCACTTTGCATCTCATTAGAGATGCAAAGCTGGGCGTTAAGATTTCGTGCGCGAAAGCAAGGTTTCACTCGTTAGCGTGACCTTGCTAATTAGCCGATAAAATCATCGCCGCTTTTCGGCTGAAAACGGCCGCAAAAGCGGCGATAATTCTATTGCCTCGCCTTGCTGATATGCCTCATAATTCAGTGTATTGTAATCAATCGGAATTTCCTGAGAATTCCACAAGTTTATACATAATTACATGAGAATAGCAATTCTGCGTTTAGCACTGTTCGTTTTGAAATGCCTCCTTGTGTCTAAACTGGGCGCAATAATGCATTTTGCACTAAGAAAAGGCACTTAATTGCAGCAGAACACGAATAGTGAGTGCGAACATCCGCTTGTGCTCACTAAATGTGGCCTTGAGGTAGGGTTTCCCCTCAACATTCTCTCGGCATTTGGTGCTATTTTCTTAGCACAAAATGCTCCCTCTCGTCCAAACGGGTGCAGGAATGCATTTTGTGCTAGGAAATAGTGCTAAATGTGCTCTCGGGTAGGATTTTCCCCTAATTTACTTCCAGCACTTAGCTCTATTTGTATAGCACAAAATGCACATTTACGTACAAAATGCATTTTGTGCCAAGAAATAGTGCTAAAATGCAGTAGAACCTGAATAGGTAGCGTGAGCAGCTGTTCACACTCACTAAATGCGCTCTCGTTGTAGGATGTTTTCTCCTCAAATTACTCATAATTGCCCATGCAAGTGTAAATAGGCAATTTTCAATAATTCCGCGTCAAAGAGTAATTTAGAATTTCCAAAATTGTTCAGAATACACCAGTGTAATTGAAATGCAGCCAGCACCTAGATACAACAGGTAAGGCAACAGGTGCACCACAATTGGTGCTCAATGTTTTAGAGATTTAAACAATGGTAAAAACAGTCAATCGTCATTTCGAAGATTCATATTTGTGAGTTCTCCATCAGGAAAATTGTTAGGGACACACAAGACACAATGAAATGCAAACAACATTAGCAAAATTATTTTTCATACAGCATTCTGTGGATTATAGTTTTATTCAAAGTATAGTTGTACCAGATGTTAGTCTAAAGGAATTCTCTATTCTTCGGAAAACTATGTTTATAGTTTCTTGGTCCTGCATATGAGGTAATTTTGTCTGTAAACATGTAAGTTGCTTTTTCACAAGAGTGAACGTAACCAAACGAAAAAAAAAGTTGTAGAGACCTTTAATTTATTTTTACAAGAAAGCTCCATTCTGTGTAGGAAACTTTCAGGGTGCAAGTCATAATAGCCTTTGCTTTCATTAAATTCTCTAAAAAAGAATGCAGAAAATATTTAGAAGAATGTGTACCAGTAACTGAGGGAACACTTCACTTAACCAATTACAGGAGGGGCTGCCACTGGGCCCGATGGCCTGGCAGGCTGTGTCATAATGAAAGTAAAATGAACATGCTATAGGTCCACTTCAACCTGCTATTTATGAGGAAACTTATAAAAGAAATTGTACCAGAATGTGTTGACAGAGCCAAGCGGTGGGGGTTGGGGGCTGGCAAAGGAGCTACTGTCGCGAGACAGGAAAAATGGAAATGATGATAACTAGAAAGAGAGAGGTAAACAAACAGAGCGAGGCAGAAACAGAAAGGAAACAACATGTTTGGAGGTGAGAAAAAGCAAAGGCGAGGAAGAAAGAAAACAGAAAAGGGAAGAAGTAATGCAAACCCATAACACCCTTGGCGTGGAGTAGCCTCAGCACATTGGCTGTGCTACGTATTTCCTATTTTGGCTGACTCCTCCTTCAGAACCAAACCACCTGGAAGATACTTTACTTTTTGGATAAATTCATACAAAAAGGTCTGTAAAATGCACTATCTCTCCCATCCCCCAACTTTAATACGAAATGTTCTTGGGAGGAGAACAACCGTCAGCATTAACACCTTAAACCTGAAAACTTGTAAGGATTGTCAGATTAACTTGCTTGACTTGATCGGTGCCTTAGTGGTATGATCAAAGTGGGGACATTTAATTGTCTAGCTACTCTATTAATGTGTTGCTGAGAGAGTTGATCAGGGGCGAGGGTTGGAAACTTATTCAGCCCATGTTCAGGATGTTGAAGAAGAAGCAGAGGGATAAAATGCAAGCCACCAAAAACAGCCATTTTGGTGCGTTCCCTCAATGTCTATCAGGGCCCGGACACACAACAACAATCCTGGCACCTTGGTCTGGGAGCTGTGGCCCCAGCCAGACAGGATATGTGCTCAATAATGTTAGGCTAGTAGAACTGGTAGAACAATGGCTATCCAGTTCCCATACTGGGTCCTCAGCATATCACAGTTGTATGTGAGAGTATCTTTGTCAAAAAAATGGAAAGAAAGAAATATTGTACGCTATATATTATTTACAAAACTCAAGTGCCATTAGGTGTAGATTTCCTACTAGTATCTCCAATTAAGTGATATTTTTTTCAATTATATTTAGGACAAGATATCTGGCAAAAACAATATTCTGACTATGAAATATATGGTGACACATTGATATTGAAAAAGCTGTCCTGCTGTGCTGTAAACAATGCAAAAAGAACAATTGATGGACAGAACGCAGAATAGTGTCATACATTCACCCCGGTACAGAGATCTGGGCCCAAATCCCCCTTTTTTTGCTCTCCATGCCACTTCAGTTTAAACCCAGCCTTATGCAAATCCGTCTTGACCCTGCTCCCCATAGGAACAGTAAAGCCCGAACTGCCAGGCCAGGACCTCCCTGGACGGAAACAAGCATCCTGGGACCGGTTTTTGGATTTCACCGCTCAGCCAGGCTAGTTTGATTCCAGTGGCATGGAGAGCACGGGTCCAATGTCTGGGCATACCCATCTCACTTGGGGTGAGAAATGCAAAAAGAACAATTGATGGACAGAAGGTGGACCAATGTCAAGCATTCATTCCAGTACAGAAATCTGGGCACAAATCCATCTTTTTTTTTGCTCCCCATGCCATTCCAGTTCAAACCAAACAATGTGCAAATCAGTCTTGAACCTGCTCTCCAACCTGGTCTCTTTGACAAAAGAACACACACAGCTGCTCATGGTGACCTGCATCACCTACCTACTAGGACAGCTTGCTGAAAAAATAAATTAAGGGCCTTATTTAGAGTTTGGTGGATGGCAGTGCTTAATTTGTTCCGGTATTTGCCGGTTCTCGAAACCAGCACTTATTGCTCAATACCAGCACATACAAATACCCGGCTACGACATGATGGCAATGTTCATCTATTGTTAAAAAGAATGCATTGGCAACAAGGTTAACAATTCAATATATATTATGGGTAATCCCACCAGCATAAGTAAGACATTCTTCCAGGTTTGGGAGCTCAGTCGTAAAGATACTACTAGTAAAATACCTTTCTAAATAGTAAATAATCGTAAACGTACACAAATGTGCAAGTTTACCTTTGTGAACCAGGCCCATTAAATGCATATATGTTTCATTTCATAATTACTAAATACGTTTTTCATAAAATGGTTCACAATGGTGAGAAATTCACAGTTTACATAAAGTTGATAGATTTTCAGCCCAGTACAGAACAAAGCAAGTAAGTACACCTACATAACTAATTGCAGGCATCTACCCTGTGTCAGCCACACTGACAGTATATATTTTATGGCACACAGTAGAGCAGTGGGAACCATCTATCATTTTTACAAATTCTAAATGCAACACAACAGTCACGTTACATGGAAAATTCTAAGTGGGGGGACTTGTGCAGATTTTCTGCTGTTCTTCAGATACCAAACAGAATTTCAGCTTTGCAAATTAATATGCGTTAGTATCACTGTTTAGCTTGCATTTTTCATTGTTGTCAATTGTATGTGAAGACATCAAAGATAAAGTTCCAAATGTGAACGTTGCACCCTGTGTTTCAATTCAAACCAAATAAGATCCCGACCAGTGGCAGCTCCTCCGCTAAGGCGGAGGAGCATCGCCACACTGCTTTTTAGCAGTGTAAATAAAGGAAACATAAATTGATAATAACTGGTTGATATTATCAGTTTATGTTTCCCTGCTGCTGCAGCACTTCGGGTGAGGCGGGGCTGCTCTGCTCTCAGAGCAGGGCAGGAGAGGAGTGGTTTGCCCACTACAAGTGCGCATGAATGCTTGGACATCCATCTGCGGCCGGCCAAATATTCATGCACACTTTGCATGTTCTCCACGCAGGCTACATTACAACATGGGTGGAGAACATGCCCAGGCCCCCAGTCCCTGGCTGAGCGCCGAACCACGGCACTCAGACCAATCACAACCCTGCATTGCAGCATTGTGATTGGCTTTGGGGAGCCGGGTGGTTAGTGCTTCCCAGTTCCGGCCTGAAGAGACGGTGGAGGAGAGATGAGGAGGGACGCTACAATCAGGTAAGATGTTTTTCTTTTTTTAAATCCCTTCATTCTCCCACCACCCACCTCCCTGTCCGCGATCCGTGCCGGCCGCCACTGATCCGGACATTGTTACAGTTTCAACAAACCAAAACAAACCCAAGTAAATTCGAGTTACTTGAACTTTGCTTTTGAACCCCAGGAGCCAGAGAGTTGGTTTATGTTTCAGTGCTGAGCTTTTGCACACAGAAGTGCACCACAAAGAAACAAAGGCGCTGTTCTGTCAGCGTGAACTTAGGCACAAATCTTTTAACAAACACAGCGATTCAACTGGAACTCATTATTTTAAATAAATTACTCTTTAGCAGACATTACGTTCATTGTACTCAGTTAATGTACAAAACATGATTACAGTAGCTGTATTCATGGTTTTAATATGCACAAATATTCTAAACAACTGTCTTTGATACTTCTCATTATTGTGCATATTACAACCATGTATAAGGCTAGATCATAATCCTGTTTTTGTTCATTAACTGCATATAGAGGTGGGTGCCTTCCAAATGAAGGGCAAAATTGTAGGTTTCTAGCACCTCACCCTGTGAATTAAGGACCTCACTATTGTTCACTGATAGAATATTGATGTAACAAACATCGATATTCTTAATATTGAAAAACAAAATATTGACTTCAAAAATATTGTCTCCAATACCAGGTAAGTACAAAAATATTGAATAAAAAATATCAAGGTAGAAAATATAGATGTATTAACAAAATACATTACATTTAATATACATTTTAACTAAATATAACAAAAAAACATAATTTTTAAAATATCAATACACAAACATAAACATTTACACATATACATATATTTACTTACAAATATTTTATTAACTATTATCTTTATTTAATTTTTAAACTTTAAAATATATATAAAAATATATATATATAAATAATTTTAAAAAAATTATATAGTAAATGAAAACATTAAACTATTTAAGAAACAACTTACATTTCCCAATACAATAAGTGCAACAGTAGGGGAAGTGTTGAATACTAGAAGACTAGAGAGGTACGGTGTTCCTAGGTGGCAAGTTGACCACCCGGTGAGTACTCAGAGTTGTGGGGAGGTGGGGAATACCTCCTTTTGGAACTAGGACCCTCACACACCCAGCAGGCTAGGTGTCATGCTTCATCATATGGGTCTGCTCCTCGTCGAGCCGGCGCTGCAATGCTCGATGGGCACCCATAAAGGGGATCTTTATCGGAGATCTTTTGTTCCTTGCCGTATAGGTGCCGTGGGTGTGAGGGGCCTAGTGAGATGTAGATGTGGTGTATAGGTTAAAACAGGTAAGGGAATCCTCTATAATTATTTTTATTATGGAGAGGTCACAACCTGATTAAAAAGTAAAAAGAAAAAGGAGGGTGACTATTTCGTTTTAATCTGACAAAAATTACGCTCTACCCCTTAGTGGTCAACATGTTTCTCGCCTGTAAATGTCCCTAATGGATCCGTTGGCGATTCCTCAGGACCAAGTGATTAAATGAAAACTATCTACAGTGTGTGGTGTGGTTCTACATACCACTTCTTCCCAAGGTAGGAAATTGCCCCGGAGAAAAGCAGCCAACCTATTTTGGATTCAAGTGCTGCTTCATCAGACCGCAGCGGAGTATGTGGACACTCAACGTAGTGCCGCTGCTCCCGTTCAGAGCAGTCCGGCTCACCAACCCGTTGTTGGAGAGGGAGGGGTAAAAATTACTATTCCCACTCCAGTGATAGCAACAGTAGGGAAAGTGTTGGATAGCGGAGGGTAAAAAAATTACTATTCCTACTCCAAATTGTGCAACAGTAGGGAAAGTGTTGGATAGCGGAGGGCTAAACATTACTATTTCCGCTCCGAGGTGTGCGACAGTAGGGAAAGTGTTGGATAGCGGTGGGGTAAAAACTACTATTCCCACTCCAGTGAGTGCAAAAGTAGGGTAAGTGTTGGATAACAGAGGAATTAAATTTATTATTCCAATTCTTGTGAGTGCAACAATAAGGAAAATATTGGATAGCAGAGAGCTAAAAATTACTATTCCCACTCCAAAGAGTGCAACAGTAGGGAAAGTGTTGGATAAAGGAGGGTTAAAAATTATTATTTCCACTGCAGTGAGTGCAAAAGTAGGGTAAGTGTTGGATTGTGGAGTAGTTAAATTTACTATTCCCACTCCAGTGAGGGCTACAGATGGGAAACTGTTGGATAGCGGAGTGGTAAAAATTACTATTCCCACTCCAGTGAGTGCAACAGTAGGGAAAGTGTTGGATAGCAGAGGGGCAAAAGTTACTATTCCCACTCCAGTGAGTGCAACAGTAGAGAAAGTGTTGGATAGCGGAGGGTTAAAAATTACTATTCCCACTCAAATGAGTGCACTCCAATGAGTGCAACAGTAGGGAAAGTGCTGGATAGCGAAGGTGTATATATTACTATTTCCACTCCAGTGAATGCAACAGTGGGTTAAGTGCTGGAGAGGTAAAAAATACTATTCCCACTCTAGTGATTGCAACATTAGGGAAAGTGTTGGATAGCAAAGAAACAAAAATTACTAATAACACTTAAACAATTGAAAAAACAAACAAAAAATATTACAACATTTTAAAAATAATAAAAATAAATAAATATTTAAAAAATATAAAATTAAATCTATTAAACATATAAAAAGAATGCATATTATAATATTAATTACATATAACAAAATCCTACAAATAATATATAAAATAAATTAATAAATATATTTATAAACAATAATTATTTAAAAGTAGCAAAAATGAACAAACAAGACGAAGGGGGGCTTTAAAACGTTTGATGTGCTGAAAGCGGAATACCAGTTGCATGACAGGGAGTACTTCCGGTATGTACAGGTTCGCCACGCACTGTCTTCCGTGTTCCCGGAGGTCGCGTCCATCCCGGAGTGCTCCCCCTTGGAGGATAGAGTGCTAGATGGGCATGTACCGGATGGCACTATCTCATTGATCTATAAAAAGCTCATCAACGATCGCTCGGGACTGCTTACCACCCTCCGTGAGGCATGGGTCGCTGATGGATTGGAGCTGGACGACGAGGATTGGGTATCTGCGGTGGCCTCCCCGAAAGAGGTGGCCATACCGGCCCGCCTTCGTTTCGTCCAGCTCAAAATACTCCACAGGGTTTACGTTACGGGACCGGGCCTGATGCGCATGGGATACGCGGTGGATGGGATGTGTAAGCGTGGGTGTGGCATGTTAGGGACCTTCCTCCATATTTTGTGGGAATGTCCGGAGGTGTCTCGATTCTGGCGTGGTGTGCATGAGGTGTTGCAAGCGGTCACGCATGTTGCGCTGCTCCCCGAGGCTAGGAGGTGTCTGCTGAACGTGTGGGAGCCGACTGATTATACGGTGACGCAAACGTGGTGGGTGACATTGGGATATATGGTGGCCAAGCGTGACATAGCACAATTGTGGGGCTCCCAGAGGTCACCCACGATTTCGGTATGGAAGGAAAATATGGATTGGTGTATGTTCTGAGAAAAGGTTGTGTATGTGGTGAGAGGTAAGCCTGGGAAATGGGTAAAGGTGTGGGGCCCCTGGAACTCCTACCGCGGCGAGATCTGTACCCCGCCACTGACGCCCGACCTGGCGGCGGCCCTGTCTCCCTAGTCTGCACATTCTCTTGATTCTGTGTTACTGTAACCACTTTGTTTCTGCCCCTGCCCTTCCCCCCCTCTTATTCTTGTAGGTTGGTAGAGCCCTCCCGAGGGGAGCACATACTGTTGCCTAGATTTTTGCCGCCTTGTGGGTTTGTTTCTCGTTTTTTTCATTTAAAATAAAACCGCCATTTGGGATGGTTGGGCAATGTGGCCGCAAATGATTTTTGATCTGTGGGACTTTTTACTGCTTGCTGCTTGTGTTTATGAATATGTTCCATGGTCTCACTGTCTACTAGCGGCCGGCCTGAAGGTTGTAGGCCCATACTTGTATATCTCTTGAAATCTGTAATAAAGGTTTCCAAAAAAAAATTAAAAAAAAAAAAAAAATGAACAAACAAAAAAATTATTAGAAACATACATTTATTTATTTTATTTCCTACCCTATAACACCACACCAATAATAAAACATTTCAACTGTATTAAATTAAATTTATTTACATAACTACCATAATTACTAATCAATTAACAACTTTTATTAATAAACATTCATTGAGTACCTGTGCTTTAACACTATATTATCCACAACACACACCTAAATTAAACTATAAAATAATAAAACACAATTAAATATTATTTTTAAAAGAAAAACTATTACTATTAGCAACTACTAATTACATATTTAAAAATGTATTTAATACCCACCTTTTCCCCGTTTAAAAGTAAAAACAACATAAAAAAATAAACAATTACACAAAACAAATGTCAAATAATCAATATTTATTAACAACTATATATTAATTAATTAAACACAAAATACTTAGCACCCTTTACTTCTCTAAACACCACATAACACACCTAAAATGAATTACACAATTACTATAATTAATTACTAATTAATTAATTAACAACAAAATATTCATTCATCAATTAAAAATAAAGTACTTCACACCCTTCCCACCCTTTACACCTTAAACATCACAACACACACCTAAAGTTAATTACACAATTAACATAGTCAATTACTAGTTAATTAATTAAAATTAATTAACAACTAATTAATAATTCATCAATTACAAATGAATTACTTCCCACCCTTCCCTCCCTTTACACCTATAAACACCACAACACACACCTAAAATGAATTACACAATAAACATAATGAATTACCAATTAACTAATTAAAATTAATTTTTAACCAATTATTAATTATTTAATAATAATTTACTTTACCCATTTAACACTATAACATCTCAGTTAAACAAATATTTAATAAATAAAAAATATTCAATACATTTAATATAATTAAATTACTTCCCACCCTCTTCCCCTATAATCCCACAACCCGCTACGGAACTAAAAACGCAAAAATCAAATAAAACAAATTATTAATTGTTAAAATATTTAACACATATATTAAAAATACAAACAAATCTTATACAAAGAAAATACAACACATACATTTAAAATATATACTAAAATTCATACCATATTTTTGCAAACGATATTTTACACTTCGATATTTTTGACATCGATATTACTTACCTAAATTCGATATTCTTGAACACGAGACTTTGTCTGTCAATACTTCTGACCCACGATATTTTTAACTTGATATTTGTGTAAATCGTTATTTTTGATTCGATATTCTGTCTCTGCACCCCTCATTATGATCGTGGTCTGACTTAAGTCACATCGGAGATGGTACCACCTGACTTGCTGTCAGCAGTCCCGCCAATAAAATTACAATGCAATCGCCTCCATGGTGGTCGCCATGTCTATGTTTTGTATTACAGGTGGTGCTGCAGCACGCACTGCAGTACGAAAAAAATAGACATAACACATATCCTTGCACTACTTGGCAGGCACCATGCAGTGCCCGCTACATGGCGCAGGGATATGTAGGGTGGGTGCCCCCAACACCCAAAACTAAGAGCCAGGGGGGAAGAGGGGCCTGCTATGGGCCCTAATTTGTCCCTTTAAGCCAGCCTTTTCATGTTGGGTAAACCGGCATGAAACGGCTGTCGGGAAGGGACATCGTAATCCCTACGGCGGTGCCTGGCAAGCACCGCCTCCACTGTAGGGATTATAGCTGCCTCCAACGGACCAACGGGCTCCTTGAGCCGGTCGGATGCATGGCGGTTGGGCTTTCTGACCGCCAACCATTGACTGCCATTGTAAAATGGCAGGCAGTAAATATGCTTACGATGGCGGTAAGACCGCCACTGATAGGCTGTCGGTGGCGGTCTCACCATCATCATAATTTGGCCCTAAACTCGGAAGTTGGTTAAAGCCTCTCATAACAAGGGAATTACATCACATTCTTTTTGGTATCTATGAAGTGACGGTTTGTCCATAGAGTTAGGAGGATGTTGCCAATCCCACCAAATGCAAGCTGCCCCACACAGCAGATAATGACAATGTTTAAATGTTGATTAGTTGCCTAAATCACAGAGAAGGACTTCTGCCACTCACCATTATGTAGCTGGAGTGACACATTATTTCCATGGCAAACTGTGCTAATGATATTATGTATTGAGGCTGTCTGTCCTTTCCTACCGCTATGAAATGATGTGTCCGTGCCTGCCAGATTCCTTGAAACGGTTGGCCAAACAAGCGAATTTGAGCCCTCCAGATCTGTGTCAGAGCACCGGGGGGAACAGAAACAAAACACCCTAGTCTTCAATAGAGTACTGTGTTCAACTGCTCGGCCAACTCTGGTGCTGCGCTCATGCTGTTTATTGGCCTAAGGCGTGTGAGAACAATGCATGGATTCACTGGCTTCAGGTCTGTGTTGGGGATCAAACCCCGGGGGGGGGGGGGGGGGGGGGGCAACTCAGAAAGTATCTGAACAACAGCACAGGGATGGGAAAATTACTTCAATAGAGCCAATAACTTAATTTTGAACCCTGTTTCTTTCTCTTTGTTGTACAACATGGTCCTTCCCTTCTCACAAAGCAACAGTATCAGTGTAAGCAGTGGTGGCTGATGAACTTTGAAAATGGTTGGAGACAAGAGTTAATTGCTGTCCCACTAGAGAGAAAAATAATTATTTTGTGGCATATAATAAAAAAAATATACACGGCACTGCATTTATGCTCGAATCTGGACAGAGAGAGCAGAAGACATTCCCTCATCAAAATAAATCTAGTTCTTTTACTTAGTTTCCAAAGGGAAATTGTAAATAAATACTGCCAGTTTTTGTTACTAACAATGGCCTCAAAATATAAATGACCTGCAACACTGGTAAAATATCCGTCGAGTTGAAAAATCAATTTAGGATTCAGCCAAATAAACATCTCCTCTGACTTCCTGTGCTCTAGTGAAAAAGGAAATATAGGTCAAAGGCCAACTTTGATCTGCATGTTTACCTCCTGTAATTGTGTGAGACCACTTTGCCTTTCATCCTTTGGAGGACAACGGAACTTCAGGGCTTGAATTGAAAAATAGTTGAACACTTTCTCCGATACCCCATAAACATACTTCCAGACCCCTTCTTCCGTGCCCCTTCCTCTCCTTAACTTACTTTCTATGAAAATACATCTCTAGATATCCCTACAGCTTCTATTTGGTTTCCACAGGCATGGAATAAATGACGGATCTCTGCATGTGGAACCTGTAGAGTGGGCAGTCTTATCAAATTACAAGTTAGAGCAGGAAAACTGGCCTTTTTTCTCTGCAAGTGATCTGCATTCTCAAAGGGTGATGTGACGGGAAATGCATCACCGCACAAGCAGGCTGCTATTTTGTGCATGACAGTGCTGCAAAGAGCTTCTGCAGCATGCCTTTCTATAGTGCATGCCAGACCGGAGCAGAAATAAAAAAACGTCCCTCAGTCATGCGCAATCTGTGTTCTTGCTATAACTTAAGTGGTACCATTCCTTTTCCTTAGCTACGTGAATGAAACGCAATTTGTATCGCGCAAACTAAGCCCGATGGCATCAAGGCGCCTACCAAATAAGATCAGAACACGTAAGCCAGCTCACGGGTATGCCATAGCAAAAAGCCAGGTCTTTAGAGCCCTTCTGAACAGGGGGACTGATGGTTGAGCTCTGATTTCGACGTCTTCCCTGCTGCTCAGCCAGGATGAGTGCTAGAGTGCTTGGTGATTGATTGGAATGCTGAATGTTTGGTGATGTCGCAGAATGCATGGGTGCCAGTTGGTGTGCTGAGTGTCAGTTGGCTGAGCAGCAGGGAGGCTGCTCCTGGTGGGGCTATCTTCTATTTACCATCTTTTACTTACTTACCTGAAACTTACCGTGTAACTAAGCTCGAATAAACCAACCTTATATTATATAAGTGAAGGCAGTTTTGGCAGGAAACTAGTGATGTCACTTTCTGTGTAGTTGGATGATGGGAAATCTGATGATGTCAGTTCCTGTGCAGCTGGGTGATGGGAACTCCATTGATGTTGATTCCTGCGCAGATGCATGATGGTAAATGAGTCCTCTTGCTTTGCTTCCTCTTTTGAAGACAGTTTTTGTAGGAAGTCAGTGACTTCCTGAATCAATCAGACCACAACACAAGGAAACAACATAAATGAAAATGCTTGCCTGAGTTGGTAATCAAGATTTATTTTCAGCATTGCGCACAGTGACTAAAGCCAAAAGGTTGTCTTGAAGTAAAACATTTTGAAATATTTCCTCAGAATGATGACACTGAAAAAAAGCACTTTGGCAGCTTTGTATTCCATGTCTGAGAGGCAGAATTCACCGGATTTTAGGATTTCTTTTACGCTCTCTGCTTGTAGTCCAAAAATGACTTCAGGATTCACACATGAAAATGTGTGGCACCATCTGGATTAGGTAACTTTTAAATGTGGTGGAAATCTTTCTGTATACAGTTGATTCCAAAGAAGGACTTCATATAAGAACAAGTATTTGCAATGCAATTGGTCTCGCATTTGTGAGAGTTTGAGGCATTGTAAATGTAAATGCCTTTTATTTATGTGTTTTGAAAACCTGCAAGAGGTGCATAAACACACACTTTGTACTTATGATCCTTGCTTACGGGAAACAGCCTTTACAACGCAAGCATTAGAAAGCATGCCAATACAACGCATGTTGTTACAACGCGAAAGTCTTGTTGCTTTGGGTAGAAGGTGTTGGAGTTAACTCCAACCCCTTTCCTACTGTTGCACACACTGGAGTTGGAATAGTAAATTATACTATTCCAACTTCCAGCGCACCCTCGAGAACAAGTCGGGGTAAAGGTATGCGTTGTAACGGCATGCGTTGTAATGGTATGCATTGTAACATCATACATTCCTGCTTACAAGAGTCAAAGCTGTCAGTAACTGCACCTCTTTTACTGCCAGTCTGTGGTGCTGAGTGATGTTGAGTTGGTGCTGTGCTGAGGTAGTGGTGCGCTGATGCTGAGATGGGGCTGCGTTGGAGGTGGTACACTGATGCTGAGATAGTGCTGTGTAGTGCTGATGTTAAGGTGATGCTGCGCTGATGCTGAGTTGGTGATGCACTGGTGTTGTACTGATGAGGAGGCGGTGCTGTGTTAATGCTGAGATGGTGCTTAGGTGATGTTGAGGTAAGGCTGAGAGGTGCGGATTCCCTCACCACCACTCTTTAACAGTGTCCCTTAAGGCTCCATAACCACTAATGTTCAGATGCATTTAGTTATAAAGCACCACACATACGAGTGTAGGGTGTCAGAGCACTTTACAACACACACAAATTACACAGAGACAATCAATCATAAGTGTATAAATTAGTGTAAAGGAAATGTTACATAACACAGAGGACTACAGGGTGTAGGAGTCACAGGTCATGCATTTTGGTAGGCAGCATTGCTAAAGAGTGCTTGGGCCCCAGAAGCACAAACTCAGAATTGAAAACAGAACACTATAGATGGGGGTTCGCTTAAATAAAAGGAATCAATTTCCATCCAGATTACCCTTTTTGCAACTTTAATATGTCCTCTAATCTTTAATTTGCAGTGCATGCAGTTCTTTGATGAGAGTTATAAATGCACTGTTCTGTTAGGATTTTAACTGATAAGTTGCAAGTAACAGAAGAGCAGTAACCCATTGACCTATTAACATTTTATGTACTTTGTAATCTACATGGTACACTTTCTTCACAGCTGGCATATTAACCCTCTGGCTGTCTTGCAATGAGTTAAAATGTCTTCCATTAGACAACTCTGATCTCTCCAGCAAGAATATCAATCACCGGAGTTATCTTAACATTTTTATTTTCTGGAATTTACAGGAGGCGAGGAATGTGTGGAGTGCTTTAAAAAGCCAAATAAACTCTGAAATATTTCCCCTCTGCAGTCAGTATTATCCAGTGGGATCACACAGCCCTTGTGCTGGCCCTGTGTTCTTGTTCTGCTTTTATTTAATGTAATACATTCAAATGCACATTTTGGTGCCAATTACGATCCGGTAAAAATTTTCCCCGTACGACTCGTATCCGGTCTTTTTACCGTACGAATCGTACAAGTGCCGTACAAACTGCCAATTACGATTCGCATGGGAAAAAGACCATACGAATCGCATTGGGAATTATTCCCCACACGTCCTCGGGTCGGAAAATGTGTCCGACACGTCCTCGGACGAATCACCGTACAAATGTGAAAAGTGAAGTCCGACCGCGGAATCACGATCCATCCCGTGCGTCCGATGTTACAACCGTATGGAAAAAACACCGTCCGCACCGAACTCCCATAGCAACCATGGAGACATGTGCCCGCATACGCGCCCAACACTCCCCCCAGCCCCCGTACGTTCGAGTCGTACCCCCCGTGTATGTACACCCCCACCTGTGTAT
Source organism: Triturus cristatus (assembly GCF_964204655.1). NCBI lineage: Eukaryota > Metazoa > Chordata > Amphibia > Caudata > Salamandridae > Triturus > Triturus cristatus. The sequence continues at coordinate 1,369,545,228 of NC_140590.1, forward strand.
GTACACCCGTGTACGTGTCGTACCCCCGTGTACGTTCGTGTAGTACCCCCCGTATTTACACCCATGTACGTTCGTGTCGTACCCCCGGGTATGTACAGCCGTGTACGTGTCGTACCCCCCCCTGTATGTACACCCGTGTACGTGTCGTACCCCCAGTGTATGTACACCCATGTACGTGTCGTACCCCCCCCTGTCTGTACACCCGTGTATGTGTCGTACCCCCCGTGTACGTTTGTGTCACACCACCCTGTATGTACACCCGTGTACGTGTCGTACCCCCCCTGTATGTACACCCGTGTACGTGTCGTACCCCCCGTGTATGTACACCCGTGTACGTGTCGTACCCCCCTGTATGTACACCCGTGTACGTGTCGTACCCCCGTGTATGTACACCCCCACCCGTGTATGTACACCCATGTACATGTCGTACCCCCGTGTACGTTCGTGTCGTACCCCCCGTATTTACACCCGTGTACGTTCGTGTCGTACCCCCGGGTATGTACAGCCGTGTACGTGTCGTACCCCCCCGTGCATGTACACCCGTGTATGTTAGAGTAGTACCCCCCTGGTATGTACACCCATGTACGTTAGAGTTGTACCCCCCTGTATGTACACCCGTGTACGTGTCGTACCCCCGTGTATGTACACCCGTGTACGTGTCGTACCCCCCTGTACGTTCGTGTCGTACCCCCGTGTATGTACACCCGTGTACGTTAGAGTCGTACCCCCACCTGCGTATGCATGGAGCGTACCCCCACCCCAACATTCTAAGTACGGATCGCACCCCAGGTGTGGTAAATAAAATAAATATTACCGGACTGAATTTCATGCGGAATCTTAAATTAAAGTAAATAGCTCAAAATAACAAGAGGCAGAATCCGTGGTATAAGAGGTTTTCTAATGGGCTTTATTCCATTCAAAATGGCCGACTCGAGTCGCGGCCCTCAGGTTCCGTCACCACGAAGGTTCAGGAAGTGAAGTACAATAATTTATTAACAGACATGTATTTTTATAATAAGTTCATTACAATGAAACGAATGTAGAAGGCGTAACATTTGATAAGAAAAGTGACAAAACAGTGACATAATCGAAACTAGGCGTAATAAGGAATAAAAGAAACATGATTGGTTAGAATTATCAGACATAGGTGGATCTATAAGATAATACTTGGCATAGATGCGCGCGCGGCAGCATGACGTGTAATTGACGTGCAGCTAGGGGGTGAAGGGGACTTGACATTTAGCTCTACATGTGGAGACGAGAAGTCTGGGGTCAAGTCATCCTTATCCCAAATCATATCTAACATCCTATGTTTAAAGAACTATGTTATCCACAAGGAAGAGACTCTCGGACAGAATCTATTCTATACTGACTGTGTGCGTGTACAAGCGTCTAAGTGTCTATATGAGATGCGAGGGGATGGGAATATTCCATGATGACAGGGCTATGAATTACTTGCATGAGGGCAGAGAAACCGGGCCTTTTGCTTGGTAACTGGAGGAATGTTTACTTAAGCTACTAGGCAGGAATGCATCGGCTGAGGGGGAAACAGATAATTCGAAGGTGAAATACAGCTCTTGGCAGAGAATAGGCTGATGTCAGGCTTCGTGGGCCGCGCAGAGAATGAGACAAAGTTCATGGTCACAGATGCAAGCTCAAGCTGAAGCTGTCAGAGGCAGAGAGCAGGGAAAGGCTTTGAGGACAGAATCGGGCCTACTCGCCTGAACTGTAAAAATGAAGTAACTTAGCCATATAAAGTCGGTGGCCTTTCATACTTAGGAATCAAATATCCAGCCCATTGATGGCGGATCTGACAGAGAACATGTTGACGGTAGACACACATATGTTTGCGTCTTAGAAACTGGAACTGGAGGGAACATACATGTACTTGTAACATGCATATAGAACCGTTGGGGTCCAAGATAGGGGACATAACTGATCAGGAAAATCCACATTTCCACATTCCCTCCTTGTCCCCTTCTTGCCCTTCACGAGACATCAATCTTCATCATTCCTTCGATTTGCTCATGGAGCATCATTTCTTCTTCCTTCTTCTTCCGGTATTTTGAACGAGAACTGTGATGTGGAATGCATGATGTGGCACACAGACCACAAATCGCTGGTCCACATTGTAGGCATAAACAACAACTGAAGAGCATAAGAAGGCCAATACCTAGGAAGGATAGAACTCTCCATCCCCAGGCTGATATCACACTCCAAAACCACCCGGACCACGTCCAAGTGCCTGGATTCTCGTGTATCTGGCTTACAATCTTATGAAGGCGTGTTATAGCTTTATATACAGATGGCGAATTTTCTGGTATGAATATGCAGCAGCTGGATCCGATGACCCTGCAAGCTCCGCCCCTATCGGCCAGGATGACGTCAAGGACAAGACGATTCTGGAGAACAACAATTCTCATCACTGATTGTTCCTCTGTCAGATTGCCTAGGGCGGCTATAGTCTCGTTTACTACAGCTTCAAGAGTCTTGGTGAGTCTACGTATCAGCTTGCTATTTGATATAGTACCTATATAGGGAAAGATACCTTTATTGAAATCTACATACTTGTCCCATGCTGTCTCAGTATAATCGACAACTGGGAGATCTCTTTGCTCTCTATTGTGTACTAAATGAACATTTCGATAATAATCAGGGGGAGCTAGGAAAACAGGTGGCAAAAGGAATGCGATGTAACAGGTACCATCCCAATCTAGAGGCAGACGCATATATGCCGTCTGACCACATATGAAGTAAGAATGGCGAGAAGCTCTAAATGAAGATTTACCTTGATCACTATATTCTACTGTAGTAACGCATTGGCTATGGCCCATATGTATGGAACCAACTTTTCTTACACATAATTCACCCTTAACTGGAAATACTGACATAGTGGGCAGAATTAGTTCAACTTCGGATTTGACATTCAGAATCATAAGATTAGGCGTAAAATTACCTAATTTATACACTTCATTTTCTAAATCAGTTCCTGTTCTACTGAGGTGACCCTCCTTATTAGGGTGACAGACTTTGAATAAAACTAGATTCAGATTTCCCCATATCCAATGTTGTTGATAAACTGCTGTGTCTGGGTCTATGGAATTTAATAAACTAAACCATGCTCCACAGGAGCCATTGTGTGTGAATGGATGTGGAAAGAAAGGCAGAACTCCTTTGTTATTCTGATAGGGAGGAAGTCGGCCACACACCCAACAATTGGTCGCATTACTAGTCTGATGGGAATGATGTAACATACTAATGAATGTGTTATTGCGCAGCGCAAGTCTATAAGATAATTCATGTGGCGGTAGGTCACTAAAAGAATGTTCATCAGTTATATTGAAAACACGTTTAGAAACAGGATAATACATATGCAACAATATACTTGCAGTAACTATTAAAAAACTCAAGGAAGACAAAATTAATAAAGTCACAATACAGTGGTTACGCAGTAATTTACAATAAGCATGTCGTTTCATTATGATTCTGGACTCTACATGATTCAGACCTAAGGGGTACATGTCGGGACAGATTCAACCGCTTCACCTTGGAGAGGACTTAAACAATCAAATCGTCCGACAGTTTAGATCTGGACCTGAGTTTCTGTTTATAGCACTGAGAGTCATTCTGTTCAACAAAAGGAAGTTTTGAATCAGTCTGTGAGGGAGTGCAGGGCACAGTGTCTATATCTGAAGGTAGTCCATGAAATTTTTTGACGTGACTGGAATGAATCCACCCTTTTCGTCCCTCGATCTTCACGGCTGTTCTTGTGGTCAACAGGACCAACTTGGGTGCTTTCCACCTGGGCTCCAATTGACTTTTCCTGTCGAAGTTTCTCACAAAGACAAGATTACCCGGAACAACGTCATGGGGTTTCGCCTCAGTGTTGTCGGGAAAGGCTGCAGCTACCTGTGAACGAGAAGATTGTAGTGCAGACATCAAGGAAGCCAAGTAATCTGTCAGCATGTTACAGTCAACGTCAGTTATTTTGCGTGGTATAGGCGTCCCCCACATATTCGGTGGTCTACCAAAGATCACCTCATACGGGGATAGCCCTGTTCTAGAGTGTGCTACCATTCTCATGTAAAAGAGTGCAACTGGTAATGCTACTATCCAGTCGACACCTTTCTCTCTACATATTTTGGACAGTCTGATTTTCAGTGTCTGGTTATGTCTTTCTACGAGACCTGCTGCCTCAGGGTGTCGGACACAGTGGAATTTCCACTGATATCCCAACAAGAGTGAGACATGTTTCATTAATTCGGATGAGAAAGGCTGACCGTTATCTGAATATACAACACGTGGTAAACCGTACCGTGGGAAGAATTCTCGAACTAGCTGTTTGGCAGTAGTCGGGGCAGTGTAATCTGATACGGGATACGCCTCTGTCCAACGGGAGAGAGCGCAGACAACTACGAGGACATATTTGAATCCTCGACAACGTTCCATCTGAATATAATCCATCTGGAGGACTTCAAAAGGATGGTCAGGAGGCTGAAATCCACCCTGCTCTACGGGAACACTCTTTCCTGGATTAAACTGACAACATATCATACAGGTACGAACTTTTTGTTTAGCTGCTGCTCGTAAATGTTTGTTGAACCAAATGTGCTGAATGCTGTCTAGCATAGCCTTCTCTCCTAAATGCGCTGGACTGTGAACTGTAGCTATAATGGCTTGAACCATGGAATCAGGGAGAAACCATACAGATTTCTCCTTCGTCATCCATCCTTGATCTGTCTGGATCCCTCCTAGTTCAGTCCACTTCTTTATTTCTTCTGCTGTGGCATGTGTCTGTATGTCAATTACGTCAAGTGTGGGATCCTTAATTGTCATACACTGTGTTGGTGTCTGAACTATTGGCTTTGTCATGTCTAATGTGCGATTCTGAGCAGTCTGTTTAGCTGTTCTGTCAGCTAAATCATTGCCTTGAGAAATGGTATCAGTAACCTTCGTGTGTGCTTTACATTTCATAATTGATATAGCAGTGGGTAGATGTATTGCGTCTAACAAGGCATGAATGAGGGGTCCGTGCTGAATGTGGGCACCATGGGACGTTAGATAACCTCTCTCTCGCCACAGCACGCCGAAGTCGTGTACAACTCCGAATGCATAACGTGAGTCAGTGTATACATTAACTTTTTTATTTGTGGCTTGAATACAGGCTTGCGTTAGAGCAATAAGTTCTGCTGCTTGGGCTGACAGAGTATCTATACAATGTGTCTCAATAACTTCAGTGTCTGTTGTGACTGCATACGCGGCCACTAAATCTCCTGTACTTGCTCTCATGCATGATCCGTCTACATACAACGTCAGGTCTGGATCTAACAATGGAACGTCTGTCAAGTCTTGTCTAGGTTTCGTCTTTATTTCAATGATTTCAACACAATCATGAGCTAGTGGGTCTGTTCCAATTACAGGTAATAGTGTAGCAGGATTCAATGTATTACACCGTCGGATCTCTATGTGTGGTTGAAACAATGTTAGTTCATAACCGGTAAGTCTTGCTATGGTCAAGTGTTGTGTTTGTGTTCGGTTCACAAGAACCTCTACTGCATGTGGTACTTGTACTGTCAATGGGTGTCCTAATACTATGGCATCGCTTTGTCTGATTGCTAAAGCTGTCGCTGCCACTGATTTCAGGCATGCAGGCAAAGCCTGAGCTACGGGATCTAATGTACTGGAAAAATAAGCACATGGCTTGCGTGATCCTGCTTGATCCTGAGTGAGTACTGACAAGGCAGTACCTTCGCGTTCTGTAACAAAGAGTGTAAAAGGTTTGCTATAACATGGTGTTGCTAAAACAGGTGCTTGACATAAAGCTTCCTTTAGGCTTTCAAAAGCTTGTGTATGTTCCTGAGTCCAAGGGAGAACAGTCGATGTGGCTGCCTCCTGTGTGGTTAACTGAATGAGTGGTTTTGCTAGAAATGCGTACTGAGGGATCCACTGCCTACAATATGAAGTGAGGCCTATGAAAGCCCGCACCTCCTTTTGTGTCTGGGGTATTGACATGTTAGCAATTAACTGGATGCGATCTGGTGTAAGCTGCCTTCCCTCCTTGGACAGCGAGTGACCAAGATAAATAACTCGCTGAACACAGAATTGCAGCTTAGAAGGGGACACCTTGTGCCCCTTGTCGGCTAGGAAATGTAAAACTGTCAGAGAAGCTTTTTCACATTCTGGCTCGCTTCTCGCGGTGATCAGCAGATCATCGACATATTGAAGCAGTGCAGTATTGACTGGCATGTGTATACTGTCAAGTTCTCGTTTCAATGCTTGGCTGTAGATGCTGGGGCTTTCTGTAAATCCTTGGGGAGCGCGTGAGAATTTAAAGCTGCGCCCATTTAAACTGAATCCGAACAAGTATTGGCTTTCCGGATCTATTGGGACGCTGAAAAAGGCATTCTTGAGATCAATTACAGTAAAAAAATGTTGCTTCGGAATCAATTGCTGTCAACAATGATGATATATCAGGGACCACAGGGAATTGTGGTACAATACACTTGTTTAGTTCACGCAAATCAATAACCAATCGGTACACTGGTGGAGCAGTAGGATCAGTTCGTTTAAGAATCGGAATTATCGGTGAATTACATACATTGGAGTCTGTTTCTACAACTACTCCCTGGGCAATTAGCTCATCAATGATTTTCAACAAAGCCACTACAGCATCATGCGGTAACTTGTATTGTCGCATTCGTGGTAGTACCACTCCTGCTTTCAATGTAACTCGATAGGGTGTAATGTTCATGCAGCCAACATCCGTAGGGCCTTGTGCCCATAGATGTACTGGTAAAATCTGTAGTCGGGGATCCATGTCTCTAGACACATAGTGACCTTTAAAATCACGCAAAAACAACCTTACTCCTTCCGGAGAACAACATATTATGGCTCCTAGTGCTTTCAGAGTCTTAATTCCTAACAAATTTTCTGGGCATGATTTAGTAAGCAATAAATCTGTAGTTCGTGTCAAAGGTCCTATCGTAAGTGGTAGAGGCTGTGATACTTCATTAACAATAGGTTTTCCTGAAAAAACCAAGGGAAACATTTTGAGAGCCTGAGAGGGGTGCCCCTGGAACTTCACTACGTTTTATGGTTGTTCGACTTGCCCCTGTATCGAGTAAGAATTTTCTATCTTGACCTAATAATTCACTATGTACATAAGGTCCTTCTTGATCTACCGGAATCTCGATAAGCGGTAAGTCAACTTCCCTCTCTAGGCTGGTTCATGCGTAACGCTGATACTCAGGGTATTCATACTGTGCAGTCTGATACATTTGTTGTGTTGTAGTTTGTGTGGCAGTAGCAGGCAACGGTGGTGCAGCTGGCACAAACTGTATGGGTTGCTGTGAGGCTGGCATAGACTGTTGCTGAACTGGCACGGACTGTCCATGCTGCATAGCTCCTTGTTCATTCTGATCTTGTCTAACTAATCGTGGTCTCTCTTTTGTAATACCTGTAGCTATATTACGTTTCAGGACTTGACAATCATGTACATAATGGCCTAGTTGTTTACAGTAATTGCAGGTTCCTTTTACAGGAACTGCAGAATCACCAGAATGTGTCACACCCTTTTTGTGACCATCTGCTGGTACTGTCTGAGAAACTAGCATTTTCATTTTTGTATCCTTCATGCGTCTATGCTCGTGTTCTTGTTCATCCCTAATTCTATTGTGATGATACTGTAACATTTGTAGCATTTGCGACGGAGTGTTACTTTGCCAGGTACTCTCGAATTTCAATATTCTATTCTTCACTGGAGGCAATGCATTTTCCACTAATTTTGTCACAAATAGATGTGGATATGAGTCACTACTTGCTTTTATACCACTATTTATACCAAAACATTTTTCAAATCGAGCATAATAATCGCTTGTGTCTTCATCTTGCTTTTGTTTACAGGCTGTGATTGCACCCCAATCTTCCTTTTTTGTAGTTAATAAACGTGGCAGTACCTGTACTAGTAAACCTGGTAATAGTTTAACTTTATCCCCGAGCCCTGAACCTGCAGCTCGGCCCCTTTCTTCCTCTGCTAATGCTGTCCAGTCTATCTTTTGGTCTCCCACTTCCCACTCTTTTTCTTTCAGTTTTTCATATATGCCAGCAGGCAAAAGCACCTTTAATATCGTCATAATATCAGGAAAGGTGTACTCTCCCATCAGTAACATGTCTTTAATTTCTCGGTGGAAACCCGCTGGGTCTTTGTCATGACTAGGTACTACTTTTTTCATTTCTAACAATTCCATTTTTGATATGGGTGTGTAAACAAATACACGGTGAAACTCATTGTCTTCGCCTTTTATTGGGTGCACTTCCCGTAAAGGATTTTGTCTATCCATGCAGTACGGTGCTCTTTCTCTGGGGGGCAAGGAGAGAGAATCCGGACTTACAAAAAGGACATACTGCTTACGTGACACTAATATCTCTTTAATTAGCTTGTTACTAGAACCTCTCCATCTGTTCGTGAGTAGTTCCGTTAATATATCAGGTAAAGGACCAGGGTCAGCATGTTGGCTCTTATATAATATGAGGAGTTGCTGAATCATATAGATTCCAGCTAAACGTTGTTCATCTGTACTGAGGTTGAGAAACGTGTGTGCTACGGTCTCATCACCGTATTTTTCAGGACTAACAATCCAGTGAACGGCTGATCTGGCTAATTCTTGCTCATCCATGGAATCGAGGAGGTGGTAACCTCTTCGTTCTCGTAGTATTTTATCTGCGGCTTGAAACGAATGTTCAGGAGATTTCAGATTTATTACAGGCGTCGGATACGTTCTGCTATTATTTGGACATACAGAGTGTATTGGATCAGAAAAACATCTAGTATTTTCACAAGATCTTCCTCTGCCTACATAGGCTATTGTCTCTGACTGTCTTGCGGAATTCCCTGATTCGGACACTTCATCTTGCTCAAACTCATCTGTTCCCAATCTCTCTTCATGAATACGCTCTATTTCTTTACGTATTTTTCGGCACATGGCTATTATACAATTTTGCTTATCGTGTCTCCCTTCTGATATATTCTGACTCCATCTTGTAAGAATAAGCATTGCATTCCAGTCTACCCCCGGACGATCTTGATTTCTGATCACACAGTTTATGAGGAAACGTAACAGTTCCCCCTGTATTTCTACTTTCTGGAATTCCATAGCTCTGTTAATACATCCTGGATCTCGTCCTGTTTGAACAAAATGATATATGTTATCCAGATGCGTAGTCATCCCTGGTAACCTTGCTAAATACTCTGCGGCTCGTCTGATACGTAATGATGCCAGGACCATTTCGTCCTCTTTACCGACCACGGGGTCATATCTACAATTTACAAGGAGTTCCTTAAGCGTACGTTCATTTACGAACTTAGGTGTACGTGAATGTGCTGACTCTTGAAAAACAAGTTTATTTATTCTAGGTGGTGTGAAAGTACTGCTAGCACCTCCCGTGGCCCCATCTGGGGCGTCGGGTGTGAATGGGTTCGTCGAACGTGACACAGCAACTATGGGTGTCGATACCCCTGTAGAGTCGACTGCGGAGACAGATGCGGAAACAGATGTGCTTGCCGATGCTTGTATCGGGACTTGCTGTTGCACGGGGACAGATACCTGATCCTGACGTTGAACCCCTCCGCCAGACGGTCTATGTGGTGCAGCGTTAGCATACTCGGGAGCTGCGTCATCTAGATATGAGGAAAGAAAAACATCTTCTGCGGTTCTGGGATGCCCCTTTGGATGTACCTTAATTGGAAATAATGGGGGTGGCAAGTCTTTTGGCACCTCCGTAACAGCCTTAGGTAGTCCTTCGGCTAGAAGGGGATACATACCATTCATAAGAGCATTTCTTTGTCTATTCACTTGTTCTGATTTCACTCGGATACCTTCCTCAATTAATAGATTTTCTTGAACTTTATTTGAACTTTCTTTACTCCTCTCTTCTTGTCTACGTGCTTTTTCTGTTCGTCTATGAGATTCTTTACGCCATAACTCAACAGCGTCTTTCTGTGACTGTCTGACCTTTCTTTTCCATAACTCTTCCTCCACTTTCATGATGCACTCTGCATCCCAGGTTCCCGCTATGGGCCACCTTTGACTTTCCGGTAATCCTTTGGTATAATCTACCCATAGATCAAGAAACAATATGGCGTCTAAGCCATGTTTATGATACATGAAATGTCCTGGAGTGTCTCTAGGAGGAATAGGGACTGCTTCTTCAAGCACCCCTTTTCTGGTAGTAATCTGTCTTAACTTCGAGAAGAGCGGCATATTGACAACTGATCTGATACTTACTCTTGAACTTGCTTAATACGAGAAACACAATAATGAACAGTGAACAATGAACAGTCATTCATACCACAATATGCAAGACATTTTCTGAATACTTTAAACATTAAACATTAAACATTATAACAATGATCGACAATGATGACAGTCTGCTTAACTAATCACCACGCTGAATTCTTGACAATAACTGAATACTTCGGAATACTTGATATACTGCTAAACAGTACATATACACTGCTAAACAGTGCAGACCGGATTTGTGTACCCAAATCCGTCTTGACCGGCACAACCTATGTGCGCGTCAACACGCCTCCTCGGCGATGGTACTCACCGAGTAGCTCCTTGAAACGGAAGGCCTCAGAGAATGGACAGGACTCGATAACTGCGGACATCGGACCCTCTGCACGTCGGGATTTCGGAAAACCTGGTGGGCCTCTGTATACCTCGGATCTTGCTCTCTCAGCTAGGCTCTGGTCGGGATACTTCGCACTTCTCACCGCCTCGTCTGGGTTGATCGCAGCCTCAGTCGCCCCCGCTTGACCGGAGGGAGCTTACAGGAAATCCTGCTGGTACGCGTTTATGGTCCGTCCAGCTGTGGCAGGAGACCGGGCCTGCAACGCACCGCCGGCGCGTGAGATGAGAAAGTGTCCCTGTTCGGGCGCCATTATGTGGTAAATAAAATAAATATTACCGGACTGAATTTCATGCGGAATCTTAAATTAAAGTAAATAGCTCAAAATAACAAGAGGCAGAATCCGTGGTATAAGAGGTTTTCTAATGGGCTTTATTCCATTCAAAATGGCCGACTCGAGTCGCGGCCCTCAGGTTCCGTCACCACGAAGGTTCAGGAAGTGAAGTACAATAATTTATTAACAGACATGTATTTTTATAATAAGTTCATTACAATGAAACGAATGTAGAAGGCGTAACATTTGATAAGAAAAGTGACAAAACAGTGACATAATCGAAACTAGGCGTAATAAGGAATAAAAGAAACATGATTGGTTAGAATTATCAGACATAGGTGGATCTATAAGATAATACTTGGCATAGATGCGCGCGCGGCAGCATGACGTGTAATTGACGTGCAGCTAGGGGGTGAAGGGGACTTGACATTTAGCTCTACATGTGGAGACGAGAAGTCTGGGGTCAAGTCATCCTTATCCCAAATCATATCTAACATCCTATGTTTAAAGAACTATGTTATCCACAAGGAAGAGACTCTCGGACAGAATCTATTCTATACTGACTGTGTGCGTGTACAAGCGTCTAAGTGTCTATATGAGATGCGAGGGGATGGGAATATTCCATGATGACAGGGCTATGAATTACTTGCATGAGGGCAGAGAAACCGGGCCTTTTGCTTGGTAACTGGAGGAATGTTTACTTAAGCTACTAGGCAGGAATGCATCGGCTGAGGGGGAAACAGATAATTCGAAGGTGAAATACAGCTCTTGGCAGAGAATAGGCTGATGTCAGGCTTCGTGGGCCGCGCAGAGAATGAGACAAAGTTCATGGTCACAGATGCAAGCTCAAGCTGAAGCTGTCAGAGGCAGAGAGCAGGGAAAGGCTTTGAGGACAGAATCGGGCCTACTCGCCTGAACTGTAAAAATGAAGTAACTTAGCCATATAAAGTCGGTGGCCTTTCATACTTAGGAATCAAATATCCAGCCCATTGATGGCGGATCTGACAGAGAACATGTTGACGGTAGACACACATATGTTTGCGTCTTAGAAACTGGAACTGGAGGGAACATACATGTACTTGTAACATGCATATAGAACCGTTGGGGTCCAAGATAGGGGACATAACTGATCAGGAAAATCCACATTTCCACACAGGCCCCAACATCACCACATTCACACAACATCGCGCATGTACGAGTCGTACCAAGCCACACACAAGGACAGCACTGTACAACAAAATGGCCCATGTACACACCGTACACACGCTAAAAATGCATGTACACAACCAGGACAAACAAAAACGACACAAGAATACACCATTTGAATGGCACAAAGCCACAAAACATGTCCAACAACCACTAAAACAACACATTCACTGACCTGCAACTGCCAAAAACAAACAGAGGCCCAAAATACAACCACTCCTTATAACACACCCACCCAAAGTTCAAACACAGCCACACCCACCAATGGACCAATAAAAAGGGCCCACACACACAAACCATGAGCCTTTGCAACAGACTCACTGCTGCCAGACCCCACAGACAACCTACAGCACCATACTAGAAGCTTTACCACACCTTACACTTGCACACCTTCACACACACACCTTCACAAACACCCCCTCATCACATTCACACACACACCTGAACAACCACACCCACACACCCACAACCATCCACACCCACACCCCTCACCATGCCCACTAACAAGAATCCAAAGTTCACTAGCCAAGAGTTGGAGGTCCTTGTTGATGAAATCCTCAGAGTCGAGCCACACCTCTTTGGAACATTGGTCAGACAGACCAGCACTTCAGCAAAAACAGCCATGTGGCAGACCATCGTCAATGCTGTGAATGCTGATGCGGACACCAGAAGGAACAAGCAGGAATGCCAAGCCAGGTGGTACGATCTGCGGAGGAGGGTCCGAGCCAAGATGACCGATGAACACAACCAGGCCAACGTCACTGGAGGAGCGACGGCCCGCAGACCCGTACACTACGATCCCTGGGAGGAGAGGGTGATGGCCATACTGCCGGTGGTGGCAGTGGACGGAGTAGATGGACTGCGAGAGCCGGGTGAGTACACAAACAACTCACCTCACATGGGGGGAACGTCATCCACAACCAAACTCACAAACAGGCACGCAACCACCCCAAGCTATCGCATGACTGAACCACACCCCATGAACACGCACATGCCACTGGCGCCACCATGCCCCATGCACCCAGCTGGACAATGTCAAGTCACAGGCCACAGAAGACACCAACACATGACACGGTAAGCCGGATGGCGGGAGGGTGGTCCCAAAAAATCACATAGTGCAACTCAGAGGCAGACAACAATGCCCCCTGCTCATATGGCCTAGGTCACAGCCAGACAAACAGTGTGTCCCAACAAAGGAATGACTTGCCAGCAAATGGCGGACGCCTTGCATCAACACATGGGGGTGACGGCACGTTCTTGCACATGACAGCAGCCAATGAACAGCCAACACTGTGAAAGATTGGCAGCACACACCACCACAGCAGCAGTGCAGACACACACACTACACCGAATGGGTGCCTGGAGATCAGAAACAAACTCACATCAACAATCCAAGGGCCATTCAAAGATCTGCTAACAGTGTGTGCACAGTAAGCTGGGCTGAGGTGACAGAAGGTGACACACAGAGGGAGGGAGAGGGGGACAGAGAGGGAGGGAGACACAGGGAGACGGACAGAGGGAGGAGGCTGACACACAGAGGGAGGGAGAGGGGGACAGAGAGGGAGGGAGACACAGGGACACGGACAGAGGGAGGAGGCTGACACACAGAGGGAGGGAGAGGGGGACAGAGAGGGAGGGAGACACAGGGAGAGCAAATCAGCCTTGTGGTGTGTGGGAATGTCTGCTCGTCAGCAGGTGGACTACGTGCATGTAGACAAGGGTGGCCAGTGCCAGCACCCCCCCTCTCCTCCATGGCAAAACACAGGGCCATGTCACAACCTGTGCACAAGCACAACGACAGCTACCTGCATCATATAAGTGTGTGGAACAACTTCATGTGCCCACGTACAGTGCTACACGGAAGGCGCCAATGCACGGCTCGCCACACCTGCCCACTCCACTGCTGACTGCAGTCACACTTGACGCAGCAAGTAAGACTGTGCCACACATAGGTAAAGTCGCCAAAGCTGTGCCCAAGGGACATACCCATGCACAAGTGCACTGTGAGTGGAATGCAAGACATATCCAAATTCCCAGAGGAAATGTTCTAACTTTGAAACAAATGAAACATGGATGTTGCATGGAACAAAATTAACATTGTCTCTCTCACACACAGGTCAACGTCGTGGATCACCCCCCAACACTGGGGGGGAAGACTCACAAGACCCGGCTCGGCGGGATGAAGGAGCCACCGGCAGCGACGACTCTCACCACTCTGTGGACGAACCCGACCCCGACCAACCTGGCCCCTCTGGTGTCTAACGACCTGCAGCACCTGCGTCAGGTACAACCGGGCCAACCACCACCCCCACTCCTGCCACATCCCAGGAGACACCCAGGATCCCTGCCCCACCACCACAAAGCAGCCAGGCTGGCCAAGAGGGACACGGTGTGCCGGGCACCCAGGAGGAGGCAGGCGACAACGCCAATGCCACCCCTCAGGGGTCCCGGAGACCCGATGTGCCCACAAGGGCATGCCAGGTGCAAGTGGGCAGGGGTGGTGGGAGTGGAGGACGGCGGAGGCGCGAGCCTGACCAGTTGGCTGGGGAACCGGTATATTCCCATGTCCGAAACATCCTGGACACATACCGGCAGGACACCACGGGCATGGCCCAGGTTGTGTCCATCCTCAAGGAGATCAAGACTCAGCAGGCCCAGCAACATGCGGAGCAACATGCCTGTCTACAGCAACACCAACGGCGGATGGAGGACAGACAGGCTGAGCTCGTGACGGTGTTCACGGGAATTCACAGTACACTCCGTCGGATGGCCGACAACATGGGCAACCCTCCCTGTGCCAGCAGGCGTAGAACATCACCACCAACAGGGAGGGATCAGGAGGAGGAGGAGGAAACATCCGATGGAGCATCCCAAACATCGTCACGGCCTGCTTCTGAGGGTCCCTGCAGGAGGGCGGGTCGTCCACGTAAAAGACCGTGAGGGTCGGCGCTACAGCACCATCTCCCAGGACACCTGGCCTGGCACCTGGCCCACTGGAGCAACAGCAGCACAGCATCAAAAGACATTCTCTGCCACATGGCCTTGCTGGTCACTGTCTGACCAATGTTGACAAAGACTGTGGCATGGACTCTGAGGATTTCAAATGGCAAGGACACCAACTCCCCTAGTGAACTTTGGATTCCACACACCCGGAAAGCCCCTAATGTCAAACCCCCCCCCCCCCCCTCCCACTAAAATAAAAAGTCACACCATGAAGAGAAGATGCCTGCTGGTTGCATTATTACCTTACATGTGTCTTGTAAAGTCTAACCATGCCTGAGTTCTCATTTGACTTCAACCATCCACACCCTGGGGCCTGAGTCTGGCACAGGATACACGGGTCAAAGTGTATTAGGCAAGACAGACATGGAGCACCATACACACCCGTGATGGGCTCAACCAGCTGAGGGGGTGGCCGCACAACCGTGCCGACAGACATATTGAGTACAGCGACAGCCATGCGCAGAGGTCAGGGATCATGTGGAGTGTCCTGGAGGGCACCCAGGTATGTGTGGACAGGTGGCAGAACCATGTCCTGCAAGCTTGAGTCAGGTGGATGCAGAGAATGGTGGCCTGGCCAACGTTGGATGCATGGGGAGGGCACATGTCACAATACCCACACAGTCATGGACATCATGCACAATACACAGTCTAATCCCACACAAACAGCTTGCATCTTGCTACTCTACACATAGACACATAGCCACTATCACGGTAAACCATGCCAGACATGCCGTATGCCCCATGGCAACACACCAGCATTGACTGAGAAGAGGCACCTTGGAGGCATAGGGACACCTTTATTAGTCATGTATTCGGGATTGCAGAGGCAACTCGGACTACACATGAACAGGTCATGTGGAGTAACATGTGGGTCCAACACTGGCACCCCCCTTCTGCACCACAAATGCGTGATATCCATGGAACTGGCACACAAGTTTTTTGAAATCACTTAGAAAATTTCTTCCCCTTCTCCCCATTGCCCTCAGGAAAACGACAGTGCAGGCCCTAATAGGATCCAGGCTGGATTATGCCAATGTCCTTTATTTGGGCCTCCCGAAGTCTCTCCTCTCGCGCCTGCAGATTGTGCAAAATTCAGCCGCTCGAGCGATCTTTGGTCTTGGTCATCGTGCACATGCGTCTGGCCTGCTGCAAACCCTTCATTGGCTTCCTATCCAGAGGCGCATTGAGTTTAAAACGCTCACCCTTGCTTTTAAAACCCTTCATGGCATGGGCCCTAGCTATCTCAGAAAGAGGTTTATCCTCTATAGACCAGCCAGAGCTTTGCGCTCAGCGTCTCTATTTCTCACCACGGTCCCAGCAATCAGGCGCGCCCGTATTGGTGGACGCTCCTTCAAGTACCTGGCGCCCCGGGCTTGGAATGCCCTCCCACTCTCTTTAAGGAAGAGTGAGGGCTTGCTGTCCTTCAGAAAAGAGCTCAAAACTTGGCTTTTTAGCCAATAAGCCCCCTTCCCCCTGTTTAGAGTTCTGTGGCTTCGGGTCTGATAGCGCCGGGACACTCTGCCTGAGTAGCTGAGCGCTTAACAAAACCCCGATTAACATAACATAACATAACAAGTGTCGGCTAACAGCTAAACACCCCCTGCTGCTCACGGAGAGCCTGCCATACACCATAGAACCGCTGATGTGGAAGTCCCACACCATGTCAAGCCAATGCAAACCGTATGTGTCCGAGGGCAGTGTAACACACATTGATACCATCATCACATTCCACAATCCCATCACTGATGACTGTCAACAAGTCTGACCATCTATTCAGGTGTACCCAGCTGCATGTCATGTGTACCATGCTGATGCGACATGTCTGCAGAGGAACCAAACATCGACAGGGGCAGTGTGCATACATCGTGAACAACTGCCACACCCAATACACCCCTGATGCATCCCTTACCCTAAGGAGACTTCCAAACTTGTCCGTGCGTGTAACGCTGAGTCAGCACCCGATGACGTGTCCATGAGGAATAGCAGTGCCACAACAATGCAAGCAGCAGACGGCATGCGCAAGTACCTGGGGAAGAGAGACACACAAGAAGTCAGCCACAAAAAGCACAGACACTTGCACGTGCATGTACTCGACACATGTATGGATGACAACATGCTAGGTCACAATTATGACTGCGAAATACACTCATCACTGGCACCATCACTCCAGTGACACATCCACAAACACCGCTGACTCACTTGGCATACATGCAGATGAACACACACATCGCAACACATGCCACACGGGGACCAATGCGTGCACACTCAGACACTGGTACTCACCACTAAGCAAAGAAGTCGCGTATGAGCCGAGTCCGGATGTCCTCTTGCGGCTCCACATCCTCCACATCACTAGCCCCATTGCCAAGCCCTTCGTCCTCCACGGGTGGATGGTCCTGATCATCTTGATCCAGGATGAGTGGCACCGCTTTCTCAACTGCCATGTTGTGCAGCATGCAGCAGACCATGAAGATTTTGCAGACCTTCGCCGGGGCATATGGGAGGGCGCCGCCGGTCTTGTGGAGGCATCGGAATGGGCTCTTCAGGAGGCCAAATGTCCTCTCTATCACTCGCCTTGTCCGGCCATGGGCGGTGTTGTAGCGGAGCTGGGCTGGCGTGATGGGGTTGCGGAGAGGTGTGATCAGCCATGGCATGTTTGGATAGCCAGCGTCCCCTACATGGAAAGCACATGGACATAAGTAGGACCGGAGAAGCGGTCGTGCTGGAAGTCTACGCAAAATACAGGACATACAGAGTGTACCCACCAACAACACATGCTCATTCGTTGCACAGCTGCGTCATCATTTCAGGCACCCTGCTACGCCTCATGATGTAGGCATCGTGTGCTGATCCTGAAAAACGAGCACAGACATGTGAAATCACCATGTTGGATAGACACACCACAAGGGCATTGATGGAGTGGTAGTGCTTGCGATTCCTGTACGCTACCTCCTGTGCCTGTGGTAGTACCAAAGCCACATGTGTCCCATCTATGGACCCAATGACATGGGGCATCCCTCCCAGGGCATAGAATCCACGCTTGACCCCAGTCAACATTTATGGGGTTGGGAAATGGATGAAGTCATCCAGGTGAAGCAACATGGCCTCTAAGAAATCATGCAGCACACGGCAGAACATGCTCTGGGACATGCCACCAACATGAGCTATGGTATTTTGAAAGGTACCCGTGGCAAGAAAATGTAGGGCTGCCATTACCTTCAGCTTGGGTGTCAGTGCCGTAGGATACCTGTGCAGCGGTTGCAGGTGTGGTGCCAGTCTCGCCGTCAACTCCAGAATCAACCGTTGGGGGAAGCGGTAGCACCGGATACAGTCATTCTCCCACATGGCAGCCAAGTCCGGAATTGGTCGTGGAAGAGGCGGCGCTCTGCAGTAATTTGGAAGTGACAAGGAAGAGTGAGTGCACCACAACAACAATTTATTTGTACTAAGCACATGTTAATCTGTCAATACACATATGCTACATACGGAGTCAGGTATGTGCCACATGCCCTGGATACGTATGGCTGCCAGGTGACACTCCTACCAAGACCCAGCTACACACGGAGATTGTGAACCTCCACATGCCATGGCATGTGATTAGCTGTGTCCCAGTGTAAGTGAACAGCCAGACGCAAGACAGGAGTGACATACATCCACACATCAGCAGAAGTAGGATGTCGATTGCAGAGACTGGTAGCGGAACACTAGAGCCACAGGTCACATGACATTACACTAGGACAGCCCACACACCTTGCCATGAAGGTGTACATGTGATGACTCACCACACATTCATAGAGAGGATGCAGGCATGTCCTTGATACGCTACTCCGTGTCCCATGCATACATACGCACCTCACATCCGATACCACATGTGGCATGGTGTGCGGAACAGTGTGCCATGTCAATCTACACACAGACACATGTTGGTTGCTGCAACAGCTGCAGCTTATGAGGGAGCTCCAACATCAAGCTAATGGAAGTCCCCCACACATACATGACATAGTCACATCGTGCACCGTGGGTAGTGACATGTCAGGTGTGGTAACCCCTGTACCGGGCCTCAGGGGACACTTCCGTGTGTTGTTGTCCGTGCCATGCCAGTGACGCTCATCCCAAGTGTGCAGTACGACATGCACACATGTCAAAGGAGTCAAGGGCATGCCTGGCACACATTGGCCCGTCACACATTACATGTGTACACATCTCATCATACATCTGGTGCCTTCTCGACTCAGGAGTAATGTGCCACATCACAGCCTTTCACATCTGTGCCCCACACATGTAGTACTGCCCAGACAATGCCTTGATGTCCATCCATGGACAAGTATGTCAGCCCTATTCCTTCCTGTGTGCTGCCTGTCACCACTGTGATGTGTGAAAACCACCGTACTTTGGCAAAGAGGGCCTGTGTACGTTCCCGTATCACTATGGGAGTGCTGCCGTATGTGTACCCATAGTGATGGTGAGCGTACAGGCGTGTGTACGGTCCGTACCACCATGAGTACGCATACGCAAGAACACCCATAGTGGTACGGACTGTACAGCGTGCGTACGTTCACTATCACTATGGGTGTTCTCGCGTATGCGTACTCATAGTGATAGTGAGCGTACAGGCGTGTGTACGCTTCGTACCAGCATGAGTACGCATACGCGAGAACACCCATAGTGATACGGCCCGTACACGCCTGCGTACGCTCACTATCACTATGAGTACGCATACGCGAGAACACCCATAGTGATAGTGAGCGTACGCACGCGTGTACGGTCCGTACCACCATGGGTGTTCTTGCGTATGCGTACTCATAGTGGTACGGCCCGTACACACGCGTGCGTACGTTCACTATCACTATGGGTGTTCTCGCGTATGCGTTCTCATAGTGATAGTGAACGTACAGGCGTGTGTACGCTCCGTACCAGCATGAGTACGCATACGCGAGAACACCCATAGTGATAGTGAACGTACGCACGCGTGTGTACGGGCCGTACCACTATGAGT
This sequence comes from Triturus cristatus, assembly GCF_964204655.1. NCBI lineage: Eukaryota > Metazoa > Chordata > Amphibia > Caudata > Salamandridae > Triturus > Triturus cristatus. The sequence goes on from NC_140590.1 coordinate 1,369,565,396, forward strand.
ACGCATACGCGAGGACACCCATAGTGATACGGAATGTACACATGCCTGTACGGGCCGTTGCTATGCATTTGGGGGGCCCTAGGGCCCCGGAACGCACCGTACCTGTGTGTGAAGCTCAAAATTACATAGGGGACACATGAGGGACAAGTATAAAGGCCTACATGCATGCTGGTTGCCATGGAGACCAAGTTTAAAGTTAGAATTTGTTCTGGAAGGTGCACAGCAGAAGTCAGTTGGAATGAATCTACATTGTTGCAATGTGTTTGTGGGGTTGACATCATGCTGAAGAAAAAAACACAATAAGAACCCACTGACTGTGCTAGGTTTGAAGGGATTGGAGGAAACATAGGATGCAAATGTGAGTGACCAATCACTTTGTACTCCTGTGCATGAAACAGGCCAGCAAGGCAGATATAAGGCAGCCAGGTCCCATGAGGGAGCACTTGCCTGCACATCTCTGGATTCCACGACCCAGCTGCTGCTACTGATTCCCTGGAACCATGTCACGGTCTGTGGAGAGGTCACAGCCCTTCACCCTGGAGGAGAACCTGGCTTTGCTGGATGTGATCCTCCCACAGTACCGCATGCTGTATGGGCGATCAGGGTATCAGGTGAGTGCAGAGTCCACTGGCACAGACTGTGTCCCTTTTTTGTGACTGTGACTTCTGCCATTGTGTCCAGGTGTCTCACACATGCTATGTACTGTAGGGGGCGTCCCAGGGGGGGAATGCCTGATGTCTCCCAGCCAGAGCATGCTGTGGTGCATGTCTGCCGTCCTCACTTGCATTGTGTTTACTGTGACAATCACTGCATGGTGCATGCCACATTCTGCCTGTCTTGTCCTCCTGGGAATGTAGCCTCTACAGTCCTCATGTGATTCTGTGCTCACACCAGTGTGACAGGTGACTGTACCCACAGATGTGTGTTAGTTCTGTGTACCTGTGCTGAGAGTGTCCAGATGATGTGTTCGTACCCTGGACATCGGTGTGTGTGTAAGTCCCCTGTCATGTGGGTGGGTGCATATGTGGAGTGTAGCACCCCAGCTGCATGAGGGATGGATATACCCTGGCCATGTGATGTGAGCAGAGAGCAGTGCTGTGTGTCTGATGTGCAGAGCCAGCCCCACACCTGTGAGCCCCCCCCAGTCTAGTGGCACATGTGCAGAGTGAGGTATGTCGCTGCATTTGGCAATGGCAGGTGAATGTCCTGTGCCTGTGTGTGTCTGTGTACTCTGCTGCGGTAGCGTCAGTGGCCTGTGGCATGTGACTGCTTAGAGGTGCTGCACATTATCCTGGTGTACCTTCTGATGCACAGTGTGAGCCTGGATCATTGATTGTGTAGTTGCACTCATTCCACCTGTGTCCTTTCAATGGCACGTACTGCTTTTGCCCTTCCCCAGAGGATCATGTCCCTATGACAAAGGTGCAATGCGTTGGATGCCTACTATGCCTTGTTGTAAACAGCAAATTTGTTCCAATATGTGTCTCTGTGACATGTGCCAGGTGTATTGATGTAGTGTCACTTGTTCATCCTCACAGGTAGGCGCCTCTGCCAAGGAGCAGATATGGCTGACCGCCGTCAGCGCCGTGAGGAGTGCGGATGGTCGGAAGTGGCGCCTGTCCCTGGTGAGGAAACGCTGGCAGGATATCCGGTGCTGGATGCGGAGGATCGCACGGGTCCTGCTGGGGGACTCACCTGAGAGCCATAAGAACCGTGGGCGCCGCCGACTGACCCACATCCACAAGCGTGTGCTGCCGGTGGTATTTCCAGACTTGGAGAGGCGCTTACAGGAGATGCAGCAGCAGGAAGGGGGTAGGTACATGTGTGCTTGTTGTGTTTCACCAGCATTTGTAAGTGCACAGTTGCATGGATACACTGCCAGGGTTTAAAGGTGCTGTGCAGATCCAGTTACCCACAGTATAGCTGTGCTCTCCTGCCTCCCTTCCCCTCCTTGCAATGTGTTCCCTGGTCTGTGTGTAGTCACTCCTTCCCAAGGTAATGTAGGCTGGCGCTTTCTCCACGTGAACTATGCCTGTAGCATCATGTGTGGGGGTGGTGTGTAACAGGTTTTGGGACCTTGCCTGTGCCCTGTCCAGTTCAGTACATGTGGGTTCCATGTCAGTTGGCACTGATGCAGAGTCCAGACATGGGAGTTAGTCTCAAGTGTCATGCCTTACAGCGCGCATGTCCTATGTTGTGGCCTGTGACATGATGTGCATGAGTGTGCGATACGCATAGTGCAGGGATGGTGGCGTGTGTTGCAGTCATTCCCATTCAGGACCATGGAGTTGTGTTGCCACTACTGTCCCCTGGGGCATATTTTCCTAGGTGTCATGTGTGTCATCACAAAACGTGGACACTCTCAGTGTCCACAGCATAGGTTGTGCTCTGTGCCATTGTCCCCTGCACCATGTATATTGACGTGAAATGTAGTACAAGTGTCCACTGTACAGCCTGACCTGATTTCCCTTGTTCATAGTCACAGTGGCCAGTGCCTGTGTGTCTTGTTACAATCATCTGTGGATGACCATTTGTACATGATTATTTGGACAGGCGCACCTTGGGAATTTGGCGTCCAATCTTGCATTTATGCAGCCCCTGTGTATTTCACCCAGACTAAGAGATGTAAGTGCTTCCTGTGTCTCAACAAATTGTCTCATGTAGGGGGTGGTTGGTGCGGGCAAGGCCTACATGTCAAAACCTGAAATCTCCTTGCTAGGTCTGGCCAGTGTGTGATGTTTGTCTGGACATACACTCAAGGTGCAGTGAGACAGTCATGTTGGCCATGTTTTCAGTATTACCTATGCAGCATGCGCCTCAAGTTCATGGATATGGTCCCTGCTCATCCCTATTTTCGGCAACGCTGTGTGGTGCAGATGCAGTGCTGGATTGTCCCCAGGGCCTGGCTCCTATGTCAGACTCCATTTCATGTCATTTGCTATTGTGTCATGCCCTACATCTGTACCTTGTTTTGTAGATGTTACTGATATTTCTTTTCAGGCTATGCACTGTAACCTATGTAGATTGGACTCATGTGACATATGTATACAGGTGTGTGATTAATTGCTGTCTCTTCACCTTGCCCACAGCATCGTCGGGGGACACGGAGGGAGACATGAGCACAGACGGAGCGGAGGGACCGAGCACCAGTGCCAGCGTTGACATCGTGGCTGGCACATCGAGTGGTACAGAGGCGGAGGAGAGTGAGGCCGAGGACCTGTCCACTGGCACCACCGAATATGAAGCCGACGGGTCCGAGGATGATCTCTCCGAGTGGGCGGAGGCTGCACCAGCAGCTGACAGCGGAACAACATCGCACCCCACCCCCTCCATTGCCATCAGCCACCTCCCACTTGCTCGTGTCCCTTCCCAACGTCCACGGTCACCACATGTCTCCTTCCTGCCAGGCACCGCACCCCCTGCCCCTGTCTCCACTGCTGCCGCCAATGCCGAGTCTGTGGCCATCCAGCGGCAGTTGCAGGTTGGTCAGGCTGCGATCCTTAATGTCCTCCATGGCCACAGCCAAGTGCTGCACAACATGGAGGCATACTTGGAGGGCATTTTTTTGTCGCAGGCTGACCAACGCCAGTTGCTGAGGTCCATAGACTCGACACTGACTGCAGCAGTGGGTCTCCTGCAGCGCTACGTCCCACCCCCTACCCCTGCCCCATCCACACTTCCCACTCCCATGCCTATCCCACGTACACCCAGATGTCAGCATGCACCCACCACAACAGACACAGGCACCACACCAGCAGGGAAGGTCATACGCACGCCTCCTGGCACGCACACACAGGGTGAGGTAGGCACACCCACTGGGTCGGGGGGCAAACGTAAGACACGCAGCCAGAGTGGGAGTCCGTATTCCACCCAATCCACTCCCGCCAAATCCCCTCCCCTCAGCTCTCCTGGCCACATATCCGGCAAGGACTCCTTCATAGCCGCTCTGTCCCTGAGCCCCACTGTGACACCACCCCGCAAGCGGTCAAGGGAGTCCCCGGTCAGGGTGGTTGAGTCCCCCCCCTGTCCACACCCTCCCCCAGTGGCGCTGCGACCCATCCCTCCGCCCCCCCCCTCCTTGGGGCCTGTGGTTCCTTCGGGTGCAGGGGAGACGCTGGAGGACCTTGCTAAGGTGTGCAGCGAGATCCTGGCCTCCGCCTTTGGCCCTGCTCCACCCCCTGTGGTGGAATCCTTCATCCCTGCACCCACGACGCCTACCCTTCGCCCTCCTGTCCCTGCGGTGCCTGGTCCTTCCCCCCAACATGATGCCCTCCCCGCTGTGGAAGACGAAGGAGTCTGACTGTGCAGGCAAGCTAGGGGACACGCGTCCCACTGTGTCCCCCGTCCAGCTGTGACTCATGGACTGCCCTATGGGCTTTGTAAATATTGAACTTTCTACGAACACACTATTTAAGATCATGCTGATTAAAGCCATTTTTGTTTCCTTTGAACACTACTGCTTTTCTGATGTTGCTGTTGGTGGGGCTGCTACATGATTTTGGGTGGTAATCATGTGTTGGGTGTGTGGGAAATGTAGTAGTGTGCTGGTCATAGGGGGGACCCTGGTATCTGTGTGCCATCACACGGTGTTAGCTAGGTTTCTCTGTTCATGTAAGCAGTTACTGCATGGTGAAATTGTCCCAAGGTGTATTCCTTCCACTGTGTACCCTGACATCTTCCCTGCAGGGTGTTCCCAATATTTAGCGCTGAGCTGTGTGTACATTAGCTGGGTGTGTGACGGACTCCTTCAACTTTGCACATGCATGCTGAGCGATGTCTCCACCTGCATCATTCGTGGCATCCTTGGTAGTCATTGTACTTGTGTATGTGGACTATTGACATGACTTCATGTGGACATGTTCTCTTTTCGGCGCTATGCATGCGTATACTCCCAGCCTCGCACACATGTGGTACATGTACTGCAGGGTCTTTGTGCACCTGACTGACATTTGTGGGCATGGTATCTGTGGCTGCTCCACCCTTTGCGTTCCATGGGCACTGCTGGGAGTGTTAGGCACCCACCCCTCATGTGTCTGGGCACTGCTGGGAGGACTCTGCACACACCCCTCCTGTGTCTGGGCACTGCTGGGAGGACTCTGCACACACCCCTCCTGTGTCTGGGCACTGCTGGGAGTGATAGGCACCCACCCCTCCTGTGTCTGGGCACTGCTGGGAGGACTCTGCACACACCCCTCCTGTGTCTGGGCACTGCTGGGAGTGATAGGCACCCACCCCTCCTGTGTCTGGGCACTGCTGGGAGGACTCTGCACCCACCCCTCCTGTGTCTGGGCACTGCTGGGAGGACTCTGCACACACCCCTCCTATGTCTGGGCACTGCTGGGAGTGATAGGCACCCACCCCTCCTGTGTCTGGGCACTGCTGGGAGGTCTCTGCACACACCCCTCCTGTGTCTGGGCACTGCTGGGAGGACTCTGCACACACCCCTCTTATGACTGGGCACTGCTGGGAGGACTCTGCACACACCCCTCCTGTCTCTGGGCACTGCTGAGAGGACTCTGCACCCACCCCTCCTGTGTCTGGGCACTGCTGGGAGGACTCTGCACACACCCCTCCTGTGTCTGGGCACTGCTGGGAGTGATAGGCACCCACCCCTCCTGTGTCTGGGCACTGCTGGGAGGACTCTGCACACACCCCTCCTGTCTCTGGGCACTGCTGGGAGGACTCTGCACACACCCCTCCTGTGTCTGGGCACTGCTGGGAGGACTCTGCACACACCCCTCCTGCGTCTGGGCACTGCTGTGAGTGTTAGGCACCCACCCCTCCTGTGTCTGGGCACTGCTGGGAGGACTCTGCACCCACCCCTCCTGTCTCTGGGCACTGCTGGGAGGACTCTGCACACACCCCTCCTATTTAACAATATGTACGCTTAGAACATACACGTGTGTGGGTTCGCTCCATGCATACGAGGTGGGGGTACGTGTCGTACATACACGGTTGGGGTGGGGGTATGCTCCATGCATACGCGGGTGGTGTTACGGGTCGTACTTACACTGTTGGGGTGGGGGGTACGCTCCATACATCCGCGGGTGAGGGTACGGGTCGTACTTACACTGTTGGGGTGGGGGTACGCTCCATGCATACGAGGTGGGGGTACGTGTCGTACATACACGGTTGGGGTGGGGGTACACTCCATGCATACGCGGGTGGGGTTACGGGTCGTACTTACACTGTTGGGGTGGGGGGTACGCTCCATACGTACGCGGGTGGGGTACGGTTCGTACTTACACTGTTGGGGTGGGGTTACGCTCCATACATCCGTGGGTGAGGGTACGGGTCGTACTTACACTGTTGGGGTGGGGGTACGCTCCATACATACGTGGGTGGGGTACGGGTCGTACTTACACTGTTGGGGTGGGGGGTACGCTCCATACGTATGCGGGTGGGGTACGGTTCGTACTTACACTGTTGGGGTGGGGGGTACGCTCCATACGTACGCGTGTGAGGGAACGGGTCGTACTTACACTGTTGGGGTGGGGGTACGGTCCATATGTACGCGGGTGGGGTACGGTTCGTGCTTACACTGTTGAGGTGGGGGGTACGCTCCATGCATACGGGGTGGGGGTACGGTCCGTACGTACACTATTGGCATGGGGGTACGCTCCATACGTCTGCGGGTGAGGGGACGGTTCGTACTTACACTGTTGGGGTGGGGGGTACGCTCCATACGTCCATGGGTGAGGGTACGGGTCGTACTTACACTGTTGGGGTGGGGGGTACGCTCCATGCATACGCGGGTGGTGTTACGGGTCGTACTTACACTGTTGGGGTGGGGGGTACGCTCCATACGTACGCGGGTGGGGTACGGTTCGTACTTACACTGTTGAGGTGGGGGGTACGCTCCATGCATACGGGGTGGGGGTACGGTCCGTACGTACACTATTGGCATGGGGGGTACGCTCCATACGTCTGCGGGTGAGGGTACGGTTCGTACTTACACTGTTGGGGTGGGGGGTACGCTCCATACGTCCATGGGTGAGGGTACGGGTCGTACTTACACTGTTGGGGTGGGGGGTACGCTCCATGCATACGCGGGTGGTGTTACGGGTCGTACTTACACTGTTGGGGTGGGGGGTACGCTCCATATGTCCGCGGGTGTGGGTACGGGTCGTACATACACGGTTGGGGTGGGGGGTATGCTCCATGCATACGCGGGAGGGTGTACGGTCCGTACATATCCGTACCCACGCTGTGGAATGCTTGTGCGGGCCGTACCCAGGCCTTTGCCACATGGGTACAGCCGTCCCGCCATTGTTGGGGTGATGTAGGTGTGGGCGTGGTACGACTCGTATCCACGCTCTTAAGGCGTGGGTACGGGACGTACCTGTATTGTTGTGTTGTCGGTTCGCGTCGTCAAGCACTTCCGTTGTGGCGGACGCTGGCTTTGCTGGACACGCCCCCACCCCCTCGTAGTGACCAGGGCCTGGGGGTCAGGTATGTCCAGGGCATGTGTGCTGTGTGACTTTGGTGGGGGTTTTGTGGCCTGCCCCTGGTCCTGACACCCCCCCCCCTTTCCCCCCTCCCTTTGTTGTTCTGACCTTCTGCGGCGTCTGCGTCCGAACCTGTAGAGGAGGTCGACTGCTATGAGGGCCGGGATGACACGTAGGTTCGGGTCCATGTCTGTCCATCGCGTACAGGTACTCCTTGTTCGCGTCGTCCTGATTTCCCGGCAGTTTTTGGCTGCCGGAAAATATTCTCCGTGCGGGATGACGTCGGTGCGAATCGTAATTCCTGGTTCGTGAATGGCAGGCTGCGTGCGTCCCGACGTCACGTCGGCGCTTTCCTGGATCGCATCTGTATGTTTATTTTCGTCGGTCGGGGTTTTGTACGAATCGTACGGAAATGGAGTTTCCGTGCGATTCGTAATTCCATGTTTGTAAATTTTGACGACCGGGTACGCGTCGGACGGAGAATATGCTCCGTCGGACGGTTCGTACCCGGTTTTTACAGGATCGTGATCGGCACCTTTAAAGGGGACATTTTTCCAGAAGGAAACATTTTGGACTCAGCGCAAAACTGATGAGGAGAAACTTCCAATTCCTCAGCCAGCAGCCAAGCACAAGTCCTGGAGGGGAGGAAAAAACACACGCAGCATGCACATTAAAGTGTAATTTCAAGCTGTGTTTAAGTTTTGGTTTAACTTTTTACAGGATTTAGAGCTGCAGTAGATAGAAAGCATGGTTGGCTGCTGCTGGCTTTGGACAGGAAGGACAAGGTGTGAATGCTGCAATAAAATGTAAGAATTTACGTCTGAGCACCCACAGTGTAACAAGAGGTTGAAAACAAAATAAAATAGTCCCCCCCACCAGCAGATCAACAGAACAAAGTGTAATGATATCTTACTAAGTCCCTGCTCCTTGGAGGAAAAAGGAGGGACAACGAGGCAGAACTGGCCATTAGTAAGCAAGGACTTTTAAAGGTCATTGAAACAAACAAATGAGAAGCAAGGAATGGCATTTGGCCCACAGAGATATATGTATACTAAAGTATACAACAGGTTGCACGCTTACGCTCGACCTAAAAAGGAGAGAGTTAACACTAGACCCAGGCAAAATTTGAATTACTCTGGCGGTCGATGTGAACATGACGCGCGTTTCGGCGTATAAGCCTTCGTCAGGTAAACCGTCTCAAACTTTCTCCATAATCCTGGATCTAGACAGTGATGTCCACTTTAAATCAGCAAAGATTATTGATCTTTGAGTGTTAAGACGTCACAAAAATTCTGTATTTTCTTATTTGGGGGGACTACTACTAGATGTGCAAACTGGTTGGATATTACGAAGATTTAAGCTTCATGAAGACTTCTCAATAACAGATATATTTAGTGATGTTCATCCGTATTAAAGTTAATTTAGGCTATTAAAAATGTTCTTCACAAAGAAGGCAAGTGACGTAGGGTATCGATGTTTATTAAGGATAGACGCTCCGTCAGTATGGATTTTTGGGATTGGGCCAATAATATTTGTTCCCCTTATTTGGGTCTATAGCGCAATAAATAATCGAAACACCGGCACGAACTTTAGTCCTCCAAGTATCAATTAGTTAAATACTTACATAGGCAGGAGGAGCATGCAATCTCATTGCACAGACTGAAAGTGTGAAGCACTGAAGATCAATAATATGATTGTTCAGAAGAACGTCCCATGTGCTTTATTGAAAACATGTACTACTACAATACAAAAGACATTTCCCGGGTCTGACTCTGCATTTATTAGTACATCGGCCCCAAACAACACACAATATATAGAAAATATGGACTGCTGTTGAGGCGCATATGGTATGTCCAAGGATCTTGAGGTATGTCTTATTATTTAAATAGCCCACAACTGAAGGTTGAGGGCATTGTGAGCACTGTGAATTCCCACGGGGTTCATAGATGCACACTATTTCCCTTAAAAGTGCAGTCCAACTTTCATATATGAAACCTCACAATGTGCATTTCCATGCCCTAATGTTTACGTTGTGTACAGTAGAAAATAGTAAATATCCACTTCATAAAACACTGAGAGTGTTGGGCAGGGAACTTCATTTGTAGTTATGTTCTCTTGTGTGTTTCTATGATGTAATTGTGAGATGGAGTTGTGTTGAATAACAACAAGGCTTGGCACATTACGTTTAGCTCTTACGTTATTGTGTGGCATTGTGTTGTACTGTGGTTTGGTTTGTTTTGATGCATATTGGTTCTGAATGAGTGTTTGACACCCGTCACCCTCGAATTACAAAGATATTGACCATGCACCAAGAGACATAATGCAAAACTATTGTAGAACTCCCTCTTTTGCCCACATTCTCCGTCTCTTCCCCTCCGCTGAGCTTTCCCTCCTCCCCTTTACTGCTGTAGCATTACTTTCTCTCTAATCTTTCCCCTTACTTCCCTGCCATCTCCCTCTTTCTCCACATCACACCCTCTATGTCCTTCATCTCCTCAGTCTCTTCATTTTTGTCCTTTTGTTCTTCCACAAACAAATTAGAAAGAGGCTTGCACACAGGAGATGAGGGACATAGGCTGACATTTTGCTTTTTATGACTTTATACCATCAGTAATGTGTATGTCTCCTGTGTTGAAATAACAACAACACCACACCACACACAATGCCCATCAGACCACACTACACCAATCCTAATCACAGTGCAACTCATTTTTCCATACATTATAACACCACACCACGCTATACTAACTTTGGAACATAATGAAAGATAAACCACTAGACTCACAAGGCCACAACATATAACTACTACACATCATTCAACTGCCCATCATCACAGTGAACGTTATGCAATCATAAAAAAACGCTAAACGCTACACAATCAAACATACCACAGCAGCACCCTCACTCAAACAACTTAGCTAATTGACATGACAATAGGTGAACTTGTTAGACCTCTGAAAGGAGATCTTTGAAAACTACTCTTTTGTTACACAAATGTTACAATTATACTAACCACTGTAGCCATCATCTATGAACAAATTTCAATCTCATACTAAGTATACTTTCTCGCTTCTCCAAGGAAAAAAGCACATGCAATTACATACTGCTTATCACAAAACAAATATCTCCCTAACGCTCCTATTTTTCACCAAATTGTATTCTTGGAAGTACATTTTATGTGCACTCTTCACCAAACAAAATGGTGCAATGTGGGTGTTATTTAGTTTTTTAAAGAGAACATAGGCACTTGGCATTGGTGATATGTGTTCAACTCTCTTCCCCAAATACGACCATTAAACCATCTGCAGTACCTCATTACCAAAATAAATCACACTTATACCCAATGCACTTCTGTTCATTTGTGAGAATCTACCAAACCTTGCTTCGGGCTACTCGGCAGTCAATGCTACTGGGCCCCAACTGTGCTGGTAAACGTAATTTGCCCCTAGTGTCCTCAAGTTCATCCTACTATGGTGATGCATGCAGGCCAAATACACCTGTTCTGCACTTGACTTTCAGTGTAGTGAGGGTGAGCAGTCAAAGGCTTGTCAAGTAAATAGTGCGCGGGACAGGAGCACAGAACGTAAGTGTCAACAAACAGACACAATAAACTATCATCCAGTCAGTGCTTATCTTTTAGTTAAAAAAATGTATTTTAATCTAAGAGCAAAATAAAATACTACACAACTAAATTTGGGTTGTCAGTTACAGGTTGCAATCTTATTTGAGATCTTCAGAAAGGTGCCACATCCCTTTCAGTAGTTCCTTCATCCTCCCTAGCTTTTACAGACCTGGTGTATAGCATGGGTAGAAACATTAATTAGGCATAGTCGCAGTTCACTCAAAAGCATCCCACTGGTTAGATGTGCAAATCAGTACAGAATGATTTACCCAGAAGAAGTTCACCTGTCAAATGTCCTAAATTCATACAACATAATTCTTTGATCTTTCAGTCTCTCGCCCCGCTCTTAGTAATGTCCAGCTTTTACCTGCTTTTCTCAAGATGCAGCTCTGGTGGTGCAGGTGAGCATGTTCATTGTTCGTGCTCTGTCGGAGGTGGCATCCTTACAAGGAAATTGGTGGTTGGATGGAAAGTGTGAGGAAGGCTGAGATGGCAGTCATCATCTTAGGCCATTGCAGCCTCCCAGGCTGTGTGTAGGTTGGTGTTTGGACAGAGCAAATGCAGCCAAAGACCCGGTCATGAGTGGGTGGACGGGGGTATCCAATTCTGAAATCAGTAATACCAGTCTCTCACACACACAACAGGATGTCGAACAGCATATTGATCAGAGGCGCAACTAGAGCCAAATTTCGGGGGGGGCTGAGCAAAAATTTAGGGGGGGGCTGAACTTTAAGCAATAGGCAGAGTGGAGCTGCAGGGGCTCTTAGAATGGGTGAAACAACAGCAAGGCCTCATTAACATGCAAATTGTCTTTTAAAGACCTGTGAAGTGCTCGGGTGCGGCTGCTTTTTTGCCCGGGAAGCTGTCTCATCCCGGGCTGCCACACACGACGGGGGGGACTGAAGCCCTTTGAGTCCAATGGGTGTTGCGCGCCTGATATTGATACTCAGCACTACAAAATCCTGGAGCAGTTCACACCAGGAGCAGCTCTGGAAGATCCTCAATCCACTACACAACAAAGGTCTGGCCTAGCATCACTTCATTTAGGTATTCTGCTTCCTCTAGTTGCTCTGCATGCCATGAACATGCTGGGCTTCTCCTTCTGGACAGTCTCTAGCTCTGCACAGCCAGGCCCTCTCCCCTTTCTCAAGCAGGAAGGCTTCTAGGCTCTAGACAGCCCTTGAACTCCTCCACCAGAAACTGCAGACTTTCGTTGATGCTTCCTCAACACTGGGAGACCGGCTGCAATGCAGAGACTAATCCTGCTCACAAAGCAGGTCTTTGAGTACTCTTGACCTTCCTTGATCAAGAAGAATTTGGAATCAAACGTGTTAGGCTGGCTTGTTTCCCACGTTTATACTCATTTTTCAGAGAGGGAATTTTGATCAACTGTCTAGGGTTATAGAGCCAGTTTGAGTTGTTTTTCTTTAAAATGTAATTTGCTGGCTGCTTCTCAGACATAGCCTTTATGCAAGAGGATGGCTCTCCCAGCAGGAAGTAATGATGCTGGCTTCAAGGAAGAGTATCAAAACCAAGAGCACAATGAAGCTTGAGAGCTCTGCACCTGGCTGTCATCAGCCTTCCTGAAGCAGTAATCACCAACAGAGAAACATATAGATCCCTGGTAGGCAACTTTCCCACCTTGAACAAAAGAAAGTGCAGTCCCACCCCATAACTAACCATCTAGCAAATGGCAGTGCTCAAGAAGAACTAATCATCAGCCCTTTGTTACAGTGGTGGCTGACATTGCTCGTGGGTAGGGGGCGGGCGGGGGAGTCATGGGGGGGTTGTGCAGGGGGTCGCCATAGCGGAGGAGCTGCCACTGCTTTGAAAACAAAGAACTCATTTAATTTCTAATGGTAGTGTGTTGGTTTCCTCCCTCTAGCAACAGTAAAACAGGCAATACATTTCACAGAGTCCTAATAGCCTATATGTGCTACAAATCCACCGCAAATGCACACACTCGACACACACAAACAGAAAATCAGCACATAGTCTGGTATCACGAAAAAGCAGAACTTTACATGACAGAGTTCATAAAACCATCCTCTTTCATGACACAGCAAAAAATGGTCTGGTCATGCTAAAGTTTAAGAAAAACTACTCCATCACCACTTTACGTGACTTACCCAGGGCATGGACAGTAGTCTCATGCCCACTTCTAGATCATGTATTGTGGATCCCTAAAGGCCACAGAACAGGCTTTGTACCCTCCGTAATCAAGGACAAGCCTAGTCTCTGGCACACACTAGATTAACATGATGACAGGACCAAAGAACAGTTAAGATGCCAGTTTCACATGCACTCACGGCAAGGGTACACAGATGTTTACCATGCAAGAGACATTCTCGTTCCACAAGTTACACACAGTAAACCAATTACCTCTCTGCATTAAAAAAAACTCAAACATAAACAAGCAACCGAAACGTTCACAGATAGTGCACTACCTGTCTTTATTGGGCATTTGTAAACAAGCCTTGGTGACAAGAACTTTGCTCTCCTTTGCAAAGAAATGCAAATGAATGTGCAGAAAAATGTCTAGCACACAGCTTTCAAAACCTAAACTCGGTGGCTTTGGGATTAGAGCTTTAAATATGTTCATTAATGCAGGTTAGAATTACTGAAGATATCCCCCTTCGTATGAAAAGGTCCCTAGTCCATGCACTTACTTGTCACAGCGTCGGTTAGGCGGAGCCTGCGTGAAGCTGAGCGTGGGGAGGACCATTTGTGCGTGCACCGGTGCCAGTGCCCCAAACACCACATCCCCTCCCTTGGAGTAAGCCTGCAGGGGTTCGCTGGAGAGTTCACAGAGTGGTGTGACAGTCATCGAGATAGAAATATGCATCAGGAAGATCCACGCTGGCAGAGTTAGACGCATTCTTATCCACGCGCAGAGTCTTGCGAAGCTTCCTCATGAGCAGTCACATTTCCAAGAGACAGCCCTGTAAAGGGAAACAATAAATATGCTGGAAACTATGTAAATACATCCTGCTTTAGGGAGTCAGGGGTGCATAGTTCCCCCTTTTCCCACCAGAGGGCAGCCCTAAGGGGGTGCACTGACTGTGAGTTATCTTTTTGTGGTGCCTGCTGATGGTTTCTATACCTTTGCTCCCTCTTAAGATAGCACCGGTGCTATCTGTAGTACAGACGGGGCCTTACAGCTCCGTCTGTAATACCACAGGGCCCTGGGGTGCGAAACAAATCGCGCACGTGCCTGTTGCACCCCTGATGTTTCCTCTTTATTCCATCCCAGGGGGTCTTTTTGTGATATAAAGACTCCAAACTATGGTCAAGTATAGGGTCAAAAGCAAGGTCAAAGGGGCATATTAACAAGGGCATTATCTCTGCTTTTTTGGCTTTAAAAGCCAAAAAAGCAGAGATAATCTTTTCGCCCTATTTACAAAAGGGTGATAACATGCAATAGCGCATGTTAGCACCCTTTTACCCGACGCCTCCCTTTGCATCTTTAATGAGATGCAAAGTGGGCGTCACTGGGCAGTACAACCTTGCAAATATCGCTGATGTGCACATCGCGATATTTATACGGCTGCCCCAGCATTTAAGCAGACGTTAGTTTTTGGAGAAAACCACTGTTTTCGGCAAAAACTAACATCTGCTAAAATGCAGACTTACCCTATCCCTAACGTTGGGGGTGGATTATGCTGATACGACCACAGGGTCGTATCAGCAAGGTTATCGTCGTTTTGCAGGGAACATCGCTGGAAAACCAGCGATGTTCCCTGCAAAACGGTGATTTCCCCGCTATCTCTGGAATTTTTATCGCCCTGAAGAAATGCTTTGTTAATAACGCGCTACCAGGGCGATAAATTCCAGAGATAGACGGCGATAAATAAAAAAGCGCTAAGCTCGCTTTGCGTTATTTATCGCCGTCCCTGATGATATGCCCCAAAGTACGGCCATCTGCAGTTAACCGTGTATCAAGTGTGGATATTCTAGAGCCAAGAATTTCTATCCTCCACTTAACGGAGCATTGCATTACAAATTGCAGAGCTCCATAGCATGAAGGATCGCAAACTGTGCAGCGGTAGATTTACAGAGAATTTGGCATCCGTGGTATTGGCACCAAAAATGCTGCTTTGCACCATGCAGAGTCTTGCATGAAGATGCTAAAATGCCAAAATGCACCAGTGTTGTTTAGAGTAGAATTTGCACTCCAGGTGCAACATCCAGTGCAATAGTCTATGCGAAAACAACAGCAGAAATGCATGCTGTGAAAGATGAGTGCCCACTTGTACCCACTGTTCAGAATAAAGAAAAGAAAATTGACTTCTAAGTTGTCACAAAGAATATATATATATTTTTTTTAATTTTATGGTCAAATTCACTCCTGACGGTTCTCTGGATAGATATACTTTTATACAGTCCATTTGTCTGTTTAGAAAAAGCTATAGCTTCGCACTTCATGCAATGTCAACCTTACAGCCTTTGCAAAAATGTGCCTGAGAGCTACTGCTTCTTACCAGACCCTCCAGGATTTGACGATTTGCAACAAATCGTAAAATGAGCAGTTTTGTAAAAAGGCTTTTCTAAGGGGCAGATTTATAAGTCCCTTGCGCCACTTTTGGGTCACTTTTCGCATGTTAAAAGTGACGCAAAAGTGGCGCAAGGGGCTTGTAAATCTGGCCCTTGCGCCACTTTTGCGTCACTTTTAACATGGGAAAACTGACGCAAAAGTGGTGCAAGGGGCTTGTAAATCTGCCTCCATGTTTTTAACCAAAGTGCCTGCGAAATCTGGAAAAGGCGACCCTCCTTGTTATTGGCTCAGTGGCCTTCTCGCAATAGAAGGAGCAAAGCCAAAGGCAATTTTTCCTGAACGTTGATTAATTAGAAATCAACAAATAATTGTACGCGGCAGCCAAACACAATAAAAGACTTCAGTCCTTCACCCCCTACAATGCGAACACAATCGTACTGTGCACACGTGTGAACCATCTGAGGCTCCCTGATTGTATCTTCTTTTACAATTCTTGGCCATTTCAATTATCTTTTTTGTACATGTGTGGTGTGTATGTTCTGCTTTTATGATTATATTTTTGAAATCAAATAAAGTATTTCAAGGTATCTAAATACACACAAATGAGGTTATGAACTTTTCGGCAACACATACAACAGTGCGTTAGATGTGCTCATATTAAGCAACTTTTCCTCGAAGAGGCCATTGAAGGTTGCTATGTCTAAAATAAATAACTGACCTAATTATTTTAATGTTAAAAATGAAAAGAAAAAACTGTTTGCATTCTCTTTTCATGCAATAACCAAAGCACGAAATGTTGTCAGTGAAGTGACGGTCGATGCCAGGGTTCTTTTCCTTGCACTTGTGAGGTGGTCTTCTGCTGAAGGAGTGAGGTCCGAGGTGCAACGCTGAGGTCTAATGTTAGTGAAAGGCCCATTAAGGCAACTCGCTCCTTAATAAGCTTTCCAAAGGAAAAGGGGTCTTCCAAAGTGCTGAGATTATGAATCCCCAACGTCCTCCCCAGCTTTCTCGTCCTCTCTCACTCTTTCTCTCTACTTCTCTTTCCCTCTCACTGGTGCTTAGTGGCACTCATTCTTTTATATGTTTCTCTATTTGGCTCTAGTTTTCTTTCCCTTCCTCCCTCTTCCTTTCTTTCTTGCGCTGTCTGTCTTCACTCTGATTCCCGTGGGTTATTTCTCTCTGTGTCTCTCTCCATCTCTCTCTCCCTCTCTTGCTGTTTCTCTATCTCTTTCACTGGAACTCCTTTTGGTTTGTCTTCTTTTCTGTCTATATCACTCCCTCTTTCGTTCTCTTATTTTCTCTGACTTTCTTTTTCCATCTCATGTTTCTTTGTCTCACTTACTTTATTTTTTCTTTGTTTCTCCCTTTCTTGCTTTCTTTCCTTGACTCTTTCTTACCTTAATGTTGCGTTGTCTCCCTTTTTTTCTTTAATTTTCGTTTGTCTCTCTCTTACTTTAGTGCTCTCTCTTTCTCTCTCTCTTTCTCAATGCTGCTTTCATAGCTGCCAAGTTTCCCAGATCTGTGTGTGATGAGCTGCTCCTGTTCAGCTTTTGTCTGTGAATTGTAGGATTTCTAGTCTTGGTTTGATAATGGGATAAACAAGACAAAAAGAGCAAAAGTTCAAAGGAAAAACCCTGGACTGGAGCTGCTATCCAGTATGGACCTGGGATACTTGGAAGGACTATACCTTATGAATCAAAACTGAAACTACACAAGAACACATATCTCGCCAGGAAGTGCATTAACCACCAGAGTTAC
This sequence comes from Triturus cristatus, assembly GCF_964204655.1. Classification (NCBI taxonomy): domain Eukaryota; kingdom Metazoa; phylum Chordata; class Amphibia; order Caudata; family Salamandridae; genus Triturus; species Triturus cristatus. Next base: position 1,369,582,719 of record NC_140590.1, read on the forward strand.
CTTACTGTTATCATTATCATCTGAAACTTTCTAGGCATTCAAACAACTCTGCAGCTGGTGCCCTAATCCCATAGCATATTTTAAAAAGCCACCTCCTTTTCTCTTTCTGTTTTTCTACCACATTCAATTGTAATGCTTATACACACACAACAACACACACACACATACACATACACTCTCTCCCTCGCACCCACCGACACACATAGAGGTGAGCAATTCAGCGAAATTATAAGGAGAGAGGAAAGGCCCAGGGGGCCATTTTCTTTAATTAAATCTAGAGCCTACCGCCCATGGGGCACACGGCTGCCCCAGGGGACATTTTTGGATTAAAATCTAGGGCATGGAGCCTACGGGGCCCACGGCGGGCCCAGGGTGCATTATGTTATATGAAATAGCAAAATAAAGTGCAGCAAAATGCCGCAAAACTTTCTACATTTGTGCTGCAAAATTTCAATTTTTGTGCCGTAAAATTCGGTAATCCATGCCACATTACCCTGGGGTGGGGGGTCTTTTTTACATGCATCTAATTCTGAGGAAGAATGTTTCTTCCAATACATTCTTTTCACAAGAAGAGAGTTTTAAAGGGGCATTTACTACAAATACAGTTTCTATAGTATTTTTCCCCTAACAAATAGTTTAAAAAAATTAGAAACTTCGTTAATTTCAAGACGGCAGTGTAGTGCTGTGGCATGCAGAGAAATCCTAGCAACTGTGAACACCCCTAGATCTGATACCCATCGAAGCTGTTGCTGCTGCTAGGCTTTACAGATGGATTTGGGCCTCATAAATACAGTTTGTAAATGCACCAATAGTATATAGAGTTTAATTCAGAATTTTCAAGCATGAGCAGAATGACAGATAGTACCTACGGTCTTAAGAGCAGCCTTTCCATGTTGTTTTTTTTGTTGCTTGTGCTATTATTTGATAGTATTTTCCTGATAGCACTGCTGGAACGTGCATGCGTTTGGACACAGTGACTGAAATCACCCTGTATTGTTTTTATAAAAGAAAATACAGATTCTCTAAAGAATAAGAAACACTAGGAAGGCCAACAAGGGAAAACTGGTAATTTTCAGGTTTAAAAATATACTGCTACAATGATATGCCTCACCTTTCTGTTTTTTTAAATAATTGGTACTCTGACTAATAACATGTGAGCTTAATCATTGCAAGGATGCTAAGTAGAGTAATGCCATTTGCAAGTATCTCTGGACTGCAAACCTTTAGAGAATGCACTGGAGTTATGCAGGAAATAATCTCTGCTCGTCGTATCCTGTGAGACTATTACAAGCATTGATGGGACCTGAAATTGTTAACTGTGACACTGAACACAAAATTGAGATGTCATATTTCATGATGTTCATGCTGAGGAAGAGTAGTAAGTGTGGGTACGAATGCTGGCGTACCGTAAACATGTGAGATTTTTTGCAGAATACGCATACGTTATGCCTGTTAAGATAAATATATTTGATCAATCAATCAAGATGGATTTATAAAGTACTTCTTATTACCCATGAGGGTCTCCAGGTGCTGTGTGGAGGAATGTGCTGCTACTATGGGCTATCTGTTGAACAGCCACGTTTTCATATTCTTTCTGAACTCCTGAAGGGTTAGGGCTGTTCGGAGTTGAAGGGGGAGGACGTTCCAGTGTTTTGGGGCCTTGTGGGAGAAGGTGTGGCCGCCGCTACTGCTTCTGTAGATGCTAGAAGTGTGGGCCAGTTAGAAGGATGAGGAATGTAGTTGTCTGATGGGTTGGTGAAAGTTTACTATGCTAGGCTTGTGTTGCAGAGGGCTTTGTAGGTGTGGGTGAACTAGCATCGTTTTTTATGGGGAGCAAGTGAAGCCCTTTGAGGTTGGGGTTTATGTAGGTTCACCTATGGAGTTCAAGCATGAACTTTGCTGCTGCATTCTGTATGGTCTGGAACCTGTTTAGAAGTTGTGTGGTAATCCCTATGTAGAGGGTGTTGCCTTGGTCCAGGCGGCTGGTCATGAGTGCCTCGGTGACGGTTCTTCTTGTGTCAGTGGAAAGCCATTTGAAGATTTTCTTCAGCATGCGAAGGATGTGGAAGCATGCCAACGAAACAGCGTTGACCTGTTTCCTCATTGAGAGCTTGCTGTCAAGTATGATGCCTAGGTTCTGTGCATGTGCTGTGAGCGTAGCTGGGGGACCGAGTTTGGTTAGCCACCAGGTGTCATTCCAGGGGGAGGAGGTGCTCCTGAAGATGAATACCTCAGTTTTATCTGTGTTGAGCTTGAGACATTTGCTCTGCATCCAGCTGGCGATGTTGGGCATGCATCTGTGGAAGTTTGCTTTGGTGTTGGTGGGGTCTGAGGACAGGGACAGGATGAGCTGAGTGTCACCCACACAGGATATTATGCTCATGCTGTGTGATCTGACAAGCTTGGTCAGGTGGGCCATGTAGGTGTTGAAAGGGGTAGGGCTTATAGATGATCTTTGGGGAATTCCGCATATGATGTCCTTCGGCACCAAGGAGAATGGTGGAAGGCGGATGCTCTGGGTTCTTCCTGTCAGAAAGGAAGTGATCCACTTAAGGGACTCTCTCTGGGATTCCCATCTGGTAGTGATCGTATAGGAGGATGTAGTGAGACACGGCGTTGAATGATGTGGAGAGGTTGAGGATGATCAGGGCAGCAACCTCTCCCTTGTCCATGAGGACTCTGATGTCATCTGTGGCTGCAATAAGGGCTGTTTCTGTGATGTGATTTGCATGGAATCCTGACTGAGAGGGGTCCATGATTCTGTTGGTTTCCAGGTGGTTTGTGAGTTGGATGTTTATTGCTTTTTCCAGAACTTTAGCTGGGAAGGGGAGTAGGGAGATTGGTCTGAAGTTTATGAGTTCCGCTGGGTCTGCTGAGGTTTCTTTTAGGATTGGTTTGCCCTCTGCGTGCTTTCAAGCTGCTGGGAAGTTGGCGGAGGTGATAGGGGTGTTGAGGATGGTGGTGAGTTTCTTGCTGATGTAGTTGATTCCCTTGTTGAAAATATGGTCGGGGCAGAGATCCCTGGGTGCTCCTGAGGGTATGGAGCGCATGATGGTGGTCTGGGTTAAGAGTGTGTACCACATAGTGATTGATGCTAGGTTGTGGACATTGTTTGTGGGAAGTCTGTCGAGGATGGCTGGGCGTGGTTGGGGGTCGAAGTGTTCATAGATGGTTGCGATTTTGTTGTGGAAAAAGTCTGCTAGGGAGTCGTAGAGATCCTGGTAGAGGGGGATGGTGCTCTCTGTTGCTGTGAGGTTGGAAAACACCATGACAATGCAGAAGAGCTCCTTGCTTCAGGTGGTGCTGGTTTCAAGGTGGGTGTGGAGGGTGTATTTCTTGGCATTATTTAGTTGAGAGTGGTAGTTGTTTAGAGCAAGATCACTGACCTGGTCAGTGTGACTGCTCTCCCCCTGCACAGCTCCATCAGTAAGTGCCGCCCTCTCCCCTCTAAGTCCCCTCAGCCCTCTGTTTGCCAGGTGTTCAAGGTCCTCCTCCACCCACAGGCTCCTGCCTGATACTCATCCCTGGTGGCCCAGTGGGAGAGTACTCTGCTCTTCTGCTGTTTCCCCTCTCTTAGCTATTTTCTATACCCTCTTTTCTCGTTTTGCTCTCTCTGCTCTCTGTTATCTCTTGCTCTCTTTTTCTCTTTCTGCTCTTTTCTTTGTGCCCTCTTCTCTCTTTACTCCCTCGCGCTCCCTGCTGCTGTTGCGCCCGCGGCCCCTCCCCCTTTCAGTGTCTCCTTTCCCGCTCATGCCTCCCAGCTGACTGCTCTCCCTGACCCTTACTTTAATAGCAGCTGCTGCGCAAAGGCAAGGTGGGTCTCGACCCAACCGAGACAAGCGCCAGGGACGCTGGTTCTCCAACATGCTGCCGCTATGGCTTCAGCACCCTTCACGCTCTATATCCTGGACATCACAACAACGGCCAGCTATTGACTCAGAGCAACACCCTGGGCCCGATCTCCTGTCGACACTGCTGTTGCACCTTCACCCACTGCCACACCCCAGCAGCATACACCAGCCTGCCAGACATTACTGCTCACAAACCACTGAACTGCATACTCCTCAATGTGTGCTCCCTACACAAGCACGCCGTATAAATCTGGGACCTCCTCAACACCCACACTCCTGCCGTCACCTTCTTCACAGAAACCTTGACCAATGCCAACTCAGTGCCAGACATCCCCATCCCCAATGGATACTAGATTGTGCAGAAAGATCGCCCCACCCACCCAGAAGGAGGCATTGCCGTTATGCACAAAAGCACCCTTCGCATGACAGCCACCAGCCCGGATGACACGTTAACCCCCATGGAGCATCTCCACTTCCAGATCCAGACCAACCCTAAAACAGTTTTCTGTGGAACCCTCATCTACGGGCTGCCAGGCCCGCACCCCTTTCACCTCATCACACCCCACGCTCTTGCCTCCACAGACTACATCCTGCTTGGATATCTAAACTTCCACCTGGACCATCACTACGATGACCCCAACATCCCCACCCTCCTAGAGAACCTCACCAATATAGAACTAAAGCAACTTGTAACCACCGCCACGCACACAGTGGGTCACACACTCAACTCCGTCTTCACTGAAGGAAACAGCGGCTCCTACAGCCACACCTCAGAAAGCATCTGGACAGACTACCACTGCATTCATTTCTCCTTCAGAAAACCCACCATACGCAAGCATGCCCACAGCCTCCCCCGTAGTGGCTGAAACAAAGTCACCGAAGTCCAGCTCACCTCTGCCCTCATCAACACCACAGACAAAGCAAGATGCCATTACCGCAGCACGCAGCCTCCACATCTGGATCATGAACTTTGCCGACACACTCGTCCCTCTCAAGAGAGCCACAGGATAAAGCAAGCTGGTTCACCCCTGCATTCCGCGAATCCAAGAGCTCCTGCGGATGATTCCAAGAAACATGGATGAACAACAGAACCCCAGAAACACGCACCGTCTACAGAGCAGCTATCACAACACACCACCAACTCATTAAATCAACAACGAAGAATTTCCTCCAAGACAGTATCCGCACCAATGCCAACGACTCCAAAGAACTCTTCTACATAATCAAGAAATGTTCCAAACCCGGGCAGCGAAACGACGGATGTCCCACCCTCCCAAAACCTTGGCAAGAGACTCAGCACCTTCTTTCACCCTCAAGATTAAGATGATCTATGACAACTTCGACAACCAAGTCCTCCGCACAACCCCAGCTCCCACCCCGAGTGATGCCACCCAACAGACCCTGTTCGCTTGGACATCATTCACGACTGAAGACATCATAAAGACCATGAAGAGCATCCACTCTGGAGCACCCTCTGACCCCTACCCACCCCATATCTCTCACAGAGCCACCACAGCCATTGTACCCGAACTATGCTGGACAATCAACTGCTCCCTCGAAACCGCCACATTCCCTGATGATTGGAAACACACCGTAGTCAACCCCCTCCTGAAGAAACCTGCCACAGACCCGATGGACCTCAAGAACTTCAAGCCAAACTCCCTGTTTCCTTTCGCAGCCAAGGTCATAGAAAAGGCTGTCAACATCCAGCTACCAAACTTCATCAAAGTCAACAACGTCCTGGACATCTCCCAATCTGGATTCCGCAGCAACCACAGCACGGAGATCTCCCACATCGCCACCACCAACGACATCCGCTCCCTCCTTGACCAGGGTCAAACAGCAGCCCTCATCCACCTGGACCTCTAGAACCGCTTTCAACCCCTTCTTCCACCACACACTAGACACCAGACTCCATGATGCCGGCTTCCATGGAAAGACTCTTGGCTGGATATGCTCATTTCTTACAGGCATAACTCAGCAAGTCAGCCCCCGCCCTATCTCTCGGAACCAACAGAGACCAGATGCAGAGTGCCCCAAGGATCCTCCCTCAGCCCCACCCTCTTTAACATCTACATGGCCCCCCTCGCAATCATTGTCAGAAACCACGGGCTCAAAATTGTCTCCTACGCCAAAGACATCCAGTTCATCCTCTCCCTCACCAAAGAACCCAACATCACCAAGCACAACTTCCAAGAGGAATGAAAGCCGTCACCACCTGGATGAAGAAGAGCTACTTCTGACACTCAAATCACAGAAACAGAAGTCCTCATCCTTGGCTCCACCCCCTCTGCATAGGATGACACCTGGTTGTCCCCCGCCGTCTGAAACCCCCCACGCCCTGACGGACCACGCACAAAACCACGCATCATCATAGACTCATCACTCATGATGAACCGCCAGATCAATGCTGTGTCCTCGGCCTGATTCAACACCCTCTGTATACTCCAAAAAGACCTTCAGATGGTTCCCACCCAAATCCAGAAAAACAGTCACGCACGCCGTCATCAGTAGCAGACTGGACTACGGCAATGCTCTCTATGCCGGAATCAACAAGAAACTACTTAGCAAACTCCATACCATCCAAAATGCCACAGCCAGACTGATCCTGGACATCCCCCATCGCAACCACATCACCCAACCCCTCCGCGATCTATACCGGCTCCCCATCAAAAGAAGAACAAACTTGAAGCTCCTGACTCGTACATACAAGGCCCTCCACAACACCAGACCAGCATAGCTAAACAACCCCCTCTCCTTCCATGCACCCAATAGACACCTTCGATCAGCTGACCTCTCTCTGGTCACTGTCCCAAACTTCTACAAAACAAAAACAGGAGGAAAGTGCTTCTCCTACATTGCAGCCAAGGCCTGGAACAACCTCCCCCTCCACCTCCAGCAAGTCCCCACACTGCTCCAGTTCAGGAGGACCCCAAGACCTGTCCCTTCTGATGACCTCAGCACTCAGCGGAGCCACCCCCTCTCTACCCCCAGCACCTTGAGACCCTCACTGGTGAGTAGCTGTGCTTTACCAACCCCTGATTGATTGATTGATTGATTGATTGATTGATTGATTGATTGATTGATTGAATGCTAGTTTGAACTTTTCTCTTTTGGAGGGATTTTTGCTGGTGCAACAGGTCCTTTCCAGCCTTTTGCAGTTGTGTTTAGAGGTTTTGAGTTCATCTGTGAACCAGTTGACATGGTTGGGGTGGCTCTGTTATGTGTAAGTGTTTTGAGAGGTACGACTTTTTTGGAGCAGTTGGTGATACAGATGTTGAAGTTTCCAAAGGCTTTATTTGGGTTGGGGGGAGTGCGGTGGTGATGGATTGAGAGTGATCCCAGAGCTCCTCTGCTACCTTACTCCAGCACCTGTATGGGGTGCTGGAGAGGTTGGTAGGAGGTTTGTTAGTGGAGGAGATGCAGAAGTGTACTATTGAGTGGTCAGATCAGGTGACTTCGATGGTGTGGCAGTACCTAATCCTGTTGCTAGCAGAGAATATGCGGTCTACCTAATCCTGTTGCTAGCAGAGAATATGCGGTCCAGTGTGTTTCCGGCGATATGGGTAGGGTTGTGTCTAGCTGGGAGGTCCATGATCTCAAGGAGGGTCAATGAGTTGGTGACAGTGGAGTCTTCCAGGTGGAAGTTAAGGTTTCCTAGGAAGAGGAAGTCTTTTGAGTGGATGGCTAAGGGGTATTGAAGTCGGAGATGGCTTCCCAGAAGGCGGGGCGGGGGCCGTGGGGTCTGTAGGCGAGGGTGCCTCTGAATGTGGTTTTGCCATTGGTGTTTATCTAGAAATTGAGGTATACTATGATAGGGGTGGAGATGTCTGTGGTGGCTGTGCAGTTGATGTATTCTTTATGGATGATGGCTATTCCACCGTCTTGCTTGTTAGTGTGGTTGCAGTGGATTATCTTGTATTCATCAGGTGTGACAGAGGTGATGTCCAGTTCTGATGGCGCATTGAGCCACATCTCAGTGAGTCAGACGATCTCCTGCGTGAGAGAGGTAATGATGAGTGTCTGCGGTGTCCATTGAGCAGGTTACCTAGGAGTGTGGCAGGGCACTGGGAGGAGTCCGTGGAAGGCAGGAAGCAGTAAGTGGAGGGGCTGGGTGGGAAGTGGGACAGGTATGGGGAGTCTGAAAGAAAAACAGAGATATGGGAGGATTCTGAAAACAAAGAGCGTTATGGGAATCTGAATGAAAAAGAGCGATTTGGGGTAATCTGAAAGAGAAAATAGCTATGAGGAATAATGTGAAAGAAAAAGAGTGATTGGGAGGAATCTGAAAGAGAAAGAGTGATTTGGAGGAATCTAAAATAGAACGAGCGATTAGGGTGAATCTTAAAGAAAAAAGTGATTGGGAGGTTTTTGAAAGGAAAATTATGATTAGGAGGAATCTGAAAGAAGAAAGCATTAGGGAGGATCTGAAAGAAAAAAATGATTATGATTAATCTGAAAGAAGAAAAGCATTAGTAGGAATCTGAAAGAAAAGGAGCACTCAGGGGAATCTGGAAGAAAAACAACAATTAGGAGGAATCAGAATGTACACAGAGTTAGGAGGAACCAGAAAGAAAACAGAGTCAAATAAGCAAGCAGAAGGGGAGAGCTGTCCGGGGACCTACTCAATGGTCAGTCAGTCAGTCAAAAGTAACATTTATTTAGACCATTGGTGTTTAAACAACATATAAACATATCACCCTATATAATTATCCTAAAATCGTACTCAGTTCATCACAACTTCTGTTACAAAAATCCAATTTCCATGTGCTTACTTCCAAATTTACACAATATTCAATATTTAATTCATAAACACGCCTATATTTAAACATGAATATTTTAAAAACAATAAATATTCCTAATATACAGTATGTTCCTAAAAAGATATATATTGAATAAAACGTATCTAAAACTATCATAACTTTCAACCATCCATTTCCTTTTCCATGAAAAATCTTTTTACGGCCTCCATGTACTTCGCAATGGCTATTGCAGTTTCAAGGTTTGGCATATCTGTAAGAAGTTCAATAGCTTGTGCATGATAAACGGTACTGTATTTTAAAAAGATGGGGGGTAAAATCTGTTTCTGCAGGGCTAGCACTTTTAGGCAGTCCACTAAGATGTGTAAATTATCGCAATTTGTCCCCAGCCAACATGTACATTTACCATCAGGTTGCAACATTTCTGTTTTTAATCTCCCAATAATCACACCAGGGTTAACACCAACTCTCAATCTTAGTACTTCTGATCTAAGCCATTGATTAGGTAATGTATCCAAATAGAGGTACCAGATTTCTTTCACTCAACTATTTATCATACATTTCACTAACTTTTTCTTTCTCAGGTCCTACATGTCTTCCATCCTAAACAATTCCTTCCCTAGAGTTCTGAGTTCACTCTTTGTTACTTCTCTTTGGGCCTCATGTAGGTAAATATAATTTACCGATTCTTAAATACCGAACTTTACCGAATCGGTATTTATGAATCGGTAAGTTATATGTAGGTAATAATTCGGTAATAATTACCGAATCGGTAACATTCGGTATTCAAGAATCGGAATTTACCGAATCGGTAAATACCGAGGTGGTATTTACCGAATCGGTAAATTCCGAAGTGGTATTTACCGAATCGGTAAATACCGAATCGGTATTTACCGAATCGGAAAAACGAAAACACATGACTGGATGAAACAGCCAATCCTGTGCAACCACACCCCACCCAACCAGGAAGTGGCCAAACCCAGGCAGGTGCACACAATCAACAGACTCTGGAGAGGCTGGGAGTGCAGTGGAGAGGCAGGGAGCCAGTGCCTGATTGTGCAGCTCAAAATCACAATGTCCAGCCAGAGGACACAGAGAGATGGAGGGGAAAGGAGGAGGAAGCAGAAATTCAGCCCCAAGGAACTCCAGGTGCTAGTGGAGGAGGTGGTGAAGCAGCACCAGAAGCTGTTTGGGAGGCAGTCCCTGCAAGTGCCAGAGTCTGAGAAGCGCAATATATGGCTGGGAATCCAGGCGCAGGTCAATGCTGTTGGAGTGACCCCCAGGGACATTGAGGTACTTAAAAAGCGCTGGTACGACCTGAGGATCGTCACAAAGAGGAAGATGGGGGAACTACAGAAGGAGGCCAGCCGGACAGGAGGTGGAATTAACAGGGCACCTGCCCTCACCGAACTGGAGGAGCTGGTGGAGGCCACAATAGAGCACGAGAGCGTCGTGGGGCTTGGGGATGCCGACAGCTCTGCCAGAGCCGCCACCCAACAAGGTAAGACGAATGCACAGCAATGTAGCCCCCCCTACCCCTATCCCACATCCCCCATTGTGAAATGAGTATCCCACTCCAGTCCATGTGTTAGTGCAGACAGGCAATGCATGATGGGAGATGTAGTCAGGGAAACCCCAACCATGAACTGAATAGCACAGAACAACAATGCATGGTACACACATTAGCCAAAAGCAGGCAGAGGACAACGTGAGAGTGTTACATAAATGTATTGTGATGCTTGCAATGCAGGCCTTCAGGTACACTGAGCTGATGTTGCATTTCTGTCCACAGATGTAACATCGCGCAGGACTGCACATGCTACAGGAGAGAGGGCACACCGGCAAGACAGGTCAGCTCTGGCCAGCACAAGTTCTGCCCAGGGATCATTGCCACAGCCAGCATCACCACTACCACAGCCAGCATCACCACCACCACAGCCCGCATCACCACTACCACAGCCAGCATCACCACTACCACAGCCAGCATCACCACTCATGCTTGAGTCACCGGCCACATCACCGCCTGCATTTGTGAGGTCGAGGAGGCGTGCTGCTGCCAGGTTGCGAGCGTTAGAGACCTCATCTGACGACAGCAGGGGCCCGGAGCTAAACACTATGCCCCAGGATGGGAGCCATGCCACTGTGCCCTCCACCTCACAGGGAGCACACACGGGTGCAAGACGGCGCCGCAGGTCACGGGTGCAGAGTCCACCAGCAGACATTGACAGCCATGGGGTCTTCTCGGGGCTCGAGGGCAACATGTTGAAGCAACAGCGCCTACAAACAAAGGCAGTTATGTCAGTTCAGCGGCATCTGCGGGGACTGAAAACCACTTTTGTCAACATGGACAGGAACATCAGCACAATGGTGGTGGGGATGCGTGACATGGCAGCGGGCATGCGGGACATGTCCCAGTCCATCAAGCTGTTGTGCAGCAAGTATGACGCAGACACAGCTGCACGGCGCCGGGAACGGCAGAGGAGAGACAGTCATACCAGGGCACTCAACCGGCTGGCAACTGCCACTTCACTACTCTGCCGGCGCTCTGTGGCTATGCAGGAGGGCCTGACACACTGCAGCAGCGACGTTTCTAGGGGGATGGTGCAGGTCACCAGTGCACTGGAGGTGCTATTGACAAGTCAGGCGTCCACAACTGGTGCAGGGGATGCTGCGGAAAGCATCGACACCAGCAGCAGGAGCAGCCTAACACCCCCGGTCCCAGTAACACGCAGGAGCAGCAGGCGGCATGGGGCTGGCACTAGTGAGGAGGCTCAATCCGTGCCATCCCACACTGTAGCGCGTGGCCGCAAACATTAATGCAGCACCGCATAGCCAAAGACAATTGGGTGACGTAACCCTGGACTTGCTACTTGTAATTACGCAATGTTGCCAGAATGGCATATTCTTGGTGTTGTGGCGTAGTGCTGCATTATTAAACTACGTCATGACATACAACAACTGGCTGTGTCCCCTTACTTACTCAGAAATAGTTGCATGTGATCTCTGCCCGTCTCTTTCTCCCATCTGTTGCTGTTGGCACTCCAGCAGCGTTGGCCTCTGGCTGACCTGAATCATCCTCATTGTCCTCAAAATCTGTTAGTTCCACCTCTGTACCTTTTGTGGCAAGGTTGTGCAGCATTGCACAAGTGGCAAGGATCTTGCAACAGATGATGGGTGTGTACTGGCGTGCGCCTCCGCTTTTGTGGAGGCAGCGGAACCTGCTTTTCAATAGTCCAAACGTGCGCTCCACCACGTTGCGTGTAGATTTGTGTGCCACGTTATATCGTCTCTCACTCTGGGTTGATGGGTATAGGTAGGGAGTGAGGATGAATGACCGCACGGCATATGCACTGTCGCCTAGGTGAGTATGAGAGTACCATCAATCACATGCCTCAATACACGATGATTTGCACTTAGTAGAATGGAGCGTCACTGTTACTTACCTAGCAGGTATCCTTCTCCAATTTCTCCGGCAAGCAGTCGTGTGTAGATCCCACTGTTCTGGAAGATGAAGGAGTCGTGGGTGCTCCCAGGAAACTTAGCTACGATATCAGTGATGATGTTCCCTGCATCGCAGATCACCTGCACGTTTATGGAGTGGGTGGACTTTCTGTTCCTGTAGATGTGCTCAGTGGCAGCTGGTGGGCAGATTGGAATGTGTGTGCCATCAATACAGCCTATGACATGGGGGAACTGTGCCATGTGATAAAAGTCTGTTTTGGTTTTCTGCAGTTCAGCCTGTGTGATTGGGAAGCTGATGTAGTGGTGCATTCTCTGCATCATGGCATCCAGGAACTTCCTGAAGAAACGGGACAGGCAACTCTGGGATACACCACCCACCGCAGCTATCACCACCTGGTAACTTCCAGATGCGAGTAGATGTAGGCTGCAGAGGACCTGCACATGTGGTGGTATGGCATGCGCCCTTCTTGTTGGCTGGTCCAGGAGTGGGTGCAGGTCCCTTATCAGGTCCATGATGGTTTGGGGGTGTAGCCTGTACCTTTCATGTATCTCATCCTCAGTCAGTTGGAAGAGTGTGATGCGCTGTCTGTAAATGCGTTCCTCCCGTCTCCAAATCCTCAGTCCTGCTGCCTGTAGACGTAGGCGCCTTGCAATGACATACAGAGCGGCCATGTTGTCCATGCTGTTGCATTTTGGGATTGCTTATATGCACTGTTGATGCTTACCACCTGCTTTCAATCTGTGTTAATTACCGACTCTTAATTACCGAATTTCATGGATTTCTTAATTACCGAATTTACCTACATCTCTTTTCTCATTTTTACCACTTCTTATTTACCGATTCGGTAAATATGTATTCGGTAAATATGAATCTGTATTTTTGAATTCGGTAATCATGAATCGGTATTTACTGATTCATATTTACCGAAAACTGGTTTTTGGCCTCCTACATCTCACTTGACTAAATACCGGTCGGTAACGGGATATTTACTGAATTTCGGCCGTTACCGACCGGTATTTAGCTACCTACATGAGGCCCTTTGTCTGGTCTGCCGGTCAATTCTCACATTTAGGTTTTCACAGAAAAGATACAATTTCCTTCTGACCTCTTTTGCCCACTTTAAGTCGCTGAGCTGAGTCTCATTCTTACACCATTGTGACACTTTCATGGCCTCTCCTGTACCCAATCTTTTCTAAAATCTTAATAAGGCCACTTGCGCCTGTGCATTCCAAGATGTCATGACATGAGGGATTTTATACATTTCCCTTCCGTAACATCCCAACTGCTTTTGCAACTTAAGCAGATTACTTCTCCTCCGTATTGTAGTTGAGGTGGTTTCATAGCGTTGTAGGCCTTTATCACAGGTCTGTGAGACATGTCCCCATAGATAAGATTGCATTTTTGAGCCCACTCACAGATGTATGTGCATTGACTTTCTGGGCCTCCAGGTGCATGTACCACTTTAAAGACTTGTCAAACCGGACCCCAAGATATTTAAACTCATTCACAATTTCCAGTTTGGCTGGGCCCAGACACCAATTGAACCTCAGATCTCTCTTCCCAAAGCACAAAATCTTGGTTTTGTCTATATTTATAGTTAGATGCTTTTCCCAACAATATTCACTAAATAGGCCCATCTCTGTTTGGTCAATGATTACTAGGTCATCGGCATAAAGTAAACAGGATAATTGTTTTTCATTGATTTAATGGCTTGCACTTCTATCTACCTCCAAGATCGTTGGCAGATCTGCTAAGAATATAGCGAAAAGTAGGGGGGCCAATACACAGCCCTGTCTTAGGCCATTATTGATCGCTATTTTCGGTGTCAAGGACCCCGCAGTATCCTTAATAACTTGGGCCCAGTTCTGACTGTGTAACTCCTGAATTGCATATGGCCATGTCTGAACTGGGGTGGCAGAGTGGGCTAAAGAATGGTGATGGATCAAACCCAGATCTGTTGACTGGTTGTGAGTGTTTGATTGGTTCTGATGCTCCGTCCATCACCACCCCCTTTTGTACCGCTTTGTTCGCCATAAGTTGGCAGGGTATGCTCAGACGTGAGTCCCTTGCTCACTTTGCCACTGGATTCAAGCAGGCCTGGCTGAAGACGGCTGAAATGCCAGAAACCGGTCCTAGGAAGCTTGTTTCCGGTCCAGGGAAGGCATGGCTTGGCAGTTCGGGCTGGACTGTTCCCATGAGGCACAGGGTCAGACTGATTTGCATATGGCCATGTCTGAACTGGGGTGGCAGAGTGGGCTAAAGAATGATGATGGATCAAACCCAGATCTGTTGACTGGGTGTGAGTGTTTGATTGGTTCTGATGCTCCGTCCATCACCACCCTCTTTTGTACCGCTTTGTTCGCCATAAGTTGGCAGGGTATGCTCAGACGTGAGTCCCTTGCTCACTTTGCCACTGGATTCAAGCAAGCCTGGCTGAAGACGGCTGAAATGCCAGAAACCGGTCCTAGGAAGCTTGTTTCCGGTCCAGGGAAGGCATGGCTTGGCAGTTCGGGCTGGACTGTTCCCATGAGGCACAGGGTCAGACTGATTTGCATATGGCCATGTCTGAACTGGGGTGGCAGAGTGGGCTAAAGAATGGTGATGGATCAAACCCAGATCTGTTGACTGGGTGTGAGTGTTTGATTGGTTCTGATGCTCCGTCCATCACCACCCCCTTTTGTACCACTCCTGAATTACAACCAGGAGCCCATCTGGGATGTCGTATTTTTTGAAGGTCTCCCAAAGACATTTCCTGTCAACCAGGTCAGATGTTGCGTGGAAGTCTACAAAGCAGCAATACAGCTTCTCTCTTTGCTCCATAGACTTCCGCACCACCGCCCATAGAGTGAAACAGTGGTCAATTGTTGAGTGTCCTTCCTTAAAGACTCCTTGCTCCACCTGCACGATCAACCACTGTTCCACCCAATCCTTCAAGATACCCAGGATAATTTTGACAAAGACTTTCTCACCAATATCCAACAAATTAATCAGTCTATAATTCTTCGGGGCTTTCCTGTCCCCCTTCTTGTGTATTGGTCTAATTACTGCCCCCTCCAGTTTAGCAGATATGACCAGAGTCTAATATGACTAAAACATATGAAATAGGAATTCAGCCCACCAATTTAACTGGGTCTTCATTATAATTGCCTGGAGGTTGTCGGGACCTGCTGCATGGGTTAATGTTAGCTTTCCTATAATATCCTTTACGTTTTCTTCTGTAAAGAAAAGTTTCAAGTCTTCAACCTCACCCAATGTATTTATTTACTTGCTACGTATGCTTCGCTTGTCCCATACCGTTCGCCTAAGTACTCTTCCCATACTGCTTCCTCCACTACACAACTCAAGGCCCCAGAGGTCTGTCCAGAGGCTTCCTGTATTAGCTTCCAAAACTGTCATATGTTTTTTGTTTAAATTGTCTCTAGTAGGTTTTCCCAGCATTTCTCTTCTGGTTCCTAACTAACATTTTATATTCCTTTTTCAGTTTAATCAAATTTAACAGCCTGCTCTGGTCATACCTTATTCTTAGGCTTCTCTCTTCTCTTCATATTGACCTTTTCTTATTCATGCATTCCAAATTTAACCACCTAGATTGTCTTCCTTGTGTTCTTTGTTTGTCAATATGGTCAACTTTCTTATTTTTTAGTTCTACTCTGAGGCATTGTACAACATGTTCTATTGTTTCCTCAAACCAGGTCACATTCTGCCCCCTTACATTTCCCATGTTTAATATCTGTTGGAAGTTAGCCAATTTTCAACATATTCATCAGTTAGTCTCGTTGTCAGGTGTTTAGGATACTCCACTTGTTGGGGAAGTACTATTTCACATTGGGTCATTGGCCCCCCTAAATAATTCGAAGTGCAGGGAATTATGATCACTGCCTTCTCTTTGGGTTACCTGAAAGTCTTTTACTGATGCGCAATTCCAAGCATGAATAAACACATAGTCAATGGGGCAGTGCTGAATGCCTATCTTAAAGGTCTGTTTTGCTGGGCGATCAGTTTTCAACCTACTATTTAGACTAAACAACGCCTTTGACCCCAAGTACTTCCCTAATGTTAGATCTTGTCTAGTAGAAGTACAATCAGGGAATTCCGCGGACACTATATTGTATGAGCACAATATTTCTTCACATCCTGGATCTAATATTTTTGGATTCAGTTTATGATTGAAATCACCCAATTCAATAATGAAATCACTCCCAAGCTTTTCACACAGTGCGTCCACATCTTCCTTGAAGTACCCCATCTCCACCCCATACTCCTCCTGGGAACCGCATTGTATGTAGACATTCACAAGTATCAGGTTTTCACGCTTCCTATCTGTAACCAATAGGGATACCTTGCAAACAAGCAACTATTTACATGTCAAGTTTATTGACGTCACCTTTCTTTGCAATCCTCGTGGATATAAGTGTCATAATTCCCCCGAGGGTCGACTAAACATTTTTTTCCTAGCTGGCCTGCGAAGTTGGGTGAAGCCTTTGATTTTGGGGGTTTTGTCACATAGCCAAGTTACCTGTAAACATATAGGTGCCGATTACGATCCTGTAAAAACCGGGTACGAACCGTCGGACGGAGCATATTCTCCGTCCGACGCGTACCCGGTCGGAACAATATACAAACATGGAAGTACGATTCGCACGGAAATACCATTTCCGTACGATTCATACAAAACACCGACCGACGAAAATATACATACAAATGTGATCCGGGAAAGCGCCGACGTGACGTCGGGACGCACGCAGCCAGCCTTTCACGAACCAGGAATCACGATTCGCACCGACGTCATCCCGCACTGAGAATATTTTCCGGCAGCCAAAAACTGCCGGGAAATCAGGACGACGCGAACAAGGAGTACCTGCACGCGACGGACAGACATGGACCCGAACCTACGTGTCATCCCGGCCCTCATAGCAGTCGACCTCCTCTACAGGTTCCGACGAGACGACGCAGAAGGTCAGAACAACAAAGGGAGGGGGGAAAGGGGGGGGCAGGAGCAGGGGCAGGCCACAAAACCCCCACCCAAGTCACACAGCACACATGCCCTGGACATACCTGACCCCCAGGCCCTGGTCACTACGAGGGGGTGGGGGCGTGTCCAGCAAAGCCAGCGTCCGCCACAACGGAAGTGGTTGACGACGTGAACCGGTAACACAACAATACAGGTACGTCCCGTACCCACGCCTTAAGAGCGCGGGTACGAGTCGGACCACGCCCACACCTACGTCACCCCAACAATGGCGGGACGGCTCGTACCCACGTGGCAAAGGCCTGTGTACGGCCCACACAAGCATTCCACAGTGTGGGTATGGAAATGTACAGAGCGTATCCCCACCCGCGTATGCATGGAGCGTACCCCCACCCGCGTATGCATGGAGCGTACCCCCCACCCCAGCAGTGTACGTACGGACCGTACCCCCACCCCCGTATGCATGGAGCGTACCCCCACCCGTGTATGAATGGAGCGTACCCCCCACCCCACCAGTGTACGTACGGACCGTACCCCCACCCCCGTATGCATGGAGCGTACCCCCACCCCAACAGTGTATGTACGGAGCGTACCCCCACCCGCGTATGCATGGAGCGTACCCCCACCCCAACAGTGTATGTACGGAGCGTACCCCCACCCGCGTATGCATGGAGCGTACCCCCACTCCAACAGTGTATGTACGGAGCATACCCCCACCCGCGTATGCATGGAGCGTACCCCCATCCCAACAGTGTATGTGCGGAGCGTACCCCCACCCGCGTATGCATGGAGCGTACCCCCATCCCAACAGTGTACGTACGGACCGTATCCCCACCCCCATATGCATGGAGCGTACCCCCACCCCAACAGTGTATGTACGGAGCGTACCCCCACCCGTGTATGCATGGAGCATACCCCCACCCCAACAGTGTATGTACGGAGCGTACCCCCACCCGCGTATGCATGGAGCGTACCCCCCATCCCAACAGTGTACGTACGGACTGTACCCCCACCCCCGTATGCATGGAGCGTACCCCCACCCGTGTATGAATGGAGCGTACCCCCCACCCCACCAGTGTACATACGGACCGTACCCCCACCCCCGTATGCATGGAGCATACCCCCACCCGTGTATGAATGGAGAGTACCCCCCACCCTACCAGTGTACGTACGGACCGTACCCCCACCCCCGTATGCATGGAGCGTACCCCCACCCGCGTATGCATGGAGCGTACCCCCCACCCCACCAGTGTACGTACGGACCGTACCCCCACCCGCATATGCATGGAGCATACCCCCACCCCAACAGTGTATGTATGGAGCGTACCCCCCCGCGTATGCATGGAGCGAACCCACACCCGTGTATGTCCTAAGCGTACATATCCTGACATAGGAGGGTTGGGTGCAGAGTCCTCCCAGCAGTGCCCGGACATGAGAGGGGTGTGTGCAGAGTCCTACCAGCAGTGCCCAGACACAGGAGGGGTGGGTGCCTAACACTCCCAGCAGTGCCCCTGCAAAGAAAAGGGTGGAGTACCCACAGAACCAATGCCCACAAATGTCAGTCAGATGCACAAAGATCCTGCAGTACATGTACCACATGTGTGCGAGGCTGGGAGTATACACATGCATAGCGCCGAAAAGAAAACATGTCCACATGAAGTCATGTCAACAGTCTACATACACAAGTACAGTGACCACCAAGGACGCCACCAATGATGCAGGTGGAGACATCGCGCAGCATGCATGGCCAAAGTCTAACGAGTCCGTCACACACCCAGCCAATGTAGACACAGCTCAGCACCACATTTTGGAATGACCCTGCAGGGAAGATGTCAGGTTACACAGAGGAAGGAACACACCTTGGGATGATGTAACCATGCAGTAACTGCTTACATGAACAAAGTTATGTAGCCAACAGCTTGTGATGGCACACAGATACCAGGGTCCACCCTATGACCAGCACAAGACTACAATTCCCACACACCCAACACATTATCACCACCCAAAATAATGGAGCAGGTCCACCAACAGCAATACCAGATAGACAGTAGTGTACTAAGGAAAAAGAAATTGCTTTATTCAGCATCCAAAAATCTGTTTGTCCCTTGAAAGTTCAAAATGTACAATGCCCATAGGGCAATCCATAGTTCAAATTCAGGTGGGGGACACAGTGGGACGCGTGTCCCCTAGCTTGCCTGCACAGTCAGACTCCTTGGTCTTCCAGAGGGGGGGGGCATCATGTGGGGGGGAAGGACCAGGCACCGCAGGGACATGAGGGCGAAGGGTAGGCGTTGTGGGTGCAGGGACGGAGGACTCCACCACAGGGGGTGGGGCAGCGCCAAAGGCGGAGGTCAGGATGGCGCTGCACACCTTAGCAAGGTCCTCCAGCGACTCCCCTGCACCCAAAGGAACCACAGGCCCCAAGGAGGGGGGGGGGGTCGGAGGGATGGGTCGCAGCGCCACTGGGGGAGGGTGTGGACAGGGGGGGACTCAACTCCCCTGCCGGTGTCCTGCCTCCACCGCTTGCGGGGTGGTGCCACACTGGGGCTGATGGACAGACTAGGCAGGACTGACCCTGTATCCGACTTTTGGCCAGGAGAGCTGAGGGGAGGGGATTTGGAGGGAGTGGATTTTGTGGAATGCGGACTCCCACTCTGGCTGCGTGTCTTATGTTTTCCCCCCGACTCAGTGGGTGTGCCTACTTCACCCTGTGTGTGTGTGCCAGGAGGTGTGCATTTGACCTTCCCTGCTGGTGTGGTGCCTGTGTCTGTTGTGGTGGGTGCATGCTGACGTCTGGGTGTACGTGGGACAGGCATGGGAGTGGGAAGTGTGGATGGGGCAGGGGTAGGGGGTTCGACGAAGCGCTGCAGGATACCCACTGCTGCAGTCAGTGTCGAGTCAATGGACCTCAGCAAGTTGCTTTGATCAACCTGCGATGAGAAAATGCCCTCCAAGTATGCCACCATGTTGTTCAGCACTTGGCTGTGGCCATGGAGGACATTAAGCATCGCAGCCTGAACAACCTGCAACTGCCGCTGGATGTCCACAGACTCGGCATTGGCGGCAGCAGTGGAGACAGGGGCAGGGGGTGCGGTGCCTGGCAGGAAGGAGACATGTGGTGAACGGGCATGCTGGGAAGGGACACGAGCAAGTGGGAGGCGGCTGATGGCAATGGAGGGGGCGGGGAGAGAAGTTGTGCCGCTGTCAGCTGGTGGTGCAGCCTCCGCCCACTCGGAAAGCTCAGCCTCGGACCTGTCAGCTTCATATTCCGTGGTGGCAGTGGACAGGTCCTCCGCCTCACTCCCCTCCGCCTCAGTTCCACTCGATGTGCCAGCCAAGATGTCACTGCTGGCACTGGTGCTCGGTCCCTCCGCTCGGTCTGTGCTGATGTCACCATCTGTGTCCCCCAACGATGCTGTGGGCAAGGTGAAGAGACAGGAATTAATCATACACCTGTATACATATGTCACATGAGTCCAATCTACATAGGTTACAGTGCATAGCCTGAAAAGAAAGATGAGTAAAATCTACAATACAAGGTACATATGTAGGCCCTGCAACACACAGTTGGTTCACCCACCATGCCACTGAGAAACTATGGAGAGCATGACACAATTGCAAATAACATGAAATGGATTTGGACAGAGGAGCCAGGCCCTGGGGACAATCCAGCACTGCATCTGCACCACACAGCGTTGCCGAAAATAGGGATGAGCAGGGACCATATCCATGAACATGAGGCACATGCTGCATAGGTAATACTGAATTCATGCCCACCATGACTGGCTCACTGCACCTTGAGTGTATGTCCAGACAAACATCACACACTGGCCAGACCTAGCAAGGAGATTTCAGGTTTTGACTAGGCCTGGGCGGTAAATTCCGTTCCGTTCGCGGAATTTGCGGAATTTGGGTAATTTTGCGTTCCGCGGAGAACGCAAAATTGCCCAAAAATCTGCGTTCCGCAACTTCGCGAAATTTT
This sequence comes from Triturus cristatus, assembly GCF_964204655.1. Taxonomy (NCBI): domain Eukaryota; kingdom Metazoa; phylum Chordata; class Amphibia; order Caudata; family Salamandridae; genus Triturus; species Triturus cristatus. The sequence continues at coordinate 1,369,603,744 of NC_140590.1, forward strand.
TGCTTGTTCGCGTTCTCAATATGCGTGTTCGCGAGATATTTCACCCCGAGCACGCAAACAGCGATCGCGAACAGGAAAAAAGTATCGCGAACAAGCAATTCCGCGTGTTCGCGGAATTTCTGCATGTTCGCGGAGATATTTTACCGTTTCGCGGAGATTTGCGTAACGCGATTACGCAAATTCCGCCCACCCCTAGTTTTGACATGTAGGCTTTGCCCGCACCAACCGCCCCCTACATGAGACAATTTGTTGAGACACAGGAAGCACTTACATCTCTTAGTCTGGGTGAAATACACATGGGCTGGAAAAATGCAAGATTGGACACAAAATACCCAAGGTGCGCCTGTCCAAATAATCATGTACAAATGGCCATCATCAGATGATTGTAACAAGACACACAGCCACTGGCCACCGTGAGTATGAACATGGAAAATCAGGTCAGGCTGTACAGTGGACACTTGTACTACATGTAACGTCAATATACATGGTGCCAGGGGACAATGGCACAGAGCACAACCTATGCTGTAGACACTGAGAGTGTCCACATTTTGTGATGACACACATGAGACCTAGGAAAATATGCCCCAGGGGACAGTAGTGGCCACACAACTCCATGGTCCTGAATGGGAATGACTGCAACACACGCCACCATCCCTGCACTATGCGTCTCGCACACTCATGCACATCATGTAACAGGCCACAACATAGGACATGCGTGCTGTAAGGCATGACACTTGAGAGACTAACTCCCATGTCTGGACTCAGCATCAGTGCCAACTGACATGGAACCCACAAGTACTGAACTGGACAGGGCACAGGCAAGGTCCCAAAATCTGTTACACACCACCCCCACACATGATGCTACAGGCATTGTTCACGTGGATAAACTGCCAGCCTAGATATCCTTGTGAAGGAGTGACTACACACAGACCAGGGAACACATTGCAAGGAGGGGAAGGGAGGCAGGAGAGCACCGCTATACTGTGGGTGACAGGATCTGCACAGCACCTTTGAACCCTGGCAGTGTATCCATGCAACTGCGCGATTACAAATGCTGGTGACACACAACAAACCCACATGTACCTACTCCCTTCCTGCTGCTGCTTCTCCTGTAAGCGCCTGTCCAAGTCTGGAAAGACCACCGCCAGCACACGCTTGTGGATGTGGGTCAGACGGCGGCGCCCACGATTCTTATGGGTCTCAGGTGAGTCCCCCAGCAGGACTCGTGCAATCCTCCGTGTCCAGCACCGGATATCCTGCCAGCGTTTTCTCACCTGGGCCAGGCGCCGCTTGCGACCCTCCGTCCTCCTCACGGCACTGACGGCGTTCATCCAGATCTGCTTCTTGGCAGAGGCGCCTACCTGTGAGGATGAACAAGTGACACTACATCAATACACCTGGCACATGTCACAGAGACACATATTAGAACAAATTTGCTGGTTACAACCAGGCATAGTATGCAGCCAACGCATTGCACCTTTGTCATAGGGACATTATCCTCTGGGGAAGGGCAAAAGCAGTACGTGCCAGTGAAAGTACAAAGGTAGAATGAGGGCAACGACACAATCAATGATCCAGGCTCACACTGTGCATCACAAGCTACACCAGGATTATGTGCAGCACCTCAAAGCAGTCACATGCCACAGGCCACTGACACTACCTCAGCAGAGTACACAGACACACACAGGCACAGGACATTCACCTGCCATTGCCAAAGGGAGCTACGAACCTCACTCTGCACATGTGCCACTAGACGGGGGGGGGGGCACACAGGTGTGGAGCTGGCTCTGCACGTCAGACACACAGCACTGCTCCCTGCTCACATCACAAGGGCAGGGTATATCCGTCCCTCATGCAGCTTGGGTGCTACACTCCACATATGCACCCACCCACATGACAGGGAACTTACGCACACACCGATGTCCAGGGTACAAACACATCATGTGGACACTCTCAGCACAGGTACACAGACCTAACACACATCTGTGGGTACAGTCACCTGTCACACTGGGCTGACCACATAATCACATGAGGACTGTAGAGGCAACATTCCCAGGAGGAGAAGACAGGCAGAATGTGGCATGCACCATGCAGTGATTGTCACAGTAAACACAATGCAAGTGAGGACGGCAGACATGCACCACAGCATGCTCTGGCTGGGAGACATCAGGCATTCCCCCCCTGGGACCCCCCCTACAGTACATTGCATGTGTGTCACACCTGGACACAATGCCAGAAGTCACAGTCACAAAAAAGGGACACAGTCTGTGCTAGTGGACTCTGCACTCACCTGATACCCTGGTCGCCCATACAGCAGGGGGTACTGTGGGAGGATCACATCCAGCAATGCCAGGTTCTCCTCCAGGGTGAAAGGCTGGACCCTCTCCACAGACCTTGACATGGTTCCAGGGAATCACGAGCATGCAGCTGGGTCGTAGAATCCAAAGATGTGCAGGCAAGTGCTCTCTCATGGGACCTGGCTGCCTTATATCTGCCTTGCTGGCCTGTTTCATGCACAGGAGTACAGAGTGATTGGTCACTCACATTTGCATCCTATGTTTCCTCCAATCCCTTTAAACCTAGCACAGTTAGTGGGTTTTTAAATTATTTTTTCTTGGGCATGATGTCAACTCAAGAACCACATTGCAACAAAGTAGATTCATACAAACCGACTTCTGCTGTGCACCTGCAGAAAAAAATTCATACTTTAAACTTGGTCTCCATGACAACCAGCATGCATGTAGGCCTTAATACTTGTCCCTCATGTGTCCCCTATGTAACTTGGAGATTCACACACAGGTACGGTGCGTTCCGGGGCCCTAGGGCACCCCAAATGCATAGCAACGGCCCGTACAGGCGTCTGTACGTACTGTATCACTATGGGTACGCATACGCGAGCACACCCATAGTGACAGTGAGCTTACACACGTGTGTACGGTCCGTATCACTATGGGTACGCATACGCGAGCACACCCATAGTGACAGTGAGCTTACGCGCGTGTGTACGGTCCGTATCACTATGGGTACGCATACGCGAGCACACCCATAGTGATAGTGAGCGTATGCGCGTGTGTACGGTCCGTATCACTATGGGTACGCATACGCGAGCACACCCATAGTGATACGGACCGTACACACACGCGTAAGCTCACTATCACTATGGGTGTGCTCGCGTATGCGTACCCATTGTGATACGGACCGTACACACGCGCGTAAGCTCACTATCACTATGGGTGTGCTCGCGTATGCGTACCCATAGTGATACGTACCGTACACACACACGTACGCTCACTATCACTATGGGTAGGCCTACGGCAGCACTCCCATTGTGATAGGGAACGTACACAGGCCCTCAGAGCGAATGTACGGTGCCCTTCACACATCACAGTGGTGACAGGCAGCACACAGGAAGGAATGGAGCTGATATACTTGTCCATGGATGGACATCAAGGCATTGTCTGGGCAGTACTACATGTGTGGGTCACAGGTGTGGAAGGCTGTGATGTGGCACATTACTCCTGAGTTGTGAATGTAATAGATGTATGATGAGATGTGTACAGATGTTATGTGTGACGGTGCAATATGTGCCACACATGCCCTTGACTCCTTTGACATGTGTGCATGTCGTACTGCACACTTGGGATGAGCGTCACTGGCATGGCACAGTCAACAACACACGCAAGTGTCCCCTGATGCCCGCTACAGGGGTTACCACACCAGACATGTGACTACCCACGGTGCACAATGTGTCTATGTCATGTATGTGTGGTGTGTTCACATTATCTTGATGTTGGTGTTCCCTCAAAAGCTTCTGCTGTTGCAGCAACCAACATGTGTGTGTGTGTAGATGGCCATGGCACACTGTTATGCACACCAGGCCACATGTGGTATCGGATGTAAGGTGTGTATGTATGCATGGGACACAGAGTTGCGTAACAAGGACCTGTCTGCATCCTCTCAATGTATGTGTGGTGAGCCATGACATGTACACCTTAATGGCAAGGTGTGTGGGCTGTCCTAGTGTAATGTCATGTGACCTGTGGCTCGAGTGTTCCGCTACCTGTCTCTGCAATCGGCATCCTACTTCTGCTGATGTGTTGATGTATGTCACTCCTGTGTTGCGTCTGGCTGTTCACTTGCACTGGGACACAGCTAGTCCCATGCCATGGGATGTGTAGGTTCACAATCTCCGTGTGTAGCTGGGTCTTGGTAGGAGTGTCACCTGGCAGCCATACGTGTCCAGGGCATGTAGCACATACCTGACTCCCTATGTGGCATATGTGTATTGACAGATTAACATGTGCTCAGTACATATAAATAGTTGTTGTAGTACACTCACTCTTCCTTGTCACTTCCAACTTACTGCAGAGCGCCGCCTCTTCCCCGACCAATTCCAGGCTTGGCTGACATGCGGGAGAATGACTGTATATGCTGCTACCGCTTCCCACAACCGTTGATTGAGGATTTGACGGCAAAGCTGGCACCACACCTGCAACCGCTGCACAGGTATCCTACGGCACTGACACCCAAGCTGAAGGTAATGGCAGCCCTACATTTTCTTGCCACGGGTACCTTTCAATATACCATAGCTCATGTTGGTGGCATGTCCCAGAGCATGTTCAGCCGTGTGCTGCATGATTTCTTAGAGGCCATGTTGCTTCACCTGGATGAGTTCATCCATTTCCCTACTCCTGAACATTTGACTGGGGTCAAGCGTGGATTCTATGCCCTGGGAGGGATGCCCCATGTCATTGGGTCCATAGATGGGACACATGTGGCTTTGGTACCACCACAGGCACAGGAGGTAGCGTACAGGAATCGCAAACACTACCACTCCATCAATGCCCTTGTGGTGTGTCTGTCCAACATGGTGATTTCACATGTCTGTGCTTGTTTTCCAGGATCAGCACACGATGCCTACATCATGAGGCGTAGCAGGGTGCCAGAATTGATGACGCAGCTGCGCAATGAACGGGCATGTGTTGTTGGTGGGTACACTCTGTCTGACCTGTATTTTGCGTAGACTTCCTGCCCGACTGTTTCTCCTGTCCTACTTTTGACCATGTGTTTTCCGTGTAGGGGACGCTGGCTATCCCAACATGGCATGGCTGATCACACCTCTCCGCAACCCCAGCACGCCGGCCCAGCTCCGCTACAACAACGCCCATGGCCGGACAAGGCGAGTGATAGAGAGGACATTTGGCCTCCTGAAGAGCCGATTCAGGTGCCTACACAAGACCGGCGGCGCCCTCCCATATGCCCAGGCGAAGGTCTGCAAAATCTTCATGGTCTGCTGCATGCTGCACAACATGGCAGTTGAGAAAGCTGTGCCACTCATCCTGGATCAAGATGATCAGGACCATCCACCCGTGGAGGACGAAGGGCTTGGCAATGGGGCTAGTGATGTGGAGGATGTGGAGCCACAAGAGGACATCCGGAGTCGGCACATACGCGACTTCTTTGCCTAGTGGTGAGTACCAGTGTCTGAGTGTGCACGCATTTGTCCCCGTGTGGCATGTGTTGCGATGTGTGTGTCCATCTGCATGTATGCCACGTGAGTCAGAGGTGTGTGTGGATGTGTCACTCGAGTGATGGTGCCAGTGATTAGTGCATTTCCACAGTCATAATTGTGACCTAGCATGTTGTCATCCTTACATGTGTCGAGTACATGCACATGCAAGTGGCTGTGCTTTTTGTGGCTGACTTCTTGTGTGTCTCTCATCCCCAGGTACTTGCGCATGCCGTCTGCTGGTTGCATTGTTGTGGCACTGCTATTCCTCATGGACACGTCATCGTGTGCTGACTCAGCGTTACACGCACGGACAAGTTTGGAAGTCTCCATAGGGTAAGGGATGCATCAGGGGTGTCTTGGGTGTGGCAGTTGTTTACGATGTGTGCACACTGCCCCTGTCGATGTTTGGTTCCTCTGCAGACATGTCTCATCACCATGGGACACATGACATGTAGCTGGATACACCTGAATAGATGGTCAGACTTGTTGACAGTCATCTGTGATGGGATAGTAGATTGTGATGATGGCATCAATGTGTGTAACACTGCCCTCAGACACATACGGTTTGCATTGGCTTGACATGGTGTGTGACTTCCATATCAGAGGATCAATGGTGTATGGCAGCCTCTCCGTGAGCAGCAGGGGGTGTTTAGCTGTTACCCGACACTTGTGTGCCAGTTACATGGCTATCACGCATTTGTGCTGCAGAAGGGGGGTTCCAGCGTTGGACCCACATGTTACTCCACATGACCTGTGTATGTGTACTCCGAGTTGCCTCTGCCTTCCGGAATACATGACTAATAAAGGTGTCCCTATGCCTCCAAGGTGCCTCTTCTCAGTCAATGCTGGTGTGTTGCCACGGTGCATACGGCATGTCTGGCATGGTTTTCTGTGATAGTGGCTATGTGTCTATGTGTAGAGTAGCAAGATGCAAGCTGTTTGTGTGGGATTGGACTCTGTATTGTGCATGATGTCCATGACTGTGTGGGTATTGTGACATGTGCCATCCCCATGCATCCAACCTTGGCCAGGCCACCATTCTCTGCATCCACCTGACTCAAGCTTGCAGGCCATGGTTCTGCCACCTGTCTACACATACCTGGGTGGCCCCCAGGACACTCCACATGATCCCTGACCTCTGCGCATGACTGTTGCTGTACTCAATATGTCTGTCGGCATGGTTGTGCGGCCACCCCCTCAGCTGGTTGGGCCCATCACAGGTGTGTATGGTGCTCCATGTCTGTCTTGCCTAATACATTGTGACCCATGTGTGTCCTGTGCCAGACTCAGGCCCCAGGGTATGGATGGTTGAAGTCATATGTGAACTCGGGCCTGGTTAGACTTTACAAGACACATGTAATGTAATAATGCAAAAAGTAGGCATCATCTCTTGATTGTGACAGTTTTTATTTGTGTAGGGGTACGTGTTGGGGGGGGGGTGACAAGAGGGGCTTTCCGGGTGTGTAGAATCCAAAGTTCACTGGGGGAGTTGGTATCCTTGGCATTGGAAATCATCGGAGTCCATGCCACAGTCATTGTCAACATTGGTCAGACAGTGACCAGCAAGTCCATGTGGCAGAGATTGTCATTAGCTGATGTGCTGCTGTTGGGCCAGTGGGCCAGGTGCCAGGCCAGGTGTCCTGGGAGATGGTGCTGTTGCGCTGACCCTCACGGTCTTTTCCGTGGACGACGCACCCTCCTGCGGGAACCCTCAGAAGCAGGCCGTGACGATGTTTGGGATGCTCCATCGGATGTATCCTCCTCCTCCTGATCCCTCCCTGTGGGTGGTGATGTTCTTCGCCTGGTGGCACAGGGAGGGTTGCCCATGTTGTCGGCTATCCGACGGAGTGAACGGTCTATTCCCGTGAACAACGTCACGAGCTCAGCCTGTCTGTCTTCCATCCATCCTTGGTGTCGCTGTAGACAGGCATGTTGCTCCGCATGATGCTGGGCCTGCTTGGTCTTGATCTCCTCGAGGGTCCCCTTCCTCTCGTTGAGGGTGGACACAACCTGGCTCATGCCCGTGGTGTCCTGCCGGTATGTGTTCAGGATGTTTCTCACATGGGAATATACCGGCTCCACAGCCAACTGGTCAGGCTCGCGCCTCCGCCGTCCTCCACTCCCACCACCCCTGCCCACTTGCGCCTGGCCTGCCCTTGTGGGCACATCGGGTCTCCGGGACCCATGAGGGGTGTCATTTGCGTTGTCGCCTGCCTCCTCCTGGGTGCCCGGTACACCGTGTCCCTCCTGGTCAGACTGGCTGCATTGTGGTGGTGGGGCAGGGATCCTGGGTGTCTCCTGGGATGTGGCAGGAGTGGGGGTGGTGGTTGGCCCAGTTGTACCTGACGCAGGTGCTGCAGGTGGTTGGACACCAGAGGGGCCAGGTTGGTCGGGGTCGTCCACAGAGTGGTGAGAGTCGTCGCTGCCGGTGGGATCATCCTCCTGCAGAGCCAGGTCCTGTGAGTCTTCCCCCCAGTGTTGGGGGGTGATCCACGACGTTGACCTGTGTGTGAGAGAGACAATGTTATTTTTGTTCCATGCAACATCCATGTTTCATTCCTTTCAAGATTGGCACATTTCCTCTGGGTATTTGGATATGTCTTGCATTCCAGTCATATATGAGTCCCTTGGCTACAGCTTTTGAGACTTTACCTATGTGTGACACAGTCTTACTTGCTGCGTCAATTGTGACTGCAGTCAGCAGTGGAGTGAGCAGGTGTGGCGAGCCATGCATTGGCGCCTTCCAAGTTGCACTGTACGTGGGCAAATGGAGTTGTTCCACACAATTATATGAAGCAGGTAGCTGGCGTTGTGCTTGTGCACAGGTTGACACATGGCCCAGTGTTTTGCCATGGAGGAGAGAGGGTGATTCAGGCACTGGCCACCCTTGTCTACATGCACACAGTCCACCTGCTGACGGGCAGGCATTCCCACGCCACCCAGGGGTGATTTGGTCTCCCTGTGTCTCCCTTTCTCCCTCCCTCTCTGTCGCCCTCTCCCTCCCTCCCTGTGTCAGCCTCCTCCCTCTGTCCGTCTCCCTGTGTCTCCCTCCCTCTCTGTCCCCCTCTCCCTCCCTCCCTGTGTCAGCCTCCTCCCTCTGTCCGTCTCCCTGTGTCTCCCTCCCTCTCTGTCCACCTCTCCCTCCCTCCCTGTGTCATCCTCCTCCCTCTGTCCGTCTCCCTGTGTCTCCCTCCCTCTCTGTCCCCCTCTCCCTCCCTCCCTGTGTCAGCCTCCTCCCTCTGTCCGTCTCCCTGTGTCTCCCTCCCTCTCTGTCCCCCTCTCCCTCCCTCCCTGTGTCAGCCTCCTCCCTCTGTCCGTCTCCCTGTGTCTCCCTCCCTCTCTGTCCCCCTCTTCCTCCCTCTGTGTGTCACCCTCTGTCACCTCAGCCCAGCTCCCTAAGCACACAGAGTTTGCAGGTCTTTGAATGGCCCTCGGCTTGTTCATGTGAGTTTGTTTCTGATCTCCAGGCACCCATTGGGTGTGGTGTCTGTGTCTGCGCTGCTGCTGTGGTGGTGTGTGCTGCCACTCTTTCACAGTGTTGGCTGTTCATTAGCTGCTGTCATGTGCAAAAAAAGCCTTCACCCCCATGTCTTCATGCAGGCGTACGCCATTTGCAGGCAAGTCTTTCCTGTGTGGGGACACGCTGTTTGTCTGGCTGTGACCTAGGCCCTATGGGCTGAGGGCATAGTTGTCTGCTTCTGAGTTGCACTATGTGATTTTGAGGCCCACACTCCCGCCATCCGGGTTACCGTGTCTTGTGTTGGTGTTTTCTGTGGCCTGTGACTTGGCATTGTCTAGCTGGGTGCATGGGGCATGGTGGCGCTAGTGGCATGTGCGTGTTTATGGAGTGTGGTTGAGTCATGCGATGGCTTTGGGGTGGTTGCGTGCAAGATTGTGAGTTTGGTTGTGGATGACGTTCCCCCCATGTGATGTGAGTTGTTTGTGTACTCACCAGGCTCTCGGAGTCCTTCTACTCCCTCCACTGCCACCACCGGCAGTATGGCCATCACCCTCGCCTCCCAGGGATGGTATTGTACGCGTCTGCGGGGCGGCCCTCCTCCAGTGATGTTGGCCTGGTTGTGGTCCTCGGTCATTTTGGCTCGGACCCTCCTCCGCAGATCGTACCACCTGGCTTGGCTTCATGCCTGGTCCTTCTGGTGGCCGCAACAGCATTCACAGCATCGACAATCATCCGCCACATGGCTGTTTTTTCGGAAATGCTGGTCTGTCTGACCAATGTTCCAAAGAGGTGTGGCTCGACTCTGAGGATTTCGTCGACAAGGACCTCCAACTCTTGGCTAGTGAACTTTGGATTCTTGTTAGTGGGCATGGTGAGGGGTGTGGGTGTGGATGGTTGTGGGTGTGTGCGTGTGGTTGTGCAGGTGTGTGTGTGAATGTGATGAGGGGGTGTTTGTGAAGGTGGTTGTGTGAAGGTGTGCAAGTGTAAGGTGTAGTAAAGGTTCAAGTATGGTGCTGTGGGTTGTCTGTGGGGTCTGGCAGCAGTGAGTCTGTTGCAAAGGCTCATGGTTTGTGTCTGTGGGCCCTTTTTATTGGTCCATTGGTGGGTGTGGCTGTGTTTGAACTTTGGGTGGGTGTGTTATAAGGAGTGGTTGTGTTTTGGGCCTCTGTTTGGGAGTTTGGCAGTTGCAGGTCAGTGAATGTGTTGTATTTGTGCTTGTTGGACAAGTTTTGTGGCTTTGTGCGATTCGAATGGAGTCTTCTTGTGTTGTTTTGCTTTGTCCTGGTTGTGTACGTGTGTTTTTAGCGTGTGTACGGTGTGGACCTCGGCCATTTTGTTGTACAGTGCTGTCCTTGTCTCTTGCTTGGTACGACTCGTACATGCGCGATGTTGGGTGAAGGTGCTGGTGTTGGGGCCTGGGGTGCGTTCCGTACTTAGACTGTTGGTGTCGGGGTACGCTCAATCCATACGCGGGTGGGGGTACGGGCCGTACATTCAAGGTTGGGGTCGGGGTTCGCTCAATACATACGCGGGTGGGGGTACGGGCCGTACATACAAGGTTGGGGTCGGGGTACGCTCAATACATACGCGGGTGGGGGTATGGGCCTTACATACAAGGTTGGGGTTCGGGTTCGCTCAATCCATACGCGGGTGGGGGTACGGGCCGTACATACAAGGTTGGGGTTGGGGTTCGCTCAAGCCATACGCGGGTGGGGGTACGGGCCTTACATACAAGGTTGGTGTCGGGGTTCGCTCAATACATATGCGGGTGGGGGTACGGGCCGTACATACAAGGTTGGGGTCGGGGTACGCTCAATACATACGTGGGTGGGGGTACGGGCCGTACATACGCGGTTGGGGTCGGGGTTCGCTCAATGCATACGCGGGTGGGAGTACGGGCCGTACATACAAGGTTGGGGTCGGAGTTCGCTCAATACATACGTGGGTGGGGGTATGGGCCGTACGTACGGGGGTGTACATACACAGGTGGGGGTACGACTCGTACGTACACGGGTGTTCATGCACGGGTGGGGGTTCGACTCGTACGTACACAGGTGTACATACACGGGTGGGGGTTCAACTCGTACGTACACGGGTGTACATACACGGGTGGGGGTTCGACTCGTATGTACACGGGTGTACATACATGGGTGGGGGTTCGACTCGTACGTACACGGGTGTTCATGCACGGGTGGGGGTTTGACTTGTGCATACGAGGCCTGGGGGGGTTGGGCGCGTACATACGGGGGCTGGGGGGGTGTTGGGCGCATTTGCGGGCACATGTCTCCATGGTTGCTATGGGAGTTTGGTGCGGACGGTGTTTTTTCCATCCGGTTGTAACATCGGACGCACGGGATGGATCGTACTTGCGCGGTCGGACTTTACTTTTCACATTTGTACGGTAAATCGTCCGAGGATGTGTCGGACACATTTTCCGACCCGAGGACGTGTGGGGAATTATTCCCAATGCGATTCGTATGGACTTTTTCCCATGCGAATCGTACTTGGCAGTTTGTACGGCACTTGTACGATTCGTACGGTAAAAAGACCAGATACGAGTCGTACGGGGAATTTTTTTGCCAGATCGTAATCGGCACCATAATCTCTGCACACTGGGCTAGTTGTTTTACATTTTGGCCTTAGACTGTCCTTCTAACCCATTTACTTTCCATGATGTAATTGTCAAGCAATGCAACAACCCGTATTCCTAGTCAATTTCACTAAGACAGTCATTCTCGTTCTGATTCCACTGGGTTAGGCCTAAATAGCTTTTTTTTAGACTCCAGTTACCCCAAGCATTACTAAGCTCTGAAGTCTCAACAGCTATTTTGATGTTTTCCTTTTCTCCACGCTATCCAACTTACCTGCTTTTTCCCCCACCCTGCATAGCATTTCAGAAAGGCACTTCTTTGTTGATTACCCCCCCTCCCCTTCCACTTCTGGGATTAGCCTTATCCCTTCTTTCAGTACCTCCTTTTCCGCTTTTACAATAGCTGCCTTTACCAGCTCTGAATACTCCAAAACCTTGGTGATTTGCTTCCCTTTATTATTGTGGCTGAAGCCTACCTGCCTCAGATCCTTTATCCCAATTCCCCTCAAGCTTGGCCACTTAGAGAAAAAAAATAGGAACTGGGACGGATTTAGGGGTATAATTTTCCTTATTTCCTCCCTCCCCTTCTCCATTTTGGATGGCCCAAAGTATAACCACATATTACCACTTCTCTCTCCTACTGTGGTACCGATATTCTCTGCTTCCCGCTTATTCTTCTTACTGGGCATTACTTTAGGTATTCTTCTGCCTTCACCCATGTTCCTGAGATTTTCCTTTCGCCCCTGGGGATATTTACGTGTTTTATCCGCTTTATCCTCCCTACTATTCTTTACAGTGATTTTTGGTTGGCCCTTTTTTTTCCACTTCAGCATTTACCACTCTATTTTTATTTCTTTTTATTGAATACGAACACTAAACAATACAGATTCACAAGTAACACAGTAATCACTTTTCTCCTCACACCAATATGACACAGTTGCTATGTTCATCGCAAACAGTGCCGAGGACATTAGTAAATCTTGCCCCTACACCTCCAAATCCCCCAAAGAGGTCTGCTCCAATAATTTCGGTGGAGTACATATTTCCCCTCTAAAGACTTTCCATTTACTCCATATTTACATCCACTTTTTTGGACACCCCTGGGAGACATACACCGTCTTCTCACGGAACATACACCAGTCCATATCTACTGTCCACTACCTCTTTGTTGGTACCTCTTGTGATCCCCACTTCCTTGCAATATTCCTTTTGGCTACCAAGCCTCCCACTGCCATCCATATCCTCTTTTTAAATCCTAGACCTGTTGGCTCCCACACATTTAATAAACACAATTTAGGGTTTGGCTCCAAATGTACTCCCAATACGTCCTCCATACATTTATAGATGCCTACCCAGTATCTAGCTATAAATGGACAGTCCCATATTATGTATAGGAACTTACCTTCTTGACCACAGTTTCGCCTACAACTAGCATCTTCTCTGTAGCCCATCTTGACTATTGCGGGTCCTGTATAATATACTCTATGCAGCACTTTCAGTTGTACTAGTCTCAATTTTAACAATATCGCAACCTCTTTGGGTGACTCCAACGCCTCCCCCACTCCTCCTCATCCAAGTCCAGAAGATCCCGTTCCCACTTCACACGAAGCTGCAGTAGCGGATCAGGGGAGTTGTTAATCAATTTGGAATAGGTAAGCAAAATTGCCTTACGTGGCATGTACGCATCTAGTAGTCAATCTTCCAGGGGCGAAGCTTCCGGTATTGATACATCTCGAGGCACCACCGCTTTCAACGCATGTCGTACCTGTAAATACCTAAACCTTTCTTTCTCTGCTATTTCATACTCTCACTCTAGCATTTCGAAAGGCACCACTTCCCCTCCCTTCCAGAGATCTCCCACCCTCGATATCCCTATAGTGTCCCATTTAGAAAAAGCCCTTCGATCTCCAGAGAGATCCCAGCTTCTCTGAATCCCACAATGGGGTGGCCCGGGTTATGATCTTTCTGCGCCATATGCCACACCTGGACTACATGATATGTAGGCCCTGTCAATCCTAGCTTCGCCGATTGGAGTACAATGCTCGCATAAAGTTACTCCTTGGTAAGAGCCACCTGTCCATCGCATACCCTGGATCATTATGGGGTCGATAAATACAATGATTGATGGAAGATAGTTGGGCCGCCCAATAGTACTTTTTGATATTGGGTAATCCGATTCCGCCGTCGTACCAGCTCTGCACCAATTTCGGGAATGATATTTGTGGCGGACCATTGCCTCAGAGCAAGGTTCTCTGCGCATTCTCCACCGCTTTAAAATAAGACGCTGGGACAACATCTAGCAAATTAGGGAGGATATAAAGAAATTTTTACCCTCCCGCTATGCAACGCTTTCCTTACTGTTGCAGTCACTGGAGTGGGAATAGTAAATTTGACCCTCCCCCTATCCAACGCTTTCCCTACTGTTGCACTCTCTGGAGTGGGAATAGTAATGTTTACCCCTACGCTATGCAATGCTTTCTCTACTGTTGCACTCTCTGGAGTGGGAATAGTAATTTTTACCCCTACGCTATCCAACGCTTTCTCTACTGTTACACTCACTGGAGTGGGAACAGTAAATTTTACACTCCCGCTATCCAACGCTTTCCCTACTGTTGCACTCTCTGGAGTGGGAATAGTAATTTTTACCCCTACGCTATCCAATGCTTTCCCTATTATTGCACTCTCTGGAGTGGGAATAGTAATTTTTACCCTCCCGCTATCCAACGCTTTCCCTACTGTTGCATTCTCTGGAGTGGGAATAGTCATTTTTACCCTACCGCTATCCAACGCTTTCCCTACTGTTGCAGTCACTGGAGTGGGAATAGTAAATTTGACACTCCCGCTATCCAACGCTTTCCCTACTGTTGCACTCTCTGGAGTGGGAATAGTAATTTTTACCCCTACGCTATCCAACGCTTTCCCTACTGTTGCACTCACTGGAGTGGGAATAGTTAATTTTACCCTCCCGCTATCCAACGCTTTCCCTACTGTTGCACTCTCTGGAGTGGGAATAGTAATTTTTACCCCTACGCTATCCAATGTTTTCCCTATTATTGCACTCTCTGGAGTGGGAATAGTAATTTTTACCCTCCCGCTATCCAACACTTTCCCTACTGTTGCATTCTCTGGAGTGGGAATAGTAATTTTTACCCTCCCGCTATCCAACGCTTTCCCTACTATTGCACTTACTGGAGTGGTAATAGTAAATTTTACCCGCCCGCTATCCTACGCAGAAAATATTGAATATTTGTAATTAATATTAAGTTAATATATATGTATTCCTTTTTTTTTTACTTACTTTAATATTTATTAATTTTACTGTTATTTAAGTATTTTTAAGTATGTGTCAGTTAATTCTATGTATTATTTCATTAATTTTACATTACTTTTTAAACATTTAAAAAATTCGATATTTTGACTAACTATATTATTTACAACGATATTTTTGATTCGATATTTTTGTAATTTCCTGTTTGGAGATAGGGGTTCGATATTTTGGTATTCTATATTTTGGCATCGATATTTTTTTAAGTATATATTTTTGTAGTCGATATTATGTCAGTGATCCCTCCTCAAAATAAGTCAGGGCTTAACACATTCAACAACGGGTTTAGTAAAAGTAGGATTGATTATATACTCGTTAGCCTGAACCTCTGGCACACTGTTGACGACATGGAGGTGAGGGATCGACTGGAAAGTGATCACAATCCTCTGTGTATTGCTTTTAAACGGTGGTTACCTGAACAAGCGACTGCCAGAGAGGCTGAATTACACTCCCACAATGTGTTTCCTATGAATAATATGAGAAGACTTAAGTGGTTGAGTGTAGCTGAAGACCCACAGGCCTTGGAAAAAATAGCTAAGGAGGTTGACAAAGCCCTAGTAACGCTGAATATCATAAATCTCAATAATACTAGTCTGGAGAATGTCACCCAGTACGATGATAGCCTTTTTTTACACTTGAGATCTTATTTTTTTAAAGCACACAAGATAAAGAAGATAAATCATCAGAATACCTGTCGATGGTACTATAGTGACTGTCGGCAGACAAGAGCCCTCCTAGGGAAGGCCATTAAAGGAGGGGACTTAGCCACAGTACGCGCTTCTAGACAGGCATACAAAAACTCTATGGCCAAAGCAAAATGTTCCTGGGATGAAAAGTGATGGCAGAATTTGAAAGAGGCCAGTAATAAGAAGGATAGTAAGGACTTCTGGGCCATTATTAAGTGGGACAGAGATTGCATTCCTGATTCCCCAATCAATCACGTTTCCCAGGAAGAGTGGGTAAAACACTTTGGACCACAATACGCATGTAGCTCCTTGGAGTCGATAGTGGGTGAGACAAACTGTGTATTTTTTGTAGATGAGGCATTCACTATTAATGATGTTGAGGCAGCCCTTTGTGCAGTCGTTGGAGGGAGACCCCCCGGTCAAGATGGTATCCCCGCCGACGTGTTTTTACACGACAAAGTCAAATGGGGAAAATACATCTTACTACTGGTTAACGCAATTGCGCGAGGAGCTCCCTGGAAAGGGGCCGAAATAATCCCCGTGTATAAGAAAGGTGAAAAATCCTTGCCGGGGAATTATCGTCCCATTAGTCTGATTGACTCACTATAAAAAATATTGGGGAGATTAATTCTCAACAAGATCCATGACTGGGTTGACGAGCACAGTATATTGTCACCTCTGCAAGCTGCTTTTCGCGCCTATACAAGCACTATTGACCAGGTGTTTTGTTTTGTTTTACTATACTGGAAGGTGGTGGTTCTGGGCAAAGGCAGCATGTATGCTGCCTTTGTGGACCTAAAATCGGCCTATGATCTTGTCCCCCGCTCTAGGCTATGGACGACCCTCCAAGATTTAGGTCTATCCGCTGAACTCTTGACGCTCCTAAAGAGATTGCATGAGGGCAATTACGCAACAATACGCTCGGGCTCACAGGGCCAGGTGACTGATTCTTTCCCGGTTGAGCGAGGGGTGCGTCAGGGATATGTCATGGGCCGACACTATTTACTGTGTTTTTAAATGGGATAGTTGATTGTATGGCAAGAGTTAACACAGATGCCCCGGTTTTGGCAGGGATTAAATTCCCAATTTTAATGTTTGCCGATGACACTTTGATAATCTCGAAGACCTCGAGTGGGCTCCAAAGAGCTCTGACAGTATTTGAGGAGTTCTGCTCCGCTCGGGGGCTCAAAGTCAACGTATCAAAGACGAAACTCATGAAATTTAATCAACACTTTGGTGCCGATCACGATCCTGTAAAAACCGGGTACGAACCGTCGGACGGAGCATATTCTCCGTCCGACGCGTACCCGGTCGTAAAAATATACAAACATGGAAGTACGATTCGCACGGAAACACCATTTCCGTACGAACCGTACAAAACCCCGACCGACTAAAATAAACATACAAATGTGATCCGGGAAAGCGCCGACGTGACGTCGGGACGCACGCAGCCTGCCATACACGAACCAGGAATCACGATTCGCACCGACGTCATCCCGCACGGCGAATATTTTCCGGCAGCCAAAAACTGCCGGGAAAGCAGGACGACGCGAACAAGGAGTACCTGTACGCGACGGACAGACATGGACCCGAACCTACGTGTCATCCCGGCCCTCATAGCAGTCGACCTCCTCTACAGGTTCGGACGCAGACGCCGCAGAAGGTCAGAACAACAAAGGGAGGGGGGAAAGGGGGGAGGGCAGGACCAGGGGCAGGGCACAAAACCCCCACCAAAGTCACACAGCACACATGCCCTGGACATACCTGACCTCCAGGCCCTGGTCACTACGAGGGGGTGGGGGCATGTCCAGCAAAGCCAGCGTCCGCCACTATGGAAGTGCTTGACGACGCGAACCGGCAACACAACAATACAGGTACGTCCCGTACCCACGCCTTAAGAGCGTGGGTACGAGTCGTACCCCGCCCACACCTACGTCATCCCAACAATGGCAGGACGGCTGTACCCACGTGGCAACGGCCTGGGTATGGCCCGCACAAGCATCACATAGCGTGGGGACGCATATGTACGGACCGTACCCCCACCCCCTTATGCATGGAGCGTACCCCCCACCCCAACAGAGTAAGTACGACCCGTACCCTCACCCGCGTACGTATGGAGCGTACCCCCCACCCCAACAGTGTAAGTACGCCCTGTACCTTCACCCGCGTATGCATGGAGTGTACCCCCCACCCCAACAGTGTAAGTACGACCCGTACCCTCACCAGCGTATGCATGGAGCGTACCCCCACCCCAACCGCGTATGTATGTATCGTACCCCCACCCCAACAGTGTAAGTACGACCCGTACCCTCACCCGCGTATGCATGGAGCGTACCCCCACCCCAACTGTGTATGTACGACCCGTACCCTCACCCGCGTATGCATGGAGCGTACCCCCACCCCAACCGCGTATGTACGTACCATACCCCCACCCCAACAGTGTAAGTACGACCCGTACCCCCACCGGCGTATGCATGGAGCGTACCCCCACCCCAACCGCATATGTACGTACCGTACCCCCACCCCAACAGTGTAAGTACGACCCATACCCCCACCCGCGTATGCATGGAGCGTACCCCCACCCCAACCGCGTATGTACGTACTGTACCCCCCCCCAACAGTGTAAGTACGACCCGTACCCTCACCCGCAGATGTATGGAGCGTACCCCCATGCCAACAGTGTACGTACTGACCGTACCCCCACCTTGTATGCATGGAGCGTACCCCCACCCCAACAGTGTAAGTACGACCCGTACCCTCACCCGCGTATGCATGGAGCGTACCCCCAACCCCAACAGTGTATGTACGACCCGTACCCACACCCGCGTACGTATGGAGCGTACCCCCACCCCAACAGTGTAAGTACGACCCGTACCCCCACCCCAACAGTGTAAGTACGACCCGTACCCCCACCCGCGTATGCATGGAGCGTACCACCACCCCAACCGCGTATGTACGTACCGTACCCCCACCCCAACAGTGTAAGTACGACCCGTACCCTCACCCGCAGATGTATGGAGCATACCCCCCATGCCAACAGTGTACGTACTGACCGTACCCCCACCTCATATGCATGGAGCGTACCCCCACCCCAACAGTGTAAGTACGACCCGTACCCTCACCCGCGTATGCATGGAGCGTACCCCCAACCCCAACAGTGTATGTACGACCCGTACCCACACCCGCGTACGTATGGAGCGTACCCCCACCCCAACAGTGTAAGTACGACCCGTACCCCCACCCCAACTGTGTAAGTACGACCCGTACCCTCACCTGCGGACGTATGGAGCGTACCCCCATGCCAAAAGTGTACGTACTGACCGTACCCCCACCTCGTATGCATGGAGCGAACCGACACCCGTGTATGTCCTAAGCGTACATATCGTGAAATAGGAGGGGTGTGTGCAGAGTCCTCCCAGCAGTGCCCAGACACAGGAGGGGTGGGTGCAGAGTCCTCCCAGCAGTGCCCAGAGACAGGAGGGGTGTGTGCCTATCACTCCCAGCAGTGCCCAGAGACAGGAGGGGTGAGTGCAGAGTCCTCACAGCAGTGCCCAGACACAGGAGGGGTGTGTGCCTATCACTCCCAGCAGTGCCCAGAGACAGGAGGGGTGGGTGCAGAGTCCTCCCAGCAGTGCCCAGAGACAGGAGGGGTGTGTGCCTATCACTCCCAGCAGTGCCCAGAGACAGGAGGGGTGGGTGCAGAGTCCTCCCAGCAGTGCCCAGAGGCAGGAGGGGTGTGTGCCTATCACTCCCAGCAGTGCCCAGAGACAGGAGGGGTGGGTGCAGAGTCCTCCCAGCAGTGCCCAGACACAGGAGGGGTGGGTGCAGAGTCCTCCCAGCAGTGCCCAGAGACAGGAGGGGTGTGTGCCTATCACTCCCAGCAGTGCCCAGAGACAGGAGGGGTGGGTGGGGAGTCCTCCCAGCAGTGCCCAGAGACAGGAGGGGTGTGTGCCTATCACTCCCAGCAGTGCCCAGAGACAGGAGGGGTGGGTGCAGAGTCCTCCCAGCAGTGCCCAGACACAGGAGGGGTGGGTGCAGAGTCCTCCCAGCAGTGCCCAGAGACAGGAGGGGTGTGTGCCTATCACTCCCAGCAGTGCCCAGAGACAGGAGGGGTGGGTGCAGAGTCCTCCCAGCAGTGCCCAGACACAGGAGGGGTGGGTGCAGAGTCCTCCCAGCAGTGCCCAGACACAGGAGGGGTGGGTGCAGAGTCCTCCCAGCAGTGCCCAGAGACAGGAGGGGTGTGTGCCTATCACTCCCAGCAGTGCCCAGAGACAGGAGGGGTGGGTGCAGAGTCCTCCCAGCAGTGCCCAGACACAGGAGGGGTGTGTGCCTATCACTCCCAGCAGTGCCCAGACACAGGAGGGGTGGGTGCAGAGTCCTCCCAGCAGTGCCCAGACACAGGAGGGGTGGGTGCAGAGTCCTCCCAGCAGTGCCCAGACAGAGGAGGGGTGTGTGCAGAGTCCTCCCAACAGTGCCCAGAGACAGGAGGGGTGTGTGCAGAGTCCTCCCAGCAGTGCCCATGGAACGCAAAGGGTGGAGTACCCACAGATACAATGGCCACAAATGTCAGTCAGGTGCACAAAGACCCTGCAGTACATTTACCACATGTGTGCGAGGCTGGGAGTACACACATGCATAGCGCCTAAAAGAGAACATGTCCACATGAAGTCATGTCAACAGTCTACATACACAAGTACAGTGACCACCAAGGATGCCATGAATGATGCAGGTGGAGACATCGCTCAGCATGCATGTGCAAAGTTGAAGGAGTCCGTCACACACCCAGATGATGTAGACACAGCTCAGCACCACATATTGGAAACACCCTGCAGGGAAGATGTCAGGTTACAAAGAGGAAGGAACACACCTTGGGACGATGTCACCATGCAGAAACTGCTCACATGAACAAAGTAATTTATGCAACAGCTTCTGATGGCACACAGATACCAGGGTCCCCCCTATGACCAGCACACTACTACATTTCCCACACACCCAACACATGATCACCACCCAAAATCATGTAGCAGCCCCACCAACAGCAACACCACAAAAGCAGTAGTGTTCTAAGGAAAAAAAAAAGGCTTTATTCAGCATTTCCAAATAATGTGTGTGTGGATAAAGTTCAATATTTACAAAGCCCATAGGGCAGTCCATGAGTCACAGCTGGATGGGGGACACAGTGGGACGCGTGTCCCCTGGCTTGCCTGCACAGTCAGACTCATTCGTCTTCCACAGCGGGGAGGGCATCATGTGGGGGGGAAGGACCAGGCACCGCAGGGACAGGAGGGCGAAGGGTAGGCGTTGTGGGTGCAGGGATGGAGGACTCCACCACAGGGGGTGGGGCTGGGCCAAAGGCGGAGGCCAGGATGTCGCTGCACACCTTAGCGAGGTCCTCCAGCGTCTCCCCTGCACCCGAAGGAACCACAGGCCCCAAGGAGGGGGGGGCGGAGGGATGGGTCGCAGTGCCACTGGGGGAGGGTGTGGACAGGGGGGGGGACTCAACCACCCTGACCGGGGACTCCCTTGACCGCTTGCGGGGTGGTGTCACAGTGGGGCTCAGGGACAGAGCGGCCATGAAGGAGTCCTTGCCGGATATGTGGCCAGGAGAGCTGAGGGGAGGGGATTTGGAGGGAGTGGATTGGGTGGAATGCGGACTCCCACTCTGGCTGCGTGACTTACGTTTGCCCCCCGACCCAGTGGGTGTGCCTACTTCACCCTGAGTGTGCGTGCCAGGAGGTGTGCGTATGACCTTCCCTGCTGGTGTGGTGCCTGTGTCTGTTGTGGTGGGTGCATGCTGACGTCTGGGTGTACGTGGGACAGGCATGGGAGTGGGAAGTGTGGATGGGGCAGGGGTAGGGGGTTGGACGTAGCGCTGCAGGAGACCCACTGCTGCAGTCAGTGTCGAGTCAATGGACCTCAGCAAGTTGCGTTGGTCAGCCTGCGATGAAAAAATGCCCTCCAAGTATGCCTCCATGTTGTGCAGCACTTGGCTGTGGCCATGGAGGACATTAAGGATCGCTGCCTGACCAACCTGCAACTGCGCTGGATGTCCACAGACTCGGCATTGGCGGCAGCAGTGGAGACAGGGGCAGGGGGTGCGGTGCCTGGCACGAAGGAGACATGTGGTGACCGGGCACGTTGGGAAGGAACACGAGCAAGTGGGAGGCGGCTGATGGCAATGGAGGGGGCGGGGTGCGATGTTGTGCCGCTGTCAGCTGCTGGTGCAGCCTCCGCCCCACTCGGAGAGATCATCCTCTGACCCGTCAGCTTCATATTCAGTCGTGCCAGTGGACAGGTCCTCGGCCTCACTCTCCTCCGCCTCTGTACCACTCAATGTGCCAGCCACGATGTCAACGCTGGCACTGGTGCTCGGTCCCTCCGCTCCGTCTGTGCTCATGTCTCCCTCCGTGTCCCCCGACGATGCTGTGGGCAAGGTGAAGAGACAGAAATTAATCACACACCTGTATACATATGTCTCATGAGTCCAATCTACATAGGTTACAGTGCATAGCCTGCAAAGAAAGATCAGTAACATCTAAAAAACAAGGTACAGATGTAGGCCATGCAACACACAGTTGGTTGACCCACCATGCCACAGAAAATACATGGAGAGCATGACACAATAGCAAATGACATGAAATGGAGTTTGACATAGGAGCCAGGCCCTGGGGACAATCCACCACTGCATCTGCACCACACAACGGCGCCGAAATTAGGGATGAGGAGGGACCATATCCATGAACTTGAGGCACATGCTGCATAGGAAATACTGAAAACACGCCCACCATGACTGGCTCACTGCACCTTGAGTGTATGTCCAGACAAACATCACACACTGGCCAGACCTAGCAAGGCGAATTCTTGTTTTGACATGTAGGCTTGGCCCGCACAAACCACCCCCTGCATGAGACAATTTGTTGAGACACAGGTGGCACTTACATCTCTTAGTCTGGGTGAAATACACAGGGGCTGCATAAATGCAAGATTGGACGCCAAATACCCAAGGTGCGCCTGTCCAAATATTCATGTACAAATGGCCATCATCAGATGATTGTAACAAGACACACAGGCACTTGCCACTGTGAGTATGAACAAGGAAAATCAGGTCAGGCTGTACAGTGGACACTTGTACTACATTTCACGTCAATATACATGGTGCCAGGGGACAATGGCACAGAGCACAACCTATGCTGCAGACACTGAGAGTGTCCACGTTTTGTGATGACACACATGACACCTAGGAAAATATGCCCCAGGGGACAGTAGTGGCCACACAACTCCATGGTCCTGAATGGGAATGACTGCAACACACGCCACCATCCCTGCACTATGCGTATCGCACACTCATGCACATCATGTCACAGGCCACAACATAGGACATGCGCGCTGTAAGGCATGACACTTGAGAGACTAACTCCCATGTCTGGACTCAGCATCAGTGCCAACTGACATGGAACCCACATGTACTGAACTGGACAGGGCACAGGCAAGGTCACAAAACCTGTTACACACCACCCCCACACATGATGCTACAGGCATAGTTCACGTGGAGAAAGTGCCAGCCTACATTACCTTGTGAAGGAGTGACTACACACAGACCAGGGAACACAGTGCAAGGAGGGGAAGGGAGGCAGGAGAGCACAGCTATACTGTGGGTAACTGGATCTGCACAGCACCTTTAAACCCTGGCAGTGTATCCATGCAACTGTGCACTTACAAATGCTGGTGACACACAACAAACACTCATGTACCTACCCCCTTCCTGCTGCTGCTTCTCCTGTAAGCGCCTGTCCATGTCAGGAAAGACCACCGCCAGCACACGCTTGTGGATGTGGGTCAGTCGGCGACGCCCATGGTTCTTAGGGCCCACAGGTGAGTCCCCCAGCAGGACCCGTGCGATCCTCCGCGTCCAGCACCGGATATCCTGCCAGCGTTTCCTCACCTGGGCCAGGCGCCGCTTGCGACCATCCACACTCCTCACGGCACTGACGGCGGTCAGCCATATCTGCTTCTTGGCAGAGGCGCCTACCTGTGAGGATGAACAAGTGACACTACATCAATACACCAGGCACATGTCACAGAGAGACATATTAGAACAAATTTGCTGTTTACAACAAGGCATAGTATGCATCCAACGCATTGCACCTTTGTCATAGGGGCATGATCCTCTGGGGAAGGGCAAAAGCAGCACGTGCCATTGAAAGTACACAGGTGGAATGAGGGCAACTACACAATCAATGATCCAGGCTCACACTGTGCATCACAAGCTACACCAGGATAATGTGCAGCACCCCTAAGCAGTCACATGCCACAGGCCACTGACACTACCGCAGCAGAGTACACAGACACACACAGGCACAGGACATTCACCTGCCATTGCCAAATGCAGCGACAAACCTCACTCTGCACATGTGCCACTAGACGGGGGGGCTCACAGGTGTGGGGCTGGCCCTGCACATCAGACACACAGCACTGCTCCCTGCTCACATCACATGGTCAGGGTATATCCATACCTCATGCAGCCCGGGTGCCACACTCCACATATGCACCCACCCACATGACAGGGGACTTACACACACACCGATGTCCAGGGTACGAACACATCATGTGGACACTCACAGCACAGGTACACTGAACAAACACACATCTGTGGGTACAGTCACCTGTCACACTGGTGTGAGCACATAATCACATGAGGACTGTAGAGGCTACATTCCCAGGAGGACAAGACAGGCAGAATGTGGCATGCACCATGCAGTGATTGTCACACTAAACACAATGCAAGTGAGGACGGCAGACATGCACCACAGCATGCTCTGGCTGGGAGACATCAGGCATTCCCCCCCTGGGACCCCCCTACAGTACATAGCATGTGTGTCACACCTGGACACAATGGCAGAAGTCACACTCACAAAAAAGGGACACAGTCTGTGCTAGTGGACTCTGCACTCACCTGATACCCTGGTCGCCCATACAGCAGGGGGTACTGTGGGAGGATCACATCCAGCAAAGCCAGGTTCTCCTCCAGGGTGAAGGGCTGTGACCTCTCCACAGACCTTGACATGGTACCAGGGAATCAGTAGCAGCAGCTGGGTCGTCGAATACAAAGATGTGCAGGCAAGTGCTCCCTCATGGGACTTGGCTGCCTTATATCTGCCTTGCTGGCCTGTTTCATGCACAGGAGTACAGAGTGATTGGTCACTCACATTTGCATCCTATGTTTCCTCCAATCCCTTCAAACCTAGCACAGTCAGTGGGTTCTTATTGTGTTTTTTTCTTGAGCATGATGTCAACTCAAGAACCACATTGCAACAAAGTAGATTCGTTCAAACTGCCTACTGCTGTGCACCTGCTTAATAACATTCAAACTTTAAACTTGGTCTCCATGACAACCAGCATGCATGTAGGCCTTTATACTTGTCCCTCATGTGTCCCCTATGTAATTTGGAGCTTCACACACAGGTACGGTGCGTCCCGGGGCCCTAGGGCACCCCAAATGCATATCAGCGGCCCGTACAGGCGTGTGTACGGTCCGTACCACTATGAGTGTTCACGCGTATGCGTACTCATAGTGATAGTGAGCGTACAGGCATGTGTACGGTCCGTACCACTATGGGTGTTCACGCGTATGCGTACTCATTGTGATTGAGCGTACAGGCGTGTGTACGGTCCGTCTCACTATGGGTGTTCTCGCGTATGCGTACTCATAGTGGTATGGACCGTACACACGCCTGTACGGTCACTATCACTATGAGTACGCATACGCGAGAACACCCATAGTGGTACGGACCGTACACACGCCTGTACGCTCACTATCACTATGAGTACGCATACGCGTGAACACCCATAGTGGTACGGACCGTACACATGCCTGTACGGTCACTATCACTATGAGTACGCATACGCGAGAACACCCATAGTGAGACAGACTGTACACACGCCTGTACGCTCACTATCACTATGAGTACGCATACGCGTGAACACCCATAGTGGTACGGACCGTACACACGCCTGTACGGTCACTATCACTATGAGTACGCATACGCGAGGACACCCATAGTGAGACGGACCATACACACGCCTGTACGCTCACTATCACTATGGGTGTTCTCGCGTATGCGTTCCCATAGTGATACGGACCGTACACGCGTGCGTACGCTCACTATCACTATGGGTACACATACGGCAGCACTCCCATAGTGATAGGGAACGTACACAGGCCCTCTTAGCGGTAGTACGGTGCCTTTCACACATCACAGTGGTTACAGGCAGCACACAGGAAGGAATAGGGCTGACATACTTGTCCATGGATGGACATCAAGGCATTGTCTGGGCAGTACTACATGTGTGGGGCACAGGTGTGAAAGGCTGTGATGTGGCACATTACTCCTGAGTCGAGATGGCACCAGATGTATGATGAGATGTGTACAGATGTTATGTGTGACGGTGCTATGTGTGCCAGGCATGCCCTTGACTCCTTTGACATGTGTGCATGTCGTACTGCACACTTGGGATGAGCGTCACTGGCATGGCACGGTCAACAACACACGCAGGTGTCCCCTGATGCCCGCTAGAGGGGTTACCACACCAGACATGTCACTACCCACGGTGCACGATGTGACTATGTCATGTTGGAGCTCCCTCAAAAGCATCAGCTGTTGCAGCAACCAACATGTGTCTGTGTGTAGATGGACATGGCACACTGTTATGCACACCAGGCCACATGTGGTATCGGATGTAAGGTGTGTATGTATGCATGGGACACGGAGTTGCGTAACAAGGACCTGTCTGCATCCTCTCAATGTATGTGTGGTGAGCCATGACATGTACACCTTAATGGCAAGGTGTGTGGGCTGTCCTAGTGTAATGTCATGTGACCTGTGGCTCGAGTGTTCCTCTTCCTGTCTCTGCAATCGACATCCTACTTCTGCTGATGTGTTGATGTATGTCACTCCTGTGTTGCGTCTGGCTGTTCACTTACACTGGGACACAGCTAATCCCATGCCATGGCATGTGGAGGTTCACAATCTCCGTGTCTAGCTGGGTCTTGGTAGGAGTGTCACCTGGCAGCCATACGTGTCCAGGGCATGTGGCACATACCTGACTCCGTATGTCGCATATGTGTATTGACAGATTAACATGTGCTCAGCACCCAAAAATTGTTGTTGTAGTGCACTCACTCTTCCTTGTCACTTCCAAATTACTGCAGAGCGCCGCCTCTTCCCAGAGCAATTCCGGACTTGGCTGACATGCGGGAGAATGACTGTATCTGGTGCTACCGCTTCCCCCAACCGTTGATTCTGGAGTTGACGGCGAGGCTGGCACCACACCTGCAACCGCTGCACAGGTATCCTACGGCACTGACACCCAAGCTGAAGGTAATGGCAGCCCTACATTTTCTTGCCACGGGTACCTTTCAAAATACCATTGCTCATGTTGGTGGCATGTCCCAGAGCATGTTCTGCCGTGTGCTGCATGATTTCTTAGAGGCCATGTTGCTTCACCTGGATGAGTTCATCCATTTCCCAACCCCTGAAATGTTGACTGGTGTCAAGCGTGGATTCTATGCCCTGGGAGGGATGCCCCATGTCATTGGGTCCATAGATGGGACACATGTGGCTTTGGTACCACCACAGGCACAGGAGGTAGCGTACAGGAATCGCAAGCACTACCACTCCATCAATGCCCTTGTGGTGTGTCTGTCCAACATGGTGATTTCACATGTCTGTGCTCGTTTTCCAGGATAAGCACACGATGCCTACATCATGAGGCGTAGCAGGGTGCCTGAAATGATGACGCAGCTGCGCAACGAACGAGCATGTGTTGTTGGTGGGTACACCCTGTCTGTCCTGTATTTTGCGTAGACTTCCAGCACGACCACCTCTCCTGTCCTACTTATGTCCATGTGCTTTCCATGTAGGGGACGCTGGCTATCCCAACATGCCATGGCTGATCACACCTCTCCGCAACCCCATCACGCCGGCCCAGCTCCGCTACAACACCGCCCATGGCCGGACAAGGCGAGTGATAGAGAGGACATTTGGCCTCCTGAAGAGCCGATTCCGATGCCTCCACAAGACCGGCGGCGCCCTCCCATATGCACCGGCGAAGGTCTGCAAAATCTTCATGGTCTGCTGCATGCTGCACAACATGGCAGTTGAGAAAGCTGTGCCACTCATCCTGGATCAAGATGATCAGGACCATCCACCCGTGGAGGACGAAGGGCTTGGCAATGGGGCTAGTGATGTGGAGGATGTGGTTCCGCAAGAGGACATCCGGACTCGGCTCATACGCGACTTCTTTGCTTAGTGGTGAGTACCAGTGTCTGTGTGTGCACGCATTGGTCCCCGTGTGGCATGTGTTGCGATGTGTGTGTCCATCTGCATGTATGCCACGTGAGTCAGAGGTGTGTGTGGATGTGTCACTGGAGTGATGGTGCCAGTGATGTGAATTTCCCCAGTCATAATTGTGACCTAGCATGTTGTCATCCTTACATGTGTCGAGTACATGGACATGCAAGTGGCTGTGCTTTTTGTGGCTGACTTCTTGTGTGTATCTCTTCCCCAGGTACTTGCGCATGCCGTCTGCTGGTTGCATTGTTGTGGCACTGCTATTCCTCATGGACACGTCATCGTGTGCTGACTCAGCGTTACACGCACGGACAAGTTTGGAAGTCTCCTTAGGGTAAGGGATGCATCAGGGGTGTATTGGGTGTGGCAGTTGTTTACGATGTGTGCACACTGCCCCTGTCGATGTTTGGTTCCTCTGCAGACATGTTGCGTCACCATGGGACACATTACATGTTGATGGGTACACCTGAATAGATGGTCAGACTTGTTGCCAGTCATCTGTGATGGGATAGTGGATTGTGATGATGGCATCAATGTGTGTAACACTGCCCTCGGACACATACGGTTTGCATTGGCTTGACATGGTGTAGGACTTCCACATCAGAGTATCAATGGTGTATGACAGCCTCTCCGTTAGCAGCAGGGGGTGTTTAGCTGTTATCCGACACTTGTGTGCCAGTTCCATGGCTATCACGCATTTGTGCTGCAGAAGGGGGGTTCCAGTGTTGGACCCACATGTTACTCCACATGACCTGTTCATGTGTACTCCGAGTTGCCTCTGCATTCCCAAAGACATGTATAATAAAGGTGTCACTGTACCTCCAAGGTGCCTATTCTCAGTCAATGCTGGTGTGTTGCCACGGTACATCCGGCATGTCTGGCATGGTTTTCCCTGATAGTGGCTATGTGTCCATGTGTTGAGTAGCAAGATGCAAGCTGTTTGTGTGGGATTAGACTGTGTCTTGTGTATGATGTCCATGACTGTGTGGGTATTGTGACATGTGCCATCCCCATGCATCCAACGTTGGGCAGGCCACCATTCTTTGCATCCACCTGACTCAAGCTTGCAGGACATGGTTCTGCCACCTGTCCACACATACCTGGGTGCCCCCCAGGACACTCCACATGATCCCTGACCACTGCGCATGGCTGTCGCTGTACTCAATATGTCTGTCGGCAGGGTTGTACGGCCACCCCCTCAGCTGGTTGGGCCCATCACGGGTGTGTATGGTGCTCCATGTCCGTTTTGCTTAATACGTTGTGACCCATGTGTGTCCTGTGCCAGACTCAGGCCCCAGGGTGTTGATGGTTGAAGTCAAATGATAACTCAGGCATGGTTAGACTTTACAAGACACATGTAAGGTAATAATGCAAAATGTAGCCATCATCTCTTTATCGTGTAACATTTTATTTAGGTTGGGGTACGGGGGGGGTTGGGGGGGGTTTGACATGAGGGGCTTTCCGGGTGTGTGGAATCCAAAGTTCACTAGGGAAGTTGGTGTCCTTGCCATTGAATATCCTCAGAGTCCATGCCACAGTCTTTGTCAACATTGGTCAGACAGTGACCAGCAAGTCCATGTGGCAGAGATTGTCTTTTGCTGCTGTGCTGCTGTTGGTCCAGGGGCCAGGTGCCAGGCCAGGTGTCCTGGGAGATGGTGCTGTTGCGCTGACCCTTAGGGTCTTTTCCGTGGACGACCCGCCCTCCTGCAGGGACCCTCAGAAGCAGGCCGTGACGATGTTTGGGATGCTCCGTCGGATGACTCCTCCTCCTCCTGATCCCTCCCTGTGGGTGTTGATGTTCTACGCCTGGTGGCACAGGGAGGGTTGCCCATGTTGTCGGCTATCCGACGGAGTGTACTGTTGATTCCCCTGAACACCGTCACGAGCTCAGCCTGTCTGTCCTCCATCCGCCGTTGGTGTCGCAGTAGACAGGCATGTTGTTCCGCATGTTGCTGGTCCTGCTGGGTCTTGATCTCTTCGAGGATGGACACAACCTGGGCCATGCCCGTGGTGTCCTGCCGGTATGTGTCCAGGATGTTTCGGACATGTGTATATACCGGCTCCGCAGCCAACCGGTCAGGCTCGCACCTCCGCCGTCCTCCACTCCCACCACCCCTGCCCACTTGCACCTGGCCTGCCCTTGTGGGCACATCGGGTCTCCGGGACCCCTGAGGGGTGGCATTGGCGTTGTCGCCTGCCTCCTCCTGGGTGCCCGGTACACCGTGTCCCTCCTGGCCAGCCTAGCTGCATTGTGGGGGTGGGGCAGGGATCCTGGGTGTCTCCTGGGATGTGGCAGGAGTGGGGGTGGTGGTTGGCCCAGTTGTACCTGACGCAGGTGCTGCAGGTCGTTGGACACCAGAGGGGCCAGGTTGGTCGGGGTCGGGTTCGTCCACAGAGTGGTGAGAGTCGTCGCTGCAGGTGGCTCCGTCATCCCCCCGAGCCGGGTCCTGTGAGTCTTCCCCCCCAGTGTTGGGGGGTGATCCACGACGTTGACCTGTGTGTGAGAGAGAATGTTAATTTAGGTCCATGCAACATCCATGTTTCATTGGTTTCTGAGTTGGCACATTTCCTCTGGGAATTTGGATTTGTCTTGCATTCCACTCACAGTGCACTTGTGCATGGGTATGTCCCTTGGCCACAGCTTTTGCAACTTTACCTATGTGTGGCACAGTCTTACTTGCTGCGTCAATTGTGACTGCAGTCAGCAGTGGAGTGGGCAGGTGTGGCGAGCCATGCATTGGCGCCTTCCGTGTTGCACTGTACGTGGGCACATGTAGTGGTTCCACACACTTAGATAATGCAGGTAGCTGTCGTGCTCGTGCACAGGTTGTGAAATGGCCCTGTGTTTTGGCATGGAGAAGAGGGGGTGGTTCTGGCACTGGCCACCCTTGTCTACATGCACGCAGTCCACCTGCTGATGAGCAGACATTCCCACACCCCACAAGGCTGACTTGCTCTCCCTGTGTGTCCCTTTCTCGCTCCCTCTCTGTCCCCCTCTCCCTCCCTCTGTGTGTCAGCCTCCTCCCTCTGTCCATCTCCCCGTGTCTCCCTCCCTCTCTGTCCCCCTCTCCCTCCCTCTGTGTGTCACCCTCTGTCACCTCAGCCCAGCTTCCTGGGCACACACTGTTGGGAGATCTTTGAATGGCCCTTGGCTTGTTGATGTGAGTTTGTTTCTGATCTCCAGGCACCCATTGGGTGTAGTGTTTGTGTCTGTGCTGCTGCTGTGGTGGTGTGTGCTGCCACTCTTTCACAGTGTTGGCTGTTCATTAGCTGCTGTCATGTGCAAGAACGTGCGGTCACCCCCATGTGTTAATGCAAGGCGTCCGCCATTTGCTGGCAAGTCTTTCCTGTGTGGGGACACACTGTTTGTCTGGCTGTGACCTAGGCCATATGGGCAGGGGGCATTGTTGTCTGCTTCTGAGTTGCACTATGTGATTTTTGGGGCCCACACTCCCGCCATCCGGCTTACCGTGTCTTGTGTTGGTGTTTTCTGTGGCCTGTGACTTGGCATTGTCCAGCTGGGTGCATGGGGCATGGTGGCGCCAGTAGCATGTGCGTGTTCATGGAGTGTGGTTGAGTCATGCGATGGCTTGGGGTGGTTGCGTGCCTGTTTGTGAGTTTGGTTGTGGATGACGTTCCCCCCATGTGAGGTGAGTTGGTTGTGTACTCACCCGGGTCTCGGAGTCCTTCTAATCCGTCAACTGCCACCACCGGCAGTATGGCCATCACCCTCTCCTCCCAGGGATGGTATTGTACGGGTCTGCGGGGCGGCCCTCCTCCAGTGACGTTGGCCTGGTTGTGTTCGTCGGTCATTTTGGCTCGGACCCTCCTCCGCAGATCGTACCACCTGGCTTGGCATTCATGCCTGGTCCTTCTGGTGGCCGCAACAGCATTCACAGCATCGACAATCGTCTGCCACATGGCTGTTTTGTCTGAAATGCTGGTCTGTCTGACCAATGTTCCAAAGAGGTGTGGCTCGACTCTGAGGATTTCATCGACAAGGACCTCCAACTCTCGGCTAGTGAACTTTGGATTCTTGTTAGTGGGCATGGTGAGGGGTGTGGGTGTGGATGGTTGTGGGTGTGTGGGTGTGGTTGTGCGGGTGTGTGTGTGAATGTGATGAGGGGGTGTTTGTGAAGGTGGGTGTGTGAAGGTGTGCAAGTGTAAGGTGTAGTAAAGGGTCAAGTATGGTGCTGTAGGTTGTCTGTGGGGTCTGGCAGCAGTGAGTTTGTTGCAAAGGCTCATGGTTTGTGTCTGTGGGCCCTTTTTATTGGTCCATTGGTGGGTGTGGCTGTGTTTGAACTTTGGGTGGGTGTGTTATAAGAAGTGGTTGTGTTTTGGGCCTCTGTTTGGGATATTGGCAGTTGCAGGTCAGTGAATGTGTTGTTTTTGTACTTGTTGGACATGTTTTGTGGCTTAGTGCCATTCGAATGGTGTATTCTTGTGTTGTTTTGCTTTGTCCTGGTTGTGTACGTGCGTTTTTAGCGTGTGTACGGTGTGTACTTCTGGAATTTAGTTGTACAGTGCTGTCATTGTGTCTGGCTTGGTACGACTCGTACATGCGCGATGTTGTGTGAAGGTGCTGGTGTTGGGGCCTGGGGTGCGCTACGTACTTAGACTGTTGGGGTGGGGGTACGCTCCATGCATACGCGGGTGAGGGTACGGGTCGTACTTACACTTTTGGGGTGGGGGTACGGTACGTACATACGCGGTTGGGGTGGGGGTACGCTCCATGCATACGCGGTTGGGGTGGGGGTACGCTCCATGCATATGCGGGTGAGGGTACGGGTCGTACTTCCACTGTTGGGGTGAGGGTACGGTACGTACATACGCGGTTGGGGTGGGGGTATGCTCCATGCATACGCGGGTGAGGGTACGGGTCGTACTTACACTGTTGGGGTGGGGGTACGCTCCATGCATATGCGGGTGAGGGTACGGGTCGTACTTACACTGTTGGGGTGAGGGTACGGTACGTACATATGCGGTTGGGGTGGGGGTACGCTCCATGCATACGCGGGTGAGGGTACGGGTCATACTTACACTGTTGGGGTGGGGGTACGCTCCATGCATACGCGGGTGAGGGTACGGGTCGTACATAGACGGTTGGGGTGGGGGTACGCTCCATGCATACGCGGGTGAGGGTACGGGTCATACTTACACTGTTGGGGTGGGGGTACGCTCCATGCATACGCGGGTGAGGGTACGGGGCGTACATACACGGTTGGGGTGGGGGTACGGTACGTACATGCACTGTTGGGGTGGGGGTACGCTCCATGCGTAGGCGGGTGAGGGTACGGGTCGTACATGCACGGTTTTGGTGGGGGTACGGTACGTACATGCACTGTTGGGGTGGGGGTACGGTACATACATGCACTGTTGGGGTGGGGATACGTTCCATACATTCACGGGTGGGGGTACGTCTCGTACATGCACGGGTGTACATACACGGGTGGGGATTCGACTCGTACATTGGAGGGCTGGGGGGAGTGTTGGGCGCGTATGCGGGCTCTTGTCTCCATGGTTGCTATGGGAGTTCGGTGCGGACGGTGTATTTTCCATACGGTTGTAACATCGGACGCACGGGATGGATCGTAATTGCGCGGTCGGACTTTACTTTTCACATTTGTACGGTAAATCGTCCGTGGATGTGTCGGACACATTTTCCGACCCGATGACCTGTGGGGAATTATTCCCAATGCGAATCGTATGGACTTTTTCCCATGCGAATCGTGATTGCCAGTTTGTACGGCACTTGTACGATTCGTACGGGAAACAGACCGGATACGAGTCGTACGGGGAATTTTTTTGCCGGATCGTAATCGGCACCAAAGTTTTTAAAGGTGACATTTTAATGAACAGTCGTCCCCTGGAACAAGTTAGGGACTTTACATACCTAGGGGTGAATATTCAGAATGATTTAAATTGGAACCACCATTTGACATGGCTACCCTGAAACATCGGCAGTTGTCAGGGGCTCTACGCCTCGAGCACAATAGGTCTTTGACTAAACCTATTAGACCAATGCTCCAAGTTTACGAAGCTAAAGTGGTAAGCTCTGCATTGTATGGCGTAGAACTTTGGGGGTGAGAGAACTTGTCAAAATTAAGTTCATCTGAAAACAACTTCCTGAGAGGCATTACTAATCTCCCACAAAGCACACCGCTCTGTTCGCTGTTCCACGATCTTGGGAGGAAACCTCTCCAGGATATTGCAAAGCTACACACTGTGTTATACTGGCGTAGATTGTGGACAACACCAGAATTGAAACAATATGCTAAAGGTTTCATGGATATTATAAAAGCTGATACCTTTCATAAAATTAGTTGGTTGTGTGGTGTGAAAGATATCCTAGTTAAAATTGGAATGTCGACACTCTGGGACAAACCCACTACAGCTTGCTTTCCGACTAAGAAGGTTTTACAAGAGAAATATTGGGAGATGGTCATTTTAAGTGTCTTTAGTGCCAGTGAAGCATCCTCCTTAACAGGAAAATTCTTGGAATTTAAACCCATCTCGACCTATGAACCATACTGGGATACTGTCACTAAACCTTTAGACAGGAAGCTTTATTTTCAGCTGAGAGTGGGTTCATTGACCCTAAGGTCTTTTACTTCGAGGTGGACCAAAATTAGTGAGAGTAAGTTTCGGCCCCCAATGAATCTGTTGCGCATATGTTATTTGTCTGCCCAGCCTACGAAAATCCTCGTAGATTTTGGGGAAAAGATGCAGTTTGGCAGCTGAAAGAATATTGCGTACGAATACCTCATCCCCTTTATTCGTAGCAGTTGCCAAATACCTAGGATGGATGTGGATAATTAGGGCAAAGTCCATCGCTATTTAATAATGTGCCTTTTCTAAACTGTGTTAATATATTTTTATTACTCATGAGTTTTAAAAATATGTCCTGTCAAATAGTGTATTTTATATTCATTGGGTTTTAACCAACTTGTTTAATTACAATATTCAAACGTTCCCCAATAGTATATATCCTTTTTAAATAGTGTTTATTATGAATTTTATGAAATTTTTTAATAAACTATTTTAAACTATGAAATGATTGTGTCAGGTTAGACATACTGCGAACTTAGAGTTTTGTTTCAGGAAATTTTGAACCTTTGGGGACATATAAATTGTAACCACTGTCGAAATAGGCTTTTATATACAATTGAATGACACTTTTATTGTAAATATTATAATTTTGATGTGCTTTTATGACGATGTGTCGAATAAAGCTTGTTTGGATTGGATTGGAGACGCACCCAACTGATAAGTTTAGGGCCAAAGCCCAGCCTTTCCAAAACCGCAAACAGGTATGGCCATTCTATGGTGTCGAATGCCATGGCCGCATCCAGTGACACCACCACCACCTCCTCTCTTAAAGTGTCCGCTCTTCCCATCACCCCATGTAATCATCGCAAGTTCAATGATGTATTTGTGGCCAGCATAAAGCCGGACTGATCCGGAGGAACCAGTCCGGAAATCACATGGGCCAATCTGGTGGCTAGCAGTTTAGCTAATAGTTTAATTTCGGCATTTAATAATGATATAGGTGTATACGACAAACACTTATGATTTGGTTTCCCTTCCTTATGAATCACCACTAGCTTGGCTATCCTCTGATCTTGTGGGAGACACCCTTTCTCCAGGCTTCCTCATAAATGGACTTGAGGTATGGGACTACCCTGTCTGGTCTCAGTTTGTAGCGCTTAATAGGTAACCCGCTGGGGCCCGTCGCCTTCCCAGACTGAAGAGCCCGGATGGCTTGGGCAATTTCCTCCTGGGCGAAATCACTGCCTAGCAAGTCTTTATCTTCTTCTGCTAGTGTTGGTAGTTGCATTTCTGACAGTAGTTCTGTCGTATCTCTATCCTGCCTAGTGGCTTTAGATGTGTAAAGCTGTTCATAGTACCTAGCGAATTTGTCAGTAATATCTTGTGGGTCTCTAAAACTATCCCAGGTGTGCCCCTCCAACTCTGTGACCAGCCGACTAGCCATTTCCTTCTTATCAAGCCAAGCCAACAATTTACCGGTTTTATCCCCAACTCATAAATATGCTCTAGCTTGTGTCTGTTTAATACTTTTGCCAGCTCTCTAGCTTCATCTCTGTATTCAGTTTGCTTAAGTTTGAGAGTATGCACACTGTTCCGTCCCTCTTGCCTGGTGATCTCATGTTCCAACTGTACTATCTCCTGTTCTAACTGGAGTAACACCACATTCCTCTCTTTCCTTGCTCCAGCTATCTGAGATATTGCATGTCCCCTTATCACTGTCTTAAAAGCCTCCCAGAGGGTTCATGTCAAATCAACCGTCCCATTGTTTTCTTTAAAGTGGTGGTCAATTTCCTGGGTGAGCCTGTGCTTCATTCCCGGATTACGAAGGTGCCATGGATAAATAGGCGCCACCCGAGTACTGCTACTGTTTCCTACTCCAATCTGCACCCATATTGGGGAATGATCTGAAATGCCTCTTGCAAGGTGTTTAATTTGGTGGATATGTCTTATCTGGTCCGAGGGGACGAGGATGTAGTCGATGCAAGAGAAGCTATTGTGGCCCCCGAGTAATAGGTAAAGTTTAATTATTTGGGATGATGAACCCTCCAGGTATCCACTAGTCCCCTTACATCCAAGAAGTGTGGAAGAAATTATGAACCCTCCAGCTTCATCTCTTTATTCAGTTTGCTTAAGTTTGAGAGTATGCACACTGTTCCGTCCCTCTTGCCTGGTGATCTCATGTTCCAACTGTACTATCTCCTGTTCTAACTGGAGTAACACCACATTCCTCTCTTTCCTTGCTCCAGCTATCTGAAATATTAAATGTCCCCTTATCACTGTCTTAAAAGCCTCCCAGAGGGTCCATGTCAAATCAACCGTCCCATTGTTTTCTTTAAAGTGGTGGTCAATTTCCTGGGTGAGCCTGTGCTTCATTCCCGGATTACGAAGGTGCCATGGATAAATAGG
The DNA here is from genome assembly GCF_964204655.1 of Triturus cristatus. Lineage (NCBI taxonomy): Eukaryota > Metazoa > Chordata > Amphibia > Caudata > Salamandridae > Triturus > Triturus cristatus. The sequence continues at coordinate 1,369,640,622 of NC_140590.1, forward strand.
CGCCACCCGAGTACTGCTACTGTTTCCTACTCCAATCTGCACCCATATTGGGGAATGATCTGAAATGCCTCTTGCAAGGTGTTTAATTTGGTGGATATGTCTTATCTGGTCCGAGGGGACGAGGATGTAGTCGATGCAAGAGAAGCTATTGTGGCCCCCCGAGTAATAGGTAAAGTTTAATTATTTGGGATGATGAACCCTCCAGGTATCCACTAGTCCCATTACATCCAAGAAGTGTGGAAGAAATGATGAACCCTCCAGGTATCCACTAATCCCATTACATCCAAGAAGTGTGGAAAAACTGCCTTAGGTAATATAGTTTTCTTGCGTTGGTGACGATCTAAGCTACGTGAAATTACGGAATTAAAGTCTCCCACAACCACCATCCTTCCTGTGGGAAATGCCAGTAGCACCTTCCCTAAGTCTTTTAATGCCAGCTCCTGTAGGCCTGGTGGTACATACACCGACATTATATTAAGTACTTCACCCTCCCAACTTCCGCACACTGTCACATATGTACCCAAATTGTCTGTGTATATCTGATCGATCGTCATGGGAAAGGACCTCCTTTTTAATATGCTGACTCCCCGTGAACCCCTGGTGATTCCCGAGTGTGCTGCTAGTTGGTAACCCATCTGTTCCAGGGCTCTACACATATTGCCTACCAGGTGGGTTTCTTGGATTAGTACTAGCACCAGGGCATGCCTCTTGAGAAACTGCAACACCACTCCACTCTTCAATTTATCCCTCAACCCATTGACATTCCATGGCAACAGCCAGCACTTCTTCTCATTTATGATTTACATATATCGGTATGTCACATCTTTCCAAGAAGTACATATCTAAGTGCCCTCGAAGCCTCCGCGGCCGCAATATAACTTTGATTATTAGTCATATGACATCTATCATTGGAAATACTGTGTCCTTCAGTTTGCTGCGTGAATCCGTAACAATCAAGCAAAACAGCAACACGTAACCCCACAAACCCCTGCTCACCTGCACTCTGGGCATCAAACTGCCCATATCCCCAACCATGCAGAGTGCCTGTCGCTCAATTTAACGAACTAAAAGTAGATTAGAGGGGGTAGGCCACCAGTCGGTTCCCCCAGCTACAGCCCCAGTAAACATTTGTAAACAAGTTCATCCATGCATCTAACTAGCCCTAATATAGTCACTTATCGTTCACAGTTCTTCTCAGTTCCATGGTGACTCCTGGTGCTTCTCATGCTCAGCCATATACACCGTCACCCTCGATCTCTGCCGCTGTAGAATCTTGACGCCTTCCGTGGTATTGGGGCTTGGCAGGTCCGCTGCGCCCTGTCCCTTTCCTAGCATTATATTCTTTTGCCGGTTGCCAGCCCTCTAGCCTCTCTGTTGCTGACTCTAGAGTGTTAAAGAACCATGGGCTCCCATCCATCTCGACCCTAAGCTTTGCCGGAAACAACATGGAGTATTTAATCCCTGTGTCTCACAGCCGCCATTTGATCTCCAGAAAAGTCTTTCTTTTTTTCTGCACCGCTATGGTGAAATCTGGATAAAAAGCAATTTCACTGTTTTCAAACTTTATCGGTGGAGCTGTGCAGGCAGTTTGTAGTTGTTAGAAAAGGTAGATGGACCGGGAGGGTCGGCCGGGGTCAGGAGGAGAGGTCTCCGGGGAGAGCCGTCTCCAGCGATCGTACAGACAAGTAACTTCCCCCCCACAGACAGATATCACACACGGATAAGGTTCAGTGATCTTTATCGGCACTTATTTAAGGTACGGTAAAATGGTACAAGGAGGTCTGGACTCAGGGGTCCCCTCGATTAGAGTCTCGTAAGGTAGGGAAGGGGGTAGCGGGACAGTCTATTTACCAATCAGGTAATTCGGATGAGATGGTGATGAGCTCACAATCCTCGAGCTTGGTGGTTAGGTGGTATGGGCCGCGGCAGCGCCAGCAGGTCCCGGTGCGGATGGTCGATACAACGGGCCGCGGCAGCGCCAGCAGGTCCCTGGAAGATGGACGGTCCGCGGCAGCGCCAGCAGGTCCCGGTGAGGATGGTCGTTACAACGGGCCGCGGCAGCGCCAGCAGGTCCCAGGAAGATGAAGGTTGCAGAGGGCCGCGGCAGCGCCAGCAGGTCCCGGTGAGGATGGTCGGTACAACGGGCCGCGGCAGCGCCAGCAGGTCCCAGGAAGATGAAGGTTGCAGAAGGCCGCGGCAGCGCCAGCAGGCAGGACGATGGTTCACAAGAGCGGGCTACGGCAGCGCCAGTAGACCGTCAGGGTTGAGTTCACTCGGTGTCTCTCGACTCCAGGATACAACTGCCTTCCTGCTCCGGAGCTGTCTTAGTTATAGGGCTGGTGCCCTTTGATGTCCGGACCCTCGCACTTGGAGGTCGGAGGGTCCGGGATGAAGGTGTCCAGACACCCAGCAGGGGGTGGAGCCAGCGCCTGGGGGCTGCTGGAGGCGATCGGCACCTGGCGGGGGAAGAGCTCTTGACGCTTCGTTCTCCCATTGACCTGCCAAGTGGTCCGCTCACCTCCTGGGTGGATGGTGGTGCCGGGATGTCGGGGCCGGCCAGGCCCGGGGTTAGGGTCGAGGTGAGGCCACGCGGCCGCGTGGTGCAGGGCCCAAGATGGCGGCTTGACCTGGCCGGGGAAGCCGGTGGGGCTGGACCCCGTGATGAGTAGGGGTCCGAGGGCAGAGGGTCCGTCGGGAGACGGAGTACAGGGGCTTGTCACGGGGGTATGCCGGGTGGGCCGGAGCTCGGGCCCTGTCGTGCGGGGGGGGAGCCAGCCCTCTGTGTGGCCTGTCCAACATGCGTCCCCCCCAGCTGAAGGCGGGGAGAGTCACCCATCTCCTTGGGGACTCTCTTCGTCGAGGCGGAAAAAGCGGGACAGGCCGTCCGCGTTGGCGTGGTCTTGGCCTGGCCGGTGCTCCACAGTGAAGTCCATTCCCTGCAGGGAAATGGACCAGCGCAAGAGTTTTGGGTTCTCCCCCCGCATCTGCATCAGCCATTGCAGGGGTCGATGGTCGGTTTGTACCCGGAAGTGGGTACCGAAGAGATAGGGCCGGAGCTTTTTGAGGGCCCACACTACTGCAAATGCCTCCCTCTCGATTGTGCTCCAACGCTGTTCTCGGGCCAGGAGACGTCGACTGATGAAGGCCACCGGCTGGTCATGACCTTCGGGGTTCAGCTGAGAGAGGACGGCCCCGATGCCGTGGTCGGAGGCGTCGGTCTGTACTACAAATTCCCGACTGTAATCGGGGGCCTGGAGCACCGGGGCGGTGCACAGGGCGGCCTTCAGCTCCTCGAAGGCCGCTTGACAATCAGGAGTCCAGTGGACCCGCTTCGGTTGATTCTTGGATGTGAGTCCCGTGAGGGGCCCCACGATGCTGCCGTAGTCCTTCACGAACCGCCGGTAGTAGCCGGTGAGCCCCAAGAAGGCTCGGACCTCGGTCTGGGTGACGGGGGGCTGCCAGGACTGGATGGCAGCAATCTTAAGTTGTAGTGGGGCCACCAGCCCGCTTCCCACTTGGTGCCCCAGGTAGGTCACAGACCCTTGGCCAATTTGGCACTTGCCGGCTTTAATGGTGAGGCCGGCCCGCTGGAGGGCTTGGAGGACCTCTTGGAGGTGACGGAGGTGGTCGGACCAGTGGCGGCTGTATACAGCGATATCGTCCAGGTAGGCAGCGCTGAATTCTTCGAGCCCTGCCAAGACCTGGTTCACAAGACGTTGGAATGTGGCGGGGGCATTCTTCATGCCAAAGGGCATGACCTTAAATTGATAGTGGCCATCGGGGGTGGAGAAGGCTGACCGTTCCTGAGCCCTGGGTGTGAGGCCGATCTGCCAGTAGCCCGCCGTCAGGTCGAAGATACTAAGGTAGCGGGCGGCCCCCAGCCGGTCGATCAGCTCGTCTGCTCGGGGGATGGGATGAGCGTCGGTCCGGGTGACAGCGTTCAAGCCCCGGTAGTCGACGCAGAATCTCAGTTCAGGGGCGGTGCCGGGGGCAGCGGCCTTGGGAACTAATACAACCGGACTGGCCCAGGGACTGTCCGAGGGCTCGATGACCCCGATCGTGAGCATCTTGGCCACTTCCTCCTGTATGCAGGCCCGTACCCGATCTGGTACGCGGTAGGCCCGGTGCCGGACAGGGGGACTGTCCCCGGTGTCTACGTCGTGCAAACACCAAGGGGTGACCCCGGGGGTGAGTGAGAACAGGGCAGCGAACTGCAGCAGGAGGTCCCGGCAGTCCTGGCGTTGCTCCGAAGTGAGGGCGTCGGAGAGCCGGACCCCATCCACGGAGCCGTCCTTCTCCTGAGTCTTTAAGAGATCCGGGAGGGGCTCGGAGTCTTCTTCTGTACCACTGTCGGTCGCCATCAGGAGGCTTAGTTCGGAGCGCACAAAGTGTGGTTTGAGCCGGTTGGTGTGGAGGACCCGCAGGGGGTTCCGGGTGGACCCCATGTCGATGAGGTAAGTGACGGGGCTTTTACGCTCGACCACTTTGAAGGGCCCCGTCCACTTGTCTTGCAGGGCACATGGTTCGGTGGGGGACATCACCCATACTTGCTGCCCAGGCTCGAACTCAACGGAGGAGGCATTGTGATCATACCACCTTTTCATGTCCTCCTGACTGGCCTCGAGGTTCGCCTTGGCCATCTCCCTGAAGCGCCGGGTCTGGTTTCGTAGGGCCAGGAGGTATTTGAAGACGTCTGGAGGGGTCGTTAGGGGGGCCAACTCCCAGCCCTCCTTCACGAGGCTGAGGGGCCCTCGCACAGGGTGTCCGTATAGGAGTTCAAAGGGGCTGAAGCCGAGGGACTTCTGGGGTACTTCTCGGTAGGCGAAGAGGAGGCACGGGAGCAGTACATCCCACTGGCGACGGAGAGGCTCTTCCAATCCCCCAATCATCCCTTTGAGAGTGCGGTTGAACCGCTCCACTAGTCCGTTTCCTTGGGGGTGATAGGGGGTCGTGAATCTGTATGTGACCCCGCATTGTTGCCAGAGGGACTTCATGTACTTCGATATGAAGTTCGTACCTCGGTCGCTGACGACTTCTCGGGGGAAGCCTACCCGGGAGAAGATCCCCATCAGGGCCCGGCCAACCACTGGAGCGGTCACGGTCCGTAAGGGCACCGCCTCGGGATAGCGGGTGGCATGGTCCACTAGTACCAAGATGAACCTGTGTCCTTGTGCCGTGCGAGGGTCCAGCGGCCCCACAATGTCTATCCCCACCCTCTCGAACGGGGTGGTGACCACCGGGAAGGGTTGTAGAGGAGCCTTAAGCTTCCGGCCACTCTTCCCGCTTGCTTGGCATGTGGGGCACGATCGGCAGTGGTTCAGGACGTCATTCCTCATTTTTGGCCAGAAAAAGTGGGTCACCAGTCGACTGTACGTTTTATCTTGGCCCAGGTGCCCAGCCAGGGGGACATCGTGGGCTAGGTTGAGTAGAAAGTCTCGGAAGCGGAGCGGTACCACCAGAACTCGACTGGCCCCCAGCTCGGCGATTCGTTGCTCGCTGTAGAGCAGGTCGTTATCCCAGTAGACCCAGTGGGTTCCGGTGGTGTCCCCGGCGGCTTGGGTGCTGGCTTGTTGGCGAAGTCCCTCGAGGGAGGGACAGGTCTTTTGCTCCTGGCGGAACTGTTCTTGGGTGGGCCCCCCTTCTTGCCGCCACTGAGCCAGATCCGGAAGGTCCTGGGGTTGCGCGTTTTCTTCGGGGGCCGGGTCTGGGAGGTCGGCCCCGCCGTTGTCCTCTACGGGGGCAACCGGGGGCGGAGGTGCCGGCCATTCGGTTTCTTCTGATCGGGGGGCGGCCCGGCCGGCCAGGGATCGGGTGGTTATGCAGGCCCAGTCCGGGAGGCCCAGCATCCCCAAGTGCTCTCTTCTCTCGACGGTGGCCCACGGGGAACTCTCGAGGTCATTCCCCAGGAGGCAGTCCACGGGGGCATCGTCCCGGACCGTCACTTTCAGTAGGCCGGAGACCCCTCCCCATTCAAACGGGACGCAGGCCATCTTGCACATGCTTTCAGAGTTATCTGCCGAGCGGACGGGGCAGAGAAGGTTCGGCAAGATCTGCTCGGGCTTCACCAGGTGACAGCGGACGGCCGTCACGCTGGCGCCGGTGTCGCGCAAGGCCTCAGCTCTCTGTCCATTAATGGTCACCCACTGACCGTATTTCCTGGTGTTGGCGGGTAGGGGAGCCCGCGGAACCATGTCTCTTCCCCCTAAGCATGCCAGGACCATGGCGGCCGGTTCCCACCCTTGCTGGTCCGGCTCACACTCCTCGGGACCCTCCAACGACTGCTCCTCCCCCAGGGCAGCGGCAGCTACCTGGCGGGGTTTGGGCGTTTGGTTCAGCGGGCAGTTCGGATCGTTGGCGTAGTGGCCTAGTCGCTGGCATCTGTGGCACGTGACGTTGGCTCGGTACCCAGGCCGCAACGGGGGGTTGCCCCGGCCGGCCGGCGGCGGGGTGCTGGCCACGGTTGTTGCTGGCAAGGCGTCTCTCCCCCGCCCCTGGCCTCCTCCTCCTCCCCGAGGACGGTGCTGGCCTTGGTTGCTTCTGTTCTGGTCGTGTGGCCCTTTCCGGCCCACTCGGGTGCTCTCCCACCGGTCAGCTTCGGCGGCGAGCTGCCGGGGGTCAGTCAGCTTACTGTCGAGTAGATGCTGCCGGAGCTCGACGAAGCAGTTGTTTGACAGGTGTTCCCATACCATGAGGTTGAAGAGCTGTTCGTAGGTGGTGACCTGACTTCCCTTGATCCAACCCTCGAAGGCCCGGCTGAAATAGTTCACGTATTCCACCCAAGTGGTACCTGGGATCCGGGTGCAATCCCTGAACCTCTGGCGGTACATCTCGGGCGTGAGGCCGTAGCGGGTGAGGAGGGCAGCCTTCATGTGGTCGTAGGACGACATTTGGTGATCGGGGAGCTGCAGCAGGGCATCGCGACCCTCGTTGATAAATCTCCCCCAAAGTCCGGCTCCCCAATCACTCCGGTCGATCCGGTGGGAGGTCATTGCGATCTCATAGGCCTTAAACCATTGTTGTATGTCGTCTTCTCGGACATACTCGCGGACCACATCCTTGGGGATGTGAACTTTTCTCTCAGTTGGTCCCGGGGTGTGTGGTCTTTCAGGCACCCCCAAGTCCTTATGCTGTTTGCGCAGTTCTATCTCTGCCAATTGGCGCTCGTGCTCGAGCGTTATCTTTTTCTCTTCCAGCTCTCTCTGTCTCTGTTTTTCTTCTCGCTCCTCTCGAATCCGCATATGCTCGAGGTTGAGTTTCTGTTCAGCTAACTTGAGCTCCCCATCCATCTTGAGTCGTGCCATCTCTAATTCGTGCAGTCTGACTCTGTCTCTTTCTCGTATCTCCTCCGGTGAGAGGCCCGTTCCCCGTTCCTCGGGAGTCGTGGCGTTCCCCTCTGGTGTGACGCTGTTTTGGTCTGGTGTGACGCTGCTTTGGTCGGAGGGTCTTGCGACCCCCGTTTCTGTCCACGACTCAAGGGCGTGCTTTAGGTCATCCTTGGTACTCAGGCCAGTGGTAGCAATGCCAAGTTCTATGCAAAATTGTCTCAGTTCGCGGTGGTTGTACTCCTCTAGTTTCTCCATTTGGAACTTCTCGGTGGAGCTGCTATCTTTGGTCGACATCGTGCTTTGTCGTGGGGTGAGCTACTCTCTGTACGATTACGCGTTGATTCGGATCGCGCCGCTGGCCACCAATGTTAGAAAAGGTAGATGGACCGGGAGGGTCGGCCGGGGTCAGGAGGAGAGGTCTCCGGGGAGAGCCGTCTCCAGCGATCGTACAGACAAGTAACTTCCCCCCCACAGACAGATATCACACACGGATAAGGTTCAGTGATCTTTATCGGCACTTATTTAAGGTACGGTAAAATGGTACAAGGAGGTCTGGACTCAGGGGTCCCCTCGATTAGAGTCTCGTAAGGTAGGGAAGGGGGTAGCGGGACAGTCTATTTACCAATCAGGTAATTCGGATGAGATGGTGATGAGCTCACAATCCTCGAGCTTGGTGGTTAGGTGGTATGGGCCGCGGCAGCGCCAGCAGGTCCCGGTGCGGATGGTCGATACAACGGGCCGCGGCAGCGCCAGCAGGTCCCTGGAAGATGGACGGTCCGCGGCAGCGCCAGCAGGTCCCGGTGAGGATGGTCGTTACAACGGGCCGCGGCAGCGCCAGCAGGTCCCAGGAAGATGAAGGTTGCAGAGGGCCGCGGCAGCGCCAGCAGGTCCCGGTGAGGATGGTCGGTACAACGGGCCGCGGCAGCGCCAGCAGGTCCCAGGAAGATGAAGGTTGCAGAAGGCCGCGGCAGCGCCAGCAGGCAGGACGATGGTTCACAAGAGCGGGCTACGGCAGCGCCAGTAGACCGTCAGGGTTGAGTTCACTCGGTGTCTCTCGACTCCAGGATACAACTGCCTTCCTGCTCCGGAGCTGTCTTAGTTATAGGGCTGGTGCCCTTTGATGTCCGGACCCTCGCACTTGGAGGTCGGAGGGTCCGGGATGAAGGTGTCCAGACACCCAGCAGGGGGTGGAGCCAGCGCCTGGGGGCTGCTGGAGGCGATCGGCACCTGGCGGGGGAAGAGCTCTTGACGCTTCGTTCTCCCATTGACCTGCCAAGTGGTCCGCTCACCTCCTGGGTGGATGGTGGTGCCGGGATGTCGGGGCCGGCCAGGCCCGGGGTTAGGGTCGAGGTGAGGCCACGCGGCCGCGTGGTGCAGGGCCCAAGATGGCGGCTTGACCTGGCCGGGGAAGCCGGTGGGGCTGGACCCCGTGATGAGTAGGGGTCCGAGGGCAGAGGGTCCGTCGGGAGACGGAGTACAGGGGCTTGTCACGGGGGTATGCCGGGTGGGCCGGAGCTCGGGCCCTGTCGTGCGGGGGGGGAGCCAGCCCTCTGTGTGGCCTGTCCAACAGTAGTATACTGTCCCGATTTCTAAAGTTCAACAATATGCCCAATATCGGCCTAGGTGGGGCCCCCGGCTTTGGTCTGCCCCCGGGGACCCTGTGCGTTCTCTTGACAGTGAAAAAGGTAGATAACACCTTCGACTTGAGGTAGTTGCAAATAAGTGTCTCCACAAATAGGTCAGCTGCCTGACCCCCGCCTTCTCAGGAACCCCAAGTATCCTCATGTTATGTCTCCGGGACCGCCCTTCATAATCGTCTAAGAGCCTCTCCATGTTTTGGCTAGTATCTTGAAGTTCTTTTATTTCTCTTTGCATCTTTTTGCTATCTCTACTTAGGTCCTCCATGACCACCTCCACATTTTTACCTTTCTCACTAATGTTATGCATATCTGCTCTCATCAGCATTACTTCTGCCATTATCATATTCATTCTTGCCTCCAGCAATGTCCGTATCCCGACTAAGGCTTCCATTATGTCCTTCAGGGATGGATCCTCACTCTCCGGACCCCTCGCCATTTCCTCACTCCCTTTATTCTGGGCCACTAGGCTTCTGCTTAGCAAATGTCTAGTTTAGTCTGGCAAGCTCCTTTCGCACCTCTCCTGTTGGACATTGCGACATGTTAATCACTGGTTTTCACGTGCCAGGACTGGATTAATATTCTGCTTGCCCCACAAGCCTTCTAGTACTCCTTTGGTGAGCTATTACTACGTCCAGCGGGCCGCCGTGATCCAATGAGTCATCTCCTGGCTTTCATCCCACTGGTCTGTGGGAATTTCATAAGCCAGCTGCTGTGTGCATTTCCCGGGAGGTGCCACTCGCCTCTCACAATATAGTGTCCCGATTAGTCAGATGCCCCCCTGCACTTCTTGTTGGCCCCGCGCTGGTGTCCTGCTTTCACCACCAAAGTAGGTGATTACACCTTGGTCATATCTCCCTTATGATATGCACTCAATCATCAGGTGTTGGCTCAGCACTGTTGTCGTGATGCACTGCTTGGCAATTAGTTGATTCCCTCAGTTTGCCATCTACATTGCACCATTTTGTTGCACCGCAGCCTCTTTCGCTTTATTATTTCTGAGGTCTTTACTACTGGCAAGTACAATTCTCTAGTGCTGTGGCCAGTCTCTAGGGGCCCCCAACAAATGTCTGTAGGGGGGGTTGGGAGGTTATGCCATGTCTTCTAACCTCTCCCACTGCCGCGTCCCAGTTTGCCGCCTACCGCTGTTCTCACTCGCTGAATGGAGATTTCCACGCCGTGCCGCGTACCCGGCTCCTTTTCCCCAAGCTGTTATGGTGGTCTGTTTCCGTCCGGCAGCGATCTGCACCGACGACAGCGTAGCGCGAAGTTTGCTGCCCCGCCTCCGACTCTACGACCACACAGTCTGGCTACACCTCTAAATCGAGGCCGGTGGTTTACTTCATTGCTGGGCCACACTCCCAAAGCACGTAGCTTGTTCCAAATGCTTTGCGTCTCCACTTCCCGTCACTTTCCCGTGCTGGCGCGATGCATCAGCGCCTCGATCCCTCCATTTCGGCAGATAATTGTTCGTATTAATTAGGGGCAAAAGCCCAGGGTGTTACGGAGCTCTAAAGCAGCGCGGCCATTGCTCTAGGCGCTGTAACCCGCCCCCCCAGCATTTACCCCTCTTGATAAGCTCTTCAATCCCTCCCATGCCCTACTACTCCTGACTGTAGTTCTTCTCTCTTGGTGGGTTGCACATTGCAATCCCCTTATACCCCTTTCTTTTCTTAAGACCTTTAGCTTTTCTTGTAGTTGCACCAACCTTGTCATTTTCCTATGTGGGTTATAGTGCCTATACCAAGTGTGCTCTCCTTGTCTTTTAATCAGCATTGGACATCTAGAAATACAAACCATGTGCACTTTATTGGCTTGCTCAATGTCCCCAGCACAACCCTGATTCTTGGTGTGTGTCGGGAACCGGTCTTACTACTGAAGGCATTAGGCTCCTAATCCCTTGCAGTTCCCCCACAATTTTCTGGAATTGGATTTCATGGGTTTTTAGCATATTATTATTTAACATGGTTACTTCTAGCAATCCTCGCAGGGTTTTTTGCAACATCAACATTATGTCCAGCACTGAAGCAGAGGGTTTTGCAAAATGGCTATTTCCAATGTAGTGTTGCACGCTGATTCTTCTGTGGTCTCACTACCTTGGTTAACTGACTGACCTATACACTTATCTGGCTTAGACTTTATGGCCAGGTCAAAATCATCTCTCTGATCACTCCCTATTCCATCTGAGGTATTCCCCTCCCATTCCAGTTCTTCATCATCAACCATAGAAAAGATTTGTAGAGATGAAGACAATCTAGGTTCCAAGTTAGGATCAATTTGGCTTAAGTTAGTTTGGTTAAAGAGTGAGACATGTGGATTTGGGGCACTGTGCCCGGTAACCTCATGTTTGCTTAACTGTTCTTTGTTAATGTCCCGGTTGGGTATTAACTATTTTGACTTTCTTCCTTGTATTTCTCCTTGATGACAACTTTTCATTTCCCTTGGGACTTCCCATAGACTCTGTTAATGACCCATTTTCATATGAAGACTCATTAAACAATGTGAGGTGGGGTTTCGTGCTTTACATACTTTTGGCTTCCTTGGTGCCATCCTTCGGGGCTCCTCCCGTATCCTGTGTATTTTGTATAGTTCTTTATGATTAAATTGGAAATTTGGTTTGAGGTGTAGATCTCTGGTTTCCTTCCTACCAAAGTGTTGCTCCACTATTAGCCTCCACCGCCCTTTTACAGGCTATCGGGCTCATACCTGGTGTGAGCATTACGACGACAAAAGAAAAAATATCAACTTTTTATATTCCAAAAGTACCCTAGTATTGTCTACAAAAGGCACTTACTACTGCTGTATGATGACTGGCTGACTGTGACTCATGCTGTAACTATGATTATACCTCGAGCCTAAGTTCTTTTTCTTTTCCTTTCGCTTTTCAGGCACCTGGTGGGCTCCAATGTTGTTGGGCCTTCTACATTGCAAATTATCCCACTTTTGTGGCTGGTTGGAGTGCGCTCCGGCGAGGGGGGGTGGGACTGCCACCAGCCGGGGTCTTTACTCCCCTGCACCTCCCTTTCCAATTGCCTGCCTTATGTTGCTTTCTTTAGCTTTATCACAGCTGATGCCTGCAGCCGGTTATGTCCACTTTAAGCTCCACTTTAGATTCCGATGCACAGGCCCCAGAGCAGGGCACAGGCACGCTTGCCCTTCACATTCGATCCCGAGTAGATGTCAGTGCTCCTTCTGCACTGGTACTCGCTCAGCAGCCCTACTGCGCTCTAGCACTCGAGCATCACCCAGCAGGAAGTGAGGGAGAGAGGCGAGGTGAGGCGTGCAACGCGGAACGTAGGCACACCAATACGATGGCGTCAGGGTCAGCCACACAGCAGAGTCAGCTCAATGGGACCATGCTGCAGCCTTAGTGGATTACTGCTTTTGTCACAGAGATCCTTTTGTTACTGCAGTTCATAAGGTGCAATCCTAATATAGAACAGTGAAAGTTACAAACTTTTACCAAATGGGTTAGGACGTTATGTATTTTTTCCCAGTCTTTCATGATCTATTGCTGATGTTGCTAAAAAAGAGTTTGTTTGGGTGAATATACATTTTCATTAGGTCTCGCATAGCGTTGCAGCACAATGCCCTGCTCGCTATGCGAGGCATGCTGTATACACTATATCGGGGGAAGCTCCACCCACTTTCCGGCCATATTTTTGATTGGCTTCAATCATAAATTCTGCATTGTGTTTGGTGTTTAGCTTGTTAGTCCCGCCTCCTGATGGCTACGTCGTCATTTTTTTCCTTCTGAGCCAATCGGCCCCTTTACTTCAAGAACAGTTTTGTTCCCCTGCCTCTCCCCGTTCCCTCCCGTAGTCCGTGACTTCTTGAACCACCACCCCCACACCCCATCCCGTTCGTGCCTTCTTTCACGTCCGCACTTCTGTTTAAAATACAATAAGTCTTGCGTAAATACGAGTCCTATTGCATTTTCAGTGCGTGTTTGTTCTTTGATTCGTGGGTGAATTCGCACTCTTTGTCTTGCATGCGTGTGATGCCTTACATTGTATGCATGCGCGGCAAAACAGTAGCGTTTTCCAAATTCACGGCGAGAGGCAGAGACAGCACAAGCAGCGAACGACGATAGCACTGAGTCGTTGAGTCATGACGCTGCCACCGGTCTCATAATTAATCATTGATTTGGACACACCGATCAGTGAACACTTCTTTATGCTTCACCAGGTTCAGTTCTCGACTTAGGCATGCACAAATAATGTGTCTATTTTTCCAACTTGATAGTCTTGCATTCCCTCGGTTGCACGCGCTGCTTCTTGACCGCAGTCAGAAGCGATCACCCTCGATTATGCTGCCTGTCAGGTTCAATGTGTATTCCCCCTTTGTTATCGTGCGTTAACACCAATAGGCTGACTTGGGGGAGGAAACAAAAAATACAGATCAGACAAAAGTCAAAACGCTACCGCCAATAAAAGTAAACACCAAGGATGGATTTTAATTGCACGGCGAGTTTAGCGGTTCGAGGCACTGGGCTGGTGCTCTGTGCTCTTCTGACAAATTACTATGGCGGCGCTACAAATGCTTGCTTCTGTTTCCAGGATAACACAGATTCCTTTAGACAACCACAAAACCTTAAAAAACTCTAACCCTCTACCACTTTTAGAATTTAGGAACAAAAAAATTAAAGCCATATTTAATATCTGCCAATCTGCAAACCTAATTTTCAAGCAAATAGGTATTTTTACCCAATAAAAATTTCATCCAAAGTACACAATTCGGAGTCTGGGGGAGAAGTAGACGATAGCTATAAGTACTAGACTGAACATGTGTCATTTGTTTCCAATGCTGTTAATTTGGTGGACAAGTGGCTAGTATGGCTTCATACTCTGATATGGAAATGCATGTGTGTGAAGTGGTGCACTTTGAACTGTACTGATGGGACCTGGAGTCTGCTTGTTAAGCCATATTTTACTAGTGGGCATGTGTTCTGCTCTTTTTTTCCCAACCCGTGAATTACTCTGGAAGAGTGTAGAAAAAGTGGCAGAAGATTCACCCTGTACACGTCATTGAACATGATTAAGATGGCAGGCTCCGGAGAAGCAGGAGTTCTCAGCAGTGATGCCCAACCACGGCTTGGCACCTCCCACGATCGCTGCCTCCGTTCACACTTACAGCTTGGTACATTCTTGTCAGCAGGGATGACGAGCAGCAGCCACGTCGCGGCTCCTTTCACAGCTCGAGAGTCTCTCCTCATCACTTAGGAACGCGCAGAGACGCCCTCGCATCGCATTATGAGTCAGGCCTTTGCGGTACAGGAGACGCAGTGTGCTGATATGTGAGGGACCCAAAGTGCATCTTAAATGCCAATACAATTCGGCAGCGCCAAGGGCACGCGGGACTGGCTATGAGTGTAGCAAGTCAGCGTGAATCACCAACACCTGGTGCTCATTCCTAACTAAAGCCAACAAGCGAATCTGAATGAATGTCAGACAGCTCTCACACTGAGTGGAGCTTGAACTCATGCTCCTATCATTCACACCCAATCACTCTCCATGCACGCAGACCAAAGAGACCTGGGCCTCACACGCCATGTACAAGGCTCCAGACCACCCATCACCCGCTCCACTGCCATCTCCACACAAAGGCGCACACCATCCAAGCCTCACGGACCCAGTGCACTCCTTCAACAGCCCACGGGTCACTTCCTCACATTCTTCTCCCCCACAGACTCGCGCCTCATGCAACAGCCCCCAGAAATCCAATAGCACATAAAAGGACATGCAAGAGCATTACTCAACTGATGTTATGCTGCTACGCCCCTCCAAACTGCTTTTTCATACCTATCCAAAAGATTTAAAAAGCATTCTGTCTTATACTTCCACAAAAAATCTAACTATTCCGCCCCGCCCTAGAAATAACAGCAACCACTAAACTAAACATGCACCACTCCTGCCCTACATAATAACGCATTTAGCACACTCGGCTTTGATTCACCCGCACCTCAGAAACAATTCCAACAAACATCAATTTTCACACACTCGAGCGAGACATCATTGCCCCTGAGGACAGGACCCACACATCACAGTATGCCTTCACACAGTAGTGCTTGTCATGCACAGACTCCACATGGTTGTCAGTGTCCAGCTATCACTTACACTCCCCTACATATTTAACATTTCCTAAAACCTCTACCCAACGTGATCAGCACACGTGCCACCCGAACAGTATGAACACAGCCCAACCATCGCCTAACATCCCCATAAAGCAATCATTTAAATAACACCTCACGCATTAAATGTCCAGCATGCAGGCAAACACACCACTCAAACACACAACCTCGTATGAAACCCAGTTAACAACCAGATTCTAACACAAGAGAAACCCAACCCAACCAGCTGCCCAATGAAACACATCATCCCTTTAATTATAAGCCAACATACCGAGAGTGGTGCGTCAGTAAGTCACGAGCCCTAGTGCAAAGGAGGAAATGGGCCACTGACTGCTGTTTAAACTGTGGAATAAAGCAACAATCAAGGGTCAGTGAGCCACTCAGGTGTCAGTGACCTGGTGCCACTGCACCAATGGAAAGTGCATCCCTGCTTCTGCACACTAGCTGAGCGCTTAACACCCTGTCTGTATGCTGCATGCCAAACCGATGACAAAACTGCTACACGTTAAAGTCATTGCACAAACTTACTAGCAGACCCAAACTCTCTGGACTGCACCATCCCCAGAGCACACACTTACCCCATCTCTCCCTCGGGGTCCTGTCCCGGAGCCAGTCTCACCGGAGCGGGCATGCGCCGGGCTCGCACGTGGGCTCCACATGGGTGCCAGACCCTGGAGGAACTCCAGGGTCGGTGACTAAAGCACCCACTCTAGTCGAGCTATGTGCCGGCTGGGGGCAGATGTCTTGCAATCCTTCCAAGCAGCAAAACAATGTCTTCGCTTTCCGCTACCTCTCCACCTGGTACTGAGCCGATTTAAAAAGATGGAAAGGGCACTCGTATTTTTTAAGTGTTAAGTCTTTCTGTTATCCAGATACATTGTTCAATCACCAATAGAGTAGACTGTAGTACCTCAGAAGCAGAGACTGCCATAACCTGCAGCAGTGTTCGTGTTTTTGGATTCCTACAATTGTTCTCTGAAAATGAAAATTGCATTTATTTTTGCACATTCAAGGTATTCTGCATTTAAATCCAATCTTGCATAAGAACTAAGTTGTAAAATGCCTAGCTGTCAGTGACCTTACATCATCTGTGACCATATATACCTCAGTACGAATCTCTGTGGTCTAAAAAGTCAGGATTGGCTGAAGGTGCCCCTCACCACAGGAGGTCACTTGGCACCTAAGAAAGTGAGGGTAGTGCCAGGGCTTCAAAGGGTAGTGTTTCATTGTGTCCTGTGGATGCAGGTGGTGGGCTTTGGTACTCATTAGGTCGAGCATTCAAGACCTCTTGTATATACTTTAGTATATACTTTAGCATATATACTTTAGTATATACTTATATGTGTATGTACTTTGTGGCCTCTGGAGATCTGCCGTAGGACTTCTGTTCAACTGCCTCTATTTAACTGACTTGCTAGAAAACAACCAGCAGAGGTCAGTAAAATACCAGAATTGCTTTCTGGTGAGGGACTTTATTTTTTTAATCTTTCTGACAACTGCCTCTATTTAACTTTCTTGATAGAAAACAACCAGCAAAGGTCAGTAAAATGAATGTATGTCGTTACAACGCACACTTTTACAACGCATGCACTTACAACGCATTTTTTACAACGCAAAATCCACTACAATGCATTCCATTACATCGCATGACACTACAACGCATTTTTAAAAACTACCTTTACAACACATTCCATTACATCGCATACTACCTTTACAACGCATACCATTACAACGCATAATATTAAATTGCATTTAAGGTAAGTATTGGATAGTATAGGGGTAAAAATTACTATTCTTACTCCAGGGGGTGCAACAGTAGGGTAAGTGTTGGATAGTATAGGGGTAAAAATTACTATTCTTACTCCAGGGGGTGCAACAGTAGGGTAAGTGTTGGATAGTATAGGGGTAAAAATTACTATTCTAACTCCAGGGGGTGCAACAGTAGGATAAGTGTTGGATAGTATAGGGGTAAAAATTACTATTCTAACTCCAGGGGGTGCAACAGTAGGGTAAGTGTTGGATAGTATAGGGGTAAAAATTACTATTCTAACTCCATGGGGTGCAACAGTAGGGTAAGTGTTGGATAGTATAGGGGTAAAAATTACTATTCTAACTCCAGGGGGTGCAACAGTAGGGTAAGTGTTGGATAGTATAGGGGTAAAAATTACTATTCTAACTCCAGGGGGTGCAACAGTAGGGTAAGTGTTGGATAGTATAGGGGTAAAAATTACTATTCTAACTCCAGGGGGTGCAACAGTAGGGTAAGTGTTGGATAGTATAGGGGTAAAAATTACTATTCTAACTCCAGGGGGTGCAACAGTAGGGTAAGTGTTGGATAGTATAGGGGTAAAAATTACTATTCTAACTCCAGGGGGTGCAACAGTAGGGTAAGTGTTGGATAGTGTAGGGGTTTTAATGTAATATTATGCGTTGTAATGGTATGCGTTGTAAAGGTAGTATTTTTTACATAGGTCGCCCCTAGGGTAGGTCAAGGATAGCCCATGGAACAGGGTGCAATGTATTTAAAAAGTGGGGGAAGTGCTTGTAAGGTTTACATGTTCCAGTAGTGAAAAATTCTTAAATTAATGTTTCAATACTGCAAGTCCTACCTCTCTCATAGAATAACCCTGGAGTTACCTTATTAGATGGGAATAGGAAATCAGTCCATGTTTGGTGTCTCTGAAATCCTAATTTAAAATCCTAATTTGCGGTGAAGTCAGATTTTAAATTACGGTTTTGAAAATGCCACCTTTAGACAGTTGGCATTATTCTCCCTTAGCCAATTAGTGTGTGTAGCCTGTCTCTGGTCATATGACTGTGTGTAGCTGCTAGCTGTGCTTGTGTATCCCTTCTAGACAGCCGCACATAATTGGGAGCTTATGTGTGCCTGAATGGGCCATCACCGGTAGGATGGGAAGGAGGAGCTGGGCACAGCCCCAGTTACACTTGAATAGCCTGTGCCCTGCCTCCACTGAATTGGATGTGTAACCCCTGTAGTTAGTCTGGAGCAAGGATAGGGAAAGCAGGATGTCTGGGGACTTCAAAGGTCAACCATTGGAAGCTTCTCCCCTACTTCAAAGTTACAATTAGGTATAATTACTGGACCTCAGACACCACCACTTTAGTACACTTCGAGACCTGTGGCTACTCTTCAAGGAAAGAGTGCTGAGCTGCTGAAGGACTTCCACTCTGACAGACTGCTGCCCTACTGGACTATTGCTATCGAAGTGAATTAGAACCAGTGAAGTGCGAAATTTATTTTCTCACCTTCTTTGTACAAGGAGAAATAAAAGGCCATATTTCTTCCAAAGTAGAACCTGGGTATGTGGTGGGGAGTACTAGTGGGCCCCTCTGAGGAATGACCATCTAAACACCAGGAATACCCCCACAGCCACCCTACACACTTAGGCCTTTGGTCACTGTGTATTCTGTGTGTGGCATGCGATGACAGAGTCAGGGTAGGCTCTAAATTGAGCGTTGGCCAATTCAGAACAATGTGCAATCTAGCAGAGACACAGCTCGGCTGGTCCAGCAGTGAGTGAGGATTGTCACAGAGGACTTCCTCCCTTCAGCCCAAAGGAAATGCACCCGGAGATGTAAGGAAGAGTTACCTTCCAAGTTTTGTGGCAAATTTCTTCTATCCTGCTCACTTAAAGGGGACTAACTGGAATAAGGATTTCTGCCTCAAGGACTTCAAGTTGCTCTACACCTCAGAAGCAGGTGTAGCATTCTCCTCGGTGAATTGTGGGTAAGAGTCCTCATATATGAGAGACTCTTGAAAATTGCAAATTAAATTACATATCTAAACCTGTATTTAATGGTAGCACATAATACAAGAGCACCGCCTGCCTCGTACTCAGGGCACATTTAATTTTCATTCAATGACTGATTTACTAATAGAATGGGACAATACAATGTGTGACATTTCTGGGGCGTAGAAGAAGAGGAGCAACCCTGCAGGTGATGTGCTCGAGGCAGCAGACATGGTCGGATCATGGAACATCTCTTGCACCTTCTCCAACAAGTCGCACCTTTCATCCATGACTGGGAAGATCTGAAATAGCTAAAATGCCTCACGAGGTCCAGTGAAAAGGAAATCCTAACCCATTATATGCTGTCTAAATCAATATTTGTAAGTGTGCAATGGTACTAAAGCCCAGGCACAGTCCCACAGGTCCACAGTCAGTTTCCCTTAGAACGCATTGAAGACAATTACAGCGAGGTGACGTTAATATGCGTGAACAGGAAGAGTGCTTACATGAAAAGCCTAGAATACGGAGACAAAATCGGAAGCATGTGCGCTCCACTCTTGTAGTATTATTTCAATAGTTCGCCACCAACAGCATAAAAACACCATCATACAAAAATTTGTGAAATCTACTTGAAAATATGCTTTTACCCCCACGTGTGCCATTATCTGTTTGCTCACCTTTACTAATCCAAGCTACTCTATTGGCTGGTGATCCAGAGGTGAGTTGTCCCATGTGTTAATGAAGTCCATAAGGAGAGTGAATGCTTGATAAATGTAGGTGAGCTGTTCGAAGATTCATAAGTCTATAAAAATTGCTTGATGAATCTCCATTTCTTACACGAGGATGACAATCACTTTTGGAGGCTACTGAAGCCCAGTAATGGTATGTGATTGTTGTCCTATAGTATAATCGGATCATTATGAGTTTTGAGTTGAGTATAGTCTTTTTCATTTGCTTTTTTCTCTAGGCCTTTCGCTTCTGGTGAAGTATACTTTTCTTTATTTTATTTGCTATAAAGGCAATCAAACGCAACACATGGATAAAAAGCCACATTTGCAGATCTCCCTTTACACATTCCTTTTTAATTGACTAATCCAGTGGGATCAGCCTAAGGATATTTCCAGGGCAACCCTGGATGACTGTTGGTATTGATATTAACTATTTGGTTTCTGTTCACAAAGGTACATTTATATGAATAGATTTACTCACATAGAGGTTTAACCTTGCACTTCAGTGTAAATCTACACCTTTGTGCTACACACCATTTCTGAGTGTAAATTTGCAACTAAGTGTAGACTAACATGTCTCCACCACTGAAACCAGGGGCAGCAAGAACTAAGAGTACATTTATGAGTACAGTGGGTAAGCATTAGCCCTCATGCCTCCATTGGCTACAGGCAGTCTCAAAGGGAACTGCAGCATTTCCTGCCTTTGCAATAGAGGGGAGGTAGGTACAAAACCAGAGAACAGGAAACAAAAAAATAAATACACATAAAATTACAAGAGCAGTGTAAGGGATACACAAAATTAATTAAAGTTGAAAAATGAAGAGAGGTATTGAAGAATGAGGTTGATAAAGGGAAGTTAGGAAACATGAGATATAGCTACGCAGGTGCAAGCGGGAGTAAAACAGTTTAGGCTACTTGATTAACCTGGGCAGTAAATGGATTTCTAAGAGACAAAACCCAGCTCATAGCATGATAAGAAGCACCTGTTTTAATAATAAATGAATGCTGTGCACTGCGATAGTGCTAAATAGCATGCTAAGTCAACTTCTTTGGTCCATACAAATACTGTTACTTCATGTATCAAACTAAAGATTGGGTCTTACTATTCCAGACAGCTGATGAATAACTTTCTATAAAAGTTGGAAAAGCCCCAAAAACGTCCCTATAATTTTTACCATAGTTCAAGGGCCACTGTATAATTACTGACTTTCTTTTCATTCATCGAAATATTTATTTTCTTCTGTCCCCGCATCAAAAACATGGACATGGCTAATCAGATAATATTTCTCAGGAATGAGTTCTTGACTATCCAGAACTCAACCCCCCCCCCCCCCCCCCATCCATGAATCATGAGCCTCTGGCTGTATCTCATGCTTAAGGTGGGACTAGTCTGGCTTTTTATGCATTTTCACATTTATTTTCAGAAGAACATTTATAATATTGTGGACACTCTTTAAATAGTTTTTTTTTAATGTAAGGGGACAGTCCTGTCAGTTTCTATTCATCCTGAAACGGGGAAATTAACCAGTCTATTTCTAGGTTTATTTTGGCTAAATGGGAGACAGTTTGGTTATGGCTAGGACACTTTCTAAATTTGTCAGCATGCTCATCAATGTGCCTTTTACCAAAATCATGCTTGAAGGGACTTTCAATATGACTGAACTCCAGGGACAACAATGAGGAGTGGTCCTGAAGCAACCCTCTCGGTCTCCAATACCAGTCTCCAGTGACCCTCTCTAGAAAAATAAGGGTTAATGATATGGTATGCCATCAGCAATGAGACACGAGCATTGGTTACCTTACCATGGTCAATTCTGTCATTCTATAGATATCAACCATTCTCTTTAATGTCAAACCAATCATTTAATTTAACAAGTGATCGGGTCTTGACTTGTAAAAGGTGTTGTGAGTACATCTTTCAGTTTGGTTTTCTTCAGCACATTTTTCTGGGTCAAATTCTTCCTTAACTATTCTGCTTTCAACATCTCTTCAGGTATATTGGAGCTGCTTCTTTACTAGCATTATGTCAATCACACACATTTTTAATAGTTGGTTAGGCTGGTGGCAGTCCTCTAATTTTATATTCCTATTGGAAGAATTGTCGATCAGGACATGGAAGAATTATATTGAAATACGAATGGGTGAAAGTCTGGCAACCCTCTATACTTTTCTGAAAACTTTGTCATTCACATTAAGCATTGCAACGTTTCCATTTGTTGCTTAGCCTTTCTGCAATTTAAGAAGAAACACAATTGTGGTTCTGGCAGGTATAATCACATTGGCATTTTTTCTGCCTCTGCTGCATAAGGCATAATCTGGGTTTATTGTAACACCTTTTCAATTTTTTCAAAATCAACTGACAGTTTTCCTGCCAATAGCTTACTATCATTATTTAAAAGATCCACAATGGCGACCAATATAGGCAAAATGCCAGCCAATAGATACAGGTGATGATTCGTACACATAGCTATCTGGAAGACATGCCTGAAAGTTTTGTGTGCTTTTGTCAGTGGCCGCCTTAAAGTAGTATCTGCAGGAGCAACATACTGATCAATATCTCTAGTTGATTTGTTTTTTGTTGGTTGTATGGCTCATGGAAAGAACTTGCAAGGATAGGATAACATGTTTACAGGAACAGGCCCCACAGGACAGAAAGAGATAAATGCTAGCATCCTAGAAAGCATGGTAGCCTGGTCATGGGTAGCTGAGGCTGAGATATGGAAGGCGTGTCTTTCTGGTCAGGCTGAAGCAGATAGACAATCAGAAGAGCAGAAGGACTGCATCCTATGTAAAGCAGTGGTAGCAGGAACAACTTGCCTCACAACTGCTTGATTGTATGGTACATGTTGTTGCTAAGGAACAGCTGGTACGATACAAAAGAAATGGCATATTGTACACTTGCTTCACATGTATTGTTTAATGATGTGCTTTGCTATTATAGTCATACAATCTGTACTAGTGGCGAGTGTGGTCCCCTCAAAGACTCCTTTGAAAATGAGCATGAGCAAGAGATGTATATCCATCTAACTACTGTGAGATGAACAACCTACTCCAGTGTGTTTCCCCGTTTTCTCTGTCTGGGAGGAGGCATCGTATTGAACACCATACAGTTCTTGAAATGGAAAAATAGAAGTGCAGGTACTCTGTACCAGAGTACCTGCTTGTTTCTGAAAAGTGCCGGTACTCTCCAATTTAAAGTATAGCATTTCTCTTGAGTAGTGGCGGTACTCTGCCTCTCAAAATAAAAAAGTGCCCGTACTCCGTACCTGACAGTACCGGCCCATTTAAAGCACTGGACCCAATATTAAAAACAGTCGGTGAGTCTAAGACTAGAGCAGATGCATTACCACGGTCAGCTAGCATTCGAAGGTCGTACAGAATCGAGACCAGAGCAGATTCCATACTCTTACCCGCACGAAATCCTGATCGAGCACTGTCCAGAATTGCAATGTTTGCCAGAAAGACAGAAAGTTGCTTATTGATGGTTTTTCCCATGAACTTGACTGGAAAAGGAAGAAGAAATATTGGTCTGAAATTGCTCAAGCAAGTAGGATCTGCAGTAAGCCCTTTTAATTGTGGTACAACTAAAGCTTTCTTCGTTACTAAAGTGACCACTTCCAGTGAGATAGAAGAACAGCAGATTGCCAGCACAGGCATACATACAGAGCAGGATTTGAGATGGCTCATATTACAAAAGTAGAATCCCACCAAGGACGATCTGAGACAGAAATAAGGAGAGAAAGAGAAATGTTCTAGATTTTCTCTTTCAGAACCAATGAAGTGGGATTGAACGAGGAAATAATTTGGACAGGAACTTATTAATACCTAATTTCAGTATCTCTATTTGATATTTATATTGCATGGATATTGTTTACAGGGTAAGTTTCAACTTATTCCATTGTATGCCACTCCACTCTACACCACTCCCTTCTACACCACTCCACTGTACACTATTCCACTGTATGGGATTCTACTCTACCCCACTTCACTCTGTACCACTCTACTGTATGCCACCTCACTCAACGCCATTCCCATGTATGCCACTCCACTTTACTCTATTCCACTGTATGCCACTCCACTCTACCCCAGCCATTCGACACCGCTGCACTCTGCAGCACTCTACTGTATGCTATCCTGCCATACATACACTACTCTACTCTAAACTACTGCAGTTAACACCACCCCTTTCTACACCACTATAATCTACAACACTGTACTTACGCTATTTCATTGTACGTAAGTTAATACCTAATTTCAGTATGTCTATTTGCTATTTATATTGCATGGAAATTGTTTACAGGGTAAGTTTCTACTTACTAGATTGTATGCCACGCCACTCTACACCACTCCCTTCTACACCACTCCACTGTACACTCTACACCACTCCCTTCTACACCACTCCACTGTATACTATTCCACTGTATGGGATTCTACTCTACCCCACTTCACTCTGTACCACTCTACTGTATGCCACTTCACTCTACTCCACTCCCATGTATGCCACTCCACTTTACTCTATTCCACTGTATGCCACTCCACTCTACCCCATCCATTCGACACCACTGCACTCTACAGCACTCCACTGTATGCTATCCTGCCATACACTACTCTGCTCTAAGGTACTGCAGTTAACGCCACCCCGCTCTACCCCACTATACTCTACGACACTGTACTCTACGCTATTTCATTGTATGTAACTCCAATGTACCCCACTTCTCTCTATACCCCTCCACTCTGTGTCACTCTACTCTATGCCATTCCGCTATATGCTATTCCAAATCTACGCCACTCCACTCTACTCCACTCCGCTCTACATTTCTCCATTCTTTGCCACTTTTCTCTAACCAGCTCCGCTCCACACCACTCCACTGTGCTCCGCTCAACAACTCTACAACACTCTACATCCCTCCACTGTACCACACTGTACTCCACTGTATAGCACTATGCTGTACTGTACAATAAGTACTCCTCTAAATGCCACTGTATAGCACTCTACTTAACCCTATAGCACTTTACAACACTCTAATTCACCCTACAACTCTACGTAACTCCCTCCATGTTACTCTACCCCAGTTAATATACTCTATTCTATGAGACACTACACTCCCCTACTGCACCACTGTGTGCTATTCTATGTTACTCAACCATACCATAGTCTATCTCACTCTACTCTACAATACTGTACTGGACTCTACTCTACTCCATGCCACTCTACTGTACAACACTTGAATCCACTCTGTGACACTCTACTCTACTCTACTCCACTCTACGACACGCTGCAAGACTATACAACATATCACTCCACTTTACTGTAGCATATATCACTTCACTCTACGACACTTTACTTCACTGTATACTATGACACGCCACTCTACACTACTTGTCTTCATGCCACTGTACCCTAGACCACGCTACTCCATTGTATACTACGCTACCCCACTGGAATCCAATACACTCTACTCCACAACAATTTACCCCACTCTTTGGCACTGTACAACAATCCACTCAGCACCGCCCGACTGTATCACACTCTACTCCACTCTGTGCCACTATACAACACTGTACTCCACTAAATGCCCCTACAGTACACTGTACAAGTCTCTACTCCACTTTATGTCCCTGCACCCCAGTGTACAATACTCTACTCCACTCTTTGACAATTTCGAACACTCAACGACACACCACTCCACTGTACTGTACAAACCACTACCCCAGTTTATAACAATTCACACAACTCTACACCATGCCTGTCCACTCTAGGGCACTCCACACCAGTGTGCTATACAACATGCCACTAAACTATATAACAATTTACTCCACTGTACGCTATGCTTCTCCTCTCTACTCTACATCACACTGCTCTACTCTATGATACTCCACTCACCTCTACTCCACTCTACACCACTCCTCTCTACCCCACTCCACTCTACCCCACTCCACTGCCCAACACTCCACTCTACGCCAATTCTATGTACACCACTTCAATGTATGCTATTCTACTGTACGCAACTCCACTGTGCCACATTCTACTCTACTCCACTTTACTCCAGACACTATACTCTGTGACTGTACATAGTTCAATACTTTCCTCCAATCAACTCTAACACACCCCACTTAATAACACTCCTCTCGATACAGAAACCTGCACAATTTGAAATACATTTTTATTAAAAAATAAAAAATAAATTGAGATTCAATTAAAAAAACAAAGGTTAAATCTTTGGTCTGGTTAGGAAAACTTTATTCATTCTTTATTAATTTATAGTTAGAACTTGAATTTATAATTTATGCACCACCTTTAAATTAATATAAATGCATTTATTATTTATCTACACACCAAACAAACTACACAAAAATAAAAATACACATGACATTTTTGGAAATCTCAAAGGAGTCAAAGAAGTGCTGACCGGAAATCACAATAGTTGTCTGAAAAACCCATGCCAAGGTTTTTGGATTTTTTCACCACCAAATTTCGGCAAAATATAGAGCTGGAGGACCGGAGAGGCAAATGTAGAGTGAGACCCCTTTTGTAACTGTACTAGAGTACCTGCTTGTTTCTGAAAAGTGCCGGTACTCTCCAATTTAAAGTATAGCATTTCTCTTGAGTAGTGGCGGTACCCAAAGTTGCTCCAAAGATATTTTATTTTTATTTATTTAAAAGGTTTTGTATAGCGCTGGCTCCACCCGGGGGTATCAGAGCACTTTACATTGGAATGACAATAGTATATGGAATACAAAACAGTGGTATCCAAATGAAGCATTCAGACATGCTGGACTTAGAGAACACATTGAGTAATATAGTTTGAATCAATAAAAAATGCAAAGAAGTAGCAATTTACGAAACAATATGTGAATAGAGTAATTACAAATTATTAAACAGTATAAAGGAGGTAGAAGCATTTTTTGAGAATGAGGAAGAGTTTGGCAAGTGAGAAAGGGTAGGAGGGTTAGGAAAGGGGTAGAAGGGGGAAAGAAAAAGGTGAAGATGGGTAGGGAAGGGGGTGAAAAGGTGAGGTCGACACAAGAGGAGTGAAGAGAGGGTGGAAGGCAGGGGTTTCAAAAGGAAGGGAGAGTATAGCAAGTATGATAATAGAGGGATTAAGGACCCCAATATTTGTTGAGCAGGTGCAGTTTAAGGTTTTTTTTTAAACTGACTTATGAAGGGTTAATTCGTAGATCTTTAGGGAGGGCATTCCAGATGCTGGGAGCCTTACCAGAGAAGGAGCAAGATTGCGCGTCTTTCTTTTTTAACAGAGGGGGGACGAGGAGGAGAGAGTTGGTTCTTCTCATCTGGCAGGCACTGCCCACTTTATTGAGTTTGTTTGAGAGGTAGAGCGGGGTCTTTTGATAATAGTTCAAACTTCTTCAAGGAAGGACCTTGGCGAGGCATGCACTCTATGGTTGAAGCTAGCTCCTCCTCTCCGACGGTGAATATCTTAGAAATGTCATCACTCAAGAATTCAGAGAGGCTATTACTGAGGTCTAGTGAGTACTCAAAAGTTAAAGCCAAGCAACCAGATATCATAGATTTGACAGTTTTGAAAACTTTCATTGTTACATTATGTGATTTCATAATTTGATTTGGTAAGCATTCAGCTTTGGCAGTAATAACACTTTTTTATATGACTTAAGTGCATTTTTATAATTGACTCTATCTAAGGGGTCATATTGGTGTACCATTTACACTCCAATATTTTGTACACACATTTAGCCTTTCTTAATGAAGCATTGAGTCATCGCCTAGTGGTATAGGGTGATATAAGCAGGACCACATCCACTGAGTGCAAATCTGTTTGCATGCATCATTAGAGATCACCAGAGAAAGCAGCCCCCGCTCATGATAGGCTTTTGCAAAAAGAGAGGTGGAAGCTCCTGAAACAGTAGTTTAGCCCAGTGTGGTACATCATTTGCGACTGCTTTACCTTGGCTATCTTCTCCTATCCTATAATCAATTGCTATATCAAATTGAATCATAAAGTGGTCACTCCTAACCAATGGTGAAATCTTGCCACAAGAAACTGAGCCAGGTGTACCAAAATTAAAACTAACATGTGGCGAGCCCAAAGCAGAAGTCCGTGAACTGCTTCCTTTTAATTAGGCCTGGGCGGTGAACTCCGCTCCGTTCGCAGAGTTTGCAGAGTTTTCTACACTCCGCGCAGCTCGTGCAGTGCAGAAAACTCCACCCCTGCGTAGTGTAGCAGAGTTTTTTTCCCACTCGCAAACAGTAAGTTTGTGGGCATAAGCTGCCGCTCGGGTAGAATTTTTACCCGAGCGGCAGGAAGACCAGCACGAACAGCGGTTTGCACTGAATTCTGCCACTTATGGAACTCCACTGAGATTTTTTGTTACTTCGCAGAGTTCCACATAGCAAAACTCAATGAACTATGCCCAGGCCTGCTTTTAATTCATGGCCTCTAAACAGTTGATTGATTATCAATGTCCCTGGTTTGTCAGTGTGAGAACCAACCCAGACATTGAAGTCCCCAAGAATGAGAGTGGAGCAAGAAAGTCCACTAGCAGTTTCATATACTTAAGAGTGATAACCTAAGGTTATTTTACCCATCCACGCAAAAGAAAATCCCAGCAATACAGCCTTGTAGAGAAAGTTGAAGTCTAGTGTTTTGACCTTAAGCTGTTCTTCAAAAATAATAGCTAAGCCTACCCATTTCTTGGCCGAGCATGAGAAATGAACATCGTTAGAGCCAGAAGGATAGGCCAGTGAAATATTGGGTAGCAGTGAGTCATTTGTCCAGTTTTCCATGTTAAATAGAAGGTCTCTATTTGAGGAAGATAGAAAATCTTACATCTCAAAAGCCTGTTTTGCCATCAACCTAGAGTTGAATAGGCTAGCATAACAGTGTTTACATTGTACCCGCGGTGGAAGCTAAAATACCTGTGACATGAGATATAATTATTTGATCTGAGTCCAGGTTTTGAAATGAGGTCCGCAGCAGTGTGGGCAATCCCCTGAAATGGCCCAGCATTGCCAGAGTCAGCCCATTCTCTCCTGATAGGCCGCTGCCTATTTGGTGAATAATAACACGCACACACACACACACACCCACACACACACACCCTACTTGCAATGTTTACTGAAAAACCAAAGGTTACAGGGGCGCTATATTTAGGTTAAGATTTTACACACAAAACCATAGAAAGTCAGCAGGTATATTTACAGTCATCTCAAGTAAATATAATTCATGCCCTAAGGTAACTAGAACTCGCACCCCCACCATGCATAGTTTTGCCATCAATAATTTCACTGCAAATGTTACAATGATATTTATACTTATGTCATAGAAGATGTCATGAGTAATGTAATATATGGGGTAATTAGCTGTGCATGGGAAGGGTGTTAGTTACAGTTATCTTAAGGCACAACTTTTGGTTTTTCCAAAATGACCCCTCTAAATTCATGGAATACAATATTACATGAAATAGATCATTCGAGTAATGCGTCTGTCTACTTACAAACTGTATTTTAGAGTATGTTTAGAACTACTGCAAAAGTACCACATAATACTACATATGGCTCATAAAAGAAATTTGTGCACACTCAGTAAACTTAAAAAACAGCCTAAGTCCATTACAAATATATCCCAAAGAGATAAGGATAAAAGCATTCATTACAGCCAATTTTGAAAGTTGATGCATTTCGTCCCCAAGAGGAACTTTATCCAGGCACATGAAATTACTGATCTTGTATGCTATCAATGTATAAAGAGCATCTCCTATATTTTTATATTGACCAGTTGTTGGAGATAAGGTGTTTCATCAGTACAAGTCTGAAAAATCTCACCAAAGGTTTGTGAGAGAAGTGTTTTAAGCTGTAGCATATCTCAAACCGTTATGGAAGTCATGAAGCAATATTTATTAGAGGCATGGGTAGAGTGCACTGTTCTCTAACCTTATCCCAATCAAGAAAAGAAATTCAAAATTACAAACCTCCATGGAGAGGTCAATGCCTCAGCCTCTTCGATATTTTAGGAAAGATCTCTCACTCGACAGCAGAGATCTCCACACATGTACTTCTATAGTTACTACACCCAAAAATGAAACAAGACAGTTGTGAATGTACTCCAGGTCAGAAGTGGAGTAAGTCTGCAACCACACATGGCCAATCACTGATACTGAAATACATTTCAAATCCAACCCCATAGGAACTAATGTTAAATTAAATTATATATACATACACCCACATACCCCCACACAAACACACCCACCCACACACACACACCCTACTTGCAATGTTTACTGAAAAACCAAAGGTTACAGGGGTGCTATATTTAGGTTAAGATTTTACACACAACGCCATAGAAAGTCAGCAGGTATAGTTACAGTCATCTCAAGTAACTATAATTCATGCCCTAAGGTAACTAGAACTCGCACCCCCACCATGCATAGTTTTGCCATCAATTATTTCACTGCAAATGTTACAATGATATTTATACATGTCATAGAAATGTAATATATGGGGTAATTAGCTGTGCATGGGGAGGGTGTGAGTTACAGTTATCTTAGGGCACAATTTTTGGTTACATGAGATAACTATAACTGTTGAATTTACTATGTTTTTTTGTGTGCTAAATATGAATCTAAAAATAACATCCCTGTAACCAATTGTTTTTTTCAGTGAATTTCTAAGGTTTTTTAAATTGTGTTTCCTAACTATACCATCCCTGTAACCTTTGTTTTTTTCAGTGCATTTCTATGTTTTTTGATGCTATTTCATACCTATAATGGAAATGCAACTGGGGTGTGTGAGGTGGTGTGTAAGTGGATGAGTGGGTGATTGTGTGGGTGAGTAGGTGGGTATGTGAGTGTGTGGTGGGTGTGTGAGTGCATGTGTGTCTGGATGTTTGGGTCTGTGAGTGGATGTGGAAGTGGCTGTGTAGGTTTGTGAGTAGCATGTGGGTGAGTGAGGTTTGAGGGTCTGTGCATGGGTGTGTGAGTGGCTGTATGGGTGTGTGAGTGGGTGTGTGAAAACTGTGTGGGTCTGTAGGGGATTGTGTGCATGGTTTTGAAGGTGAGTGAGTAGCTGTTTAGATGTGTGGTGTGTAAGGGCGTGAGTGAGTGTGTGGGTAGGTGTGTGGATCTGTGAGTGATTGTATTTTTTTTAAATTGGGGTCTGGATCCACGGATCCACTTGAATCCACCCAAAATCTGTGTGGATCAGGGAGGATCCATGGATCCTGCCGTGGTAAAAAATGGGTTTTGGGCAATTTCCTAACCATGAGGGGGTTCCTCACAGACCACTCCATTAGGCCCATGGGGTCAGGGTTCCTCTACTCTGACCCCTTCTATCACTTTTTAACTTTATTTTCCCAACAGGAAACTGAGTCCCAATGAACAAAAAGGTGGCCACGCGTTTCCTCTCAGGTTGTGGCCAACCAATCATAGCATTGCTGTTAGTGTGTGGATCAGCAAATCCAATGAGAGACAAAGGAGGATCTGCAGAGAGTCCCTAGATATTTAATATACAAAATTCAGTTAATGTCTCAAAAACTACTGAACGGAATTACACCAAATGACAAAAGTTTTTTTTTTCTGGGCCATGAGCTACTTTTCAGCTAAATTTGGTGTAATTCTGTCCAGCAGTTCAGACTGTATTCATGTCTTAAACCTCCATGGAAATGAACATGGGAAAAATACTTTTTTAACCCCCCATTTTCACGGCCCCTGCTTGATGGATCATCCAGAAATGTTCGATGCACAACTAGAATCAAGGGGCATTATGTGGGGAAAATTATTACATACACATACAAAAACTATCACACCCTCTCACATATTCATACATAGACTGTCACAGCCTCTCACATACCCATACAGACACCCTCATAGCAGGGCTGGGCAGTAAACTCAACTCCACGGGCAGAGTTTTGCCCACTCTGTGCTCTGCTTCGAATGCGGAGTTCAGCAAAAATTCAGTTACTGCTGCGTAGCATAGTTTACCCACTGATTCATTCAAACCTTGTATATTGTTGTTGGTAGATTGTACATTATGTGAATAATGGGTGATGACGCTCAGGAGAAAGACACAACTCACTGTGACATGCTCAGTCACAGCGCTCATATCCAGAATCTGGCTTTCCGGTTGCTTGTGTCTTGTTTTTGTGCAGCAGACTCACACCAGTCCATTTTTCTATATGCATGCGTGAAGGGACCGCAGCTTTGGGCATGTCTCAAAGACCAGTGTTTTTTTTATTTCTTGACATACGCTGTCATTTCGTCACAAGCTTTCTGGAAAATATAGGCCCCAGTGCGGATAAATGAACCGTTAGAGAGCTCAGCTGTGTGCTTGGAGTTACTTCCAAGCCAGACATCTGCAGAACACTGTTATCGGATACAGTAAGCAAAGTGCAGGATTGTAATTGTAGCTGTTAAAACTTTTGTCTTTGTTCTACCAAGCGAGTGATTTGACCACAAATTCCATGTAAATGTTGTGAATAAATATTGTTGTCTTACTTTCAAGATCGTAATGCATTTCTCCTCTTGCAAGAGTGATTATTTCTGTTAAGGTGCACTGAAAATTACAAATAATTTAGAAGCAGTGGAAATAGTTCATTTTCATGGTTGACTTCGCTTTAGAGAAAGGCAGCCCTCAGCTCGGCTAGTGGAATGCATTTCACTGGTGATGTTTGTGTGCTCGCAAAGCACCAGAACCCTTGATCACTGACAAATGTGGAAGGGCTGTAAAATACTTAATTGATGCCTACCTTGGAACTCTATGAATGGCAGTTTTCAGTTTAAACATGAGGAATGTGTGTCATGTTAAAACATTGGCTTTTCAAACTGTGCAAGCAGGAGAGAAATCAGATAGTAACAGGGTGCAGGGATTTTTGGGTGAGATTAATTTATTACCACTTTTCAGTGGCACTCCTCTACCCCACTCCACTCTACACTACTCCACTCTGACAAACTCCAATGAACAATATTCCACTGCACACTACCCAACTCTACGCTATTGCACTAAAAGCCACTCCAATTTATGCCCCTCCACTCTACAACACTCCACTCTACACTGCTCCACTGTACCCCACTCTGCTATTGCACTGTATGCAACTACACTCTATGCCACTCAATTTGATGCTATTCAACTTTATCCCACTCCACTGTACCACACTTCACCGTACTCTACTCTACTGTACTCTATTCTACTGAACCCCACTCCACTATATCCCACTCCAGTGGATATCACTCCACTGTACGCCATTCCACTCTATGCTGCTCCATAATACACTATTTCAGTGTATGCTACTTTACTGTACACTATTCCCCTGTATGCTACTTCACTCTAAGCTACTACCCTCTACATTACTCCACTGCATGCAATTCCACTGTACACCACTCCACACTACCTCACTCCTCTCTATTCCACTCCGCTGTATGCCACTCCATTATATGCCACTCGCTCAACTCTACTCCAATGTACAGCACTCCACTGAACATTATTCCACTGTATGCCACTTCACTCTACGCCACTGTGGTAAACTCCACTCCATTGTGTGCCATTACACTCAACGACACTGTACTCTTTGCTATTCCACTGTATGTAACTTCACTGTACCCACTTCTATCTACAGAAATCAATAATAAACTTCCCTCTTAACCTCTTTACGTTTATCAATAGAATTAACTCAGTGTAGTCTGACCCAGAAAAAATAATTTACATTTTTATTCTATGTTACATGAATTGCATTTCTTCTTTTCATATATTTAATTTTTTCATAAACCTTTTTATATAAATATAAAGCTTGCCACCCATACATAAATTCCACAGGTTTTAGTGAGGTTTAACCAACAGGATCGACAATATGATTACTTAAAAGGCACACAACCAGCAATATTGAAGGCCACAAGGCTGGTGAAATTGTGAGTGGCAGTTCTTCTATTGATTCTATTTCGGTACTTAATCTATCATCATCTGAGATTGGGAAATAAGAGAACAAACTTTTATCTAGAGGTCTGCTGTTTGTTCCAAGTGTGAGCAGTAATACATTTCAACTAAATAAAGATGTGCACGCGTTTTTTAGAAGCGTCTTATTAAAAACGGTTTTTTATGCATAACATCATGGATACACAGGAAGAGAGGAACATGTCAGAACTTAACCCCGAATCTAAGTTCATACCAACATAGAACATGCTTGGACCAGAAGTGGCTGCATTTGAAAAAGCAGTGCTTCAGGACTTAAAGAAAATGACTAAATGTATACCGCCAATACCATCTAACTTGTGAAACTTGAAAAAGAAACATTAAAAAACCTGCAGGAGGATTTGAAGATCACAAGAAACCTTGTGATAAGGGTGGAAGAATTGTTTTGATGGACATGAATTTTTGCATTGATAAAGGGCCAGATGTATGACTTGTTTTTGCATGCACAAACGGGTTTGTGACCCGTTTGCAGATGCAAAAACCTCATGGGCCATGTACAAACCCTTTTAGCGAGTCACAATTTATTTGCAACTCCCAAATAGGTTTTGCGACTCAATATTAGGAAGGGGTGTTTCCATTCTAATAGTGAATGCAGAGCCATCTACCAATGTTTTGCAACTGCAATTGCTTTCTCAAACCACTTGCAAATTATCACCCTATTCAAGAGGGTGGTAATGGAGTCGCAAATGGGAAGGGGACCCCTTCCCCTTTGTGACTGGCTCAGAAAATATTTTGTAAGGGCAGGCAGTGGTCCCAGGGACCACTACCTGCCCTTAAAAAATGAAACGAAAACGTTTCATTCCGTTTTTTTTTAAAATGCATCCCATTTTCCTGTAAGGAAAACGGGATGCATTAAAAAGCAGCTTTATTTAAAAGCAGTCCCCGACATGGTGTTCTGCTGAGCCCAGCAAGCCACCATCCCTGGGAGGGCCTGCCGTTTCCAATGGGGTCGCAAATTGTGAGTGGCTCATTAATATTTATGAGCCTCTCATTTGACAACCCCATTGGGAATCCCTAACAGTGTCTCTGACACTGTTGTACATCCCAATTTGTGACTCGCAAATTGTCACTTGCAATTGTGAAATAATTTGCGAGTCACAAATTGGGTGGTCCTACATCTGGTCCATAATTTATACAATTTTGGCGGTTCCAGAACAGTACAGCAAGGTAAATAGAGAAGTGTTAGTGGCACCACAAAAAAAGATCCCCCAAATATTATCTGTTACTATAGGAAAGGCATTTATATACAAAAAGGGGTTTGAATATCTTAAAAAGGTCAGCCCAGTGATTCCGGCACTATATAGAGTCAAGAAGACCCAAATGAAAGTAAAAGATCTTCCACTCCATCCTATTATTTTCACCACCAATGCTATGACTAAGCCCTTTTAACAAAATGTAGATGTTTTCCTGGGCCCTATTGCAAATACATTTAAGACATTCATTAAAGATACAGTGGATATGATGAAAAAGATTGAAATGTTGCCAATTAATATGGAACAGGATATACTGGTGACACTAGATATTGAAGTGCTGTATACCAATATACCCCAGAGGGAAGCATTGGAAGTTATTGGAGCTTTGTTGGATAAGATACATGTAGTAAAGCCAAACAAATATATTCTGGAATGTTTGGAAGTTGTATTGTTCAGTAATGTTTTTGAGTTTAATGCTGATATATACCAACAGATAAAGGGGACAAACATGGGAGCATCTTGTACTCCCAGTTTTGCAAGCATCCATTTGGGGGTAGATGAAGAACAACATATCTACAATGAGATTGCTCCATTTCATGAAAATGTCAGAAATTGGGCACAGTTTATAGATTATATTTTTTTCATATGTAGTGGAGAAGAAGAACTTTAGAATGTATGCACTGGCTCAATTCGAGTAATAAGAACCTCAAATGTACAGCAAATATCTGTAATGAAAAAGAAGTTTCTAGATATCTGGATTTCAGGACTTTATGATCATCTGGAAATTGTGCTATATAGAGAACCTAGAGCGAGAAATAAACTGCTAGAGTTTGCTAGTTGTCACCCTAAATGCCAAAAGGATTCAGTTCCATTTGTGAATTCCTTAAGATAAAGAGAAACTGCTCCGGAATGAAAGATTACCTGAAAAATGGAGAAGAACTGAAAAGGAAACTCTATCAAAGAGGATATACTAGATGATTAGTAATGGAAGTATTTAAAAGGGATAAGTACTATGACCAGAAATCCCTGCTTCAAAATGAGAAGAAAAGAAGGAAGAAAGATTGGTGTTCATTACTAACAATTCAAATATAAATAATAATTTAAGGAAGGCTTGTGGCACCAACTGGTCACCCTTGACATTGAAGCCCTATATACGAACATCCCCCAAGAGAACACCATAAGAGTAGTTAGATCTTTATTAGAAACTGAAGACTTGGGTGGTGGTAATATTGATTTTATCATGAAATCGTGTGACTATGGTTTTAAAGAGTAATCTGTTCCTGTACAAGAAAGACCTCTTTCAATAAGTTAAAGGGACCAGTATAAGGGATACTTGAGCCCCTAGTCTGGCATGCTTATATGCCAGCGAATTTGAACAGAAACATGATTTTAATGAGTTGGCTTTCTTGTTTGAAAATGTCAGTCACTGGTACCGTTTCATTGGTGCCATCATTTTCATCTGAAAAAGTACCAGTGAGGACTTGGACGAGTTTATCTCCTGGCTCAATTAGGGCAACCCAAATCTGAAGTTCATGGCACAATGGAGAAACAGAAAGATTAATTTCTTGGATATTTGTGTCAAGAACAGCGAAAGCAAACTGGCAGTAGAGTTATACACAAAGCCAACCAACAAAAATACACTCCTCCATTACGGGAGTAACCATCCCAAGTCTCAAAGGGATATTCCTTCATTTGCGCAGGAATTGCACAACGAAATAGTACTTTTGTGCTCATTCAGAGGTACTTTGGAAGAAGTTAGGAGATAGAGGTTACCCCAGGAAACTGATTAAAAACTCATTCAAGCGAGCCATATTCTATGACCGAGACTAAATGCTGGATATGAACAAAGTGAGAACAAAGAAGAAAGATACAGAGATGGTAGTGTTCGTCAGTCAATTTTCCCATGTTAGCAATCAAATTAAAAACATCATAAACAGGAATTGGAAAATTCTAAATGATGAGAGAGAACACCACCTAGACAAACCTTTGTTTGCTTTCAGGCGGAAGAAAAACATACGAAACTCCCTAGTTCACACTTACATAGACAATGAAGAGAGTGTACAGACTAACATGAATTATAAGAAAGCAGTAGGCAACCACAAATTTGGGACTTGCTTGCTGTGGGATCAGTGTATAGTGGCAAAAATTGAGTGCATCTTTTGGTCTACCCATGTGGCTTAGGCTACGTAAGGGAGACGGGTTGCGATCTAAGATTAGGACTTCTAGAACATAAATCTGCCATGCGAACGAACAAGAAAAATGTGCCACTTACTCACCATTATTCTCAATTCAATCACAAGTGCGATGAGTTTAAATGGTACATTTTGGAAAAATGAAGACCAATAGACGCAGAGAGGACACAGATAAAAATAGGAAAAAGAGAGAACAACGGTACATGTGCAAGCTAGATACCATTAATAAAGGCTTGAATTCCAAGGAGGACTGAATGTCCTTCATTGTGTAATACAGATATAGACAGGGAGATAACAACAAGCCAGCTAGCTAAAAACCATTTACAAAGGCTTGAATTCTAGGTACGACTGGATGTCCTTCATTGTGTAATACAGATATAGACATAGAGATAAGAACTATCTGGTGTAGTACAATAAGTAGGGATCAGCTGTCTGACCCCCCGTAATGTATTAGACCCCTTATTTGGGATTTTCCGATATAATATGATTTAGTATAACACAATATGAAACGCTTTAGTGATTTTAACTTAGTTTGAGGTCCTATCCAGCAAAATTGACCCTGCTAGGTTGAAATTGAGATTGAAGATCTTATAGCCTGGATATAATTTGTTACAATACTAAATAAATGATAATGATGGCTTAAGATCAGACAGCCGCAGGGCTTTAATAATGAAGAGTTACAATGGACGCCAAATTGAGGATTTTAACTAGTGAGTGGTAGTAGCGTTAGAAGTTCTAAAATGGCGGCATTTGTAGAAAAGGCTTATGACCTTGTAAAAAAATCCTCTTCTATTTTTATAGTTTACTCGGAAGAGAGACGGGGAGAAGTGCGCCCTAAGTAAGACCGTGAGAGCATGCTCTTGGGGAAAGACTAATTCTATACAGGTGAAGCTAGAGCCACAAGATATAAATACGAGTGGCAAGTTACCGGCCATTTGCTGATTGCATGAACTGGATGAGTGACGTGACGCCATTGCACGCTGACGGGTGAGTATGTCCCCGCTAGTGATCTAAAATGAAGGGAGTAGTTCCTAGATAACTCGGGACGGTCAGCCCTAATACTCCAGTGGTTTTAAAACACAGTGCGAGGTACATTATTAAAAATAGGGAGTACTCTGATTTCAGGACCAGTATGAACAATGGGAGGTCCGTAGTCCTGTGATGTTCTAAGTATCTTGTGGGTCACTGTGGGAGCGGACCACATGGCATGAATTTTAAAGTACTTGAACGCATTTAGGGTGTTTGTATATATAGACGATGGGGATGTGTCAATGGCACATATATTCTTTTTGTTCCCCCCGACCCTATATGTGAAGGGTAGTGTTGAGATTTAAGCAGTGGGCCAATAAGTGTATAGTGAATGTGGCAGGCCCCACTCTAGAGGTTTGTAAATAATTCTTGCCTATAGCATGAGGGAAGGTTTGAGGCTATTGCAGATGTCCGTATATCATAATGCTAATGTTTATTGTATTTTCCTGTAGATATAATAGAATAACGGCGCACGGGAGAGTCTTGCCATTGGAAATGATAAGTTCCTTAATATAAAATAAATATGACTGCCCTATACGGCATAGATAAAAAGGTGAGGATGATGACCAGTGCTTAATTTGTAAAATTTTAAGTGCCAGGGCTCTGACCAGGAGGCCACTGCAGCTTGCACCACCCATCGCCCCTGTCATCACTGACAAAACAAGTACTAACCATGTAAATGCGACAGTTCAGATTATTTCAGGTCCCCAAAGCTAAAGGAATGGCTGGGGAGGCAGGTATTAGTAATTTTTTAATGTATATTGTTTTCCTAAACAACTGTTATACTGCTCATCGCTAGATTACATGAGCATCGCCACCTTGTGGCAGACTGCTCTAAGTGTGATGTTGACAATTGGTGAATTAGGTGCCGGTGCCGAGCACCGGACACCAATTAAGTGCCGGTGCTCAGCACCGGAAAGCTCCGGCTCAAATTAAGCACTGATGATGACATAATAAAGTAATGTGTGAAACAACCCAGACTAAAATAGTGACATTGATTTTGAAGCTGGTTGTAATTCCAGTCGGGGTAATTGTTTTGAAATTGTGTTCCCAGAGACGCTCTGAAACTTGAGTCAGAACGCACCTGAAGAGGATGGAGGTATCAACCCCGTATCTGTATCCAAAGCTATCGAAATATGATGCTTTTTTTCCATCATCCTCCCATAACCATTGCGAATGAGGATTAGTGTTTTGGTTAAATAAACACATAATAGTGTGAGAAGATTAGAATATTTTTGTCCTGAGCTTGTGAGCTTGCTTTTTTAAGAGAAGTGTGGCATGTGAGTGGTGGTCTTAGCCAGTTGGCATAAGCCTGAAGGGAACTATAATGTGTATGCCCAGGGAGTGGTGCATACTGGGCAACGGAATGGGTTTTTGCCCAAAATGATAACCTGAATATGCATTATGGATTTGTTTGTTCAACATTGTTATGCATAGGCCTCTTTTTAATGGTATGCTATGTATAAATAGGCAACACTTTCAATTATGGCACTAGTGGCAGTTTAAAAATATGGTTGTTGATGTTCACGAGCCTTGTAATGAATTATTAATATAAAGTGGAATAGAGTTTTAGATATGTATGTTGACATTTTTGTTTTATTATACTGGTATTTTTAGATGCTCTGGTTAAAACCAATCTGCTAGAGAGTCTCATATACAGTCATGAGAAAGATGGTGTTATAAGTTATTCCATCGAAATGCACTGACGCTTTTTTAACATAATCCGTGAAGAGGCTGGAACCTTACATTACGTATCAACGCTGCAGTATCGGGTTCCAGCTCTGATTATTGTGATATCACCGGTGTGTATTCTTTTTATGACATATTGTGCTGTCTTTAATGTGTACTCTTGTTTTAGTTATAGTGCTTTTATAGTGTGTACAATGTTTTGAATTCATTTTTAGATTTTGTGTTCGTGATGTCACAAAAGATTTTTAACTTATGAAATGATTTATATATTTTATGACATTTTTACTAATAAATACATCTATATTTCTTAACATTGTCTTGTACTGTTGACCTTGGGTATATGATTATATTTCCCTTATGAGCATGGTGGATGAGCAGTGCTAGAGTTTGAATGATTAGGGTGAGCATTTGAAAATGTGGATAGAAGTGTAAAATGAGTTTTTAAGTTTAGTCCAATGGAAATCCTCTTTGCGATACCAAATGGAAGATCTCAACACACTGAAGATGACTCAAAGAGAGAGAAACCCTTGTACGGCTAATTTGAGGGATTAAGTAGTAGATACTTGCGTCAAACAGAATCCGGATGGCATTAAAGTACTTAGAAACAGGAACCCCTGTGAAAGGCAATCATTGCTGTGCTACGTCATGCATGTGGCATAGTTATAGTGACTGATAAATAGAACATAATTGATACAGGATAAATTTGAAGGAAAATACTAACTGTAGGAGTCATAACATTGTATACATAATCCTATGCCCATGAGGTCAGGGTTATGTAGGAGAAATGGGGAGAGAGTTTAGAACTCGCTATGGAGAACATAAATCTGCGATAAGGACAAAAAGGACTCAGGCACCATCAGTCCAACATTGTATGGAGGCAAAATATACAGAGCAGGATTTGAGATGGCTCATATTAGAAAAGTAGAATCCCACCAAGGACGATCTGAGACAGAAATAAGGAGAGAAAGAGAAATGTTCTAGATTTTCTCTTTCAGAACCAACGAAGTGGGATTGAACAAGGAAATAATTTGGACAGGAACTTATTAATACCTAATTTCAGTATCTCTATTTGATATTTATATTGCATGGATATTGTTTACAGGGTAAGTTTCAAATTATTCAATTGCATGCCACTCCACTCTACACCACTCCCTTCTACACCACTCCACTCTACACTATTCCACTGTATGGGATTCTACTCTTCCCCACTTCACTCAGTACCACTCTACTGTATGCCACTCCACTCAACGCCATTCCCATGTATGCCACTCCACTTTACTCTATTCCACTGTATGCCACTCCACTCTACGCCATCCATTCGACACTGCTGCACTCTGCAGCACTCTACTGTATGCTATCCTGCCATTCATACACTACTCTACTCTAAGCTACTGCAGTTAACACCACCCCGTTCTACACCACTATAATCTACAACACTGTACTTAAGCTATTTCATTGTACGTAAGTTAATACCTAATTTCAGTATGTCTATTTGCTATTTATATTGCATGGAAATTGTTTACAGGGTAAGTTTCTACTTACTAGATTGTATGCCACGCCACTCTACACCACTCCCTTCTACACCACTCCACTGTACACTCTACACCACTCCCTTCTACACCACTCTACTGTATACTATTCCACTGTATGGGATTCTACTCTACCCCACTTCACTTTGTACCACTCTACTGTATGCCACTTCACTCTACTCCACTCCCATGTATGCCACTCCACTTTACTCTATTCCACTGTATGCCACTCCACTCTACCCCATCCATTCGACACCACTGCACTCTACAGCACTCCACTGTA
Source organism: Triturus cristatus (assembly GCF_964204655.1). Taxonomy (NCBI): domain Eukaryota; kingdom Metazoa; phylum Chordata; class Amphibia; order Caudata; family Salamandridae; genus Triturus; species Triturus cristatus. The sequence continues at coordinate 1,369,682,045 of NC_140590.1, forward strand.
TGCTATCCTGCCATACACTACTCTGCTCTAAGGTACTGCAGTTAACGCCACCCCGTTCTACCCCACTATACTCTACGACACTGTACTCTACGCTATTTCATTGACTCCAATGTACCCCACTTCTCTCTATACCCCTCCACTCTGTGTCACTCTACTCTATGCCATTCCGCTATATGCTATTCCAAATCTATGCCACTCCACTCTACTCCACTCCGCTCTACACTTCTCCATTCTTTGCCGCTTTTCTCTAACCAGCTCCACTCCACACCACTCCACTGTGCTCCGCTCAATAACTCTACAACACTCTACACCCCTCCACTGTACCACATTGTACTCCACTGTATAGCACTATGCTGTACTGTAGAATAAGTACTCCTCTAAATGCTACTGTATAGCACTCTACTTAACCCTATAGCACTTTACAACACTCTAATTCACCCTACAACTCTACGTAACTCCCTCCATGTTACTCTACCCCAGTTAATATACTCTATTCTATGAGACACTACACTACTCCACTCCCCTACTGCACCACTGTGTGCTATTCTATGTTACTCAACCATACCATAGTCTATCTCACTCTAGTCTACAAAACTGTACTGGACTCGACTCTACTCCATGCCACTCTACTGTACAACACTTGTATCCACTCTGTTATGCTCTACTCTACTCTACTCCACTCTACGACACGCTGCAAGACTTTACAACATATCACTCCACTCTACTGTAGCATATATCACTTCACTCTACGACACTTTACTTCACTGTATACTACGACACGCCACTCTACTCTACTTGTCTTCATGCCACTGTACCCTAGACCATGCTACTCCACTGTATGCTGCGCTACCCCACTGGAATCCAATACACTCTACTCCACAACAATTTACCCCACTCTTTGGCACTGTACAACAATCCACTCAACACCGCCCGACTGTATCACACTCTACTCCACTCTGTGCCACTATACAACACTGTACTCCACTAAATGCCCCTACAGTACACTGTACAAGTCTGTACTCCACTTTACGTCCCTGCACCCCAGTGTACAATACTCTACTCCACTCTTTGACAATTTCGAACACTCAACGACACACCACTCCACTGTACTGTACAAACCACTACTCCAGTTTATAACAATTCACACAACTCTACACCATGCCTGTCCACTCAAGTGCACTCCACACCAGTGTGCTATACAACATGCCACTAAACTATATAACAATTTACTCCACTGTACGCTATGCCTCTCCTCTCTACTCTACATCACACTGCTCTACTCTATGATACTCCACTCACCTCTACTCCACTCTACACCACTCCTCTCTACCTCACTCCACTCTACCCCACTCCACTGCCCAACTCTCCACTCTACGCCAATTCCATGTACACCACTTCAATGTATGCTATTCTACTGTACGCCACTCCACTGTGCCACATTCTACTCTACTCCACTTTACTACAGACACTATACTCTGTGACTGTACATAGTTCAATACTTTCCTCCAATCGACTCTACCACACTCCACTTACTAACACTCCACTCGACACAGAAACCTGCACAATTTGAAATACATTTTTATTCAAAAATAAAAAATAAATTGAGATTCAATTAAAAAAACAAAGGTTAAATCTTTGTTCTGGTTAGGAAAACTTTATTCATTCTTTATTAATTTATAGTTATAACTTGAATTTATAATGTATGCACCACCTTTAAATTAATATAAATGAATTTATTATTTATCTACAAACCAAACAAAGTACACAAAAATAAAAATACACATTACATTTTTGGAAATCTCAAAGGAGTCAAAGAAGTGCTGACCAGAAATCACAATAGTTGTCTGAAAAACCAATTCTCAACCAATGCCAAGGTTTTGGGATTTTTTCACGCCCAAATTTCGGCAAAATATAGAGCTGCCGAAAGTACTTTCATGTAGTCTCTCTATGATCCTTGAAATGTATACTGGGACACCAATCTCTACAACCACCTGCCACAGTGAGGTTCTTGGGACCAAATCAAAAGCTGCTCTAAGGTCTTCCCTTTTCACTAATAACAGTTTTCCAGTATATCATCTGAAACCTGAACACATGGTCTACCATGGAGGTATTAGAATGGAAGCCTGATTGCAGAGGACAGAGTTCAGCATATTCATCTAGCTATTGCTGGAGCCTTGTTAGAATGACCCTTCAAAAAAGCTTTTGGTTTGTATTAATCAAGCTGATGGGCCTATAGTTAGTTGGGTCCAAAGTATAGCCCTTCTTCTATACTGGGAAAGTTTCAGCCCCTGCCCAAGATAGTGGAATACTTAGCCCATTTAAAATGGCCTTAAACACCATGGTAAGATAAGATATCAATTTCAGATAGAAATAAATCCCCAGGTATCTTGTCCATGCCTGGAGCTTTATCGGGGGTACAATCTTCCTGATGGCCTGTTCCACCTCAGTGCATGTAATGGGTTGGAAATTTCTAGTGATCCCATTCAAATTTAACTGATATGGGGTCCCAGGACTAACTGTTGGTGTTTCCTCTCCTGGTGATAGTGAGTAAAGATTGGAAACGTGCGATATCTTAGCCTCAGCTGCTCAATCTTAGTAGCTCCCTCAGTGTTCCCTTTAAATTCCAAAAGAGAATTTTGTTGTTATTCCTAGCAGCCGTGAGCAAAAGCTCACAGTTCTTGTTGTCCCAATCCCTTTTAGCCTTAATGAAGGCACATTTATAAGCAGCTTTTCTAACTTGAATCGCACTCCTATCATTATCTTTAATGGAACTAATCAGTGCGTGTTTAGCCATTCTATAATGGCAATTGAAACAGGATGACACACTCCTCCTTGGCCCTTGGTTCCTCAGATCTTGAAAAAAAATCAATTTTTAGGCTCTCAAATTGGGAGTGATGCACCTCCCCATGTTCAGTATGGAAAAATATGTCTCAAATCCTAATCAAAAGTACAAAACTCCCCCAGACTCTGTTCCACATTTTTATAAATGGACCTCATTGACTCCTCTGAATGTGCCACTGCACATCAGTAAATCCTACGTTTGTTATGAGCTAACTGGCACCTACCGTCCAAAGGTTGAATATGTACTGTCAGACTGGAAACCAAAGGGAAGTTCAAAACCAGCTCTAGCGCGTTCTGGTCACTGTCATGTCTAGAAGTCAGGACCATGTTCATATTGAAGGGCCACAGTCTAATATCCGCAAATATATAGTCAATTAAGCTTGCACTGTGTCGCCTCTTAGAAGTATTTTTCCTAGCTCTATTTGACTTGGCCCTCCCGTTACAAGCATGGATATTATGATTTAATGATAAGCCATTTATTTAAATAGCCAATAGAGACCACTTTTTAATAGGGCAGATAGTGAGATTAAGGATAAACTAAATTCTATCCTCTTTCAGCATTGGGGCATGACGTAGAATTTCGGGGTTCAAACGGACAATTAAAAGCACCCCCCACAATTTTGATAGTGCCTACCTGGAGTCCAGCCATACGGGAAGCTAGGAGACCAACTGTTGGAGATTCCTGTCTATTGGCTCAGGGTCTTGAGTATATATTATAAATACTAACTGTACGTCCCATTGGAAGTTTAATGGTTACACACAGGATATCATCCTATAGTTCCTCTGAGCCTACCACAGTGCAGCCCACATAAGTCCCTACCCAGGTCATCAATACTCCAGAGGGTCTACTCCTGCCGTTAACCATGCTTCAGCACTAAAGGAGGCCAAACTGGTGCAATTTACTTTAAAACCGAGCCAGGTTACTTGAAAAAGACAGATATCAAATGGGTTTATATACGCTCCCCAATCTTTATTATCAAGCTTGGAACCTAAGCCTGCAAAGTTCCAAGGCATCACCATCAGTGTAAACTTTGTCCCGGAGTCAAGTTATGTTAAAAAATATGTTATGTTAAAAATATTTTTATACCAAACGGTTTCATTGCTCTAGGAGCAAAGGGGAGGCTACATCAATGAGAAAGTTAACTTAATCATATGCCTGGGAGAACAGCCAGGTCTTACGCTGTTTCCTGAACTGTGCATAAGAGGCCACAGACCTCAATTCCACAGGAAGCGAGTTCCAAAATTGCGGGGCCAAGACCGCAAATCTAAGTCCCCGATGCTTTTTGCGTTTGAATGAGGGTGTAGTCAGCAAGTTCAGATTTGAAGAACTCAGTTCCTGAGAGGGGATATAGCGCTGGATCCTGGAGGAGATGAATGTTGGGCCATTCCCAGCAAGGGCTTTAAAGATGATACATCCCAGCTTCAAAGCAAAGCGTTTAGCCACAGTAAGCCAATGTAGACTCTTCATCAGAGGTCTGACATAATGCCGTCTAGGCTGACAGAAAATTAGCCTGGCCGCTTGGTTTTGCACCAACTGCAAGCAATGTAATTGATATGCTGGGATGCCAACATATAGTGAGTTGGCGTAATCAATGCGGAAAATTACCAGAGCTAGAATGACCAAATTCAAAGCCTCAGTGGTCAAGAATCTACTGATCTTCCGAATTCTTCGCAGGTGGAAAAAACAGGCAGGGACCACTGAGCCAATCTGGGCCTTCATGGACAAATCATTACTGATCACAATCCCCAAGCCTGCTGGAAGTGGGGGACTACCCAGAAATGGAGGCCAAAAATTGGAGTCCCACGGGTTGGCTGGTCCTCCTGTGAGAATCAGCTCGTTTTTATCAGGATTTAGTTTCAGTTGATTGTCATTCATCTATTCACTAATCAAACTCAAAGTAGATTGGAAATTAGAAACAAAAGAAATAGAAGAATTGATGTCAAACACCAGCCATAGGTTGTCAGCATAGTTAAAGGTTTTGACCTTTCTTTCACGCCTAGACCAAATCAAGGGTAGGAGGTACAAGTTAAAAAGAAGGGGCGAGAGGGAAGAACCCCGGGGTTCCCCTCAGGTCAATTTCATTTTTTGGGAGGAATAGCTGACAAGGCGAACTGCTTGAAATCGGTTGCTGAGGAAAGAGGAAATCCACTTCAATGCCAGACCCTGGATCCCAGCATTGCTGACAGGGTCGATCAGGAGACCATGATCGACCTTGTCAAAAGCAGCTGATAGATCCAGGAGTACCAGGGCCTGGGTAAAACCCTTGTCGCCCCCCCCCCCCTTTGAAGCTCATCCATTACTGCAAGGATAACTGATTCCGTTGAATGTGCAGGTATGAATCCTGCCTGATGGGAGTCAAGAAAGTGGGAGTGTTCAATGAAGGATCTGAGGCAGTTTGCTACATGAGCTTCTAAAATATTGCCTAAGCAAGGCAACAAGGAAATGGGGCAGTAGTTGCTGAGAACCAGGGGGTCAGAGCTGGGCTTCTTCAGGATATGGACAATTTCAGCGCTTTTAAAAGTGTTGGGGACTATACCTAATTTGAGAGAATTGTCCTGGAATGAAAGGGGGGTTCCGGACAAGGGAGAAAAGCTTCCCGTAGAATGTGAGGAGGACAACAATCAGTGGGGGAACCGGAACCAACCTTTTTAAGTAAAACAAACAAGCCGTCCCTTGAGATTGGGTGAATTCAATCACGTAGGAGTGGGTTTTTACATATAAGTGGAGAAGCAGTAGGAGAGATAAGGGTAGGGATGCTAGCCTTGATGGTGGAAATTTTCTCAATGAAATAGGAGTTGAGAGAGTCACATAAAGATTGCGAAGGAACAGGTTTCGCCATGACTCTATCTGGTTTACCGAGCTCATTAACTATAGAGAAAATGTCCTTGGCCTTATTAGCCGAGTTTACAATTTTTGAGGAGAAGTATTCTGCCTTAGTCTGGAGAATAGCGTTTTTATATTCTTTAAGCTGAGTTACAAAAATTGCCTTCTTGTCTGAAGAATAATCAGGTCTCCAACTACGTTCAGCTTGCCTTAAGGCTAGTTTCTTTGGTTTTAAGTTGTCAGGGAGCCAACGTTGGGCATTGTGGGGTCTTATGATCTTGATTTTCTTAAAAGGGGCAATGCTATCACAGGCGGATTCAAGCCACGTCTTGATACATTTTGCCTGATTGTAGAGAGACTCCTGTGCAGTAGGGGCCGTGAACGTTAATAATGAACAAAAGTCACCAATGTTTGCACTATTCCAGTTTCTAGCCATATGATTTCCTGTCTGTGAAGCTTTGGTTGGGAGGACACTGGAGATAATAAATGTAATAAAATGATGATCCAACCATGTACATGGGGAGATCAATAACTTAGAGATTACCAAGTTGGATGTCCAAACTAGGGCTAAAATGTGCCCCTTTATATGGGTAGCTGCATTCACATGCTGGGTACAGTTCATTCCAGAGAGGAGATCTGTTAGTTCTATAGAGCCAGCACTCTACCGTGCATCATTAGGCCAATAGTTAAAATCTCCAAATATAAAAATTCTGGCATGATTAATAACTAGATGGGAGATCATTTCACCTAGCAATTGGGGGAATGTAGGCATGTGATGAGGGGGTCTATAAAATAAGGTGCAAATAAAAGAGGACTTGGGAGATTCAAATTTCAATATTAGGCTGTCAACTGAGGGTATGCCTGTAATCCCTAATGAGGTGAACTGGAGTTTCTGGTGGATGATGGCTGCAACCCCTCCCCCGGCTTTACCCGAGGTCCTTAATGACTCCATTCTGTTAAGTGGCTTAATACGATCCACACTCACTATATCTAGTCCAGTAGCTACTATAGTAAGATCATCTGAATTAGAAACTCCAGAAGTATCACAAGAAAATGATGTGCCACTCTTAATAGCATCTGTACTCTTCTCCCTTCTAATTACTTTACAGAAGGAGGAATCCTGATGTTCAATGGGTACACCACACAAAGGAGACACCATAAAGCCAACTACAAAATTACCTTCAAAATCATTATGCTTCAGAGTTCAGACTAACATTCTGAGTAGGTAAAACATCAGGGCATTCAAGAGCCCTCCTTCTTTTTACCGTCCTACTATATCCATTAGTGAGCCTACTAGAGTGAAAGAGACTATTAGAATCATTAAGTTAATCAGCAAAGTCCAGGGGATGGAACTTATTGTACACAGCATATTAAACTGACCCTCTGGCTGAGGATGCTAAATTCAAGGTGGTCTGGAGTACGAATTATTATGTATTGAGGATCAATGGTTCCCCAAACCAAATACCCCAGTGGTTAGAGTGCCGTCTCAGAGACCCTTGCTTGGTGAGATCCAACATCAAATAAAAATTTGTAAGCAACTGCAGCCTCTCTGAAATTATTGATCCCATGGTCAGTCATTCCACCCCATCCCATTCCACCTCACTCTGTGTGTAAACAGAATATTGGCCATAGATATCGGAATGTTCTTGTTCTTTCCCAGCTAATGTATGCACTTGTTGCCCAGTTCAGAATATGTCTGAAGCTGGCCATCACTTAGCCCTGGAAATCCAGTCAGCACAGCCATATAGGGACAGGCCACTAGGGCCAGACTAATTACCGGAAGATTCCTAGATCCTTGGGGGGAAATACCTGCCTTGTTATTCACAGCAAGGGATCCCCAGGTATCACTATTTTTGTCATTAAACCTTGGCCCTGCAACTTTTTTCACAACATATCCCTGGAATCTGGCCATGTTATTGTTACAAATCCATTGAGCAGTCGGGCTAGTAGCTTTTATCATGCCAGAGTTTTGGTTCAGGTTTAACTATGTGTGGACAGGTCCAACTCTTGCTTAACGCTGTTCCTGAGGTTGACAATGTTTAGAGGCAATATTATTATATAATTTAATCTTGGCTAGCCTTGCCAAAATAGGGGAACGTTCCGCTTGTCAACTTCATTTAAATGGTTTTGCCAGGGCTTCCACAAAGTCATCCAACCAGCTAGGTTTTGAAGTATCAGCTACCTTCACACTATTAGTAGGTTTGATAGTGTACCCTGTTAGAGGGAGCACAGGCACAGTGGGGCACCCATGCGTGGTGACCTTTTTTTCTGACAGACCGCTTTGGATTTTTTACTACTTGCTGCATTTCCTCTAGAGTACTCTCACTGGATTGCCCAGCTACGGATACAGACGCTGAGGCTGTATCTATCAGGTTAAAGCCAACATCAGGCTAGACTTCAGTGAAACCCACAGATAAGGTTGGGAGTATAGGGACAGAATTCAGTACATGTTCCCCACCTTCCAATGAAAGTCTCCTCTCAGTCAGTTCAATCTAAGTGGCATTAACCCCAATAGCCTTTTGGAGCATCATATCAATTGAGGTGACTTTAGGAACTTTATGTTTCCCCATACTGGGCTCTACTTGTTGGATCCAAATAACAAATAGATAGGGGTACTCACCGAGGCCAAAGAGAGAATTTCAAGAGAATGGTCAAGGGGGGTGGCCAAACCCAGCCTCTTCTGGGCAATGACAGGTGTAGACAGTCCTGGTCTTGGCCGATCTTGGCCCAGGCATATGCCCGGGTAAGTCCCGCTCTGCAGGACCGGAAAGCGTTCTTCAAGCGCGTCGCCTCCCCTCTGCACCATCTTGCAGGAAAGAGGTCTGGGAGACGTTGTCCCACTCCAGATAGATGTGTGCAGAGTCTCTGGAAAGCAAGGAACCACTGGTCATGATAATATCAATTGTCAGGTTAAAGAAATTGCAATTCCACAGATTAATGTAAGGGACTTCTCTGGAATTATGGGGAACAGCAACTGTCCAAACAACCACTCTCTCTGCACATCTCCAGGTAAAAAACTATAATCCACATCCATAGGTGGGCCTATCGCTTCAGATGAGAAGTGTCAAAGACGTGACCATGGGAGGCAAGGACACAATGGTGCAAACAGGCCCATTTTCGGAAGAAATAACTCCAGCAATTGTTTTGTTAACCCAGGGTGTGCAGCCACACACTGAAAGCTAACCGCTTTTTGGGCCCTATGATGATGGGTTTTTCTGGTCCAGCTCCGATTAGAATGCCTACTTTATGCACCAGGTGTGCATAAAGTGAATTAATTTGACACAATATTTCTTTGAATCAGTGCTTTAACTTTAGATGCTGTATTTTAGAAAAAAGTAGACAGGATTTGCCTCTCTATTTTTGATGAGCTGCGTTACATGAAAATAAAGCGCTAACGCAGAGGAATACTGGGTTAACTTAATTCACTTTATGACCTGCAGGCGCATATCATATCTGTTTGGCTCTGTGATGTGCCTGAAAAGCAGATTGTGATAAAAGGTGCAAAACGGTGGAATTCAGATACATTTGGCTTGCATGGAAGTTACCATATTTTCTTATCCAGAATGCCACACAAACATTAAACACCAATTTATTGTTGCAAAAACTCAGTTTACTTTCAATTCTACAGGGATGGCTGCAGTATTGAGGTAAGTGGTCAGCTGACACTCAAGCCAACTTACCAGCGGCAGTCGGTGCAGAGAGGAGCGGTGGGTGGTTGGTGAGGCAGAGGGGATGTCGACAGACGACGGCATAGAATTTATTCATTTAATTTTCCCTGTTCCTCCATCTGTCAACTGCCCCCTGCCCTGCCTCACCGCGTTTACCTGCACCGACAGCCGCTGCAGCCTACCAACCAATGGCATGTTGAAATAGGAGATATCCAAGAGAATCCAGTGTAGTATGGTTTGGATACACTCATCTGGGACTCTTACCCAGTAAGCCTTGCAAAATTAAACCTTGTTTAAAAAAATAGGTTTCCCAAAGTTTATGCGCCGAGGATCGTTTGAACTTGTGTCTAATAGCAAACGTTTTACTATCCTTCCTTCACACAATTCGGCCAATAAAATCCCACATGTGCGGAGGGACCTATTGCCCAAGATGAGAGTGGGCCCAAAATTGTGACTATGTGTGGTTAATATAAAGTCAATATGTTCTTCAACTGTTCAGGGGTGTGGATCGTTCTTGTCCTGTGTGACAAACTCACCCACACATTTTTAATTCAGTTTTTTGAGAGAGTGTGAGAATACATGATAGTAGGACTTTTTGCTCTTGGTTGCAGGTTGTGAATTTTCCCCCTACATACTTTGAGGACATTCTGTATTTCCAACTATGGCTTAAAATTTTCAGGTATTTCTGGTTATATAAAAGTTGTGGGATTCACACTAGTTGCACCTCCCTTTATTTATCTGCATCCAGATAAACAAGGGCCCCAACTTCCTTATCTGTTTATCAATACAAATCAAAAGGAAATTGTGTTTCATAGACATAATTGGATGTTTGCAAGGAATTTTTTTTTCAAAAGTCTAGGGGCATGCATACATGCAACTCATCGTCTCAATATTTTTGCTGTGCCTAGGATTGATAAGGTTCCCTGGGGGGCAGCCGGCAACTGGCCCAAACACTGCAGCTGTCCCACATGAGAATTGTGAGGTAACTGGGTTTTGTTGACAATAGTTTGAAGATTGTAGAAGATTATGAATAAGGAAACAGAGTCAAAATCCATACAAGTGACACTAATGTGGATTCCTGTAATCTACAGATTTTAAAAATGGTCAGGATTGAGCAGGATTCTCGGGGTGGCAACTGACTAGTGATGAGGTTAATCGTAAGTCATGTTCCTTTCTTAATGACAACTACTCATATTTTTTAACCCTAACTTCAGTATACCCAGCTACACTCACCAAACATTTTGCACTTTTTTACCTTTCTGTCTTGTTCTGCCTGCAATTGTATGAGTGGAGAGTGTACTTCCCTCATTTACTACCCCATCCCAACATGTGCCACACGTTTCCTATGCCATCCGCCTAATTTTCTCCTTACATCACCCATTACACCATTTCTACCTTCTTTTACCTAAGATGTCCCTAACTAAATCTAAAACTTCAATCTGCCTAAAAGTCAAATTTACTAACCCACTCTGGCAAATGTTTATTGTAATACGTATAAGCTAACAAGTTAGATGGAAAAGTGTTGGACTGGTAGAATTGGTGTTGCAATTATTCAGTAATACTTCTCCAAAATCCAGCATAGTTGGCTAAATTATGTGGCAATTGAGCAAATAATTATGCAGGCCAATATGGCACATTCTGTGGGATGATAACGTTATATTTTGGTTATTTGAACACACATTTCTGCTGTCTGGATAAAGGTTTCACCCCATCATTTGTACAAATGTGTCTTTTTTCTTTTCTCTTCAGGAACACCAGCCTGCTTCTCTCAGAGGCCAGGTTATGGTATTGGCATTCTGCTAAGTTCAGGTCACTCTTGTAATTCTCACAAGGAAATCAATCAATGCCTCATGAACTACTAGGAATTATTGTCTGTAGTCATAGTTCATAATTGCTCAACTTGAGATTCCTGCCCTTGAACTCACTCGTCCTCGGACCTTCCCCTCAGCATGGACAACACCTGGTGGCCTACCGCCCTCTGCAGACCCCCCACCCCCATGGACCACACCCGCCACCTCAGCATTGTACTTGACTCTTCCCTCTCCATGACACAACAGATCAACGCCATCACCTCCAGCTGCTGCAACACCCACCGCATCCTCCGAAAGATCTTCACATGGATCCCCCCGAAACGAGGAAGACCATCACCCACGCACTCATAACCAGCAGACTGGACTACGGAAATGCCCTCTACCCCGAGATCAACAAGTTTCTGCTCTGCAAACTCCAGACAATACAGAACACCGCAGACAGACTCGTCCTTGGCATTGCCCGACACAAAGACATCACCCAACACCTGCAGAACCTCCACTGGCTATACGTTGAGAAGAGAATGACTTTCATGATACTCACCAATGCCTACAAATGTCTCCACAACACCGGACCTCAATAACTCAATGAGAGAATCTCCTTTCACATACCCAGGAGAAACCTTAGATCCACCGACCTCACCCTCACCCACACCCCACACATCCGCAAAGCCAAAACAGGTGGAATAGCCTTCTCCTACATTGTGGCCAAGACCTGAAACGAGCTCCTGATCGACATCAGATGTGCCCCCTCTCTGAACATCTTCAGGACGACACCCAAGACCTGGCTCTTCTGAACGGAGCTGCTCACTCCCCCCCAGGTGCCTTGAGACCCTCATGGGTGAGTAGTGCGCTTTACAAATCTCTTGATTTATTGATTAATTGATTGATTGATGATGTAATCACTGGAATTCCTAAAAAAGAAAAAAATAATCCACTACAGACGTCATTTAAACTATGCTGCCAGTTTTGAGGATGGAATTTGAAAAGGGTATTTTTTGCCAGTAGCTGTTACTGTTATGGTGTGATGATACCACTACCACCACTACGCTCTATAGAGGTTGGTGAATATGTCTCATTGTAGACTGTTATTTGCCTCCAGAAAAACGTGGACACTGTTGGCCACAGAAACAACCTCATCATTAACACTGTCAAATGTTTATTTCACCCTAAACAAATTGGTCTGCAGCAAAGATAATGACTGGATTGTCTGCATTATGGTACACTCTTCTTTGCAATCCTATTCAAAGGCTTTGCCACTGGATGTTTGGCAGCTATTTGTCATGGCCTGGGTGCTGAGAACACTTATTGAGCAACCTTCTTCATTGCCCAAGGAAAGGTTGACTGTTTCTGTAGCCATGCTGCCACCCTTCACCGAATAATATATGTGTAGGTATCAAGTGTCTCTTTTTGAATGTTGGAGTTATGAAGGAAAAACCACAAACAGTAAAAAAAATGTTTTCTGCAGTCTTGTAGTGCTTGGTTGAAGATGAAGATAACATTAGAGTAATAAACAATGTACCAACCTCCTCCTGATATCTGGAAGAAAAGAGATCATCAAGCTATCCGGAGAGTCAGTGCAAATAATCTCGCAGAGAACATAAAGCAATGGGCCACCTCCTCAAGTGAAATTTACAAAATAGTGAATTCCTTTCTAAATTACGATATACCAGAAACCGGGCCTGCTGCATCAGCAGAACACTATGAATCTCTGACATTTACAACACTTTATCAGGCTCACCAGACTATATGGATAGTACAAACAACAGATTGAGAGCCACATGCATCAAGCATAATTTTTGCAATTCATAAATAGCGATTTTTAAGTAATCGCTATTTAGGAATCGCAAAAGCGAATGCTGCAATAATTTTGCTATAATTTAGCGATTCGGTATTAATCACAATCGCAAATAGCGATCCCGCTATTACCGAATAGCAAATAGCGAATAAGCTAGTACCGAATCGCAAATAGCGATTTACCCATATTCCTGCATTTGGATGATATCACCACCAGAAAGTGAATCTGGGATGCCTCACACCTGTTTACTGAGAGAGTCAGAGGAGGAGGCAGACTGTTGGAGCTGACCAGAAACAAGCTGTCTTGGGAGCAGAATCTGTGGAAAAACACCAGCATGGCTTCTAAAACAGGGGACAAGAGAGTTGAAGGGCGCAAAAGGAAGCTGGAATTCAGCAGAAAAGATCTTGAAATCCTCATTGAGGAATTGGTACAGAGCCACGAAAAACTGTTTGGAAAGCTATCACTGCAGGTCGCAGTCTGTAAAAAGGAAGATTTGGCTGGGAATCCAATCTAAGGTCAATGCAGTGGGGGTCACACAGAGCTTAATATCCGACGTGCATAAGTGCTGGTATGACCTGCGCAGCTGAGCAAAAGAAAAGGTGGCTGCAAGGCTTGTCGATGCCAACAAACAGGAGGAGGACCATCTGTGGAACGTGCCAACACACCCCTGGAGGACATGGTCGAATCAGCACTGCAGCCGGAAGCAGTTGTTGGCTTTACACAGATAGACACCTCTGAACAGGCTGGTACCTCACAAGGTAAGATCAATGCAAATTATCAATTATTGTTTAATCTTACAAAAATGGCCCAAATGCAGATCATGTGTAGTGTAGAAAATCTGAGTCCAGTCCACATTTTACTTCCAACACCCAAAAGCATCATGGTAGTAGTATACAGAAAAATCAAAGGGAAAGGCAAGGAGGTATCAAAACAGCTTTAGTACATCAGAGTACACCAAGGAAGTGACTAAAGTAAATATTGTGTGTAACCAAATAACTTTATTAGATAATGGCATGCGCAATGTCACATACATGTATACCAATAAATACTGAACTTGCACTGTTTAACATCACAGATGCAGCTGCGCAGGACAGTGACGTGGGTGATGTCCATGACACACAGGAACATGATGCACAGTCTGAAGATGAAACAGAAGTGCCAGCCTCATCAACCATACTTCCACCCACTCGATGCAGGAGAAAGGTTCCACCACTGCCAGAATTGGAAAGTGAGGAGGAGAGCCAACCTGACACTCCAACACAACAGGTGGACCATACACCCACAACAACACCAGAGGTACCATTTCCGCAGGTCACTCATGACTGCTGCAGGAGATGATGGAGCTGCTGCCTGGAGTGGGCTGGCGGGGAAGATGCTCAAGGTCCAGCGTTTACAATTCAAAAACATGAGGTTAATGCAGGACGAACTAGGAACATTGGCAACCAACATAGGGGACATCCACGACTGCCTGAAAGAGCTCACCACTGCTGTTGTGGAAGGACATAGGGCTAGCAATGAAAACTTTGCTAATGTCACAAAAGCAATGCATGACTTGTGCAGGGGGATGTATGACGTTACAACGCATGCTATTACAACGCCTACCATTACAACGCATTTTTTACAACGCAAACACTACTACAACGCATTACTTTACAACGAATACTTTTACAACGCTATACCTATTAAAATACTTAAAAGTGCTGTTACAACGAAAACCATTACAACGCATACCATTACAACGCGAAAAAAATATTTTTTTAATAAAAAGTACAATAAAATCTGGCACGGGATGCAGGGAAATTAGGGGTTTTAGGGTGGGGAAGTGTATTAAAATGTGGAGAAAAACTGTACGTAAATTGACTGAAATGCATTACAAAATTAATACTCGAGCATTAAAATTAATACTCGAGTATTAAAATTAATACTCCCATTTCCCCCAAAAATCCGTTTTCACACATTTCACAGTTTAAAACAAATAACGAAAAATTAAACAACAGTTCATACACATTTTTATCATGAATATATCGGAAAATAAGTAAACAGAGTAAAACAGAAGACACATACACATAGGCGCCATTTTATCCATCTCACTTGTAAAACTTGTCCTACAACACTTTCTATGAAAACAATAGTAAAAGACATGTTCCAAAATGGATGCCAAAACGGAGCAAATGAATGAAAACAATACATTTTTAAATGCTTTTTTAAATTATCATTTTCCACAGAATATTAAAGTATACTAAAAAACACAACGAACGCATTTTTAAAAAAAATTAATAGTGACACTGACTAAAACTTATAAATACCAGGAAGACACCATTTTGCAATCAGTTGATTATCAACTACCAGAGAGACCAGACGTCAAAACCTGACCCTCTGACACCTCCACTGCGACCTCCACTGAGAGAGCACTGAATTCGTTTGGAAAAGCATTGATAGTTTGCAACTACTAGTAAGTCACTAATATATTTTAACACCTTGCTTTAGCGTAAATCATGTTTTCTTTCCATACAAAATATGTTTTTAAAAATGTTATATTAACTTATAAAAACAACTCTTTCTAATTTTTTATCACTAAAAATATATAACAACTTAAATCATCTACTTTCTTTTCCAAAAACAGAAACTTGCTATTTTTCCAAATTCAAGAATTCTTGTACCTAATTTTCCATCACCTCAACGTAATCGACTCCCCTTTAATATTGAGAAGGTAAATGTTTTTTAATTGTAATTGTATTATTTAAAAAATATATTTTTAGCATTAGCAAAAATGTTGTATGGTAAAGGGGATTATATTAATTATTAACACATCCACACTGCATCGTAAACGAAATTATGGTGTAGGGGTATCCATTATTACTCTTATTTAATAATGCCTTGAAAGTGTATTATGTTTTGCTTTACCAATTGTTACTCATACTCATTTGTCATGCAGCACCATGAAAAGTATATTATGTGATGTAGAGTGAAATAAAATATCAGATTTACAATCAATTGTTTTTTTTTTGTTTTAACCAACGTTGCCAAAGTAACATTAATTTTTAATTTTTTTTTTCATTTCCACAGTAATTCCGTTGCAACTTTTTGCATTAAATCAATCAAAAAAATTACTTAATCCAGCAGCCAGCAGTACCAAGAAGCCAAGAAAACAATCAGCAACAGAAAAAGGTATTTTAAATTTTCAGTGTTATAAATTTCACAATGGAATAGTCATTCCTTTTGTTATTGTTAATCCAGTAAAGTGCAGAAGTAGGGTAAGTGTTGGATGGTGTAGGGGTACAATTTTCTATTCTAACTCCAGGAAGGTGCAGTAGTAGGAAAAGTGTTATGTACTATTAGTTATATTCAATGTCATAATTTTCAAAAGTTATTCAAAATGTACATTTGTCAACAACGTTCAGTTATTTCATTTTCTCTCTTTTCATTTTTACAGACAATTGATTGTTACTTTGTTCTACGATTCTGTCCATCACATAAGTGACAACTCCAGCCAGCAGGCCAATTCCACTTCAGAAGCCTCAACAAGGAAACCAATTCCAAAAAAACAAGGTATTTTTAAACAGCATTGTATTTAATCCATCAATATGTTACACAAACCATTTACTTCTTATTGTTAATATAATCCCAAAATATATATATAGGGAAAGTGTTGGATGGTGTAGGGGTGCAATTTACTATTCTAACTCCAGGAAGGTGCTGCAGTAGGGAAAGTGTTGGATGGTGTAGGGGTGCAATTTACTATTCCAACTCCAGGAAGGTGCAGCAGTAGGGAAAGTGTTGGATGGTGTAGGGGTGCAATTTACTATTCTAACTCCAGGAAGGTGTTGCAGTAGGGAAAGTGTTGGATGTTGTAGGGGTGCAATTTACTATTCCAACTCCAGGAAGATGCTGCAGTAGGGAAAGTGTTGGATGGTGTAGGGGTGCAATTTACTATTCAAACTCCAGGAAGGTGCAGCAGTAGGGAAAGTGTTGGATGGTGTAGGGGTGCAATTTACTATTCTATCTCCAGGATGGTGCTGCAGTAGGGAAAGTGTTGGATGGTGTAGGGGTACAATTTTCTCTTCTAACTCCAGGAAGGTGCAGTAGTAGGGAAAGTGTTATGTACTATTAGTTATATTCAATGTCATAATTTTCAAAAGTTATTCAAAATTTGCATTTGTCAACAACGTTCAGTTATTTCATTTTCTCTCTTTTCATTTTTCCAGACAATTGTTTGTTACTTTATTGTACGATTCTGTCCATCACATAAGTGACAACTCCAGCCAGCAGGCCAATTCCACTTCAGAAACCTCAACAAGGAAACCAATTCTAAAAAAACAAGGTATTTTTAAACAGCATTGTATTTAAACCATCAATATGTAAGACAAACCATTTACTTCTTATTGTTAATATAATCCCAAAATCTATAAAATAAGAGTTGCAGTTGGAAGAAGTTTTTTTTCTTACTCCAGGAAGCAGCAGCAATAGGGAAAGTGTTAGATGGTGTAGAGGTCCAATTTACTATTCTAACTGCAGGAAGGTGCAGCAGTAGGGAAAATGTTGGATGATGTTGGGGTATAATTTACTATTCTAACTCCAGGAAGGTGCTGCAGTAGGGAAAGTGTTGGATGGTGTAGGGGTGCAATTTACTATTCCAACTCCAGGAAGGTGCAGCAGTTGGGAAAGTGTTGGATGGTGTAGGGGTGCAATTTACTATTCTAACTCCAGGAAGGTGCTGCAGTAGGGAAAGTGTTGGATGGTGTAGGGGTGCAATTTACTATTCCAACTCCAGGAAGGTGCAGCAGTTGGGAAAGTGTTGGATGGTGTAGGGGTGCAATTTACTATTCTAACTCCAGGAAGGTGCTGCAGTAGGGAAAGTGTTGGATGTTGTAGGGGTGCAACTTACTATTCCAACTCCAGGAAGGTGCTGCAGTAGGGAAAGTGTTGGATGGTGTAGGGGTGCAATTTACTATTCCAACTCCAGGAAGGTGCAGCAGTAGGGAAAGTGTTGGATGGTGTAGGGGTGCAATTTACTATTCTAACTCCAGGAAGGTGCTGCAGTAGGGAAAGTGTTGGATGGTGTAGGGGTGCAATTTACTATTCTAACTCCAGGAAGGTGCTGCAGTAGGGAAAGTGTTGGATGGTGTAGGGGTGCAATTTACTATCCAACTCCAGGAAGGTACAGCAGTAGGGAAAGTGTTGGATGGTGTAGGGGTGCAATTTACTATTCTAACTCCAGGAAGGTGCTGCAGTAGGGAAAGTGTTGGATGTTGTAGGGTTGCAATTTACTATTCCAACTCCAGGAAGGTGCAGCAGTAGGGAAAGTATTGGATGGTGTAGGGGTGCAATTTACTATTCCAACTCCAGGAAGGTGCTGCAGTAGGGAAAGTGTTGGATGGTGTAGGGGTGCAATTTACTATTCCAACTCCAGGAAGGTGCAGCAGTAGGGAAAGTGTTGGATGGTGTAGGGGTGCAATTTACTATTCTAACTCCAGGAAGGTGCTGCAGTAGGAAAGTGTTGGATGGTGTAGGGGTGCAATTTACTATTCTAACTCCAGGAAGGTACTGCAGTAGGGAAAGTGTTGGATGGTGTAGGGGTGCAATTTACTATTCCAACTCCAGGAAGGTGCAGCAGTAGGGAAAGTGTTGGATGGTGTAGGGGTGCAATTTACTATTCTAACTCCAGGAAGGTGCTGCAGTAGGGAAAGTGTTGGATGTTGTAGGGGTGCAATTTACTATTCCAACTCCAGGAAGGTGCAGCAGTAGGGAAAGTATTGGATGGTGTAGGGGTGCAATTTACTATTCCAACTCCAGGAAGGTGCAGCAGTAGGGAAAGTGTTATAAGGTGTAAGGGTAACATTAGAGGTATAGCATTTACTTTTTCTTCCTAATTTGTTTTTCTTCTCTTCTCTTTTCAGATAATGTCTAGTCTTGAAGCTGCGAAGTACATTAAATCCAGGAAGGGAAAAAATTTATTAAACCATGGAGGATACATATATAGTAAGGAAAGAATAAGTTTTCCTAGAAATCATTGGAGGTGTGTGCAATACTACACTACCCATTGCAGCGGCAGAGCGGTTACTCTTGATAATTTAGTTGTGAAAACAACAGAACATAACCACTCTGCCTCTGCAATGGAGGTAGAAATAAGAGAAACAGTTAACGAAATGAAAGCTATTGCAAGCACCTCCAATGATTCTACAGGATCCATTTTAAGAGAGGTTGCACAGCATGTCCCCAGTCATGTTGCTAGTAACATGCCTATAATTCCTAATTTGAGAAGAATTATTCAAAGACAAAAGCAGGCAAGTAACATTCAATTATCTACACCTCATTCTTTCTCTGACATTAGAATTCCACATGATCTTTCTATTTTTTTTTCTGATGAACCTTTCCTTCTGCATGACAACGAAAACCCTCAGAAACGAATTCTCATTTTTAGTACCCCACGTAACCTTGCAAAGTTAGAAAATAGTGAAATTTGGATGATGGATGGGACGTTTAAAAGTACACCCCATCCTTTCACTCAAATTTACACTATACATGCCAAAATTAACAATAGTGTAATCCCCTTAGTATATAGTTTGCTACCTGATAAGACTTCTGCAACATACACTGAACTTTTATCAGTTATTAAAAGTAAAACATCTCAAAGTCCTAGGAAAATAATTATTGATTTTGAATTGAGCATGATCAATGTGATCAATAAAACGTACATGGATACCCAAATTCAGGGATGTTTTTTCCATTTTTCCCAGGCATTTTGGCGTAAATTACAGAAAACATCCCTAGTTGCAGAATATTCTCGTGATAGCAAACTACAATTTGAACTAAAAAAATTAACAGCACTTTGTTTTGTTGCTCCCGATAGTGTGGACGAGTACTACACTGCAATTATAGAATCTGCTTATTATACTAGTAACGAAGAGAAATTGGCACCCATTCTAAATTATTTGGAGGACACATGGATTGGGCACCTAAGCAGATCGGGTCGCAGGAGGAAGCCACGCTTCCATGTGCAGTGGTGGAACTGCTACACGAGTTGTTTAGAGGGAGAAGCAAAAACAAACAATGCCATTGAGGGATGGCATAACTCCTTCAACCACACAATTGGCAAACCTCATCCAAACTTCTACTCTTTCTTGGAAACTTTGAAGAAGGAGCAAAGTTTTCAAGAAATGAGAATAGCCCAAACACTTGCAGGTAGTCTAAACCCACGAGTAACTGTCAAAACTAAGGAAATGTCTGAGAGACTATTGGCTATTGTACAACAATTTTCGTTGTGTGTGGCTATAGACTACCTGGAAAATCTTTCTAACATTCTTTCTTTCTAAAATTAGTTTTGTACTTACTTTCTTGCTTTGCTTCAAATTTAAATAATTTTCAATTACAATTGGCATACAATGTTTTTATAAAAATTTTTACAAACTTACAAGTCGGGTCTCTTTTTTTTTTTTTTTCCCAAATCTTCATTTATAGCAAAACTACCAATGTGATAAAATCTACTGTTCCATAGTATTGGACTAATTTTTCAAAAACCAAACGCCAGTAGATTAATTTCTGAAAACTTCTTTATTACTTACCGACCTAAAAATTCACCAAAAATCAAACTACTCAAAATTGTACAAGTCAAGCCATTATCCAAAATGCACATTGCTGCATAAACACCAATTTGTAAACAATCACTTTTTTCCAAAATTTACGAATACGCCATTATTTTTCACTTTGTAATGAAGATCTAAATCAGTATTTTTGGTTCCGAAGTTAAGAAATAAACTTTGTGAACAGTAACTAAAAATAATTTAACAGCTACATACATTTTTATAATGAACCAATTCCTTTGCGCGACCCGACATAGGCATACATTAATGACATAAATGTGGACATGACTTAAAACATTTACAACATCAATTAGTTTATCCGCAACCTCTCCTTATTCTTTTCTTACTATATATGTATCACTATTAAAGGTTTAATCTATAATTAAAAGTGAAAACTGTTTCCTACCTGGGCGCAGATCAGCTTCCTGCTGCTTCCTCCTCCGATGATCTTCAAAATGGCGAATTACGTCGACGCTCACGTCATGACGTCATCGCGCGCATCAATGTTTATTACGGACTACTTTATTTATATAATGTGTAAATAAATGTTTATAAATATTAATAAATTATTTCTAAGTTTTCTAAATAATGTACATTATTTTCCATAAATCAATAAAAATTTATGATTATTTTTTAAGTTTGTTCCAATAAAGAAATATTTAATATACATTATTTGTTCAGTGTTATTATTTATTAAAATTGTAATTTAATCATGTAAAATGTTATATTTTAAATGTAAATTTACTAAATGTGTTCCTTACCTCGACTCTATTTTCATTTTCCTTCCAAACTTGCGCTTTCATCTCTTTCCGCTCCTTCTTTTCTTGTTCCGCGGGTTGTATATTGTGAAGCTGCCAACATAAATGAAGGACAAATAAGCTCATAGACTTCAATGCAAAAGCGTGGGAATTTTTTTTAAAGTTAATTCAATTTTCTTTGCTCTATTTTCTTTTGGTGTATTTATTTTTTAAATACATTTCTAATTACTCTATTAATGTAATAAATATTTTTAGTTTTTTATCTTTATTTTTTTGTTAACATTTCTCTTATTTTATATTATAATACTCCAAAAGTACTCTACCTTTTTTAATAATTTTTTTTTTCAATCATTACACTTTATATAAGAGGATTAAAAATACTCAAGTATTAATCTTTCATAATAGTAATTGTTATAAAAAAAATTTCATTCATTACACTGTATATTAGAAGGTTAAAAATACTCAAGTATTAATCTTTAATACTAATTTTTAAATATTTTTTTATTTTTATTTTTTTATATTATATGCTCTATGATTAATAATTTATAATAATTAAAATTTTAGATTTTTAACATATTAAAATAAAATAAAAAATACTCAAGTATTAATTTCTCATAATACAAATCATTTATTATTACATTAATATTTATTTAATTTAAATTAAAAAATACTCTGTTATTTCAAAAATACTCAAGTATTAATATTTTGTTAAACTGCTCAAATTTTTTAATTTTTCTAAATTAATAAATAATTTATACTCAATAATTACTCTTTCATATTTATCAAATATAGTATTTATTTTAAATAATACAATATTAATTAATTTTTTTTAGAAACACAATTTTCTTTTTTTTAAAAAAGCGTTGTAATAGTATATGCGTTGTAAAAGTACTTACCATATAACAACATGCGTTGTAAATGCATGCGTTGTAAAAGCTTTTGCATTGTATGCGTTGTAATGGTATATGCGTTGTAAAAGTACTTACCATATAACAGCATGCGTTGTAAATGCATGCGTTGTAAAAGCTTTTGCGTTGTAAAAAATGCATTGTAATAGCGTTGTAAAAGTTGCGTTGTAAAGGTTGTTTCCCTGTGCAGGGTGATGCAGGATGACCAGGCATCACATCGTAGGAGGCATCACAATCTGATGGTGCGCCTAGATGGTTACACCAAGGCCATCAATAGGCTGACCACAACCACAGCTCAGCTGTCCCGTCGTGCTGTTGGGATACAAGTTGAGATGAGCCTTTGCTGCGGGGATGTGGCAAGGGGCCTTATCCAGGTCACCAATGCAGTAGAGCAACTCCAGACTGCTGCACTTGGTGGCAACAACGTTCTGGGAGGCGGGAGAGTGAGGAGGCCTCTAGCTTCAGTAGCCTACTGGCACCAATTACAACTACCAGGAGGCACAGTACTCAGAGCAACACTGGCACAGAAGGCTCCACAAGAGAGTCAACTGAGAGGCCCCAGTAGCAGGAACATTGTATGTACTGCCATTTAAGTACCATTCCAATGTCATATCATTTAATTTGTTTTCTGGTCTGTACTGCAATGCACCACTAGTTTTGTGGAGGCAGCAGAACATAGATTTCGGTAAATCAAATGTCCTCTCAATAACGTTGCGTGTGAAGATATGTGCATCATTATATCGCTGCTCACTTGGGGTAGTTGCATTTAGGTATGGCGTCAGTATAAAGGAGTGCACAGCGTATGCGCTATCACCTACAGGATATTAAGAAAAAAACATTTCTAACTGCTATATGTCACAATGGCAGAAGAGTCTGCAAGACAGTGTTACATCTGTTTATCAAGCAAATATCCTTCTCTAAATTCACCCGCAAGGAGACGTCTGTGTATGCCACTATGTCTGAAGATGAAGGCGTCATGTGTACTGCCAGGTGAACTAGCCACTATGTCTCTGATGATGTTTTTGGAATTGCAGATGACTTGTATGTTCAATGAATAGTATGATTTTCTGTTCCAGTAAATGTACTCATTCACTGAGGGGGGACAAATGGCTACATGCGTCCCATCAATGCAACCAATTACGTGGGGAAAATGGGCTACCTGATAGAATTGAAATTTAGTTTGCTGCAATTCTTGTGGTCTTGTGGGGAACCTTATGTGGTGGTGTATCGTCTGCAACATGGCATCAAGGTATGAGTTAAAAAAGCACAATAGGGCGCTTTGAGAGACACCTTCAGCTGCAGCAATTACTCCCTGGAAGCTACCTGACGCTAGGAGGTGCAGAGAACATAGGACCTGCACATGAGTGTGGATTAAGCCTGGGCAAAGCACTACACTACGCTCGCGTAGTTTGCGAAGTTTGCGCTACTTCGCACTACGCGAACTGCACGTAGCACAGTGCAAACACGCGTAGCGTAGTGTTGCGTAGTGCTGCTGTCATTTTTTGCTTGCTCGCGGTCCTCAACGTCAAGTTGGCGACCGCAAGCAAGCAAAATGACATCCTGGCGAGACTTTTTCCTTGTTCGCGATCAGCAACATCAAGTTGGCGATCGCAAACATGGAAAATAAACCTCCCGGCGAGATTCCCAACGCGAGGAGGTCAGGTTTCTCATTGCGAGTGGTCGTGTATGCTCGCGATGAGAAACTACCAGTTCGCGTTGAGAAAGCTGCCGCTCGAGTAAAAATCTACTCGAGCAGCAGAAAACTACAGCTCGCACTGTGCAAGATGCCATTTTCAATGATTGCACATTGCCGGTTGCTTGTCCGCACTGTGCAATCATTGAAAATGACATCTGTCACAGTGCGAACAAGTGACTACGCAGTTCGCGAAGTGCTACCCGTAGCTCGCGTAGTGCGAACTGCACTTTGCGTAACTACGCCCAGGGTTAGTGTGGATGGCATGTGTCCTGCGAGACTAACGCAGCAGTAGTGCATCTAATTCAGCTATGAGATCATAGAAAATGTCTGCATTCAGCCTATATTTATCATATATCTCTTCCTCTGTCTGCCCTAGCAAAGTAACGCACACTCTGAAAATTTGTTTCCTTCTTCTCTGTGCTGCTGCTCGTAGCCTTATCCTCCTTGTCATGACGTAGATCGCTGCCATTGAGAAACATTCTGATGCCTTCTGGGACTGTTTAAGTAGTTTGGTGATAATTAGCACCTGATTTGTCCACTTTGAAATGGTTGCCAACTGGTTTCATTTGTTCAAAATTAAGAAATGCAAATTGCGATTTTTTGAAGATTTGCAATTTGCGACTATTTCATGCATAGGGTTTGCGATACCCAATTTGCGATGACCTATTACGGAGTCGCTAATTCCGATTCGGTATTTGCGATTTTAAGGACGATTCTGCAAATTTGCTTCATGATTTTATTAGGCAATTTTGCGATCGCAAACGGACAAATTTTGCGAATCGCAACGTTTGCGATCGCAAAATAGCTTGATGCATGTGCCCCTAAGTGCCAATACAATAAATCAGTACTCTATGCCTTCCCGCAACTGATCATAGAGGATGTTATGGCTGTGACAACCTCTATTAAATCAGGCTCACAACTTGATCCAGCTCCGATTGACATTCTGGTGAAAGGGGGTTATTTGATGCTCACCACCCTGATCGATCTGCATAATTTTTAACTGAAGAACTGCAGTGTTCCAGAGGAATGGACGCACACTATCATCTTCCCACTACTGAAAAAATCAAATTTAGATAGTCAGATGATAAGCAATTACAGACCCATTTTTCTACTGCTTGGTGAAAGCAAAATTCGAGAAAAAATAATCAATAGGTACACCACAGATCATTTAGAAACTAACAATATTACTCATCCTACCCAAAAATGTTTCAGCACTTGTTCCAACACAGAAACAGCTCTTTTGAGAGCCACAGAGGATCTTAAAATGACTATGGGCCACAGTGGATCAACTGCACTGATCCTCCTGGACCTGAATGCCTCTGATACAGTTTCCTACCCTATTCTTCTTCACCGATTGGAAGAAGCTGGCATTGCAGGGAAGGCCCTCAGGTGGCTTGCCTCATTTTTGGGCAAACACAGTTTTCAGGTTGGTGATGGGCCAGTTATGTTGTCCAGCCATCAGTTGTATGGTGGAGCTCCACAGGGCTTGTCTCTGAGCCCTACACTTTTTAACATTTATGTCCACTCATTATCAGACATTATCTGTTACTTTGGCTTTAAGATGGTATCCAATGCAGACAATACCCAGCTGATTGTCACACTGGCACCAGACATATACTCTATTGCTGTGAGACCTGACAACTGCCTAGAAAAGGTGTCTGGGTGGATGGCAGCCAGCTGCTTGAAGATAAATGGGCAAAAAACCAAGGTGTTGCTATTAGGGAACACACCAACACTCTGGGATCAGATCATCTGGCTATCTCCTCTAGGGGAAAGTAAAGTCCCCAGGTCAAAAGTAAATCAGGGATGATCCTTGACAACCAGATAACCATGGCCTCCCAATCATAAAAGGTGGCTGAGAGCTGTTTTGGCCTCTTGAGAACCCTGAGAAAGGTCCTGAAATAGCTCCCAATGGAGGCACGTAGAATCTTAATTCAAGGCCTGATCCTGTCTCTCCTTGATTGTGGCAATTCACTTTATTTAGGTAGTCCAAAATCAGTGACTGAAAAACTTCAGATTATTCAGAACACTGCTGCCAGATACTGTTAGGTATTCTGAAAATACATTCAGTAGGTGCAGCGCTGAAAACTCTTCACTGGCTGCAGGGTACAATTCAAGGTACTATTCATAATTCATCAAGCACAGCACAGGCCCTTTTGTTCTTCAGCAATTGGCCACTGCCTACCATGCCAATAGGTTCCTGAGGGCAAACAACTTTGAGCTGCTCTGTGTCCCAAGAATCAAGAGAGCCAGGAGTGGAGATCGGTCCTTGATTTACCTTGCACCCAGGCTCTGGAATGCTCTCCCTACTAGCCTCAGAATGGAGGACAATTTCATAACTTTCAGGAAAAAGCGAAAGACGTATATTTTCCTTTCATCTTTTAAAACAGTGATAGCACTTGGAAGCCCAGTGTTTGGGTAGCCATGCGCTTCACAAATTGGTAAATGAATGTAAATGAAGAAGAACAGATCCAAACAGAACCAGAAGTAGAATCCCAAATATAGGGATCCAACCTCCAAGAAGAAAAAACAGGGAAGGAAAACTGATAATATCGAACAGACAGTCCACTGTGGGCCGCCTGTTCCTTCGCCTTCGGTCTCATAACAGAGGAGACTCCCTGCCTCCCACTGCAACTGAAGCATTTGAGCTCCAGGAATTAACCTCATCCTGAAATGGTTAGCTCTTCCCAGAAAGGAGTCAAAGTTTCTCTTACAATGACACAGGTAGGCGTGCAACGTCCACCTAGCTAAAAGGGCTTCATGTTTCCAAAAGAAAAATGCCAGCCATGTGTTGTTTAAACAGCCTGCAAAGACCTCGTCTTGACACTAAATAGGGTTATAAATAAAGAAGTATGTATTCATTTGTAATGTGACTTTTCTGTCTTTGTTCCCTATAATTATCAGTCACGGATCATTCAGGCAGTCCTAGAACACAATTGAAAGTGCTTTTTACTTTATATTTGCTGTTCGTAGTATGCAGAGATATGTGCTGAAAATATGGCTTTAGGTGACTGTTTATTTTTGTACCACCTGGGACATCAAAATATCGAACTGGCAACCCTAATCATAAAACTGGAAGTTTGTTGCAAGATCAGCACATTATTTAGTTCCTCCATCTGGACTCACATTGCACTTGCGCTGGTCACCCTGTAACTCGCCCTGCAGTCACACGAGCACATTACTCAACCTGCACTCATGTGACACTTCACTCACCTGTCCCCCTAACTGTTCAATCTGCAATCTCACTCAAACAAGCCCATCACCAACCATACATTCATTCCTCACACTCTACACTTACATCCGCACCCAAATTCATATGGTCACCTCACTCATCCAGAAGTCATTCCTCTTACTCTACACTCACACTGTTGCATCACTCACCGTGCATTCACATGGCCACACAGTGCAGAGGGTTAATATGCCTGCTACAAAGAATGCGTACCATGAAGATCAAAGAACTGAGTGCGAGTATACTATGAGTAGCACTATAAAAAAATGAAATGTTTGTCAGAAAGGTGCTATTGAGAGATGAGGTGCATTTCTGGTGAGTAGTAGTGAGGGAATTCATGAAGAAGGTGGAAATGGGGGAGGGGGTGCCAAAAAAAGACTTTTGCACTATGTGCGACAAGTGCTAGGGCCAGCCCTGGCTGGGAGTGATAGCTCACCCCCCAAAGTTCGGGTCTGGTTAGAACCCTTTACACAAGTATGGGCATGTTGTGCCCCATCAACGTTTACGTCCTACATTCCAAAAGTACACATTTACATGCACTGCAATCCAGCCTTTTAGGGGGCCCCTTGATAGAGACAGCCCTGTTTTTGCGCTGATGGCCAGGAATAATTCCTAAACAGATACTTGTGAATACCATTTTTTTCATTTCTTTTTAATGTGATTGATGTGAGAGAGTCTATTACTATTTGCAGAGAAATGTCTTTTTTTCATGCAACAACCATAAAAAAGTTTATTTCAGATCAAAACAGGTCCTCACATATGAGAAATTGGAGGATGTCACAGATATTATTCGATGTAAAATTACACTTCACTATCTTGGAATATTAGATGTAAACACTTTTAGAATTTCGACCATAGTGCCTGTAAACCGTTAGTAGCCTGGCTAAAGAGGGTCTGTGTTGTAACCTGTATTGTATTTATCTGGTTACTTTCTCCTTAGCTGCTCAGTCTGTGAATGTGATGCATGGAATGTTGGTGTGAGAGTCTTGAATGGAATGTTTGGGTGCCAGGATGCTTGAGTGTGTCAGTTGGAGTATGGGCTGAGTATGGGCTGAGCAGCAAGCAGACTGCTCCTGGTGGGGCTGCATCTCTACAACTCAACTACCTGTAACTGAACTCAATAAATCTACATAAAACTACATCCTGGCTGCGGACCACATCACTAAAAATGTTTGGTGATGATTCTTGAAATGAAAAAGTGTTTTAAAAAAACAAAAGAATCTGAAACAAGAAATCTCTAGAGGATACCTACTGAAACTAAGAAGAAACCTCTACTTTGAAGTACAAGGCATGCCAGCCCCAACCTGCTTGTACTTCATTGGCTTAATGTATTGGGAGTTGCTGCTTCAGTTACTGCTTGTGTGATCTTCAGCACTTCACCAGTGTCCTTCACACCGGACAGCCCCACCCTGCTTGTACTTCATTGGGCTAAAGGACATGCTCCATTGGTCTTCTAATAAGGTCATTTTTTTCAAGTGAGTAAGTGGTGTGCCTCACTATTTCCCCATAATAATTGTGGTACATTCTACATGAATTTGGTTGCGGCACACATTGACATTCTCATTGAATTTGGAGCCTTTTGACACACTGAACCACTCTTCTGTAAACGTTTGAGAACATTTTGGGTTCTGTTTCACTCAACAATAATGCCAACCTGCTGAAGAGAGTTGCTACTATGGGAGATATCTGCACACAGCACCTACATGCCTTTCATATTGACTTTCACAGTGTAGGATCTAAAGAATGTATTACTTTCCTGACGATGTCTTGCACAGTATGCACAATGTTTTCCATGGAGCCTGGTCTCTGTGACTGCACCTGGAGCACTTCTTTTGTTGTGAACATTATTGTTACATCTGGCATTCAGCCTAGTTACCGGCAACATATACGGAACATTTCATGAGTCAGTTTTTCATTTTAATAAGTAACTCTTTTTAATGTATGTTTGACGCTCATTTCTGGCCTTCTAAGTAACTCTTATATATGCTCCAAAAATGTTTAGGGCGGCTTTTGGGGGGGAGCAGTTCACTGTATGATTCAGATTGCATATTACAGAGCAACATATCTCTGGACCAGTGAGTCAGGGTAGGGGAGGGGCCTCGCTCCAAATGCATTGCCACCACTCGTTTTGCTATCAGGAGTCCCATATCTATTAGGCACCTAATATCTTTATGAACTCGTTTGGAGAAGCCCAGGAGCTAGCAGTGGGTCTGGTCTCAGGGTTTCACCAGTTAACTCACTTAATTTCGAGAATATTAGTACCCAAAAGTTAGCTATTGAGGGGCATAACCATGCTAAGAGTAGGAAGCCCGCCGACTCCTCACCACATCTTTCGCATTTGTTGGTGTCTCGCAGACCAAACCTATATAACCGGACTTGAGTGTAGTAGATTCTATTTAGAAATGTAAACTGAATGAGACGGTGTCAACCATTTAAGGAAATACCATGTGTTGCCCCACAGCAGTACTTCCATGTGTCGTCATCCAACAGGATTACTAAGTCCGATTGCCACTCTAGCCTGGGCTTAGTATACTGGTTCCAGGAGAGTTCCTGTGTTTTACTGTCTATATGCGAGACTATCCTACTCTGGGAGTCTGTGCGTAACATTGTGGTAAGGGTCATAATTTTCGGGGGTTCCAACAACTCCTCGTCAAGCAACTCTCGGAGTGCACCTCGGGCTCTCTAATAATGGAATATTGTTAAGGGTGAAACTCCGGTTTATTAGAGGCCAACTCTTCTCAGTCCTGCCCCCTCCCATCTGCAAAGAAGTCTCCAATTACCGATATGTCAAGGGTTTGCATGCCCTGTACTACTTCTGGTTCAGTGATAGTTGGGAGCCAGGCGCACCACCCAATGGGGGTAAGGGGGGAATAAAGGATAGAGACCACCTGGTGGTTAGTTTGGTTTTGCCAAGCATATGTGGTCGTGGTTATAGAATCTAGGGTCCCAGTGTATCGTACCGCTGCACGGAACAGCACTGTAGTCAAGTGAGAAGGAGCCAATGCCACCCCCTCTATGTAGAGATTGGGGGTAGGGGTTTGTTGTTGTAGCCGGTGAAAGGTGTGTGACCATTGGGCCACACCATAATATAGATCTAGATCCGGGGCTTCTAGCCCCTCTCATCGAGTAGGGGAGAGTAAGAACGTCCAATCTGGCCCGTGGTTGTTTTCCGGCCCAAGTCAATTTGATCTGCAAAGACTTAAGACGTTGGAAAAAGTGAGCTGGGAGAACAATTGGTATATTTAAAAACAAGAAGAGGAGTCTGGGCAGCATTACCATCTTCATGAGCGATATCCTTCACAGGAGCGATAAGGGGAGTCGAATCCACCTATTTATATTGTCTTCCAGTCTAGCCATCGCTCTACCATAGCTGTCTTTCAATACTGTTTCCGAGCACGTGTGTACTTGGATCCCTAAGTATCGCACCGGGTCAGTAGACCGAGCCAAGGGGAAATCCAAATCCATAGGGAGTGTCGCTGGGGTGAGGGGGAATATAGGAGACTGTGACCAATTAATTTTAAGTCCTGAAACTTCCCCAAACTTCACTACCTCCCTTAACACTGGTTAGACTATGGATCACGAATGTACAGGAGTGTATCGTCTGCATATGTAGAGATGATCAAATTGTAATTTTGGGAACTGAATCCCCCTGTGGCTATTGTTGGAGGGAAGATTTATTAAGGGTCAAGAAGGCAGGGGGCTGTGCACAGAGCCCCTGGAGCCTTCACGGAGTGAGCGAGGGAGTGAGTTAGGGACAAAACGGGCACCTTAATTTGAGCCGGGGTGTCTGGGAACGCTTGCTCTAAAAATGAAGGAAACAGACATGTGAGCCATGGAAACTGATACTGAGAAATCTAGCAGTTTAATTAAGAAGGTACAACTCCAAAAACTGCAAGACAAAGGCATAAAAATACAAAATACAGAATCCAGATAGTCACATTAGTTAGTATCTCCGTATTAAAACTATTGTACTGTCTGAGAGAGAGAAAGACTAAACCTCAAAGACACCTTTGTAAATGCATTATGAGAAACATAAGTTACATCAAGGAAAATGTTTTCATAATGTAAAACACTTTTACCTAGGAACACTCATGTTTACCCAAGAGAGAGCAATACTGCAATTACAATACAAAACATTTTAAAAGCAAAAGTGAAGAGAACAATGGTTAACATAACATGTCATTTCATATAGGTAAAATAGAACAAGATACTTCAAGCAAAGCAGAGCAAGACACTTTAAGCAAGACAAGACAAGAGCTCTTAGCTCTTGGGGAAAAACCTGCACAGCCTGTTACCTACATACAGACAGCGAGTTAGTCCACCGAGGATTGTGTGACCTCCCCTTTTATATGATTTTTAGGCTATGAGAAGCACCTACAAGAACGTCATCTCACGCCACTTCTACCTCGTCACTTACGATATGGTAATATTTTACCATACATGGTGACACCCTTTCCAGTAACTGTGGTACGTGAGCTAGGTGAATGTTCATATCTCAGGCAAGGCGCCTGCCGTAAATTGCATGTGCAAGCAGAAAAATGGGTATTGTACGGGAATTCTATATATGCATGTATAAATCTCCTGTGTTCTTTAGCTTGACACATCTACGGTGGCCACTTCCTTAAAATATGCACCAGTCCAGGATGCAGCCCATTGTATGTCGAAAGACAAGGGGGATGTTGAACTTTGAAATGGTGAACTTAGCACACGGGTAGGGTGGGGGCTCTTAGTTTGGAGCTGGAGGCCTCACAGAAAGAGGAGCTGGATATGATTTGGGTCAGACCTGCCTTCAGCCTGCTATACAGTAAAATGGCAGAACTATGATCAATTTAACAAAGAGGCCTACATATGGAACAGAAGGGCCTACACAGGAGTGTCATGCTGGCTGAGTGGTAGGGATGTCCCAGGGTATTTGTCATATAGTAACACAGTACCCGCTGGTCAATTTAATACGGCCTACAAATTAGGCTGGCAGGGCAAGGACAAGGGTTTCATACCTCAGGTGTGGACAGAACGGGCCTGGGGTACCCTATGATACAAAATCTACCCTCTCTCACTATGGTATTCCCTGAGGGCACTCGCCAATGGTTTTGCGCCCAGCGGGGATAGCGGGCAACCCTGATGGGTGACCCTTGAAAATCTCCAGAGGGGAAGTGACAATGTTGCCCACTCTCACATGGGCCATTGAGGTAGTATACAGGACTTTCACCAGCTGGATGAAGGGGCTACCCAGCCCTATGCATTCAAGCACTATCAGCATAAAATCCCATTCCACGGAATTAAAAGCTTTTTCAACGTTGAGGTAGATCGCTGCTACTTTAGTATCTGGTTTGGTGTGTTGGATAGCGCCAAACACTGTACATAAATTGTGGGTTAAGGTACACCCAGGGATGAATCCTGCCTATTCCGGGCCAACCAAGGACGAGATAAGGGGAGCCAAACCGTTCGTCAGGATCTTGGCAAATATTTTAGTGTCCACATTTAAAAAGGACAGTGGCCCACACTCGTGTGGTGGTTTGCCCGGCTTTAGAAGAGCGACTAGCAAGGCTCTCGCATTGTAGGTGGCATGGAATCGCATTTGCCTATTTCCTCAAATAAAGTGATCAAATGGGGCACCGTGAGCCTGTCATGCCCTGGAGCGCTGTCGGCTCGCATTGATCGCAGTGCATCGAGGACTTCCCATGCCTCTAGAGGTCTCGTCAGGTACGCTCTGTGATCGTCTGACAACCAAGGTAGTTTTATGTAATCCAGGTATTGCAGCATGTTCGTGTCTGCGACATGGGACTTGGAGCCATTTAATTCAGAGTAGTACCTCCTGAAGCGTTCAGCTACAGCATCAGGGTCACTGGACCTGTCACCTGAGTCTAAGCAAATCTCTATGGGGCCTGCATTTTCCTGACTACCTCTCATTGTAGCTGCCAGCATGGCACCGGGGGGTTCCCCCTCTCCGTATGTTCTTGCTAGTGCGTAGTTTCCCATTAGTTTAACCTCCCTATCACCCTCCTCGTGACATTCCTCTAACGTAGTCCTGAGTTCGTCCATAACCTGGTCGCTGCCTCCCTCCAGGTCTTCTCACTCTAAGTCTGCCGGCTTCTGCTCTAGTAATTCCAAGCACCTTCTAATAGATTTCAAAACCCTTGAGTGTTTAGAAATAGCTATTCCTCGGATAGAAGCCTTAAAGGTTTCCCAAGTGGTGGCGAATTGCAGAATTGAGACAATATTAGTGGCAAACAAAACATCTATGGCTTCTGACATCTTCCCCTGAAAGGCATCATCTAATAATGCATAAGGAGGGAATCTCCAAGTAAATGGGGAGGGCGATTTATCGGGAACTTCAGGTCAAGCAGTATTGGTGAGTGGTCTGAATAGGAGCGTGGAAACACTTCACATCTCCGTATGGTATGCCTCAGTGAATCTGCCAGGAACCAGTAATCTATACTGGTGTACAAATCATAAGGGGCAGCATAATGTGTGAAACTCCCCGCGTCTCCCGATTGGGAGCACCAAGCATCGACCAACCCTAGTTCAGTTATTGCGTCTACAATCGCCTTAGCCGCTAATGACTGGCACCGACCCGGGCCTCCAGATCTGTCAATGGCTGGGTTCAACACACAATTAAAATCCTCTCACCAGATTTGCGGCAGAGAAGGTAATTGGCGTGTTTAGCCTAGGAGGTTACAAAAAAACTGCGGATGATCATAGTTGGGACCAAACAGAAAGAATTCCCAACACAAAAACCCACCCCCACCCACGCCATGCAAACCCAAACTTAGCACAGTCTGTATCCCCCCTCCCCCCACCCATAACCCTCAGGTAAATAAGGCAACAGGCCATTTAGTGTGTAACACACAGGGGCAGATATTACCTAAGCACTACTAGTGGCAACAGGCAGTATGCCCGCCATCAAAACAAATATGGCACATCCGAGCCTAACTAAGCTATCATTGATACTTGTACTTGAGGAGGGTGAGTACATCTTCGCTGTACCCGTGAATTAAGCATCCACTAAAAGTGTAAGGTAAAGAAAAACAGTGACAACCGCTGAGAGAGCGGTGGCTCCCTGACGAGACAAATAATCTGTCAATAACAATTCTTGTGAGAGTTTGGGTTACTTCACCCCTTAGCGTTGATCTTCATGAAGTCTTTGGGTGAGCGTAACCGGCTGTGAGTTACTACCTCACCCTTTGCTCGGCCGGGTGCACCGTCTTCTCACCTAGGCAGACGAAGAACCAGGGGGCCCAGCACACAGCGGTCAATTCAGTCTTGCTCATCCAGGCCGTCATCTGACGTCCACTCCGGCCGCCTCGTCAATTCATACGGCTCCTGCATCTCGCTCCACCATTTTGGAAAAGTCCTTCAGGGCTTTTTGCAATGATTTAGGGTCCAAGTAGATCCGAGCCTTGCCGTTAAGGGTGACCCGCAGCCTGGCTGGGTAGAGCATGGCATATTCAATGTTTTAGTCGAGGAGTCACTGCTTCAGAGAGTTGAATTGGCGTCTGGCCTCCTGGACCTTCATAGTAAAATCCGGGTAGAGGGAGATAGCAGAGCCATCATACCACAGCTCCCCCAACTCCCTGGCTTGCCTCAGGACGGCATCCCTGTCCCTGTAGTTGAGCAGCTTCACTATCATCGGGCGCGGGAAAGCCCCAGGAGGTGGCCGAGCGAACGATGGGCATGTTCCACCAGAAACCTTTCGGAGAACGTTTCTCGGCCCAGCAGAGAGATTAGGAATTTGTCTGTGAACTGTTCCATGTTGCCCAAAGAGGTGGACTCCAGCAGACCTGTTATGCGGATGTTGCTCCTTCTGGACCTGGCCTCTAAATCATCCGCTTTGTCCTGTAGTGTCGTGAACGCCTTAGCCATTTGTTTTTGGACCGAGTCCGTTTCCTATTGCGCCTCTTCCACCTCAGTTACTCTTCGCTCAGTCATGTCTATCCGCTCCGCATGCTTGTCTAGGTGCTCCGACATTCTATCCATTCGGAAGACAAGTGAAAATATCTTATCGATCATTAGTAAGCTCTATTGCACCACTGCGAATATCTGGTTGACATGCCTGGGCTTATCCTTGGTTGCGTCCGCTTGGTCCTCCAAGGAGCGGGAACCTCCACCTTCCCTGGCTCTGGGTTTTTTTGGGCGAAGAGCAGTTTTGTTTGGGTCTTGTCTACCTTGCCCATTATGTCGCCTGTTGGGGCACAGCTCCTGACCGGTGCGCTTTGGTGCTATGTTTGGGGTGCCAAGATTGCCCGGGGCCCACGCCGCTGAGATTAGGCCATCGTGGTTGTTGGAATTTCCAGCCGCACCAGACGGAGCGTCCACCTCTCCGCTATCTCTAGCCAGGGATCCCTGCACAGTGTACCTCCTATGTCCCAGAGATAGACTCCGTCCGGGGGTCCACACTCTGAATGCCCTGGAGTGCTACGAGGGGGAAGATGTGGTATGCAGGGGCCACCTCTTCACATGGGGTATCTTCTAGGTGTAGTGAGTAGAGTTGTGTCTGTTAAACTGATGTGCAGCGGATTCAAAATGCATTTGCAGCTCGAGCAGTTTTACCTTATCTGTGGAGTCGAAGGTATTGCGAGTGTGCTCCTATGACGTCTTCAATCCCTGCACTGCTGCATGGACGCACCTTGAGCCTTCCGGTGCAGCATCTTCTACGTGCGGCCATCTTGGGTGATGTTCCAGCTTCCACTCTCCTGCACTTTTGACAGAGCTCAACAGGAATCGGATTATTTGCTGTGCCCCTTTCACCAGCAAGCACTGCCTCAAATCGGGAGTTCTTTGCCGGCGATCTCAATGCCCAGCTTCACCTGTCGCCCTGGACAGTTTTGAGGAGTTTAGACAACATTCTTGAGTTTCATGAGAAGAGTTTTTTTGGCCAGCCACAAGTTTTTCGGTAGGAATAAACCTGCATACTATACTTGTTTCCAAGTGCAGCTTAAAACGAAAAGGCATGAAGAGAAGGTACATTTTAAAAGCGGGGAGTTTCTTCTTCCTTCCAGAGATTGGTGATGAAAACCTCTTCGAGCCTGATGGGATGTGGCATGTCAACTTTTCATTTTGTATTTTGAGTATACCCTTGGACAGTGCTCCTATTTAAGGCTGGGTGTAGTTCGCGTAGCCGTGCTTCGCGAAGCTTCGCGAAGATGTCATTGCACTAAGCGACCTTCGCGAAGCTTCGCGAGCTTGCGTAGTTGCTTGTGGCAACCTGTTCGTGATGGCTTTTTCTTGTTCGCGAGTGCGGTAAGCATGTTCGGGGAGCTGTTTGCATGCGCGGGGGATATATCTCGCGATCTTACCCATGCGGTCGCCAATGGGCGCGGCCATCTTGTTTTTCTATTGTCCCGCCCGCTCGCGATGCCTTATTTCCTCTTCCGGGTCATGGATAGCGTGTTTGCGATGTGCATTGACGTGTTCGGGAGCGCATTTTACTTGTTCGCGATGAATAGTATGTGTTCCGGAGAAATATCGCGCGAACTTACCCACGCGGTCGCGAATGGGCGCGGCCATCTTGTTTTTCACTCTATGCTATGGTTCTGGGCCTACTTTTGTATCCTCCCTTTATCTTTGCCATCCTTTGTCTTTAAAACATTTTTTCTGACTTTTTTTAATTATTATCTATCTCTCTCTTTGCCTAAGTTTATATTTTCCATTTTATTTCTACTTTTACTGTGTTTTTGTTACTTTTATAAAGTTCTTTCTATCTTCTTCCCCCTAACTTTTTTTTCCCCTTCTAACTTTTCTTTTCCGCCTCCCACCCACCCCAGAGCCATGGCCAAGGGCACAGCAAGTCCCAGTGGCAAGGGCAAGGGACCTGCAGGAGCACAGAAGGCCCGCCTGGCTTGCGGCAGAATGCGTCCTGCAGGGGTGCAGGCCCGGCAGCTATTTGGGGAGGAGGAGGTGGCCGCCCTTGTTTTTTTTATCCAGCGCCACCTCCCCTTGACCTTGGCAGCAGGCGGCAGGCCCGTCTCCGGCTACGCTACCCAGGGGCGGCACCGTCGGTGGGCAAAGGTGCGCCGGGCCGTGTTCCGGTGCTCTGGGGTCCGGCGGACCTACAACCAACTAGCCCACCGGTGGTCCGACATCCTGGACCGGGAGCAGGACCTGTTGGACCTGCTAGGTGTCGAGGTCGTCAGGCTTGGTGAGTAACTTATTGTGTATATTAAATTTGATGAACAACAAGATTACTGCTGCCTGCCAGGCGTTGCTGGTAAATTAAGTTCCAAAAAGCAAAATGTTCTTTGATTTAAGGACCCAGGTGCTCGGTGGTACTCTCTTACTTGTTTGCAACTTAGTTTGCGCTAGCTTGTGCTGATTATATAAGATTTTATTTTACAGAACTGAAGTTAGGTAATGCGATTTGTTAGAGAGACTAGTCCTTCCATTGTCCTACTGTGACATAGTGGTGGATGGATATTGGATACTAGGTTTAGTTTGT
The DNA here is from genome assembly GCF_964204655.1 of Triturus cristatus. Taxonomy (NCBI): domain Eukaryota; kingdom Metazoa; phylum Chordata; class Amphibia; order Caudata; family Salamandridae; genus Triturus; species Triturus cristatus. The sequence continues at coordinate 1,369,719,590 of NC_140590.1, forward strand.
CAGTATTAGTTAATAATTGTTTTATGCGGTCTGCGTGATGCCTCCTCTGTCACTGAGTGCTGATTACCCCAGTCCTCCGAACGTTTTGTACTTGTTTAGTGAGTGATAGGCTTAGCATGGTCAGTCAGTAGCAGAACTAGATCAGAATCATGCAACCAACCCACAATTAGTGGTATCTATGTCTGCACTAATGTATGCATGTGTCCTCCATCTCATCTATGCATTTGATGGCTGAAAACAAATAGAAATGCAGACTTAGTGAACAATTGGCCCGTCTGGAATAGGTGGTGTAGGTCAGGTGGTACTTACTAGGCTTCGTTAGTATTTGTAATCAGAATGATTATGGAACACTGGAGTGTTCATAAATAACTAAGTAGACAATCCGTGAATGCAGGAAGAAGCAGTAGTCGATCCATCTGATTAGATAAGTCAATTTTATTGCAATTGTTGTTTCCTAAAATGTTGTTTGACTTACTTTTCCAAATAATTATTTCTTTCACAGCACACCTTAATGTTTGTCTCTTTCTTTATTATATTTTACATGATCATCAGCACCACCCAGGGGCAAGAAGACGGGGTCGGAGTCGGCGGGGGAACCACAGGAGGACCGCTCCTCTACTGAGGCTCCTGCTGCTGGCCCCAGTAAGTCCTCCAGTGGTTATTGACATTTATATTTCCCTAACTTTTACTGCATCTTTTTTTTCCGAACTATAAATTATGGTTCCACTTTCTAATTCTATTTTTACAAAAGCTTACTTCTTTGACCTTGACTATCTGTTTACAAATTCTGTTTATCCCTGCCTCTAACTAAGTTGCTTCTAACTGCCTCTGCTATGACTGTCTGTACTACTACTACTATTACTATTATATTACTCTGTCTGTAGCAAAGCTTGCACAGTTGCCCACTCTTTATAGAAGGTTTTCTTTGCAATAATAAAACTTTGATTGACCAATAGCTCTAGCCACTGTGTCCTGTCCTTTGGGCTGTCCTCTTCAAGTCTTCTCAATGTTGAGGCTTTGACAATTACCACAAACAAAATGGCCAACCAGATATTTGACTAGTATTTTTGATCGGATAGTACATGATACTACTATTGTCTAGTGATTCTGTAGAGCCACATACAGAACTATGCACAACAAAATAGGATGTTGCTGATGAGAGGTTGGACCTTACTGATCACACCTCAGTCCGAAGAACCCAGGATCCCCTGACCGACTAGCTAGTGTCTCACATTAGGGTCCCACTCCCGAACCCCCCCACGAAGATACAAAGTGTTGATGATGACTGAAACAGATAACCCAGAACATAATAATACCATTTTGCACACTCACTTGTGTAAGTCCACCCCACCACCCCAAATACCACAGAGTCCATGTGTAAGTTCAAAAGGTTTATTTGAAACAAGTATCAAACTTGGTACATCAAAATTTATTTTACTACAGCCATAGTCAATAAGCCAGCAAAAAGCCTAACATTAAAACAGTAAACATTTACAAGTGCATGAAAACAAGAACAAGAGCCAAGATCTTTCGAATTCTGGAAGACCCCTCACCGTAGAACGTAGAAATACTGGTTACATAATCTTGCATAATTATATGTTCTGTAAATCTCTGGTTTGTTTGTAGAAGGGAATCATCCGCCTATTATATGAGAAAATGCTGCGAGTTAGCCGGTACATAGTATACTGGTGAATGGAAGCATTTTGCAGTCATGGCAAAAATTGTAACATGTATGTGATGGCTAAGCATTATGAACTAAACAAACTCAATAAGTGTGTTTTTTCCAACCTCGTCACTTGTACGCAACAGTCAAGTGGCCTCAAAGGCATCTACTCTCCTGCATATCTCACTAAGCTTGCAGGTATAATTAAATATGCGCCAAAAGAGTAGTAGTCGACATGATGAATCTAAAAGGGTTACACATGGCTCAGGCTAACTTTCAAAAGAGTAGAGTAGGACTAGATGACCCTAGGAAGTGGAACCATATCACCACTAGTGTCTGTCTACTGACTGTACATACTGTCTAGTGCTGATGTATGTTGTATTAATTTATTTTTCAATGTTCCAAGTGAACAACACTTTAAATAGGGGGAGGTTTCCAGGCATCTAAAAATGAGTGATGTTTTTTTCTAGGCACACTACCATCCACCAGTGCCGTCGGGGCCAGCGATGCGGCCATTCCGGAGCGGGCAGGCGAACTGGTGGCACCTGCAGGCGAGACAGGGGTGGATGCAGCAGCAGTGGCCGCTGGCGGTAAGTTATATTCTTTAATTCTTGACATTACTAGATGGAAGTGTGTTCACTATTTCACTGTACTGTGCGACTTATTATTATACAACAGTTGAAGAAGACACCCTTTACTTAGCATTAGCAGCGTGAGTAGAGTAACCAATGGCCTCTTCGATTTGACTCCAAAATCAGCTGTGAAGGTTTTATGGAGAAGACAAACTCAGATCAGATGACCTTGATGGATGTGTTGAACAAAGAGGGAAAGAACTAAGGGTGGAAGGACGGGCGAGATAAATAATATGACTGACTGGCAGAGAAGGATATGTTGTTGGAAGCATGCATAGGTGGCTGATAGTGATAGTAATCAGATCAGATGCATGGGTTGTTGAAGGATGGGTGGAAGGTGAAAGAATGCCTGCCTGGGTGGGCGATAAAGTATGGGTGGATAGTGCTAGACAGCATAAACCAGCGTTGTTTCGTTCAAATTCAATCTCAAAGCCAAGGCAAGCAAGGAAGGAGCGGAAGCATGGGTGGTTGTTGGTGAAACCAACTAAGTATGACAGATATAAAAAAGAAGGATAAACGTTTACTTGAATGGATGTATTCCTGGATGTACTATAGACAGTATAGGATTGGAAAGTGTCACTGGAGATTCTTACTTTGAAGAAAATGTAAAAGAAACTGCGCGACATGAGCAAAGCCTAGGGGAATATAGGTAGTATTTTCCGAATACAGTACACTTGCAGTAGTTTGCAAGCACGTCATATATATTTATATATATATACATTATCAAGCGGAAGCCCCTTCCTCCCACTCTGGGGACCACTCCCTACCCATTATTAATGTACTATTTTCGCTTGTGGCAGCCAGCCTGCAAAGGGTGGCCTATCTGTTGTTTATGGTTATTGGTTACACAATCAATGAAAGCAAAGTACCCTCTGCAGTAGCGGTTGGTGGTGGGAGTGTTTGCGGGCGGTGACATGGGGAGGGGACGGGTGGGTGGCACTGGGGAGTAAACTGTGTATTACGGCCAAATAGAGGTAATCAACATAAAAATGTAACAGAGTATGGCCAGTGCCAACGGCTGTAAGGCGTCATACAAAAATATGAGCTTCCCCACCTGCAGACAGTAGTAGTAAATAAAACTAACTTGATTCTGCATCATGTGGCTCATATCTGTTTCTCTTGGGTGCAAGCTTCGCTGACTGAGCTGGCATGCCGGCTACAACAAGGTTATGTAATCGGGCTAAACTACAGATAAGAACAACACGACTGGTGTACCGGTCCGGAGTACATAGTACGATTATATTTATAATGTCGGAAACTCCCACAAATGTTAGAGTCCAAGGAAGTAGGAGTAGAGAATAGATACTTACCACCAAATCTCAAATGTTATGAACTGTGTTTGCTAGTGATACTGTGACACTATGTGTTGAATGATTTTAGTGTTTCTGTTTTGCTAAGAGCATTGCCTACAACATGTTCTTTTTCTTTCTTAATATAGATACTCCTTCCACACCCACGAAACCATCAAGGAAGTAGTTGGCCGCTAGGGCCCGGCGCCGGAAACTGGAGACCATCTGTGAGCATTATCGCCGGCTGGTGGCTCAGGCGGAGGAGGAGGAGGCTGCAGCCTCCTCCAATGCCCCGGGCCCCAGTCAGGCCCTGCCTCCACTTTCACGGCGCCGTGGTCTGGCAGCGGCCGCCGGCGCCCATCAATATCAAGCACTACTGCCCCCCACCCTGTATGTAACTGCAGGGCATTTCGCCGCCAGCTGCTCGGCCGGGTGGCCCGCTTAGAGGAGAACCTGGAGGAGCGGGTAAAGATCCTGGTTGATCAACACCTTAAGGCCCGCCGACGATAGAGGACCTCATCATTTGCCCCTTTTTTAATTCCTTTTGTTGGTGGGTGGGTTTGTGGGCGTTGGGGATTCATTCGAACATTGGGACTTTGGACTTTCGTTTCGTTTCGTTGTGGACATTGGTTGGGGTTAGGGAGGGGGGTGGGTTAGGTCAGAGCGGGATAGTTTATTTTTGTTAGGGAAATTAAAATATATACTATTTACTTATACGATGTTAATGTTTTGTGGTGGGTTACAGTTTTCCGAATTCAATCTAAGTTACATGGTTGTTTACTTTGTTTCCGTGCTGCTACATGCCCACAGCCAGTGTTTGATTTAAAAGATCTGCCGATTTTGTAACACACAAACCGATAGATGCAGTACCCCTCACTGAGTTATTTTAATTGTCATAATAGTACTGTCAGTGTCAGTCTCTCCTCCTGGTCCATACCTCCCACCAAACTTATCTTACCTGCAATTGATGATGAAGTTCGGCACACTGATGGCTGCATGCTGGTTGGTTTCCCAAATTAACGGACAAGATGCTATTATTGTTGTGGAAGTAGTAGACACTGGCAATAACATTTGAAAAAAGAAAGAGAAAGTCACTTGACTGAGCGACTGTGGGAGGAGTAGTAGAACAGAACACAAAGTAAACTACAGCATGGGTGGGCTAGCAGAAGAAGATCCTTGCACAGCCTCAGTTGAAATTCAATTTGTGTTGCTTTCACCACATCTGCCCCAGCAAGCGTGTGATCAATTGGTGTACATTTAATGTAGTCATCACATCACACCTCAATATAAATCACACAGCCCGGGGGAAGAGGGTTAGGGATTGAAGAATGGATGGGAAGTGGGGTTTTGGGAAAGGTTTGAGAAAGAAAAACAGACAGTATGCATGGACACAGCAAAAGTAAAACACAATCTTGTAAGACGACCATGATCCATTATCAAAGAAATCAAAGTATAAAGTGAGAAAAAGCAAATGCATGCATGCTGAGGAAGAGAGAACTTGATGGTAATAATGATAATGAGTTGTACTTACTATAACTACTATTACCCAATGAGACAGTACAGTCAGGGAAGAAATTGAAATTTGCCTTGCCTGTCTGCCGCCCTCAGAGCTCAGACCGAACCCAATTACATGATGTACCGGGCTTACTTTTATTTTTCAAGCAAGCAAAGGAAATTCAAAAATAGTTGTAGGGATCAATTACCAAACAAACCACAAGACTCAGTCGTAATGATTGAAGAGAAAAAAGCAACCAAATAAATTTAAAGACGAATGATGAATGGTACTAAAGTTACTGTATTATCCTTGTCCAAATGTGGAGTTGCGTCATTCCTCTTGGTCCTCCCTTCCATGGACACTCCGACTCCGCACATCAATCTTGGATACCACTGCCTGCCTGATGCGGATTGGTAAGGTAAGTGTGAGTCGTTTCTCCCACTATAGCACAGGTTAAAGGCCGGCCTGTAAGTGTAGATGGAAAAACAAACGGGGTATTGAAAAATTACTGCATTTAAAACAATAAACTCAATTACAGTGGAGTGCAAGACGAGAAGACAACACTCTGGAGAGAACACTTTCAGACTGAGGCAGCTTGGATAGGATACATAAGTGTCTACTCTACAGCATTAAGGTACAACAACAACGGGACAGGACTCAGGAGCCAGCACAGCCACAGAACAGGAGAACCACGGCACAGGCCAAGCACCCTACCCCTTAATTACATTTTGAGCGAGCCAGAGAAATGTCATATGCACTGCAGCAACCGAGCATTTTCCAAATGAAGTGAATAAATCAAGGCGCCACTGTCCCTCATACCACTACACTCTACTCCAGTCCACACCACTACACGGACATCTAGCCTAGGTCTGTGCTGTAGTCCTTGTTCAAACTGTTTACCTTTTAAGTCAGCCCATAAAACGCAGTTATTCCATCAATTTTCTCCGATCCAACTGACTGTGTGCAAAGATAGTATGCTCAGCAGCATCATGATTATGACCGTGTGGTACGTCTTCTCCAACACCAACTCAGTCTGTAGTGACTGATTAAGTTTAGAATATATTCCATATTACTAAATTGCAATGGATATTGGCCAGCACCTGCAATGTGAAGGACTGGGCTATTCTAAGGCCCAGCGGTGCCAGGGGACAACACCTGAAACCTTCGTGGGCTACCTGTTCCGGCGTACAAAACACAGAGACACGGGACACTTCCTGCGGCGTCAAAGATCAGCGTTTATTTACTGCAGGGATACAGAAATCGCAAGAAGTACACAACGTGTAGGTTCTGAGAGACTGCTTCAAATTGCGAAAGTGGATCGCTCCTTTTATACACATTTTGGTCATTGCACAACATGACGAACAAAAGGTTACAACTCCGTTCCCACAGTAAACTTCAAAAGGGTCGCATTCATGTTTCAGAAGCCCGGAACATAATTACAGCAACATTGCCGGTTCCCAACTGTAAAAGCACATCATCCCCACATTAAGCACATTCCATTCTGACTGTAAACGAATTAGGAGAAGGGACAGAAACAGATGTAAAGGAAAAACAAGGATGCACAACAGATTGGAAAAGAGTGTAGAGAGTAATAACAGAAACTTGATTGCAGGATCAAAGACCTCGTGCCTAATGCATGCATGACTGAAACAATAGACTGGCACGGCAAGATGATCCTTGAGCGGGGCCATCTGCCTTTGCTGTGTCATTTCCCTTATCATAAAAGACACCCTCAAAGAAGCACGTGTCCTTCGTGAAAGCTTGGGAATCCCAGGGACACAGAGCGGACAAGGTCCGTTCGCTGGCTACTTGAGGGCAAGAAACAAAATGGATGCCGCATCTAAAATGGAACCCGAGGGTTCGGATGGACATACATAGGAATGAGACGATCCGTACATAGTAGCGTAGCGAAAACACGTACACCCACTAAACTCGTCATTTGCGGTTCGTAGATACCAAACTCGTCCATATTCGAACACACCCAAAAAGGGTCATTACGATTCCCACGGAACCTCAGACGCTCCTTTTGCCCTCATGTAGGCAAGCACTAGTCGAGATCAGAATCGATTTCGATATTCATCAAATCGTTCAGCTGTTGCTGGAACATCATTCTATCCATCAATGTCTCCTTGGTAACAGATGGCCGTCTTATACATGTTGTAGCACAGAGGCCACATAAGGCAGGGCCACACTGCACACAAAGACAACACGTGAACAGAAACGTCACAACAACCCCTACGATCATCAGAATCTTCCAACCCCAAGTTGATATCAGACCCCAAAACCATCCTAGAAGTGTCCAACCACCTTCGTCCACGTGTATGGACTCGGAGATCTTATGCAACTTCGAGATGGCTTGGTAAACAGTTGGAGCGTTGTCAGGGATGAAAATGCAACAGCTCGAATGGATAACTTTGCACACACCACCTCTATCTGCAAGAACAACGTCTAGAACCATACGGTTCTGCAACGTCATAAGTCTATCCGCCTGAAGTTCTGCTGTTAAATTACCAAGAGCACTCGCAGTTATGTTAGCAGTCGACTCTACCACACGTGTCAACTGTCTTAGGTTCCTACTATTAACCATAGGTCCCCAAAACGGCAAGAAACCCTTAAAGAAGTCTCCTGCTTCTTGACCGGCAGTATCCTCTTTGCTAATAACGCCTCTCACAATTCTAGTTTTGTGATAGTCTGAGGCAACTGTAAATGTCGGTGGCAAAAGATTCGCAATATAACAGGTACCCGAGAAGTCACGGGGCAACCATGTATATGCACGTTCATAACATACAAAATAGGTACCTTTGGCAGTCAAAAAAACAGGGGAAGAGAGCATCGGTAGAACATACGTATCAGTACAAGCACTGTTCCCAAGTTGTGCTCTCGGATTTCGACCAAGACCTTTCAAGCAGAAATTACCGAGGTGGGGTACGATCCATATTGGAGACGAGCTCTTAAGCTGTCTATCACCCACTGACATACTATACTCAGCCTCACTCAGGTCCTTATAGGCTTGCACCTCTTCATCTGGAATTAGCGATGCATCAAAAATATCTCTATCTAGATCAGCAATCGCTATCGCCAAAGGCTTGTGGTACGGACCAGGACCGAAGTTTGCAGAGCGTGGCTCTCGACTGGGGTAGGAATCTCGTGCACTACGGAACATAGTTTGGAATGCTCGAGCTGACCCTTGGGAGCTATAAGGAAGAACCAGATATGGAATACCCCTATCCATGGTATGTGGCATTAACCCACACACCCAACAGTTGGTAGTATTCATCACCAACTGATGCTGATGTAGGAGTTGAACGAAGGAGTTATTCATGAATTCCGCACGTCTAACCTGTTCATGTTGGGGCAGAGGATGAAAGGAATGTGGAGAAACAGTGGTAATAGAGCTTAGTTTAGGAGAAAGAGTAGGTGAAATGGAAGGCAATAGCGACTGTATTCCAAAATACACTCCACCCACCAATAGCATAGACACAGTCAAAAACAGCAGAAATACCTGAAACAAAAAACATTTCGTTCGTACAATCTTATGCAATTTTGATTTTTGCGCCGACATCCTTTCTACTTCCAACAGCTTAGAGAATGCCATCCTCTAAAAACCGTCCGTGACGTACTTGACGCACTTCGTTCTGAGTAGCGATTATCAATTCCCAGGAGTTCCCAGGAGTCGACAAAAAGTAACCGACCTAGTGTCAGAAACCTGCTAAACAGAAGGGAGTACCCGCACGGCCCTACGGTTAACCCGGATGATAGGTTTTCCTAAACACTCAGCTTAATACAAATCTCTTTAGCTGTGAAAAGCACACATAAAAAGAAACTCAAAAAAAATGTAATTGTTCGTAATGTTCGTGGCAACAGTAAAGGAAAATATAAGAAAAATTTTATTAGTCTTTGTTACGTGGACGAAGAAAGTATCAATTTCTTCCAGGTCGAGTCTGTTCTTCAAATAATTGTTCAGCTGGTGAAACAGTGTTCAGTCGATTAGATGACAACTCAGACCTTGAGTTCTCCCAAACTGACGACTCAACAGAGGTGTCTGGCTGCAATGAATTGTCTCCTACAGGTTGAGCATCGCTAAACGGCACAAAGCATAGAGGGGTCTCGGTTTCCGTTGCCGCAATACCAGTTCTCACCCAACTATCTGTTGGTGAAGGGATCGGAACCTTCTTGGTATGGCCGGCGTGTACCCAGTTCTTTCTGCCTTTCAACCGAACTGCAGTCCTTGTAGCCAATAGTACTTGGAAGGGTCCCACAAATCTCGGCTCCAAGTTGCGTTTTCTGCCAAAATTTTGGGTAACAACCCAGTCACCCGGCTGGAGCCGATGTCCAGTACCCTCTGTCTGTGCCGGCAAAGCTTCAAAGACCTGTTGCTGAATTAACCTCAGTTTAGCAGTCAGATCATGAAGATAATCAATTAGCATTGGATACTCAAGACTATCAAAGGCCTTAGGTCTCGGGACTCCCCAAATGTTCGCAGGGCGGCCGAACACAATCTCATATGGGCTGAGCCCTACTCGAGAGTGTACAGTCGCTCTGGTTGATAGAAGAGCCAGAGGCAAGGCATCAGGCCATGACAAACCAGTCGTAGCTTGTATCTTCGCAAGTTTCAGCTTCAGAGTACCATTGTACCCTTCAACTAAACCCGCTGCCTGAGGATGATTGGCACTATGGAATTTCTGTCGAATTCCAAGGCCCTTACACACACTCTGCATCACGCTTCCCACAAACTCACTTCCATTATCTGACCACACAATCCGTGGCATTCCATACCGAGGAAAGTATTCCTTCAGTAGGACTTTCGCTCTTAACAGGGCAGTATTATCCTTAAGAGGATAGGCCTCAATCCATCTGGAGAACGCACAAACCACAACTAAAACATACTTCAGATTATTGCATCTCTCCATATGAATGAAGTCCAGCTGGATAACCTCAAAGGGACAGGCAGGAGGAGCAAAATGACCAGGTGGAGTGGGGGTGCCCTTGCCAGGATTATGCATCAAACACACCATACAATTCTTAACCACCCTCTCAGCACATTTAGCAATACCATCGTTCTTCCATACAGGGGACAATAACTTGCATATACCTTTTGCACTAATGTGTGACAACCCATGAGCCATAGTCACGACGGCTAATACATACGCATCCGGTAACATCCACCTCTGACGCTCCGACAAGTCAACCCAAAATCCATGCATGTCCAACTTTCCCGTACTTTCTTTCCACTTGGTCCTTTCAATCTCAGTGGCCTCATTCTGAATTGCTTTCACACTCTCAACAGTGTCTTCACACATACCAGTCTCCGTCGGCCACCTCACCGAACTCATAACATACATTCGGGTTGCAAGATTTTTAGCCGTTTCCTTGGCAATCTCGTCTGCAAATGCATTACCACGACCAACGTCATCCGTAACCTTCCGATGCGCACTACATTTAACAATCGCTACCTGTTTAGGCAATGTAAGTGCATCCAAAAGATCATTCACGAGCTGCCCGTGTTGGATCTTCGTACCATGCGATGTCATAAATCCGCTTTCTCTCCACAATCGACCAAAACTATGTGCAACACCGAATGCATACTGACTATCAGTGAACACATTCACTAGCTTTCCCTTAGACAAAACACACGCTCTTGTTAACGCAATCAATTCTGCTGCTTGCGCTGAATTCTGACTCAATCTCGCAGTTTCCACTGTCGTAAATAAAGTATTACGCACTCATAATTTCTATAGGTATCAATAGGATCATGCATAAAGCAAGAGGCTGAGTCCGTGGTATCAGGTTCAAAAGGGCTTTATTCCAATAACTCGAGTTATAGGGAGAATGGTTCCATCACCACAAGGGATCAGGAAGGGTCTTCTGCCACTTTATTCACAGAGTACAGTATATATACATTCAATATTATACGTAAGCAGGAGCGCTTCAGGCAGAGCAAGAGAGAATGAGATAAGAGCATGTGGGCGTGTAAGTAGGCGTGAAGGTGGGCGTCCATGTGGGCGTCCACTTGATGAGTCATAGGTGAGTGTCATAGGTGGGTGGGTACCTGGAGGGGGTTGCGTGATCAGCTAGAACTTTACTGGAACTTTACTTGTGCTCAACTCGAGCATGACGTGTAACTGACGTGTAACTGGGGGAAGGCTGCTGTGCAGCCGGGGAGTCTGGAAGAGAGGCCTTCAGTGTCAGGACGACCAGCACATCTTGTATTATCTGATATCTAAAGTCCGGAGCAGGAACTGATCTGTGACATAGGTTGCCCATCACCAAGAGCCGATGTGGCTTCTATTTCTTTATTCACTGCGTGGGCCTTACATGGGGGCTATGGGCTTTTCACTGACGTGAGTTTTGCAATCACTGAAAGGAGACAGAAAGGCTAGGCTCTATCCTTTGCAGGCGGGTTTTGTTTATTCCTCCTTTTCCAGGCAGGAATGTGATTCAGTAGGAGTAAGCAGATAACCGTGCTCAATACTATCTCGGCACTCCGGACTGGGCCCCTTTGGCTGAGGCCCAAGTGTGCGAGGCCAAGGATACACAGCTGCAGCTCTCAGAGCGTCTGAGGCCTGAAACCTCTTTTCGGGCTCTGGCTGAGCCACAAAATGGGCTTTCATGAAAATGGCACGAGTGCAGGAAAACATGATGCAAAACGTGTAGGCCTCAGTGCAGATTTGTCGTTTCTCTCATGGGAGACTTGATGATGGCAGGCCACGTTTATAGCATAAGCATAAGCATCATGGTTGACAGGCCATGGAGGGAAAATGCATGGCATACATGCATGTGCACATAAACGACGGGGAACACATAGGGGACACATAGGCCTCATAATTTTTATTTCCTCATTCCCTCCTTGTCCCCTAGTGGACCCTTCATGTCACATCTATTCTCATGAGATAGTCGATCTGTTCTTGCAGCATTATTTCTGACACACAGGACCAGCAAGAATAATCAAAAATGAAAAACACACGAACATTTATTTTTGGAAACGTGTTATGCATCTATTTTCAACACAATGTACCCTTATTTCCTATTTGAAGGCGCATTTCTCATCTTTCTTCTCATACTTGTAACCTTTGGATCATTTTGCCAATCCAACTGGTGGCAGCTTTGGGCCACAATTTCCACTGTGAAAATTGTCTGAATTTGAAAATCGTTTTTATATAGGCATATAGCCCTTAAAATTTCAAGCAAGAGCATCATTTTACTTTTTGTTCTAGAATCAATTCAACAGTAGTTAAGAAAGAAAAACAACAGTTTTCCATAGACATTTCCTCGGGGCACTAGTCTTTCACAGAATAGAACAAAGGAAGGCTTCTCGAGTTTCATTTCTCAGCTGCCCTGTCTGTATCAGAGAAGCTAAAAATAGCCCCTCAGCCCGGCTTGAGCCTGGGCTGCCAGCCATCTGTTTTCTATCTATTCCTGGCCCTCAAGGCTCTTCGGCTGCAGGCATTGCACAGATGCTATGTCAGAGAAGCTTTCTAAGCAGTGATTTCACCTCCCGTTTTCCGCTCCTTTTCCTAGCCCCCACCTTACAGGCTTCAAGGTCAGAATCTGCCTTTGATTTCTGCATCACATTCTGCGCTCTTTAGCCCCCACCTTCTCCTCACTCTGAAGCTGTCAAAGACAAAAAGTCTTCCCAATTCCATATAAACTGCAATAATTCGCCCTATTGAAAAATTGTTTTTGATATACAATTTGTTTTCAGGGGATCGTAATCTTATTTTTCCAATCTCAGATTAGTAAAACGCTCACGTTGAAAAATGTACAGCACATAACTTACTAGCACAGAGCAGAGATTGGGTATTACTTCGCACAATGGTATTTATTTTATCAACCTCTAATGGGTGGGAGTCTCTGCATGTTCAGCGTGAATCAGGACCCACAACCGTCTGGACCTAGCACATTGGCTCACTGAACCACCAAGAACACAAACCTGTATTCTTGAACAATTTGCAAATTCGAAATACCCACAATTTTTCTCAAGCTAAACTTTTAACCGATCACTAATTATTTTTCGTTAACACTTTGTACATTAGGGGTGTCATCAAATCACAGGGGTTGCTCTTTTTCTAGCTACACCCCTTTCAATTTCCTTTTGACAACGTAATCAAATGTTGGACCATGTAAACACCAGCTATGCACTGTTCGTTTGGTGGGAGGCTCAAGAACCTTTGGGCTTCTATATCATTATTATATGTATCATTTTGGGACACCCACAGGGTCGCTGACCGTGCTAATTCTTTTTCGGTCGGGGTGAGGGGCTGGTCGTTACCTATCCATCTATTCAGGGCCTTTTCGGTAGTTTGGAATAAACTTTCAAGGGAATATCATTCTTTTATTTTATATATTTTATATAGCCGTTCCCTGTTTATGGTAATTGAGGCCCTTGGGCCTCTCGAACCGTCAGGCATGGCCCACGTATAGTACTTTGTCTTTGTCCCTGGCTTCGTCATCAGAGGATGACTCAGCCTTTCCGTCCGGTCCTGCTTCGTGTGAGGCTATTATTGCCTTTCGGATTTTGGTCAACATGCTGTCTGTCTGTCCTGATTTATCATGCTGACCGGCATCTATATGATCACTCCAACCTATATAACAAGGGTGTACGTCCCCGTCACCTTCATCTTTTTCCCTGATCAGACAGTTAATTAGGAAACGAAGGATATAGTTCTTAATAATTACTTTTCTGTTTTGTGTGGCCTCTGCTATGCACTCAGGACCCTCCCTTGTTCTTATGAAATTGTACATTTTCTTTAGGTGTTTATCCATATCTGGTAATTTTTCCAAATATGCGACTGCTTGTCTAAGTCTTAGTGAAATCACGAGCATATTGCCCTTCTGGATCTGGATCGTATATACATTCGGAGATGTCTACTTTTACAGTCGGCCCCCCTCCTGAAGCTGTCCCGGATCCCTCCCCGCCGTCCTCGAGCTTCTGGAGCTGGGCCTGTGTTGGCGGTGCAGGGAAAGATCCGTCTAGGTATGCTGGTGGGGATTCCTCTAGGTAGGTGTTAATAAACGCTTCGGATGCTGTTGGTCTTATTTTTCGGGGTACTTGCGGTGGCACTCTAACGGGTCTTTCTACTGGGGCCACTCTTGCTAGTTCCTCTGAAAGGACGGGATAAATACCAGCAACGTCAGTATTTCTTTCTCTTTCAGCCTGTTCTCTTTTGACCCGCTCCCCTTCCTCCTGTAACTTCTTTTCTTTGGCTTTTTCAGACTCCTGTCTACTTCTCTCTGCTTTGTGGAACTCTTTCTCTGTTCTTCTATGTGATTCCTTGCGCCAAAACTCAATGGCATCCTTCTGAGCAGGTCTACATTTTCTCTTCCATATCTCTTCCTCTACCTTCATAATGCATTCCGCATCCCACGTTCCCGTGATAGGCCATCTATACTGTGTCTCTAAATCCAAATCCTTCGTGTAATCCACCCATAGCTCTAAAAACAACACGGCATCTAAACCATGTTTACAGTACATGAAATGTCCAGGCGTGTCTCTAGGCGGAATGTTAACTGGTTTCTCTAGTACACCTTTCCTGGTACATATCTTACGCAGTTTTGAAAACAACGGCATGTTGAAATGTAACCAAAAAACAAAAAATCACAATGAAACAATCTTACATACAAACCTGACACATTCAAACCTAACTGAACCTGACTAAGACAACAACATTCATACAGTTGAATCGGTGCACCTGAATACTTGAATACTTGAATACTTGAATACTTGAATACTTGAATACTTGATGCATGCACTTGAATACTTGAATACTTTATGCACTGGAATACAGCACAATCATACCAGTCTCACAAGTGAGACACGTCTTTACCGTGTTCATTAAATGAACCCGTCTTTATGCAACCCCCATGAAAACTCACCGGGAAGCAGAACTTGAAGGCCTCGGACACTTGACGCTGCGCGGGAATGGAGTATCTTTGGTAGATCTCTAGAAACCTCAGACACAGCTCTCTCGCAGGGTGGGCTCTGGGTCGGGACGATCCGCAATCCTCACCGCCTCGTATGGATGCCTGGTCGCAGTCCGTCTCCTTCGTTGGCCTGAGGGAGTTGGCGGGAAAACCCGCGACGTGTACACTTGAAGTCCGTCACGGCTTTAGAAGGGGGCAAAGCTGGACCCTCATCCCTGGCGTGTGGGGAAGGGGATTCGTCCCTGTTCGGGTGCCATATAATGTTGTAAATAAAGTATTACGCACTCATAATTTCTATAGGTATCAATAGGATCATGCATAAAGCAAGAGGCTGAGTCCGTGGTATCAGGTTCAAAAGGGCTTTATTCCAATAACTCGAGTTATAGGGAGAATGGTTCCATCACCACAAGGGATCAGGAAGGGTCTTCTGCCACTTTATTCACAGAGTACAGTATATATACATTCAATATTATACGTAAGCAGGAGCGCTTCAGGCAGAGCAAGAGAGAATGAGATAAGAGCATGTGGGCGTGTAAGTAGGCGTGAAGGTGGACGTCCATGTGGGCGTCCACTTAATGAGTCATAGGTGAGTGTCATAGGTGGGTGGGTACCTGGAGGGGGTTGCGTGATCAGCTGGAACTTTACTGGAACTTTACTTGTGCTCAACTCGAACATGACGTGTAACTGACGTGTAACTGGGGGAAGGCTGCTGTGCAGCCGGGGAGTCTGGAAGAGAGGCCTTCAGTGTCAGGACGACCAGCACATCTTGTATTATCTGATATCTAAAGTCCGGAGCAGGAACTGATCTGTTACATAGGTTGCCCATCACCAAGAGCCGATGTGGCTTCTATTTCTTTATTCACTGCGTGGGCCTTACATGGGGGCTATGGGCTTTTCACTGACGTGAGTTTTGCAATCACTGAAAGGAGACAGAAAGGCTAGGCTCTATCCTTTGCAGGCGGGTTTTGTTTATTCCTCCTTTTCCAGGCAGGAATGTGATTCAGTAGGAGTAAGCAGATAACCGTGCTCAATACTATCTTGGCACTCCGGACTGGGCCCCTTTGGCTGAGGCCCAAGTGTGCGAGGCCAAGGATACGCAGCTGCAGCTCTCAGAGCGTCTGAGGCCTGAAACCTCTTTTCGGGCTCCGGCTGAGCCACAAAATGGGCTTTCATGAAAATGGCACGAGTGCAGGAAAACATGATGCAAAACGTGTAGGCCTCAGTGCAGATTTGTCGTTTCTCTCATGGGAGACTTGATGATGGCAGGCCACGTTTATAGCATAAGCATAAGCATCATGGTTGACAGGCCATGGAGGGAAAATGCATCGCATACATGCATGTGCACATAAACGACGGGGAACACATAGGGGACACATAGGCCTCATAATTTTTATTTCCTCACCACAACCGTGCTCAACGTCACTACAGCATACGCAGTCGTCACATCACCATTCGGAAACTTAAAACATGAACCATCAACATACAAAGTGCCATCGGGATCTGTCAACGGAGTGTTTTTCAGGTCCACACGACCCTTCGTTTCTTCCTCAGTTCGTAAATAACAATCATGTGGTGGTACATCATCTGATTCCATATTAGTCAGCAACAATGTCGCCGGATTCAGTACATTACAACGCTTAATCTGTATATGACTTGCCAAAAGTGTCAACTCATATCCGGACAACCTTGCACTCGTCAGATGTTGAGTTTTTGTCCGATTCAGGAGAGTGTCAACTGCATGGGGAGGTGTAGAGGAGTCATTACGCGACTGCGATCTAGAAAACTGCGATTGTAAGCGATTTGGCTGTTGCGAGTCATTCTGATTCGAGCGCGGAGGATACGCTTGCTGCAATAAGACCTTTGTTTTAAGATCCTTCGTTTTCTTATCTGCGCGTTCGCTTTCTTCTTTCTCTCTATTTTCGGAGTATTGGGCCGTGGCTAATATCTGAGCAGTGGTAGAAACGGCCCACGAACTTTCAGAATTCTTCAACTTGTTGCTTAGTTCGGGCAACAAATTCGACACAAATTTATCAACAAACAACCGCTGACCTCCCTCAGAGCTCATATCCTGACCACTATGATCAATAAATGCCTCCTCAAATCTCGTAAAGAAATCGGAGACACTCTCGTCCTTCTTTTGTTTGCACGCAGACAATTTGTCCCAATTAACGCGTATGGCTGGTATAAGTGTCTTCATAAGTGTAATTATCCTCTGGGGCAGATTCTCAATGAGCTGTTCAGGTTTAGCCTCACCAACTTGCCGTCCGTCAGCCGCCGCAAGAGCAGCCCAATCACCGCCTAACTCAGCTGCGTGATTCTCTTGACGGATTTTCGCCCAAATTGGTTGAGGTACTACATTACCAAACAACATATCAATATCGGCAAGGTTCATGACAGTAGCATCCACTAATTGGGACAACTCCTTATAATAACCTGCAGGATTTTTACGGGGGTCGGGCAAGGTTTGCTTTACCTGCAAAACTTCCGAATGCTTCCACGGGAGGTGTATCCAAACTCTCTGAAAATGTGGCGGAACAGCAGGATTAGCAGCAGGATCACCTGGCATCCATACTGGGGGAACTTCCCGCATAGGATACTGACCTGGTTGTGCCATCCACTCCTCAGTGGCGTCCTTAAACAATGCTCGAGGTTGCACTGTAGATCGAAAAGATAACAGACGCTCTAAAGCACGTCGGACATTATCACCTACAATCATACCAGTCGTAAATTGATTCTGAAGCTCAGTGAGCTCGGACGGTACATTATCTACCTCCTCATTATCCCATTCTTCTCTCAAGAATTTGCACATTTCCTCGAACACGAATCTTTGCGTGGGCTCATTAAACTGAGAAAATGTCTCAAAAACTATACGCGAAGCGTACTTCGCAGGATGCCTAATCCATTTACGTGCCATTTTTACCAACGACTCACGTTCCCTACCATCAGGAATTTGACTGCGCCTCTGAGCAACATCAGAAAGATCTGACCCGAGTACTGGTTCAAAAAACGGAGAATAGAGAGTAGCGACAGCATTAAATATACGACTACGAACAGAAGGGGAAGAAGAAGGAGGCACAGGAGCAACAACATTAGGAGTAAGCGTAGAAACAGTAGCAGTAGTCGGGGTAACAGGAGTAGTAGTAAGATTGGGCTGATGAGATACTGGCAAAGGAGCAGTAGGAAAAAGAGCGGGTAAAGGAGGATGGACAATTTGCGGCACAAGGGTATTCGGAAGAACAGGAGGAACGACAGGCTGACCGGCAGCCACCAAAACAGCAGGTTGAGGAACAAGAGGAATCACAGGACCCACGGTATCTGGAGCATAGGGAGGTGGTGATTTCAATAGATAGGACAATATGGGATCTTCTACCACTTCCTCTCCCGTCTTATCTGTACTAGACGGTAAAACCGGATAACATTTATCCACCGCCATATGATGAAGTCTAGCACGAACTTCCTGCTCCTTCTCATCTTTGTCTCGCTGATACTGTTCTGCATTTCGCATCACCGTAATGACACCTTCTCTCTTATTTTTCTTAATCTGTTTGATTTCTTTCTGCTTGGCCTCTTTGCGCCATGATCGGAAGGAATAAAACATGGCCGGCCTAGCCTTCTTTTTAAACAATTTAGCTTCAAGATTCTCTAATATTGCAGTTTCGAAACTACCATGTGATGGCCAACTAAGAACACCATCATTTTTAGTGTAACAAATCCAATATTCATTATATACAATAGGACCTACGCCGTGGCGACTATAGAGCTCATAAATTGGAGTTCCAACTGGAGGTATCGGGCATGAATCCTCCAGTCGGGAATCCGTGCTGCAACATTTAAGGAAACCAAACAAAGTACTACGGCCAGGCATCGTGCACACTAACCGAGTTTACAAACTTCAAGGGCTATCGAATTATGATGTCCTCGCAAAAAAATGCAAGACCCTCGGTTTTTGGCAATTGCAATCGTCAAATAAAACCCAACAACTAAGAACCAACAACTAAGAACCACAAATGCAATGGAACCATGCAAACAACAAAGTAACCGTCCCAAAAAGGAACTACAAAACCATAAACTCTGGGAGCGACCCACAAATACTTAACTGAAAGAGCAATGGCGTCACCAGGAAGGCCCGTCTATTGTCTCGCCGTACAAAGGACTATGCCAGGCACCAAAACAGGTCGACAGTCAGGGCATCAGTCCGTCGCAGCCGTCAGGAGGCGGGAATCTTCGCGGGAAAAGTCTTCGGGCCACTTATTTCGACAACTGGATCGATGAAGCGGGGTGCACCTTCCCTCGGAGATTTCACACGAAGTTCCTCACGATCGTCGGGCTTTGGACCGGTACCGCTGATGTCGCCCCACGTTGGGCGCCAACTGAAGGACTGGGCTATTCTAAGGCCCAGCGGTGCCAGGGGACAACACCTGAAACCTTCGTGGGTTACCTGTTCCGGCGTACAAAACACAGAGACACGGGACACTTCCTGCGGCGTCAAAGATCAGCGTTTATTTACTGCAGGGATACAGAAATCGCAAGAAGTACACAACGTGTAGGTTCTGAGAGACTGCTTCAAATTGCGAAAGTGGATCGCTCCTTTTATACACATTTTGGTCATTGCACAACATGACGAACAAAAGGTTACAACTCCGTTCCCACAGTAAACTTCAAAAGGGTCGCATTCATGTTTCAGAAGCCCGGAACATAATTACAGCAACATTGCCGGTTCCCAACTGTAAAAGCACATCATCCCCACATTAAGCACATTCCATTCTGACTGTAAACGAATTAGGAGAAGGGACAGAAACAGATGTAAAGGAAAAACAAGGATGCACAACAGATTGGAAAAGAGTGTGGAGAGTAATAACAGAAACTTGATTGCAGGATCAAAGACCTCGTGCCTAATGCATGCATGACTGAAACAATAGACTGGCACGGCAAGATGAGCCTTGAGCGGGGCCATCTGCCTTTGCCGTGTCATTTCCCTTATCATAAAAGACACCCTCAAAGAAGCACGTGTCCTTCGTGAAAGCTTGGGAATCCCAGGGTCACAGAGCGGACAAGGTCCGTTCGCTGGCTACTTGAGGGCAAGAAACAAAATGGATGCCGCATCTAAAATGGAACCCGAGGGTTCGGATGGACATACCTAGGAATGAGACGATCCGTACATAGTAGCGTAGCGAAAACACGTACACCCACTAAACTCGTCATTTGCGGTTCGTAGATACCAAACTCGTCCATATTCGAACACACCCAAAAAGGGTCATTACGATTCCCACGGAACCTCAAATGGTAGGAGTACAATGTGGTTATTATTAAACAACAAGGAAACATTAACTGTCACCACACCTGAGTCACTTTTACTTTGTCGATAAACTAGTCTAGTTCTACTTCATGCACAATTATTCGTAGACAGCCAGCATCCAATGCAATGCAATCATTCACAATAATCACTCATTACCTATCTTGGTGTTCTCTTTGGCTGTCTGATCTGATGCCTGCCTAGCCTTCTGCCAGTCGGTGATGAGTTTCTTTCGGCTTGGAAACAAAATGGAATATAGCTGGAGTCACGTTTCACTTCTTATGGTGGTACTGTTAGAGGCAACATGTATTATACTATTCTCCATCTCCATCCTATGTCTGGCTTGCTTGAAATGTACTTAGGGAGAGTAAGGAAGATGGAGCAGGACCCTGAGGAGTGGAGTGGACAGTTATGCACAGATGTGCAACCTCAATAGGTAAATAAAAAGAGGAGACTGTTGATGGATTTGTTGTGATAAGATTTTGAACCAGAAAAACAGATACACAGTCACACACAAATAAAGGAAGGGAGAACAATTTGTAAGCCTAGTTGTCAGGGAATAGGAGCTCATCCTCAAACTCTGGTGGTTCAGACAGAAGTATGTCTAACAACCCACTACTTATGTCATCGAAGTCGCTCTCCTCTTCCTGCTGTGATTCACGTATTTTGTACTCCGGTGGTATAAGGTGTTGATTCATTTTGATCATGGTTAACCTCTCAACACTTTTGGGCGAGAGACTGGTCCTTTTGACAGTAACAATGGCACCAGCAGCACTGAAAACACGCTCTGAAGAGACACTTGCAACAGGGCAAGCCACATACTTTATCGCCAGCCTCCTAAGCACTGGCCATTGGCTTCTTTTCCCATGCCAATACACCAATGGGCTTTGCTCCATGAAGACCTCTGTTGTGTCATCTAGATAGGCCTGAACCATCCGCTCAATGTTCAGGGGTGCTCCGATTTCCTGGGCCTCTTTTGCCTTTGCATCAGTCATGGACGTACAATACCCTTTCCGTAGAAACCAATCTTCTGCCATTTTTTTAAATGTGCCTGATGATCCTGTTGGTGCTGTTGATGTTATTGTTGGCAGTGTTGTTGACTGCTGGGGGGCAAACGCACTGCTCTTGGCCTCTGAAGTAGAACTTGGCTCTGGGTGCCCTGCAGTACTTTTTCTGCCCCGGGGGGGGGGGGGGGGGTGGGCCTAGATCCTTTCGTTTTCAAACTCAGTGGCTTCCTCATCTATATAAGTTTTGTACTGGGCAACATTCACTTCATTACTGCGCAGCAATAATTTGTAACGTGGATCCAAAATTGAGGCAGTAATGTAATGTGGATGTGACACAATGTTATTTTGAATCCTTGTATTGTGAGATAAGTGAGCGGATAAGGTGTCTGCCAAATAATATGCGTCTACTTTGTCATCCACACCTGCGTACATTTCTGACACCTCCTTCAGCTCTTGCTCTAGCATGTACAACAATGGGATAGCTTGGCCCATAGTACAGTCCTCCCTGCTCACTTCACGTGTGAAGACCTCAAAAGGAAGTAGCATCTCTGTCAGGCTTTTGACAAGGTCCCATTGGGCTATCTCAACTCTCATGCCTTTCACAGTAGGATCCCCTGACCTTTTCATGACATAAGCATTAAGTGGTATGTACTGCTCAAACAGACGCTCAAGCATGTAATACGTTGAGTTCCAACGTGTTGGCACCTCTTGGATGAGTGCTTTGACTTGCATTTTATGGTCACATTGAATGACCCTCAGCTCCTTCCGGGCTTTAAAAGAATGGTTGAAATGTGTGCATATTCTTCTGCAGGTGGTCAGTAAGCTGCTGACTTTGCTTTCATTTTTCAGAAAGTCTTGAACAACAATGTTAATGCAGTGTGCCAAACATGGCACCCTGACATAGCCACCATCTTTCATTGCTAACTACATTACTGCCATTGTCCGTGGCAACAAAACCAATGGTAAGACCTCTTGGTTGCAGCCACTCAAACACCTTGCTGTTAAACTCATCCAAAATGTTAGCAGCAGTATGAGATTTCTCCATAGCAAACATGGCTACAGTTGCATGTTTGCGAGTGTCTCTAAAAATCTCAGCGGTGTCAACAACACCGTCAGATATCTTATCTTTAACACCCGAAAAAGAGACCCAGTGTGCAGTGATGCACATGTAATCAGTGGCTTGGCAACTGGTCCACATGTCTGTTGTCAGGTGTATACTCTGAACAGCACTCTGTTTTAAGGCTTTTCCAAGCAATTCCAGCACGTCGTGATGTAGTGCTGGAACAGCAACTCTTGCAAAATAGTAGCGGCTGGGAACTTTCCATTTTACACAGATGGTGGTCACAAACTCAAGAAAACCCACCCCTTCAACAAAAGAAAAAGGGAGAAGGTCCAGTGCTAACATTTTTGCCAGCTTTGCATTGTACAAACGTGCTATTGGGTGGTTGCGTTCGTACTGCCCCTCCGGCCTACTAAACATGCTAAGAATGGTAGGCTGCATGGTATTCCTTCCTGTGGTCAATGTCGCACTTTTTGGGCCAGCAGTACTCCTTGGTGTCTCAGGCTGACTCTTACTCTTGTGCCAATGAGATGTGGCTGAGGATGTGGGCATTACCAATGCAGTGCTGGGGACAGGGCTACTTTGTGTACCACTACCACAGAGAATGTCTCCCTCTTCTTCCTGTTCCACCGGGAGCGGACTTTCTACTCGTTTATGGCCAATGGTTCCAGTTTTGAAGCGACTAAGGTGTTCCTACCACTGGATTGCGTGGTGTTTTTTCAGATGGGTCATTTGGCCTCCGGTACCATAGTTTGTACCAAGCTTACCACGACTAACAGAGGTATGACAAACGGAGCATATAGCAATGTTCTCCTCCTTTCCGCTAACCGTAAAGAAGTCCCACACTGGGTAGCTTAACTTTTGTCTCCTGCTGGAGGTGCCACTCCCACTTCCAATGCCGGATGAACTGGAGGGTGTGTGTTGAATTTGACTCTGTGTAGGACCACTACCTACTTCTGCTGAGGTGGTGCTTGTTGTGCTGGATGTAGGACGCTGCCGGCCCTTTGCTAATGTAAATATGGAAGCTGGAGGTCGTGTTGGTGTTACCTGTGTTGGAGGTATGCGTGCTACATCCCTCGCATCCATTTTGGATAGTGTAAAAATGTTGGTCTCCATCTCCTCAGGCCCGGGAGTGATGTTTGTGATGACTGGCTCATCATCATCATCATCATCCTGCTCTTCTACATCAACATCCATAAGTGTAAGGCTTTCTGGAACCTTCCTTTTCCCATGCCTGCTCTTGTGATGTGTTTCCCTCTCAGACTCAGTTTGTGGCTTCCAAGTGGCATCTAGATCATCAGAAGGGGGGCTTGGTGAAGAACTTGATGTACTAACCCTCCTTTTCCTTGCTGGGGATTTGGAAGCCAATGGAACTTCTAAAGGAGTGGCTTCCTCTTCTTCCTCTGCATGAGGCTCAATTTTCTGAACTGCCCCTACTTCGGGAGGAACAACAGCTACTATTGCGGCGGTGTCTGCGGCTGTTGACCACTTATCTGCTGTGTTGATGATGTTCCCTCCTGCCTTGATTGTGTACTACTTTGAGATAGCGATAAGTTTAGTTCAGGCTCAGCATCACTGCTTTCCACCATAAGGCTGGCTACCTCTTCCACACTCATCTGCTTGAGCCTGGGTTGGTGGGTTGGGCCCACTGATGAGGAGGTGCTGCCCCCAGCTTGGCCCCCCGACACCGCTGATGCAGGCGTCATTTTTGGTGTACCAAAAAAGGTTTTGGGAGGCTTACCAGTCTTAAGTAACACTTCCTTCTTCTTCTGTTCCTTCTTCTCCATGGCAACTTTCTTGGTACCGGAGGACCTGCTACCTGCTTTCTTTGGGGGCATCTTCAACAGATGTCAAAACAGCACTCAGTTGCACAAGTTGCAGAGATGCCTGGTCGGGTCACTCACACGTCACGTTGTGTACAGCAGCAGGACGTCGGTCTGGCACCACAACAGGGGAGGATGATGACACACCTCCTCTGTCTTTTGTGCACCTAAAAGCAAAAAAGCCAGAAGAACATCAGTCAAAAGATCCATAATATAATATATAACTTATTAGTGTCTGGTGGGTGGTCATCACAATTATTAAACTAGGCCACAAGCTTGGAGGCCTATGCAAAAAGCACAATGCCTGCCTTCCTAAAATGGCCACCACACACATGCACAGGCCACCCACCACAAATAACCAAATAGTGATTACAAAGGACAGGAACAGGAAGTTTTAGTGTCTGTGGAACTTACTTCCTCTCATAAAAATATTTTGAAAAAAATAAAAGCTTCTCCGTGCTCCAAACCTACAGCTCAATGACAACCTGAGGAGTTTTTTTAGCAGAAATGTACAAAAAAGCGTTTTCGAGAAGGATCTACGTTGCTCGCGAGATATTGTTTGCCAGATTGCAAAAGCTGCGTGTTCGGGATCGCGAACTGTACAAAAAGGCTTTATCGCGTGCGCGAACACGCATATTGCGAGCGCGAAAATGACGAAAACTGTAAGTCCGCGTTGTCGCGCTGTGCAGAGTTACCAAAAGTGCGCGAGCTGAATCCCTAGGCTTACATACTGCCTAAAAAGCCCTATTTCTTTAACACACACCCGGAAAATGCTATTCCACCCCAAAAAACACATTTTTGCAATAAAATCCAAAGCCATCCATGGTGTAAAAGAAAATCAACATACATGATACAACACAAAGTGTAAATTTAAATAACGCACCAAAGATTTGAGGCTGACTACCTCTGGGCCTACTGGCAGACTAGGTCACAAGCTTGGAACAGAATGGCAAAAGCAAGCACACTGCTTGGATGGCTCCACAAAATGGCCGCCACACACCCACAACAACAAGAAATGGAAGACAGTCAATGTACGCCTATGGCAAAAGCACAATGCCTGCCTTCCTAAAATGGCCGCCACACACATGCACAGGCCACCCACCACAAATAACCAAAAAGTGATTACAAAGGAGAGGAACAGGAAGTTTTAGTGTCTGTGGAACTTACTTCCTCTCATAAAAATATTTTGAAAAAAATAAAAGCTTCTCCGTGCTCCAAACCTACAGCTCAATGACAACCTGAGGAGTTTTTTTAGCAGAAATGCACAAAAAAGTGTTTTCGAGAAGGATCTATGTTGCTCGCGAGATATTGTTTGCCAGATTGCACAAGCTGTGTGTTCGGGATCGCGAACTGTACAAAAAGGCTTTATCGCGTGCGCGAACACGCATATTGCAAGCGCGAAAATGACGAAAACTGTAAGTCAGAATCAGAATCAGAAACAGCTTTATTCGATTTTTAAGATACAAAACCATAAAAGCAAATATGCATCACATTTCATTCATTAAATCAAACTTTCAAGGTTAAAAATAACAGCATATTAAAAATGATCTAATTCATAGAGATCCTGAATCTAATAACGGTTTTTAGAAACATAGAGACCGAAAAGATAAGAAATTCATCGTCTAACATTTGTAATCTGACCAGCGCTGCTCTACATTGTCTCAACCCTAGCTTTTTTAAAACTGGTCGAAGAATACTTTTTCTCGGTTCTGAATAAAATTTGCAAAAAAGGATACAATGGAGGGAAGATTGGACAGAAATCTGGTCGCAGGGACAAGGAGTAAGTTCCTTAAGCCAGCAATTCTTCTCAGGGAATGTGACCATTCTATAAAAGATGTCAGCCCTAAAACGAGATAGCAGCATACGAGTATAGCAGCTAGGGACTAAATTCAAGTATGGTTGGATACCTGGGTTGGTAATAAGTAGCTGATTGGCCATAACAGAGCTCTTGCATTTTTCTGACATCCAGCGTTCCTCTGAGAGGAAGTGCAGACAAATTTGCTTGAGCTTCTTTCTTGAGAAATTCGTCATACTAGCTGGAGAGTTAAAGAACTCCGGATGGCCTAATTCAGTGAAGAATTTCCTTACATAATTGAACCAGGGAATTTTCAGTGCTCCATCTAGGCCTAGGCAATCCTTTATTATTTCCCTGTTCAGGACTGTCTCGGTTCCAGACCAGACTTTATGCCACAGCAAGATGGGCTCCAGTTTGATAAGATCAGCAATGTAGGGCACGCCCAACTCTTGATGACAGGCATAAGAAGAAGTTGACCCCGGCACAGCCAATAGATACCGCAGGAAAGCATTCTGGCAAGTCTGGATTTGAGTACTTGAGGTGTTCACAATCCCCCAAATTCCTGCACCATATATTGCAGTTGATACACACTTGGCTCTATAGATATCAAGCAAGACTGGTACCGGGCGACCTCCAACCTTATTTGAAAAATGTTTGACCGCCCCAATTGCTCGTGAGAATGCTAGCTTTCGGGAATCACCTGCCGCTGTCCAAGTTCCCTTCTTGTCAAAGGTGATACCTAAGTACGAAAAAGTATTAACAGTCATGATTTTCGTGTTAGATAAAAATGAATTACAGCTGAGATTATTCTTTTTTGTACAGCACATGTTAAATGTTTTGCTTATGTTAATCTTTAGGCCTCTACTGCCCATGTATTCGGAAAAGCTAGTAATCGATCTCTGGAGACCGATTTGGGTCCGGGCCATGATTACAGCATCGTCTGCGTATAGGAGAATGGGAATAAAGGAGTTACCAATTTTGGGATAGTCCTGCTTATCTTCCAGGAGGTGAGACGCGACCGAATTAATATATAAGTTAAATAAAAAAGGTGCTAAAATACAGCCTTGTCTCACACCCTTTTCTATGGAAAATTTGGAGGTACAGTCCCCCTTTTCCCCATAGCGTACCCTTGCGCCCGCCTCCCGATATAGTTCTCTAATGAATATAAGGAGGTTTGGGTCCACTCCCATTTCCTGCATAGTTAGCCAGAGTTTATTGTGGTTGATGCAGTCAAAGGCCGAACTTAAATCCACAAATGTAAGAAACAAGTTCTCTTTTTTTGCCTCGACGTATTTGGCTACTAGGAGTGCTAAATTCAGACCTTGCTCAATTGTGCCTAGACCTTCCCTAAAACCGTATTGAAATTGGGAGAGAGTACCTGTGTCGTTCACCCATGCTTGTAGTTTGTCGAGTATGACTCTCCCCGCGATCTTCATGAGTGAATCAAGTAAGGAGATCGGTCTGTAGCATTTAGTTGAACTACGATCTCCTTTCTTGAAAATGGGTACCACAATGGCTTCCTGCCAGGTCTTTGGGAAGCCCGTTTTAGTGAAACTGTTAAGAACGTTGGTTAGCAGGGGGGCCCATAACTTACTGTTAGCCTTAAAAACATCTACGGGAATGCCATCCGGACCCGGGGCCTTACCCGCTGGACTCTTATTGATGGCTGTCATAACTTCCTCCATAGTAAAATCGATGTCTATTGGATAGGGTACTATGTCCTTATTGCCTGAATTAAAGTCCCCTTCTGTCTCGACCTGAGAGTCCTTTGTGTAAAGTTCACGGAAAAAGGACAACCAACCTTCTTCCGAGATTGCTATTACAATAGAGTCTGTTGAATCTTTTGAGAAAAACGGAGCATTCACCGCTTTCCAAAATGCGGTGTTATTTTTGGAGATGCAGGTTTCCCGAAGAGTACTCCAGGCTTCCTGTTTAATTTGTTTTTTCCTTTTTTTTTACTGCCTGTTGGTAGGCAGATCTGGCTGATCTAACTTCAGCCATTACCCTAGGCTCCCTTTTTAATTGTTCCATTAAATGAGCGTGGGTCTTGCTACACTCTCTATCAAACCATCTCTTAATTTTGTTTGCCCCAGAATGCAGTGGTCTCGTGAGTAGCTTTTTAATTTCCTCCGAGATGCTAAGGAAAGCATCATTGACTTTAAGAGGCTCAATGTGCTCAGTAAGACAGATATTAAATTCCTCTTCCTTGGAGCGAATTAATTTTCCTAGGAAGGCCACTGGTTCCACTTTATCCCATTTTAGGGTATAACCGTTCTTCTTTGCAAGTTCTAATTTGAAGTCATACAGGGTCTGGGTCTTAGTAACCATGTTCTTTTTACCCAGCATTGTATTAAGGGACATACTAAGCGGTAAGTGGTCGCTCATTGCTACCTCGCATGTTTCAAACGCAAGAATGTAGTGAGAATAGCGTTTGGATATTAACATGAAGTCAATTATTGATTTGCAACCCCGCCCAATGAATGTGGGGTTAAAAGAGACTGGTGGGGAGCATAGTTCGTTCACAAAGCCCAGGTCCAAGGAAAAAAGCATCTCATTTAGATGTTTTCCCAAAGATGTATGTGAGAAATGTGTCACAGGAACACCATCCATCTCTCCCAGTCCACATAGGTTTTGGTCACTCAATGGGCATAGAAAGTAATTAAAATCGCCCATCCAAATCACACAGCTATCAATGCGTTCTTTTTCGTCTATATTTTTGAGGGTCTCAAGTAATTCTTTGTAGGTCGAGGCCCAAGCATCTTTCGGTATGTTATTATAGAAATTTATCAAGTTGATATGTTGATTGCCTCCCAGTGTTATATGCAAAATCTGGTAGAAGATGGAGTTGGAGAAAAAAGAAATCTTAATTTCCTTTAGGCAGTTTG
Organism: Triturus cristatus; assembly: GCF_964204655.1. Taxonomy (NCBI): domain Eukaryota; kingdom Metazoa; phylum Chordata; class Amphibia; order Caudata; family Salamandridae; genus Triturus; species Triturus cristatus. The sequence goes on from NC_140590.1 coordinate 1,369,748,453, forward strand.
AGACATAAATACAAAGCCCTCCTTTATTTCTCCCTCTCAGGGTGTGTACAGCTGGCGTGTGGTAAGTACGATAACCATTCATGTGAATGGGCTCAACCGTCCAGCATTCCTGGAGGCAGGCAATCGAAAACCGTTTAATAAAGGAAGCACAATTTATGTCGCCTAACCTGGAGGACAGCCCTGCAACATTCCAAGATAGAAATCTAATAGAATGGCATGTGTCGCCCTCTAAAGATGAGATCACTATAGGAGTTACGCCAGGAGCAACAGGTTTGGAGGATCCGCTGCTCGGCAGTGTGAGGTGGTCAGTTTTCTCGTTGTCGTCAGTATTAATAGGGATAATTCCTAAGTTGTTCTCTAAGGAAGTTGACGATTTTACGGGCCGTGGGTCTGTCGGTGAGTTTGGCTTATCACCCACTGTGACTTCCCCCGCAAATTCGACGACGTTGTAATTCAGGGGTAGTCAGTCGACCATATCCAGACAGCTATACCTGTTTGACAGTGGAATAGTCTCCAACCAGCCTTGACTGGGTATAGGCAACATACCTCTTGCCTGGTTAGTGTGTATTTTTGCCCTCCCTACTAGTTCCCACTGCTTGTTTGCTGAATGGTGAGGATAAAAGTAATCGAGAGGTAGTGGAATGATGTTAGTGTTAGGGTCAAAACATTGTACGTGCTGAATATATTTTACAGCCTGAGTGTCCTTAAAATTAACAATTATACAGTCTCCCGGTATGTCTTTACTCCTTCTACCCACCCAGCTAACTCTCCGTACAAATAGGATTTTAGTATGAATGTTAGGAGGGAGGGGTCGGTTGGAATTAAGCCAATAGATAGTTTTGTTCCTCAATTCTAAATAAGACTCATTGGTTTTTCCCTGCAGTCCAGGTACTCCCGCCAGTATGATGACGTAGGGTGAGGATTCTGGGGGAAGGTCTAAGGTAGGTAATTTGGGAACAACATCTTGGGCAAGAGCAGTTCCATTTGCTACCTCATTACTGTCTTGTGGAATGAGATTATTGGTTTTTTTGTTAACTTCCGATGGATTCTGCTGGGGCTTTACTCCTGCATAAGAGTTTTGAAGGCCACTACTAGTCGTGGTGTTTTCAGTGCAGGCTGTGTTTGCACAGTTGTCCCCTAATAGTCCCAAATGCTTGTCGATTAACGGCAAAACCATAGGGGGAGGAGTTTTCTCTTTTGGGTTGCTGGCAGTTTTAGCAAGAAGAGGGTGTTCATGGAGCTCCCTAAGTAGGTCTGTCCTCAAAAATTGATTATGTTCTAAATTAGCAGAGGCAGTCTTTTCTAATTTCTGTAGTCGCTCCTCAATCTTGGAAAGTCTATCCAGGATCAGACGGGTTGAATTTTCAAACACTTCTATTATTTTAGACTGAAACCCGACATCTAATTGCCTGGTCAAGTCTGAGGGGACTTCGTTCAGAGGATATTCAGCAGCGCCTGGAGTAATGTTAGACGCAATTGTTTTATTTTTATTTTTTGACCCTCTTGGTTGTCTCCCCCCTTTTACTTGCGGAGCAGCCTTAAGTTTCGGTTTTGCTCCTAAATTTAAGGGAGAGGAGGAGGAAAGTGAGGTAGCCTCGGTTATTGCATGTAATTGTGCGCGGGTAGAAACACCTTCAGTTAAATTGTTAGCAGCAACTGCCGTAGTAGTTATAGGTGTAGTAGACCTTATAATATCTCTGCGCTTGTTACTGTCAATAGTTAAATCCGTACTGAGGTCTGCACTTTCAGTTTCACTAGACAGACATTCAGATGGTGTAGGGTTAGTAGTGGTTACCCCTGGTGTAACAGATGAGGCGATTTTCCCTAGAGATGAGCGTTTGGTTGTAAAAGGTTCAAGCGATAGACGTCGCTCGGTAAGGTCTATCTCTCGTTCTAAAATGTTTGCAGCTCTAACAATAAAATTGTCCAGGGTCCCTGCCATAGATGTACCAGCGGCGACATTTTTATTCCTAGACATTATTCCCACCAATATCGATAAGAAGGTCGCAGTCACATACACTTACTAAGATATAGGGGGGGTGGCCCAGCCCAGTGTCTCCAGTCTCGAACGGCCTCAAACGGCCAGCTCTTAGCCCGGTCTTCGCCCCGGGCTTAGTCCCGCGCGCGTCCCGCTTGCGCGCGGTAGGAAAAATGCAAGATGAAGACAAAGGGGCGTGAGGGGAGGAGCCGGGAAGAGGATGCAGCTGCGCTCACCGCCAAGCAGCCTGGTCCTCGCAGTCCTAGCAGTCCCGCGTTCTGATGTTTGTAGTCCGGTGGGTATCGCCCCCAGGGCAGCGCGGCGTTCGCGTGATGAGCCCACAGTTGTCAGCAGTCCCAAGCCTACGAGCGGCACCCCGTAGGGAAGTCTCAAACAGTGGTGGAAAAATCACAAACATATAATGAATATGGGGGTAGTGGAACAACATGAGGAAGACGGTACGCTCCAGCGGGAAACTCCAAGACGAAGACGAGGAAGGGAGACATCTCCAGGCGGAAAAAGGGGAATCAAATAACGGAGGACCACGATAAACTGCACCAGTACCCAAATAGAAGTTTTCATAAGTGCCACCTGTACAAAAAAAGGTGAGAGCCAGTCACTCTTACAGGCCTGGAGGCAGTTCCGTGGTGCACCGGTGCTAACGAGTGCCGAGCGCCCCCAACCCCCTGGCGGCCCGCTCCTCTCTTCACTCGGGGCCTCACCCAGGGGCAGAGCACGCTTCAGGCAGGTGGAGACCTCCTGAGGGCTCCGGCTCCGTAAGTTGTCGCGCTGTGCAGAGTTACCAAAAGTACGCGAGCTGAATCCCTAGGCTTACATACTGCCTGAAAAGCCGTATTTATTTAACACACACCCAAAAAATGCTATTCCACCCCAAAAAACACCTTTTGCAATAAAATCCAAAGCCATCCATGGTGTAAAAGAAAATCAACAGACAACACAAACTGTAAATTTAAATAATGCACCAAAGATTTGAGGCTGACTACCTCTGGGCCTACTGGCAGACTAGGCCACAAGCTTGGAACACTCAATGTAAGCCTATGGCAAATGGCAAAATGCCTGCCTTAACAAAATGGCCGCCACACACATGGCCAGGAGGACACAACAACAAGCATAATCCAAGGGGAACAAAGAAAAGAAATACAGGCCTTTATGGAAAAAGAAGCACACACTACTAAACTACCACCACAAAATTGCCACAAGCCACATGGGCACTCACAGTCACAACAGGCCATGGAAAACAATGAACTGAAGCAGGCCTATAATATATGACCGGACAAAGGAGGCCTGCTAAACAACACAGCTTTAATCCACAAATGAAAATGAACAGTGCTACGAAAGGATTGGAAAGAAGTTACACATCAAGCACACACATCCCACAAAGGTATTTCACACACACACCAACAGAGAAATACACCACAGCCACATTTAGCATTTCAAATAATCCTATGCCATCCATGCCCTACATGATGTTGAAAATTCTACAGACACCACGAAACATGAACCCATGGGTACCCTACTGGCTGAAATTGCAGAGAAAAACAACTAGGCCCCTATTGAAAGCACAGGCCACCCGCCACAACAATAATTTTAAAAAACAATGAAAAACCCAGAAAAATGTAGGTAATACAAATACAAGCACCAATGAAACAAACACACCAATTCTCCAACTTACTTGTAGTAAATTAAATCTCAAATCAAAAAGTCCTCAAATAAATCCAATCCAATGGTATGAGCAGACAGACACAAAAAGTGATCCTTCCAGCTCCAAATCCAAATGAAAGTGAACAGCACATGCACAAAGCACTGGGAGGAGCCTGCTGGACAGGAACAGAAAGTTGTAGACTCAGGGCCTCTTGAAAAAAGAGTTAAAAAAATTAAAGGACTCCTCCTTACACAAAAGACTACAGCAAAATCACAATCTGAGGAGTTTTATGAGCTAAATGATCATTTTAGAGAAGGTTTTATGAAGATCGAGAGATATTCTTCCCCAGATTGTAGTTTTTGCATGTTCGGGATCGCGATCTTACCAAGACAGCCGCCGGAAGTCAGCTCGCGCTCCCGAATGACGTGTTCGCGTTCGCACACTCTCGCGGGATTGGGCAACCATAGTACAAATCTCGTAGTGCTCGCGAACGGACAGAAAAGCAAGTTGGCGATCGCAGAATCACGGTAAGACGTTACCGCGCGCACGAGAATGAATATTGAGCGCGCGAGGAAGCAAAACTACTACGCTACGCGGTAGATTGCATAGCAATCTGCAGCTTCGCACTCTATGCGAATCGCGAAGTTGCCTAAACTTCACAAGCTCCGCGAACGGAGCGTAGTTCAACGCCCAGGCTTACTCCTATTTACATTATACCTGTTCTTTTTCAACGAGAAGTTCCTCTGAACGTTTACTCGGGTGAGAAGTCGCTCACCGGAGTAGCTGTTGCACACTCTCTTACTGGAGTGTCTAGTTATAACATGCATTCTTGCTCTGTATCCTAGCCTCAGAATGTGTAGAATGTATCATTTTATGTTTTGTGTTTCGTTTTGATTGACATGCATGCATTATGGTCAGTGTTCCCTCTACTTATTTTTATGTTTGTGCAGCAGTGACTTGTTTGTGTGCGCACAGTTCTTGTTTGTGGGCGCAACTGAGTGATACTAGCAAAAAGGATACTACTTTCTATTGAGACTAGAAAGGACGGGAAACAGCCATAACATTGCATGCTTTTAAATCGCATGCTTTAACAACACGGTCGTTACAATGACTGCGTTGTTACAACGCGACCCATTACATCGCAAGTCGTTTCAATGACTTGCTGTAGGGGGCGCACTGGTGTTGGATGTACAATCCAACACCTTCCCTGCTGTTGCGTAAACTGAAGTGGGAATAGTAAATTATACTATTCCTAAGTCCAGCGCGCCCCCTACAGCAAGCTGTTGAAACTACATGCGATGTAATGGCTCGCATTGTAACAACGCGGTTGTTGTAACGACCGCGTTGTGAAAGCATGCGATGTAAAGCATGCAAAGTAGCAGTATATATTCAAAAGGACACCTACCCAAATATTTAAAAATTAAAGAGTGAATTGAAAGTACATTTCCCCGCTAAATTGTTTAACAAGTATTGGCAATCCCAATAGGTGTGGCTTTAATGTACTGCACCCTGTACTTAAGCAGGCACACCATTCATCCTGCACTCTTAATACACACTGAGAACTTGCACTGAGGCACATTACTCACCCTGCAATCACAAAGCACACCACTCACCTTACACTTACAAAGATACACCACCTAGCCTATATTCACACAGACACATTGCTTACCCCACAATCAAACACTTTGCTTGCCCCGCATATATGCACTCATAAACACACCAAAACTCTTCATTCAGGCACATTATTCACTGTACACACAAACACCATTCATTCTACTCTCACACGGATCCGAGTCACCTCACTCAAACATGCACACCACTCATTCGATACCCCGCAAGCAATTCCTCACCCTGAACTCCCAATGCCCAAACTCACCCTGGACTCACATTGCTCTCACTGCACTCATGCAAGCAGACTGCACATTTTATACTCACAAAGGTAGACCTCAACACCACAATACACACCATTCAACCTGCACTCAAAATACACTTTGCTTACAGACTGAACACTTCATATTATCACGCAGGCAGACTGCTTACTCTGCAATTATACAGACAATTGAAAATCATGGACGTCATTTGGGGTAGTCAGGGGTCGCAGCTGTGACCACTAGCTTGCTCCCTGCTATTCCTGGCACTTCCTTTGTGACCCACGACTATCCCCAAATGACATCTGTGTCGAAAATCCCTTCACTGTGCAGTTGTACTGACTCACATCCTTGGGCATTCACTATTCACACCTCTAACCCTGCACTCACTGTAAATTCACAAAGGCACACCCCTCACCCTCCTCCCAAAAATGCATCCCTCACCATATACTCAAACAGGTACACTGCTCACCCTGCCCTTAAACATGCACACTCATGTACACCCACGCAGAAACAGCTCTCACCCTACACTAACATAGATATACCCCCCCCCCCACTTATTCAGAAGCACAGACCTCACTTTACCCTCAGGCAGAGTCTTTGGGGAGAACTACACACAGAATAGGACCTGTAAAGCCCAAACTGTAGGAGTAGGAGTACTGCCAAGGAGAATGCATTCTCAACCCTTTCCCCATCCTTCTTAGGCTTAAGTGGATGCAGGCAAAAAAAAGGAATTAAGACACATAATGAACAAATGAAAATATAGGACGGCTTTGATATTACAGGCAGTAAGGAAGGACAGTGTATGTGAGACAAGCAGGTAGTTTGAAGCAAGCCTACCAAATTTCGACAAGATAACATAACATTACAAAAAGAAGAGACTGTGCTAGGAGGGAGCCTGGAGGGAGAACGGCTTCAATCAACTAGCAATTGCTGAATGTTTTAAAGAAAGCACACACGTTTTTTGAAAACTGCCCTCACCCACAACGAGTTGTGGCATGCTTCATCATCGGGCTGCTACTAACGCCTCTGCGCAAGCCAACGCTAGAGGCGGAGCAATAGGGAGGGGTAGACAATACAACAATGATATAAACAAAAACAAAAGAAGGCTGGATCCTTTAGTGCAGAAAAGGTAAATCTTAAAACTGACCCAGGGATATCTCTATAATAATTCTATTCCTGGATTCCCCTGTCAGGTTAAAAAGGTATATATATGTGAAGAGACTATATACTAAATGGATGGTGGTGGAGTGAGTTAGTTAAGTGCTCACCACCCCTCCATTCTGCATAGCAGTCGACATGTTTCTGCTGGTTCAAAAAACTAAATCTCCGGCATTCCTCAGGACAAATTAGATCCACATGCCCTTTTGCCAAACCCCTGTTATTTCCCACTGTTGTGGGTTATACTCCACCTGTCAGTCTGGAGTTCCTCTTATAACTTACTCCTTCAAAAATTAGGAACTGAAAGAAAGAATACGTAAGTAACTTCCACATAAAGCGAAAAATAAAATCTTAATCACGTGTGCTCTCAGACAAACAACAGAAATTGCCAATCACCCATTTGGTGTAGCCAGAATTATAGTCTATGTGGTAATCAAATCTACCATCATAGTGTAACAGGCAAACAATAGCCCTCCCAGTGGTATCTTAGAAGCATACTCTTTTTTGTGCTAAATACCCATTCAGATAAAGTTCCCTGTATATATAATTTTTGTGCATCACACACAAGGAGAAACATGCCGAAACACATGTGATAAAACATCTCTCATCACCCCCACATGTATTCCAAGGGTATTCAGGTTTTACTACCCTCATATTAGAAAAAAGGTCTTAGATATATTCATATGGGATCATGTGATATCCAGATTTTCCCATTGCTTACCAGAGTTTATTAAGCAATTTGCTTAAAAAGGCACTGGAGTAGAGAGCGACCCTCTGTAGTCAAACACTGCGGGAGGGAAACACAAAGTGTATTCAATTCCTAAGATCGTAATTCATACCGGCTGACATACACCTACACACGATATTTCACTCGTGTTTCAAAATTCCCTCAATGTCGTGTATATGCCAAACCTCGTACCTTGTATGTTATTAGGAATATGCAACGTTACCCTGTTTCACATCCCGTTGGGGCCCCGATGACTCTTATGTGTCCGGATAAACATATATATATATCTATCCCCCCACACACACACACATATAGTTGTGGGTGAGGGCAGTTTTCAAAAAACGTGTGTGCTTTCTTTAAAACATTCAGCAATTGCTAGTTGATTGAAGCCGTTCTCCCACCCTACCTCCTGTTTTGTGTGGTATACTTAATTATTGAGGAGGTTGAGGTAGGGTTTGCACCTTCTCCCCCTTCCCTTTGTTGTGAGTAATCTAGGAGGGAGACTGTCTGGTGGGACACCGGTAACAGAGGGCATTGGGCCTGAGGGCCAGGCAGAGAATCAAGAGACTTTCTTAAGTGTATAATGGTCACAGCAGTCTGCAGTGATGAGGGAACTGAAGATAAGAGAGCTTTAATTGTGAGAGGCTGTTGCATAAAGAAAATGAGACCATAAGGAAAGAAACCTTGCCAGGGAAGTAGCTGTGACAGAGAGGGAACGAGAGCTGAGACACCTGTAACTATGAAACACAGCTGCACAAAGAAGAAAATACTGCTCTGGGGTGTTGTCCAGGAAAGACAGCAGTAGACAGAAAAGGATTGGGACTGAGACAGCAGTTATTGGAAGAGAGCGCTGAGCGGATGAAAAAAGTGTCTTCCTAACCCAGCAATTTAGGAACTACCCACTTCACTACAACTTATTTGCAGTGCACCACACAACACTAAGTAAATATGCAGTGTGGTGTTGTGGATCAGGTGCCTGTTTTCGCCAAGCTGAGGCTAGTCCTTCCTCTTCTCATGCTTTGGCTTCTAGTACACTTGGAATCCTTCCTACCTTGCCTCATGACTTGTGCAACAGGGAGCCACCACTCCTCAACACTGTCACTCTAGTACCATGGCGAAACCCATTCCTAGACCAACATCACTCTGCAACCCAGGGATCTTTAAAATACAACTCTGTGCTGTCTGCAACAAGCAGGGGATCCTCTATGAAGCTGGGGAAACAGACAGACTAGTAGGAAGAAGGAATATGCAGAACGCAGATTCAAAGCACATCAGCCAAGTATGCCACTGTTTTCGGCCACTCACAAGAGAAACTGTGCACCAGATAGGGAATCATACATGTATTTGTGAAACATGTGTTTATCCAAGAGTTTGTTGACGCTATATTACAGATGCATGTCTCCCTAGTCAATGGTACACTACACTTCTCACTTTATTTATTTTCCTTAGGGCCCTTATTTTTAATTACTACTTAGATTTACTTCTGCTCTTATTCAGCAATGTTGGTCTTTATAACTGTCTTTTGAGTAATTGTTGTATTTAGAGGTGGGCAAGCCACTGAGAGCTCAAGCTAGGCTCGAGTCTGAGGCCAGGCCTAGCTGAAGTTCCTATTGTAACCTCAAGCCCACAATGAACCAAGCCTTCATGTGGCTTCTGCAGGCCTCCCTCTCTCCCTCTACCCATCCCTCTTTCCCTTTACCCAATATGTGCCATTATGGCCAGAGCTGCTGACTTTGGAACTGGGGAACCAGGTTTGAGTCTCGGTGCTGGCCCAACATCCTTTGATTCTGGGCACGTCACTTAATGTCCCCGTGCTTATAAACCATTAATGTTAACTGGTGCTCATATAAAGAGCTCCCATACATTTAGGTTGAGTTTGTGCTGTATAAGAACTGCAGAAAACTGCACAAAGTGGTAAAAACAAAGTCTTAACATAAGAAAAGACAAATAGATACCCGTTTATTGGCTGATTTTTACACAGTGAACAAGAAAACTTGGATAAATTGTGGTTTCCCCTCCTAAATTGAGTGATCTTAGGCAAATATTTTATTTTACCCATACTTTTTTCTTCATTACTGCATATGCAAACACTTTCAAATATGTAAGTTCAGACTATCAGTTGTACAGAAATCTATTCTGTTTGGTTTAATAGACTATGTTTCTCTATAATAATCTTACCCACTTACAGGGGTTACAAGACAACTTCTTGCCTCTTAGTTCACTAATTGCTCTTGTTTTAAAACTATCACTTTTAATATGTGCTTCTCAGGGCAGTGCTATAATGTGACTATTATGTCAAAGGTTCCACGTGGTAAAGAAGTACACGTTTTCAATGTTGATGAGTCTTTATTATATTTTACATGATGTTTGTTGTATGATTTATATAGCAATCATTTACAGGGACCAGCTCGTGCACATGCTCTAAGATCATAGCCAGACTCTAGGCAAGGTTCTGGTTCTGCTCTCCCTGTTAATCTGTTGGCTCGCCCATCTGTACTTTTACGTGAGTTGTTTTCACAAATTACTTTTAAAAACCCCTGCAAAGCCCCAGACAGTGACAGAAAGGAAATACAATTCTTAAGAATAATTTGTGGAGAAATCACTTATGTGATTCCAATAAGGGGATTGCAGCGTTCAAATTGCACATAGAGAAGAATAGTTTGGTCTATTCAGTTTACAGTAAGAATATAATTTGTTAACTTTATGTTCCAACCAGCCGCAGACAGCGTGTTTGATATCCAGATTATTTCATCAGGTCTCTCTTTTCTTTTTCATCTCTGCATTTTTCTACCTCTCCAAATAAGTTATCTTGAACAGAACATTGTTTAGTTCGAACATCTGGGGCTTTTATAGTCAACACCTTCAAATACAAGCATGAAAATATAGTTTTACCAAAAGAGCTTGTTTAGTTGCTATGCTTTTATTATACAAATCGCAGTCCCCGCACTATCATTCCTCCTTTTCACAACTGTAAAGTGTGTAAATCTTATGGGCTGCCAACTATTTAAAAAACAGTTAATCTAAGAATTGTGGAGGGTCTATGCAGTCACACCTTAAACAAAGTCAGGAGAAAGGAGGAAACATATGAAAGGCCTCTCTTTGCCTTCATTAGCAGCTCATTGAGAGCTCTTCTCCTGTCAGCAAGAGATCGATTTGTTTTGCGTACTCCTTAAGGCTTCCTGCGCTGTGAAAAATCAGCTGTGCGTGGCCGCCCAGGCACGCAGCCTAGAGGGAACAAAGATTATGGTACACATCATTTTTAAGTAGTCCCATACTATTGTTTTTCTCACACTTCCAAATTAATGTCACTTACTTTACCCTTACAAGAGGGGTCTTTTAAAGGGATGTCTCTCCCTTATCACAGTTGATGGGTATTACCCCCATTTAAACAGTATGTAATGGGTGTTAGTCCCGCTTACACAGTTTCTAATGGGTACGAGTCCCATGTATTCAATCGTTTTGTTCACACTCTTACCTCCACATAGGGGTTCTAATGGGTACAAACCCCATGTGTTTTTTGTTCTGTGCACATATCTAACCTCCACACAGGGATTCTAATGGGTAAGAGTCCCATGTGTTTTTTTGTTCTGTCCACGTATCTAACCTCCACACAGGGGTTCTAAAGGGTACAAGTCACATGTGTTTTTTTTGTTCTGTGCTCGTATCTAACCTTCACATAGAGGTTCTAATGGGTATGAGTCCCATGTGTTCTGCTGTTCTTTTCATGCTACTAACCTCTAATTAGGGGTTCTAATGGGTACGAGTCCCATGTGTATCTTTGTTTGTGCGCATTAGTCTACCATACTTGCAGTTGTCTGCCTCTAGGCCTGTTTGGCTGTATGGTTAGCAGTCAACATTATGTTCCTTTCTTCTCCTTACTATTTTATTTGGTTGATGTTGGGTGTAGATGTTCCATGTTGTTTCTGGTCCATTGTTTCACCTGCATTTTGGGGAAAGCCAGTTCGGGTGTCCGTCACCCATTTCTAATGTTTTCTTTATAAAATTATAGGAGGATGATGGGTGGGTGATATATATATTTTATGTATATTTATCTTTGCATCTCCTCTACATTGTTTATTTTTCTTGCATGTACTTATTGTACTTGTAATGAATTTTTCCTCTGAATTTACTTTCCATTTCTCTCGAATTCAGTCTTAACATTTCATTTCATTTTCTCTTGTGCTTACTCTTGCATATTTCCAACGTATTTTCTTCTTTGTTCACGCTTGATTTTTCTTGGCATATTTGCTTTGATCCCTTTATGTTTGGGTTCACTTTCTTCTTGCTATTTCTCCACTTTTCCATGTCTCCATTTTTTGGGGTTCTCTTTGTTTGAACCCTTTTATTCTTTGTGGTTTCCATTTTTGTTTTGTGGAAGAAGGGAAGGTATGTTGTAACCTGCATTGTATGTATCTGGTTACTTTCTCCCTAGCTGCTCAGCCAGTGTGAATGTGATGCATGGAATGCTGGTGTGAGAGTCTTTAATGGAATGCTTGGGTGCCTGGATGCTTGAATGTGTCAGTTGGAGTATGGGCTGAGCAGCAGGCAGAATGCTCCTGGTGGGGCTGTATCTCTACAACTCAACTACCTGTAACTGAACTCAATAAATCTACATAAAACGACATCATGGCTGGGGACCTCATCACTACAGTATGGCAGAACTGAAAGTGAATCCTAAACTCAATGCTGTTCTGAGCAGGGGCCACCAAAATGGCTTTGGCCCAGGGCCCCCAAAATCCCTAACATGTCCCTGTCACCACAAAATCTGTCAGACAACATTGCTCTGAAGTAAAATAGGCAACATCATTAACTTTCTATTAGTTTTATTTTTTTAAACATAAGCCTGACATGTGCCCTAAACCCCCACTGCTTCAGGCAAGCAACATATCGTACCACTAAGGAATTCTCAATGAGGTGTTCGTTCAGCACCCTTTCTGTGGACTTTCACCTTTGTCTTCAGATCCATAACTGGTTGGTGGGCAATTATCCCATTATAATACTGCCTAGAACGTTATTTAATGATTTCTCATGTACCAGCTCGGAGCTATGGAGTGCTGAAAAAAACGATAGCACTGTCTCCCTGACAGACACTTAAACGTTTACTTGGGTACACATTCTGCAAAACATAAACACATACTAGTGCGCATGTGCGCACACAGCTATCATTAGCGGCCTTGAAAATGGCAAATGCCACAGCAGGTACAGAGATTCAAAGCATCATATACACATTATTGCACTTAGCATAATTTCACTTTGAAGATTGATTTGGGCTGAAAAAGCATACTTAAAATTCAAGTTTCTGGCATTTTTACGCTTTTTTTTACATAAGAATGCTAACTCTTCATAGCTACCTGTGTGTGTAGGATGCTTTGTTTTACATACGAATGCTAACTCTTCAAAGCTACCTGGGTGTGTAGGATGTTGGATGTCTGTAAAATCGAAGCAGAGAGAATGTGGTTTTATAGTCAGAGCTGCTGACTTTGTAACTGGGGAGTCGGGTTTGAATCCTGGCCTTGGCGCAACATCCTGTGATCTTGGATGAAATAATTTAATTTACCCATGCGTACTGTAATAAATCTGATTATGTATAACATAACTGGTGCTCATTTAAAGTGTTCCAGTGCCCAGGAGCTGAGTTTGCACAATGTAAAACTGTGAAAATATAATATTTTAAGGTACTTATTGGCACTCATTTTTCCCAATATATCAAAGTGGTGTCTTAACCAATGAAGTCTTAGCATTGACATAGGAAAGATTTATATTTTTAATACAAATTTTAAAAAAAGGTAGAGTGTGGAAGTACGGAGAATCCCAGGAGCCCTCCTTGTTCCTTTCCAGGTGCCATTCAGCAGCACATGTTGTATGAACCCTTTTTGATGCAGTAGAATAAGTTATTTTTCCCAAAGCTTTTTTGCCCTGGCCACTCATCTGTAATATTGCAAAGGACTATGAGCATAGGCCAGGGCTCCATGAAAATTATGCGTCCATACTTAAACAATCCATAAACCACAATTGTGACCTCTGAAGTTGAGAATCAAAGGCAGTCCAAGTTTCTCACAGTGCCTGTCGGTGGGTCATAAAGTTGTTCCAAATACAAGCTCATGCAGTCCTGCGCTTCTCTGCAGAGTGCACATTACATTAGTCACATGTGCCAGTTTTGATCCTGTGAAAAAGTGCAAGAAGGAACTAAACAGGTGTTGAAATATTAACATGGCACAAGTAAAAGAAACTGTGTTGTGTTATATATGGGGGATATTGAAGTGAAGGAGCTGCACGGAAGTACATGCAAGATCAATTTAACAAACTTGAAAAGGATTTGACAAGCTAATGTGACCCTGCCAGGAATCAAATTTTTCACTTCAAGATCATGGCTATCTTACCAGCCATCAGGACTTCAAACAAATAACTTGCAGATCATGGTGTATAAGATAAAGGCAGCAGGTAACACCTAGGCATGTCATTCACTCCCTTGCCCATCACCATGATTCTGATCTTGAGGGAGCTTTCACGCTGTCTCATGCAAAACATACTGAGAACATGCAAGTAATATTTCTTAAACATTTTCTCTTCATTGTGCCGCTCTCCTGTTTGCAACTTTTACAGAGCCATAATATGTGGCTGAGTTGCTAGACAGGAGGTAAAATCAACAACAATACAGACTGGATGAATACACAGTATAGAATAATTGTGGAATGGCATCCACAGGGATTTTTCAATGTCCAGTGACAGGTGGACCACACGCGTGAACTAGGGAAATTTCCACGGCTGATCCTTTTGGGCAGCCAGATCCTTTATCAGGTCAGGAATGAGACCTGAAATCCTGCTAACACTCTTGCAATGAGTACTTCTGAGAGGATGCTTGAAAAAGCACTAAGCATGTCCCCATAGTGTAATGCCAGTTAGAAGACCAACCCACAGTCTGAATCCCAAATTACAATACATAGAGTATATTTGAGATTTTTTGTATTGTTCATAACTTGACATGTTATTACTCGCTTTAACTTCATATTATGCTGATCTTCTCTATTTCACTTGAATTTTGCAGGAATGTCATTAGCTACCAGTGATTGACGTTGATAGTAAGGTGACACCTTTATTTGTTCTTGAGGTGATTTGCTAATCTGCACCTTTCTTTAATGGCATTGATGATTTTCTAAATTAAACTAAAGAATTGTGGAAAAAAAAGGTCTGGACAAGAGTGCGAAGCATTACACATGGTGCATAGAAGGAGATGGCAGGTCCCTGAGTAGGCCTAAGGCCTACAGTATGGTAGTGCTGTCTCAGAGAAAAGACAAATCTAATTTGTGGCGGGGGAGAGGTGTTCTGTTTCCAGTGAGCCATTACCTGTGTATTTAGGGTTAAAAATAGGCTTGGGCGAAATTGTAATTACACCGAAGTAATTGGCGTGATTTTGCACTACAAATCTATGCAAAATTACCGACATTACTTCACATCGCGTAATTTGGAAGTTAATTTTTTGAACTGGAGCAGCATTTCAGGTGGATTTTTTACCCGCGTGGACCATTCTGGTAATTTGTGAATTCAAGACTTGAAATTTGAACATGAACGGTAGTGTTTTGAATGCAAGTACCTGTTCCTTTAATGAGTTTTGTCAACAAACATTTCAGGTAGATTTGTATAATGGGAGATGTACCGATTGGGTAAATTTTGAAGGCGAGCTGCATTTCATGTAGATTTTTTACCCAAGTGAACCATTTGGGTAATTTTTTTAGGTAAAACTGCAAATTAAAATGTGAGTGGCTGTGTTTTGAATACAAGCAACCGGAAAGCAACTCAAAATAACATTTTTGAGTTGAATTTATTCCCAGACTGACTGTTTGGGTACGTTTTTCAGGGCACGATGCAATTCACGTAATTATATATAATTTTGTGTAATTTTCCAGTAATTTAGCGAAATTACGCTACCTAAATTACTAGTTGTAAACTTGAACCGTGGTGTCATCGCTGAAATTCCTAGAAACCGAGAAGTCTACAGACTTGTTGTGATCACACCATTCTGATGTTTGATACTACTTTGAATTCTTTGTACATGGCCCTCCTCCCCAAGTAGACCCCTTAAACCTAGCCAGGTGACCCAGCATCAAGGCCCCTTTGTTGTGGGCTCCCCAATTGTCTGGGTTTTTTTTTTGTTGGGGCCAACATGACCGCCTGAGGGGGTGATCAATGACTCCTCCATCACCTAAAGAGTGGAAGAACTGCAACCAACAACACCGTGGCCACTTTGTTCCCTGCTCTCAAGCATAGCCTCAGTGAATGCACAGCGTCGGAGATTTAGAGCTGGCTGAGACCCAGGGCATGTCAGCAAATATGAACAGTTAGAAAGACTGAGAAAACACCATGGGGCAGATCTATGTTGCAGTTGCGCCACTTTTACGCCGCCGTTGCGTCACTTTTGTGACGCAGCGGCGGCGTAAACCCTGCGCCCCGTTGCGCTCTATTTACATCGTGACGCATCTATGGAGATGCGTCACGGTGTAAAACCCTGCGCCACATGAAACCTGCGTCAGGTTTCATGTGGGCGTTTCAAAGCAGGGGGGGGGCGTTCCGTCGCAGGAACGCCCCTGAAAAGTGACTCAGTGAAATCTATAAGATTTCACTGAGTCACTTTCCCAACGCTGATGCGTCAAAACCCTGCGCCTGCTTGAAGCAGGCGTAAGGCTTGACGCACCATGTTAGGTATGGGGTAGGTTGGAACAGTGCTGAAGTTGCGTCGCGCTTGCGACACAACTTCAGCACTGCGCCAACCTTACGCCGGCAGATACGTCACGCATCTGCTTGTCCTTGCGCCACGATGCACCGCATTGTAAATGCGGCGCATCTTCGGTGGCGCAAGGGCAAACTTGCGTGACGCATCTTCCCTGGCGCATCCATGCTGATTTGCAGGGATGCGCCAGGGAACATAAATCTGCCCCTAAGAATTGGGGAGAGGAGTTGGCCTAACCGATAGGGCGCTCAATCTAGGACCTGGGGAACTGGGTTCGAGTCTTGGTAATGACACAACATCCTGTGATTCTGGGCAAATCACTTAATCTCCCCGTGCCCAACAAAAAATTAAACTGTGTCCTCCTGTAACGTAACTGGTGCTGTGTAAAGCGCTCTGATATCTGATTGGATTCGGGTCAAGTTCGCACTATATAAAACTCTGCAAAAAAAAAAACAACAAAAAAAAAACCTGAAAAGTTACCATGACTAAATGGCACCAAAAGTTAGGGAGGGCAGAAGGGTGGCATAGCCTCAAGGGTAGGCCGACCCAGGGAGGGGCCCCAAACACCAGAAAGAAGAATTCCTCATACTAAAAGTCCCAAACTTGATGTTCATTACATTAAGCACTTGCCCCAGATATCAAACTTAGAGTAAAGTGAAGCATGTTTAAAACTGATGTCGTTTTTCCCATTATGGGGCAAGCTATCACACTATTTTAGAAACTGACTGTGAACAGCCACTTTGTCGGTGAGATTGTACTGCGCACTGGTGATGTGACTGGACCATCTGCCTCTGTGCAGCCTCATTAGCTGAGGGTAGACTTACAGTTCTGACAGTATAATTACATTTCATAATTACAGTAATTCTAATATCGGAGGTGTTATTACTGGGTTGGCTCTAACAAATTGCATTTTTTTCAAAGATGCTTTCAAACATTTCCCTAGGTTCATGAGTAATAAGTGTTCTTCCCTTCCACCACCTGAGTCAATATTCCTTTTTAATTAAAGATATTGGCGTTAATTTTACTTTTCTTTTGCGCTATGTTAAAAAAAAACGCAGTTGTTGTAGTGATACAGTTTTATTTCATAAATGTATTAAACATGCCTCGCTTTGATTTTTTGTGATTCACACACAAGCAATACATTTGACTTTGCTAATGCAAGGAAACCCATGGACGTACACACGTTGTTTGCATGCATTTGTCCAGTAATGCCAGACCTGTTGGTTTTGCCAGTGCTCGTTATTCATCCAGTGAGGCTGAGCAGAAGCTCTGTAGATTCACCCTCACAAACCTACATTCTGCATGAATTTCAGTGTAAACACACAATTGCAAACCTGCCGTTCGCTGGCTCCAATATATATATATACCTGCTTCACCTCCATTGAAGGAACAATTGGTTATGAGGTGTAAAGCTCTAATAAATTATGGATAAAATGCTACCACATCATTCTACAGATTTCTTGCACTTCCTTTTACATGCTGCGGCTGGCTTGATTCCATTCTTGCCTGCAATCTTTTATTGTAGGATGAACTGCAAACAATAATCGTCTTCTTATTCGCACACGGCAGTCCCTGGACTCTATATGTTTGATTCTGAGACGTTTTTCTGTACTTTTGCATGAAAAGGGTTTGCTTTGGCATTGCTGCTGCAATACAAGTTATTGCCCTCTGTTCCGAAAGACCTCCTAGTGCCGTATCGCGATGCGCTGTGTGTGCGCTCAGGGTGGAGACAAGAGCTTGTTTTTTTTTTTTTTTTAATTTCAGTAGATTTTTATTAAGATTTAGTTTTTTCTCCCCAAAACCCATGACATATAACATATAACGTAACACATACATAAAACAATTAACGATTAACATGCACTCTGCATCGCTTGTTGTTACAGGGTCGCCCACTTTGGCTGTGTAGGTTAAGTTACAATTAGCCTATTTTGGCTATGTAATGTGAATTCATTTAATCCGATAAGTCTCCCAGTTAGGGCATTGTTTATATATCACAGCTCAGAAACAGTGACAGGGCTGTTGGGGGCGGGGCCTGGCCTATGCGGCCTTAGCCCGCTGCACACAGGTTAAAGTGTGTACAATTAGGGTTGTCAGTCCGCTGGGGTTGGACAAATGGGCAGGCCGAAGAGCAGGCCCTGTGGCCAACCCCTGCTGCTCAAGGTCGATGACTGTGTGCAGCAAGGGCTGTCCACTTGTGCAAAGGGCAGATAGAGTACATGGTAGGTGACTTCTTTTAGAATAAAAATAAAATAAATTAAAAATGCACATTTAAAGTTTACCCTGCAGTGAACCCAAAACTGAAAAAGGTTTGAAATTCGCCAGTTCCCGTTTGCAATGCACAATGCACAAAATAATTAAAATAGTTCTCTTTTATGAGCAATTGATTACAGGGGATCTTCTACAGCTGTCATAAAAATGCCATACCTAACAAGGGTTAGCTCCATCATGGCCATGCCCCCTGGACTCTAATATCCCTCAATAGTATTGTATTCAATATGCTGGCAGAAGTACGCAAACTGGCTGAAGATGGTGATTGAGACATGACATACCCAAATGCGTTTTAATGCAACACAGGCCAACCTGCGTGAATAAGAGGCTGTTGCATATGGAGCATGGTATTAGCCAAAGAGAGATGAGGATCATTGGCTAATATGCCACTAAATGCAGAGAACGCTTCAGCTTGGTCAAGTCGCTTTTCTGCTTTGCAGTTCTTTTAAAGGATGGATATAGGTTCCAGTTCCTCAATGTTTTGCTTTCAGGATCACCTGTTACCAGCTGGTCATGTTCCTGATACTGACTGGAGATGCAATCCCAATGAATCTCATTTAGGCTGAAAGTAGATTTGGCATTGGACACTCTGCGTTCTGGAAAGCCTCTTTCCGAATTGCTTAAAGTAATGTTGGGGGCACCGGAGAATTCACAACCTTATGGGCTTTTCAAATAACTTTTCCAATTTTCTAACATTCTTTAGTGGATTAGTATACAAATATTGAATGGTTTGCTGTTGATTATGTTCGGCAGAACACGCTTCCTTCCCTTAGTTCAACCTTTTTTTTAAGTTTAAGAAGAATAGTTTATTAACATTTCAAATAAAACATGCAATTAATGTACAATCAAAGTAGAACAATTGAATAAACTGAAAATCATAATATAACTATATATAAGTAAAGTAAGACAAGAAAGAGAATATATCCCATTAATCATGCGTATTTAAAAAAACATAAGGAATAAATAAACATTATTAGTAAAATTTGAGTCCAGTTAAAGCTAACCATAAAAGAAATCATGGAGGTTTGGGTACCTCTTCAATCCTAGGGTTAGAAGCACACGACGGGGGGGGGCTGAAGCCCTGTGAGTCCAGTGGGTGTTGCGCGCCTGCAGTTACTCATTCTCACCTATTCTCACTCAATCTGACTCGCGCATTCTCACTCACATATACTCTCACTGTCCCTCACTCTCACACATTCTCACTCATGCTCATTCTCACTCACACTCCATAACACTCATCTCACTCATTCTTACTCATTCATTTTTAGACACCAAGTCCCACCGTTTCAGTCCCTTTTACTCTCTCTCACTCTCACTCGCTCTGATTCATTTTGACTCACTGACAATCAAGGCAACTCGTAATGAAGGCCTAAGTGTTTACACCAGGTGTCTCCAATGAGTAGCTCGTGAGCTACTGGTAGTACTCCAGCTGCCTGTGAGTAGCTCTCCTGCATACAGTCCATACTGAGAAGCTTTTGCATCTAACAGTGACACCGGCAACTGCAACCCCAAGTGTGAGGGAGATGATCAGGGCTGCACTTCAATAATGCAAATGCTCCCACATCTACATTTAAAACAAGCATTGGCATAGCCAATAGGTCTCGCCTTTGGGACCTTATAAGTGATTAGCTATGCAACAGTTGATGTTGTTGCACCAAGGATATTGTGCTGCATAACTAAATACTTTTAAGGTCCCAAAGGCGAGACCTATTGGCTATGCCAATGCTTGTTTATCTTTGGATATGAGACATATTAAAGCATCCTGAAAGGATCGCCCTGATGCATTAGAAAAAATAAAATGAGTGAAAAGTTGATGTTGTTAGGAGTGAGACATTTCGAAAAATGTAAATACAATTCTATAGTAAAACCATCCGGTCCTGGGGTTTTCCCTTTTTTGGGAGAGGGCATAGCAGAAAAAACATCTTCAATAGGTATATCTTTATCTAAAGAAACAAAATCAATGTTTGTGGATGGAGGTGGTTGGATGGATATTAAATATTGAAAATATCTGGAGGAGCAGCCTAGGATTCAGAAGAATAAAGAGTAGAGAAAAATTTAGAAAATGTAGATAACATGCCTTCATTCTAATAAAGAAGAGAATTAGTAGAGGACAATATAGACACTACTTTAATATGATGACCTTTTAAAGTTAAGATAATTAGGGGGCGTGGTCTCACTGAGGAGCAAGATGGCGCTCTTTGAGAGGGCTCTGCCAGCTGTGTCAAAAATCCTTCATCATCCGATTCAATTAGGGGTGCCTACACGCCAGCAAACACCAGCACAGCACCACAGTAACCCCTTGGACCCAAAAATATATCTTTTGGTGGTTGGAGACCCCCCTGGACGACAGCTGAGGCAAGGGGAAATTTGGGCCTACCTGCGGCCTGGTTCACCGGCTGTGGGCGTGCATGGCGGGCCTTGCTGGCTGGCTGTGGAGCCCGTCTGGACAGAGTTGTGGACCGTGTGGGTGCTGAGGGATGCTGTGGGGTCAGAGGACGCTGCTTGAGGACACTTGAAGTCAACAGCCCGGCAGTTGGATGCTCCAAGGCTGGGGGGAGTGGAGGAGAGAGACCAGTGAGCTACCGGGCCACGTGGACTCCAGTGCTGAGCTGGCATGGTAGAGGTAAGAGGCACTGAGGGGGCAGTGTCTGTCGTGGCCTGGAGATTAACCCCCTCCAACACCCATCGAGAGGGTGGTGGTTTGCGGTACCCCTCTTACCCTTGGGGAAACTGTTTTTGGTGTGGGTTAGACTGCTCCAGATCACTGCACGGGCCATCTGGTTGCGGGACATACTCATACCTGGACCAGGGCTGGGGCCGAGGCTGGCTGCCTAGAGGCCACGTGCTAAAAGAAATACAGGAGAACGGCTGCTCCATTTCTCCTGTATCTGGCATGGCTGCCCTCCTGGGCCATCTGTATGTCAAACAGCCCCACATTTGTAGGAGGGTGTGTACCAGTTCTTTCATTGCTGCACAGGGCAAATTTGAACATTGTGAATACAACGTTTGAAAAATCTGCCTTTCACTTGATGGGTTAATCATAACTGCACACCTGGCTAATGTTACACTTTGAGACACCATACATTTGTAAATTAAACAAGTCAGCCTTCTTATTTTGGCTCATGCTAATCATTGTGCTATAGTTGGACTCCAATCCTGGTGTCTTCTCATGCTACGTTTCTGCCACTAGATGACACCGTGCAGATGGGACCCTGATTCTTTAAGTCTTTGGCAACTCACTGCATCATAAACAGCATTTATAAACACTAATTACCAGCATTACTTGCCGACCTGCTAGAGAACTCTGGGTGCCGTTGTCATTGTGCACCAGCCTGGATGCGAGGCCTGCTTGTGTACCCAGTGCCTAGTTGTACTGTGGTGTGGAGGGGCTTCGTAACCTTCCAATTGTCACGGCACCTTCTCTGGCAGCTACCGTGTTAGTTGAGTGGTGGGTCCTCTCTTTGTGAATCCCCCATTTATAGTTGATAGACAATTCTGTAAGCACGCCACACTCAACTGGATTTCCTCAAGATGGGGAAACAAGACGCTGAACAACCTAAGCTCTCCTTTGAAAACAGACAGCATGCTCATCAGATTGATTGGAGACATGATTCTGAGCCTAATGCATCACAGCAGGAGTAGTGAGACGTGCAATATATAGAACTACACACAATATTAATGGATGTCAAATCCAGCATATAAACCATTGAATCCAAACTAGAACTCCTCCCAAATTGTCTTGATCATGTAAAACAATGCATCAATAAACATGATACAAGACTAGATGAGCTGGAGAATAGGGTTTCAGATGCAGATGACCAACAGGCAGAATCTAGGGAACATTTGCTGCGGATGGATAAAGTGTTGGCTATCATCAAGGCAAAGAATGAAGACCTGGTATCCTGCTCCAGATGCAATAATCTCTGTTTAACAGGCATTCCGGAAACCACAGCTATCTTGAAGATGGAAGACCAAGTCGATACTCTATTGTGTGAAGTATTGGGCATTGACATATCAGCTGTCTTCATCGTAGAGAGTGCCCATCGCTCTGAGGGACCTAGACCTCCTGTGGGTGCCCCGTCCCATCCCATTGTGGTCCGCCTGGTAAGTTATCGTAATCATAATGTAATTCTGAGGCTAGCCCAAGAGCCCGGGGTAATACAATATCAGGACAATAATATTTAATTTTATCCTGACTTCACTATAGAGGTCCAGACGGCCTGCTGGGACTTTTTACCCACCAAGAGAATTCTTCAGCAAGCAGGTGTACCGTTCGCCCTCCTATACCCGGCCAATTTGCAGATCTTGCACAAGAATAAAATGAACTTCTTTACAGAAGCCAAATCTGCTCTAATATTTGTCAAACATTTCAGCAAGATGCGCCAATCCCCGATGGCCTCGCCTCGCTTGTCAGAAGGAGCCTCGGTAAGTGATAATGATTGATTGTCTCTTCAGTTACTCATGTATGTACCTATGCTTTGATGGGAGCAGGTGGGGGCTCCGCTCCCATTACTAAACTGTTAACTGATTGATGGTTCTGATATTTCATTGTTCTATGTTTCTCTGTGTTATGCACATGACAATGTTACTATACCTTGCAGGGTTGCCCCTAGATCAAGAGCTTGTTCAATCAATCAATCAATCAATCAATCAGGGGTTTGGAAAGCACGCTACTCACCTGTTAGGGTCTCAAGGTGCTAGGTGGGGGGGTGAGCAGCTCCTATAGGATCATTTGAACAGCCAGGTCTTGAGATCCTTCCTGATTTGGTGCAGTGTCGGACTTCACTAGAAGTTAATGGGGAGGTCGTTCAGTTCTTGGCTGTGGGGTAGGAAAAGGATCTCCCACCTGCTCTGTTCTTGTAGAAGCATGGACAGAAGCTAGAGCGAGGTCGGCAGAGCGGAGGCTCCTCTTGGTGGTATGGAAGGTGAGGTGATTGTTGAGGTATTGTGGTCCGATGTTGTGGAGGGCCTTGTAGGCATGTGTAAGCAGCTTGAAAGTTATTCTTCTTTTGACGGGGAGCCAGTGGAGGTCACGGAGGTGTTGGATGATGTGGTTGGGCCATGGGATATCGAGAATAAGTCTGGCCGCGGCGCTCTGGACTGTCTGGAGTTTGCAGAGTAGTTTTTTGTTGATTCCGGCATAGAGGGAGTTGGCAAAGTTGAGTCTGCTGGTGATAAGGGCATGAGTGACCATTTTCCTGGGGTTGGGGGGAATCTATTTGAATGTTTTGCATAGTATGCGGAGGGTGTTGAAACATGTGAAGGAGACAGCGTTGATCTGACGATTCATAGTGAGTGAAGAGTCCAGTATGATGCCGAGGTTGTGTGCATGGTCTGTCGTGGTGGGTGGGTTTCTGAGGGCAGGGGCCACCAGGTGTCGTCCCATGCTGAGGGGGTGCAGCAGAGGAGAAGGACTCCTGTTTTCCCTGAGTTGAGTTTCAGGAAGCGCTCTTCATCCATGTTGCAACGGCTGTCATCCCTTCTTGGAAGTTGTGCCTGGTGAAATCGGGTTCCTTGGTGAGGGAGAGGATGCGTTGGGTGTCCTCAGCATAGGAGGCGATATTGAGCCCTTGGTTTCTGATGATGGTTGCAAGATTGCAGTTGTTGGCAGCATTGTTATGCTCGGTAACTCCCCGTCCCTATGGGATAATTCCCAACCGCTCCCTCAGACTGTATTTTCTTCTTCTTTTTTTGGGCTGCGGGTGGGCAACATGTCACAACCTGATTGGGGGGTTGGTGTGGATCGGGGAAAGTCTTGGTTTGCAGTTTGGAACAATTCACAACCTGATTGGGGGATTGTGGTTGGTGGGGTGCTATTGGGTTGAATGACTGGATTGTTCCTATTTTTTCTATGTCTCCATTGTAGATCCTGCCATTTATGCCGTGCTACCACAATGCAGCAATATACATCATATATGATTGACTACATGCTTCTCGACACTCTCCAGCCCGCAATATGTTAAACCCTTGCAAAAAGGATGGTTTTCATGCATCACATGAAATATCTGCAGGCTAAATGATTATAGAAAGTCTTGTCTTGTCTGTACATACCTTCACAGACAGAAGGTAAATGTATGCTTCTTACAGAAGACAATTCTCTGTGGCTTGTTAGCCCTGAGACTTCATGCCTGTTGGTGGGGAGAAACCTACTCAACTACATGTTCCAACTACTTAAGAGGTGTAGCAGTTCTGCTATGCAGGAGGCTTCTATTGCAGGTATCCCACTCAATAATCGATCCTGACAGTAGATTTATTATATTAGCGGCCATCCTATATAAGAAACTTCCGACATTAGCGGCGGTATATGGCCCAAATAGAGATGACCCTGATTTTTTTATTTTCAAATCTGGGCAAAGATCTCTTGCCTAGATATAAACACCTTTAAATGGGTGGGTGATTTTAACGCTTTCATGGATGATCAAATGGATAGACATTATGCCTCCAGTTGCTTACACCCGTGGGCTATGCTGGCACTGAACGCAATTGAACATGACAAATATTTTGTAAATACCTGGAGACAGACACATCCACACATCCAAGAGGGCACCTGCATCTCAGCTTTTTACAACATCTAGTCCAGATTGGACTTCTGGTTGGTGCCTAGGGACATCCAGATCTGGATCTTGTCAGTGTCTCACTGCGGCACACTCTTTCCGATCATGCCCCCGCCGTATTGAGATTGCAGATCCAAAATACGCCCCCTTACGCTTTCATCTGGCATCTCCGACTGGACACGCTGTTGGTTGCAGTCTTCAAAAGGGAAATGCGTAAGGACATCTCAGAATATTTTACACGCAATACAGACTCTGTAGAGTTGCTGTCTACATTGTGGGAGGCATTTAAGGTAGTGGCCAAACAATCCTGTGTATTGGTAGCTATTCCGAGAACGCTGGCCGAGCTCAAGAGTGATATTTGAACAATGGAGGACCAGTACTTCAGCTCTAATGATCCTGATGTGCTGGCCAACATCAGAGATAAACGCTCTGATTTTAAAGAGGAAGCCCTTCACACGACTCGTTTTTTATATCGGCACACTCAGGCTAGATAATATTGAGAGGATGATCTCCCGAGTAAAATACTTGCTACCCTGTTGTGAGCTCCTAGGTATTCCACCTATGTCACTGAATTGAGTAATGCTTAATCTAACCTTGTCCACTCCCCGATGGCATTGCTTGATGTCATGTCTTCTTTTTATGGTCAGCTATACTCAACAACCCCAACATTGGACTTGGCCGAACTGTCTGAATATTTTGATACTGAGCAGTTGTTTTTTTGTATTTTTTTGTACATTTATTATTGGTATTTCGAAGTTGGATCACAAAGTATACATGTATCCTGGTTGTGCAAAAGACCAGGACTAACAATCAATAGTTACAACTCTCTTGTCCAACATCATCCCAGCTAATAAAGTAGCGTACTTGTGACCCAAGGTCCCAGGCTCCCCGCAATCAATCCATCAATGGACAACAAGGAAAATAGGAGTATATTTCTGCATAGCAAATGGAGACATATATCACAGTTCACCCCTATTTGTTATACCTTCACATGGTGTGCAAGTTCTTTCCACTAACAACGAAGGACAGAGCAGCTACAGTTTTGTTGCACTATTGGTTGAGGGAATGCACAGGCTACCAGAACTGTGTCACGAAGGAGGTTCTCCAATATATGGAGCAGGAGTAGCGTCATCAGCAGTTTCTGATTCCTGAGTGTGAAGATAAACTTCCAATGGTCCTCAAACTTGAACTAGGGGTCAGCCGTTTGGCATATATGGTGAGTTGATCTTACTGTAAGTCAAACCCTGCAGCCAGTCCTCAAATTTTGGTGCTCGACCACTGCCCCATTAACAAGCTACCCACCTTTTAGCTAGAAGGAGACCTAGTGATAAATACCTCCACAATCCTGTCTTTACATCTCAGAATTGCTACTAGTGTAGTGAGAGTAAGTGTTTGGTTAATCTCAAGTGACAGCGCTCCCTTGATCTCCCTCCAATAAGACTGGATATGAGAACATGGCCATGCCAGGTGCACAAAGTCCATACCCCTAGCACCGCATCTGATGCATTTGTTTTCCGGGCAGAGGTTGCATCTGTGCAGTTTTGCAGGTGTATAGTGTAAGCGATGCAGGAATTTAAGTGTATGATATGTAGCCTGCTACTTAATGCAATGCACCCAGTAGTAGAGCCACTTTGCATCAGTGAGGGGATTTTCCAGCTCCCAGTTCCAGCCCTTCCGAGCTCTGTCACCCACAGTCGGCATCTACTGTTGCGCTGCATGGTGTAGAAGGTAGGGCAGGGTGGTGAACTCCACTCCATTTGTGGAGTTTTCCACACTCCACGCTCTGCGGCGCACGCAGAGTTCTGAAAAAAAAATGTTTTTCCTCAATTGGGCTCGCCAGCATTAAGTTGACGAGCGAGGAAAATCCAACGCTGGACCACATCCCTGCGAGATTTCTCATTGCAGATGGTCACGACCAATCACATTGAAAAACCATGCGTTCGCATTGGGGAAGCTGCCCTCAAGTAGAAAATCTACTTGAGAGGCAGAAAGAAGCAGCGCCTGCTTGCACTGTGCATAGTGCTGTTTGTGTTGATTTTCCAGCGCAGGACAAACACATGCCACTAAACATCAGCATGAACGGCGCCACCTAATGCACTCCACCACTTCTGGAACTTCGCGTACAGTTTTTTGGTCACTTCGCAGACTTCTGCGTAGCGGAATTCTGTGAACTCCGCCCCGGTCTAAGGGAGACCAAATGCTTTGGCACTTCAGAGGTCAATATGTTTGCAATGTATTTACCATCGGGGGGTTCTCAAGGAAAGCTCGGGTCAGCGGCCTTAACCTCATGTATTAGCCCAAGGTATAAAAATAAATCCAAGGGTGTTGGTTGGTAATCAGCGAACAGGATATCGCGACTAATAAACAGACAGTCCCTATACTGGTCCCTCCAAGTAGTCACACCAGTTCGGTTCAGCATGTTTTGACAAGCTAGCTTATGTGTGACTTGAAGTGCTGCTTGATAATGCAGTGGCAGAGCAGGGGAGTAAACTAGGGATTTACCCATTCTGTTGGTGCGTGCATCATTAGAGTTCAAGGGGGCAGCAATGGATGCGCAGGATCCCAGGTAGGTAGTGGAAGGGACTGGGGCCATAAAGCTGGGCAGGCCTAATCCAGAATATGGTATAATGTGCCTGTGCACATAGATGGTAAAGCTCTATGTCTGGAGAGTCAAACCCTCCCCTCCTGAAGGGCAGAGTGAGTATCTCCCACTTTCTGTGCGGCTGTTTATCCACCCAGGCCAAGTGTGTCAGCTGCTTTCAATGCATTTTTTAAAAGTGTCGCCCTGGCAAGTAGGTCATATTAAGGAACAAATACAATAACCTTGGCAATATGACCATTTTTATAAGGGAGAATCGATCCGCAAGGGATAGAGATAATGATATCCAGTGGATAATACTATCTGTCATGCTTGCAAGAACCTTGCCATAGTTTTCCCGTACAAGTTTGTCTCGATCTCTAGAGATATCTATACATCCAGATATTTAAAATTGCCGTTGCACCCTATTAGCGGGAAGTCCGGCTGAAACTTTTGAGTTGAATCAGTTAGGGGGAAGACATTTTATTTTGCCCAGTTTATTTGAATACCCAACATACCCCCAAATTGAATAAATTCACAAAGTATTGCGGTCAGTCTATCCAGAGGATCACGGAGTTATAGGGTAATATTGTCAGCGTACTGCGAAACTAAGCTATGTCTAGTGGGATATCTGTTGGCATATTGACGGTGATGTTGTCGAAGCTCTTCAGCCAATGATTCCACTGCCAATGCAAATAACAGTGAGAACAAAGGGCAGCCCTGTCGCGTACCATGAGTAATAAAGAACGGCTCTGAGCACAACCTATTTATTTGGACTTTGGCTATTGGTTGAGAGTATGGAAAAGCAATCCATGTCAGAAATGCTGGAGGAAATCCCATGCGACAAAGCACAGCTAGTACATAATCCCACTCCAGCATATTGAAAGCTTAGGTGACATCGAGGAACATCACGACTGCAGACAAATCTGGGTCAATATCCAGCTTTAGCTCGAACAGGGTGTGCCATTTATGAGAGGTGGACCTCCCCAGTATAAGCCCGGATTCCTCCAGACGAACCAAAAATGTCATTAGGAGATTGAGGCAGTTTGCCAGCACCTTGGTCAGCATCTTAGCATCACAGTAGATGATTGACAGTGATCTGTGAGAGTCACAGATAGGCAGCATTCTTGTCTGGCTTAAGTAATACAGTGATCATGACCTCTCTTACAGATGGTGGAAGTACACCATCCTCTTTCGCCTCATAGTAAACTGATACCAACAGCTGAGTAAGAGTGCGGACATAAGCTTTATAAAAATCAGTGGTTAGGCTGTCAGGGCCAGGGGCCTTTCCGGCCTGTAAATGCATTATGGCCACCCATATTTCATCCTCTTCAATGTCCACCGCAAGGAACTATGTGAATCACACAATGATACATCTCCCAAATAAGCATTGGCATCGACCTCCTGACTTTTCGTTGATGTGTATGATGTACCATAAAAGGAAGCAAACACACACAATATTTCCAGCGTATCGCGTACCAAGGCACCGTCTCTATCTGTGATCTCAAGCACTGTGTTTGCAAACTGGGACCAATGTGTCATGGTTGCTAGCTCATGCCCTGGAATTCCCCCTTGCCATATATGCATACCCATGCATACTTGCCTTGGTATAAGCATTTATGCTCAGCAGTTTATTGAAAGTCAGACTGAGCTGCCCTAAATTTGCTGGCCACCTCAGGTGCTCCAGGCGTGTCTAACTGGGACTCAAGATTCTTAATTTCTGTTTCAATGCCATTAAGTGTGGCTCTAAGGGCCCTCAGAACACTGCCGCTTTTAGCAATGCAGATTCTTTGAATTGTAACTTTGAAAGCTTCCAAACAGTCTCTGAATTCTTGCCCTAGCTCCACTTTAAAATGGGGTATCCATGAGTATGTGTGGAGAAAGACGCCTATTAAGGTCTGCATGTATAGTTAAGTTAAAGCCCCCTCATAGTAGTTAAGAGGTGCAATATCAGTTATCTGGCCCTAGTGTCTATCACAGAACAAGGAATATTCAGTGTTGGGGCCATAACAATTTGCAATAGTGAGAAAGATGCCAACGTGATTCATATCAAGGCATAGAGGCCCTGAGGGTTATTACGCTCTCTCTGTGGGATATACAGAGTTCCCTTACGCACCACTGTTGTTGTTACCACCAAATATGAGGAACATGTAGCAAATTCCCTGTAAGAAGCCCAGTGTGTGGCGAATGTAGTATGAGCCGTATCAGCGAAATGCATTTCTTGTAATAGGGTAAGGTGTATGTGGTGTCTGTCTAGATACACAAGTGTATGCCTATGTTTACGTGGTTCTCCCAGTCACCAAATGTTCCATGTGGAGCAGTTTATGCAGGAGCAACCACTATGATTTCCTATGGATTGGATGGCAGCCATCCCAAAAGCCTATCAAAGATTTAACAGGACAGACCAGGCCAGGCCGGCTGTGCCGGTACATCTATCAGCTTGTATCAACCACTGTACAGGTAGAGGTACACAAGTTAACAAATGCAACAATCCCTGTCCCACCCCCCACCCACACTGATGGCCCAATCCCACCAGGAATATCAATCCCACCCAGACCCAAAAAGTTAATGATAGTCAGAGGGATAGTTGGTACCATCCAGATATGGTGCAGGGACGTGTCACATGGTTACACGTAATTAACTGCAGTTCAGATGAGCATATAATGCCACCGGGTGGAAAAGAAAGGGAGCTTAGGAAGGAAGAAAAAAATAGAGGCAAGGAAACATAAATTAAGAGGGGGAAGGAAGATCTATGAGAGTGGAAAAAGAAAGGTGGATAGAGTACCGAGCAGGAGGGAAGGGAGTTATCACTAGTAGGAAAGGAATAGAAGGCACAGGGATAGGAAAGAGCTAACAAAGTGTTAGATGAAGTGACTGGGGGTGTCTTGTAGAGAAGTCAACCAGAGAGAAGAGCGAGATCCCCTCGCCGTGGTGAGAGTTTTTAGGGTCGGTCATCATAGTCCCCGGGTACCTCACATAACATCAAAATAGCTAATAATAATAATGTTGAACATGATCAGGCACTACCTACATATTTCATATTTGGTGTCTTGGTGGTGGTATAACAAAAAAACAAGTTCCGTCTGCAGAATACGTTCTTTTCACAAGCTAGTTGAGTCTAAGTGGGCAGCTCAGGCCAAGGCGCCCCCAGGCTGGTTGAGTCTTACCAGTGAGGATCTAATCAGTCTTGTTCCAATAGTGTGGAGGAGGTTTGGGGGCACCTCCCGACGCGGTGTGGAGGACCGTATCCCATGGCATTGAATGAAGTCTCCTCCCTGCTGGGGAAAGGTGAAGATATGGCCTTTTCCCATATGCAAGATATGAAGTCTTGCCGGGTACAGCATCGCATAAGGAAAATTGACTTGTCACATTTCTATTTGAGGGAGAGAAAATTACAGCGGGCTTCTTGAACAGCAAGTGTGAAATCAGGATAGATGGCCACTAAGCTGCCCTCAAAAAGTGCACCTATTTCGTGGACCAGACGCAAGGCAGTATGTCTATTGTGATAATTTAACAGCCTGGCAATTATAGGGCGAGGAGTGGCACCCAGAGGGGGTCTGCTCGTCAACACTCTGTGGGCTTACTCGACCATAAGGAGCTTGGGAAATATGTCTACACCAAATATTGTGGTGAGGAGACCTTCCACAAATCCTTCCATTCGACCAGTGTTTGTGGATTTGGGAATCCCTGTCATACGAAGATTATTTCTACTTGATCTTGCTTCTAACTTTTTGTTTTTGGCTGGTATTATTTTGAGTACTTTCTCCAAGTTGAGTAGTTGTTTCTCCCGACTTGATGCAGTGTCCTCTACTTCAGACAATCTATGGTCGGCCTCCTTATGCGACTATCAAGAATTTCCAATTTGTGAGCCATAGCATCTATTCTTGTGCACATACTGTCCATCTTACTCTCAATGGATGTGAGGCTTTCTTACATTGCCACCAGTAAGGATCTCATATCTCTGCTGTCTCAGTGGGCTCTTCAGTTGAGGTATACACTGGCCCAGCGCGTTCAGTATTTCCACCCATTATGCGGGCAGACTTACAAACATCAAACTGGAGTTTAGTCTGGTGGCCGTTAGTCTTGCCCATCATATAGGGCTAAAAGTCCCTCCAGGCATAGCGCACCCAGACACAGAGCGTGCCTCTCCATGGCTTCCGAGTGCTGGTGTCTCCGCTGAGAAGCAAGCGCTAGAATGCGTGCAACCACGATGTCCCACCATCTCAAAAATGGCAGAGAGGAGTCCACAGCCAGCTGTGTTGTAAGGTAGAAGGTCTGTTCACAGCTCAAAAGACTTTCACAATCCGCAACTACAATGTCCATGTGGACAGTGTGTGGCATGAGCAGGTGAGTAACATGTGAACACTATTCACTGGGCAGTGGCATATAACGAGGTAGAAGTGTGTGGTGGGTTCATTGTGTTTCAATTAAGACTGTCCTTGTGTATGCATTTTACTGGCTGTGGCAGAGGAGGAGGACAGGCCCAGTGTAACAGATATACAGTGAGAAGCATGGAGTCCTAGGCCTTGCCTTCCAGCATTCATGTGTGCTCGTGCTCAAATCCTGTGCACAGCAATTTAGTGTAGGATAGCAGCCAGCACTGCCTCTTTCCCACTGCAAACATTCAGAGAGCATAGCACTTCCAAAGTGTGCCCGTGCCACCTCCATTCCACCACAAGCCCCGAGGTCACCACGCCCGATCCACTGACCTCCAGGAGCCTCAATCCCAACAAAGGACTCATGCCCCATCAAGTAATCCGAGCAGGCCACGTAATCCTGACACCCAGCCCAGGTGCCATGAGCACCAGCACTCACTTTGGAGCGGCAACAAGGAGTGTTGAATAGGGGAGCGGAAGCACCACACGGCGGATGCCCACGTCACCAGCCGGTCAGCTCGGCAGCCAGCCTCAGCTGCCTCCTGGTCCAGGAGAGCCAGTCTGCAGAGTCCGACCAATGCAGCAAACAGATCACCACATCCAGTGTGCTCCCTCTTCGGATGCTGCACCTCGTGGCACCACCGCCAGCTTGAACAAACACGGGTACCTGTCTAATACGTTTTTCCTCTGTGCTGAGCACCTTCGCCAAGGCGTCAAGGCCCGTGGTAGGCCGTCAAGGTCACCTCGTAAATCTGCATGCCAATCTTTAGTCCCCCTGCCCCCCAGGAATCCCGGTGATATATCGTCCTGAAGTGTTCAAAACTCGTGGTGGTTAATTTTTAAAGCCTATGTGGGCATTTGGAGTAGGATATCAATGGATTTAGGCCCCAAACTGCAGGAGCCTCACAGATGTACGCCCATCCTGCACTCCGACTCTTTAGCACCCCCGATACTGTGCAGTTGTTATGGCTGGATCAAGCACATCAGGCCTATATCGACGAGCCCATTACTACTGAAGAGATTATAAAAGTCATAAAAATCCTACCTGGTGACAAAGCAACAGGTCTAGATGGGCTCACCCACTACATTTTACAAATACTATGCCACCCTTTTAGTCCCACAATGTCTTGCAATGTTTCAAGGCTCTTTGTCCACAGGTATCCTTTTATTTATTTATTTTCTAAACTTTTAGAGCGCGAACAAATACCACGAATGGTGTCTCGGCGCTGGGCAGACAGAGAGGCACTTCCTGTGCATTATTGAGTGAATAACCAAGTCTTCACTTGCTTTCTGAAGAGCAGCAGTGACGAGCTGTTTTTTATGTGATGGGGCAAGGAGTTCCAGAGCCTCGAGGCAGCTACCAAGAAAGGTCTGTCTCCCCAAGTGACTGTTCTCACTCGTTGAATGCATAGGGATGCGGATGAGGCAGATCTTAACGCTCTCTTGGGAACATACAGCTGCAGTGATTCCCTAAAAATGTCAGGTCCTTGGCTATTCAGTGCCTTGTATATAATACACAAAGCCTTGAATTTTGTTCTTTTTTTTACTGGGAGCCAGTGCAGTTGGTAGACGACGGATGAAATAGGCGCGAACTTGGGAGTTTTGGTCAAGATTCGTGCAGCGGCGTTCTGCACCATTTGTAACTTTTGAAGACCTGCTCCTGAGCATTCAGCAGAAGCCCATTACAGTAGTCCACCTTGGATAACACCAAGGAGGACATCAGGGTTTTCCCTGCAGACAGGGGAAGATAAGGTAGTAACTTTTTTTTGCCCTCAGTACGGGAGGCTGCGATCATTATGCTTCTTACAAATGGAAAATATGCCAACCTCTGCAATTCATATCACCCTTTATCATTAATCAATGTCGATAATAACATTTATGCTAACATCTGGTCAAATAGACTGCAACCATTCCTACCTATGATAGTGCACCCAGATCAGTCTGTTTTTATTCCAGATCGCTCAACATCCCACACAATCTATGTACACTATTTGCGGTGATGCATCACCTCGACCCCCAGAATCTGCGGTAACTGCCCTACTAGATGCCACTAAGGCATTTGATTAACTGGAAACGGCATAGCTCTTTCCGCTCCTAGCCCAGCTTGGCTTTAGACCCACTTTTATCGAACAAATACGCTTACTTTACACATTCCCACTGCATGAATATGGCTGAATGGGCTCATATTTGACCCACTCCCGATATCCCGAGATACATGCCAAGCCTGCCCTCTTTCACCGCTATTATTTTCCATTGCGATATAACCGCATATACTGGACCACATACTTACAAATTCTTCCTCCTGCAAATTAATAATGTGCCTTGATAACACTATGCAGAGCTCTTCTCTGGTAACTGTCCTTAAAGTTATGGAGCAATGGAAAGCACCCAGTGGTTCTTTTGCTGTGGGCAGCTAGATCTCCTTATTGGTTAAGATTAATCTATTTAAAAATGTTACATTGCATATACCGCACACGCTTATCATTTTTCCAAAGGGATTGGCCCCTATCTCCTGTTGCTCACGCTGTAGGTCCCCACAGGCTAACTTTCTCCACTTTTCTTGGCTATGCCCAAAGATTGCATTGTTTTGGAGTGTGAGGAGGAGATGTACAGAGCACACCGGAACTGCACAGTGGAGAGTTTCTGAATCATTGCACAGACTGGATGAGGTGCGCGGTCTAGTGTCGGCAAGGGAAAACCTGGAAGACCACCTGACATCATCAGCGGAGGACGAGAGAAAAGACGCCGCGACGGAACCAGAGTTTTCGAGAGCTGACCCAGAGAAGGCGAAGAGAGAACCGAGGAATACGGGGGACGGTCCAGAGGATGAAGATGAGGACGATGGAGAGAGAGCAGAGACCCAGGAAAGAGCAGTATACATCGCGACCAAGCCCGGTGGCTCATGGAGGAGAGAGAGCGCGCCGGGACCCTATACCACGGTCCTGGACACGGGCCGTGGTCCAAGGCGAGTACCATTAGGATGGTCATTCTGGTGGGGGTGGTGGGGAGGCACAGGGAACTAGGTCACATGAGTGTCGTTTTTTTGTCTGCACCACGCTGGTTTACCCTCACGTCCTTCCCTCACTGCCTGTTTTGCTTGATCTGGTGATGGAAGCACAGAGAAAGGGGAGGGACCTTTGAATCAACGGTAATCCCTGTTTTTTTTTGTTTTTTTCCCTTTCGCAGACCGACAATATCCGGACCCGTGGAAGAGACTGCGTGGAACCAGAAGCCACGATACCTGAGGGTCAGAAGAGAAGACAGGAGAGACCGTGGACCGCTCTGTTTTATTGCGGGCATCTTCCCTGTTACAAAGACTTTTGGGGATTTCTTTTGTCTTTGGTTGTTGTTTTACTAAGTGCCTGCCTAAAGTTACCCCATAGAAGAGACATAAAACAAAGAGGCAATAAAGACCTCCCTTGAACTTACCAGGCATGTTCTGTGGTCTGTCCAACAACGTGGTGTCAGAAGTGGGATTTCCTGGCTAGAGTGTTAAAACATGACACAACCCGTGCCTGTAGAGGGCATAATAGCCCAACTAGCTGAAGGACATCAGCACCTGCAGTTGGTCCTAGAACAGCAAGTGCAAACAGCCCAAAGGGACAGGGAAGCCCTTCAGGAAGCATCAAAAGAGCAGGTCAAACTGCTTACAAATAACCAGCAGGTTCAAGACACCGTGGTTCTGTGACTCACCGATGCCATAGTGAGCACAAAGGTGAGGCCAAATGTTCCGGGATCTGTCCTCCAGAAGTATCAAGACGGAGACGACCCAGACTTTTTTTTTGTTATTTTCGAGAGTGGCAACCACTGCGGCATTGCCCCAAAAGAGGTGGGGCCAGTACATAGCCCACTCTTATCAGGAGATCTCCAGGCCGCATACCAGGCGGCCAACCCAGCCGGTACCGCAGCATATGAGGATGTGAAGAAAGCCATCTTTGAACGCCTGGGCTGCGACCAGGAATACTATAGAACAAGGTTCAGAAAAAAGAGATGGACCTCAGGTGACAATCCACGTGCCCTCTATTATAGAATACGGGACATGGGTAATTGATGGCTGACACCCCATATATCCAGCATGGAGGAACTATCTGAAAAAGTGTATCTGGAACAGTTCCTGGACGCTTTACCACCCAACTCTAGGGCCTGGGTTAAGCAACACCCCAACTTCGCCTCCACCACCGTGGTCGAACTGGCCTGCGCCCTTCACAGGTCCCCAGATTTCAAGGCTAATGTACCCAGACCCCCTTTGCACCCCACACATAGCATAAGCTGACCAGAACCTAGACCCGAAGTAAGCCTCCGAATGTCCCCTAAACCCACCTTTCCTACCCCCCCACCCAGTGGGCAAGGTCCCTAATGCTATCATTACACCGAGTGGGGGCAAATTACCTGGCAGTGTCCCCATCGAGCCCTTACCAGTAAGACCATGGAAATTGGATACTCAACGGGGCGGATATATGTAACGGGGAAAGGACATCAACATTTCAGAAAGGAGATCCTCTTAAATGGGAAGAAACAAAAGGCTCTCCTGGACACCGGGTGTCATGTTACTGTAGTAGACGGTTCATTAATACCCCACCCACAGATGAGGGAGTACGAACAAGTAAGCATCACATGTGTGCACGGGGATACAAAAACATACCTAGTAGCCGAGGTCCTGTTGGACAAAGAAAATGATCCCCAACTACGGAAAGTGGGTGTCATCCCGTCTCTCCCCGCAGCAGTTATTATCGGAACTGACCATCCTAAGTTCAGACAGTACTTAGATGGAACTAAGGAGGCTCCTAGTTAGGCCTGGGCGGTAAATTCCGTTCCGTTCGCGGAATTCGCGGAATTTGGGTAATTTCGCGTTCCGCGGAAAACGCGAAATTGCCCAAAAATCTGCGTTCCGCGACTTCGCGAAATTTTTTGCTTGTTCGCGTTCTCAATATGCGTGTTCGCGAGATATTTCACCCTGAGCA
This sequence comes from Triturus cristatus, assembly GCF_964204655.1. Lineage (NCBI taxonomy): Eukaryota > Metazoa > Chordata > Amphibia > Caudata > Salamandridae > Triturus > Triturus cristatus. The sequence continues at coordinate 1,369,785,312 of NC_140590.1, forward strand.
CGCAAACAGCGATCGCGAACAGGAAAAAAGTATCGCGAACAAGCAATTCCGCGTGTTTGCGGAATTTCTGCGTGTTCGCGGAGATTTTTTACCGTTTCGCGGAGATTTGCGTAACGCGATTACGCAAATTCCGCCCACCCCTACTCCTAGTACTTGGTTACAAGATGCCCCCTTCAGTAATAATGACATAGAGACCTCACTAATCAGAGAAAAAAAAAAGCAAAAAAGAAAGACGGAGGGAGAAACAAAAATATACCCGCTCACGTCAATCCTATCCTGCTTTTCTCCTTTCCCTCACAGATGCAGACGAGATGACCCCACTTAGCTTTCGTGCGGCACAGTGGGAGGACAACACGCTTTCTCACGCCTGGGAGCAGGTTCAGGACCGAGAGCCGGAGCAGGTAGGACCCTACTTTTTGGGAAAAAGGGGACTTTTATACAGGGTTATGAAAGGGGATATCCACACCACCACACAGCTACTCATTCCTTTATCCTTTCGTGAACATGTCTTGCACCTGGCACACAACCAGGTAGGAGGGGTCATTATGGCAAGAAAAACACCTTAAAATACCTATGAGAGAGGTTCTACTGGCCAGGGGTTTATAGAGACGTTTCAAAGCATTGTGCTGCGTATGTAAGGTGTCAGTATGTGAACCCAGGGGCCGTAAAGAAGGCTCCGCTACACCCTCTGCCCATAATTGATATCCCATTCAAATGAGTGGGCATGGACTTGGTGGGACCCCTGGCCCCCTCGGCCAGAGGACATAGATATATCCTTGTCATAGTGGATTACGCGAGCCGGTACCCCGAGGCATTCCCTTTGAAAAGCATGACCACTCCCTCTATAGCCCAAGCCATGATATCCCTCTTTTCCAGAGTGGGGTTCCCTTCCGAAATTCTAACGGATCAGGGGACCCCGTTTATGTCTCCCCTTATGGCACAAATATGTACAGTTCTGGGAGTCTATAGAATCCGCACATCAGTATATTATTATTAATTATTAATTAATTTTATAATGCGCATGGCTGCCTCAGCAACGAGGCGTCCCAGCGCAGCAGCGAGGACCAGGGAGCGAGCACCGGAGCAGATCACTGAGGGTTAGATGATGGAAAGGGGGAAGAGCCATGTCTTCAGGGCCTTGCGAAAGGTCAAATGGCTAGGAATAGGTCTAACTGAAATCGGGACAGAATTCCACAATTTAGCTGCTAGGTGTCGGAAAGAGCGCCCCCCAGCCCTGGCCCTCCGCACCCGAGGGACACAGACCAGAGCATGGTCGGCGGAGCGCAAGGAACGCGTAGGAACGTAAGGCTCCAATAGTTCCAGGAGGCCTGACGGGGCCTGCTTTGCAAGAATTTTGTGTGAAATACATAGTGCTTTAAATTGAATGCGTTTACACACTGGCAACCAGTGAAGTTTCGGAAGCACCTGGGCAACCGAACAATGCTTGGGTAGAGACACAAGAACCCTGGCTGCAGCATTCTGGATCCTCTGGAGGCGGTTTATACTAGCCCTTGTTGCTCCCAAGTAAACCACCCCCAAACAGATGGCTTGGTGGAATGGTACAACAAAACCATTAAAACCATGCTCCGCAAAGTCATCTCCGAATCAGGGAGGGACTTGGACCACAGACTACCCTTTCTTCTCTTCGCTATAAGATCACACGAACAAAGGTCCACCAGCTTTTCCCCCTTTGAATTGCTTTTCGGACATAAACCCCGGTCTTTACTTGATATGGCTGCGGACCAGTGGGAGGGGGAAGACGAGGAGAGAAAACCATTGCTAAAGTATGCCGCTGATCTTAAGGACACGATAACCCAGTTATGGGGATTGGTACATACACATATGGAGGAGGCTCAACAGAAACAAATGACATACTACGACAGGAATAGCAGTTTGAGGGAGTTCAGTCCTGGGGATAAGGTGTTGCTTTTATTGCCCTCCACCGAGAACAAGTTGCTCACCCAGTGGCAGGGTCCCTTCGTCATCGAAAAGAATGTCACCCTAGTCACATATAGTGTTCTTTTGCCCCTGCGGGCAAGCAAATCTACCATGTCAATCTCTTAAACAAATTGGAGGAACCCCATAAGGCAGGCACATCAGGAACACCTGTACACCTAGTGAGTACCGATAAACCTATTGACATCCCCCCGTTAACCACTCAAAAAGCCAGAGCAGAGACAGTACCCACTGGAGATATTCTGTCACCCACACAAAAAGCTCAATTGAAGGGTTTTATTAGTAAGCCTGGGCAAAGCGAAGTTTGCGCCACTTCACACTACGCAAATTGCACGTAGCATAGTGCAAACACGCGTAGTGTAGTGCAGGGGTCAGCTTTTGCTTGCTCGCGGTCCTCAGCGTCAAGTTGGCGACCGCGAGCAAGCAAAATGACATCCCGGCGAGACTTTTTTCTTGTTCGCGATCAGCATCATCAAATTGCCGATCCCGAGCGTGGGAAATAAACCTCCCGGCGAGCCTCTCAACGCGGGGAGGTCACATTTCTCATTGCGAGTGGTCGTGACCGCTCGCGATGAGAAACTACCAGTCTGCGTTGAGAAAGCTGCCGCTTGAGTAGAATCTACTTGAGCGGCAGAAAACGACCGCTTGCACTGTGCAAGATGCAGTTTGCACTGATTGCATAGTGCGAACAGCATCTTGCACAGTGCACTACGCAGTTTGCGAAGCTACGCGTAGCATGCGTAGCTTGCGTAGTGCGAAGTGAACTTCGCGTAGCTACGCGTGGTGCTACTTCGCAAAACTACGCCCAGGGTTATTTGTTAGCCAGGGCTCTTTTCCTCCATCCCCGAATTGACCACACTAGTGCAACATGATATAATATCACTAGACAAGAAAGTAGTGAAACAGAAACCCTATCGAATTCCAGCAGCTCGAAGGGAGGCAGTGGAGAACGTAGTGACGGCCATGCTACAGGCTCACATTATAGAACCGTCTCAGAGCAACTTGTGTTCCCTCGTGGTCATCGTGCCAAAACCCGATGGCCGCATACGCTTTTGTATAGACTTCAGACAAGTAAACGCGATAACGAAATTCGACAACTATTCCATGCCCCACATAGATGAACTAATCGAACGGCTAGGGAAGGCCCGGTATATGTCAATCCTTGACTTAGCCAAGGGCTATTGGCAGATTCCCTCAACACCTCACGCCTGAGAAAAGACCGCCTTCTCAACCCCCTCCGGCCTCTATCACTTTAAGGTGCTTCCGTTTGGCTTACATGGGGCGCCCACCACTTTTCAGTGCTTAATGGACAAAATCCTGAAGCCCCACAGCGAGTACGCTGCTGCGTACCTCAACAACATTGTTGTATTTAGTCCGACTTGGGAAGGCCCTTTACAGCACCTAAGCTCTGTTTTCACCGCCATTCAAACTGCGGGTCTCACTATAAACCAGTAGTCCCTACTAGGCACAAACACCATCCAATATCTAGGGTACACCATACAGGAAGGGCTTATTAAACCCCAGATTGGCAAAGTTGAGGCGATTAAGGCGATCCCTGTCCCCAAAACCAAACGAGAAGTCCGTTCCTTTTTGCGTTTCATTGGGTACTGTCGGAGGTTCCTCCCAAACCTCTCCTCTCTGGCAAGCCCCCTTACTGATCTCCTAACAAAGAAATAACCCTCCCGCATATCCATCTGGACCCCTGAACACGAAATAAGTTTCTATGCCTTGAAAAGCGCCATCCGCACAGCTCCAGTGTTACTGATTTCCCAAAAACATAAATCCTACAGACTGATGCTTCAGGGGTGGGTCTGGGTGCTGTCTTATACCAACCTGACACGAACAATGACCTCAAACCACTCCTCTTCATCAGCAGAAAACTCTTCGCACGGGAGACACATTATTCCACCATCAAAAAAGAGTGTCTAGCCATAAAGTGGGCCATTGATGCCCTCCAGTATTACTTGCTGGGACGCACGTTTCTTGTTCTCACTGATCGTGCCCCTCTCACCTGGTTGGTAACAACAAAGATACCAGTCCCCGTGTCCTTCGCTGGTTCTTAGCCCTCCAACCTTTCTCATTCCAGACCAAACACATGCCGGGGGCGAAGCAAGTAAGCGCTGACTATCTGTCATGACACCCCTTCTCCGAATGGCCCCAACGTCCATTCCTGAGGGGGAGGTATGTGAGGAGGAGACGTATGGAGCACACCTGAACTGCTCAGCGGAGAGTGCCGACTCACTGCACAGATCGGATGAGGTGCTCAGTCTAGTGTCGGCAAGGAAAACATGGAAGACCGCCAGACGTCATCAGCAGAGGACAAGAGAAAAAACGCCGCGACGGAACTGGAGTCGTCGAGAGCTGACCCAGAGAAGGCCAGGAGAGAACTGCGGAGTACGGGGGACGGTCCAGAGGACAAGACGAGGATGACGGAGAGAGGGCGGAGACCCAGGAAAGAGCAGCATACATCGCGACCAAGCCCGGCAGCTCACGGAGGAGAGAGAGAGCGCCCGGGTCCCTATACCATGGTCCTGGACACGGGCCATGGTCCAAGGCGAGTACCATTAGGAGGGTCGTTCTGGTAGGGGTAGTGGGGAGGCACAGGGAACTAGGTCACGTGAGTGTCGTTTTTCTTTTTTTTGCACCACTCCAGTTTCCCCTCAGGTCCTTGCCTCACTGCCTGTTTTGCTTGATCTGGTGCTAGTAGCACAGAGAAAGGGGAGAGACCTGTGACTCAATGGTAATCCCTGTTTTTTTTTTCCTTTCGCTGACCGACAATATCCGGACCCGTGATAGAGACTGAGTGGAACTGGAAGCCACGATACCCGAGGGTCTGAAGAGAAGACCAGGAGAGACTGTGGACCGCACTATTTTTTGGGGGGCATCTTCCCTGTTACAAAGACTTTTGGGGATTTCTTTTGACTTTGGTTGTTGTTTTACCAAGTCCCTGCCTAAAGTTACCTCATAGAAGAGACATAAAACAAAGAGGCAATAAACACCTCCCTTGAACTTAACAGCCTTGTTCTGTGGTCCCTCTGTCCCACCTCAACATGGAGGTAGGTGTGTACACACATACAAACGATCTCAAGTCAAGGGATATCATGCTCTCGTCTGGTGGGCCTTTGGGCTATGGTAAAAATACTCCTCCAAAATTTAATTGCCTCAGCGCCATCTTGCTCCTGCTGGAAAAACGTAGAGTAGCCTTGCACTGGGGCTGAGATCCTGCCCCCACGATCAAGACATGGCTGCAATACTTCACCTATTCCAAGAGCAACTATCTAAATTTGGGAACTCATACAGTTCAGATCCAGACCTTAAGACATTTGGGAACCGTTTGCAGCCTGTGTTCGCCATCACAATTCCAACGCACCAGTATTAGCTTCACCGCAATGGAGGCCATGTACATAGGAAATCCAGCTCTCAGACTTTTGGCCCTAGATCCTAGAATTAGATCTCAGGAACTACCCAGATAATATGCCACTGTGGAGTCTTGAACTGTCCTTAGCAGCCCAATATTGATTTCCATAATGATATATTGACAATATTCCATCAAACTTATAATCGCATTTGTCAACGCATGTTATTCATACTAGATAGTGTATGCATGGTAGCGAACCTCTGTATGTACCTTCAATATCCCCTTTTTTTTGTTTTTTGTTCTCCTCTTTTTAGGTTATTCTGATCTCTTTAGTTGTTTTATGGTATATTTAGGGATGTTATATGGATAAACTGCTTACATTGATAATTTACAATGAGTTTTCCAGATTTATTTTGCCCTCCATAATAATAGCACTGGATTTAAGGAGATATAAGTTAGTAATTTCGGTTGAATTGTTATTGAAGGTAAATTTGGCTTGAAGCAGCTTATCTAAGCACTCTTTAGATTTGGAGGAATAATATAAATGCTCCAATTGTTTAATATGGGTCATAGCACAAAGGAATATTTTAGAAGCTACATTTTTCTTTTGAGCCACAATTGAATCACCACCTCTTTTTTCTCAGGATTATATGGTATAAGATCCAAGTCTAAATTAACAGGGGCATGATTTGAGATGAATATGGAGCCAATCGCAGATTGCAGAATGTGTTGTGTAAGGAGGTGAGAAAGAAACAAATAATCAATTCTGGATTGAGAAAAATGGGCAGGGAGAAAAAGGTATATTCTTGTAGGGTAGGATTACATATTTCCCATGCATCAATTAAGACACTCTGTTTTCCAGTAGAGGTAAACTCTGAGTGAATAGATGATGGGATAAAAATGGGTTTTGGACTTGAGATCAAAAAAGGGGCCATAACCATGCCACAATCTTCCTCAAAAAACAAATATTCATCAGTGAAAGTCATTCATTTAGATGAAATTTCAGGCCAGAACAATTTATCAAGTTGTGCGAGTGCATGAACATTCAATACTGTTATCGGTCTTTTGTCAACAGTAAGGGAAACAGCTATCCATCTACCCATAGCATCTGAATCTTGTGAAATCACTTGAATATCTAAGAGTTTGTTACAGAGAATTGCCAAACTGCTATGTTTACCTGTACAGGTGCAAGAAAAAATATGACCAACCCATTGCTTTTTAAGCTTAGCAATCTTTGACTCTGCCACATGTGTTTCTTGCAACGAAACAAAATCACCTTTTAGTTTATAGAGATGCGTTAAAAATCGCAGACGATTTATAGGACACCCAAACCTTTAACATTCTAATAAAATACTCTGAAAGACATCTATGTTATAGTAAAACAAACTATAGGATAAGATATGATAGAGGACCAAAACTATTTAAAATAAACAGTGAATGTTAGACCTAGAATCTTTGATGTGTTTTTCCCTAGTCGTTTTGCTTCTGACCTCCAGTTTTTTACTATGTGCTGCATTTCGTTTTTGCTGTTTTTGAATTCTGGGCACTTAACCACTGCTGATCAGCATTAAAGTGCAAGTGCTCCCTGTGTACATCATGGTTATGATTGGTGATCCATGATTAACATATTTGATTTCCTGGGAGACCCCTAGTAAAGTGCACTGCATTTGCCTAGGACCTGTAATTCAAATGCTGCTAGTGGGACAGCAGCACTTATTGGGTCACCCACATGAGTATCCCTGCAAACATGCCTTAGACCGGCCACTGCAGTGTCTGTGAGTGCAATTGTAAACTGCCATTTCAACCTGGCAAGGTTAACCACTTATTAGGCCCAAACCTTCCCTTTTGCTACATGTAGGCACCCCTAGGGTAAGCCCAAGGTAGGCTCATGGGTAGGGTGCAGTGTATTTAAAAGGCAGGGCATGTCCTGGTGTGTTTTACATGTCCTGATAGTGAAATACTGCCAATTTAGTTTTTCCCTATTGCAAGGATTAGTTCTCCCATAGGTTATCATTGGAGCTCCCTTGTAACATCTTACAAGTGTAACTTTCAATTAGGAAGAGATAGAGAGTTGGAGTTTGGGTTCCCTGATCTCAGAATTCAAAACACATCTTTCTGTGAAGATGGTTTTGAAATTGAGTGTTTGACAATGGCACTTTTAGAAAATGGTCATTTTCTTGCATTACCATCATGTGCCTCTACCTGCCTGTGGAATCCACGTCTGGTTTAGACTGACAGTTGGACTGTCTGTGTTTTCCCTCTAGAAAGTCACACAAAAGGAGCTGAGTTGTGCCCTGCATATCCTGATGGCCCATCACTAGGCTGATGGGCCTTCCTGAGTTAGAGTGGTTGGAGGAGTTGTCACTGAAATCTGAATAGGGCTATGCCTGTCTTCACATAAAGCTGTCTCTACCCCCTGTAGGGTGTCTGGAGGCAGGTCAGGGCAAGGGAGGATCTGTGCACTACAAAGACTATCCTTTGAGGTATGCCTACTTCAAAGGCATAAAGGGGTATACGTATTAGACCTGTAACCCAACATCTTTAGAATACTTCTGTACTATGAGGTGGTTCTGCAAGAAAAGGAGCTGGAGAAGCTGAAGGAGGGGAACTGACAACTGCTTGTTGCTGTGTTGTGCTGGCCTTTTGCTTGCTGCTTCTGTCATGGAGAGTGAAAGGACTGGACTTTGTTTTCATCATCCTGCTTGCCAAGGTTCTCCAAGGGCCTGTTTGTGCTTGTCTCCAGTTAGTTAAGAAGTCTCAGGGCCATCAAAGATTTCACCTGCAACCCCCTAACTCCTCTGCTGGGAGTTGTGACCTGCCAAGTGTTGCAAACACCAGTCTGGGCTCTTGAAGGTGACTTCTGCTGCAAGAAAGTAAGAAAATCCACGCACCGGTGTTCAGTGCCTGCTTTTCCCACTGCAAGCTTACAGTGCTGTGGAAAAACTAATGCATCGCCATGGTGCAACTGAAGAACCAACAAAGTGCCTGTTGTGTGCCTTCAAGATCCCCGCAGCCTGCGTCTCAATAACAGTGTTTCTGACGTCTGAGACACCTGTTACAACTGCTGCGCAGGCCCTGCTGTGCGGCTTAAGACTCAACACATAACCTGCTCATGGCTGGGAGAATTGACACAGCGCCTATTTTTCCACCATAACATCGACCCCAGCAGGTCTGGATTTTCCATGTGTCACAACTGTGCTCCAAGTTCTTCATTGACATTGCCCAGCATTAAGGAACCAAGACTGCATGTCCGGATATCAACGCATTACCTCCCCTCACCGTAAAGACCCAAAGCATCACCTCCTGTGACAGTAAGAAACCAACGCATCACCTCCCCAGGGCTGCAGTAAGGAACCATCACATCAATCCCCTGGCAGTAAGGAACCAACGCATCACTTCTCCTGGAAGCAAAGAATTGATGCATCACTGCGTTTCTTGGCATCTCACCTACCCTGCAACTGTTTTTAACGTGTCACGGGTACTTTGTATTAAAAGTGACAAATCAATAGTTTTCTATGACTAAGGTATTTTAAACCTTTTAAAAGTGATATCTTTGCTTATGTATGTTGGATTTTTGTTGTTTTCATCTTCTTTTACTTAGATAAAGATTGGTTATTTGTCTCAACTAGTGTAGTGTCTATTTGTACTGTGTCACTGTGTGTTTATGTATAAATGCTTTATACATTGTATCTGAGATAGGCCTGACAGGTGTGCCAAGCTACCCAGGGGGTGAGCGGAGGTTATCTTAGGTGTATAACTCCCTTACCCTGAGCAGAAGAAAGGGTCCCTATTTGGACATGGTGCAAGCCACTGCAAACGAGAGACCCCTGTTATTTTTTTTTTTTTTTTTATTTCACTTATTCAGCGTATGAATCACCCCAACCGGGGTATCTCCGTGCTGTAACTGCCCTTGACAACCAGCAGGGGAAGATCAGAACAGCATGGTTTTTAACAGCTTTCTGAAGGCTAGGTAGTTGGAGCAGAGATGTAGGTGTATGGCAGCTGGTTCCAATATAATGGGGCCAAATAGGAGAAGGCTTTCCCCCCCAACCGAGCCGGTTTTGTGCGAGGTATGAGAAGGAGATCCTTGGACCCTGAACGTAGGGTCCTGGAAGGAATGTATCTGATCAGCTTGTCTGTCATATACCTTGGTCCCAATTTGTTAAGGGCTTTGTAGACCATACAGCAAATTTTGAATTTGACCTTTTTTGCGAATAGGTAGCCAATGCAGCTTACGGAGTAGGGGGAGGGAAACTGTTCTGGGGTGGGGGCTTTGGTCACTAATCGAGCTTCCGTGGTCTGGATTACCTGCAGTCTGTTCAAGGAAGATTCCTTGGCTGAAATCAACAGAGCGTTGCAGTAGTCCAGACGGCTTAAGACCAATGCTTGTATCAGGGTTTCCGTGTGGATAGCGGAAGTAGGGGGAAGACTCTGCGAAGAAGGCTTAGTATATGAAAACAGGGCCCAGTTGTTGTGGTGGCATGCTCCTCTAAGCTTAGCTTCTGGTCAATTCGGACCCTTAGCTTCTTTACCACTTGTTTTGGGGACGGGGCCTGGCCCAGTTCTCCTGGCCACCAATTGGGTGACCACCTTGTTACTGCTTCTCTGAATAACATAATTTCAGTTTTCTCTGCATTCAACTGAAGGAAGTTGTTACTCATCCAATCAGTGATGGCTTTCATACCCTCTGAAAAGGTGGTCTGAATGTTGGTGTTATTCTTGTCAAAGGAGAGAAGCAGTTTTTTGTCGTCTGCATAGGAAATATGTATGAATCCTAAGTTTCTTAATAGGTTTGCCAGTGGAGTAACATAAATATTAAACCGGGTAGGGTTTAAACATGAGCCCTGGGGTACTCCCTTGGTAACATTAGTGGTATGTGATCTAAAAGGGCCTAAGTTGATGGTTTGAGTTCTTTCAGCCAGAAAGTTAGTCATCCATTTTAGTGTGTTCCCCTGGATGCCTATATCTCTGAGTCTCCCAAGCAAGTTCTGGTGGGAGATAGTATTGAATGCTGCATACAGGTCAAGCAGTATAAGGAGCACTGCTTGACCATTGTCTGCTAGCATTCGGATGTTATAGGTGACTGTCACCAATGCCGACTCCGTGCTGTGCCTAGTTCGGAATCCAGATTGTGAGGGGTCAAGGCAGTTGGAGGATTCTATAAATTCAGACAAGTATTTATTAATGTGCTTCTCTAGAAGTGTACTTAGTAAGAGGCCTAAAGAAAGGGGATGATAGTTAGAAACATCATCTGTAAGGAGATTGGCTTTCTTCCTGATGGGCAGGATCTGAGCTGCTTTCCATTCCTTGGGGAGCCAGCCTTCCTTCAAGGAGCTATTTAAGATGAAACAAATGGGCACAGCGAGTTGATTGGCGAGCTAGCCAGTGGTCTTGGCTGGAATCAGGTCTAAAGGACAGCCAGATTTAGTTGTTTTTAATAAAGATTCTGTCTCTTCAGGGGAGAGCATTGGAAATTCCTCTAGTTTATACGTGCTAGTCATGATAGAAGGGGGTTCGCATATGCTGCTTGATCGGGAGCCATTGGCAGCAGTGATCTTGTTGTAGATCTTATTTTTTTTAATGTTAGATGTCCTGCTATATTGTTGCATAGTGTCTGAGATGGAGTCTCTTCTGTGTTACACGCTTTGGGGTTGGTGAATGATTTGAGGACCTGAAATAATGCTTTAGGGGAGTTATCTGCCTGTTCAAGTTGATTTGCAATATGCAATTTTCGGCTGGTTTTCAGATTGCTATGGTATTTAGTCAGAGCAGATTTAAATCTGTCTTTGTCATGGGGGTCGTGTGTGCGGCGCCAATGTCGTTCTAGTTTTTTACATTGGCTTTTTTCAGTCCAGAGATTAGGGGTATACCATGGTGTCTGTGTGTTCTAACAGTGAAAATACAATGAATGGATTGATATAAATAGCAATGATGAGAAGATAGACAAGAAAAATGCTAAACTAGTTAAGATATGCAAAAACTAAAAAGGAAAAGAGGAAAAACAGAAAAGGTAGAAATTAGATAAAGGAAAAAGAGCAGACAGAACAACAATTATACTAAAAAAGTAACAACGAAAAAACATACCTATAGAATACACAAATAAATGAGGGTGGTGGGAACACATGAGGGGGATGATACAACCGAAACTCTGGAGTGGTCGACACAAGAGGGAAGACCAGACCACATAAACTGTACCAAGGAAGTCTTCTAGATACACAGAACATATCAAAAAGAGGGCAAGCAAACAGTGAACACTAAATTGGTAAAAACAGACCTTATAAAACATCTCAGCAAAGGATAAGAACTCGTTAATAAAACAAGAAGAACATAAGGACAGTTGCATAATCAAGAAATTGAGCTGGACCCAGCAACAGTAAACCTAGAAGTGTCTATTGTATCTCCTCTGCAATTATCAATAAACGTCTGCAAAAGTGAAGGATCTTCATAAGTAGGAATCTTATTATTATAGGTCTCTTTGAATAGACATTGGTGAAAAAGTCCAAATCTGGCATTGAGAGATCATAGAGTTGGTCGCATGCCTAGAAATGTCTTCCTCCATTTTGCTGCAGACTTGGAAAAGTCTTGTGCAAAAATGAAATTGGAACCAGGAAATACGACCTTTGACCTTGGCTGCTTTAAGAACTTGGAGAAGTACTTGATATTCCAAAAAGTAAATGATTGCTCCTCTAGGTTTCTGTGAAGTAGAAGCATAGTGAGAAGGATGACCAAGGAGGTAAGGAAGGTAAATCCAAAAGCTTGGAAAAAAAGAATTTGAAGAACGACGTGGGTTCTGAACCTTCCAAACCTTAAACCGAGCAGTCTTAAAAGCAGGGTATAAAATAATATGCTGTTATGTTGGGACTTACCAACTGAACATGCCCTACTCGCTTCTCAATAAATGAGAGGATGGCCAGTCCGACTTCTTCCAGGCCCAGGCCACGCCCAGGAGCATCCCTCGCTGCAGGACACCTCTCATACCCATCCCCAAGCTCGTCAATAGTATTGCATACGGCAAACTTTTAAGATTAAAGAGGAACAATACGAGGGATCAGGATTTCCAGAAACCTGCTATGCTAATGATAGTATGGTGCGGTTCAGTTCTAGAGGGTATAATGACCAGATTCTGTCCAAAGCTTTGATGGGGGTTGATTCCCTATCAAGGGTTGATTTGTTGAAAGATACTCTCAAAGATAATAAAGAAATCACCAAGTTCAGGTTGATTACTATTTTTTCTGAAGATTTGGGTGAGCTGAGAAAAATCCTACGTAGGAACTGGCACACATTACAAGGAGATTCTGTCATAGGCCAGGATATACCATCTAGCCCTTTGGTCACGTTCAGGAAAGCTAGGTCCCTTAAGAATAATTGGTTCATAGCCATCTGGGAAAAGAAGCAACAAGACCAGTGCTACCATCTTTAAATGTTTTTTTCCTTGCGGCAAATGCAAGACTTGCTATAAAAGCAAGAGAATCCTTTCCTAAAACATTCCTGGAGTGGACAAACCCAGAAGTATCAATAAAGTCATGACGTGTACAACACCTTACACAGTGTAGTGTCTGAATTGTCCCTGTGGACTCAAGTACATTGGGAGTACGATACACCCCATGAAGGTACACATATTAGAACACATGCGGGCCATCACAAATGGGGATGTGTCGTACCCGGTGGCTAGACATTTTAACGAAGAGCACAACAAGAATAGGGACTTTCTAACTTTCCTTTACATTGACCATGTCCCCGTCAATCCAAGAGGGGGAGATAGAATCCTTAGATTGAGACGACTAGAATTGCGTTATATAATCGATTTGCAGACAAAGGCGCCCAAAGGCATGAATAGTAGTGAAGAATGAGCAGTACACTTTGTTGATTAATAAATTAGGGGCCTGATGAAATTGATTGAATTGGGTTCTGAAAAAGTGATTAGGCTAATCTCTTCCTTGAAATGTCCATCCATTTCTTATCTTATCTCTTTTTTCTTCGTTTCTTGTACTTTTCCTCTAGGGGTATAGCCCTGTGATGTATTTTCCTCATATGTATTTACTGGAATCATGTTTTCTCCTACATTGATTTAGAGTTGAAGAGTTACGCTCCATAATGAATGAATTTTGGTTCTTCACCTTTGACCGTATTTGTACGCATGACTATATAGGACATAACAGCTGTTTTCCTCAAGCCCATTTAGGGCATGATTCTTTTACTATATTTTATGATGTTCTTCTGCTATGATTGCATTTAAAGCCCATCCAGTGCGTGACACTGGCCCGTTAAGGGGTTAAAAATGCAGGAAAGTTAGAACTATATTTCACTGTGCTTTTTCACTCTCTCTTGCTCTTTGGTTATGATTACATACAAATACCATTTAGGGTGAGTTGTTATTTGTTTGTGTGTATAAATGAATAATGTAGGGGTTTACTTCTGTCACGGGGACTGCCATTTCCTTTGAGCAAATATAATGATATGGGGGGGGGGGGTGCGTCTTCCCTGCCCTCCGGTCCAAGGAGCAGCACGTTTTTGGAGGTATACGTAAAATTTAAGTGAGGAGGGGTGAAGCTTCCCCACAGTGTTCCGGCGGACACTACTTCTTTTGGTATTCATGAATTAAAATTCGGGGGTCTGTTGCGGATTAGCGGCCTCTAGGAGTACGATATTTGCTGGCTTTAAATTGGATGGAGGCGCATCATTAAATTTTTCTTGAGAAGCTTTGCATGGCACTGGGTATGGTTATGTCCGAGGGCTGGTTGCAACAATGAAACGTGGTGCCTACGCCATGGAGATTGTAGTTTGCTATGGCAAGACCGGATCTATGAAGAGTTGTGGCTCTGTCATAGGAAACTTTTGCTTTGCTTGATGGAAGCGAGAGAAGGAAATGTGCTCTAATTTTTATGAAGCGAAGCAGATTTGCTTCTGGGCAAAGGGAGCTTGCATGGAGCTGCTGGCTTTGTTCAAAAGGAATACTGGTTAACATTAACGGAAGGCTGCAGGTCACAAGTGCACCAAATTTCACCCCAACAGTTTGTGCAACATTGAATGCCACGTGCAGGTCATAAGTTAACCATAGTTCATTCTAAGAGTTTCTGGAACATTCAACAGTATGTGCAGGTCAGAAGTTGACTTTTTTTTTCCAACGAGTCCAGGAGGAGTCGGTGAGCTTGTGCGCTCCAGTGGCACGGGGAAAGGGGGATTTAGTGATGTATTGAGGCATCGGGGGAGAGGAAAGAGTATTTCCTCTCCCCTGATGTCTCAATACAGGGCATTCCTGCAGCATGATTCCGCACAGTGTCGCAATCGTGCTGCAGGAATGCCCCCACTAGGCATCAGGGATGTATTTTTAGTGAAAGGAAGCGACCCCTTGGGCAAGAGTCGCTTCCGATAAAGAATAATTAAATTAAAGACTTTTCTGCCCCCCCTGGGGCCAGATCGCCTGTGTTGTTTGGCGTTTCTGGCCCCAGGGGGGGCAGAAAAGCCCACTAGAGACAGGGATCTTCAAAAAACAAAAATGGAAGCAACCCCCTGAGAAATGGTCGCTTCCAGGGGCCTCATTTTTTTAAGTGTGTATTCTGCCCGTGTATCTGGCCTTTCTGACCCCAGCAGGGCAGAATACCCCACTAGACACCAGGGAGTCCTTTAATTATGTAAAGGAAGCGACCCCTTGGGCAAGGGTCGCTTCCTTAGGGGGCACTTTTTTTAAAGACTTTTGTTTCCCCCCCGGGGACTGTTTGCCTTCGTTTTTTGGCTATTCTGGCCCCAGGGGGGTCAGAAGAGCCCACTAGAGCCAGGGACATTAAAAAAATAGTTTTTTTAAATGTGTATTCTGTCCCCCCTGGGTGCAGATCGGCCTGTGTATTTGGCCTTTCTGCCCCAAGGGGGGGGGCAGAATACCCCACCTGACTAGACCAAAAAATCTTGCAAAACAGATCAAGCAAAATGGCCATCCCTCCTAACCTCCGAATCCAATAATAATCGAATAATTTTTCGTCAAAATTATATTGAAAATAATACGTTAAAAATACTTTTATTAATACATTTAAATTTAAAGAAATTTCATACTTTACAAATTACGCCGAAGTCGCAACACCAGCACGACTTTTCAAAATGGCTACCAGAATGCGCGCAGCCATCGTGTAGGGTGCGCGACTTCTGTATAATATTAAAAAAAAGATTGACTATAGTTTTCCTAACTAAAAATTTTTCACAATTTTTTTTAAACACATATATTACCTACTGGCAGTCGCCAGTAGGTATTTATAGTTAGGACCTATTATCCATAGGAAATCCACAATATTCTATTTGTAATAACTTTGGTGCTGGTTGACAAATCTTCGCAAAATTTTCAAAACTGGTGGGGCGCTCCGGTCCGCTCCTATCCTGACAGTCTCTGGGTGATTCGTCAAGCGGGGGCCGAGAAAAAAGGAGGGTCCCAAAACATGTTTTCCCCATGCAATTTTCCATAGGAACCTTTAATCGCTGCTACAGCCTGAACTGCTGAACGAAATAACACCAAATTTGGCAAAAAGGTAGCCCTTGGTTCAGAGTCGTGCCTTTTGGTTAAGTGGTGTAAATCCGTTCAGTAGTTCCTGAGAAAATCAAAAGTAAAATCACATATATATCTGGACGGAGCCTAACCACACATCTCATCGTGAGATCTGATTGGCTATCAGCACTTCATCCAAGAAGTGTTGGCAGCCATCTTGGGACCAATATACATGATATCACCTCATTAAAAAGCATTGCAGTTAATAGAAGGTTTAAAGACTTTAGTTACATTATAAATTATTTGTTGATGGTACCATACTCATTTTAGGAACTGTGATGTGTTCTAAGGTGATTTTACCATGTGAAAAAGCCTTCTGCTGGGATATCATCAATCATGTTTGAGAGAAAACTATTTTCTCATGCTTTTCCCACAGAGGTTTGGAAGGTGACCTATAAGCTAAACTGAGAGCATATTTTCTGTAAATTCACATTATCTTTCTTAGTCATGTGAGAATGAAGTCTGACATTCTCAGTAAAACATGTACATCCAACAAGGGCAGAGACTGTCAGTTGATTCCTTTGTGTTCTACTGCAGCTTCCCAGAGTGTTCTAAAGAACAACTAGAGCGCTAACAGTCCTAATTATGACAAACGTATTGCACACCTGAAGCCATCTTGATTGGAATAAAGTGGTAACTCTTAAAACATTTAATTTAAAAAGGAACACAATGAGGGGGTTCATTTTGCATATAGAAAGTATGATTAGTGCTGCAGAAAGAAAAATTAGGGCACATTTTGAGTGACTTCTCAAATCCTCTTCTATTTCATTAAAACATTCTGACATGCAGACTGAAACATGCACTTTCAATACCAGCAGCAGACTTCCCTGGTGAGCAGTAGCTTTACTACAGTGATCCAATGAGCAACTAGAGTGCTAACATTCTGAAATTATGGCAAATGTGAGACACATCTGAATGCCTTCTTGATGGAATCAAAGTAAAAAACTGAAAGTATTTCCTACTGAGGAGACTGTAGTAAATAAGAGGAAAGTAGGAAACTTCATAACAAAAAAGTCTCCCAAGATGGCCACCAGAGACAAAAGAGCCCAAATGTAGCACAAATATCACCCAGATGTAGCCCAAGTATAGCCCAATGACAGAATGTCCCAGAGTGTTCTAAAGAGCAACTAGAGTGCTAACAGTCTTACTTATGACAAAAGTATGGCATACCTGAAGCCATCTTGATTGGAATAAAGTGGTAACACTTAAAACATTTAATTTGCAAAGGAACAAAATGAGGGGGTTCATTTTGCCATAGAAATTAGGATTAGTGCTGCAGAAAGAAAAATTAGGGCAGATTTTGACTTCTCAAATCCTCTTCTATTTCATTAAAAAATTCTGACATGCAGACTAAAACATGCACTTTGAATACCAGCAGCAGACTTCCCTGGTGAGCAGTAGCTTTACTACAGTGATCTAATGAGCAACTAGAGTGCTAACATTCAGAATTTAAGACAAATGTGTGACACATCTGAATGCCTTCTTGATGGAACCAAAGTAAAACACCTAAAGTATTTCCTACTGAGGAAACTATAGTAAATGAGGAAATTAGGAAACTTCATGACAAATAAGTCTCCCAAGATGGCCACCAGAGACAAAAGAGCCCAAATGTAGCACAAATATCACCCAGATGTAGCCCAAGTATAGCCCAATGACTGAATGTCCCAGAGTGTTCTTAAGAACAACTAGAGCGCTTACTGCCTTACTTATGAAAAAAGTATGGCACACCTGAAGCCATCTTGATTGGAATAAACTGGTAACACTTAAAACATTTAATTTAAAAAGGAACACAATGAGGGGGTCCATTTCACCATAGAAATTATGATTAGTGCTGAAGAAAGAAATATTAGGGCACATTTTGAGTGACTTCTCAAATCCTCTTCTATTTCATTAAAATATTCTGACATGCAGACTGAAACATGCACTTTTAATACCAGCAGCAGACTTCCGTGGTGAGCAGTAGCCTTACTACAGTGATCTAATGAGCAACTAGAGTGCTAACATTCAGAATGTATGGCAAATGTGTGACATATCTGAATACGTTCTTGATGGAATCAAAGTAAAAAACTGAAAGAATTTCATACTGAGGAGACTGCAGTAAATGAGGAAATTAGGAAACTTCAAAACAAATAAATCTCCCAAGATGGCCACTAGAGACAAAAGAGGCCAAATGCAGCACAAATATCACCCAGATGTAGCCCACATGTAGCCCAATGACAGAAGTCTGCAAAACACTTTTTATTTTTTGTGTTTTTGCACTTTTATATAGTGCAGACTTGTCAGCTATTGGAGTGCTTTACATGAGCATTGGTTACATCACACAAGAACAAATTCATTTTGGTTGTAGACATGGGGAGATTAAGTGATGTGACCAGAATCACAGAATGTCGAGCTGAAGCCCACCAGATGCTTCCAGTAAGCGCCACTGCGCTGGGTTGCAGAGAGGTGGTCCAGGTGAGGAAATATGAATTTTTATGGTCAATTGTGTCCCCTATCTTAGACCCCAACGGCTCCATGTACATGCTACAAGTACATGTATGTTCCCTCCAGTTCCAGCTATGAAGACGCAAATACATGTGCGTCCAACGTCAACATGTCCTCTTTCAGATCCGCCATGAATGGGTCAAATATTTCATTCCTAAGTATGATTGGCCACCGACTTTATATGGTTCACTTCTCTAGTTTTCCAGTTCAGGCGAGTAGGCCCTGAATTCTGTCATCAAGCCATTTCATGCTTCTGCCTCTGAAATGCTCCAGCCTGGACCTGCATCCGTATCCATGAACTTTGTCCTACTCCCTGCGCGGCTAACGGTGCCTGACGCGGCCTGTTGCCTGCCAAAAAACTGTATTCAGCCTTCAAGTTATCTGCTCCGCTCCTCATCCAATGCATTCCTGTCTAGTAGTTTAGGTAAACATCCTTCCAGCTACCGAGCAAAGAGCTTGGCCTCGCTGTCTTTTTGCAAGTAATTCATAGCCCCTGTTACCATGGAAGATTCCTGCCCCCTCGCATCTCATGTAGACACATAGACGCTTGTACATGCACTAACAGTCAGTATAGAATAGATTCCGTCCGAGAAACCTTTCCTTTTGGATAACACAGTTCCTTAAACAAAGATATTAGATACGATTTGGGATTAGGTTGACCTGACCCCCCAGACTTTTGTCTCCACATGTAGAGCTAAATGTCAATTCCCCTTCACCCTCTAGTTGCACGTCAATCACACGTCATGCGGCTGCTCGCGCATCTCTGCCAAATATTTCTGCTGACACTGCAGGATTCTCTTATGGATCCACCCACTTGTGACATCATTTTAAATGACGTTTCTAGTATACGCCTGTATTTACGCCTACTTTTCATTACGTATGTGTATTCTTATCTGTATTATCAGCTGTTACGCCTCCTGCATCTGTCTTAATGCAATGCTTTTCATATATATAGTATTACTTGTCAATAATGTATTGCCTATCCCTTCCTGAACCTTCGTGGTGATGGAATAAGATTGCCTAGTTCGAACTATGATTCCTTTGTAAGGAATAAAGCCCTTTTCAGAACCTCTAATACCACGGATTCTGCCTCTTATTTTGACTGAGTTATTCTTACTAGACTTTACCGCATTAAAAAATAGTACAGGTAATTAAAATATTTACCACACAGGCCGTGCCACTTTTTACACCTCCCTGCAACGCAGCTCTGTGGCGCTTACTGGAGGTACCTAGTGGGCTAGTTGGACCCTAGGGACCCTCAGGATTCAAATGAACTTAATCTCCCAACTAAAAACGGCCACAGGGCGAGTTTACACAGTGGTGAAGGGAGGGGACGGGGCCTGAGGTGACGTGTGCAAACACACCCTGTGGCACGTTTTAAGAGGTAGTTTTAAAGTTTACAGAGGAGGTCATGCTAATCACAGGGGGACCCCAACGCATAGTGTTACCTAGCGTACATAGGTGTTTTCACTGTATTCTAAGTGTTTTTTAACATAGCACTGGCTCTAGGACTGGTTAGTCAGACTCAGTTACCACCAGTATTCGTCTGAAAAAGTTGAGGGTACAGGATGATTTTGCAACAAGGCTTCTTTCTGCTCTTCTGTTTGTTCTTTCTGCACGTTATCCTTCTTCCTGCACTTTTCTTCGTCTTTGAGGACTTCTATTGCTTCTTTCTGCATTTCTTTTTTTTCTTTCTGTGCGTTTTTTCTTCTTTCTTCACATGTCCTATCTCTGTAGGCATATTTAGAAATTAGCATTTAAAAAACCTTTGAAATTCACTGTCTGGGACGCTGGGGTCCGCAAGAGAGTGTGGTCCAGCAAGTCCTTAAAACGAAACAGAGCTATGAATGGGGCCAGAGATTACATTATCATCTATTGCAACATCGCTTGCCTGCACCTGTGCACCCAGGCTGCTGCACCCCAGCCCCTTTCTCCGCTCTGTGCTCAATTGCAGCTCCTGCGTGCTGAGGCTTGACTGCTCACCTGCCACAACCGGTGTGTCCAAGGATGTGCCGGTGCGAGCTCCAACTCCGTGGTGCCGCTATCAGGGTGGACTAGCAGGTCTCCGGTCGGGGACGGTGTCTTGATACCACAGTAGAAGGCGTCAGAATGCCCAGGGAATCATTACGAGGTGAGCACCCGCTCTGCCCATTTTGGCTCTACTAACCCAGTGTCTGAAAAGGGGGAAAAAATATAATGTTGGAAATGTCTTGAGGTAAATGAAGGTTTCTTTCAACGTTAATCGAGAACACCAGTTGAGTGCATCCTCCCTTCTTGAAGTACGATCTTCGAACTGTTAGTGGTAATCGTGGTTCAAAGAGGAGTTGGAGTGCACGAGAATACATGAGGGTAAATAATAATATGTTATGCCAACGTTCACATACAAAGGAATAGAGCGCATGGTAGAAGCATAATGTGCGCGTGTAATGCAGTGGCGCAAGCCTGTGTGCACGTACACTTAGTAATCAGCTCACTACAGTGCCCCAAAAGCCAACGCCCCATGTCAGTAGGGCAGCGCTGCCCGCTGGCTCAGGCCTACAGCACGGTCTAGCAGGTCCTTAAAATAAGACAGAGATGGGACTGAATGAGGTCAGAGATCACATCGGTACGCAGGGTAACATCGGTTGTTCGC
Organism: Triturus cristatus; assembly: GCF_964204655.1. NCBI lineage: Eukaryota > Metazoa > Chordata > Amphibia > Caudata > Salamandridae > Triturus > Triturus cristatus. The sequence continues at coordinate 1,369,806,273 of NC_140590.1, forward strand.
ACCTTTGCACACAGGCTGATGTACCCCACCCCTTCTGCAGCACTGCGCTCAACACGTGTCTGTAGGGCAACGCTGCCCGCTGGCTCAGGTCTACAGTACGGTCCAGCAGGTCCTTAAAATGAGACAGAGATGTGACTGAATGAGGTCGGAGATCACATCGGTACGCAGGGTAACATCGGTTGTTCGCACCTTTGCACACAGGCTGATGTACCCCACCCCTTCTGCAGCACTGCGCTCAACACGTGTCTGTGGGGCAACGCTGCCCGCTGGCTCAGGTCTACAGTACGGTCCAGCAGGTCCTTAAAATGAGACAGAGATGTGACTGAATGAGGTCAGAGATCACATCGGTATGCAGGGTAACATCGGTTGTTGGCAGCTTTGCACATAGGCTGATGTACACAACCCCTCGCGCAGCATCACACTCAATTGAAGCCCCTGTGCACCCAGGCCCCACTGCTGACCTTCTGTCATTGTTGTATGTCCAAACACGACGGGCAGCAGTGTTCACAATTCAGGTGCAGTGTTGATTGCGACGATGGTGTACGCCTTATGGATCCCTTTTTTTATTGTGCATTGTGATATGCGAGGTGGATGCGGCCATATCACCTGAGGTAGTGGAGAATAACTGGGACATGTGGCGTCGTCGTTATCCTATTTATATGTACGCAAAGTGGACTGGGCGTGTGTACGCCAGGCGAGCGTAGGGATGTGAATAATAGTTCCGGGGACCTGGGCGTTGTTCAGTTCCTACCTGGCCAGGAAGTGTACTTATGTGTGTTTCTGTTGCAATTTGACATCGTAGAATGCGCAATTTACATTAATGTAGCATGTACCGGGAGGGCGGCAACTATCGCTAATGAGATGCTGTTCGAAAACATGGAATGGCCAACATCACATGTCGTTGTCAAGGTTGTGGATATGCGCAGACACTCGTGTCAATGGTGTGCGGTATTATTGAAAGTGTTGCTATCGCGAAGCGCACACATGTGAATATGCTCAGATGGAGGGTGGATCAGCAGTGAGGCTTCGTCATAAATAGTGATAACGTTCATTATAGTTAAGCAATGCATGCCAAACGTGAATCTGAAAGTCTCACATATGACACTACTATACTGGTAAAGCCTGACAACAGAGAATACAGCAATACAAATGTACACATTACTGTTTACTGTTTGTCACATGTGATCTAGGATGTGCACTCTGCCCGTGGCTGATGATACCCCTTCGGGCAAGCAATACCCAGGCCGAAAGGCAGCACAATAATGTGCACACACACACACATTAGGGGCATCGTGTAACACACATTTGATTTTTGATGTAACGTTTGAGATGCATGGCCATCACACGTTGAAGGCTAATGTACAGAAAATGAATATTGATCAAGATAATTGTTGCATGTTGTGTGTAGCAGAAGATATGTGTACACAGCAAAAAAACTTTTCAAAAAAGCTCTCTAAGCAGAAGGGGCGTGTCTCATCAAATGCTATAGAGAGAATGACTAAAATGGGTGGGGTCCTCCAACTGTTACAATGGGAAATGTTATAAACTAATCAAATGCTTTTTTTTAAGGTCACATGGCAATCGCGCATCGAGGGCGCAACGAGGCTGCACCCGACAAGATTTTGAGAAAATATATTTATCATAATATAACTTTATTACAGTTAGAAATATATAAATGTTTAAAATATTTTAGATTATCGCTTGCTCTCATATACAGTTTAAAGTTATTTAGATATAGTTTTGAGACATAAAAAAAAACAAGGGAATGCGTACCCGGCGCGACACCATACGTGTATGACGTAACACAGGGCCTGGCAGCGTGCACTCATCACATACGCAATGCGCAGCTGGCGTGACCCCATATATACATGACGTAACGAGTGGCCTGGTACTGCATACCCGTTGGAAACCTATGTAGCAGCTAGCGCGAACTCGTACGTATATGATGTTATGCGGGACGCGGTGCCACGAATCCGTCGGATACGAAATGCGCATCCTTTGCGAGTTTAGCAATATGGCAGATAGGATTCGCGTGGTGATGGAGCTTGGTACACTACTGGTATGGGAGTGCAGTTTTCTCCACTAAAAAAAAAAGTTATATATATTTTTGGGGGAAGATATAAAACATTACTTAATTTTTAAAGTAAAAAAAAAGAAGTATATTAGAGTTCCAAAAAAAATAGCAAAAATATAGGTTTTATAAACATTAAATATGAAATTAGCATTTAAAAAACCTTCAAAATTCACTGACAAAACCATGGGTTTTACAGACATTATAGTTAGGAATTAGCATTTAAGAAACTTTTGAAATTCACTAAAAAAAACATAGGTTTCAGGGACGTTATAGTTAGTTGGACGTTTGACTCATATAAAACCAGAGAAATTCGCCTGTTATAGTTAGTTGAGCTAACTATAACTCGCACGCCCGCAATGCTCTGCTGATGATGTCACATATTACATCACTCATGACATGGTCAGTGACATCACTGATGACATCACTGATGACATCTCAAATGACATCACTGGCAGGTGAGCAGTGAAGCCTCGGTGTGCAAGACCTACAATTGAGCACAGTGCGGGGGAAGGGGTTGGGGTGCAGCACCTTGGGTGCACAGGTGCATGCAAGCGATTTTCCCGTAGCTAATAATGTAGGACTCTATTATCAAACAACGGCGATAACATTATCACCACTTTAGCGACAGGAAACTGCCGCTAAAGCGACGATAAGGGGTTGATAATATGCCCTTGTAAATTCCCATAGAAGCCCAGGTTCACACCAGAACCTGGGCTTCTAGGGGGAATTAACAAGGGCATATCATCAACCCCTTATTGCCGCTTTAGCTGCAGTTTCATGTCGCTAAAGCGGCGATAATGTTATCCCCCCTTCCTTCATAATATGGCCCATAATCTCTGGCCTCATGTATTTAATTTTAAGGACTTGCTGAACCACACTCTTTCTCGCAGACCCCAGCGTCCTAGACAAACGGGTGAAGGAGGGTAAACACTAAAGGCTGGGTGCAATAGGCCGACGCTCTGTCTCCTCCTCCCTCTCTTCTTTTGACTCTCCCTCCCCTTCTCCCTTCCACCCACTCCCCCTCCCTTCCATTCTCACTATGGTCCTTTCATTCAGACTACCTTTCTGTACCTCTTCCACATAGCACACATACTTATGTTTCATTTTTGTCTTGCAGGTTTCCTACGCTGCTTCCACTGGAGTCCAACCCACGTTTTTTTTATTATAATGATCTATTAAATTACATTTCTATTTATTTCTGTTTTAATAAAGGTTACTTATTTTTTCAAATAAATAACTGAGTGTATAGGTCTTCTTTTTCTGATGACACTTGTCTATTGTTTATTGTGAAAATCATCTGTTTATAGGAGATTTTAAGTTCAACATTATTTAATATTCGAGTGCACCTACCAAACATAATCTAACTGACTATTAGACAAATGAAGCCTGGGTAATTGTACAACTGCAAGAGTTCTATGAGTGTATCACTTTATAACACCATAAGCACTGCCCGTGTGATTACAGAACAAATAAGGCACTGCCTAGGACCACCGAGGCTTCAGGGACTGCCGAGGACCACCCTACATATTTAAATAAAGACCCGGAGTGTGACAATCCCCAGACTTCAGTTGGCCTCGAAACCCCCAATTAGTAAACAATACCCGGGAAGGTGGCGCTCCCCTACAAGAAAACAAGACACCTGAAACAACCACCAACAGGAGCAGACAGCAAAGCAACCGTCTAATCCAGCACCGTATGCAAACTCCGCAAGGTTCCCCTCATGACAGCCCTACATTCTAACATTACATACTGAGGGCCATATTATCATGAAACGGCGTTAAAATTATCGCCGCTTTAGCGGCAAGATACTGCTGCTAAAATGGCGATAATGAGCTTGATAATATGCTGTCGAGAATTCCAATAGAAGCCCATGTTCTCGTGTTAACATGGGCATCTATTGGAATTCTCTACGGCATATTATCAAGCCCATTATCGCCATTTTAGCGGCAGTTTCCTGCCGCTAAAGCGGCGATAATTTTATAACGCCGTTCCTTGATAATATGCCCCTTAGATTCTAGTAGAATTACATACTAACATTCTACTATGACTTACAATGGAATACTACACAGAGCACATGACTTTACAGCAATGAGCTCATAGTTTCATCCACGAGTCTTGACACCGGTAGGGCTAAGACTTTTGCTTCCCACTGCCTATATTGTATAAACGTAAACTAACACTTCTTCCACAAGTATGCTACAGCGCCCAGAGCACATCACTTTACAGTAATGAGCTCACAATTTAGGCTCACGGCTTAATCCCCGAGTCTTCACACCAGTAGGGATGAGTAGTTTGCTTCCCACTCCCTATATACTATAAATGCATACTAACACTACTTACACACTTATACTATAGCGGCTAGTATCCTACACCGCCCAGAGCCCATCACTTTACAGCAGTCAGCTCGGTTTCATCCCCAAGTCTTCACACCGGTAGGCTTAACTACTTCGCTTCCCGCATACTATCAACACACAGTAACGGTCAGTATCACGCCCCATGGCACGTTTTAAGAGGTAGTTTTAATCCCCCTGTATGGTATAAACGCCTACTAACACTACTTGCACACGTATGCTACAAACACCAGACCACATCACTTTACAGCAATGAACTCACGGTTTAGACTCTCGGTTTCATACCCGGGTGTAGCACCATATCATATCACCACCATGCCACTCTGAGCAACACCGCACTTTCAGACCGTTAACAATGATAACTACCTACTGGCGACCTTCCTTGATCCTTGATTCTTTTAGCTTTAAAAAATTCTCTTTATTACTGTCTTTCTACTTTTCCATATAAATAGTTTTTTAAATATTCAAGTACACATCGAAGTCAGAAATGCAACGTATTCTATCAACACACTTTCTAGAACATTCTACAACACGTGGAGGTTAAAAGTTCATCAATTTTTTTAAACCTAACGATATTTTTTTGCAACATTTTCTTGAACATTTAACGGCACGTGCAGGTTAAAAGTTCGCGATTGTTTTAAGTTCGAATATTGCCTTTCAAATGCAAGTAACAGGTGTGGTTGAGTTGAGCAAATGTTATCCTATAATATGTAAGTGCAAACTGCTTTTTCTTAACCAATCACAAACATACTTTTCCACAAAACGAATGTGCACCCTACTTTTAAAAAACAATGCTTTTCATCTCCCAATCAGGTACCGTTTTGTATGCGAAAAGAAACTAGTTCCCCATCTTTAAACATCTCTTATTCTACGAAGGAACTGCATGAGCTACAGACATCTTTCCATACCTTCCAGCCATACCTTCAAAATGCTAGTGTGGATTGTAGGACATAGCTATGTTTTCTGGTGCAAGAGGTATGCAGAACAGAGACGTATTGACTTAGACCTAGGTTTACAAAATGCGGACATTAAATGGTTTGGACAGAGAGGATTGAAGTGGCACTAATTGTTACCTTTGGTTAAAACCTGTTTGCATCTCCAACACCCTGACCTTATGATTGTGCACTGTGGTGGAAACGACCTAGGCACATTGACATGGGTAGATTTGGAAATGCTTATGAAGGACACCTTTGGACAATTGATGTTACTTTTGCCTCAAACTGTCTTTGTATATTCCAATATATGCCAAAGACAGAAGTGGAAATGGTCCACACAATTTTGTCCTCAGATTGAAAAATCTCGGAAAAAAGTCAACAAAGCTGTCTCTGCATACCTCAGAGACCACAAAATGGGGTCCATATACAACAACAACATACGTTTTGATATGGCGGATATACACAAAAGTGATGGAGTACACATCACAGATCAGAGAAACCGAGTTCTCCTGAATAACTGGAAGCTGTACATCCGCACTTATATGTAGCTCCAACTAATGAACACGAGGGCTCTTTTTAGAGCCATCCTATAACTTACAACTTAGTCCCCCTATTTTAGGGCCATATAACGCCAACTCCCGCACCCTCACCAACATTTATTCTCCACACAACTGTGGCGCAGCGGCCAGACCATCTCACTTTGCAGCACAGACCTCTCGCTTTGATCCCCAGATCTACTCACCCATAGGGGTGAGTAGTTTGCACTCTATAAATACCATATTGATTTACCTTCGCACTCCCTATACAACACCACCTAAGCACCATACACAAGCTACAATGTTCTAAACAAAAGTTCATCCAAGTACCTATAACTACATGCTGACACTACTTGCACAGATGTGGCACAGCGGCCAGAGAACATGACTTCACAGCATATGACACACATTTTGGGCTCACGCTTTAATCCCCAACTCCGGCAGCAGCTCAGCTTAGCAACATGAGACTCTAGACAATACCTCACATATATTCCGTACTCCAGGACTTTCATACCAGTACGGGTCAGTAGTTCGTCCTAGTAGTTATAAACACATCCAGACACTACTTCCACAACTGTAGTGCAGCGGCCAAGGCACATGACTTCACAGCATAGGACACACAATTTGGGCTCACACTTTAGTCCCCGAGTCCCGCACCAGCTCACCTTACCCGTATCAGACTCTACTCAATACCTCACTTAATTTCCGTAGCCCACCACTTACACACTGGTAGGGGTAAATACTTCACTTCACACCCCCTCTATAGCACACCCTAAACACCACACAGAGGTTACAGTGCTCCTACCCTCCTATTTCCCACAGGACGTGTTTACACAGTGGGGAAGGGAGGGACCTGTGTCTGAGGTGACGTGTGCAAACACGCCCCGTGGCACGTTTTAAGAGGTAGTTTAATCCCCCTGCCCTATTATATACTAGGGGCTTACAGAGGAGGTCACGCTAATCGCAGGGGGACCCCAACGCATAGTGTTCCCTAGTGTATGTAGGTGTTTTCACTGTATTATAAGTGTCTATTAACATAACACTGGCTCTAGGACTGGTTAGTCAGACTCAGTTACCACCAGTATCCGTCTGAAAAAGTTGAGGGTACAGGATGATTTTGCAACAAGGCTTCTTTCTGCTCTTCTTTCTGTTCTTTCTGTACATTATCCTTCTTCCTGCACTTTTCTTCGTCTTTGAGGACTTCTGTTGCTTCTTTCTGCATTTCTTTTTTTGCTTTCTGTGCGTTTTTTCTTCTTTCTTCACATGTTCTATCTCTGTAGGTATAGTTAGAAATTACCATTTAAAAAACCTTTTAAATTCACTGAAAAAACCATAGGTTTCAGGCACGTTATAGTTAGGAATTAGCATTTAAAAAACCTTAAAAATTCACTGAAAAAAACATAGATTTCAGGGGCGTTATAGTTGGCTGGACTTTTCACTCGTACAAAACCAGTTAGTTCAGCTAACTATAACTCGCGCGCCCGCAATGCACTGCTGATGACGTCACATATTACATCACTCATGACATGGTCAGTGACATCACTCATGACATCACTGATGACATCTCCAATGACATCACTGATGACATCACTGATGACATCATCCTTGTGATAGAGTTCCAGACCTCCTCTCACCCTAATATAACCTTTGATACACACATTCAAAAATAGAAACTGAAATTTTCAAAACAATGGACATACCAATACCAGTTACAACAACCTATTCAGAAATTCTAAGATCCACATACACATCCACTCATTCACCAACAGTCCTATATAGTCACTCATACATGTACTCACTCATCATATGTACTCATACACCTATACATCCTGTTACACAACGCCACTCATCCATAGAGTTACTCACACACATAGTCACTCATGCTAATAAAGAATCAAACATCCATTTACTTGCATATACAGTTATACACACACCACCACACTTACTTCTACAGAAACTTACACATACTTAGTCTTTTAAACAATCACTTATAGAAACACATACTTATTCATACAGGAACTCTTCCAATCTCTCACTCTCACATATCCTCACTTACATACACCAATAGTCACATATACTAGTTTAAAACATATGTAGTTACTCATAAAGACACTATTGAGACAGTCATTCACTCACCAACACACCCATACACACACTCATCCACCCATACAGTCCTGCACACATGCTGTCTTCAACACATACAAACAGTGAGTCACTCATTCATGCATCTATGCACTACGTAATACCCCCCACCGAACCATACAGACACTCAGACACTCATACTGATACTCAAAAAACCAACTAATAACCTATATAGACACTCATGTAGCTACTCACCAACCCATGGAGCCACTTATACACAAAGTGAGAGACTGATACAGATATTTACATATTTAAACATTACTCACTAGGCCATGTATTCACTAAGATACACTTAATCAGTCAGTTATACAATACATTTTTCATTTTTTTATCCATTTAGACATTTATATACCGATTTATTCTTCCATCGTCCTTGAGATATACATATATAAAACATATTTAATTTACAGCAAAACACACATTCATTGGATGATGTCATCCGTGATGTCATTGGAGATGTCATCAGTGATGTCATGAATGATGTCACTGACCATGTCATGAGTGATGTCATCAGCAGTGCATTGCGTACGCGCGAGTTATAGTTAGCTGAACTAACTATAACTGGGGAATTTCAATGGTTTTGTAAGAGTGAAAAGTCCAGCTAACTATAACGCCCCTGAAACCTATTGTTTATTCAGTGAATATATATATATATATATTCAGCATAGGGGTTTTCTTTTACGGCTTCCTTTATTGATGAGTTCACATCAACGCGTTTCGATGGCCTCTCGCCACCTTGTTCACGATAGTGATCAACCATTCGTTTCTGATTTTAAAAAAACACTTATCACAAATGACATAAATGAGGGACTACCAAATTTTCATCAACACAGTAAAAGGTAGGGAAATGCTGGCACCATTTTGTAATGGTTTTTATTTCATTACATTCTGCCTGTTTTCTCCATTGCCATTCTGAAAAACTGCTTTAACGCAGAGTTTTCTATATTATAAACACATATTATTTCATCATAAGTGTCTTTACATGGAATTACATAATAATCACATATAATTTTGCGGAAAAATCAAACATTGGTAAATTTAAACCTTTCATCATATTTACAAGGTAGTTCATGTTTAAGTATTAATTGGCTAGTGCCTCTTATTACATTTCTTGTTTTTCCTCTCCCATCCTTCTACTATTGGTTAGGAACCATACTATTTCATTAAGGTGCATATATATACCTTTTTCTTTTTTGATTATTCATTTGTTCACAAAGTGCTAGTGCTTATTAATGTAAACATATACTCCAGGTTCAGATCTCTCTCAATAAAGTGCTAGTGCTTCTAGTCAATCAATGTAAACAATTACCACATTAATATTAATTTTTTCATACAGTACTACATAACATTAAAAATGCTTATGTAAAATATATACTTATTTTTAAAAAAAGAGAAAGTTCTATTTTTTCAAATGTATAATTACTTTGAAACATTATTTTATGAGAAAGCTATATTCTCTAAACCTGTGAATTAAAAAATATATATACATGCTCCTAACCCTAAAACCAAAAAGCGTCTGAGTCCCTCTTTACATTTTAAAACAATTTAATTTCCTCTTTATACAAATAGTCCATTGATGTACGACATCTTTCTATTTCAACACTGTAGGGAAGTATTAGAAGATTTCTATTCATTATTATCTTCTATTTCCCTCTTCCCTACTTCTTTCAGTTACTTTGACTTTTTACACTTCTAAATTCTATTTCTTTAGCAATCTAAACATTCCTTAGTACAAACAAGTATGTAGGTCTTCATCTACATTCAAGCCTTGTGGTTCCATACAGTCAAACTCCAAAATATAATAAGTAACTAATTTATGGAGTTCTCTCTCTCTATCCCCTCCCCGTCTTTTCTTAGGGATCTCTGCAATACAACTGTATTGTAAACCTGTGGGATCACTTTGATGGAATGTTTCAAAGTGTCTTGCGATTGGATATGTTCTATCCTTATTCACAATCGCTCTTCTATGTTACAAAACTCGTTTGAACACTGGTAAGGTGGTACTCCCTATGTACATTTTTTGGCAGGGGCATTGTAGAGCGTAGCCAACAAAACTAGATCTACACGTTAAAAATCCTCTAATATTGATGGTTTTATTAAAAAATGTCTTAAAATGCGTCCGATTCACCCCATGCTGGCATGCCTTGCATTTAAAAACTTTTTAAAACCCATCTTCCGTGTCAGCCATGTGGGTGGTCCTGATTTCTTACTTTCAATGAATTCACTGTTCACGAAACGATCCTTTAATGATTTAGATTTGCGAAAACTGATCTCAGGATGTTTCCTCATTTTTGGGCCAAGTACTGCATCATTTTTTACCAAATGCCAGTGTTTATTTAAAATGGTTCTAACTTCTCTATGGTTTTTATTGTATGTTGTAATAAACCTGCAATGACCTGGCCCTTGTTTGAAGTTTTTCTTTTTCCTTTGTTCTGACTTTGAGGGTTCGAATAAAACTTTTTTTCTGTCAAGTTTTCTTGCTTTTAAGGCTGCCCCCTTTATAACGTCCTGTGAGTAACCTCGTTGTAAGAATCTTTGGCTCATTTCCTCTTCTACTTTTAAATATTCTTCAAAGCGACTACTTGTCCTCCTAGCTCTGTGAAATTCACCAAAGGTTATACTCCTAATTAGAGGGGCAGGATGAGCGCTCCCAGCATGTAAGATCGTATTCCCTGAGGTAGGTTTCCTAAAAACAGTTGTTTCTAGTTTTCCATTGACTGCTTTTACTCTTATATCTAAAAAGTCTATACAGGATTTGCTATATTGTCCAGTGAATCTCAGATTAAGTATATTACAATTTAGCTCGTTAATGAAAGATTCAATTGATGCTTCCGTGCCCTGCCACAGCATGAAAACATCATCAATAAATCGTACCCATAAAAGTATGTTGTCATTCCAATGTTCCAATGGCGGGCCCCTGAGCACCTGATCCTCCCACCAGCCAAGATGTAAACTGGCATAACTGGGGGCGAAGCAGGTGCCCATCGTTGTACCCTGTTCTTCTTGGAACATTTCCTCTCCAAACAAAAACATATTTTTGGTTAAACACCATCGCATCATCACCAAGATCATTTTGTTGTGTTTAAAGAATCTCAAGGATCTTCTATTCAGATAAAATTCAGTCGCCTTTAAACCATCAGTGTGGTATGCTTGTGTAGAGAGTAGTAATATCAAGCGTTAATAAAAACATACTATTCTCATCCCATCTAATATCAAATATTCATTTTAAAAAATCAGTAGAATCCTTGATATAAGAGGTTAAGGTCTTCACTATAGGGTTCAAAAAATAATCTATATACTTTGAAGTGTTCTCAAAGAGACTTCCGCATGAAGAAATAATGGGTCTCCCTGGGGGTGACATGGCATTTTTGTGGACTTTTGCGAGCATGTAAAAAACCGGGAGAGTTGGATTATTTTGTTTAATAAATGTATACTCATCCCAGTTTAATAAATCCTCTTCCTTCCATACATCTAATCTGGCGTTAAATTGTTCTTTTACCAAAATAAACTCTTGCATATCAATCCTCCTGTAACATTCGATGTCATTTAATTGAGTAAGGGCCTATTTTTTGTACAATTCTCGTCCCCATAACACAACGTTACCTCCCTTGTCCGAAGGTTTCACCAATACTCCATCTTCTTTAATTAATTTCTCCACTGTTTGCTGTATTCTTACTTTCTTAGGATCTATTTTCTTCTTTTGTTCTGCTAAATTACTATATAGTAATTTCAGATCCTTAGTAACACTTTCAGAGAAGATGTCCAAGTTATCTCGCGTTGTTTGTGGTAAATACTTGGACCGTGGTCGAAATGGTGTATAGTCGCTACTCAATAACATAAATGTTTTTTCTTTGTTTGAATTCTCTATCTGCGAAGAGTCTATAGAAACACATTCATTTCCATTACAAAGTCCCGTCAAATCACCAAAAATTCCAGCATCCAAGGCATTTAGCCCACTCAAATCTGTTACTGGCACAGTTTGAGTCTGATCTATAGGGGGTTTTTCAAATTGCTTATTAGCAAATATTTTGGCAAGTTTCAGTTTCCGTACATACTGGTACAAGTCCATTCGACTATGGGGATAATTAAATTCATTATCATCACAGTATGATAATCCCAATTCCAACACAGATTGCTCCTCTGTTGTCAGATTAATAGTACTCAAATTTATAATGGTCTTGTCCACCCTCATTACTTTGTCGATTTCTTTGTGTTCGAGCGCATAGAGCGCTTTACTTGCCATTCTTGTGCTCCTCCTACATCCTTCTCCTCCCCTTCTTTGTTTGCTCTTCCTACACCTCTTCCCCTTCCGCGACCTCTCGAAGGTCGATGATCGGTCTGGAGTTCCATTTGTAAAAAACGGAATTCATCTGTTACTACCAGACGAACATCGCTTGGCCCCTTCCTTCTTTGTTCTTCTGACTCCTGCTATGAGCCTGTGTTGGAGCTTAGCTCGCTATGTGAGGCATCTTGTTGCATAGCAACCCCACTTTGAATTTGCTTACGTCTAACAGAATCGAATTTTTTGGCAAAGGTGTATATTCTTCCTGCCTCATAATCAAGCCGGTCGCGTGTAAATTTCGTGGCCTTTCTATCCTTGATGCGTTTCTCATATTTTTCAAGTCGTATTTTTAGATCAGTTTTAAACTTTTCTATTTTTCCTTTTTCTGCAATTCTTTGATTTTTTCCACTACTTCTCCACGTTCCCTCTCCGCATATTTTAAGAATATGCGCATCATGTTTGTTGAGCTATTGGCACTATTTTCCGCCCATTCACTCAACATATCAATGTGGGGGATCTCATACGTGGGCGTGATCATAATTCGCAATCCGCTTGGGACTCTTCCCACTTGTAAATACTGCCTTAGGGAGGCCACCTCCCACCACCGTGATATATATATATACAGGAGCTGCTTTCCACCTAAACGTGAGAGCTACCCAGAGTTCTCAGCTTCTTTTTTGCATAATTTATGTGTCACTATGCCTGAAAGGGTAATGTTTTGACTTATACTGGGTGCTGCCTTGTGTCTGGACGAAGCTATACCTCTCTGAAGAGCTCTATGTCAGGGGTTGCTTTTACTCATTTCAGGTTGGCATGGTTGGTATTTCACCAATTCAAAGCTGTAATACTGTGCCTGGAGTGGAAATTGGCTTTTGTCATTTTACAGCACGCCATGGACAGCACTGTGCTAGTCCTATGCTTAAAGACTTTGCTGTAGAAATGGCAAAAGACTTTTTCCCTTTCTATCTCGGCATGGGTGGCACTGTGCTAATCCTATGCTTAAAGACTTTTATAGAAAAGCAGACATTTTAGGTGAGCAGATCTAGAGTGTTGCTGGTGTTAAGAGTGATCTATACAGGAGCTGCTTTCCACCTAAAATTGAGAGCTACCCAGAGCTATCTGCTTCTTTCTGCATAATGTATGCATCACTCTATGCCTGAAAGGGTATTGTTTTGACTTATACTGGGCACTCCCTTGTGTCTGGACAAAACTATACCTCTCTGAAGAGCTCTAAGTAGAGCGAAACATTGTGTCAGGGGTTGCTTTTACTCATTTCAGTTTGGCTTGGTTGGTATTTTACCAATTCAAAGCTGTAATACTGTGCCTAGAGTGGTAATTGGCTTTTGTAATTTTACAGCTCGGCATGGACAGCACTGTGCTAGTCCTATGCTTAAAGACTTTGCTGTAGAAATGGCAAAAGACTTTGTGCCTTTCCATCTCAGCGTGGATGGCACTGTGCTAATTCTATGATTAAAGACTTGGATAGAAAAGCAGACATTTGAGGTGAGCAGATCTAGAGTGTCACTGGTGTTGAGAGTGCTCTATACAGGAGCTGCTTTCCACCAAAAGCTGAGAGCTACCCAGAGTTCTCTGCTTCTTTTGTGCATAATCTATGCATCACTCTATGCCTGAAAGGGTATTGTTTTGACTTATACTTAGTGCTCCCTTGTGTGTGGACAAAGCTATACCTCTCTGAAGAGCTCTAAATAGAGCGAAACACTATGTCAGGGGTTGGTTTTACTAATTTCGGGTTGGCATGGATGGTATTTTACCAATTCAAAGCTGTACTACTGTGCCTGGAGTGGTAATTGGCTTTTGTAATTTTACAGCTCGGCATGGACAGCACTGTGCTAGTCCTATGCTTAAAGACTTTGCTGTAGAAATGGCAAAAGACGTTGTGCCTTTCTATCTCGGCGTGGATGGCACTGTGCTAATCCTATGATTAAAGACTTGGATAGAAAAGCAGACATTTGAGGTGAGCAGATCTAGAGTGTTGCTGGTGTTAAGAGTGATCTATACAGGAGCTGCTTTCCACCTAAAATTGAGAGCTACCCAGAGCTATCTGCTTCTTTCTGCATAATGTATGCATCACTCTATGCCTGAAAGGGTATTGTTTTGACTTATACTGGGCGCTCCCTTGTGTCTGGACAAAACTATACCTCTCTGAAGAGCTCTAAGTAGAGCGAAACATTGTGTCAGGGGTTGCTTTTACTCATTTCAGTTTGGCTTGGTTGGTATTTTACCAATTCAAAGCTGTAATACTGTGCCTAGAGTGGTAATTGGCTTTTGTAATTTTACAGCTCGGCATGGACAGCACTGTGCTAGTCCTATGCTTAAAGACTTTGCTGTAGAAATGGCAAAAGACTTTGTGCCTTTCCATCTCGGCGTGGATGGCACTGTGCTAATTCTATGATTAAAGACTTGGATAGAAAAGCAGACATTTGAGGTGAGCAGATCTAGAGTGTCGCTGGTGTTGAGAGTGCTCTATACAGGAGCTGCTTTCCACCAAAAGCTGAGAGCTACCCAGAGTTCTCTGCTTCTTTTGTGCATAATCTATGCATCACTCTATGCCTGAAAGGGTATTGTTTTGACTTATACTGGGTGCTCCCTTGTGTGTGGACAAAGCTGTACCTCTCTGAAGAGCTCTAAATAGAGCGAAACACTATGTCAGGGGTTGGTTTTACTAATTTCGGGTTGGCATGGATGGTATTTTACCAATTCAAAGCTGTACTACTGTGCCTGGAGTGGTAATTGGCTTTTGTAAGTTTACAGCTCGGCATGGACAGCACTGTGCTAGTCCTATGCTTAAAGACTTTGCTGTAGAAATGGCAAAAGACGTTGTGCCTTTCTATCTCGGCATGGATGGCACTGTGCTAATCCTATGATTAAATACTTGGATAGAAAAGCAGACATTTGAGGTGGGCAGATCTAGAGTGTCGCTGGTGTTGAGAGTGCTCTATACAGGAGCTGCTTTCCACCAAAAGCTGAGAGCTACCCAGAGTTCTCTGCTTCTTTTGTGCATAATTTATGCATCACTCTATGCCTGAAAGGGTATTGTTTTGACTCATACTGGGTGCTCCCTTGTGTCTGGACAAAGCTATACCTCTCTAAAGAGCTCTAAGTAGAGCGAAACACTATGTCAGGGGTTGCTTTTACTCATTTCAGGTTGGCATGGTTGGTATTTTACCAATTCAAAGCTGTAATACTGTGCCTGGAGTGGTAATTGGCTTTTGTCATTTTACAGCTTGGCATGGACAGCACTGTGCTAGTCCTATGCTTAAAGACTTTGCTGTAGAAATGGCAAAATACTTTGTCCCTTTCTATCTCGGCATGGATGGCACTGTGCTAGTCCTATGCTTAAAGACTTTGATAAAAAAGCAGACATTTGAGGTGAGCAGATCTAGAGTGTCGCTGGTGCTGAGTGCTCTTTACAGGAGCTGCTTTACACCTAAAATTGAGAGCTACCCAGAGTTCTCTGCTTCTTTTTTGCATAATTTATGCATCACTCTATGCCTGAAAGGGTATTGTTTTGACTTTTACTGCGTGCTTCCTTGCATCTGGACAAAGCTATACCTCTCTGAAGAGCTCTAAGTAAAGCGAAACACTGTGTCGGGGTTGCTTTTTCTCATTTCAGTTTGGCTTGGTTGGTATTTTACCAATTCAAAGCTATAATACTGTGCCTGGAGTGGTAATTGGCTTTTGTAATTTTACAGCTCGGCATGGACAGTACTGTGCTAGTCCTATGCTCAAAGACTTTGCTGTAGAAATAGCAAAAGACTTTGTCCCTTTTATCTTGGCGTTGATGGCACTGTGCTAATCCTATGCTTAAAGACTTTGAAAGAAAAGCAGACATTTGAGGTGAGCAGATCTAGAGTGTCGCTGGTGTTGAGAGTGCTCTGTACAGGAGCTGCTTTTCACCTAAACTTGAGAGCTACCCAGAGTTCTCTGCTTCTTTTTTGCATAAATTATGCTTCACTCTGTGCCTGAAAGGGTATTGTTTTGACTGCATGTGCCATCCTAATTCCGAGTAACTGTAATTTTGGCCGCCATATAAGCATGTCTCATTTCCATTCGTACCAAATTGGCAGTATTTCTGTTCCCATAAATGTTTGTGAAGTCAACTCTATATACTTTCCATTGCATCTTAAATATGTATTTCAAAGAAAACTTATGGGTACTTTATATTTAACCCACATGCTAATTAGTACATTTGTTTGGCCTCCTCCTCAATTTTACCTTGAATAGGCTGCCAACAGTCCACTTTTGCAACAGTCAATTGCTATGTAGTGGGCACATCAGCTCAATCCCACATGCCCACAAAGCCTTACGTGTCTCTTCCATGCAATGTTCATTCTTCAAAATTTTCGACCCTCGCCACAACCGCAGAATTAAAGACATTCTTTTGGCACATACCCCTAGGAGTCAGTCCAATGACCACTTGTCCTTCTATTCAATACTCTCCTACACCTGGTCGATGGGATTCTAGTCTGTCTCTGTCAATCTAACTGTGGCAGTTCAGGCAGTATACGTAATTGAAGTCACACTCTATGTCCACCAACCACTGCCGAACTCCAAGATGGGGGCCATTCCCCTTTGTGAGGGTGGTCTCACGTTAATATTCAGACCTCCAATATAAACACGGGCACTCACGGGTTCCAAAATTAATTAGTTTAATCATGGCTAGCAAACTTGTTTCGGAGACATGCCTTTGTCAGTGCTAGCTCATTGGTGAAGTAGGCACCATTTTGACAATTTATTTAAAAGGTTCAGTATATATACATGTATTTATATAGATATGTATATGTATGATTTGATTTTTATACTGGAAAATATTTTAAAATAAATATTTTTTTATAATTTTGTTACTGTAAAAAAATATATATATATATATGTGTGTACATGCATAAACATACACACATATATCTATGTGTGTTTATATAAGTACATATTTATTTGTAGTATTAATTATGACTGAATTTTATTTAATTAAAATTATATTAATGGTATATATTAAAATATTTAATGATTTACAACTTTAAACTATATACATATATGAAAAGAAACAATATGTGTGTATGTTTTTTAACGATATTAGTGACAAACTATATTTTTTTGATATTTTTGCACTTACCATTATAAGGATAGGAAATCAATGTTTTTGCAAACTATATTTTTGACACAATATTTGTGCTCCACGATATTGTTGATTTCGATATTATGGCAGTGATCCCAAACCACTGCAGCTCCACCCTTTTTACAGTTCAATGCCATACCAGTGGATTATTTCTAAGAAATGTGCTCCTACCATTGTACCTGAAGAATTTTCATCACAAATGAATGGCGAGTATGTGGCATGTATTTTTTCCTGCTCAGCATTATTTTTTTTCCCCAAGTCCAATTTCCAAAGTAACAGCTTATCTCTGAATTTAAAGAAAGCAATGGTTCTCATGTCTATGGAGGTTTATCCATCTTTGCTGAGCCATTGATTGTTTTAGGTATCACATCGGGGATCTTGAGGGATGGGCCCAACCAGAAACGTACTAGTCCCTTAATTCAAAATAAATAACTCAAAAAGAAGTATATCTGGCTTGTGCTACAAAAGCAGAGGACACGTGTAACAAAATATGGAAATGTGACAGAACTACTGAAAAAGCGATCCTTTTGTAGGACGAGAATCCTCACTCATACAAGGGTGACATGCTTCATCATCGGGTTCCCTCCTTAAACCGGACTGCAAGGTTCATGGTGTGGGCTACAACTCTCCGACCGGAGAGGAGGTGAGGTGTTTTATGATGAGTGTTAGTATTTAGGTGAGTGCGGGACAGAGGGCAAAAATCATATAGTAGTGGTTAAATCTACCTCCAGGGTATGTGAAAAAATACATAGTCAAATTAAATTATATACTGGCCAATCAGAATAGCCAGACAAGCGATGGCCCATGCAAATTCGTGGTCCACCATCGTTCTAATTAGGTCACATTCCATTGTTTGTTTTTCCAGTCTGCGTCAGCCATATCTCGCATGGTAAAAGGTGATAAGAACTATAAATGTGACAAGGTGGCCAAGTGGCGGATGAGCCATCTAGCCAAGGGCATCAGGCCATATAGCTATGATGCCACCATTATAAACCTAGTGGTTCAAACATCTAAATGGGGCAGGGGAAGCATGAGGTTGGTGGACAAAGCATCTGCTATTTTCTGGTGGATTCTCTGCTTTTATCAACCTGACAAATGATGAGGGTGTAGGAGCATAAAACTATTAATGGGCCTCAATTATATCACTTGATGTTTTGTACCATAGGTTTCCAGGATTCCCATACTATTGTCATTCCAAATTGAACACCAAGCACAGTCATTCAGCACCTTATTTTCAAGGTAGGGATCACAGAGTACTTCAAGGCTCCTTCAAAGAGGTGACATTGGTTTGAAAAGCAGAACTCAATAACACATACTTAAACACTAATGAATCCATGTTTAATCAATGCTTTTATTTTTTAAAAGGAAAGGTACTTTACTGGACACACGCAAAATACAGTACATAGGGACACATACAGTTAGCAAAACAGTGCACAGGTTTTTGATGTGAAATCCCTTCTTATTTGGAGCCTTGCTGATAACCAGAGTAGAAATCATCTACCTTAACAATTTATCAGACAGGGGAAATTGCCCGATTGATATAGTTTTCTGACATTATCTGCAAGGATCCTACAGCATGGAAAAAAAGATGTCCTTAACCAGTGATATGGCAATAACATGAACTTTTCACAATCAACACAGTTCAGCCTACACACTCTGTTGGTATAATATAATCAATAAGAATATCATACAATGCATTCACATTAGTTAAACCAAACCATTATGATGTCATTTCATTGAAAAAATCCTTTACAGTCTCTCTCTAAAAAGACGTACAATAACCTTCTGGTAGGCTTTCTGCATTTCAACGTTAACCATAAGCTTCTCACCTGAGAATCAAAAAACAAATTTAGGCCTCTGTGACTCCTGTCAAATGTACTTTTGCTGCCTGCAAACTTTGGGACCCTGTAACTTCTTCAAGGAACAGCCACCTAAGGGTCTTTGCAAGTGTTTGGCTGTAGCAGTCAGCTCTGAACAG
Source organism: Triturus cristatus (assembly GCF_964204655.1). Lineage (NCBI taxonomy): Eukaryota > Metazoa > Chordata > Amphibia > Caudata > Salamandridae > Triturus > Triturus cristatus. Next base: position 1,369,825,705 of record NC_140590.1, read on the forward strand.
GTACCTGAAAATCTGTGTTCTATTTATGGTGGCATACTCCAGCAACCAGCACTACCTTTTGGGTCATTCTGACCTCCAAACTTGGTTGATTTCAGTTCCTTTTATTCCTCTTGTCTACACAGCAGTGGTTTTCTCTTCTAGATGACATCACCCTGCGCTGCATACTTTTCTGGCACCAATTTCCAACTCGTCATATGCATCTCCCAAGAATTGCTACAAACCAATGGGCTGATTAAGACTTTGCTAGTGCTGTGCCGGCTATCCGCCGACACAGCACCACCGAAGTCGCTCAAGGAATGCCTACCTTATCATGAGTTGAACTCGTGTAAGGCGGCAGTCCTTTGTCTTTCCCATGGCGGTGCCTGGAAGACAAGCTATGCTATGGGAATTTAAAAAAAAGTTCCAAATCATCATGGACAGTGATGTCCATGCCATGCTGGAACTTTGGTGGAATACAGACAGGGAAGCACATGTTGTGCCTCCCTTAATGTATACTCACAGCGGGGCATGGGAGACCTGTAGGGCCCCCTTTGTTCCTCCATCGTCAGCCTCTTCATGGCGGGAGCCCCAGCATGAAACTGTTGGTGGTGCAGGAACTTGTAATATGCTCAATGGGACTGGCACAGTCCTGCTGAGCATTTTACAGTGTGGCATAGCTCCGCCACAGCCAGGTAACTACTGTTCCCTGGTGCAGCCGGTGGTCCACTGCCGATGGTGGGAGTCGTAACCCGGAAGACGGTGGACAGCCACAACTGTGCTACTGCGAGTGCGGTGGTCGGACTAGCGCCGCACTCGTAATCAGGCCCCAAGTTCCTTGTACAGCTCTTTAGTCACCAGGCAGCTTGACTAATGGTTCTAGAAGGCAGAACCTCCTTTGAGAGATGCAGTCTAGAAATAGCCTTACCCCAACAGGCAATGCCTACTTTCAGACATCCTCCCTGCATGGACCTTGCCCTGTTTTCCTCCTATTAAGGAGGACTGTAATTAAAGATTTTTTTTCTGGAATTTAGATAAATCATACCTACATTGTGTGGGTTCAGACAGTAGTCAATTAAAAGGTTAGCAATCTGTCTGGGCGGGGCTGCTGCTGAGTAACAGCGGCAGGGAGGAGGGTGGGCTGTGAAATGCACTGTTTAAAGTGCACTTGTCTTTTGGGATGCCCATATTCACACTTTAAACATCTCTAACCCAGATGTCTTGAAACAGCTAGGTTCGAGCAAGCCAAAGCCTTCAGAGCGCTGTGGAGCACGGAGTGAGGCCCTCTCACCAATCCTAGCACTTCTCATGTTATGAGAGCAGTGCCAGGATTGGGCAAGGGAGTTTCCTGGTGGTAGGGCTGCAGAGGAAAAAGCAAGAGGAATGAAGAAATCAGGTGCCTCCACCTCGTTAAGTGTTTATTTTTTATTATTATTATTTTGTTTTATTTGTTCTTGCGAGTCTGCCTCCCCTTCCTGGTAGATGCCATCCGCCACTGTCTTGATGTATGCACATGTATGCATCGGATGCAGGAGAACCAAACAAGCATTGGCAAAAGCAAGAAAGTTGCCATTTGCCTTTTAAAAGCATATTGTCTTTGCTAATGTTAGTTTCTATTTAGGGCCTCATTACGATGTCGGTCAGAAAGTATTACGGCGACTCCTTGTCGGAATCCAAATTTAAGTTTATGTTTCAGTTAATTAAAACCATAACAATTTTACTGATCAATTATGATATGTTCCATTAAATGGCCATCATAAAATGTGCAAGACAATTCCTTTCTATTTGCTAATATACAAAGTAGAAAAAATTGTTTTCCTATTTGGAATCCTTTCTGACCAACTCGGGTTCGGGGAGTCCGACTGACCGATTACGATGTTTCCGAACATCGTGTGGTCAGACTCCCATTCACTTCAATGGGAGCCTGTGTTCCGACCGACAACACAGGCTCCCATTGAAGAAAGGGATGGTTGCAGAAAACCTTGTACCCTGTGGTGGGCACCCTCATGATGCCTGCCACACTGTGCATAGTTGTGAAGAGGGGTCCTATGGTTACCCCTACGGGCCCCAACTGCAGGCCTCCCGGTGAAGATGGGCCTGCTAAGGGCCCCTAAAGTCACTACCGACAGCCGTTGCATGTCGGACTGACCAATTCAAAAAGGCTGTCCGAATCCAACATGGTAATACATCGGTTGGAAACGTGGTCCATAGAGCTGTACGATTCAGATCCGACTGACTCAGAGTATCTGAATGCCGGAACCGAGTCGGACGGACCGAACGCATTATCGTAATCGGTCGGTCGGAAAACACGGATTCTGACTCGGATTGGGAAAATCCAAATGCCGTTCGAAGCCTTTCAGACCGACATCGTAATGTGTCCCCGAGTGTCATGGTTGTGGAATAAACTGCCAGATGTCATTTGACTCATGAAAAATCATCTCTGTATGATAAATGGATTGAAAACCTGACCTTTACATCATTGGCTTTAAAGTAATTTGTCTTGATGTGTTGTCTCAATGGCAATATGCCTTGTTGTGACCGTGTGCTTTACAATACAAATATTTTTCTTTGTGAATGTTGTGAAGCAAATATTTTTAAAGAATGGGCAGTGGCCTCATGGACCACTGCCTACTCTTAAAAAATGAAATTTAAGTCAAATGTTCTTTTTTTCTAAACACATCAGGTTTTCCTATAAGGAAAGTGGGCTGTCTTAAAAAAAAATGCAGTCATAGATATGGAGGTCTGCTTATCTCAGCAGGGCACCATCCCATTAATGGCAGCAATTCATGTGATGGAACTATTTGCAAACCAATAGGAATCACTATTTTGAAAATCTTTTTATTGTATATTAGGAATTGCAATTTCCAACTTGTGGTTTGGTAAGAATCACAATTAGGAAATCTCAATTCTAAATTTCTGGACATATTCCCTAAATGCTTTTTGATGTGTTTATTATCACACTAGATTTCACTTGCGTTCTTCCTGTCTGCAACAAGACATCAATGATTTGAATGGTTTATGAAGGGTGATGATGTGACCATGTACTGTAAGGAATCAAATTCCCTCTGCCATATATTTTAACGATATTGCAAGCCACCATGGAGATCTATGACCATGTAAAGGAACTCAGCATTCAACCTATATGTGGTCATGGGACTCCTTGGTCACTTGCAATAGGGGATACTTTATGTCATTTATCATAAACATTTATAACGGAAAAAGTAAAATTCAAGGGCTACAATCTAAGTATTTACAGGTAGAGTAGGAAAAGAGGGCTGTAGATAATGAGCTAGAAAACATAGAATAAAAAGTAAGTAGGGAGAGGCGGAAAATGGTGAGAGAAAGAATGTAAAAAGTGAAAGGATTAAATGACGGCTTGTAGAGAAGTGTAGTCAAGCAGCTAGAGTAGGGGCTGGTGGGAATATATAGCAGAAACATAAGTATAGTATAAGTGGTTGAGGATACATCGCAGCATGAGTTAGAAAAAGCTAAATTATCATCTATAAAGAGGATTGTAAGAGTATGGAGAATGTGAGAGAAGGGAGAGTAGGGAGGAGGATCAGAGAAAAAGGATTACAGACAGATAGGAACAGAGTGAAGTTGGAATAGGAGGTTTTGAGGAAGAAGGTAAGAAGGGCCTGTATAGTGAGAGTACACACTGAGAGAGGCAAAGTATGGGGAACATAGAAAAGAATAAGATTACATTGAGGAAATGTGGGACATAGGGATAGTAAGGAGGGTTATGCATGGTGACTGGAAGTATATTGAGTTAGTGAGAGTGTGGGAAGAGAAGAGAAGAGAGAAAGAGAAATAAGCATATCGGGAATTATGGAACAGACTAAGGGGCCTATTCACAAGCCACTATTAATAGTGTGTTTAGTAGTACTGCAATGGTACTTCTCGCATACTACAAAGTCCCATTTGCAGACCTATGAGTGGAGGCCTCCACAGCTCCTAATTTTTCTATGTAGCATTCTCAGCTCCAGATGCACAAATCTCCTTACACATAGGTCTAAATTTCAGTAGTAAAGCTAGGAGAAACCTGGCAGAGAGGTTGGAAAATGGGGACAACTTACTACTAAATGGGAGGGGATTAGGGAAGGATAAGAAGCGATGTAGGGATTGGTAAGTAGGGGCTTAGGGAGAGACATGCATATTTTAACACCCGCATAAAGATAGTAAGCCCACTGAAATTCACTTCTAAATGTACTGCATCCACAAAGATTCAAAACACTGAAAAATGCATCCCAGGCAAGCCTTGGAGTAAATTCAGCCAAAAAAATGTCACACATGTTCAAGTTACTGCAACACATTCTCATGGAAAACAAAAGAGTCAAGGCCTTAAAAGAAAACCACCTAGAAAATAATGTTAAACAAAATAATTCAGTTCAAATTTATTTCAAAGTAGGTAGTTATACTTAGGACCTCGTTTCCATAGATGAAGTGTTTTTTTTTTTGCTATTAACTTTGGCACCATTTGATGAATCTTCACAACATTTTTAAAACTAGTACGCCAATCGCTTCAACAGCTGTCTGGAAAGTGTTGGGGTGATTCATCAAGCGGAGGCTGAGAAAAAGGGGGTCCCAAAACGAGTTTTCCCCATGTAATTTCTCATAAGTATTTTCGAAATGACTACAGCCTGAAGCCCCAAATGGAATTACACCAAATTTGGCAGAAGCTAGTCCTCGGTCCAGAAAGAACCCTTCTTGTGATTTGGTGTAAATTTGTTCAGACGTTTTTGAATTATTAAAGAAAAAAGATTTATGTATATCTAGGGATGCAAATCCTCCATGGATCCAACAGATCTCATGGTGAGATCTGATTACCCATCAGCACTTCTAAGAGGAAGATTTAGCCGAGTCCTAAGAAAGTGCAGAAATAAATACATAAGGGGGTAGGGTAGGAATACGCTGACCCTCTAGCCCTCATGGTGGAATCCCAAAAGGACCCTTGCTTGTAGGCCAAAATGTTTTTTTTAATTTACAGCAAATTTGCAGAGGATCTGTGAATCTGCGGTAAAATGGAAAAATAAAACAAGTGCAGTTTCCTGCAATTGTTATTTTATGTCTCCGGGTGGGCCAGTCTCCAGGATTTAGATTTGGGGGGAGGGGGGCATGTGTGACCCCCTCCCCAGGCCAAAACAGGGGACCACATCTCAAGGGAACTGGCTGATAATAGAAATGGGAGGGGGGCCACACGATTCCCTCCCCCAGCTGAATCTAGCAATGGGCCTGGCCTTAGCTTAGGAGGCGCACCCTCTCCATGCACAGTATATTACCCTACATGTCAGTCATGACATCTTCTATAACATCATTGATAATATCACTGCAATATTTGGAATAAAACTATTGATGAGAAAACTGGACATGGTGGGGGCACAAGTTATAGTTACGTTAGGGCACGAGTTATAGTTTCTTGAGATAGGTATAACTATAACTGCTGAATTACTATGATTTTGTGTGTGTAAAATCTGAACCTATCTTTAGCGTCCCTGTAACCTTAATTTTTTTCATGAATTTCTACTTTTTAAAATTTTCTTTTCTAACTTTAACGCCTCTGTAACCTTTGTTTTTTATTTATTGAATATATATATATATATATATATCCGACTTCCAACTGCTTTTTGTCGAGACCACAGACCCATGGAGGGTGGTGCATACACCGGGAGAGCTCCCGGTATTCAAAAATCTCCAATCCGTTTCGCGAGGCGAAAATAATGCACTCTCAAAATCCAACGAAAATGATAGTTCAGGATGATTATTATGCCTCCACGCTACGCGTTTCGGCAGTTACGCCTTGCTCACACGAGGTTTGAGCAAGGCGTAACTGCCGAAACGCGTAGCGTGGAAGCATAATAAACTTCCTGAACTATCATTTTTGTTGGAGCTTGAGAGTGCATTATTTTCGCATCGCGAAATGGATTGGAGATATATATATATATGTATGTATATATATATATATATATATATAGAGAGAGAGAGAGAGAGTTAATTTAAATGTATTAATATTAAACAAAATAAAATTGTAAATAATATTAACTTAAACTAAAATGCTAAAACGATAATATATTACTCACAGGCTGGAGACATGTTAGTTTGCATTCAGTAGTAAATTAACAGTCAGAAATATTGAATGGCAAAAAATGTAAAGTTACTACTAGGCGCAAGCATACATTTATATTTGAGTACATATACATGAGCCAATTTTTGTTTGCGAAGAGGCCACCAAGATGCTCAAAAGAGAGAGTAGAAAATCAAACTGAATTGAAAAAAGAGAGAGAAAGAGTAATGAAAGAAGGAAAGTACAGTGAGAAGTAAAGAGAGAATAGGAAAGAATATAAAGGGTAGAAGAGTAGAGAGTAATGTAGGCAGAAAACAGGTACAGCATGAGAGAATAAAGGGACTGAAAGCCGTGAGAATCAGGAGGCTGGAGAAATAAGAATTTATATAAACAAAAATTGTTCTTACACTATCACCCGAGTTAGTATTGACCTCAACCTTCTTCCTGTGTATCTTACTTGCATAGTGTATTCAGTCGTGGTGGCTCAGAGCAGGGGGCAAACACGTGGACACAGTCAAAATGGGTTGAAATAATGCACAACGTCTCAAGTGAAAACTTACCAACTAAGCATGGCACCCCTGACAGAAACAAAAAATCTTAATCACTACATCATTCTATTGTCACTAAATGCTTCCCTTCAAAATTAATTATTACACTTTTCATATCTTCTAGCGTTAGAATATGAAGTGTCTGAAGCATAATTACATCCCCAGACAGAAGTCCCCTCTTTGGCCTTTCTCACAAGCCAGAATAATTGGGGATTTCAAATAATAAGACTTCAGTGTTCATGTAAATTATTGTTGCAGCCATATGTGGATGTGCACATTTTCATACATTTGTTTAGTTCCAGAGGGTTCATGTTTTGCCTTGTAGATGTTTTCTTGTGTTCATTTCAGGCTTCAGGATAATAATGTAGCACTTTGGAATAAATATGCAGAAGAGTAATCCAGAGCTTGAGGCTAGTATGGCAAATATCTCTACTGAGACCATAAACTTCCCCTTAGTGCTCAGGTACGCTGGGATAAAGGATGTCCAGACACTGAGGAAGACCATCATGCTGAAGGTGATCAATTTTGTCTCATTAAAGGTGTCAGGCAACTTTCTTGCCTGAAAGGCAACTAGGAAGCTCAGACAGGCTAACAAGCCCAGGAAGCCCAACATGCTGTAGAAGGCAGCCTGTGAGTTCTCATTACATTCGAGGATAATCTTTCCGATGGTGGATTTCATGTTCATTTCCAGGAAAGGAGGGTACAAGCCCAACCATGTTACACAAATAATAACCTGAAGCACAGAGCTCACTAGGACAATAAAAGTAGGCACTTGGAACCCAAGCCATCCCCTGAATTTACTGTCTGGCATTGTGGCTTTAAAGGCAATCACAACTAGGAGTGTTTTAGCCAGGATGCACCCTACACAAAAGGAAAATATCACTCCAAAGAACATTTGCCGAAAAAGGCAGCTCATCTTGACTGGTCGTCCAATAAATATCAAGGAGCACAGGAAGCAGAGCATGAGCGAGGAGAGGAGCATGTAGCTGAGAGAGCGGTTATTAGCTCGGACTATTGGGGTATCTCTGTGTTTAATGAATATTGTCAGTACTGCAGCAGTGAGAAGAGACAACAGAATAGCAAGGGCTGCTAGGCCTGCCCCAAGGGGCTCATCAAAGGAGAGAAACTCCAGAACCTTTTTGATGCATTCCTTTCTCTCTGCGTTTGACCAGTGGTCTTCTGGACACTTGTCACAGTTGATGGCATCTGTAAAAGAAATTAATTGAGCAAAAAAAATTAAAGACCTTTCCAAACTTTTTCATAAGATATATATTTCCTCCATGAAAATATACTGCAATCCATCTTTAACATTCCTATTAAACATTTTAACATACTCAATTTTTGCAGTTCCTAATTCAAAGAATTTTCATCAAGACTTTATTAACCAGTATCATGCTGCATCTAAAACAATTACAGAGTGTGTACCTCCCTCCACACCATTCTATCTTTTCCTTTAGGCTCTAAAGATGTATCTTCATACCAGGTAATTAGTAAGTCTAGTAAGTTGGTAATATTGATTTGATGTAACTTTCAGATGTAACACCAGGTTTGTTTGTTTTATGTTGGAACTTTGGCACGTTTGTGAGCGGGAGTGGTCATTTGTTGTTGTATTGGCTATTGTAGTAGATAGAGAAACATCCTAATGTGGATCACGATTGGTTGCAGTTTGTGGCAAAGATAGTGTTGTGACTGATTATCTCACTTCCAAGCTTTAAGGGGTATCCCCTGTTGCAGGCATATGTAACTCACACCTACGCCTGCCCATGACATCGTCCAACTAGGCAGAGTTGCACCAATATCATTGGTGGGAAAGCCTATTCCAGAATTAGCTTGCAGGGGGAGTTTCTCATTTCCCTAAGACACGTATCTTGCGTGTGCTTAGAGCTCTGTTCAAGGGATGAAAGGTTCCACCATATTGGTTTGGATAGAAAGGTGCATGGAGGGAAAGTTTACAGTAAGGCACACAGAAAGTGTTTCAAAAGAGAGTAGGAGCACACCTGAGAATTTTTACTCCATTGATCATGGAGTGGCCAGGATTTTTCTGAACCCACAAGCTGGCAATGTGAGCATAATGGTTGCACCCTCTGTGCCCTCTTCAGAACACCTCTGGACCTGTGGAAGTCAGAAGAAGGTCTGTACCCACTGTTGAACCTGTGGAGAGAAACCTCAAGGGCTGGACCTGCTCTCACTTTTAACCAGGACAGAAGAGTTGATTCCAAGGACTGGTTGATTACCCTCCTATTAAGTTTCAATAACACAAAAGTTGCAAGAAGCCCAAATCTCAGCTGAGCCCAGCTGACAAGTTCCAACTGGATTTGTCCTGGACCCTGCCGATGACTTCTGGGAAATTGAGTCCTAACCCCCAAGGGATGTCCAAAAGGATCCGGGCCCTTGAGTGGTGTTAAAGTGTACTCTTCACCCCTTTCAAATGACAAGACTGGGCACTTAGATACTTCTTCTGAACTTTTCTTTAAAAAAAACCATAGGCTGCAACCAGATCGCTGCCAAGCCGACAATGTTGAATTTCTGATCAGTCTCAACTTGCTGGTTTGCACCGCTGAAACAATCCTGACTTCCAGAAAATTTCTAAGTCTGCACATAGAGGACTTTACTGGAACGAATGGGGAGCAGCACCCCGACAACAACAATGCCTTCTTGGGCAGCGATTTTGAACTTCGCCCACTATGAGCTTTCCCACCTTGTTGAGAAGCTCAAACTTCTTGCTGGAGCCGAATACGCTGACCCTCTAGCCCTCATGGTGGAATCCCAAAAGGACCCTTGCTTGTAGGCCAAAATGTTTTTTTTTAATTTACAGCAAATTTGCAGAGGATCTGTGAATCTGCGGTAAAATGGAAAAATAAAACAAGTGCAGTTTCCTGCAATTGTTATTTTATGTCTCCGGGTGGGCCAGTCTCCAGGATTTAGATTTGGGGGGAGGGGGGCATGTGTGACCCCCTCCCCAGGCCAAAACAGGGGACCACATCTCAAGGGAACTGGCTGATAATAGAAATGGGAGGGGGGCCACACGATTCCCTCCCCCAGCTGAATCTAGCAATGGGCCTGGCCTTAGCTTAGGAGGCGCACCCTCTCCATGCACAGTATATTACCCTACATGTCAGTCATGACATCTTCTATAACATCATTGATAATATCACTGCAATATTTGGAATAAAACTATTGATAAGAAAACTGGACATGGTGGGGGCACAAGTTATAGTTACGTTGGGGCACGAGTTATAGTTTCTTGAGATAGGTATAACTATAACTGCTGAATTACTATGATTTTGTGTGTGTAAAATCTGAACCTATCTTTAGCGTCCCTGTAACCTTAATTTTTTTCATGAATTTCTACTTTTTAAAATTTTCTTTTCTAACTTTAACGCCTCTGTAACCTTTGTTTTTTATTTATTGAATATATATATATATATATATCCGACTTCCAACTGCTTTTTGTCGAGACCACAGACCCATGGAGGGTGGTGCATACACCGGGAGAGCTCCCGGTATTCAAAAATCTCCAATCCGTTTCGCGAGGCGAAAATAATGCACTCTCAAAATCCAACGAAAATGATAGTTCAGGATGATTATTATGCCTCCACGCTACGCGTTTCGGCAGTTACGCCTTGCTCACACGAGGTTTGAGCAAGGCGTAACTGCCGAAACGCGTAGCGTGGAAGCATAATAAACTTCCTGAACTATCATTTTTGTTGGAGCTTGAGAGTGCATTATTTTCGCATCGCGAAATGGATTGGAGATATATATATATATGTATGTATATATATATATATATATATAGAGAGAGAGAGAGAGAGAGTTAATTTAAATGTATTAATATTAAACAAAATAAAATTGTAAATAATATTAACTTAAACTAAAATGCTAAAACGATAATATATTACTCACAGGGTGGAGACATGTTAGTTTGCATTCAGTAGTAAATTAACAGTCAGAAATATTGAATGGCAAAAAATGTAAAGTTACTACTAGGCGCAAGCATACATTTATATTTGAGTACATATACATGAGCCAATTTTTGTTTGCGAAGAGGCCACCAAGATGCTCAAAAGAGAGAGTAGAAAATCAAACTGAATTGAAAAAAGAGAGAGAAAGAGTAATGAAAGAAGGAAAGTACAGTGAGAAGTAAAGAGAGAATAGGAAAGAATATAAAGGGTAGAAGAGTAGAGAGTAATGTAGGCAGAAAACAGGTACAGCATGAGAGAATAAAGGGACTGAAAGCCGTGAGAATCAGGAGGCTGGAGAAATAAGAATTTATATAAACAAAAATTGTTCTTACACTATCACCCGAGTTAGTATTGACCTCAACCTTCTTCCTGTGTATCTTACTTGCATAGTGTATTCAGTCGTGGTGGCTCAGAGCAGGGGGCAAACACGTGGACACAGTCAAAATGGGTTAAAATAATGCACAACGTCTCAAGTGAAAACTTACCAACTAAGCATGGCACCCCTGACAGAAACAAAAAATCTTAATCACTACATCATTCTATTGTCACTAAATGCTTCCCTTCAAAATTAATTATTACACTTTTCATATCTTCTAGCGTTAGAATATGAAGTGTCTGAAGCATAATTACATCCGCAGACAGAAGTCCCCTCTTTGGCCTTTCTCACAAGCCAGAATAATTGGGGATTTCAAATAATAAGACTTCAGTGTTCATGTAAATTATTGTTGCAGCCATATGTGGATGTGCACATTTTCATACATTTGTTTAGTTCCAGAGGGTTCATGTTTTGCCTTGTAGATGTTTTCTTGTGTTCATTTCAGGCTTCAGGATAATAATGTAGCACTTTGGAATAAATATGCAGAAGAGTAATCCAGAGCTTGAGGCTAGTATGGCAAATATCTCTACTGAGACCATAAACTTCCCCTTAGTGCTCAGGTACGCTGGGATAAAGGATGTCCAGACACTGAGGAAGACCATCATGCTGAAGGTGATCAATTTTGTCTCATTAAAGGTGTCAGGCAACTTTCTTGCCTGAAAGGCAACTAGGAAGCTCAGACAGGCTAACAAGCCCAGGAAGCCCAACATGCTGTAGAAGGCAGCCTGTGAGTTCTCATTACATTCGAGGATAATCTTTCCGATGGTGGATTTCATGTTCATTTCCAGGAAAGGAGGGTACAAGCCCAACCATGTTACACAAATAATAACCTGAAGCACAGAGCTCACTAGGACAATAAAAGTAGGCACTTGGAACCCAAGCCATCCCCTGAATTTACTGTCTGGCATTGTGGCTTTAAAGGCAATCACAACTAGGAGTGTTTTAGCCAGGATGCACCCTACACAAAAGGAAAATATCACTCCAAAGAACATTTGCCGAAAAAGGCAGCTCATCTTGACTGGTCGTCCAATAAATATCAAGGAGCACAGGAAGCAGAGCATGAGCGAGGAGAGGAGCATGTAGCTGAGAGAGCGGTTATTAGCTCGGACTATTGGGGTATCTCTGTGTTTAATGAATATTGTCAGTACTGCAGCAGTGAGAAGAGACAACAGAATAGCAAGGGCTGCTAGGCCTGCCCCAAGGGGCTCATCAAAGGAGAGAAACTCCAGAACCTTTTTGATGCATTCCTTTCTCTCTGCGTTTGACCAGTGGTCTTCTGGACACTTGTCACAGTTGATGGCATCTGTAAAAGAAATTAATTGAGCAAAAAAAATTAAAGACCTTTCCAAACTTTTTCATAAGATATATATTTCCTCCATGAAAATATACTGCAATCCATCTTTAACATTCCTATTAAACATTTTAACATGCTCAATTTTTGCAGTTCCTAATTCAAAGAATTTTCATCAAGACTTTATTAACCAGTATCATGCTGCATCTAAAACAATTACAGAGTGTGTACCTCCCTCCACACCATTCTATCTATTCCTTTAGGCTCTAAAGATGTATCTTCATACCAGGTAATTAGTAAGTCTAGTAAGTTGGTAACATTGATTTGATGTAACTTTCAGATGTAACACCAGGTTTGTTTGTTTTATGTTGGAACTTTGGCACGTTTGTGAGCGGGAGTGGTCATTTGTTGTTGTATTGGCTATTGTAGTAGATAGAGAAACATCCTAATGTGGATCACGATTGGTTGCAGTTTGTGGCAAAGATAGTGTTGTGACTGATTATCTCACTTCCAAGCTTTAAGGGGTATCCCCTGTTGCAGGCATATGTAACTCACACCTACGCCTGCCCATGACATCGTCCAACTAGGCAGAGTTGCACCAATATCATTGGTGGGAAAGCCTATTCCAGAATTAGCTTGCAGGGGGAGTTTCTCATTTCCCTAAGACACGTATCTTGCGTGTGCCTAGAGCTCTGTTCAAGGGATGAAAGGTTCCACCATATTGGTTTGGATAGAAAGGTGCATGGAGGGAAAGTTTACAGTAAGGCACACAGAAAGTGTTTCAAAAGAGAGTAGGAGCACACCTGAGAATTTTTACTCCATTGATCATGGAGTGGCCAGGATTTTTCTGAACCCACAAGCTGGCAATGTGAGCATAATGGTTGCACCCTCTGTGCCCTCTTCAGAACACCTCTGGACCTGTGGAAGTCAGAAGAAGGTCTGTACCCACTGTTGAACCTGTGGAGAGAAACCTCAAGGGCTGGACCTGCTCTCACTTTTAACCAGGACAGAAGAGTTGATTCCAAGGACTGGTTGATTACCCTCCTATTAAGTTTCAATAACACAAAAGTTGCAAGAAGCCCAAATCTCAGCTGAGCCCAGCTGACAAGTTCCAACTGGATTTGTCCTGGACCCTGCCGATGACTTCTGGGAAATTGAGTCCTAACCCCCAAGGGATGTCCAAAAGGATCCGGGCCCTTGAGTGGTGTTAAAGTGTACTCTTCACCCCTTTCAAATGACAAGACTGGGCACTTAGATACTTCTTCTGAACTTTTCTTTAAAAAAAACCATAGGCTGCAACCAGATCGCTGCCAAGCCGACAATGTTGAATTTCTGATCAGTCTCAACTTGCTGGTTTGCACCGCTGAAACAATCCTGACTTCCAGAAAATTTCTAAGTCTGCACATAGAGGACTTTACTGGAACGAATGGGGAGCAGCACCCCGACAACAACAATGCCTTCTTGGGCAGCGATTTTGAACTTCGCCCACTATGAGCTTTCCCACCTTGTTGAGAAGCTCAAACTTCTTGCTGGAGCCGACACTCCCACCAAGGACCTGCGGTTCAGCCAACCAACAATCACCTCTTATATCCAACCTGGAATGCCCGTTTCACCAAAACTGTTGTTACACTTTCTCACTGTAACTTATTTAAAAAGTTTAAAAAGTTTGAATGAATGGCTACTGTGATTACTCCTCCTGTACAGCTCTGCCTAAAATACACATACTGTAACCTACAGCAGCACTATATTTTGAGGATCATTTGTACTCTACAGCATTTCTGTTTCTTTTCAATATTCTATACTCTCCATACTTAAAATAGTTATCTATGAAAACTTTAGACAATAATATTGGCCTGCACTTTCATCCTCTTCAGAATATCACTGCTAACATATTGCCACAGTAAACATATATAGGGAAGTATAGATTTATTATTCTTATCTCTGCTAACTCCACTCACCTTGATGATATGTTAATATTCAATATAAAGGAGGAGATGTGACTGAAGGCCAATATTGAAAAAGTTTTTAAAGCAATTATCAATTAAAAACTAAATGAAAATGTCTGGTTAATCTAAGAAGATAACTTTTTGTGACCTGTCATATTAGTACTGGTTTTCCCGCGGCAAGTACTCCTAATGCCACTGCTTATAAAGGCTCACAGAATATCATAGCCCAATACAGGAAGCCCATGTCTCTCTTTGGTTTTATGATTTAGGGGCCAGATATACAAATAATTTTTATGTTTGCACACTCCAGTTCAGTATTTGTGATCAAGGGGGCAGTAAAGTTTTACTGACTCCTAAAATGGGATTACAACTCAATATCGATTTGATATTTTCAAGTGACATATAGTAAATCAGTATGACATTTAGCAATGTTTTGCAACTGAAATGCAGTTGTAAAGAATGACAAAATATTGATTCTGGAGTTAAGGTGGTGAACCATTTGTGAATTTAAAACAAATCTTAAAAAGTAAGCATTTTCTCTAATGAAGAACCATTTACTTTAAGGAAAACAGGCTGCTTAAAAAAAATTTACTTTATTAAACCCTGTCTTAGATCAGGGCAACTCTGTCATGCTGGTTCTCCTGGATCTATCGGCAGCTTTGATACCATCTCTCATTCAACCCCAATCCAGGGATTTGGGTTGGTCGGTGTCAGTGGCATAGTAATGAGATGGCTGAAAAACTTTCGGCTGGAGCAAACCCACACAGTACAAGTGGACCTCTTTAACTCCAAAACCATGGTCCTGGATAAAGGGGTTCTGCAGGGATCCATTTTAAGAGGGTAGCACCTTTTAAGTGCTATCCTCTTTAATATATTTGTGGCTTCCCTGACTAAGGTTATCAGGTCATGCGGCGTTGATGCCATTTCATATGCTAATGACACCCAGCTTGTCATCACAATGGGGCCAAATGCTTCCTGGATTTCGAGCAATTTTCTTCAGCTTAATTCCAGTAAAATGAAAATTCTACTCTTTGGGACAGCCGATGCTGTCTGGTCCATCGACTAGTGACTGTCTGAATTAGAAATGACTCCTTCTCCCAATAAAATGTCTTAAAATCTAGGGGACAGATGTACGACGCTTGCATTTAGCGAGTCACAAATTACGTCAAATTGCGACTCGTAATTTGCGACTCGCTGAATGCAATGTACAACAGTGTCTCAGACACTGTTTGCGATTCTCATTGGGGTCGCAAATTGCATACCTCATCAATATTTATGAGCCAAGCGCAATTTGTGACTCCATTGGGAATGGCCAGCACTCACAGGGATGGTGGCCTGCTGGGGTCAAGAGACCACCATGTCTGTGACTGCTTTTTGGATAAAGCAGTTTTTTTTAAATGCAGCCCGTTTTCCTTAATAGAAAACGGGATTCACTTTTCAGTTTCATTTTTTAAGGGCAGACTCTTAAAAAATATTTGCGCACCCATTCACAAAGGGGAAGGAGTCCCCTGGGGACCCCTTCCTGTTTGTTAGTGCCTTACCACCCTTTTGAGAAGGGTGATAAACTGCAAGTGTTTTGCGACCGCAATTGCAGTGCCCAAACAATCATACATAGGTGATGGACTCGCTACTAGGCAGGGAAGCCCCTTCCTAATAGTGAGTCACAAACCATATTTTGCAAGGTCGCTAATAGGTTAGTGACTCATAAAATCTGGTTTGTATATGGGGCAGACCTATTTCGCAGTAGCAAACAAACCAAATTCCAGTTTGTGACCGCAAAAAACGTTTGTACATCTGCCCCTAGGTGTATTCTTAGATGACAACCTTTCCATGAATGAGCATGTCAATTCAATACATGGGACATGTTTTGGTGCGATGCGCATGCTCAGAAAAGCCTTTCATTAGGTTCCTTTGCAGACCAGGAAAACACTAGCCCAGGCACGGACAGTGAGACGGCTGCACTATGGGAACTTCCTTAAGGTTGTAATGAGTGAAGGCTTTTTCTCTAAACTTCAGGTTGTGCAGAACACGGCTGCACACCTTGTCTGCAACATTCCTCCTCTGTCTCCTTCTGAACCTTTTTTACATTCCTGTCAATGGTTTCCTATAAAAAAGCGTGCTCTTTTCAAACTTCTCAGTTTAGTTTTCAAATCTGTGTATTGGAATGGTTCATGCTATCTGAAAAACAAGCTGCAGCCATATATCCTGGCTTGTCAACTTAGATCTAGTGAATTATTCATGTTTCGTTCTAGTTCTAGTCATACAGCTAGGCATGGGGTATGCTCTTTCTTTCTTGACTCCCAAATACTAAAACCAGCTGCCCAGGGGAGTCCCAAAATGTGTTTTCTCCATGTTAATTTCCATAGGAAACTTTATAAACGGACTACAGCCTGAACTGCTGAACGGAATCACACCAAAGTTGGCAGAGAGTTAGCTATTGGTCCAGAAAGCACGCTTTTCCTTAAATGGTGTAAATCCGTTCAGTAGTTTTTGAGATATTTAAAGATTTACTGATATTGATATTTGAGAATTGTGAGATCTGATTGGCTGCGCTCTCCCGAGCACGAGCTTGCCTCTGATTGGCTGCCAACACTTCAAACCAGCAAGTGTTGGCAGCCATCTTGTGACTTGGTACCAAGTCAGAAGAAAAAAGGTGAGAAAAACAATTTAAAAAAAAGAAAAGGGGGCAGGGTAAAAACACCCGGTACCCTAGGCCTGGTCAGGGGATACCACAGGGACCCCCAGGGCCCAAAAAAGCATTTTTTTAAAAAGATTTTAGCCAGGGTCACACGGAGTGTGCAAATCTGGTTGAAAGTTTTAAAAAAATGAAGAGCGGTCACTCGAGCTTCATTTTTTTAAAGCCCCCCGGGTGGGCTAGGTTACAGGGGGCAATGTTTTATTTTAGTGAGGGGGTCTGTGTGGGCCCCCGCAGTCCCGGGGACCACAACCTCCCCGGGGCTTTTTTGATAATGCGCTGGGGTACGTGGCCCCCCTGCAGCCCCAGGGACCTCCAACTCCCTGGGGCCACTTTATAAAACTGTGGGGGGGTTTGAGCCCACCCACACTGCCCCAGGGACCACCACCTCCCCGGGGCTTGCCCCCTCCAGGAGCCCTTCATGGCCCTGGGGACTGCCACACCCCAGGGCCGGCACTAGCAATGTCCTGGCGTGCCCACCCCTGGGACATTTCAGTTTGCTATGACAGGGCGGGAGCATATCATAGCAAACACTACTTTGCTTCGTGGAAGTGAGTGCAGGTGCAGGAAACCTGCTCTCGCTTCCACAAAGCAAAGCAGAATTGTTTTTGGACAAGGGGAGCTGAATGTAATGCCATCTCCCGCAGGAGGCGGGGAGCAGACTGGGACCTCTGGGGCATTGGGGCTCCCCCTGCGGTACAAAACAAAGAGACATTTGAGATGTCATCAGAGATGTCATCAGTGATGTCACTGACGATGTCATGAATGATGTGATATGTGACGTCATCAGCAATGCATTGCGGGGGCGCGAATTAGAGTTAGCTGAACTAACTATACCGGCAGAATTTCTATGGTTTGTAAGAGTGAAATGTCCAACTAACTATAATGTCCTTGAAACCTATGGTTTTTTCAGTGACTTTGTAAGGTTTTTTAAATGTTAATTTCTAACTATAACGTGTCTGAAACCTATGGTTTTTTCCAGTGAATTTCAATGGTTTTTTAAATGCTAATTTCTAACAATAACGTCCCTGAAACCTATGGTTTTTTCAGTGAATTTCAATGGTTTTTTAAATGCTAATTTCTAACTATAACGTGCCTGAAACCTTTGGTTTTTTCAGTGAATTTCAATGTTTTTTTTTAAATACTAATTTCTAACTATAAAGCCCCTATTAAGTCTCCTTGAATCCTGAAGGTCCCTGGTGGCCAAGTAGCCCACCAGGAACATCCAGTAAGAGCCACAGACCTGCATTGCAGAGAGGTGTTCTGAGGCCACGCCCCTTCTTACCATGCTGCAAAAGCGGCTTCTGGCGCACTGCTGCTCAGAGGATGAAGTCCTCTTGTGTCCTGAGGTCCTCAGGACACAAGAGGACCTCATCACCCCAACAGCAGTGCACCAGAAGCCACGTTTGCAGAGTGGTGTAAAAAGGGCCGTGGCTTTGGACCACCTCTCTGCAACGCAGCTCTGTGGGGCATACTGGAGGTAACTGGTGGGCTAGTGGACCCCCAGGGACCCCCAGTATTGAAGCAGAATTAATTTCCCAACTTACAATGCACCACGGGGGGCGTTTGCAGAGTGGAGCAGTGAGGGGGCGGGGCTTCCGGTGAGATGCCGATTTTTTTTTTTTTTTTTTTTTTTAGAAGGGGTGCTGTGTGGCCCCCCTTCTTTTACTATTTTGTGGGCCCTGGGGACCCCATGCCCCAGGGCCTGACCCCTTTTTTTTAAATATATATTTTTTTAAACAGGAAGGAAGGGGGCCTGAGGCCAATTTTAGCCCACGGGGACCACATCCCCCGGGGCATGGCCAGACTTTTGTTTTTTTATAATTATTTATTTATTTATTTGGAGGGGGGCCTTGTGGCCCCCTCCTCAGGCCAATGATGTCCCCAGGGACCTCATCCCCTGGGACCGGCATTTACTTTTTTTCAATTTATTTTATTTTCACAGGGTAGGGGAGCCGCGTGGCCCCTCTCCCATGCCACTTCTGGCCATGGGGACCCAATCCCCTGGGGCCTGGCCATTCTGTTGGGGACAGTGGGGGAACCCCAATGCCCCCATGGCCCCGCTGGCTCCCCGCATCCTGCGCGAGCCGGCATTGCTTTTCCACAAGGGGAGCTGCTGACATGCAGCTCCCCTTGTGGAAAAGCAATCCTGCTTTGCTTCATTGGAGCGAGAGCAGGTACCCTGCTCTTGCTTCAATGAAGCAAAGCAGAATTTGCTATGACAGCGCTGGAGCCACACGGCTCCCGCCCTGCCATAACAAACAGTAGTGTCCCCGGGGTGGGCACCCTGGGACACTACAGGAGCCGGCCCTGTGGGGATGGTGGTCCCCAGGGCCATCAAGGGCTCCAGGAGGGGGGCCCCGCGGCCACCCTCCCAAAGTTTAAAGAACCGGGGAGGGGGTGGTCCCTGGGGCCAGGGGGTTTGTAACTGACCCCCCGTTTTGAATTCAGCATGCCCCAGGGAGGTGGTGGTCCCCGGGGCAGTGTGGGGGGACTCGAGCCCCCTCTCACTAATTATTTACTACAGCTCCAGGGAGGTGGTTCTTCTTTTTCTAATTTCTCAGGAACTACTGATCGGATTTACACCATTTAAAAAAAGGGTTCTTTCTGAACCAAGACCTACCTTTTTCCAAAATTTGGTGTAAGTCCGTTCAGCAGTTCGGGCTGTAGCTTTGTCTAAAGTTTCCTTTAGAAATTAACATGGGGAAAACGCGTTTTGGGACCTCCCTTTTTTCTCGGCCCCCGCTTGACAAATCACCCCGAAACTTCCAAGACAGTAGCTGACCAGAGCGGGCCACTAGTTTTGAAAAGTTTGCGAAGATTCATCAAACAATAAACACTTTTCGAATAGAAATGAGGTCCCAACTATAACTACCTTCTGGCGACCGCCAGTTGGTTATATATATATATTGTGGAGAAG
The DNA here is from genome assembly GCF_964204655.1 of Triturus cristatus. Lineage (NCBI taxonomy): Eukaryota > Metazoa > Chordata > Amphibia > Caudata > Salamandridae > Triturus > Triturus cristatus. The sequence goes on from NC_140590.1 coordinate 1,369,845,480, forward strand.
TGTGGCTCAATGATTAGAGCGGCAGACCCTGATGCAGAGGTCTAGCCCGGGACCAGGGTTCAATTCCCCGCCTCGGACCTGATAATTCTCGCCTCGGTGCCTATTCCAATCATGGAGTCCCACTCTGCAACTCTGGGCAATAGCTTGCTTAATCTCCACAACGGCCCCCACAACGCTAAGGATGCCTGGCCTCCACCTTGGGGGTGCCCAGGAGTGGACGCCTCACAGGAAAAGCCAGGATGGGTTCCACAGCGGTATTCGTACAAGCGCCTTGAGACCCTTGCGGGTGAGTAGGGCACTATACAAGTATCAATTTACATTTACATTACATTACATTTACATTTATATACATATATATATATATATATGTGTGTGTCATAGCTCCGTACCCTGCCGAGTGCTGCCGCACTCATTGGCGGGTGCTCTGTCACTCGAGGACAGGCTCACTGTTATCTGCAAATAAATGATCAGCACTCACGGGAGAGTTTAAATCCATTTAGGATTTGTTTGTACTTCACTTTAAAACGCATTTCGCCAGTTTGCCTTGGTCAGTTTCGGCAGCTCCCACATTTGTGCCTCTTTTATTTCCATCACTTCAAATCGCCATTAATGGAAGGACAAAGCAAACTGTTGTACCATATGGTAACATTGGTATTATACAATGTTACATAAAATTAATTAACTCAGTATTACTCATGAGCCCAATTTTTTATAATGATGTAATTCAAAACAGCACCATTTTAAATCAATTTCAAATTTCATGATTCTGACGCTTATTAAGAGTCATAAATAAAAATGTCATTACGCAACATTATTTTTGATAATGAAATCTCATCTAATTTCATTTGATTGTGGTTCAGGTCATTTGTTATATTTTCACTTTTGATCAATATCAAGATCACTGTGATTTAACTGTAATATTATCAGAGTTATCGAGGATTCTTAACCTGAAAGAGGGAGCAATCTACCATCTTCAGTGATGAGCGGGCAATCCTGTAATATAAGGTTGCATGTCGGCTCATGTTCGGGACTCAGCCGACCTCTCTGCGTCTTTAGTTTCAGCAGAATGCCTTCACATGCAGACCGTTTGGTCCTCCGGAGGGTAGGACCCATGGGGGACAAAAGTGTGTGGGCTATTGCTGCTGAGCTAGGACAAGAGTGAAGTAAGCAAACTTAGTGTTGGTTATCTTGGTTTGGGGTTTAGGGAACAGCCCCAGAAGACAGACCATCAGAGTCCTATCCAAATTCCATCTTGAGACAACGTGAATGAGGTGTAAGATCGTGTCCAGTAAGGCATAAGGGTCGGTAGTCCCATACCATATGATGAAAATCTGCCCCTTCCAACTGACATCTTTTTCAGGACTCTTGCACTCTCAATAGCATGTTACTGATACTCCTGGGGGTCAGGTATACGTCATGGAGGTAATAATACTGAATCAGCTTGTATTGGGCATTTCGGGAGATGCAATGGGTGTTAATCCAGTCATCGGCGATGAGTTCCTGGCTCTTGTCAGAGGTTCAGTACTCTAGAGGAGAGTGATCACCGGCTCTTGTCTGGACGTGGAGCAAATATTCCTTAGGCAGTTGTGTTCAAGAGGTTTCAGTCCCTCATCACCCCATGCTTGCTGAAGAGAATCTGCCACTGGGCTGCACAGCAAGAAGCAGTGCAGGGTGAGGGCATAGTTATCCATCAGGTCTTAAATGAGCCACTGGGGACGGGTATAGCAGCCAAGGAATCCTTTGTCCAAACCCATGCTAGCCATTTTAGCGTATTGGTAGGCCCAGTTTGAACTGAAGGCTTTCTCAATATCTATGGTGATTGCGAGGGCCTTCAGGTAATCAACAAACAGGGTATGCTTTACGTGGATCAGTTGTCGAATATTGTGTACTATACTGCAGGTGGATATCAAGCCTGATTGATCCTTAAGCATGAGGCTAGCTATATGGGAAAATTGTTAGTGTGGCGTTGCGCAGTTTAGGGCCTGTCCCAACTACCCCTTCTGCTTCACTGAGCCCAGACCCAACAACCCATTTTGCTCCCTCGAACTAAGAATCATGGGTGTCTGTTAGGACACCAATTCTGAGTTGCACTAGGAACCAGATGCAGGGTGTACCGTTTGGGAAGAGCCATCCCCCCTTCAAACTGTCTCGCTGGTGGTGGTGCTGTAATAGGCAATTGGGGTCTGTATTTTTTAAGACTGTAAATGTTTTTAGTTCAGGGGGGACATAATGTACATGTTGTCTCTTTGTTTTCTTTTGTTTTCTTTTTTAGCCTTTTACTGGCACATGCATCAACAAAGACTTTTGCGATTCCTAAATTGCGATTTTTAAGGAATCGCAATTAAGGAATTGCAAAAGCCTATGCATGTAGGAATCGTTATAAAAATAGCGATTCCTACAAATTCCTTAATTGCGACTCGCAAATTGCGAGTCGCAATTATGGAATGCCGTCCCATTCATTCCTATGGGCCTCCAGGCCCATAGGAATGAATTGGAATTGGAGATTGCATGAGCAAATTGCGAGTCATGCAATTTCAAGGGTGCAAGGGTGTCAAAATGACACCCTATTGCACCCCTGAAATTGATCTGTGCACATATGTTGCACACACACATGCTCTAAGGGCATGTGTGTGCGCAACATGAAACTTTGAAAAATGCACAAAAATGCATTTTTCAAAGTTTTTGCAAATTACCATGAAGTTCAACTTCATGGTAATTTGGTCCCCCTATTAGCGAAATCGCTAATTTTTTAACTTTAATGCATTGCATTTAAGGAATCTCAATTTGGGATTCCTTTAATGCAATCGCAAGTTAAGGAATCGCTATTTAGAGATTCCTTAAATTGCAATTTTTGCATTTGGGATGATGCATCCCAAATGCAAAAATACCGGTCGCAAAGGGGCAGATTCTGCTAATCTGCCCGTTTGCGACCAGTTTTCTCATTGATGCATGTGGCCCTTGGTTTTTCCCTCCTTTTCTTGAAGGGGACAACAAGTCCCTGAAGCCTTGTGTGGTTGTCATCTTGGATGGAGGTTGTGCCTATAATAGGACGTTAACCCGTACACAAGAGCTCACTATTCAGGATCACATCTGCCGTGAGGTCGGATTCTGGTGTCGGCTGTCTGCTGAACAGCGCGGTGCTTGTGGTTGTCAAGGAAAGCCTTTTACTTTCAGAGATTAGGCCTGCACGTGCATACCGCTGGCTGAGCGGTTGAGCATTCTCGCTTGGCTAGTTAAAACGAGTGTGCGAATGTTATTGCCTTGCTGAAAAATAACTGCATGTTTGTTTTCTTTTATTCTATGTTAAATGTGAGATATTTGTGGTGATTTTAACAAACTTCCAGTGATGACAGTTATCGTTTTTGGTGATGCACTCTATTGATCCTATTTCCGTTGTTGTTAACCGGCAGGAAATATACAAGGAGCATTATCCAGCTTAGTCCCCATTTCAAGACACAGTGTTTTATCAGGTCTACGACCTTATCCTTTGAGTTATAAAATTAGCATACATTTGACCTATTATCACACCAATTGTGTATTCCCTGGTTTATAAGAGTGACTTAAGAAATTATGTAGTTACATATTTATGGGTATGATTTTTATGTGTGTGTGTGTTTTAACTTTCTTTTTCAGGTCTCCCTCCCCGCAGTTTCCTTCCTACCATTTCTTCACTTGGCCACTCCACCACCCAGTGTAGTTATAGCTCTCTGAGTTGGAGCAGCCTGGAGGTGGAATAAGCAATCTTCAAGCAGATCCCGAGAAAGGAGCTCAAGTTGACAGTAGTAATCTAATAAACAATATGTTGCTTTGTCCCTTATAGTCCGCATTAAGGCTGAAAGGGGTCTCTACAGGAGGTGACCTTGGTCAGTATCTTATAGTCTGTATTGAGGATGGAAAAGGGTCTACATGAGGTTACTTTATCACCTGCTTTATCCATATTTATGAGGGGATTGAGTAATCAATCAATCAATTAGGATTTATAAAGCGTGGCTAGTTTCCTGTGAGGGCATCAAGGCACAGGGGGCCATGCTGCGTAAGGCCGTCTGCAGTGTTGAAGAGAGACAACTGGAGGACCTAGCCTCATTTAATTATTTAGCAAGGGTATCAACATATATTGAGTAGAAATTGAAGAGTTGACTGACTATGCCAGGTATTTTGCCATTGGCCAACACCTTGATGCTTCCCTCAGTTCCTTAATCATTATTTCTTCTCCCAGGAGGCCTATTTGTCCCAGCAGTAATAACATAGTCATATAGGGCCTGGGCGTGGTTCAGCCCCTATCATGGATAGTGTTGAGGCTAATAAGCTAAAATAAATCCCATTGATATTAGATTGCATATACACCAACCTGTCATTAGGGTCGCACATCTGGATGATCCAGGAAGCCCCGTCTGCCAGCGTCAGCTAGCTAAGTCAACAATCTACCAGCCTTCTCCCTCTCACCATGAGCCTATACAGTGTAAACTCAATAATATTAGGTTTTGAGCTGCTCTTCATTGGCCGATGTTTTGTCCTCTCTAACCTCAGGCTATCCAGGGGGAATTGGGGGACTGAGAAGCCAGTGCTATGCAGCTCGAGCTCTGTTAAGAGGTCTTCCTACTGGGTGATTTCAGTATACAGTTGAGCTCTGACCCATGAGCGGGTTTTCACAAGGCATTCAGTTCATACCACCCAGTCAAGGAGTTGCAGAGAGCATAGTAATATATCAACGCTGACAGACAGGTCAGGCATGCCAGAGTAGTAGGAGTATTCTATGACTCTTAGTTTGTGAGTCCTACAGGAATCAATGAGAACCTACTCTGCTATCCAATGATGAAAGAATAGAAAGCTCTTATTAGAGAAGTAGGGAGGGGGTATGACCTATTGAGATTAATTTCAGCTTTGCAATTGAAGTCTCCACCCACTAGCAGTGGACAATGCAGTATGGTGGTGATATGTGGTGATATGGAGCAGCTGATCTGTGTTTACGGCGTACACATTAATGAAATCTATATCTTTACCATCCAGTTTTCCCTCTAGCACTATGTACCGACCCTCCAGCTCAACGATCTCAATTTGGGATAGAAAAGAAGTCCCGGGGAACACATAAATAAACACCCCTCTAGCAAATGATAAATAAGTAGAAGTGTAAACTTTCCGCTACCAGTGCTTCTATATTGCCTTGCTTTCCACTTTAGCAAGGTAGATTACCAGGTGGAGTTTTGTCTGGACCTTACATTTCTGAGAAATGTTTGTAATCTGTACCTTTTGTTCAGGTAATTCAGACCATGCACATTCCAAGTAGATGCTTTCAGGGTAGGAGCAGTGCTGGCAATGGGATAAAAGGAGAGCCCAAACCAGTGAGTCCTCTCCACTGTCACCCAGTCCATGCAGTCATATGGAACAATACATATGGGAAAAGTAGACCCCACTGGAAAAAATAATCCACAACCCACTCCGGTGGGTAAACAACAAGAAAGCACCCCAACAGAACCCCCTAAGGACAGTTGCATCAAAGCACTTCATACTAATACTAACCGTGTTGACTCATAACAAAATTTCACCTTCAGTGAGGATGCAGTGGACTGATTACTCAAGGTTAGTGGGAGGGGAGAATCCCACAGTGCGGATATCGAGCCCCCTTACGCCAGAGTCTCCCAACAAAAACACTGAACACATCTAAGGATAAGTGGACACTTAAGCACTGTCCACTAAGTGAGCAGAAAAATGGTTGAGGGCTGGATCCTCTCCAAGTGGATGCAGGTGAGGGGTGAAGTTGCTTGATAATGTCATTAGCATAATGTCATTAGTTCAATGTGTGACCCGAGGGGGTACAATACTAGTTGGAGCTTGGGAAGCTCTCAGTGCCAGAGCCAGAATGCTCAGTGGAGGAAGCACCATAGTTCTTACCTCCAATATGGTGCCCGACCAGTGCACCGCAGCCAGGGCCTGAACCCTTTGAACCCAAGCTTGTCATTTTGTGGGGAGAGTCCCCCTGCGTCTCTTCAAATGAGTTTTTTTGTACCTCCTAGGTGCATAATGGTCCTGCAATTGATCCAGACTGTTACAGATATCATAAGCATCAAGCCAGTTCCAGACCTCATTTGAGGGTGTAAAAAAACATGGACTTTCCATCAAGCTGCCCATGAAATGTGGCTGGAAACAGTATAGCATAAAGGATAGATAGTTCACATCCAGGAAAGTTGCCCTATGCCGTTGCACAGCTACAGAATTATTAGGGAAAAATTTAGACCTTCTTATTTTCCGCTTGGAAATGGCCTGTTGGCAGAGCAGGAAATCCTGGTAATGGAAACGGAGGATGCAAAAGAAGTGGGCCATGGGGGTGTGCCAGGTGCTGAGGAATGAGCCAGCACCCTATATGCTCTTTCAAGGTAGAAGAACTTGGACGGGCCCTCAAGGTGGCCACCTCCTGCAGCCAGTCCTCAGGGAATACAACCATAGAGCCCCCTTTGATGTTCTCTGGCACGTCCAACAAGTCTAGTATAGTTGTGCCTGATTCTGCCCTCCTGGTCCTCAGTCCTGGTTTCAAGGACTTTAATGGGTTCAGCTATGGTACTGAGCTTTATGTGTGCTCTTTTGTCACTGAAGCCATATCAGACACAGAAGTTTCAAGCGTGCGCACCCGGTCAGTCATTTTACTGTAATCGTCTCTTAAGACGCTGCGGTCCACCACCAAGGAATCAATTTTGTTTTCTAAGACTTTCCTCATGGAGCCAATGGCAGCCAGAATAATGTGCAATTTGTCTCTGGTTTCAGGGCTCACCCCAGCAGCCATAGAGGAGGCCTGTGAAGTTGGAATACTTCCTCAAGTTGAGGGAAGCTTAGGTAGTGCTCTATTAGCTGCTGTGTGCACCCTGCTTTGCAGAAAGAAGAGCATAGCCCAATAGGGTAGCAGAAAGTTTGCCAGGTGTTGAGGCTGGTGTGGTGATTAGTGTGCCATGGTCTGGAAAGGAAGTTGGTCCAGTGGGTAGAGCCCACGTAGGCCCAAGCATTGTAGTCACAAACACCAGCTCTTTTTCCCCTTAAGAGGGCAACAGGCCAGGTGGTCAATGGTCATGAAGCATTAGGGGAGTTGACAAACGTTGCAGTTTAAAAGGTAAGGGGCGCTTACAGGCACCACCCAGCCCTGCCACTGTTCCTCAGTGTGGGCCTCTATGTTGTAGAGGGGGGATCCACTCTCTTCTCCAAGGGGGGTGTTCAGGCTCTGAGTTGAGAATGCCTGGGTGCTAATAAAAGGCCACAGTCAACGCTGACAGTAGGAAGTCGGGGTACTGATTTCCCAACAAGGTAGAGCCTCAGTCTCACAGCGGGGAGCAGCATGAAGTCGGTGGGTTAGGAGACGCAGTATCCCATGAGTGGTTCCTCAGCCCAAGCTGCAAATCTGCCATTAAAAAGCCATGGGCCATGCCCAACTCTCACTGTAGGAGCGCACTGGACACTGCATTCACAGGGCAGCTGGGATGGGCACGTAAAATTCCACGCAGGACCTCATTGGCCACTGCAGATATCTCTTTAGCCTCTCTGGGCTCCGTTAAGGTAGCAGCTGCCATAGTGAGAGGCTCTGCCCATGAGCAGCCACGATCTTCAAAAGGTGAAGCGTGGGCAGCAATGAAATCTCCAGATTCACAGCAGAAGCCAGCCAGCTCCTCAGCAAAGGGCAGGGTAACCCTTAAGCACGAAGGGGGTACCCAAGCAGCAGAACAGGCCAGAAGACTCCCGGGGAAGCAGAGAGCTCAGAACAACCATTCCTCATAGCAGTTAGAGCAGCCCCCACCTTTTTAGAAACTTCATGACATTTTGACATTTCTAACATCAAGAAGGAAAAGAAGGCTTATGCTAGACACACACAAGAAACTGTCAGATGGTAGTTTCAATGAAACCAGACTGAGTACATTTGTTTTTATAGATTGTAAACTAAGAGTACACCTTTTGTTGCCACTGGCTTTGCCACAATAATATCAGTTCACTCAAATGTTTAGGACTCATCCACCCTCCTCTCTAGTTGCTCCCTTTGTCAGGATATCCCAGTTTCAAAAAACTATTGGTTGACAAAAAAAGTTTGTGCTGGGAACAGGGTAATTTTAACATGCTGGAAAACTTGTTTCGGTAATTATAATTTCCTTGAATCTTCATGAGCCACAACACTTGTTTGCAATAACGAACCCCAAATGTATTAAATGCACAAGGTTTGTATATTAGTATATAAGGGCGAGAAAGCAATTGATGTACAGATGATGGGAGAAATGCAAAGCAAATCAAACATTCACCCCGTCAAGAGATCTGGGTTAAATCCATTGTTCTTTTGCTCACCATGCCATTCCAGTTTGGGCCTAGCCATACGCAAATCAGTCTTGACACTTTGCCTCATGCGAAGAGTGCAGCCCGAACTGCCAAGCCAGGTCGTCCATGGACCGGAAACAAGCATTTTGGGACCGGTTTCAGGGCATCACCCCTTATCAGCCAAGCTAGCTTGAATCCAGTGACTCAGTGAGCCTGGGACCCACATCTGGGCATGCCCAGTGCACGTAGGGTGAGAAAGCAAAAGATGTACAGATGATGGACAGAATGCAGAGCAAATTAAACATTCACCCCCAGTCAAGAGATCTGGGTTAAATCCATTGTTCTTTTGCTCACCATGCCACCCCAGTTTGGACTCAGCCATATGCAAATCAGTCTTGACCCTGTGCCCCATGGGAACAGTCCAGCCCAATCTGCCAAGCAAGGTACTCCCTGGACCAGAAACAAGCATCCTGGAACCGGTTTTAAGCATTACCCTCATCAGCGAGGCTAACTTGAATCCAGTGACTCAGTGAGCCCGGGACCGATGTCTGGGAATACTCAGCGCCCTTAGGGCGAAAAAGCAAAAGATGTACAGATAATGGACAGAATGCAGAGAAAGTCAAACATTCACCCCCAGTCAAGAGATCCAGGTTAAATCCATTGTTCTTTTACTCCCCATGCACCCCAGTTTGGACCCAACCATGTGCAAATCTGTCTTGACCCTGTGCCTCATGGGAACAGTGCAGCCCAAACTGCCAAGCCAGGTCCTCCAAGGACCGGAACCAAGCATCCTGGGACTGGTTTCAGGGTATCACCACTCTTCAGCTAGGATAGTTTGAATCCAGTGACAGAGTGAGCCCTGGACCCACATCTGGACATGCCCAGTGCACTTAGGGCGAGAAAGCAAAAGACGAACAGATGATGGACAGAATGCAGAGCAAATCAAACATTCGCCCCCAGTCAAGAGACCTAGGTTAAATCCATTGTTCTTTTGCTCACCATGCCACCCAAGTTTGTACTCAGCCATATGAGAATCAGTCTTGACCCTGTGCCTCGTGGGAACAGTCAAGCCCTACCTGCTAAGCAAGTTCCTCCCTGGACCAGAAACAAGCATCCTGGGACCGGTTTTGGGGCATCACCCTCATCAGCGAGGCTAGCTTGAATCCAGTGACTCAGTAAGCCCGGGACCCATGTCTGGGAATACTCGGCGCACTTAAGGCGAAAAAGCAAAAGACGTACAGATGATGGACAGAATGCAGAGAAAATCAAACATTCACCCACAGTCAAGAGATCTGGGTTAAGTCCATTGTTCTTTTGCTCACCATGCCACCCCAGTTTGGACCCAGCCAAATGCAAATCAGTCTTGACCCCGTGCCTCATGGGAACAGTCCAGTCCGAACTGGCAAGCTAGGTCCCCCCTGCACTGAAAACAAGCATTCTTGGACCGGTTTCAGGGAATCACCCCTCATCAGCCAGGCTAGCTTGAATCCAGTGACACAGGGAGCCCAGGACCCACGTCTGGGCATATCCGGCGCACTTAGGTAGAGAAAGCAATGGACGTTCAGATGATGGACGGAATGCAGAACAAATCAAACATTCAACCCCAGTCAAGAGAACTGGTTTAAATCCATTGTTCTTTTGCTTACCATGCCACCCCAGTTTGGACCCAGCCATATGCAAATCTGTCTTGACCCTGTGCCTCATGGGAACAGTCCAGCCCAAACTTCCAAGCCTGGTCCTCCCTGGACCAGAAACAAGCATCCTGGGACGGTTTCCGGGCATCACCCCTCATCAGTCAGGCTAGCTTGAATCCAGTGACACAGAGAGCCCAAGACCCACATCGGGGCACACCCAGCGCACTTAGGGCGAGAAAGCAAAAGACGTACAGATAATGGATGGAATGCAGAGCAAATGAAAAATTCATCCCCAGTCAAGAGATCTGGCATAAATTCATTGTTCTTGTAGATGTTCTACTTGAGCTGCAGCTTCCTCAATGGGAGTAAAATATTTCTCACCATGAGCTATAGTTACCAGCTGCAATGGCCCATGTTGAGAAATATCACCAGTAGGTGGTCTGGAGTAAAACTTTCCTCGCTGGCTCGAGCCAACTTAACATTGGCAAGCCGCGGGAGAGGAAAAACTTGGCTCCGTCACGCTACGTGGAGTTTTTCAGAATTTTGTGCTCTACACGGAGCGCCAAGAGGGAAAAACTCCACAAAATCCGCGAGCAGAGAGGAATTTTATGGCCAGGCCTAATCTTAAGGTAATCTTCTAAAAATGCCACTTTTAAATAGTTTGTATTTTTCAGCCTAGACAAAATATGCCTATCTGCCAGCATCCAGGGTCACATGACTGTAAAGGGCTCTACTGTTGTGTAATGTGTAGTCCTTCTAGACAGGGGACAAAAGGACCTTGGGTGTAGGGTAGGGTATAACTTTCCTGAGCAGGGTGTTCTGGTGGCTGTACTCAGCCCTTCCTGAGCTTCAAAAGGAAAGTCTCTATGGAGATGTCTTTGTCCTCATATACTAATATAGAAACCTTGTGCTGTTCAAAAATTTGGTGTTCATTATTACAAACAAGTGTTGTGCCTCAGGATGATTCAAGGAACTTATCATTACCAGAAAAAAAGTTTCCCACCATGTGAAGATTACCCAGTTGCCAGCATACTTTTCGTCAACCAACAGTTTCTTGAAAATGGGAGGTCCTGACAAAGGAAGCAACTAGGGAGTAGGATGGATGAGTCCTAATCATTTGAGTCAACTGATATCATTGTAGCAAAGCAAGTGGCAACAAAAGGCGTACTATTAGTTCAAAATCTATAAAAACAAATGTACTCAGTCTGGTTTCATTGAATCTACCATCTGACAGTTTCTTGTGTGTGTCTAGCATAAGCCTTCATTACTCTTGTGTTTTTAGAGACTACTTCATTTGGGCATGCAGCAAGGGCTGTTACAAAATTTGCAAAGGATTCAGAATGCAGCAGCTCTTTAGCTGAACTTTAGCTGAACTTCAGTGGCTCCCTGTTAAGAAAAGTGTAGCCTTTAAAGCTCCTTTCACAGCCCATAAAGCTCTTTATCTGGCAGGTCCTGAATTTTTTAAGAAAATACTTTCTTGGTACTTAACTAGGAGTGACCTGCGATCTACTGCCTCAAAGAAAGTAATAGTAACAAGGATTTATAGAGCCTCTAGGGGCACCAGAGGTTTTGTGTACCATACCTCGAAGCTCTTGAATTCCATACCTGAGATGCTGAGAGGACAAGCCAATCTGCAGACTTTTCGGAAACAGGTGAAACAGTGGCTTTTTACTCTCTTATTTCAATTTTTGACTAGGCCTGGTGTAGAGGATCCATAGTAGATGTACAGCGCTAAGACACCTTCGTCGCGTTTTATAAATTAAAATCAAATCAATTTTTTTTAGATATGCAGCAAAACATAATGGACTTACTGGCATTCCTATCATACTTCAAAATCAAGTGGAGGATCAATAGAGTGCTATAAATTGTATTAAGGGCAATATAGGAACTGTCAGACAAAGGAAAAAATCATATAGGCAAGCAAGTAGTTACAATGTGGAGCGCCAGCAGTGGGAGGCACTGTTGACGGTTACCTCCAAAGAACGCTTTTGGGTACTGTCACGTTTTTTACTTTTTTTTTAAGTATGTACTGTGGCCTAGCCAGACCACAAATATTGCACTCACCATTTATAACGGACCTGATTCAAGAAGATTATTTAAAATATGCATGTTTTCCCTCTCAATTATTCTGTAATTTATATTTACTGTTTAAAATCATCTTTTGCTAATGTCCTGGGATTTGAAACATGGATTTACAATTATTAAGTGTGTCAATATTTACAATATTTACTGTTGTCTATTGTGCACTACTGCTCTATTTACTTTCACTGCTTATTATAACTCAGTCTAAAGGATTTAACAGGATGCCGAATACATTCTAAACATGAAACGGGAAGAAGTTGAATGTCTAGATGTCCTATCAAGTAGTGACAAGCTCCCTGGGATCAGAGTTTTTTTATAACACCAAACACGTGCTTCTGACATCTCAAGATCAAGCTCCACATTAGGGAAACAGTCTTATAAGTCCATGATCTCAAAGAATAACATCCTTCACAGCCTTATCTAGGTGGCAACTAGATGATCACTGGGAAGTCACTCGTTAGGGAGTGATTAAGCATGGCCACAGGTACCCATAGCTGTCTGTCAAATTTTTTATCAGGAGTACTATACAAATATAGATGGACGTGCTTTATGTCAGTCACCTAAGAGTATGTTTTTCTCACTGACATGCTATTGACCATTGTGTATATTTCTGCCACCTGTGGAATGCTTCCAATACAATGCTTAAGGTGTTTTGCTTCTGGAACAGCAGGAGCAGACAGGGACTGTTTGCTGAACAGTGAAGCCATCTTCAAAAGAAAGCTAACCCCACTAGCAGCAATATAATATGCTCATACAGGGTTTTCCTTAATCAGAGAGAGCTGGCAATACTTTTCAGAAAATTATGTACGCATTTAACATGCACAAACAAAAATGAAGCATAAATTATTTGCATAATCAATCGTTTTTAGTATTAGTGCTTCGTTGCACATAGGTGCATTTTTAGCAGTAGTTTATTTTTTATTTTAGTGTAACACAAGCTGAATTGCACAGGCTCTGGTAGAGTAGTGCATGCTGCCTCTCCAGATCCGTACTTCTTATATAAACAATTGACTGACCTGCATCCATCATGCTGGGCTATGAGATGCACTGAACATGTCCCCACCCCATCCTTCACCTTACAAGTTCATCAGCATAACATGCCATCGGTAGATGTGCAGCATATCTTAATGCTGTTTGCTGTATCATTTGATTATTAATATTTGCTCCTTGCTCTATGTTTTGTATTTTAGCATGTCCTAAGTACACCTCCTCTCAAAGCACAGCTGTTAACATGAAGATCTATGGCATGTGCTTGTCTTTAAATAAGCTACATGCAGTGGGTACAGCTGCAGATGGCCAGATAGAATAGAAATCAGTCTCCCCACCTTACACTTCATCTCCTTGCATGGTCATCTTAGATCAATACCATCTTGTTTCTCATCAGAATCACAGCCCTTTATTTAATTTAACATTATCACCTATAGAGACTATGCACAGTCCACCACAAAAACATCTTTGGAACTCACGTGGACACACTCTCCCAGCATACATGCATTCGGATCTACAAGCAGTCGGCATTGCACATGCATTGTGCCCTGAACACACAAATATTGTCCTGCACTTGCCCTTTGCCCTGTATGCTCCCACACACACCAACACCCACAGTTGAAATCCAATATATGAGGAAGATTGCTTCATAGGCTGTGTTTGTGAGAATGTCGACTCATTGTAACGTTTCTTACCACTATGTCTTCAGCTGTTTGATGCCTTTAAAGTTTCTGTGTACAGGCGTTCTTAACTCCACCATTTTATGGCAAGGGCATTAAGTTAGGGGAGTGCCAACAACGTTTGCCTAATGCATCTCTGAAGCAGGGACTTGGAAGAACATTTAAGCCAAAGATGGTCGATATCGATTTTTTAATAAAAAGGCTTGTTATTATAGCAAGATTTTCTGCTGGAAAATACAGGAAACGTCTTTTCTATTCTGCAAATTATATTTCCCTTTTAATAAATGCGATCTAAATATAATGTCGTGCTGTATTACCGATTTCGTCCTCGGTGTGCAATTTCTATTCAAATAAGTTTCATTAAATGTGCACGCCATCTTATTTCCCTGCACATATAAGGCATTTCTCAATGTGAATTCATTATGATTTTTATTTTTACTGAAACCCATACACATAGAATCAAGTGCTGCATTTCAAACTTTTGTGTTGTGGCTCAAGTTATACATTGAATATTTGGGGGCATGGCTTCTGCGCCAAGCAAGATGGTGGCGGACCCCTGAACTCCGTTGTGATGCAGAGCATGGCCGAATGAATATGCCATTCCTGACAGCTGCATTTTCTTGCAAATGTGCTCTTGGTGCTTTCTGACACTGCCCTCTTTCAGGCGATATCGCTAGCATCTACGACGGTGGCATTTTTTTCTGACCGGCACCGCAGCAGTGAATCTCCAACATGCAAAGCAGCCATTTTGCAAGCGCGTCACATGGAAGATCTTCGACATTGACTGGCAAGCATTCTTTTTACTTTCTCCACCATGTGCCTTGCTAGCCTAATATTAGTGAGCTTGTATGAGGCTCTGGAGGTCATATGCCTTTTCACCTGCCTTACCTCTGTGCATTTACTATTCTAACTGACCTGGAGCCTCGGCGGTGAAGTAATTTATCTTCTTAATTGGCTGCCATTTTGAATTGTATTTGAACTGTATTGAGCGAGTGGCTCATCTCTAATTCTTGCATCTCAATACCCAAATCGATCTACCACAAACAAGTATGATTGCTTGTTTGCCCATCAAGTCTTTCAACTAAAGCTCTCTACTTAGCCAGTTATTGTTGCATGTACCTATTGAATTGTAATGTGGCGAGCCTTCCTCATTTCTGCTATTTCAACATAATATCTTTTATTTTCTCATGCTTGTGTATTCTAAATAGAGACTTTTGTTAATGTTTTTGTTTCTGTGCCCCCTACTGATGACCCTTCTTTAAATGGAAAGTGTAAAATTATTGAAATCATTCTCTCCATTGGTCTGTTACGTTCTTCAAGATGATGTGTGAACCTCATAATTCTGCAAAGACCTCTTCCTCCACTACTAAATCAATAAGGGCAGAAAATGATGCCTATCACCTATTCTATCCTCGCAGATTCCTGTGTTAGATACTGATTTAGATGAGGTGAGGGGTTGAAACCCTTTAGGTGTGCCAGTAATGAAAAACGTAAGCAGGTTGAGGATCATTGGATTGTTATGGAGAGTGTCAGGAATCCCCTCCCGCACATGGATTCCCTCCCACGATGCCACTGCCGTGAACATGGTGCGCTTGGAGGAGAGCGGAATACAACTCCCAGAATGCCCTCCGGCAACAGTGCCTTATGCAACTCAAGAGTTCTGGTTACATAACACCAAGGGTAACGCCTAGTTTTCGTGTTATGCAACTCAAGAGTCATGGTTATACAACGCCGGGAGTACTACTTAAGGAGAAGACCACTGGGACTCGGCGTCGGATATTCTGATCTTTACCGGAGTACCTGGTTGAGGTACACGGACCCGTTGGAGAGTTGAGTGGCGGAAGGAACATTCTAAGGAGCGGAGGAGAGGTGCTGAGTGTGCTTCCTGCCCGTGTCCTGTCCCGTTCTGAGAGCCGTATTCAACGTCATTGGGCACAGGTACCGTTGGTAGAGCCAAAGCTCCCAAAGGCCTGACAATTGGAGAAAACGAGGTGGGTGCGAGCCGAAGCTCCCCACCCTCGTTACTTGGGTAAACTCACGCCTAGAGCTAAGACGCTATCCAGGAGGTGTTTCCGCGTCTTAGCCATCGACACTCGTAGGAGAACTGGGATAGGTAGAGTGGCTGCTCCCATCCATTCTCTGCACCACCTTGGGTATCATCACTTAAACCCGGATACAAGAGACGCACACTAGGAAGTGTTCCCAGCGTCTTTGTGTTGTGGCAGTACTCTGGGGGATACTGGTAGAGCGGCTGTTCCCAGGTGGTAGAGAGCCCGGCCGGGTGACTCCCACGTGCCCCCCCCGTAGATTCCACAACCTTGGAACTACCCTTCACAGCGGTCGAGTGGCATTGTCGGCCACTGCTTAGCACTGTGCCCTCCGTTGGAGCATACCGGGTCCGGTGTGCATGCGGAGGACGGTTAGAAGAGCTGTGAATGGGTATCGTACTTTAACTGGTGATTCCAGTACCGGTATTCTTTGTTGTCTGTAGTTGTTTATCTGTTTATTTAATCATCCTTAACCTCCATTTCTCTGGTCCGTCGTCTGTTGGTCCCAACCCCGAGAAAGCCAGGATGTTACAGAGAGTTAGATTAACTAAATGCAAGAACGTATTAGTAATTTGCAGGAAATGGCTAAAAAAAGTGCCACTCTCAAACAGGAAATTTGTAATCTTAAATTACATGCTGAAGACCTTGAGAATAGAAATAGACAAAATAATCTTTGTATATATGAATTACTGGAAAACATTTAGGGTCCTGAGCTTTTGCGATTTCTAAAGAAATGTCTTTCTGGTCTTCTTGGTCACCCATATCCCCCTGCTTTGAACATTCAATATGCACATCGCCTTGGTCACCCTTACCTTAATACTGCCAAACCAAGAGGGATCATCTTGCTGTTCCTGGAATTTACAGACCTTTTGCATGTTCTGAAAGCTGCTAAACTAAAACATCATCTCATTTGATCAGGTCACAACATCTTCAAATACAATTAATGCTAGATGAAAGGAATTTCAAATGAGACCGTTAAATATTTGTTATGGCATCCTGCATCCTTGCATATGCAAATTATTCAAAGAGGCACCTAAAGATCTTTTGATGATCCTATGAAGTTGAAAACATTTCTTCAGACTCTTTCTCCTCCTACTATGGATATAAATGTTTAACAATCTTTATGATGTTTGTTATAGTGCTTGTCATCTCCTTTTTCTCTATACCCTAAGCCGGTGTTTCCCAAACTGTGGTCCGCGGACCCCCAGGGGTCCGTGGCACATTCCCAGGGGGTCCCCAGGCAGCAGTTCTAAAAGCACTGCAAAGTTCCTTGTAAAATAAGCAGTTTTTGGACAACAATAAAAGTGTCAAGGAAATGCCAGTGATTAATTAACCTGCTGGAGAGAGATGAGAGTTTTGTCCAGTGGCAGCTTTGAGTTATCTAATGTAATACAGAGGATTGATAAGCCTACTGCAAAGAACGTGTACCATGCATTTTAGAAAACAGTATTTTATGTGCATAGGTCAGTGGGTTAATGCTTTTGTCACAGATATTTTTTTTTTACTGTGCAGTTCATAAGGGACAATCGTAATCTAGCACAGTGACCTATAAACTGTCATCAAAGAGCTGCCTGCAAACTGCATTATACAAGTTAATAACTTATGTTTTTCCCAGTCTATCGTTATCCAGATGATGCTAAAAAGGTTTATTTGGGTGGAAAACCAGTTTTATTGTTAAAGTCAATGCTAACCACTGTGTTATGTTCATAATCCTGAGTTTGTGCTTCTCCAGACCAAGCACTCTTTAAAAATGCCTACCAGTATCAATGACTCAACATTGTTTCATACGTAGACGACACCCAACTCATCCTCTCCCTATCCAATGAACCCAACGCAGCCAAACACGACTTTCAAGAAGGCATGGAAGCAGTCGTCAAATGGATGAAGAGCGGCTGTCTACAACTCAACACGGACAAAACAGAAGTACTCATCATAGGACTACTACCCAATGCATGGAATGACAACTGGTGGCCACCCACCCTAGGAAGCCCGCCCACCCCCATGGA
The DNA here is from genome assembly GCF_964204655.1 of Triturus cristatus. Taxonomy (NCBI): domain Eukaryota; kingdom Metazoa; phylum Chordata; class Amphibia; order Caudata; family Salamandridae; genus Triturus; species Triturus cristatus. The sequence continues at coordinate 1,369,863,197 of NC_140590.1, forward strand.
CCACGCACTCAACCTCGGAATCATCCTGGACTCCGAACTCAAAATGAACCACCAGATCAACTCCGTCGCATCCTCCTGCTTCCACATCTTCTGCCTCCTACACAAGACCTCCAAATGGATCCCCCTCGAACACAGAAAGACCATCACACATGCCCTTGTCACCAGCAGACTTGACTACGGCAACGCCTTCTATGCCGGAATCAACAAAAACCTCACCCGCAAACTTCAAAACATCCACAACACAGCCGCCAGACTAGTTCTCAACCTGCCACGACACTGCCACATCACCCAGCACCTGCACACACTCCACTGGCTCCCCAACGAGGCAAGCATACCCTTCAAGATTCTCACCCACACACACAAAGCCCTACACAACACCAGACCAGCATACCTGAATAGCCAACTCACATTCCACGCACCCCAAAGGACACTACGATCAGCCCAGCTCTCCTACGCTGTGGTCCCACGCACCAGAAAGTCCAGATCAGGAGGCTGCTCTTTCTCCTTCCTCGCAGCCAGAGCCTGGAACGCCCTCCCGCCCCAGCTCAGACAGACAACCTCACTCCCCAACTTCACGAGGGAACTCAAAACATGGCTTTTTAATAGACCGCCTCCTTGATGGACTGAACCCTGCACCTCCCACCCCCCAGTGCCTTGAGACCCTTACGGGTGAGTAGTCGCACTCAACAAACCCATGATTGATTGATTGATTGACATGCGAATCCTACACCTTGTAGTCCCCCTTGCCTTATGTAACATTTTCTGTATACTTATTTACACCTATGCTTAATTTTCTCTATATGTGTGAGATGTAAAGTGCTTTGATATCCTACAATGGTAAAAGAGATGCTATAAAACAAATGAAATACATGTGACAGAGAGGCTATGGAGAGATGAGAGGCACTGTTGGAGGGTGATAGTAAGGGAATCATTGAAGAATTCCAACAAAGATTGACTTATCCTTTTGCATAGTAAGGTCTTCATTTACTATTATTTTAAAGATAATACAATTCATTGTATAATGCTAAATGTGGGGGGAGAGAGCCAACCAAAGCCTCCTTTGTAGGGGTCAGGCTCACTCACTGCAATTGGTGTGCACCGTATAGGGACTGGTCTGAGAACATTTGCCAGGGCTGCTTTGGGTTTCCAGTCTGGCCCTGGCAGGAGCAGGAGCCTTGTACTGCAAAATAAAACCAACCATACAAAAGTTAGTCACAGAGATGCAGCACCAAACTTCTCATTAACATTTTTCGTTTTTTTGCAAATTCTTTCAATATAAAATAATAAAGAGGATATTTACAACAGAATTGGTGTGGCATGTCGTTAGCCTCCTTGGCTTCACGACCCGCTCCGCCACTTCAGAAACGCAGGGCTGGACCATATTTACAAGAATATGGTCAAGCCCTGCATTTCCCCCTGCACTAGCGCTACACTTAGCAGTCTAGTGCCAATGCAGGCACCCTTGCACCATAGTGCAAGGGTGTCTGCGTGCAGAGAAAGATTGTTTATGTGCAGGAAAAACCCTTTTCCTGCACATGAACAATATTGAAATGCTGTTTTGTCGCTTCTATGTGTGCTGCCTAATGCAGCACACATGGATGTTAAAAAATGTCTTTTTTTTAAAAAAAAGATTGTTTATGTGCAGGAAGGGTCACCTTCCTGAAAATAAACAATCTAAGGCTTTTTGATTTTCCCATGGGAAAAAGCAAAATTGAGGAGAACAACTCATTTCTCCTTGTTTTGCCAAGTTTCTGCCTCCTATTTGCGCTGCCCTTGTAAATAGAGGGCAGCGTCAAAATCAATGGGTGTTGGGGTGGAACGTCCACTGCAACTACCACTGCCCACCCCTTTCACGCTAAGCATTGCGTGAAAGGGGGCCTTATTTACAAAGCAGTGTTAAACCACATTAAGTGGCTTGACGCTGCCTTGTAAATAGGGCGAAGCCCCTATTGCCATGGGAACATCGCAAAAATTGTCGTTCCCATGGCGATAGGGGCTTGCAAATATGCCCGTAAAATCCTTAGTAATTCGAGTATTTGTTTTGTGTGCACATGTGTGTTTATTTTTTTGAATTACTGTTTTAATGTTTGAAATGTAAATCCTACAAATTGCTTGGGTGTCTCCAGCTTCCAGTGGTGACTCAATGGGGGTCCTCAGGAGTCAAAAGTTTGGGAACCACTGCCCTAAGCTATATGGCATATGTTTCATAACCTTTTCTTTATCTCTCTGCTGTACTTCTTGTTCTGGTGTTGACTCATTCCACAATGCATTCTTCATATTCTTCTTTTCAGATCCGTTTCTTTCTCTTTGATCTGGTGCTTTTTCTATCTCTTCATCCTTTTTCTTTCACTCTTTTCTATTCCCCTCTCTTTTTCCAATATGTGAGTGTTTATATCTTCCTTCATATCATTACGTTTATATTCTATATGTGTTATGTACAAGTTGATCAATGGTGTCTTTTTGCTTTCCTTTTTGTGTTTGCAGCTTACCATCTGTGGTTATGTTCCCCTATCCTAATTTCCAAATATAGTTAACAATGTCACGTGGAATGTTCGTGGTCTGGGACATCCAATTGAAAGACAGAGGTACTTTCTCATTTATCAAAATTGAATTCACATATTGCCTTTATACAGAAAACCCATTGTAATGTTGCTGAATCTCTTAAATTGAAACGCCAATGGCTAGATCAGGTTTTTTTCTCCCCACCTATTAATCATAAAGGGGGAGTTACCATTTATGACATAAATCATTGCAAATACTAATGTTATTGCCTAAATATGATACTTATGGGCGATGGGTATTGGTTACAGCTAATAATCATACCAAACACATTTGTTCATTCAATATTTATGGCCCAGTTAAACCTGATCCTGACTTTTGGCAAACTATTAAAGTGAAACCAACATCTATTGATAATCCCATTCTAATTATGGCAGGTGATTTCGGACAGAACATCAAAGTGTAAATTTCTGCTGAACCAATCCCATAAAGCTGTCCAATCCGCCATTACCACTCATCCATTGTTTGATGTCTGATAAACGTGTAACCCGGACATTTCTGAATTTATGTTTTTTTCTAATGTTCATCATGCCATGTCCAGGATTGATTATATTTTGTTACCAAATCACTGTTATCATCCATACAAGCATCAGAAATTGGCTCTATTTTTCTTTCAGAACATTGCCCAAGTTTTGTCTACTTTTGATTTTTCCCTTAGTAATTCTAAAACTGGTTGTTGGAGATTTCATAATCACCTGTTATCTGATCCTAATTTTATAATGGCAGCCAATGCTTTTATTACAACATTTTCTCAAACTAATAAATCCGCTGACACCTCAATCCCTTAACTCCCAATACATTGCTTTACTTCAACAAATTAAAGCACTGGAACACACATATTTTACCTCCAAATCCTCTACTGTTTTGCATGAATTCATTACAATCAAATCTAAACTTAACAATATTGCAACTACAGCTGCTTTTAACATTCTACTTAAAGTTAGATCTAAGTATCATGGAGGTCAAAATAAAGTTAGTAAATGTCAGCAAATTATGCAAAAATCGAATCAGAGAGTAAAACTATTGGCCCCATTCACAATGAGTCTACTAATGCCACTGCACCTTCTGACTCTAATATTTCCTCTTGTTTCCAATCCTTTGTTCAATCATTATATACGGAGGACACTACTCCATCAGACCCTGATATACAGATGTTTTCAGCACTCTTCCTAAACCCCGTTCCTTTCTAATGTTTTTGCAGAACTAGAGTCTGATATTACCCTTTAAGGTAGTACAGATGCCATTAAATCCCTTAAAGGTGCTGAGGCACTTGGTCAGGATGGTTTTTCCACTGAATGTATTTCTTCTCTTTCATCTTTTTTGCTCCTAAATTATTTGAGCTTTTTACCTCTTTTCTTACAACTGCAAAGGCTACTGGTTCTTTTATGGAGGCCCTAACTGTCATTATAGCCAAACCTGATAAAGACCATACCCTTTGCAAGAAATTATGGGTCTATTGTGTTAATTAAGTATGACTGCAAAATGTTTTATAACATTCTTGCTACTCACCTGAAATCTGTTATACTCCTGCTTATTAAACCTAATCAATCTAGTTTTGTTAAGGGTAAACTCACTAAAGATAATGCCAGAATGTTTTCTAATTTTCTTGCATTAGCCAAAAAGTATAAGGACTCCCTTGCAGTTATCCCTTGATGCAAAAAAAAAGCATTTTTACCACTCTCCAGTGGTTTGGGTTTGGTCCTAAATACATTCCTTTTATAAGACTATTATATTCAGACCCTTGTGCTAGTGTCTTTGTTAATGGTCATTGTCCCCCCTTATTTCACCTTACAGAGGGGTACTAGACAAGAATGTTCCCTTTGCTTTTTATCCTTTGTCTAGAGCCCTTCCTTGAACGTATTTGCTGAAATACCCTGAAATCTCGTTTTAAATATAACTCTATTGAAACTAAACTCTCTGCGTATGCTGATGATGTTCTTACAAGACATTGATTTATATACCAACATTTCGGGGTATAAACTCAAATCCTCTTGCTATCAATATATGTTTGCTACTACTAATTTCATTTTGTGCCCATCTAAAATGAAGTATCGTGAGGTTTGGTTTTCACCTACTATTACTCCCCTGCTTTCACGGAGACCCTCCGTCACCCGTTATCGTTATCCCTGCAACACATTCGCCCTCGCAAGCAGCCCAGCTAACTCTCAGAGTAGGAGATTCTAGCCCTCCTCCTTACCTACAAGTCTGCGCCTGAAACCTCAAGTTCACTGGACCTGATTGACGAACACGTTATCCATACGGATGCAATCGACTCCAATAGATCAACTACTCTCTGCAACAGAGGAGTTATTAACAACAACCTAGCGCAAGTACCCATTTCCGCCCTAACTCATGACACACACCCTGACACCCTTCTCTCCGGCCTCTTAATTAACTGCTGCTTAGCAGTAAAGCACGCCTCTGATGTCGCCGATCTCATCCTGAGCCAAAGATCTGACATAGCAATCCTGACTGAATCTTGGCTCAATGAATCCTCATCTCCTTGCCTAGACCTATTAGTCCCTTCTTATTATAATATCTCAAGGCTGGACATGCAATCAAAAAAGGGGGAGGCATTGCTTGCATCTGCCATTCTCGTAACTGAACTGCATGCAGGTCCCACAGACTCCTGAAAATACCTTGCACTCTCCATATGCAACAATGCCACTCAATTGTGCAGACTGCATATCTTCTACCACCCCTCTGGTATGAATGACACCTTCACTGACCACCTCATGGAAATCATCACAGCCAAGGTTTCCCCCAGTTCTAAAGACATCTTCCACGGTGACTTCAATCTGCACTGGAATGACCTCAAGAACCCTCAGGTCAACGTCATCAAAGACTTCTTGGCCAACCAAGCCCTTACCCAAGCCTGCACACTCCCAACACACATGAAAGGCGCAACCCTAGATTGGATCATTGCTAATGAATCAGCAGTCAAGCTTATCTCTATAGACCCATGCGACTGGTGTGATCCCCACGCTATTACCTTCCATTTACCTGGCACCCACAAGACAAGGCCACCGCAACCGGAGAATCCAAAACGTTGGGTTAGAGACACAAAGAATTGAAATCTCACGAAACTGGCTGCACGCTGCGAGATTGACCTCCTCCTCCCCATGTATCACAACGGTCAACATCCTCACAGAACACTATACTTCAACTATGTCTTGATGATCTTGCCCCGCTAAAGCTAAAAAAGACCCAAATTAAAGACAGAAACCCCTGGCTCAACAATGAAAGGAGAACCCTCTGGCAGACAGTAAGAAACTGGAGACAGCACCCCTCAGCGTCCCACTTAAAACTTCCCCGTCAGACCAGAAATGCCTATAATAGGAACATCCACAATTTTTAAAAAAGAATTCTTATCAGAACTGGAGAACGCCAAGAACAGACCTCGCAAGCTCTGCGAAATGGTCAAACACCAATCTAATAAACTGGCTAAAACCTCAAAAGAAACCCCTAAATCTCTAATAACATGTGAGGAATTCTCCTCTTTCTTCTCTGACAAAATGACTGCCCTAGGAAAAGAACATAGATCCGCTACCTACTCCGAAACCCTTCCGGACCTGGCGCATCGCTCCGCGCTGCCACCCCCTCTTTATGACGACCATTCCATCTCGTAAATTCTATCCTCCTTAAACCCAAACAACCAGTTTAATGACCCACTCCCTTTCAACTGTTTGGCCGCTGCCTCCCTATCTATCATTCCTAGTTGGTCTGCAATAATCAACGCCTCCCTTCTTCAGGGGTCGATACCGGACTCTCTAAAAGCCAGTCAAGTCATCCCCATTTTAAAAAAGCGTACACTGAATCCTGCCTCTCTAGACAACTTTAAACCTATATCCGATATCCCGATCCTTGCTAAAGTTCTGGAGAAATGTGTGCAACTGTAATTGAGCCACCACATCACCAACTTCGACCAACTAGATTATTTCCAATCCGGGTTCAGGCATAGGCACAGCACTGAAACCACCATTCTCCACATTGTGGATGATGCCCTCCAAGCCCTTGACCAAGGCAAAACCTGTCTCCTAATCCTTTTAGATCTATCCTCGGCTTTCTATACAGTCAACCATGAAAAACTCCTCGAACGCCTCAAACTCAGGATGGGATTGGATGGCTCCGTGCTCAAATGGTTTAGGTCCCTCCTCCAGAACCGCTCCCAGAGATTCTTAATCGACGGGGACCTGTTCGCTCCCTCTCCGATTATGGTCGGAATCCCCCATGGATCAACCCTGTCCCCCACCCTCTTCAATTTGTACCTCGAACCGCTACCAGAAGCACTACGCACCACCATTATCTCCTACCACATGTATGCCGATGACACCCAGATCTACATCAAAAAATTTTCTCCTGACTAGATTTTTTCCCTGAATGAGGCCTTGAAGTTGACTGTCCAATGGCTCACCTCTAACCAGCTCAAACTAATCGCACAAAAAACTGAATTTCTTCTAATCTCCCCACCCAAAACCAACCCTGACATTCAGGAATGGACTAAGTCGATCACAGCCTCAAACTACCCACCGACCATAGTGGACTCTGCCAAACCCCTTGGAATAATCCTAGACTGCAGCTTGAATATGCGTGACCACATCAACTCGATGGCCAAAACCCCCAGGTTTCACCTGAGCTATCTAATAAAACTAAAACCTTTCCTTAACACTCTAGACCTAAAAATGGCACTCCAGACTCAAATATGGATGCTCTACCCTCTCTGGTCTACCCAAGATCTCCCTGGCCCCCTTATAAGCCTGCCTCAATGCTGCAGTCAGACTCCTAACAGGTTCAAAAAAATTCAACCACATCTCACCACATCTGAAAGCTCTGAACTGGCTTCCTCTTGAGGCCAGAATCCAACTTAAACTGGCATGTATCACTCACAAGGCTCTATAGACTAAATCCCCTGCATTTCTCACCCAGAAACTCGTGGTATCCGGAGGAGCCAGAAACTCCCAGTCTGCCAGAGACCTCTTGCTCGAGCCTCCATGCTTTCGAAAGGAAAAGAACATACAATTGTGCATTCTCTGGGGCCGCACCACGAATATGGAACTCACTCCCACCCGCCATTGGAAGAATACCATCTCTGGCACACTTTAAAAAGGAAGCCAAAACCTTCCCAATGGGCAATTCCTCTCCTAATTCTTGCATTGCACTCACCTCAGCGACATTGTCTCTGTTCTATTACTACCACACCTTGGACTGACCAGATGCTATCCACCCGGCACCTCCAGGCACCCCACCCTTAGACTCTTGGACCTTCGTTCTTGTAAAATGTATGTACTTGTTTTTATCCCAAAAGTTCCACCCCCCACCTAAGTCTTTTGTATACAACCTGTTTAACCTGGTAAAGCGCTCTGATACCTTAACGGGTCAAGTCCGCGCTCTATAAAACACTAATAAATAAATGAATAAATACAAATATTATAAACCTCAAATTACAAGCATTACTTTCATACTGGATTCCATTGTTTTTTATCATGGTAGAGTAGGCTAGATACTCTTAAAATGATTATTGTACCACATGTCCTTTATACACTTTCGATGTTACCTTTTAAGATTCCAAATTATTATTGCATACAAATGAATTCTATTTGTACAAAATTTCTTCGGAACACCAAACACCCACGTACTACCCTAAATGGAAGTACCCAAGAATGAAGGTGGTGCCCAATTTCCTGATTTCAAGTTGTATCATTTTGCTTTTTTAATCAATCAGTTTTATGCCTTAACTAAGGACTTTCATGATTCTCCCATATGATTATGGATTTTACATGAATGATCCTTCTTGAGGGATTTTTCTTTCAAGGATGTGATCTATATGTTTAATAGTACCTTTATTTCTAAGCATCCTATTTTAAAATAACCCCAGCATTTAGTACAGAGAGTGTTCACTATCCATCATGACTTTCAACAATGTTTTCTTTCCACTTATACTTGGTTTAATAAGTATTTTCAAATTTCAATATAAATCCATTTATTCTAAACAATGGAAAGCAAGGGGAGTTTTGTTTGTTCACCAACTGATGCAAGATAACTCAATCATACCCTTCTCGCAATTATTATATAACTTACATAATACTTTTGCTAAAGTATATGACTTAATATTCTCTGCTATTCATTCTTTTTTAATGTTTAATAATCATCTATCTTTATCAGTCTCACCCCTTCCCTCGACACCTCTTGAAACTCTTCCACATGACTCCATCCCCAGAGCTGCTTCTATCTGCAAACTTTTACTACTACCATCCACTGAACGAAATAAAACTTCCCTTGAAATGTTCTGGGAATTTGAATTATCCTAAACTTTATCTTTTCAATATTGGGACAGATTTTGGCTTAAGGATTTTAATGCATCCAAAGCTGCTCGTATTACAAAATCTTTATTTTTATTTAAAATAGAATACTTATTACTCCAGAATGCATTTCTAATTTGTTATCTGTTTCACCATTATGTGGGCCCGCTTCCTCATCCCGTGGCAATTTAACTCATTTACTTTATTACTGCTCTCAGGTAATTATCTTTTTAGAAAGCTATTTGGTCTAAATGTTAAACAATATTCCAATGTAATATACCATTAACATTTCAGAATGTTAGTTTAAGATCTATGTCCTCAGACTTGGAACATTTATACCATAAACCCTTATTATTAGATCTTTTTGTTGCACTAGCTTTTAAAGTTATAGTTTCCTGTAGGAAAGATGCTTACAAGTTATCGGAATAAAAATAGTGCCATTTTATTTGTGATGAACATAGAATATCTTCTATTTCATCTCTATCTGTACGCCGTAACATCAAATCAGATTTATGGAGAAGTGTGTCTCAATGATTAGAGCGGCAGACCCTGATGCAGAGGTCTAGCCTGGGACCAGGGTTCAATTCCCCGCCTCGGCGGGTCTTGGGCTCAAAAAATTCCACGGACCTGATAATTCTCGCCTCGGTACCATTCCAGTCATGGAGTCCCACTCTGCAACTCTGGGCAATAGCTTGCTTAATCTCCACAACGGCCCCCACAACGCTAAGGATGCCTGGCCTCCACCTTGGGGGTGCCCAGGAGTGGATGCCTCACAGGGAAAGCCAGGATGGGTTCCACAGCGGTATTCGTACAAGCGCCTTGAGACCCTTGCGGGTGAGTAGTGCGCTATACAAGTATCAATTTACATTTTACATTTACATAATAGTTACCATTTATTACATATTTATTTTTGCACTCAATGTTATCTTAGTTGATTTCCCTTCCATCTTTTTTCGACTTTCATCACTATCTTTTCTCATGTTCTCTTCCTATGTGGCCCATTCTTCTCTCTTTTCTTTCTTGTTTCCTCCTACTCCTGTTTTTGATATAAAATAATATTTTCTTTTACTGCAATGGTTTTTTACTGTCTCTTCCATACTTTACAAATTTGTATATCTTTGATTGCAATATTGTATTGTCTGTTATATCTACTATTTGAATGTTTCATTATTCCATATATGCTAAAAAAAAACTACTTAATAAAATACATAGAATATTTGAATAGTTGGGGATATGTGTTTTTTAGCGCATCCGGAAGTCATTTTCTACTTAGCTGCACTGTGGGATTTCAGTGCAAAAGCAGTGCTTAATTTGAGCCAGTGGCTGTAGGTGGGGCCCACCAGTACAACTTTTTGGGAACCGAAACTTAATTTTAATGATCAGACTTTCACCCAGACCAAGACAGAAGAGAAAAAAGAGAATGATGGAAAAACAGTGACAATGGGCGAAAGCAGAGGTGAAAACTAAACAGCAAGAGTGTAATCAAGAGCAGGAAGTGTAGGTTGGTAGACGAAAGGCATGAGGTTGAATCTGCAAACTAGTTTTTTCGACAGCAGCATCCATTTAAATACTGTCGCAAAACAGTGTCTTTATTACGGGCCACAGTAACACAATACAATGATTAAACAAAAACAACACCAAATGCAAGAAGTATTCCTTGTACATCAGGCATAGTATTTATTACACACAACTATCATTGTAATAACTAACGAGATATCATTTTTGTGATGATCGAGTAACAGGACTTTTACAAACATTTTATACATTCAGCTTCAAATCTTAACTTACTAAAAATCCAATGTACATACCATAAAATATTATGAACAGTATTACTGATAAAGACTAAAAAAGCTCTATTATATTCTCAAGCCATCTGTTCTCTTACATCCAAGCAAGACCGACTGGCTTTACCAATGCATGTTTATTATTTGGCAGCGGCCATGAGAAAGAACATAGCCTATGCCTGGCGTACTGTAAAGACTATTGTCACATGCATTTCATGTATTTTCCATGTATACGAAATAAAACAAAGCCAAGGCTATATAATATTAATCATTATTCATTACTAGAGCAGCACATACTAGGCTCAACCCTTACACGTCACAGAAATGCAATTATATACTTTATCTGACATTATATTCACTCTGTGCCTTAACTTAATTAACATGTGTGAAGCATTTAAACATATTGATGAAATGTATTCATTGTAGGAATTAAAGATTTATATATGTGTACACTAATGTTCAGTTTAAACATGTACTCTTTTACTTACGTGTTACACTTATTCTTAAAGTTACACTTGTGCATGTAATCACGTATTTGAGGTCATATTAAATGCTCAGCTAAACTTAGCCTGACTCTTGGCCTCAATTAAAATGCATTTTGATTTGCATTCATATATTTGTTTTTTCTTTGGTGGTGTATTATCATGATTCTCTTTAGTTAGAGAAAGGCTTTTCGTTTGTATTAGACTGCTGATAGTGAGGCCTGGAGGGAAGAACTTGGCAGTGAACATGGAGAACTAATGGCCGAAAGAGGCCTTCTGTTCATCATGTACCAGGATTTTCAAGGTTAAGTACAATAGTCTAAGTTTCAATGAGATGGGAAACTGAAAGGATGTTGCAGACACACTTGAATAATTCATTGTTTGGTTCCTGGTGGTGTGAAAGGAGATAAGGGTGTTTCTGTATCTCGTGGTACTTTTAAATTGGTGTTCTCTCATTTCGGAAAGAGAGATTCCCTTTAGAGTTCGAGCGCTCTGGACCGCTCTACTTACTTTTTTCATGCAAGTGTGAAGCTTTATGCAAAACACGTAGTTCCCTTTTCTACGGCTCCTACTGAGGTCTGATTATGCGGACACTTTCCATGCTCTCAAAAGAGAGACCCAAGATAGATGATCCCATATTTGATTTATGTTTAGAAGAGACAATGAAAGTTTCTTTATGGAACACCTGTTTGATTTAATTTGTTTCTTTATAGTTATGGCTTTAACAATTATATATCTCACTCTATTGCCACTCAGTCTACTGAGATATTTCAGCTTATCTGCTGTATTAATGTACCTACTGAACTTATTTTTGGTAATCATATATACTGGATTGATTGGTAATACAAAATAAAACCCTTTAACAATATTTGGTGATTACTGGTCCTTATTGTGGAGTCACATTGGCTTCACAAGCTAGAAATATATTATTGAAGTTTTCTTCCTTCAAATGCTATACATCAACCAACTAAGGTCTACACAACTAAAGGTGAAATTCTTTGACAACTTTACTAAGAGATTGCGTTGTTAGTTCCAGCGTGCTGTCATCACGATCAAGTGGCATTGCTTGAATCAGATGTAATTAGTAACGCACTTGCACATGATCAGAGTGGAAGTCTGACATGAGAGACCCAAGTACAAATGTAGCTGTCACAGATCACAAACATACGTTCTGCTGATTATAGCCCTTCTCTCACAAATATACTGAAATCTGCTTCTCTGGTTGTCTCCCATACCACTGCCATAATGCAATGAGACTGTCAGGAGGGAGTTTGGTTTTGTGTTCCTTGGTTGGATAAGAGTTAAAAAATATAAAATATAATCTCACAAATTGCAATAGATATGTGTACACCTTTCACAATATGGCCCACCTGTTACATGCAGCATTTTATTTTCTTTATGCATACCTTTTTTATGTCTCCTCTGATAATGCTATATGGTTCTCTCTATGACGTGCAAACAACTGGGAGCTACCAAGTGACAGAGTGTGCAACTAAGGCCCTCATTAGAACTTGCACAGGACTTTAAGGAGTGCTAACTTCGCACCCACAATGATAAGTACTGTATGATAACACCCCATCATTACCATACACTTACGAGTTAGCCCCCATGGAATTGGGAATAACTGCCAGACTCAGATTCACCGGGCATAAAACAGCACTGAATTACTAATTCCATGGTGTTTAACAGTCCCATTTGCTCTAAGATGGTGGTACATGGGAGCAGGTGTTTTCATGGAGGGTGGATGTCAAGTGAGAGACAAGTTAGTGAAGAGAAGTATATGAAGCCTGAAAGGAGGGGGCATTGTATGCTGACCCCATGACAGACAAGGTAGTCCGGCATGCCAGGTGATGAGGCTTGGCTGCTGTTACAATTACCAAAATGTTATTCTGGTCAGTAAAATCATTTCCAATATTCCTACTTGGGTTTAAAACTGGGTGTGAAAATATCAGGCCATTCGTGATCATGCTGAGCGGAATTACATATGGCAATTCTGCTTCACCCATCTAGCAATAGGACTTAATGCAAGTAATCTGTATGGTAGCAGCTGTAAAGAATTTGTGTTTTGTGGATTCCTCATTCAACCATCAAGAAGCAATTAAAACACCATAAACCCTGTATCTTATAGGGTCTTTAAATACTCTTTTGCAGATCCCGCTGAAGAAAAAAATCTGGTACGATTCTGAAATATTACCTTCAGTTTAGCCAGATTCAATAAATATGCTTGCGCCCCTTTAGCCTGAAACGTTGGAATAAGCTGGTGCAGCTGCCACCGACTCTCTACGGTAAAGTGGCAAAAATCAGGCCTTACAAAAAACTCAAAATCCTTCCCAGCCCTCTTTTTATTTGGTCGAGCTAGCTGAAACACATCCTCCCTAGCTAAAAAGCTATTGAAAGTAATCAAAAATTCTCTGGGTTAATTATTTGCCTGGCCAGAATTTGAACGTATATTAAATGGGAAACGGTGCACCCGCTCAATCTCCCTATTCCAGTCCCATCTAGTGAGCTCGGGAAAGGCATATGTAAATAGGTCAACAATAAATTTACGAGAGTCCTGCCCTTCCCGTCCCTCCGGAATCTGCAATACTCTCAGGTTTGATCTTCGTGCGCGGTTCTCTAAGTCCGCTAGTTTCCACTGAGTGTCATCTTTCATGCTGCGAAGAGATTCAGTCAAAGCTTTCTGAGCCACAAGCTCATCCTCCAAATTTGAAATACTCTCGAGAGGAGGTGTGAGCAACGGTATCGGATCGGATGATTGAAAGCTTCCTCATCTTAAGGACCTTGAGTCCTAAAGCCTTGTTGGTGGGGGGGAAAGGTGGGGTTGGGCTGTGGGGGAGAGGGGGGAGAGGGGGAGGGGGAGAGTGGGTCAAATAGGGGAAAAACTTCACAGTATCAGATTGGGAATAGGTGGTGGCAACAGAAGATATGTGGTTTTGTTTAGAATGTTAGTAAGATGTGGCTCACAATATACAGTTTTGTTTATTTCCTTATGGCTACCAGAGGGCTGAAAATGTGTTCTTTCATCGTGTGTGCCTCAATAATTATAATAAAAGAAAGAGGGTCTCTGCGGAATTGCGTTTGATTGACCCGGATGTATTGTGTATCCAAGAGACACATGTCCCTTGGGGGAAACGGTCTGTATTGACCGATTTAGGGTTTGTCTTGCTTGCAGCGTCACAGCAGGCATCAATGATGCGGGGTGGCAATATTGGCTAAACCTGCTATTCAAAGTACAGGGCATGTTTTAGTTGATAAATTTGGGAGATGGGTGATTGTGGAATGTGTACAGGGTACATCTAAGTTTACAATCTGCACTGTCTATGGGTCCAACCATGACGAACCACTACTCTTATAAGAATTAAATATCGAACTTGCACTGTGGCCGGCTCCTTTAGTGTTTTGCGTAGATTTTAATATTCATCTGGTTAATAAAGAATTACAAAAGGGAAGACAAGGATATACGGGTCGAAAACCAAGAGTGTTTCAGGCATTATTTAATCTGTTGAAAGATCATGGGTTATTAGATGCATGGGACACTATACAAACATCAGCACCTGGGTATACGTTCTATTCCTTCCCTCATCAGAAACTGGTCCATCTTGACTATTTTTTTTATATCAACTGAGTTGCTTGCTGGGGCCCAGATACAGATATATCCCAGGATCACCTCTGATCATGCACCAATAGCGTTGGAAATCTCGGCACTCTTGGTTGATTGCGCTCCAAGAAACTTTACATTTGACAGGAAACTGCTCCTTGACAATGGGTTTATGGAACATATGAGGAAATGGATTAAGGAGTTTTTGGAGAATAATAAAGATACAGTCCCTGTCCCAGTACTTTGGGATGCTTTTAAGGCTTGTTTTAGACGGGAAGGGACAAGTTTTGGCATTAATTATCAAAAAATGGCCAAGGCAGAATAAAAGGATTTATATTTAAAATTGATGCTTACTGAGGCAAAACTAACGCAGGGGATCGCACAGCGTAAAGATATTACGGGGTTGGAATCTGATGCTGCACAATGTCGGGCTAATATTAACACACTTTGGAATAAAGAGAACGCCAGGAAATACTTGATACATAAAAGAGAGTGCCATGAATTTGGCTAGGCGGTAGGGCGCTGTTTGGCGCTCCGAATGCGGATGAAAGAATCTTCCCAGAGAAGTACGAGTCTTAGGGATAGTTCTGGTTTAATCTCACGTGATCCTCGGGGAATTCTTGCTATTTTTCATCAGTTTTATACTGATTTCTATACACAGCAGAACTCACAGGGTGATGCGAATAATATACCGATGGCAGGGGATTTTATGCAGCTAGATCGGGGGGTGGTGGAGATATTAGATAGTGTGGTTAGTATGGATGAATTAGAGGCGTCCGTCAATGGATTAGCAATTGGGAAGGTTGCTGGCCCGGATAAGCTCCGTGTGGAGTTTTACAGAGTATTCTTCCACGATCTTAAGAAGGAGCTGTTAGAGACAATGGTGCCGATTACGATCCGTTAAAAACCGCGAACGAACCGTCGGTCGGAGCGAATTCCCCGTCCGACTCGTACCCGGTTGTAAAACTTTACAAACATGGAATTACGATTCGCACGGAAACACCATTTCCGTACGAATCGTAAAAAACACCGACCGACGAAAATATACATACGAATGTGATCCGGGAATGCTGCGACATGACGTCGGGACGCTTTCAGGCAGCGTTTCACGAACCAGGAATTACGATTCGAACCGACAGCAGTCCGGACGGCAATATTTTCACGGCACCCAAAAAGTGCCGCAAAAGCGAAGTACGGCGTGAATCGACCAGAGTAGGTGGCCCGGTACGCGCCGACCCCCCCCCCAGCCCCCGTAGGTACGCGCCGACCCCCCCCCCAGCCCCCGTAGGTACGCGCTGACCCCCCCCAGCCCCCGTAGGTACGCGCCGACCCCCCCCCAGCCCCCGTAGGTACGCGCCGCCCCCCCGTGTGTACACCCGTGTACGGTGCGTACCCCCCGTGTACGCTCGAGTCAAACCCCCCGTGTACGCTCGAGTCGGACCCCCCCGTGTACGCTCGAGTCGGACCCCCCCGTGTACGCTCGAGTCGAACCCCCCCGTGTACGCTCGAGTCAGACCCCCCGTGTACGCTCGAGTCGAACCCCCCGTGTACGCTCGAGTCGGACCCCCCCGTGTACGCTCGAGTCGTACCCCCACCCGTGTATGTACGGTGCGTACCCCCCCGTGTACGCTCGAGTCGAACCCCCCCGTGTACGCTCGAGTCGGACCCCCCCGTGTACGCTCGAGTCGAACCCCCCATGTACGCTCGAGTCGGACCCCCCCGTGTACGCTCGAGTCGTACCCCCACCCGTGTATGTACGGTGCGTACCCCCCCGTGTACGCTCGAGTCGAACCCCCCCGTGTACGCTCGAGTCGGACCCCCCTGTGTACGCTCGAGTCGAACCCCCCGTGTACGCTCGAGTCGGACCCCCCCGTGTACGCTCGAGTCGTACCCCCACCCGTGTATGTACGGTGCGTACCCCCAGCTACGCGCTGGGGGTACGCACCGTACATACACGGGTGGGGGTACGACTCGAGCGTACACGGGGGGGTTCGACTCGAGCGTACACGGGGGGGTTCGACTCGAGCGTACACGGGGGGGTCCGACTCGAGCGTACACGGGGGGGTTCGACTCGAGCGTACACGGGGGGGTCCGACTCGAGCGTACACGGGGGGGTTCGACTCGAGCGTACACGGGGGGGTCCGACTCGAGCGTACATGGGGGGGTTCGACTCGAGCGTACACGGGGGGGTACGCACCGTACATACACGGGTGGGGGTACGACTCGAACGTACACGGGGGGGTACGCACCGTACACGGGTGTACACACAGGGGGGGTCGGCGCATACCTACGGGGGCTGGGGGGGGTCGGCCCGTACCTACGGGGGCTGGGGGGGGGTCGGCCCGTACCTACGGGGGCTGGGGGGGGTCGGCCCGTACCTACGGGGGCTGGGGGGGGTCGGCGCGTGCCTACGGGGGCTGGGGGGGGGTCGGCCCGTACCTACGGGGGCTGGGGGGGGGGGTCGGCGCGTACCTACGGGGGCTGGGGGGGGGTCGGCCCGTACCTACGGGGGCTGGGGGGGGGTCGGCCCGTACCTACGGGGGCTGGGGGGGGGGTCGGCCCGTACCTACGGGGGCTGGAGGGGGGTCGGCCCGTACCTACGGGGGCTGGGGGGGGGTCGGCCCGTACCTACGGGGGCTGGGGGGGGTCGGCGCGTACCTACGGGGGCTGGGGGGGGGTCGGCCCGTACCTACGGGGGCTGGGGGGGGGTCGGCGTGTACCCACGGGGGCTGGGGGGGGGTCGGCCAGTACCTACGGGGGCTGGGGGGGGGGTCGGCGCGTACCTACGGGGGCTGGGGGGGAGTCGGCCCGTACCTACGGGGGCTGGGGGGGGGTCGGCCCGTACCTACGGGGGCTGGGGGGGGTCGGCGCGTACCTACGGGGGCTGGGGGGGGTCGGCCCGTACCTACGGGGGCTGGGGGGGGGGGTCGGCGCGTACCCACGGGGGCTGGGGGGGGGTCGGCCAGTACCTACGGGGGCTGGGGGGGGTCGGCGCGTACCTACGGGGGCTGGGGGGGGTCGGCCCGTACCTACGGGGGCTGGGGGGGGTACGGCACTTACCGGGCACCTGTTTGGACGTCTCCATGGTTGTTATGGGAGTTCGGTGCGGACGGTCTTTTCACCATACGGTTGTACATTCGGACGCCCGGGATGGATCGTGATTCCCCGGTCGGAGTTCACCTTTCACGTTTGTACGGTGAATCGTACGAGGACGTGTCGGACACATTTTCCGACCCGAGGACGTGTGGGGAAATATTCCCAGTGCGGTTCGTATGGACTTTTTACCATGCGAATCGTGATTGCCAGTTCGTACGGCACTTGGACGATTCGTACGGTAAAAAGACCCGATACGAGTCGTACGGGGACATTTTTTACCGGATCGTGATCGGCACCAGAATGTGCTGCTCAAAATGGTCACGCACCTAAAACATGGGATGAAGCCACTATTGTGGTTTTTAAAAAGAAGGGGAAACCACCTGAGACTCCTGGGTCTTATCGACCGATTTCATTGGTTAACTGTGATGGCAAAATATATGCCAAAATATTGGCGAGTCGATTGGCAAAAGTATATCTCCCTTGGTATCTCTGCATCAGCACGGCTTTATCCCTTCTCGAGGGACAGTGGCCCATGTTAACAAAGTTGTAACATTATTTGATGTTGCTCAGGCTGAAGGGCGGGATCTGGGACTAATATTGTTAGACACTGAGAAAGCGTTTGATCGCTTTGCGTAGGATTATCTATGGAACATCATGGGTCGAGCAGGATTTGGTCAAGGATTTATTCAGGCGCTGCAGGTGCTATATAAATCACCAGTAACTAGGATATGTGTTGGGGGTAGGGTATCGGAACCCGTGAAGATAACTAGAGAAACTCGGCAGGGGTGTCCCTGCTCCCCTCTATTATTTGCTATTTACATCAATCCTTTCGTTAATATGTTGGATAGTAACCCTTTAGTGAGACCGTTTATTGTCTGGGAAATTCAGCACTCTGTATTCACTTATGCGGATGATATTGCTATCACTACCAGTGACCCGGCCACGGCAATTATAGAAGTGGAACGGTTAGCACAAGAATTTGGACAAATATCTGGGTATAAGCTTACCAGGACCAAAACACAAATATTATGTACAAACAACATGATGTCCGAGGACCCAAGACCTGTCAAGGAGGTGACATATTTAGGGATAAAAATGCAGGCATCTATGAAAGAACTAGTGGAAGTTATTTGGATGGATAATATGTCTAAGATTAAAGAATGCTTAGCAGGATGGGGCCGTCTCCAACTCACACTGGTGGGTAGAGGCAATATTTTAAAAATGAATATTCTACCTAGAGTTCTATATTTTTTAAGATCAGTCCCTTTAGAGGTGACTAAGGAGCAACTCCAAAAACTGCAAACTGCATGTGTTAAATTTTTATGGGCGCCAGGTAGACCTAGAAGGGCTACGCGGTTTATGACACTACCGAGAGAAAGGGGGGGCTGGTCAATACCCGATTTCACATTTTATTATTATGCGTGCTTCCTGCTTAAAATGCGTATACTGTTGACCGGTGAAGAGGTCAGTAATGCTGCAGAAGCCCCATCAATTTTTCATGTATTACTTGGGGCTGAAGTAAAAAACTGCTTGTTTAAGGAAGTTGATGGTAGTTACTACAAAAGGACACGCTTTAGTATTATGGAGGCCGTCTTTAAGGTTTGGAAAGCTATTCGGACAAAATTTTCCCTAACAGGGATAACATATTACACTCCTACTAATGCCATAGTCATTTTGCCTGGTTAGAAATTGGAGAAGCAAAAGTATTGTGCAAATTGGTGATTTTTATGAGGGACAGGGGCTCTACTTATCATTTTCAGATTTTGCTAGACAATATAATGTACCTAGGACGCAGTTTTTTAAATTTCTCCAAATCCGAGATTTTTTAAGTAGGAAATAAAACTTGGTACAGGTACGTCATAAATTCATTGAATCAATCAAGCGTCAGGAGAGAATTGGGGCTTTATATAAAATCTTGCTATTGTCTAAGGCGGATGATTTGGAGAAACATAACTTAAAATGGGCTAACGTTCTGGGTGTACATGAGGTATCTTTAGAGAAGGTTATTATTATGGCCCGATAAACATTCTTATCAGCGAATCTGAAAGCTAAATTTTTTAAAATTGCCTTCAATTTATACTATACACCTGCAAAGATGTTGAAATGAGGTGGGAGGCATGATGGCATGTGCTTCCATTGTGGGAGTGATAATGCGGATTGTTTACATGTATTTTATGTTTGTAGTAAGTTGTCTCTGTATATTAGTAATATTGAAACGTTTTTGTCTGTAATGACTGGGATGCCTATTAGAATTACTGCAGCCATGATGTTATTAGGTACTGGGCCTGAGTGAGAGTTTGGGAGACCAATGTACAAACATCGCTATTTATTGTTTTTGGCTATGACTGTTGCCCGTTTGTGTATTGCTGCAGCTTGGCTGCAATCCGAGGCGCCTGTTTTTGAAATATGGCGTGCCAAAATGTATAATATATATAATTTAGAATTTAGTTTGTTTTCTGCTAAAGGCTCAAGGAAACGTAAGATGGGTATTTATATTTGGGGGACCCTTCATGAGCATATGACTGCTTAAACTATGTTGATACATTCTGATATTGTGAAGTGATAAAAGAAAAAAAAATGTAGTGATTGATGCATTCTGAATGCTGGAGAAGGGACTTATGACTAGGGCTGGGCGGACTTTGCGTAGCGCCACTATGCAGAATTTTGAAAAACGTTGTGGAAAACGAGAGCACATCCTAAGTAGGGCTGGGCGGACTTTGCCTAGCGCAACTACGCACTATTCTGAAAAAAATTGTGGAAAACGAGCGCACAACCTGATGGATCGTGTGCCCGGGACTGGGGTCCCTCGTGCTTGGGCAGGCTCCCCCATCTCCCCGGGCTGGCTGCGTTGAGAAGCAGAGATCGGCCCTGGGCCTCCTGAGTTTCGGTCAGGGCCTGGGAGCTCACGTCCTGCGGCCTGCCAAGTGTCCATCTGCCCGGGACAAGGGTCCCTGGTGCAGAGCTCCAGAGCCCTGCAAGGGCACGTGGGAGCCCTACCGCTATGACTCGGCACGGGCAGATGAGAGTCCTTTCGGTCCCGGCCATCTGGTCGCACCTTTCCCTCAGCGATCTGGTCGCACGCAATGCTTTCCAATGGGGTGACCAGATGGCCGGGCTGCCCTGGAAGTCCCGATGGGGGCTCATTTGCCTTCCCGATCCCAGGAAGGGCTCCAAGAAGTCGGGTGCGCCCAGGCCTAGGGTCCCCTCCCTCACTCAGTGCTCACGGTTTACCAGAAAGGGGGGTAGCCTTCCTCCGGATTACTAGGGGCAGGGTATGCCGGGACACCCCTCCTGGGGATGGCAGTTCTCAGGGAGGGACCAGATGGGCCAAGCCCGGACGACACTTCCCCGGGGCGTGCGGTGCTCCCTCCTCCAGCCCGCGGCGAGGCAAAGTGCCCAGGACGGGCTCTATGGGTCCCCTGGGAGTCCGGGCCCTGGGAGCTCCGCTGGGCCTCCCATGCCTGAGCCCAGTGTGGGGGGTCTACGAATCCCCCCCGCCGAGCCCTGCAGCCCCAAAGCCCTGCAGCCCTGGAGCCCTTCAGCCAGGAGCCCTGGAGCCCTGCAGGCCCGGAGCCCTGAAGCCCCGGAGCCCTGCAGGCCTGGAGCCCTGCAGCCCCGGAGCACTGCAGCCCTGGAGCCCTGCAGCCCCGGAGCCCTGCAGCCCCAGAGCCCTGCAGCCCCAGAGCCCTGCAGCCCCGGAGCCCTGCAGCCCCGGAGCCCTGCAGCCCTGGAGCCCTGCAGACCCGGAGCCCTGCAGGCCCGGAGCCCTGCAGCCCCGGAGCCCTGCAGGCCTGGTGCCCTGCAGCCCCGGAGCCCTGCACCCCTGGAGCCCTGCAGGCCCGGAGCCCTGCAGCCCCGGAGCCCTGTAGTCCTGGAGCCCTGCAGCCCCGGAGCCCTGCAGCCACGGAGCTCTGCGTGGGCAGGTGGGAACCCTAGTGCGAAGGCTCGGGGTTGGACAGATGGGAGTCCTTTCAGTCCTGGCCATCTGGTCGCTCCTTTCCCCTCGGCCATCTGGTCGCGCGCAATGCTTTCCAATGGGGCGACCAGATGGCCGGGCCAGCCTGGAAGTTCCGATGAGGGCTCATTTGACTCCCGGATCCCAGTCAGGGTTCCAGGAGGTCGGGTGCATCCGCGCCTAGGATCCCCTCCGTCACTCGGAGCGTGAGGGTTACAAGAAAGGTGGGTAGCCTTCCTCCGGATTAGTAGGGGCAGGGTATGCCGGAACACCCCGCCGGGGCTGGTGGTTCTTTGCCGGGGACCAGATGGGCTATGCCCGGGCAACATCCTCCCAGGCGTCCGGGGCTCCCTCCTCCGGCCCGCGGCGTGGCAAAGTGTCTAGGGACGGGCTCCACGGGTCCCGGGCAGTCCTCCCCCCGGGGCGGCCGTGCCCGAGAGCTCCGTCGGTCCTCCCCGTGCCTGAGGCCCAGCCGCTGTCCCCGAGCCCCCCCCCCGGGAAGCAGAGCCCACCGAGCCCTTGGATCAGGTGGGAGCCCTACCGCTATGGCCCGGCTCTGGGCGGGCAGACGGGAGTCCTTTCAGTTGCCGGCCATCTGGTCGCTCCTTTCCCCTCGGCCATCTGGTTGCGCGCAGTGCTTTCCAATGGGGCGACCAGATGGACGGGCCGGCCTGGTAGTCCCGATGAGGGTCCATTCGCCTCCCGGATCCCAGCCAGGGCTCCAGGAGGCCGGGCGCGTCCGCACCTAGGGTCCCCTCCGTCACTCAGAGCGCGCG